>NC_084464.1:36486260-39217094 GCF_027409185.1 Cynocephalus volans
TTTCCTCATTTGTATTAAAAATAAGGTAAAACAATAAGCACAAAATAAAATGTTACATTTGGCATAACTTTAGTAGTCTCCATGATTGTGGTCTTCTTGCAATAAACAAATTGAAGCATTTGGATAGTGAGCATGTACTTCAGGAATAAAGATATAAACACCTACATTCACTTCAAAAATTCTTGTATTGGGGGGAATGAGATTTGTCTATAGTTTCTTTTTCTATTCTCAAAAACAGCATTCAACTTTTCTATTCAAGTACTGGAAAAAATACTAAACTTTAACCCACAAACAAAAATGTTTAGGTGAGCAAACCAGCAATGAAAATGTATACGAGTATATTCATATTCTTTCCTCTCTCCATATAAAAAAGAGAACAAATGATCTTAAGAATGATAATGCTCATAATTTCAGGTTTATGCTCCTGATTAACTTGTGACATTCCTTGAAGGGAATTCAAAGGGAAGGAGAGAAAGCCTTTAAAGGATTTTAAGCTTCAGATTACAGTAAGGAACAGAGACGAAACACATTTAACAAATGATAGCAAAGATCATATAAACAGTAATACATGAAATTTAAAGAAAACGATTCTTCAGGTCGTCTAAGTAATGCAATTCGTCAGATTCGGAAAAAGACACCCAAATTTCCCCGACTCCACCCTAACAAACAATCAATACAGCAATCAGGAAATGCCATTTCCTAAATGTCTAGAAGGACCTTAAGAAACCCACCTCCTGAACTCAGGGCGTCTCGATTCTATTTTTCTTTGGCATAACCTCCCTACTTGCTGCCCTCCCTCCCTAACACTCGGCCAGCCGAACTGGGAAATAGGATACTGTACCTGAGAGAGCAGGTGGCTGGGAGCATCACTCGACGTCCCATCTGCTCCTCTTTGTCGTCATCGCCGGCCTCACAGACACACACCTTCACTCCCTCGCGCGCGCATCTGCTGTCAGAGGTACCGCCCCACCCAAGCAAAACCCTCGATTTCTCTTCCCCGGGACATAACCTCAGAGGAGCGACTGGAGCAAACCTGAGGCTGAGTCTACCGCTGCACTCTTACCTACAGCAGTGACGGCGATCGCGGCCACCGCTCTGGCGCCCAGCTCTGCGCTGAGCCAGCCAGGCCCGCCGGGGACAGCACGGGTTCAACGAGGAAGCACCCCCGGGGGACCCCCCCGCCCACCCCACGCGGCAGCTTCTGCAGGCGCTGGGAAAGCGCGCGCCGGTGATTCAGCGCCTTTCCTCCACCACGGTTACCACGGCGACGAGCGCGCACGCGCACATACGCCCCCAGGGATGGGCGGGCGCCGGCAGCCGCCCCAGCCCAGCTCTCTCTAGCGCTCTAAAGATGAGTGTGCGGGCGTCTGACTCCCACCCCACACTGGACCAAGCTTTCGGGAAGCAGAGCGGCTTTGATGCCCCACCTCCTCTCCTTCATCAACCCTTTTCCTGCCACCGTAGTCCTAAACGGTCTAGGCGATGAACGCTCCTTCCAAATAAATACCCGGGCCAGGGTGGCTCAAGTGAGCGTGGGCGCACTATCTGGGTCAAAGTCCCTTTGCGACTGTGTCCCTTTGAAGCAGTTACCGCAGCTACACAAGTCCCACTCTTCCAACGGGAGCCTTTTTGGGCCCTGCTATGTAACTATTTTTCCATTTTGAGCACGTGCTGCTTTATAAGTGAGGATGGAAAACTGAGCTGGGAGGTACCCTAATCAACTCCACACCCAGATTAACTGGGTGCCACTGTATTTTAACTACATTTGCGTTTTGGGGAAGGCGATAATCTGAACCACAGAAAATGTGCGTGGAAGACTCCTCTTTGTATTTTTACTGCTTTCTTAAAATAAAGATGCGAAAGCATCTAGGAGTGGTAACACATACGGAAAAGGAAGCCAGGGCATTCCTTGAACATTCCCTGAATGTCCCATCTCACTATAGGTGTAGCTCAGTGCGTTAAGACCGAGTCACACACACCAAATGAATAAGCCTCTACCAGGCTACTCACTAGCTATTGAAGGAGCCTTAGACATGATACATAATCTTGCTAAACCAGTTTCCTCAACTATAAAACTGAGATAAAATAGCGCTCATACATGATTGAGGCAGTTAAATGAGACAATGCACATTGAAAGAGTAAAAACCTGTCCAGGACTGAAAGAATGAAAATCAGCTTGGACAGAAAGAAAAAGACAGTCCTGCCAATGATCAGGCTGGAAGGACAAACACAGATAAAGCCAGAAGCAAAGTTAACGGGAAATATTGCTACTTCCAAAGTCATGCAGCAGCTATAAAATGACGTAAAAACCCCACCCTTGGATGACTACTGCTTTCTTACCACTGATAACCCCTTCACTTTGCTATTCCCATCCATAACTGGGGATACGCCATTGCTAAACTCCCTTCACCCATCATGATACACAATCCCTAGTTAATCCCCATGGCTCCCAATCTGCTTCCGAAACAGCAACTAACCGCAGCACAGCCCCGATTCCAGGCCTATCCTTGGAATTATCAGGATTCCAAACCTTACTAAAGACACTTCCCTCTTTCTTTTCTCACATGGCTCTCCACAGTACCTGTGGAGTACCCTCCCTCACTGCATCGATAAATCTGATTTTGTCCCCAGTGGTCTTTGGCTGATTAGCCTTTAAGTAAATAGGTTTTTAATATATAAGAGTGTACACATATGGACTTAGCCCAGAATGTTAAACTATGACATCTTTTGAACTCAGAACCACTATAATGAATATCTATTTTCATTGATATGTAATGAATAAATTCCTATTTGAAACTGTATGAAAATGTTAGTCTGCCTCCTTAGGACACAAACGTATCCTAGAAGCCTTGACCTTTCACTTTTCTTCAGCAGTCAATGGACATTCATTGAGCTCCTGCTACATGCAAAACACTATGATAGGTACTAAGGATAAAATCATGTATCAGTAGTTTTTCTGACTTTGCTCTTGCTTATATGCTATTGGTTGGGACATTTGCATAATAAAAGACAAGGAACTATCTTATTTTGAAGGTGAGAGAAACTGAGGTTTAGCAAGGTTAAAGTACATGCCACGAATGACAGAAATGGTGCTTAGCACAATGAAGTTTTGCCTCACTGAAATACAGTAACCCATCGCTTAATGAGGATACATTCTGAGAAGAGTGTTATATGATTTTGTGTTTCTGTGAACATCATAGTATACTTACACAAATCTACATAGTACAGCCTACTACACACCTAGGCTATATGGTTTAGGCACCATCGCACACGCAGTCCACCATTGACTGAAACATCCCTAACACAGTGTATGACTGTGTTAAGATTCTGAATTGCAATTTCACCAAGAAGCTCGAGCTACTACACTGAAAAAACTTTTGAAGATTCAAAGTAAAAACTTAAGATAATGTAAATTAGAGGGCCGGCCCCTGGCTCACTTGGGAGAGTGTGGTGCTGATAACACCAAGGCCACGGGTTCAGATCCCTATATAGGGATGGCCGGTTGGCTCACTTGGGAGAGCATGGTGCGGACTACACCAAGTCAAGGGTTAAGATCCCCTTACCAGTCATCTTAAAAAAAAAAAAAGGCAAATTTGTAAGTTCTTAATTCTTTCATTGCTTAAGAACTATTGCCCACGAAAGCAGACTAAAAGTGGTTTGATTGTTCCTACTCATCTCACTTAAAACTTCTTTCTTAGATTTTGTCACTCTAAGCAGTAAACTGGAAGGTATTTCATGTGGATGCTGCAAATTATATAAAGGAAATGATACTTTCATGGTTTTAAAATAATTTGACAATCCTTTATCTGATCTAATGTACCACACCGCATATTTTACTTTTTATATTTGGACATTTACCTATCTAGATTTTTTTTTTGCAATGTGAGGTTTTTCAGGTTTTTTGGTTTTTGGCAGCTGACCAGCACAGGGATTAAACCTTGGCCCTCGGTATTATCAGTGCCATACTCTAACCAACTAACTGGCCAGCCCAATGTGGGGTTCTTCTAACATAATTCTTCCAAATGAATAAGCAATTTATGCCAGAACCATCCTTTTCCCACAGAAATGTATTACCTCCATAAAGTATGCTACTGAAATATTAACATCAATTCTCACTTTTTAATGAGTTAAAATTATGTTTAATATATAAAACTCCTTTCCATTGTCACTACAAAGGGAATATTGTGCATACAAATTGTTTTCAGGTGTTTTAGTTAATTTTGGCACTCCTGATGAAAATAAAAGTTCTGTCACTTCTCATTCTAATTACTCCCACTGACTTTCTTCTTTTTATACTAAGGAAGCATATATATTCTTGGTAATTCTTGGTGGGGTGAGAAGTAACATGGAAAGCCATTTTCTTCCACACAAAGGGGAAATAGCAGCAGTGGAAACAGAAACAGGAAGCAAGTAAAAAACTTTAACCCATCATGGACACAAAAACACTAAAACAAACTATAAACAAGTAAAATTATTTATTTAAAGTACGTTTCTCTTGTGGGGAAAAATTTTTTTCTTTAAAGCACATTTAAAAGTACTCTTTATTCACTTCCTGTAAAACATTTCCATTTTACAAGTAGCAAAACTAAAAGGCTATTTCTCTTTATGCATTTATTTTTCTCTTAGAAATAAAGTCTCATGGTACTAAACACTGATTTTAATCATTACCAACCCTAACTTTGCCCCTGTTGGTGACATAACTAAAACATAAATCAAAAAAGTAGGGCCGAGCCCGTGGAGCACTCGGGAGAGTGTGGCACTGGGAGCGCGGCGACGCTCCCGCCGCAGGTTCGGATCCTATATGAGAATGGCCGGTGCACTGGCTGAGTGCCGGTCACGAAAAAGACAAAAAAAAAAAAAAAAAAGTAGTTAAGGAATTTTAAATCAGAGAGTTTCATTTATAGCTTACCAATCATGTATGTTAGCTGAATGACAAAAATAAAGTCTGATGTAGGAAAGTTGTCATCTACTTAACTATAGATGATCATGGCTTCTTCATTTAAGATTAACTCAATTTGGAAAGTAAAAGATACAGTCCTAAGGACTCAGTAACCTCTTATTTTTTCTTTTAAAGACTTATTTAAAATATTAACTATTTTGGTGCCTGATTGAAAAAATAAGTAATAAAGATCAGACTAGAGTCCCTACTTGGAATCCAACTGGCATCTACGAGCACTGTTAACCATGTCGGGGCTGGCTGGTTAGAGTGTGGACTTGTAACACTAAGGTCAAAGGTTTGGATCCTGGTACCAGCCAACTGCCAAATAAAAAGCTATGACAGATTTTGTGCCCTTTCATTAAAAGGACTCACATTGTGAACACCAGCATGCTTTAGTTTAAATAAACATTTTCAATCCTGAATTTTGAGGACACAATCCACAAGATAAAATCACAGTTGTTTTCTTTTTTCCTTTACCATGATCTAATATATTAATTCCTCCATATTAAACCTACCTTTCCAGACATGTAGAAATTATATTTTCAAAAATCCAGAATAAAACCACTCAGAACATTTAAAATTTGTATTTGAAAAGCATTTCACAATATTACATCTAAGTTGCACAGAAGACCCCAGTGATCACTAGGAAATCTACCACAGTCCAGTTTTTCCAACCCAAGGAGGTCCAAACTTCGGGGAATAATGTGGCCCTCTTCTGCTGCTGCTCTGAAAAATATTCTATCAAAACGAAGTTTACAAGTAGCAGTTATTCCAAGATTAGAGTTCATTTGTGTATCCCATGTATACTGGCAATGCTTAGGTTTGCCCAAAAACTCCCAGACATCCAAAATGTCATTGGGTAAACCACCACATTTGGTAACCTGAAAAGAAAAAGAATACTCTGTAAGGTGGAAATAGCAAAGACACCTCTGTAAGGAATAAGTAGATAATACAAAAATATCAAGATAGCCAAAAAGGTTTGGGATCTTCCCTTTCTCTTCTGCCATAAATAGGTCCCTAACTTTGTGTGTAGATAAAACTCAGAGGGCTGAACACTCATGGCCTCAGTTACTGCTTTTAGTAGTTTTTAAAAAATGAACTCAAATGAAAAGAAGGCAAAACTGACACTCTTACTTGAGTCTACAAATTTAGAAGTGTAGCATTTACATGATGCAATAATGCCAACTGCCTTCACAATTTTATGTGAACTTTACTAAGGATTAATTCTTCTTTCTCCAGGAAGAATGCACACTCCAAGGGCTAAAAAAATTTGTGTGTGGTACAACATACAACATAAAACTTATCATTTTAACCATTTTTAAGTGAACAGTTCTCCGGCTTTAAGTACATTCATGCTGTTGTGCGACCATCGCCACCATCCATCTCCAGAATTTTTTCATCTTTCCCAACTGAAACTCTCTATCCACTAAACACTAGTTCATTACTCCTTTATCAGCAAGTCCCTAGTACCAACCATTCTACTTTCTGTCTCTGTGAATCTGACTGGTTTAGGAAATTCATGTAAGAGTCATAATATTTTTTCCTTTTTTGATTGACTTCATTTGCTTAGCCAAATGTCTTTAAGATTTATCCATGTTGTAGCATGTGTCAAAATCTCCTTCCTTTTTAAGGCTGAGTAACATTCCATTGTATGTGCATACCACAATTAGTTTATCCATTCATCTATCAGTGAAACTCGGGCTGCTTCTACCTTTTGGTTATTGTGAATAATTTTGCTATGAACATGGGTATACAAATATCTGTTCAAATCCTTGCTTTTGGGTACATACCTAAGTAATTCTATGTTTAATTTTTTGAGGTCCTAAAAAACCCTAATATATCTCAATTGAACTAAGGGGAAAGAGACCTTTCAGACCTGGGCATGGTAGTGGCAGGAAAAAGGAGTAAAAAAGGTTGATAAAAGCCAAAAAAAAAAAAAAAAGGAAATCTAAGAAGGAAGAGAGTTAAGGACAGCTCTCATGGTCAAATCTTTCTGTTCCTTTCAAATAAACTCAACTGTTTCTAAACTCTTCTAATTATTTTCTCTATATGCCTTCTTGTTAATCCAACATACATACTGTTTTGTGCTATTTCACATGCAGTATTTGTTTTCTCCCAATAATGCAAGAGCCTCTCCTGCCCCTAGGCATACAGCACAGGCTAAAAAAATATTTGCTGAATTGCATTTGCAAGGCGACTTATACATTTTGAGTGACTAAAGGTCCTAGTTTTAACATCTTTGGTCAAAGAAACCTAAATTACTTTCTATAGCAATAATCTGCCACCAAACACTGAACTGACTTCATAACTCACTTCTTGATCCCTTAAATTTGTATCTCCAGCAAATATAACTGTAGCAGAGTCTGGTGCCTCTTGCATCTTCTTCAAAACCATTTTTAACTGATTCATTCGTTCCTTTGCATGCCCTCTGGTGCTCTCCAAATGGGAAGTCATAAGGCAAAGTTCATTACCCGACACACTCACCTGCAACAGGATTAATAATTACAACTGTTAAAACTGCCCACTGACCAGTAATGCTGAACTTTCATAACAGAATCAGAAGATTGTTCAGTCAACTGGTATATATTTACTAAACTGAAACAGTATAATCAGCACTGTGCCCATCTCTCTGGGTCAAAAGTAGTATAAGGTGCTAACCCTGCCCCCAAAGAAGACTGCTTAGCAAGGATGATCTAACCCAGATGTCACCTCCACTGTGGGTCCTTCCCCAATGTCCCCGGGCTGTCAGTGGCTCTCTCTTCTACACTTCTACAGCCTGCTGGACAGACTGCTTTTAAAGTCCCCTAGACTGAATTAGAACAATCATTTCCCTCCTACAAAGCCACAAGTCATTTGCAAGCAGAGATGGTTCTTGTTTATTGTTATATTATTAAGGGCCTGGCACACAGGTTCTCAAAAATGGTCAGTTAATTCAATTAATGAAAATAATCTACCATTTTCAATGATCTACCAAAAATAAAAGATCTGTCATTACACCAACTGCTGGCAGAATCAAGTCCAATTCTTTCATACTAGGCGTTCAAGCTCTTCTATAATCTGCATCATACTTACTTTTCAACCTCTTGTAACACTACTCCCTTTGTGTACTCTACACCCAACTGAATACAATGCTCATTCATACCCATACAAATACGCTTCCTGCAACTTGCAAAAGTTGGCTCATGGTGGTTTCTCCATCTGAACTCTTCTTAATGTCTACATCTTCTGTATTTTTCAGGGCCCAATTCAAATATCACTTCCTTTATGAAACCCTCAGTTAGTAATCTGGCTAAAAGTCATCTCTCCTTTCTCTAAACTTCCAGACATCATTTACACCTCTCCTGTTGCACTTATGCCTTTCCTATACTTTAGTTACTATATATATACATCTCTCCCTTACTAATCTGTAAACTGTATGAGAACAGGATCTATTTGATTCATTTTTGTAAGCCTTACAGAGTACAACACAATACCATGTATAGAACACAGAGTAAAACACTTTATTTACTTTAGGAAGCAAATGTAGAATGTTAGCAAACTCTAAAATATTCTTAGGAAAACATCTAATAGATTAAGAACTCTATTTTTATATGTTTGTCTATATTTAGAATTCATGTAAAAAGTTAATTTGCAAAGTTAAGACTTTTTTTGTTTTTTTTGGTAGCTGTCCAATATGGGGATCCGAATCTTCAACCTTGATGTTCACACCACACTCTACCAACTGAGCCAACTGACCAGCCTTTGAAGACTATTTAAGAGAATCTATATGTAAGGAGCAAATTTTTCTCTAAAGGCAATTTTTTTTTTTTTAAAAAGACAACAACATGGAACCATAAAAAAAAGTCTATTCTTTTTTTTAAAAAGTCAACTTTTAAAAATTACTTACATGCACACACAAAAGGTTTCTCATCATTTTGGTATCTGGAAAAGGAATAATCTCTTGGCTTTTTAGTTTCATTCTTGATTTCTTCAACATTATGGCTGTGAAATATCCTTCTTCATGACCTTCAAAGGTTTATGGAAAAGAATTTAGATTGAGAAGGTAGAGGGCATTTTCAGTTTACCACAAGTTCCTTTACTGAAGATTTTATAACAAACAAGTAACTGATATTTAAATGGATCTAAACCTTTGAAGTAAACTATTATTTCATAATAGTTCAAGGTGGCCAACTAAGTCCATATGTTTACCTGCCCCCTCCCAAAATTTAACTGGAAATATGGAAGAAACATAAAAACAAATGTATAAAAATGCCAAAAAGTTAATGCTGCCAATATCAAATGAGAAAATTTGAGAAATTTCTGACAGAGTAGATGAGACTTAAACTGAGACAACTGATATGAATTTACTACTTCTCATGCTGTAAGCATCAGAAAAATCATAGTACATAAATAAAAAATTTAGAAATATATATATCTGCAAGAAGAAGAGAATAAGAATAGAAGAGCAGTAAATGAAAGCTTCCAACAGTTTTGCAGAAAACAGATAGAGAAGTGGTAACTGGTTTATCAAACAGGGGGAAACCACTTGAGTGCCTGTAGCAGAGAACCATGAACTGGAAGCAAGCATATTTTTCCCACCACGGCCTGGAAATACTTAGTCCTCAAACACAAAGTTACCGTAAAAGGTAAGGTGCTGAGCTAAGAACAGGATGGCCAGTTCAAAGTCTGCATATAGGGTTAAACACCTCCCAGGTGTCCCCCGCTTCTCCTTACAGCCAAGTGATCACCCTTCTACTAACAGGAGGCTATAGGTTTATAAAGAAATTGAATTTTAGAGGCTCTAGTCACCAGCTGCTGGGAGAGGTGTGTGTGTTATAGGAGGGATGGTAGGGGAATAAGTTGAGATGTGTGACTGAAAACAGGAATTAAGTGAAAATGTACCTACACAAGAGAGGGGGCCTCAGCTCCGTTCCTCTTACCTGCTTCTAGCAGGTAGGCAAACAAGCACACCACACCTAACACCCAGAAAACAGAAAGCTAAAAGATTACTTTTTTAAAAAAAACCTGAATGGCCTCAGATTAAAGGCCTTTATATATAGACACACTGACAGATGGGTATCTCCCCCAATGAACAAGCAGTTTGTTCCAAAATCAATCCCTTCCCCACCTCTGGTGAGGCACACTACCTATACCTAGCCTTGCTCAGGGGTATTAAGCTATAGACCTACTGTTTTAAGGAACAAGTCTAACATGACGTGATAGACACTAACATACGATGACACAGCATAACCAAAACAAACAAAAAGAAAGAAATGAAAACAGTGTAGAGAAGAATATTAAAACCTAAACAAACAGAAAACTAATAAAAAAGATGTCCTCAGAGATAAAATATTGCATCTATAAACCAAGAAGAATATGTCATAAACAAGACAGTATACAGTAGAACAGATAGTCAGAGAATATCTTTATATGAACATTAAGGGATCAACCCAAGAAGTCCACTGAAAAAGGGAGGGGTAAAGAAATTGTAAAAAATGGAGGGAGGGAAAGAAAGGGAGAGAAAGGAAAAGGAAAGAACAAGAAGTGAAAGGAAGGGAAAAGGAGAAAAGTGAAAGAAGAGGTGTGGGAAGGGAGGAAAGCAGGAAGGAGATGAGGAGAGGAGAGGGAAATAGAGGGGAGGGGAGGAGAGGAGAGGGGAGGGGAGGAGAGGGGAGGAGAGGAGAGGAAGGGGGAGAGGGAACGAAGGAGAGGGGGAGAAAGAGGGGAGAGGGGGGGAGAGGGAGAGAAGGGGGAGAGGGAGAGAAAGGGGGGAGAGAGGGGGAGAGGGGTAAAGAAGGGGAGGGAGGGGGAGAGGGGTAAAGAGGGGGAGGGAGGGAGAGGGAAAGAAAAGGATTTTTCAGAACAGAAGTTTTCCGAGGAGCCAAAGTTCCCACCAAGCAGTCAGCACAATAAATGAAAAAAAGACCCAGACAACACTAGGTCTAAAAATAAGACCCTCAAAGCTTCCAGAGATAGGAAAAAAGAAAAGAACAAGAATTAGAATGGAATGAGACTTATCATTAAAAATAGAAACTTGAATACACTAAACCAATGCCTTCAAAATTCTGTGGGAAAATGACTTCCTACCTAGGAATCTATGTCCAGCTAAACTATTGTTGGAAAAATACAAAATTAATTCTTTCAGTAGCTTGTTTTGCCTTTAAAACAGAACTTGCTTATTGTATCAGCTTTACTGATTATCAACTGCTCGTACTCCCGCTTTTGTAAATGTGCTTGCTTATCACATGGACTACTGTACTGGCTACATGAATGCTGAGAGAACAAAACTTAAAAGAATCTTGAAACGTCTGCCTATAAAAGCCTTGTAAAACCTAGCTTGGGGTCCAGATTTTGAAGCATTTGCTCGTCTGGGCCTGCCGGAGTAATAAAATACCTGACTCTCCAACCCTCTGAGTGCCAACTGCTTCCTTGCTGAGTCCGTTCCATAACTATCAATCAGCTACAATGCTAGAACACAGGCACTTTCAAATAGCTAGGATTCAAAAACTTCACTACACATTTACTACGTATTAAAAATTAATTAAGAGAAGGTACTCTAATAAAATGAGGAAGTAATCCAAGGTGGAGGGAAGCATGGGACTCAGAAAACAAGAAATCCAAAACAGGAGAAGCAAAAAGAATTCTGAAGAGAATGCATAAAAGAAGTCCTACAAAGAAGAGAGAGACACAGAAACTGAAAGAACACTCACCTTAGCAATTTTGAATTAAAGAGCAAATTCAAATTAAAAATCACATACTATTCCTTCTTTTTTGTAGACACAGAAAAAAAAAATCACATACTATGTAAAAGTCAAAGAAAGAATTATATATGAAAATCATGAGATGTGGCCAAAGCTGTACTTTAAATGTACTTAGCAAAAACAAAAAACTAAATTACTCAGGACAAAAAGTTTTATAAAGAACAAAAAAATAAATAAGAAGGAATTAATAAAGATAAAGCCTTTTTATTTTTATTTTTATTTATTTATTTATTTATTTTTTGGTCTTCTTCATGACCGGCACTCAGCCAGTGAGTGCACCGGCCATTCCTATACAGGATCCAAACCCGTGGCGGGAGCGTCGCCATGCTCCCAGCGCAGCACTCTCCCGAGTGTGCCACGGGCTCGGCCCAAGATAAAGCCTTTTTAAAAAGGCATAACCACAATGTGATTATCACACTTAAAATTTTTAACAATTGAATTTCACCAAAATGCTAATCAGTGCATCAAATTTTAATTTATATTTTCCTGAAAAATCATCCATTTCAACCATCTGTTCACATTTATTAACATTAAGCTATATAAAGTATTCTCCTACAATTTCTTCAATATTCGGTGTCTTGTTTTTCTTAAACTTACTTGTGCTTTTTCTTCTCTATATTCCAATAGGCTAACATTATCGTTTTCATTGATCTATTTTTCAAAGAAAAAGACAAGTTAAATAACAGGAAAATTGTTACCTGTAATAATCTCATAATTACTTGTTCTCTTCTTTAGGTAACTATAATATGGGGGTATAACTTCCTGTAGAAATACCACATCTGGGCTGTACCTAGTTAAAAACATCAATTTATGAGGAACACCAAGTATAATATTTCATTTTCAGCTACCTCATTGAAGGCAATTCCACAACATTAAGGGAAACAAACACAAAACTATTACCCTCTAGGGTACCTAATGTTCAATATTTACACCAATCTTTGATAACTATAAAATGACAAATATCTGTGCTATTTAAGATCTGTATTATAAGGATCACACTAAAAAGAACTGGAATGACTGACAATAGAAACCATTACATTGAGAGCCTACAATGGTCCTATACTCTAAAAGATGCTTTCAGTCCTCTTGAAGCAGTTATTATCCACCGTGAAGAAAACCAGAACTTAAGTCATTTGCCCAAGGTCACAGAGCCAATATGGGCAAAACCAGACATTTTTGGTAATTTTCATTTTATAGCAGTAATTATATACAAAGTTTAATAAGTAAAACAGTACTAGAAGGCTTCTAACGAAAATTTGCATACCCTCTCCACCCCAACCATCAATCCTGCTCTCAGGGGCAATCACCTCAATTCTTTCAGATGTTTTCTTCTCAGAGCTAAACTTTGAACTCAGGTCTATTTTTAAAGCCCATAATCTTGAACTGTTACTTTGTAGATACCTAGGACATATTATCACCATACTATTAAACAGAAGTGATAATACTTACAAAGCTAAATAAGAACACACCCCTCGAGCCCTCTCTTGCAGATTGTTTAGATCCAATCCATCAATATTCCAGGTAATGAAAGAGAACATGCTGCCATTTTCTTGCTGAGTATTTTCAGAAGAGCTGATTTTAGAAGTACTGGAATCAGTTGTTTCTTCATTGGTTAGGTCAACACTGGTGATATCAGAATAAAACACAATTTCACAAATAATCTATAAATTGATTAAGAATTATTTTGTACTTCTAGCCCTCATTTTACAGATAAATTTAAAAAGAGCCCTAAAAGTATCTACCTAGAGAAGAGCAAAACTCATATGACTGAGGAAAAAGATTCTTACTGTGTTATCCAAATATTGCTCACTTATAGTTATAGACAACTCACTATCCTTCAATGACGTGCCACTAAAATAATTTTATAAATTATGACCCTAAGTTAGACTAAGAAATGTAAGATTTCCAAATTTATTTGAATTCATTTTAAATCATATTTGAAATAAGATCCCATTTGCAGCACATAAATAATGGCCGGAAATTCTTTGCTACTTCCCTCTTTGAGTGGTGAAATTTAATACCCTTCCCCTTGAATCTGGGCCTTAGTGACTTGCTTGACCAAAAGAATACAATGGAAAACATACTCTGGGACTTATGAGGTTTGGTCATAAGAAGGCTTGCAGCTTCCATTCAGGCCAGGAACCTTGAATTGCCATGTGAGAAGTCCAACTAGCCTGAGACTGCCATGCAGGAAAGGCCACATATACATTCTCTAGTCCACAGTCCTACCTTACCCCACCATCCGCCATCCCCATCAAGACCCCAGACATGTGAATAGAAGGACAAAACATTAAAAGGCAACCACTACTGAGCATTTATAAAGTATACTTATGTAAATTTTTGAATTTATAATTTTAATAAATTTAATAGCAATATTTTAACTTTTTATTTTGAAATAATTTCAGACTTTCGGAACTGCAAAAACAGTGAAAAGAATTCCTGTACACCTTTCACCCAGATTCCCCAAATGTTAACATTTTACTTAATATTCACTTGCTTTATTCTTTTTATTCTGAAACATTTGCTTAAATACTTTTGTATGTATTTCTTGAAAGCAAGGACATACTTACATATATACCTAATGTGATTATGAAAAGTCAAGAAATTATCCTTGATACAATATTATCTAATTTAAAGACCTATTCAAATGTTGCCAATTGTGCTAGTAGTGCCCTGATGGAGTTGGATGTGTTGTCCCCACCAAGACTCATGTGGAAGTCTGATCCCCAATGTGGCAGTGTTGGAAACTGATTGAGTCACATGGGTGGATCCCTCATAAATGGATTAATGCTCTCCCTTGGGGAGGGGAGATTAATGAGTGAGTTCTCGCTCTATTAGTTCCCGTAAGAGTTTGTTGTTTTAAAGGACCCTGGCACCTCCTCTCTCTTTCTCTCTCTCTCTTGCTTCCTCTCTTGCCATGTGATCTGCTTGTACCCGCCAGCTGCCTGCCGCTTTTCCGCCATGAGTAGAAGCAGCCTGAGGCCCATGCCAGATGCAGCTGTCCCAGAATTGTAAGCCAAATAAACCTCTTTCCTTTATAAATTACCCAGTCTCAGGTATTTCTGTTATGGCAAAACAAAATGGACTACAACATGCCCTAATCCAGGATTTACATGTTGCATTTAGATGGCATGTCTCTTTTATTTTCCTTTAATCCAGAACAGTTCCTCAGTCTTTGCCTCTCATGACACTGACATTTTTTAAGAATAAAAGCCATTTATTTTATAAAATGTCCTTCAGTCTGGGTTTGTCTGATATTTTCTCATGATTAAAGTTATGCATTTTTTTTGACAGAACACATAGCACAGAATGACATTACATCTTCCAGGGTGCATTATATCAGGAGGCAGCTGTAAGAAATCCATCCCAATACTGGTGATGTTAACTTTCATCAAGTGGTTAAGGTGATGTCAACCAGATTTCTCAATTGCAAAGTTATGATTTTCCCCTTTGTAATAAATAACAAGGCTCTGGGACAGGGTCTCTCAAAGCTGGTTCCACCTTAGAATCACCTGGGGAGCTTTTTTTTTAAAAAAAGAAAAAGCCTCTGAGAGACAAATGAGCCCCACTCCAGATTAATAAAATTATAATCTCTGGAGAGTTGGGCCTTGGAAAAGTATTTTTTAAATTCCCCAGGTAACTTTAATATGCAGCTATGATTCAGCACAGCTGTTTTAAGAGGATCTCCCTTGTTTCTCCTTGTGGAGTATGCATAAAGCAAACGTACTTCACAGGGCCTGGTTTTCCAAAGCCTTGCAGTTTCAAATATTGACCTTACAAAGGACAGGAAATTTTCCCCAGGCTATAGTCTCTGTTGTAAGATAAAGAATTGTAACACAGCAAGGTTGCTGGCTCAAAGGCAGACAGGTTACTGATTGATATGTAAAGATACTGGGAAATTGCTGTAAGAAGAGAATGTTTGCTAAGATCAAGCTTTTGTTGATGGATCAACTTAACTTCTTGAAAAATTACATTATGGAACATCACCTTGCTTTTCTTAGTGAATGTTACCAGCTTCTATTGTTAAACTTGTTAAACAGTACTTAGAAAAAACCCACCTATGTACTCTTCCCATAACTTCCTGGTTTGGAGAATAAATGCGGGAAGAGAACCCCAATTTGGGGTTAATTTCCCAAATGGAAGGAGTGCCTCTATCTTGAGGGTTCCAGGAGATTCACCCCTTTTTGGGGCTTCTCACTGCTCAGAAGAGATGGGCTTTGAGTAATCTTTGGCGGCTCCGTCACCCAGGGGAGAAGGGGTGACAAATCTGTGGGAGGCAAAGCAACATCTCCTGAGAAACACTAAAGATAGATTCCAATGTAGGGGGCTAATCTCTTTAGTGTTCAATTTCAGTTTTTTGCTGATATCCTAGGAATTTGCTTTAGAACTGAGACTCATGCCTCATTGGTTTAAGATCACCGAAGCCCCTGCTTAGCAGGCTTGAGTTTTTCTGGTCATAAAATCTTCCTATCAATTTCCTTTTTTCCTTTACTTCCATTTAGCCATCACCAAAAATCTAATAAGGTCATGCTCCATGGATGTGCAAGCCTTAGAAACACCCTGAACCTTATCCCTTTCCCATTTTTTCTCTCCTCTGTGGATTAAACTTTAAAGCCTCACTCTCATTGGCACTCGATCTGAGTTCTATGAGACAACAGACCACAGCTTAATCAACCACTTTGCTTGTTTTTTTTGCCAATTTACCATTCTGGGGTACAGGACTCCTGACTCCTAACAGTCCCCCATGCCACCATTACTCAGTTCAATCCACATTTTTTCTGAGGGCCCATTTCAGGGAATCCACTTACTTTGTACCAATTTATTGGTTACAGTTTAGTCTGTTGCCTACTAACAGACACTAACTCAGGTTGGTTTGAGCAAAACAGGGAAATTTATAAGGAAACAGAAACTTGTCACAGCCAGAAGCAGGAATGCAGCCATGCCCAAAGAAGGGCAAGCAGGGGCATTCTCCTTTTCTCTGCTTCATTCTTTCTCTGAAGACCACTGTTCTCAGCTTTCCCATGCACAAAAAAGGATGGCAATAGATCCCCACAGATACTAAATTAACATGTTACAGTTCCAGCTCCCCAGGAAGATTGAGACTTGACTCTCTTGAAATCCCAGGAGACAGGATCTGACTGGCCAGTTTGGGTTAGGTGAACACCTCCTAGTTCAATTGGCTCTGGTTATTACAACATGGGAGCCAGAGATAGACCACTGTGGGTGGGTGGCCAATTCTCCAACAAGAGGGTAAGTAAATAGAGAAAGGAGCCTAATGAAATGTTCTACCACATCTGTAAACCAGTGCAGCTGAACGATCAAAGGGAGAAATGCACCTGCACTAAGAAAAACTGTACAGTCTACTCCTATGGCTAAGAGAACTTTATATATTCAGCACAAATTTACTGAGAGCCTATTATGTGACAAATATTGTATTAGATTTGGGCACTCAACAATATATAAAACAGATACTGTCTTTACCAAACGTGCAGTCTCGTAAAGACTATTTATACAGAGATACAAAGAAATAAGCAGTAATTATAATACAGACTAAGTTATTATGATAAGGGTCACAGGGGATGCTTCAGGAAAATCTGAAAGGGGAACCCTACCCAGACTCGGGAATCAGGGAAAGCTTCCTGGAGATAGTCATGTCTAAGCTGAGGCCATTAAGATAAATATCAGTTAGCACGGAAGGTGAAAGAAAAGGCTCCAGGCAGAGATAATAAAAATCTGTACAAAGACTAAAAAATGAGAGAAAATGGCTGTGAAGGTAAATTCTAGGTGCCAACTTGATTAGATTAAGGAATGCCAAGAAACCTGGTAAAGCTATCTTTTTAGGTGTGTCCATGAGGATGTTTCCAGCAGAAATCAGTATGAGAGCCTAAGTGGACTGGACTGGGTGGAAAAGACTTGCCCTCAATGCAGGTGCAAACCATCCAATCCGCCTAGGGCCGGGAGAGAACAAAAGAGAAAAAAAAAGCTCTATTCGCTGGAGCTGGGATACACTCTTCTCTCCTGTCCATGGACAGGAGAGTTCAAGACTCTTCAGCTTTGGGTTCCAGGATTTACACCAAGGACACCATAGGCTTCCCTAGATTTGAGGCCTTTGGACTTGTCCTAAGCCATGCTACCGGCATCCAGTTTGCAGAGGGCCTATCGTGGGACTTTTCTTCCCAATGGCGTGAGCTAATTACTCTGATAAATCCCCTCTCATATATTTATAATTATCCTATTGATTCTGTCTCTCTGGAGAACCCCGACTAATACAACGGCCCACTGGAAAAAGTTCGATATGCCTGCAGTGGGACAAGAAAGGCAGGAGACGAACCTGTAAAGATCGGCAGTGGCCAAACCATAGAAGGACGTATAGGGTATCAGGACTTAGAGCAGTAGTGCAGGAACTGGGGAGTGGCATTGGAATAACAGGAGCGGATGTGCATATTTTTCTTTAAAAAAACAAAAACAAAACTATTATTCTGGCTGGCCAGGGGAGAGCAAATACACACAATACGGGGAGCAAAGAGACTTCCAAGTTACCATTTTTCAATAGAAGATTTTTGCCTCATTCATTTGTTTCAAACCTCTCATTTACACAACTTCTATAATTCAAGTCAAAAATTGCATTTCCGATTTTTCCTCCCGGGACTCAAAATCACGTTCGAAGTGATAGTCTGGACCTCCCGAGAGAAGTGCTTGCCCCGCAGCTGGGGGCATCTCCAAGCAGCAGCGGCAACACCGGCCCTCCGCCTCTTAGCAGCGCCCTCCCAACCCCACGGCAGGTCCCAGGCCCCCCAACGCACGCCCATGTTAAACCGCCTCCGCCAGGACTGGTCCCCGCTCCCCTCACCGCTTACCACGTCTCGGGCTCGGAGGGGGTCTCACGGTGGCTTTCCGAGGCGCTCTCCACCAGCGGTGGCTCGAAGTAGGAGTTCAGCGCTCTCTGAAAAGGAAAGAGAGACCCAAGGTTGGGACTTAGGAGCTCCACCCACCTAGGTAAAGGAGCGGGAGGTGAGAGACAACAAAAGCCTACTTCCATCTCCCAGTCGTTCTCGGCTAAGTAGCACTGAGCCACGGCGGCGTCGCAACTCGCGACCGAAGCAAACTCCACACACAGAAGTCGCCGCTTCTTCACCTCGGGCTCTCCGTCTTCCCGCGCCACCTCCGACCCATCCTCTGGACCGCTCCCGGGCTCCATCCGCTTCCCTTCTCTTCACCGCCCCGTGACGCGGGACAAGTAGCCGACGCCCGGCTCTGCGCGTGCGCCTGCCGTCCCGGCGCTCCTACGTCAACCGCCCGGCTGGGAAACGTGCTCCGCTCTCGAAGGGCAACAGATGCGGCTGCGCGGCAGGGGAGCCGGCCGAGGCTGAAGAGCGCAAGACGCACGTGCGCACTCGGTCACAAGAGGGCACGGCTCAGTCTGTACTCCAGCCGCGGGGGCCGGGAGGGGCGGGGTTTACCAGCCCTACCAAGGTTCACTCTTGCGCAGAGTCCAGAAGTCGGCAAACCTTCCGCGATGAACGGCATGAAGCGAAGTGCGGCGGAGGTCTTAAAGGCCATGGCCAATTCTAAGTGCTTTGATAGAGTTTTGGAAAAGGTATCGGGGGCGAAGCCGCGGCGTCTAATGAAGGGAATGAAAGCACCGTGCTTGGGGCGGGGTGGGCGCTGAATAAGTAGTTCTTGTTAGATTCTGTTCAATGCGCCTGTAAATTCACTTCAGTAATATTTTAATGGAGCGCCAGTACGTGTTAGGCCGAATGCATATGTTCTGTCATCTAAACCGAGTGAGTATAGTTATCGCTCGTGGAGACAGAATTCCTCAGTTCTAGAGCTGGGAAAGACTTTAAATTTGGATCTTTCAAAAAACAAGCGCGCGCCGGAGGAAAAAAAATAAGAAATAGGCTCTACATTTTAGGCGCGCTACAATCTAGAGGATTAGAAGGTAATTGCAGTAAGGTGTGAAAGCCCAAACGCTACGTAAAGTGGTGAACGAAGGGAGAAGTTCCTTTGATGTAGTTTGGGAGATTTCACAAGGGTATTGGACTCCTGAGGAAGGAAGTTACCCCTGGACGTAGAAGAAGTGCATTTCAGACACCAGCATTTACAAGGCCCAGAGGTGTTTGAAGAGATTCTTTTAGGGGAGCAGCAAGATAAAGTGTTACAGAGTTAGGCAGGCACAGTCCCTGCTTCCTATCACGTGAACGAACTAGCCCCAACTCCTAGTTTTCAGTGTCTTTGTAGAACACCACGTTCCATAGCCAAGTATTTATAAATAAGCATGAGTAACAAAAGCCCATGTATTGTCGGATTTGAAAGACACGTAATAATCTAAGAATTTTTAGGAGTTTTTCTAAATGTTTTAATGTATACATGTCTTTATTATTATTATTATTAAGGTAGAATGCTGGAAATTTGGAAATAGTTTGGAAGTGGAATTTAGACGTGGATCAATTCCAGTCGTTTGTAGGTTTCCCTCCTGGAACACAACTTGCAGGCTATATTTTAACAGTAACTTTAAAAAATAACTCCCTAAATATCTCTCAGGGCTTTTGTGAAAAATAGATGAAATAATACTTAGACAAATATATTTAATGTTTTTAAATTGCAAATGCTATAAAAATCCAAGGATATGTTATTTGACAGTAACTTTTTGAAAGATGTATTATCAAAAAAAAAAAAAAAAAAGGATGTGTTGGTGTAAGGAGAAATTTGAATTTCTTAAAAAATCTGTAGCCATTTTTCTCATTAGCTTTCAGCGACTTTATGGGTGTATATCTTCTCGTGATAATTTTGCCATGGGTTGGATTGCCCAGAGTATCTGGTTTAAATCCTCGTGACAGGCACACTGGAACATCCATATACTACAACATTCCCTTGGCTGGGAGTGGTGGAGACTTGCTTTCCAAGAAGACTTATGTGCCTGCTGAACCAGATGTATTATAGAATTTCTCAGAAGTTGCAGTGAGGTAGTGGTACACACAGTATGTAGACGAGTGCTGTCCAATAGAAATACAATGCAAGCTACAAATGCGAGCCACGTGTAATTATAAAATGTGTAATTTAATTACAAATTTAAAAGTAAAAATTATAAATTATAAATTTAAAAAGTAAAAAGAAATAGGTGCAATTAATTTTAGTAATATATGTAACAGTATATCCAAGATATTATTTTAATATGTAAGTAATATTAAAAAGTGTTAAATTTTTTCGTACTTAATCTTTGAAATCCAGTGTGAATTTTTCACTTACAACACTTCTCAATTCAAACTAGCCACGTTGCAAGTGCTAGTATTGATATGTGGCTAATGGCTATTAAACTGCTCAGGTCAATACCACAGTAGGTGCTCTGTGTTTGATATTTTGATCTAAAAGAGATTCTGTGAGGGGCTGTCCGGTTAGCTCAGTTGGTTAGAGCTTGGTGTTATAACACCAAAGTCAAGGGTTCAGATCCCTGTACTAGCCAGCCACTAAAAATAAACAAATAAATAGAATATGGTCTTTCTCTAAATCTTGTTAATTCTTTATATTAAACTCTCTTTGCTAACTAGTGTGGGTTTGTCACCTCACTGGACCCTGACTGTTATTTTATGACTGTTACTTTATGACAGTTATCTGTCTGGTTATTTATATATGACACCAGAGATTTTCAAGGCAATTAATGCTCATTTTTAAATGCAGGACTTTTAAATGCAAATTGTTAAAATTGTAAATTGGTGTAAGGTTATATATCATCTCCCAGAAACATCTGTGCTCTTACTGCATTGCTTTTGCAAAGATGAGAAGGGATAATGTTTCCGAGTGCAAAAAGCAAGTGACATGTATAATACTATCACTTCAAGTCTCCGCCATTACATGCTCCCACAGTGGCCTCACTAGTTGCCTAAATACCGTGTTAGACAACACTTCCTCACCAAAACAAAGCTGCTTTTTTTTCTTGGTTGTATGAGACAATTTTATCCTGAATGCTTACCTCTGACAGATTATTTAATGATTTTTTTTAAGTCAGTGAATCAAGTAGAATAACACTTTAAAATTTGGCTGATAAAATTCCAAAGGGAGTTTTTTTTTTTGGTCAGATGTTTTGACCCAGCATATGGTGGAAGGTTATAAATCATGCTAACTTTCTATTCCTCCAAAAATGATCCATTGAGGAAGGTACTTTGCCATCTGTCTTGGTACAGATATCAAGTTGATGCATTAGATTTCACATTAGAACTTCTTTATTTTAGCCTTTTCTCTTTTTAAAACCTCTATTTTATCAGTGTTTTAAAAACACCCCAAAAACCTATCTTTTATAAAACCGATACAGAAAATCTAACAGTCAGAGTAATGTCTTGCTCTTGCTATTCAAGGGGAGAAAAAAATAAGTTCTTTTCTCAACCGTTGTTAAGTTTTTAGCTGGGGCACTTCTGTACAATAAAATGTATTGATGAGAGAAAAACATTTTTGTTTTTAATGGGTGCTGTACCCCTCACACTGGAGAGGCCTCAGTTCAAAAGTGTCTGTCTCTCAAGGCAGTGGCTTGGCTCTCTGTTTTATATAGTATTTTAACAAACAGCCATAGAGCTTAGAAGTAATGGGACAAAGAAGAGAGTAGTTTCAGGCTTCTAAGAGGTGGGAAACTGTAGGAAGGTAAATTTATGGGAAGAGTAAAGTCCGCTTTTAGGCTCTTTTACCTCTGCTGGTGCCATGTTCTGAGCCGAGAGGAGTTTAGAGCCATCTCCAGTAAAGACAGAATTTACAGCTGGGGCAGCCAAAGCAGCTGGGGTGCTGGTATAAGGAGCAGCTTCCCACGGTGGCCCTGGGCAGCGAGCCCGCGGAGGGCACCTCACGCCTGTTCCCCGAGACCATATTGTTTCCCTAGGTCTTTGGGCCTGAAATGGAAAGGTTGGCCCCAGAGGCTTCTGCAATGCCTTCAGGGCCTTTTCCGCCTTATCTTGATAGTCCCTTTCTTTTGTGCTAATCTTCTTAACTAAGGGTCGCTGGGCTGCACCGCTGCATGCTCTCTGCTTCTGTACCACATGGCCAAGCTGCAAATTTTCAAAATCTTTACACTCTGCTTTGCTTTTATTTATTGTTTTTATTTTTTTTAATTTTTTTTTTAAAAGATGACCAGTAAGGGGATTTTAACCCTTGATTTGGTGTTGTCAGCACCACGCTCAGCCAGTGAGCTAACCGGCCATCCCTATATGGGATCCGAACCCGGGGCCTTGGTGTTCTCAACACCAAACTCTCCCAAGTGAGCCACGGGCCGGCCCCTGCTTTGCTTTTAAATTCTGGCTCAGCATAGGCTCTTGCAAGTAGCCATTCAGCTTCCTCAGTGTTTTGCTGCTTAGAAATTTCTTCCATCAAATGCTCTCGTTCACAACTGTTTAAGTTCCAAATTCCACATAGTCCTAGAGCATGAACACAAGGCAGCCAAGTTCCTTGCCAGTTCACAGCAAGGTTGATCTTTGCCCCAGTTTCTGATAAACTCCTTATTTCTATCTGAGACCTCCTTAGAAGGATCTTTACAGTCCATATTCCTATCAGCATTCTGCTCACCACCACATAAACAGTCTCTAAGACATTCCAAACTTTCCCTCATCTCTTTGTCTTCTTCTGAGTCCTCCAAACTCCTCCAACCTTTGCCTAACACCTAGTTTCAAATCTGCTTCCACATTTTCAAGTATTTGTTATAAGCAACACCCCATTTCTCTGGTACCAATTTTCTGTATTAGTCTGTTTCCATTGCTTATAACAAAATATTTGGAACTGGGTGATTTATAAAGAAAATGAAATTTATTGCTTACAGTTTCTGAGGTTGGGAACAGTTCCAGTTCCCATCCATCTGGTGGTGGCAATAGTGACCCAGTGGTCTTATATTGCAAGATGGTGGAAGCAGAGAGAGAGAAAGAGAGAGAGTCTCTTCTCTCTTCTTTTAAAGCCCTCAGAACCATGCCCCTGACCACCATTTTTAATCCATTCACTATTGCATGGTCCTAAAATCTTATCACCTCTTCAATGTGGCACCTTTCAATTACCATAATAGTGTTTCCCACCCTCTTAACAGTCACAGTGGGGGTTAAGTTTCTAATACATAAAACTTGGGGGACACAATTCAAGCTTCAGGAAGTTTTGGGTGGATATAATTCAATACATTACACCAACTATAAGTCTCTTGCCCTCTAGAAATTTTTAACCTGGAAGAGATGAAAAGGATATTCCAAGGAAGAGTCCCATCAGATGCACCATGAGAAAAAAGGAGTTCTGTGAATAAATAAGTTCAGGAAACATTGGTGTTGTATCCATTTAAAAAAAAGATTTTGGTAAAATACACATAACAAAATTCGCCATTTAAAAATCTTAACCATTTTTAAATGTATAGTTCTGTAATACTAACTGCATTCACATTGTTGCACAACCATCACCACTATCAGTCTACAGAACTCTTTTTATCTTGCAAAACTGTATCTCTACCCGTTAAACAATAACTCCCCATTCTGCCTTCCCCCCAGCTCTGGCAACCACCATTCTACTTTCTGTCTCTATGAATTGACTACTCTAAGTACCTTACATAAGTGGAAATGTTGTACCCTTTTTACATATTAAAACTTTGAGTAGTTCTGCAATAAATAAACATGTTTAACTTTATCATGTTTAAGTTGTCTGCCATTGGAACTTTCCCCCCACGATAACATGTGGAGAAACATACAATGGGAATCTTAAGTGACAGGTACTATGCTGGGGTCTGGAGATACCATTTGGAATCCAGCATGCATAGAGATAGGGAGTGGAGTTCAGAAACAAGGTAAAATTGTATGGAGTCTTCCTAATGTAAATGAGTGATGGAGATGTATAAGTGAATATGTCTCAAGACAAAGAACACAGACTAGAGAGAAGTGGTGAAGTGGTAAAAATTTAGAACTGAACCTTGAGGACATACAGGGTTGAGAGAAAGAAAGCTTGTGAAGAAGACAAATGGTCAGAAAGGTAAGAATAGAGCCTATACTTTCTAGAACTTTGAGACTTTTATTAGGCCTCATGGCCAGCATCAGCACAATCAGGTTAAGCAACTTTCCACCCTCTTCCTCCTTGCCCCTCGCTTTTTCATGTTAATTAACTTCCCCCCCCACCCCCATAACCTCTTGCCTTTCAAGAAAAACTGGAATTTGTGCAAAACAAATTCTTATGCAAAAATGACCACCCAATGCCCTTCCTCTAAGTCAAACTTTATAAAACCTTTTTAGTCTGTACAGGGGCGAGAGCTGATCTGATTCAGTCTATCCTCCACGTTGGTGGAATAAAGCTGTTTGGCTGAAATGGTGCCTAGCTTGGGTCGCTCTCTCTTCTCCATCTCGCCAAACCTAACAACTTTGTCCACAAAAGGGTAGTGATATTTAAAATTTATCAACATGATATGCCAACAGATATTCTCAAATTCATTATTGCTCATTAAAATTATCTAGGTATAAGAAATGGCACACGTAAATAATAAAGCAAGATTTTTTTCAAAGATTTGTGTACAGAAATATTCATTGCAGCATTATTTGTGATATCAAAAAAGGGAAATAACCTAAATGTCAGCCATAGGTGAACTGGTAAAAGAAATCACGACAGCTCCCTGTAAAGGATCCTTGTGTAACTATAAAAGTCATATTTTTAAAAATGATTTACTAACATAGGTGCATGTCATTATGTTATGGAACAGACTCAACAAAGAAGCAGTCAGCACTCAGAGCATTGGAGAGTGAGGTATTTTATTATGCTGGTGGCCCCAGATGAGCTAATGCTCCAAGATTACGGGGTTTATATAGGCAGACTCTTCCAGGTTTTTTCGGTTTCGTTTTCTCAGCATCCATGTGGCTAATGCAGTAGTAGGTTTCGTTTTCTCAAAATTCATGTGGCCAGGGCGGCAGCTAATGTAATAAGCAGGCATGGTTACAGAAGCAAAAATGTGAACAATTGCCTTAGCAATGGAGCTAACGCAATAAGCAAGCAAGCATTGTTTTAAAAGCAAAATAGGCTATTGAAAGAATTAATTTTAATTTCTCCTAACATTTCCCCCCTTTGATGCTCTCTCTGTACATTGGAGTGAGCATCACCTTCAAAATTTGGGGGTTTTTCAGGGACATATAAGCACATTCTTGTGATGACAGGGCCATCTGTAATTTGATTGACTCTAAACGAGTTGAAACAAACCTGACAAGGCAATTTAAAATACATAGGCCAAACAAAAGAGCTAGGAATACCATAAACAGTGGACCAGCTGGAGACAAAAGCCAGGATAGCCAGCTCCAGGTGTCTATCCATGAGAACCAAGACTTTTCTAACTCTTCCCTCCTTTTGGCCAAGTGCTCTCTTAGCTGATGAACCATGTTTCTCATTCCTGATTTGTTGGCATAAAAGCAGCATTCTTCATTAAGGAAGAGGCAGTGTCCCCATTTCTCTGCAGGTGAGTAAGTCTAATCCTTGCCTATTCTGGAGGACTGCTTCTGCCAAGTAGTCTACCTGATCTTATAATGCTGCCAGGGAGGTGGCTACTTGTTCCATGTAATTAGAGAAATCTTTAGATAATTTGTGATAGAAAGTCATGGAGGAGGCTATTCCACTGACCCCTGTGCCTATTCCAGCGGCTATTCCCAGGCCGATTAACAAAGGAATGACTCAGATTGCGCTTTTTGTTCTGCCATGTGCCCCTAGGGGGACCATAAGGGATTGATTCCTAGGGACAATATCTGCCTGGGGGGTGATAGAGGCTAATGTGCAGACTCCTGCCCAGTCAGCAGGGAGACACTGGTAAGCATAACTCCTGCACATGAAGAAGCAGCCTGCCTGGGGTCTACGCCAAGGTTCAGTAGCCAAGGAAAGGTCAATATTGGTGATAATGGCACATTGTTCCTTTGTTAGGTTACTCATCAGAACTGTTTTCCCATGGCTTTGAATGCACCCTTGGGCCTTGAATGGCATGTCAACACCTGTCAACCTAGGCTCTCTTGCTGGGTCAAATTGACTCTGGTTTCCCTTAGAGTTATTAAAGCCCTTTACTGGGACAGCGATATATTGGAGTTTCTTGGGCAGAGCCAACAATCCCTTGCTAGAGCAGGGTTGGTGATAGTTAGGAGGTGGTGGATGGTGTTTAACATCTGGTTAAGGTCTGAATCCTGGCTTGGTGGTTGTGACCAAGGCCTCCATCTCCTCTGTAGGCGTTTGAGCCTGGGGAGCGGTTTTGGGGTGGGGGGTCATTTTAGCTGGGTTTTTTTTTTTTTTTTTTTTTGTCGTTTTTCCGTGACCGGCACTCAGCCAGTGAGTGCACCGGTCATTCCTATATCGGATCCGAACCCGTGGCGGGAGTGTCGCCGTGCTCCCAGCGCAGCACTCTACCGAGTGCGCCACGGGCTCGGCCCCATTTTAGCTGTTTTTTATGGTCTCGATCTTTTGTTGTAAACCTCAGTCCTGTACTACCCCCCGCTGTCACTCATTCCTATGTGGGTGAGTCGGGTTCAGCAAACTCTCTTTCCCACCATTCGTTTGTTGGGATTAGGACAGTCTGGCTTTATCATTACTCCATGCCAGAAAGGGTGGTTTTGGTATACGCGTGCTTGTGTCTCCCCATAGCAGTTTACATTCATGTACGTGTAGGATATGAATGTATTACACTGTAAGCAGTTGGTGTTTGAGGAATCACAGGCAAATTAGCCACCACAACAACCAAGGACAGGGATCAATGCATATCTGGCACAAACCAATTACCCAGTTATTGTTGTTAGTCCTATGGTAAAAGCAAAACAAGCAATGTGAAAACTAAAGGCGAGGGATGACATATGCTTATCATTTCATAAAAATAAATCAGTGTGCTTGTTATGTCCCGCAGCAGCAAAATCCTCAGGCTTCAGCCATGTGTGGATTAGCCAGCCCACAGAGTAGCTGAAACATTATCAAATCCTCAGGCTTCAGCCGTGCTTGGACTGGTCAGCTTCTGGTGTGACCAGAGCAAAGTGATGAAGATCAGCAGGGTGTCTCTGGAACCGGACCTTAAGCTGGTCAGAGGGGTCAGCCTTCACAGACCGCAAGGTGGTGTCGTCTTGGGAAGCTGCCTGTTCCACCCGCGTATGATGGATCCAGGGAATTAAACCTGCAACCTTAACTGCAGTAGAGGTAGTTAGTACAACTATTTGTGGCCCCATCCAAATTGGCTTTAATGGAGCCTTTTTCCAGTCTTTTACCCATACTGTGTCTCTGGGTTGGAACTGGTGTGCCCAGTATCCTAAAGGAATATGAGTTCATTCCAAAATTGTCCTGGTTATCTGTCAGAAGGTCCTGGCCAGTGACTACAAGTATTGTGATATCTCTGTTTCCCCCAACTGGTAGGGGTCCCGCTGTAGTTTAGCTATAAGTGGGGGTGGTCTCCCATACATGTTTTCAAAAGGGGAATATCCTGTTGGCCCCATCATACACAGTACCCATAACAAAGCTAAGGGAAACATATCTATCCAGGGTAGCCTCATCTCCTGGCAAAGGTTGGCTAAAGTGGTCCTTAGGGTCCAGTTTATGCATTCTACTTTACCTGAGCTTTGAGACCGGTATGCTGTGTGGAGCTTCCATTGTATCCCCAGTATTTTGGCCAGTTCTTGAACGACCTCTGCAACAAATGCTGGCCCATTTGTCTGATCCTATAGTCAGAGGGTATCCGTATCTTGGGACAATTTCTCTTAAAAGTGACTTCGTGACTTCCTGGGCCTGTTTGGAATGCATGGGCAGTGCCTCTGTCCATCCTGTGAATGAGCATATCATTACTAACAAATATTTGTAACTCGTGCAGGACTTTACATAGGTGAAGTCCATTACCAGGTCTTCAAAGGGCGATGTCCCAACTGGCTGGACTCTGGAGGCCTGCCGGGGCCCTTACTTGTCATTGTTTTGGATGCAGGTCGGGCATCAGGAGCTGATCTGGGCAGAGAGGAAAGCCAATCTTGGAATGAAATAATAACGACTCACCATGTTCTACAGGGCTGTTTTTCCCCAGTGAGTCAGCTCGTGATACTCCAGTCTCTTCAAGGGCATGGGTTATTTGTGCCCCTAGTTTTCTCAGCAAATCTCTTCCTAGTAGGAGTACTGGACAGTCAGGCAAGTACAGGAATTCATGAGTCACCCTGTGACCCCCAAGGTTACAAGTCCAGGCTCTGCAGAATGGCTAGTCTACTTGTGTCCCTGTAGCACCAATGACGGTGGCTTTTCAGCCTGAGAATAGGGCCACTGGGCTGGTGACTACAGAGTGTTCTGCCCTTGTGTCCACCATGAAAGTCATAGATTGGCCCCCTACTGTCATTTTGACCATGGGCTCCTGGGGGCCCAGGAACAGGGAGCCTGGTCTCCCCTAATCTGAGTCCATCCTTGCAAAGCCAATGAGGTCCTGGAACTCGTGGCTTGATGGTTCAGCCTCATATTTTCTTCCCTTGGAGTGTGTCTTGCCTTGGGATTTTCCCTCCCTTTTTGGACATTCATTTTTCCAGTGGCCAAGCTCCCTACAGTAAGCACACTGGTTGAACTGTAGGGGTGTTCGTCCTTGTCGGTGGGTGTTCTTCTTCTTAGATGCAGAGTTTTAGTCTGGATTGAGTGCTGCTGCGAAGGGTGCCACCTTTTGTCTTAGACATTGATCTGCTCCTTTTGGGCCTCCCAGTCCTGATTGACAAATACCTTGTTGGCCACCTCCAGGAGCTGCGTGGCATTCATCCCAGCAAAACTTTCCAGCTTTTGAAGTTTGTGATGGATGTCAGCACAGGACTGGGCCACAAAGGCTGCGTTGACCATCCGTTGATTCTCGGCTGTCTCTGGATTAAATGGTGTGTTGATCTGGAAGGCCTTGCATAGCCTTTCATAGAACTCTGCAGGTGGCTCGTCTGGTTTCTGGGTCATGGTGGTTGTTTAGACAAGTTCATGGGTTTTCTGGCCCCCGCTCTCAGCCCATGGAGGAGGGCCTCTCTATATCATCTGAGTCAATTTCTCTGGACTTCATTGAAGTCCCAGTTCGGCATGGCATCTGGTGCGGCATCTCTTGCTCAGTTCTGGGGACCCAGGGCGGATGCATGCGCTTGCTCTTGCAACCATTGCCTGGCTCCTGCCAGGATGCATCACCGTTCCTCGGTGTTGAAGAGGGTAAGGAATAGCTGACAATTGTCTTCCCAGGTGGGCTGATGGGTGAGGAAAATCGACTCCAAAAGACTGATGAGAGCCTGGGGTTTTTCTGAATATGATGGAGTATGATGTTTCCAATTCAGGAGGTAGTTGTAAAGGGTTGGTAGTAGAAGAGGGGGTGCCATGGCTGTTTGCTGCCATTTGGATTGATCTGCTGTGGGTCTTGGGTCTCCTGTAGGGGCATCTGGAGGACTGGGACCTGTTGGGTGGAGTGAAGTCGCCTTCCCATCAGTTCAGGGTTCTCTGGCGACTATGCCAGTGGGGCTGATGGAACTGAAGCAGCGCCGGGGGGGTGGGGGTTGGCTCTCTGGCAAAGGGTGCCTGGGGCTGGGCGTCTCTGAAGAAACAACATATAATGGGGGTAGAAAGGGTTCTTCATCTGGATCTCCTTGATATACGGGCCTCTTTGTTTCTTGCTGGCTGTGTTCCAATGTCCGAACTACCTGTGCAGCGAGAACCTTACATTTTCCCTTATGAACACAGAACCGGACCCAGGGCAGCAGGGTCAGAGCTATTGCCAACCAGGAGTCTATGTATGGAAATTGGTCTGGGTACCCTGGTTCCCCTGTAATGACCTCATAAACTGCTCAAACCTTTGGGAGGCCTAGGGTCCTTCTGAAGGCCACCCAACTCCAAAGGTGGGCCATTCCAATTCACACAGGTCCAGAGTTTCTCAGGAGTCATTTTAATTCCATACTCCCCAGAGTAGCCCTTATGAAAGTTCTTTAACATACAGTTAAGGATGGTAGGTTTTGAAACACTTGTCCCCATATCTAATTTCAGTCTCCTGTGTCTGTCTCTGGTGTTTATACCCCAAATAACATTGGTGCTGCCACTCTACAAAAGTTTGGAGTTCCCAAACAGCTCATATACTGGGGTAAGGAGTCTGCGGGCAGCTAGGGACTGCAAGAGGGGGACAGTCCTGATTTAACACACCAGACGGCAAGGTTTCTGGGTGTAAAGGAAGTGGCAGCCTGAGTCTTTTATCACCTGGCAGACCGGGTGGATTTGAAGGGTGTGCTCAGAGATCAACAGCCCTTAGACTAGGGCCTCCTTGCCACAGGCAAATGACCAAACTCCAGGGGAATAAAGGTGATGGGGGAAAGTCACATGGTGACAGAGAAAAGGTGTACTAAGATATGGCTCCAATCTTGGTTCCCTTCTAAATGTGTGAGTGGGGGCTTCACTCCTGGGGATGTATGGAACTCATGCGTGGGGAGGGAAACTCTGGCAGAATGGGCAGTGGATCTCCCAGAGGAGACAACACGAAAGGACGTGTCGCTCCTCAGGAGTCAAATAAACGTCACCTAGGTCTGAAAAGAAGTGTTCGCCTCTCTTTCGGGGGCACTAGGAGGCACTCAGACATAGACAAAGGCTTTCCGTCTGCTACATGTGGGACCTCTCCTGGATCCCTCCCTGCGGCGGAGGTGCAAACAGACAAAGGGTGGGGAATTCCCTCTCCCTTTCTGAAGGAAAAACAATCTTCCATCTGCCTGGCCATGTCCCTTGAGGGACTTAAAAAATTAAGAACAGAACACTAAACAAAAACAATGTAATTTTTACTCAACCACTCTAAGAGTTCCAGGACTTTTTAAAATACTGTCCCTCAGTGAGCAGAGATTATTTAAACTTCCTTGTCACAGTTTGGTCTGTGGCTTTATCATAAGACAACTAGGCTGTTCCCTTGGCCTTGCTTTACCATATTTGCATTCTTTCAGGACATCATTCCTTCCTGGGAACTATTTTACATTCAGGTATTAGATTCCAAACTGTAGCTCAGCTGCAGAAATTCTGTACAACTTTGTGCTTTCCCCCTTGAGAGAACTGGAGGTGTGAGTAGATGTTGCCTGCTCCTCAGTCTATAGAAGAAGGGACAAGGTCCTCAGTCTATAGAAGAAGGGACAAGGTTAAGTCTCCGTCCTTGTCAGCCCCTCTTTCACAGGTTCAAGGCAGCAGAGAACCTGCATAACAGAGTAATCTTGCCAATGTGATTAATGTGCTAGAGGCCTCAGAGCACTCACCTTTATAGGCATTCCAGAATGATGCAATAAAATTTGCCATTTACCAACCTTTGAAAAAAAATACAGTAATTGTTTTTATTCCTTCGTAGCACATCTCTCACTACCACCACTATCGCAGTGAATAAAGAGTAGAATGTTATTCAGCTGGTTAGGTCTTCAGAGAATATTTAATTAAATTCCTCTTTGCTCTTCCCTAGGGCTTTGTTTTGCCTCCCATGGCACTTCTTTGCTCTCTTTTGTTATTTTGGGCCTTCTCTTATAACCTCTGCTAGTTTGTACCCTCCCTGAGGGCTAGGATAACATCTGGCTCATCTTTGGATCCTCTGCCCTTACCCGGTTGCCCACCACTTTCACTCTTATCCTTTAAAGTCCTTTTGAGGTCCTAAGAAGACTTCCTTCGCAGCCTCAGATGTCTTCCTCTGATCCACTTCTATACCTTGACTAACTTTTGTTATAGGACATACCATGTATTATTGAAAATATCTGTTGATCTGTCTGTCATTCCCCTCCACACTGAGAGCTCTTTGGGAGCAAGTTCGTAGCAGATGCTTAATAAGCATTTGTCAACAGGAACTGCAGTGCCTAGTGGAAGGTATCTAGTAGAATGCCTTTTACGTGGAAGATTTTCCCCAGTCAATTGCTGCAGCCACTAAGTGTTGGGCATATTGTTATAGAGCGCTCTAAGCTGACCTTCAGATTTGAAAGTATTCATTCATTCAACAAATATGTGAGTGCCCATTACAAAACTGACAAAAATCCCTGCACTCATGGAACTTACATTTTAGTGGAGCAAAATACACTACAAATAAAACTAAACGAAATAAGTAAATAAAATTTATGGTATAGTTAGATGGTGATAAGTGCTATTAAAAAAAAAAGCAGAGATGGAGGATAGAGAGTATTGGTATGGGAGAATTTAAATTTTTTCCCCTCTAAAAATGTGTATTCCTGTGGAGGTTTTTTTACTTTTCTTTTTGTTGTTGTCTTTTAGAGAGTTCAATTTTATTTTATTATTTTTTTTTTTTAGCTTTTTTTTTTTTTTTTTTAATTTTATTTTGTCGATATACATTGTAGCTGATTATTGCTCCCCATCACCAAAACCTCCCTCCCTTCTCCCTCCTCCCCTCCCCCCCAACAATGTCCTCTCTGTTTGCTTGTTGTATCAACTTCAAATAATTGTGGTTGTTATATCTTCTTCCCCCCCCCCCGGTTTGTGTGTGTGTGTGTGTATGTGTGTGTGTGAATTTATATATTAATTTTTAGCTCCCTCCAATAAGTGAGAACATGTGGTATTTCTCTTTCTGTGCCTGACTTGTTTCACTTAATATAATTCTCTCAAGGTCCATCCATGTTGTTGCAAATGGCAGTATTTCATTCGTTTTTATAGCTGAGTAGTATTCCATTGTGTAGATGTACCACATTTTCCGTATCCACTCATCTGATGATGGGCATTTGGGCTGGTTCCAACTCTTGGCTATTGTAAAGAGTGCTGCGATGAACATTGGGGAACAGGTATACCTTCGACTTGATGATTTCCATTCCTCTGGGTATATTCCCAACAGTGGGATGGCTGGGTCGTATGGTAGATCTATCTGCAATTGTTTAAGGAACCTCCATACCATTTTCCATAGAGGCTGCACCATTTTGCAGTCCCACCAACAATGTATGAGAGTTCCTTTTTCTCCGCAGCCTCGCCAGCATTTATCGTTCATAGTCTTTTGGATTTTAGCCATCCTAACTGGGGTTAGATGGTATCTCAATGTGGTTTTGATTTGCATTTCCCGGATGCTGAGTGATGTTGAGCATTTTTTCATATGTCTGTTGGCCATTTGGATATCTTCCTTAGAGAAATGCCTACTTAGCTCTTTTGCCCATTTTTTAATTGGGTTGCTTGTTTTCTTTTTGTAAAGTTGTTTGAGTTCCTTATATATTCTGGATATTAATCCTTTGTCAGATGTATATTTTGCAAATATTTTCTCCCACTCTGTTGGTTGTCTTTTAACTCTGTTAATTGTTTCTTTTGCTGTGCAGAAGCTTTTTAGTTTGATATAATCCCATTTGTTTATTTTTCCTTTGGTTGCCCGTGCTTTTGGGGTCATATTCATGAAGTCTGTGCCCAGTCCTATTTCCTGAAGTGTTTCTCCTATGTTTTCTTTAAGAAGTTTTATTGTCTCAGGGTGTATATTTAAATCCTTAATCCATTTTGAGTTGATTTTAGTATACGGTGAGAGGTATGGATCTAGTTTCATTCTCCTACATATCGATATCCAGTTATCCCAGCACCACTTGCTGAAGAGGCAGTCCCTTCCCCAGTGAATAGGCTTGGTGCCTTTGTCAAAGATCAGATGGCAGTAAGTGTGTGGGTTGATTTCTGGATTCTCTATTCTATTCCATTGGTCAGTGTGTCTGTTTTTATGCCAGTACCATACTGTTTTGGTTATTATAGCTTTGTAGTATAGCTTAAAGTCAGGTAGTGTTATGCCTCCAGCTTTATTTTTTTTTTGCTGAGCATTGCTTTGGCTATTCGTGGTCTTTTATTGTTCCATATAAATGTCTGAATAGTTTTTTCCATTTCTGAGAAAAATGTCTTTGGAATTTTGATGGGGATTGCATTGAATTTGTATATCACTTTGGGTAGTATGGACATTTTCACTATGTTGATTCTTCCAATCCAAGAGCATGGAATATCTTTCCATCTTCTTGTATCCTCTCTAATTTCTGTCAGCAGTGGTTTGTAGTTCTCATTATAGAGATTGTTCACCTCCTTGGTTAACTCAATTCCTAAGTATTTTATTTTTTTGGTGGCTATTGTAAATGGGCAGGCTTTCTTGATTTCTCCTTCTGCATGTTCACTATTGGAGAAAAGAAATGTTACTGATTTTTGTGTGTTGATTTTGTATCCTGCTACTGTGCTGAAATCATTTATCAATTCCAACAGTTTTTTTGTAGAAGAGAGTTCAATTTTAAATCATGTCATCTAGGAAGATGTCAGTGACATAGTGACATTTGAATAAAGACCCTGTGTTATGGATATTGAAGGGGAGGAGTGTTCCAGGAAGAGTAGCAGTAATTATAAAGGCCTTGAGACTTAACAACACTGCTTGCAGTGTTTGAGAGGAATCCAAGGAGGCTAGTATGATGATGGAGCGCAGAGGAAGCTAGCAAGGGGGCAAGTTGTAGGAGATAAGATCACGCATGGTTTTGTAGGTCACCATAAGGACTTTGGCTTTTACTCTAGTGAAATGGAACTCCATTAGAGAGGATTTTAAGCAGATAAGTGACATAATTGACTCTTTTTGCTGTTATTAAGAATAGAGTTAAGGGGAGTAAGGGTAGAAGTAGGGAGATAAGTTGGGATTGCAGCAACTCAGGAGAGAAATAATGGTAGCTTGGACCAGAGTGGAATCAGTGGATAGGTGTGTGGAAGCTAGGGAAGTGATTGGGATTATGAATATGTTTGAAGATAAAGCTGGCAGGATTTGCTGATGGATTTGGATGGTGACATAGAAGAGAAAAAGGAGCAATGACTCGGGGTTTTTGGTAATTTTACCTGTTAGGCTATTTGCCCTAAGACATTTTAACTATCTAAAAGTGGTCATGACTGGAGTTGCTGATTAGATTTATAACTTTTTTCCACTCCCCAGAGAGTTGCTTTATGCTACATACATATTGAGTACTAATATTAGGGGACTTCGCTGCTTATCTGGTAGCTGGGACCTTTACAATCAGGTACATGGAGGTATACTCAGAAGGCAGTGAACCAGAGTAGAAGTCAAGAGACCTGATAGGATCATAGTCACCTTCAGAAAAGCACTTGGATATTCAGTTTGTTTAAGCCTTTTAAACTAAGCAGAGTTGAGTGCTGGCCAGTTAGCTCAGTTGGTTAGAGCAAGGTGCTGATAACACCAAGATTCTCTGTGTAATGGCCAGCCACCAAAATAAATACACAAACCAAGCAGAGGGAAAGTTCTGATTTCAAGGAGAAAAACAAGTGGGCAGGGGTCATTTTCACAGTTCTGGTACTTTCGGTAATAAACATTTATTGAGTACTCTGAGCCAGACGCTACACTAATACTTTATTTTCCTACATTATTTCTTTTATCCCTCACAGCAATCCTGTGAGGTAGGTCCTATTGTTATCTCCATTTTACACATGAGTGGGATCTAAACCCAAGTGATCTACTGCATAGCTCATGCAGTTGACACTTCACTACACTGTCTAAGTTTAGAAAACTTGTCCTCTATCCATCTGAGTGATTCTGATACCGAGTACGGCATTTGGGTAAGTCTTGCAAGTCTGAATGATTAATTAACCCTAAGACTCCTAATGGGCGTTGCAGAGTAAGAGTCAGCAAAGGTGACTGTGGAGTAGCTAGTGGAGTAGGAGGAAAACCAGGAGTAAGTGGGGTCATAGGCGTTAAGGGAAGCCCAGGAAAGGTTCACAATGTCACCAAATGCTGAGAGGTCACTTATGAGAGGGAGGGGTTGCCACATGTTGAATTTTGTAATTAGAACATTGTTGACCTTGGCAATAGAAAAAGCAGTTTTACTAAAATCCATGCCAAATTATACACACCAGAATTTCAGTATGTGAATTAAAATGTTTTGATCACCTATGACATACCAGGCCTTGTCCTAACTACTGGATTTGAATTTTATCAATCTTTACAAAAACCTGTGAGGACAGTGCTATTATTATCTCCACTTTACACCTCAGTTAAGAGTTTTGCCTAATAGAGCGTGGTGTTACAACATCAACATCAAGGGTTTGGATCCCTCTACCAGCTAGCCACCATAAAAAAGTTTTGCCTAAGTCTGCTTCCAGAGCCAGTGCTCTTAACCATTAAGCTATAGCCACCCATGTAATTAAACCACTAAGACATACATTTATCATAAAGCAGAAATGCGATAGCAGCAACATGTTGAATCATAGCACTTTTATAGCATATGCCCTTTTAGAGCCCCTCTAACATAACTTTCATCTATTTTTGTTGTTGTCACACCATCACATTGCCACATCCTGTCTTCTTTTTTTTAACCTTCTTTCCTGCTTTTATGAAGGTGCATTCATAAATTGTCCTCAGATGTATACTGCAATAGAAAATCTGATGTTGACATTTGTTTTACCTTTTGTCATCCCAGCCAAAGTTTGATAATCAAATGGAATTATAATAAGAACTAAGCTCTACTAAACACACTGTGACTTTACACTCTGTTACCGTTGGTGTCTACAAAGTTCTCATATTTAATTCTGTTTCTTGAACTGCCTTTCTCTTCCATCTTCCCCTAGCTAACTCCTGCCTGTTTTTTAAGACTCAGATGTCATTCTCCAAGGAGCCTTTCCTAATAATGCCTCTTACTTACTTAACATATACTTTTCTCTTTATTTCGAGAAACCTGTATGTATTTCTATCTGCAATAATTTCCTCCACTGCAGTTGTTTATGAACTTGTCTCTTTCTTCAGACTGAACATTGTAAAAACAGGGATTAAATCTCATTCATTTTTACATTGCCAATGACTGATGTAAAGACATGTAAATGCTGAATGAGGTGAGTTTACACCTTGTTACTGCTTATTAGCTTATGAGGACATCTTGTGGCTACATCATTTATTGCTATAAACAGGCTTATTTCTTTCCATTGATTTATCTATGTGCATACCATGATATAATACTGTTTGGGATGGTTTGTACTGTGTGATTCTGTTTGTTTTCCTTCAGGGCTTTTTATGGGATAAACAACAACAAAACCACTAAAGCTATAGTTTGTTAAACTTTCAAATGTCTTCCTGGTTGGAGATATAAAGGGCACTACATATCTAGAAATTTTATAGTTAGTGATTAGGGAGACATGAAGGTAGACTGGCCTTCTTCCAGTCTTTTTAAAAATTGTTTTGAACCATTCATTAATAAGTCATTTAAAAAATTACTCTGCTTGCACAAAAACTAGGAAACATCCAAATTAAGACTATAATGGGTTAACAGATCACAGGGACCGTTTGGCTTTGTTGGTGCAAAATTTCCAAGGAGACTTTACAAGATGCCAGGTGTTGTATATAATAAGGCTGAAAGCTTAGATCAAGTGTTTCATTTCTGCAGAGGCGTGGAGATTAGCAAAATTACTACTGCTTTTCCCTAAACATTCTTTTTTCTTTAAAAACAATTTGCATAAATGTTAATTTCTGTCATAGATTGGCAACTTACTTGAATTTCTAAATCAACTTTTTTGGGAAGATTGAGTTTAACCCAATGATTGTTCGTGATGGACAATTTGAGCTTTTCTCATACCACAGAATGAATGTTCAAAATCCTTTTTTTTATTTATATTTTTATTTAGGTGACCTTTGTCTCTTCTGCTCCTGAGAAATTGGTTTGTGAAATGAAAGTAGAAGAACAGCATACCAATAAAATGGGCACTCTCCACGGTGGTTTCACTGCCACGTTAATAGATAACATATCAACATTGCTTCTGCTATGCTCGGAAAGGGGAGTAACTGGAGTCAGTGTCGATATGAACATAACGTATGTATCCAAACTCTACCTCAAATAACTTTTTTCAAATGTAATAACTCCTTTCAACTGAGACTAAACATATTTTTAATAATAAATTATGAAATTGATTAGCTGCTTATCCATAAGTGCAGCTATAGATTTGCCCTAAAATATTCCATGGCCTTAAAATCTAGAACTAGAGCAGTTAATTTCTAAGTATACAGTATGTATCAAGTAAAGAGGGAATGATCCCATTCAAAAAAGCAGACCATTCAGCTTCTAATATATATACTGGTGGGGGAAAAAAAATCACAAACTCATGGCTCATAACTTATTTCATTCATAGTCCTTAAAACTACCACTTGTGCAAATGTCTTATGAGGGTTGTACTTGGTACACATAAAGAAAAGTTGGAGAACCTTTCATATGCACATTGTAATCTTATTGTAACAAGGCAAACACAAGTGTCAGGTTTTAAGAACAGGCAGCAATCCTGGATCTCTGCAACTATACTGACATGCTCTGTGGGTTTAAACTACATGCTCAGGGAGCAGTGCCCCAGATGTCAGGCTGTCACTCACTGTCATGAAAATGCCTGCAGGGGCCAAACTTTTCCAAAATGTAAAAAATTCAATTCCAGCATAAACTAGTATTGTTGCCAGTCCCATTCAATAAAGTAAAGAGCAGGGCCCAGGATTGAATTTCAAGACAATTGCTTTTTTTTATCTAAGCAACAGAAAAATATATTTGTTGAGAGGACAGGCAGGGGTTAGAGTGGGAGAGCCAGTGTTACCAGACTTGTGGGAATGGAAATAATGTAGGTTGTTGGATTTTTAAGCAATCTAAATCTTTTATTAGGTTTACTTAAGAAACTTCCTCTTTACTGTGAGAATAACTTAAAATAAGGGTGCAATAAGCAAATCGCAGGACAAGATGCAGACAAATACTCTTCTGAAAGTAAGATGTACAGAAAACAAAAGAAAGGCTCTGCTTATGTTGCTGAAGAGTATATTCAGCAGTCCTTGTCTTATTCCATGTGAGGAGGAGTAAGACCATTTGATGACTCTGCTTTTCCTTGAGAGCTTCTATGAAGAGAAGAGAGAGATCTTTAAACTTATCATGTTCTTCTAAGGTACTGCTGCTTTCTCAACCCTAAAGAATTTTCAATAAGTCACACATAGTTTTGGCCTTTCAAAGTACGTGTTACCAAAGGTATTGGCCACCACCAGCAAGAGCTGCCTGAGCTTCAAAAATTGATGCACTTGAATAGAAACTAGGACATCGTCAAAGGTTATAGATATTTCAAAAGTAAATGAATGTTTCAGTCAATGAACACTTCACTCTTTGTATTACCACCTGACATGGTACCAAATTTGATCTACTCCTGCACATTAAGTTCCATATTACACAGACTGAAGATGTCTGTCAGACCATGACTAGGTAAAAAAATCTGGGTTCCAATGTAACAAAAGGGGAAATTTTAGTATAAGAATAGTGCTGACAAAATGCCAACTTCCAAATTCCCCAGATTTAATATTTGCTCATCTATAGCACATGCTTGTCTTCCCCTGGTTTCACTTAAGTTAATGGCAAATAGCCACAATTCTTGATTTATAGGACAAAACTTGGGGAAACAATCAAAATTAGGCCAATTACTATTACCCATGTCATGTCCATTTCTTTAAGTTAAGGTACACAAATTCAAGACCAGCCTCTGTTCTCTCCAGAAATAAAGTCCAACTCTCTTAATCCCTCCCAACCACAAACACTGAAGTCTTATTTTGAATCTGGCAAAAACACATATCCTGATTTAAGGCTCCTTGCTTTATAAAAAGTAGAAACAAACAAACAAAAAAACTGTAAGGAAACTATTTCTCTTTAAAACACTAACATTGTTTTAAATAGTCTTCATTCCCCAAAGTTTTATTTTTAAGTTAGCTAGAGTCAGCTGAATTAAAGACAACTTGTGGTCACAACTGTCTAGGAAGTGTATCTCTTAAAAAATATGCGTATACAACTCATTACCAGGATTGTAAGGACCTCATATCAATTCCTTATAGTTCTTATACTAAGTCATTTTAGAGTTGAATAAATTTTAAATATTGATATGACAAGGTATAGACACCAAGTGATACTTTACCTAGGAAGCTAAGATTAAATAAAAGCTAGAGCAATCTTTCACCAGCCCCAAATAAATACGAAGTGAGAAACTTAAAAGGGGAAAGGGGAAGGGCAAGAAAACCATATTTATGGGAAAAGAAATGTGTGGATAAGGAATGGGTGAGTAAGACGGAATACCTGGTCAGGACCAGCTATTTACATTTGACAGTAGTACAGAAAGCTTACCAATATTAGTATTAAACTATTTTTAGGAATAAAATAAGTTATATAGGAAGGCTATTATGAGATGCACACAACTTTTCCTCTTAAAATTATTTGCCATTAACTATATTTAAACTTTTTTCCTTTCAAGGTACATGTCACCTGCTAAACTAGGAGAAGATATAGTTATTACAGCACATATTCTGAAGCAAGGAAAAACACTTGCGTTTGCCTCTGTGGATCTGACCAATAAGGCCACGGGAAAATTAATAGCACAAGGCAGACACACAAAGCACCTGGGAAACTGAGAGAACAGCAACCCAACAATGAATATCAAGTGTAAATCTAACTTGAACAAATGTAATTTTCAAAATAAATTCGCACAACCAGAAGTAGCCGAGAATCATTTGGGGAAAAGGATCTATAGACCAAGTAAGATAGAGTGAAGATGGGGGTGTCTATGTTTTTTCATTTTAAGTGTTTTCAGTTTTATTTTTAAAATATGTATAAGTGAATGAAAAAATTCTAACTCAAAGTGTTTTGAAAACTTAGGTAAAACAAAGAAGAGCCATTCTAAAATTACTTAAAAACTGAAGTCCAATATTAAGCTAAAGTAGAAATAGATATTAATGGTTATTTTAGTCTGCTCAGGATGCTATAACAAAATCCCATAGACTGTATAAACAACAGAAATTTCTCACAGTTCTGGAGGTTGGGAAGTCCAAGGTAAAGAAAGGTTCCAGTAGATTTTGTATCTGGTGAAGGTTGACAAATGGTGACTTCTCCAGGTGTCCTTACATGATGTAAGGGGCAAGGGAGCTCTGGGGTCTTTTATAAGGGCACTAATACCACTCATGAAAGCCTATGATCTGATCACCTCCCAAAGATCCCAACTGCACGGTGGTTAGGATTTCAACTCATTTTGAATTTTGGGGGGACACAAACTTTCAAACCACAGCAATAGCCAATTATTAATGAATTTTAGGTCCTTCCCAGCTCTAAAATGACATGCCACATATTTCCATTTCCTCTTTATCCCAATTTTATTATGGAACTTCAAAAGAGATGAACCATAGCCCATATTGGAAAATAAGACAGATTGAGCCATATGGCCTAAAATAGTCCTCTAGAAAATTTGAGGCAAAGCACATTAGTGATACAGGAAATGGCCCAAACACTTTTCCTGATAATTTACTATAGGACTGTCATCTTTTATATTAAAGGGGGAGGACTAGCTGGTTAGCTCATTTGTTTAGAGTGCTGTGTCATAACACCAAGGTCAAGGGTTCAGATCCCTGTACCGGCAGGCCGCCAAAAAATATATATACATATAGGAAGGAGGAAAAAGAACATACTAAGCCTCTTTTCTAGTATTTAGAATAAATCATGCAGATCTTGAATCTCCCAGTCTACAGTACTGAAAAGGCTAAGTTCACAAATTATCCCATTTCTCAAAGGTATTAAAGTTCTGTTGACTATGGAACTCTTAATATGTGATTTCTACATCAGGCAGTCTTAATGAACATTTCATGACTACAGATTGAAAAAAAAAACGAAGCAGTTTTAAGTAAATTTGGACACACAGTCAACAGTTGAGTTAAAGCTTGATTGTCCTCTGCCTATATTAGAATAGACGCTGATTGTCCACTGTAAGGACAGAAGTGGACTTTCTAGTAGCAATGAGCATCAGGAGACCCAGATCTCGATTGCTAGTATTTCCCACTAAAAAAGCCTTGGGATCCTTGGAGAAATAGCTGAATCTGAAGCTAGAGGCTGGGACAGAAGTTACAAGATATTTTATGCCTAAAAGTAAGGGAGTATTCAAGAAAATGATGAAGCATGCAAATTATGATGGGGCAGGGGAGGGGGACATCTTTGAGTCCATAGTGTTTACGCAGACAAGAGGAACCGGCAATCAAAATTAACATTAATAAAGAGCAGAGTGTTCACGTCTGGAGATTAATTTGAGAAAGGCATAAGGTCAACCTAACCATGAACAAACATAATTCAAATGCAAAACGAAGATCAGTTTATATGAAAAACGTGCCTGCATTCCAAAAACGTCAAAGTCATGAAACCCAGAAAGGCTGAGAAACTTCCTGATTAAAGGAGACTAGGAACATGACAACTAAATGGAATGATCCTGTATCATCAGGAGATTTTTAAAAAAACAAAAAGGATCAAAGATATTGGGACAATTAACAAAACTGGAATATGGACTGAAAAGTATAACATTCTCTAAAAAGAAAAGTATAACATTCTCTAAGTTTGATAACTTTACAGTGGTTATATAAAATATCCTTGTACTTGGAACATATGCCAAAATACTAAGGGGTAAAGAATCAATGTATGCAACAAATTCTCAAAAAGTTCAAAAACATAGGGCCGGCCCATGGCTCACTCAGGAGAGTACGGTGCTAACACTAAGGCCAGAAGTTCGGATCCTATATAGGGATGGCCGGTTAGCTCACTGGTTGAGCATGGTGCTAACAACACCAAGCCAAGGGTTAAGATCCCCTTACTGGTCATCTTTTGGAAAAAAAAAAAAGTTCAAAAACATACATATATACGTACAAAGAGAATAAAAACAAATGTAGCAAAGTAATAACTAAATGTGGGCAAAGGTTTTACAAGAGTTCTATATTTCTCTTGCAACTTTTCTAAACTATTTCAAAATAAAAACTTAAATGGCTGCTGAAATGCCTAACTTGTTGAAATTAAGTGTAATCAGTACAGTAAAATGGTTAAGACTTGGGCTCTAGAGCCATCAGAAAGCCTGGTTTTAAATCCTTCACTACTTGGGATGTGAGCTTGGATGAGTTACTTAACCTCTGCATCTACTTCCACTCAGGGTTGTTAGATTAAATTAAGAGTATAGGACTGTACCTGGCCATAAAAACACTCGAAGTGTTATTTCAAAATAGATTCTAACTTTTAACTGAGAACATGTGAAAGCATTCTGAAATTATGAACGGTATTTCTTCCTTTTCCATGAAGCAAGGCATGAAGCTAGACACTAACTGTTGAAAGCTAACAAAATGTCCTTGATTCCTATTCTTCAAGTACCAAACCAAATTACCAAGTTTTTTCTTCTCAATTTGCTGTTTAGCCATGGACTAGAATCCTCCTAAAAGTGACCAGAAACATCTACCCAGTGACTTAAAAAAAAGTTACCACTTCGAGCTTTGTGTATTCACCTGAATAGTCAGGGAACTTTCACCTATTTTATTTAGGTTTTCATTTTTTCAAATTCCAACCAGAAGCTAAATACAATTGGAAACTCTTAAGCATTAGTTTTACTCCAGAGGAGTAGGATCATTCAGATTTACTCCAACAAAAGTATGCAATCCCTAAGCAAAGCTTTTCTTCATTTAAAAGAAAACAAAACTATACAGTAGTCTTTCCGTATGTTCATTGCACAAAATGAGTTCTGCTTTTAGAACTTTGACACTCAATGGTTATTTTTACAATTTTAAGATCCCAACTTTTACAACTTTTTTCTACTCCAAAAAACCTTAAGTTTTTCTTTAGGATCGTGTAGAAACCAGTATTTCTGCACAATTCACTGGAATTTTTTTCTTTGTAATAAAAATCTCTCCTCTTTAAAAACAAAAAAAAACCCCAAAAACCAAAAAGGAAAGTCCTCTACCTGTCATGGTTTCTGCAGCTATAAATGTATTTCTCAGATTTATAGCTGCTTTAGCTACTTCAGACTCCAGATCTGCTTTAATGTGTATAACTAAATCCACACTAAGCAGAATACTCTCAATAAGAGCAACTTGGGGAAAGAGATCTGGAAAAAAAAATATATATCTATATTTATGAGTACCAGGAAACAAACATGGCCCAGTAAAATGAGGCAAGAATGCCTACAATGAGATGCTTTTTTTCATTTACGATTTCTTTCCCATGGTTGTATTTTCTTTTTTTAAACAACCATTCTGGTCATTAGAATGAATCTGACAGTGCTCCGGAACAACGGTGATTATAGCAAAGCTATTAAGTTTAAAAAAATGTTATTTATACCTGTTACATTCACTTCTCACCCTCTAAATACTGATGACAGATGTCAAAGAGGCAAAAACCAGCACAAATGGGAAGACCATCAAAAATGAGTATCACCTTGTGCTTTCAGATACATTTAAGCATTTCAGTGTACAATAGTCCTTTCATTTCACATTTTTAGTAAGATGCTGATGCAGTGCAGCAAATATGCAAAGCATCTTCTTTCACACAGTCCGTGCAGAAGACATCTAATTTTGCTTTTAAGTTCTGAGATACAAATGATTAAAAAAAAATCCAGGATGAACAAGTTTCAAAATGCGTAGTGTTCTGTGCATGAGTCCATTTTCTTTAAACTCTAAAAGAACAAAGTAATAAGAAAACAAGAAAAAAACTGCTGCTGCATTCTCTGATCTTCTCCATTTTGCTGGTCAGTACTCTATTCTGGCATATATGGACGGAGGTGATCCTCTATGGTGCCAACTGCCCAGTGGGTGAGCTGTTCCTGTGGCAGGTAGAGGCAGATGCTGCATAACTTGAAGATCGTAGCTTTGTTTTTTGGAGTCTGGAGAGGGAAAATTTTTAATATTCTTAAGATTTTAACATAACTGTCCGTCACATGAAATGAATCTCCCACAATTTATAAAGTACCTATGGGCACAGTAACAAAGCATACACGGTTAAGGAATAAATTATGGTCCCTACCCAGTCTAGTTAGGAAGACAGAATCTTGCCATACAAGACACAGAAAAACTGTAAAAATGATTGAAAACTAGTAATACTTAGAGAATTTATGCAGAATTAAAAGATGAAAAGTCAACCGGAGATTACTTGCTAAAAAAAATTTTAAATCATCTATCTGAAGTAAGTTTATATATAGGAAGACAGAAAGAAGATGTGACCAGAGTAGAAACTAGGGAGAAGATTAGAAATAGGTAGAGATTTAAACATATCACGGGTAAGGGAGTAGTAGAAAGCTAAAAAGCATTACCAGCTTTAAGAATTATTTTTAAAAAGTAGTTACTATTTGAACATCTCAGTTATGAATAACATGTGCTAGGTGCTTTCACAAACAACTGCTGCTAGTAAATGGGAGATAGAATCTGAATCCAGACCTGACTACAAAGTTCATCTTTTCACTATAGCACCTCTAACAAAAAGGCAAAAGAAAAAAACTGGCTTTGCTGATGTCTGAAGTAGTCTATATATGTTAATGAACCTATACATATGTACATATGTTCATTTTAAATGTCACAAGAAGTTTCTATCATTTGCTGGATTTAACAGAATGAGCATGACCTCAGAAGTTACTTGCCCAAGATCAGATAGCCAGCAAGTGGCTGCATCTATATTAGAATCAACCAATTCCAGACGTGTGTCTCTATACCACCTGCCCATCCAAAATTATCTTCTGGAGGGCTGGCCGGTTAGCTCAGTTGGTTAGAGCAAGGCAGTGTAACAACAAGGTCAAGGGTTTGGATCCCCACACGATTACCCCCTGCCCCGGCCAAAATCAAACTTATCCTTTGGTCTAGCCCATATATATACATATATTTTTTCTGGCTGGCAGGCACAGGGATCAAACCCTGGACCTTGGTGTTATTAGCACCACACTCTAACCAACTGAGCTAGCCAGGCAGCCCCCTTACCATGTATCTTATATTATGATAAATAGCACAAGATCTCTGCTAAGTGATTTTTGACCAAGTTAGTTGTTTCCTTAGCAATAAAATGAGAGTAATAATATCTACAATTCAGAGGATTACTGTAAGGATTAAATGAGTCCACACATGTAAAGCTCTTAGTATAAAGCCTGGCACACAATACACTATATGTGTTGACCACCATTGTATCAAGCACTAGTGGAGGTTGATTCTTCTATATAATACAAGCATGGCAACACATTTCCATCTCATGAAGATCAAGAACAGAACCTATGTGGAGGAAGGGGACTAAGAGCACCAAAGACCAAGTACATCTACAACTAACTATTCCAGTTTGCCCGAGACTGATGGGTTTCCAGGACTTGGAACTTTCACTGCTAAAACTGGGACATTCCAGGCAAACTGAGACTGTTGGTCACCCTACCTACAACCCAAATTTAGTTTATGAACTTACAAAAATTTTCTTTTCATTAAAAGGACTTAAGCTCTTTGCTTCTTAACCCACAGAAAAGATCTGCCCTTGATACATAACAAGAGTTGACCTACTACTTATATAACAACTTAAAGTCACTAGTTATTTCTATAAAGAATTAATGATCTTGTAGTATATTCACATAAAAATGAAGTCTAATTTCTCTACACTAGTATGCTATCATTGTTAAAGCTTCTATGACTAAAAAAATCTGTATTGTGGATTCCATAATGTAAGTCAATAACCTTTAAAATTGGATAAAACTAGCACAATTGCCTGCTATACAGTACTTTCTCAACAAATAATTCAAAGGAAAGTACACAAGCAATTAAAAAGGAAAAGTAAGAGTCGACTTAAGATCTACCTGAAGAGAGCTAAGAAACTGGGAAAAAACAAAACAAAAACCAAAAAAAAAAACCCACGTAAGTTATATGTTTCTCTGTTCGGTTTTATCAAATGCCTCACCAAAATTAATTTTCTTCTGTAATTCCCAGTTCTTTTATTTGTACTTATAATACCATAATTAGTTTTCTACAAGATAGAAAGTAAATGGGTAGCAGTTCTATTGTGAAGCGCCTTTGTATTTTTAGTATCTTGCACATATTCTCTCTTAAATAAAACTAAACATGTGGTCTATAATGTAACTAATATCATAACACTCTTTCTTTTGAGGTCTTTACTTAAATCACCTTCTCAGTGAGGCCTTCTCTGGTGACACCGTGTAAGAATTCAAATCCCCAGCAGTTTATATCCCTCTACCCTGCTTTCTTTTTCTCTTAGGACTTATCACTAACTATGTAGTTATTTAGTTTAATGACAAATAAGCATATTTTACTTATTTACTCTTGGGTCTCCCACAATGGAATGTGAATCCATGAGGGCAAGAATTTTTTTATATCTTGTTCATTACTGTACAATGCCTGGCACTGTGCAGGCACTCATTTGTTGAAATAAATGGTAACTAAATTAGGATGATATTTTTTAAAGGTTAATAACATAAAAAAGAAGCCATCATAAATTCTAAGTGATGATATTCAGGTTTAGGTTGATGAGTATGATATTTTATAGACTAAAAACTAAATTAGAATATCTGGACTGCTGATTAAATGGGAAGTGGCTTCAATGGATCTTTTAAATACTAATGTGCCTCATTCCTTTAGATTTTTATTTAAAAGGTCTAGGTCAGTGCCTCTCAAAATATAATGTGCTATAAATCACCTGAGGATTTTGTTAAAAAATGCAGATTCTGATTATGTAGGACTGGAAGAAGGCCTGAGATTCTATTTTTTTTTTTTTTTTTAAAGATGACGGGTAAGGGGATAACCCTTGACTTGGTGTTGTCAGCACCAAGCTGTCAGTGAGCTAACCAGCTATCCCTATATAGGGATCCAAACCCATGGCCTTGGTGTTACCAGCACTACACTCTCCTAAGTGAGCCACAGGCTGGCCCTTGAGATTCTACATTTTTAACAAGTTCCCAGGTGATGTTCACCTGTTGACCACACATCAGATAGAAAAGCTCTAGGATAGTTGTTCTCACTGCTGTACACCAGAATCATGACTTTTAAAAGATCCTGAGATAGTTCCAATATGCAGCAAAGTTTGAGAACCATTATTCTAGGGTAGGGCCTAGGATATCTATTTCCTGTTTTAAAAATAACTTCAAAAATAATGCAGTGTTGAAGGGGCAAAACAGAATTAAGTAACTCGTATAAAAAACAGTTTACTAACCAAAAACCTCACGCAAACCCTTACGTGGTTTTCAAAAAATGCTTACCTGCAAGTGCTGTCTGTCAATGAAGAGAAACACTGACTGGTTAGGATTGTTGACAACAATTCCAGTCTTGTCCTTGCGGCTCAGTACATGCAGAAACTGTTTTTCATAGTCACCGTGATGAAACTCAAATTTGGCCTAATTACAAAATACAAACATTTATATGTAACTACAAACATGTTACACTACCTGAACATCTACTGCACCCACGCACATATATCTGTGGTAATATGGTAGCCAACAGCCGCATGTGGCTACTTAACTTAAATTAAAATTAAATGCAATTTAAAATTCAGTTCTTCAGTAACACTAGCCACATTTCAAATGCTCAAGTCACATGTGACTGCTGGTCATCATTTTGAACAGTATCTTGAGATACAGAACATCATTTCCTTCATTGCAGAAAGTTATTTTGGATAGTATTCCATTACATAATTTGATTTTCAAGAAAAGCTTTGCACCAAAGTGACCAAATCCTAATATTCAATTAATAATTTTAAGCCAAATTTTATAAAACCATATTTTGAAATCTACTCGGCTCAAGACTCCACTTTAGGACTTTAAACCCCAATGATATCTCCCTCCTTTCAATTAGGAAGCACACTGTAATGGTTCTTGGGAAGATATCTGTTTATTCCAATCTCAGATTCAAATCTCACTAGTTATGTAAGGGATTTGCATAAACCACCTTTTCTAAACTTCAGCTTCCTCATCTATAAAATAAGGCTCTAACCCGTTTCACAGGACAATTAAGAGATTAAATAAAATGTAAAGCCCACACCTGAAATGTAGTTCCACTTCTCACACAGATGGGCTTCTAAAAATATACGAGCCTCCTGAAATTTTTAAAAATATGTTCTTATGTGTACTTTTCCCACAGCTAGCCTCAGATTGTTTAAAAAAAAATTTTTAAGTTATGAAAGACTGTTATCAAGTAAGTCAGAACATTCCTTCAATCTCTTAACACAAGGAAGGAAGATCAACTCCATCTCCCAAGAAAATGTCTATAGGCATTGGAAAAGGCCAAATGCTGGGTGAAAAGACCAAGCTTAATGGAAATTCAAGAAATCTAGATTTAACAATCATCATTTACATAATACTGGATTGTAAAAATTATTGTTAGTCCATCTAGCTCAAACAATTTTTATTCCCTGACTATGTCAAAAACAGTAAGTGATACCAACATTGAAAAACCACCCTGTTATCTAGGATTTCACTACCCAATAGCTTTTCTTATAAACCATAACATAATATGATAGGGTGTCCTACATACTATTGTATGTAAAATGATATTAAATTGTACTTCTGCACAACTTAAATACTTGTTGAACTCTAAGTATTTTCATAAGTATATGAAAAACATGCTATTAGCTACAGAGAAGTATGAAAAAGGTTATTTCAACCTTCAGAGCTTATATACTGAGAAAGACAAGTACATACAAAAATAAAACATAATTTGCTTCAAATCTTTTCCTGGAATAAGAGTGATTATCTGTAAAACCACAAACTGGGTTTTTTTGTTTTGTTTTTTGGCAGCTGGCTGGTACGGGGATCCAAACCCATGACCCTGGTGTTACCAGCACCATGCTCTCCCAAGTGAGCTAACTGGCCAGACCCCAAATTGGGTTCTTATCAAAGTGCTGTGGAAGGAAAGAAGAAATACCTAACAGTAAGCAATGTGGGAGCATTAGGTGAATATAATTTTCTGTAAAGATGAAGTAATTTGGACAATGCCATTCTAGGAAACAGAACGAACAAAAACACAAAACACAAATGTGTTAAAAACTGAAATACTGCTCAAGTAACAAAACTGCAAGTATTTCAATATGGCAAGTACCAGGGTGGATGGAACTACTTGTAATAACACTGAAAAGAGGTTTGAAGGAGACTGGAATGCCATATAATTCTATGGCATTTCAATTCTATTCTACTGAATATTCACTATTTGGGAAGGAATGGTCCACACCAAAGCAAAAACTCTTGGCAGCATGAAAGAAGCAATTCCTAGAGGAGAAGTAATGAAATATTCCAATAGTGGAATAAAGAGCTAACCTGGGCATTAGCATTAGTGATGAAGAGGAAAGAAGAGATATATTTTAATAGAGATATATTTTCATAGCACCTTCCTGCACTTCATAGAACTCTGAATATATTAAGAATTCCATATTTAAAAATCTTTACTCTGGTTCCTATTAAATCTCACTGCAGAAGTACTAATTTTAAAGAGCTTCAGGTCAAAAAACCAAACAAACAAACAAACAAAATATATATATATTCAGTCCAGAATCTAAGGTTTTATAATACAGGGGGCTTTTCCAGTACAGGGAAGTGAGTTAAAAGCAGAAGCTTTACAGTTATTCCAGGATTTTACCTTGACTACTACTTATCTGCATGACCTTGTGCCATTTATTTACCTAATCTCTGACTGCCTCAGTTTCTCTGCAAAAGGAGGACCATATATACCTAGTTACTGTCAGGATTTAAAGTATTCAAGAGAATGCCTAGCACAGTTAACGCTCAATAAACATTAGCCATTATTTTAAAGAAAAGTAGTACTTAAAAGTAAACTATTCTAAATAAGGTCCCAGAAGGAAAGACAGGGTATTAGATACTCAAAAACATACCATGATAAGTGGAACTACATTTTTTCCAAAAGGAAATCCCTGCTAGAAAACAAGAAAATCCTAACAATGCCTCCAGAGAGGCACTTAGAGTTGAGGTATAAGACCTGCTCTCAAAACTATAAATATGCTTGTTCTATTTCTGTTTTCATTCCTTTTATATACAATTTATATTCTCCAGCACACTATGTCAGTCAGATATCATCCATTAAAAGACACAAAAGATGACACTTTTACCTGTATTTAGCCTATCAATTATCTTTACAATTTATTACTGTCAAACAAACCTAAGAAAAAGAAATGGGTAATTTATTTGAGCTGATGTATGGCAACATTCCATGGGGCAGCAGGAGTATACCAACTTATATAGTCTATCACATACACAAGCACCACAAGGATACTTCATAGTAATGGATAGACATAAATTTTTTTAAATGTCAAATATTTTATATTCCTAAACAATTAGCTTAAAACAAGCCTTCTAATATTTATATTAGTATACTTAAAATGAGTCCTTAAATGTCATTATTTCTTTTTCTGATTGTAAAACAAAGTATGCTTATTGTAAAAAAATATGGCGAGATACACACACACACAGAAAATAAAAAAGGAAAGTTAGCTATACCTGACCTACAACTAAGCAAGCATAATTAACATTTTGGTGGATCTCCTTCTCCTTTCTTATTTGCATATAACTGTACTATAAATAAAATTAGGATCAACATATGGGTAAATGTCCTTAAATTAATGCTAGAAATTGTCCAGTACATCAAATGACAGTCAAAAGGCAGTGAGATGTCATGAAATGTTAATTGAGAACCACCACTAAATTTACTTTTCTCCTGCATAGATTATACACAAATCAACTTCTAGAAAATGGGTTTGTTTTTTTTTTTTTTTAACCCATTTTAGCTCAGACTCCTTTGAGAACCAAGGTACTGAAGTATACTACCTCAGGAGTGTGCATGACGAGGGGAATGAGTAAGGGTCACAGATCTGAAAGCTCATCCGTGGGCCCCTCTATAAATCAACAAATGTCCGCCTTAAAAGATTTTTCTAGCTATAGTTTTGAAGACATGGTGGGCAGATAGAACCACCTCCAAAGATTCTATAATCCAAATGCTATATTCCCTTGCAACGCAATATTCAAACAAACAGAAAAGACTCATGAAATAAAACTTTTAGCATATTCCCAAAGAATTTCTCAAGTCTGACCCTATTCCAGAAGTTTTCACTTACTGAAATGCTCATCACAATTATTTTAGAACAAAATACCTGAACAGGCCTAAAAGGCTCATCAGATTCCTTCCACCTAGAAAACAGGAGACAGACAATTTTCTCGATATCATTCCGAGGCCAAAGAATGAAATCCATCTCCTGAGTACAGCCAATTACATCCTATAAAATGACCAAAAAAAAAAAAAGACTTAAACAAAGCTGTAACAAACAATGTCACAAATTATAGGTTAGACTATAGAAACATCTTACAAGCGCAAAAGACCCACCCTATATCATTTTATATCTTAAGTCACAGCAATAGGACTAAATGAAATCTTAGTAGCTCGTGACCTAATCTTAATCTTGTAGACATGTAGTCACTCAGCCCAATATTCCTCACACCAAGACCTACATTCATCAGTACATGGTAAAAACTCCAACTAAAGTTCTGATTTTTTGTTTTGTTTGTTGTTGTTATGAATCCCTACACCTTTAATTCCACCCTCCAAAATCAGAACCTATTTAACAAAGGTGTCTTGAAACTTCTAATATGAACTATTTTCTTCTGAAATATTATGTTTTAATAGAAAACTACTTTTCTCCATTCTTGTTCCTTTTTCATTATAGCCAGCATATTAATTTTCAAAAGCCAATAAACCTCTTCCAGACTAGTACATGGTTATCTCCAGCCTTCCCCCTACAACTAATTGTTCAAGTGTGTGTATGTATATATACACACACATATATATATTTACACACACACTCACTCTCTTTTGTTGAAGTATGTCCAGATTAACTTTCTCAATGTGTTGCAGAACCTTAGAAGGCTGGCAACAATAATACTCTCTTACTTTAAGTTTCTGATTTATAAAAGGGCATGATGTTATTCCTCTCTCCAAAGAGGGAAACCAAATGAACATAAGAACATTATTCACAATAATAATGTATACCTTTATTAACATAACACCACATAAGCAAAGTTATACATGTTTCATCTGGAGTCACTTTTTGAAAAACAAACTTCTTTAGGAATTTAAAAGCAATTTTATACACAGCACTTAAGTTACTAAAAAGTAATGAGCACCTAGCATGGATTAAAGGAATACTTCTACATATTTTATAAGAATACTCTGGGGCAAAAACTACATTTTTCTAACCCTATAAACACATAAAGCATGAACCCAGTTATTAATACAGCACGAAGACATTATTTACCTAAAAGAGATCTATCACCATAGTAACTACTCATTTTTAGGGGAGAAAAATGCAAGTTTAACCTAAAAAAAAACTTACCTATCAAGTCAAGACTTAAAAACAGAACTTACTCTTCTCATAGACTGGTATCGAGGAGCATGGAGCTGTACCACATCCTTCTGTAAAAGCTCTATGGAACTTTCCAAGGAATAGCTGGAATCTCGCACACCTTTCAGGATATTTTCTTCATAATTATTTGTCATGACTGGTATAACCTCAGACACTTCAAAAAGTGCTGATTTTTTCTTCTAAAAAGTAAAAAAAAAAAAAAAAAAAGATGTATTAACCCACTGGGAGAACGCTATTTTTTAACACTCAGTTCATATTACAATGTCAAGTACCTTTATTCTAACTCAGCAAAATTCTTAACTGTCTGAAGTAATTTTGATACTGAAAACACAGATTTTCAGATAGGCGGCTCCTTCTTTTCTTCCCCCACCAACCCCTCAATGACACACAAATAGGCTGTTATCAGAATGCTTAACTTCTCAATTTTATAGCATTATGGTATCCATAACAAGTACTTATTTAAGACAGTTATATTTCTCTTATTTGTTTGTGAGGAACAAACACCAGCAATTCCAAAGGTTTAAAAAAAAAATTCAGTGATATAGTCTTGACATGTTTAATTTAACTGGTTCTACAAAGAGCTAAATTAAAATCTCACCAGTTTATTTTTTGGCAGCTGGCCGGTAGGGGGATCCAAACCCTTGACCTTGGTGTTACCAGCCTCATACTCTCAGAACTGAGTCACTGGCCACCAGTTTAAAAACAAAGCTATTCAAATTATTTTATTCCTTAAATGGGTCAATTTTCATTACTCTTTCTGGATGTCATATAACTACAGATGTCAATATTTGAAATAAGAAAAAAATGTACACCAAATTGTGTTTCAAAATTAGTTAAGACCAAGTGCTCATCACCAACCTAGCTTATAAAATTCTGTACTATAGAGTACAGATCATTAACTATTAGGGCAAATGCACGCACACTGTCCATTTTTAGAATAAAACAAGATTTTTCACAGGTGTTTAAAGAACCAGATGGTACAATTTGGGGCATGTTATAGATCGAATACAAAAATCCAGTCTCGCCATTTATGTCTTGGATTTATTTAGAGAGCCTACACTGTAATAAATGATCCTATTAATTTTGCAGTTAACTTGTTAAAAAAAAAAAAAGGCATGAAAAAATGGGGAATGAAATCCTTGATACTATCCAATCTTGGGAAAATCGCTTCAAAACAAATAACTCTTAAACAACTTTACAATGCTATCTATTCTAGCAGCTAAGTGTTCTTAAATACAAACAACTTTCGAATTAAGTGTTGCGTAACACCCTAGGAAACTTCCAAATACTAAATAGATAACACTAAGATTACATTTCTGATCTGAAATTAGGTCACAATTTAAGTGCAAAAACCAAAGTAGCATTTCCTTATATTCATAAGCTAATCTCATATAAAATAGCCTTGCTGATAATTAAAGAAACTGTCCATTTTAAGTGGCAAAAAAATACTGCTTTTATCATATTCTCCATGACCATTCACAATTCATTACTGCTACTTAACTGTGGAACTAATTCTGATTGAAACGAAAACAATGAAACTTCCTCTTTAGGTCACTTTGAATTTTAAAAAATTGCACTTCTGAATACAAATTAGCCATTTCGGTATTTAATTGCTTCTAAATATTAGACTGTACTCTATTTCATTAAATGTAACATGAGAAAAGGTACCTGTATCATGGAGTTGAAATAGCAGGCTGATTTTAGCATACAAACATTTTGATTCCAACTTAACACTTTGAAACACCCTATTTATATTAGATAATCTTTAAATTCAGTTATAAAGTTCCCTATATAATGCCACATAAGTTAAAGTTTTACAATGCTGCCCCATGTCTACCAAAAGTGGATCCTACTAAGCTTTACAATTAAATATTTTCAAACCAGTAAATATTCAAGGAACTTCCATTCAGTTACACTGCAACTACTCAATTCAGACTCACCCATAAGGGTGAAAAAGCATACAAAGTGGACTTTCTTCAACCACTGTTAACACTGATATTCATATTTAAGAATAACAAATAATACACACTTACAAAAATTACTTGTGCTAATTCACATTAAGAACTTTAAATTACCTTCTCCTTGAATACAAAGGCAATATACATCTTGAAGTCAAACTGGTCAGCTAGAGATTCTTTTTTCTTTCTAAGCTGAGCACGTAGTCTGTTCAGAGCTTGTTTCTTCCGGGAGTTTGGGTCCCCCATTTTGAAATACAGGTGGTACTAAAGCCTTTGGAAATTGTCACTAACCTATGGGCACTTTTTCTTAAGACTCAAGTACAACAGAAACAAGTCATTTTTTTTCCTGCTAATATGAATAGCTAAAATCAGGACTGTAACCCAAAAACTGCACCTTCTGGCAATATTAGCAGACTGTCATACTACAGGGTCAAGAAACAAAAGCTGCTGTCCAGTCATGTTTGGACTACAACGTTTAGGGTAAGATTGGAAAAAGGAAGGGGAAGATGGAAAAGAAGAGGAGAAAATACTTGAACTAATTTTCTGGAAAACCCATTTGGCTTAACTGCCAAGATAAAGGCTTTGGGGGGAACTGAAAGCCTATTATCAGGATTTAGGTGTGCAATAAAATACAGCTGACACCAGTCCAATCCTTAAAATCCATCCGGATTTCTCCCCCTTTTTAGAAAAGGTTAGGAACAGGGAGGGGGAAGTATGACCCTTGCTTTTCAAAGGCAAAAAAACAAAACAAAACCAAAAACAAACCAAAAAAAACACCAAAACAGGGTAGGTGAATGAAACTGAAATACCCAATTGGATTTTACCCAGCCAGATCCATGGCTGTAATACCTAATTAATTCTTAGTTATTTCAGATTTCACTATTGCTATGTATTGTCAGTGCTTGTTATTGATTACACTTGGTGGTGAGCAAAGAGAAAAGTGCAAAATCGGTAGAGCAGGAAGGGGAAAGGTACAGGGTTTCCCTGCAATCAACTACAGTGTATACCGGGGGCGGGCAGCTGTTGCCCAAAGGAGCCATGAGAAAAAACAGCGGAGTCATTATCAACTTCCCCATCACCCACATTTTCACCCTCAGGCGGCTGCTAATGCTGCTGCCAAGGAGAACCATGATGGCAGAGGGAAAGGGGGTATACAATACGGTATTAATTATTCCGGCTCTGTGGTTAGGCCTGATTAATGCCCGGGATCCCAACACCCCCAGCCCCGCAATGAGACTTACATTCCCCAAAGGAACCTTCTCTATGAATTTGCCCCGTTCAAGATGGTGGGGAGTGCGATTTATCTTCTTGTGAGCATTGCTGAAGCAAAGGTGGCGGGTTCTTCTCCCAAATCCGAGGCAGTGCCCGGGGAACCACCTGCCTTCCACCCCCCACAGGTCCCACCCCCACCCTCTGCCTTCAGCGGCAGCGACTCACTCGCACCACGGGAGACACAGGATCACTCAGGTTTTCACTCATTTCATCGTGGAAACAATTCCCGCCCGGGTAGAGGAGGCGGGAGAGGGTAAATAGGAAGGATCAGTAGGAAAAAAAGAAAATAGGTGAGTTAATATTAATTACTTTTCAAAGTAAGCCCACCCACCCCCAAAAAAGAATTAAGTTCCCGGATTCCGGATTAGCTATCTCTCACGTTGAACAGACCATGTTCCCAGAGTTTGGATTGTTTAGGGTGGGGTCGTTAGTTTGTTTCCCGAGGGGGCAGGGGGTGGAATCGAGGCGGCCGGAGCGGGGTGGGGGATGGGAAAATCCCCTCCCTGTCCCCGCGGAGACCGAGACTCACGGACCGATTCTCGGGCGGGGTTCAGGCCCTCTAGCCGCAGCCTGCGGGCGGAGCGGTGGCGGCGGCGGAAGAGGCGGCGGTGGCGGGGGCGCTGCTCGCAGCACGGGCAGGAGCCATGTCAAGAGAAAACCACCAGCCAACTGAGCCCCTCCATCCCCGCTGCAGTGCGCACTGTGACCGGGCCGCCCGCGCTGCTGCCGCCGCTCAGCCCCCACCTGGAACCCATAGTCTGGCTCGGCGCCCCGGGCAGCGACGGAGGGGAAGGACGCGGAGGCAGCGGTGACAGACAGAAAGAGAAAAGGAGGAAAAACGAGAAGAAAGGGGGGGGTTGGATTGGTACTGGCAGCGGTGGGGGAGGGGAAAAAAGGGGAAGGAAGCCCTGCGCTAAGGGGTCTGTCAGCGAAGTAAACCCCCCAAAATAAAGTTATTTCAGTTCATGCATCTGCTCTTGAGTCTTTCTTCCCCCCACAGTCGGGCTCCAGCTCTCAGGAAAGAAGGTCGAGGAGACCCGGAGAGGGAAAAAGCCGAAGCGGATGATGAGCGTCCGCGGTGGTACAGCCTCGTTCCCCGCCACCGGTGGCTGCGGAAAGCGGCGGCCACGGGCGCCTCCCGGTCCGGGGCAGAGTCGCGTTTGAGAAAAGCAGCAAGAACAAACAACTTAAAATGGCAGCGACGGCCGCTGCGTCACCCGCCCCTCACCGGCACCGCCCCGAGACCTCTGCGGCTGCGCGCCGCGTGGATCTCTCCCATCTTCGTAAGAACAAAGGGGGAGACAGGATTGGAAGCAGGAAGTTTCAAGGTTATCAAGAAAAGAGAAAAAAAGATTAAGAGGAGAAGATATGAACAAGACTTTAAAAGGTGAGTTTTTGAAATTAAACTTCCATGTAATATTTCCGCCTCAAAGGGGAGTTCGAAAAAAGAGACTACCCTCTCTTCCAATATGGAGTTTCCATGGGTCATGGAAAGGGACGCTCCCAGCCACTCCCTCCGCCCCCCTCCATCAGGATGGCCCGGTCTCAGGAGTTGGCTCCTCGCCCCGCCCCCATGGCGTCACAGGCCACGCCCTTATGTGCTTCCCAACGAGGCACCCGGATGGACTCGCTTTTGCTGGGTCTCTCAGCCGTTCAGATTCCGGCTTTGCGCGGGACAGAATCGTTCTACTCCGCTAGGCGCGCGGGAGCGGGGAAGTGGGCGGGGTGTGGTCGAGGTTGGGGCGGAGTGAAGAAGGAAAAAGAAAGTGTGTGTTGGAAGATTAGGGAAGTGAAATGAGAATTTCACTTCGTTATCGCTGGTAATCCCCCCATAGGGGATCCGCCCCGCGCTATGTTGCGGCAACAAACCGAGAATTTATTTCCAATTCCTGGGATTTAAACAGTGTGCTGCAGAAAATGTCTCACGATGGTCCCTCGCGGCTCTCTGTCCCCACCCCGCCACGTGCGCTGGCACGGAGGATAGTCTTAAAGCTTTGAACAAGTCAAAGACGCCTTTAATGCGTTGCTCCTGTGATTTAGGGGAGGCAGCCGAACCTGACCGGTAGATTTTTTTTTTCCCTCGCAGTCAGAACACACTTTTTATTAGGATGCCGCAGGACCTCAGACCTACATCCTGAACCTTATGTAGTTCTCTGCCTTCCTCAAAATGTAAAGATGGGACGAGGAACGTTTGCCGCTGAATCGCAGTCCTTGGTACCAAAGAGTTTAGTCCATTTTAGTTTCAGCTCTAACATGCTGATAAAAATGCAGTTATATAAATAATCAGCAAAGAGCAATAGGCCACATAAGCATAGCCTATATATACTTAGGGCTGCTCTCTATGATGAGATCTTAGAAGTATACTGGATCTCCAAATTATTGTCTTTCACTTTGTGAAATCAATAGATGAACTGTAATAACATTTTTCTCACCCATAAGCGAAAAGAATAACTGGGGCCCACACTTCAATATAAACTGTTGTCCAGAACCAAAGGATGACATTCTTGGGGTTCCCAAATTATTTCTAATCTTGAAGGATAAAGCTTGCATTTTAGTAGTGCATTGGCGGATTTCTTTTCACAATCACACTATATCTAGTGTCGAAAGCACACATGGGTAAAATTTAAGATTTCACATAGTTTATGGCCTGGTTTAAAAAAGAAAGATATACCTTGCACCGGTCAGTCACCAAAAAAATAAAACAGGCCAAAAAAAGATATAGATATATATAAAAAATTAGCACAGGTTGATGTGTTTTTGACCTGGCCCTGATTTGTATCCATGATCATCTTTATGGAATAAGTTTTTTAATAACAGCTTTATTGAAATATATTTCACATACCATATTATTTATCTTTTTGAAGTGTATGACCCAGTGGTTTTTAATATATTCACAGAGTTGTGCAACCATCATATTAGCATCACCCCGATAACAGTCATTCGTCTTCCTCTCTCCCAGCCCTAGGCAACCACTAATTTATGTTCTGTCTCTACAGATTTGCCTTTTCTACAATTTCATATAAATGGAATCATTCAATATGTGGTCTTTTGTGACTGGCTTCTTTCCTTAGCTTAATGTTTACAAGGTTCATCCATGTTGCAGCATGTATCAATACTTAATTCTTTTTTATTGTTAAAAAAGAATTTTATTGTATGGCTATTCCACATTTTGTTTATACATTCGTACGTTGATGGACATTTAGGTTTCTTCTGCGTTTTCGCTGTTATGAATAATGCTGCTATGAACATTTGTTTAAAAGTTTTTGCGTAATCATATGATTTCAGTTCTCTTGTGTATATACCTAGGAGCAGAATTATTAGATCATGTGTCAACTCTATCTTTAGCCATTTGAGGAACTGCCAGATTGGTTTCCAAGTCAGTGGCACGGTTATACATTCCCACCAGCAGCATATGAGGGTTCCAGTTTCTTCACATCTTTATTACTGTCTTTTTGATTATAGCCATCCAAGTGGGTGTGAAGTGGTATCTCCCAGTGATTTTGATTTGCCTTTCTACAATGAATAATAATGTTGAGCATCTTTTCATGTGTTTATTGGCTGTTCTATCTTTTTTTGGAGAACTGTCTGTTCAGAGCTCTGCCTATTCTAAAATTGGGGTTATTATTATCAGTAAGGTATAGGAGTTCTTTATTCTAGATAGAAGTCCCCTATCAGATGTATGATTTGCAAATATTTTCTCGCATTCTGTGGGTTGTCTTTTCACTTTCTTGGTGGTGTCCTTTGCAGCACAAAGTTTTTTAATTTTAATGAACTCCAGTTTATCTATTTTTTCTTTTGTTTTTTGTGCTTTTGGTGTCATATCTAAGACACCATTGAAGAATGTTTACACTACTATAAGAATCATGAAAAAACAGGAGAGAGTGGATGTTGAGGGAAAAATTAAGTTTTTAGTTCCAGCTACTTTGAAACAGAATTGAAGAAACCTGGTCACAAGCTGAGCAAATCCTATGACATTGCGTGCTTTGGGACTGTGCCAAGTCTTAGTAAGACAAGCCAAGAAAATAGTAGCAATATGCCCTGGAGGAAGAAAGCACTTCTAGCTCAATTTTCTCTGCCACTTGGAAGGGCTGTAAAATAGGAAGAGTAATCAAAGGAAATAAAATTTTTAAAAGTCACAACCATAATGTTCCTCAATGAAATCAAAGATCAGAGACAACTCACTAAGATTTGGCTTCACTAACTGTGGAAATAGTGTACTTCATTGTGTTAGAAATGGCTTATTTAGGGTTAGACTGCTTCAAACACAGTTGGATTTGTGGAGTGATGATGGCAGCCCCTTGACTAAAAATATCTGCTTAAATTCCCCTTAGGAGTTTTTAATTACACCATTAGATACATTGTGTGAAATTTTCTTGGTTGAAATCCAGATACCACCACAAAAGATTACGTTTTTAATAAAATAACACCTTATGAAGACTCTGTGCCAGCCTCCTACCCAAAGATACACAATCCAGACCAGCTCAGGAGGGATCCTAGGTTAATTTACAACCTTAATGAAAGCCAACCCTGGATATCCCAATCTCCTACATTTGTACCAAGTTGAGAAATGATTACTCAAGCACGTTCTTATATAGCTAACTATATGACAATAAGATAGCCAATAAAGTATTTTACAATTGTTCTTCACTACTCTAAAGAGAACCAGACTTCTCTTTTACCTTTAAAACATACATTGTCTGTAACCACACGCTCTTGTCTTACAAAAATTTAGTTTTCTCAACATCTCCTCTCCCCATATTTATAACCAGCAAGCACAGTAGATTTTTTAAGAGTTCTCAAATATTTTGTCCCTTCGTTAGTGCTATGAAGTTTATCAGACATGGGCCTTGATTTTTGACCATATTTATGATTAACAGTTTAATAAGCATGATAAACATCTACACACTACAGACCTAGAGAACTAGTTCTGATACTCTACAGTTTGATCCTAAAAGTGGAAGCACCGGGGGGCCTTGTCTCCAGATTTCAACCTTACAGATTTGCCATCTAAGATAACTGTGATAATATGTGCTAATAAAATTTCACAGTCTGAAAGGAATCATTCACAGCACATACTCTAGCACATGCAGACCTCCAGTCCACAACAAAGCCACGTGGTTACTAAACTAAAATGATAGAAAAAGGAGAAACTGTTTTGAGGCCTTTGCTTACCCTTTTTGGGGGGTATCAGTGAACCTTTAGTCTCCCCCTAATTTCATGCAGGCCCAAGATATAGAGATCAGTATTTATTTGCAGGCTAATAGTTGAATATTTATTGAGTGCCTAAAGAAAGTTGTAGGCTTGCAAAACGATATTTGGCCAGGTAAATAGTCATTGTCCTGGAATTTGGAACAGGGTTAGGAACTGAAGGAATTTGCAGGCGAGTACTTATAACCCACAATGTATTGTCTTTATTTTTTAACCTCTTTTTCTTTTCCCTCTCCCTTTCTTTCTCTCTCATTCCTTTTCTTTTTTCTTTCCCACTTCTTATGCATCATGCCCACCAGCATTATCCAAAAATATTACTTAGATACCTTCTGTTTACAGACAGCTTTGAGTTAATATACCGATAAACAGACTGCTGTCCAAACAAATCTGCTGGTACTATTTAAGATGGAATTTTTACCCTTTATCTTTGCCTATTAGTCTCAGTTTGTTACCAAAAACATTTTTATTTGGTTTTCTTTTTGCTTCTGACTGCCTTGTATTGAGTGTTCCCCCCAAAACTTGACCCCCACTGTGACAGTGTTAAGCGGGCGGGAAATCCTATTATGGTAGTTGAAAGGTGGGGCCGTGAAGAGGTGATTAGATTGTAGGACCATACCATAGTAAATGGATTAAAAAGGGTGGTCATGGGCATGATTTGGAGGGCTTTAAAAGGAGAGCGAATGAGGAGGTTAGTTCCTCTCTCTGCTCCACCATTTTCTGTCATGTGAAACCCCTGGTTCACTGTTGCCACCACCAAAGACTTCAACGGCTGTGTTCCTTGGACTTTGGACTTCTGAGCCTCTGAAATTGTAAGCAATAAAATTCATTTTCTTTACAAATTACCTAGTTCCAGGTATTTTGTTATAAGCAACAGAAACAGACTAATACATTGACTATTTCCTAATTTCATTTCAAAGATCTTTCTTGAGTCCAAATGCCACTCCCACCACTCAAAATGTTCTTACTATTCCATTTAATGTTTCTAGGAAGGTTATAGTAGATGAATTGGAAAATTGAGCTTCTGATACTTTTGTTAGAAATACATCATCACCATTATAAATAAAATGTTAAAATATTATAAAATTTTTGCCCCATTTATTCTACCCTATTCTGACATTCAAAGAACTTAAGGCAAATTTGAGCAGTTAACATGTCGATGAAAATTTAAATATTTTAGGACTTTTTCCTTCCTTTCCAGAACACATTCCATCCTCTATGCCACAAAGATTAAGTGTTGAAAAGGAAATGGGAAAGATATATACATGTATAATAATTTCTCTCACAGGTAGGATAATTCCACTTATCTATATTCACATAAATATACTTTACTTATGGAAGTCCATAAATTCTTTGTCCAGTAATAATACGTGTTTGTTTATATATATATATAATCCAATGTGCAAATACATACATATATAAGTGCCAGTACACTTTTTCATTTAAACATTGTGTTAGTTATCTGTTTCTGCAGAATAAACTGTCCTAAAATTTAGTGGCTTAAAACAACAAACACTTATTATCTTATAATGCTTATGGTTCAGGAATTCAAGAACAGATTAACTGGGTGATTAGGACTCAGAGTCACTCAAGAGGTTGCAGTCAAGATGTTGGGCAAGGCTGCAGTCATCTGAAGGCATGACTCATATAACTATTGGCCAGAGGCCTCTGTTTCTCACTATGTGGGCTTCTCCATACAGCTTCTTAAGTATCCTCACAACATGGTAACTGGCTTCCTCCAGAGTAAGTGATCTCAGAGAGAGAGAGATAGAAGTCAGAATATCTTTTATGTCCTGGGCTCAGAACATCATATCCATATTGGTTATACAAGTCATCCCTATTCAGTGTGGGAAGGGACTGCACAGGGTGTGCATACCAAGAGAAGAGGATCACTGGGGTCATCTTAAAGGCTGGCTACTTATAAGCATCTTTTGTGTTGTGTAAAAACTATAGAAGTAGCCATATAAGAACATTTACCAAAGACCTCCAGTTGATTTTGGTCAGGATAGATTAGGTCAGAGGTCAGCAAACTTTTTCTTAAAAGGTAGTAGTAAATACTTTAGGCTTGTAGCCTATATGATCTCTGTTTCAACTAAATTCAGTGGTAGCATGAAAACAGATAATACATAAATAATACATAAACATAGATTATACATAGATAATACATAAACAAATGTGTGTGGCTGCATTCCAACAAAACTTTACAAAAACAGGCAACTGGCCTTCAGGTTGTAGTTTGGTGACCCGTGGACTAGATTATACTGAAATAAAAAACCCCAATCTCAGCAGCTTAAAAACAAAGGTTTATCACTCACTCACACAGGTCTGCAACGAAACTGCTCATTATAGACTTTTAGGAATTCAGATTTATGGAGAATCACACACTTCTATGGTCACTGAGCAGAGAACAGAAACATGAAGCAGAAAATAAATCCTATGCTGGCATTTAAAACTTCCACATGGAAGTGACATCACTCCCTCTCATTTCTTTAGCCAAAGCAAGTCACATGGTTACCCGTATCTTCATGGGATCAAGAAAGTACAAACCTACCATGTGCCCAGGAGGGTGGGAAGCAGATATATTTGGTGAACAGCACTAATGACTACCAGAAGCATATTGTTTCCAATTCTTTTACTCTTGTTCTGCCTCTTTTTCTTTTAATTAAAGATAACACTGTTAGCAATGTTGGGAGAACTCACTCACTGTGGAAACACAAGAATTTAAAGTCTATTTTTAAGTCACATTTTGCTACCTTGCTTTATTGCAAACCACTCTTACCCCACTTGCTTCAACTCTAGTGAATCTATCTATTGCCATTGCTTTCAGCAAGCAATATTTTTGCTATATAACTTAAGGTTTTTTTTTAGTGTAAAAGAATTAGCATTTTTTTCCCACCTGAAATGAAGCTTCCCCAACTCAGCTTCCAATTCAAAGATGAGCTTCCTACTGTTTACAAAAAAAAAAAAAGAAATATAAACAGTTATTTACCTCCTTTCCTGCAAACAGTAGAGAAGTTAATCAATTACAAATATTTATTGAATATCTACTATACCTACACACTGTGCTGTGTATTTTGAAGGCTAGAGAAAAAATACTTGCTCCCAAAGAGTTTTAAGTAGTTAACAAACTAATAATAAGCGTCTGACAAAGAGTGAGTAATACTAGACTGTATACTTAAGAACTAAATTGTGGATAATAGTAAGATAAGTAGAAAGTCAAAGAAATCTGGGTTAAATAGATGGAATTCATGGAAGAAGTATGCTCAAGTTAAGCTTTGAAAATTAAGAAAAGTTTTGCTAGATTTAGGTGGGAAAAGAGATGGAAGAGAAGAATGAAATTTCTGGAAAAGGAAACAGTAACTGAGGGCATGAAGGTGGTTATTAGCCTGGTGAGACAATAAATATATTAACCTAAATACAATGGAAGATGCACATTTAGAAAGAGTAGGAAATAATTTAGAAAAGATAGACGAGAACACCAAGGTCAAGAGTTTGGATCCCAGTACTGGCCAGCTACCAAAAAAAAGAAAAAGGAAAGATAGAATGAAATTAATTCAAGATTGCCACGCTCAGAGTTATCTCCCCTCTCTTACAATATACAATTAAAAAGAGTAGTAAAGTAATATTTAAATTAACAAAGCCATAACAGCTAAAGAATGGGAGGAAAACAATCAGCAGACAATAGCTTTTAACTAAATGCTGATAAACTGATGCTAAGGTGAGTGCTGACAGCCCAGTCAGAACCTGCCTCTCTGGCTCTCTGTCCTTTTATCCTAAAGAGAAGCTTCCCTGTTAGCAAGCTCTACTTGAGAACACAGAGCTTCCTGTCAGCCTCTTCTGTTTTCCGACGATTAACTAGAAGGAAAACAGTCCTGTATATAATAATAGAAGAAAAGGAACACACAGAAAATTCAGCTTATTTCCTCTTTTTTTTTTTAACATAAAAAAAAGGCACCCCAAATCACCAGGCACATGAAGGAAATTTGCTACAAAAAATTTTAAAACCCAGAAGCAAAAATAAAAGCTGACAGCACAGGAAACAATTTTGGGAACAGAAAAAGAATTTTTCAAACCTCTAATTAGTAATCTCAGAGATATTTTAGAAGACTAAATATATAAAATCAAAATGAGATGCTACAAATAAAGCACCATTAAAGAACAGGAAAGAGTGCTTGGAAATTAAAAATAAGTCCGCCACTTAAAAATTCACTAGAAGGACAGAAATAAAACATTAGAAAAAAAGAAAAAGAAAAAAAATTTTTTCATATAAAAAGACTTAAAAGTCCAATCCTGGTCCAAGATCTAACCAATAGGAGTTTCAGAAAAAGAGCCCAGAGAAAATGCAAGAATGGAAGTTCTGCAGAAATCATTGAGGAAAACATGCCAAAGCCGAGATAGCCATGAATACTCACATTGAAAAGATGTACTGAAAGACAAGCAAGATAATAATAGACACAATAAGGAAAAAGAAAAGACCCAGCAAGCACCTAGGGAAAATAGGTCACCTATAAAGGAATAAAAATTAGACTGGCAACAGGCTAAATATCTGCAATTTTCAGATATCAGAAAACAACAGTATCTTTTCAACAACAGTGATGGAACAATTGTGTATCTATATGGGGGTAGGGGAACCTCAACCCCCTACTTCAAACCATACAAAAAATTGCGATGAATCTTGGACCTAAAGGTAGCAGCTAAAACAAAACGTAGAAGAAAACACAGGAAAATATCTTCATGACTTGGGGGTCAGCAAAGTTTCTTAGAACACAGAAAGCAAACGCCATAACGGAAAGAATTGACAAATTAAATTCATCAAATTTTAAAACTATTACTCATCAAAAACCTTAACAAAATAAATAGGCAAGCCACAAATTGGGTGTAAAAATTTCCAAAACATATATTTGACAAAAGACTAGAATCCAGAAAATATAAAGAATTCCTACATCTTACTTATAGAAAGATAAGCATCCCAATCCATTTTTGCAGTTGAGACAAAGATTTGATCTGACACTGCTACGGTTTGAGTTTGTCCGCTCCAAAACTCATGTTACAATTTGATTCCCAATATGGAAGTGAGGAGGTGAGGCCTGATGGGAGGTGCTTGGATCATGTGCTTGGATCATGGGGACGCACCCTCATAAATAGATTTATGCAGTCTCAGGGGGGTGAGTGAATTTTCGCTCTCACTGGAATGAATTTAGTTCCCACAAGAGTGGGATGGTATAAGCAAGTCCAGCCTCTCATGCACATCTCTTTGCACATACCCAATAGCCCTTTTGCTTCTCTGCCATGTTGCAACACAGCACGTGGCCCTCACCAGGAGCCAAGCAGTCGCCAGCACCATGCTCTTGGGACTTCCCAGCCACCAGAATCATGAAGCCAAATAAACCTCTTTTCTTTGTAAATTATCCAAACCTCTTTTCTTTGTAAATTATCCAAACACTAAACGGACTAAGACAGACACTAGCCAAAAGAAAATAGACAAATGTGACATAAAAAAGTACTCAAGATCATTGATCATCAGGGAAATGAAAACTGAAATAAAAATGAAATACCACTATATACTTACTGATATGGCTAAAATTAAAAAGACTGACAACACCGGACATTGGCAAGGATGTGGAGCAACCAAAACCCTCATATATTGCTGATGGACTATAAAATGGTACAACCACTTGGAAAAAGACCTTGCAGTTCCTTATAAAATTAAATTTACACGTACCCTGTGACTCAGCAACTCCACTACTCAGTATTTATTCAAGAGAAATGAAAACTTTGTCTATAAAAACATGTGTACAGCAGCTTTATTCATAATAGCTTAAAACTGTAAACAGCCCAAGTGTCCATCAGTTGGAAAATGGATAAATAAACTGTGATATATTCATACAATGGAATAGATACAGACTACAACATGGATAAATCTCAATACATTATGATGAATAAAAGAATGCTTACAAAAAGGAGTGAGTATTATATTAACTCATCTACATGAAGTCACAAAATAGACATAATTAATCTATGGTGGAAAAAGAAGCAGAACAATGGTTACGTCTGGAGGGGTTAGATGCAGGAATTTATTGCAAAAAGATATGAGGGAATATCTAATGTACTGTGTCTTGGTATGGATTTGGGTTGCAGTGTCAGAACTTAATATTTTTACATTTTGTTGTGTATAAATTTTACCCTAAATAGAAAGAATTATAAACAAATATTGATCTCTAGGTAATAATAGGCATGCTGAATTGTGTGAATAAATTGTGGTGATGACAATAACTTATTTCAAAATGCATAAAAAATAAGATGGGTCAACAGATGAATAGAGGGACAGAGAGATGGATAGACATTTGATAAAATAAATATATTAATTGTAGAATCTAGGTGGTAGATATATGGACGTTCACTATAAAATTAATTTCTATTCTCTTGAAATTTTTCATAGTAAATGTTGGGAAAAAGAAAACAATGAAATATTGATCTCACTTTTCAAAAGAGAATTATCATAAACCTAGAATTTGATGTACAGCTAAATTATCAATCCAGTGTGCTGTGGATTGAATGTCCCTCCAAAACTCAATGAAACTTGACACCCATTGTAACAGTATTAAGAGTGTGCGAAATCCAATTATAACAAGTGATTGGATCATGACAGCCGTGCCCTTGTGAATGGATTAATCCATCCATGGAGTTATGGATTAATGGGTTGTCATGGGCATGGACTGGTGGCTTTAAAAAGAGAGCACATGAAAGAGCTCTTCCTCGTGCCATTTTCACCTCGGGACTCTGTAGAGTTTCCACTAAGAAGAAAGCCCTTACCAGATGCGCCCCCTGGACTGTGGACTCCCCAGCCTCCAAAACTGTAAGAAAGAAATTTCATTTCTTTATGAATTACTCAATTTCCAGTATTCTGTTAAAAGCTACAGAAAATGGACTAATACATCATGTGAGGGCAAAATAACTATTTCCAATTTTGCAGGGTATAATGGACATGTGTTTTTGCCTCCCAAGAATCCCTTAGGGCACCATCCCTACCCCATTTTTAGTTCCTGAGGTTCAGGTGGGATATTCCCTCCACATTAGGGGCAGGCTTATGACCAGGTTTGGCCAAGTAAGGTATTTCATGTCCCTGGCCACAGTGATTGGTTCGGAGATGTACCAAGCAAGGTCTATTAGAGCCTTCCTCAGGTATTTTGCTGGAACTATAAGGAAAGTAGTTTTTATTTTCACTAGGATCACTATCTTTGAAGAGGACATAAGCCTAGAGAGATGCTGGTACATACCTTTGCCAGCACATGAAGTGAACTTGCTTGAGAATCAAGTCAGTACAGAGGAAAACAAAGCCAGAATATGGAGGAAAGAAAGAATGTAATGATGACATTGTTTGCAGTCCTGGATTCATCTTTGGGCTTTCTAGTTATCTGGCCTATAAATTCTTTTTATTTAAATGGCAGTGGGGAAGACATTAATGATATAGTGACAAGTCATATTTTTCCCCTTGGAGTAGGTTGAATAGTGTCTCCCCAAAATTCATGTCCATCTGAAACCTCAGAATGTGACCATATTTGGAGATAGGGTCTTTGTAGATGTAATTAGTTAAGGATTTCAAGGTGTAATGATTCTGAATTTAGGGTGGTCCCTAAATCCCACAACTGTTGTTCTTATAAGAGGAGCCTGGCTGGTTAGCTCAGCTGGTTAGAACGCAGTGTTATAACACCAAGGTCAAGTGATCGGATCCTTGTACTGGCCAGCTGCCAAAAAAAAAAAGAAAGAAAGAAAGAAGAGAAGAGGACACAGAGAAACACAGGGAGATGATCATATGAAGACAGAGGCAGAGATTGGAGTGATGAAAGCCAAGGAATGCCAAGAATTGCCTGGAGCCACCAGAAACTAGGGAGGATTCTTTCCAAGAGGCCACAGAAGGCATGGCCCTGTGGACACTTTGATTTCAGATTTCTAGCTTCAAGAACTATAAGAGAATAAATTTCTGTTGTTTTAAGCCACCTAATTTGTGGTCATTTGTTATGGCAGCCCTAGGAAACTAATATACCTCTCAATAAGGAACAGAACAATAATTAGAAGCTCTAAGAAAAAAAGTCCAAATATGAAGCAAACTAAAATGTGGTACAATTTTTGAGCAACTGGTGGAATGAAAGAGGATCTGTTTGTATGGATGTTAAGAACACTTTATCTTGAATGGCCCAGGGATTGTTAACGATGGAACTTAGGGGAAAAAATTATTCCTGGCACAGTATTTTGCTCTACAGTGAACAGTATTTATGTAGTCACAATAATACAACCCTATATATTGGCATTACACTTTTAGAATAAACTTATAGAAATAAAATTCAGTTTTTAAATATTGCCATGCACAGATTGTGAATGCTATCATCCTTGACAATGCAAAACTAAAGACCTATTTGACAGAAGTTGACAAGTGGGAGGGGAAGGAGAAATGAAAGGAAGAGTAAAGGGACAAATGACTCATTTTATTTTGTAAGGAATCAAGAATATTCATAGCATCATTATTCAAAGTAGCTCCAAATTAAACACAATCTAAATGTTCATCAACAGTAAAACAAATAAATAAATAGTGATATGATGTAGACATGCGAAGAAATGCTTTACGGTAATAAAATGTACACACAACAGCTACATGCAACAACATGGACGAATCCTATAAACATGAGTGAAAGTAGCCAGACACAAAGTAATACAAACTGTATGACTCCATTTATATAAAATTGAAAATAAGGAAAACTAATCTAAGGTAGCAGAAGTGAGGATAGTGATTACCCTTGGGAAGGGAGAAGAAAATAGTGCCCTAGTTATCTATAGCTTCATAAAAAACCACCCCAATCTTAGTAGCTTCAAGCAACAAAAGCCATTTGTTTTCCTAACACACCTGCAATTTGGGCTGGGCTTGGAGGGGACAGCTCATCTCTGTTCCACACAGCATCAGCTGAGACAGCTCAAAGGCTGGGGGGCTGAGGGCCTTGACAGCTGGAGGCTGAAATCATGGGAGGGCTTGTTCACTTACATTTCTGGCAGTGGACACTGATTTTGGCTGAGACCTCAGGAATTGTTGGCCAGAGCACCTACATGTGTCCTGTCCTTGGCTGCATGGCTTCCCCTATCACGGTGGCTAGATTCCAAGAGCAAACATCCCAAGAGACAGGCAGAGAAAGCTGTTGGTTTCTTAAGGGCTGGCCTGAAACTGGCACAGTGTTACTTGTGTGGTATTCTATGGGTTAAGCTCTCTATTGAGCCTAGATTCAAGAGCAGGGGATAGAAACTCAGTTCTTTGATGGGAGAACTGGTGTAAAAGAATTTGGGGGCCATATTTTAAAAGCACTATAAACTTTAATTAGGAGGACATGAGAAGGTGCTTCCGGGGTTCTGTTTTATTGAGCTAGGTGGTGATTATACAGGTGTCTTTACTTTCTGATAATTCCTTGATCTGCACACTTATGATTTGTGCACTTTCCTAAACATATATGTTTTACCTCAATAAAAGTGTAAGAATGCAAAATGTCTTTATGTCATGGTATAGAACAATCTCTAAAACATAGTAACATGTTATCCATGGTTCAATATATGACTTCTTGGGGTTGGCCTGCCTGGGTTTGAATCTGGTTCTGCCAGTTCTTAGCTTTGTGCCTCAGTTTACTCATTTGTAAAATGGGAACTACAAAGGCCCTTACCCCATGGGTTTGTCCTGAGTATTAAATGAGTTAACACATGCAAAGCATTCAGAATAATAACAAAAAATATAAAGTGGTCAGGAGATGTTTGTTATTTTCATTATATTAAGTAAAAATTGCAATATGTATTTGTAAAACTGTGTCTACAGTATGCTACCATTTGTGAGAAAAATGAATAGACATACCCATACAAACTATCTATGGGATCAAGATACACAAGAAACCAATGACACTGGTTGCCCATGGGAGAGGACTTGGGTGACAGGGAGACAGGAACTGGAGGGAGACTTTTCCCAGTATAGACCTTGGTACCTTTTGAATTTTCAACTATCTAAAGGCTGCATCTGGCAAATGGGCTTGGGATAAGGAGGAAGACTGTTGCTTTTTATTATTAGTGTTTATATTTTTTACAATGCACATGAGGTGCTTTGATAAAAATAATAATAAATAAATAAATAAATAAGGTAAGTCAGATGATAGAGGGCCTTATAAAAGACCAGGCAGGGAAAGTTAGACTTGATTAAGGCCTGAAAATAGCACTGAGATTGATGGTAAAGAGATGGATTTAGACATTAAGGAGGAAATATCTAGACAATGAAATGTCTGGATAGAAGGTGATGGAGGTGAGTGAAGAGGACAACCAAGTTTTTGGCCTGGTGACTGTTAGAGACCGAGTTGTTCCTCCCCAGCACTCATACATTGAAGTCCTAGACCACAGTACACCTCGGAATGTGACTGTGTTTGGAGATAAGACCTTCAAAATGGTAACTAAGGTTAAATGAATTTATTAGGGTCAGGCCTAATGTAATATGACTGGTGTCCTTATAAGAAGACACAGAAACACCAAGGATATACACACAGAGGAAAGGCCATGTGAGGACACAGCAAAAAGGCGCCATCTGCAAGCCAAGGAGAGAGGCCTCAGGAGAAACCGAACCTGCCAACACCTTAGTCTTGGACTTCTAACCTTCAGAACTGTGAGAAAATCAATTTCTGTTATTTTGGCTTACTCAGTCTGAGGTGTATTCTTAGGACAGCCCCAGGAGACTAATACGGTGACCAAGAAAATGACCATGCCATGACCAGAGGCAGGAGAGTGGGAAGGAGAGCCAGCTGGAGAAGGGGATGCATTTAGACTGCAGTGCCCGTGAAATAGGCGAGAGTATAAAAACGGGAGGAAGCTGGTAAAGAGCAACTAGAGCTTAAGTGGGAAAATAGTACGGGGACTTTTTTTTTTTTTTTACCACAGAGGTAACAGCTGTAAGGAAGATCATGTGACCTTGCAGTGAAAGAATAAAGAGAGAATAGGGACCAAGGAACATGCAGTAGAGGAACAGAAGGCCGTGAAAACAGCAAGGACTGCTAGCACATAGGATGGAAGCCAAGGAAGAAAGCACCGAGGTAGGAGAAAAAACTTTGTTAATGCTGTAGAGAGATCAAGAGAATGGGAAACCAGAAAAGAATAAATGGATTGAACTAAAAAGAGGTCATTGTTCTTTTAGAGAACAGTTTCGGTGTTGCTGTGGGGATGGAAACTGGATTGCCAAGTATGCCGTAGATGAGAGTTTGGATAGAGAGGGAACAGAACCCCAGAGCATATGCTGCTCATTTCAGAGGTTAGGTAGTCCTAGAGAGAAACAGTATAGTGGGGGCAGGGCGGGGCTATCCACAGAGACCGTGGCAGAGTTGAGGACAAATGGGAAAGGAATCAATGAAGTGGGAGAAAGAGAGAAGTCCACGCGGAAGTCACGTCCTCTAAGGGTTGCATCAGATGGAAGGGAGCATCGTGGATGAATTTATTTTAGAAAAGAGGAGGGATAAGACTCCCAGAGAGCTAGGAGGGAAGGTGGAGAAGACGGCATGAAGAAGTCTAAATTTAGATTTTAGAATAATCGAGACTTACATTTCTTTCTTCATGTCTGCACTACAAAGAGGTCATGATTAATCTTGCTGAGCGAAATATTCCTCTCCAAAGCTTTTAACCATTTGCCTTTGCAGACTGTTTAGATATTTCACTTGGAGCAGAAAATAGTTGATTTTGTACTAAAAAAAATCTTCCTAGCAGAGAATCTTGAGACTTGGGAGTGACACACACAAGAAAGTCAATGAATGTGAGGGTAGGAGAATGGAAGGGAGGCTTGAGGAGAGAAACAGTCCATTAGGGAGAGTGTGAATTTCTTAGAAGTCCATAAAAAAAAAAATCAGTAAAAGATACTAAGCAGTTGTAATACCCAATCATTAATAAAAGCTTAAGCATCTATAAGAACAAAAATTAAGGACAGTCCAGAGCAATTCATAGAACCCGCGTGTGTGACGTTGCAGAAGCTCCCTCCTGAATCATTTTCTGGTACTGCATTGCCATGTCCAGTGTTCTGGAATTCTATGCCACAGGCTGAACATTAAAGTCATTTAAATAATCCAAAGCCAGAAAGATTCTCTACTAGGAAGATTTTTAGCACCAAATCAACTATTCTCTGCTCCAAGTGAACTATCTAAACAGTCTACAAAGGCAAATGGTTAAAAGCTTTGGAGAGTAATATTTTCCTCAGGAAGATTAATCATGACCTCTTTGTAGCATAGGCCTGAAGAAAGAAATGTAAGTTGGAAGTAAAGATGAGTCACACTGCAACTTGGTCACTGGCATTCACTCAGCAGCTCAGCAATGTCATCAGATCTCAGGCTCCTTCCTTCTGCTCTGCCAGTTTTTATTCTTGTTGATTTATGAATCCAAAATGGCTGCCAAAGCTCCCAACGTCACAGTTCAAAGAAGAAATTGGAGGGTAATCAGTGTAAAATTCTTTACCCTCCTGGGGCTACTCTTATCAGGGGATTATCTTTCTCAGTAGCCCTGAAGTAGAACTCCCCTCAAATCTCATTGACCGTATAACTGGCTACTCTTAGATGTAATAAAGGTTGATAAAATGACACAGAATAGCTATGTCTGGCTTAGCCAATAGTGATTATTCTCTAAGGCTGGGTACATTCCCCCAAACAAAAGAAAGAAGCCAGCAGCAGGGGAAAAATGGGAATGGCTTTTGGGTAGGCAAAAATGTCTGTCACTGTGAGTCTGGCCCATATATATACATATGTTTGGCCTTACTTCTGTAACACATTTTGTATGATGTTATCCTTTTCTTTAATTTTTGTTACTTTTTGAATATTTCATTACACGAACCATATTTTATTTTTGCATATGTGTGCGTGCATACGTGTGTGTGTGCGTACTGTGTTTCTTAATAATTTATAAGGAAATATATTTTTATAATTTGGTTCTAGTGGTCATCTTTATAATTACAAATTTATTTAATGTATTTAATCCTCTATTTCTTTAAACAGAACCCATTGACTTTATGCTATGAACAGTGATGAAATTAGAATATTACCACTTCTTCCCTCTCTCTCTGCTCTTCTTAGTATTATTTTCACTTTTTTTTTTTGCAGCTGGCTGGTATGGGGATCCAAACCCTTGACCTTGGTATTGTCATCTCTACATTTTAAGATGTACTTATATTCTCTTGGTACTTTATTTATCTGGTTTAGATGATCTATTTTTATCCCTGACCATTAAAAATGATTTAATCAGCATAACTTAATCTACCTCTTTTTGTCATTTTTCCTCTCTCCACTATTGTTCATTATATACTTTCTGTATAGTCAGGTGGGAATTGGAATCAATGAAGGTGCTTGGGACTTTTAATGACATACAAGGGAGATTGTCTTGCTTGGGAGGTTGGAAAGAATATGGCTTTTCACTTTGATAATGAAACTGGATATATGGCCTGGTCATGAAGGAAGAACAAACTTCTCACCCAAGGTTATTTTGATGAGATATAAAAGTAAAAATACTTTGTATCACTTCTGTATGGAACTGAATATTGAGGAAAGTCTGGCTGGGGAGAGATATGTGGATTTCTCCAGCATCCATCACAGGAGTTAAATCTGTTGAGAAGGTGGGGTTCACCTATCTTGATTTTCTTCTGAATGTCATTAGGAGATTAGGACATTTGAACCTAAGGCTGTCTTAACTGTAGAGCACAGTGTCAAATGGGGCAGTCACCTTTGCCCTAAGTTTAGAACATGGGTTTGGTTTCACTCTGCTTGTTCATGTAGCTTTTGCAAACTCTGACCTTCTAGACTCTGTCTGCCTGGACCAGTCATGCCTCATGTGTCCTGTTCCTCACCTGACTTTTTAAAATGGGCTTCTTTTCTACCAGATTTATAAGACCTGCCTAGCCTCTTCAGCCATTTATTAGCTCTTCTGGTACTCAATGCCTTCCCTTTCTATTAATGTCTTCCAGACCCCTCCTAGCTAGCCACACTCCCCATCCTGTCCTCATCAGTTACCCCTGCCCTATCACTGCTTAAATATCAGAGAGGCACTTAAGTGGAAAGCCAAATGAAAACATTGCTCTGAAAACCAAGAGGAGGTGAGCGTGTATAAAAAGGGAAGTTGTCTATAACAGGACTGGTAAACTTTTTCTGTAAAGGGTAAGATAGTAAATAATTTAGACTTTGTGAGCTATATAGTCTCTGTCACAACTCCTCAACTCTGCCATGGTAGCAGGAAAGCAGCCACAGACAATACATAAATGAGCCTGGTTGTGTCCCAATAAAACTATTTATGGATGCTGCAATTTGAATTTCATTTCACGTGTCATGAAAATTATTCTCCTTTTGGTCTTTTTTCTTCAATCATTTAAAAATGTAAAAACTGTTCTTAACTCACAAGGTGTAACAAAAGAGAAGATGGGCCAGAAATTGCCCATGGGCCATTGTTTGCCAATGACTGGTCTGTAAGAATAAACGTCAAAAACTGGTGGATCAATGAGAATCATAATGGACACAAGTTCTTTAGTTTTGTTTGTTTATTTGTTTAGTAAAAAGGCATGTGATATCCTTAATGAGGTCTACAAAATTATATATTTTAAGAGCCCTATCTCATGGGTTTTGGGATCTTACAGTTGTCCTAGTTTGGGAAATATTGGAATGCCAGAAAATGGAAAAAGAAGGAACATGTGGGTATCTTATCCCCTCAGATTCGTTGTCTTTATTTCCAAATTAACCAGAAATGCAGGAGAAACCAGCAGATAATAGTTGTCTTTTGGTCAAATGGTCTCATCCAACTTATTTTAAGCTCAAGAAAGACAGTATTTCCAGATATTCTACAAAATATTAGAGAACTGTTCTTAGTCTGATTATGCTTTATCAGTTACTTGTTAGTTTGGAATTGTTAACCTGAGCTGAATTTTTTTTCTTTTTTTTATGTTTGTAAATATATGAGAGGGGATTTAAGAGGGCAATTGGCTCACATGATTGCAAAGAGGAGTCCCATGATAGGCTGTCTGCAGATTGGATGCCAGTAGCTTGGCTCAGTCAGTCCAAGTCTGAAGGCCTCAGAACTAGGGAAGCCAATAGAGTCCTTGGTTTAAATCCTTGAACCCAAAAACTGAAGAGTCTTGAGTTCTGATGTCCACGAATAGGAGAGGACAATGTATCCCAGCTCCAATGGATAGAGCCTGAGCTGTGGATTTTACTTGAAAAATGTCAAAATTGTGATTAACTAAGCTTTTCCTATGTATAATTTTAATTATTATAGTAACCACTTAGATAATACTGAGCAGATCATTATCCAAACATCCCTTGTTATAATCATTACCACGTGCTGCTCTTAGTTTTTAAAATAAACTTTCTATTTTAAAATAATTTTGCATTTACAGAAAAGTTGCAAAGATATTACAGAGTTCCCATATAAACCTCACCCAGTTTCCCCTAATGTTAATATTTTACATTATTATGGTACAGCTGCCAAAATAAAAACCAACATTGATACCTTACTATTAACTAAACTCTAGGCTTCATTTGTATTTCACCTATAGTAGGCTTTTGGTGATAAAATCAGAGTAAGTTGTTACAACTGGGCTGGCATTTTATAATAAAGCAGGCATAAAAGATCCATAATTAATTTAGTCTCTAGTTAGATTAAAAATAGATTATAAACCCAAGATATCTTTTAAAACTATTCTTTCCTTTATCTTTTTAAAAAAACTATTTTACTGAACTCATAAGAAGGCCCTTCAAGATTATTTTATTATTAAAAAATATTAATATTTTAGGTATTCAATATGTAATATGGAATGGAAAGAAAAAAAGGCAACTTTTATTTTAAGAAGCCAACAAAGACCAAAGCCAATACATTTCTGACTTCCTAATAACATCAGTCCTTTTACTTCTGTAAAATTTGTAGCTGCTACAGTTTTACCATATTTGGAAAATAAAAGAAAATTTAAAAGGAAAGCGTCTCACTTTAAACTACTTCCTTTTTAAAGAACTTATATTTTTCAGTAAGAAACATATTGCTTATTAATGCTCATTTTGTGAGCTAATTTATTTTCTGCATTTTGTTGATTTAAATATCCAATTTTTTAGGGCCAGCCCATGGCTCACTTGGGAGAGTGCGGTGCTGATAACACCAAGGCCATGGGTTCAGATCCCTATAAGGGATGGCTGGTTAGCTCACTTAGCAGAGTATGGTGCTGACAACACCAAGTTAAGGGTTAAGATTCCCTTACCGGTCATCTTTTTTTTAAAAAAAAATTAATGATAAATAAATAAATAAATATCCAATTTTCTTACTCCACTTAAAAAACAACAGAAAACCTTACTAAAAACAGAAGTCCTTACTAAAGGACTCTGCCTCCCTTCTTGTTCCCTTTCTGATGCATCAGCATGGCTTACTGATTCTTTTTTTCTCCTAGTCTCAAGATTTCTTTTCTTCTGCCCTTCAGCCTAGGTTTAATTCTCAGCATCGTGGTTGTGTCCTCAGTAGCGACAGATTCCTGGAGGGAATATTCACCTGTCATTCTGGTAATACAGAGTTGAACACACTTTTTTCTTCTGATGCTTAAAAGATTCAATGCAGACCTTTCAAGCAAGCAAAACAAGTTGATTAGCTTTGTGAAGCATTAAGACCAGAAATCAATATGTGCTGTGTGCATTTGATGTGTGAATGACATTTGTAATGGTCAACTTTAAATTATTTGTGGAGACAAGGGAGACAGGACTTTATCAGGGATAAATGACATCTCATAACTTCATAACTGAGCCAGATGGCATTCTGCTTCATTCTCCATCAAATTTTTTCACTAAGCCACTAACAGGCAAGATCATTTTTGCTTTTTACCTACCTTTTTTTCCTCTGAATAGCCTCTAGATATGGTGGTTTTTTTTTTTTTTTTTTAGTAAACCTGCAAAGACCAGAAGACATACAACTGAAGGATCAAAAAGAAGGCATGGTTCATGACCCAGACATTCTTGTGGGTTCTCTCACATAAAGAGTTTCTCTCCATCTTCTTACTGATGCCTTTACTAAAGGACGTTAGAGGGCAGTCTTATAACACCAAGGTCACGGGTTTGGATCCCTGTACTGGCCAGCCACCAAAAAAACCAAAAAACACAGGACAAAACGTTTTAGCTCTTATCTTGAGATAAAGGATGGAGATGAAGCCATTTAGAATGCCCAGGTTCAAGGAGCAAGCAGAAAGCGGAGCTGGCTAAGGGTTCTGAGCAGAGACAGCTGGAGGAGGAGAGTCAGGAGTGAATGATGCCCTGGAGGCAGGAGCAGATTTCAAGAAGGAGCTCAACAGTATGGAATGCCAAGAAGAGGGCCAGGCGTGTACTGGGTTTCCCGGTCATGGGGCTCCTGGTGGTGCTGAGGTGAGGTTGTGTGGAGGGCACATTGCAATCATTGCAATCCAGTCTCTCCACTGACTGGGAGATAGGAGGTAGAAACCAGGAGTGTGGACTTCTCTTTTGAGAAAAGTAGCTGGTGAAAAAGAGAGGGAGAGAGATGGTGGTAGCCAGAGGTGAACATAAAGTGAAAGGAATTTTTTTTTTCCTAAGAAGGCTATATAAGGTTGTTAGGAAAAGAAACCAGCATGTAGGAAGACTGAAAACAAAATTAAAAACTCAAGAGGAAGGGGAAGAACTAGAAAGAGTAGAAGTGTCATGTTGACTTTTGAATGGTTCAGCAAAAAAAAAAAGTATGTGCAGAGATAAACAAATATGATAAGAAGTTGGCAGTGGTTGAATCTAGGTAGAGGGTATGTAGGCTTTCATAGTACTAGTCTTTCCATTTTCAAGAATATTTGAAATTTGTCAAGATAAAAAGGATGTGATAAAACTGTGGACTGGTCATATATATTTGAAATTTTTCTTTTAAAAATATTGGGAGATATCCAAATATAATATAAACATAATATTGCAACTGAAAAGTTATGATTAAATGTTCATAGTCATATGTAATAGAATGCAGATTATATTGTGGTATGGACCTATAGAAATTGTTCCACTTGAATTTTTTTCCCTAGTTACCTTGAGTGTATTTAAACTGAGAGAAAAAGGTCACAATATTTTCATGCAATACACTCTTGGTTCTTCAAATGGCAACTATGACAAATAGCAGAAAGAATTAAGGAATGCTGCACTTGTAATCCATACAAAACACCCACATTTTGGGTTGTACATAATTAAAGAAATGTCTCAAACACTTTTGAAAATACTGTAGTTGCTAATACACAGAAGTGTGCCTTTGGTGGGCACAGGAAAACAGAGTAGAAATGGAAAAAAAAAAATTACACTGGAACAAATCAGTTTCTTCAAAATCACTGAGCGAGAAAAGCAACATCGAACTTCAGATACTATTATTACAAAACTTCTCTACAGTGCCTCACCTTCAGTGTGAGAGCAAAAGTTAAGACTTTCCCCTATTTTTGGTAAACAACTGCAGGGTAAACTTAGATGACTTTTTCCCCTGGATTTTACTGGGAATAAATAGCCTTTTAAATATTTTATCTAAAAGAGGATAGGTTTGACACTTATACTGATGTCACCAATGTTAATATTTCTTGGGATCTCAGTAAGATACATATTCTTTACAGCTGATACAGCTCAGACTGGAGTTCCTGCAAAGCCAGCCTCAGGTTTCTCTAGTTCATTTTGTGTATTACCTTGTAATAATTTCATTCTTGTTGGTCTCCAAAACCATTCTTCCATCACCATTTCTGCAAGAATATTGTGAGCCTTGTCTACTTGGAAAACTTCATCCAGTTCACAGACATTTTCAAAAACACTTTTCTAATGTTTCCATGAATACTTAAATTAGATCTAAAACACCGGTCCCCCCCGCTTTTTTTGGCAGCTGGCCAAGTCCACTTTCTGAAGTATCCATACAGAAGACAAAATATGATGTTGCATCATGTCTAGAAATGTTTGCTGTCAGATCCTCCAGTTAATAATCCTCCTTCTATGAACTTACAAACATTTTCATCTCTCTTAGATACCAACTGGGAAGTCTCCCTGATAATTTGCTGTTGTGTGTCTTAGTAGGGCTGGTAGAACTTGGACAGCAGTGGCTTCCAGGGCTGCTGAAGAGGAGGATTGCTGGGCCAGAGCTGGGGCAGGTGCCCCGCCTGGGGATCTCACAGGTCATCCTCCACCCCACCTCCCCACTTGAATTTCTTACTTGTCTTTTTATTTCTTTGTTGTTACCACTGGTTTTATTTGTTTGTTTACTTCTTATTATGGAACTTTCAAAACACAAGAATAGAGATAATAAATGGGTATAGAACAGAAAAGAGTGGGTATAATGAGACACCATATACCCGTCACCTACTTTTAGCACTTATTAATATTTTCCCAATCTTGTTCCAGGTATTCCCCATACTCTATTTTTTATTTTTTCTGAACTATGTGGAAGTATATCTAAGATAACATACCATTTCACATATAAGTATTTTAGAAGATATCCCTAAAGATAAAGGTTTTTTCTTTTTTAAAAAAAACATGGCATGTCATCATCACACCTAAAAAAATTGATGATTCCTTAATAGCATAAAATGTTTGGGGGTAAAGTTTTGAACGTTTCCAATAATTTTTAACATCATTTTGGCTGAATTTTCCAATATTCTTAATTGAACTAAGACAATACTGAGGAAATAATACATATCTGTACTTGTGCGAGGGCCTTTAAGAAATTGAAGTTCAACAGAAAACAATATCTGTGACAAAAGATACATAATGGCACCAGTGCCCAGAAAAAATAATTAAGGGAGAATTTTAGATAAAATCTTAAAAACATTTGACATGACAGTATTGACAAAAGTATGGGAAAACAAGTGAGCTCATAGTGAATTAGTGGGAGTGTAAATTGGATAATATACCAGTCAAACAGCTTGTTAAAAGGGTAACTGAAGGAACAAAGGATTATAACAGAGGATTATAGAGATGTGCTCAGGGTTAAGGGAACCTACAAGGGTTGGTGAAGCTGCCAAAGACAAGCAACTACAGGAAGTAGTTACCACCAGACCTGACCGAGAAAGGGAGGGAGCTTCTCCTGAAATACGATGGGAGCAGTAGCCACTGGGGAGGAGCTGCCCAACTGGAGCCAGCTTCTGGTGAAAAAAATGTAGCCACTGCCAAACAGAGGCCGGGGTTTCCTTCCTCCCCCTTCACATCTCTCACGGGGAATCTGATGGGAAGACAGTGGGTAAAGGCACTGGGTGATACAGTTTCATGGAGGTCCGCCTCCTGGGCTACAGAGCAGAGTTGGGACACGTAGAACGTACATCTCAAGGTGCAAACAGACCATCCAACACAGGACAATTTAACATTATCAGTCACTTTTACACCCTTGGATCTAGCAATTCTAAGAATTCACCCTACAGAGGAACTCAAATATACATAAAGTTGGAAAGTAAAAAAAAAGAACCCTATTAAGTAGGTATTACTCTTATCCCCATTTTAAAAATGGAGGAATGCGGTCACAAAGAGATTAAGGAATTTTTCCACCCAAACAGAAGGTAGCAGAGCCAGCATTTGGACACTGACAGCCTAGCTCCAGAGCCAGGACTCATAACTCCCTCTCAATAAATGATTACTGTTGTTTCTGATCATTTGTCCAAAGCAGTATTATCTTTCTCCACAGCTACATTGTAGAGTTGGTTCATTTTAATGCATCGTCAATCAAAACTTCTAAGTTTTTTGTTTGTTTTGTCTTATAATGTGTTACCCCGCCCGGTCACTACCTTTATGTTTTTATAAAAAAATATTTTGTTTTTAATCTGAAACATTTCTTTAGATTTATTCTAGTCAAAATGTCCACCTGTTGGTCGAGATTGGGATTCCAGCCTGTGGATGTAGTTAAGAATCTTTAGTGAAGCTATTGTGTTAACCACCCCTCCTAATATTGGGTAACCTTTAAACTTGATAAGAAGCACACCTTCTGTGCCAACACGTAAGTTTCTGATAAAGTTGCCAAACAGGACAGTGATAGGTAGAGCTTTGTGAGATGCCACAGAGACTCCAGGACAAGTTGGATCTGATGTATTAATTCATAAGCACTGTTTGGATTGTTCCTATCTCTGAGTCATCTATCACTATTTCTTCATCTGTCCCCAAGGACAACATAATAGGTTTTGCTCATCATTTTGCTGGAATTATTTCTGTTGTACTCCATCGATTTAACACCATAACCATGCCCCACCCACACCCTTTTTTTTCAAAGTGAGACTGGATTGAAAGGCCTTGTTTAGAGAACACATATATGGTGGCTTCTAATATCCTCTCATTCTTACATAAGTGTTTTCAAACTACTTGTATAGTGGTGTTTGTTCCCAATTTTACCAATAGTCAATTTCAAGCTTACTAGTCCCTATTTTGAGAATTAAACTTTCTCCTCTTTTTTTTAGAAATTTGAATTTTCCCCCCAGTCTTTTGTTTTATCCTCATGTGTCCTATGATTTCTCAAAGAGTAATTACAGTGTCTCAGAGCACATGAACCCATTCCTTCAGTATCCTAGGGATGTGTTTTGTCTAGTTCTAGACACTAAAATTTATTTAAAACATCTGCACTGTTATCTGATACTCTTACACACTTTTATTGGGTTTTAGTTTCTTTATTTTTAAAACTTTGCAGGTTACTAAATACTGCTTTACAAAAAGGATGAAGAAAAAAAATTGGTTATTTTTCTTGCTCATTGTTCTCTGTTAGTATTTATGCTAACTCCATCAAAGCCGTAGAGAATATTGCTCTTCCTGTTTCTTTTAAAATTCCCATATAGTTTTAAAAGCCCTTTCCCTCGTGATGGGATGAGGGGACAGGACAAAGTTTTCTTTTCTCATCTCCATCTTGTTCCCCTGCTAGAGGAGGTGCTACTAAACTGATTGGAATCTAAGATAGTGAATGGGATACTTCTGCTCAGGGGAGAGATAACTAGAGTGTACTTTTCTACTTCTTCTATAAGGTTGGTGCCCAGGACAGGGCTGCCATGCTCTTTTTCTCTCCTCTATTTACAGAAACCTTCGGGCATTCTCAGTTCCTGCTTGACAGAAAGACTAAGTATGTCCTGAGCCTAAATTGTGTGTTGCATCGTAGTTTACCAGTGAGCCCTGAAGAGGCAGGTACAGGAGCCCACTCAGATATAAAGGAGTCCCTGCCATGGTATCCTGTGTGCTGCTGTATCTTGCCCTTCTCTCTTTAGAACTTTGAAGCAGAGATGGCTGGACTAAGGCAAGATTTGGGCATCTTTGAGTCTTCAGCCCAGGCTTGTTTCATGAGCATGCAACCTGAGCAGTCTCTCAGCAGGCCCCACATTTGGTTTTACGCCTGACTGTTGCCATCTTGAAATTATTAATACTGTTTTAAATGAGGGGACTCAAATTTATCATTTTGCACTGGGCCCCACGAATTGGGCAGCCAGTCTTGACCCAGCCATAATAACCAACTGCGCTCAATCCCACCATTACTTCTAACAATAATTTTCAGTTTTTAAGAAGGAGGTTCTAATTTTTAGTTTCTTCTTGGTTTTAGCTTTTCCAATGCTGTTCATGTAGGCTTTTGGGGAAGGTACTCCCCCTTTCATCTTTTGTATAAACCTTTTAAAATTCTGAGCTCCTAAGAATACTCTCTGTACTCACATTGGTTCTTTAGATGCTTCTCTTTTCATTCTCATTAAGATTGTTCACAATTCAGACTATGTTACTGGCATGGATCTGGCTGCCTGCTCCCTTTCTTGGAATGGTAGAAAGTGACTTCACTATCTCTAACAGACTCCTTGTGATTTCTCTTCGTTTTAATAATGTGTTAACTATCTAGAGTAAAGGTCAGCAAAATATGGCCCTCAGGCCAATTCTGTCCCAAGGCCCGTTTATGTGCTGCTTGGGAGCTAAGGATGGTTTTTATATTTTTAAACGGGTTGTAACAAACAAATGAACAAAGGGTATTTATACAGTACAGAAAGCATAAAATAGTTATCATCTGGCCCTTTTCAGAAAGAAGTTTGCCAACTCTTGATCTGCGGAACAGTAACAATTTGCCTTCCCTCTCCACTGGAGTCATAATAGAAAAAATTACTGTAAGCAGTAGTAAAAGAAAGTTGTGGTCTTTAAATTTATAGGAGGCCATTGATTTCAACTGAGCTCCTGCACTAGGCCCCAACAGACCAAACCAAAATGGAGTCAGTTATGCTAAAGTTCCAGGCCACTAGGCCAAAACTAAGTTGTCTATCAGGAAAGAGGGAGAGAGAGAAAGAGAGAGTAGCTCCAAACTGGCCAGTTTTAGCTGGCATGATAAGGAAGTCCTGTCTGCTTTAACCTTTACAAGGAAAGTAACTTTGAAAAGACCAATCTGCTGCCTTCTCCTTGTTTTTGCTTTCTTCAGACCTTTTCTGTCTAAAAATATTCACTTCCCAGATTACAGAGCTCAGTTCTCTGAACCTCTTGTAGTTCTAAGGGCTGTTCCATTTGCGAACTCTTCTTTGCTCAAGTAAACTCTTAAATTTATTCTGTCTGAAGTTTTTCTTTTATCATAGTTTTCAACCTCCAGTGGGCCCTTAATCCCATTGTTCCTTTGGTTCTTTCTCCCTCTCCACAGCAGCTGTTTGAAACCATGTCTACTGCACGTAAGAGCTGCATTGAGCTCTATACTCTTGGCAAGCCCTAGACCCTTCTGAGGAAAGTAGCCACACTGACAACGCTTTCTAGGTGAAACGGTTGTCATTTGTGCAGTTTGCCAGAAGCCAACCCCACTGCCCTGGCCAGAAGTTAAGGCAACCAGGCTTAAGAGGAGGTCCCCATTAGAGAGGGTTCCACAGGTGAACTCAAAAGGAGAGCTCTCCAAAACTCATGTTATTTACCCACTTCTCTGAGGCCTGTTAGTCTCAGCTTTAGAAGTCCTAGAGCCCAGAGTGACTGGTCAGTTGCTAAGGTGGTCTCCTGTGCTATTTCTGGGCCCTGTATGCTTGCAATATAATCCCACATGCGTCCCTTTTTTGCAGTCTGCAGAAGACTTAATAAGTGCACTCTCAGCTGAGTCCTGACCCTGAGCCAAACCCCCAATTCTCCTTCTTATAGCAGATGACATTGCACCTACCACCTGCTTCAACTTCGAGCTTACCTTTGCTAAGCTTCCTTTCAGCCTCTTTCTGCCACAATGGGAGCCTGAGTGGCCTGCCCAGGAAGAGTAGACACAGCAGTCTGCCCCAAGTGCAGGCAATGAAGGTGTGTCGTCTGTAGAGATTTGAAAACAAAACCAATTAATTGGTCCACTTTTTTTTTTTTTGTCTTTTTCGTAACCGGTACTCAGCCAGTGAGCGCACCGGCCATTCCTATATAGGATCCGAATCCGCGGGGGAAGTGTCGCTGCACTCCCAGCGCTGCACTCTCCCAAGTGCGCCATGGGCTCGGCCCTAATTGGTCCACTTTTAACCATCACCATAATTAAACCGTAATAAAAACCATCTCTGGCAATGCTAAACAATGACAAATAAAATATATACTCCTTCCTGAAAACAGTCTTTTGCTGATCAGTTCTACACACTTACACCACTTCCTATTGTATATTTGTACCATAGTATATGTGTAAGTCTGAAATTGTCAAATCTCTATTACTCCTTCTTTAATACACATTGTATCCTACATGGAAGGTAATTCAGGGAACTCTTAGTTATATAGTTGACACCCAACACACCCACAGACACACACAGTTGGTCTAGAAAATAAGTTTCTAATGGAATCTTTTGAGTTCAATCTGGGTGAAGTTCCCGTATCCACTTCCCAAGGTACTATATTTCAGCTGTTAAACACTGGATGCAAAATAGACAATGATGGCATAGTGTAAAGGTGGAGAAACAGAACTTGAGTTACTTTAATTCTGTCATCGTATGTGTGACCATTTGGAATTTTTATTCGTGTCTAAAATTTAAAGCAGTGAAACAGTGCAAACTGAGAGGTATAATATTTCATTTGGTAAGTACAAATTTTAGTTCATACTTGAAATATATATATATATATATTTTGGCAGCTGTTTGGTGTGGGGATTGGAACCCGTGACCTTGTTGTTACAAGGCTGCCCTGTAAATAACTGAGCTAACCAGCCAACCCATACTTGAAATATTTTACTGAATTTGAATAAAATCTATAGCATCGAGTGTCTTCTTTTTTCATTGTTAATTGTTTAAAAACTAAGTAATGACTCAAGACCATATCCACATCAGTGGTATGATTTAGTATTTTTCTCTAAATTGTATCTTTTGCATGCAATACGGAAGTATTAGTGAATTACATTTTTCTTTTTTTGTAGTGTAATTTTTTATTTAAAAATGTTTACTCCCATATGTACAAAATAACAGAAAAATGTCACTTTCTGCATTTACATTCTGGAATTTTATTATTTGCTTTATTTCATGATTATTTCTGAAAATGATTTTGTCATGTTGTGGTTGTGTGTGTATCAGAAATGATCTGCTCTGAGGGCCGGCCCTGTGAATCACTCAGGAGAGTGCAGTACTGGTAGCGCCGAGATCATGGGTTCAGATCTTATATAGGGATGGCCAGTGCGCTCACTGGCTGAGCGTGGTGCAGACCACACCTTGCCAAGGGTTGTGATCCCCTTACCAGTCAAAAAAAAAAAAAAAAAGAGACATATTTTAGGGCCGACCCTGTGGCCACTCGGGAGAGTGCAGCGCTGGGAGCGCAGGAGCGCCCCCGCCGCAGGTTCGGATCCTATATAGGGATGGCCAGTGCGCTTACTGGCTGAGCGCGGTGCGGCCGGTCACAAAAAAAAGACAAAAAAAAAAAAAAAAAATCTGCTCTGGGTATCTAAGCTCAGTGCACTTCTGGGCGTCCCTCATCCAGTCCACCACCTTCTCCAAGGCTACACTTGCTCCACAGCCTTCACCACCTCTCCGTCCCCATATCTACTGGCCCCTTTCCAGCAGCATTTAAACATGCTCAAGCATGTTTTTCTATCTTGACCTTCCCTTCACTGCCAGGTTTCTTGAAAGAGTTTTCTGTTCTTGCTAACTGCACAGGTTCACCTGCGACTCTATCCCCACCTCACTGCAGTGTGACCCCTGCACCCACCACACACCTGAATCTTACCTTACCAAGTCCCAACAGTGACGGACTCTACCATATTTATTAAATGACTTGACTTTTGACAGTTGATCAACGCTTAGTTCTTAAAAGGCTCACCTCCGAGATGCCGTGCTCCCCTGGTTCTCTTCCCTCTTGGGGCTTCCCAGCCTCCATTGCTAGCTGTTTTTTCTTCCCGTTTCTTAAGTATCAATGGTCCTCAGGGTTAGGACCTGAGCCCTCTTATCTCTTTCTCCACAATCTCCCTGAGTGATCTCACTCACCTTCAGAGTGAGGACAGCTAGGCTCAAAGAAGTGCAAATTTGTCCAAGGTCACATGGTGTGATAGCATCAGAGCGAGGGTCAGAATTAGTTCCTTCTGTTTAATGTAAGTCTGAGGCACCATCATATCCTTAATACCTAGCCCAATACCTGGCATATGGTAATTATTCAGAAATTGTTTGCTTTATGGAGAATGAATGATTGAACAATTTGACATTATGCTAAATGTTGGAATGGAACTTTGAGAAATGTCATCTTTCCCAGGCAGGGAAAAAATAATAGAGGAGGAGGGTTATTCTGTTCGGAGGTAGACAAGGGGGCTAGCTGACTTCTGGAAGTCCCTACCATCCAGTAATTCTGAATTTAAATTAATACAGTCCTTGTGTAGGGAAATGGGATCCATTTTTCTTTGTTCTCAAAATTCTAAAGAGCATTAAATAGATATTAACAAAAGTCTAGTTTTCTCAATAAGTGAGAAAGATCAATATAGGTTGTTAGAGGAATGAACTTTCAGATTCAAGTTGTGCTTTTAATTAGATTAGGAAGCATTGCCACCTAGTGGGTTGTAAAAAAATTATTCATGGAACCGAATAAAAAATTATTCATAAAAAAATTATTCATAAAAAATTATTCCTATGCAGTGAATATTTCTTGGTAAAATATTATGAATAAGTTTACTAACATTCTGAAACTGAATCTAAACAGATTATTTCAGGAAAAAATCTGGCCTAATGTTTACTGTAACTCAGGAGTTCTGGCTGACTACTTATCATGAAGTCAGCAGAGATTTCTAATGAGAAAAGTTAAATATGTCTTCAAAATTTTTTGGTCTTCCAATACATCCCACTAAGGGTGTACAGAGTACTGTGTTCAAAATATATCTGAATAAATTATTTTCTCTATGTGATTACATTATCAATTTTATACACAGTAAGTATTGCTCTACGGTTCGCTTTTTTCATCCATTTTCATTTAATTTTTCCAACACTTTATTTTAAAATTTCCAAATGTAGAGTGAAGCTAAAAAAATTTTACAGGAAACACCTGTATAACCACCACCTAGATTCTGCCATTAAACATTTTACTATATTTGCTTTATCACATCCATCTAAACATCTCTTTATCCATCCACCCATCTTTCTTTTTTAAACATTTCAAAATAAACTGCAGATATTGGTACATTTCCCCCTAAATACTTCAACATCCATAACAGTAATAGAATTTTTTTGCTTTTGTAAAATATTTAATAGTTCAGAAGTTAAAAATTATACACTCAAAAGTCTCACTCCCATTCCTGCCTCCCATCCTGTCCCCCACTCCCCTATTTTCTATTTTCATTAGTTTCTGATTTAGTCTTTCTGTGCTTCTTTTATTTTTTTTAAAGCAAATACATACACATTCTTATTTCTTTCTTTTACAAATAGTGAAATACTATATACATATACTGTCTCACTCTGCTTTTTTTCATTCTCTGATATATCCTAGGGCTTTCTCCATCTCAGAGATCTTAATTCTTTTTTCATGACTCCATAGTACTACATTGCGCAAATATACCATAATTTATTCAACCCATCTTTTATGGATGTGCAAGTAGGTTGTTTCCAATACAGTATTCAGGAATTATAAATTATGCTATAGTGAAAAGCCCTAAGCACATTATTTTGAATTTATGGAGGTATATCTTCAGAGTAAATCCCTAGAAGTGGAGTTGCTAGGTCAAAAGTCAATGCACATTTAATTGTAGAAATGCCTTGTTAGATATAGCCAAATTCCCTTCCTTAGGACTTTTGCATTCCCATTAACCTTGTATGAGAGTGCTTGTTTTCTCCCAGCCTCACTGATAGAGTGTTTTCTTAGTTTTCCATTGCTGTGTAGAAATTGCCACAATCTTAGTGGCTTTAAAACAAAACACATTCTTTATCTCATAGTTTCTGTGCATGGAGAACAATCTGAGCACAGTTTAAGTGGGCCCTGTGCTCAGAGTCTTACATGGCTGGCTGTAAACAAGGTGTTGGCCAGGTTGCATTGTCATCTGAACGCTCCATTGGAGAAGGAACTGCTTCCAAACACATTCGGATTGTTGGGAGAATTCATTTCTTTAGGGTTGTAGCACTCATGGCAGCTTATTTCTACAATGCCAGTAAGAATGTCTCTGACCTCAGGAAAAGTCTAAGTCTTCTATTTAAGGACACCCTGCTGATTAAATTAGAGTCACTGGGATAATCTCCCTTTTTATTAATTTAAAATCAACTGATTTGGGTCCTTAATTACATTTATCAAATCCCATCACCTTTGCCTTATTACATAACTTAATTACAGGCATAATACCAGGAGTCAGAGATAATGGAGAGCATTTTAGAATTCTCCTTGCCACAAGTATGTTGTCAAGTTTTTGAATATTCACTAATTTGATAGGTGAGAAATGTTTTCTCAGTGTTTTAAGTTTCATATATTTTATTCTCAGTAAAGTTGAGTGTGGTTTCATATGTTTAAGGACCATTTGTCTATCTTTTGCTGTGAACTGTCTTTTTTTCTTTTTTCTTTTTGGCAGCTGGCCAGTACAGGGATCTAAAGCCTTGACCTTGGTGTTATCAGCACCACACTCTAACCATCTCAGCTACCGGCCAGCCCTCTGAAGTGTCTATTCCTGTCTTTTGCCCAGTTTTTATTGGGTTGTTGGCTTTTTTTTCTTCCTCTCAATGTTTTAGAGCTCTTTATAAATCAGGGAATTTAGTCCTTTACTTATTTGTGAAATAAGTTGAATATATTTTCTCTTAGCTTGTCACTTGTCTTTTGTCTTTGCTTATGGAAATTATCTGATTTTTAAAATGTTGACAACAAATTCAATTTTAGGACAATGTGTAGGCCACCACTGTGTATGTTAAAGAAAACATATCTAAAGGCTGAATGTATAGTCCACTGGTCACCTTTTAGACCATCCTCAATTCACAAATAATTCTTCACCAAAATTGTCTCCTGACTATATTATCTTTAACATCATTTGAGTTATAAATCTCAAAACTTCTATTAGTAATGTGTTTCACCATCTCACATCTCTTAGCTGTGTTTATTTTATTTTTTAAATTTATTAAATTTACTGTATTTTCGTTTGTTTGGTTTTTGATGGCTGGCCAGTATCGTATCCAAACCCTTGGCCTTAGTGTTATAACACCATTCTCTAACCAGCTGAGCTAACTGTCCAGCCTCTTAGCTGTGTTTATATTACCTCAAACAAGCGGTTTGTCAAAGTATAAATTGGTGCAAATATTTATGATTGCTAAGATTTTTATGGCCAAACATTTCCCAGTATTTCCACCCTCTTATCCCATCATTGAATCCTTTTTAAATTAATATTTTAAAAACTTTATTATTGAAAGCTTCAAACATATATAAGAGTAGAGGGAATGAAATAGCAAGTCCTCATGTACTCATATGCACTACCCTCAACAGTTATCAACATAAGGCCAGTCTTGTTTTATTTAAATCAATGGCTCTCAACCAGGAGTGATTTTTTTTGCCCCATAGAGCATATTTGGCAATGTTTGCAGACATTTTTGGTCTTCACGACTGGGAGGTGCTCCTGGTAGCTAGTGGTTAGAGGCCAGAGATGTTACTAAACAGCATACAATGCACAGGACAGCCCCCAGAATTATCCAGTTCAAAATGTCAATAGTGCCAATGTTGAGAGAGCCTGATTTACACCTTTCCTCTTCCTTCCCTCAATGATTATTTCAAAGAGAACATCAAATATATCATTTCATCTGTGAATACTACTTACAGGTAAAAACCATTACAGTAAAATCCACAATACCATTATTACACCTAATATCTTTTTTTTCTTTCACTCAAAACATTTACTGAGTACCTACTATGTGGCAGGCATTGGGTATACAAAGATCTATAAAGCACGAGACTCTTGGTCTTGAAGTAGCCAGTTACAATATACACCTAATATCTTAACATGATAAAATATCCAGTGTTCAGATTTTCCTTGTTTCTCCGCACTCCACACAGTTGGTTAGTTCAAATAAGATCCATACACTGAATTTAGTAATGTTTCTTTTTGTACTCTATGAATCCTTCCTTCTGCCCTGTCCCCGCTCCCAACCCCCCACACCCATCTTGCCATTTATTTGTTGGAGAACCAGGCTATTTGTCCTGTAGGATTCCCTACACTTTGGATTTAGCTGATGGCATCTCCATGGTGTAGTTTAATAATGTCTCTGTCCCCAGTATTTCTTTAGACTGGCAGTAAATCTCCAATTCAGATTAAATTTTGGGGCAAGAATTCTTAATAACTTGTGCATTTGTCTTTAAAGAGATATTTCCAGGTAAAATCCAGGGAATCTTTATTTCTAAGTCTAAACTTTGGTGATCTAGAAAATAAATTCTGAACTCTGACATTCTCCTATTAGAGGACTTAGGAGCAGGGAAAGATTTCAGAGTTTATACCCTCAAGCAGTTTTCTCAGATGGCAGCTTCACCTGGGACGATGGCCCTTCTTGATGCTTATCTTAGCCTAGAGAGTCCCTTGTAATTTTCCTACTTACAGCCCAGTGCCTAAATGAGATAACCTGAGACTAAGATGAATGACTTCTAATTTCCTGAAAACCTCTGAACAATTTGGATCTAGTCTCTAGGATATTAAATATTAAAACCACTCTAGGGAGACTGAAAGGACAATCTGATTTAAAACAATGTGTTCATTGTTTAAGTAGGTGCAACTAAGATGGACAACAAGGGAGGACAAGTCTAAAGGAGTAAAAGTGTCTTCCTGTGTGAGTGCACAGGTGCACAGAGATCAACACACATGAAGTCATTGGAACTGCAACCAGTTAGAAAAACTGCTGTCCTGCAGGTTAATATGCAGAAGACTTTGCTGGGTAAGCTTTTCCCAAACTCTCCTGTTAATACTGAGTGGTGCTTGTAAAGTAAGTGTGCAGACAGAGGCCAGTCTGGAAGCTTAAGGAAAAGGCCAAGCAGTCAGACTCCTAAGTTAGACCCAGGACCAGATCACTGGGACTCAAAGACACCTGAGGACTATGCTGTATTTGCTTCAGAAATGTGTGGGCAGAGGAGCGTAGCTCCATCGTGGAGAATGCAACACTGAAGAACTTTCACTGGGAGATAAGAGGGAAGTTTGACGATTGTAATCTGCCTGAGTGTAATACCTAAGAGTTGGAATTCTTTCCATAAAATTCCTTCTAGCTTGTACTGTGGCCTCTGTACTTTAGGATCCTTCCTGGTTTCTATTAAGGGCATTTAACCAAAAGATGTGGCATTTCTTCATGCCAAGATCTTTTCTTCACAATTATATTTATGCAATCCATAATTTTACCCAAAATAGATAAGGAGGGGAGGGTACTTTTTGCCTTGGGCCTCTTTTTTGGTAAGTTTCAAATCACAGATAAATGCTTCAAAGCAGGCCTTTGTGTCAAAGGCAAAAATTAGAGGATCTGAAATTTAAAAATTTCAACTGCCAACAAGCAATTGAAAGACAGTCAACTGAACTGATTAATTAGTCTTACTCCATTAGAATTACCCAGCCCTGGTATTAAAGAAACAAACAAAATAAACTGAAGCTCTTCTCCATTTGCTTTTTTGTTTTGGTGGCTGGCCAGAAAGGGAATCTGAACCCTTGAGTTTGGTGTGAGCACCACACTGTCCCAAGTGAGCTAACTGGTCAGCCCTTCATTTGCTTTGAAAATAGAAATCAACTTCATCATTATGACATTTCACAGTAAAAAAAATTAAACATATTTTGTCTTTGCTAATAATTAATTATTTTATAAATAAGTTCATATTTTGTTTTAAAAATTCATTACTTAATAATAAAAACCTCACTGTAGGTCTCATCAATTGACCTTGACTATCTGGGACATAACTGATAATTAGATAATAAGAAAAAACTGCCTCAATATTTATTCTCAGTTGAGGAATTATTTTAAGAAGTGTGGTGGGGGCAGGTAGGTTAGCTCAATTGGTTAGAGCGAGGTGTTACAGTACCAAAGTCAAGGGTTCAGATCCCCGCACGGGCCAGCAGCCAAAAAAAAAAAAAAAAAAAAAAAAAAAACCCATCTGACAACCAAATTGAAAGGAAAGATACAAAAGCTGTAAAAAGGAGATTTAAGAATTTAAAAGGCAAGGCATCTCGAGATTATTTAAAGCAGTGGATCTTAACAAAAGAAGTTCATCAGAATCATCCTGGCAGTCATAGTTATCCATGTTGTTATCTCCTGTGTTCATAGTGACACAAGTCTGTCACAAATCTGTTGGGGAAAATTCCCTAAAGATGAGACCAGTCAGAAACTGAATGATCTGGGATTTTACCTTACAGGTGAGAAAGCTATTCTGTTACTATTTCATGGGTACTGACAGAAGAAGACATGAGATTTCTGGCCCGGAGACTAAGGACTTTATTACACACAGAAAAATCAGTAGACAGAGCTTCATGGTTGTGCCAGTTCCCCATATCCTTCTAGTCCCTGGGTAATAGAGATGAGCCTACATAGGAGCCTGCCCATGCTGTGGGTTATGCTACAGGAGAAGAATACTGAGCTTGAAGATTCACCACTTTTATTGTAAATTGAAGCAACTTTTCTGTCTGGAGGAAGATGTTACCTCATCTCTTGAAGTTGCTTGCTACAAACTTAGGAATTTTTGCCAATCTCATAGGTGAGAAATGATATCTCAATATTGTTTTGACTTGTAATTTTTTTTTTTTTGTAACAGCAGCTAGCTGTTACATAAATTTTTTTAAGTGAGATTAAACATCTTTTCATATGTTTGAGAGGCATGTGTATTTATTTTTTGTGAACTGTATTCATACTTTGTTAATTCTTATTTTAGAGAGAAAACTGAGGTCAAAGTGAATAACACACTTGTCCAAGGACACACAAGTAAGTGGTGGAGTTAAGATTTGAACCTGGATATCAATGACACCTGTGCCAAGTTATCAAACTGTGGTCTCTCAGATCCAAATTCACCCATTTTGCTTGCTCTTTGCATTGATAAAGGGACACGAAAATCATCTATATTGTATATTTATAAAATAAAACAATAAAAAATAAATAAATAAAAGAAAGTGGAACTCTGAATATTTTTCCTTTGCTGTTTGCACTGAAGCTTTGTACAGTAGAGGGCTCTGGAGAGACACCGCAGGAGCAGAAGGGTTTTGCTTCCTGGTTCTGGTGCGCTCCCTAGCTAGGCTTTTGTAGTATAGGTGGCATTTCCAGCACCAGGTTCCTTCACTCACATCAGCCACCAACTCCCAGCAGCCAGCAGCTTCTCAGGCACCCTCTCTTCAGGCAATTTGGTATAGAATGCCTCTGGTCAGACACCTCCCAGTGAACAGCTTCCTCTGAGGGTGGATTTCTGGTAAATTACAGAGGGAGGATTTCCAGAAAGTTCTGTGAGTGTAGGACCACATGGACTTCTCTGCCACTGCTGTGTCCTCTCCAACAACGTCTGGATCTCAGCTGGGGGGTGGAGTCTTCCTTGGATGCTGTGTCTCGAGTGGAGGGGTAGTGGCTGTTCCTTATATTACATTCTTTAGCATTTACTTTATAGGGTGTTGAGATAGAGTACCCTAGGAAATCTCCTCCTCCCCCAGGTCTGAGATCAAGACATCACCAGAGAGGGCAAGACTGGCAGAGAAGTCGTTATGGTGCTGTGCCGGTGGAACTTGTAAGAAATCTTCTCCCTGGAACTTGAGAGTGAATTTGGAGCCGAGAGGCAATGAATCTATAACTGGCACATGTCTTGACACAGCCCTACAACCCACAGTTTCTTTGTCTATGGAAAATAGAGATAACATTTACATTGTTCGCTTAGCAGAGTTTTTGTGCTGATTAAAGTGAAACAACATATGTTTTATAAAAGACACAAATGTTAAGATAGGATTAAAAATTATTTGCCTTTAGGGATGCCTTTCCCTGGTTTCAGGCACTCTGATGCTAACCTTGTCGACTTTTCTCAGGCTCTCGGGCACTTAAAGTTTTTCCTTAGCCCAGGTTCTGTTTCTCTCCGATTTGTTACTTGCTGGGGCCCATTCATTTGGTGGCTGATAAGGCAAATGACAGCCTTCCAGAAGTTAGGCAGCTCTATCTATATTGTCCTTTAGCATCCAGGCAGTCCTGCCCAGAGACTTCTCTATATTACCTCAGCTCCTTTATTTTCCAGCTTTATTGAGGTACAATTTACATACAATAAAATTCATCTATTTTAAGTGTACAGTTTAATGAAATTTGGCAATTGTATACAGTCTTGTAATCACCACCACAATCAAGATATAGAACATTTCCATGACCTCCTGAAAATTTCCTTGGTCTCAACTGTTTTTGCTACCTTAAGCTGGTTCTTGTATTTTCCAGTTTCAATATCGAGGCTCACTTTCTTGGCTAGGCACCAAGTTTCATTGTTGTGAGGAATATCTCCATTTTCATATGCTTTGCAGAGTAGAGGTAACTGACAGGTTTAGAGCTCAAAAACCAAAGAATCTTCTTGGCTCAAGTTAAAATGTACACTCTCTTTTGAGTTTTTCCTAAGTCATTTTACCTTTACCCTCCAAGTGTGGTAATCTCATTATATTTTTTTAATGTCCTCTCAGGCATAAAAAAACCCTCTTAGAATAGCAGCCATCCACTCTTCTTTAGGAACAGGGGTAAAGGTGGGGGTGATAGCACATCTGTTAGACAGTGCCCGTCCCTCCCCGTGTGTACACATTTCAGCCACAGCTTATTGAACCACTGGATCCAAGGTGAGACAATCAGACTCTCTTCCCCAGGACTGAAATGTGGGCCATAGGGGCACAGAGACTATCATTACAACTGCATTACACTAACGGCAGGATCCTGGAGATAGAGTTGTCCCCATGGTTTCTTTCCTTCCCATCCCATGAACTTTCCCTTTTCTTAAGTTAGTCAAAGTATATGCCTGTTGTGTGTAACTTGAGATACTTTGCCAAGTGAAACCCTGTAATAACTGATTATTATTTCTCCCAAAAGGTAAAATAGAATCATTCTTTTACTGGCTGCTGGAAGCCTATTCCCAAGAGCTATTGAGAGTGGAAAAAGTAATATAGCTTACATGACTGAGCTTCTTCCTGTGTTGGGAAGCCATATGCCCAGAAGTCCTCCTTTCCTTCCCAAACAAAACACAAGTCTGAACACTTTCCTTTTGGCAAATCTTAAGCCTTTCCTCTACCTCAAGATTTTTATTGATTTCTTAGATATATGCAATTATTTTCATTCATATTTTACAAACCTCCCTGCTTTTCCTAATGTCTATGAAGAAAGCCCTGTGTCTCCTGTAGTAATTCTACATTATTCAAAACATTTTCTGACAAATTTGTTTTTGGAACACATCCTGTGTAGGTTGAATATCCCTTATGTGAAATGTTTGGGAGTAAGAATTTTGGATTTCAGATTTTTTTTTGATTTTGGAATATTTGAAGAATATATACTGGTTGAGCATCCGTAATCTGAAAATCCGAAATCTGAAATGCTCCAAAGAACATTTCATTTGAGCATCATATCAGCACTCAAAAAGTTTCTGTGTGTTCATGAACATAACTACAGAGGACAGACCTTCCTGAGACTGGGGGTGTATAACGTCAAAAGTTTAAATTCTGGATCTCACATATTAACACTTTCCCAGAAATTATTCTTACATATCATTAAGAACATGATTAACACATTTTAAAATAAAGAGGTTTTTGTCCTCTTCAAAGCCCTTTTAAAAAATAGGAGCTGCTTAGCATGCTTCAAATACAATAAAGTTGAAATGTAATAACCATAAGAAGGAAAAGATGATACAAATGGCAGGAGCTTTGAATCAGTCTTAGAGCTTATGCTATCCTCTCCTACTCTGAAGGGAGGAGCAAGTTGAGAAAGGTAGAATGGGAAAGCTGAAAACTTTTCTGTTCTGGGCTGAATTGTGTTACCAAATTCATATGTTGATCCTAACTCTCCAGAGGTAATCAAGTTAAAATGAGCTCACTCACTATGGTGGATCTAATCCAGTCTGAGTGGTGTCCTTATAAAAGGGGGCAATTTGAACACAGAGACATACGTAGAGGGAAGATCTGAACAGACATGGGGAGAAGACAGCCAGCCATCTAAAAGCCAAGCAGAGAGGACAGGAACAGATCCTTCCCTCACCCTCAGAAGGAACCAGCCCTACCAACACCTTCCTTTTAGACTTCCAGCCTCCAGAACCGAGGCAACAAATTTTTTTCTTTTCTTTTTTTTTTTTGGTGAGTCAATAAATTTCTGTTAATTCACCCAATCTGTGGTACTTATTATAGCGCCCTAGCAAACTAATATACATGTTCCCTCTCTGTGAAATAAGATCTTGACAGGGTAGCTCCTTTGTTTTTCTTGAAATGTTGTGAATTATCAGAATGCCAAGTTTACCCACATCAAAACACTAGCACAAAAAGATTTTCCATTGTGGCGCTGGCTGGTTAGCTCAGTTGGTTAGAGTGCTGTGTTACAACACCAACATCAAGGGTTTGGATCCTCATACAGGCCAGCTACTCTCTTCTACCCTGCCAAAAAGAAGATGATATTCCAGAACACAGATCAAATTAATTGTAGTGTATTTGCTATCTAAGCCTTTGTGTGAATTTCTGGATTATCACAAAAAGTTTTCTGTTTCCATCTAACAATGACTGCTATTAAAAAACAGAGCTGCAGTCATTCACCTAAATATAAAGCTTAACAATTTTGGGTTCTTTTGACAGAGATAGGACATAAGACAAAATGTTCCTACTAACCTATCAGCTGAGCATGGACTGTAGTGTACTCCTAGGCATTCTCATTCTATACCTGATGGGTTTTGATCTGGAACATCGGCTCTTCCTACGTGATGACCTTCAAACTCAGACATCAGCTCTTTCTGGTTCTACAGCAGCTTCTGGTCTTCATACTCAAACTGAAGCATTGGCTCTACAGATTTTGGACTTGCCAGCTTCTGTAATCACATGAGCCAATTCTTTTTTTTTTTTTTTTTTTTTAAAGATGACCGGTAAGGGGATCTCAACCCTTGGCTTGGTGTTGTCAGCACCACGCTCAGCCAGTGAGCCAACCGGCCATCCCTATATAGGATCCGAACCCGTGGCCTTGGTGTTATCAGCACCACACTCTCCCGAGTGAGCCACGGGCCGGCCCGAGCCAATTCTTTATAATTAATAAATAATAAATTTTGTGTGTGTGTGTGTGTGTGTATTTCCTACTGGTTCTGTTTCTCTGTAGAACCCTAATACACTCATCCTCCTTCCTAAAGCTAGCAATTTATTTTCATCGTATAAATTTACTTAGCAATTAACTTTTGTATAATTACTACTGTGAATTTTGTGAAATTTTTCTCCATGCCCAAATTCTTTCAGAAATAGCCTGGGTTTAAAAAATAAGGTGTAAATAAATGTCAAATGTAAGAGATTAAGAAGAAAACGTCTGCTTGGAATGCTCTTGTTTTGTAAAAGGACATTGAAAGAGAAGAGAAACTATAATGGCTTAAGTAATAGGTTTATGATCATCATGAACTACATTCATTGTATTTTTATTTCCTTGTATTTTATGATCGTGTTTACTATCTTTCTTCTTAGAGCAGGCTTACCATCTTTAAAATTAGTGTCTCCTATTACCTATTATCAAAATGTTACTTTAAAAACAAAAGCCCTAATTCTGATATCATTTGAATTTGGACTTTTTTCTGCTCTATTTTTTCCCCCAGGCATGAGAGTGTCACAGGTAACCTAAAACCTAGGTTCAACTATTTGAATACATTCAGAGCTGGGGAATTGGGTAAAATGGATGGCTCTACAAATGACCCTAATTGAGCCTTTTGCATAAGAATGTAATGAATTGTTATTTGTTCTCCCAGGACACTTTTCAGAAGAACAGAGATTATCATGAAATAGGCAATTTCTGCAATCTGGCTGAAACCCTTGGGAATTTTGTTTAGCCTCAATAAATACCAAATTTTAAAATGGTGCATTTATCGTCTGTCATTTCAATTGATTCTCTTGCTTTAAATACCAAATTTTAAAATGGTGCATTTATCGTCTGTCATCTCAATTGATTCTCTTGCTTTTCATTAACAATTCAATTTATCAATATACTTTATAGTATGCTGAATTATTTGGTTTTATTTTTCTATTATCTTACATTATTGTGATTTATTTCCTCCCTTCTCTTTTCACAAGCTGATTATAAATATTGTTGGGCAAGATAAGAAATAGCCCAATAATGCACAGCAATAGCGTTTGTTCTTAGCTAGAAGTGGCTAATAAAAAGATTATAGAAAAATATGAAACTTTAAAAAAGTTGTATAGTGTAAGACTGCACTAAATTAAAAGAATATACACAAGCTAGTGTTACTAAATAAACGTAAGCCTATCAATACCCATGGTTTCTCTACTGCAGATAGGACTACAGCATATCTGGATGCCTAGAGAAAGATTCTGATCGTACGATAACTACTTATAACTTTTTTCCAGATCCCAACAAAATTGTTTTCCCTATAAATTTGTTTTTTAAAACCAATAGGAAAGCACAGGTTTTGGAGATATCCCCCAGTAGTGTGGAGGCCTGAGGATCCCATGTCTCTTGAGAAAGGAATATTTTCAGAACACCTCTCTGTCCACATGTGCACTTTGAGTCAGAAGATCTGAAACCTCAGTCTGTCTCTGCCTAGTTCTGTGAGATCTTGGAACTGATTTAGTCTTTTAGCCTTGTAGAAAAGGAATTAAAAATATCTACCACACAGGGCTAGTGAGAGCATCCAGTGGGATAATGAGTATTATGATAGTTTAGAGCAGCTGTGTACCATACAAATATAATGTGAGACACAAATGTGAGTCACACCTTTAATTAAAATTTTCTGGTTGACAATTAAAAAAGGAAAAAGAAATAAGTGATGTTAATTTTAACAATATTTGTATTTAACCCAATATATAAAATCATTTCAACATGTAATCAACACAAAAAAATTATGGAGACATTTTACATTCCTTTTTTGTACTAAATCTTTGAAATCTGGTGTGTATTTTACATTACAACACAACTCAATGAAGACTAGCCACATTTCAAGTGCTCAGTAGCCATTATGTGGCTAGTTGCTACCCAACTGGACAACACAGGTATAGATCTGAATTAATTTGTCATGTCAACTAGATCATTGAGCAGGTAAAGCAGAAGAGACCTACCTAACCTAAGTGTTGAAGTGGTTGTTTAAGACTCTTAAGGGCTTTACAATTATGCTTAAAGTAGCCATCATCTCCTTTAGTATACAGAATTTTTTTAAAAAATTCCAACAATGATTTGTATAGAGTAAAAGTCTCTCCTCACCATTCCAAAACTAACCAACACTATTAGCAACTATGGATAACATTTGGATAACTGGGCTTCATAATATGCTTGGAAAACTACCAGCTCTCTTATTGTCTCTGTAGGCTTTTAACTGTGGTAAGCTGTAGAGTCTATTCCTCTGGTTTGCTTACCATTTTCATATGGAAAATATTTTTCTTTCCTAGCTTTTTAGTTCTGTAAAGAATGAACATTATGTAATTTGCTTTTTGTTTTACCTAAAAATAACTTTTTATATATATTTTTAAATGAGGCCATACCTTACCCATTTCTGCTCTGTGGAAATCAGCTTCCACCTGTTTGCTTCGGTATTCTTTGTCAATGATCTCTATCATATGGACGAATGAATAGACTGTGGAAATCAGATTCACTATTTTGACTGGGTGGTGTTTCAAAGTCAAACTGACACAATATTTATATTTACCACTGGTTACCAGAATTCCTATTCTGGAAAACCAGTCTTCTGACCGCTTTCCATTCAACGGATTGTTTGCCTTACGAATTTAGATTTTGTTTTATTCCCTCCCACCCCCTCAAAAAGAAAGCTAGAACCATACAAGTATGCCTTGTACATTGGGAGCTCTGACAAAAAGAAATTCGGTGGGAGGTGGGTACTCACAGTTGCCGGGTATAGAGCTGAGAAAGCATTTCTTAAAGGCAATGCTGTTGCAGTTAGTCGGTATTTATTTCTGAGAATACTCCCACGAAAAGTTAAGAGATGGAAAAACAGACTTGTACTAATATACATGGTAGGTGTAACTAAAAGCTTTGACTAGTATCCGCTGAGCCCAAATGTATACGATCACAGGACACTTAACTGAGAATTTTATACAGTTAAAAAACCCTCAAAACACAGACGTAATTATTACTAAGGTTTTCCTGTTTCTTCAAATTACAATGACAGCTTATTCCCAGCACCTAGAATAGTACTTGGTACGTATTAGGCACTCAATGAATACTTGTACAATTGTCGAGTTAGGTCTTCCGGAACTCCTGCCGCATCAGACCCTTAGTCAAAATACAAAAAGCCGAGATTTAAAAACTCTTAATACAACCAGGAGTCCGCGGAACCAGGGCTTTACACAAATATAAGTCACTTACTATACTCATATATACACTATTTTGTTCTCCCGGTGTTTACGTCTTGTGGGAGCAGATCTTTTTCCGGCTCGTAAAGGGCGAAAGCTTTGCACTCTGAAAGTAAGTTCCGAGAGGGCAGGGTCGGAGGGTAGGGTCAGAGGTCAAGGAACTCAGCCTGCTGAAAAGCCTAGGCGTCCCTGCCTAAATACACGCTGCCGCCGACCGCGCAGGCGCGAGAAGGGGCGGGGCCAAAGCGGGCGGAGGCGAGAGACGATTCGCCGGATTCCGGCGGCCCCGCCCCTCGTCTCGCGCTTGGCTGTCACGTGGTCATCCGGGCGCGAACGAGCGGACTCAGGCGTCTCCGCAGCGCGCGCAAGCTGCTTCATCGACTGTGGGGACTGACGGAGGCTGGCTGTGGGTCTTGTGCGAGGCGCCGCTGTCACGGCTACTCGTGGTTCGCTGAGAAATTAAGCGTTTCCACTCAGTAAGTGTGTGGGATGTGACAAGAGGAGGTGGGTACGCAGGGGCGCAAGTTGTACAGCTCCTCGATAACCTGCTTTTGCTCCTGCCGGCCTGAAGCCGCGTACTCCTTTGATAGTTGCGGGGCCGCGGCCGGGGGAAGGGTTCAGGGGTGGCTGAACGGTCGCGGGAGCCGGGGCGGGGGAGGGAGGCGAGGCGAGGGGCTGTCCCAGTGGCTGGGTCGGTTTTGGCGCGCTCTTGCATCCGCGCTCCCTATTGGCTGGCGGCGCCGTCCCCGAGGCGTGTGCCGTGGTTGGTGGGCTCGGGCATGCGGGGCGGGGCGGGACGCTCGCCGCCTCGCTGGCGCGGATCCTCCCGGGACGAGCTGGCAGGGTCCGGGGGCGGGCCTGTGCTCCTGAGGTAGGACTCGGCTTGGGCATGCCGGGCTGTGGGGATGAGACGGAACATCCACGCTCTCGCCAGTTCAGTAACTAGCCGTGAGGCGACGGGGTCCGGAAGGTTGGCTCACGGGAAAAGGTCGCTGAATTCTGTCTCTCCCATTAAGAAAAATGATTCCAGTGTTGGTGATACTGTGGTGTCGCCTGTTTATCAACGCTTCCTGTGGACCGTGTCCTATGTTAGGGTTTTTAATCAAGTTCAAAATAAGAGAATAAAGAGCAAGTGAGGGTGCAAGGTTGATGACAGGGGTGTGAGAAACATGAAAGATTAGACTTGCTTTATCAGTGGCTTTCAACTGTTTTCGTACTAAAAGCACATTTTACGTCACAGTTAGGACGCAGCCATCTAATTCAGACGTTTGATGAAGCGGTATTTACTCCTCACATGCCATGCGCTCTGATATATTTTCTCCTCTTCAATTCCATTCAGTCACATTTTTTTCTAAACAGTGTTACGCATTTCAGGATCTCGGGTCGCGGCCCGCAGTTTGAAAAACATTGTCCTGGCTCTGTTTAGTGAGTCCCGACCAGAATTTTGTTAAAATAGATTTTAAAATATCAAGGTGGCCACACACATTTAGATCGTTTTTGTTTCCTAAGTCTTTTTGATGGCTTGTGTGTGTGCACGCGCGCGCCTAGGACACAGTGTAAGGTGTATTAACGTAAAAGATGGGTCTTAGTCAAATTTTGAAGGCCACTGCGTTGAGTAAAAGCATGGCCACAAAAATGAGGGGGTTCTACTAGCAAGGCACAGACATGGCTGGGGGTTCAGATGTTGAATTTGAAGTGAGTCTGGACCAGTGGTCTAGTTAACCACATTACATATCCCTTTATCTCTTGCTCCTTCCTTGCTTGTTAGCCCTTCAGTTCATGTTGGTGGTTAAACGTTCACTACAAATGTAAGTAAGTGCATAATCTCATTTGACCGGATATTAAATCACTATTAAGTTATTGCCAGAGCTGAGTTTATTGTAGTTTAAATCTGCCTTTGAAACAGCAAAGTTAGGATGCTGTTCTTTAGAACAGACTTGGGCATACCCAAGTATCTATTTTGCTTTTACTGGTGACTGTTTCTCAGATCTTTGAGAGCCTTGTATTTAATCCACGACACCATCACCTTTTGTAAATTTACTTAGAATTCATCATTTTCCTTTTGTAACAAGATTTTTCTAGCCAGAATTATTGTGTGTGTATGTGTAAAATATAGATGTCAATAGTAATTAACTTCAGTACCCTAGTCATTGACAGGGCTGAGTTTGGGTAGAGTGAGAAAAGATAAGTTGTTCTCTACCTTACATTATGATTGTAAGTACTTTTAACAAAGAATCTAGACTCCACCTTCAAGTGCAAACCATATTCTGTTTTTTAATCACTAGTCTTTTGTGGTTCAACCAGCTGTATAATGAATTCCAGCATGAAGCAGAAACAAGAAGTAATTAAAGAGAATGTAAAGGTATGTGATAGAATCACTTTAATCTGTTGTAGAAAGCATGTGGTTAAAAGAATTTTGACATAATTTAGCCAAATTAAACCTGTCTATAATTTCTATAAATCTTGAATTACTGAATTTTTAGTCAGAGAACAAGTAACAATAGAGAACTTTTAAAAAATTATAGTTGAATATTAAGTCTGACCTATGAGCATGGGATGTCTTTCCTTTTATTTTGGTCATCTTTAGTTTCTTTCAGCAGTGTTTTGTCGTTTTTGGAGTATGGGTTTTACACTACTTTTGTAAAATTTTTCCTACGTTTTTTATTCTTTTTGTTGCTATTGTGAATGGAATTGTTTCCTTAATTTCATTCTTGGGTTGGTCATTGCTACCATGTAGAAATGGGATAGATTTTTTTGTCTTAGTCTTGTGTCCTGCAACCTTGCTGAATATGTTTATTCTAAGAGCTTTTTAGTAGATTATTTAGAACTCTCTATATACAAGATTATTACTGCTTTGTTTCATGATGTGATTTTATTAAAATTCTTTGTGTTTATCTTCAGAATTAGTGTCTTTGACTGCAGAGACACATTTGGCATAACATTGCATATTTTTCCGGAGTATATCGTATTCATTATCATCCAACCTGTTTACAACACTTTTTGAATCCCTGTATGATATTTTAACTGGAGATCTTACCCCAAGTATTTATTCTTATGACAATGGGACAGGGTTTGTTTAGTTTTGAGTTTGTAATTTTGAATGAATCTGCTTGTATGGTTCTAAATGAATTTACAGTTTAGCTAGGTCTTACCACACAACTTAAACTGTATGATGATTCTGAGAATTAGACCATCAATTTTCAGAGTTAAATAGAGTAAATAAAAACCATTGATAAGTGAAAGCAAGTGCCTTTTGATAGGTTGTTTTTGTTTGCCTTGGTTTTCTCAGGATTCTTACATCACTTTTCTTGAGTAATACTTTGCATTGATAGTTTGTGAATTTGGTTCCCTCGGCTTCCATTTGGTATTATGACATCTTCCCACTGTATTTTATGTTTATTTAAACTTTTTATTATAAAAAATTTCAAATATTCAAAAGTACAGTCAATAGTACAGTAATCTTAATTTACTTCACCAACTTCAGCAGTTATCAATATATGGCCAATCTGGTTTCATCAATATCCTCATTTACTCCCCTTTTCCTCCACTGGGTTATTTTGAAACAAATCCCAGCTAAATAATTTATATAATTGCAGCAGATCTTGACATTTAAAAAAAGTCTAACATTTATTAGCTACAATAAAACTATCTTGGATATAAAGGGACCTGGGTTCTGTTTGGTTCTGCCTCCAAAACTGAGACCTTTGGATGGTTAGTTAGCATCTCACCCTCAGTTTACTCATCTTTAAAATGAGGGAATCGGACTAGAACTAGATCTGTAAGAGAGAATTTTAATTCAGGGTGAATAGGTTCCTTGCCAGTGATTGCAAAATTCTGTGTGAGTGTGATCTTGTGTGTCTTTTGGGGGGAGAGAGTTCACAGAATAGCAAATTGTTTTCTGAAAAGATTAAGACCCATTAATATATAAGAAACTTTCTGGCTCTCAAAGTCTGTTATGCCAATGCATAATCTGTATACAGAAAATAATAATAGCAGTGTTACACTTTTTTTTAGGTCAGATTCTACAAAGCTTATATGTATAAAAGTTAAATCTTGGAAATGGTCATTTTTTTGTGACTTAGCTCGTTTCTTTGACCATTATAACATTTATAGCAAGCATTTAAATAAATTAACACTTCCTGTTACTAAGGTTCCAAAGTTATATTTTCTTCTATTTGTCTGTAGACTGTTGACTAATCTATAATCTAAATTATATCTGAAATGTTGGTGTAATATTTGTTCTCACAGTAGCTTTTGTCCTTCAGTTAAATAGTGAGATAATAATCAGCAGTAGAAACTTTACCGTGGGAAAGGTGAACTCTTGTCATATGAAGTACAGTGTGGAATCAGTTACTTTCTCACGCTGGTATGGTATCATGTTCTTGCTAACCTTGTTTGAGTATTCACCATTGTTTGCTATCCCGTGGTGGCAGTATAACTAATGATTTTTTTGCAAAAATAGAGGGAGCTTTCAGATCAGGAAGGTATTTACATATTACAAGGAAGGCAATATTTTTTCCAAAACAGTAGCTTGGGCATTTTAGAGTATTTTAGTATGCCTCAGGCACTGACAATTTAGCTATCTTCTAATGAATGGGCTTGAAGCAGAATTGCTTCTGCAATCAGGTAATGGTGGGGGTTATCCTGGTTTTGTATAAAACATGTTCTTGAAAATAATATTCCTTTGGTGAATACATATGAATGTGTAGGGGTATTCATGATTTAAAGAAGGTCTGAGATGAATCCTTTTGATTGAGGAAGAAGTATTGCAGTGTAAATAATTAACCTTTTCCCCCAAGTTACCTCTTGTGAGTTTATACCATAAATGTTGTAATGTTTGGTTTTATAAAAGAAGAATACCTGTAAGTTTCTAGTGTTTTTGGAAGATCTTTTTACAGAGAGAATACAGAAATTCCTGTTGTACTGGAATTTTGTCAGATACGGTTTGAATTATTAATTAGATCTTAGAAATTTTGTTAAGCATTTTAACTAGATATGATTAATTGACAAAATGATATACAGCAAGAGCATATATAGAAATGACTGGAGAAAAGTTACTTGTTTGTGTCTAGTTTAGGTGATATGACCCATTCTTAAAAGTTTTTTCCAACTTTATAATTTTGGGAAATAACAGGTTTGCCAGCTGATTAAATCAGTGTCTTGTTTATATGTAGCATTGTAAAATTATAAAACAGATCAAAAATTAGTGTTCTTGGTGTTTTTCTTTACAAGTCATAGTAGGGCTAAGACTAACAATCTATATAGAAACTCTGTAATTAAATGATCATATAGCAACTTGGTAACTGGATAATGAATTATCTTGACTTTTAGAATAGTCCTGTCCCAAGAAGAACTCTGAAGATGATTCAGCCTTCTGTAGCTGGATCTCTTGTTGGGAGAGAAAATGAGGTATGTATTATAGGGCTAAAAAGGGGTACAGGTGATACATTTAAAACATTTCCAAAATTTTCTTGGTCAGAAACAACTAAATTGTTGAAATTTACGAATTATTTAAGAATAACAATTACATATTTTCCAAAGAAGTGGTTTTTGCTTTATTATTCAATTTAGGAAGTTCAAAATTGCTTTGAATACTTTCAGTAGAACTGGAATGATATAATAATTTATGAATTATTTTACAAGAGTAATGTCTGATGTTTTGAGAATAAAATGTTATATTCTTCATTTACTCCTGTGTGTAAATGATGAAGTCATTGATGTACATGTCTAGATTTTTACTCATGGTACTGAGTCAGAATACAGTGTTTAAACACAATAATTTCAGCTAAGCCTTAGGCACAAGTCTGATTCAAGATGGCTGCTGCAAATAAAATTCCTAAAATGTTACTATACATTTTGGTTGAGTTTTGAATTGATTCATAATTGATTTTGAATTGATTAATAATTTTTAAAAGCATCAAAGATCTCAAAGAGATATGGGTATGTGAGTTCTCTTTTTTAAATTAATGAATGACAAAACCATTTAGTTTTCTTGTTCATTAAATCAAAGTAAATAAAATTGATAAGTATTTTCATTGTAGTTGGCCAAAGGCTTATCCAAAAGGAAACGTTGGAATGACCAGTCAACATCTAAGACTTTCGGCTCTGAAGTTGTTATTGTCCCAGAATGTAGTGAAAATAAAAATCTTGAAGGAGTCACTAAAGAAGCATTTGATCTTATGGTTAAAGGTAGGAAAAAATACATAGTTTTTGTCTTAAAACTTAAAATTATGATATAAAGTAAATATTGTTTGTTAATACTGTTATGAATTCTGCCTATACCCTCTTAATCTGGGGATACTATTAGATATTTTACTTGTATGTTTTTGATCATTTAAGATTTCTTATGATTGTAAATATACAAACATTGTACATTTGGATAGGTGTGACCATTTGTTTGGCAAGAACCAAATGTGGATGAAATATTAAGGAAAAGGATAGTGATGCATATGGTAACTCTGATTTTGGGTTGCGTTATAAGGGTTTATATGACTTGGAAATAGGCTTTTCAGAAGAAAATTATTTAAAGAATGAATTTGAAGAAAGGAATTTGAATATTTCAGGAGAATATGAAGTAATGGAGCCAGTAGAAACAAGGCTGAGGTAGAGGGAGAGAAGAATTATGTCTAATAAATAGTAGTTTTTAATGGCATAGCAATGGAAATCAAAAGAGGAAGCTAATGTTTTATAAGCATTATGGAAGATTGTTACTTCTGTACTAATCATAGGTGATTGGATATTATTACTGAACAGAAAATTGAGGCCTAGAGTAGTTAATTGACTAGCTCAAGGTCACAGTGACATTTCTGCTCATTCTGAGTTGCCTGGAAGACAGTAAAGATGAAGATGAGTAGACAGTAGGATTTTATTAGGTAAAATTAGGAAAGACTGACTGGATAGAAATAAAGAGCACTTTAATAATACTGTAAAATAAACAATAGACGCTCATCTGATTTAGTTAAAGTTAAATCAATAAGGATTGGTTTAAAAAACACTAAAGTTAAATACTGAAATAAACAACCTTATATCATATTGCTAATATAACCGCAGATGCAAAAATATTATCCACACAACTTGAACTGTGACTATAAACCCTCAGTGGGATATATTGTAGGAATTAAAAGAACTGCAAAGAAATCCTGAACCTTATTAAATTCATTGTTTGAACTTTATTAAATTTGTTGGCAGTGGTATTGGTGTGGTAATTTTGAAAATATTTTGTGTATATTTTAGGATTGAGTAAATGAGTAATATGTTGATGTTGTTGGGAGCCAGCTTCATAATATGGTGAATGGAAATACAAATATGGAATAGGAAAGGAAAAGAAAGGAAGAACTGTTGTTGAACTGGAATTGGGAGTATCAGTATAAACTGATTTTTATTTTATTTTATTTATTTTTTTTTTTGTCGTTTTTTCGTGACCGGCACTCAGCCAGTGAGTGCACCGGTCAGTCCTATATGGGATCCGAACCCGCGGCGGGAGCGTCACCGCGCTCCCAGCGCAGCACTCTACCAAGTGCGCCACGGGCTCGGCCCATAAACTGATTTTTAAACAAGTACATTTCTTACCCTGCCCCTAAGAACCTAGAAACACATGACACCCCCATAGCAAGGAACACATCAGGGATCCAGTTCTTGGTTTGTAAACACTATTCTCTGCTCCTTTTAGAAATAGCTGATTCCCAGATAGGGGCAGGGATCACTATCAAGTGATCCTGGAATATCTTGTGTCAGAAATTGATGGGTATGTTAAAAGAATACAGTTGTCAGCTAAAAGGAATTCACACTGACTAAATTTGGGAAAATTTGAGCATCAAAATGAACAGTGACAAGAATGGATTATAAATACATTGAATAAAAAGAGCCATATAATTCACACTGATAAATTTTCTTTTAAATTGGAGTAGTGAAAGTTCTTACAGAATAATGCCAACTACTACATGTAGAAGGAATTACATAAATAGAAAATCACTGTTTTTCATCCACTGTAGAAGTAATAGATTTAAGGAAGAGAAGTTGTTGGGAACAGGGTATTAATATTAAAACACACTCAAAAATTTTGCTCCACAGATCATTTATTAATTACTATGGGTAAAATGTATTTTTTCAAGGGAGAAATCTGATAGATAGTATCTTAACCATATGATCAAATTTAACATCTCCAGTGTTGTGACAAATTGGCATGTGCTTCCTGATGATACACTGTGGATGCAACATATTTATGCAATATTCCTGCCAAAAATGTCTAGCTTGAATCTAATCATGGAAACAGAGAAATCCAAAATTAAGGACATTGTACAGAATAACTGATCTGGGCTTTTCAAAATAGTCAGTGTTAAATAAGAATGCACAAACTCACAAAACAAACGTTGCAAAAATCTTCAACAATCTATGTGAAAGATATTTGTATGTGTATTGTACTTGTAATTCTTTTTTTTTGGCTGCCTGGTACAGTGATCTAAACCCTTGGCCTTGGTGTTACAAGTCTGTGCTCTAACCAACTGAACTAACTGGCCAGCCCCTGTTGCAATTCTTCTGAAGGCCTAAAAATTTTCAAATATTGGGAAAAATAAAATAGAAAAAAAATTGATTTTGTAACTTTAATCTTTTAAAAAAGTACTGACTAAGATTGGAAATTTTTTTCCAGTAGAAAAAATTATTGGGTTTTTATAGTAAAGATTTTTTAAGTTGTATGTAAAACATTACTTTATTCTAGAAAATCCATCCTCTCAATATTGGAAAGAAGTGGCAGAAAAACGGAGGAAGGCTCTCTATGAAGCGCTTAAGGAAAATGAGAAAGTATGTACTGAATATAATTTGTACCATTTTTTTAAAATTCCAGGATTGTTTTCCTTTTACTGCTTAGCGTGTTTGGTCAGAGCAATGTAAACTAGCTTTAATGTTGGCCTAAGAAAAGTTAAAAGAGAACGGTAACTTTGTTTCCAGAATTATTGTACAAAATGAATCCTGTTGTGTTGAGAGCCAACTTTGTGCTACCTGTGTTTAATCACTTATATACTTGGAGGCATATACTTTGGTTTATAGCATAGCAAATCTATGGAATACTGAACTTTATTTATGTTATATAGCTTCATAAAGAAATTGAACAGAAGGACAATGAAATTGCCCGCCTGAAAAAGGAGAATAAAGAATTAGCAGAAGTAGCGGAACACGTACAGTATATGGCAGAGGTAATAGAGGTAGGTAATTTAATGTTCACCTTACTCAAAATCATCTATTTTTTATAAAGTTGTGGCAGTAGTGTGATTAGTGTTTGGGCTCTAGAATCAGATTTCCTGGGTTTGAGTCTTATTTCCCTGCCTAGCACCATTAAGTTTGTTGAGTAGAGTGGGTTATTTATCCTGTCAGGGCTTCATTTTCCTCATCTGTAAAATGGGAATAATAATGCCTACTTAATAGGCTTATTATGAGAGTTAAAGGAGTTATAACAGATGGACAGTTGAGAGGAATATTTGCACATAGTAAGTATCCAATAACCGTTAGCTACTATGTATTATTATGAAGCAAAAGAACATCTGTTTTCTTGTAGAGTTATTAAAAGGAATTAACTTTTATCTCAAAAATAAATTGAAAATTACTACATTTCCTAGTTCAAACATTTTTAGGCAGTTTTTACTCTAATTTTAATACCAGCGTGACATTGCTATCATTTATAAAATTGTTAATTGGTGCCCAAATAAGTTTGGTGGTTTTATCTGACTTATTTGAAATTTAGAAGTAATGAGTTTATAAGAGTTAGCCTAATAAGTGTTTAACTTTACCAGGCTTGGCCTAAAATAGGTCTTTAAACTTATATTTGCAAAAAGTCCATCTTGGCGACAGAAAGTTTTTCAAATCAAAGCTTTTTTATGTACTGAATTGCTGCCTTATATTTTAGAGCTATAATAGAATTAATGTTTGAAATTTTCATTTGGAAGTACTGAGGTTTGAGGTAGCTCTCTTAACTGTTTTAAAAGTATTGGTTCATGGCTGATTGGAAATTTAGAACACCTGATTCTTCACTACAGCTAGCTGGAGAAGTATCAATTCAAATTGTACTCTGAAAACATTTTAGTGCTTTTTAAAAATGGGCAAATTATTAAACACTGTGACTTTGCTAAAATATGATCTAGCATGGTAGAGACTTTGATATAACACTGTAAGTGAATTTATTGAGGGGCAAGATGAAAAGAATCTCATTACAACATTGAGGGCCACCTATATCAGCATACTGATAATGAGCTTGGATTTTAAAGTTTTTACAATAAATTATTGGTTTATTCTTTAAAAGAGACTAAGTGATGAACCTCTGGATAGCTTTGAATCACCGGATAGTCAGGAATTTGATTCTGAGGAAGAAACTGGTGAGGATTCTGAAGTGGAAGACTCAGAAATTGGCACATATGCTGAAGAAATTGTATCTTCCTCTACGGACGCAAAACCATGTATATGACATTCATTGATATATAATTCTTGAGAAATACACTGCCAAAGTTTACCTCCACTATAGATCTTCATAGCTGAGTACATAACTACAGAATGCAAACTCTGGAATCAAATTTTCTTGTTTGAATCCTGGGGCCCTATCATGTTAAAATACAAATACTATGTATTTTTAATCTATGATGTTTTATGTAAATAGTATTTTCTCAGTTGTCAGACATGACTTGAGTATATGATTAAATAAACTTCAATCTCCTATTGAACATTGTGTGTATCTTTGTGTGTATCAGAAGAATGAAGTATAAGGAATCTATCTTTAAAACTTGGCTTATTTCTATTTTTTTATATTGTTTTCTTCCTATTCTTCTGCAGCTATCTTGGAGGAGACAAGGGGAAAATGAATTTATCCTTATTTAGACTGAGATATCTGAGGTTTTACCTCCCAAACCTGGTTGTACCTCAAGCTCACTGTAGGCGCTATCGATTTCTGGACCTCATGCCCAGATATTCTTACTGGGTAGTTTTTGGAATGGATTATGAAAATCTGTTTTCCAAAAGCTCCCCAAGTGAATCTGATTAGCCAGGTAAAGATTCAACTGGCTGGTTTGATCGGACTCTTCTTGGAATCTTAAAATGATGGATGATGATGACAGTCCTCTAGAGAAGCAAAGTGGTGGGGGCAGGTGAAACTCCAATGAAGAAACACAGAGGTATCTGAAAGTTATGAAACTTTTTTCTTCACACATTTTACATACTGGTATAGTGCAAAGTATGTAAATATTGAAGGAATGAAAAGAGTAGGGTGAGATTAATTAGGGATTTCCCATGTATTTGAAGAAAGAAAAGGACAAAATAAGGGACATTGTTTGCAAAGTATATAGCATTGGGATTGAATAAGTTCTGTGAGAAGCATACGAGTAATTTTGCATAAATTGACCAGAGCAATGTTAAGCGTTAAAGGAGTACTATAGGTGAGTTTTTTATTCTTACAGAACCTTAATTTTTTAATCTCTAATATTGAGATAAAGCCTACCTCATAGTGTTATTGTGAGAATTAAAACATTTACTGCCTGAACTAGGTGCTTTAAAAAATAGAATGGAAGCTATTATTAAACTATAGCAACATTGTCCCGTAGAGCTTTCTGTGATGATAGGACTATCTGTGCTGTCCAGTATGGTAGCTATTAGCCTACCACTGTGGCTGTTGAGTTCTTGAAGTGTAGCTAGTGTGGATGAGGTATGGAAATTTTAATTTATATTTAAGTAGCCACGTGAGGTTAGGGACTACTGTATTAAGACAGTGCAGCTCTATATTTTAGGTATGGGCCACTATCCTAAAGACAGAATTCTGAAAAATGCCAGAAATGGATTGCCAGGGTTTCATAGCTTTACTTGTAATAGCCTAAATGTCCATTGGCAAGTAACAAAATTATGGTATATCCATACATTGGAATACTACTTAGCAATAAAAAAGGCACACATAATTAATGTGCACAACATGGATGGATTTCAATTATGCCAAGTGAACAAAGCCAGGTAAGAATACATGCTATATATCTTTCCATTTATATAAAATTATAAAACTGCAAAGCGTAGTGAGTGTCTGAAGGTAAACCAAGATTGTCCACTTAACTGGAAAGGTGTCTTGAGGCCAAACAATGGAATAGGCTATTCCATGCAATAAAGTGAAAAACTTTATCAGAGGGTAACTTAGAGTAATGGGTCAGGCAAGTGGTGACCTGAAGGCATATTCCAAGATTCTCTGCACTGTCTTAAGGCTGAGCTCAGGTTTATATAGGTAGTTCATAAACAAGTTTACTGTAACTAACTACAAATGATGTAGGTAGCCAGGCCAGCTTATTGCCACACTGGTACTTAATCATTCCTTACAGTCAGTAAGTTGTTCCTATCTATTCTAACTACCTTTCCCCTAATTACTGTATAACTTTATGGACAAAGCTTTCACAAAGACATAATGAGCAGTAAGGGCCTAAGATGGGAGTCAGTTATGCTCACAGTCCCACAAATGAGAAAGATTAGTAGTTGCCTAGGGATTGTGTGGATGGTGATTTGGAGGATGAATTTTAAGAGGAAACTTGGGATGATGGATTTTAAGCTTCTGGCTCCTGGGAACTGTGACCCTAGTGATGGAGAACTTGGAAAAATTTTCTTCAGATGATGAGTCTGATTCTCAATAAAGTATCAAATGTCAGTGTAACATCTCAGTGAAAATGCCTTGGAGATGTGGTCAAAGATCAGTCAGCCCAGACCAGTTAGAATAAATTCTTTGAAGTTGGTTTAAAAAATGCAGTTGAGCTTCCTTAAGGAAAATGTCAAAAGAGTCAGTTGGAAAAACGTGTGAAGCCTGGATTAGACTGAACTGACTTGTTAATATGTTTGGTGTCAGCATTACAGATACCAAAATAACCAGGATGGCCCATAAGGTCAGAGTGAAGCAATCTAGAGCCCTAATAGGGCTATTGGTACAGATTGAAAAGTCCTAAGTAAAACGGCAAATCTAATCCAGTTATGTATTGAAAAGAAAATATGATGGCTAAATTGGGGTTTATCCGAGGTATGCAGGACTGTTTCAATATTAGTAAACACTTGAAGTTCTTTAAAAGGAAAAAAGCACATCATCTTAACAGATGGTATAATGGCATTTATAAAATTCAACACCATCTCCTAGTTTCAAACAAAAACCCTTAGTAAGAGGAAAAGAAAAAAATTTTAACCTAATGGAAGCTACGTACCAATGTAGGCATAGGTAACATAACACTTAATGGTGAAGCTTTGAAATTAGTTGCAAGGTCAAGAACTAAAGAAGGATAAACTACAATTATTCTATATTCTTTTGGAGGTCTCAGGCTGGTGCAATAAGACCAAATAAAGAGGATAATTATAGGAAGGGAAGAGAAAAGACTCATTTACATACACAAATCCAAGAGCACCTAGAAACTAAGTGGCTGGATTTAAGAGTAATAACCCCAAGTTAATTTCTGTATATCAGCACAAACAAGTTTGAAAACAATGGGTGTGGGGGATAGGGAGAGGATATACAGAAAGAACTAAAACCTTACTAAAAGATGTGGAAAAAAATTTTTCTGAAAAGAAGTTCTCAAACATTTTTCTTCTTGCTTTTCTCAGAGTTCTTTGTAAGAAACAGGAACTGATTCTGGCTGACATAAGCAAAAGTGGAATTGAAAGAACATGGTGGCTCTGAGGGAGAAGGGCAACTCTAGGGATCCTGTGACAGGTGCTAATTAACATTTTCTTGGTGCTGTCTCTGAAATGATTTTTTCTCATTTCATCGCTTAACATATTCAGTTTCCTGAGACAGTAAGATTGGCATAACGTGGCTTATGTTACCATTCTTGCAGAGGGTCGATTGACAGTTCCCTTAAAACTGTACACCATGGGCAAGATATCCCCCCAGAAGAAAATGGAAGTGTTGCCAGAAAGAATAGATTCTAGTGAGCCAAAAGGCAACAAATGTCCACTACACTGCCTTAGGGCCCTTTGATCTTTGCTTTGTTTAGAAAACTGCTGCCTGCTTCCCCCATTCCCTTCAAGATATTTCAGTTGACTTTTAAGTTTTAGCTAGTTAGGTCCACCAGAAAGGATAGCTATCAGTGTATAAAATATATGAGCTCCTGGCACCTCTGGATGGGATAACTTTGGTGTGTGTTATATATTTACCAGGATGGTTCTCCAGCAGGATTAAAAGTTTCATTTACCTACAGTGGAAACTTTTTTTTTTTTTTTGCTAGCTGAGCCCCAGAACCTTGTCAGCACCACACTCTAACCAACTGAGCAAACCAGCCATCTCTACAGTGGTAACTTTCTTGATAACACGTCTTTTATTGGCTTCCTTCCTTTCCCTATTGCTAGTTCCTGAGGTTACCTCCCAAGTAAAGTCCTTGCACTCAAATCCGTATCTCTGATTTGCTTCTGGGGAAACCCAAATGTTTAGGTAGAGGTGAACCTAGAAGGGACAGCAAGGGAAAACAAAGTAAGGGTTGTTAAAGCTTTGGTAAGCCAATTCACAATTCAAGGCTTAGCCTAAAAATGCCTCAGGGCTTAAACCTGAACCTTATATTTTACTCCTTCAACTTAAAGAGGCTCCAGAGACCAAAAAGGAATTTGAATAGGACAATTATGGCTATACTGCATTATTAAGCTACTCTTTTGTAGATAAAATATTAACCAAAGGTTCTGTAAGCATTGTCGGAAGAGAGGCCTTCGGCAATTTCTGGTTAAACATTGTATTAGTCCATTCATGTTGCTTATAATAAAATACCTGAAACTGGGTGATTTATAAGGAAAAATGAAATTTACTGCTTACAGTTTCTGAGGCTGGGAAGTCCAAAGTCCATCTGGTGGTGGTGACAGTGACCCAGGGGAGCAAGATGGTGGGAGCAGAGAGGGCAGAGAGAGCAGCAGACTCTCTTCTTTTAAAGCCCTCAGAATCACACCCCTCACCACCATTTTTAATCCATTCACTACTGCGTGGTCCTACAATCCAATCACCTCTTCAAGTCTCCACCTTTCAATTACCATAATAGGATTTCCTACCCTCTTAACAGAGTGGGGGCCAAGTTTCTAATACATAAAACTTAGGGGACATTATTCAAGCTTCAGTGAGTTTTGGGGGGACATTTTCAATCCACTACAAACATGTTAATTGAACAGTTTCTTTCTCTCCTTAAACCCCATTAAAATGACAGTAAACTATAAAAGACATAATTTCACACTGACAAAGAGTCAACAGAAGATGAGGAAAAAGTGACAATGCAGGGAACAGAATAAAATAACAAAAAATATAAGTATTGCCAAGCAATTCTATTTGTAGATATTTATTCCACAGATATACTCACCCCTGTGTGAAATGACATATATTTAAGGTTATTCATTACAACTTTGAATGATCAAAAGATTGCAAATGACCTAAATGTTCATCATTATAGGATTGGTATAACACGGGAACCTCAAATCTGAGAGGGTACTCATGTAGCGTTTGCCTATTCCAAAGAACTCACCCAGTGGCCCAATGAGTAGAGACATTGGTTTATTGGACTTAATGAGAGTTACTGATGGCAGCTGGTCAGCTGGATATCTGTGCCGCCACAGGGTACATACAACAGTTATATAGTGAACAAATCAATGTAGGGATGTAAATCATTTGCATGCTTGTACACAGACCCTCACCTAGCTCACATAACTCAAAGCGTGTGGAAGATCTGGCTGAGTAGGTAAGTTAATCTATTCGCTACTCTCCTGGCACCAGAGTGCTTTAGTGCCCATGTGCTAATTAATTTACTTAGGGTCCCAGCTTGCTCCAGTCTTCCATTTGTCTTAAAGGAGACGTGCCTTTCCTTGGGTAATTACCTTGGCTGGGGGTTGATTCCCAGGTGGGAGAAAGGGTGTCTGGTATGCACAGGGAGGGGGAATAGGGCTATGTCCAACATTTACCCTACAACTGGTTATATAAATTATGGTACAGTCATACCATGGAATACTCTGAAACAGTAGAAAAGAATAAATAAACTCTCGTAGAACCAAATCTGAGATAAGTTATTAGTGTGCATAGAATACTACATTGTGTTAAAACAAAAAGGACTAAGGAAGGGATATGTGTATATTTTCTTGCATGTAGATGGAATACCTCTGGAAAGATATGGACATCCTTTCTTTTTTCCTTTTTTCCCCCCTTACATTAATTTATACATTTTAAATTAATTGCATATATGCTTCTGTTCCATATCTAATGTTTTCTTCCAGGGGTAAGAAGCTCCAACAGCTGTAATACTCCTGGTTTTAGTCAAGGTGAGTGACTTACCTGATTGGTGACTTTGGGAAAAATAAACTTCATATGCTTGGCTGAGCTCTTCTCTTCTTCCTCTGGGAAGTGAGGGCTCACATAGAGCATTGAAGTTCTCTGCTGCTCCTCTTGGTTCAGGGACCAGCTGAAGTCAAATTATCAATCAAGTGAAGAATAAAGACATTGTTGGGCATGCAAATTCTCAAAAAATTTACCTCCCATTCATTCTCAGTAAAGTACTGGTAAATTCAAATATGGGAATGAAACAGGAAAAGGGAAGAGATAGTGTACAGGAAACAGAGGATCCAACCTGAGAGGATGGGGGTTCCTGGTTGTGGGAGTGAACCCCTAAAATATTTGTTAGCTGTATGGTAGGCTCAGATTGGAGCAAGAGGATGGTGGGCTTTCTTCAAGAACAAACTGCAGCTGACAATTACTCAGTGTGTAATTGTATGGAGAGATGTCGAACATAAAGAGGGTATGGGAATAAACTAGTGTTAGGTATGTAGAAAACTAAGCAAGAAACAAAAACAGAGAAACAAAACTCCAGGGAAAACAGTGTACAAGGGAGGAAAGGTAATCATATTATTCTATGTGACTTAGCCATGAAAAATACTGAAAGAATCATATTGTTTTAATCAGCAGTTGTGATAAGATTATATTGAGAGAGGAAGAGAAAGGCAAGTAGAGGTAGGCAAGGGGAATGTTAGAATGCCAAGTCCTCGTCTGTCCTATTAAGCAGCAAAAGGAAAAATTGAAAAAAAAAAAAAAGTAAAGAATCAGCAATGTATGTGAATTATTTAGAAATATGGAGGTAAATAAATAGCAGAGGAAAAAACAAAAAAAACAACAAAAAGAAAAAAGAAAAACAAAAAGAAAAAATAAATAGAGGAAACAGCTGAAAGAATTCAAAGGGTTACATCTGGGAGTATGAATGAAAAGAGGGCTGGGGACTGCTGTTTCTCACTAGAGGTCTTGCATAATTTGACTTTTTAGACTATATATATGTATTACTTGGAGAAAAAATTTAATCTAAAAAGCACTTAAAAAAAAGTAATTCCTGACATTGAGCCAGTCTCTAAATGGGACCTCTGATGGCCAACCCTTACTCTATTCCTATAAACTATTCCAATTTGAGAAACTCTGCATTACACAATCCACAAAATCCGCAAAGGATGAAAACACATGGTTGCTCAGCAGAACATAGCTGTTCCTGGTTCTGAGGTCTCAGAAAATTTACCCCAGGGTCCTGCTGAAGGGGACCCCATGTGATGATGTGATTATCATTCCTCACAACCTTGCTACAATACATACAAGTGAGGATCACCACACTACTTTTTTTTTTGTCCCTGCCACCACCTCTGGATACATTACTTTTTAAAATAGCCTCCTCCGTGAAAAGTGGAAGCGTAGCACTAACGCACAACTCAGTCAAAGCAAGTGTGTGAAAGACAAAGGTACATAACTCAATCTATGATGGTTGGAACTTCAGCTAGAGGCAGATGTTAGCACAGAGAAACAAACAGGTAAATATCCTTTAGGCACTTTTCCATCAATATTATTTTTTGTAATAAAACTTTTGATGAAGCTAGTCAACACACATATCAAGTGCTGGTATTCTGTTACATATTCTCTAACAGGTAAAATAGAATGAAAATCTTTTCATGGAAACCTAAGGGCCTTCCTAACTTGCCTGTCTTTAGATGTCTGAGCACATGGCATTCCACCTCCATCCAGACCTGTGCCATGGAGTTGAGGGCTGTTCCCATTCAGAGTTAATTCCCCACACTTCCAGCCAGCCCTGTGCTCATCAAAACCATGGCAACTGTACTGAAACAGAGCTGAAAGGGTTTGGATGCTCAACCGACCACTACAGGGAGTGGTTGTGGGTTGGTCTAGGATTTGACATTTTCAATGCCTTGTCTTAATGTTATCTAATAACCCCCGAAGCACACCACTGCTCTTAACTGTTATATACATAATGCATCTTCCAATGAATTCCCATTTTATGAACTTTATTTTTATGAGGTCATTGTTTTTTTATTTTCAATACATTTTTTACTACACAAAGCCATGTGGTATTATGAGAACCCAGCATAGACTTTTTTTCAGTGTGGAATCAATTATACATGTTTTTAATCAAATTCAAAATGAGAGATATTTGGATCCCCGTACCATACAGCTGCAAAGAAACAAAAAGAAAATCAAAAGAAAAACAAAATGACACAGATATTAGAAAATAAAAGTTGCATCATTTAATGGTAGACATTGGAGATAGACATTCTCTCTGGTCTTTGTAAAGTAGTATTCCAGCTCTATAATTTTACAACGATTCATACTTCCCATTATCTCTAACTTCAGGCTTTCACACCTTTATTTCTTAATGGGAGAGGATACACACATGAGCAAGCTCAAAGAGCTCTATTTATGAGGTCATTTTAAACAACAGTACTTTTCAGAAGTTTGGTTATTGAATTAATTATGTATACAAAATTTATCTAGAACTTTTCAACTACAAAAGAAAACACTGACGAATAATATATTGACTTTTATTATTTATTTCAGTTTTCCAGGGTAATACAACGGCACAGATAGCTGCATCATGTAACTGGACATAGAGAAATTAATTTCTGTGAAAACCAATTAGAAAATATAGCACCTCCGCAAAATTCTCAGGCCATCCAGACCAATTCTCAGTAGCCAATACTTGCAAGTGATATTTTAGAATAGTGTGGTCTTCAAGCTCTTTCACGAAAGACACGTTATTGCATGTCATGACAGAGAGAGCATAACAAGTCCAAAATTTAACGAGGAGGTCACTGTTTATTTCATTTTTGATGGTAGACTCAAGTTTGCTTTCAAGAAAACAAATGAGAATAGGAACAAGTCGCAGATGTTTGGCTTTTTTCTGGCTGACAGGGTTTAAGTGACACCAACATGCTATACTTTGTAGCAGAAGGATCTTTATTTCTGGTGCCATCTCTTGATCTTGCAACAAGTAAGCTACTTCTTTCATATACTCAGTTGCAAATTTCCCAGCGGTTGGTCCTCCTGTAAAACAAGCATTTGCATTTCCAGAAGTATTTGGTATATTGGGAACATTTGGGAGTGTTCAAATGTGTTCATATTCCTGTTGCCATATGGCGACACTTTGGATACTTTGAATTTTCCTGTCTTTCTTTTTCCCCACCTCCTGTGCTTCTGGAAAGATGAGAAAGTGTGTGTTGATAAGCAAGGACTGTATGTTGAAAAGCATGGGAAGGTCACTGCCTGCCTAAGGCTCCTCTCTGGTTCCTTTAATCAAGGACCTAGGAGTGAGTATTTCAAGGTGAATAAAACCCAGATGTGTTCATTTAGCTAATCTCCCTCATGGACTCATTCCCGATTGTCTTCAGTACTGGGAAAAAAATGGAAGGAAACAGACCATCAGAGCAAAGAGAAAATCCAAAGGTTGAGCACCAAAGTTAGGATCTGACTGTTAGGAGAAAGGTTTTCATGAGTTGTTGGCCATCGCTATCCTGTTCTAACACATTTCTCGCCCTGACTCTTTTGCAGATCTGGGACCAACGTGACTTTACAAGATTTTTCTCGCTTTGGCTACTGACCCAGGCTGATCCTAGACTCTATTTCCACCATATACCTGAGCCCCAGGTCTTCCCATTTCACCTCTCAAACTCTAACAAGGTACTAGCCAAGAAGGCACTGGATGGAGACTATTTAGATGGTAAAGAATAGCTGACATAGCTGGGCAGATTCTAGCCACTGGAGTTTAGATTCTGCTTGGATTCTCTTACTTGCACTACCACAGTCCCAAGGTCTTAAGACTATTTTATTCAACATTAAAGCTTTAGCTGAAGCTTGGGCATGAGCCCACTCCCTTGCTTCCCAACAGGACAGCTAAGGCTAAATAATATTAAACTAAAGAATTCTGACCCTTGTATAATTAGCTAGCACTTCCCCTGCATAGTGAATGCAGCTATAAGGAAGTGAGCCTGTCCCATGTGGTGGGTGCCATTTACTTTTGTTTGCATGTGAGTATCTCCTGAGTTTCTTGTCTCCTCTCTAGCTCCATGCCAGCAGTTCCCAAACATTCTTGGCACCAAGGACTCCTTTTGCTGTTTTCTTTCATGGACACCATTCTTTGAAAGACTTAGTCTATCAAAATAATGCATTTTCTCACTTAAAAAAAAAAAAATCACGTAGTCACCAGCCAGAGCTGCTGCTTAGGAGACGTGTTGCTAAGAACTATCTATAAAATTTCACTATGTATCCTAAAATTTATTAGGAAAAAAAAGTGAAGTGAGTTTGGATTTGACAGTCACTAGAGCAGGGTGTGTTTAAATGGTTTACCACTTTATTTTCTAGCCAAATATGCATTAATTGTTGCCTTTCACGGATGCACCTGTTGGCTTTCCTAGTAGTTGTCTTAGGAGCATTAAGCTCTTACTGATTTTTCTAAGATATTTTCTGTGTAATGCATTTTTACAAGATAAAAAGTAAAATATCAGATAGTTTTACTCTGTATTGGAATCATATTACTAGGTTGGAATTACATCATCTCAGTATGGACTCTGATTTTTTTATGTTAGTGAGAACTTTGATAGGCATTTCAGAATAAATATTTTTAATAAAAATGGGAAACATTTAATTAGTAATTTGTTTGATGGACACATGCCTTTAAAACATAAGATCCTTGAGGATAAAATAAAAATATCTGGTGGTGCAAAGACAAAAAACTAGTAATTTAATCAAAAGAAATGTTATTGGAATTTTAAGACAAGAGCTAAGAAAAATCACTAAATTACAGTTCTATAACAAGCAAGATTATTGGACATCTAATTTAGCACAACTGTTTAAATCAGTACCTGTGAAGGCTAACAGTCCAATTTTCTGGGCAGCTTGAGCTCTCTCTTCAATGGGTAGAGATTCATCCTGCAACATGTGGCCAAGTACCATGATTTTTTCTTTGTGAAAAATACTCTCAGCTGAAGGGACTTGTGGTTCCTCCTTCTTCTTAGCAAAATAACTCTTAACAGTGGCATTCCAGAAGTCCTGGAGGCGCTGACCCAGCCCCACGAAATACCCATATATCTGAACCCAAATTTGCATACAGAAAGACTGGCTCTTAGCCATTGTGTAAAAAGGTCAGTGGTGCTTCAGGTACACCACTGGCAGCAACAAGAACTCTGGAATGCATCACTTAGCAACACTCTAGAAGGGAATATACAATCCAGGGGAAAGCAATATACACCTAAGTTCTTCAGCCTGGCATCAAAGGCCTTCTACAATTTGAACTAAACCAAGATTACTTTCATTTCTCTGATGCACAAAACTTCAATTTAAAGGGGTTCCCTTAACACACACTAAACTCATTCCTGTCTTTACACCTTTGCTTTAGGCAGCCCCTACTTGGAACTTACCCATTCTACTCTATTTTAATATGTACTAGACTTCTATTTTGCTCATTTGTTACCTAATCAGAGTTCTTCTCTACATCACAGATGTGGAAGAAATCAAGAGAACTTCCATAACTTCCACCCACCTATCTACATCTGTGCCTGTATATTCTGACTTTTCTCCTGTTATGATGGTCGCCCTCTTGATTCGTGCAGTAGTTTTCAACCAACTCCTTTCACCTTACTCAGGGATATTGCTCTACATTTCTGTTAATAATTTTTCCATCTCATCTGGATCCTTTGCATAATCAAAAAACATACTATACTTTTTTTCTCATTAAAAATATAAAACTCCCTTGACCTCATATACCTATCCTCCCTGCCCCCACCCCAGCCCCAGCTACTGTACATTTATTCCTCTGCTCCCCTTTATAGCACAATTCTTCAAAAAGTTGCCACACTTACCATCTCAAGTCTTTTTTCATTCTCTCTTGGATGGACTCCAAATAGGATTTCCACCCCATGACTCCAGTGAAATTGCCGATCAGGGTCACCAATGACTTTTATTCTGCTGAATCTAATTGTCAGTCCTCAGCATTTGGCTCTCCTTTCACCTTAAAACACTTTTTTTCACCTAGCTTCTGAGATTTCAAAACTTGATTTTTCTCCTACTGGCCGCTCATTCTTTTTGTTGTTGTTGTTAGTTTCCCTCTTCTTTATGACTTCTAAATATTGGAGTGTCTCAAGGCTTAGTTCTTGCATCTCTTCTTTTTTTTCTATCTATACTTCCTAGATGAGATAAATCACTGTCATGGCTTTAAATACCATCCATATGCTGAAGACTGCCCGTCTTACATTTTTAACTGGACTTCTCACCTGAACTCCAGACTCATACCCAGTCACCATCTTGATATCTTCATTTGAATGTCAAAGAGACTTCTCAAACTTAACATGCCCAAAACAGAGGTCCTGGTCATCCTCCCTAAACCTTCTGCTTCTCAGTTTCTCTATCTTGAAAGATGGTATTCCATCCTTCCAGTCGTTCAGGTCCAAAATTTTGGATACATCCTTGGCTTTATCTGTCTCACATCTCATTTCCAATTTATCAACAAATCGTATTGGCTCCACTTCAAAACATATCCCAAATATGAGACATTCTTCAAAATGTACCTGACTGTACTCTTCATATATATTAATGTGTGAAAGTTTAAAAAAATTTTAAAAGTGGGGTTACTCTTCTATATTAAGAGCCTGAAGAGACATGACAACAATATTAAGTGTGTAGTGCCTGGTTGAATCTTCTATACATACATGTGTGAGTGAGTGTGCATGTGTGTGTGCTATAAAAGATATTATTGGTACAATTGGGGAGACAATAGACCTTCACTGTCCCATATGGTAGCCACTAGCCACATGTGGCTATTGAGCTTTTGAAATGTGAATAGTCTGAATTGCTGTAAGTGTAAAATGCACACTGGACTTCAAAGACTTAGTATTAAAAATATATATATATCGTTAATAATTTCGTATTAATTACATTTCAAAATGATATTTTAGGTATATTAGGTTAAATAAAATATATTAGTAAAATTAATTTTCCCTGTTCTTTTTACTTTTTAAAAATGTGCTTACTAGAAAATCTAAAATGCCAAGCATAGCCCTTTTTTAAGGCATTTATGCTTATTTTTGCTCCTGCCTGGAATGTTCTTCCCAGAGATATCCACATGGCTCACTCCCTTAGTTTCTCAGGTCATTACTCAAATGTGATTTTCCATGAGGCCTTCCCTGACCACTCTCTTTTAACTTGTGATCTTTCTCCGCTCATCTAACCTCCTCTCACCCAAGCTTGTGCAGTCATTATTCCTCTTCGTTGCCCTATTGTCTGCCCTTGCCAGGACATAAGCCCTGGGAGGCCAGGGATTTTTATTTGCCTTTTGTTTTTTCTTCATTGCTGTACAAATAATTGAGAGGTTAGAGATCTAGTTTTTAGCAAACAACTATTGTTTCCTGCCCAAGATGTACTTAGAACTTTCTATACATCAAAAGATAATAGTTTAATAAGAAGTACCGTTTCCAGGAAAATGTCAGAGATAAAAATATTTTTTTCCTTTTTTTGTTTTTCTGATATAGTGAGAAGCACTGGTGTTTTCCTCTGAATGTAAGTTTACAATTTTACTTTATAATTTTGTGAAGTATCTAAGGCAATTCAGTTAAACAGTATGAGGGTACTTCAAAATATTCATGGAAAGATTTGTATTATCTTTTAATTCTATTTTTCTACGAACTTTTGAAGTACCCTTGGATAGCAACAAACCTTGCAGGGGAAATTGTTTTTACTGCTGACTCAGTAAAAGCAATTACTGGTATTTAATGAGTCTCTTGATAAATACTTTCAAAGTTGAGTGTTAGGGGCTCCTTGGTGATGATGCTAGTGGGGGTTTGGGCTGGGAAGATACACAAGTAAATTGAGGGCTTTTTCTGTCTTCAAGGAACTCCCGGTCTCTGGTCGTAGATTCCACAGCTCTGAAATGCAGCTCTTTTTTCTCCAACTAGCTTTACAATAACTCTGAGAAGATTTATTATATATCCTCATTTATAGATGAAGGAATTTCAAGATAAGAATAAACTCAAGTTGAGAATGAGGTGTAGTGTGTTGTGGAAATACCAACTCAAGAAGGGCATGTGAAAAAAGTACATTCAAAGTTGGACAGTTAGCTCAGTTGCTTAGAGCATGGTGCTGATAACACCAAGGTCTGGGGTTCAATCCTTGTACCATCCAGGAAAACAAACAAACAAAAAATCAGACTCTGTATAAGAGACTAGTAATTCAAAAATAACTTTTATTTTAACTTACATGGGTGATGAATACAAATGCCACAAAACTAAAAGCACCTCCTCAACCAAAAATAAAACATAGAAGTGAATACAAAAGATACGGAATTAATCACTCATGCAAAATTCAAAATAATAAACAAAACAAAAACAAACCAAACAAAAAACCCTGTAACATTTGTGATTTGACTTTCTATAAAAAGAACCATTTCAACCATTTAATGTAGACTACAGACTATATATACTAACTATAGACTGTACAATGTACCTTTAAAATGAAGGATATATGCATATATATAATATTTATAAATATACAAATATGTACATTATAACTTCACAGTTGAAAGAACTATTTTGCCAGAAGCCTAGCAAACAATTTTCACTTTAAAAGGAAATGAGTCTTTTTTTAAAAGTCTTGCTAAAATGTGAATATTTAAAATGACATCTAAATGATATTTTATACAAACACATCCAAAATACAGTTGATATTCCACAGTTTAAATTACACTCACATATTGTTTTGATACCTTGGCATACCCCACCTTGTATACTCTTTCTTTAGAGGAAGAAAACTTATTTGGTAAGACCTGCTGAATGGTCTTGTATTGTTTAATGTACTTGCTACCCTGATACTGAAGCAATAATGAGAGCTGTTGTTTTAACTATTTGGCCAGGGGGTTATTCCATCTGGTGGTGAATGATTTCTCTGAGACAGTAACCACTCTTCAGGGCATCTTTCCTAATCTCAAGGTCATTTCAACAGAAGCAGGGACCACTTTTAATGTCCCTCTACTCCTACCCCATTAAGATTCTTCCAACTTCCAGGTTCTTCCACCTCAAAGAGCATCACAGCTTTTTAAATCCTCAACTTTTGGTTTTGATTTGTCTTAGCAGCAAAATACCTCTACGGTAAGGGTATCATAAAAAATGGGTCTCTTTAATTAAAAAAAGAAAAGCTTAAGCTTTGAGTTTTCTGTTTGTTTTTTTAAGAGTATGGGTATAATCTTAATAAGGTGGTTCTTAGTTGTCTATCTATCTTTTTACCATAATGGAAACATGATTTTGGAATTTTCAGGATGGAGGAAAGAAACAAAAGAAATAGTGGGAAGTTTAAAAAGTAAAATAAAAAAATTAAACTCTTACGATGGGGTCATTTTGCCAGGTTCTGCAGGCAAACTTTTATTTGAAGAAATTCCTTTTTGTGCTTTGTATTTAAAGTAAAATTAGGTAGCTAATGGGGCCCCTCAACCCTGAGAACACGACAGAGAAAAACTGCAAGGCATATGATAGTTATCAAAATACCGCACGACTGTTTCAAGCTTTAGAAGAACTTCCAAAGATGGCTATTTTAAAATTTCATACATATTAAGATAAGATGGATTCTTTTACATAGTATTTTCAGACACAATCAACAATGTAATCTACAGAATATATTCTATTGGCCAAAGGAAAAGTAGATAGATACTGTGAAAGTGGACTTTGAATTCTTTCTATAACATATTAAATTTCCAGACAATCTCAGCAGGGCTCTTCAAGTTCTAAACACTTTCTAGCTAAATCACAGCACCATCTTGATGAAAAGAGCCAGATATTATGACGGTTGTTACCAGAGTTAGCTTGTAATTAAAAGGCTGTGGCAACTTCGGCTCCGTGACGACCTCCAACTTTAATACAGTCTCGAGGAAATTTGTCCAACTGTTCATATGCCAGCCGCCCGTCTTCTCCTGTATAAAGAACATTAAGCATGAATTCAAACTTAACTATTTTATTCATCACTCAAAATAAATTAGTATGAATTGTTTAGGTATGGATTGCTATCATTTGCTATGTTAACTTTAGGTAAAGAAAAGTCATCTTCTGTTACTCTTAATTATGTTATTGTTTTCTAGGTAATGTTTAGAACAACCAAGAACTTTTGAGCTAATGCCAGAAACCAAAAGAATGCCAGGGTGTGAAACAGAATAGAAGTACTTTTGATGCTGATAATTTTACGTAAGAGATTTATTCCCGAGTTATCATATGGATTATATTTTAAGTGCATTAGGGATTTCAGTATGGCTGATCCTTGACCTCAGTGAATTGAACTTTAAGATAACTTTTACTTGTGTACATTATATTTTGATACATATAAATGATCATTGGTAACAGTCAAATTTAGGCTTTCAAACTTCAGCCAGAAAATTACCCTTTGCTATATGAACATGGTGATGCCTTCTATCAGCCAACAGCTAGTTCCATTTTGTTCACAGCACTGTCTTGAACAGCCAAGATATATTTGCAAATAATTTTAATATTTTGTTCTATTTTTCTTATTTAAAAAAATGTTTTGGGGTTGGCCGGTTAGCTCAGAGTACAGTGTTGATAACACCAAGGTCAAGGGTTTGGATTCCTGTACTGGGCCAGCCACCACACACACACACACAAAAAATAAATTTGTTTAAAAATAAATAAATACATAAAATTTAAGAAAAGATTAGAAAATGGGAAAATGAAGTGCAGAGACAAATGATAAGAAACAGGCCTTCGTACATTTAGTACAAGTGAGACGAAGGTGGAAAAAATTAGTTGTGCTCAATCAGAAGTTCATTGTGAAGGAAAACAAAAGTAAAAAAAGATTCATGAAATGCTGGAAATATATTGATGAGCTGGATTTAGAGTCCATGACTGTAATCATGGATTTTATAATATAGTCTCTGGAAACAGAAACCTTTCAATCAGCCAAAAATCTGGTTGGTTTTTTTGTTTTGTTTTGTTTTTTTGCACATTTAACTTTTTCAGGAAAATATTAGATACAAAAATAGAGATTTGCCTGAATTTAAAAGAAACTTGCAGTGAACTCTTCTATAAGCAAAAGTCCGTTAATTTAAAGAGATTTTTGTTAATTGATTCTGCATGCTTTGACTTTTCAGAGGCAAATGCTATATTTTTCCTAGTACGGTAATTTTCAACTTTTTATTTGAAAAAAAGTTTATGCAAAACCCTGATACATAAAACAGATTAAAAACAGGACCTTTCCAGTTGATGGCAGGGAAGATGAGCCCTAAAGTAGGTCTGTTTCTAAGTTCTCCTTGCTGACTCTCCTCCCCTGCACCCCATGGCTACCCCAGCTCAGAAAATCTATTTGAAGAACCACTTACGCCAGGCCAGTTCCTAGTTCACTCATGAATCGATTTCAGTTTAGAGTTAAGTTCTCCTGCCAGAGTCCCACAGAGTCTAGTGGCCTAGAGAGTCAGGATTCCATCTGTGAGAGGTTATGCAAGCTCTGCATGCCTCAGTGGGCCCCTCTGTAAAATGGGACTGAACGTGCCTCATGGAATTCTTGGGAAGACTAAATGAGCTAACACTCGGATCCCTCAAAACAGTGCCTGGCACATAGCAAGTTTTCCATGGGTATTACCCAATGTTATTACAGTGACACAGCAGGGCCGGGTTCTTAGGGCATCTCACTCTCACTAATGTTCTGTTTTCAGGGGGCTTTGATCTGTGTTGGCGCCTTTGCTTGTCCTTTAACAGCCTTGTGAAATAGGCAGGGTGCTGGAGGAGAAAGAACCCAGCTTTGTAGAATCAGCTAGTGTGGTTCCAAGCAGGACTGAGGTTCAGCTGGGATGCACTGGAATGGCCATGGCTGTGGTAAAAATTGCTCTGTCTAATATAGGGGCCACCAGCCATATGTGGCTATTTAAATTTAAATGGTAATTACTCGAAATTAAGTAAAGTTAAAACTTTAGTTCCTCAGTCACAGCAGCCAAGTTGAACTCCTCAATAGCCACATATGATTACTGGCTGCCATATTTTACAGTGCACATATAGAACATTCCCATCATCACAGAGGGATCTGTTAGACAGCTCTGGGTTAAAATATTGAAATAATTCCATAGTGGTTGGAAAACATTTGCTGCTTTGAGCATTCTGAGTGCCTGTGATGACCTTCAGCCTTTCACCATAAGATGTCTTTTTGATTCCCATTGAAAATATTATTTTCATTATATTATTATTTAATTATATTAATTCAGTCATCTGTGTAAGAGAAAAATGTACTAGTATTTGTGTATTGGAGGTCAAAGGAGATTTATAATATTGAGCTCAGGGGATTCTCAAACTTCATTGCATATTAGAATCACCTGGGAGGCTTTTAAAACTCCCACTGCTGAGGCACACTTCAGACCAATGAAAGCAGAATCTTTGCAGTGGACTCCAGACATGACTATGTTTTAAGCTTTCCTGGTGATTCCAGTGTGCAGCCAGTTTTGAGAACCACAAACTGGCAGTGTGAGAGGGCATGGGGCTGGCGTGAGCGGCGTGTGTAAAAAGCTAAGGTTGAAGCAGGATGAGGATCATTTCTGGAGATGCTGCTGTTTGCACAGCACAAGTGAAGCATGGGGCACATTCCAGAGGGATAAACTTCCTTAGGTTACACTGGAAGTAGAAGCATCATTGGCCATGCTTTACAAACGTCTGGGTTACCTTCATTGTTATTTCAGAACACTAAGGGATAAAGGAGTTTAAACTAATAATACCCTGGTACATTTTTTAGAGAATTAAGTAATTTCTATGCCCAAAACAGCCATAAGGAATAACTGTTTTATCCTTTAAACAAACACATGCTGGCTAAGATTTCTGTGCAACGAATAATATACTCAATAGCAGAACAGAGCCTTATGAAACCCATAACTGTAAGAAAGAAGGCCTAATAATGAATGGGATTTTCACGGTGATTATAAATGCCATGAGATTCTTCTTCACATTATTAAACTACGATAGTCAAACTAGGGTGGCTTTTTTCCATCGAGTATTATTGACTGGATTATGTTTGAGGACTTTTATAAGTATAGTTTTTACACTTTAAGAGTGTATCTTAAAATTATAACAATTATTTATAGTTTTTAACGCAGGGTTAAGAAAGGCTTTCCCCGCTCCTATATCCCAAAAAAGAAGGAAAGGATGAAACCTTCTAGGCATGAACCTTTATAAAATGAAGTGAAGATGGGTTACCTGGATATTTCAGAATAAAATACATACTTTAATTCTTTTCCTTGGTGTCAAGACTCAGATGGGCTTAAGGCCGGCAGAGCAATCAGAGTTAACTTGGGAGTCAGGGGGAGGCTAAGACACCTGGGGGTTTGCAACATTCCCCAGGATGCGTTGCTGGTTCTTCAACCAATCGTTGTCCGCCAGGGAGTGCCAACCCCACCCTAGCAACCCAACAAGGATTCCTTTGGCCTCTGTGGTAGACCTTGACTTCTGTGTTCTTGACTCCAAATAGTGCACAGATTGATTAACCCATCTAGATCTGCTCCAGAGAATAAACTTCACTCCTAGCATCCAGGCCATTAGAACAAGGAGTTGAGGTGAGATGAATATTGATCAGTTCCTCATATTCTGTTGTGTGTATGTGAATAGACAGCCTACAGGGAAAAAAACTGCTAAAACAGGGTACATGAAACTTTTCCCTTTGAGAGTGTCAGAAGTAAACAATCACGAAACAAAACAAAACAAAAAACCAAAAAAACCACCCCCCAAAACTCACCAAGAGACAAGAGGGTTTCAGAGGCCACATTTCTGATTTCTTCAGTATCAGACTGACACAGTGTCACCAGCATTTTAATGCTTTCAGTAGCCTAGGGAGGAAAAATACTTTAAATAGTGTTCTGACATTTAGGTCCGGGGTTCTATGAGACTCAGCATTTCATAGCTGAGAGGGACTTTAAAAACCATCTAACCTAGGGGTTCCCCAACCTATCTGAGCATCAGATCACTTAGGGAACTCCCTTAAAAATGCAGTTTCCTAGGTGCCACTTCAGATGCACTGTATCGGAATTTCATGGGATGGAGCCCAGGATTCCTACTTGCGGGAACTCCAATGAACAGCTAAATTCCTCATTTCACGAAGGACTCCAGGTCTGGAGGGGTGAAGTGACTAGCCTGCTTTACAGAACAGAACCCATCTTTCGTAGTTCTTTCTACCATATCCCACTGTTTCCAAGACAGCTTAATTTAAGAATTCCTAATATTCAGCTTATATTCTAAAACAGAGGAGAGAACAAAGGTGAACGATGGGAACTCTTCTATTTGTTTAAACTATAAACATTTATTGCGTACTCTATGAACCAGATTACTCACAAGGTGTGGGAGATTCTGCAATAAACCAGACATGGTCCTGGCCCTCAAGAGTCTATAGACTAGTGGGAAGGCAGATTGTTAAATAAGTAGAGGAATTATTGCAATGAGTGATAGACTGAGTCAGGGTGCTAGGGCAGAACACGACTGGGAAATGGATCCCGTATGGTCAGGCAAGTCTTCATGGAGGGAGTGATCCCTTAGAGGTAGCCAAGTTTGGGCACCTGGTAGGTACATTGTGTGTCAGGTGGGGGTAGGCGGGTGTTTCGGGGTGTAGAGAAGGAAACAGTGCTAGGCAAGGGAAATGGCTTGTGACAGGGCCCAGAATCCAAGGGTGGCTGGAGATGCACTTGGAGAAGAAGGCAGGGGCCAAATCAAGGAGAGCCTTGCAAGCCATGTTAAAGATTTTGGACTTAATTCTAAGTCCACGCCTTAATTCATGTCTAAGTATTCAGATCATGGAAGCCACGGAAGAGTTTTAAACAGGATTTGTATTTTATTATGAGCATTCTCACTGCAGTGGAGAAGATGGACTGAATAGAGTTCAGAGTATAAGGAGGCAGGGAGACTGGTAAGAAGGTTGCTCTCTAATCCAGGTGAGAGACAGAGACATCTGAACAGAGTCCAGATGGGGATCGTGAAGAGTAGACAGATTGGAAGTGAGATCTACAGGATGGAGAGACAGAGTGGATGAGGAAGATGAGGTGAGGGGAGGGATCACTGCTGACTTCCAGGTTTCTGGCATGAGCTACTGGGAGAGTGGTTGTAGGATCCACCAAGATATAGGAGACTACAGGTGGGGGTGGGGTGAATGGGGTTTGAAGTGGTTTCCTAGTAGAGATATCTAACAGCAAGCTAGGTATTAGACGGGAAGGGAAGACCTGGACTGGAAATATTGTGAGTCATCAGTGTACAGATGATAACAAAAGACGTGGGAGTTCTCCAGGGAGAACATGATGAGGGAGCAGAGGGTCTAGCATGTTCAGGGCAAGTAGAAGAAAGGGAGCCTGTCTTCTGCAAGACAAACATGCTCTTACTGAAATTCTTGGGGAGTTGAGTCTTGGAAGAAAGCTAGGTTTATGAAGTGGTAGTGGCGGTGCTGGGTGCAGACTGTGGCAAACTGGAGTGAGCAGCCTGGGTAGACCATGGGTTATTTTGCCCCATTGGGACAGATGGGAGACTAAAATTGGAGGACCACTTGATCCAAAGACTATGATCTCTCAAGGTTGTTTTCAGGTTGATCACAGAAGAGAACGTTGTGAGACATCTGCATGCTATCACTAATTAAGAAAAAAGTTTCCCGACAACTTGGCTAGGATTGATTGATTTGGGTGGATAAAATCATGCGTCTGCACTGTTTTTCACACTGAGCTACATGGAATCCCTTTCAGGAGCCAGGAGGGCAGGGATGGTTTAGAAAGAGGTCTTTTTGTTCAGCATAAAGGATTCTATCTTCTAGGAGAAAAGGAACAAGAGGAGGAACCTGGTGCCTCCAGACTTGGGATATGCCAGAGTTTAAAACTGTAGCCTCCGCCTTACTGATTGCCGTGGGCTATTGCAAAACATAACTGTTTTCTACCACTATTGACTTGAACAAAACAAAGTCACATGTAGTTACTGTTTAAGGAAAAAAAGAACTCTAAAACTCATATCCAGTGAAAAGGAGATGAGAAATATCACTAAAGGAGGTACTTTCCTTTATAGCACATAAATCCATAAAAATCCACACAGATCACTGTATCTTCAAGTCTTTATTTACATTAAGCCTGTATCACAGACACCCATCACTGATATGTATATCAAGAGAGCATCCAAATAAAGAGCAATCACTGTGGGCTTTTCTGGCCACCTGAAGGTAGTTTTTGACCAAGTAATAAAGAAGGCAAAATTTCCTAGAGCTGTTTTCCTTCACAGATCATTAACTTTTTCTTTGTAGGCGTTAATCCCTTTCTTCATGTCCCATCAGGCCTGCAGGTCCCTGCCCCTGTCCTCTGTGCCCATCCAAGATTTCAGCATGTTCTCAGGTGTGGCCTTCTCATTCTTTTCCCAAAACTGATTCATCTTATTTTTTGTGATGAACATACGTCAAACATTAAATCTTGCCTATTGAAACTTTCATGTTGGGAATTCTCACCCTTTTCTTTTTTCATTTACATTTTAGGTCTCTTGTTTCTCACTTACTCTTCCCTCTGACACAATTAAGATTGATTAGTTGCTTAATAAATAGTTTGTGGGGAAGAATCTGGGAATTTAGGCACATTAAATGTTAGTACTTTGCAAATTTTATTTTCCCCTGCTATTTACTGGTACACAATAAAAACTGGTGAGGTCACCATATCATCTCTCTTTTGTGATAAGATATACTTTTCTGATTCTAACCCAAAGGTGAACTGATTCCTTGGGCTATGGCAAAATATAATTGTTTTCTGCCCCTTATTGATTTGAACAAAACAAAGTCACATGTAGTTATTGTTTAAGGAAGAAAAGGACCTCAAAACGAATATACAGGCAAAGGAGATGAGACATACTGCTAAAAGAGGTGCTTTCAAATACGGAAAGAAAGCTGTCATACACACGTGGCTTAGCCCAGCTCCAAGCTGAATGGCTCTAAGGGGCTCTGAGGCTGGACTTTACCTCAAGGCTCTTCAGGGCCAGGCAAGCTGCCTTCTGGAGTTGGAGGTTTGTCTTTGTTAGTGCTTCACAGTAATAGAGCAAAGCCTGAAAGAAAAAGAGGGATGCCGTAGAGACATTTGATTTGTTTGTAGTTTAAGGGTACAAATTAGTGTTTTTTAGTATATTTAAAAATCACCATTGCTATGTAATTTCAGAACATTTTCATCACTCCAGAAAGAAATGCTGTACCCATTAGCAGGCATTCCCATTGTCCCCTCCATCCAGCCCCTAGCAACCACTAATCTACTCTCTATCTCTATGGATTTGTCTGTTCTGGACATTTCATATAAATGAAATCATACAATATGTGGCCTTATATGTCTTGTTCTTTCACTTAGCATAATGTTTTCAAGGTTCATCCAGGTTGTAGCACGTATCAGTACTTCATTCATTTTTATGGCCAAATTATATTCCATTATATGGCTAGATCACATTTGGTTTATTGATTCATCAGTTGATGGACATTTGGATTGTTTCTATTTTTTGGCTATTATGAGTAATGTTCCTATGAACATTTCTGTACAAGTTTTTGTGTGGACATACAGTTGAACACTGTTAAAGGAAGCAGAGATATGCAGTATAGGTTATTACAGAAAGAATAATAGCAATAACAGAAACTAGCCCTCAATTATACCAGGCCTAAATAGGTAGAGCCTGGGCTTCGGCTTTTGAGGACCTCTCTCTGGCTAGCCTTTTGACCTCTACCATCTTCTTCCTGGGAGTGAGCAGCAAAAAGGGGAGGAAATAAACCACAACAGGGCCACTGCACGGGGGGCTAGTATCCCTTATGAAAGGAACAAAGTGACTGCCCTTGAGGGCATTGACTCCCACTGACCCCCTCCAAGCTCCCATTACTGGACTGAAGCCCAGGACTACATCTAGCATTTCGTCCCCGTTGAGTCACTGTTATCATGTAATCATGCCTGGGAGAAAGGGCAATTTAAGTTGTTATCAGCCATTTAGGTCTTGGAATACGTGGTTTTGGTAAGGGTTAAACCTTTGTTTTGGGGGTTAAACCCTGATGGCCCTTAGGAGAGGTAAAGGAGAGAAATGGGCAAAGTAGAGAGGAGACATGTGCTAAAGTTTATACACTTTATAATTTTAACAAGGGCTGGCCTTGGAGGTCAAAAACCGATTGAGGTTGGCTATGCAAAATGCTAAGAGTCATAATCCATTTAATTTGGTTAACTTGGTAGAAACATTATTTCTGTTTGTCCCATTTCAGGAACACATGTAAGTATGTGTATAAATATATAAAAACATATTAATTCATTTTTCCAATGAACAAATGACGAGCCACTTAAATGTCAGGTTAACATGCTAGGTGATAGGGCAAACCTGTCTATATTATGTTCACGGATGCTACCTGACCCTGTGAACTTCATCTCAGAGAGTAACTTCCCATAGGAGTTTGTAACAGGGCACTGTGCTCAACTAAGACAACAGTGATTACTGAGTGCCCGGCCTCTGGGCCACACCATTCCTTTGAGCACAAGGACTGAACCTTTATGACTTGAGTGGGAACTGGGGGGAGAACAGCTTGAGAAAGTATTTGGCATTTCCCAGGATCTTGCAGAGTACAAAACAAGTGACCAATATATTGCTCACTTTAGTTTGAGTGGTTGCCTAAGAAAGGGTGGCTGTGGTGACACTCAGATTGATATTAGTTCCAGGAAGCAAACAGAAGGCACAATGTGAAGCAAGAAGCCCCCTGTTTTAATGCAGAGGCCATCAGCATCTCCTCTGGCAGGTTCAAGATGATTAAAGAAGCAACAACATCCTAATACAACAGTATAATTGGAAAAGAGTGTATATTTCCTACTTGTCTAGGTGGAAGGAAAAAAAAGCATAAAATAAAAAAATCAACACAAGCAAATTTTACTTTGTTTCAGTAGCTCAGATTTTTGAAGCAAGGTTCAAGGTTTATGGTAACACCAGCTCTCATCTAGGTATTTTTCTATCATGTTAGCCCTTCACATATAATTTCAAGAATTTAATGTACTAACTTTTGCCATTCCATATAAGAAAAAATAAAAAGAGTTCAGGCTTTGGGGGTCACATTTCTAGTTGGTAATCCACATTCTATCACTTAACTAGTGTGTAATCTTAGCCAAGTTTAACTCCTTGCAGGCTCAGTTTCCTTGCCTGTAAAACAGAGGATAATAACATCCACCTTGTTAGAGATAAGGTAGCTAAGTGTTGTAGCACAGTGCCTGGTGCTTAGTAGGTACACAGTAATTGGCGGTTAGTATTTCTTTTGAACTATTTTCCCTTTATTTCTACTGTGTCCACAAAACTCTCCATACAGTGCCAGGGACACAGCAGTCACTTAATAAAGCTAATTTGTGAAAAATGAATCAGAGATAATGAACATAAGAGCTAAGTTGGGACAAAAAGAGAGCATTTAGCCTGTGGCATGTACCCTGAAAGTAAGTGGTATGTATAGGAAAGCCAAAGGAGGGCTGTGTCATAACTCTTATGTTTGTTTCTAAAGGCATTCTAGAACACTAGTTCTAGACCAAAGAGTCCCGCTCATAGAAAACTTTACACACTCAGATGTGCGTCCATACTGCTACTAGCAGGGCTTACGCTTCTTTAATTTTCCTCCTCTCTTTTTGGTGGGGGTGAGAGTGGTTGGCCCATAGAACAGCCTTTTGAGCTAACTCCACTAAAAGACCAGACCCTGTAGGAAAGAACATGAAGTTCACCCTCTTGGGCCAAAATGGCATTAGAATGGAATATCTTCTCGTGAGTACACAGACATCCCACCACACCCTAGATTAGGTAATGCCCTAGAAAAGTTAAACAAACTCTTCTCAGAGTTCAACATTTGACCTTTTCAAGGACAAGAAGGGGCCATGTTTCATTTTCTTAAGCTGATCTGGACATCGACAAGAGTTAGTTTTTAGAATGACAGTAAAAACTGTAAAGGGCTCCCAGAGGACCAAGCCCCCTGCTTGTATGGGTCCCAAAGTGCTTGAATTGCAGATTCCTGTTACATCTTGGACAGCTATTGAGTGAAAGCTGAGGGAGAGGTAAATCACCTCTTCCTGGCAATAGAAGTGATGGCTTTTCAAATTAAAAAATATTCTAGCTCTTACACCCAATAGTTTGATGACTTGGCCCCGAACTAGTCATAAAAAGCCTGTATGTACGCACATAAGTACACATATATACTTTAGCATAATATTTTTCAGAGTTAGAAACTACACAAATGCCTACCGATATGGAATAAGAAAATAAATGATAAGATATCCATATACTGACGTGCTATTAATCCAGAAGTGTAATAAACTAGACCAATATGTTCAGACATGGAAAGAAAATAACCATGATATATCATATTTAAAAAATCAGTTATGAAACAACAGTGTGATCTCATTTTTAAAAAATTAATTTTATATCTTGGTGTATGTATAGAAAAAAATCTGAAGGAATAGACATTAAGTTAGTAATAGTTTTTTCTGGGGACTGGACTTATGGGGCACTTGACTATATTTCTGTATTTTAAATTGTTTTAAAGTATGTATTATTAATAAGTGGAAGATTATTTTTTATAAAAGAATAGATGCTAAAATGTTAAATGACAGAAAATTAAACAAACTTCTGGCTTGATGGCCATGACTTAGTGTCTTACCTTTTCCCTGAAATGCTCATTTTTGGAGGCTGCTGCCAAGTAAAGTGTCACAGCCTCACTAACTTCGTTGTCGTCTCTGGTTAACAGCAAAGCCAGAGTCCTGAGTACTTCCTGCTGGGCCGGGAGGGTGCCAGGCACAAGGGCACTCATGGTCTGTAGCAGTTTTTCATTTCTTAGTGATTGCAGAGTGTGAACCATGGAAACTAGAGAGTAAGAAGGAAACAGAGTTTATGTAACAGTAAAGTAATGTGCTCATTAAAAATATAAATAAGACTCAAGTATATATGAAAGCATATACATAATAACAGATGCAAGCATATATGAAAAATTAGTCTATGATAAAGGTGATGTTTCAAATTAGTGAGAAAAGGACAGATTATTTACATAACTATGTTGAGGCAAGAGGTAAATCATATGGGAAAAAAGTGAAGATTGATTTCCACCTCATAATGGCTGTGAAAATAACTTATAGAATTAAATAGTCAAATGTAAAAATATACAGTGAAGAAAATATATCTAAACATTTTTTACAATCTTCCTAACCAATCAGTCTATCTATCTATCAAACTCAGTTGCCCTTTGTCTTTTAGTCATATCCATCTGGCAACACCCTAATCCTGGGTGAGCCCAAGTCTGTTATTTCTCTGCCTGCACTCAGGCCTCTGGGACCTGATAGAAAAACCCATTTAGTTGGTTGGAATATGAAGACAATATGATTTTTTAAAAAATGGGTTTTGAGTCCCATTTGAACAAATTGATCATGTTCCATGACTAAAGAATATATTCTAATTCCTAACTAGATATTCATCATTGGCATCCACTAGTCACAAAATCGCTAGGATGAGAGTGTTTCTGGTCAGCAAAGATGGAAAAATATAAGCTAAAATATTGTGTTCCATCAATAGAACTACATTCCCTACATAGTGGACAAATTTTTGAATTAATTAGATTTTTTGGTTTTAATTCCCTATTTTCCCTGCTGTGGATGTTCTGCCAGTTACACTGCTATGTAAATAAATACCCTAGTAAAAAGTCTTGAGATAATATTATGTATTGTAACAGTTAAATAAACAAATCACAGACCTCAATGTTCAACAGTACAATCGAATATATTAGTATACATTCAAATGCAGATATTATAAAATAAGAATATTTTCAAAGAATATTTAATAATATGGAATATAATGTCAAATAAGAAAACAGGATATATACCCTATAAAGAATAATCACAACTTTGAAATCTAAAACCTGTGCATATTCAACTGAAAAACTTTAAATTTTAAAAGCAGGAGAATGGGTGATTTGAATTTTTTTCCTTTATAGTTCTCTGTTTTCTAAATTTTCTATAATGAAGGCCTTTTCATTTTATAATGAAGGAAAAAGAGACACTTAAAAGGTTGGGGTTTTTCTTCGTCGCCCTTCCCCATTCGACTGGTAAATCAGTGGCCTTCCTGGGGACCATGTAATAAGAGGCTTAGAGATATAAACTGCCACCAATGTAAACTGAGCAATAGAGACATTTGCTCAGAACATTGATTTAGGCTGTGATAAATTTAATATCAAGAAATGAAGAATACAATAAAATGAAACCCATAGTCCTAAAACAGGGCCTTCCTGCCCAGGCGTTCTCTTCCTGGGCCTCTGTGCTACCATTTGCTATTTGTAAGGGGTTATAGGCAGACTGTCCCGTGTGCCACGCTGGGTGGAGGAAGATTTTGTTCCTTCACTATGATGCCAACCAATGTGCTGACCATGTTGTCACAGGGTTTAATGTTCTGGAAAGAGAAAGGCCAAACCTGGCTCTGTGACAGACACATTGCTGCTACCTGGTGCTAGGCCAAACTCTCCACCTAGTCCCAAAGAACACACCACATTCCTCCTGTCCATTTTAACCCACACAAGGCTCTGTGGATTTATAGAGCACAATCCTGGGAATCAGAAACCAGCCCCTTACTGCCTGGTTGCACCCCCAAAGAGATTTTCGCTCTATACAGATAGTTACTGTGTTTTTAATATTAGAAGTGCTAGTGAAACGGCAATAGTAAACCTCATTGCTAGCCCCCTACGTTGGTGCCCATTTTCCTCTTGCTCTGGGTAGGCAGCCCTGGATTTAGTTTTCCACCTTTTCCTCCTATCCCTTCACACTGTGTCACCCCATTGCTTTCTTATAAATCCCATTTTTTGCCTAACATTAATGAAAACTCCCCCTGAAAGGGCAATACAAAATAGTATCACCTGAGAGTTTGATCCTAGAAATGACAAATACACTAATGAAGGAAAGAAATTACAGTGACACCTTAAATCATTTACCATCTTCCTGTTCATTGTACACCTCTGCTGGGACATTGGGATGCTCTTAGTAAATCCTTGTTTCATTAACAAGAGGCTACTGATGTTAAAGCCCAGAAGTCATTTAAAAGGCAAATCTCAGTTTGACTGTGGACTTGGGGAAAAAAAAAAGTTACCAACACTAAGAACCAAGATTAAAAAGACCAGAGATAACTAAATTGAGCCAGCACTGTAATGTGACAAAAGAACATGTCCCACCTTGCCTGGCCAGCTGGCTCAGGTAATTCTCTAGGTCACTCACACCGTGGCTGGTAAAGTAACTGTAATACTGGAAAACAGTGATGACTTCTGAGGAGAGGCTGGAGGAAAGCAGAGGCTCAGCCCGGTCCAGAATCTGGGACACCAGGGTTTGAAACACTATTTGGAAAAGAAAGATACAAAGCAGCTTAAAAGCATGACCATTCATTCATTCATTCATTCATTCAATAATTCATTCCGTATAAGATAGAATGAGGTGTGTAAAGTGAACTAATCTTCGCTGTACAGCTGGGGGCCTTTTGCATATGCACACTCCTGTGTACCTGCCATTTAGCTCAAGATAGAGAAGACTGCCAGCAACCTTAACAAGGGTTCTTGTGTCCCTTTCCAGTCTATAGCTACCCCACCCCCACCATATGTAACTAATAATCTGACTTCTATCAATATGAATTAGTTTTGCCTGTTCTTGAACTGTATAGAAAAGGAATTATGCAGTATATGCTTTCTGTATCTGGTACCTTTTACTCAACAAAGTATCTTTGAGATTCACCCAAATTGCTGCTTGTAGCAGTAATTGATTCTCCTTTTCAAAAACTGCTGTGTAATACACTATGATATGGATATACTATGATTTATCCATTCTCTTGTGGGCATTCACGTTGTTTGTAATTTTTGGCTTTTGTGAATAAACCTTCTTATACATGCCCTTTCTTGTGAACATAAGCACTTGTTTTACTTCATACATTTAGGAATGGAATTGCTAAATGTATCACAGGGTGGGAGATGTAGTGAGCTTTAGTAGACATGACCAGTTTTTCCAAAGTGGTTGTACCATTTGACACTCCCATATTGGTGATATTTTAATGAAAAGACTATATATATCTAAACAGCAAAACAGATATGTAGTACCTTTAAAAGTCACTGCTGATACTCTGAATTAAAATATGCTCTTACATCACTGAGTAGATGATGCTTTCCCTGGAGAACGCACCATTTTTCCAGGGCTGGCCTCCTGTGTGCCCCCCACCCACTGTGGGGCAAGCAGTGGTGGGTGGGACTCTACCTGCACTCGCTCTGGCACTGAAGGACAGAAATTCTCTCCCTACTGCTGGCCTGTACCTGGGTCTGCCAGTCCTGGATACTCTTTGTTGACAGTTCTGGCAAAGCTGGCCTCCAGCTGCTTAATCACTCTGTCAGCTGAGCTGTGGTAGACACCAACCGGGCTGCAGCACTTGGTCCAGAATGACAGCAAGGACAGCTTTTTGTGAAACTCTGGTATGGCTGGAAAAGAAGGGTAACCCCCCATCCCACAATACATGTTTGAAATGAAGTAGATGAAAAGATGTCCCTGGGTGGGGGTGGGGAGGCATTATTAGGGCCCGTCCCTGCCCAAGACTGTAGTTTTCAGTTAAAACTGCTACAGGATTCCTCTGTGGCTGGCAGATGGTCCAAAGGGTAAAGAAGTTATGATGAGGAACTCATCCTGCCTGGGGAATGAAGAGAAATGCAGAAAAAGTAAAGCTGTTTGCTCTCGGTGACAGAAAACACAGCAGCTCTACCCCTGGGAAACGTTCCAGCTCATCTGTAACTTTGCAGCAAAAAAACAGTACATGATCAGAGACTTAAACATCAGGAGATTTTCCTGAAGGGGATGGAACATGGCAGTAGGTGGCTGCCAGGTGGCCCTAAGACCACAATGACTGAACAACATGGTACCACGGAGCACATGACCAGTATTTCACTCATGTGTGGTTTTGACCATGGAGAGGGCTCTCGGAGAGGAGCGGACATGAGTCACTTGAAGCCTGAATGTACTGCCCCTTTTCATGCCTCTCAGATACCTGCCAAGGTCACTTGCTCCTAGTAGGAATAGATGCAGGAGGCATAAATGTACAGGGAGACTTAGAGGGTGTTTTAGGCTGAAGGGGAGATTACCTAGAAGACCTTGTTTCCATTGAATATCTGACTTGAAAACAGACATAGATGTCTGTCTTTACAAAAGAGCCCTGTAGCCAGACCCCACAAATTCAAAGGCATCTTCCCCAGGTCAAGTTCTCCATCTAAAACTCTCAGCCCCAGGAACTCTCCTGGAGGCCTCCGAATCCACATATTTCTACCTTTTCCCAGCAGGGTTTGGAAGATCTTCCATTTGACACTCAGCTGCTATAGAAGTTGTCTTAGCCAGCTCCATGGTGCAGAACAATCCTGATTATCTGTCCCTAAAGAGAATAGCACTAGCAGAAAAAGTGTAAAAGTTGGCCTGTGAGGTGCACACTGTTTCTGTGTCTGACTTCTGGAGGTGGAGGCCCCTGTAGAAGGAGCTATGTGTTTGCTGATTTGACTCAGAAGGCTGAACTGTGGCATAATGAGCCCAACTAGTATGGAGACCTTACCCTGCTCTATGGCCTAAGAATGTGCTTCCGTCTTCCCGACAAAGCAGCGAACAGGCACAGACACTGGAGTGGGCTAGTGGAGTCATTGCTTCCGTGGGCGGTGCTGTGAGTGGCAGATGCTTACCTTCAATCACAGAACTGATGTTTCCTATGTTCTCATCGCTGACAGCTGCTAGTTTCTCCATCACTTTGATCTGCCTAGAAAGCTTCTCTAAGAGGTTTCTTGCCACAAATGGGGTTTTGCTTGAGAAAACAATTTGCTGATAAAACAAACAAAACCACTGTTTCAACTATGCTATAGTCAACAGAGCTTTCCCTCCCCAGCCTCATCCTTCCTGAATGTGGTGGTGAGGCTAAATAAACGCATACAGTGCCTTTGTTCCAGCTTGATAACGCTCCTCATTCCATGCCAGTTACGACATCTGATGAAATCGGACAAGTTTTTGCTGCTTTAGACTTTTTTCATGCCTGTATATATTCTGGAATTTTCTCAGTAGTAGAGCTGCAAGGTTATTGTAAAGCTCTTTCCTTTTATGTGTTGTAAATCTGATCTTGCTCTTTGAAACTTGGAGGGCACATTTAGACTATCTTGGCATGTAAGCAGAAAGAAATTTGTTTTACAAGTGCAGTAATTTTCCACAGCATGGTTTTATTTTCTTGTTTTCAAGCTGAAAACTAAGAACAGAGCGTATAATAATCAGAATTACAATTAGAGCTATCTTAGAATTAATGAGTGCTTACTGTATACCAGGCACTGATCTGAGCCCTATATATGTATCAGCTCATGTTATTTCTCAGAACCCAAAGAGGTGGGTCCTATTGATATCTGATTTTACTGATGAGAAAACTGAGGCACAGAGAGGTTAAGTAACCTGCCCAAGGTCACATAAGCAGTGAGTGGTTTCATTTGTGTGTATGTCACAAGAATGAAGAGGCCTGAGAGAGGAAAGGACACAAGTCACTTGCTGCCTGGTGGTTGGTCAGCTGGTAGGCATGGATGCAGGAGGCAGACCTGTACCACCATGCCGGACTGTCTAAAGCATTTGGACTCTAAAACAAATAGGCTTTTCAAACTCAACACTCTAGTATAACAATTATGTATGAGTGCCTTTCATGTAAGTAAATATAGTAGAAATAAACTATGTTTAAAAAATAATTATAGCTAATAATTATATGATTCTTATTGAAAGCCCATTTTTATCTCTCTGTAATTAGATAATAAATGAATAAGTACACTCACTGATTCAGGAGTGCAAGTGAGAAATTAAGTCTCTAATCCTCACTCTTTCAACCCATGTCTTTATAGCCACTTCTTTTGTGTTTCTAGTGCTGAGCTTCCCCACAGAAGAGGTGAATTGTTATAACCGTGGTCTTATCAGAGGAACAAACACTGCAATGACTATTGCATGTCGATTAGTCTTTGGGAGAAAACATTCACTCCAGCATGGAAGAGAATACTCTTATGACTCATAGAATAACACCTCTAAAAGGTAAACAGGTGGTTTGCTTGGCACACTGTCAGGCTCAGCAAGTGTAAAGAGGTGTGAGAACTCTCATTCAAATAGTTGATGAGTTGAGGAAGAACAGGCATGGCCATCAGAATGTTTGCTCAGATCAAAGCAGGACTGCTCTCTTATTCCTGATTCTCTTTTCCCCAGGGAAACTAAGAAACGGGAGCACTTTCCTGGTATGTAATCAACCCGGGCTCTCAGACACAAGTGTGGTCTCTAATCCTACCTGAACGAGTTGAGTGCAGTATTGTAGGTGCCTAACGATGGTGATGTCCAGGCTCTCATTTCCTGTGGTCAGTGGGAGAGGGCTTCCTGCCACACTGGTCCCAACTCCTGTGTCTTCAGTCAGCGCTTCACTAAGATGCCCCCTGGCTTCCGGGTGAACTGACCTGTAACTGGTGAAGCAGGAAGGTGGGCGAGACATTAGCTATTTCGGTCTGTGTACAAGCCACACGTCAACTCAAAACGGCTCAGTTCAGGCCCCTAACAGCACCCACTGAAAACAGTCTTTCATTTGCCTACCTTGAAAAATAAAGACACCTTTCAAAAATGACTTAAGTCAGCCCAGTCACCAATTTGTTTAGTGTTAAAAGACCATGCAAACAAATTGCTTCCAGAGTTCTCTGTTTGCGCCTCAAGCACAATGATCCATTTATGAAGTTACTTCACGAAGGAGTCTTTGAAATGTGTCCTCATTTTGCAGTTGTTGCACTTTCCTACTCTATTGATGGGGTGATTTGCCAAATTTTCTGGGATTAAACTGTCCTCTGTAATTGTGGTTTCCAAGAGCAGTACCATTAAGAAATAATCTGTCAAGGCTTTTTCCTGGCCTCAGATCAATTGCTGCTTGAAGAAAAGGAAAAAGGAAAGCTGCCAAGAAGAGAGACACAGTGTTCTACTGTGGACAAAAGTTAAAAAGGGTGTTTGAATATTTAGAGGCATAGCTTAGTCCTGCCTCTCATGCTTTGTTTAAACCCCACTGTTGAACTGTCTAAAGTTGTATCATCATGGGCACTTACATTAAAAAAAAAAAAATCTAGCTAATTTTTAAATTAGCTAATTTTATTCTTAAAATGAATCTGTGTGTTAGGGAGGGAGGGAATAGCAGTCTCTTTTCACAGATGGAAGGACTGACTAGCAGAAGTGTTAACTAGAGTGTTCTGGTTCACACAGCTAGGCAGATACAGTGCAGATTTTGGCCTCTAGCCCCACACTCCTTTGTGTCCACAATTTTAAAAGATCATGCACCACAGCTTAGAGGCTTTCAATGCTTCACTCCCATTCACAATTACCTCCAAGGAGAAAACATGACCTTGTGTCCTGGCAGTCAACACGTGGCCGTCAACACACATTTAAAACACACGCACGCATTTTTTCCTAATACTTCTGATGATGGACAGTAAGATTGATCAAATTAGACATATTTAATATCAATGTTCTATAGTATGTTCAAAAACTGCAATGTTTTAAACATTTTTTTGGTTAAAATGCTTCTTACAGCAAGAAGAAAAAAATGTTTGGAACGATATCTGACCTTGATATATCATGTAGCAGCTTAAGCTAACAAGGATATAGAAAAATTTTTGGTTAAGAAACATTTCACAAATTCAGTGAAGCTAGACAAATCTCAATGTAGAATGTAGAAGTATAATTTAAACATTACATTCATTTAATACATTTTCTTTGCTGTGCCCCCAGTTTGCTCAAGGGATAAATTCTAGCTCCCATGTTTTTGTTTTGTTTTTCCTGGTTTTATTTTGGAATAAGAAACTTTTGAGAAACAACAAAAACCCCCAACAATAACATCTCCCACAGAGAGATTTGTGAAGGTTGAACAGCCTTGCTTGTTGTAACTTGAAAACCTTTTTATGTCACGTTGTGCCAAAGGTAAAGACGGGTGGGAAATACACCCTTCTTCTGGGAAAGTCGTTGTATATTCTTTCACAGCAATTGATGGAGGTGCTTGTTTTGCTTCATTGGAAGTTACTAAACGGACCCCAGGCTCTAGCTCTAAAAACATGGTTTGGCTGCACAAGGACCCCTGATGGAGAAAGTGAAAATGACTTCATTTCCTCTCCTTCCTCCCAGAAGGTCACATTCTCCACGTAGGGGGCTGTCGATCCAGTGGCCATTATCAGTCATTCTCTCTTACATTCTAAGGGAAATATGCACCGTGGGGCTTAAACCCATGATCTATGGATTTGATCTATACATTGGTGAGCTTAATCTCATGCAAAGACTCACTGGGCTGAAGGGAACCAAGAAGCAGATAAAGGAAAGCAAAGCACAAAACAAACATGTCAGAGGTAAGACGCAAACCAGGGAGAACCAGGTCCAAATTTATCACCTCATAAGAATTCTCTAGAAATGTAGTGTACATAGTTAATTTGGAATTAATTACATCAGGGTCAAGTTGTAGGCAGTGAGCCCTACAAGACGTATGTGTACACATGTACATGTACACACGCACTGTCATGCAAAAATTTCCCCTTTATTTATAAGGAAGAAAAGCAACTATTTTTTCTTAAGCAACCCAAAAGAAGTAAACAATATTTAAAAGTTGTACTTGACAATAAAAAGGAACCGTATGTCAATTGTAAGCCCAGTTATTCATGTAGGGAGTTTCATCTTTCTGAAAATGTGCACCAGGTCCCCTCTGATAGTAACAAAGATCTACTGTCCCAGCTATGACAGAAGAAATATAAGCAGACACCTCAGACTTACCTGTTTTTTTCAGTCTCAGTGTCTGAAAATACTGAATCAGCACCTCCTCCAACATTACAAACCTCATCACCATCCTCTTCTTCATCAAAATCAGAGGTATTCAGGAAATCAAAGCTTTCTAAAGCACTTTCAACTGTAAGACTTAAACTGGAAGACCTGCTGCGGCTTACTGCTGGCTTGCACTGCAAAGGTAGAACGCACCAGGGAGAACATCAACACATCCAGAAGGAGAAACAGGACACACGACACCCAGATGGAGATGTGACATTTTCTTTTTTCAAGCTTTTATTTTTTGTTGGCATTTTAAAAATGCATTTATCATCTTCATATTCAAAAAAGAAGTATCACCATGGATAAATCGGCACAATATCTGGGATTTGTTCCAAAATAATGCAGAGGCAAGTAAACAGGTAAAAGAATAGATGAAACAAGATTGGCCATGAGTTTGGGGAAGTTAGAGAATGGGCACATTGGGATACATTATATAATTTTCTCTACTTCTGCTTGAAATTTTTAAAACAAAATGTTAAAAAAAAAAAAAAAGGCAACCAGAAAGCTTTGGGAAACAGAGATATAGTCCCTCTGCCTCATGCTCATTCCCAAGTAAAGTACAACCAGCAGACAAATGTTAAGAGTCACTGAGTCAGAGCTGAATACTAACCAGTCTCTAATTCCAAGTGGCAATATCCTCAGTGTCCTGAGACAGGAGCTAGCTATCTAAGGCACCTGCTCTGAAGGACTAACAAAACAAATCCCAGAAACAGAAAACTGCTCAAATTCACCTAGCTCATGCTCCCGAAGTAAGAAGTCCTGCACCTTAATGTTTATTCACAGTGTATAATTTTTTCTTTAAGCATCGAGGAGAAAATGAATGGCACAGGCATGACAAGAAGTAGCCCTGCTTCCTCTGGAGCTCTGCCTTTGAAGGAACAAGTCCCATTACATCCCTGATGAGGAACTGGAGTTATGGGAACAAACCCATCCTACAGACTGGAGGATTCTATATTACCAAACATAAGCAGAAACACTACAAACAGAATAATTCCAGTTGCTATGGGCACAGAAATGGAGAAAAGTATTTCCAAATATTCAAGAGGATGCTGGGGTGGATTGAACAGGACAAGTCCTGCAAGTAAGAAGCACTAAATGTCCTTCATCCAGTTAGGTGTCACTCCTTGCTGATTTCTCAGCACAAGGTAGGAAGGACCTTGTGGAGATCTGTCTCTGACACTCAAGATGGCACAAAAGCACATGGGAAAATGCCTTTCAGTCTTTTAAATCACAGTTGTCTCATTCACCCTCAGTGATCTCCATCCAAGAGGCAGCGTCATTTAGTTTCTGATCCTCAAGATGTTTAGTAGCCTAGGAATGTGAAGGGGGGAAAGAAAGAGAAAGCTTTGTCCAGCTGATGCTTTAATTCTAGCTGGATACAAAGCCACCTGCCCCAGACCTAAACTCTACTGACATTTTCAGTCTCAAGGGGAGAGAGGGAGCTGGTCTGGACTCAACCACTTGTAGGGTCTTCTTTCCTAAGCAAGCTATCTGCACAACATAATCTTGTACAGTATGGATGTGTTTAAATATTGGTCATAACAAAGAAAGGGGCAGTTGAGGAGTTTAGTAACAGGATAGTTTTGGAACAGCAGCAGACTGAAATAATACTCTGGAAAGAAATCTGTGACCACCAGGTTTTTATAAGACTAACAGAAAATATGCTTAATGTTTCCTGGTGGATTGAGCTACTTATCAGCATCGTAGATGCCTGGAAACAGGAGCTGCCATCACCACTGGCTTTCTTCAAGGCATTTGCTTTAGGTGGAGTCAATTTGTGCTTTAGCTCTTTGAAATGAACATCTTTTGCTCACAAAGCAAAGCTGGTTAACTGTGCAGAAAAGATGTTCAGTTGAGCACCAAATAAGCAGCCTCCATGCACGAGCCCTGAGCTGATGCTTTCAAGCTGTTTTACAGAAAGCAGATTCAGAGCACCCTTCCCTGCTTCTCAGAGGCTGAACTAATCTGTCATAAACATTCAAAGACCTAGAGAGTCAGAGCCTGAATTATCACTGCCTTGGTCACAAATCCCTCCAGAGCTAGGCTACCATGACTCAGTAGAGAGGGATAAGATGGTCAGAAAAGCCTTGGGGAGCCGACCCCGTGGCTCACTCGGGAGAGTGCGGCACTGGGAGCGCAGCGGCGCTCCCGCCGCGGGTTCGGATCCTATATAGGGATGGCTGGTGCGCTCACTGGCTGAGCGTGGTGCGGGCGACACCAAGCCAAGGGTTGCGCTCCCCTTACCGGTCACAAAAAAAGGAAAAAAAAAAAAAAAAAAGGAAAGAAAAGCCTTGGGAATGTAGTTCCACCTGTCATTGCGAAGGCCACATCTTAAAACAGTCATACAAAAGAATGCAACAGCCTTCTGCAGGTTGGTTGTCAGTTTGCCACTACCACCTTGCTTTCAAGCCTATTTTATAGAACAGGTCCTTAAAGAGTTGCTCTTTCAAGAGAAAGGATCCAAGTTCTCTTCCAAATGACAATATAAATCAGAGTGGCAAAGCAAAGAATGCTAAAAGTGGCAGTGAGATTTGAGACAAAAATTTAAGTTCTGTCATCTTGTGCAATGCTTTTAAAAAATTTGATCTGTATGCCAGGTGGAGATAGATGCATTCTGATATAGCCATAATGAGCTCATTATTAAGACCTCCCACCCAAGAGGAAGTCATTCCTCTCACTCCTACCCTCCCAGTTCTATGCTGGGCTGTCTGATCACCACGGACTGAGGAAGCTACCTCTGGTGGAGTCCGGGGTTCCCTGGTTTCTAGAGTATGACTGATGATTATTTGCTGATGATTAATCTGAGATCTGAATTTACTGATTTGGGCCAAATCCAGGAGAAAGGAATCCTCCCACAGGCAGTGCTGGAGTAGGAGTGAGGGAGATGCCCGTGGTTCTCACATCAGGTCTGGCTAACTCTGACTCCGATCAGGGAAGGTGTTCCTGAATTCCTGATACTTTGGAAGGGACCCTGCCCAGTAACATCTGTGAGATTATGATGATCAAACTGCCACCATTTCACATTTGGGATTGGGATGATTAACGCTGGGACTAGAAGAGTTCAGACCTTCTTCAGAGCTCTTAACTCCCAAGAAAACTAAAAGTTAAGTTGAAAAAAGTTAAAAAAACTAAAGTTAAATTGATCTTTGGAAAATAAAAATTAACATGTGTTCTTGGCATTAAAAATCAATACCATTTAAATGATGAATATCTATTGATCCTGTGATTGGACAGGATTTAAAAAAAAATAAAAAAAGATACACTATCTTAAATAGATTTCTGGCTTAGGGCACCTCTCTCCAAACCTAATCCAATTTCTCTGAAAAGGTACTTACTTTTAGAATATCATCCAAATGCATAACTTCTTGGTTCAGATCCTGAAACTCTTTATACTGCTCTTTATGTGGTTCTAACACAAGGAAAAGCCCATTAAAGGCATCCTCTAAGCTTCCATCTAGAAAAGATCTACAGCCTTCGGATTCTCCACTGATGGAGCCCTCAAAGAGCAGCCTCTCTGTGACCCCTGGCACCTCTGCTGAGGTGAGTCTCTTGACCAGCTGCTTTGTGATGTTTCCTTCAGACATGTCCAGTTCCACAGGCTTGAGTTCAGAGGCCTCATCGGACTCTTGCAGAAGTGCCTCCGCAACACCATTCTCAAGAAACAGGCGCTCAACCCCGGCACCCGTGGATTGGCAGCAAGCCTCAGTCGTGGCTAGGGTGGGTTTCCCAGGCTCCTGCGTGTCTTCCTTCAGGTGTGACTTTGGCTCTTGGCCTTCTCCCAAGGAGGTCCTGGAAGATGCTGAGCTGGTGTCATCCGTGCCCTCATTTTGGGAGGATAGGCTGCTATGGTTCAGCTCTGCAGGAGTGATGGTAATTTCTGGATTTGCTGAGCATGAGTTGGAGCAAGAGCCAACTGAGTTGGAGGTGAGGGTGCAGTCCCCATTGGGCAGGTCACTGAAGCTGAGAGACAGTGGCATTTTCTCCTCAGCTGCCTTTCCACTTTCAAAGATGTCATCAGGTAGATTTGACTGTGGATAAAAGGCACTGCATTATTATTTCCAATATAAATGATGCATTTGGCATGGTTTATCCCCAGACAAAATGTAAGGCAACTAAAATTAAAAAACCAGAACTTTCACAATATTAGCATTTTCTTTTTTGGTTTGTATATGTCTGTATAAGACTGGCAAAAGAAAGCAAGCCATTAAAAACTGTTTCCACTGTTGAATCTAGGTGAAAGTTCATGGTACTATTCTTAGGTTTGACATTTTTCAAAAGAAAAGGTTGGAGCAGAGGGATGGTGCTTGTTTTCTAAATCCCAGGATCTCCCAATATTTGGCAGCCATAGTTATGAATAACACTACTGATTTTTCTTTTTTTTTTTTTGGCATCTATCTTACAAGGTTTTTCCAACATTTTGTTCCAAAGATGTGATGTTCTGTTCTGCTTCAGCTCTCAAAAATGATCTTTTGAAAATCTCTACCCACAAATCCCAAGCTCTTGAAAATGTTTTACTAATTTAGCAACCATGCCTAAAATTCAAGGCAGCAATACATTTGTATAGCTTCTCTAGAAATAGGAGAAGACGACTAATAAACCAAACATCTATCTTCCAGGAAGCAAACCCCAGGGCTCTCATGGTGTCTAGAAATACCGAGTCCTCTGCCAAGCAGACCCAGGCTGTGTCACAGGTATGCTGTGCTTCATGAAGCAGAACTCTGATGAGAGAGAGTTTAGAAATATCCAGGTAACCAAGATAATTTATGTAGGCATTACAATTTCTAAGTCAGCTTTTCTTGCACTGCAGTCTGTGTATAGTGTCTAAATGCCAAATGTTGCTCTGTGGATAAGGTTTTCTAGTTATTTGAGATTATCCCCTTTCAAAATGGTTAATTTTTCTTGGATTCCAGATTATATGTTTAAAGTAAATGGTAAGTATCAAGCTAACAGCTATTTTAATTATGTGTAAAATGACAAATTCTCACAATGGAGCTGGGAATCAGCCCAGCAAACAAGCACGTCACAGTGAGTGAAATGGGGAGCAAACAGAAAGACAAAGGCTTCTGTCCTCCTCCAGAGGGGTCCCTGGTCCCAGGGCTGCTGGATCTAAGGCCACCAGACCCCAACACATGCAGTCAGTTTGACCCAAACTGTCTGTTCTGGTCTGGTTGGAAGATGATTTACTCTAACTGCAGATGAGTAGAATGACGTGACACTGGGACACTCAGGGAACTTCGCAGGCTTGGTCTCTTCACCTCAAAATGGAGGTTTTCTTTTATGTGATTATTGAACTGTGCTCCTCAAAGTCCTTGGGGGGTGGTGGGCTCTGGGCTCATCTCCCTCCAGCTTTAGTTCAGTTTCCTCCCGTCTCCATTTGCACCCAAGCTCACTACCCCCTTCCCCCATATGCACCTTATGCCTCTAGGACAGATAAAAGGGGGAGCTTTGGGGAGAAATGGAGGAAGGCCCGGAGCTCTCCCTGCACCTCCACCAAAGGGGGCCCTTAGGCATCTCACAGAACCCTTGGGTCCTCCAAGTGGTCCTGGCCAGCCTTGCCTGCTCTTCTGTGCACACATCTGGTAGCACTGATGGAGTCATTGGCTGTGAAAGGGGGATCGGGTAATCAAGCTTCTGATTCAAATTGCAAAGTCCTCCCCAGCCATTTCTTTTGAGTCCCACATTCCCAAGCCCAATTTGCACCTACATAAGTGGCAAATACTGAGTTAGAATAAATTGAGATGCCCTGCCCAAGGGGACTTAGAGTCTACCAAGGGGACGAGTCTGGCAACTGGCATGCAACAGTGCTTGGAATGCAAGTCATGACTGAGGTATGATAAAATGAGCTGAGGGTCCCTGCAAGGGGAGGGCTGCTGCATGAGAAAGAGATGGTCCTGGAACCCAGCCTTGGAAGATGGTAAGGCAGAGCACAGGAGAGGGAGGAAGAAGTGCATTCTAGAAGGAACAACGTGTGCACAGACATGAGATCCTGAAAGGATGTGGTGCATTTGGAAGACACTGGGAAGCTCAGAGTGGCTTGAGCAGAGGCTGGAGAGGGGAGAGATGGGCCTGAAGGAGTGGACTGTGACCAGATGGGAATGGCAGCTCTGAGGACCTTTACTTTTATCCAAAAGGCTATAGGAAGCCATCAATCCATTAGGTTGTGTTCTAATCTTGCTCTTGTTTAAATTATGCTATTGAACCTCTACCAACTCTTCCCCACAACCCTCTGACTTGCAGCACAGAAGCATGAACATACACACTGCAGTTGTACTAGCGCTGTTGCTTTTCGGTACATGACCTCAAGAATTCTCCATATATTCTTCTCATTTTCCTTTGACACTCCTCTAGAGTTTAGCCTGGTCCTTTTCACCTGTGTTTTTTAATTCGATGAATAAGATGCAATTATTATTATTATTAACTAGAAGACTTTTAATCTTTTCCTTTCTGGACATTCAAAAATTACTTTTATATGTCTGTGAAGAGCAGACTATTCCATGTATGTATGTATACGTGTGTGTATGTGTGTGTCTTCTCCCATTACATAATGTATCATATGTAATGTAAGTTACCTGTTTCATTCCTATGAATGAAAGGGTTTCTCTTACTAAAGTATTATGAAATTAACAAACACTATAATAAACTAAGAACCTCTTTAAATAGAAATAGCTCTTGCAAAATTGGTTTAAATTCTCTGAGTTCCTTGAATAACAGTTTTTAAAATTTTTAGTTATTGTAAATTGACAAATTATAGTAGTATTTATGAATGCCAGTTTTAAAAAGGCTGATATCAGTGATAAACTAGTTGACCTTCTGAAATAAATCTTCTTTGACATTAAGTGTAACTGCAGTTTCGAAAAATGAAAATCTTGTTACCCTGGATATCTTTACCACAGTGGAGGAAAATCACAGCACAAAAACAGGAATCATCAGAAGAGAAGGACAAACAGCCTCTCTAGCAAAGTTGCATGCATGGCCAAGTCTCCCACCCCAAGGGCAGGACAGCTGTAAGTAGTGCCCAGTGAGAGAGACAGAGAAGGCAGAACAAGAGACATGCGGAAGCAACATGCCACATGCCCCAATGTCAAGCACTTCACACCCGCGCAGGCCACACTCACATAAAGCTCTAGCACGGCCTTGGGCCTCAGCCTGAGGGAGGGCAGGTCACTGAAAGAGCGGCTGCGGTGCAGCTTGGCAAGGAAAGTGTCTTGCAAGGCACTCAAGACAGACAGCCGCCTTGGCTTGTCTGGTGAAGGTCGCAACCACCTCTTCAGAATTCAAAGCAAGATGGGCCAGTTAGTGGAAAGAATCAGGTTACCATGTTTTGTTAGCATTTTAGCAAGCATTTCTGATGAAAACAAGAAGGCTATTATTTATACCCACTTCTTTAAAAGGCTGATCTTAGAGAATGTTCAGAAAAGTCTACATGTCATCATCAAAGCAATAGGTAAAGTGGGGCGAGGGAGAGGACAGACCGAGGTGGCTCACCACGTGTATTCATACGGCGACAGGCATCTTGGAATGGTTTCCTTAGTCATTACTCGGTTAAGGTGAACTTTAAGATCAGATTAGTAAGAATGATTGAGAATCCCTAACACTGCCTGTTAAGCATTCAAATATTGGGTGCAAGCGCTAGCTCAGGCTAATTGTGTCTACTCCAGAAATCACACTGAACTTACAAAAAAGGAGTGATCTTTGAAGGTGGGTGTTTCCGGGGTGCCCTGGCTGTACATGGACATTCTCCTCTGGAGAGCTGCCGCCTTGTTCCCAGTGCTTGATGATGGGGTCATGTCCTCCACGTCAAACGGACTGCAAAACAATAGGTCCCCATGTATGCACATTTGTTAAGATCATCTATAATCAATAGACCACAGGCCAAGAAGGCACCTTGTTAAACTAAAGTAAATTCAAACCATTGAGAACTGGGCTGGTTTTGCCTAAATTGCTTTGTCAGAAAATAAACTAAGATAAAAAGAAAGTGGAGCAGAAAACAGTCTAGATGCACCCTAAGGACCATGGATTATTATCACGGCTTTAAGCACAATTTATCCATACACCTAGATGTGTTTTTTTCCTCATTAATATTAGAAACAAACATATTAATGCTTGCCCCAAGATAACAAAATATTGAAAAGTCTGCAAAAATTCTTTGAGCTTTGTGGAGCTACTCAAACAATACAAGAGATTAACACATTATTTTTCTGCTCTAAAACAAACAAACAAACAAAAAAAAACACCCAAAGGTAGAATCCCATTCATTTCAGTTGACACCGAGCCTCTTGCGTGATTGAGAAGAGACTAACACTGTTCACAATGATGCCACTTATCATCATGACATCCGATTCATCCAGCCAGAAGAATGAGCTTGCATTTGGGATATCAACTCTCAAATACAGATTCCAAGGAAAGGGCTGGGCAGAGGTGCTGATGCTTGTCCCTGAAATAGTGTCAATGCTATTGACAAATTGCTGCTTCCACCCCCAATTCTCTCATTTGTAAAGGAGACCCCGAACGTTAATGCTCAACAGGTCACATTTACCTGGTAATATGCCAGGGCCATAACAGCAAATGTTGTGAGTTACCAGCATTAATAACTTATCATGACCTTTCTCATGGGGTAACTTCGGAAAACCACTTTTAAGTCCATTGCTTTGACCAAAGATGTCTTGCCCTTTGGAAATATTCTATTTCAGTAGATAGAGTGTGGGGGGGACTAAGGATATTCAAAAATTTCCAGAGCAGCATGAGGTATATGAAATAAAGAGGGATAGCAATTAAAGCAATACAGCAAGAATCAGAATCTTTCTGAGGGCAAAATATCTCATATTGGATAGTTATTTTCTTTTAAATTAGTCTCTGTGAGAGACATATTTCTTTATATATATTTGCATGTAGAGAGAGAGAGGAAAGGGGGCAGAATAAAAACATTTTAAAATAGAAGGTAGAAGAGGAGACTAGTGATATGACCCGGCTATCTCCAACTTGAACATGTATGAACATCACCTGGTGAATTTGTTAAACAGATCCTTGGGCCTGAGGGGTTCTGACAGTACATCTGCATGGGTCCAGAGATTCTGCTTTTCTGACAAGCTCCCTGGCAATGCTGATGGTCCATGCACCAACCTTTGAATAACACTAGCCAGTAGTGCATATTTCTACCCGATGAAGTCAAAAAAGGCAACTTACTACCAGGTGATTTCCAGGTTCAGCTTGATGGTGCCAAGGTCATTGATGTCAACAGCCACCACCTGAGGTCGTGCTGCAAACAGCTCTTTGGTCTCGCAGGTCACACTGCCCACCAGGATGTGAGTTGCCAGGCCTTTGAGCTCTGTGACCTAGAAGAGAGAGCAAGAGGGGGAGAGGCCTTACGTGACAGCAGAGGTGGACCTTTCAAAAGCCCACCTTAAATTTCCTTTGCCCACTCTGACTTGAGAGCAGTGGTCTTTGCTGGACTTGTAGCACAGAGCGGGGTCCCTGGGATGGAGGGCAGCAGCAGACCTTATGGCAAAAGTTCCCCACCAGGGGATCATCCGGCCACGTCACCCGGAAAGACAACAGAAGGCAATGACAGTACCATACCTTGATGGAAATGAACCCAACTATCAGGGGCAGGAAAACCATTTCTTCTCCATCCCAGCTCTGCTTGCCGTTTACTTCTATTTTGCCTTTCAGCTTCCACCTCTGTCGACCATACTTCATGAAAATCTGGGGAGAAGACACCAAATGGCCCTTGTGTCCACTGACCCTCTCCCCGTTACCTACCGAACACCAGGATCAAAAGGGCAAGGAAATAAAGCAGCTGCCCTTCTGCATCATCCTCACTCCACTGCCTGTTCTGGGTTCTTGGTGGAGCTGGTGATGAGTGAGGAAACTTTTAAGAGGGATTAAGTTCTGTCTCTAAGACGGAGGGTGTGCAGGGGCATCTTCAGGAAAAGGTCATTGCACGATGCCCTTCTGCTCACTCAGAACAGCCATCGGGATTAATCCTCCACATGGCCCAGCTCCTTTAGAGAGATAAGGAACCATCAGCTGAAACCTACTTAGCAGTCGGAAGCAAGAAATAAAGACATCCTCCCTCTGGATGAGAGAGATGCAGCTGCACAGGGACTCTGAAATGCAACACACTCTGGAGAGAGGGTGTGCAGTCTGCCCTCGGTTGGACGGCTTTAATGTTTAGGGGAAGATACTCCCTCCGCCCCCCTCCCCGAAGAGGTATGATTATTTGGGGTTTTGGAGGAGACAGATAAAATTATTACATAAGTTCCCTTTGAAGGGGGAAAAGAGAAAAGGCTATTTTACTTTATGGAGTACATTTTTATAAAGAAAGATCTATTATATTATATTCTTCAGTCATGGTACTGAAGAGCAGTCATGATCCTGGATTGGGTCTTGGATCAGAAAACAACAACAACAACAACAACAACAACAAAACCGGCTATCCCAAGTGCAATATTGGGACACTTGGCAAAATATGAATATAGATCATACATCAGATGACATTATCTAAAATGCCGAGTTCATCTCGCTGACATTGAGAATTGCGCATGCTTGTAGGAGAGCATGTCCTTCCATTTAGGAGAGGAATTTAGGGATGAAGGGTTGTGATGTCTGCAACTTACTCTAAAATGGTAAAACAACAACACCAACAACAGTTATAATAATAATAAAGCAAGCGTGGCATAATGTTAAAAAGTGGCAAATCTAGATGACGGGTATATTAGGGGAGGTCTTGTATCAATCTCCAAACTTCCTCACTGGCTTAAAATGTTTTTCAAAATAAAAAATTAAAAGCAAAGATAATTTAAGTAGCAAAATAATGACAACTAGCCCCTGCCCTTCAAGTCCTCCATCCCAACACCTAGACCAACACAGGACTTACTTCATATTGATCTCCAGGACACAGGCGAGCAAAGCCAGCCAGACCTGTAAGCAAGCGATTGGGAAATGAGGTGCAGAACAGATTTCCCTTCTTTATAGATCCCATACTGGCACATTTTAAAAATACAAGTAAAGTGTTAGACCTTTGTAAAAACTCATAATATTTTGGGGGACCATCTGTGGGGAACAGCTTTTTCAGGAACTACATCTGTCACAGCTAAACAGGACACTGCTTGATGGGGTGAGGGTAGAGGTGGTTTCTGGGGCAGGGAAAGCTGAGCAAATGCGAGCTAGAGCTCAGTGTGTCTTTGGCTGATTTAAGGTCCAAGCAGATTCCAGGATCAGGTATTAGGGCCAGAAAGATATATTCATTTATTTTCCTAACATATTCCCATGAAAATAAATTGGTCTCCTATTTTTCTTTCTGTCCCCCCAATTTGTAATTTCTAAGTGCCTCCCATTTAAGATTTCATGTATTACTCCCCTTGCCTCTCCCCAATTCACTCATTCCTCTGTTTTCCTTATCCTTTTAATCTGGTATAATGATACCACCATCTACCGTGATATGAACATGAATTATCACTTACAAAAAACTAGTAATTAAGAAAACAAATAAAATCAAACCAACCTACCAAATGACAGCAACCCATACCCCTGAAATACAGATGTGGCTTCTCTTCTACTGTGCCAATCAGCAAGTTATTTCTAACTGGATCTGCCCAATTTGGGATTGGTATGACATCTACCTGGTGCAGCAGCAAAAACAAATCTTGACAGACTAGATGACACCATCTTGGGACATCTCAGGAACCCTGGGCTTGATCAGTCACTTCTTTTCTTTCTATAGATATTTACTGAGAGTCGACTGTGTGTGAGGGTCTGTGCTAGGCACTGAGGTAACACTTTGGAAATTAAGAAAGATTTTACCCATAAGTAGAGCAAAGTATGGTTAAAGCCCACAGGAATGAAGCAGACAGGGACCTGTAGGCTGTAACATGGAGTTAAGCCTGAGGTTGAGTTCTGTTTTATCTACCAACTAGCCTACTCTAGATAATCGACTTAAGCCCAAGTTTCTTCATCTTTTAAAAAGATAATGACATCCACCTCATAGAATTGTTGGTAAGGATAACAGATGGCATCTAGCACATAGTAGGTGCTAAATGTGTGGTAATGATTATATATCCAGGAGTGGGATAATACTACCTGTGAACACATGCCATATACTATTCATTTAGAAGATGTAATCTATATAAAAAGAGCAAATTGGTGCACATCTTGGAGAGGAACAGCAATGCAGAGATGGTAGAAGGAGATCTTTGCTTTTCTCTGTATTTTGTATTTTTATGAGAATGTATTTCTTATATAATTAAAGTTTTAAAAAGTAAGACTATCTCATTAAATGTAGGATAGTTTCATGGAGGCAAATAGCATTTGAATAACAGAATTTCATCACAGTAAGATGAGGGCATGGGTGTGCAGATACTTCCCAGCTGAGCGATCGGCATGTGCGCTTTTGACAAGATTTCTCAAATGCTTACAGTGTGTCCAACCTGAACAGGTGGGGGTAGGGGGTGGGGAGGAAGGCATGCAAGTCACCCATGCATAATAAATGTAGGGAACTAAGCTCATCCCCAGAGGCTTATCAGTAATCCCAGCTTTACTTTAATCAGTAGTTTCCGGCTTCAGTTGGTTGTTTCTGTGCCAATCACAAAGCAAAGCCCTTTACACTCACAGGGACCCAAAGACTGCAAGTTTTAAACAAGGACTAAAGCAAATTTAATAAAAATGGGCAAAAATGTTTATGACTTTTTAAGTTTCTGATGAAAAGAGCCAACAAAATTATACAATAAAAAATTCAATTAAGAATTTAGCACAAATGTTTAGAGTAAACTTTTAATAAAAGGCAATATTTATAATGTAATATTAAGGAAAAAAGGCAGGACACAAAACCTATATAGAGTATGGCCTCAAATATATATAAATGTATCCAGGAAAAAAGTCTAGAAAAACATACCGAGCTGTTCAAAATAATTATTTCTGATAGGATGGGATTATAAAGAAAGTTAAATTTTTGGCACTCAATTGCAATTTTTATTTGATTTTCTTTAAGATCATGTATTTGTAATAAAAAAGAAAAAAGTTATTAAAAAGATCATACATGTTGGAAGGCAGCATACACAGACAGAAAAGTCTGCTCAGATATTTATGATAATTTTAACAAAGTTTAGCAGTGGGTAGAGTGGTTACGTGTGATTTTAGTTTTTTTGGTATTTTTCTCAATATTTTTTTAAAAATTAGAAGGTAACACTTTCAAAATATTAAAAAAGAGATTCAAAAAAACACAAACAATATTCCCTGTTTATCCAGTGACTTCAAAGAGGCAGCCTGAGGGGAAATAATTTTGATTAACTGGTAAAAAAAAAAAAAAAAAAAAGCTCTGTGATCCTTAGATCCCTTCACACACAAAAACATCTATACGACAAACTGATCCCTTGGTTGCTAGCTTCCTTAAGTTACCATTCATAACCTTTGAGTTCTGAGTTGTTTTTATTAAACATGATTTCACCCGTATAAAGATGATGAGGATGATATCACATAATGAGTTTTGCCTTCTATGAATAGCCCTGTTAATAAGGTGGAAGGCCCTTCCTTGAATGAACAACTCTGCTTTCCACGTGCCTGATGGCCATGGCCATGGTTAAGATAATAGCAAAGGTCCAAGGATGCTTTAAAAAGCCCATGCTGTTACCATCACATGTCAGTAGATGGCAGCAACTCATCAGCGTGTCATGCATTCCTACTAGAGGAGCCAGTCCATTCCGGAACAACTTTCACTACTAATAAGAACATAATTAGCCACTTAAGAAGTCTTACTGAAATATGAACAGAATTTTTTTTTTTTTTTTTTTTTTAAAGATGACCGGTAAGGGGATCTTAACCCTTGGCTTGGTGTTGTCAGCACCACGCTCACCCAGTGAGCCAACCAGCCATCCCTATATAGGATCCGAACCCGTGGCCTTGGTGTTATCAGCACCACACTCTCCCGAGTGAGCCACAGGCCGGCCCAATATGAACAGAATTAAAGAAGTCTATTTTCACTAATAATTTTCTGGAGCTTTTTTTAAAAAAAATATTTCTGAGAAAAAATACAACCAACTGGCTTTTATAAATCTAAAACTGGACATGCTAATTCCAATAAAATCCAAGTGCTCTTTATAAACCTCTGCAGATTAATTAATCCATTGCCTATTTACTAGTGCAATTAAAGCAGAAGGGTGGTGAAAAAGAAACTGACCTAGTATTGTTGCTAGATGAAGTTGAGTGAAAAAGAAAATCCTTTGCTTAAGGTTTTATTTACCTTTTCAAAATTACCATAAATTTTGTATCTGAAGTACTTAACTGAATGAAAGAAAGGTACTTGGTAGTGATGTTTTTGAGCTTCTTAGTCTATGTTATTAAAGCAAAACTTCTTGGAATTTCTAGTTGTGGTATCACTGACACTCTGTTTATAGCAATAATGTATGGCCATAGCCAGGCATAAAACAGTAATTTGTGCTGTGCTTTTTAAAGTTCTATCTGCTGTGCAAACCACTGGTGGTACTGGCCACAGACTTATCACTAACAGTGGGGCAAGGACAGTTACAGCCTGTCATGGAGGCCTGGCCAGCTTTTTTCAGAGTTTGGTCTGGGGCCTGCTGGCATTTTTACAGTTGGGGAAAGCTGGATGTTTGCTCAGCAGTTTTGTGATCCCTGTTGCACTATCTAGAAAGCTTTCACTATGACCACTCAACAAACCATCACGGGGGTGACCGCCAGGGGATGGGCATGGCGAGGTTGGGGGGGCCAGGCAACTAATATTTTCATGGTACATATTCTCATACCTTTTGGATGTTTTACTGTGCTCACATATTACTGATATGACAGTTCTTCCATACAGTCTCACTTGGGGGACCCAGATGCGAGAGTATACAGCCCCCCACCCTTTTCCTTTGCTCAGACATCATTCTGCCAGGACGATGCTCCCCATCATTTTTTTCCAGTTCTATGATCTTCCTTTCCAAGAGTCACACTTCCTACTCTGAGGAAAACAGCCAAGTAGCTGAAGAGTCAGGAGCTCCTCCTGCAGACCTTATCGATGTATTGACCATGTGTAAATAATGCAGGTTTACTAGCTCCCTGGTAGTTCTTCCTTCTCTGGAGCCCTGATTTGCCCTGAAAGCTGTAGAGGCTAGCACAGACTTTTGGATACATACACTGGTTGGAACTTAATTTGAACAAAGTAGTAATTGGGGAAAGAACCAGTTTTCCCTGAGGAACCACATCTCTTAACCTGCATCCTGGTTGACAGTTCATGGATCTAGTGCTCTCTCTTTAGCATTTGTGGCTTTTCAAAACCTGGCCCCAACTAACTCTTCATAACTCTTCTCTCAACAGGCACTGCAGCCACACCAGTCTGCTTATCATTTTTGAATGTGCTTTCCCCCCTTTGGTGAATACTGTTCCGGTGCTGTTCATCTGTACAGAACAGTCCTCATTCTAATTCAAAGGTTACACTGGGGAACATTCCTCCTTCCTGCTCCCCTCTCCTCCAGACAGGTGGGTGGCAACGTTCTTCTCTCCTCTCGGGCTTCTGCAGCAATCTGGCCACATTATTGGTCCTGTTGGTTATTTATTCCATTGAATTAAAATGCACTGGCCCATATGACCATTTTCTCTAGGAGACCATAAGCAACTCAAGGCTGGGGCCATTCATCAGGATGCAGCCTAGTGCCTGGCCAATAGCAGGTGCTGGGCAAGTGCTTGCTCCATTGTCTTTATCATCACCCCCCCACCCCAAGGTTGTTGTCTGTGTGTTGGGGGTGGGGCAAAAAGGGAAATGTGGACGGGTGTAGTGGGAGGAAGTTAGGGGTTTCTTGGTCTGAGAATATTATGACACTTTCTTAGTTTGTCAATATGTATGTTGGGGTTAGTTATTTTTTACCAGAATGAGTAATACATAAGAAAGCAGCTAATTGCAAAGACAGAGGATTTCTTGGCAGCATGAGAGGGTTTCCTTTTCCTTTTATCGACGTAGAGGAAGATTTCCATGGGGGTGTTACCCTTGAAAGGCTTCACAGATGTAGTTTCTGAGTTTTCACGTTAGATTAGGAAAGTGGAGGTGGCAGAGTCTATCAATGAAAAAGAAGAATCAGTTTCAGGTCTGAGAGACCCCATGGGAGAACCTCTGAGTTTAGGTAGAAGCAAAGGAAGCAGATCAGACAGGAAAGCAAGAACAACAGAGAGAGGAAGGGATTAAAGATCAGCAGCAACAGAAGTTTCCATCAGTCCATCATGATAACCCATCATACCCCAGAGCTATTATTTAGCTGGGTGGTCAGATCCCCCAGTGGATGCCAGGGCCCCCAACATCATCCCCTCACTGACCACCAGGTCTGAGGCTCCAGATCTGGTGGATGGGCTGTCCCTTTCTTCCTGCTGCACTCCCGGGGTGCCTGTGTGCTAGGTTGAAGAGGATCAGGAGAGACCATTCTCTGAGCAATGGTTTATGGTATCTGCTCAGCTCTGTTAGTGCTTTCCTCATAATGTGGGGTTGCGGGTGGGAGTACGTTAGGAGCCTAGAGCCCTGGAATGCAGTTTCAAATTTGATTTAACTCACTGTGTGATTTCTGGGACAAGTCATTTAACCTCTCTGGACCCCTATTTCCATCTATAAAATGGGAAATTACTGACCCACCCAAAATAGATGCATTCAACAATAGTGAATATCAAAAACAGGGAAAATATGGTACTCTTTGTATTGACAGTGATAAGACGTGATTTGAATTTTTCTTAGGCTTCAAGACTCTAGTACAACTCTGCTAGTCTACATGGGTGGTGCCTGAGTGTTGTGGGAAGTAAAGGGAAATCTGCTGAACGCTGCTGATCCAGCGCAGTTGCTTTCCAGAATCAGGCTGCTGATAGAATCATCCTGAGTTAAAAAAAAAAAAAAAAAAAAATTCCAGAGCCCCACCCTGCAACTATGGATTCTGACTTGCTGCGGTGGGGGCAGGGCCTGAGTGGTTTTGGAACCGCTGACTCAGGTGAGGATTCAAAATAAAGAGAATGGACCTAAAAACCTGAAAAAGCCAGATGCCTGACTCGGTGGTAAATGTTGAGATTTAACACCGAAAACCAAACTGATTCTCTACCACATCTCTTGGAAGAGATGAATACAGCCATTTGGGAAACTGAGGGTCAAGGTCATTTTAATTCTAGCTATACTCATTCAGAGAGGCTCTCACATGTTGTGCACAGTACTTGACAGAATAATTTCCCTCCAGAGTTAGATGACTCATTTGAAAATGAAGCTCTCCCGTTGAGCACTTTTTAAAAAAAGTATCCCTTTTTTTACTCCCTTAATTGCAGAAAGTAGACAAGAGGGTGATTAAATTCCCATTAGCAACCCAGGGATCAAGCTGCTAAGAAACCTCAAAAAAAGAGATACATAAGCACCAGACCTCTTTGCTGCAGTCAAATGGACCAGAACTTGAAAGAGAAATGAACTTGCTGCTTATTTGACAGCCCTGCCTGGCCATTGGGCTGTGAATCTCACAACACCTGGGGCATGCTCCATTTTCTAAAACCAGACTTCCTTTTTATTTTGAAGGTGCTGTGGTATAAATCAATACTGCTTCTAGATTTTAACTTTCTGGAATAAACACCAGAAAGGCACTGGGAAAAAGAGAGAGAAAGGCACAGCCCTCTGCGGGTTTAACACTGAGATAACAAATTGGTAGGTAGTTTACAGAAACCACTGACACCACAAAGAAGCCAACAAACAAGTTAAGAATGTGGACATTCTGTATAACAATGGCCAATGATAGGAAAGAAAGGAGAGAGGAGTTTATTTTAGGTTAAAGGAAATCTGAAAGATATACCTATCAACCAATTATAATGCATGGACTTTGTTTGGATCCTCATTTGAACCAACCAACTGTACATAGCATTCTTGAGACAACTGGGGACATTTGATAAGGATGGGTTAATAATAAAGGCTTATTAATTTCATTAGATGTGATAAGGTGACAGTACTTAGCATTGTGGTTATGTAAGAAGATGGCCCTATTCCTTCAGGGATGCATATTGAAGTACACAGGGGCACACTGACATATCTGGGTTTTGTGTCACCAAAGACTTCTATTTCATCAAAGGAAAAACAAAGAAAAAAAAAACAGATGAAGCAAATGTGGCAAAATCTTGCTCATTATCAAATCTAGGTGATGGGCTTACGGGGATTCATTGTAACGTTCTCTCCACTTTTGTGTATGTTTAAGATTCTGTCATGATAAATATATTTTTTAAGCATAATGAATATATCTTTTCAGGACGAGAAGCATCAATAAATCAACATAGGTGAGGAGGGTGGAGAGTAGGTGGCACAACGTCTTTGAAAAAAAAATTAAAAAGTTTGTGCACTCTCAGACTTCAAGGAGCTCTGTGGAGATGGCTCCACACTCACTCAGAACAGGGAAAAGAATACCTTTCATCCTGATGGAGAATTCCCCCAGCAGATTCTCTAGCTCCGCTTCAATGGTGCACATATTCTGGGAAGAGGACAGGAGATGAGCATTAGAGCCAGCCTGCATTCACACAACAGCTCAAAACACATGACATTTTAAAAGCAGCAGACAACCATTGCACCAACATCAGGAGGCACTGACCTGTTTGCAATGAATTGCACGGCACAGCCTATGAAACATTTTTGACAAAACGTTTAACCTGAGTCTAAGCAAGCCTTCTATTAGTGTGCAGGAAATTTAGGGCATAGAAGAACAATTTAAATTACATCAAAAATAGTCAGACAAATCTGGAATGTGGGAAATTGTATAAGGACTGCCCTGGACTCTAAAAAAAGCAGTATCATGGAGAAAAAAAATTCTAGATAAACAGTCTAAAGAGATAACAACCAAATGCAACGCCTTAACTTTGATTATGTCCCGATGTGAAAGACAAGCAAATGAACTAAAGTAGTTACAAAAGACATTATTGGGAAATTTGCAAATAGACTAGATATTATATAATTCTATAGGATGATTGTTCATTTTCTTAGTTGTGATAATTGCGTGTGGTTATGCAGATGCACGTTACATAGGTTACTATCAAGAGAGCATGCTATATGTTAAATAGCTTGATTTAGCCTTTCCATAATGTATAAGTATTTCAAAACATCATGTTGTACACCATAGGTATACACTACTTTTTTTTTTTTAAATTGACCGGTATGGGGATACTAACCCTTGACTTGGTGTTGTGAGCGCCACGGGTATACACTACTTTTACTTGTCAATTCCATGCTAAAATATTTATGGGGTGAAATGTCATCATGTCTGCCATGTACTGTCAAATGACTGGGGTTGGGGGTTGAATTGAGCAGATGACAGGGAGAAAAGGCCAGTATAGGAAAATGTAATTGATAAATCTAGATAAAGATATATAGTGTTTAATATGCTAGCCTTGCAACTTTTCTGTAGGTTTAAAATTTTTCTTAATAAAAATTTGGGGCAAAAAGAGCACAGGGGCTCAATTCTGCTAACGTGAATGAGACTTCCTGCTGGGATGCCACAGCACCCCCAAAATGATTCCTGGGTCTGACAAAGGTCCTTTCCTCACTCTAATGCCCAGCAGAGGCAGAAGCAGCAACACCATCTGCACATGCGGTTAGACACATAACCACCCCCAGCCTACTTCCTCAGTATCTGAGGACCTAAATAGAGCACTCGGAGTTAGAAATCAAAAGGAAAAGTGCTGTGGTCAGGGGCCATCCCCACAGATACCCTTCTGCACCTCCACCAGCTTAAACTTTGGATGCCACCTCTCCATACTAAGCAGCAGTCTTCATCGAAGCCCCCAGGGCAGCACCTGCAGGCTTCTTCCTCAGTAGTCAGCCTCCATCAAGGCTGGAGAGTCGGGGCTGGCTGCTCTGACGAAAGCATGGCCAGCTGGGTCAGCACTGACAGGTATTGCTTCCACTGGGACTTTGTATGCAGAGGACCTCAGGATTGATTTGTAAGGCTAGAGGTTCTGATTCTCATTTGTTCCTTTGTTCTGCTCAAATGATCACTTTCATGGAATGCAAAGAAGATAACATTGCCTTTTCCAATCCACAGCACCTCAAATAGTTTATCGAAGCTGGGAAAAACTTCCTGAAGTTTGAGCTCTGTGTAGCTTGAAAGCTTTGGACAAAAGTCTCAGTATTGTAAACAAATTTACTTCCTCAGAGCACTGGGTATCTTTGTGAAGGAGTGAATTACAGTTTCCAGAAATAGCAACTATTTTATTGTGCATATCAAGATTGCTACCAGTGCCTTTGAAGAACTTGGGGGGCAGCTGGATTAAAAGCTGAGGACATCCATGGTCAAAATTTTCTTTCCTTTCACCCATGCAGCCATTGATGCACGTGCAAAAGTGCCCCAAGCCATCTTGCCCTAAACCCGCATTTTTCAAAACCTGCTGATGTCAGGTGAGGTACGAAGCTGCAGAAGTCCTGACTTCTATCTTCTCTAAGACAGCCCTTCCTCTTGCTGAAATTGCACTCTACATCTTTGAATTTGTGAGCAAAGTCAGGATGCCATGTCCTGGCATTGACCAAGGGTGGCTATTTTTGAAACGACCTGCGAATGTTCCAGAACATGTAGCTCCTGCGTACTGCTGATCAGTTATCTGCTTGTGTACTATGCACAGCCTCTATAATCGGAAACTGCTCTTTTGATTTCAGAGATCTGTAGAAATGAGGTCTAATGAACTGGGGCTGCTTCTAAACTATGGATTCCCAAACTGTGGGTCCGTAAACTTGGATGGGGTGGGGGGTAGGAACAGTCACATCTTTATTTTCACTAACCTCTAACTAAAACTTAGCATGCCCATGTATCACAAATGTAGAAAACAAGCCACAGTAGTATTAGTAACATGGGTGACTTTGACACTGATAGAAATCATATATATGTTCATATTACATCATTTGTTGCAGAGAACTTTAAAAAATCATTTATAGTTTTCACTACTTTGAAATTCAGTAGTTATTAGAGCCACTGCTAGATCTTGTAATTTGGTGCGTGCATGAAGCAGCAGCAAAACACATCACACAATTGACTCTTAAAATATTTTGACAACTGTATTGACAACTTTGAAATAACCATATTGCAAAATAATTTGTTTCCCTTGAATGACTATGTGTTTTATTTTATGCATTAAAGAAACATTATTCTGAAAAGGGGAACTTAGGTAAAGAAGCCCTGTTTTAGGTTATGAAAAGAGACAAACTTGTTTCAGACAACAGGCAACACTGCAGTATATGCACAAAGTGATCCTGCTGAAAGTCATCTAAGAGGTCCCTCCAGTCCCAGAGCTGACAGATGCTCAGCTCTGGGAATTGTCCAACAGACCCTCATCAGGCCGATGACTTCAGTCATGAAATTTGATCTCTGAATAAAGACTCATGGGATAGTGAGAAGTGCTGCTTTAATAATTCAGTCATTTCATCAAACACGTTGGTATTAGGTGATCCCAGGAGGAGTGAAGACCTCTTTGTGTCAGATGCTTGGGCCCCAGAGAGTCAGAAACCAGGAAAGCACACTTCTGTTCATGGTTTTTTATCTTGTGTCCTTTAAGATAAGATGTTCTTATGATTAAAAAAATTGTAATCAGGAGGATTACTTAATATCTAGCACTGACATCCAGAACAGTTGTATTAACCACAGGGTCTGTTCAACTTCCAAGGATAAAGCTAGATTAGATTGTACACTCAAATATTTGAATGTGTGTTTAAATGACACAAATCAGGGCACTGTGTCTTACTCATTCACTTCAAACAATTCCACTGATTGCCTGCCTTGCATTTTTTTGAGGCTAACAGTAAAACTTATCTCTCTAGAGAGTGAAATGAGGTTGTGGGCTGCTGTTCGCCTGGTTCAAGGCCATGACCAACAATTCAGATCAGGTCAGGTGGCACCCAGCAACTAAGCAGATTAGCAGGTTGTACCTCTGTGTACTCTTTGTAGCTCCGATTGATCTCTGACAGACTCTCTCGGGCAGCCTTGCTGGCAGGGGAATTTGCAAAGGCTTGCTTCATTTTGCTGGCACCATCTTGGAGGCGTCTTTGGATACAGTAAGCTTCATAGAGTTCATCTACCTGCCAAAATCAAAACAGGAAAGACAGAGATATAAATATTTGTCACGATTGAAAGAAGTTACATAGGTCTCTGTTACATGCTTAAGGTACTTTGTTTCTGACCTCAACAAGGAGAATCTTGTAGGAGTGTTATTCTTTTAGACAGATACCAGTTATTTTCATTTTAGTCATTATGACCCATTTTCTGTCTCAAAACAGATTTCACTTTGATCCTGTTTTCAAATTACACAAAGTGAAAATGACTCTCATGCATTTTTTTGAGGTTATCATTGGAATTGTTGAAAATGATCCTTGTATGATTTAGTTGATCTACTGGTGGACGGTGTGAGTCAAGAACTGGACAATGAAGACAAGATGAGAGCTTTCTACATATGAGCAAACACTGGAAGAGTTTATGCAGTTTCACACCAAGGCAAAAACTTTGCAGTATAACTGGCTATTACCACTTCATTTTAAGAGGTATTGTCAAAAGGTGATATTTACACATCCAAATCCAGTATTTTTTTTTTTTTAAGAACTTGGGGCTATTTATTGAAAACAATTTTTGTAAAGTCTTGGCTCAACAACAGAGAGAAAATAAAGGTATTAAGTTATTCTTAAAATTAGCGTGAAATGACAATTGTCAAAACTTATCACAATGTCCACTTAAGAAAACTGTGAACTCTTTTGTATGTAAACTATACCACAATTTTAAAAAATAATCAAAGCAGTATAAATGAACTTTTTTCCTATACATCTCTACACTCATGCTTCTAAATAATAATATATCCCTTTCAAAGGACTACTGATTATCTTTATCACATAAGCCTGATAATCGCTGAATGCTTCTAAGGCAGTAATTCTCAATCAACCCAAGGTGATTTTGACTCCCAGGGGTCTACTGGCATCTAGTGGGAGAGGTCAGAGATGCTGCTAAATATCCCATAAGGCAGATGACAGCCCCCATGGCGAAGACTTATCCCAACATATCAATAGTGCTGAGGATGAGAAAACCTGTTCTAAAGTTATTCCTGATGATATTTATTTCTATAGTCTTGTACTATCTTCAGTTATCAACACACTAAACCAACCACAGTGAACTATAGGAATCTTCAGGCATATAACAAAGGACACTATCACCAGGCATTGGCAGAAGCAAATAAAACCTATTGCTTCTGGGAGAAAATTACCAAATGGGACTATTTGAATTTTCATTTCAGTACAAACTTCGTTCCCTCAAAAAAGAGGCTTAAGCTGTAGATCCAGAAGACGATGGAGATGCATATACTGGATTTACAGTTTAAGATTCTACTTTTGTTCTGAAGGCAAATTTTTGGCTGCTCACTAAAAAGCATACTACTAACCTATTAGAGTACTGTAATATTCCATAATTGCTTTCTCTGTTCAAACATCCATGACACTTAGCTTAGAATGTGAACATGAAGAGAAAGAAAGTTATTCTCTTGGTTAAAAGATTCGTAGTTGCGATTTACTTTAACAATTCACTCAACTTTGTTGAGATGAATTCCCAAACTGAAAAGAAGAGTCTTTTGTCTTCAGGGTCAAAGAATTTATCTCTGAAGTGTAAGACTCAAGGGGTGGCATAAATGCTGATAAAATCGTTTGGTTGGTACTGGCACGAACCATGATGTCCCTACTTTAAAACTAACCTAAGACTCACCTGGTGAGCTTGATAAATGCTGATGCCCAGGCCCCATTCTGAGGTGCTGATTCAATGGGTTAGGGCTGAGCCAGGAATCTGGAATTTTAAACATTGCAGATTGTTCTGATGCAAAGGATCCCCACCTGTGTTTCTAAACACTGCAGTGTTTAGAAACACAAGTGCCAATACCTCTTCCAAAGCAGGCCAGGCTGTTTCACACATGTGGTCTTTTGGGAAACTGCCCCTTCAAACGTTTCCCCTGCATTGGGTACTCCAAAGTTTCTGAGACTGTAATCCTCTCAACAAGGAAAGAGTGCTCACTGGACCATTAATACAGTTGTAATGACTTAATCCATTACTTTCCATTGAAAGAAAAGTTTATTATTTGTTTTCACTTAAATACCAACCTATGACTGAGCGAGACTGAATCCCTCATTTGTACAAAGGACCTGAGTGGGAACCTGGGTGGAAACTTTTGCCTTATAACACAGTCCCTCTCCTTGATCTGGCAGAGCGCACTTTTGTATGGAAGGCTCTATCTTCCTGTTTTGCAAACTGTTTGCCAAATAGTCTCTCTTCATTGTCCTCCCCACCCCCCCAAATATCAAACCATCCTAGCCAAATGGAGTTAAACTTTAGGACAAAGGATACCTATGTATCCATCTGAGTAGAAACTGGCCCGTTTGTTGGCAAATATTTGTCTTTCCTATAAGTCAGCAGTGGTTTTCATCAAATAAACTGATTAATTGACTCATTCAGTTACATATATTTTGTTAGGCCTCCTGTGCATAAGGTGCTGCACATACAGTACCGCTAACCTTTAAAAACCATTAGGCTTGTTGTATTAAACAACAGTGGGTACAAGATGAATAAATACCCCCTTCCTAATATTGATTTTGTTTTCTAGCCAATCTTTTGAACTAAACAGAATAAATTGTGAAAGATTTCTTGTCACACAAATACCTTCTGATGAATGTCATTGTTTTATTTACTGAGTTTAACAGAAATAGGAGCAATTTCAGATTTGCATATGTAATAAATATCTGTCAAAGTGAGAATGTACAAAAGCAGTAGCATACACATGTCTATACATACATATAAATCACCACAGAATTTTAAACTGGAAAGGATTCTTAGGACCATCTAGATTGAATACATGTACCTTCCCAGCCCATTTCACAGAGTGGAAAGCCAAGTCCACACAGCCAACGACATAACCATTGAGTCTGTGGCAGAGCTGGGACTAGAACCCCAGGCTTCTGACTTCTAGTAGAGAGATCTGCTAAAACCCCCAGTCTCTCCACTTGGAAGAGAGGCTGACAGGTATGGATGGGAACAGGAATTGCTAATGGTATGGGGTTTAGCTGTCCCCAAAGGGAAATAGTCTCTAGGTTGCACAAGAAATTCCTCATCGTGTCCAGAACAGGGAGGGTGAGAGTCTCACTCCACACTAGGCTGGTTGGACCATCACCGACCTATTTACAGGGTTCATGGCTAGATGTCAGGGACCTGACAAATTGGTGCACATCTAGGGGCAATGGGGATGAAAAAGCACTTGGAAACCACGCCAAATGGGGAAGGAATCAAGAGCTTGAGAAAAATTAGGGAGGCACAACGACAACTGTCTTTAAGTATTTGAAATACCAAGATGTATATAGGACCAGAGGGTAAAATTAGGCAAGTATGAAGTTTTTTGTGGGGTCAGTTTGGTTCAATCTCATCTCTACCCATCCATCACTGAGGCTACAAGCCCTCCAACAGGCACCATGCATACCGTGCAGAAAGCACTCAATAGATGTGGGACTGAAGTAGAGAACCAACTGTGCTAGACGATCAGGCTTTCCGTTCTTATTCCTCCATCTTTACTACCTGTTGGAGGCCTTAACTGCTAATCAGCTTATCTTATTTTAGATTAGAAATTCTCCATTCTCTATTCTCTGTGGATGCTACGCTCAAGTCAAAGGTGTATTGATAGGTCCCTGAGAACTGAAAAACAGAGGCAAAGACAACAGGGACTTCAGTTACCTTACTGATGTGAAACTCCAGGCGTCTCATGTATCTTTCAATGGTTTTAATTTGCTGAAATTAAAAGAATAAGTTTGAAAAAATGAAGCCATTTCCAGTTCAATTGATTTAGGCTTGTGAGAATATCTTTTTTATTATCTCATACTCAAAAGTACCAGAAAATGCTAAATATTTCCCCTGCCCTCCAATTTCTGTTGTTATTTTAAAGATTCTCTAATATCAATTCAGAAAATATTTTTAAAAAATATTCTGAGAGATGAACTTGAGTTAGTTTTTGAAATCCTTGCAATTTAGTATCAAGGGAGGCCTATCAAATGGAATTCATCAGAATTCTAGCAGGACAGTATCACATTGGAGTATATTTAAATTTCTTCATAATAATATAATTTTCTGTTCTAAGATGTCTGTTTTTTCTTCAGATTTTATTGTCTCTGAAATTGGAGTGCATTTTATAATTGCTACTGGCCAAATGACAGACAGCTGCCTGTGCATGCTCAAAGGTAATCATAGTTGTTCACATGTCATCTCTTTGAGTTATGAACATTATTGTTATTACATGTATTTAATTTAATTGCCCTTTAAAATATCTTCAAAAAGAATATAGCATGATTTAGCATTTAGATAAAGTTATTCTGTATACAGAAAGGCATGGAAAGAACAGTAGCATATGCAACAAAAAAAAAAGGAAAGAAAAAAAAAACCCGCTACTTCTAAATAGCCTATTAGAGTTTTATCAGGAAGTATAAAGTACAAATTATAAGTGGAAAGAAAGAACCATCAGAGTTTAACTGGAATCATTTTTTTTTTCTTAGTGGCACATAAAATAATGGTATATTTTCCAATCAAAAAAGTTTTAGATTTGATTAAAATATAGTAGTTAATATTTAGAAACAACACAGTTTAGGACCTCCAAATACTTGGGAAGTTCTTAAACTTATGAAAACAATCAGAAACTCTATAACCTGGTGGCATTTTTACAGAAATCACCTTAAACACTTTATTGTAGATCAAAGTTCTTTTATCATTCTTATCAGAAAAAGCATGAATTTTTCCAGGATTAGGAAAACCATCAGTTCTCTAGGATTTTACTCTTCCTAAGAGGGTCTGTCATTGATGTCTACTTAAGGAGGCAGAGTTTTATTTCTGAGCAACATCCCAACATAGAATGATAACTTACCTTGTCTAGGTCATACAGCACACCCTAAAATAAAAAAAGAAGTATCTGATTAAAACATATCTTCCACAAAATTGTTACTAATATTAACAGAGAAATCTAGCCTGCATTTCCACATTACTTGTGAAATAATGATCAGTTCCTCAAAGTTCCACTAGATTTTTTGACATTTTCTTTCTTTTTTTTTTTTTAAAGATGACCGGTAAGGGGATCTTCACCCTTGACTTGGTGTTGTCAGCACCACGCTCTCCCAAGTGAGCTAACCGGCCATCCCTATATAGGGATCCAAACCCGTGGCCTTGATGTTTGTTATCAGCACCACACTCTCCCAGGTGAGCCACAGGCCGGCCCTTTGACATTTTCTTTAAAAGAGTAAAAATACAGGTTATTTTATTTTATTTATTTATTTTCACGGATGTGGAGTTTCAACAGGTTATTTTCAATATCAGTAAGAGTATTTTTAAAAGCCAGTATCTTCTTACACTCTTTCCAAGAATTACACCCAATCCTCTCTGCCCCTTCAGAGTTTCAAGGTTTTCATGTGCTCTGAGCTCTTCCGACAGATTGCTCTCCTGTGTCTACATACTGAGGGGCACATAAATTCATGTTCACCTTTTAAATTTTTAAAAATAAATGGTGTTAACATAAAATGTAGTAATGGTATATATATGTGTGTTAAAAAAATACTTGCTCTGCTATTTAAACACATAAAATTGGTATTTAAGAAGAGTTCTCGAGGGTGGTGAAATGCTTTTCACTGATTATTTTTAAAGCAAGTTCATGTCCTGTGTGCACACAATATCACAGTATAATGGGTGCACCATCCTCACATGCCCCATCTGAAGGGTTTTTACGCACACTAGGTCCTGGCGGAAGCCTCTCTGTCCAGTCACTCTGCAAAGGAGCAACAGTTTGCAGCCAATGAGGATGTCAAGGTCATTCGAAAGCTCTGAAGGCCATCCCACAAGGAGTTCCACATAGATCGGGGCTATTTATATTCTGACATTAATAGAATATAAAATCTTTTAACCTTGATAAAGCCTTTAACCTCTAAGCCTTTGGGAAAAAACGCTATACAAGAGTACTTCAAAAAGTTCATGGAAAAATGGAATTACAAGATGATACAAATCTTCCCATGAACTTTCTGAAGCACCCTCATACATTTTACTGCATCTTCTAAAAAAAGGAAAAGCCAACAACTGCTAACCTATAGCTTCCCTCAAAGAGAAATTTTCTCTAGGTTGCACTGAAAACTCCCGAGAGTGTCCAGAACAAAAGGGTGACAGTCCCACTCCACACTAGTCTACACGTATGTAGACTTTTTTTGGGCTTTCTCATGCCTTGAAACATTAAGGTGTAATATTATTTATAACTGAACAAAATCCTTTAAAACAGTGTAGACACCTCTTCAACCAGACAAGTCCTTACTTTCCCTAGAAAGAGGAAATTTGCAATACAATGTGTAATCAAACTGGCGCAAGGACTCCTTCAACTTCTCAGACCTTTGAGTCTCTCTCTTTTCCCTCCCTGACATCATGACCTATTACATCTTTAAAAAATTGGAGATAAAGTAAAAGTTCTTGGTTCCAAATTCTGTACATACTAACAATATGCTGGGAAAACTCCAATTTTTCATTTTCTTATATTATTTGGGATGGGGGGTAATAGGGATTTTAAAAAAAATTTTTTCCTGATTATAAAGTTTATCTGCATAAACATGCCTGGTAAATATTAAAAAGTATTAAGAATAAAGCATTAAGAAGAAAACTCAACCTCTTCTTCCTTCTAAAATACATACCAGGATGCAGCCAGTACTTTGTTCCTTCAGTCTACTTTTCTTCCTTTTTTTGGCTTCTGGCTGGTATGGGGATTTGAACCCTTGACCTTGGTGTTATCAGCACCATGCTATACCAACTAAGCAAACTGGCCAGCCTCGATCTGCTCTTCTTAAACTTTCCTCCCCACTCCCATCCAGTAAAAGAAGATACTTAGCCAAAAAAAAAACAACAACAACAAAACACTGTGTTAACGTCCTAATGACTGGATGGTACCTACCAGGCGAGAGTTTCTTTTCATATCTTTTAACTGAGCTGTCAACTTGTCCAGCTCTGTCTGGTGAACCTCCAGATATTCACTGCAAAGATAAGACAAGCCATGCTCGTGAACTCTGTGATTGTTACCTGGAATCCGGAGCTGTTGCTGACCTTTTCCTGCTGAAAGGGGATTGAGAATCTAAACCTGGCTCTGTAGCTGGGGAGGAGGCTTTATATTTTTTCTAGTCTTTCAACATTTTGAAAGTTCTAGCAGTTGCATCTGGTACTATCCAGCTGGTCAAAAAGGAGAACTCCTGTCAGGCTGAAAGTCCAATGGGGAGCAAAGGGGAAAGATGCCCATGGAGTCAGTCCTGGGTCTGGGTTCACAGATTTCCGTCTAGTTATATACAACACTGAATGTGGATGTCTCACTGCACACGAGGGAAGTTTTATTCTGGGCAAACGATCCCTGCAATAGACTCAGGGAGGTTTCAGAACCCTTCTTCAGCAGTCTCTGGAATGGATATATACCTGTCCACCATTGTTTAAGGAAAATCCAATACTGTATGGAGTTAAATATAAACAGATTACTGTTTCAGGCCTCCTTCAATGTTACTGATGTGATATGGAACCCCAACATATTTCACATCCTTGGGATTTGTTTAAGCCTCCCTCAATCATGGTGTAAGAATAAAATACCTACTACAGAAATAGACATTTTAAAAATGGTCTCATAAGATTAGCTTTTCTCTGACCCCCTGGCCATTTTAGAAAGGAAACAGATTTTCTTTTTCTATGGACTGCAACATCAGGTTGAATGTTCTTACTCAAGTCCATTTTTCAAGGCCCTGTAGACCTCCTCCACCCTTTTAGGCTGAGGCTCTTTGGGAAGGTTGCTGTTTTTGTGTCCTAAATTGTGCATTTTCTTCAGTTTGGCCTGAGGCTTCTTAAGAGCTGAGGAATTTTCAATGAAGGAATTACACCTATGGGGGAAAAAAAGAAAAGAAAAAATTGTGAGCCCTGAGAATCCAAAAGGATTTGACCAAAGAAGTGCCTCTTTAATCATCTTGTGTTTGATGAGCGTCCTCTGGGGAAGGTAACGTTCCCTTGTATATTGACAGATCGGAGCCATCCTACATTTCGTTTCCTGGTGTTAGATTTGTTAACTGCTGAAATCTGAAAGCTTTGCTGGGCAGAGGTTACCCAGAATTGAAGCTTGGTGATGTGTGTTCTCAGTGAAAACGTATCATTGCACTAGACCTTGTAGGAAGCCAAGGACAAACAGTCCCAGGCAGAAATAATGAACAGGCAGAAGTATATAATTCAACAGAAAAAACATGTGCACTATGCAATATCATGTATAAGCATTAAATTCAAATAGGATGTGAAAGAATCCTAAAAAGGAGCCATAAGCATGACGAACGGCTAATTCTATATGACATTAAAGGAAAGCACATGTCACTGGACGGACAGCATTTTTAAAAGCTTTGTGTTTACGGAGTAAATTATGATTAAGTATAACATAAAAATTCAACATCACCATTAGTGGCAGGGAGGGAGTTTGCAGTGGCAAGATGAACACCTGATAACTCGAACCCAAAGGACTGGTCTGATTAGGAGATTGAGAGGCCAGACCACTCATTGATCTGGTGACCTCCGAGTCTGGCAGGTGCCTGCTGGGTGCCTCTCAGGTAGGTTACTAGTTAGGCTCCTCTGCCATCACCATGTGCACCAAATGGAACAATATAGGTTAAAGCCCAGTAAGGTTCCTCGGAGGGTAGGACCGTTATCATGTAAGAAAAACTGAAGATGATGTTATGACCTGTTACCTTTCACTACCTGTGATTTTTGCTTGGGTTCCCTTACGTCCTGTTTTGGATGAAAGGGGATCCCAAGGAAACCAGCAAACTAACTTTCACAACTCTTGTGTGAATAGCATCTGCTTCCCAGAGTCAATCTGCAGAAGCATAGTCTTTATCCACTGCATAACTTCATACCAAACATAGTCTCCAAAATCTGAATGCAATGGAAAATGTGTCTCAAGAAGGGATGGGGGTAGGCAGAGGTCTATATGTATATAGCTAGCTTATCCTAAATCCTCAGCCATTTTCTTTGCAGGAGAAATTTTAGATGACAGAAAAGAAACTACAGCACTTAATTTTTGGTACATCTTTTCCATGAAAAAGATTAAAATAGCATGTGTGTGTGTGTGTGTGTATGTGTGTGTGTTTTGGTGAGGCCACATGCACACAGACCCTCTCCAGAACATCAAAGCTCACTTCCTTCTTGAGCTGCACCCAGGAGAGAACCACACAGAACTTACCTGGATCGCCTTTCCTGAAGGCCACTGAAACCCGCGAAGGACTGGCTTCTAATGATCCCATTGGGCCCTCCAGGTGAAAAGGACTGGGATCCTACCAACATGATTTCTGGGAGTCTGGTTGGTAGTCCTATAACACAGTGGAAAGATTATGGGAACTTACAAGCAGGTTCCAGACAGAAAATACACTAAGCTTGTTAACAATGATAAAAGCTGTGACACAAGGTAAAGTGAGTCATGTGGGTATTAGATGCTTGTGGCAGTCCTCCCGATGGCACGTTCTTTTTAAGCCGAGGGGTTCAACTCTCAGGTAAATAAAAAAGATATCCACCTACCTAGACAAAAATAAATATAAATCACACAATATTATCAACCACTTTAGGTTTCCTTCAAGAATTCTTTACCTTCACAAACATGAAAACTTTTGCAATGTTTGTTTGCAACAACCAGACAAGAACAACAACACACAAATAGGCCAAATCAAAGCTTCAGACAGGTCCTGTATCAAACTCAAAATGTAGTCGGATCTTAAGGTGGAATTCTACACCTAGAAGTCATAGGCTAAAAACACTAGGTTTCTTTAGAGATGAACTTACTTAAACTTGTTCTCTCTTCTATCTTTCAGTTTATTTTGAAAGATAAGATTGTGCCACTACTGTGGCAGTGCGAAATAAGAAGGGTAAAGGGAGTGCTCACAAAAGAAGTGGTAATCTAGGTTAGATAAGAACGCAAGAGAGGGAAGAAAAGTAAGAGAGAAACAGAGCAGAAAGCATACAACCCCTGCCCAGAAAGCCCAGTTGCCTGCTGGGCTTTCGTGAAGATTCACCACAATGGACCAAGATGTGTTATCACAACACAACTTCAGCTGCCGAAGATTATTTCTCCCAAAGGATTGCCCTAGAACTGTTAGGTAATTCTAGTCTCATTAGATCAGGAAGACTCAAGGCACATACCACTGTCTTACCAGGTGACTTCAGCCCAGAGAGGATGACGTGCTAGCAGGAAAAAGGTGAGATAGCTACTGTAAAGGTGGGCAGACACCAAACTGGTGTGTTTGAATAACAAATGCCCTTTAAAGACCCAAGGAAAAAGGAAGAAGAGCTACTAAACAACAGCAGCAGAACTCTCCTGTTGTGCATCCAGATATAATGCAAAGACCAACTTCACTAGGCCCTCATCAAAGCTACACAGCAGCTCAGCAAGGAAGGTTTGGAGTTACTGCCCCAAACAGAGAACAGCAAACAGCTCCCTCCCCCAAGCCGCTGCAGGTTTTTAAATCCCCTCCCACCCTCTCCAGGAGAGAGCAGCTCTGGAGTTCCTATGCATTCTTGCAGGGTTCAGGTGCTGACTCACTCGGCAATAGGTCTGGCAATAGGCTTGCTCTTTGATCTGGGTGGGACACAAATCCCATATCAGCTGGCGAGAGGAAGCTTAAGTTTTGGGGCATTCTTCAGGATTTTAAAAGTAATGAAGTAGAAGTATGTATGAGCAGTAAAAGTAAAATTAGTGCAGGGATGGCCAGACAAAATGCAGGTGCAGATAAGGCTCTCTCCAGTAACTTCTCTCCACCCCCGAGGCTCAGAAATAACCCCAATTCCCTTAAATCCTTAATAAAGTTCTCCTCACTGCTCTCTGCTGGTTACTAAGGGGTCTGTCTACATTTCATTAAGGATACATTCCTTATGCCCGTAAAGCAGGCCTATGCTGTCACTGTATCTATAACATGCAAACTTCTAGTAAATATCGAGAAAGCATGGTGGTTTATGTTCTTTCTGCACCCGATAATTTGATAAGCAAACACCGAACTTAAAGTCTTAATTTGGCAAATTTTATTTGTATTGTATCATTTTGTAGATTATTGTTCAATACGTCTATTGCATTATGGACATTCTTTAGTCACAGGAAAAGACTTAGAGTATTTGAAATATTTAACTGTACCATTGTTGTGTAGCTCCTAGAAATTGTATTTTTTAAACCAAGAAAATGTTCTCTCTTATCCACTGGATCAGTAGTTTACAGATGCCTGAATCCCACCATCCGGCATTCTGACTTAATTAATATGAGGTTTGAGATGGGTATGGGGATTTTTAAGATGTTCCCCAATGATTCTGATGTTCAGCAAAGTTTGGGAGCCACCACCTTAGAAGAAATTTTGACTATACAGTCAGTTGCACTAGTGATAGGGAAAAAATCAGGTTGGTTGAAAATTTAAAACTTCTGTTAAAATAACCTATTATTGATAAATAAGAATTTACCAAATCTGACTTTTAAAAAATGTTATTCAGTCTTAAACTCTGTTTTGCAAAATTGAACTGACTCATTAAATGAATTGAATGTTAGAGAGTAAAACATATGTACCAGATTGTAAAATAATTTTCCTTCTTCCTCTTCTTCTGTAATAGGTAAGAAAGGCTCTTGAGAATGAAACAAATGTTTATCTAGGATTCTAAGATTGTAAAATGCTTTGGGAAGGGGAAAAATCCTCAGAAACTTTTCATTAAATTTACATGTGGAATAGATGACCACTGGGAACGTGACTGGGTGAGCAGTTTTGTTAGCGTTTTGTATGCCTGTGTGGTCTGAGAAATCATTATCTATCAGGAAAGAATTTGGCTGAGAGCTGAGATCCTTATCCAGCCATCAATTCCCCTAAAGGCTGACACACTGCCCAAGGAGAATCGTAAAATAAGCATGCACATGCACAACATCAGGCTCTTGGAGAAATAAAGGAATAGTTTGGGGCAGGGTAGAGGAGGGGGTATTAAGAATAAGAGTATACAACATCCTGCTTCCCCATATCCCCTAATTCTGATGCAAGGGTGATGGCTCTTTGCTACTCTTCTTCCAGCTTCCCCAGCTCTTCCCCAGTTGCAAGTTATCTTGCAGCTCTCTGTTATCTTTTTAACCACCCCACTCCTACCTCTCAGCACCCTATGTCTTCAGACCACTCCTTGACTTCCTAGAAAGTCCAATAGACCTGCTGTCTTTCCAGCTTCCAGCAAAACTGCCCCTAAACCTATATTACTCATCTTCAGGTTTTAAGGATATACTTACTCCTGCCAAAGTAATTAGCATTTTAATTGAAGGTGCTCCATTGGCCCAAAAGCCTTAACCTGAAGAAAGAACTGCATGCAGTTTGATTGCAGTATCATGCCTGGTAAGGGTGTAAAGTGATATTAAAATTTTGGAAAATAATTTGGTGGTATCTATTTAAAATGTAAAACACACTTATCCTTTTAATGTGACACTTCTATTCTTTGGTATCTGCTCTAGAGAAATACCCAAGTGCACAGAGACACATACAGGGATGTTCATTATGGTCAATGTTTGTAACAGTGGGAAAATGGGAAATGTTAGTTAATACACTGTGGTATAACCACAGTGTGGAATACTAAGTAGCATTAACAGCACTATGCCCACATAGATTTCCCAAGACAAACTGCAGAATGAAACAGAGTATGATACCAGGAATGTTAAAAACAAAATTATATAAAACTATGTTCATGAATAGAAAAGTTCTGAAAGTATACACAGACAGCTAAGGAGAAGTGGGATTGAGTGATAGGAACATTTTTTTTTTTCTGCATCATATTAATTTTTACAGAGGAAATGTATTCATGTATTATTCATATGATGCAAAGTTCTTTTTGAAACTGCAGACATTTGGAGTTGTCTAGAGTTGGGAGTGAAGGGAAGAGAGAGCTCACATACAACATCATATGATATAACTGTGTTCGGTAACAACTATGTTTATGTAGTTGTTTATATTACGTCTTCTGGAGGAGAAATGATTTCCAAGAAATAATGTATTAGCTTTTATAAATTCTGATTACATCAGAACTATTCATATTCCCCAATGAAGTCCTTATGAGTTCAACTTCATTATTTTCATCTGCAAAACTTTTAGAGGTGAGACTGTTCTCCTGGTAGTATGCACTATACCTGATATATATCGCTAAGGGGCACCAAATACCATATCTAATAAGCAAGAAATTCCACATAAAACGTCAAACTTGTCTTTGGATGCTGCTACTTGGAACAGCTGGGGCTTTGAAAAATGCCTGCAGTCCCTACGTTACTGTCTCCTCATCTGGTCTTTTTGAAAATTCCAGCAGAAATAACACTCATTCTTGTGTATTAAATCCCGTTTACTTTGTTGCAGGACCCTCCTCCCTGCAATCACACCAGGTGGCTACCCCTGCCCTGCCATTTTCATAACCAGTGGAAACTAGATCTTTCTGGAAAGAATCCCAATGACCTTGACTAAGAGTTGAAAAACCCTACCTATCTCAGCTGAGCCTTTTGGCACGGAAGCCTGAAAGCCACAGCTGTTTCTCTTCCCCATTCTTCAGACAATGAAAACTGCTGCCTTCTCCTTGGCTATGCAGTGCAAAGTCCCAATTAAACACACAGCAGCATCTTTTGAATTACAATGAGATACAGGTACACTGTGATACAGGTACACTGGGCCTTGTGGATGCTATGAGCCACCGCCTGACCTGGACACCTTGTGTCTATTTAAATTAGAAGGTAACTCATCAAATCAGAAGGCAGATTTTGGTCAAGAGCACTGAGGCAGATAAAAAGAGATCAAGGGATCAAGAGATTCCCTCCTCACCCCACTGCTCTGGTTGGATCTGAAGTAAAAAGTGGAATATGATTGCAATTCAGCAGGGAAATTGCTAGCTACTCAAAGAACTCAGAGATAACCTCACTCTTAAGAATAATTGATAGGAATCAACATGGGAGGGCTGCTTGGAGTTGGGCAGTGAAGGACATCCATCACAGAGCAGGCTTATGCAAGTGGTGGGAAATGTTTGGGAAGTGCAGTCTAGGTGACAGTTCTACTTCCCATTCTATTTTTATAATTGGCATTCTGGCTTGTACGTTCTTGGGAATTGGATTAGCTTGAGTTAGCAAGCCTCTCTTCAAATTTCAACAATTCCACTATGAGGCTGGTGCGGCTAGGTGAGGATCCTGATAGTCCAACAACTGGCCGACCTCCTTTCAACATCTGCCGGGCATGGATCTCCAAACTGACTAGCTCAGAGTGAAAGTGCTGGAGGCATTAATAACCTACCAAGCAACTGGGCAAATTGACTAGTGGTCTAGAAGAAATTTCAATATTGAGGGTTAGAATTAAATATACTGAGACTCCTTAAAGGAAATAGGATTCATTAGATTATTTTTAGTTTTTACAAGTATAAAAGCACTCTCCTATATTAGGAAAATACAGAAAAGTAGAAAGAAGGCAGGGAGGGACGGGGAGAGAAGACCCGCATTGCTTATACTACCCAAAGAGAACCACCAGTAGAATTTTGGTGTGTTTGATTTTCTTCAACCTTCCCTCTCCATATAAAGCATGATAATTTGAGCATACTGCATGCTAAATTTTGTATCCTGCTTTTTTCTATCAGATTCTTTTTTTAGAGCTATGCTGAAGGGTTTATAAATTAGCTTTTTTCTTAAACCATCTTTAAAAGGATACTCAGGTCTACCCCATATTCCATGGGCTCCTTTGGATAATAAAACCAACTAGTCTTTATTATATACGCTTTTTATTTCTGATTTTAAGATATGGCAGCTTTGGCTAAAGGCAAAGGAAGCTCCTGCAAGGATAAAACCAGGGCTTTTCTATGGGAAATAGGAGAGTACATGAGCATTTGTACATGCTTGAGTTGCAGCACATCGAGCATCACAGAATTAAAAATACAAGCACACAATAGCTGGATGTTATCGTCTTAACTCATATGGTGTTTTCTTGTTCTAAAAATTTAACCAAATTTTCTATCTAATAAGAACACAGACAGGTAATTCTGAAAGATCCTTACTGATAGAAAATATAAGAGAAGTCTGTGTTTTCCGAATGAAGGTAGTAAGGTTATCTCAGTTCTTGCCAAATCATTTTTCATGAGGGCAAAATGCCAATTTAGAAACCGATAGTTGTCCATTTCAAAGCTATGCCATCGTCACAAGCTAGATGGAGACCAACCCTCTGAGACAAGACAATTGACCAACAGAGCAGTTGGCAGGTCACTGGCAAAAGTAAAAAATTCTGCAACCAATTCAAGAGTTTGCCTGAGGCCAGGGATGGGAGCAGTCAGAGGAGCCATGAAAACATTCATGGGGTGTGGAAATGTTCTAAAACTGTATTGTGGTGATGGTTGCACAGTTGCACAAATTTACTGAAACTCAAATTATACACTTAAGATGAGCAAATTTTATGGTATGTGAATTTTACATCAATAAAACTTAAGAAATCACTACCAATTTCTAAAAAAGTTATCATTCCTTCTGCAAGAGGAAGTGCCAGGAAATCAGGACTTGGAAAGGAAAAGATGAATCAATAAGCAACCACCTGAAACCTGGATGCTTTCATGATTTCATCTTTTCTCCCAGCGAGGCCACGTCAGATGCAGCACACTGCCCCCCCCCCCCCCGGCACTTTCTGAGTCATGTCTTCATGCCCAACTCGGGTTCGTCCTTTCTCCTTTCCTAACAATGCCATCCTGTTTATGCTCCCCCTACATCTTGGTCAGGAGCAGAAGTATAATTCAGTTGTCTGAAAGAGGCACACGGGCCAGATGTAAATAGCCTGCCTTGCTAAATGATTATTTAAGATGAATTCTAAAAATAGGTGTCTGCATATTATATGGTCACAAGGTACCTATTACAGAACAGTTGACTAATCTTTTTTTTTTTTTTAAGTAGATATATTTGTCATTAGCTTTTTTTTTTTTTAATGTATGGCTGTTTTAAAATAAATCAAGGCAGTCTAATATTTGCTTCTCAAGTGGCAACATTGTTTGCTAACCAAAGAATAAATACATGCATGATACCTTGCGCTGATTGACTAAGACAAGTGAGGTGAATGGATGAAATGATTTATGGAACAACCTAGCATAGTCTCCCTCCTCTGCAAGGGAAATGGGCAGGTGTTCTAACTGGCCTCTTGGGCAAGTACTAAGCCCGATGAACCCCAGATTCTGTATCTGTAGAATAAATGTAGTAATTCCTCCCCATTTTAACAGATGAGCACTGTAAGGTTCAACTGAGATCAAAGCATCATCCAATCTTACAATCACAGGGATACATGGGTGTCTTCTAAACTGACTTCCCCCTATCCTTGTAGATGGCTGGACTTCTGCTTAAACACACACAGAAAACGAGGAAGTGCTTTACAAAAGGTAAAGTGTTTGAGAAACATGATGATTGCTACAATAAAGACTTAGGTTCAACTAACTTGGAAAAAAACAAAGGAAGAAAAAGAAAAACTACTTTTCAGAATCTCTGGAGACTGACATCAATTATTTACTTTCCCTGTTTTCTAAGATTCCATCAATCAACACATCATTCTTAAACACACTGTATGTGCCCAGCACTGGCAGGATGCTACGTGTTGTCCAGGATCCAAAGAGAACCTAAGACTGAGCTCTGCTTTAAAAAAAAATTTTTTTAAAATAATTTAATTGAGAAGACAATATGACAGTACATAAAGCAGAGGGGAGACAATTTTTGATGTAAGAAATAACACAAAGTGAAATTTTAAGTGGTACCTTTTTCTAATGCTCCAAGGGAAGCAGCAGAGTAGAGATGGTAAAAATGTGGACTGTGGAGTCAGACAAATCCGGGCTCCCTTTGGGTTCTACAGTTTACAGCTATTTGAACTTTTGCATGTTAACTTCTCTGAAACCCAGTTTGTTTGCATAAAAGGATGAACATTTCAGAGGATTTTTGTGCAGTGAAAATGAGACAATACACACAAGGCTTAGTATGTAGTAGGTGCTTAATAAGACTAGCTGTTAATAATAATTTACAACAAGGAGTTCTCTAAAAAGAGTGGGAGGTAAATGAGACAGGAATAGCCAGGAAGTTTCATAGGGAAGATAAAACTTTGGCTACATCCAGAAGTGAGCTAAAGAGGTAGAAGCTGGGGAAGGTTGACATGGTAGCTTTTTGAAGATGACAATTTTTAGGTAATTAAAAAAACTGAATGATAAGGATGAAAACCACGGGCAATTTGGAAGCCAGTTCAAAAGTCAATTAAAATTCTTTTTTGATTTTGAAATAATTTGAAGCTTACAGAAAAGTTGCAAGTACAAAAAGCTCTCATCTACCCTTCATCCAAATTCACCATTTGTTGACATCTGCCACATTTACTTTGTCATTGCCCCAATATATATACATACACTCACACATACATATTATTTTTTCTGAATCCTTTGAGAGTAATTTGCATGAACACATTTATATACATTCCTCCCCCTCCATTAAGTAATTTGCAGATAGGATACAGATATGGTCCCAGTACTGGTGATGTTAACTTTGATCACTTGGTTAAGGTGTTGTTGGCCAGTTTCTCCTCCAGACAGTTACCATTTTTGCCTTTGTAAATGATAGGTAGTTGATGAGGAGGTGTTTTGAGGCTATGCAAATATCTTATTTCTTTAACCCAGGAGTTTCAGCATCTATTGATGATTCTTGCCCAAATCAATTATTACTATGTTGGTGGCAAAATGGTACTCTTTGAACTCCATCCTTCCATCTACTGTAAGAAAGAGCTTTCCCTAATCTTTTTATTCATTCACTTATTTCTTTGTCAGTATGAACTCATGGATCCTTATTTTATCCAGTGGGTTATAACCCATTACTATCATTGGATGCAAGAGCCAATTGTTTCTTGAAGCAGTTTCTGAGCAGCAAAGCCAAAGGAATCTCACCTTGTGAATTACAAAACTTTGAATTACTTGTGGGAATTAACATATTTGGTAACTCACTTGTATTCTAATTATTTTCTTGACTGTCTCTTCTCTTTAACCAAGCTTGAGGGTGGGTACCAGCTGCATTTTGAAACTTCTCTGATGCTCAGTACAGGGTAAGATAGCAAAAGCATTGGCTCTGGAGCCAAGTTGACCCAGGTTTCACCCAAGCCACCTGTTCTCTCTCTGCCCCAATTTTTCTTGTCAATAAAATGAGGATAATACCTAAGTCACTAAGGTTGTTAGGAGGAGAAAATAAGATAACTTATGTAAAGGGCTTAGTGTGGAGTAATGATCTTTCCTACTAACTAGAGCTTGCAATTTGAAGATATCTGACTTTTATCAATCAAATGGAATGTGCTAATTATAAACCCATACGCATTGTACAGGTGAAGAAATACATAGAGATGAAGTAATCTGACATTACTGCTCTCCCCTTTTTCTCTCTTTTATTCCTCCTCAAAGCAATGACAGCAGAGTATGCTGAAGCTATTTTAAGGGTCTGGCTGAGTCATTTAAAGAGTAAAGAAGAAATGTTAATAGCATGTCTATTCATTGGGGCAGTCAACTGTAGAAATTTCTAGATAATTGACACTGTTTTAGCCTTGGGGAAAATGAAAACTCTGTTTCTTCTTTCGTTCTGGTGTATTAAATAAATGCAGTGAGTAGCAGCTGGCCTCACGATAATTAGAAGAGAAATGATTTGGGACATAAAACTCGCTTAAATCTCATGAGGGATTGGGTTGATTTTGACTCATGTTGTCATAACTCATTTTAAAATACAAAATCTGGAACACTTGGAGACCTTCATTTGGTGCACACCACACATCAAAACAGGAACAACTGTTTTCTGGTTAGGAAAAAAAAGAGCATTTTGCACTTAAATGAAGGCTGAAGCTGTTTGCAATAATAAACAAATTTGCCTATTTTAAAAAATAGCAAAACACATGTATATCAAAAAGGGAACATCTCTTGGGGACATGGTTTTCAGAGACAGCTTTGCTGATCCTGCTGAGAGAAAAATACACCCACCAGGAACCCTCATTTTTGATCACCATATTCAAAATGCATGAGCTGATGGTTACATTAACTACCCTGACCTGACCATTATACAACATATATGTGTATCAAAACATCAGATTGTGCCCCATCAGCATGTACAATTACAATGTGTCAATTAAAATAAACTTAAAAAAAAATTTAAAAAACACAAAACGCTCCTCCACAGAAGAAAATGTCCCCATGCCCAGCATTATCAGCCTTTCAGGCATATTTGGATGCTGCCTGTTTGTCCCTAGAGCTCGGCAAGGAGCTCGGCAACTCATTTCTGGCTGATAGTGATTGTTGTTTCTTTACTTCAAAATAGCATCAACATGATACTGACGTCTCTTCTGTTGCTATTTGACTCTACTGAAATAAGTACCATTTCTATAAGCTCACATTTTTTATTGTTCTCACTAGAACTGAGCTACATCTTTGGAAATCCTGAACAGAAAAAGCCATTAGGCTCTAGGCGAATGTACCCAACAGTGTGCTGGGAAGTATAATTATGTACCATGTGCTCGCTCCCTTGCCCAACATGTGTGACTAACGCTGGTGTTCGTTAATGGGCATGAGAGTCAGGAGAAAAGTGAAATCAAGCCTTATAAATAAAGCTGCATGCTATATTTCACCTTACAGAAAGGAGAAGAAATTATCTTAAATGAAAGCTTTTCAGATACAGCCTGCATAACCAAACTAATAAATTTTTCATATGTCCAATTAATTTCTTTCTGGACATCCTAAGAAGTAAACTGAATTGATGGAGGATTGCCTAGAAATTATGTGATGGCAAATATAGCTAAAAACACTGACTCAATTATGGTATTGTCATATGATCATGACCTTTTGAGTAGGAGGTTAAACCGTTGCAGCAGAAGGTAAAGCAATGGACTTAACACTGAGGCAGTCCTTTTAAACTCAGTTGCATTCGTCATTTTATTCCTGTTGTTATGACAACACTTTTAAAAGCAGCACTTCAAATGCTTAGCATTCAGGCATCTTATTATAGACTTGAAAATAATACATGCGGGTATGAAGTGCTGCTGCTAAAGGTTTGAAAAGGGGCCTGGTGATCATCAAGGGATGCAGAGTTAGAGCACCTGGACTCCTTTCTCTGCTTTGGCCCCCAGAGCTGCTTAACTTTGCTTTTTTCTCCCCTCAAGGGAGTGAGCGCTCATCCAGGGAAGGAAAGCTTCAAGAATTTATGTGGGAAGATACATATTATTATTCACAGTCTCTATTCTGTGATTGTATTTGTGAAATAATTTCACGACCTTATATATTTCATTCTCTTGATTACAGCTTGTATAATGCAGTTTTTAGAAGTGTTTAAACGATGCTGTGTTCTGATTGATTTCACTTGCTTATTGTTAGCTATCAGACTGATTCATTTATGTAAATATAACTTATGGAAATAAAGCCTTCTCAGAACACAGAATTACTATGAAAATTAATAATGGATAAAGGGATATTGCTGTTGGAGTGAACCTGTCACATCAATCAGTGACCTGTTGTGTTTGTACTACAGTCTGATAAAAGCAGAAAAGTGTTCGTTAAATTTAATGTTTTAACTTTTTTTTAGCAACACAGAAAAAGGAAGATGTTTCTACTAAGGAAATGAGCTAGTTGAATGTTGGCATTTATGGATTAATAGGTTGAAATTTATCCATCATGTTTAATTCTCTCTGCCTTGAAGTGAATTTCTCTGATAATTTTACCTGTCTTCTTAAATCTGTGGCATTTTGTATGAAATCATGTGATTTATTACTGAACAAAGTATAGCTGACCAAAAAAAAAAAAAAAAAAAAATTGAAGAAAGAAAACCAAAACTGATTCATTGCAGAAGAACCCAGTGTCACAGAGTTATTCTAGGATCCTAACAGGATAAGGCCGTGCTATGTATGCATGTGCCGTCATATGCCAGCAGTTTCAAAGTTGACTGGCTTCCCAGAGGCCTGTACACATGTTCTATGCATGGTAATTTTAGCAAATTAAATTGCTATAATTGGGATAGTGGTTTCATTACTGGTCCTTGCTGCTGCATACCAAGAGGTGGTCATATGCATAACATCTGCTAAGTTATTTTTGGTTGCCAAAAACAAATAATTTATAATCAGAATGCAAAGCAGTTAGGTATAGCTATGTGCAAATACCTAGATTATCAACAAAGCAGAAACATGTCCCTTTTTATTGTACACCATAAGTTTTTATAATTTCTTACTATCCCTTGCTTTGTCCAAAGGATTTGAAGCTGTAAAGACAGTAATGAGGCAAGAAATCCATCTAATTCTTAGCTTTAAGTACAGCTTAGTATAAAGAACAAATGTTTATGTATCCAGCACTGGATTCATCAATGTATGGCAAATTCCCAACACCAAAGACAAAAGAATACATTAGAGGCTTATTTGTATACATGTGAAATGTCATATTACAAACAAGTCACGTTGTTTCCCTGCTCAGGTGGCCACATAACTCATAGAATCACACCAAGCTCTCACTCAGGCTAATAAGATAGCGTCTACTCTTAGCTCTCTACGACACTTGTGTGTGTTTATTGTCCTTAGCCAATTTACCTCGAGGGGAGTCACATCCATTTTTATGGAGCAGGGACATGACGCTTGGAAGACTTTCCCCAAGACTCCTCTCCCCTAATGCTCCACTTGATCTCCCTCTCACCAGTTTTAAACCCAGTTTTCTCCTAACGTCATTCCCTATGGTCACTCACAGAACATACTCTGTCCTCTGGGTCACACCAGAATTGTTTGAGAGCCACTTTTTATTTTCTGGGACTTACATTTCACCCTGCAATGTTTGGACTTCTTTCGGCCCTTGTCTTTTAAATTTTTTCTCTGGTTCATAGGAGAGAAAGCCGTTTTCACTTATTTTCCTGAGTCCTCATCCCATCAGCCTGGGAAGTTATAAACAACAAAGTGAGAGGTGTTGATTCTTTGGACAGCCTGGGAGAAATCAGGCAAGGAACAGACCTTTGCTGACAGAACTTCACTGGGCCTCAGACTCCTTAATAATCAAGTAATTTATTCATGAGGGAAAAAAAAATATATGGAGGAGGATAACAAGATGCATGAGACATACCAACCAGATGCAGATGTAGACCCCACTTTGATCATGATGACAAACCAACTGAAAAGCCATTTTGGAGACACTTGGAGACATTTTAACATGGACTAGATATCTGATGATACTAAACAAGTACTACTACTTTTGATAGGCATGAAAAGAGATGAGGGTTATGCCAGAAAATGTCCATGCTTTTGAGATGCACACTGAAGCGTGCAGGAGTGAAATGACGTGAAGTCTGGATTTGCTTTAAGATGCTTCAACAGCAACAATCACCAAAGGGATACACGAAGCAAATATAAGAAGATCTTAACAATCTTTGCAACTGGGTGATAGATATTCAGTGATTTGTTATCCCATTCACTCTACTTATGTGTATGTTTGAACATTTTATTAACATATTAGGTGTCTACTAACCCAGTGCTGATATAAGACAATCCCGAATAGCTTTCAAGTATCAGGGCACGCATCTAGCATAAAGCAGGTATGTGTACTCTCAGACACAGTAATTCTTAACATTTATCCCCTTTATGGAGCACCCTAGGACACAGTGAATTTAAGAATGGGGGGTGTAGGATGAAGGCAACACATGAAAAACCCTGTCCTCAGATCTCAGTGCAGATAAAGAGGTCATAGAGAAGATACATTTGTCTATTTTCTCTAGAAGAAGAAAGAGATTTAGTTTGGTCTTTTAGCTTGCTGGGTCTACCCTATCCCACCTCAAAGCAAATAAGAAGCTTTGACCAGTGTGGTCAAATTAACTGGCTTTAATAAGTTCCAGATCTACCCAATTTTCCACTCCATTCAGGTCAACATCTGTGTAAACACAGAAACCCCAAACTGGACACCATTTCTCTCGGACTTGGAACAGACCAACGGGGAAAGGGAACTGTGTTTTCAGGAAGCTTCAGATTTTGCCTCTGAACTCTGGCTTATAGGGAGAAGCTTGTGGAATTATTCTGGGACTTTCACCATAAACAGAGGGATAGAGAAATCTCAGCTGTCAGGACTTGAAGAAATAAATGCATACTTTGAGCAAACTAGAAGGATTGTTGTGGGTCACGTTAGCCATGCAAAAGTGAAAAGATGAAATAATCTCCATATAGGGAAGTTAGGTGTTCAAGCCAATTGACAGAGGCCTTCTCCACCATACGGAGCTTCCAAAGAATTTAGTACTGGTTGCTACCAGGAGCAGGTGACCCTTTAGAGATCAAATAATGGTTCACCTTGTGGCCCCACAAACATTGTCGATCAGTATTAATCCCATGCTCATATAGTTCAAGAAAGTAAACTGGTGTCTCCCATCCTTCCCTTGCCCTTTGCTACCATTCCCCACCATGAGGTGCTCATTAAGGTCATTAAGGGTTAACACAGTATAATGATAATAACATCATTTAAGATTCAACAAATATAAAAGAGTAATCTTTGCTATTCAGGGAGTAATGGCCTGCATCTATACTTTTGTGGTTAAATCTGCAAAGTCATGTCCACTGTTAGGAACTGAGTTGTTGGGTTTATTTGAAGATATTGGCTCCACTAAAATAAATATTTATCCTTGTTCCAGTCTCCTCATCTTCCTATTGATATAACTCTGAGTCACCTCTAGAGAGAGCCTAATAGAATGCACCATCTAATTTAGGAGTTCTCGAATTTGGCTATGAATTAGAATTACCTGGGGAGATTTTCAAAGATGTCATTGTCTGAGCCTTATCCCCAGAGATTCCGACTTAGTTGATCTGGGGTGGGGCCTGGGCATAGGTACTTAAAAAAAGTCTCCTTAGGGTTTAATTTTTCTCCATTTACACAGTATGCAGTAATCATCAACCATATTTGCCTCCATTCTTTTAATATGTAAAAAAAACCCCGAGTCATTAATGTTATGTGGTTGCTTGACTCCAACTTTGTTACAAAAAATATTCAAAAAGGCATTGCAGGTCTTTATCAGAAAAACAGGATAAGATTTTATCTTCTGTTTAGTGGCTTACGGGGGATGATTTTAGGAATCTAAGGATTTCAAGAAGAACATTTCCATTGCATTGTTGTGAAGACTTAAAAGTAGGCACGTGTCAGAGTTGGAACTTGCAGCCATCTGTTCCTCTGTTTTCCAACGCTGCATTAACAAAAGAAACACCTTCCACGTCAGGGGTGTTGAGACCAAAGAATCCAGCCTGCCTGGGTTTGTGGCCCAGCAGTTCTGCTTTACGTTGTGTGGCCTCAAACGCATTGCTTAACCCTCAAGACCTCAATTGCCTTATCTGTAAAATGGAGATGATAAAATGACCAAATTCATAAGTCGTTATGAGAATTAAATAGGTTAATGAATGTAAACTGCTTAGAACAGTGAAAGGGTTCATTACTCTTATTGTTACAGTGAGAATGAAATATTATCAAGTCAATTCCAATTTAATAACGTCTACATTGAGATTTCCCGAGTGTCTCCCAGAGTGGAAAAATTTCAAAGGAGATTGGTTTCATGAACTTTATAACGTACCTGGGCTCTCATTTGCAAGTACTGTGCAACTCTCTTGAAAGTTGGGTGAGTAGGCTGAGCTAAGCTACAGTTATAGAGACTATGTAATGTCTGTCGAGAAGGTAAAAAATAGTTGTTTCTTCCTATTTAGAAAAGCAGTTGGTATTAAACGTGGTGCAGGATCTTAGGATATTTTACCACTAAGCAGGCATTTTTTAAAGTTGATTTTCTATGGTGTAATTTGTCAGCTTTTTCATGAACATCCTCCAGACAATCAGCTGCTCTGAACATTTTTTTTTGGAAGGATGCCATCCACACTGTATGTTTCTCAAACCTCACGGCAAGACCTTGGAATTGAAAGTATAAAGAACATCGAATGTGGGTGTTGAATACGATCAAATGAGACGAGCAGACTTCAGAATGTGAACTAGGCACTGTCTTTCAAAAATGACATGCATTCACATAAGAATGTATTTTGAGCCCTAGAAGGGATAGAATTTTTCTCTGCACCAAAAATACATCATTTGGCAGGAGGGGTCTATTGTTTCTGAGTCAGCAATGCGGGTGTTCCAGCCCCAAGAGCAGATGCCCTCCAACTGTTCACACTGGGGTATTCAGGGCAAAGAGAGAAGGGGGCAACAGTGTGGACAGGTGGCTGGACACAGCCAGTCACTGCACCCCCCACCCTTCTGCCACCCTCCGGAGTTGGATTCCAGATTACAGTGTATGCCACAATTAATATTCACAGCAGGAAACGGCAAGTATCAAATTTACCAGCCATGTTTCCGTTAGCACTTCCAGAGTCAAGGAAAATTGTTTAAGTAAGAGCATTTGTCTCAGTAAATGAAAGTACACCCAAACTTTACACATGTATATATTACGTATCTCCTGAGAGTTGTCTTAGAGACAATTTCATGCCATCACTTCTCTAACTGAGGGTCTGAAGTTACATAGAATCTTAGATATTGTCACACACAGCCAGTGTCTTTAATAATGAGTAGAGAGAGGTAGAAAGTGAAAACAAGGAAGTAGCAGGATCCAGGAGCTTAAACACACACAAGTGCACAGGTAGACACACTGAGTTGTGCGGTATGTGGTTAGATAATCAGTTTGCAGTCACACAATTGGTGTGAACCTCCTCTTTGGAACAATGACCTCTGCTTGGTTTTCTCTTCTGTATGAAGGGGATCATCACCCTAATATTGAGAGGATTAAGGGAAATCAAGCCTGTAAAGTATAATGCTCTGCACAAAGTATGCTCTCAGTTAAAGTGATACTTACCATCACCATCATCATCATTATCATGGTCAAGGTCAAAGATGAAAAGACAAATGGTTTTACCTAAACAATAATAATTTTATGTTTTTGTGCTCTGTTATGTTTTGCTAATCAAACTGGGTTTTCTAGAATGTAAAATCTCAAGTGATAAACTGGGCCCAGTAATAAGATTATTATGAAGTTGTAAATCAATTGTCTAAGATGAACTTCCATGGGAGGAGGTGTGGGGCAAGCGGTAAGTCATCCTTACCACCTCGTGCTAACATTTTCTGAAGACAAAATCTGATTATGGCACATAACTTTGCCTTAGATAAGTACTATTACTCCCCCCCCACCCCCAAAGGGCAATTGAGGTCCAAATATAGATGTTTCTTTTTCTCTTCATGAGATTTCCCTTGTTTGCCCTTTTTGGATCTTTAGGAGAGCTTGATGGAGAGATAAGAAATGAGAGTGAAGATGAGCCCAATGTTGCCTTTCGAACTCTACTGCAATGCTTCGGGTTAGCTAGCTCAACTTAACAGCCTACGTACATGTTCCCATATAAGACAATTCTTTTATAATTCATCGTTAGGGGATTTTGCCCTGTAGGGAACTGCTATATTTTGTATGTCTGTTCTTTCTTTCTGATAGCAATAATTTAAGTGATTACCTTACCATGTTCCCCTTTTTGCCTGGCTACAAGGAAGTTCAGAACAATACTTACTGCTAATCAGAGCAAGAACATTGATTCTTTATTGTTGACATATTACTTTTTCTGGGTTTTCCCTTGGATACTGATTTTCTCTCTCTCTTTTTATTGTACATGATTATAACTTGTTTCAAATCATGATCATGGAGTACACTTTTTTCAGTAAACTTTATCCAAGTCTTTGTCTTTTCTCAACTACCATGTTTCAAGTTCAAAGAGGCCTTAGCAGCTATCTATTCCTTGACAAAAGTCACAGGAAATTTCCATCCATGTCCATTCATTGCCTCCTAATTTGTTCCAGCTGCTTGTTTTAGTTTTAGTTTTTGGAAGACACTGAATCGTGAAGGTTCAGGGACAACATGGGAACTAGTGGTGTGATCATTACTATAAATCCCCCATAATCTTGATAAAGGAAATAATCACCATTTCCATTGAATTATCCCCATAAAAGAAATTATATTCAGGCTTGCATAGAGCCCATGAAGATAACTTCTCTTGCACTGTTTTGAAAAATGGGCACTTCTCATCAAATAAGAGTTGTCAGTGAATTACAGCTATTGTTCTGGAGATCATATTCAAATCTAGTCAGTCCAAATCTGAGAACTCTATTTGTGATGCAAATCAAAGGGAAAAAAATACTCTGCTTCCCAAACCAATGCAATTTTGTATATCATTCAGATTGGTTACCACTTTAAATCTTTTCCAATAAAGAGATAGAAGGGTAAACCATGCGTGTATTAACTAGATCTGACGCTATTCATTTTTCTTCAACTGCAGGTAATTATCCTGTATAATTCTCCTCTGCCTAAATTAAAACTGCATAAATTAACAATGATCTTGTTTTCCTACATTCAGTAATTAAGACAACATTGATCAAGGGATAATTTACATGTGGGCATGGATGAGACAATAGTCCTCACAAAAGAAAAGGAATGATTTCTTTTTTTCTCTCAAGTTTGTTTTTTCTCCTTTTTCGTTCTCCTTTTGTGAGGCTGTTCACATCACTTAGGCATTGTGAGAGACAGTCGTTTGCAACGAGGAAGGAGGAGGCTTGCAGGGCATTATTTATCAGGATGCATTGCTTACTGCAGAAAAAGTGCCCATTTTATTTTCCAGTGATAGGGCTACCTTTGCAGACACACTGCTTACTTACCTGGAATAGTGAACGTTTCAGCTGGATAATGTGAGAAAGCTTCTCAGTGATTACAATAGTCTCAAAGAGTCTCATTAATACATTGATATCAACTGAGAACCTCAGCCTACATGGACAGTCTGTGTTATGAGTCATTAAACCAAAAGATCTGGCAGCCACAACCCAGCTAAGTTATGTGGGAGAACTCAGGCTTATTGAACACACGACTGACTGGCAGTTGCTGTGAGAGCTGTAGCTCTGAATCTGGAGTCTTTGTATTTACATCTACAGTCACAGTCCCGACTCTCATGCTAGATAGCCTAGGTTTAAAACTGAGCTCTGCCTCTTAATAATTCTGTGGGGCCTCAATTCTCCCATCTATAAAATGGAGATGATAAAAGAGCCTCTGGTTACTGTGAGGATGCAGTGAATTAACACATGTGCCTGGCACATTAGAAATGCTATTAAATGCATTATTATTATAACATAAAGTTTTTATTTAGATTCAGTGTTTCATTAAATAAGAGGCTACATGTCATCAAGCAATATGAGATTCATATACACACATCTGTAATTCAGAATTTGCACTTATTTTTAAAAATTGCAATGGCTTCAGACTCCCCGTGTGCCCAGGAAGTCCTTCCCTCATACCTGCATTCAGGATCACATGATTTACCTAAAGGGAGAGCACAGAGGGGAAGTAATTTTTGCCATATGTAGAATCCTATGTGCAGGGTTGGACCAGGTTTATTTTTCCCCAATTGGATTACAAAGGAAGGAGACTAGTCCCCTAAGTGAAACACTACACATCCTTTCAATATTTGTTTTTTCCGTACCTCTAGTTTGATAACTGTATATTCACATTTATGAAAACACCTTGAGTTAATATAGCCCCCTAGCCTCTTCTTGCTTTGGCTATTTTCTTCCATCAGTGGGTAAAGAGCCATTTTTTGACAATCAGAGAGCCAAAGAAAAATTACATCTGGAAAATATCTTAATGTGAAGAAACACACACTGAGGATCTAAAAAAAAAAAAATGACCCTTGAAAAAGAAACACCACGTGTCATTTCTATCCTATTTTAGGCTAAAACCATTAGGACAAAACTCAAAGGGCAAACTTTTTTTGGAATGTCATGGGAGCCAGAAAAGGGAACAATTCCTGACTTTCCTTATGTTAATGTAGGGGCAGGTTTCCATTTGAAAACAAAGAATCCAACTGAGGGCATTAGTCAGGTAATAGGAGAAAATAGTCATACGTCAGGCCCGCAGTGAATTTTGGCTTCATATAGGCCATATTCTGGTGATTGAAGGGGCAGAAAAAATCACCCTCCTTTTCTCCAGCTTAACATTGTTTTTGCTGCAAAGGCTAGTCACATGGGAATCCTGGGGTTAAGAGACACTGAAGGAGGAGTCAGAACACCTGAGCGCTAACCCAGCCTTTCATGCACACCAGCACTGCCATCTTGGACAAACCAATGAACTCCTTTGTTTTGTTTCCTCATTTGTGAAATCAGGGGCATTGATGTTACATCACAGGGTCAGTCTGTGGTTTAGATGGGACAATGGATGTGAAAGTTGTTGAAAACTGCAAAAATCCATAGAAATATAAGGTATGACCACTGGGACTGTATTATTATGTATTCTCAATGGGACCTTGAACTTGAACTACAGGAATGGCAAACTTTAGGTGTCAAGAAAGGAGGCATGTGCAGAAAAGAAGTGGTAGAAAGAGGAAAACTAGCAGTCAGTCTGCTAGGGGAAGTAAGGGATTGCCAGCCATGGCCAATTGTGCTTTGGGTGCAGATCACTGCTGTTAGTCCAGTTGCTCTTCTGTTTCTCTCTGTCTCTGAAGTAGGCCCTCAGTTTGAGGATACTCTCCAAAGTAAAGGCTTACAGCACCTATACTTGCTACATTGAGACAGCTCTACTTGAAAAAGTTATTTGGATTCCTGCTTATTCACAAGTTGATTTAGCCAGTTTGAAACTCCTTCTCAATGCTACTAATTCTACTTTCAAAAATCCTCTCCTACCAAACAAACCAAAATGTGCAATGGTTTGCTTCTGATGTAAAATTTAAGGATGCGTTTCTTAGGCCAATATTCTACAGGGGGAGAAAGTGGGCTTTAGATTTGGCTGTTCTATAATTCACTGCTGTCATATTTACCTCACAGTGAAAAACTTGATAGGAATATACAAGACTGTGCTCTTAATTGACCTTTTTCTGCATTTGACTGTATGGACAAATCTAGTGTTTTATTGCTGTGTGACAAATCATTCCGAAATGTCGTAGCTTGAAACAACAGTAAGTCAGGCATTGGGAAGTGTTCTGCTGGACAGTTCTGGCTCGCCGTCTCTCAGTAGTCAGGTGGTGGCTACACATGGAACAGTACAGACTGGAGTTGTTGGGAGCTGCCTAGGCATCTTTCTCCCTGCTAGTCTCAGGTCTCTCCATGCAGTCACCTAGCTTGGGCTTCCTCACAGCATGCCAGTCTCAGGACAGTCAGACAGTGTACATGGTGGCTGACAGCCTCAAGGACAGCCAAAAAGATAGAAGGTGAATTATCTTTTTTAGTCTAGCATTAGAAGTCACATTTTTATTGACTGAGAAAAGCACAATTTTGAGGAGAGGGGAACATAGACCCCCTTCTCTCGATTGGAGAAGTATCAGAGTCACTTTGTAGGAAGATCATGTGTGGTGGGAGATATTGTTGAGGCCATCTTTGGAAAATATAGTCTGCCATATAGATGGACTGTAACTAGTTAAGCTGTAGAAAGTCTATACTTGTCCCTGATATAGGCACTTAGTAATCTCTCTTCAGTCTCCAGATAGTTACTTCTAATGTGGCAAAACAGGCAACTGTTCTGGTGCCTCCTCCTTTCCCCTCCCCCTTAATGACTTAATAACACTTGTTAAACTTCCTAAAAATCTCAGGCATCCACTTCTGTTCTACCACATGACACCATCCCTCAGAGAAGGGTAGTTGAGAGTACCCTGCATACACACCTGTGGCTCCCCAAGATCCTCATGACTTCCCGTGGCAGCTGCACTGGATATACTCGACTGGCCCTCACATCATTCCATCCCCCTTTAGGGTGCCTTCCTGTAGGGAGATTGGGAAACTAAAGACAAACATTTCCAGAATCCCCTGCAGCTAAGATTCCACATGAGAGGTGGGGGCCTCCTTCAGATGCACTTGCACAAGATCTGAAGGTAGAAATGTGGTGCATTAGTTTCCTGGGGCTGCTATAAAAAATTATCACAAATTTAGTGGTTTAAAACAACAGACATTCATTATCTTACAGTTCTGGAGGACAGCTGGACTAAAATCAAGGTGTTGGCGAGACTGTGTTCCCTTCTGGAGGCTCTAGGGGAAAATCTGTTTCCTTGTATTTTCCAGCTTCTAGGGCCTCCACATTCCTTCCCTGGTGGCTCCTTCCTCCATCCTCAAAGCCAGCAACGTCACATCTCTCTGACTCTGCTTCCACAGGCAGTCTCTCTGACCACAGCTAGGGAAGATTCTCTGCTTTTAAGGACCGATATAATTAAACTGGGTCCACCTGGGTAATCCAGGATACTGTCAAGTCCTTGACTTAATCATATCTGCGAAGTCCCTTATTCACAGGTTCCAAGGATTAGGACACGGACACCTTTGGGGGGCTGTTATTTTGCCTACCATACTGTGTCCTGCTTCTTTCATTACTGCTGGCAGCCACCTTCATGGAGTGACTGGTTTTTCTGTGGTGGCTTCCTGGCTGGCTGTTTCCTGACCATGGCTGTGGCAGCCTCATTCTGAATTCACTAGCTTCTCAAATCAGTAGGCAGCTTCTTGACTGTAGATCAGGGAGTGGCTCCATTAGCAGCCCAGTTTTACAATGTGCCTTTCAATGTGTCGTTCTGGAAAGCCCAACCTAAAGTGGGTTTCCCTGGCCTTCCTGACCCAACAATTCTGTAAGCAACTTTATTCCATGTCCTTTCTGCTGAGTAGATTTTGTTCTCTGCAATGAACCCTGATGAATGCTGAACTCCCTGTGTGTGCCCATCATCCCAGCTTCACCTCTCTCTTTTATAAGCTTCACTTATTTCTGAGGACGAAGCATACCAAGACGACACTAAATTACATTAGAACTTGGGAGGATACGGATCATATCAAAGTGGCGAAAAGGCTACCAGTAACCTTACAGACTGAAAGAACGGCCTTGCCATTCAAGAGTTGCCAGCTAGTAGTTATCCTGGCATCTCATGCAGGGTAGGTTAACCTTGAATCTCCGCATATCAACAGGGCACCTAGTATGGGTACACATTAATTGGAAAGTGAATGTCATAGTTAAGGCCAAAGCCAAGTCAGTCCAGGACTTCATATGTAGCAAAAAGTGAGGAAATCAAATGCCATGCCGGGATTAACCTCTTGGGAATTGCATTAGCTCCAGGAAACTGTCACTTTGAATTTGTTCTTCCTATTACGAGGAGGAAAAAGGCATGTGCTCTTTGTGTTTGTCTGCACTGCTTTTGTATTTCTAAGGTACTCTCCCTGCCCCCTGCCCTTGCCTCCCTTCCAAGGGCTCTCCTGGAGGACAAGGAAAGAGATGAGCTCGAAGACAATGGAGTCATTGTTTCTTCAGTTCCTTCCTGAACAATTTGCTTGAGAAGGAAGAGATCATGTCTAGGGCTAGAGGTGAAGGCCAATAGCATTAAACCCAAAAGGTAAGAGGCGAACACAAGAAAGAGTTAAACAACATTGTTTTCTGTACATAAGGCTGGTTTTTAGTATGGCCATTGGCTAACCTTGTTCTAATATCATCATCATTATTAACAATAGCCTTACTTCACAGTTGTTCCTATCTGTTCCTTGTGAGGCATGCCTCCTCACTGTCCTGAACTTTCCTACCGTCAGTCTTGATCTTAAATATAGATTCACATGCAGTTAGTTAATATTCAGTGCCTACTATTGGCTAGGCAGCGTGTAAGATCTGAGGATATAGGAAAGGACAAAACAGATCCTCTGTGCTCTCAGGGAGCTCACAGTCTTCCTGGTCTTCTTATCTGGTTAGTCTTCCCTTTTCCCTTCCATTTATCTGTAATCTTGCGATAGGCACAGGAATGAAATCTTCACTGACCACTCCAATCACAGGCTTCTCCTTTCTCTGACCTCCCGTAGCCCTTTATTTTAGGTGACCATGTGACTTATCGTCCCAACCTGAACACTACTGAGAAAAAGAGGATGCTATTGATAATTACGCTGTAACAGCAGGTGTATACGGAGCAAACCACGAGTGTGACCACCTACAGCATACTGTCCAGTACAATTGGTTCCTCTGCTTCTCTACCAGACTGCACTCCCTGGAAGGCGTAATCCATATCTCACACTTTTATATTGAGTGAGAAATCTAACTTTGGCCAGATCCCAGAAGAATTGCTCAGTAAACACATGCTTAACTTGAAAAAGGTGGTATTCTCCTCAGTTACACAACACTGTCGACTTGGAGTTAAAATCTGCCTTGGAATTAAAAATGATTGTTAATCAGTTAATTCTATTTTTGAATTTTAAACAGTGTGAAAAATACTACCTTTGTTTAAGACTCCTTTCTTCTTGGTCTGGCAGAGTGCTCATTTTGATCTTATGGAACACAGCATAGTAATATTGCACCTCATTTGCCTTCACTGTTGAAAAAATCTAATTTCCTTTTTAATGAGTGTAATGAACGTGTGAAAACATTCATCTCCTCCACACAGCCCTCATCAGTGTCATGTAAACAATGCACAATAAAATAAATTAGAGCAGCTTCTTTTCTTAATTGTGTTCTGGGTTTCCTTTGAGAGAGGGCAACCCAGCATGGGGCCATGTGTAAATGATCTTTTCTAGATAGCCTGCCACACTCAGAAAAACAGCTATTATATTTAGATTTTTAGGAAACATTTCCAGCCTTAGTGGGATGAGCTTACTATAATTTAAAAACCAAAACCAAACCAAGTACAAAAACCTGGATCATTAACCCAGAGAGGAAGTTGGTGGCCTCAGAGAAAAGATACAGAAGAGGAGAGAAGACATCTGGGTGTTTCAGTATCAATGCCTTCAAGACACATGATATATTGAGTGATTTTATTCAGTTGAATCTACTTGAAGGCTCCCATGTGCATAACGGTGAGGTTTTCGTTTTCAGGAGGAAAATGTTGTTTTGAGAAACTGCCTATAAGGATATGATTTCAAAAGTGAAGAGAAATGAAGCCAAAAGAAGGGCTCCTTCTAGATGAAAAGGCACATATTCATAATTGTTTTCCTTTTCTGAACAGATCTTTCTAATAGCCACATTGTAGGATGTTTACATGTCAACTGATTTATGACACCATCCCACACCTAGGTTTGCCCTTGGGGAACCAATTATGTGCCACTGGGCTATCGTACCTCGTCTCCCTGCTCCCATCCCCAATTGCCTTGCTTCATTGTCTGTTTTCAGCTGGTATTCCTTTCTGGTTGAATGGCCACAAACACAAGCTGTCTATCTCCCCCAGCTCATGGAGCTCAGCTTGGCAGATGAAAATAACCCTGGTAAAGGAGCTGTTCACAAGCATGAGGCCCTGCTCACAGCCACCAGTGCAGAGGAAACCCAAGTGGGAAGTCAAATCTACCATTGCCCCGAGGAGCAACCATCGTATAAATAAAATGAACTTTCTCTTCTACCACCACTTCCTCCCAAGAAAAGCAAGAAACTGGTTTTAGACTTCTGACTTCTTTTCAGAATAAAAACAAGACAGCTTTTTATTTTTTTTCCAACCCATTTAATGCAACGAACAATAAAATATAACCCTGGTCTGCAAACTCTTCAACTCAAGGGACTGCTGTTTGCACCATCTGACCATTTAATACGAAATCTGAAAGCTGTGCTGCTCACCCTCCATAGCTGCCTTTGTCTGCATTTTAGTCTCTTGACAGAGGGGTGAACCAAAACTCTGTGAATTAACCAAAAATGTAATATTTAGAAGCCAGCATGTGGTTGGTATCACAGCTGGGCTGTAGGGATTTTTATCATAGTAGGGATATTTCCATTTCAGTGACCTCAGACATAGGCTAGGACAACTGACAGTCATCGGCAGGGTCTCAAGTCTTCAATACTAAAGAGTAGAATTTTTATGTAAGTTTCACTACCAAGATTTATAGATATAAATATCTCCTCCCCAGCCCCCTTGACTTCTCCAGGTCACCCTTGAAATGAGATGGATCCTTTCTCTGCTGGAAATAACCTTACTTTGCAGTTAATGAAAGGAAGGAGAGCCATTTCTGGAATTTGTATTTGGGTAATCAGAATTCTATGCAAGTCTCTAGTGCATGCTTTCAGTTTCCCCCACTCTGTAGCTTGCTATTTCTTTATATTTATACTGAGGATAAAATATTCAAAGCAAAATCTCACATTAAAGTGTCAGAGGAAGAGTGTCATACAGTGTCAGAGGGAAGCAACACCAATGGGGGGGGGTGTCTTTTGAAAAAGCAACAAATACAGGAGACCAGTGTTCAGGTTTTCAGATGTTTGGATGCAGTAAATTTTCGGACAGGCAAACACATTCCCTTCCTGGGGAAAAGGCACGATTTGGCAGTGTCTGAGCTGAGGGGGCAGCTGAGCACAGGAGGCTCATCCTGAGGGCAGGGCTGGGGGAGGGGGCGGGTAGAGAAGGGGAGAGGCCCTTTCCTCAAGCTGCTGTTACCCTAAGCAGACACACCCCTGCAATTTGTTCCTGCAGAAGGAGGCTAGCTACTGGCTGCTTCTTAATTAACCACTGGAGAATAGCCGTGAGGCTGCTGCTTCTTGGAGAGTTCACCGTTGACATCCCCTGCTTGTGACAGCAGCTAAAATACAGTTTGATGGAGGGAAACGGTGTGAGTGGGCAAACTCAGAGGCTGGTCCAAAAAAGCTGGAGGAGCAAGAGGAAGAGGGGAAGTAAGAAGTAACAGTAGGAATACTGGGGTCGGGTGGAAAGGAGGAGGGAACATTCTTAGGGCTAGACAAACCTGATAGAAAACAAAAAGGAAGAAATGATCGTGCATCTGGTAACAAAAAGGCAAATGCTCATTCCAGATGCTCAGTCCCATAGGGAGAGCCAGGTGCAATATCTTTGGGAATGAGGGCAATAATTGCTCACAGTCCTAGATCTTCAACTAAGTGCATGGACGGGAGAGAGTAGGAAGTGGGGAGCAGGGAGGAAATACAGCCTCAATGTGTTTTCTAAGACGATCACAACTGTTTCCCAGATAAGAAGCTTATACATTTCTCTTCAGTCACCCAAGCAACATGTAGGTACCTCGAAGACAAGAACCTGAGAGGCTGCCAGTCTCCCTTCCTGCCACCCCCGCCCCAGGAGAATCAGCCTGGTCCTTTTGGTTTTCCACTTGCTCTCTTGCTCCTGAGGGAGCTGTCACTTCGCATAGTCTTCTGCCACCTTAATACCTGAATGGCTTCCGCTTATCTAATTTCAAACAGCACCTACTACCATCTAAAGTGAGGGGTGTCTATCCGCTGCCACCTGCCCTAGGGGACGGAGCCAGGAGGTTATAGTCGCGGGCAACAGAGCTGCAGATGCTTCGCTTCTCCAGCGCGCTCCGCCCACAGACACCTGCTGGGGTGCGCCTGTCCTCAGGTGTATTCTCCAGCCCCCCACCTTTTCCACACACAGGTCGGCATCAAGGCAACACATCGCTCCTGTCTTGCCCCTCTTCCCAATTCTTTTCCCCACCCCCACCCTCACCGGGCCAATGTGGAATTCAGACACGGAGAGGAAGGGGCTGGTTCATAGCCGAGCTTCGTCAGGCAGCTTTGGGGCAAGTTAAGACCCTGGAGACCGCGATCACAGCCCTGAGCTGGATTCTCCAGAAACGCTGAGAGTGCCGAAGTCGGGAAGTCTTTCGGTAAAAGGGGGGTCCCCCGGGACCCCCATCGGGGGCGCTCGCATACACAGCCCTCCTCGCCGCCCAGGGCACCAAATCGTCTGGCCCGGCGCTTGCCCACCCCAGAAACGCCCCAGCCCCGGGCACTGCCGCGGGTTCCTCGGCCCGTTCCTGCAACTCTTCAAGGCGTTTCAGCTGTGCCTGCAAGCAGTGCGAGTGAGCCTTTGCTCAGCAACTTCCCTGCTCTACCTATGGGCGTCAGATGCCCGAACTCGCCACGGCGGGGTGGAGAGAGCCGAGGACGCCCCCTCCTCACGCAGTCCTCACCGGCTTGTAGGCAAAATCAGACGGAAAAAAAAAAAAAAAAAAAGAGGGCAAATAAAAAGGTGCACCTACCTAAAGTCGAAGGCTCCTTGTCATGACAGGGGGACACTGGCATACGGACCCTTCGTGCCCATGCAGTGCCCGGGGCTGCCCGCTCCTCTGGCGTTGCGGACAGCCTGAGCTCGCTCGCGCGGGTGAGCGGGGTCCCCGCGCGGGTCCCGGGCGCCGGCTGCCCTCCCGCGTCGCTCGCAGCCGCTGGGTGCGCGGGACGAAGTTGCGGGGCGCGGGCGCGAGGGTGGCGGAGCGCGCAGCGGGCACGGCCCAGCGCGGAGGGCGGGGACCGGGGAGGGGCGGGCGCGGGGGCCGGCGGCGTCATCGTGCAGGGAGGGGTGGGCGGGAGGAGACAGCTGCTCGACAGTGACTTGGGCCCACTCCAGGAGGAGCCTGCGCTTCGGTGCCTGCCTTGGGCTGGTGGCGGGCACAACGGCTGTGGCCGCTTCGGAGCGATCGGTGGAACCGCGCTGGGCGAGACCGGTGGAGAGAGCCGGGTAGACCGCGTTGGAGGGACGGGGCGAGGGAGACCAGCCGAGGCTAGGACCGGCCCTTCAGGCTAACCGTTAGGGATCTCTAACAGAGGCTGCGCATGGAAAACAATGCGGGGGTGGGGGTCGGGGGTGTGGGTGAGGAGTGGTTGCCCTTGGCTCAAAGAGTTGTGCTGGAAAGCCCCCACTGGGGAGGGCTGCTTTTTACTGGCACTCTACTAGGACTTATTAGGACAGAGATCTCAAAATGATGGGGAGAAACAGTTCTTTTTTATTTTGTTTTGGTGGATTTGGATTATACATAAAGCTTTCTTTGGGGAAAGCCTGGGTCTTCCTGACAGACAAAAACATTCCATGGAAAGAGTCTTTTGGAGCAGAAATTGTATGGCACTGGGAGTTTACAAGGATCCAGGGACGAGGTCTGGACTCTGCCTCCACTCTTAAATAGGAAATCCCTGCTGTGCCTTAGTTTCCTCATCTGTAAAGCCACCATATTGAATACATTATATATTTAGAATGTTAAATAGAACAATACCTCAAGGTCTATCCACCCTTCCCTAAATTGGGCTTCAGTCACTTTATGAGGGAATTTGTAAGAATCAATGAGCTTGGACAGTGAGCAATGACCAAAAGGGAACATTTTAGGAGATGGTGTCAACTCAAGAAACACCTGTGTCCAATTGCAGTCAAGGGACTGCATCTCAGGCCTAGAATACAAGCAGGTGAAACCATAGCCTAATTAACTGTGTCATAAACCACCCAGTGATATGATCAAAGGAACAGAGTCTGCTGGATGCCTGGAAAGAACACCCAAGAGTGAGCACTTGTTACCACATCTCTGCCTTATACCACCAACAGTGGCCTGACAGTGCCTTGATAGTCCAAGCCCTTCATTACAGCTGGATTTTCCCAGAGACCCACCTCCGTCTGCCCTTCCTCCAACTTACAAGAGTTTCTGACAGCCCTCAGTCTTCCCATGTAGACATTCCTTCAGAGGACAAAGCGTACTGACCACGTGACATGAATATTCCAATCTGCCCGGCAAGTTATTCTTCATATGTTCTTAATATTGTTAGTCTGGTCAATACATGAGTCTCTAGTGAGTTTGGATGACTTGAGTCAATTTTTATGGTACTGAACACTACAGTTTATTGACTATCTTCTTATATCCTAGGCTCTAGAGCAGATACTTTATAATCATTTACTCCTGTCTATAATCCTGCAATAGGTATTATTATTCCCATTTTATAGATGGGGAAACCAAGGTTCAAGAGACTTAATGTAACTTGTACAAGATGACACAGTTTATGTACAAAATGGTTTACGACACAGATACATGTGCAAAAACTAGGTTTGGGCACCTGTGAAACATGGGCTGTGGTGACCCTACAGGATTGTGTCACAGATTCTCACTCTTCAGAGGACACAGCTAAGCTGTGCCTGGACTGAGATAATAAACGTGTACCATTTTAAATGGCTATGTTTATGACAACTGGTTTTGCAGCAACAGAAAACTAATACATTTCCACCGCAGAAAAAGTAATTTTTAAAAATGTAGTTGTGGTTACTCTCCTGCTGAAAATCCTGCATTGATTTCTCATCTGGAGTACAGAATAAAATCCAAACTCCATACCAATGCTTACAAGACCCTGGCGAGCCAATCCCTTCCAGTCCCTTCAGCCTCAATCACACCTCTCTCTTCCCTCTCAACTAAGCTCAGGCCACACACCAAGCCACTTCCCAGAGAGGCCTTCCCTGATCACCCATGTATTTAAGTACATCCTTTCCCCCATTTATTCTCATTTTCAATACCCTGTGTCATTTTTAGCACCAACTGTAAATTGTAATGTCTTTACGTGCCTGTTTACTTGTTTTTTGTCTCTCTTTCACTAGGCTGTGAGCTCATAGGGCAGGGACCACCTCTGTCTTCTATACTGTACTCCCAGCACAGAGCAGGAGCTCCTTAACTACATATTGAATGCAAGGTGGATAACCCTGCCATTCTGAAGCATCCCTTTATTCTTACATTCATCCTTTTATTTCTTTTGTCAATCTCACCTCCCAGTCTATCTCCAACTGCATCGCCTTTGCCCATTACCAAAGAGCCACATCTATTCGTCAAGATCCAGTTTAAATACCCCACTCCGCATCCATTTTTCCCAGGTCCCTTTCCCTACCCTGTCACTCCAGAACTTTTCTAACATCTTTGCTCATCTTTTTTGCAGCATCTCACTTTCAACATGCCCAGCACCTTCTACCTTGTATTATGGCTATTTGTGTAGAGTTGATGGTTCTAAACATTTCTCTATTTGCCTCAATCTGGAGAAAGAGACATGGAAAGTAGCACAGATATGCAGTAGAGGTTTTGGAAGAAATGGGTACACAGCTATTGCAGATTGACATCAGTGCTAGGAGGCTACGTAGGACCAATCTGGAGGGAGGAGCAGGGCTTGTCCCCCACCCTGGAGAGAAACTGACTTTCCATTTCCCTGCTTTTCCACCTCCACTGCCTTCCTGACTCAAGAATGGGGCTGTTGTCAGTGACGTACAAAATTTATAGGAGGGAAGAGGAAGAGGATGGACAGAGGGTATAAGCAGATGATGCTAGGTGCTTCACAGACACCTCGCTGAAGCCTGCACAATCCCTTTTCCCATTACCGTCCCCATGTGAAAGATGAAAAAACTGATAACTCTGAGGAGCTGAGCAAATATCTTGCTCATGATCACAAAAGAGATGTTACTTAAATTCAGGTTTGATTCCAAATCGAATGCACTTTTTACTGCAGTACATTCCACTCCCCATCTTCAACTTCCCCTTTTGGGTTGGGGGCTGTCTTTCTGAGGCTTGCACATGTGTGGGGGGCAGGTGAGAGTGTGTGCGTGTATGTGTACACACAGAGCAGAGACCAGAGAGAAGCATGGAGTGGGTCCCCAGGCTGCTCCCTTTAGATTTTCCTTGAGGTGGCCCCACTCAGCATCCTGGATTCAGGACTGCAGCTCTGAATGGTAAGGAAGAGGGTACAGTAAGCTGCACCCCCCTTGGGCCAGCTCCCTCAGGAAGGCAGCACAACATGGGAGTATGGCAGATGAAGGGCAAGCAGACTCCGTTTTTCTCATTGGATTGGAAGCTCCTGGAGATAGGATCTGTCCTGGGTGACTTTATAGCACCCATAATTTCTAGCATTCCTAGAGATCAGGTACATGCATGAGTGGGGAACCAGGCAGCACAGGTCTAAACAACCGGGACATAATACTTATTGGATTACCTGGTCCAAATCCCAGAGCAGTTAATTAATTTGCCCAAGGTCACATAACCAAATAAAGAGCCCATACCAGGTCTCCTGGTGCTTAGTCCAAAGGTCTTCACACTGCCTCTCAAATCACTGCCCCTGCTGTGGCCACCAAAGTCTTCATTCTTGGGTGGTTTTTTCTCCTTGTCCCCACTCTCTCTCTTATAATGCCATTTACTTCTGTCTAGGTTCCTAGTACTCCCTAAGCTGGATTCTTTTATCCCTAAAACTTCACTGAACAGAGCATTCAGATCCCTTGGTTGAAACCTTGCAACCTCATCTAGGGAAACATTGCTCTTTCATGCATACAGAAAGGAATGGTTCTTTCCAAAGAAAAACAGTTTAACACAAGTTGGTTTTTTTCCCCCTTCTCATATATCAATCTTAACTGAAAACACCCCTCAGGCTGGCCAGTTTGTTCAGTTGGTTAGAACACAGCCTAGTAATACCAAGGTCATGGGTTTGGATCCCTGAACCTGCCAGCCACCAAAAAAAATAAATAAATAAATAAATAAAAGAATTTTTTTTGAAAAAGAAAAGAAAACATCCCTAAGTACAAATGAGAGCTATTAACTCAACAAGTCACTGAGTGCAAACTCAAGTGCCAGGCACTCTGCTGCAGGCAGGGGACACAGAGGCGATCCCAGCAGTCGTGGAATCTGCCTCATGAAGTCTGGTGAGGAGAACAGGTGTAAATCAGCGAGTGTGTGTGATGGAAGAGGAAGTACTGTGGGTGCTATGGGAACTGTGATTATTTCTGGTACCATAAAGCAGGGTGTTTGAACTTCAGCAGCACTGAAAATGGTCTCTTTCAACAGTCTCCTGTTTTCTCAAGAGCATTTTTTAAGCCAGTGTTTGGTTGGGGGACATAACAGGCCAAGCCAATTGTTTTTTCTGAACTGATTGTTCCTTCTGCCATCAATCAATCCTAGTAAATACACAATTCATCAGAAGAAAGCAGAAGAGCATCCAAAATGCAACAAATTCAGTTACCTGATTTAGAGCTTCAGATATGTAATGCAGAATTCAGAACATGCTTGAAGACCCCCTGCCATTATGAAGTGAAGTTGATGCTCTAATTGGAAGGTCTCTTAGAGATTCAGTTCTATCTACCCACCCCTACCTATATTTTTATACATACCTTGTGCCTATGATGCTGGTGAATTCTGGCTTCTATTCTTGGCCTAGTTGACTAGTCATGGAGAGAGACAACAGAGATCTAGTCTCTCTTCATGACTATGATTCTTCATATCCATATGGATAGCACATCTAACACCCTGATTTTGAAGTCCCCTCTAAACTCTTATGACCTTTCTCTATAGGCAATTGGCCACCCAAGTGCATGGCCAGATTATGGCATGGAATGCTGCCAGTTCTGAGATTCTTGAACTCCCTTCTCAAACTATCACTTTTTGCCTTCCACCTTGTTCACACCTATTGAATTCAATTGCTGCTCAGACCAATCTTTCTGCCACTCTCTTTATTTTTAATTTTCTAATTTAGGAAGTGCATACAAAATCACTCTGGAAAGAAGTTTTAAATGCAGATTTTCAGGTCACCCCTTCCCCCTTGTTGTTTTAACAAGCACACTGATGGTTCTAGTGCACTCATTTCAGAATGCACTTTGGGAAACACTGGTCTGGATCAAGTGCAAATAGGCATCCAGCCCCCCGGACACTCCAGTGTGGGTCCAGGAGCCTTTTCTGGCACCCCGACCACTCTGCCATGCATGGCTCTGGCTCTTCCTGCCACAAATCCAGGAAACAGCCCTGGGAAGAGTTCAGTCTCTTGGGTTCTTTTTCAGTGTTGCCAATAGAGAACTCAGGGAAAATCTCAACCTTGTGGACCTCTCTGTCCTCATCTGTCAAACGAAGGATCTGACAACCTGATTGCCAAACTTCCTTTTGACTCTGACATTTAACAATTCCTGCTCCCACCTTTTTGCTCAGGCCACTTCTACTGCCTGGAAATTCTCTGCTGAGCCCTTGCCTATCACTTTTTCTCCTACCTCTGAGGTTTGTCTCTAAAAATCCTGCCTAGCACATAATGTCCTGTTCAAACACTCCCTCTTTCATGACACCTTCCTTGGCCATTCACGCTCTACCCTGAGTCCTCCTGTAAGTCCTCTGTCCCCTGAGTACAGACCCAATCACGTACCTGCCCTCTGTTGTAGCTATTTAATCCACCTCTCCTCACTAGTTTATAAGCTCCTCGATGTCAGGAGTTATGCTTTGTGCCACATACAGTAAAGTAACCTTTATATTAATGAGTGTAGAGGAAAGCCAATAAATATTGACTAAATGAGTGATGAGAGTAAACACTGCCCCTGCTGGCATAACAAGCCTCCATTTATTGGCATCTGAGCTGCACCTACAGAAGCATGTTTTACCTGACAAATGACAGCGGGATCCTTGTCGCTGCTTTCTGAACGGCTGAGAGCAAGACCCCGTTATCCTTTGCCTGTGTCTGGTACTGATGATAAGGTCCTCAAAGGAGTAGACATCTTAGGCTGCTTCCTTGCCATTGTCCCACATATCGGCTTGCACAGTGAGAAACTTGTTCGTCCAACATACTTAGCATTTTAGTATATCCCAGGAATGAATGTCCCAGGGATGCTGAGATCAGGCCTAGGTTCTTGGGCAAATTATCCCAATCTTAAACCCCACCTCTGTCGCCACTTCTAGCTTCTGCACCAAGTGACCTGGAAGACTGCATGGGTAGAAGATAATCTGCAACATGTTCAAAGCTGATGGGAAATAAAATACACCCTGACTGTAGCAAATAGTCCATTTATTTCTGGAAATTTGAGATTGGATTTCTCATGCACTATTATTATACTGCATATAGAGGTCATTTTTGGCAATAATATAATCTAGACCAACAATTTGCAAACTTTTATACTTTTAAAGTATAAGACCTTTTTATACTTTTAAAAAATATTGAGGCCCTTGGGGACCCCCTGAAAAGATCTTGGAAAACCTCAGGAGTCCTCAGATCATATTTTGAGAACCAGTGATTTAGAATGACAAAAATTCTGGCAAAATGTTAACGTTACGAATTTTTATAGGTCTGAACCCCACAGGCTGAAAGTAAACAGTATACATTAATCAAGAAGTATAATTACACAAAGATACAAAAGTGAGTACAAAATAATTCATGGTGAATGTAGAAGTGATTGGAAACTATCAATATCTCTGTGTAAGCACAATGCTAAGTACGTGATATGCAGGCTTTTTTAAAGGTTCTAAATTGACATTCGCTTCACAATAAATCCCTCCCCTTTTCTCTCATTTTCAGGGGAAACATTAAAAGAAGAGATTTGTCCATGAGGTTCTCCAAATTGATTTATTTCTTTTGTGTTGCTGGGCCTGATGCATGCCCTGGCTTGCAGGTTATTCTGTGTTGTCTCTTCCTTGTCCACTCTCCATCTTTCTCTCTCCTGCTCTCTGCCCAGGGGTTTCCCTGTGTCAACCGCTGCCCTGCCCTGTGATGTCCAGCGGGTCTGGCCAATGGGAATCCCCAGTAGGAGACAGGAGTGAGGTCAGAATACGAAGTCCCTGGCTTCTCCCTGTGAGATCACCTTGGGCTGGCAGTGTCCTTTCATTGAATATGACTGCTGTCCTCCCAGAAACCCTCTCTACACAGCTTTCTCTCCATGCATGCTCTGGCATCTTCTTCCTCTCCCATTTTTTAGGCCAGCAGTGGTTCTACCTTTGCTGCAGCAGGCCCCAGTACCCAGTACCGCCCCCTTTGTAATTCATCTCTTTGTAAATAAACCTTCCTTGAATTACTCTAATTTGAGGTAGCCATTTGTTTCCTGATATTGCCCTGATTGATACTCATTAATAATTGCCTACTGATTATAGAAAATTTAAAAAATTTGCTTTTATCCAGTCATTCATATTTTTAAAATATTTCTTCAGGTAGTTTCTTTAATTTCATTTAATTTTCATTTCTCTTTTCATTTTAGGCCAGGGATGTTTTTGCATGTAACGCTGTTTAACTCTGTTCCCTCTCCCTGCCCCCAACTTTGCAAACATCTTTCGAAAGGTCAGTTCCTTCCTAACTCATAAAGTTGAGACTGTCAACTTCAGGAGGCGATTTTAGGGAGAATTACGTGCCCAGAAGCCCTATTACTTAAGACTTTGTCACTGGCTGTTAATCTTCACAATCTTCATAGACATTATTTTAGAGGCTAATTTACACCTGGAACTGAGGTCTCAGGGAGGTTAAATGAGCTGTCACTGCTACTCAAGCAGAGCTAGAGAGAGGCAGCTTCAAAACACAGGGGGACACATTCTGAAGCCATAACTAGGTTCCTCCTGGTTGTGTGGCTCTTTCTCCCTCTCACCATGTCTCATATTCCCCTCCTGGCCTCTGAATCCAGCTGTGTGTTAAAAAGGCTTGTGCCTCCTCTGCGAGGCCTGGAAACCATTAGATATTCTAGCTAGCTTCAGGGTCTGATGCCTCTTCCCTTCCTAAGTCACTCTTTCACAGCCTGCACCTCCCCCCACTAATATGCATTTTATGCAAAATCAGGATATCGGATACAAGATCCATCCCTGTGGGCCGCACAGTTTCACTTTGCAGATGTGAAGGTGGAAATCTAACTCCTGCAGCACAGCTTGCTCAACCCACAAAGCCTTTTCTGGTAGCAGGAGCTAGGCCTTGGCCCCATTTTCCCTCTTTCCTTCTCTGCTCACGCACAATCCACGTCCCTGGCAGCATCAGATAGGAGCTGTGACAACAGGACAGAGCACTGTCATCCTCCTTAATTAGCCAGGCAAGCAAGGCTGCTGTAATATCACTACGTTGACAGTGCTCTTGCATCTAATAAATTATTCACGCCGACGAAGTGCAATCAGCTGTCACATTCAAAATAGGTCATTCCCGCCAGGGCTGCCAGAGGTGAAAATTTCACAGCAATGGTAACAAATCCAAGTGCTTTGGTTTAAGCAAATCTCCAAAGCAATGGCTTCTCCAAGCAATCCCATATTAAATATCTTTTGGTGGATCCCAGCCATGTGTTCATTAGCAGCAGCAGGAAGAGTCTGAAACAGCTGTCTGCTGGCAGGAGTGAGACGCGGGGGATGGAAAGCTTTATTTCAGTTTCTTTTTTTACTGACCCTTCTCCAAAGAGCCTCAAGGGGCTCCTTAAGGAAGATAAATGTGAACACCTGCTCTCACTTGTTCTCTGCACACAAAATGATGGCTAAGACAGAGTGAGTATAACCACTCGCCATTGGCAGGTCCTCTCTAAGAAGTGCCTCTCAGCCCTGGGTGCTGCATTCACAGGGGAATTCAAGTTCAACAGCTGTAGGCTGTGTGCCTCTGCATTTCAGATCCTAATTCACAGACATTCTGGCCTCTTCACCACTCAGAATACACTTGCCTTCTTGTCAGCAGTAGTGCCCGGTGGAATACAAATATTGGCCTGGCTATTTCAGTGTTTGGAGAGTTACTGATGTGTTACTGTGTTCTTTTCATGGTTTTTGAGGATACAAAGGACTATCTTCCAGGAGAAAGAACAACTTTTTCCTAAGATTAGAATAAAAAGTGATCGAAGACATAGTTTGTAGGATTTGGGTTGAAATAAAAGCGAATGTGCTGCCTGCTAGCTATTGATTGTTAAGTGGATGTGTGACTCAGGGAAGCTGATAAATCTCCTTGGGGAAGGGGAAGAAGGGAGGGAATTTAGCAGTAGGACTGACCCCATGGCTCACTGTTAGAACGATGGACCAAAAACCTCTTTAGGTATCTTTCTGCCAAGATTATATAGAGCCTTGGAGCAATCCCCCCCAAAAAAACCAAAACAAAAACCCCCACCACAAAATGCAAGCACTTGAACTTGATGTGCATAGCGCCAAGTGCAGGAGAACACGTGAAGATGGAGAGTTCATAAATGCATTTCCATGGTTATCATGTTTATCATAACACTGCTCCCAAGGATGTCAAGCACTCACCTTCAAATATTTACCCCCAAGAAGCCTGACAGCTTACTTCTGCCCTTCTCCTCTCATCTTTCTTTCATCTCCCTTTAGTGTTCTGGACAGTTTGCATTGCTTTGTTGAACTCCCCGGTTTTAATGGAACAGTCCGTATGGTTATATAGTCCAGTCCCCATAAGCTACAGATAAATCTATGAATAATTTTCACTGATGTATATGCTGCCTTATAGTCAACACCTCAACAGATATTTTTTGAGTGCCCATTATTCTGGGTACTTAGAATGAGACTTCATTAAGTCATCCACTATTTATATGTATAAGATAAACTTAATTGGCCAAAACTGGACTCCTGATTGTCCATCACAGCAGTACCCCTCTTCACCCCAAGCTGCTCCTCTGGCAGCCTTCCTCATCTCAGTAAAAACCAATGTCCTTCCAGATGTTTAGGCCAAAGTCTTGGAGTCATCTTTGACTACTTTCCCTCACCCCCAGTATCCAATCAGCAGCAGCCCTGCTAAGATTCCCATTGGCTCTCTTCTGGATCACTGCAATAGTTACCTAACCTGCCTCTGCTTTTGCCCCTTATACCCTCATCTTTACCTTCAAGGCAACAGTAAGAATGACTCTTTTGTAAGGCTAATCAGGTTATGTCACTTTGGTCAACACTGGCCAATGGCTGCCCATCTCAAATAGAGTCAAAATGTAAATCCTTATAAGGCCTTACAAGAACTGGACTCCCCCAGACCTCTTGGATCTCACTTTGCTCACACTGAGCTGCAGCCATGTGGGCCTCTTCACTAATTCCTGGAACATTCTTCCCCAGATGTCCATATGGTCAGATTTGACTTCCTTTAAGCCGCTGGGCATCTGTCAGTAAAGTCTTCCCTGGCCACTGTGTCCTGTCCCTCTCGTGCTGCACTTCGTTTTCCTCCATGACACTTACCTGCATCTGACACATCGTGTTTCACGTTTGTCTCTTATCTGCCTCCCTCCACTACACTATAACTTCACAAGGGCTATGTTCACTGCTGTATCCCAAGAACCACAATAGAACCAAACCAAGCACATGGTAGGCTTTCAATAGATAATCTTTAAATGACTGGAAAAATAAATCTTTTATCCTTAAAGAATCAATAAACAACCGAGGGGATCACATCTCCTAATTATGTTATTCCTCTGTAGAGGAGTCTCAGTAAATGCTAATCTCAAAGTATTCATGCAGAGATCGTAAAATTGATTTCCAGCTAGGCAGAAATGAGTAGAAAGAATCTTATACCAAACTCTTACTCATGCTATTAAGAAGCAAACAGTCTTTCTAAGATTGTGTCACATATACTGAGCCTTGGTCAGAGTCGCTCCCCAGAACCACTTCTACCTTTTGTGCAAATTCGGTTCCCTACTGGTAAACTTACAGGGCTCAGGACAAAGCAACTCCTCTGCAGACTTTCAGGAATTGTCTCATACTTTTCTGTTTTATGGTATACCCATTCCTAACTCTTTTTTTTTTTAACAAATGTGGATATATATATAATAACTGTGATAACATATTCATAACATAAAATTTACCATCTTAACTGTTTTTAATTGTACAGTTCAGTAAAGTATATTATCATTGTTCTGCCAGCAACCTCCAGAACTCTTTCATTTTGCAAAACTGAAACTCTATGCCCATTAAACAACTTCCCGTTGCTCCCTGTCCCCAGCCCCTGGTAACTACCATTCTATTTATTATTTCTATAAATTTGACTACACTAGGTACCTCACATAAGGAATCATACAGTATTTGTCTTCCTGTGACTGACTTTTTTTGCTTAGCACGATATCCATAAGGTTCATCCATGCTGTAGCATGTGTCAGAACTTCATTTCTTTTTAAGGCTGAGTGATATTCCTTTGTATGTGTATACCACATTTTGTATATCCATTCCTCTGTCAATGGATACTTGAACTGCTTCCACCTTTAGGCTGTTGTGAATAATGCTGCTATGAATATGGCATACAAATATCTTTTCAAGACTCTGGTTTCAATTCTTTTGGGTATATGCCCAGAAAAAGAATTGCTGGATCATATGGTAATTTTATTTTTAATCTTTTGAGGAACCACTGTACTGTTTTCCACAGTAGCTGTACCATTTTACTTTCCCACCAACAGCGCACAAGAGTTTCCTAACTCTTTTTAATAGCAAGGCTTTTTCCCCCTATGGCAAGTTGGAACTGTTCAGAGATGCCTAATAGAGCTAAACATTCCTGCTTCTTCTAATGCTTAGCAACCAGTAGCATAGTGCCCCCCACGCAACATGCATGGGTGTGTGTGGCAGTGCTTTGAGCTCCCTCCTGTTGTGTCTGTTTTGAAAAGACTTCCTTGTTCTCAAATTAACATGCAGGCTGAGCAGACACACGCTGGTCTGCCTTGCAGACGCAGGGCAGTGGGCAAGAGCCAGCACTGTTTTGGATGATCAAAGCTCAGCTAATCCTGTGTAATCTCCTAATGTAAAGATAAAGTACTTATATTTCCAATTCGTGGTTTCTTTGGGAGATGCTCCCTGAGGCCTGGCTGCATCACTCCTTGGTGAACTGGGGGTCTGGTGTGTGTGTGGAAGAGCCAAGACAGCCTTGAGTCACGTTTGCATATCTCTAACTCATTATGAGTAGGTCCAAGGGCTTCAGATCTCAGAGACATGGAACCCAAAGAGTCAAATGGGGAGTGAAATGGTACAGAGGACCCTGGACACTTTCCGTGTGCTATTTTCTTTCACCTTTATTGAAGTGTGAAATTGAACTTACTGGAGGGCTTGGAGAATAGATCCTTAGTCCTGATGTGTTTTTCCCCTTACATGATTGTATTAGTCTGTTTATGTTGCTTATAACAGAATACCTGAAACTGGGTGATTTTTAAAGAAAAATGACATCTATTGCTTACAGTTTCTGAGGCTAGGAAGTCCAAAGTTCATCTGGTGGCAGCAACAGTGACCCCGGAGTCTCACATTGCAAGATGGTGGAAGCAGAGAGAGCAGAGAGAGAAAGAGAGACACTCTCCTCTCCTTTAAAGCCCTCAAAACCACACTCCTGACCACCATTTTTAATCCATTCACTACTGCTTGGTCCTACAATCCAATCATCTCTTCAAGGCTCTACCTTTCAATTACCATTATAGGATTTCCCACTCTCTTAACAGTCACAGTGGGGGCTAAGTTTCTAATACATAAAACTTGGGTGGACACAATTCAAGTTTCAGGGAGTTTTAGGGGGACATAATTCAATCTAGTACAATGATGTTGCTTTCTCTTCATGCTCCCACCCCACCTAAGGGCATTTTGAATTAGACCATTAATTTTTCATCATCCTTCCAACTGGTAGTACAGAATAAAGTAATATGATGACATATACTCTCTTTAAAAGTCTTATAATAACCATAAATGGGGATAAATCCCCTCTTAAGTGGGGATTTGATAATGATAAGACCCTCCCAACAGACATGAAAAGGGGTAGGGGTCAAGGAAGAGATGGTTAAGAAACTCTCAATGACCTTAAGAAGCAAAATGATTTGGTAGTAGATCTAGGGCCTGGGGTACAGAGCTGGGGATTGAACCCCCCTCTCCCAACCAGGCACATTGCCAGCCCCTCCAGGGGATGCTGGGGATGGAGCCGGGGGCTAGACCCCTCTCCCACAACCAGGCACACCACACCAGCACCTCAGGGCCCACCCAGGGACCCGAGGTATGGATAAGGGGACTGGACTCCACTCCCACAACCAGGCACACTGCACCAGTGCCTTGGTGTCCACCCAGTGACCCGAGTCATGGAGCCGGGGACTAGACATACCCCACAACCAGGCAAACCACCAGCGCTAAGGAGCATGCCCAAAACATCACCTCCATGTGGGTGGCCCACCACAGCCACCTTAACAACCACAGCTTCTGCAAAAGCGGCTAGACACCACAACCACCACGCAGATGGTCTGCCAACCACTGGAGTGCACTGACACAAGGAGAGTCACCAGCAGAGATAAAGAAAAGAAGACGATGTCTCTCTCCACAAAGCCCATTTCAGAGTGACAGAAGAAACAGCTGCTCTATGATAATATTGGGGGACCTGAACACACCTTTCAGCATTGGACAGATCATCTAGGCAGCAAATCAACAGAGTAACCATTACTCTTTCAGATGGAGAGAAGAAACCTAGGGCAATTAGAGGAGGAAGAGGGAGGGAGAGGGGGATGGGGAGAGATTGGACAAGGGGTATAAGGAATAATTATGATCTGTAACAATATATATGCTAGTAATATTGATTTGATCAACATATCTCAATGTTGAAGCCCCAAAATACGTATAATCAATTTTGATTCAATGAAAGAAAAAAAAAGAAAAAACTGCTACAGAACTAAAATTTAAAAAAAAAAAAAAAAAAAAAAGGAAGTTGGTGATCTAGACCAGGAGTCAGCAGGCTTTTTCTGTAAAGAGCCAGATAGTAAATATTTTAGGCTTTGTGGGTCAAGAAGTAAAAATGAGGAAATTATGTAGATACATATAATAAGAAAGAAAATGTAATTTCACACATTTTTAGTTGACAGAACTCAAAACATAATAATAATTGAGCACTTTTTTTTGTAGTAATGTTCTCCTAAGAGGAAGAATGGAATTCTTTTTCTTTGGGTGGGATAACATTTTGCTTCACTGAGGTTCAAGGTTAGTGATCCTTATCACCAAACCAATTGCAAATGTTCATCTGTAAAAACCATTCTTATCCTGTCAGCTATATGAAAACAGGCTGCAGGTGGGATTTGGCCTGTGGGCCGTGGCTTGCCACCCCTGTCTAGGCCAAGAGCAGCCCCGAGAGCCACTGACCCACTGTGTGCAGTTCTCAGGATTGCCTGGTGGGAGATAAAGGCATAAATACCTGTCTTTCTGGGCGTATCATCATTAGAATGATTCACAGGGCTTTTTTCTGTCCCCTGAAAAGTAGTCCTTGTTGTAAATAAAATACATTGTCTTTTCACACCGAGAAGATGATGCTTCTCACCACCATCAGTCCTCTGTCCAGGAGTGAGTAGAATTTGGGTCAATCCATTCCTGGTCTACCCTGCTGCAGCTGGTACCGTTTCTGACCTAACTGACCAAGTATGTGCCCTGGTCATAACTTTTACGAGTGGTGCTCAATAAATATTTGCAGATTAGTTCACAGAGGGTTGAGTCTCTTCACTTGTTCTCTGCCCCGTGTCGTATTATTATGAAGCAACTGAGCTAATGTTTATCTTCTTGTACATTTGTGTGCAATTCTATTTACACACAAATAATACATAAACAGTTTATTGTGATTTCCTCCAGGAGGTTTTACCACTGAAAACATTTAAAGGGTAATGAAAGTAAAAACAAAAATAGAGCACCACCTCAGGGGACATTGTAGAGACTTCTTTTAAAATCTTAATTACTGTCCTAAAATGCTGTAACATATATAGTTGAAGTTTTCAATGGGTGCTATCTTCAAATTAGAAATGTTCTAACAAATGTAGAAAGTTTAGTCTTTCTCAGGTTACCTTTTTGAAAGAACCCTGTAAAGGGTGATGGGAGGCAGTAACTGTGATGTGTTTACCACAAGTAAATATTTATCCGGGAAACAGGTCCTGCATAGTTAAAGATACTGCTAAAGAGAGGACTCTTTATCTCCAGCATTTTTGGACAAGCCAAGCGGCCCCTCACACAAGAAAACTGCCATAGATTAGATTGCTCTTTGTTGCTCAAAGAATTTTCAGAGGGAGACCAGATTGAATAAAGCAGTAGTAAATGGGTAAGAGACCACATACTTGTTCTGTGCCAGGCAATGGGGGTCTGCTGAGCCCTGCCTCGGTCACACGGTGGAGATCAGATAGCAGCCAGGCTTGCTAATTCATGAGGGAGAGGTATCTCTATATTCCCAGGAAAGCATTTGAAGTGAGAAGTCTCAGTAGCTCTGCTCTAATCAGCCTGTGTCTTTGATTAAGCCAGATCTTCCTGGTTTGTGACAAAGGACAGGAGTGGAAGAGAGGACTTATATAGACTTGTGAGACAGGGACAGCTGAGAAAATCATAGTCAAATAATAACTGATATTTATGTAGTAAGCCCTTACTGATTTTTTGTTATTTCATACATTATCTCCTTTAACCTCAGCCATTTTTTGAAGGGGCAATAATCATCATCTTCATGATCATCATCATCACCACCATTACCATGAGCATCATCATCACAATCACCATCACCAACAGCATAATCATCACCATCACCATCACCACCACCATCATCACAACCATCATCACCACCACCACCATCATCACCCCCACCACCACCATCATCATCACCATCACCACCACCATCACCACCACCATCATCACCATCACCACCACCATCACCACCACCATCACCACCACCATCACCACCACCACCATCACCACCACCATCACCACCACCACCATCATCATCACCATCACCACCACCATCATCATCACCATCACCACCACCACCACCATCACCACCATCACCACCATCACCACCACCATCATCATCACCGTCAACACCACCACCACCACCACCATCATCACCATCACCACCACCACCACCACCATCACCATCACCATCACCATCACCATCACCATCACCATCACCATCACCACCACCATCATCACCGTCACCACCATCATCACCATCACCACCACCATCACCACCACCATCATCATCACCATCATCACCACCATCACCACCACCACCATCATCACCATCACCACCACCATCACCACCACCATCACCATCACCATCACCACCACCATCATCATCACCGTCATCACCACCATCACCACCACCACCATCACCATCACCACCACCATCACCACCACCATCATCATCACCATCACCACCATCACCACCATCACCACCACCATCACCACCACCATCATCATCAGCATCACCATCATCATCACCATCACCACCATCATCATCACCATCACCACCACCATCATCATCACCATCACCACCATCATCACCATCACCACCACCATCACCGCCACCACCATCATCACCATCATCACCATCATCACCACCATCACCACCACCACCATCACCACCACCATCATCATCACCATCACCACCACCATCATCATCACCATCACCATCATCATCACCATCACCATCATCATCACCACCACCATCATCATCACCATCACCACCATCATCACCACCACCACCATCATCATCACCATCACCACCACCATCATCACCACCATCACCACCACCATCACCATCACCACCACCATCATCATCACCATCACCACCATCATCATCACCATCACCACCACCACCATCACCATCACCACCATCATCACCACCACCACCACCATCACCACCACCATCATCATCAGCATCACCATCATCACCATCACCACCACCATCATCACCACCATCACCACCACCATCATCACCACCATCACCACCACCATCATCATCACCATCACCACCACCATCATCATCACCATCACCACCACCACCACCATCATCACCATCACCACCACCGTCATCATCACCTTCACCACCACCAACATCATCACCCTCACCCCTACCACCACCATCATCATTATTATGATCATCATCATCACCATCACAATTATTATTAGTATCCCCATGTGGAAGAAGGAAATTAAAGCTTCTGAGGGGTTAGGTAACTTGCCAAAAGTTAAGCAACTAGTAAGTTGAACTAGGTCTTTCGAATTTAAATATTTTGCTCATTCTACAGCATATATGCTACTTTCCCTCAGCCTGGACATCTGAATGGCAAAAATAAAAAAATGTAAGAATGACAGTAGCTTCAGAATTTCTGTATGCAAAATACTTAGTATAGCAATATGGTTGGAAAAGGGGTCTGGCCCTCCTCTGGAAGCTGTTTGCAGAGCAAGCACGTGATTTTTACCCAGACTATAGAATGCAGGTCACTCAAAATAGCAATATTTTCTAAAAAAGCTTTTTATTTGCTTTATATTAAGATTTAAATTTTTAATTTATTTTTAAGTTTTTAGAGATGCTAGTGGAGATTAACAGGGAGTCAAGGTGCATTCCACCCCCAAAGACATCTTGGTACCCCTCAGCATATAAATCAGAAGTTGAAGAGAAAGAGTTTGTTATTCCTAGCATTTTAGTCACATAATTTATCTGAAGGCAGTTAAGAGTACCTTCCACAAAGCATATCTGCATATTTGAATCTCTGGCACATTTTTCTTTAAATACCATTCTGTCAGTGCATTGTGCTGTTATAACCAGAAAGAAAAACCCCACCATAGAAAATGTTTTTATATTTATTTCCTCTCAGAGCTTTCTGAAGGCCAATTTAGAGAGAATAAAAAAATTGTATTCAATAGCTCAGCCAGCTGACACAATTTGTGATCTGAAAGGCAAATTATTTTCTTCTTATATTTTAGCTCATTACATCACACTCAGAATGGATGGTTTAGGATGAAGTCAAGAGGCAGAAGGGACCAGCAGATCTTCCCCTGGTTGCTGTTTGAATTGTATAGTGGAAATATTTAAACTTTTAACGCACAGTAATCCAAAGACAGAGAAGGAAAAATGAGCAGAAAAAGGGAGCCCCGTAACCTTATCACTTTCCAGAAGGCAGCAACTCTTCTCTTTATCTTATTTAGAAATGGTGATTTTTCTAGGGCTAAATCTAGCATCCAGCAGAAGATGAAATAGCCTCCGGATCTTTGCTCTCTGTTTACTAGGTTCTCTGTTAATGAAAGTCTTTACACAGCTTGATACAAGTGTGTTTTCTCTCTCCTTCAGTTGGGAGAAGAAACACCTTGCCTTCCCCCAAAAGTTCACTTTTCCTCACTTTTCTACTTTAAGGTCCAAGATTTTTACCTTGTAACCAGCATTGTCTCTTTAAGTTTCTTTGGCCTGAAGCACTTGTTAAGCAAGGTGAGGCATGAAAAGTTTAAGATACAGATAAATTATAATATAAATCATCACTAATTTGCCTTCTGGAGTAAAACTGGCTATTATATCTGCTTTTTGATTGCTATCCCAGCATAGGTCAAACCTTTCTCTTAAAAACATCTAAAAGTGAACAAGTAGCTTGTTCTTTTTTTTTCCTGAAGTGATATTCTAGATGATTGATGAGATGCTCTGTCTACACGGCACAAAGTGACGTGGTTTTTCAGCTTACATGACCAGATATGTCATCAACAAGGATTGAACAGTTCAGATTCTCCACAACATCCCTCCTTCATTCTGGGGTATGCAGATGCTTGGAATTATCACCCTCACAGTCAGCCAAGCACATCCACATTTCAGGCTCCCCAGAAAACAGCAACTGACACAACCTGGAACATACTGAATGGCGAGGAAGTACAAGAAAGTTCAACATCCCACCAGCAACTGCATATCTGGTTTCATTTTATTTCTTTCCATTTTCAATTGCTAGGACCATTCACTAGTTTTTTTTTCTCTATCCTTCCTCTGGTACTTGAAACAGTCATTTTAATTTGGCTCAACTAATACATTTTCCTTCTGTAAAACCTCTTCCAGAATCAACTTAATTTTAAACATCTTAGTTAAGCATCACAGCTTTTGGCAAACAATCAATAGCCAAAATTTAGCTATCCAAAAAGAAATGAGAAGTTGAGTTAGCTGACACTTGCTAAGCACAATAAAATACATGAGGCATAGTTAAATGGATAAATCACATCTCTTTAATAAACATGTTGGCTCGAATAAGTGAAGTGGCTTCTATCAAGGAGAGAAGAGGAAAGGCAATACTCCCAATATATTTCAATGTTTTGGTCATAATAACTACTTATTTCTTTTACTTTTTAAAAAAAATTGCCACACAAAAAATGGGTATGCATATACTTTTAGTTTTCATCTCAATTCCTGTAGAAGACATACACTAATATGTCTTACACTATTCCTAAAAAGTTAAGACTTTGCTGGCTGCTCATAGAGATACTAAAATAAACATTTAAAAATGCTTTTTCTTGTAATATTTGGCCCCTTTTGGCATTGGCCTGATCTAAATAGGTTGCTCTGAGGTCACTGGTGACCATAAATCAGAGGGGTGCACTGGTGGCTAAGGCAAGCTGCATAGCTTTAGTGCAATGTGCTATTTTAGTACGTGCCCCTGAAATGACACCATCTCTTTGGCACCAGCCAAAGAAAGCTTCCTAGACATCTATGGGAAGAGAATGTTTTGCAGTAATCCAAGGCCAAGGTCACACAGGCATGAATTACTGTGGGGAGGTCTGTGTCTGCTCCAGACCTGGTGACAAATAAAGTAGGGAAAATGACTTCCAACCACAGCATTTATCCAGAAATCCAGGAGTGGAAATTGATCCAAGCAATCTTGGCAAATGGCAAAAGCAAAGAGTGACCAATTCTTTTAACCCTCTAAACTAGGGCAGCCTCTTCCTGCCACTTCTTCAATCCCATCATTTGGGTCCCTTTCAGCGCCCCAGGTATCTTTTGAGAAAGATTCAACATAGTTGAATAACAATGATTATGTTAATTTATATGATATAAGATGAGACATAATCAAACAAAAAGCTCCAATTCTTTCTAGCCAAGGCTCACACACTTTTATGTTCTATTTCTCTTACTTTTTCCATGCAGGGAATGACTTCACCAGTCTGAACTTTCAGAATTTATTGGTTTTGTACACAATCTTAACTTAATCTCTTTTCCTTTCTTCTTTCTTTTAATTTTGGTACAGGCAAATGTAATTCAGTAAACAATATCAAAATATACCCGATTACAACAGATTGCATAATAGTTTACTTATTTTTTTAAAAAGCTACCTTGGTTTCATAAACAGTCTACATAGAAAAACAAAAAGTAGGCATCTATCCTAATTACAATTCTTTTTCTCATTAGTGTTTTGCAATCCTCTCGCTCTCTCTGAGCTGAAGTTCCCTTTCAAAGGGAAAGAGTGCTAACTTGCTTGGCTTGGGGAAAGAAGGAAGGTTTGGTTCAAAAGCGAGTGGCATTTTTTCCAACCATCTGTTGGTCTCTTTAAGAGCAACAGGCAGTTAGGGGTTGGATGGATGTCTTTTTGCCAGTTTGTCTCCATCTGGAAGAGTCCTCCACTTTTGGGGAGGTTAAAACAACTTTCCTAGATACAGTCATCCAAGATGGGAAAAGTATTCTCGTGCCACGCTGCACTGTACCTGCTCTAGGAGTCATTTGAAAAGCTGGCAAAAGCTTTGCAGTTTCCTGTGGTCTTTATGCAAGATCTTAAAAGGCACATAAATGTCCAGGGAATGTAAGAACCTGAGAAATACTTTGCACGCATACTCTGGGCTTCTGGTGTTTTGTTATTCTAATCATTGCATTTGACAGCAGATTACTGAGCAGTGCTGAAAGTGGAGGCAGTGAGGGTTTCTAAGGAAAGAAGCAACTGCAGCTTTAACTTGTGCCAACGAGTTATTTTGGCTGCTAAAATACTGACCACCATGTAGAGAACTGTTTCCTCCCACACGTGAATTCTGTTCCATTATTGAAAGCAGGCTAAGGGTCTCCACTGCGCATGGCCCTTCCTTTTTTCTTTTTTCAGTTGTCATCATCATCATCATCATTACAGTTATTATTACCATTACTACCCATCCAGCTGTTTCCACTAACATTCACCAGACTGGCTGTCAAGATCACAAAGTGACAAAACAGATGAGAGCCCTTTAATTTGATAAGTTTGAAACATCCATGAGAAAAGAGCCTCTAATTGTAATTACTAATTTTTCAATACCTTGATAATCAAATCAATCATTTCCCCAAGAAAGATTAAGTCTACCTGATAGTAACCATTTTCTAAATGAAATGATGATGTCGTTGGTGTATAGAAAGCAAAGTTAAGGCTGTGCATGTGTGTGTCTGTGTGTGTGTGTGAGAGAGAGAGAGACAAAAACAAAAAGACAGATAGAGACAGACAGAAATAAAGACAGAGATAGAGAAAGAAAGAGAGACAGAGAGAAAATAAATATTGAGGTTTGATGTGTGGGTGGAGGACCATTCTCTCTCTCAGTAACCATATGCGACCTTGCTCTAGAACAAGAGCAAAGTTAGACACCAGTGCTTCTTAGCTCAGTGAATGTTAACATTTTCTTTAACCACAGAAAACAATAGAGAAGCAAACAGGATCTCAGAAAGGCAGTTAAAAAAATACATTGTGAGCATGACTCATTTTTTTTCTTCCCAGACCTTTATGCAGCCCATATATCTAAACGGATTTATATACATGTGTTTAACCAAATGAACTTAAATTCTAAATCTGTATTCCTCTATAGGGAAAAGGGTCCTTTAAAAACGTGTCCGTTGCAAGGAAATATGGTTGCCCTAATAATAAACTTCTGGGCATTTTCCTTTCTGTATATCAGAGGAAGCTCATTGTACCAAAAGCTTTCTGCTTTCTTAGGCATGTTAAGTGAGCAGAAAGCATAGATGAAACCTAGAACAAGTATGAATTCTTCCAGGTAGATACATGCCACAATGCAGAAAAGTACGTAGTAGAATGGTGTAATCTTTTACAATGAGATCTCAGAAAACGTGTAATCAACTCTATTGTTTTAGATAAGAAATGAGGCTCAACGAAGTGAAATACTTGCCCAAGATCCTATAGCTATGTAACAGCTGGGGCAAGGCTGCAACCCAGGCTCCTCACTACTTGTCCAGTACTGTTTCCATCATATGAAACCCTGAAAAGTTGTTATAAACTGAAGTTTTCTACATTAAGTCCTATTTTGAACCTATCAGGTTAATCAGATATGAGAAAAAACTCTGTACTGAATCCCCTTTAGATGTCACTGTTCTATAAACCCATTATTTATAAATACACAGTAGCAATTAGTATTTATTGAGTACTTACCACGTCTTAGGCACTATTCTAAACACTTTCCCTATAATACTGTCTAATCCACACACAGCCCTATGAGGTTTGTATTCCATTTTAAAGTGAGTAAACCGAGGCATAGGAGATTAAGTAAACTGCTTAAGGTCACAGAGTAAATTAACTGGCAAGGCCCAGGAAGTACAAATCCAGAGCTGAAGCTCGCAACTATTACCCCACACTGAGCTTGCTTAAAATGAGGCAGCAGTTGGACAAGCTTTTGCAGAAATTAGCAAACATGAGCCATGACTATGAAAACTGAATTAAAAATACTCTGAATGTTGGTCTTGCAAGGATTCTCTTTCTAATCTTTAGGGATTAAGTTAAATGAGATGATCAATTTGGAAAGGATAAAGCATATCACATTGAAGTGAAATGCAAATATTATGAATCTACTATGACTATGATCTGTACAACCCCATAGGTAATTACTGTCCTGTTTCACCACTGAGAAAACCGAAGTCAAGTCACACAGGTAGTACCAGGCAGAATTTGAATGAGAATCTTGTCTGTCTCTCAACTTGACCCTACACCATGGTTGTTGAGGTGAAAACAATCACCTTGATAATCACAAACGCTAAATCCTCCACATTCATCAAGCCTTACTTTGTCGAGGTCTTAACTCTTCCCTTCAGGGTGGGGCACACGTAATCCAAGGCGCAGCGCGTCAGCCTGTAGATGGCGCTCTTTAGCACCACTGCCATCTGTGAAAGAAAAAGCCCTCGGGGGGTATGAAATACGGGCTAGGCATTTTGGAATGTCATTCCTGGAAGGAGGGGTGGGTGAATAATTACCAAATCGTCCCATCTAGGCTTATCTTCCTAGTTGTGAACACTTTTTTTAAATTCTAAAGACGGTATCTAAGTAGGTATAATCAGAGAAAACATCTTCGAATACAAGTGAAAACGAAAGAATAAAGCCCAAGATCAAACTCAAACTTCAGAGTAATGGTGTCTCTAAATGCCCATCATCTAACTGAATTGGGAACTCAGTAAGCAGCCGTGGAGCTCAAGTAGATATTCCTCCAACTGATCTAAGTTGTGGTAAAAACTCAAATTGTGATTTTAAATATCTCTGTGGCTAGAACAAAATAATGCGAAGACAGATATCAAAACATTAACAGTGGTTACATCCTAGATGACTAGATTACAAGGGTTTCTTATTATGTGATACTGTAACTTTTCTTTGATGAACTTGTATTACTTGGGTAATTACACACACAATACTTGATAGAGCTTTTAGAGAAACTTATTAGACATGGCTTCTTATGAAGAATAACCAAGTTCACAAGGTCCCTGTGTTCAGATTCCACTTAGGCAGTTCCAACAAGTTCCAGAAAAGCTCTTGCCTATGGCCCAATCTCATGGGCAGCATTTGAACAAGACAGCTATAGATTACTAGATTAGCTCTCTAAAGTCATAACCCTTACAGTCAAATCCCACTGCATAGGTCAATTTATGGAAGAGCAGAGAAATGAGAATGGAAATTAAATGGTGCCAGTGGGTGTCAAAAGCTACCAGTACTTCAGCATCCCCACCGGGGAGAAAAGAAAAAGGGAACGGGGAATGGAAAGTTGTGGTGCCAAATAAATGTGTGTGTGTGTGTGTGTGTGTGTGTGTGTGTGGAGAGAGAGAGAGAGAGAGAGAGAGAGAAGGACAGAGATGGGAAATGCAGATCAAAGCAATATGGTACCATGGAGAGCCACTCCCGGTCCGTTTGTCCAACCCCTACCCTAGCTGTGCTCAAAGCACTATGACAGACTTCCCTTAAGGTGATAGACAAAAGAAAGCACAGAAGAGGAAAAGGGGGAAGACTCAGTATTATTTTCTGACCTAAAATAAATCTTTATTTAGACATCACTTAAAAAAAAAAAGTATTTGGAGAAACCACTCCACTCCCTTGTCCCATCTCTTGCCTTGTATTCCTTCAGTGCCTAAATCAAAATGCACATCCACGATCTCATTCAGAATGTTTCATTTTCACCATTTCAAAATACTCAAGTCCTGGGCCGGCCCGTGGCTCACTCGGGAGAGTGCGGTGCTAATAACACCAAGGCCCCGGGTTCGGATCCCATATACGGATGGCCAGTTCGCTCACTGGGTGAGCGTGGTGCTGACAACACCAAGTCAAGGGTTAAGATCCCCTTACCGGTCATCTTTTAAAAAAAAAAAAAAAAAAAAAATACTCAAGTCCCTGCCCAAGCAAAACTAAAGTTTCCAGTAGTGTCAAAACAAAGCAAAGCAGGCCAGAATGGCTCCTGCCAGAAAGATGCATTTACCTTCACCAAAAATATCATCCTCTTCATCGACCAGGACCTCCTCAGCATCAAGAAACTGCATCCTGGGGGGCACAGAGAGCACGAGGCAGCAAGCACAGCCCTGGCAGTCCCAGCAGCTACACTGCCACTGCCTCCCGAGTGAGCAGGTGGCGTGAGCGATTTCCTTCCCAGGGTTGCCCAAGTCCTCAGGGAGGGCAGCTTCCGCATTTGCCCTAAAGAAAGCAGTTTCATTCATATGAATAGGCTTCTTGAGCCTTTTGAAGAGTGAGTTCCAGGTGGGGTAATTTTCACCACTGAGAAAAAAGAACTTTTAGGAAGGGGGCTGCAGATCTGGTTGGATCTGAATACAGATATCACTCAAAGCCTAAGTGCAATGAATTCTGTTTCAAAGTGACAACTTTCATATTTTCTTAAAGAGCAAAGTGGGCTCTTAACTTTTTTGCTTATGATTTTGAGCACAATAGGTAGTGTTGAAAGAGGGAGTTCACGTTTCTCATATCTTGGTTTTGCTTCAATGACAGTTTATCTGAAAGTAAAGCAAGCCACTATGCTAAACCACAGCAGGCATTGGGAGGACAGAGCTTTTATTTTCTTCAGTAATAGCTGTATTTTTCTTTTTTGCAAACCTCTTGCGTTTGAGGATTGGAAACTTAATAACATTTAAACCAAATTGAACACAGATCTAGACTCTCATTGGCTCAATTAAATTTATAGTCAATGAATAGATAAGTGATTTTGATCAAACAACTTCCATTTCACAATGTTTACTCAATCTAATATTTCAGACTTGTCACTAAAGGGGAAAGAAGAAAACGTAACTCAAAAAGCAGTTCGTCCCTTTGGGAGGAGTAGCCAATGTGCTCTCACGTGAGTGAGTACCAGTGCCTGGCATCACCCTATTGAACTACCCAAAGTGTGTTAGATCCTGCACGGCTGTATAAACATGCTTCTGAGTGGGATGGCAACCTCATTTGGGGTTTTCCAGAGCTCTCCGCTGTGTTGTAAGACCTCTCAGGCAGTCAGAAGCTCAGAAAAAGCAAATAGAAATGATGATGAGGAGCTGTTGACCCAAGGTGTTTATTTCTGGCAAATTTACTTACTGCGTGGTTTTGAGGAGATTCCCAATGCTGCCCTCCAAGCTGAAAACCTATCTCCTATTCCTGTAACTGCACCCTTGAAATGGCACTAGTTTCTCCCAGAGGATGGGTAACGGGGCTGAAGAAGTCCAGCAGTGAGACACAATCACCCCAGAAGAATTCAAGAACTGGTCACTAAGGGCTAATTGAGCACCAGCAGTGGGTTCGTCCCTGTGCTGGTTGCTGTGAGGTTCCGAAAGATTGGGTACAGACTGGGTTCTGCTGGGATCTTTGGCGGCTCTCAATCAGTGCTGGAACCATTCTTAGAGGAGAGCTTGGAAATGTGTAGGGTGTTTGGGGCTGCACAGTAACTGGTGGTTATTTCTGGTATTTAATGTCTTGGTGCCCAGGGGCCACGGATAGCAACCTTCCTGTAATGCGTGAGATGGTGGCTCAAGAGGAAGAACTGTCCGGCCCCAAATGTCAGTAGTACCCCAGTGAGAAATACTGAGAGGCAGGCAGCTGGAGCTGTCCCTCTCTCTTGATTTCCTCTGCATGCCTCCTTTCTGACACTTCTACCGCCCTCTACTCTGATTCTCATTCCGATGATGTTTCTGGTCAAGAGTAGAATTAATTACATAAATTGAAATTAATTAAAATAGGCCCAAATATGGTTCTCCCACCTCAGAATCACCAAGTTACCAAATGAACCCTAGGGTCCCAGCCATTCCACTTCAGTGAGTTAGACCTATTTCCTTATTTTAAAATGGGTAGAATTATGTCCTCCCTCCCCTCCCCCAACTCATATGTTGAAGTCCCAACCCCCCAGTGCCTCAGAATATGACCTTATTTAGAAATAGGGTCATTGCAGATGTAATTAATTAAGATGAGCTCATACCATACTGGAGTAGGGTGTGTCCTTAATTAAATATGACTGATTTCTTTACAAAAAGGGGAGACTTAGACAAAGACACACACACAAGCAGAGCACCATGAAGACAAGCCAAGGGATGCCAAAGAATGCCGGGAAACCACCAGAAGCTATGGCACAGAACAGATTCTGCCTCACAGCCCTCAGAAGGAACCAACCCTGCCAACATCTTGATCCCAGACTTCCAGCCTCCAGAACTGTGAGACAATAAATCCCTGTGTAGAAGCCACCCAGTTCGTGTTACTTTGTTATGGCAGCCTTTGAAAACTAATACGCTACCTTGCTTGCTTTGTTTTGAGGATTAAATAGAGTAATTTGTGTAAAGGAACTGACATAGCACATGATACACAGTGAATACCTAGTTATAATTATCCAACTTAAATCTCTCACAGGGCAGATTAGGGCGTTTGTCTGATTGAAGCCTCATTAGGGATACAGAATGAGCCCTCACTACGCTGTGTACTAAACTGCAGTATACCTTAGTAAGTTTCCTTCAGTGTCCTCTTCTCCAATTTAGATATCTTAAAAACATAGCTAACAATCTCAAAGAGCAAATCACAAATGCCAACAAGAATTCCTTGAAAGGAAGGAAAATAGAAAATATGGTCCTTGCTCTCCAAAGTTCATAAGCACCGTAGAGAGATAAGGTGTACACGCATGATGTGTTAACTAAGAAGGTAAATTAACGAATTACAGATACGTGCAGCAACATGGATGAATTTCAAAAACACAATATTGACTTTAAAAAGTCTCATAAAAATGGTATGATTATATCTACATAAATGTCCAAAATGGGCTATATATATATATATATATATACACATACACACACACACACACATATATATGTATCTTAAAAATATATATAAAAAATATAAATATACATAAAAATGTTTCTAAAATATATAAAAAATTATATACATATATATGTAATATATATATATAAACAAATACTAGCTAACACTTATATAGTGCCAGGTACAGTTCTTTATCTTTTTTCTTTTATTACTTAAAAAGAAAATTTATTTATTTATTATTATTTTTTTACATTTTAAGATGCTGTCGTGGAGCAGTGGGAGGGGAGGACGGAGGGGAAGGTGGGGGGTACGGCTGAGGCCTTCAGTGCCCCCAACTCCGGCCCGGGAGCCCAGGGCGTTTGTGGAGGCTGCCTGGTCATCACCGGGCTGGATGCCGACATCAGTGCGGCAGGGCTGAGGCCTTTGGCCCCAGCCCCATGTCGAATTGGGAGCATGGGGGGCTTCTGGCTGAGGGGCACCGTTCTAAATGCCTTGATTCACTTCATTGTCATACCAACTTCACGCTATAGGTATAATTATTATTTCCATTTTAGTTTAAGACCCGAGAAGCGAAATGTCAAGGTCATGCATCTGGTAAGTGGTGGCGAAGCTGAGATTTGATCCAGGCCCCAGAATCCACTCTGTAAACACCATGCTACAAGGATGCTGAGCTCTTTGCAGCCCCCCTAACTTCAAGCATTCTAAGCCTTTGTTCACGTGGCTCCCTCTGCCTGGAAGGCTCCCTTTCTCTTGTCTGTCCTACCAATGTGGGAATATTCACTTGTCTTTAGGACTTTATCTAAGGAATATCTCCTCTATGAAGCCTTTTTTGACATCCCCAAGTGGAAATACTTCCCCCCTCCATTGGGCCACTTATTTATTTATATGTCTATTTTACTCCCGTCCTTCACTCCTCAAGGGCAGGGGCCATTTCTTCTTAAATCTTGTATCTCCAGTCTCTTAGCATAGTGCCAGGCAGAAAGTCATTGGTTGATATGCATTTTTCTTTTTTCTTTTCTTTCTTTCTTCTCTTTTTGGTGGCTGGCCAGTATGCATATGCATCTTTAAAATGAGTAAATAATGACTAAACGAATGGCAGAAAGCTCTAGTGTGAATTGAATATGAGAGAGCAAGAATTCTTACTTAGGAATTAGCCCTAAAATCTTTAAGGGAGGAAAGGAAAATTTCCTCTCTCCTCATGTTCTATTACCGGGGCCTGCACATTAAATTGACAAAAGTCAGATTAATAGGAAAAAAGACATAGAAATTTTATTAATATTTTTACATGCACAGGGACTGAACAGAAAAGAAGTGAAAACCCCAAAGAAGTGGTTAGACTTGGGGGCTTTGTTAAAATACCATTTTAACAAAGGGTGATACATTGTGAAGAAGTGAGTAGACAAAGGAAGTGGGGTGGGGGTGGTGGTCCTAGGGGTGGTCAATTTTGGGAAGGTAAACAGGAAATGTATGATGATAAAGGTTGTTCTGTAGACTCCTTTCAGTGCTATCTCTGGTGATTAAGAGTCATAACCTTCCTGGTATGAAAGAAGGAACACCTTTACAAATGGGGATTTATATCACCTTTACAAAGGGAAATAATATACCTTGCTTTTAGGCAGAAAGAAGTAGGGCAGTTAATTCTTCCTTTGCTTATATTTCTCAATTGCCTTCAGCTCGAAATATTCCTTTTGCTAACATGGCATATTTTGGGGTTGGGGGGGGGTCTATTCTGATCCCCTTCAAATGCACACTAGAAAGGAAAGGCTAAAGCTAGGGAAACTCAGTGCTTAGTTAAGGGAGTTGCAGGTTTCAGAGAGTAGTTTTGACTAAGAAGTGAGGAGTGAGTCTGGACCCAAAGGACCTTGCTTTTCAGTCCTCCAATAATTGGATTTGAGGAAGAGATCAAAGGTAACTATGAACCAGCTATTTGATCAAAGGCTGATTTGTGACAACCTGGACTAAGTTTAGCAACAGAACTTCATCAAAGTCATAAACACAGGAACATGGCAAAGCTTTTATACTCTAAACAGTTGGTGCCCACTTTGTGCCATACCAGGTCTGCGTTTTGAGGAATGTTACTCACCCATTCCTGTGTTTATTTATCCATTTGAAAAGTAATAATGAATACCTACTATATTTCAGGTAATGTGGGAAACCTTTAAGTATATAAGCAACTGTACATGTGTTGTATTGAACACATGACAATCAACACAGTATTATTATTTTGTGGTATGAGAATTTAGGTTATAATAATCATTGATTTATTTATCAATTTTAAACACTTCTGCAGAGTTTGCTGCTTTGAAAAAAAAAAATACCATCTGTGAAGTGCTTCGAGGAGGAAGCCACGCTGGTAAGAAAATGTCACCATCCAACGTGGGCTTTAGTTTCCAGCAGAAGAAAAGTCTCACAATCTTCTCTCTGCACTTCTGGAGAATTTCCCACTCCCCCCAGAAAGTGTTTTAAAATACTTAATTTTCAGATACACAAACTTTGAAGAGATAAAATAATCTGAAACAATTAGGGGTAAAAAATGTCCAGAAACAGAAAGGACAACAAAGAGGGAGAGAGGAATTGAAACTGTGAGGAGTGGTTGGAATCAAGAAAGAAAAAGAAGGTAAAGAAAAACCACAGAGCCAGAAATAATCTTATGTTTGGTCAACTTTACCAGTAAAGATGCACATAAAATGTGCCTAACTGCAAAATGCTACATCCAAAGAGCTGGGACTAAAGGAACACAATTTTCAGTGTTCCTATTTTCATGTTGCAAGGAGGAGGAACCAACCCCATGGGATGACAACCCTACCAGAGCCTTTGGAAGTCTTCCTGCCCACCTCTCCCAGATTTAGGGGCATCTTTAGGCTGCAGGAGCCACACTCAGGGCCACTCACTGAGGTGCTGGGGAAACCTGCAGGACAAGCCGACAAAAGTCCAGGACAGTTTTCTTCAACAGGACTAAAGACAATAAGGGTAATTTCCCACTGAACAAATCCATGTTTTCCCCTCAGGAAGGAGAGAGAAGAGCCCAGCAAAAAATCAGTCCATATGGTGAGACTCACATTGGATATGGTTGGCAAAGTTATAGTCATGGGCTAAGGGTACAATGGCTAGGAATGGTTAGTGTGCAATAGCAACTTTAAAAAAAAAATGGAATAAAAAGACACTGGTTTTTGGATATGACAGGACTGAGTTTCAATCCTGGCTTTGCTACTACTCATCTCTTTGGCTGAAGTTATTGAATCTGACTCTGAATCTGCAAAATGGAACAACAGTTAGTGGCTGAGCAATTGTTGACTCGCCCCTCGAGTTGCCCTCAATTAAAAATACAACTAATAAATTAAAAATACATCGTGCTGGTTAAATAAATACAACTTTAAGCGCTGCTCTCTGGCCTGTACCCTCTGTCTCAACCAGAATGCAATCTCAAAGCTACTCCAGTAAAGATATCCTGTGACTGTCACTGATAATAAAGTTTACCTCCCAGGGTTCTGGAGACATTAACTGAAATGGGAATCTTTCCCTGTGGCCCTACAGTCAGCTTTACAATGGTTACCAGGAATCATTGGGTAGTCTGCCCTCCTATCTTTCTGTAACCTCAAGGCAGCTTTCTTGATATGGGAGTTATAGAGAGTGAGAGAAGTGGTGGAGAGAAGATACAGAGGGAAATAAACTTTGAGAAGGTAGAAGGAAATAGTACTCCATGTTTGTGAGAGATTAAAGGAGAAAGTGTGGAGAGAATTACAACCTTCCTTCCCAGTCTGTGGCCTCAGATCCAAGAGGATATTTCTTTCCACAGAAAGAAGGACAGATGAGAGGGTAAAACTTTCTCAACTTTTAAAGAGAGGCATATATCTCACTTATTCTAAATCTTATGATGGGAGATTGCTCTGTGGTGCATAAATCCCTGGGTGCCAAACCAAGGGACAATATGACACATTGTTATTTAAAAAGTGAATGACATTAAATGACTGGTACTTAATCCTTTGGCAAATCACAGGCTTTCCAATTATTTGTTTTGAAAGAATTGAAGGAAGAATATCAACAATAACAACAAAAAAGAAATTATAAAAAGAAGAACCAAGTAGAAATTCCAGAGATGAAAAGTATACCTGAAATAAAAAATCCACTAGAGAGGTTCAACAGTAGATCTGAGCTGGCAGAAAAAAGAATCAGCAAACTTAAGAGAGGTCAACTGAGGTTGTTCTCCCTGAGGAACAGAAGGAAAAAAGAATTAAGAAAAATGAACAGAGCTTCAGAGAACTGTGGGATACTACCAAGCATACCAACATATATAATAGGAGTTTCAGAAAGAGAGAAAAAGTGACAGAAAGAATATTTGAAGAAATAATGGCTTAAAACTTCCCAGATTTGATGAAAAAGATTAATTTATACTTCCAAGAAGCTCAAAGAACTCCAAGTAGGATAAACTCAAAGAAATCCACACCAAGACACATCATAATCAACTATCAAAGTCAAAAGTAAAGAGAAGATCTTAAAACATTAAGAGAGAAGTGACTCATCACATACAAGGGATCCTCAATAAGACCAACAAGTGATTTCTCATTAGACACCATAAAGACATATTTAAAGTCCTAAAAGAAAAAACTGTCAACCAGGAATTCTATATCCAGCAAAATTATCCTTCAAGAATAAAGGAGAAATAAATACATTCTAGATATACAAAAGCTGAGGAAATTCATTACCAGTAGACCTGCCTTGTAAAAAATGCTAAAGAGAGTCCTTTAGGTTGAAATGAAAGGACACTAGACAGTAACTCAAAGCCATAAGACAAATAAAGAAAACTGGTTGAAGTAGTTGCATAGGTAGTCATAAAAGACAGTATAAATGTATTTTTTGTTTGTAATCCCCCATTTTATTTAAAAGACAACTGCATAGAACGATAATTATAGGCCTGTGTTGATGGGCATACAGTACGTAAAGATGTAATTTGTATGACAATAATGGCAAAATTGAAAGGAATGAGTGGAGCTTCAGAGGATCAACGTTTTTATATACGATTGAAATTAAGGTGGTGTTAACTAAAACTAGATTTTTATAAATTAAGAAGTGAATTGTAATCTCCAGGGAAATCACTAAGAAAATAAATATAAAATATAGTAAAAGAAGTAAAAAGGAAATTAAAATTGTACACTAGGAAGTATCCATTTAACACAAAGAATTGGGTGATAATACTATAACAAAATTCCCTTTATTCTTATTGATTTATTTCTGTGAAATTGGCTTTTTAGTGCTTATTCCTATAGAAATAAAATATTTAAAAAAATAACTAATCTTGTCTCATTATAGCAAAAAAGTAGTATTCATCAATGGATAAATGAACTAATTGAAAGAAAGTCAACCCCATCCATCTCATTAAGAGAAACAATTCCAAGACAATTTTGGTTTCAGGCTTGAAGATGGTAATTGTTTATCAAAATGTGTAATATATTTATATTGTCTTGATCAACGGTGTGTCAATAATAATCGTAATGGTAACTCTATCTGGACAAATATTTTAATATTTAAAACCACAGTCACAAGAAAAATTTTAAAAAATATATACACTTCTTTTTTCTTACAGAGAAATATGATAGAATACTCAAAAAAGAATTCCAAGTATAAAAATACATTTCATTATGAGGAGGGAACATCAAGCTGAACTAGAACTTGTTGCTGTGATAGCATCAGCACTGCCGTCTGGGACTTATCTAGCATTCCTAACAAAATGTTATCTAGCATTCCTAAAAAATTTCTATCAGTTTTCCAATAGGTTTTAATGAGATTAGAACCCTTCTGGAATACTGATTTATCCTACCTGCCTACCTTTTGGTTTTATACTGAGCCTAATGATCTTAAACTAGAAATTCTTTAAAGAAAGAGGTCTAGTATCTTAACGGCCTCCCCCGCAATCAAATCTCTATCAATAGAGAATATTTACAGTGACTCCGTCAGGAATCATTCTCTGTGACAAGCTTAAAATAAAACTTTGTTAATTTATCTGAGGAGTTGGTTTAACAGTTAGGATAAGATTCTGTGGGGCAAATAGAATAGAAATATAAATTCAACAAGAAAATGAAATCAGGCAAATTCCCAAATCCCAAAGAGCATGTTCATGTATATTTTTATATGGACAATGGTGAGATTAATATATGTAACCCCATAAATTCCATCCTTTGTAACTTTCAAAACTTATTATAAAAAATTTTAGATACTTGAGGGACATAGTTTTTCAAAATTTATTTTGGGTTCTAAAAACTAGACAGCCAAAGACGACTGGTGCAGATCTCATATGGAGCAGAGTAGGACCACAGCAGGCCCCGTAGGCCCGGGCCTGTGATCAAGGACCCTGGTGAGCCTAAGGAAAGCAGAGGTGGATGGGGTGTGGGCACTGCAGAAGCTAGGCCTAGGAGCTCCATCCCTTTGCATGTACTAGCTTTTAGGGTTGTGACCCATTTGTCTCGTGACCTGTTTCTTCATAGCCTCAGAATTTTTTCTCCTTGGGGAAGCAATGAGACAAGGATTTGGAATTTGGGACCCGTTACGTTCTGATGTTGGCCAAATATTTTTGAAAACTCTTCCCAGTGTAGCTTCTCTTCAATATATGTGTCTCGGTGACCTCTGACTATACAGAGAACAGAAAAATAATTTGGAGAAAGACATTTTGAAAACCATGCAAAAGAAAAAAAGAAAGAAAAAAGGAAGAAGGAAGGAAGAAAAAAGAAAAGAAGGAAGGAAGGGAGGAAAAGCCAGTGAGCATGAGGGAAAAAGGCAGAATGTTTTTCTTTTGGAAGAAAAATACTCCCAGATTGCATCTGTTTTTTTTAAAGGTTCTGTGGGAGGATATCCACAGACACTGCTTGGTCTGAAATATCGGGAAATGTGGCTCCCGTGCCTATCAATGCTGCAGGGCAGAGGTGGGCCCTGGATACCCCCGAACACACTCACACTCTCATTCCCAGGCTCTTGGCTCACCTTGCACAAGCTCCACACCTGCTTTGTCGGGCATCCAGAAAGGCCTAAATGCATTTGGTTCAATTTGGATGGAGGAAATGGAGAGTTATAGACAAAGGAATCACCACTTCTCCTTTGTGCACTGGCAGGCTCAACCTTGAAGGCTCCTTCCTCCTTTAATGTTTTGTTTTGAAATATAAATCCCAATAAAGAACGGAACAGCAAAAACAAAACCCCAGAGTAAAAGAGAAGACAATGTGTCCTGGGTGCTGAATTATGGAACCGTCCTGCCCAGGCGGGACTAAGGGGACCTTGTTCCCCTGTCTCGGGCTTCCCAATATCCCCAACCCGTCATTAGCTTGACAGTGATCCACAGCTTGTACCTCCAAGAACTGGAGCAGCAAACGCTGCTTCCCTCCCTGCAAACAACGTGGCCAGAAGACGCCACCACGCTGGTGGGGAAGGAGGACGGTCCAAACGCTTCCCTGTTTCCTCACGGGTCATCAGCAGCCTCGAACTTTAGTGAAAAGAGGAGCTACCTTTTCTCTCTTCCCTCTAACTAAAGGAAAAAGCCAGCCCAGGAAGGAAAAAGGAAGGAGGGGGAGGAGGAGGAGTAACAAAGAGAAGGAAGGAAGGAGAAAGAAAGGAAAGAAAGAGGAAAAAAGAAGGTGCTGCCTCCATTCTAAACGCAGAACTTGACCCTGGAGAAAACATCTAAGCTACTTCTTACTAGAAGATGAGCTCAGCTTCCTCTTCCTCTCTGGCCCCTCTGTCCCTCTCAGCTGATTGCACACGGGGACTTCGTACTTAATCACTCTGCATATTTCAAAAGAGGTTTTTCCCTTTTAATGTGAGTTCAGGTTGCCCACAGAGAAACCTCGTTGTGACTGCATCTTTCTTTGAAGGCACCAGCACTGGCTTCCTTTCTTCTCCCATTGAGCTCCCTCTTGTCCCTGTTCTGTGATTTCTCTTTAGCTGCAAAATGTGAAAAAACAAACAAACAAACAAAAAAACCAACCTATGGTTCATCTCTGCATATCCATGTCAGTGTCTCCTGCTTACCTCTTCAAAACAAGACCTTTTTTTCTTTTCCTAAACCATACGTGGTGTGATAACAGATTAAAAGGTACCACCCATCCTCTCTGAGACCACAAACAGAGCTGAGCCCCGTGAACCAAAACTTATAAACAAGGGTGTAGCCGCTCTGGGGCCCGAGCAGGGGAAGGCAGCAAGAAGAAAACAAGCCCCGTAAGCTTCAAGTGGGAGGGGGCAGCAGAAAGCAGCCAGCCCTCCAAAACAAGAAGCAGGAAACAAAACTCAAACCTCATGAAACTATCATGAAGTTGAAGGTTTTAAAAGTCATTTTTGCTGCAGATTTTGGAGACTTCTCCCATCAGGCTGAAGTACCCAAGGGTTATAGACCCCAATCCCTGCAAGTTCAGCAGTAGGGGCTATGGGAGGTGTGAGATTCTTCTCGCAGGCTCTGCAGGTGAGGGTCTCAGTGCTTTTCAAGATACCCTTAGGGTCGGGTTTTGTGAAATAGGTTGGGCTAGCTTTCTGGGGGCTCTCAGTTCTGCAGGGAAAGACACAAACTTGGAGAAAAGGAGGCAGTGGTGGGTAAAGTCGAGTCTGTGTGCTTCCTCCAAGGAGGACTTGGCAGACGCCAAAAGCAGTGTGAATATCAACTTCCCATCTTCTAATATCCTGGGGCAGGGGGTTCACTGACCACCCTGAGCTAAAGGAGAGACCTCCCTAGAGATCTGAAGCTGGTTTTTAAGAGTTCAGGAGGGCCCAGCTCCTTTCCCTCAGGAAAGCCTCTGGGGTGCAGACCCCACACCCTGGAAGGGGTGGCAACTGGATAGAAATGTTAGAATACTGGGCGAATTATTTTCTTATAAAATGTCGTCCAATGTTTTAACAACATACCAAAAAAGGGGAGGTGTCAAGTATTGTGTGTGGGTGAGGTGGAGAGGCAGGGGCAGTTCTACTCCCCATCTGTGTTCACTGCTCAACCTACACATGACCTGATGTCAAAAACTTTGCAAATACAACCAGCTGCCTGTTGCACCCACGTGGTTCGGTGGTTGTTACTTATAGACTGGTATAAAAGCCCTAGGGTCAGTAGGAAGCAGGTTGCTGAGTAGCAAATATTCTTGGAATGGGACCTTGTAGTGTTTCTTTCATTGGATTGTATCTAATAAAAACTTTATTCCATTGTAATGTGCTATTATTGAATACAGATATTATCTGATAATAATAATCCTAAGTACTTGTTGGGACCAGATCACTCTATGAGGGAAGAAAGTTGGCAATGTCTGTCTTAAACGCAAAATTCTTTCCCTTTTCTTCCTCCCTCATCTCCTCTCCAATAATCCTACATTTACCCTCAGGAAAATTTGGGTCCTGCATTTGCTCCTGCACACTCCTGGGATCTTACGGTTTATGTTATGATGACAATATTAATAGCAATAAAGGCACATTTTCCCTAAGAAAGAGGAGTGTGTGTTGCTTGTTTTTCTGAGTTCTGTATGAGGTAAGAAGGGAGTTCAGTGTGTCTGTCCTCAGGGTGATCAAGGACAAAAACTAGGTGAATAGGCAATAGGACACGTGTACCTCTGCAAGGTCACTGGAACAAGCCAAAACCCTTTCAAAGAGCCAAAGAGTCAAAATTGTGGAAACCCATGCCAGGGGAGCTTTTACAGGGATGACTGAACTGCTCCATCCAAATGAGAGGAAAATATATTCATGTGAAAAAGCCCCACAGTGCAGATATCTCACAGGCAAAGTGGGTGGGTTTGGGTGCATAGGGTTTGCTGTGTTAGTTCTGGTTTCTCAAATGGCTTGTTTTCCATCCTGACCTCTGCAGTTTCACAGAACACAGTCCAGGCATTAGACTTGCAGCTATAAGATCCAGGTCCTTTTAAAATGAGTTTTTAAACCAGTCTGCTCTGCTAGACTGTGAGATCCTAGAAGGCAAAGACCTTTGCATGAGGCTTGGGAATCACTGTTCCACAAACATTTTTAAAATGATGAGTAATTGATTCCCAGCAATTCTCTAGGCATCAGTGATCAAAGACTTTAGGAGGTTTATGTCAACACAGAAGTGGTGAAATAGCACTCAGGAGAGCAGTGGGTGGTGACCAGGTCCCAGGTGTCAAGATAGCTGGGAACACTCCTTTGCCCTACAGTGAACTTTGTCTCACCTCCCAATATGGGGAGGAAGAACCATCATCACACAGCGCCTGATTGTGGCTGTCATCTTTGGAAGAACTTGTGTTGTCTTCTCAAGGGCTGAGAGAGGGACAAATACACATTTTCTCATATAAATTAATCAGCTAATCCAGGAGTTTTGCAGTTAAATAGGTATTTTTACATGGTGTTGTCTGCCAACTAAGGGAATAGGGGTCTTCAGATTTTATTGACAAAGCTAAGACTTCCATAAAAGGATCCCTTTGTAAGCTGCTAATAAAGAATTCCAAAGCAAGGGTGTTTATAACAATAATAAATGTTTCTCCACTACTTTCTTTCCAGTTCTTTTGCCTCAGGCTTCTGCTGCTATAGTTCTTTTTCCTAGTTCTTCCCCTGTTTTTATGCAAAAAGAAAACTGTATAAAAGAAAACTGTTTAAAAGACATTTAATAAAAACATCAAAAACTGATACAAGGGAAAAATCATGGTAGATATTGGTAGGTTAAAAAAAGTCCAGACCTTGCTTCTGGTATTTACTGGGTAGGATTTTCACTGGTCCCTAATACACAGAATGATCAGCTTTAGCAGTAATATTTAGTTCCTCTTTCTTTATACTCACTGGATTAGGAGGGCATATGGGAACGGAACTTGTGGTAAAGACTATCTTGCCACAAAAGGACTCCACCCCTGCTTACCTTCCGCCAGATCGGGTCGTAAATATATATAGTGAATGGTAAATGTGGGGCTTCCTGTGTTCTTCAGTGGGCATTGCTACACTGTTGTCTCCAGTGGAATGAACTGGAATGTAAAATTTACACCTCTTTTGAAACTTGATGAAGCAACATAGAATTCAGAAATAGGAAGACCACATTTTCTGCACTAAATTGCATTCTTTTGCACAATGTGGGAGAACACAACATGAGAAACACACAAAAGAAGGAAATAGAACAATTGAGGTTGTTGGCTGGGCAGGCTGCAAGGTAAAGGCAGATTAAATGCCCCACCTAGCCAACATTCTCCTGTGACTGTTATTCCTGTCTCCAACTCTCTATTGCTCTCTCCTCCTCTATTATTCTTTCCCATCATCCGTCCATCCATCCATCCATCCATCCATCCGACATTTATTGAGCACCTTGTCATGCTAGCTACTGGGGTACAGACTGTGAGTGGTATGCTGGTAGAGACTAGATCACTAGCTCTTGGGTGGGGGAGATGATCTGCAGTCTTTATTGATTTTCACAGTGCAAACGCTCCCATCATGGTTACTAACACCACATCACTGAACACAAAGTCGGAAAGAGATGCACGGTAGCACACGGTGTTTCCACCAAACAGATACAACAGATGTAAATCACCTCCAGGTTACAGATAGTAATAAAATGTAGTAATTAGGAAGTCATGAGTTATGAGTATTTATTAACATTGTTTTAAGTATCGTTTATTTAATTACACACCTATATAATTTAATTTTAAATCATGGCTATTTATAGCTCATGACATTTCTGAAACTTTAACAATTGGCTCTCATAAGCAGGCATGTGCTAGCTCCAGCATACCACTGGACAGAGATAAATAAGGTATGTTACCTGCTTTATGAAAGTTTTTTTTTTTTTTTAAATCTAGGAAGGAGGACATGTACATGTGCAAATAAGCAATAGCCATAGAGTAGATGTGACAGCTCAGTAGGGGAAAGTGCTGGGTATAGAAGTAGTGGGGAATCTCAGTGAGACCCTGTCATAGACTGAATGTAAGGGTTCCCCCAAAATTCATATGTGGAAGTCTAATCCCCAGTGTGGCTGTATTTAGAGTAAGAAAGTAATGAAGGCTAACTGAGGTCATAAGGATGGGGCCCTGTTCCAATGGAATGAGTGTCCTTGTAAGAAGAGACACCAGAGAGCCCTCTGTCTTTGCAAGTGCATATGCAGAGGAAAGACCACGTGAGGACATAGTGAGAAGGCAACTGTCTATATGCCAGGAACTGAAGTCTCACCAGAAACTGAATCTGCTGTGATGGGGTTCAGGACATGGTACCCCAAAATATGGCACCTTGGCACTTGAGAAAACAGCAGAAGCAGGAAGTTCACTCTTATCTTTCCCACATCCTTCCCCCTGAAGCAGGTTATTGGACCCTCATTTGAGAAGTACCCTCCCTATACCTGGAGGGAAGGTATGTTCTTATTTCTGAAGACACAAGGACACAGAGAAGAATTTGGACAAACAGTCCTTGCTAGGTTCCCCCCAGTTAATGACCATTTGATCATACCCCTTTGCCCAATCATACATCTGCACAACTCTTCATAAAATCTAAGCATAAAAATATACAACTTTCTCTGTCTCTTTAGGTCTTCATTTCTGGAGGCTAAAACTTATTTTAAATAACTTTGTGTGCTTTTCTGTTGTTAATCTGTCTTTTGTTACAGGGACCTCAGCTGTGAACCTAAGATGGAAAAGAAAGATTCTTTTTTTTTTTTTTTTTTCTCCTACAGCCAGAACCTTGATCTTGGACTTCCAGCCTCAAGAACCATAAGGAAATAAATTTATGTTGCTTAAGCCACCCAGTCTATGCTATTTTGTTACGGTAGCCAGAGCACACTAATGCAGAGTCTGAAAATAAAATTACTTTGAGGAGAGACTGGTAACGTGGATTCAACACAAGCAGCTGAGAATACACAGAGGAGGCCTGGTTTGAACTCTGCAAGTGGCTTCCTTATTCAGGAATATTTTCTCTTATCACTAGTCAGTGTCCTTAGATGTAAACACAATCGTCATTCTGGGCAGAGTGTTGACTAGGCAAGGGAGAACGCTAACTGTGGAGCCCAGGCTCAGAAACAGAGCAGGGCAGGCAAGGACTGGGTGAACAGTGACTGCTCGAACAGTGACTGCTCACTGACCAGAGGAGTGGCACCTGCTGAACTGTGCAGGCCCAGTCTTCCACAGTGACTTCCTGGGGTAATGAAATGAACAACATATCCTGGATCAATGACATTTTCCAATTTCCAGGATTCCTGGCATTGATAATAAAATTTATGCCCTTTAGAATGAGAAAGTCTTTGAGATTCTTAGACAATTTGGTGGATGTGGAGAACTTAAGAGAGTTCTTCCTAGTCTATTATATATAGACGTGAGCAAACAGTAAAACAATATTAAGAGTGGTGGCCATCTATACTTTGATTTGTAGAAAGGTAATGACATATGTGCTTAGAGAAAAGGACATTGGCCAAAATGTGAACAAGTGGTTATCTCTGGATGATATGTTTTGGGGGAAGAGTTTACATCTATATATTTACTTGCATTGTTTGCATTTTTAATAATTTCTTTTTTTCTTTTTTTTTTGGCCCAAAAAATTACTTACTAAATAATTCTTGTCTTGTAAAAAAAGGCAAGTAATATTAAAGAAGGAAGTTAAAAATCCAACCATAGTCTCAAGAGCCAGAAATAACCACTGCTAATGTTTTGACATATAACCTGCCAGATCTTCTGCTATGCATGGTGGATTTCCTTTGTAACCTACTGTGGATTGAATTGTGTCCCCCAAGTTTCATGTATTAGAAACTTGGCCCCCACTGTGACTGTGAAGAGGGTGGGAAATCCTATTATGGTAATTGAAAGGTGGAGCCTTGAAGAGGTGATTGGATTGTAGGACCCTGCTGTAGTGAATGGATTAATAATGGTGGTTACAGGGCATGTTTCTGAGGGCTTTAAAAGAAGAGAGAAGAGTCTGTCTTTTCTTTCTGCTTCCACCATCTTGCAATGTGAGACCCCTGGGTCACTGTCACCACCATCAGATGGAGTTTGGACTTCCCAGCCTCAGAAACCGTAAGCAATAAATTTTCTTTTTCTTTATAAATCACCCAGTTCCAGATATTTTGTTATAAGCTACAGAAATGGACGAATACATAACCTCTCATCAGCCTTAGATGAATCCATTTCCTAGGTGTGCACTTCTGAGCACTCGGAGACAAAAGGCTCACAGCTCACACTAGTAGGTCAGGTTTCTCAACACAGTAGGTCCTTCATCCCTGCTCACAACTTTTTAAAACCTATCTATAATTAGCCAGGTATTTCAAAACTTAAACCATTCTCTGTATCTCACCTTCTATTTCAGAGAAAATATAGACCCTCAGGTGTGACTCTCTTGCTTCCTTCTCTTCCATCTTTAAATCTGTACCTTCCTTTCTTCCCCTCTGTTTCAGATGAAAACCTATCTTTTACCCTGTCCAAGGTCCATGCTGCCTCTTAAGAAGAAAAAAAAAAAAAAATCACAACTTTTTTTTCTGGCTTCATAAGTAATCATATCCATATTGAAAAATTTAGGAAATATAAGAAAACCCAAAGGAGAAAATAAAAATCACGTGTAACTCAAACACGAAGAGATAATCGCTGCTGACATTGTAAATTCTTTGCTTTCTCCATGCATGACTGTGTATATCTTTATATTAAATAAGCATTTTTTACACAATTGTAATTATTCTGCATAAGCTATTTTAGAAATCTATTTTTCCCTCTTACAACAAATCATGAATACTTTTGTATGGCCACAAATATTCTACAATAAGACTTTAAAATAATTTTAAGTTAAAAATAACTTTCGGGTTTTTTTTCTTATTTTAAAAGCAGTGCATGCTTATTGTAGAACAACTAAAAACTTCAGTAAAAAGGAAGAAACACATAACCTTACCTTTGAGATATAATCAGCTGACATAATTTTTATATAATCTATTTTATAAAAATAGGTTCTATCTGGCATCATCCTATATTATTTGTGATACACAAATATTAGCTCACTTAATCCTCACAACACACTGTGTAGTCGCAATTATAACAATAATCCCCATTTTCTAGATGAGAAAACTGAGGCCCAAAGAAGCTAAGTAAACTGTTCGAAGTTTCATGAGTGGTATAGGTAGAATATGGACCTAGGCAGTAAGCCTCCAGAGGCCGGGTTCTTAACAACTGATCTATACAGCTCTCAACATACAGAGAATGTCTTTTCACACCAATAAATATTACGCTCTGTGCCATGCTTGCAGAGATCTGCTCTACCCCAGGATCAGATAAATACTCAGTTTTGTATTCTTGTGGTTCTTTTAAGATTTTCTTTTTCAATTACTAGTTGCATGTGGAATTATCTTTGTTTATGCTGTGAGTAAATTTTCACCTTGTTTTTTTCCAGATGGTTAATGAATGATCCCAATTTTATTTACTGAATAACCTATCATTTCTCCACTAATTTAAACTCTTTGTATTTGCTTCTCTCTTCTCTTGCGTTCATTGAAAACTTGTTTCATTTATTATCCACCATCTCTCCTGGATCCTGAAAATATGAGTTAGCTTTGAATTATCTGTACATTTCCTTGATTAATTGATTGATGCACTTACTCATTCAATAGCATTTATAGGGATATAACAGTGAATAAGATTATTAAAAAATCTCTCTTGGGACTTATAGTCTAGAGGTGTACACAACACATTTTATACACACGTTACACTTACAATGTGCCAGGCACTACTCTTAGTGATTTACAAATATTATCTCATGTAATCCTCATAGTGAGGCTATGATGTAGATGCTATTTTTATCTCCATTTTTCATGTGAGGCAATAAAACATGGAGAGGTTAAGTAACTTGGCTGAAGTCACTTAGGTCTGTGGGGGCTTGGGGAAAGTGAATAGGCAATTCCAATTCTATGCAATGAGTGTTATTTATCATAGGGGAAATTGTGGGGTTCTGGGGGGAATTCTCAGCAAGGGCATTTGATAGGGCCGTGGGAGTCAGAAAAGACTTTTGGAGGAAGTGACTTCCACGGGACTCCTAAAGCACAAGGAGTATGCTGGACACAGACTAGTGGGGGGAACTGCGTGAAAAGTAGGAGGTAGAGGTAGAAATATTTAAGCTGGAGAAAGCAGTAGTACAAGGGCCTAGAGAAGAGAGAAAGAGAGAATGTTATGCACAGAAGCTGAAAGACATGAAGTATGGTTGGAGCAGACTGTGGAGTGGTAGAAAGGGTGGGATGTGGGGAGTCCTAGAGTTGGAAGGGTCAACTGAAGCCCATCATCCTGGGCCTTGTGAGGCACTTTAGGGAATTTTAACTGTAGCCTAAATATAAGAGGAGATATTGGAGGGTTTTAAGCAGGAAAGGGATTACTCTAGCTGCTAGGTGAGGGTAGGTGGAGCAAACTGTTAGGGGGCTCTTGCAACAACGTAGGTGAGAAGTGATGCTGCCTTCAACTGGAGCAGCAGAAATGGGATGGGGAGAAAACAAGTGGCTTCAGGGTTTGCTGTGGAGGAGCTTGATTGGACAGTAGGTGAAAAGACGGGAGTCAGTGATTACGACCCGGCTCTCAGCTTGACTTATAAGTCTCCCATGTTAATATCTAAGGCTTTGATAAAAATGTGGACAGTAAACAGATTAGACTTGACATCCATATAATATGCAGATGAGAAAGAATACCTTTCCTACAGTCTAATCATAACATTCCTATGACGTCCCCCTTCACTATTCCCTAACCTCTCAGAAAGGAAAGGTCAACAAAGTTTATAAATATGGCAAATCTTAAGAGTAGCATGTCCGTGGGTGGGATAGGTGGGATTAGATATACTTAGAATAGATGTTTCATTTAGCTTTACTGAGATATATTTCACATACCATAACATCTACCTATTTAAAGTGCATAGTTCAGTAGTTTTTAGTATATTCACAGACTTGTGCAACCATTACCCCAATCTAATTTTTGAACATTCTCAACACTCCAGAAAGGAACCCTGTACCCATTAGCAGTCACTGCCCATTCCGGTTTTCTCACCTAACCCCGGCTCCAGGCAACCATTAATCTACATTCTGTCTTTGAATTTGTCTATTCTGAACATTTCACGTAAATAACAACACATAACATGCAGTCTTTTGTGACTTGCTTCTTTCACTTAGCATCATGTTTTGGGGTCCATCCTAATTATAGTATAGAACAATACTTCATTCCTTTTAATGGCCGAATAATATTCCACTGTGTGGATATACCAATTTTGTTCATACATGTATCAATTAATAAAAATTTGGTTGTTTCTGACTTTTGGCTGTCATAAATAATGCTTCCATGAATATTGATGTACAAATTGTTATACGGTCATGTATTTTCCAAAGTGGCTGCACCATCTTACACTCCCGCCACAATGGGTGAGGGTTCCAGTGTCCTTGCACTCTCCTTACACTTGTTACTGTGTGTCTTTTGGATTTAAATCATCCTAGTGGGTGTGAAGTGGTATCTCACTGTAGCTTTGGTTTGCATTTCTCTGGTGACTAATGACGTCAAACAACTCTTTATGTGCTTATGGACATTTGTACATCTTCCTTGGGTAAATGTCTACATAAATTCTTTGTCCATTTTAAAATTGGGTTGTCTTTGTAAGAGGTCTTTATATACTGTGCTTACAAGCCCCTTGTCAGCTACATGATTTACAAATATTCTCTCCCTTTCTGTGAGTTGTATTTTCTTGATGATGTCCTTGATGCACAAACATCTTAAATTTTTATGAAATCCAACTTACTTATTTATATATTTTTGCTACTTGTGTTTTTGGTGTCACATATAAGAAACTATTGTCTAACTCAAATTCATGAAGATTTACCACTATGTTTTCTTCTAGGAACTTTATAGTTTCAGCTCTTACATCTAGGCTATGATCCATTTTGAGTTATTTTTGCATATGGTGTGAAGCAGAGGTCCAAATTTATTCTTTTGCATGTGGATATCCAGTTGTCCCAGTGCCATTTGTTGAAGATACTATTCTTTCCCTGTTGAATTGTCTTGGAATGCAGAAGTAAAATTTTATTCCTTACACATTTTTTCTTCTAAAATCACTGCCACTCCACCCCCGCCCAAGAAAATGGGGAAAAAGGGAAAAAAAAAAGAAAGAAAGAAAGAAAGGAAAGAAAACCAAATCCATCTGTGTGTGTGTGTGTGTGTGTGTGTGTGTGTGTGTGTGTGTGTACATTTTTTTTTAATAGAAGAAGCAGAGTATGCACCAAAGGTTTTATCTGAGTTGGATTAACCTGGGTTTCTTTTCGGACACCAAATAAAACCATCTCTTTTTCTTCAGCTCAGTGTCAAAATAGCCAGTCTGTTCTCAAGTCCTACTGTTTTAGAGTTTGTGATAGCAGAACTATTTGGTGAATTTTAGCTGTACAAGTAAAGCGAAAGCCCCATAAAAATAGCAAATCATTTTCCCAAGGACTTCATGCATCAGATATGTTTGAGAAATTACCCTTGTGCCAGGGCTGGAGACAAGTGTAGTTTAACTGCATAAGTTATTTGATTATAATGACAATTTAAAAAATGTTTTCAAGGTTCATGAAGAAGTACATGATGTTTAGTAGTATACATTTGCCAAATGAAACTTTAAAAATGTGTAAATCCTTCTGATAACCTTTTTGGTGGTAATGTAAACTGAATCAGGCTTTTTAAAGAGTATTTTGGTAACATGTAACAAACTTAATAGTTTGACCTGGTAATGTCTTTTGGAAAATAGCCTAAGGATATAATCTAAGAGAAGGAAAAAAATGCACACACAGTGTGTCACTTATTTATTTATTAAAAAAAATTTTTTCTTATCTTTCTTTTTTTTAAAAGATGACCAGGAAGGGGATCCCAGCCCTTGACTTGGTGTTATCAGCACCACGCTCTCCCAAGTGAGCCATGGGCCGGCCCTAAAGTGTGTTATTTATAATAGATAAAAATGTAAAAATAGCTCCATGCCTAAGAATCAGTGAATGAATAAACAAAATGTGTTTCACAATAATGCTATAGAACCCTAAATAATAACTATGGTTATCATGGAATAGTATGGTAATATGCACAAATGCATATACTAAATAATATTGACATGAGCAGAGCAGAATTTAGATACACACCTAACTGAAAATGGTCTATGGATGGATGTGTGCTGACAAAGCACAAAATTAATTTAGCACAATATTAATATCCATTAGCCCCATTTCCACTCCTTCCTCAAAAGGCTACTTAAATGTTAAATGCAAGTTAAACGCTTTCTGAAAGCCAAAATAAACACCATTATATTTCTTCAACACATTTTTTTTCTTAGTTATTTCCCAAGGCACAGACTCTATTTTAATATCTAGGAAAAAAAGAATAAATACCTAGAAGAAATTAAAGATTTCTCAGAATGCAGTTATTAAAATGATTATTCCCAAGAAGTATAACCAACGCCTAATGAGGTGTTATTTCTTTAATGCTTGATGATCTACATTGGTAATGTTTCTGCACATAGTTGGGGTGAGAAATAGAGTGAACTTTCAGTCTTGGGCATAGGGTGGTCTATTTGTTTTTTAGGGTTGCCGTAACAATGTACCACAGACCAGGTGGCTTAAAAGAACAGAAATTTATTCTCTCAGAGATCTGGAGGCTAGATGTCTGGAATCAAGGGGTCAGTCGGGTTGGTTTCTACTTAGAACTCTGCGGAAAGATCTGTTCTGTGCCTGTCTCTTAGCTTCTGGTAATGGCTGTCAATCCTTCGTATTCTTCGGCTTGTAGACCCTTCGCTCCAATCTCTGCCTCCGTCTTTACATGGCATTCTTCCTGTGTCTCTGCGTCTTCTTCTACAGACACCAGTCATATTGGATTAGGGCCCACCCTACTCCAGTATGATATCATTTTAACTTAACTAATTACATCTGCAATGATCCCATTTAAAAACAAGGTCATATTCTGAGGTACTGGAGATTAAGACTTCAACATATCTTTTCAGGAGGACGTAATTCAACTCATCATAACTGGTGGCCTTGGAATTAATTTAAGTTGGATTTATTTCAGAATTCTCTCAGAGCAAAATCTATGATGTCCATGACAGGTCCTAGGAGGATCCACATAGGAACAGTGGTTGGGAATGGGGAACGGGCTCACAGAAGTAGTGTAGGGTTGCTTTAATAGACTGCTAGTCTGCTCCCTGAGAGGGGGCCTCACTTCTTGTTGACCATGGACGTAATGGTTAAGCCCAATGGGGAAAGGCAGCTGGAGACTGTTGTGCGGAACTTCACTTTCCTTGATTTTATGTTTCTAAATGGAGGAACTCACATTGGAGAAATGCTCCTGTCTTCACCACTCCCTCATTCGTCCTCAGCTCAGGGTGACTTAGCTGACTGGCGAATTTGGAAGAGGGCTGTGGGCATGCTCCAGTCAGCCCTTTCCCTCCTCTTTGGAGCCAAGTTCCTGCATGTCCTCTGCTCCTCCACACACTAATTTGTGTTGGGGCAACATTCCATGGGGAAGGCCTGTGGTTGCCCAGCGCTGTTTATAACTACGTAGGTAAGTCTGCCGAATTGTGGTGGGTCAAGATTAGCCCATCACTTGGTCAACAGACCTAAGCCACATCTCCAACTCGGCCTTTATCTACCTTGAAAATGTGTTTGTTTGCATTTCCTGTTATACGGGTAATATTTTTATTTTCTTCTGCCTGTCTCCTTGTCTAAGTCTCAATTGTTCCCAAGTTCAGGGAGAAAAAAGGATGTCTCTCTAGGCTTCCTTGAACCTCCAGAAAAGGATACATTTAACTCACTTTTAGATACTCCCTTTACACTGTAAGAAGGTGTAGAATAGACACAATGAATGGTGTGAGGGGTGCATGTTGTCCTAGTTCATTTGTGCTTCTATAGCAAGATATGGGAGACTGGGTAACTTATAAATAATAGAAATCTGAGGCTGGGAAAGCCAAGATCAAGGCACTGGCAGGTTTGAGATCTGGTAAGGGACTGGTCTGTACTTCCCAGATGGTGCCTTCAGTGCTGTGTGCTCACAAGGTGGAAGGAATGGAAGGGCCTAGCTAGTTCCCTCAAGTCCTTTCATAAGGCACTAACACGATTCATGAAGGCACAGGCCTCATGGCTTAATCACCTCCTAAAGGCCCCCCGTACTAATACTGTTGCATTGGGAATTAAGTTTCAACACTAATTTTGGAGGGACACAAACATCCAAGAAAGAAATTGGGGGGATAGTTGTTGGAAAGGGTGTTTTCCAGGCTGGGGAAACAATGCATGAAAAGAGCCTGGAGCTAGAATGTTCAACATATTTTAGTAAGCGATTTGAATATTTATGGAGTCCTTCCTGTGTGAAAAGCCAGAAGATGTGGTAGATACAGTGTAATGTGGAGGTCAAGAGAGCAGCTCTGAAGTCAAATATGTAGACTTCCAGCTTGGACTCCTATTATTGGTGTGCTCTGGGGCAAGACACTTAGCTCTCCCAGCCTCAGACTCCGTATCTATGAAGTGGGTGCTATCATAGGCGCTGAGAACAGAGCAGTGAGTAAGAAAAGCCCTTATTTATTTTGTGCTTATGGAAGTGCACAGGTGTTGTTCTAAGCACTTTACAAATGTTAACTCAGGCTGGATGGTTAGCTCAAATGGTTAGAGCACAGCCTTACAACACCAAGATCATGGATTCAGATCCCCATACCAGTTAGCTGCCAAAAAAAAAAAAAAAAGAGAGAGAGAAAAAAAAAAACTGTACATAAGTGTTAGTTTATTTAATCCACAGGATAATCCAGTGAGGTAGGTACTTTTTTACTTCATTATACATATGAAGAAGGTGTGGCCCAGAGAGGCCACACGTTGCTCTGGGTCCCATAGCCAGCAAATAGTAGAGGCAGGATGCACACTCAGGCAGTCTGGCGCCAGAACCCACGCTTTTAACCGTGATGCTAACTGGCCTGAAGGTGGAGGGTTCGTGTAGGACTGTGACAGTGGGAAATGTGATTGCACAGGTTGGAAATGACCTTGAATACTAGAGTAAGGAGAATATCTTGCAACTGAACTTCTTTTCAGTTTAGTGTTCTCCTGCTTGAACAAATTGTTTGGACTTGAAATTATAGGTTTCATGTGGCCATGGAAGGCCTTGCAGTAGAGATAAGTAAAAACTATTTTACGATTATTTTTCATGTGACATTAATTATGGTTTGGGGAGAACAGAGTTGGGAGGTAAAGGAGACTAATTAGAAGGAGATGATACAGCTTGTGTCTAGGGAAGGGGCAGTGGGAATGAAAAGGAAGGGACAGGCTTAGAAGACAGTGCTAAGGGAGAATATTAGCTCCATTTAAAAATATTTAATACACTAGTCTCTCCTGGCACTTAATGCCATGGATAGATCATCTTTTTATTTGCTTTTCATGGTAGCATGTGTTGCCTGGGAGAGGTGGGATAAAGGGAACTTCCTATTTCTTTACTGTCATAGGTTTTGAGCTTTTAGCCACTTAAAGTACAGCATTTGAAAAGGTGGGTATCTTATAACTAAAACAGATGGCAGATTGGTGTATGTAAAAAGGTGATAGAAATGATCCTGGCCACACTAGTCCTATGAAAATGTCATAGGATGTATACCTGTTAATCTTCAGTAGAGGTATTGGAGAGTCAATAACTGAATTTTCCTGAGCTCTCCACTTGGGATTCAGTGGTTTGGAAATGGAAGAATGTCTTAAAATATCTTTGTTCTGACAGAGGCCTGGGTTGGGGAGGATTGGAGTTCCAAATCCCACTGGAGCAGGATTATTTAGTCCTCCTGCATTTGCCCTTTCTTTGACTGGCTATGGAGACCACAGCAGAGAATGCATGCCTTCTGCACCCCAATTTTTGTGTTTGTTTGGTGGCTGGCTGATATGGGGATCCAAATCCATGACCTTGATGTTATAAGGCTGTGCTCTAAGTGAGCTAACCAGCTAGCCCCATGCATCCCAATTTTTAAGCCCTTATTAGAGGTCAATACTTAGCAAATACAGTCAGCCCTCTATATCCATGGTTCTGGATCCACAGATTCAACCAACCACTAATTGAAAATATTTGGAAAAAACAATAAAAACTACAATAACAAAAAATAATAAGAATTAAAAAACAATACGGCATAACAACTATTTACATAGCATTTATATTATATTATACATTGTATAAGTAATCTAGAGATGATCTAAAATACACAGGAGGATGTGTGTAGGTTATATGCAAATACTATGCCATTTATATTAGGGACTTGAGCATTCGTGGACTTTGGTATGGGGGAATGTCCTAAGAGACTGAGAGGTGACTATACTCCATCCCTAGTAATCAGAGGAAAAGATAATGCTCATTATTTTCATTAAAAAAATTTGGTATACTCTTAAATCTCCAGATGATACCTAAGAACAAATGTAAAATAAAATAGAATGCTATGCAGTCATTTGTGAAATAGACAGATACGTACCTATGTACATGGACATACGTACACATTAATATGTACATACTAATATGTAAGGCATTTTCTTGGGAAGACAAGGATAAAAAGGATCTCATGGAATTTTCACTATATGAAGAGAAAAAGAAAGCTGCAGAAGAGTTATGCATAGCACAATCCTATTTCAATTTTTAAAAAGGTGTTTGTGTATGTATATGAATGTGAGTGTGTATATTGATCCTCTTTGGGATCCATTTAGCCTCTTGAATAAAACAAGTTTCTTTCATCTGTTGTGGAAAATTCTCACACCTTATGTTTTCTTTTTCTGATTTTTATTTTGAAATAATTACAGATTCACAGGAAGTTGCAAAAGTAGTACAAAGAGGTCCCGCGTATTCTCCCAATTTCTCCCAATGGTTACTTTTTATATAACTATCAAATAGTATCAAAACCAGGAAATTGACAACAGTAGTTGTGTGTGTGTGTGTGTGTGTGTGTGTGTGTGTGTGTGTGTGTGTGTGTGTGTGTGTGTGTAGAGGAGGAGTAGTTCTATGCCATTTGTTCTATGTAACATTTCAGGATGTTACATAAATGGACCCATACAGTATGTGGCCTTTTGAGATTGGCTTTTCTCACACAACATGCTGTCCTTGAGATCCATTCAGGTTGTTATATACATCAAGAGTTCCTTACTTCTTATTGCTGTGTAGTATTCCGTGATTGATCTACCATGGCTTGTTTAGCAGTTCACCTACTGAGGGACATTTTGACTGTTTCCAGTTCTTCACTATGACAAATAAAACTACACGAACATTTGTGTACAGGTTTTTGTGTGAACGTAAATTTTAGTTTCTGACATAAACGCTGAGGAGTGTGATTGATGGACCATATGATAAGTGAATGTTTAGTTTTTTGAGGAAGTGCCAAATTAATTTCCAGAGGAGCTGTACTGTTTTACATCTGCACCAGCAATGTATGAAACATCCAATTTCTTTTCATTTTCACCAGTATTTGCTATTGTCAGATTTTTTTATTTTAGCTGTTCTAATAGGTGTGTATTAATATCTCATCTTGGTCTTAATTTGCATTTTTCTTTATAACTAGTGATATTGAACATCTTTTTGTGTTTATTTGCCATCTGCATCTCTTCTTTGGTGAAGTGTCTGTCTATATTTTTGCTCCTCTTTGAATTGGTTTTTATTTTCTTATTTTTGAGATTTGAGAGTTCTTTATACATTCTAGATATTGTCTTTGTCCTATTATCTTTTTTTTACTGTACTCTCCATGTCTTTTAATTTTTCTTTCATATTTTTCATTTCTTTGTCTCCTTGAGCTGCATTCTTAATGTTGTCTTTAGATCTACTTTCTATTTCACTAATTGTTTTTTGCAGTGCCTAATCTGCTGAGAAACACATCCAATGAGTATTTAATTTTATTGTTATTTTACATGGTCTTATATCGTTCCTGGTTTCCTGCAAATATTTTCAAAGTTATGTGTTTCTTTAAACATATTAAACATGGCCATTTTATAGTCTTGTCTGATAATTTTATTATATGACATCTTTGTGGGCCTTTTTCTGCCATCTGTAATTTCTTTTACAAATTGTATGCAGATCAACGACTTTTTAAAAACCATTTTATTGTAAAATAAAATCTAAATAAACAAAACACACAAAACAAATGGATGGCTAATAAATTATTATAAGGCAAACACTATTGTTACTTCTACCTAGGTCTAGAAATTGAACTTTGAAAACCACTGCAGAAGCCCCTTCATGTGCCCTATCTCAATCCCAGTCAAAAACTTTCAAAATTATATATTACATGTTAGACACAACTATGGACAAATTCATTTTCCTCTGTCTTGCAAGGGTTTCAAACTCTAGAAATCTGTAGGATCTCAGATGATCACATCCGAATAAACAGAGTGCTCTGAAATGTGTACAATCAACAGCAGCAGGAAACTAAGTGATTGCCTCATTAGAACAACAGAATGGGATAGGGCGAAAAGCATGAAAGGGAGTAGATAATCTCTCTTCTTTCTCCTTTGGCTCTGGTACAATTTCTTCCCTTTAGCTATAGAGAAGGAACAGTGGTGGTGAGACCATGCTTCCTATCTGAGGCTCTCCTCATTTTAAAAATGATGCCCAAAGATGTCAATCTTGTCAACTCCAGAGGCATCAAGCAGCACACACATCAGATGGACCATCAAGCTCTTTGCATGACCACAGCTAATGCATCTTGCAAAGCTCCTTATAGAAATATATAACTATAAATGTAACTATAACCATAACAATAAATCTCAAATTTTTATAGTGTCTATGTGTCTAAAAGAGTTTGAATGGACAGTTTAGTTTTTAGGAATAAGTTCCTCAGCTGATGAAAACCTTTCCTGTCACATGTAATTGAACAATTCTTTCTGAGAATAAAACATTCAGTGAGGCAATTTCTTGGGGAAGTAGGAAGTAAGGTGGATTCTTTATACTTGAGCTGCTGAACTCAGTTGCCACTGGGGAAATCATGAACCAAATATTTCATTATCTTAATACAAAATTTTCATGGAATTTTATTGAGTTACATCATCCTTATTAATACGGTATCAAGTTTATGAAATTGCCCCCCCTCCCCACAATGGTTTGTTTAATACTGTGGTTTTGATTCCTGTATCAGACAGCTGGGATGCCACGTGTTGGGGCACTGCCAAGTTGGGAAATTATACATTTGGTGATTATGAAATTGGGCTTGATTGATTTAATCACTGTAATCATTGGCATTGTGCAGATATGCAGCCAGGAGGTTTTCATTTCAACAATTATGCATGATGAAGTCACATCATGCAGGAGACTCATCTCTGTGTTTATTTCTGTCTAAATGGGAAGAGGATGGAGAGCAAGGCACGATCCTGGGTATAGCACTGCTGGGTGAACCCACATTACACAGCCAGGGAAAGAATAAGGTCAAGTGATGAGCTTAATGAAGTATCTGTGCGTACCTGGCTTCTTCTAAACTTGGCCATGTTAAGAATTTGTATCTAATGCAAGATGTGCTTAGGCCATTTTCCTTCAAAGAGGACTACAAGGCAGAGTTTCTGGTACATGGTAAGAGCTCCATAAGTATTAGTTTCTTTCTCCATGATGAGTCCTTCAAGGGGGTCTTGGGAGCGGTGGAGGGGTGGAGTTACTTCAGATCTATCACTCTCCCTGGTAACAACCTATTACCCTCAACATCCTGCAGGCAGGGTGAACAGGGACAAGAGCGTCTTTCTCCCTCTTAACTTTATAGATTGATTTAAGTAACTGTCCAAACAAAGGAATGTCCCCCAGTGGGAAGTGATACATAATTGGAGTGGGGGGGGGAGCACTAGTCAATCTTTGAAGAAGGCTTTGAAGAAAACCAACTCAGCCATGCTCAGCAATATCAGATCTCAGAACACTGGCTAGGGAAGGAGCATGCTGTGGCTTGAGAAATTGGGTGAGCTCATTTTCACAGAGCTCTGGGGATGTGAGTTGGAAGGAGGCTGTGAGTGGGCATGTGGAAGTGGGGAGTAAGAAGAAGGATTTCAGGGGAAGTTTGGTCTACGATATTGTCTAGGTGCAGTATAAAAGATAAAGACATGTTGTCCACTGCCACCGTGTACAGAATCACAGTATGCAGGAGAAACAGGACCCTGGTACCCTCTGCTCCTACTCCTTCATCTTGCTGATGAGGAAACTGAGGCATAGTGAGAGTGACCAAGATCACACAGCTGGTGAGAAGCCAAGTAGTCCCTGCAACTCCTGTCTATTGACACCCCCTGTGCTCATTTCTCACATGACTCACTGTACTTGGGACATCTGTTTATAACGTATAGTTGGTCCCTCTTCTAACTGGCATAAAGCTTCCACGAGGGCAGAAGTTACAGGATGAACTAAAGAATATATTAGTTGTTTTCCTGTGAGATAATACATTATCAAATTTAATCCTCAAAATAGCCCTAAAAGGTAGGTATTTTCATTAATGTCTATGTGGATGAGGAAATTGAGGTTTAACAAAAGATATGTGACTTAGAGACCAAGTGGCCAGGACTCAAATTGAGACTGGAGCCCAGGTCTTCAGACCCCAGACCTTGGGCCACATGTCTGGGCTGTAAGACATCAATTCTATATGCAGTTAACTTTGGCACATTACTCCTTGACCTCTCTACACTATCTTTCAAATAAGGACTTTGACTGTTTTTCATATATCTGACAGTGCTTTGAGCTAATGCTGCTGCTAAGAGAGCGGATGGAGCCTTTCTGCCTGGGGGAGCATCTTCAGGGTATTTTCAGTGTCTGCTCCTGATGGTGTCACTCCCTGCTGTGTAGAAGCACCATCTATATCCTACATCGGGCCTCCAGTTGGAGGACTTGTGGATTAGAACCTAAGTCTGTAACAAATCCTTGTGCTTTCCACTATGCCAATGGTTCTCAACTAAGGCAATTTTGCTCCCAGGAGAACATTTGGCAATGTCTGGAGGCATTTTCCACAGTCAAAAATTATGTTATGCAAATTTATTTTTGGCAGTAATATTTTCCTTCCTATGCACTGTTAAGAGAAAGCCTGGGATGCAAAACAGAGAGAAACAGAGCTACTCTGATTGAAGGCTGGGCTGACATTGGGGCGGGTGCCCCTCATCTTCTGAAGCAGGCTTGGAGCCGTTAGGGCTCCGTGGTTTGAAAGTTTCTGAGCCAGATGGAACCACAGAGGCCATGCATGCCAGATTGGCAAATCTGAATGCTGGAAGGCAATGACTCTATGGGATGTGTGCACGGGCTCCCAAGCGGAGGAGACAACATGGCAGATCGCCTGATAGCTGGGTCTTGAAAGTCAGCAGATATGGCAGTGACTTGGGGCAAGTCAATGAACCTTGCCAAGTCTCAAATTCTTCAATTGTGAAATGAGGTGAGTAATTGTACTTATCCCTTAGAGTATTTGTAAGGTTCAAAATGGAATAATAATGAACATAGAGCTTTTGACATATTATTATTCATATTATTATTATCGTTAATTATCTTTACTTGATGGAACTAAATTCAGCAAGATGACATTTACCAGGATTATGACAAAATTCTATATTCTCGGATCCTTCAAAGATATGCAGAAATATAGAGATGGAGTTTATTAAGCAGTTCATATAGGAAAAAAATGCAGGCATTTTAGGTGACAATGAAACTCACTGTAAATGTCAACCATAGGTAGTCAGTAGCAACAATGAAACAGCTAATGCAATCTTAAGCTGCATAATTTAGAAAATGTCCATCCTGCTTGCTCCTGGTCAGTTCACACCTCCCATCCTGGGAGTTACACTGGGAAATAAGAGACCACTCAGAGAAGGATGGTAAAGGCCCCTTACAGAAGCCACAATGTTTGAGAAACAGTTGGAGGCATTGTGATATTTACCCTGAAGAAGAGAAATCTCAGAGGAGGGTAATAGGATAAAGTTTTCAGATATCTGGGTAAGCCTCAGGTGTTTTATAACATCTTAAAGAGATATTATAATGTGTCATGAGTAGAACTAGGAGGTAGAATCTTCAGAGAGGTATATTTTAGCTCATTACAACAAAAGAACTCTCCAGGAGTAAAGTTCTTTGTCCAGCAATGCAATGACTGTCTCAGGAGGTAGTAAATTTCCTGTCACTGGATGCACAATTTGGCAGGGTATGTTACAGAAGGAACTCATGCGTGGTTAGGCCTGGATAATTTTTTTTTAAAAGCTTTTGCAACCTTGAAAAATCTGTGTTTGACTAATAAATTATGAAATGCTGAGTAATGGCTTTATTTTATGTGTGGAGACAGGGATAAGATTTCTTCATAGAAAACATGTGTTAATGTGAATCCTGGACCAGGAGGCTGGAAATGGGCTTGCTCCACTGCTGAAGGACACAGGCACATTTCAGCTCCTTTGGTTGTCTTATGGCAGAAATCTGAGAATAAAGTAATGGAAAGAGAGGAAGGAAGCAAAGAAGGAAGAGGCGAATGAAAGAACGAATGAACGGTGAATAAAAGAAAGCACCTGTCAAGGTATATTCATTTGATGTGAATAGACATTTCTCCAGAGAAGATATTTAGCACATGAAGAGATGTTCACTGTCATTAGTCCTCAGGGAAACGATCACATGATAATACTTCACACCGTAGGACGTGTATATCAAATAGATGATAATAACAAGTGTTGAGGAAGATGTGGAGAAATTGGAAACATCATATATTGCTGGTGGGAATGTAAAACAGTGCAGCAGCATTGGAAAACACTTTGGCAGTTCCTCTAAAGTTACCAAAGGACCCAACAATTCCATTCCTAGGTATACCAAGAGCAATGAAAACATAAGAACTTGTATGCCAGTTGTTCATAGAAGCATTATTCACACTAGCCAAAAGAAGGAAACAACTCAAATGTCCATCAGCTGATGAATGGATAAATGAAATGTGGTAGAGTCACGCAGTGCAAGATTATTTGGTGATAAAAAAGAAGGAAGTTCTAATTGATGCTACAGCATGGATGGACCTTCAAAACATCATGCTAAGTGAAGGAAGCCAGTCGCAAAGGGCTACATGTGAGTATTGTATGATTCTGTTGAAATGAAATGTAAACAATAAGCACATTTATAGAGACAGAAAGTAGATCAGTGGTTGCCAGGGGCTGGGAAGAAAGGGAAAGTGGGAAGTAACTGCTAATGGGTATGGGGCTTCTTTTTGGGGTAATGAGAATATTCTAAAATTGATTGAATACAACAACTCTGAGAATATACTAAAAGCCACTAAATTGCACACTTTAAATTGGTCAATTGTATGGTATGTGAATTAAATCTCAATAAAGCTAAAAATATCTACCTATCTATTTCTCATCTATATTCATTTTGAAATTCCACCAAACTACTAACTTTTAGCTGTAAAAGTCTATCGAAGCATGAAGAATGTAGAGATATTTACAGCAAGTATCAGAGAATAGGAAATATCCTTTAATAAAGAACTCTTCCAAATCACATAAACAAATATAAAGAAATAAGTAACAGATGAATAGCACAGTAAAAAACTAGGCCAGAGAATTTCAACAGAAGTACAGATGAACAGTAAATTCAGAAAAGCAAGGGGTGTTGAGGAAAAAGGAGGATATTGTTTAAGGCTACAAACCTTTGGTTGTGAGATGGATAAGTCCTGGAGGCCTGGCATACGGCATGGTGACTACAGTTAATAACAATGCATAGTATACTTGAAATTTGATGAGATATTAGATCGCAGGCGTTCTCACCACAAAAAAAGGTGGTAGCTATGTAAGTTAACTTGATTGTGGTAATCATGTCACAATGTGTGCATATATCAAAAGATCACATTGTATACCCTAAATATATACAATTTTTATTTAATAATCCTCAATAAAGCTGGACAAAAAAACTTTTGGAGATTGACTCGTTGCAGAACAATATGAATATACCTAACACTACTAAACTGTACACTTAAAAGTGGTTAAGATGGTAAATTTATGCTATATGTATTTTGCCACAATTAAACATTTTTAAAAAAGAAAAGAAGCAAATTCATTATCAGCTAAAGAAATGCTAGTGGAAGGTTAATTGGTCCAGCCTCTTGGGAGGGCAAATTAGCCACATGTTGAGAGAATCCCCCAAATACTCATTCCTGTTGATGCAATAATTTTACATCTAGAAGATAACAAGGAAACAAAGAATACATGCAAACACACTCACTGTGGCATTATACGTAATGACAAAAAAATTGTCAACCACCAAATGTATGATAATAAGGAAATGGTTACATATATTATGGCACATATATACACCATTAAATTGTGTTTTTAAAGATGACTCAATTGTACTAGAAAATAAGATGTTAAGAAAAAAACCCCAATACATATATGAGGGTACTTCAAAAAGTTCATGGAAAAATTTGTATTTTCTTTTAATTCTATTTTTCCACAAACTTTTTAAGTACTCTTATATATAGTATGACAACAATTTTGCAAGAAATAAGCCACACATATAGAAAAAGTACAGCAAAAGAGTCATAGGATTACCAATGTTTTCCTTTTTTAAAAAAAACTTCTCTGAACATTCTAAAAGTTCTACAATGAACATGGCTTTTTTTGGGGGGGGGGGTATGCCTTTTTAATCGTAATAAAAGTAAACGTTTAATTTAAAACAGAGAAATTTGGTACACCCAGCAAGCCACCTTCTATTGTCATTGAAGAGCCAGCTCTATCTGAAACATTAGAGGAAATTGAGACCAAATATATATCTCCAACACTGAAATAAAAGATAGTAGTTTCACATTTATTGTTCAAACATGAGGGTATTTTGAAAAGTTCATGGAGAGATTCGTATTACCTTTCAATTCTATTTTTCTACGAACTTTCTGAAGTACTGCATATAAGAAAACTCAGGGGAATCATATAATAAAGAGCTTTTAGTTTTGACAAAAATCTTGATGGAAGGAAAGAGCAAGGCCTAGCCACTGGCTCATCTTTAGTGGGAGGGTAGCTATTGTTTCTGTTGAAAGGCTGCCCTGATTTTTGTTGGTTTCTATAAACATCTTGCTCTTGAAAGTCTAATTATTCAGTAAGTAAATGTTTTGAGAACTAAAGTCATCAGCATTTCAAAAAAAGAAGTATTTATTACACTGCGTGGGAATCTTCTCTCCTCACCCCCGTTTATTAATCTAAAGCTGTGTAATCGACAGTGGATTTTACACATGGATAACATACGGGCAGGCAGAGCTGGCTGTTTATTTTGAAATGAACCCATGAAGGAAAAGCAGCACTCAGTGTGTTAGGCTGCGAGAAATGAAACTTTCTGGCAACGGCCAGAGTGGGGTTTTGTTATCTCATTAAGATAAGTAAGAAAACCTTTTAAAGTAAAAAATGCTTTAAAAACAACTGTATTTAAATATGATTCTCATGTGAATGACTCTTCTATGTGCTCTGTTTTTCAGGTCAGCTTATCACAGTTTCAGAAATATTTTTAAGCTGAAGGTCACCGCCTGTATGGTTTTAGGCATATCCTTTAACTTCCCTGAGACTGAATTTTGTCATTTTCAGTATGAGGGTGCTTTCAAATTTTAATTATAATTCGGGAGAGGAAGTGGGGAGGGAGAAGGGAGGAAGGAATCGGTAAAGGGACACGAAAATCAACTACATTGTATATTAATACAATAAAATAAAATTTTTATAATTTACTGAAACTACCACTTTTATTCATACATTCCCCCACTCACTCCCCCACACCCCTCAAATGAATATAGAATATTTTAAATGACTAGTTTAGAATCTTATTTATAGCAAAGACATAGGATATAGGGTCTTATTTATATTGAATATCTCTGAATATAAAAGTCAATTGGCTCAGCCAAATGGTCATGAAAAAATGTCCCTTTCTCCCCTCCACGTATCCTCTCATACCAAGGGAGCACAGTTTCTGAAATTCTACCTTCAGAGATTTATTAATTAGGGTTAAGTTTGATTCATTTTTTGGTCACTAACGCTGCATGGTGAATGAAGGTTAGAAGCAATTCAAATCCTAAAGTCCACTTAGTTGTGTGACCTTGGGCAGGATATTTAATCACTCTATCCTTTAGTGTCCTCATCCATAAAATGGGGCTAATCGTATCTCTCCCATAGGGTTGTTATAAGAATTAATGGGATGACACATGTAAATTCTCAATAAATGTTTATTACTGTTTCTTGTGGTGGGAGAATTTTAGAGTGATGTTAGCATCTCAGGGCAAGATGTGAAAAGGTCCCAGAACGGAAATGATGACGAAATGAAACTGACACAAACCTCACCTACTGGATACATTTGCTAGGCCTGAGGTGCATGCTATTAAGATTTACATATTTTTGGATAAAGGTTTAATATGATTTTCTCTATTTTGTGAACTAGTTCCTTTCTATCCTCAACTGCCTTCTATAATTGCCCTATCAACATTTTCTATCACTCTTTACGGGATAATTGGAAACAATGAGCTTAATTTTCCTCTTTCAGTGGTCACGCATCTTATCTGTAGTTTGCAAAGATCCCCGCTCTGCTCCACTCCCACTGGGTCTATATCTGGGTGAATGAAGGACCACAGCAAGAATCTGTAATGATAAGCTAGCTGTTTGAAATGATATAGAACTTTTTTTTGCTGGTTTCTTAGCCCTAACAGGCCATTCTTCATCTTGTTTTTAAAAGTCACGCTGTACATTGACTGTCCTGTGGGAGAGACTATGTCCTCCTTCCATGCCCAAGCCACATCCACGAGCCCACACCACCAGGCAGAAATGTCTTCTGCAAACCCCTCACAGGGAGCTTCCCATTCTGAAAAGGTCCTTGTAAGATTAATGTGAATTGGATCTTATTCTTTTTTCTGTGACCAACTATCTGGTGTTTTAAAAAAAAAAACTCGTGCAGAATTCTGAATAAGAATTATTAATGAAAGTTGATGAGAAGTCTCCAGTTCTGCTTTGCTGGGGAAGGGCAAGGCCAGCTCTCACGACTTCCTCCACACCATGTTGGGACCCAGAGTCAAAGAAATGATCCATCTGTAATCCATATGGCAAGTTTTAATTTGGAAAATTACAAGTCTAGTTGAGTACTGGAAGCAAGTTGGTGGTATAGCATGATGATTAAAAAAGCACAGGTTTTAAAATGGACAGATCTGGGTTCAAATTTCCATTTAGCAACTTACTGGCTTTACAAGTAACCAATCTCTTAGCTATACTTTCCTCCTTTGCATGACGGGAATAGAAATACATCCCTCATAGAAATTAAATGAAGTTATACAAGTAAAATATCTGGCACATAGATGATATTGCTTTTGGTTGCCTAGTGACCGTGTTTTTGACCACTGAATGAATATAGCACTGTAGATAGGGGAGCAAGCAGAGGAGAAACAGTCCATACTTACATAAGGAACTACAAACCAGGTTAACCCCCTCTGCTAGGATGCATTGGAGAATCCCATCCCATATCGGCTCCTTAGCCTCGAATATTTAGTGCAATCCAAGTTTTGTCTTTGTTATTCCATTGTCTCAGTACTGTTGATCCTAGAGCCACTGAGAAGCTGCTAGGAATTCCAATAAATACCACGAATTACTTTGAATTACTCTCCCATCAGCTTTGCCCAGATTCAGAAATTTACAGAGGTAACGCGCCTTCTAATTTATCTACCAGAGCAATGTGAGTTGAGCCTATTAAAGTTGGAAAGCTTCCTTGGACATCTATATACCTTTTAATGACACTAGTAGTGAGCGACATCAGGACACCTGGTCATCTTGAATGTGACCCAACATAATGTTTACAAACACATGCATTTTTACATAAATGGATTTTTAAAAAAATAGTATTGTGTACTTCTGTGATGTAAAAACAAGATCATGGCTAAGCCTGTGGTTTCCCTTCCCCCTGCCCCCTTGCTATAGCCACAGGTGTAACTATGCTTTGTGAATTAGGGAAGCAGTTGGCGCCTCACCCCTATAAGATGAAGTGTGAATGAGGAGTCATGGGTACACAGAGCTCTATAACTCCCCAGGTGCACAGAAGCACTTGCAACATCCACAGGCACATGTAGGGGTAAAGGTGAGGGCTCTGTGGAGTCATGGGAGCTTAAAGGCATTAACGTCTTGCTCCATTCCTTAGCCTGTCTGCCTACCCCAGCACATCAGAGGCATTCCCTGGCACGATGCAGCTGGGCTCTGGGGAGGTAAGTGAGGTTAGCCAGGATAGGAGCAGAGAAGCAGAATGAAGTTGGGCAGCAACTGGGGAATGGAGAATGGGGCACATAGCCTTTCTCTGGTCCTCTGAATGAGCACATTCATTCATTGCCCCAGTCTTCTAGCTCAAATTCCTCTGCCTCACTTCTCTGTAGGATAACTTTCTCCACCGCTGTATGAGACACAAAAACAGGGGTGGGTCTCAAATAGTCGAAATTCTTTTCTATTTTGCCACTGCCTTTGCTCTCTGCCATTTGAACAAAAGGGTGTAGAGTTTGGATAAAAACCAACAGGGTTATAAAGAATTTTATCTTTGGATAAGGCTTTCAATGGCTGCTTTCTATGTCCTGAGAGCCTAGAGTTGCCTGGTGAGTAAGTAGAAAGCACTTATCAACCCAAACAAATATTTTCCCAGGTTCCCTTCCCCATGGAGCCACAGTGGACTCTAAAATGAAAACAGTCAGCATAAATTCTTGCTTATTCTGCACACTTTTTCTCCTCCAAAGCAGAAGGAATTCTGAATTCAGGAAGGAAAGAGATAAGGTTAAATGACAAATATGAAACATACCAGAGGGAAGGACTTTCTCTCTCTACCTCTAGGGAACATTTTCTTGACTTTGGCCCCAGGCTAGCCAGTTGGGACTTTACTGAGCTTGCTCTGTGTAGTATAAATCTGGTCTGGGTAGAGCCAGGGTCTCCTGGCCAGCCCCCCAACACCAGTTTAGCCTTGTGTCACCTGTACCCTGATATGCCTGGCCTTAGTGGATAACACCATAGACTCTGGAACCATATCACCCTGGGGTCTAATCCCTGCCTCCACTACTTGCTAATTCTGCAACACTGGGCAAGTCACTTAACCTCTCTGTGACATAGTTTTATCATCTGTAAAACAGAGGTTATAGTAGCACCCACCTCACAGAGTTGTTGAGAGGATTCAATGCAGTAATACTTGTAAAATGCTTAGAAGGGTTGCTGGCACCTAGTAAATACTCAATAAATGCTAATTATTACTGTCTAAGCCCAAGGCAGTACAGAGGGGAAGGGGGCTTACCTTGTCTCTTGGCATTACCATAGCAGGGAGTTTGGCAAACCTTGCTCTAAGCACAGACTCTGGGCTGGGCCTCAACTGTCTGACTTACGAGGAATAGACTGATGAAAAATGACCCTATCCTAGGTTATTTTCCTCCATAGCAACCTTTCAAAGATGAATAAAGTTTTAGCAATCTCTGACTTCCAAAAGATCTTTTTTCTTTGTTTCTTCTCTTTTTAGTAACAAAACATATTTGTGGCAAAAATTCATATAATTCTAAAGTATATAAAATGAAAACCAAAAACATTCCTCCACAAATCCCATTTTCCAAAGACTGTTAACAATTATTGGCTTTGTACAAAGAAAAAAAAAAAAAAAAAAGGAATAATAGTTTTGTTTGGTTGTTGTTATTTCCAGGATCCAAATTCTTTTAGTTCTGCTCTCTATTCAAGCAAAATGAATTATTCACTAGTTAGCGTGACTAACATTGCCAATGCGAACGCAGCTAATTTAGCGAAGGTTTCCTTTTTCGTTGCACTTCAAAGTGATTCAGCTTTCCTTGTTACTATCACCCTATTCAATTTATTCTCTACTAGTGGTGCCTTTTGCTAATCACATATTTCTGAGGCCAAGTGAGCTTATTATTTATTCAGGCACTAAATATTTATTAAGAAAAAAAAAAAGTTTTTTCTTACATTTGAGCCCAATGACTTGCTTACTTTATGACTTCCTGAGAATTAAATAAAGTAGTTGGCTGACATTCCTGTGTTTTTGTATATATAAAATAGACACAATATATTAGTTTGTTAGACGGTCATAATAAGGTCCTAATGAGTGCAAAATATCCCTATTCCAAACTAGGAAAGATATATACATATATATATGCCCTTATGTATACCTATATATGAGGGTACTTCGGAAAGTTTGTGTAAAAGTAGAATTGAAGGATAATACAAATCTTTCCGTGAAGTTTATGAAGTACCCTTGTATATCTATATGGCCTCACTACTGAGGATATTTCCAGAACTACATCATCTTTTTAAACATCTCTGTTGAGGTATAATTGACTAATTGGCACACACTATATATACTCATGTATTGTGTATATATGTATACACAGAGTAAACTGTACTATAATTTGATTATGTATATCAAGCAAGTATCCACATAAGCTTTGGAATCTGACCTGGATTCTAATTATGGCAAAGACAGCTAGTTGTGCCCTAATACCTACTCTCCCCTATCCCTCAATGTTAGCACCCCTGAGTATGTGGCTGCCTGGAAGAAAGCCTATAATTTTCTGACCCTCTTCACAGCTCGGTGTGGTCGTTGTTAAGTTTTGTCCAATAGGATATAAGCAGAAATACTGTGTGTGACTTCTGAGAAATGTCCTTAAAGCACCTCCTTGGTCTTCCTCATTCTGCTGGCTGGAATGAGGATGTGATAGCTGGAACCTGAGTGGCCCTCAGGGACCATGAAGAAGAATAGTGTCCAATAGTGAGTGACAACCTGGAAGGAGCCCAAGACCTTGACACTTTGGAGCACCATGCAATTTACATGCAATTAGCCCTGTGCAATTTACTTCTAGCCTTTTTATACATGAGAGAAAAAAAAGAAATAAACTTCTGTTTTTTAACATGCACGGTGGGCCTAATCCTAAGTGATATATTGGACAAATTCCAATCTTTTAATCTATAAAATTGGAATAATAGTTCCTATCTTAAAGAGTTGTGAAGACTAAACAAGATAATGTGTTTAACACACTTGGCATTGTATCTGGCCCTGTGGTAAATGCTCAATAAAATGACTATGTTAAGAGTTAAGTTGTGTATATTAAACAATAGCTAGAGGAGAGGCTTTTGAATGCTTTAGCGACAAAGAAATGGTGAATGCATGAGGTGACTGATACATTAAGTACCCTGACCCGATTATTATACAACATAAATATGTATCAAAACGTCAGATGTACCCCCAAAGGATGTATAATTACAATGCGTAAGTTAAAATAAAAATTATTTTTTAAAAAAGGAAGCTTCAATTATGATTATTATTTACATGAACTCATCCATGATTTAGGAAATAAATTCAGTTCAAGAGTGCAGAGGCTGTTTTGTAGTAATAGAGGCAAAGAGGGCACTGTGACCCTGCCCTTTGCCCCCTTCCCCTGGTGCCCTGACAAGGCAGCCTGACTGAGGTTCTTCTTGGCTCTCTGCACTTCCTGTCACTGCTGCTGAGGCCAGCACTGGGGCCTTGGAAAGCCCTACCAGCCACGCTGCCACCTGGCAAATCAACGAAATGGATGAAACTCTCTGAATGCAATGAGAGAGCACAGGACTTGGGGTCCCCTCCTCAGGAAACCCTCCCTGTGCACAACATATGTAATTGGTAACAGCCTTCTGCGCTGTGAACAATTCCAAATTAGAAGAACCTTAATTTTTTCCAGGTGGAAATGGAAAATTGACACACAACTATGAGGAAATAGCACTACTTGAACCTCTCAGTGTTTTCATTAATTTCATGGACATGTTAATCTTCAATTCAATAAACTCGGCTGTGCTAATTTAAAAGGACAGAAGGCAGTTTCACTGGGAGAAAAGGGGGCAGTTACTGCTTGGAATTCACGAGCTTCCTCTCTTCTAACACTGCCAGGAAATAGAGAGAAACAGCAGTTTAGGTAAACTGGATTCTGAAAGGTGAGAGGTGGGCTCCCCCTGTTTTTTTTAAACATTAAAATGAAAGAGAAGGCTGTAAGTGATCAGAATCTCTTGACAACAACAAGTTGCTGACTGGCCCCTGAATCTCTCAGCAGGAGCACATGGTCTCTGGAAGTACTCACCCAAGTGGATTGTAAACCTGAGACTGGAAGGCAGTTACTTGTGCACTTCCAGCCCTGATATGTTCTTCATCGCTTGATGAAAGCGCCACTGACAAGATGACGTTGTATCCCCACCACCTTCACACTTCCCAGTAGAGACAACTTGAGAATGAAAAGTAGGGATTCGGGACCACTGGGCCGTTAGTTAACATAAATCCAATAACTGTCCTTGGGTGCTAGGTAAAGAGGGGCCCGGGCTGATGCAGAGGGTGACTACAGATAGCTAACTACAAACTAGTCTCACTGATAGCAGTAAGTCAGTATGAATGTTGATTTTGTCACTATTTCTATTAAATGCCACTCCAAATCGTGTAAAATAAGAAATATTTTTTACACGATTTGGAGTGGCATTTAATAGAATCAGTGACAAAATCAACATTCAAGGGTGTAGAAAGGTTGGAATAAAATAAACGAGGTGAAATATGAGGGTACTTCAAAAAGTTTGTGAAAAGATAAAATTAAAAGATAATACAAATCTTTCTGTGAACTTTTTGAAGTTCTCTCGTATAACAGCCACAGATTATAAAGTCCTGCATTTGGGTTCCTGATATCAATTGCATGGATAGAGGATGGGAAAAGTCATAATAACAGTTTAATGGGATAAAGACCTAGAGAAGCACTGTCCACACCCTCTTCCACAGAATGCTCTTTAAGGAGATTCATATTGTGTGTTGCATGATATTAATTAATATTTTCCTGAGCACTTATTATATATTGCACACTGTTATAAGGCCCTCATGTGTATTCACTCATTTAATCTTATAACAACCCTCTGTTGTGGGTACTATTATTATTATCCCAGTCTACCTATGGGGAAACTGAAGCCCAGGGTTGTTAAATAACTTGCCCAGGTTCACACAGTTGGCAGGACTGGGATTTAAACCATGGTCCATGCTCTTATCCACTGTGTCATAATGTCTCTTGGAGGACTCATAAGTAAAGAAACTGGCTTAAATTTGAATTAAAATTTCACATATTCATTTAAGCACAGAACAGTTTTTTAAAGGCATTGCAATTACATCTGGTAGACTAGCATTTTTCGAAATAATTTGGAAACTAGCACTAAGCAGGTTAGATGATGCTAACGAAAACCAATATAGCTGCCAAAGAAAAATGGCACAGTTGCCAAAAAAACAAAAACAAAAACAAAAAAAACCAACCCCAAAACAAATCTGAAATAATGCTGTTTTGCAACAGAAGAAGAGTTCTGTTCAAGAGATATAGCTGTCCTACTGTGTGCTCTGTGTTTGCCTGACCTCACATGGAACACTCTGCTCAGTGGTGAGCATCATGTTTTCACCCAAACGAAAGATGATTAAGAATCTTAATGTCATTATCATGTGAGGAATAGCTGATGGTGCTGGAGATGAGAAGACAGGATTAACTTCTTCAAATATTTGAAGGGTTTCCTTGCATTCCCTTGGAGGATAGAAGTGGAAGCAACAGGTAAACATTATAAAAAGCAAATTTCAGCTCAGGATAAAGGAGACTTTTCCAGAATAAAACAGGCTGATTGTGAAGTCTTGAATGCCCAGCTCTCTGGGCTGGCTGGGCAGGATCACAGCACAGCTGGGGACACAGCTGTGGCATGGTGGAAAGAGTGTGGTCAGAAGACCACGTTCACATCCTGGCCTGCTCCTTACTAGTTATATGACTGATGTTCCAGCCATCTCAGTTTCCACAGTAGTCAAAGTAGTCAAATATGATACATATTTCATACGGTTCTGTAAATAGAGTCTGGGGTAGATTTAATGATACAGCAGCGAATAGGTGTGCCGTGTGGGAAATTACCTTGCTGCAATGGAAGCCTCCCAAAATACACTGCCCCACAAGCTATCTCAGAGGTCTTGGAAAAGAGAGGCTGCCAACCAAATTCAAAGGCTCAAATCATATATTTGATTGAATCATTTTAAAGCACACAAAGAGATGTAAAGGGAGTAAGATGGAGTCTAATAACGTGCTTACAACAAGTTTACAAGTGAGGCAGAAGGTCCATACTACTTAAAACCTGGATGTGCAATAATGTTCACAAGACATAGACTGATTTTGTTCCTATGCATAAATGCCCTTGTTATTTGATGGCAAGTATAGCACACATGTTATGGGATATGTCAGAAGGTCCTGGAGGTTTGTCAATATCTTCACTATTCATAATATCGTATCTAAATAGAGGATTCTATCCTCCACACTCATAATGTTGATTAATACAGTAAGTTAACTAGACCTATACTGTCTTGTCATCAACAGATGGTTCCTGTTTTTCTCTCACACTTGTCTAAGGGCCCTTGCTACAAACTGCGGCTCTGAAATTGAATGTTTTAGGAAAAGCATCAAAGAATCTCAATCGTAAATGGTACCTGACACCCGTCAGACTCTACCCAAGAAACTGAATTGGGATTTTCAGATTCTTTCAGTCCAGAAGCAGATTTCATGGAAGTAGAGATTAACCCAAGATGAACAAAACAAGCACTAATTGCTTAGGACTGAAATAACTGATTTGATTGTGGTTTATGTTCCATTGTGAATGAGTTCTTAATTTATCTTTATATCTCAGCTGAACACATTTTCAATTGGTGTCTTGTTCCACCTGACCTCTCAGATTTCAGAAAAATATCTTATAAAAGATCTGATAAATTGTCAGGAAAACTTGAAGAATAGTGAATGTGCAGAGAAGATATCATACATCAAGGGATTTTACTTCTTAGAGCAGTAGTTAAATACTATACAAAGTGCAGGTACTACCTTTCTTTACTTGTGGAGATGTAGTTATCTGCATAGCTTCACTACTCAATACCTCTTGTTGTATCTACATAAATAAAACAGGCCAAGTACAATACAACAGACCATGTCAGAAATAAAATCCTCAGCCATGATTTCTGAACATTTTCTCATATGAAAGCGTTGGCTTTTCCAAAAATTAATGATATCTGTGGTCATAACGTAATACGTGCTTTGAGACAATAATGGCTCAACATGCTGAAAAGATAAAGGTCTTAGGTTTTGGATCTGTTAGAGGACAAGACTAAATCAACTTTAATAGGTGGATATTTACAAAAACATCATAGGCAACACTTCTGATGAGGATGCACAAAAGAGAAATCAACAAGTAAAAGGTCAACACCAAAAGAGGAACTTTGACATGGCAGACAAGTAGAGTGGATGACAGAGATTTAGTGCCGGGGAGCTTGGAGCTTCATATGGCCTCATGGTCTGGAGAAGCCAACTGTGAGTGACACCCCTGGGCTTCTGAAAAGACTGATTGGACTCAGGTTGATATGGGCAAACATTTCAAAGATGCTGTTTCCATCTTGTTTACTGTGATAATAATGGTTTATAGTTTGAACTTATCTATATGATGTGTCAGAATGAGAGAATAGAATATTCTCAGGGTGACTCATACTGTGCATTTGTTGTGTTGTTTGAGAGCATTCAGTTATTCTGTAGGAAAAAAAAAAAATGGGATGCATAAAACCCATAAGATGTGCTAAGATAACTGGTTAGTAAGTAGGGCATGTGTGTGTTAAATATAGATAGAAAAGAATGGACGAGCCAGGAGAATCCTAATATTCATGAGATGATAAATATACGTTGAGGCACTTGGGCACTAAATATTCGTGAGACATATCAAGCAGTAAATATGCAAGAAAATCGAAATACTCAGAATACACAAAATATGCATGAGCATTCAATGTGCATAAAGCCTTATTGTGGCCAACCGTTGGTGTTACCCACCATGGCCTATGTGTTCTCTCCCCAAGACATACAAATAAAACTCATGGCTTGTCAACAGTCCTATCAGTGAACTACAGCTGTGGCCAGGCATACTTGTCCCTGTTCCTGTGTCTCTCTGACAAGAATGTGTCAGTAGCCCCAAGCACCTTTTGCCTGTGAGTCCTTTCCTCAAACCTCAGCTCTGGTCTTTATAACCGCAGCATCAGTGCTGTGTTTCAGAGAGAGAGAGAGAGAGAGAGAGGACATACAAGCTTCAGATGGTGTGGTCTTTCCACCCTACTTACACTCTATCTTGTGTTACCTTACTAGATCTCTTTCCATCTGCTTCTCACTATGTATTTTAAATTGATTTAATAACATGTGTGATTTGAGCATTGGTTTATGAGCCTTTCTGTTGTGTGATTTCTAGAATGGCTTGTCTGGTAGTGTACTAGGAGGTACATTGCATCAAGGTAATTTCCCAAGACAGATGGGATCCAGGATTCTAAAAATCTAAAGCTGCTAACTACTGTGATCATGTCCCCCTGCTGGGTTCCCAAGAGACATCTATGCATAGCGATCAAGGGCATCCATGAAATCCCACCTGTGTATTTAGGTTCATGGAGCTCACTATCAAACTTCATGTGGGTCCCCAGTGTGCTGGGCCACTTGGAACCATGAGAAGTCCTTCTGCTTAGATTAGGTGGCCACCAAAACTGGCTAAGTGGCCTCCTTATCCCCCAGGTCTATATCTGAAACTCAGTTCAAACGGTTTTGAGGAATCTGTAAACAGAAAAAAAAAAAAAAAAAAATAGCATCTTAGGGACAACTGGCTAAGGGGAGAAATAGGTGAGCTGCACTAACCTGCTCATTTCAGACCTTCCCAGGGAAGCTGCACCTATCCAAGCAGAAGGCAACCCTACACCCTCTTCCTGTACCTGATTTCTGGTATAAGAGAGGATTCTACACAGAGAATTCACCATGTCAGCTCAGAGTTTCCATTCCTTTTGCATCCACCTGCACATTTTGAAAGCTTGGGCTCTTAGCACCAAGGCCCTGGGGGGAAAGACAGGTTGCTCAATGCTCCACCTGGTGGTCAGAGTGTGGTACTAACAAGATTTTGCTAAGAATTGGTATGCTGAGTTAGGAAAGCCCTTGATAATGGTTTGCTTTCTCGAGGGCTCTGCAAATGGTCATAAGATGGGATGCTATATGAAGAGACCTTTTCTTTGGAGGCCACTTGGCCTAGGTAACCTCTACAGTCCATTCTAAATCTTAGATATCATGAAGCTTTTATAATTTGTCTTGTCACACAAAAGACTATACTTTGCATGGTTCCAATACGCACAAGTTTCAGTCTGCATGATTTAGTTAGGTAACACCAGTCCTCTAACAACACAGTTCCAATTTCAGCTACCACGGTATGTTAACTGTAAGAAACTACGTGAAGTACAGACTTTTCTTCTAGCACTATAGTCCACAAATCACATACAGAAATGGCAGATGTGCATTATGACCAGTGACCAACCATGTCACTTCCAAAGTCTGTCAGGGATTGGTTTCTCCATCTCTGTCTTTCAGTTCACACACAGACAGTAAAGTGTGAATTTTGTTGCCTCCTTATTTCCCAGTAATACACTATGTGTCATTTTACAAAAATAATTGAAAGAGGAAATTGGCCAATAAAAATGGAAGTGCAAAAAAAGAAACACAAAGGAATAATGCTGGAAGTGATCATTTGACCTGAACATAAGTGGTGTTCTAGAAGTAATAGCTGACTGCGAGGATATTGATACTGCCACGTCGGAGAGACTTTGCATGCACCACCAGAGGAACTTAAGGAAGGTAAACTTATTGACATAAATGAGGAGAAGGATAATGATGACATCCCAGAGGAAATGACACCAGCAAAAGCTTTACATTAAAAAAACTTTCAGATAAATTTCATGACATTGAAAACACAAAGGATAGAATGTTGGAAGCTGGTGCATACTTAGAAAGGAGTATGACAATTTGCCAAAGTATAGAAAAGATGCTTGTTTCACGTTATAAATTATACAGAAGATGATCATAGTTGAAACTATGTTTGATAAGTTTTTAACAAATAAATAAAACACTTTTATTCTTAATGTTTCTAATGTTTTAAAATACAACATATTAAATAAATATTAATTTTACTATTTTTTCATGCCCCTATACATTTATAATGACAGGAAGAGAGTTTTCAATGTTCTGACAAATTTTTAAAGTTCATAGAACAATCATCATTTTCCCATTGATTTTCAAGATCCCTTTGCAAGATTTCAGCTTACACGGTCGTTTTTCTTGCCTTTCTTTTTTGTGTTTTGTTTTGGCGGCTGGCCAGTATGGGGATCCGTGCCTTTGACCTTGATGTTATCAACATGGTGCTCAAACCAACTGAGCTAACCAGCCAGCCCAGATGGTCATTTTTATGATCCTTCACAACCATGCAAAGCAAGTGCTGCCTGTCATCTTTAAAGCAGGGATTCAAACTCAAATGCCTTTGGGAGCCAGGGAGGTAAGGTAAATGAGAGAAGCAGGGGAGACATACATCCATGGATCCCTTGGCTTCCATGGCCAATGGTGGAAACCATACTGCAGAAAGCTTTGTGCTGTCTACAGAGGGCAGCCTCTTCTCTACTGGAGACAGCCAGGAGAAATGCCAGCCCAGCATTATCAGCTCTTTTGATTTTTCAAAAGATGTCTGCAATCTGGGATTGACATGCGAAACCTCACAAATTTTAAACAATGACAGTGATTCAAACTTCAGTATCCTATGAGCCACACACACAAAAAAGCCAGGTGATGGCATTTTAAAACACCTGTAATAAGAACATTTCCAAATGGAAGACAGTTGTCAGTGGTTCAGTACTAGGAAGAGTGAGAAGTCAGATGACTGCAAAGTGTCCATGCTTCTTCCCATTTTCTTGTCTTATCTGTGGGAAAAGTAAACCTTTGATTCCCACCTTTGCATATTAAGGGATTAACTCTGGAAGACAGTTCACTATTTGAATGCATGTAGGTTGCCTGACACTGGGAACGCCTAGGCACAGGTTCATTGCTATCACATTAGTTAGATGTCATGAAGAAGACAGCAAGATTCTTAAGGGATAGGAAATAGGCAAGTTTTGCTGGGTCTGTGGAATAGAAGGCACGTAAAATAAACTGTTGCTGCTGGGCGTGAAGCCAGAGGTGCAGGCATGGGGAGCCCTGAAGTTGCCACCACAATGAAAGACTGACCAGTGCCAGGAGTGAGGATGTAGAACATGAAAGCAAACTTCACCTACTTCATCATTGCAGGTGTTTTCCTGTCTGTTTCATATTTATTAGGTCATATACTGAGCACCTGGATTGCTTCTCTTTTCCCATAGACTTGACAAACTGCAGCTCAAATTTTTTACAAGACTAGAAGTTGTCAAACTGATTTTTAAAATCATCCTTTGATATTGGTGGGAGATTAACCATCTAGAATGTCTATTTAATAACTAATGCAAATGAGGACTTGGAGTTGGAAGAAATCCTAGAGGCCACTTAGCTGATCCCACAACCAGAGCAGGACTTTCCTCCTCAAAACTCTTGGCTAGAGACCAGCCAGGTTTCCACCTGCAGCACCCCAGGGGCCTGTCTCTTTCAGGAGGTGCAGTTGACGTCCTCACATACACATGTTCTAACATGCAAGAAGGAGATAGATGCTGAGACAAGGGTATGACCACCATCCTGCTCAATGAGAACAGGATGTTTGCAGATGAAAGGTTTGAGGTTGATACAGCACAATTGCAAAAAGAGGATCTGGAGGACAAATATGATTAGCCATATAAAGATATCATAATTTTCTGTTTGAAAAGAATATCCACCTAAGCAGAAATCATTTGCTAGCTTTGAGAACTAAAACCAGTTTTTGATGAAGGTGAACATGTATAAAGAAGGCGCTGCTTTTTTGGAGTAATTTTCCTGTGTGTTTGATTCTAAACTGAAGCATTACTTCCTTTTTAGAAATTATATTGACAGTGTCATAGAAAATGTGGTGAAAATATGCACAACCCTATATCAAAATAAACTTTTATTTTTGTATTTTTCCCTCTGACCAACCCTAGCTCAAATGCACACACAGTTTCACATAGCAGTGATCATAGGATTCATATCACTTGAATATGATCATTTAAATTGAATTTTGAGAAACACTGTCACTTTCTTACTGATAGATCTTGAACATAACCAGTGCCATTTTAGGCAAGGCCAAGTACAAAATGGCCCCCAATGCCTCCCCCCTTCCCTTTACGAGAAGCCTCGTGACTTCTGTGAAATAGAAACCCTTTTGCTTCTGCATGGGTGCAATGCCCCTTCCTCACAATGGCCCTCCTTGACTGCTTCAGCCAGCCCTTGGTGCCCTACAGCCCGTATAAGCTCTCCCACCCCAACGACGGTTGCTGATCTCCATTTTGAGCACAGCCCAGCAGATTCTTTTCCTTTAATAAAGCTTGATCAGTACCCAGCATTTTGGCTCACTTGGTTTCACTTACTAAATATCCATTTCATCCTTCTTTCTTGCTAATAGAACTCTGATTTTGTTCCAAGTGACAATGTGCCCAGCCCCAGATTACGAATCATGTTTGGCATATCAATCACGATCACCCTGTTGCCCATATTCCCTTATAGCTAGGGGGTTATCTGTGAACTTGCTTTTTCCAAAGAGTTAAGGGGATGTCTGCTGGGGGTAATTCTGGGTACCTCCATCATAAAAGGAACTTCCCTTGCCTTGTCCACATGCACTGATCATAGACATCCTGGCTGGAGCTTTCACAGCCACGTTGTGACCAGAGGATTGCAGAGAGGTTGGCCCTGGACCAACACTATAAAGTGGATTTCTTGTTTTATGAGAAAAAGAAACTTTTTTTGTTTGAGCTATGTGGTTAGATTGTCTGTTACTTGCAGCTGAGTATAATCTTAGTTGATCAAAGCATTTTGTTTCTATTTAATTTCCAGAATATTCTCTGCAACAGATCCTAACATTTAATTCTGCTGATATACCATAATTTCAACAAGCTCTTCTATTGTGGAGGTTTAGGTTGCTTTTAGTCATTTCGTGTTACAGATAATGCTTCAACAAACATCTTTGTACACTTGGCTTTTTGCTTCTATCAACACTGCATTAGAGGTTATGAATATCTACGGCCCTTAAAATGTTTTGCCAAATTTATTTTTAGAAGGATTATACAAATATACAATGCCTCCATTAGTATATGAATAAGTCAGTTTCTTCATAATTTCATCAGCAATGGGTAGTACCATTGTTTTTTGGCTAATTTTTAAGATGCTCCTTCAAGTTTAATTCATAACTTAGTTTTCAAGGAAAAGGTTAGTGGGGTGTGTGTGTTGGGGGGGGGGAGCTTTCAGGGATTCAAGGTTGGGATGTACTCAGTAGACAGGGGTCTTCAAACTGTGACCTGAGAGCCAGATCCAGTCTGCCACCTGTTTGTTGTCAGTAAAGATATATGGGAACACAGTCCTATCTGTTTGTTTAATGTTTTGTCTATAGCTGCTTTCACACTACAGCTGCAGAGTTTAACAGTGTGACAGATTGTACATCTCCCAAAGATGAAAGTATTTACTATCTGACCCTTTGAGAAAAATTTTGCTTATGCCTGCTCTAAATTTTTGTGTATTTGATATCATCTAAATAACTTTATTAGATTTTTAAAAGACTATTTGATCAGTAGTTGAGCCCAAGAGAAGAGTTGCTTCTTGAGTTAACTAGTATCTAACATTTCTGTTCAGAGCTCCATTCCTTTGGCTGAATGTTATTGTTCTTTGTTAAAACACACGCCACCAGAAAAAAGGTATGACAAACTTATCAGTAATTTTTGACTTAGAGTAAATGGGAACCAGGTAATTTTTAAAGAGGTTTTTGCAGGGGGTGGGAATAAGAGGATAGGAGGAACCAAACACTTTGAGACTGAAGAAATTACACCAAGCAAGTAGGTTAAAGGACTATAAAGGAGATATTAGGGGCAGAGAAGACTAAGCTTCTATTTTGTGAATTAGTGAGAGTTGGCTCCATACAAATTAAAAGTTTTTCTTTGATAAAACAGGTCAGGTACCATTCGTTAAGTGAGAGCACTTTTCTTTGAAGCATCTTAGAATGTATCACAATAGGGCACTTTATTTCCATCAAAAACACCCCACGTTATTAGCCATGAGGAAGTCGGGACATTGACAGCCATTTGCAGGCACAGCAATCCTGACACCATTCCCATCTGCTGTAATGACTCTGCTCATCATAGCTGTTCCCCAGCTCTCTTTTGCTTTCCCTACCTTCATTCTCTGCTGTGGAGGAGGAAAGAACAAGGGACTTGAAAGAATGCGGGACAAGATATACCATGGGGTACTCATGAGAGTGACGGGACGTGGCTTGGGGTGTTCTGTGGCCACTAGTAGGCAATGTTTTGGGTTCTGGAACCCAGGATGGAACAGTGTTTCCTAGCTCCCTGGGTCAGTGCTAATGGCCCCTGACGCTTTGCAAACCAGAAACATACTCCAAGGATCCCAACCTGGCTCACACTTGCCCCATCTCTACTTGAGCTTAAATCCTTATCTCAAAATGAGGGTTTCTCACTCGCCCCCTCTTCCCACCCCTTGAGTGTGTTGAGTCACAGGGTATATTGACAGCCATTGAGCTCACATTTTGTTTAGACACAGTACTGTGGTAGCAGCCAGTGCCACCCCAGTGTCTGAGCCCAACCACCTCTTCTGCCATGCAGAATTAGGTTCCTGAGGCCATCAGGGGATGCTGTAGTCTAGGGGTGCCATCTGGCTCTGAAAAAGAAGGGCTGGAAACTAGAGACTTTTTGCCTCCCTCTCTGCATCAATTTCTCTTCTCATGAGGGCTCTGAACACACACAAGAGCAGCGCTCTTACTAGGCTCTTGGCTGTGCTGTTTGCTTCTCTTCTAAAGGGGCCCTCAGCCTGGGAGTGCAGAGATCTTCCCTGGGGTGGACTGTGGCTGCAGAGGACAGTGGGGCCCCAGCAGTGGGGGCTGCTGGAGGGCGATGAATTGTCCCATCAGGATGGAAGAGAATCAGTCCCAGAAAGGAGCCATTTGGTAGGAGCAAGTGTGCTTTCCCTGGGTGGCAGCACTGGGGTAGAGCAGCCCTGGCCAGCAAGCCTCACCAGGGAACTGCCAAACCCTGGAGGCTGATCCACACCTTTGTACAGTTTGTCATCCTCTAGATTCTGCCTGGGGTGCGTGAGCAGAACAAGCTTGTGATAAGGGTCGCAGGGCCGGAGTCTTACACAACCCCAGGGCTCTGTTTACACAGAACACAACACACTAGTCACCTCTTGCTCACTATTCAGTTACAGCTCCCAAGTACAGTAAGGATGTGGGTGTGACAGCGAGTTCACCTCCTCACATCAGTGCTCTGCTGAAAAGTCACCACTGGCTCCCTCTTGTCTACACGTCCAAACCCTGAGCATAAGGCCTTGTATGAGTGGTCTCACGACTCTCATGCTCTGTGCTCTCTCCCCTTCCCTACCACTCTTTCTCCTTCCTTTAACACCAGCCAGTCCAACCGTGTCCAGGAACGTGGCACACTTTTACTTTCAACACCAGCTGAGAGGTTGCCTTCTCTGAGAACCTTTCCGAACTTCCCCGAGTCCCCGGAAGACTCAGCCTCTTCCTCTCATGTGATACGTCCTCTGTGTGACCCTGGCACTTAGTGCATGATTTTATTATAGCATTTACTGTATTGTTCAGAGCTGACTTCTCCATTCTACCATAGAGCCCCTGAAAGGCAGAGCCCTTAAACTTTTCAACTTTGTATTCTCAGCACATAGCACAACACACAACCCACAGGCAGAACACAACAAATACTTGCTCAATTAACGACATTTTACGGGTCTAATTTGTTTTGGAATAGGCTTTGTTCAGCTGCAATCATGCACTTGATCAAAAGGCTACAGAATCCCTTCTTACTGTCATAGTTTCAAGGGCTGGGTTACTAAATAACAAAGACAGATTCCAGTGGTTTTCAATGCTTTCTGTGGATTGCATTCACTTGTGGAGCTTTAAAAACTCCCAGCATGCAGGCCACAGCACAGAATAAGGAAACCAGAATCTCTGCTGATGGGATGCAGTTGTGTGTGTTTTAAAAACTCTCCAGCTGATTCTAATATATTGTTAAGGCTGAGAACTACTAGTTTAAAAGATCCTAGGCAGTTAATTTTAAAAAGCTTTTCTTGTGTGCGCACTATGTAGCAAACACTGTGTTAGGCATTTGGGGGTTGGGGGTTGATGTTTGGCCCTAAGAGAGGGGGAGCCTCAGAATTTCTATAGTCTGCCTGTCAAGAAACTGTTGTCCTTAACAATTGCAGGAGCAAGAGCAAATGGTCGTGGTATCTAAATTGTATAACTTAGATCAGGGTTTCACAACAGTGCATTTTGCAGGATGTTTCGAAGCATCTCTGGCCTCTAACCCCTAGATGCCAGTAGCAATCCACAGCCCCCATCTCCCTACCATTTAGAACAATAAAAAATGTCCAGACATGTCCAGTGTTCCTTGGGAGTAAAATCTTTCCCTGTCAAGAACCACTGATATAGAATTCAGTGTAGTATTTTAACAAAACCTTCAGGGGATGTGTATGTACACTAAAGTTTGAGAAGCAAGCACTGGTCTAGAGCAGTGGTTCTCAAAGGTGGCTCTGTCCAGCAACAGCAGCACTTGGGAACTTGTTGGAAATGTATATTCTCAGGCCACCTCCCAGACTTACTGAATTCAAAATTTTGTTTTAATAAGTCTTCTGGGTGGTTCTCACGAATGCACAAGTTTCAAGGCCACTAACTCGTTTAGAAAGGAAAGGAAGATTGGATACCTTGAAGCAATCAGAAAATTTGTAGGAGTAGAGCTTGATCTGGGCCTTGAAATTTACAGACAGCAAGGAGGGTATTCCAGGTACGAGGAACAGTATTAGAGAAAGATTTTCAGATGTAAATTGGCGTAGCCTCTTAAACTGACTGCCAAGTCCCTCTTTCTGTCTCTCTCTCTTTTTTTCTTAACTTCCTTGATCTGTTTGTTTCCTTGTATTTTGGATATAAAATGATTTCCCTGCAATTTATACTCTGTATTGCATTCATTGACTTGCTCAATTAATTTTTTGAGAATCTCAACCAAACTATCACTTGCAAGAACACAGGAATGTGTTTTTGAAAAGTTGTGCATAATCAGATTTACTCTCAGACATATGAACAAATCAGATAATATTAACGGATGTATTTCTCATGACACGGATTTTGTATTGTGAATCATTTTGATAAAATTAACCCTCTAATTAATATTTTTGGTGACTATAAATCCAGATGTTTCTATGGCAGAACTAACATCTCAGATCTACCTTCAAACCTGCAGCTAAAGTAACATTTCTAAACCAGAAAATCTGATTCCTCATTCCCGTGCTTACATACTTTCAATTGTTCCCCATCACCCTAGCATTTTCACAGTCTTTTACTACCTGCCTCCTTCTTTCTTTCTGGTCTCATCTATAAACTAAACTATGGGCAAAATATCTGCAATAAACGAAATATCAAAAATTTAGGTAAAGATAGGTAGTTGTCTTTTGCTTTATAACCATGGGTTATTGTGCAACAGGAATTCCAATCAAGCCAAGGTTGGCCAGGCCAGATGGTTTCAGGAGGGTTGACAACAGCATGGGAACTGATGAGGCCATGCAGGACTTTATACAATTGTGTTTTTTGATTGTAGAGCTTTTATTAACTTCTTTTACCTGGTTCAACCTTTAGCAGCATTTTGTGGTAAGTGTAGACAGGGGTGCATATTTTTCCTTTTGCCTCGGTCTCCACTATGGCTCGACATAGCACTGAATCAGAGTGTCCCATCCTCCTGATTGATCTGAGAGATCAATGAAAGTGGATCAGGGAATCTTGGGGACGTTGATGTGGATGGTGGGAGAGAAGATCAGCTGGCTGACTCTGGGATTTCTAGCTTTAGGTATGTTTTGCATCGCCTCTTACCACCTCTCACCACTGCTAACCCTTTATCTTCTTGGCGCAGCCATCCAGAACCATTTGCATATCTCCAGTGCCATGGTATCTCTCAACTCTAGTCCTTTGTACAAATTGGTTCTCCTGCCTAGAAAGTTCTTAATGGTATATATATTTTTTTGTCCTGGCCAACTCTTGCTTTCATTTTACTTTCCGTGAGAGGTTGCTTCCTCTGGGAATGCTCTCTTGTCCCCCAAAGCCGTTCAAGACCAGGTTAGGCGTCCTTCCCCTTTGCCCCACAGCACTCTGCACTGACCACCTGTGAATCACTCATGACACCCTCCAGTGGAAGCATGCACCCATGGCTCTGCCCCACTGGATTGTCAGTTCCTTAGGGCAGAGCTGCATGCTGTGGACTGTCGTATCCCTGAGCCTAGACTGGTGCCTGCTAATTGAGTAAGTGCTCAATTAGCCATCTATTAGATGAATTCAAGAACACATGGCTTGAGGGGCTTTGTATTTGTATTTTAATCTACAAATAATCGTACACTTCTCCCTCCCAAACTAAAATTAGTTCACAGTGTGGGGCTACATTATTTGTGTTTTAAGCACAGCCAACCTGTTTCCTTTCTGTGCTGTTTTTTCCCTTTGCTTCCTCCCTGTGCTGGCTTTTCTTTTCTTCTTTTTTTCTTTTCTGCTCTTTGCAGGGCTCTCTGTGGGAGAGCAGCAGGTCATCACCAAGGAGCCTGGCACGGAGCCTGTTCTTCTGAAGTCCCCAGCATCACTGCTTTTGTAGTTCCCAGCCTCCTGGATCAGCAGCAAAGAAATACTGACTCCAGTTCTGGTCTATACGCACCCTCGTAGAAATGCTTTATCCTGAGACAGACCCACAAGGGAAAGAGACAAAGAGCACAATTGCTGTAAGTTCATCAGGCATTATTTACCATTTCCGTGGTGGACAAACACTACAGTATGTTCAGAAAAGGGGCTGCTGACTTCAATTTTTTTTTTCAGGTGCAATTAAAGATACCATTCCCTAGTGATGGCCTGCCTAGAATTCAATGAGTTTTGAGCATGCGCACACACATACATACACATGCATATGAAACATGCAAACCCATATATGTTCATGGGTATATATATATGCTTATACAAGTATTTATGTATATATTTACATATGTATACGTATATACATGCATGTGTAGATATACATAAAGAGCTACATATAGAAATGTGCATGTACATTTATGTAGTTATACAAATACCGTATACACATTTATAATCTTACAAAATTTTCATAACTTAGGTCAGGGGTCAGAAAGGTTGCATAGTAAATATTTTAGGTTTTGTGGGCCATACCTTCGTGGATGCACACATTCAGCTCTGCCATTGTTCTACGAAAACAGCCATAGACAATACGTAAACAGAGGAACTTGGCTGTGTTCCAATAAAACTTTATTTACAAAAGGAGAGTGGGCTGGATTAGGTCTACTGGTCCAGGAAACTATTAGCCATAGTTTACCAACACTTGTCTTAGATAATAGGCATGACTGGAACATTCAGTAAACGTCATTTAACACAAAATTACCTAACGTTTAGGATAACCATACAATGTAGCTATTATGAGGTATTCTCTTATTGAATTCTACAGTAATGTACAAGTTCTGTGGGCAAGAACACAGCATGTGTCCTTTAGCTAGTAGAATCTAAATCTGTAAAAATTTGTAGAACCACCACCTGCTACAAAGAGATTTATCCAAAGTATATGTATTTCTTCAATTTTCATCTTTTTTTATTGTTTAAATATGTTTAAAATGCTCTGAGAAATAAGGTCCCTGTGAATCACAAGCTCTCAGGAAATGAGTTCTTTTTGACTTCCTACACTTTCCCATAGGAAACAAAATCTGTATTTCACATTTTTTCCTTACATGTACCACAAGAACCTGCGGACACAACAGTACCCTTTAAAGACAACCAGCTCTTTTAGGCCTATGACATTTTATTCCTTTCTGGATCACATTCAACTATTAGCCACAAAATCTCTTCAGAAGAATGAAATCAGGGCTTCACCTCCTCCAGCATGATGTCATTCAAGAATTCCACACAAAGAAGTGATGGCAGCCACTGGAACCTGTCCCATGTGCCTGAGGTGAGTGGATGTCATGGAGAGAATTGCCTGAGCATCAAAGCTGAGAAAGGTTTAACAGCCATCCTGAAAATGAGGTGTGTGGCTTATTTGCAGTTACAGCCAGCAATGCCTTTTACAATTTGCAAGAGATTCAAAGACAAAAGTGGTTTAAGACAAGTTCGCATAGGTTGTAGCTATGGTTAAAACATTTTTATGTTTTGTGTTCCATGGAACATTTTATGGTTAAAACATGGAACATGAAATATGGAACGTGTTTGCCATTTGCTTTTATTTACACCAAGAAGATTAGATTGTAGACAGGAAAGACTGGAGAATAATTTCATAGAGTTGAGTCTTTAAAACCTTCTAAATAATCCTTCCAGAACATGCATTTCTAAAACACACCACCCATCATTCAGCAATTGAGAAAGAAAATCCAGGGGACAGAGTTTGACTTCAGACCTTGAGAGCATCGTTGGGTAAGAGGTATCTCAAGATTTATTTTTATTCAGCTCTTCCCTCCACTTTGGTCTACATAAACCATCAGCTTTTCAGAATTCACACATTCATTATTATTGTCATCTCCTTTCAAGGTAGTGTGACCTCTCTCATTCCAAGCCTAACTTTTTTACACCTTCGGTAGAATGCAGACTTTCTCCAGTCTTAGCTTTTTCCAATGGGAAAGTGCAAACTTCCAAGACTTAATTGTTCAGACGGTATTTCTGAATTCACATGTTAAAAATCTTCTGATAAAATTGACCTCAGTTCAGTTATGGCCACTTAGCAGTATTCTTTTACTTGCTATGTCACTGTGAGAATGTAGAACAAAGAGAAGCAGCTGCCATGGTATTTGATAAGCCCCAAACGTACAATTGTGCACTCAGAGGGGATCTGAGTAGCACACAGTGAAAAGGAAGAACTAGGCAGAAACAAACCACGGGAAATCATGGCAGTGACATGTTCATCATCTCAGCCTCCCACGACAGTTTCCGAATAGCTCAAAAAAGCAATAAATGTGGTAAATGGCTAAAACCACAATGATGCCCAGACCCAATGAAAAGAAGTGAAAGGTGGAAATTAAAATGGAACGACAGATAGGATCTGGTTGTTTAGTGATGGAGACAAAAAAGAAAGACCAAAGCTTTGGACAACCAAAGTCATGTAACTAAATACCACATAATCAGAAGCAAACGCAAAAAAAAAAAAAAAAAAAAAAAAAGTCTCTTTCTACCTCATAATACCTGCCTCTTGCTCCCAGTGCAGCATTTCCACAGCAGTTCTGTTTGGCCTGGATGGGATAATGCTCCTCCTTTATGTCCAGCCATTCACCACTTGTGCTGGGCTTTTCTCCACCCCATCCCCTCCCTCCAGGCTTTCTCCTGCCAAGAGGGGAGATGAGCCCCTGCAAACAGCACTGACCTGACAGCAGCCAGCACCAGGAATCCTTGCCTGAGCGAGTCAGGCATCCCTGCTCAGCTGGCCAATCCACTATACAAGGGGCCACGGATTGGAGGGAGAAAACTGAGGAATGCCCTTTTAGATTGTGCCCAGGCTGCTTTTGGAGAGAAGCCATGCCTTTTTTTTTTTTTTTTTCGGACTGGCACCTAGTTCATGTAGGAGGTGTGTGTCTGTGACTTTTCTAGTTCCTTCCTTAAGGTGTTTTAGTATTCTCACATTTTAATTTCCCCTTTTGGGTTGGCATAACCATCATTCAAGCCTTTTATGCCCCAAATCATAAGCTGATTCTCCAAATATATTCAAATAGCCACACACACACACACACACACACACACACACACACACACACACACACACACACACACTTTTGTATCCTCTACTCCTTTAACTCAAACATCATGTTATTCATTAGTGAATTCTTCCACCCTCAAGAGAATTTCTCTGCCTATTTCTGTATTTGGTGGAGCCAACAGGACTTGAAGTGCCTCCTCCTACATTATGTCCTACAGACTGTTCTGGTCAACACAGGTTGAAGGAAGCCCCAGGACTTCCATCTATGAAGGTTGACTTGGACTGGGATGTCTCTAGACTAAGGTCAGTTTCTACTTTAATCAAACCAGATGGAGCTCAAATCTTTCTTCATCAGATTACAAATCAATTTACTAGACAAAACTTCCCATTCATCTGTAAGTGTGATAGAGTCCTCATAGACTGCACAGGTCTTCACAGAATTTATACAGTAATGATATTTTATGCTCTGATTTTCCTACCCATGCAATTGCAAAATATCCCTGAATAGCTAGCATTTATAATTTTTTGTTTGAAAGAAGCATAAGAAATCTATGTCTCATCTTAATTAATGAAAAAAAAGTTATTCTTAACCATGAACAATGTCAGAAGACATAACCTCTCATAAGAAAATGAAGAAATTATGCAGGACCAATTTTGCTTCTGGTGAATGTGACAGGTATTTCCAAGCGGGATTTAAAAGGTAAAATCTCTATGGACGTGTTTTATTCATCAATTAAAAAATATGCCATAATAGAGCTCTTTACCTTCTTTTCTTCTTTAACTTGACCTTTTGTTTATGGTAAGTGAGCTCTGGGATCTGAGCAAAAATGTTTTCAGATGGTGAAAGCAATAGAACATTCCAAAAATAAACAGTAGGAAATACTATAATTCCACGTCTACCACAAAATCTGCTATAATGTCCATATATTCCCTTTCAGACTTTTAAAATGTTAAATAGTAACTTTAAGGTATGTCAGTTAAACAAATACGAGAGTTAATTATGGAAAAATGAGAATATAACAGACAGTCATAAAAGGAAAACAACTAGAATAATTGCTAATCCCTCTATGCAGAGATAAACACTGTCAATATGTATAAATCCAGTTTTTTTCTCTCTCCACACACCAATATATGTTTTTTAAATGATTCATTCTCAACACCCTTATGCCTCTGTTCTGCCTTCATTCATTCATTCATTCATTCATTCATTCATTCATTCATTCATTCATTCATCTGTTCATTCAATAAACATTTATTGAGCACCTGCTATGTTCCAGTCAGCACTTTACTGGGGGGTTGAAATGACATACAAAAGTGTCATAGACCCTCATGGTTCTCGTGAATATTATAGCCTAAATGGGAAGCCAGATTTAAAACAAATAATCACTAATTTTCTTTGAGGAATAAACTGTATTTGTCATTTGGCCTTAAAGTTTTATCTGCCTTTTCAAACCTCTCCCACCACCTCACCCTCACAAGTTCCAATCTCCCTCTACTTTATGTTCATTAATAAGCTTTCATCACAATTCAAGTGAGAGGTGCCCTGGAACTCTCTGTTCCTTCTCGTACAATTCACTCCTGGTGTCCTCCAAGCACAGGTGAGTCACTGAGCTTGGAGGCAGCTCCATAGAGCACAGTCTGTTCTGCTGAGTGGCCTTGCGCAAGTTTCTGATAACACCTACAAGAGCCACAAGAGTTCTGAGAATTCTATTGACAGGAAGAGGAGGCCATTGGAACAGGAAGTCAGATAGAGCTGTCAAATATAGCACAGCTATATAAGAAGCCAGCCTGAGAAAGAGGAAGCATGCACTCGTCTGTTTTGGCTGCCAGGCAGCACTTTGCTTTGGGGGAACACAAACAAATGTGCCATGGCTGAAAGCCTAGAGGACTGGAGCTCACATGCTGCGTGGAGCTGCTGCCCCCATGCTTTGTGGCCCTGGAACTGGAACAGGATGCTGCGTGAGTCTCTGTTCCAGGTCCTGAGTGGGGGTCTTGCTCAACCAGAAGCCAGGCAGGGTTCTCCATAGCCAAGGGCCTGGGGCAGTTACTTTATTAACCTCACCAGGTTTCTACTCTGTTTTGGTTATGGAGACACGGACATTTTTTTTTTTTTTTTTTGGTTTTCTCAACACTGATGGGGAAAGTGACCAATATTTCAAAATTTTCAATAGATAAATAAAAAATTATTAAATGCAAAACACGTGAACAGAGGATATTCCACGTTGACATGGTAAGCTGGGTCATGGTCTTCTCCTCTGAGGAAGTCACTTATTTGATACTGTTTGTCTTTCCCTGTAGGCTTCAGGACTGGGCACAGAGGACCTGCTGACTCACTCTTGTGTCCTCCGCACTGACACAGTGCCTGGTCCACAGTTGACATTCAACGCTATGGCAAACCCTTTCTTGACAAATTCTGTGAATGTGACATACTGAAAAATGTAACCATAAATGAAGTGAGGGGGTTTCCCCTATGCACATAAGAAACAAGACATGATCAAATAAAGTTTCACTTCATAGGTGTGCAGGCAGTTATTATCTTTATAATTAAAATTTCATTCTCCTTTGGCCTCTCTAAAAGTCATCTGCTTTCCAAACTTCAGCCTCTTCCCCACTCACCTTTTATCCGCTGCCCCTCACTCCCTGCCCTCCCCCCTGCCTTCTTGGTGATCTTAGGCACCCTGTGGCTTCAATGACACCCTCTCTGCCAATGGCTGCTAAGTCTGTATCCATGCCCAGGCTTTTCTCCAGGGCCCCAGGCCTGTTCATCCAAGTGCCGTGTACCTGTTTCCACATCGATCACCTGGAAGGATCTCAAATACAACATCCCACCCAGTGAGCGCATTGTGTCCCCACCTGCCTTCAACTCTGGTTTGCTTCTCCACCTCTATTTCCTCTTGTGTTTAGTGTCATCAGTTCAATGCTGGAAACACTGAAATATCTCCCAAGGGAATGTCAAATGAGGCTGTTTCTGTCTCATTTTCTACGGAGGTGCCAAGACAAGTGTGGTGGGCTGAATAGTGGCCCCCAAACATGTCCACATCCTAATTGCTACCGTCTGTGAAACTTACATGACAAAAGTGACTTTGCAGATGTGATTAGGTTAAGGGTCCTGAGATGGGGAAGTTGCCCTGGATATGATTTCCAGGATCCTAGTAAGAGGGGTCAGTTAGAGAAGGAAATGCGAGGATCGCAGCAGACGTTGGAGGGATGTGGCCACCAGCTATGGTGGCTCTAGGAGCTGGAAAATGCAAAGATACAGGCTCCCCTAGAGCCTTCAGGGGAAAGTAGCCTTTGACTTAAGACCTGTAATAGCCATTGTGGACTTCTGATGTATAAAACTGTCACATAATGAAACTACGCTGTTTTAAGCTACTATGTTATTGGTTATTTGTTACAGCAGCAATAGGACAATAATACAACAAGAGATTTCAAATATGAAAGTGAGTGGGAGACAGGTTTGCAAAGAATGTGTTCTCCCTGGTGTCTATTTCAAGGCTCAAGGTGAAGGAAGTGGATCAGGGCACAGAGGGGATTTGGTGAGGAGACGGGTGAGGGGACAGCTCTGGAGAAGTGGTTGGCATTTGTAGGTCTCCTCCCGCTCCCCCTCTTAGGAGAGGGGATGGATGCAACTTCCTAGCCCCAGCCAGCCTGGTGACCTGGCTCGAACAATGCCCCCTGGAGAGCTTTGGAATGTTTCTTGCTGTTGGGACACACAGACATCCAGTGCTGGACCTGCCCTTGAAAAGGCTGAGGCCCACTGAGGGCTGGGTCTGATCTACCAAGTCAAGAGAGCCTGGGGGTCTGGAAATCCAGGGGCAAGTGGAGGACTCCCACCACCTGCTTTGGAGCTGCAGGACCATTCCCAGAGGGACTGGGGACAAGGAATGCATTCAGGTTTCCCTTGGACCAGCTGTGGGTCACCCAGTAGGAGGAGAAGTTGCGGGGTCATCTGTCCACAAGGGTCACCTGAAGGGCAAGGAAGAAAGTGGAAAGAGGTGCCGAATGCCTAGGGGCTGAGGAAGGACTGCAGGTGCTGCAGAGAGAAGCCCTCAGGGGAGCCCTGAGTGCTCATGAATGAGCAGCCCAAAGGGAGCTGAACTCATGTGCCCACCCAGAGAAGGCGACACCAGGTAAGAACTGCCCTGGCCCTCATCTCTTCTGAGTTTTGAGTATTCCATGAGACTGGACATTTCTCATTCCTGAATCGAGCATGTTTTTGTAACTAAAAGTGACTAGAGGATTTGCCTAAGGGTGACCAGAAAAGCCATGGGCTGCCTAATCTTTACCCAGGGACAAAGAGGAGCCCCTGCTCCCACCCCAATGAAGTTTAAAGGGACAGTGGGAGGAATAAAATAAAGTTGTGTTTAGATACAAGCCATGCCTCTTGCTTGTTCAACACAGCTGACCCACCCTGCGTATTCTTCTTCATCCTGCACCCAAGAGCCCCCTACTCTCCCGTGCTCCTGCTCTCAGACCCCAGTGCTCCTTTGTGCTCTCCTTGGTCTGCCGGACTTCATCTCTGCCCCTTGCAGTCCGCCTTCACTACTGCGGCTGCCCAAGTCTTCTGCACTCTCACATAACCCCTCTTGACATGTGCTCAAACTTCTTGGTATCTCCCCACTTTCCAGTCTGGAGAATGAAGCTCCAGCTGCTTTGTGCAGCCTTCGAGGCCCTTCATGGTCCCATGGTCTTGTGCCTCACAGAGTGACACAGTATGCTCCCTGTCCTCTAGACACTGGGCTGCTTGAAGCTCTCTGAACACGCCTTGCACCCCAGTACCTTGGCATTTATTCCTTCCCTGTCCCACCACACCCTGTTCTTTGTTTTAGATCTTCCTCTGAAAGCCCAGCGGAAATGTCAGTTCCTCTGAGGCCCCTTGGCCAATCTTCCTGGGCAGATTTGGCCCTCCCTCTCATCCTCCTTTGGGCCCCTCTAGCTTTATTCATTCCCAGTGCTTGGCACTGTGCTGGATGCTGGCTTACGAGAGTAGATACGGCCTTTGTCCTGAGGACTGCTCAGTCTACCTGGACACAGACAAGCAGAGAGGCATTTACAACACACAATGATCATTTATAACACCCCAATAATCGTGCAGTGATGGGGCGGGCACTCGTGACCTGACTTGTGTTATACTTTTATAATACACACTTATGAGACAACTGCATACACACAGCTCAACTGCACAGTGAGTCATTGGTCTGGAAAATTCCTGAGGGCAAAGATAAGTTTTAGTACCCTTTAACTCCTCTAGGACAGTTCCTTACACACATTAGGGACTTCATGAGGGTCAGTTTAAAAAGTGAGATAATAATTCCACCTTTAATCTGTGTAGTGATTTAGATATAGGCATCCAAGTACTTCTCATGTGCCCACCTGATTTACTCCTCCTGGACAGCGGTTCTCAAGCTCAGCTGCTTTAAAAAATACATTGCTCAAGGGCCGAGCCCGTGGCGCACTCAGATGAGTGCGGCGCTGGGAGCATGGCGACGCTCCCGCCGTGGGTTCGGATCCTATATAGGAATGGCTGGTGCACTCACTGGCTGAGTGCCGGTCATGAAAAAGACAAAAAAAAAAAAAAAAATACATTGCTCAAGCCCACCCCAGAGACACAGATCTAATTACTCAGGGGTGGGCTCAGACATCTTCTCAGGTACAAGCCTGCCATGCAGCCAGGGTTGACAAGCACTGTTCTCGGGGTTCAGCAGGGACCCAAAGCGGGAGGAGTGAAGTCACTTGCCTGAGCTCATGCAGCTTGCTAAGGATGGAACTAGGACACTGAATTAGGATGGTTGGGGCCATGCTCGCTGCTGCCTCAGCTCAGGGAAGGCAGCAAAAGCAGTGGCTGGGGCTCTGATGAGTGGGCAGGGACTGCTGCTCTTGGCTTTGAAAGTACCAGCCAGGTCGGTCCTGGGGGGAGAGGCATGCATTGGCAGGAGGGCACCCACAGAGAGGGGCATCTTACTGGCACTGGTGTCAAAAACAAGAGAAGACTCGCTTCCTATGGCAGGTCAGATAAAATGCAGCGTAGCTACCACAGGCCTCTTTGCCCATCAACCTTTACCTTGATCAATGGTTTCCCTGAATTCACTTGCCCCCTTCCAGTGACTCAGTCCTAGACAGTCCAGCCTGAGGTGTTCATTTGGCTGATTAAACAGAAGGAATCTCTTAGAAATCATCTTAAGACTCTGAAGGCCGAATTTCTCTAGAAATACTTACTTCTGTCAGATTCCATGATTCACAAAAACACAAATGAATTTGTAGGAAATGTTTCCTCAGTTTTAACTCTGATCGAACCTTGTTCAGAACCATAAAACCAAATGAAGAGTAAGAAACCATAAAGCTAGTTACCACCCAGACAGCCCCTGGCTTATGAGTAAGTTGTATTTCAAAAGTCTGTTTGCAAATCAGCTGCTCAGAATGCATGAGAAACTTTCCCACAGAAACCATGTTTGAAATAGTGGCAAAGTTCTCAAGCTCTCCCATAAAGTCTATCTAACACATGAGATAAGTAATATTAACAGAGTTGAGAATTCCAGAAATTCTCTGTAATTATTTTCTGGGAGAAAAGCAGAGTAAGGAAAGAACTACACTTTCTGAAGGGTTGGGGTGGGGGCACCCAACTGTCTCCAAGCAAGCAAGGAACAAAAGGGGTACTTTGCTGTCCTCAGCCATGGGGCCTGCTGGTGGAGGACGGTACGTGGAAGGCCACGTGCTGAGCATGGAGCAGGTGAGCCTGGGAGGGTGGAGGCCTGGAAGAGCTTCCAGGAGAGAGTTAGCAGTAAGTAGTTCAGAAAAAGAGGATCCAGAACAGTCTCAAGACAAGAGAAAACTGCAGAGGAAGCAAATGGAAAATTGTACAGGAGTTATGATAGGTTATGAGTTCAATTTCTTCATCCTTCAAGAGATTTAAGTAGAGGCTGGAATTATTTTTAAATTACTTTTTGTTGCTAGATTGTGTTTTTGACTAGAACTCTATGGGGGCTCCAGGATTTATTTGTGCTTCATAAATACAAGCCTGTGTTCTAGATCCTGGAGGCAAGCAATTACATTATCCAGGCCAACAGGAAAAAGAAGTGTCTTAGTCCATTTGGACTGCTGTAGCAATGTTGGGTAGTTTACTAACAACAGAAATTGATTTCTCACAGTTCTGGAGGCTGGAAGTCTGAGATCAGAATGCCAACATAGTTGTGTGTGTGTGTGTGTGTGTGTGTGTGTGTGTGTGTGTGTGTTTCTGTGTGTGTGTGTGTGTGTGTGTGTGTGTGTGTGTGTGTGTGTGTGTGTGTCTGGCCAGTACAGGAATTGAACCCTGAATCTTGGTGTCATCAGAACCACGCTCTAACCAACTGAGCTAACTGGCTGGCCTGCATGGTTTCTTCTTATAAGGGCACTAATTCCATTCATGAGGGCTCCACTCTCATGACCTAATTACCTCCCAAAGGCTGCACCTTCTAATACCATCACATTGGAATTAGGGTTTCAATATATGAATTTGTGGGGGGCGGGGAGGATACTTTCAGTCCATAACAGGAAGGTTTCCTTCCACTTTCACTCAATACCATTTATTTAGCCAGCATATTTTTGAGTGCTTGCTAGGTCCCTGGCACTGTGATGAACACTAGATAGGATGAGATACAAAAATAAATAAGATGAAATTCTTGCCTTTGGAGAGTGCATAGGTTAGAGAGAAAGACACCAATGCAAACCAATGATTACTATACATACCGTACCACACAAGCTATAATGGAAGTGCGTACAAGTGGTATAGGAACACAGGTAAGGAATGGCTAACTCTGCCTGGGTGCCTGGGGAAAGCTTCAAGGAGAAGGTTGTCCTCCTTAGTTGGGATCCTGGTTTGAGTCTGTCCCCACATATCGTCTGCCTTCAGATATCCTTGTATATTACTTCATCCTGTTTTTCACTTCTTTATCTACAGAATCTCTGAAAGTTTCTTTTTTCTTTTTCTTTTTTTCAACACTGACTCATTGGAAAGGAAGAATTTGGCCAGTGGAGGGAGGGTGGGAATGCCAAGAAAAATGATTTAGTATTTTATAAGTTAGGAAATGAGTTTGTATATCACACATACACATATTATGAGGGTACTTCAAAAAGTTTGTGGAAAAATAGAATTAAAAGATAATATGAATCTTCCACAAACTTTTTAAAGACTCCTTTTATATATACATATTTGTGTGTGTATTTATATATAATGATACAGATTTAGGAAACAATAGGATCTCTCAGAGAGGAGCAATTTCCCAGGATCCAGTTTTTGGGTTTGATACTGGAGATGAGGCAGGGATGGCCAGGACTCCATGAATCACTGCCACTTTACTTTGGATCTTTTCTCTGAACTTTCGAATACATCACATAGTCATAGAGCCACACTTTAGACTGCTCTTCTGCAAAGTAAAAGTGTATCAAGAAACTCTAGTTGACCTATGTTACACTATAACATGTGAGCTTAATTACATGGTATCATTTCTGGATCACATTGAGAATCTGAGCAAAGCTTTTGGTTTCTTAAAATAGGGTCTATACGCACATTATATTTTCATATTTTTGTGTTTTTTAATAAAGCACAGGCATAAGTAAAAAAAAAGTATATTTTTCCACAGTGAGATATAGTGTCACTCTAGTTAGAATGGCTATGATCAAAAAAACAGAAAGTAACAAGTGCTGACGAGGATGCAGAGAAAAGGGAACTCTCCTACATAGTTGATGGGAATTGTAAATTGGCACAGCCATTATGGAAAAGAGTATGGAGATTCCTCAAAAAACTAAAAATAGACCTACCTTATGACCCAGCAATTCTACTACTGGGTATATACCCCAAAGAAATGAAATCAGTATTTCGAAGAGACACCTGCACTCCCATGTTCATCACAAAACTATTCACAATAGCCAAGCAATGAAATCAACTAAATGTCCATCACTGGATGAATGGATAAAAAAACTGATATACATACACAATGGAATACTATTCAGCTGTAAAAAAAAAAAAAAAAATGAAATCTTGTCATGTGCAGCAACATAGATAGAACTGGAGACCATAATATTAAGTGAGGTAAGCTAGGCACAGAAAGACAAATACTGCATAATCTCATTTACATGGAATCTAAAGAAAAACAAAAGTGGTTCTCATAGAAGTAGAAAGTAGAATAATGGTTACCAGAGGCTGGGAGTGGAAGGGGTTTGGTTGGAATTAATGGGTACAAGGTCACAGTAGATAGGAAGAATAAGTTCTGGTGCCCTAGGGTGAATATAGCTAATACTGTTTTGTATATTTCTAAATAGTTTTTTAAAAGGACCTTGAATGCAATCACCACAAAGATAAATGTTTAGGTGATGGATATGCTGTCTACCCTAAGTGAATCATTGTACAATATATGCATGTACTGAAACAACACATGGTACCCCACAAATATATACATTGAAAAATAAATAAAATAAAAAGTACATTTTCAACTATTAAAAACAGATTGCATGCTCCATCTCACAACATATATAAAAATTAACTGAAAATGAGCCATAAACTTAAATGTCAAAGCTCAAACTATAAAATTCTAGGAGAAAACATAGGAGTAATTCTTTGTGACCTGGGACTAGGTAATGGTTTCTTAGATATGGCACCAAAAGCATAAGTGAGAAAAGAAAAAATAGAAAAGTTGACCTCATCAAGTTGAAAACTTTTGTGTTTCAAAGGATACTATGAAGAAAATGAGAAGACAACCCACAGAATGGGAAAAAAATATTTGCATATCATGTATCTGCCAAGGGACTTGTGTCCAGAATATATAGAGAATTCTTACAACTAACAATAAAAAGAAAAATAATCCAATTTTTAAAATGGGATAGGAGTTTGAATAGACATTTCTCCAAAGAAGATATACAAATGGCTAATACCTACATGAAAAGATGCTCAAAATCATATGCCATCAGGGAAATTCAGATCAAAACCATAATGAGATACAAGTTCACACCACTAGGATGGCTAAACTAAAAAAGACACACAATCACAAGTGCTGACAAGTATGTGGATAAATTAGAACCCTCATACTTCCCTTCTGGGAATGTGAAATGGTATAATCATTGGGGGAAACAATTTCACCATTCGTCAAAAAGTTAAATACAGAATTACCATATGATCCAGCAATTCCACTCCTACCTAGGAAAACCCAAGAGAAACCCAAAAGAAACAAAATATATGTACACATAAAGACTTGTACACAAATGCTCATAGCAGCATTTTTTATAATAGCCCCAGAGTGGAAACAACCCAAATGTCCATCAACTGAAAAATGGATAAACATAATGTGGTATATTCATACAATGGAATATTATCTGGCCATAAAAAGAATGAAAGTATTGATACATGCTACAACATGGATGAACTTTGAAAACATGCTAAGTGAAAGAAGTCAGACACAAAAGGCCATTCATCATATGATTCCATTTATATGAAATATCAAGAACATGCAGAGCTAGAGAGGTAGAAAGTACATTAGTGGCTGCCTACAGTTGGGGAAAAGGGAGGGAGAAATTGGGGAGTGCCTGCTAATGGAAATGGGGTTTCTTTCTGGGGTGATGAATATTCAGCAACTAGATAGTGGTGATGGCTACACAACTTAGTAAGTATGCTAAAAATCACTAAATTGTACACTTTAAAAGGGCAAATTTTATGGGATGTAAATTATATCTTAATAAAGCTGTTTTTGAAAAAAACCAGGTTGCACAATCCCTGCATCTGTAGAGTGGGAGGTCCAGGGTTACCAATACTCTCTTATCAGAGGGTGACCTTATTAAGCAGCTGGGCCACTGGAAATGACTGGAAGCCTCTGATTTATTTCTCTTCTTTTCTTCCCAGAGAGGTGAGCATCTGCAAACTTCTCTCTGGCACAGAGCGAGGTGTTCATTAGAATAAGCAAAAATAGCATCCCACCTACCGAATACCTGCCATCGATGTTCAGATTGCTTTTTTCTCCTCTTTTATTTTTTTCAAAAAATCATTACATAAGTACAGATCCCCAAAAGGAAGCTCTAGCTTTTGATTGGATAATACTCAGGACATATTCTCTGAAAGGTCAATGATTTCTTTTTCCTAGAACAATGGTTCTTCAATGGTGGCCTGAAGACAGTGGGTGGTCCTTGAGTTGCCAGTAAGTCAAGTGTCTGCAACTCCCTTGCAGGCCAGGGGGATGAATGAGGCTGTAGTGGGGTGTGGACTGGGGTGAACTGGGTGGGCAGCACCTGCCCCGACTGAAAGGCAGCCCTTCGAGAACTGGGGGACTGTTAGCATGTGGAGATGGGAGCCCACAAATGTCAGCTCTTCCCAGTTTTCAAAATAGAAGGTGGACATTTGCATTTTTTTTAATGCAAAATCTTCAGTTTTTAAATGCTGGAAACAAACTTAAAAAAAATTAAAATCACTTGTGTGGGCCAAACAAAACACTGGTGGGTGGAGTTCCAACCACAGACCAGAAGTTTGTGACCTATGCTATGGGTGGTCTCTGCACTGGTTCTTTTGCATAATTAACATCAAAATTTCAAATCAGAAAGTTAGTGTTGAAATAGTGCTTGGAATTCATTGAGATCAACTTCTCACTCTATGTTAAAGTCCCTTTTACAACAGACAGGCACTCTGAATTTAAGAACGTTAATAATTCATGAGAAAACCTTGCAGTTTCTCTGTTGGCTTCTTATTTTAAAGACTGGAATGAGCAGTTAGATAAGGAGATGGAGGCAGAGGTGGGGTGAGGGTCACAGGTCTAAGATATGGGACTGGAAAGGACCTCAGTGTTGATGTTGGTTTTTTTGGATGGTTCTCTCTTGTGGCTAATTTTAGTATTTTTTAATCCTAATTTATTAAAATGTATCATCAAGCTTGGAGCTTAGGTTTTCCAGAATGCCCAAAGGTAAACAGAATTTTAGACCCGGAGCAGACCTCAGAACTAATGTCCCGTTCCCTCATTTTACAGATGAGTGAACTAAGGTCCATAAGCGTTGAGCAGCTTGAAGACATGTCTGACATCTGTGGCTGAATCCCAGGGTGGTCAATTTTCTTTTCAATGGGTCAAATTGCAACTCATAAGTAGGATCCAAAAGAAACTACGATCATTTGATCATTTGAAATTTCCTACAGCCTTTTCTACCCAACTCTCTCGATAGCACTCACTTTTGGAGAGAGAGGAAGATTAAAAAAAAAAAAGGCAGGGTAGGGGAGAAGAAGCTGATATTTATTTGACTTTTGAACTACCTTAATGGAACAATGAGATAAACTGACAGAAGCAATTTCTCAGTATGGCCAACTAGAGATTATTCATGATTCTGGAGACAGGGTTGGCATGAACCACAGATAATTCCCACAACTCAGTTCACTAGTTCCCATCTTTCTAATAAAATCATTTTGAGAGCTGCTAATAAGTGTGGAATTAATTAACCAATGAGTGTTTCATTTCCTCTATTTGCCTCTGGAGATGCTGCAAAATGGCAGACAGTGAGAAGGACAAGAAATGAAGGACCCCAAGAGACCCCAAATTAGACGGTCCATTCCTAAATAATTGAAAGTTGTGTATAACATGGCACAAAACACTATGGGATGAATCCTTCCTTGTCACTGGGGACAGGACAATCAGGACCCAAAGAGGGTGTGGAAAAGGGCCTGAGGAGTTATGCATTTGGCTTGCACTGTTTTTTTTTTTTTTTTTTTTCCTCTTGGTACAGCACATACACACAAATTTGATGAGTCAAAATAGGAGTAAGAACACAGGCGGTTACAATGACCTCTTATAAAACGCAGAGATAGTTATGAGTCACGCGAAAAGTCAACAAAGTCCGTTCTGGTAATCATCAAGATTTCTTGCTACATTTATACTTGATCCTTCTCTTTGATTATACAGAGTTGCCCCTAAAGTATCAAAATGACAGAGGAACAGGATTACTTCAGCAGGGGATAGGGGCTTTTAAGCATCATCATTCAGGTCAGCCAAGTGCTCAATTTCAGCTCGTCTCTCCTCTCAATGCAGTTAGGAACCTTCTAACCCTTTTGTGTTAATCCAGAAGGGAACATAGTCTGGCAAATTCTGACAAGCATTGCTTCAAGGGCACGTTTATACTCTGGTAAGAAGCCCAGGCCAGCTACTGCTGGGTTGTCATGGCAACAGACACACACACCACTTACACATCAGCATTTGAAGTGGGCACAAAATAACAAAACCTTTCCAGCAGGATGGGATAGGAAGAGGTGAGCTGCATCATCGCTGCAGCTGAATGAAGGTGTTTTTGCTCTTCTACGGGGCTCTAGCAGGCATGCTGCTCCCTTGGATGGTGTCATAGTTCTAATCTGGTGGAAAATCCAGAGGATCTTGCCTAACTGTATAAACTTTGGGACAATTCAGCAGTCACTTTCACCAAATTCTCATTTCCTTTCCAAACCCTGCTTACTAATTGATGCTAAACAGTATTATAGAAATAGGGGGGTGGGGAAGGCGAGAGGGTGTCTCTCCTGCTTATTCCTCCCCAAAATAAGTTTCCCTAGTTTTCCGTGGAGGTTTCGTAGGGTACTAATATGTATTAGAGAGGGAGGCCCACATTCACAGGCCCACAGAAAATGAAGTCAATCATGGTTCGAAGGTCTTTCCCTTGAAAATGCAGTTCTAAAAATGAATAATACATAGCTATTTGCTCCAGCAGTTCTCGAGGCATAGGGCGTCAACAATAGAATGGGACTATGTGGAATAAACCCACAATGCTAAAAAATTTAGACTGAGTGGAAGCTGGATCCCTGAAGGTAAATCTCAGTGATTTAAAGTAGACAATAAGGATGGAATGCATCCCCTCCATTAGTCTTAAAGTGAAACCACAGGAGCCCTATTCGTGAGAAGTAAAATTAGCTGTATGTTCAACTTTCATGACATTTGTCATTGCACTAAGCTCTCCGCAGCATGACTTAATTGCTTCTGAAACACATAAAAGGAAAGAGAAAGAAGGAAAATAAAGTGTTTGACTGTTGAATGCCAAAATATTCACAAATCTGGGAACATTTAGTAACTAGAAATGGAGTTAGCATCACGAGCAACTCACGACTAAAAGTCCTATGGTTTATGATAACAAAGTTCCCTCAACTGATTCATCACTTTTCTTCCCTTCCTGTAATTATGAATATACATCAAATAAGCTCTGACATTAAAATTTCAAACTCTTTTTTTAGTTCTGCTTTTCTATCTTGTAATTAGAAAATTTGACTAATTCCAATTTTAATTGTGGGTCTCTAAAAAACAACTCCAGGAAAAAAACCCTAGAGAGAAAGATCCTCTCATCTTCATGGGAATTCACCTTCTGGGTGATATACTTACATGGTAAATTGATAAAATGCAGGGGAAAAAGAGCTAAAGAAAGTAGCCTTCCTCTCCCAGAGACTGCAAACTCATGTTTTGCTATGTTAAGGCATCCAACTGCTGGCAAACATTTTGGGGGGGAGACAGGGAGTGGCACAGAGATAAAAGAAATGACGTTAATGCCTTTTAGGCAGGGCAAAAGATCTGTAGTTTGCCACAGTCCTCCCCACTCTCTATTGTCTTACCTCTAGATTGCCTGCTTATTTATGTTGCCTGTGCAAAGGCTTTGAGCTCACAGTCCATGCACACATTTGTTTTCCTTCCTTTGGTGTGTATTCAAATCAAGCCCTGTCTACAAGACTTAACTCAGATGCCCGCTCTTCCATAAAATTGGTCCAACTGTTCTCACCTGGCTGAGCCAATCACCCCTATTCAGGGCCCTTTGGTTTTAGTCCTTATTTATTCTCTAATTGGGTCATGACACCAAATAGTAAACTCCTGGAGAGCTGTGTTGTGGTGTGCTGTTCTTGTGTTTTAACCCAGGGTAGTGGTGATTGCAGTGTGGGAGCTCAGAAAACCAGCATCAGTTTAGTGAAGGATGGTAATGCAGGCACCAACAGACTGAGGGAGTGCCCTGTGGGTTTGCATGGGTGTCTCTAAAGTCTTCAGAATCCCTCATGACAGAAACAGTTTCTTTGGGGAACTGGAATTGATATTTTGGTTCTTAGTAGAATATTTAAAACACACGTTTCTATTTAAAACCTCTCCACAATGAGGGTTGTCAAGTAGGATGAGCATACAAATACAGTTAATTTCAGAATATCACCTAGGGAAGACATGGGATTGAGTTTAAGTATTTGGTGACTGTATCAGTTTCCTATGACTGCTGCTGTATCCTTGCTTATTTCACTAAGACTCAAATTTTTTATGTGGGGCTTAGAAAAACTGTAAAGTGGCACCACCTGGTGGTTACTACCCAGAGTGCTTGAATTTAACCTTGCTATTTGAAGCATAATAAATGATCATGGCTAGCTCAGAAGACTACTTAACTAATGCTTTACATTAAAGGAGCAAACTGAGATATGTTCTTCTTGGAAAATCAGATACATAAAAGAAATATTTAAAATTTTGGCTGAAGCAAGCCCAGTGAGATCCAGAATAATCTGCCACCAAAAAAGAGAGTTTGTATATGACATTCATTGGCTAGTATTAGATTTCCATTACATAATAAATACAATTTTTTATTTTGTTTTTATTTCTCCATTTAAAAAAAAATCAGGGATTTTTCTACCTAAAACTTTCTTTCATCAATAATTTGATTATACCCCCCACCCCATCCAACAAACATTATTTGTTGAAAAAAAAAATGATCACTTGTCCTGTAGAATTTTCCACATTCTAGTTTGTGCTACTTTCTTCCTCATAGTGTTATTTAACTTGTTCCTCTATTCCTTGTATTTCCTATCAACTATTAGTAAGATTTAAATTACATTAGGTCTTGATTAGATTCCAGTTCAGTTTTTTGGCAAGACTATCTCATATGTGATGCCATTTGCTTCCGATTTCTCAAATCCCAAGGCACACACCTAGTTATCCCACTTGAAGTGATGCTAAGATTAATTGGTGGGTTCAGATGATGTCCTTATACCCCTTCATTACAAAGTTCCCCAATAACATTTCACTGAGAGTTTGGACATCCATGGATTGTCTCCATACATTGTTTCATGAGGATTGCAAGATGGTGATTGTATAAATTCCATTATTCCCTATACATTGATTAGCTGGGATTCCCTCATTATCTATTCAGTTAGCTTGAAATACAGTTTGCACAAAAAAGAAAGGACAAATGTGTGATTTATCTCTTTAAAGTTGTTTTCGGAATAATAAGTTAGTATCCTAGCAATCTCCAAACGTGACCAATGATGTTTTATGTGTGTTTCATTATGAATTCATAGATTTTTATATATTTGATATATTTCAACTTATTGCAGGCATTATTCTAAGTGATTGTCTAATTGTCCCACATTTTACTGATGTGTGCATTTTAACATAAATACTCTAATACAAGAGTACTTCAAAAAGTTCATAGAGAAATAGAATTGAAAGATAATACAAATCTTTCCAAAACTTTTTCAAGTACCCTTGCATGTGGCAAAGTTGTTAGGAAAACAGGCACATTCTTACATTTTCAGGATAAATTGTCACTACTCTCAAGGAGGGTAATCTGGCAATATGTATCAGAAGCCTTAAAAAATTATGTCCTTTGATTTACGCCTTAGTATCACACATAAAGAAGCATTTTCTATGAAAATAATCAGAGATGTGGACAATAATTGTACAAAGGTGTTAATTCTAGTGAAAAGTTAGAAAGATATGTCAATGGGTTTTGATACATTTGTATGATGATATATCATAGTTTCCATATTGGAAGTTCAGTTATTTGAAGAATTTTTATTATCATGGGGACATTTTTATGATATATTAATTAAAAGAAGCAGACTACCAAAATTGTATATGTAGTATGATCTCAGTTTTTATATATAAATATGTATGTAAACAAAAGACTAGAAAGATGTAATTCAAAATGGTAATAATAATTACATCTAGATGGTGGGATTTTAGAGTATTTTTTACTTCTCCTTTGTATTTTTTTTTTAAATCTTACAAATTACCTCCAATAATATGTATCACAATAGGTCTTATTAAAAATGAACTAGGGCCGAGCCCGTGGCGCACTCGGGAGAGTGCAGCGCTGGGAGCGCAGTGACGCTCCCGCCGCGGGTTCGGATCCTGTATAGGAATGGCCGGTGCACTCACTGGCTGAGTACCGGTCACGAAAAAGACAAAAAAAAAAAAAAAAAAAGAACTAGTATTGCTGTCTTTTTTTTTTTTTTTTAGATAATGTTGACTTGTTATTGTTGGAATAATAAATCAAAATAAAACATCTCTTTTGTTAGTGGAAATTGTGCAAGGAAGAAAGAACACTTTTTCCTCAACCAAAAGATCCTTCTGACTTAATTAAAGAATGCAAACAGAACTGAGCAGGATTTGAAGTGAAAGATGCAGGAGCCTTCTTGAGATACGTTATATTTTTCCTCTTAGGATCTGTTCATTTCAATTAATTAGGCTTCTCCAAGAGTAAATTGCCCCTTTGCTGTCCAATGAGTCGATCTGATACTTCAGCTTGATTCTCACAGTGAATGAGTGTCAGTATAGATTAAGATGGACATGCTGCCATTTGTAATGGGATTCTACAAGCCATCTCCTCCCAACCAGTTCCTTTCTGATAATAACAGTTTCTAACTTTGACATCCTAATGTCTACTTGTCACTTCCAAAAGTCTGACAACTTCTGGTCCAAACCACTTATTAAGTCCTTAATCTCTGCTTCCCTCTCTTATTACCAAAGTGATAGGTATTCAACATCCAAAAATTAGATAGCTCCGATGAGTCAGAAGAAAATAAAATTCACAAATAATTCTGTCGAAACAACTTTTAACATATAGGTATAACCTGTTTTCCTGCTATATGGCGAGGCTGTGAGCTCTTTTGGGACAAGATTTCTTATCTAGTTTATTCTTTGGTTCCTTTGCACATTGGACAGTGGTCGTTTTATGGGTGTTTACTGATGAGAGTGAGATAAGGGGGAGGAAGAAGAGAGGGAAAAGAAATGCACTCCTGGACAGGGTGGCTACCCGAGAAAGGTGTGAGCTTTGAGTGTTAGAGAGGCAGTGGGGTGACCAGCCAGCGTGAGATGAGGGGTCATGGGAGGGAAGTATGCAGAAAGGTCGTGACAAATGTGGACAGATGGGGGCAGGAGGGGGTGGGGGGGAATAGAGTTTGTCTACAGCACGGGTTGGTGAGGAACCAGACTGAAATCTACCCTACTGTATAAAACAGTCCTAAATTTCCTAATTCTTTGAATCGAATAATTTGTTTCTAAAAGAAGACTGATGGCAGGGGGGAGTTAGATACTAGATTTTAAAAAATTGCTCTGGAACTATGTAGAAATTAACCCATACATTTGATGGGATTAGATACATTTCTTTTCAGGTATAATTTACATGGAGTAAAATTCACCCATTTTTAGGGTGCATTTCTAAGAGTTTCGAGAAATGCACACAATCATGTAATCACCAACACAGTCCAGATACAGAAGAGTTTTACCATAAAAGAAAAGTTCCCTCAGGCCACTTTGTAGTCAACCTTTCTACCCAGCCCTTGGCAATCAATGATTTGTTTTCTGTCCTTATAGTTTTCTCTTAGAAGTGGAATCGTACAGTATGTAGCCTTCTGAGTCTGGCTTCCTTTACTTAGCAGAATGAAGTTGAGAGTAACCCACGTGTTTGCGTGCACCAGTAGTTCATTCCTCTTTATTGCTGAGTAGAATCTTACTGCATAGATGTACCCTTGTTTGTTTAGTCACTCACAATTAAAGGACAATACATTTCTTTTTAACATTATGTACGTAAGTACTATTGTACCTTCAATCAGCCGAAATAGTATTTCTAAGGTTTAGGGATTTATTTACTAATCATCAAAGACAGCAAAAAGAGAAAGTACAAATACAGCATACGTTAATTTTAGAAATGTGAATGTCACTGGTCAGTAGACTCCTTATTAGAGAGTCAGAGAAAGAGAATGGTTAAAGGTCTTCAGTTCTGTGTCTTTCTGGAAGTAGCCTGGTCCCAGATGCATAACTGACCCTCGCCTTTGTCCCCACCAGAGGACACTGCAGCTCTGCCTCTCGCAACTCGGTGCTCCCTGACTCTGACCCCATGGGGCCAATGGAGCATCGGGCTTAGCTAAGACTACTGGTGTTTCTAGGTTCTTCCACGCTTTGTCTTCAGTTTCCTTTTCATGTCTGTTTTAATCCACTGATACCCTTCTCACCATGGTGTTCTCTGATGACTTGGAAAGCTGTTTTCTATGTTTCTAGTTACTTATTTGAAAAATTGAAGTTGCCATCCTTTTAGCCCTGCAACATTCTCTGAAGCCAAATTTGTGATTCTGGGATGAATATCATTTGATGAGTAATCAGACATGTGCAGTTATGTTCAGTTAACCACCAAATATTCACCCTAAATGGAGAGAGGAAGAGCCAAGAAAGAAAGAGAGGAAGGGGGAAAAGGAAGAGGGTGGACAGAGGTGATGTGCAGAAGTGTCTGTTTATTCAATTAAATGTAACGGGAAGCCCTCTCTGCCTGGTGCCCACGCCCATGCACGGGCCCTGGTGTTCACGTGGGTGGTGGGAGTTCAAAGAATTTCATGTACAATATAGTAAAGGAGGAAAAAAGGTAATTTAAAAGCTTCTACTTATTTAACTTTAGAGTTCTTCTACACAAAGAAATTCAAATAAGTACCTGTGGTGTTTAACTTTTCTGCTACTTGGATATAATACTTTGGATTTATATAGAAACTCTCTATTGAATAACAGTGCTCTGGAAGCCCAGAGCTGGGGGAACACTGGATATCATGACAATGAGGCTTTTTTAGGTTACAAATGTAAAAGCAACAGGACCTTTAAAAAAATGACAGGAGCAGATAAAGACATTTATCTCCATCCCCTCTGCCTCCAGCAATATTTGTGCCTTAAAAGAAGGGAAAAGCAAAAGTTCTTTTGAATTTAAATTGAATTTCTGAGGAGACAAGAAATTTTTAAAACTCTTTTCAGAATAGCCAAGAGTTGGAACCAGCCCAAATGTCCATCATCGGATGAGTGGATATGGAAAATGTATATCGATAAAATAAAAGTTAAAAAAAAAAAAAAAAGAATGATATAAAAATAAATAAATAAATAAATAAAAATAAAAAAATAAAAATAAAAATTGGATGCTGGAATTGAGAAGACCGTGAAGTTAAAGAAAATGTGCATGGGGTTTTTAAAAAATATTTACTGTGTTGTGATGAGTATTCATTTTCCAATATGGCTTTGGAAATATTGTTTTTGGACTTTAAAGAGTAATCATTCCCTTCAATTAATTCTTCTAGTGAGTAACTGTTCAGGGAGAGGAAGAGGATGAATTTTCTTAGAGGTCAAGAATCAGTCGTAGGAGACTGAAATATGGGCTTGCACAGAAGGACTATGATACATTGATGAATTTCTGTATGACCCCAAGTGATGTTTTATTTGTGCTTTCATGCATGCTATTTCAAACCCAAATTGTAAATGTATTTACAGACAAAAGAAACTGAAGAACTTGCACAAGATTAAAAGTTACAGAGATTGTTGGTTTTTCTGAGTCACAGTCTGGTCATTTCTGAAAGCATTGTGCTCAGCAAGACGGTTTTATAAATGAATTCTACTTGCAGGTAAAACTAACAGATGAACAAAAACATAAACAGCAACATAAAAGGTTTCTTATTTTTTCAATGCTGTATGATTAATCAGGGCTATTGTGTGCAGAAGAGAGGGAAATTGCTTCCATTTGTTGTGTTTGGCTTTTAGGGTACTTTTGTTAGGTATTTTTGTTAGATAGGTCAGATTCTGCCACTTGTATAAATGAGAGCCAAGTTTCATTATTTGAGGTCTCACTAATTCAGATTCATGATAATTTACATAGAGATAATCTCAAGTTTACCTTTATTTAGCAGGTGAAAAAAAAAAAGGACTGAAGGGCAGATTAAAGAAATTAATCGCCTAAAACACTTTTGAAGCTTAGTATGCAACCACTGAGACATTACTTATAAATCTTTCTTGTTTATCCTTAAAACCAAGAAGACTGAGAATTTCTAGAAGGCAATACTTTGTTACTCTGAGTTGCCATACATTTGAGTTTCCTTTTTCTGTACATTTTTAAAGTTAAAAAAAAATTATGTACACCTTTCAAGAGACCATTTACATGGATTTCAGAATATGAATTTTCCTGCAATTTCTTTGAATTGGCAACCATCTACTGTAAAATGGAGATTACAGTGCTCTTAAATGCAAGACTATCTTAAAGAGGGCAAACAGGAAAATCTTAGGATATGGTTCAGAAATTGCCTTGAAGGCCTAGAGGAAATAAATAACATGTGTTCTCCAGCGGATAGGAGGCTGGGAAGAGGCTGATCTGTCTGGCCCCTTAGCCACTCTGTGGCTGCTGAGGTGTGATCTAGGGTGAGTTTGATGATGTTGCCGGCCCCAAAATGGCACATTCAGGGATCTGAAAGTCTCCTACAAGCAGTTCAATTTTTCACATATTGAAATACAAAAAGAGTAAGCCCATGAAGAATTTCCTGATGCGTTCTATTGTTTAAACAACAATTAAAAAATAATCTGGATGTATTTGCACAGCTGACAAAATATTTCCAGGTCTTATTCATACAGATGACTATTGCGTGGGATAAACTTGATGCACCTAGTTTTGTTGACAAGGCAGCCAAAGCCCAGCGAAGTGAAGTGGATCACACAAGACCACACAGCTAGTCTCAGCCCAGCCTGTGGCGGGTTCCAGTGGGGAGGAGCCTGTGGGTCGAGAACAAACTCATCTCAAGGTCAGAAAGGATGTCTCCCAGTGTGACCTGGCCCAAGGAGCAGGGTCTAGGGTCTAAATATAGACATGCTGTGCAGTGGTTTCTATTTCTCTGTGCACAGAGCAAAAGTAAAAGCATTTATGGTTCCAATCATGGTTTCCTCTGCCAGGAAATAGCTCCAGCCTTCTGATGGCCATGCTAGAAGTGGCCCTTTTGGGTGTGGAGGGGGCATCATCCTTAAGGATGGGAGTGGCCTTGATCACTGAGTTGTGCTGGGGAGGAAAGGGGTGCACCCCAGGTGTGAGTCACCACATCCTGGTGCCACTTGAGGAGCCCTTGCCCGGTGCTCTTCTAGCCTCAGCTCAGCCTCTGCGGTGATGGTGGGGACACAGTGATTAGAAGACACCACCAGGATGGGAACCCAACTGAACAAGTGGGAAGAGACAAGTTCCTGGGTCAAGGGATTGCTGAGCAGCAGTCCCCTGGCACACAGGCACTGGAGCTGAGCAGAGGCTGAGGTGCTCTGGGTGGTGGACACTGAGCTGACTGAGGGTCCTGCTGGCCCTGCTCTGAGGAGAAAGAGTGGGAGCCGTCTGCTAGAAGTCGGCTGGCTGCCTAAGACTTGCACCAGCTCCGAGCCTGGGGTGCTGTGTGTTCAGGTTTCTTTCTGAGTGGTCTCTGGCATCCTCCTCTCACATAGAGAGGAATTCAGGGACTCAGGGTAAATATTCTATAAAGAATTTGACACTTGGTTAGAGTTTTCCTTGCACTGTATTCTCAGACACCTGCACATTTAGCACAGCACAGGAAGATAAGGTTCCCAATAGACACCAAATATCCCTTGACTGTTGTCAGACATTGCCACCCCTGGAGTCTGCCTCTAGGAGACTTCCAGACCTTTGTGAATTTTAACTAGACCCAGGTTTTGAGATTTGGGGAGGAGTGGTAGGGTGCATTTTTTGAATAGACAGCATGGAGCCTGGAAGAACCACTAGATTAGGAGTCTGTAGTTTTGAGCTTGAGTCCTGGTTCCAGCAGTGAAAACTGCTCTGAACTTGTACACAAGAGACTCTGAATCTTGGCCCTGTTCTGCCTCTAAGTGGCTGTGTGGCCTTTAGAAAGTCCTTCACTTCTCTGGGCCTCAGCATCCTCACCTACAAATGTATACAACTGCTAACCTCATAGGGTTGGTCTAAGAATGAAGTGAAATAATGCCTAATAAAGCATGGGGTATGATAGATTTTGGATGTGACCAGCACCATTGTGCACACAATGAGCACAAAATAGCCACAGGCCTCGTCTACCACTCCAGCACCAAGTCCCTCCCTGCTTCCCTTTACGAAGCTTCCTGACTTAAACAGAAATCCCGATCCACATTAGCACAATGACCCTCCTTGATGGTATCAGCCAGCCCTTGGCCCTCTATATAAGCTCTACCACCCCCCACACCTGGTGCTGTCCACCATTTTTGGGGCAGCCCCAGGCTGTCCTCCATTTTGAGTACAGCCCGCCAGCAACTCCTGGTTGCTGAGTAGTATCCTATTATTGGATGTATTTTTAAACTGCCCCAAATTTTGCAAGCCTTCATATGGATTTGCTGTACAGATCTGGTCTGAAGATTTTTACTGCTATTTACTGACATAAAAAGGTACCCAAGTTATGTTGTCAAATGAAACAAACAAGTTTCAGAATGCAGTATTACTCTGATCCTATGAAAAGAATATATTTAGTATATTTTGGAAAAAGAAATGGGAGTACTATGTGGTATAGAGTGGGGGCTGGGAATTCTCGATGACTTTCTCTCTGTATATGTTTCTGTATTGTTTGTTTTTTATACAATAAAGACATTTTAGCTTTGTATCAGCTCAAAGCAAAACCAAGACTTTTATTTGTTAGTGCTACTGCCCAATCTCACAGTTTTGACGTGTGTGTGTGTGTGTGTGTGTGTGTGAAATTAGCATATTCCTATGCAGTGAAACAATTTCTTGGATCTTGATATTTCAGAGGAAAACTGATACTCACATGGTGGCTTGAATTTAGTTAAACATATTTCAAGATGGTTTCTATTCCCTAAGATCTTCCTTACCCCCAACTTAATATGCTAGGTTAATGCTTTTGAGAAAATTTGCTATTCTGGTAATTTTCTGCTTCCCACCAGAGACCAAGTTCTCATTCTACTGATTAACTTCTGAGCTCTTCAGATCCTTCTCCACACAATCAATCTGAGAATCAAAAGCTTCAGGATCTGACCAAGCTCTGAGTGCTCTAATCCCTCTGATGTTTTCATTTTCATTTTTATTTTTGTTAGCTGTGTTGGTATCTGCTGCTTCTTCCTTTCCTTCCCTTTTCCTTCCACACCCTCTCTTTTGTCTGTCCTTGGCTGGAGACAGCTAAAATATCTGTCCAGATTAATGTACATACAAACAGAGCACATTCTCAACAAATAGAACTGCCCTGAATTATTCAAAGTATCTCCCTTTCTCAAGTTTCCCACTGTTTTTTCCCTTGACAGTATGAGCTGGAATTGGACATTTGGCGATGGTGCCCTTGGATTCAGTCATTCAGGAAGGAAGGAGAAGGGGAAGGCTTCTACTGAGGCCATTATTCTTCTGGATGATGAGAAAATAGACAAGGCCATGTTTGAAGATATTTAAATAATTCTTATACCACTATAAATACTAGGGTCTCTAAAACAAAATACAGTCCTCTTTTCTGTAATTGGCAGAGCTGTGGGTAAACAAGGTTCAGAATGGGGGAAAAACCTGGGCCCTGGGGGACCTGGCTGCCTGCTGTCTTGGCTGAGGCTGTTAATAGACAAATTTAGCAGGTGGCTTGACTGGAATCGAAGAAGATATGTGACCTATGAACTACAGAGAATGTTCTAAAAGGCTTCTTTCTTCATTTCTGTATTTGGGGTGACCCCTTCACTGACCTCCTCCCAAATCTTTAAGCTTATGGCTTTAAAGAAGACAGAAACCAAGAGAGGAACTCACCTGGTGTATGAGCAGAGAAGCGCAGCCGGAAGGCAGCAATTGCAGCACTGGGAGTTTGCCACTCTGTAGCAATTTCTATTAAGTCAGAACCACAGCAAGACACCGAACAGCAGCTCAGGAAAGGCAGTAATGCGGCTCCTGCGGTGGTCTAGGACATTTGGATGTCTGTAACCATGTTGAAAAGCTAAATCTGCAACCACAGTTTGCACAAGCAACCACAGGTTGCAACCACAGGTTGTACAGGCATGGGGAAGCAGCTAAATACAAAATCCCAGAGGAGGAGCCCAGGAGAGAAACGGGAGTGTTGCCGAGGCCTGACAACACGTCTGTCAGCCCTTGCCAGATAGCAGGTAAGCCAGGACAGAAAGCCGATAGCAAGCTGGGCTGCTCTGCAAGTTGATGCTGGATCCCTCGGCAAGCTGGGCCATCTGCAGAGTGGGTGGCCCTGCATGGATGGAGGCTGCAGGGAAAGGTGCCTGCACACTCCTCCTATCCAGGCCCCTCTGCCTCCCTTGACCTCAGCTTCTCATCTGGAGACACAAAGGTACTTAGAAGAGACCCTAAGTCCCTTTCTATGAATCAGATTGCCTTCCAGAGCCCCACGTGGGGAAAGGAATATCCTGTTGGGTTCTTACCTCCTTGTGTAGAATTGTCAGCCCAGGATGACCACAGACAGGAGGACGACGCTTCAAAATCACACCCACACCCCCAACCACAGTCCAGGGGATGGTCTGTGGAACTCAAACCATTGCTGACCAGGTCCTCTTCTTGCCCGGTCACAAGAATACCACCAGGCTGAGTCAGGAGAATGGCCAACGAAGCACAATGAGACAGTTAAGCCCCATTAACACTGGGAAGGAAGTCACCAGTGGTATCTTTGAGACAGCAGCATTCCCAATCTCAAGCATATATCAGCTTTGTCACTGTTGTCCTTTCAGTGGGACAGGGAGAACTCATTTTTGTTCCTTTGATTGGGATCTACAGAGGGTGCCAGCCTGTGGCTGCCTAGACACAGAGTTCAACTGTTTTTGTTTGTTTGTTTGTTTTTGGAGTTCAACTCTTTAAGGAGGTGAAGGAATAAGTTCAGCACGGGCACTGCCATCTGGTTGGGTTTACTGGTACTGAAAACAGCCAGGGGATCCACTGCGGGGCAAACACTCATCTCATCTTCCCAGAAAAACAGGAGCCGCACCCCCAGGGGCCCGGAGAGGTTTTTCCTGGCAAGTCTGCTGGTTATGGGGGTGGGCCTGAGGTTGAGGAAGATGGAGCTGCTTTCTCTAGCACCGCATTCCTGGCCCCCCCTGTTTGGGGGAATAGCATGGTGGTGGCATACTGTCCCAAATGCCACCATTATCACTTTTAGGCTCTCAGCTCCCAATAGCTACCACCACCACATGGCAGGCACTGTGCTAGGCACTTGACATATTTTATGTCTTTTAAACCCTCCCATTAGCACTGTGAGGTTGGTGTCATTGTAGTAACGACTTTTTGGTTGAGGAAGTGGGCGTTCTGGGAGGTGGAATGAATTGCCCACAGGCCAACAGCTACAATGTTGTAGAAGCAGGATTGGAAGCCAAATCTCCCTGTTGTCAAAGCTTCCAGGCTTTCTTTCTTTTAGCTCCCCCCAGCTGTGGCAGATTAAAGGAGAGAAGGGATCACAGGCCACCCAGTTATCTACGTCCACTCTTCACTTCCATGCCCTGCCCTGACACTGCTGTCATCATTTAGAAAGTCCAAGGCCCGCTGAGCTATTGCTCTGTCTAGTCTCCTCTTTACCTGGGTAGGTCTCAGGTAAGCAGCTTGACATGGTTTACAGGGTACCAGATGAGCCCCTGCCTTGAGTGTCTGCCCACCATCACATGTGTGGGTCTTTGCAGTGGTCTAGCCTCTCTTTCTCTTATAGCCTCTTATAAAATGCAAATACCACTAAGAAGGGTCACACATTATGGCTCCTATAGCTTGCTTCCATCATTTTTCCATACCACACTACTATGGACTGGAAAATGATCTAAATATTTCATTACAGACTCCAGGAGTGAAAGGAAGAAGTGAGGGGGACGAAGGGGAGAGGGACTTGAGGAGCCATTGCTTAAGTAGAAATATAATTCTGATTAAACTCAGACGTTTATTGAGCACACTAGATGCTAGGCATTTTGCTAAGGGGGGTTCTAGGCATAAAGAGCACATTAGAAATGGGTTCCTACCTGAGGAACAGGAACTGTGTATTTTTTATATTTATTTACCTTTAGTACTATATTTGTCATTATACTGTGTAATCATTTTTTGTAGCCCTTTACCCATTTCTTGCTAACTCCCCTCCTTTCCCGAGGAATTGTGTATGAAATAATATGAAGGGATCATTCTTAATTTTATTAGGCAGTTATGTAGGAAAATGTCCTTTTTTTTAGATTACTAAAATATTTAGGGTTGCGATGTCATAATGTCTGTACTTTGTTTGAAAATATTTCATCAGGAAAACAGATTAAGCAAATGTGGCAAAATGTTAATTAACAATATTAAATTTAAGTGATGGGTATATGGGATTCATTATACTATTTTCTCAACTTTTCTGTATATTTGAAAATTTTCATAATAAAAAGTAAAAATAAAACAAAGCTTTCCAGTAGCTCAAAACCCAGGCTCTACTGCAGAGAGACAATTGGGTTTTGTGGGAAGCAGAATTCGAAGATGACTCCATGATTCTTGCCCCCTGGTAGACATGCCCTGCATAATTCCCTTACTTTAAGCATAGAGGGACTTGTGAATCTGATAAGATTTACTTTCATGATTAGGTTGTATGGTGAATTTGAAGGATTTTGCAGATGTAATTAAGGTCCTCAATCAGTTGATTTTCAGCCCATCAAAAAGGAGATTATCCCAAACCACAGGGAGATATCATCCCACCCCAGTTAGAATGGCTATTATCAAAATGACAAAAAAAATAACAAATACTTGCAAAGATGTGGAGAAAGGTGAATGGTTATACATGGTTGATGGGAATATAAATTAGTACAGCCATCATGGAAAACTGAATGGAGCTTCCACAGAAAACTAAAAACAGCACTATGATATGATCTAGCAATCCCACAGCTGGGTATTTATCCAAAGGAAAGGAAATTAGCATACCAAAAAGATATCTGCACCCCCATATTTATTGCAGCATTATTCACATTAGCCATGATATAGAATCAAAAAAGTATCTGTTGACAGATGAATAGATAAAGAAAATGTTTCACACACAATGAAATACCACTCAGCCATAAAAAAAGAATGCAGTCCTATCATTTGCAGCAACATGGATGAGCCTGGAAGACATTATATTAAGTGACATAATTCAGATAAGAAAGATAAATACTGCATGTTCTCATTCATACACAGGAGCTAAAAAAAAAAATAAGTTGAACTTTTAGAAGTAGAGAGTAGAATTGTGGTTACTAGGGTGGGGAAGTGGGAGGTGGGATAGTGTATCATTTCTTCACAAAGAAATGATACATTTTTGCTATGATGAATTTGCTAGCTGCCCTTACTTGATCATTACACATTGTATACATGTATTGAAATATAACTGTACCCCATAAATATGACCAATCAATATGTTTCAATTAAAAATAAATGTCTAAAAAAAAAGGGAGGGAAATTATTTTGGGTGGGCTTGATCTAATCAGGTGAGCCTTTAAAGCAGAGATTATAAGCAGGAAAACACTCTGTCATTGGCCTTGAGGAAGCAAACTGTCATGATGTGGGGGGGGGCAGGTGACAGGGAACAACGGGTAGTTGTTAGTTGTTGAAGTCCCCAGGCCTACAACCGAAAGGAACTGAATTCTACCAACAACCATTGGGTTTGGAAGAAGACCCTGAGCCTTGGACGAGACTGCAGCCAGGTGACACTCTGATTATAGCACTGGGAGACCCCGAGCAGAGGACCCAGGTAACTCACATTCAGACTTTTGAACCATGGAAACTATGAGATAATAAACATACATTGTTTTAAGACAATAAACTTGTGGTGATTTGCTATGAAGCAATAGGAAAAAAATACTGGTTTCAACTGATGAGGCAATTCTGATTGATTAGAAATAGTAGCCTAGGACACTGTATTGGAAAGGATTCTAAGCCTGGGCCTGGCCTCCTTGGGAGAGAAGGAAAGAGCTGTGGCTGACTAGTGATGTCTGCATGGGCATGGAAGTGGCATGCTGTAGCAAGTGTACCTCCTATTGCCATTCACAACCCCTTTGTGTGTTTGCGGAAAAAGGAGTGTACTAACTTAGTTTTTTCAATGACAGAATAACCCCAAAGGGCAATAAAGCATGGGTCCTCAGTTGGAGGAGATGCTGACCTGTGAGAAAATCCTCGGAGAAAGAAGATGGGAAAAGTTATCAAAGCAGATTTCAGCAACTGCAAAACACTGTTGAGGGCTATCCTTGCAGGCTGGTGTTTGTGGTGAGGAACTTCCTTGTGGTTCCTGCCCCCATCGGGGCCCTCACTCTTTCTGCTTTCCATCTCCTATAGTTCTCTGCCTGCAAACATGTACAGGTCTTCTGTGAACTGGAAAAATGTATCTCCCTGAAAAGTCACCTGATCCTGCTCTTATTCCTAACTCGTGCTGTCACTACTAGAGCACAGCTCTGTCCGTCCTGGAAGAATGTCAGAATCCTCTCCTTCCACAGACACTTATGCCAAAGAGGTCAGGGCTAGCCTGCTTAACGTCAAGCTTGGATTAAACATCTATTAACATATCATCTTTTCATATTAAAACCATGCAGAAATCACAGCACAGTTTTGAGGTAGTCATAATTTAAGTGAAATCTCGGTAGTAAAACAGTTTTCTCCCACAAGTTCTTGTTTTGAGCACATAGGCCAACTTCCCACCCATACTGGCAAAACCACACAGATCAATACTCCATCTTTTCTCAGTGACACATCCTACAGCAGAGGTATTGTCTTAAATCTGTGGGAGCACAACTATTTTTCTAGAGATACAGAATGAAGTGTCACAAAAACTGGAATTTGAATTTGAGGTAGGCTCAAGTGAAAGAAACATGACCAAGAAGATGAAGGCTCTGAGAAAATTCCTAATGGCTTTTTCAATTACATTAAAGAAAAATGTAAAAAATTTCACTGGGTACCAAATATTTCCATGTTATGTGGGTTGCCATTTGGCACCCAACCAGTCCAGCTTGGCTCCAAAACTAGTAGACCGTGACAGTGTTTGCCATTTATGTTCCTAAACCACTCATTCATCTTAATTTAACTGTCTGCACCAGAGGCTTTTCACACATGAGAAATACTTGCCAACTTATAACTAGGTGTAAATACCACTGTGTGTTGGATGTCTAATGAGAACACTCAGAACAGAAACTAGGGCTTGGTAACTGGTTGTCCACAGTTGTCACATTTTGCATCAGAGCATCGGTAATTACAGTATTTACAATTTGAAGAATTAAATGCCAACATTTAAACTTGAAATCTTTCACTTAGAAATTAGTATTTTTTGCTTTTCTTGAAGAGTTGGAAAATCTGGCAACCTGGACCCATTCCTTATGGAAACATGATGATAGTGCCCCCTGCCCCATGGTGGGACATTTACCACACTCTCTACCACTCCCTTTCGCATCCTTATACTGAGACTAAATGTCAATTGTAATATATCATCATGGTTTCACTTTTGTTTTTCTCATGACAGAGACAAGAAGAAAGTGAACTGTCCCTTGCCCCTGTGAAAACCGATCCCTTTCACTCATTTGCCTCAGCAGCCTAGTTCCTCTGGCCATTTGAATTTGCAGACATTTGAGATAAACAAGCCTCTCCAGAAACAGAAACACTAATTTGTTACTTGTTGATGGGTAACAATTTTAACATGAATCTGGAATGCTTATTCTTTCTCAGATTACTTCGGCACTAAAATCTCCCTTTTGCTTAGAGCTCCTGTCCATGCAAGAGGAACCTAGTGTGAGCTTGATAATTTACAAAGCATATGACTGGGTCCTTTAAAGGAAATAGGGTTCACTGATCCTTGAATTTCACCTCCATTCTAGCCACACCACTGACACCTGTTTGATTCAGACATTCCATTTTTCTCTCACTGTAATAAACGAAAGTTCCAATCCACACGACCCCTTAGCCAATGTAAATATTTATTTGTATTTCCCATCTAGATGGAGGGATAAAGAAAACAGGCCTTCCCTTACTTGTCACTTGAAACAAAGCATATCCAGTTACCTCTAATCGGGGTAGGGCTGTGAGAGGGAAGTAGGAAGAGAGAGAGAGGAGTGGATGAAAAATCAGAAAGTCCACTGGAAGAGGGTGCATAGGAAGTGGAGGCGAGGAGGAAGGGGAAAGATGGGAGCCGATCTGCAGGGGGGAAGAAACGAGGGTGCCTGGGGAGGAGTGTGGGAAACAAAGGCAGTGGAGGAGAGAGGAGCCGCGACACCCGTGGGGACACTCACGGTTGAGCTGCCGCCTCCGGATCCTGTCCCTCCATGGCCTGTTTCTGATCCAGCGTAATCGCGAAGGTAACACCATGGTCCCAAGAGATCCTAAAACCTTCTCATGGCAGGAAACAAAAAGGTCTCGTAGCAGTCCCGGAAGTCAAGGCCAGATGTATAAAAAATCGAAAATAAAACAAAAACCCCTCTTCCCTCTCTCTCTCTCTCTCTCTCTCTCTCTCTCTCTTAATATATTTGAGGCTTCTGTTGACTTCCTTTATCTTGTAACTTGCCTTTCCTTCCCTTAACTCCCTACTGGCCTGAAGGCAGCTGCTGAGCTGGGCTGCTCCAGCCGAGCCTCTCTCAGCTCCTGTGCCATGTTTTATGCATGAAGATGATGGGGCAGTAATTTATTCGAGCAGAGCTGATCACCGGGCTCCTGTGTCTGCCCTCGTCAGAGGAGCCATGCAATGGCTGGGGGAGGGCAGGTGTATCTGTTTGCAGGGAGGAATGGCCTGAAATGGAAATCTCTCTCTGCAGGCAGGAATGGAGAGCAGAGCTTGGCTGCCAGGATCGTGGGGCAGGGCTTCTGGAGCCCAAATCAGGGCAACACCTCTCAGTTCAGGGCACACAATTTATTTACTGCTGGGTCCCTAGCACCTAGAAGAGATCCTGGCACTTGGGAGGTGAGTAAAATACATTTGTGTGATGAATGAATGATTCAGTGATAACCAACACGAGTGAGTTTCTGTGCACCTGTGAGTCCTTTGCACCAGTTAATATGCTCATTGCGCTGTCTTCAGATATGTTGATTTAAACCTTCTCACCCATCATTTCCTCTCCACCTAAGATTACACTAGCTCCTTATGGATCTATTTCCATGAAGCCTTCCTGAAACCACAGAGATGGGGCCTCCTCCACGCACCTGTGGCTGTCACATGCATCTGGCCCGTGCCTGGATGGCCCGAATTTATTATGGCTTTTATCTGATTTCTGGTTCATTTTAATGTGCATGTCCAAACAATGAGTCAGCTTCTTGGTGGCAAGAACTATATACTTCTCTTGCCGAGCTGACATATACAGTGGTTTACGTGGGGAATTTGTGACATCAAGGGTTAGCTGGGGCCAGATTTAGTCCACACCTCCCTGCTCCAAATTTCTATCAACCCCTCCTCATATCTCCCCAAATAAATATACAACCCAACCAAATATATCACTTTGGCTATAAAAATACAGCTTTAATACATGACCCTTGGGTACTAGACCCTCTTCCAAACAGATGGCTGTACTGAAGCCCCTCCTATTCGGACATTCTGAGCTGCTCTGGAAGGGGAAGCTCAGTATGTTGGCTGCTTACATCGTTCCAAGTTCCCTCTGCAATATCATTGCTCCAGGGAACAGTTATTGATCAAGGCCCCAGAAATAGTCTTTCTGGGGTTGGAACTGGAAAAACTGGCACCCAAGTTACCAAATTTAGCTCAAGATAATCCATAAGCTTGCTGGAGGCAGAAGCCCTGCCATCTATCTTTTGTGTCTCTCAGGGTGCTGCAAGCAGAGGGACTAGGGGGAAATTGTGATTATAACTGACCAGATGTGTGCATCAGACACATCTCAGTCTCTGTGTCTTGTTTTCTTCATCTCAAAATGGGAATAACAGACCTCAGAGGTGTCACGGTGAAATGAGATCAAATAACACTCGAGGGGTTCGTAGAGTACTGAATTGGCCCCCAGGAGCTCAGCCTCCTCTACGCCTGGTGGTAAAGAGAGGACATTCCAGAGCTGAAATGCCTGGGTACAAACTCTCAGCAGCCTGTTTAGTAGCTTCATGACCTTAACATCCCTGTGCCTCAGTTTCTTCATTTGTAAAATGGGGATATGAATGAGAGCTTCTGTCTTAGGATTATGCTGACCATTTCATGAGTTAATACATGCCAAGGGCAAAGAATTGTATTTAGCATAGAGAAATCACTTTGTATTGTCAGCAGCTATTATTAACTAGCCATGTGACTTCATGAAAGTTGGCAACTTCTCTGGGCCTCAGTTTCCTTATCTGCCAAATGAGGGGGTCTGGGATATATTACCTCAAGAGTCCTATGTTTTTATTTCTTATTGCTGCCACAGCAAATTGCCATAAACTTAGTGGCTTAAAACTACACAAATTTATTATATTATACTTCTGGAAGTCAAAGGCTAAAATGGGTCTTAAGGGGCTAAAGTCAAGGTGTTGGCAGAGCTGTGTTCCTTCTGGAGGCTCTGGGGAAGGATTTGCTCCTTGCCTTTGCCAGCTTCTAGATGCTGCCCGGATTACTTGAATTTATTTCCAGGTTATCTTTGTTAACCTGAGAAACCACTTCTCTGGGCCTTTATGTCAACTGTAGTGACATGGCTCGTGCAGGCCATGTGGGACTTTGCTGGGACAATCGCTCTTGGACCCTAATTCCTCACAATGTGTGCTCCCCAAGCCTCATGTTCTGACCCAGCAGGGAGGGTAGAGACCAGGATTAGGACAAAGTCTATGCAGAGTAGGTTTTCTTGACTGTTGTAACTGGACATAATTCCCTAGAATTGCAAATGCAGCTAAGAAAAGTGTGTTTGAGAGGTGTAGGAATGGATGCTGTTCTATCAGTCTCCTTCATTCTCTATTTCTGCAATCGTTTATTGCAACATATTTCTGCTCTATACAGCATTTTAAAGAAATCAAATCAGGCTGCTGCCAACTAGGCAAATTCTAAATGAGGGAAATCTCCAGGAAGCTGTCAGGGTGCTGTGGCCAGATTCCCTCTGTCACCTTCTTTCACTATTTGGCTTTTGAAATTTTGTGTAGCAATGAACTTGAACGTGAAGAATGTGGTACAAAGTCAGGCACTTTATTTTCTTTCCCCCGCAATCAGTATCAGGCCTTCTTTGGTCCTCATTAAGCCACACATTTCCTAAAGCCACTGCTGCTGCGTGAGTCACCCACATTTCTGATGTGCATTGTTTACAGCATCAGATAAGAGACCAGAAGATGAGGGAGGCCAGAGGGGGCAGTAAGTACAGTTAAGTCTAAAACAAGAGGCAGTTGAAAGGTTTACGTTTCCTCTTGTGAACTTAAGTACAAATCTCTCCATTCTCCGCATCGTAATCGTGGAGAGACTGGGAGAGGCACATATGGAACGAGGACTGGCCACCATCTTGCACGGTCTTTCTGGTCAGATTAGCGGTACTTGGGTCTGTGGCTGGCACTGGATGGTTTCCTTTTCTGACTCTGAGTTTTATTTTTTCTTTTATCAAATATATACTCGTAAATGCCTGGAATAAATTGCCTCATGGAGTGTTATTCTCCCAAGGAACATTTTCATTTGTGTTAAGTGTAGAATATCAATTTTTACTCTTCTTCGGGTCCATGCTGCTATTAAATTTTCATAAGTCACAGAATTTCATCACGGAAACACATAGAGTCGGCTAGGAAGTAACGTGTTGAAAAGAACATGTGTGTGGGGGGGGAAGCATCCTAATGTGATCCTTTATTTTTCCTTCAACTCATTTTCAGTAAATGGAAGTTAGATGTTAGATGCAGGAGAGAGAGCACCAGCATGTCTGTTTCTACTTTAAAACCATCCTGGGGAGAAACAGACCTTCAATTACTCAGTGGAGGATGGAATGTGCTGAGCCAAGGCACGTCAAATCACTTTTAAAGAAAGCCACCAAAAAAACCTTGGTATTATTTTAAAATAAAAGCTTATCAAACACCAGGAGGAAAATGACAGCACAGCCTCTGATTTATTTCTCTCCTGTCGCAAATACACACAAAAAGAACATAACAGCTCAGTTTATTCTTCGGAAATTGGAATGAGATTGGAAGTCAGGTTCTAGCTGTGGCCATCTGGCTGTCTATCTACATACATTTGTTGCATACTTATGAAAAGATAGGCTATGGGATGCATGCTTTATGTAGATATATGATTTTGTTTCATTTCCCCCACATTCACATTAATAAGTAGTTATTAGCAATCCCATTTGACAGATTAAAAAGAGTGAAGGTTGAAGACTAACTACTCTAAATAATAATTATCTAACGCATGCAGTACTTTACATATTAACTTATATAATTGTCACATAATAATCCCATGCCCATTTTGCAGATGGAGAAACTGAGGTACAGAGAAGTTCAGTAGCTTGCTATGGTCACACACCTAGCAAGTGGCCAAGATGTGATTTGAATTCAGATAATGTGGCTCTAGAGTCCATATGTTTAACCACAATTTATACTAACTCTTCAAATTAAGTGAAAAACAGTGCAGTGTAATTATATACTATGCCCTGCACATTCAGTGCTTCTTAAATTTGTCAATGACATTCTATTTTTAAAATATATACCATGTACAGAAAATGAAACTAATGCTCAGAGAGATCAGGAGACACATCCAAGTTTGCACAGCAGGTTGGTCGATCAGGGCCAAGTCTTCTCCCACTCCATGCCCAAACCTCAATACAATGTTTTTTTCCACTGCAGCTCAGTCAGGTAAGATTTCATGGAATTTTTTAGACCCATTTTTGGAAGATGGTTTTAATGGAGCAGAGACAGACAATTTTGAGTTCAATTATGAAAGAAAAAGCCAAGAGGCTCAAGCGAGAGGACCATGTCTGCATTTCGTCTGCTGTCTTCTAGTCAGGTGCAGCCTCTTCCTGCCCTCTCTCCTTCTTTCCCTTCCTCCTTCCCAAACTGGTGTCTCCATCAGCATTTCCTGTCTCAGTGAACAGTCCCAACTGCTCAGTTGCTCAAACCAGAGACCTAGGCACTCGTCCCTGCTCGCTAGTCCTCATGTCTCTCGCTGTCCCCACAGTCATGGTCTTGTCCCAAACGACCACCACCTGTCACCATACTGCCTTGGCAGCCCCCTAATTGGTGTTCTGATATCCCATTTTTGCCACTTACCCCAGTTCACTTTTTATTTACAGCCAGAGTGATGTTTTGAAAATGCAGATCTGAGCATATACTGTCACCACTTAAAACCCCTTCCATAGTGTACATTACTCTCAGGATAAAATCCGAATTCTTTAACTTTGCTTGTAAGCTAACTACTACTGTGAGGGTGGAGAAGAGGAGACAGGCAATGAAGATTTCAGACCCATAGAACTGGTGATTGATTTGTTGGAAAACAGAGTTAAAGGGAGCTGTCTGGAGATGACGCCCAGGCACCTACTTTGAGTGACTCACCACCTAGCCATAAAGGAAAGTGCCCATACATTGAGTTTAAGCTCCAGATGGTGGAGACTCAGGCAATACCCAGAGAAGCAGTATAGGAATAACTATGATAGCACCTGGGTATGAATTTGTTAATTTAGCTCCACGATGGCAGTCCCGAGAGTCCTCTATGTTTACAATCACTGTGACATCTTACTTAAGCGTCTTATTTTCTTTGGTATTAAGGGCCCAGATATCTGAAGTTTTAGAAAAGTTTTCCATACCAACAGTGACCGTTTGACAACAGCGGGGCAGAGTTGCCTTTAGGTGTCACAGTAGAGACAAGAATGAGGTCAGTTTCTCTGTTGACTCCATCAGCCCAATGGAACAGCCTCGATTGAGACAGAAAGAAAATTTTAATGAAGTGTCTGTTTAACCTCTGTGGTGGGCTTCCCCTGGAGACACATCAAGATGCAGAGAAGAGTTTCATCACTACACTTGGTTTTAGAAGGTTTCACTCTTTTTTGACCTTAATGCCATTTGGTTGGGATACCTCCCAGCCATGGCAGAAGAGAGGGAGTGAAAGACTCGATGATCCAAAGGCGTCATCTCTTCTTTTTACTTATAAGTAAACCATGGAGCGAGAATCTCCCAGAACTTTAGAGCCAGAGAGACCTCACATATCACAGCCCATACCTTCCTTTTGCAGAAGAGGAAGCAGAGACTTGAAGGGATGACTGTCTTGTCAACGGCCACAAAACTAGTTAGTTCCTAAGGTGATATTAACAGTTGTTCTGATTCATAGCTCAGGGCTCTTTCCATATTCACAAGCCATTACAAACCAGACTTCTCAGTAATAAAGTATATGTGTTTTTCAGCAATGTTTAAATGTTATATTTTATGTGTGAGCAAACAGCTAAGAGCTATCTATCTTATAAAAACTGTGCTATGAAACCAGAGATCCTCAAAAGTTTTATGCAGCTTGCTCCCACAAGGACAATTTATCTGATTGGGGTGACATGTTTTCTCACACATTTTTAGGCTGGAGGAGGAAGCAGTTGAAGACAGAGAAAGAAAGCAACAGTAAGGGGTCTTTTCTTCTTGGTGTCTCTGCCAAGGACCCTGGAATCATGGGACTCTGTCCAGCTTATTTGAGCAAGGTTGTCTAAGAGGCCCAGAAGTTTTCTTTTTTACCAGCTTAATCCAATTCATTATTTAAAAATGTAGGAGACACTGAGCATGCAAAGATGAATAATACATGGGTTTACCCTGGAGAGCTTAAAATCCAGTGGGGAATGTAGACAGATGCACAAATATCTATATTACCAGATCCAATGTAATTGAAGTTAGAGAAGCTGCTTTAAGTCACTTGGGAGCCCAGAAGATGGAGAGCCAATTCTGACAGGAGGAGGAAGATCAAGACATATTTGGGGAGAAGGTGGCATTTGAGCTACACCTCGAAAGACGGGCAGCATAGGGCTCCGCTGGGGCCCTGAGGGATGGAGCTCAGGGAAGCCAAACCCTCCTGCAACTGGGTAAAGAGCACACCAAAAGCTCCATTTCCACACAGGTAGCCCACCACAGCCACCACAATTGCCACGGCTGCCCCAAAAGTGGCTAGTCTCTATAGCAGCAGTCACAGCCACCGTGCAGATGGCACAGCAGACTCTCAACTGCACTGACACAAAGTGAAGCACCAGCGGAGACCAAAAAAAAGGGAAGAGGATCTCTCTCTTCACAAAGCCCACTCCAGGGTAATAGAACAGCATCTGATTTACAATCATAGGGGAGAAGCTGACCACACCTGTCTCAGCACTGGACAGATCATCCAGGCAACCAACCAACAGAGGCACAGTTCATCTATCAGACGGAGAGAGCAAACCTATGGTTGCTAGATGGGGGAGGGGAAGAGGGAATGAGGGAGGGGGAGGGGAGGTGGGAGATTGGATAAGGGACATAAAGAATAAGTATGATTTGTAACAATGAATATGCTAATAGAAAAATAAAATTAAAAAAAAGAAAAGACAGATGGGCAGCATGTGAAAGGGGTAGAGAGGGGTGTGGAAAAGTCATTCTAGGCCAAAGACTCACATGAGCAAAGGCTGTGGGAAAAATGGCAGGTACGTCCTAAATGGGAAGAAAGGAGGATGGGGGGTTGGGAGCAGAGAGTGCAGCCTGAGAAGGGGGCCCAGGCCGCAGTGGGAGGAAGAACAAGCCCCTCCAGCTGCAGGAAAGAAAAGGAGGCTTGTTCTGCCACTTAGGTGTCCTGCCTCTGTGTCCTCAGGAGCCCGTAGCTCTCCTGCTCCTCCCTTCCCCACAGCTGGTTCTCAGGGAAGTGTGGAAGATCCTCATTTATACCACGGGCTGTTGCCACACGAAAGAATCAAAGTAAGGGATACCCTGAGAGAACAGCAGCTGCCACGTACAGCCTTGGAGAAGGGAGAACAGCCTCACTGGAGTCATCGTGCACCAAGGTGCAGCGTTGAGGTCTGGAGTGTCACTAAGAGCCAAGGCACCAAGAGAGGACTTGTCTCTGGAAACTCCCTCACTCACACTAAGCAAAATCTCAACAGAAAGACAGATATGTCAGAAAGAAAATCTGTTGATGTATAAAGAGGAAGGAAAACTGCCCAGAAAAAGGAAATATTTTGGGTTAACTGCTCAACATATTTAAAAGTGAAGCAAACTTTTAAAATACAAAAATATAAGTATTTATTGAGTGCTTACTGTATGCCAGACTTTGCCCTAAATGTTTTGGGGGCATTATCCCCCACACACTGGAAAGTCAAATTATAATCTGAAATTTGCTTGGTGAGAGTAGAATGTGAACCCAGTGAGCCAGCTGGTTGATGCTAATGGTTAGTGTCATTGGGTTGGGATAACCAGTTCACCCTGGTTTGCCTGAGACATTCCTAGTTTTAGCACTGAAAGTGGCACATCCAGGAAACCCCTCAGTCATGGGCAAACCAGGATGGCTGGTTACTCTACATCGAGTTATAACGGCCCCAAATTTCTCTCTCCTCTTTTAGAGCTTACTTGTTGAGAGGACTGGACATTTATCTCATTGGGGCACCTTCTCTCCTGAACAGTGTTGCATGAATGAACACTGCCAAATTCCCATTTTTATACCTTGCAGTGCTTTCCAGTCATCCTGTGCTTTCTTCCCATAACTGATACTGCAGATTCATCCCGAGCTGGTGAAGCAGAACTGCAGACTGGCTCACCCAATACCACTCCCTCTTCCAGTGTGTCCTCCTGCTGTGTCGTGGTGGGAAGCTCCTGCAGCTAGAGATCCTTGTCGGACTTAGTGTCTGATGAGCGGGAACAGTGATAGGAGTCCTGGAAGCGAGTCAGCCAAGTAAGTTGTTGGCCTTGTGCAGGGCGAGTGGAGCTGTTGGCAAGCACGGCAGCAATGGCCAGCAGGGGCAGGGCCACTGTGGACACAGCAGCTTCCTGGTCATGGTGCTTTTGGGGTTCTGGTGGCAATAGCTTCCTTAGCAGGCCAGTCCTTTTGAGAAGTTCAGGCTAGCATGTGTGCCTTCAGCCCTTCCAGTGATTTTATGAGCTGTTAGTAACCATTTATAACTCTCCTTTTGCATAAATTAGCCAGAGGATCTTGTAATTTACATTAAAAAAAATCACAGACTGATATAGGTGGTAGATAGGATTGCCATCCCTAACAGCCTAATAGAGGCTTCCTGGAATGCCAGGTTGACAAGAATTCTGAGACCTCATCCAGGCTCAGTGAGAAAGACTACTCTGATGGCTCGGGGACCTCTGTTATGGGGCCAGAGAGAGAAACATCATATTTGCACCAAACGTTTGCAATCTGTGGTTAAAACTATTGACCAAACCATGTCTTTTTTCTTTGGTTTTATAACCATACTGTCATTTTAAGGCATCTTCTGCTAAGGTGCTGATTTTATGAGTCTAACTCTGGAAATCAGAAATGTTAGGTGTATTTCTTTAATGTGAATTTTAGAAATATAAGCTACAATTGTCCTGGATATGAAGGATTGAATAATTGTTGACATAAATTCTTGAAGAATGTAAGTGCTCTGTTGAAAAGTTCTTGCTTGGCAAAGATAAGAAAAGGAAGATTAAAATATTTTGCACTCTAGTGAGTATCACATATTCACTATATATCTGTATATTACAGTATGTATATATTACATTTAAGGAGTATTATAAACAAAGTAATTGGACAGAAGAAACAATGTTCTTACTCAAGTTTAAATTTCTATTTACTCTAGTTCTTATAATCATGATTATAACATCCCTTTAAAATTCAATAGTTTTACAAAAAAATTTTGTTTAATCAAAGGTTATAATACGTGTTTATAAAAGGAAGTTATGTTTGTTCAGTTGGCTGCAGACTAGTATAGGAAACTGAATCTTCTCATTTAAGCTCTAAATGAAGTTATCAGTCTCGTGTTATTTTATCTTCCAGTCTATGCATTGTTCAGGTTCTCTTGTTAGACAGAGAACACCTTGGCTGTCTCTTCTTGCAGGTGTAGGAAGAAAATTTAAGCCACTCTGACTTAATCTAAATAACAATGCAAAGCGTAATTTCTTTGGCAATTCTTGAAAATGTCCTCAGTTCTACCATCTACACCTGAAAAGTCTCTTCCTGTTTCTCATTTCTGAGGCAACCTTGTCTCTCAGGGGGGATTTTCACTTTCATTTTTACAGAACCAAAAGGGTGAGGCTCTAGCTGAGACGTTATAGCCCATCCTGCTGCTGACCTTACATTGCTCAGGCGTTGCCTGTCTTGACCCTAGAGCCTAACCCTAGTGAAACTCCTGTGCATCCAACCTGGGCATGGGGGTGGGAAAGGGAGCTTCTGGAGTTGGGATAAATTGAAAAAAAAATTTCAGTTTCTTTCTCATTTCATCAAATTTCATCAAGAGCAAGTGCAAGCAGTATAAATCCACTATAAATATAAACTGATTTTTTTTAAGTTTGGGGAGGAAAAGGAAATAAAAGGTACACAGGTTGGGAAGGAAGAAATGAAATTGTCTTTATTTGTAGATGGCAAGATCATGTATGTTGAAAATCTGTAAGAACTGACAAAACAAAACAAAACAAAACAAAAACAACTCCTGGAGCTAATAAGCGATTAGAGCAGGGATGCGGGATACAAGGTGAGTACACCAATGACAATTGGTTTGTCGTATACCAGCAATGAACAAGTGGAAACTGATATTGAAAACACAATACCATTTACCAAAAAAAAGTGGAGGAGGGAATTTCAAAGAAGATTGTAGGGCCAACCTTCTAAGCAGGTATCTGCGGGAGGAGGGATGGCCACCAGGAACCCAGGCAGCAAGCCATCAGACTCTGCCAGGCCTTCGCTTGCTCTCAGAGCCACAGACTCTAACCTGGGCTTCTGAGCATTCATCTGCCCTCCTGGCCTTGTGGGCAGTGCATGCCTCTGGAGTTAAACCAGAGGAAAGAATCCTGACCACATGCTTTCAAGCTATGTGAACTTGGATCATTTGCTAAACCACTTTACGCCTGAGTGTTCTGGACCTTGAATGAGAATAACTATAATTCCTACCACACAGGATTGTAGTGAGGATCAAATGAGCTCATCCCTGGGAAAACAGCACCTGTTTTGTAGCCAGCACTTCATAATTCTTAGCTATTAATCGGGTTGTATGCGCCTTTTTCTCTCTGTGGCTTGGTTTTCTCCGCTTCACTGGACCTCTGTCCAAGCCTGGCCACCTCACAATGGCAACCTCACTTTCTCAATCCACACCACCGCAGTCCAAGCCAGCAGCCAGACTGAATATGATTCTCTGTCTCCAAATCAAATTCTCACAAGGAGGAATCTCCTAGGCCCAATTGTAGTCATGGAGGCAGATGAACTCAGCTGTGGAGGGTTGAATTGTGTATGTGTGGGAAAGAGGTGGGGGTGGTAGGTGGAGTGATGGTCATACTCAAAGAAAGGGTACCATTATGGACTGGTTAATCTTCCCAGAATGGGTGAGCCGAGTCACTCCATATTTTGTAGTCTTTTGTGATGAGTCTTTGATAAGCACTTGTGCTGGTTAATTTTATGTGTCAACTTGACAGAACTAATGGATGCCTAAATAGCAGGTAAAGCATTATTTCTGGGTGTGCCTGTGAGGGTTTTTCTGTAAGAGATCAGCATTCGGATCAGCAGACTGAGTAAAGAAGATCCACCCTCACCAATGTGGGCGGGCATCATCCAATCCATTGAGTGCCCCGGACAGAACCAAAAAGGCAGAGGAAGGGAGAATTTAGTATTCCCAGTTAATCGTGAACATCGATCTTCTCCTGCCCTTGGACATTGGAGTTCCTGGTTTTTGGGGGCCTTCAGGCTGAGATTAGACTCCAACTCTGGCTTTCCTAGGTCTCCATCTTGCAGACGGAGGATTGTGGAAGTTCTCAGCCTCCATAATTGTGTAAGCCAATCCCTCATAATAAATCTCTCTATATAAATATAAATAGAACCCAAGCTAATACCGCACTCTTGGTGCTCATACCAGATACCTTCCATCCTTCCATATCTCTGTGTCGTTTCCTCCCTCAACCCTCTCTGTGCTTTTACTCCTAACCACCCTTAGCTACTGGAACCACTTTGCAATGCAGAGGGCCTGAAGGGCCTAGGAGTTTATGTCTTCCCTTCCTCCAGAGCAGCCCTTAACCAGAGACTGCCAACTATCAGTGAGGGAGTCGGAAAGCCCAGCACACTTGCCTTGAGTGGAGACACACTCTGCGGTGCAATTTGCTCTCCAGAGCTCCCCTGCAGGATGAGGCCAGGGCTGGGACTCTGCCTGGAGGGCACCTGCTTGGGTTCCTCCCTGTCTCTGTCTGCTTCCCCCACCTTACTGACTTCTCCTGGGAGTAGTTCCTTAATAAATCTCGTACGCGTGAATCCGTGTCTCAGGGTGTGTTTCTAGAGCTCAATTTAAAACAATCCCACAGATCAAAAAATGGGCCTGAACCCATTTGTGACCGTTAATGAATGTAACCGATGTCCATGTGGAAGGGATTCTTTCAGTCCTCAGATCTGATTTTTTTTCTCATCCCTGCGTTCTTCAGTGGGTCCCACCCACTGTGCGAGGCTCCTGGGGAGCCTGATCTCTCGGCCTTTGGAAAGTGATCTTCTTTCAAAGAAAACAAGGAGGACAGCCGCTCTTATATATTTTTTTTATTAATCTGGTATGTGACTTGATCTTGCTGCTTCCCATGTCCCTGTCCCCTCCACTCCCACCCCGCATGCTTCTTCCTGCCAGCTGGGAGCCATTGTCTCCACTGATATGTTGACTCCCAGACTTTGTCTATTCATATGCAGATAGAAATATGTTTATAAAGATGTAATCGTCCTGCACATATTTCTCTGAAAACTGCTATTTTTATTTAAGCATATATCATGGACAATATATCTTTTTCTTTTCTCCCGTCAGCTTTATTGAGGTATAATTGATAAATAAAACTGTATCAATTTAAGGTGTAATGATTTGACTTATACATATATTGTGAAGTGGTTACCACAGTCAAGGGCGCTAACACATGCGTCACCTCACATGGTTATTGTTTTCTGTGTCTGTGGTGAGAACATTTAAGATTTACTCTCTTAGCACATTTTAATTACGCAATACAGCATTAACTATAGTCACCAAGTTGTACATTAGATCCCAGAACATATTCATCTTATAACTGAAGAGCCATTTTAACTTTTGGAAAAATAGACCCTCCTGCCAATTCCAGCTGCCTGTCTGAAATCTACACATGAGACGGCCAGTAAATGGAGGCAAGATAAGAGGTGACGTTTCTAGGACAAGCTGCCACCTTCGCTGATTCTCACTTAATATCACTCTTACTTCCCGTTGCAGGGGTCGCCAGTGCTGAGGATAAGGACGAGCGCTTTGGGTGGATCATGGTGAGAGGTGTTCTCACGAGAAGGGGTCACACAGGGCTCGCTGCGTCTGCAGGCCTGAAGCCAGCCAAGGAGCTCCTTGGGGCCAACGGGGCCAGTCCTGTGAGCTGGGCAAGTCTCAGTGCCAGGCAGAGGAGACAGTCACTACAAGGATAAGGTCTGAATATCTAACCCCACTTCAAAATATTCTGGCTATCTCAGCTGGACGCTGATGACTTGAAGTCTACCGCACAAAACCCCTGTCTTTGAGCTGAAGACATGTCTGGCGTTGAAATGCAAACCTTTCAAGAGGGATCACACATTTCCTTGTTGCATTAACCGGGACTCTTCTTTGTAAATGACAGAAACTTAACTCAAAACGGCATAAGCATAAAATAGAATTTAATTGGCTCGATAGCCATGGTAGACTGGCTTCAAGCACAGCTAGATCAGGTGCCAAAACAATGTTGTCAGAAATCTATCTTTTTTTCATTTGTCAGCTCTGCTTTTCCCTGTGTTGACTCAGGGGGCACAGACGGTCTCCCTTCTCACTTAGCAACCAAAAAGGAGGAAGTGGCTCTCCCTGTCACCCCAGCCCAAATCTCAGGATTACTTTTCTTTGGCTCAAACTGAGTCATGTGGTCTCAAGTAAATTCATGACTCACAAGAACCAATGATTCTGATTGATGAGGCCTCAGTCACGTGCCAATGGCTGGGGTGGGGAAAAGGGGCAGCCCCACCAAACCACATATGAGGCTACTTCAAAAAGTTCATGGGAAGAGTCGTATTATCTTCCAACTCTATTTTTCCATGAACTTTCTGAAGTATGCTTGTCTATAGTACTGAGTGTGGGTGAGTGTCTCAGCAAAGAAAACTTCAGGTGCTCTTACCAAGAGAAGAATGGATGTTAGGATGACAAAACCAACATGTGTCCACCACACTTATCAGTTTTCATTTCACCAAGGCAATCACTGGCAGAAAGCAGCTCCTGCAAGATGAGGCACAGTAGAGACTGTAAAGACAAGTCCAGAGCTAGGGGCACCATACTGGGAAAGCAGGCAGAGTAGCAGAGATATTGCATTAGGGCTCCTTGAAGAGGTGGAGGAAACTCAGGGGCTCTGAGAATGAATAGCACACTCTCAGGGGCTAAAAAAAATTTCAAGCCCATGCAAAAAGTAGCAGTGGAATCCCAGGTAGCTTGACATGTGGTGGGTGAGGGGCTGGCACTGGCACTCACAATTTGTACCAATAGGCTTCCCCTGACTTATGTGGTAAGCTCAGCCTTCAGCCTTGTTTAACAGGAGTGAAATAATCCATTAATGCTTTTCCATACCATTACCCAAGGATCCTCAGCCATGCCTCATGTGGTGCATTAGTGCCTCACAGGGGCAAATGTGATAAAACTGGGAAGGGTACCTGTCTCATTTGCTGGAGTATTCCAGCATCTCTTTTTGCTCTTCCCACAAGGGGACGATAATGAGACTAACATGCAACTCGTATTTTCCAAGCATTATATTATTACAATCTGATGAGGTCCAGTCTGTTCTTCCTCCTGCAGATGAAGACACTAGGGCTTGGAGAAGGTGAAGTGATTTGCCAGCTGGCGAGTGGTGGGACCAGGCTAGAGACCTCAGTCACGGGACTCCAGAGCCTACACCTTTAACCCCCATGCTACAACTGGGTATCTGAAACCAGGGAGAATTGTGAAAGTATGGAGGGGAGAATTCCAAGGAGAAAGGATAGAAGTTTAAAGCAATCAGCAATAAGGGGTGGGAAGGCTGGCCACTGAGCTCACTCTGTAGAGCACGGTACTGATAACATCAAGGCCAAGGGTTAGGATCCCTGTACTGGCCAGCTGCCAAAAGAAAAAAAAATTATATTAAGGGGTGCGGTAAGACATGGCTGTTGAAAGTATGTGAACAGGGGCAAAGAGTCAACAGATTTTGAGAACAAGCTGCCCTTTATTTGCTAAAGATGATACCACTATGAGTAGAAGGACCATTAATTGTTTGTCCAAACCAAGACCTTTTGAGAGAGAGAGGGCACTGTTAACAATTATACTGAGAAAATTGCAATATACCCAGACCAGTTTGGGCATAGTAGGTCACAGAATCACCTTAACTAGGGCTGTTAATAGCCATGATGATGGCATGAACTCACCCACAGCTCCTCCAGCCATCATCCTGTGGGTTGCAGGATGGCAGGTAAGGGATATATCAACTCGCCTGGATCTTTGTAGCCCTGTGCCCTGAAACCAGGGAGTTCATCTCCAGGCACAGTATAGTCAGGGGACAAAAGGCACAATTTAAATAATTAATTACCTTATTCAATTAAATCAACAATTAACTAAGCAAGGCCGTATAGCAGAGTGGTTAATGGATTTCACTTTGAGGTTGAGATCTTGGCCATGCGACCTCGGGCAAGATACTTAATTTCTCTGGGTCTCAGATTCCTGATGTATAAAATAGGGACAAGCATGAACACTGTTTGAACTCTTACTTTGCTTTAAGTGCTGGGCTAAGCACTCCATGGGGGTTACTTAGTTTCATCGTCCTAACAACTTTTGGAGGCAGGTGCTGTTATTATCCCCACTTTGCAGATGAGGAAACTGAAGCTCAGTGTACCTTGCTCGAGGTTGCGTGATTAATAAATACCTATTTGGGGGAATAGTTTTGGGTGATTAAACAAGACAATGCTTATTAGAAGCTTAGCATATTGACTAAAAGCCAATAGAAAGCCCTGGAGAAATGTAAGTCCTTAATAATGATAATTTAATACTCAGTATTATTGTTATCTTATATTTGTAATCTGGAAGGTACTAATTTGAATCATATTTCTGACCTATCATATGTCAGGAGGATGTTCTGAATGAAAACCTTTAATATGAAGGGCCTTCAAAAAGTTCATGGAAAGATTCTAATTATCTTTTAATTCTATTTTTTCCATGAACTTTTTGAAGTGCCCTGGTACTCTTTAATATCCTAAGAGGACAGCATTGTTGACATGACCCATCTCTGAAAACCCCAAGAATCTGAAACATCTAGGCTGTTCTTGCTGCAGCTGGGAAAATAAAATATCCACATGTATCCTTAAACCAAGACAGTTATTTATTTATTTTAAATGTATCCTCAGTGTGGAGAAGGTAGCAGATACAGCGTGGGGAGAAAGGGAGGGAGAGAATACTTCAAAAGCTGCTCCAATTCCTCCTAAACTGAGGCCGTGTGCTGGGAACTCATTTCCAGGCATCATGGACCTTTCCACCCCCACCTGGCTGCTCACATGGTTCCAGAAATGCTATTAGCATTGCAAAGCACAGGTTTTATGGGCACACAGGAAGCACTCTACGAACATGCCTCCAATCCTTACAAAGGTCCTGAGGCCAGACAAGATGACGTGAACCACCTCCTCCCACCCTGGGACATGTCCAGGCAGATGGCACAGGAGACACCTGCTCCATAGGCAGGAAGACAGTGCAAATTCCTGGATCCAAATGGATGGTGACACCTTAGGCAAGTTAGTTAACCAGCTCTTTGAGCGCTGGTTTTCTCATTGGTGAAATAGGGATAATATAATCTTCAAATCTTAAAGGAAACAATGTGTGTTGTATGCTTAGCAAAGTGCCTGATGCTTAATACAGTTTAATAAGTGTTAGCTGTTATTACTGGTAAGTATTAACTGAAAATGTCACTGTGTTAGGTAATATGACCACAGGATGGATATAAGGTGCAGTCCCTGACCTCCAGAGCTTACAGAGGACATAAGATTAACTCGCCTTAAATGACTGGCCATTGGGTAGGTGCTCAGCTTTGTGGCAGGATGGGATTTAGAGAAGGAAAGACAGATGCAGACAGCTGCAGGCTGGAGATGCCAAGGAGGTAAGTGTTGAGGATGGTTGGAGTTTTGACAGATGTAAAGAAAGGAAAAGCTCAGTGGGAGCTAGAAGCAGCCCAGAGGAGGGGAGTGCCATGTAAAGGGGGCACGTAACACTTGGAAGGAACAGGAGCCATGGCTCACTGCACCTGACTTGCCCCAGCTGATAAGCAGAATCTCGTCTCAGGGGTGAGGCAGAGCCCCCTGAAGAAGGCATCTCATCTAGCACCCAAGGGTTCTGCAAATCTTGAGCCCATGAAAACCAGCTCAGGAGTTGAGAATGAATAAATCCACACTCGGGAATGAGAATCAACAGCAGGTTTCCTTACAGTTACTTTGAACATTATATATGATACCATGAGTTTCTAATATTAATTGCTCTTTCATTTCCAACTTAAGTTGATTGAAACCCTTAGCTGAGTGGGGCAATGAGAATCAACTCTGTTCTGTTCAGACTTGGGTTTCTGTTTATCTCTGGCTATCCAGTTCCTGCCTCCTCTGTGTCCACAATTATTCCTATTCCACAGGGACCTAAACTCAGATAAATGCTAAAACTACCTAATCACACGTCAAAGAACAGTCTTCATTTTGGTGTAGCACTGTAAGTTCAGAGTGTTTTGCAATTACATTCCTAAGAAGTTTTTGCTTTCTCTAATTAGCTCTCCAAAATATCAGCCCAGGATGCATTTTATCCTGGGAAGAATTTCTCCCTTTATTTGCCCAATTTTGCATCACTGCTCTTTCTTCTTCATCTGAACACTTTTTCTCTTTTCTGCCCAAGTCACTGATGGGAGAGATGAGATTGAAGTTGGTATTTTGTCCTCTTGAAATCAATTGCAGGTGAGACTCAGTCTCAAAATGGTTGTCTTTCTAGGCAGGAACAAAAACACCGTATCTCCTGGGTAATGGTATTGAAGCCTGTCTGGCTTCCTAAAAACTTTGTAAACAGTATACAGTGACAACATAATAACAATAACTATGAGTAGACATGTGCTATTTGCAGAATGCACTGTAAACTCTGCAGACACGCACTAGAACTTGTGGGCACTTCAGCTGGTGGGGTTAGGGCAGCTGGGGCTCACTGCTGCAATGGACATAAATGCCCTGATCACTGTGTCCCACATACCTGGTTGAACTTAGTGACATCGGTCTACCCTGAGGGCACTATAATGTTTGTTTCTGGCTCGTGAGGCCACTCCTATTTTAATGTTTTTCCAGAGAAATATTGGCCTGGGGCCCCTGGAAACATTGCTTCATTGCCTGGCCATGTAAGAATCTGACCTATTTTGTGGAAACAAATTTATTCTGGTCCTAGAGTTTTTTCGTACAAAATAAATAAATGAAAATTTTTACTGCTGAATAGGTCTCATTTACCTGAGTCAATTGCAGCTACTGAAATGACCAGGTCTGTAAATGCTGTTTTAATGGGAACAAGATTTTCACAGGCCCGATTGGGTCGGTCCACACCTCAAAAATAAAAAAGTTCTCACCTTGGGTTCTATAGCTGGATTACTGGGCAGGGCCCCTTTTCTGTATCAGATTGTTTTTAACACATGTGGCTCTCTCTTTAGGGCTACGCCCATCAATGGTGCGATATTTGTGGTTACACAGAACAGTACAATCCACCCATCTTGGTTTTTTAATTACTGTTAACAGAGGAGCAAAACTACCCTTCTCCTATCCTCCCACAGAGGAGGCTGAGGAGGACGCCAAGAATCTACTCCTTGCAAGATGACATTTCAGAGCAAAGGGAGTCTAGTGTTTGTGTACTGAAGGGTACACAGAATGTTTATCAAGAGGCAGTGTCTCCAACGCAGGGCCCTTTCTTATTCCCGGTTGGCTCAAAGATGCACAGTTTGAAAAGTGGGGTGGGGGGTGGGGAGCGATGAAGTCAAAGGACAAGACGTAACGTTGCTTTGCTAACAAATCCAAGTGCAAACTCGTCTGTTTGGCAAATGAGGAAAATATCCCTTCCTTCTTAAAATTCGAGACAACATTCTGGGAAAATAGGTAAGTGTTTGTCGCTAGAAGATGTGTGGGTTTGATTCAATGGTTGTCTGCGCGGTCACCCGTGGGGATCTCTGAGGAGACCGAGTGAGAGCCGCCCCTGCTGAGGCCCGAGCCAGGCGGGCTCTGGGGTGAGTCCCTGTGAGCGGGAGGGGGCTTCTAAATGTCGGGTGAGATAAGCTAGCTGTACTGATCCACCACCACGCGTTGTACACAACTGTTGAAAGTCGACGTTGTACCCCGCGTATACGTATAATAGGAATGAATGAATGAATGAGTGAATGAATGAATGAGTGAATGAATGAATGAACGAATGAATGAATGAGTACATAAATAATGGTTTTGTCCCCGCCCCCCCCAGGCCTGGATTTGAGAATGGGAAAGGATGACCAAGCACTGCGTGCACCCAAAGCGCCCTCCTGTAAACGGTTTAAATCCTTAGGTGCTTCCTCACCAAACTAGGGGAAAGTCATGTTTAGCTAAAACTTGAATTCTTAATCTTCTGCTCCGTAGAGCTTCGGTGCAGCGCGCCACTCCCATCAGCCTGCAAGACCGGGGTACAGGGGGAGGGGCGGGGCAGGGGAGCCGGAGCTACCGGCGGAGAGGTGCGGCTGGGGGCACAGAGGGAGCCTCCCAATTCTTAGACACACCAGAGTAAGCGGATTCTTGAGGCGAAAGGCGGCCGCTTGTGTTACTTCGAGGTCGTCATCGAGCCAGCAGCAACAGCCCGAACGCACCGAAGGGGCAGAACAGAGCGAGCGCGGGCCGCGGGGCTGCGGCGTGGTCCTCTTCCGCCACCTGTCGACAACATTGGCTCATTGCAGTTTTTTGAGGCAACTGCTTAGCACTGTTCGTCACGTTTACACCATTCAAATGAAAATAGTTACTGAATCCACAGGGGAAATACATAATCCTACAAATGTGGATTACCTATTTTATTGAGTAAATTAACCTTGATTTTTCAGCATCTAAAATAAGGGAAGCAGAGTTCAGGCCGGCCCGTGGCTCACTCGGGAGAGTGTGGTGCTGATAACACCAAGGCCACGGGTTCGGATCCCATATAGGGATGCCAGGTTGCTCACTGGGTGAGCGTGGTGCTGACAACACCAAGTCAAGGGTTAAGATCCCCTTACCGGTCATCTTTTAAAATAAGGGAAGCAGAGTTCTGATATCTTTTTTCTTACAATCGGTTGATGCTTAAGAGTATGTAAAGGTATTGCATATTTTGAAGGTTTTTGTTGTTACTGATTTTCAGAAAACGTGCTCACCCTAAAGGTACTGGAGGAATTTTTAGAAGAGAAAGAGTATATGAGTAATATTTGCAAGCAGAAGTAGGGGTGGTTTCTGCCGAATTAACATTGTGGAGCTCCTTGTGGAATCAACGTATGCAAAAGCATGAAAGATTGTGCATGTGTTGCACGGGCCTGCACATTCACTGGAAGCTTGGGACGATGCTATCAAAAGCCACAGGTGTTCATATCCTTGGATTCGGTGATCTAACTTGAAGAATTTTATCAAGAAAAGAATCCATAAATGTGAAAAGAGTAATATGGATAATATTCTTCATAAGATTGTTTAAAGTTTAACAGAATTCAAGTCACGGCTCATCCAGAACGTGGAATATTACACAAACATAAAAATTATCTTAACATGTAATAATACGAAAAAATTGATGTCTAAGAAGATATAAAATATCTAAGTAGGTAAAAACAATAATATTGAATAAAGCTGGAAAAGAATACTAAAAATATTATAACTGAGTTAGAGTGGTGCAGTTAGATTACACAACAAATACTGGAATGCTTTCTTGTTGTAATAAGTTTAAGTAATGCAGAAGTATATAAAGTAAGAAGGCGATATCATTACCTTCCTGCCTCCGGTCTGTCTGCTCCCTGTTAATAGACTGGTGTGAACACTCCAGATCTTTTCCCTTGGAGTTACACACACACGTGCATGCACACATGTATACATGTACACACTATTATACCTAGTGTTACTGAAACATAAAAGTGATATTTCTTGCAACTTGCTTCTTTTAAATTTGTGCCTTGTATGTCTTTCTGGATCAATACAGAGCTACCTCATTATTTTTAACATATGTTTATATAATGTGATCTACTCTAATATACATATTTCTCAATTGATAGATACTTGTTTCTTCTAAGTTTTAAAATGATAAATAATTCTGCAAATAACCCCTCTTGTACATTTAGTTTGGTGTACCTTATTATGAATTTAAGCTTCTCATTTATTCACTGGTATTTCCTTAGAGAATTTCCTATTCATATCTCTCACCAATTTTTCTGTTTCATCGTTTACATGCTTTCATTTATCTGTGGGAATGCTTTATGAATTTTAGATTTTTACTGAGATTCCACTGAATTTAGAAATTGGTACCATATAGAATTTTTCCATCCAGAACATATTTCTCCTCTTTTATTCTGGTCTTCTTTTATATCCCTTGGCAAAATTTTATTATTTTCTTTATTTATATCTTGTACACTTCCTGTTATAATTTATATAACATAAAGAAGACATTTTCAATGGTTATTTGCATAACTAAAATAATTTTCAATTGAAATAACTACTAGTTAGTTGAAATTATAGAAATTACTTAAATCTATAATGACTGTCATATAATAAATAAAGATGTATGAAAAGTAGCCTGTTAACTTGTTTGTATAAAAGGGAAATCAATACATTGACTTAATGTCTTCTAAAATGGCAAAAACATGATGTGTGTGTTTATATATATATATAAAAGAGTGAGAGAAGAAAAACCACAGTCTGAGAACAGCAAGCTGCGCTCTCCTTTCGTTGGGCAGCTGCTGATTAGCTTAGCTGGCAGGAAGCAAAGACGCCACTTGTGCTATTTGGCCTTGTGTGGCTGAGTCATTAAAGAAGATAATTTCAGTTACTTTCAATTCTCCACAACCCCTTGAGCATTTAAGCTGTGAATAGAATGAGTGGCCCTTTCTCAACATCTCTGTGGCGAGTCCCACTGGTCCCAGAGTGTCTCCCCCAGGTCCCCAGGACACATTGTGATGCTGTACACCGGCCACACCGGTAGATACAAGTTTTCCAAAACTCCAATTTTTACTTGAGTAAAAATGATACTGAAATACAATGATACAAGAAATACTGCCAGTTACTTTCTTTGAAGTGACAGGCTTCTTTCCTTCTTTTTAAAGAAACTGTCTGCCAAATATCCAAGTCTGAATCATCAGTTTGCCAGTCTTTCTTTCAAGGAAAAATCGTGTTCCATGAAAAAGGTGACCGGTGTAGCTCACGACTCAGTCACGTAAGCTCCTTTCTTCAAGACAGTCATCAAAACTGAGGGTGTAACAGACATGCTCTCTGCATACTTCCCTTGAGACATACCCAAGGTCTTTAATCAATTCATAAAATAAATTTAACAAAACCAATGCTTTTTCTTTCCTTATCAAGGATGTTGAATAAAGCAAACTTTTTTTTTTTTTTTAACTGTAAGTGCTCGGAGTAAACAATACAGTGACCACTACACAGATTCATGCCTCTGCTTTGATCGTGCCAGACGTCTGCGGTCCTGCACGCCATTGCTTTCGCACCGTCAGTGTAAAGGTCAGCACGGAGAAGACAGGAGGTAACATTAGTATTATTATGACAGTAGCTCTGACCTCAAAGACTTGGTACAAGGATCTTGGGGACCTCCCTAGGTCTGTGATCCGCACTTTGAGAACTGCTTCAGTGGAGGACTGTACTGCATGAATATACCACAATTTAATCTTCTCCTGATGGGTATTTGGGGTGATTTCAGTTTTCTGCTGTTACAAGAAGTGCTGCTGTGAACATTCTCAGGGACACATGGGTTTGGGTGAATACACGTGTATATTTCTGTTGGGTATATACCAACAAGTGGGATTCTCATAGACTATGTGTGTATTCACTTTAGCAGTGCCTAATGGTTTTCCAAAGCGGTCATACCAGTTTCTACTCCCAGCAGCAGAGTACGAGGATTCCTACTGCTCTACGTCCTCAGTGATGCTTGGAATTGTCTTTTTCATTGCAGGCATTCTACTAGATGGGTAGTAGTATCTCAATGGAGTTTTAATTTGCCTTTCCCCAATGATTAATTAATCTGGTCATTTTTTCAAAGTTTATCATCCATTTGGATATCCTTTTATTGTGAAGTAACTGAATCAAATTTTATATTATTTTATTATTCATGTTTTTTTAATTTGTAAGAGACATTCCGTGGCTTGCCTTTTTATTCTCTTAATGTTGTTTTTAGTGAACAGGGGTTATTAATTTTTACCAGATTATTTAATTTATTTTAAATTTACATAGAGTAAAATTCACCACTTTTTGGTGTTCAGAGTGTTTTGTCAGATGCATAGAGTTGCGTAGCCTCTACCACAATCAAAATGCAAAACCATTCCATCACCACCAGAACCTCACCCATGCTGCCCCCTGTAGCTGGCTCTTTCTCCTACCCCTAACCTCTGGCCACCACTGATCTGTTCTCCATCTCTGTACGTTTGTCTTTTGAGTCTGGATTCTTTCACGTATTGGAGATACATTCATGTCGCATGTATCAACAGTTTATTCTTCTTTATTACTGAACACTATTCCGTGGAATGCATGTCTATACATGTGCAAGTTGAAGGATATTTGAACTGTTTCCAATTTGGGGGCAATTTTGAATAAATCTGCTGCAAGCATTCTTGTTCCTGTTTTTGGGTGAACATAAATTTTCATTTCTCTTGGGTCAGTAGTTAAAAGTGGGATTGCTGAGTCATCAATAGAGTTTAATTTTAGCATAGTCTAACTTTCCAATTTTTTTTGTTTCCTTTATGGTGAGTGCTTTTCTTTATTTTATTTTATTTTGTCAATATACAATGTGGTTGACTATTGTGGCCCATTACAAAAACCTCCCTCCCTCCTCCCTCTCCCCCCTCCCTCCCAACAATGTCCTTTCTGTTTGCTTGTCGTATGAATTTCAAGGAATTGAAATTGTTGTGTCTTCTCCCCCCCACCGTCTTTTCTCTGTATTTATTTATTTATTTTTAGCTCCCACAACTAAGTGAGAATATGTGATATTTCTCTTTCTGTGCCTGACTTGTTTCACTTAGTATAATTCTCTCTAGGTCCATCCATGTTGTTGCAAATGGCAGTATTTCATTCTTTTTTATAGCTGAGTAGTATTCCATTGTGTAGATATAGCACATTTTCCGTATCCACGCATCCGATGATGGACATTTGGGCTGGTTCCAACTCTTGGCTATTGTAAAGAGTGCTGCGATGAACATTGGGGAACAGGTATACCTTCGACTTGATGATTTCCATTCCTCTGGGTATATTCCCAGCAGCGGGATAGCTGGGTCATATGGTAGATCTATCTGTAATTGTTTGAGGAACCTCCATACCATTTTCCATAGAGGCTGCACCATTTTAAAGTCCCACCAACAATGTATGAGAGTTCCTTTTTCTCAGCAACATCACAGCATTTATCATTCACAGTCTTTTGTATATTAGCCATCCTAACTGGGGTGAGATGGTATCTCAGTGTGGTTTTGATTTGCATTTCCCAAATGCTGAGTGATGTTGAGCATTTTTTCATGTGTCTGTTGACCATTCATATATCTTCCTTAGAGAAATGCCTATTTAGCTCTTTTGCCCATTTTATAATTGGGTTGCTTGTTTTTTTCTTGTAAAGTTGTTTGAGTTCCTTGTATATTCTGGATATTAATCCTTTGTTGGATGTATATTTTGCAAATATTTTCTCCTACACTGTTGGTTGTCTTTTAACTCTGTTAATTGTTTCTTTTACTCTGCAGAAGCTTTTTAGTTTGATATAATCCCATTTGTTTATTTTTCCTTTGGTTGCCCGTGCTTTTGGGGTCATATTCATGAAGTCTGTGTCCAGTCCTACTTTCTGAAGTGTTTCTCCTATGTTTTCTTTAAGAAGTTTTATTGTGTCAGGGTGTATATTTAATTCTTTAATCTATTTTGAGTTGACTTTAGTGTATTCATTCTCCTGCATATTGATATCCAGTTCTCCCAGTACCATTTGCTGAAGAGACAGTCTCTTCCCTAATGTATAGGCTTGGTGCCTTTGTCAAAGATCAGATGGCTGTAGGTGTGTGGGTGGATTTCTGGATTCTCTATTCTATTCCATTGATCAGTGTGTCTGTTGTTATGCCAGTACCATACTGTTTTGGTTATTATAGCTTTGTAGTATAGTTTGAAGTCAGGTAGTGTTATGCCTCCAGCTTTATTTTTTTTGCTCAGTATTGCTTTGGCTATGCATGGTCTTTTGTTATTCCATATAAATGTCTGGATAATTCTTTCCATTTGTGAGAAAAATGTCATTGGAATTTTGATGGGGATTGCATAGTGAAAATGTCCATACAACCTAAAGTGAAAATGTCTGGAGAGTTCTTTCCATTTGGAGAAAAATGTCATTGGAATTTTGATGGGGATTGCATTGGATTTGTATATCACTTTGGGTAGTATGGACATTTTCACTATGTTGATTCTTCCAATCCAAGAGCATGGGATATCTTTCCATCTTCTTGTATCCTCTCTAATTTCTCTCAGCAGTGGTTTGTGGTTCTCATTATAGAGATTTTTCACATCCTTGGTTAACTCAATTCCTAAGTATATATTTTTTTGGGGGGGTGGCTATTGTAAATGGGCAAGCTTTCTTGATTTCCCTTTCTGCATGTTCACTACTGGAGAATAGAAATAATACTGATTTTTGTGTGCTGATTTTGTATCCTGCTACTGTGCTGAAATCATTTATCAACTCCAAGAGTTTTTTTGTAGAAGCTTTAGGCTGTTTGATATATAGGATCATGTCATCTGCAAACAGGGACTGTTTGACTTCATCTTTTCCAATCTGGATGCTCTTTATTTCCTTCTCTTCTCTAACTGCTCTGGCTAGTACTTCCAACACTATGTTGAATAGGAGTGGTGAGAGTGGGCATCCTTGTCTAGTTCCTGTTCTTAAAGGAAAAGCGTTCAGCTTTTCCCCATTCAAGATGATATTGGCAGTGGGTTTGGCATATATGGCTTTAATTATGTTGAGATACTTTCCATCTATACCTAACTTATAGAGGGTCTTTGTCATGAATGAATGTTGAATTTTATCAAATGCTTTTTCATCATCTATAGAGATGATCATATGGTCCTTGTGTTTGATTTTATTAATATGGTGTATCACATTTATTGATTTGCATATGTTGAACCAACTTCGCATCCCTGGGATGAATCCCACTTGATTGTGGTGAATAATTCTACGTATGTGTTGCTGTATTCTGTTTGCTAGTATTTTAGTGAGGATTTTTGCATCTATATTCATCAAGGATATCGGCCTGTAGTTTTCTGTTTTGGTTATATTTTTACCTGGTTTTGGTATCAGGATGATGTTTGCTTCATAGAATGAGTTTGGGAGATTTGCATCTGTTTCAATCTTTTGGAATAGTTTGTAAAGAATCAGTGTCAATTCCTCTTTGAATGTTTGGTAAAATTCCGCTGTGAATCCATCTGGTCCTGGGCTTTTCTTTGTTGGGAGCCTTCTGCTAACAGCTTCAATCTCCTTTATTGTTATTGGTCTGTTCAGATTTTCTACGTCTTCATGGCTCAGTTTTGGGAGCTTGTGTGTGTCCAGAAATTTATCCATTTCCTCCAGATTTTCAAATTTGTTGGCGTATAGTTGTTTATAGTAGTCTCAAATGATTCCTTGTGTATTTCAGCTGAATCAGTTGTAATATCTCCTTTTTCATTTCTAATTTTTGTTATTTGAATCTTCTCTCTTCTTTTTTTTGTTAGCCATGCTAATGGTTTGTCAATTTTATTTATCTTTTCGAAAAACCAACTTTTTGATTCATTGATCTTTTGTATTGTTTTTTGGGTTTCAATTTCATTCAGTTCTGCTCTGATCTTAATGATTTCTTTCCATCTGCTAACTTTAGGTTTGGATTGTTCTTGTTTTTCTAGTTCTTTAAGGTGAATTGTTAGGTTGTTCACTTGCCATCTTTCCATTCTTCTGAAGTAAGCATTTAATGCGATAAATTTCCCCCTTAGTACTGCTTTTGCAGTATCCCCCAGGTTTTGGTATGATGTATCATTATTTTCATTAGTTTCAATAAATTTTTTAATTTCCTGCTTGATTTCTTCTTGGACCCATATGTCATTACGTAGAATGCTGTTTAATTTCTTTTTTTTTTTTTTTTTTGTCATTTTTTCGTGACCGGCACTCAGCCAGTGAGTGCACCGGTCATTCCTATATAGGATCCGAACCCGCAGCGGGAGAGTCGCCGCTTTCCCAGCGCAGCACTCTACCGAGTGCGCCACGGGCTCGGCCCTGCTGTTTAATTTCCATGTGGTTGTATAGTTTCCAGAATTTCATTTGTTATTGATTTCTAATTTTAAAATACATGGGATAATTCCAATTTTTTTGAATTTGTTGAGACTTGATTTGTGACCTAATATGTGATCTGTCCTGGAGAATGATCCATGTGCTGATGAGAAGAATGAATATTCTGAGGTTGTTGGATGGAATGTTCTATAGATATCTACCAAGTCCAATTGGTCTAGAGTCTTGTTTAGATCTTGTGTTTCTCTGCTGATTCTTTGCCTAGATGATCTGTCTAATATTGACAGTGGGTTGTTCAGGTCCCCTGCTATTACGGTATTAGTGTCTATTTCCTTCTTTAGGTCTAATAGAGTTTGTTTTATAAATTGGGTACATATATATTTATGACTATTATGTCTTCTTGATGGATCAATCCTTTTATCATTATGTAGTGTCCCTCATTGTCTCTTTTTACTATTTTTAGTTTAAAGTCTATTTTATCAGATATAAGGATAGCTACTCCAGCTCGTTTTTCTTTTCTGTTTGCATGGTAAATCTTTTTCCATCCTTTCACTCCACCTCCCCTGCTGGACGTCTCACCACTCCGTGCGCAGTGGGCTGGGCTGGGAATGGAGCCGGGTGGTGGCGGTGAAGCCTATCTGCTGGATTGCGTGATGGCGGCCCTGCTGGGCATGTGGTCTCCACGGAGCTTCTGCCTCCCCCACTGGACGTCTCCCTGTTCTGTATGCACTTGATAGGTTGTAAATAGGTTGATTTGTGGGAGAGAGCGATGCTGGGGAATGTCTGTTCCGCCATCATCCAGACCCTCTGTATGTTTCCTCACTGAAAGTGAAATTTCTCCACACCTCAGGGGTTGCAATCACCTACATACATCACCTATTTCGTATCCATCAATGGTCTGGCATGCCAAGGCATACTAGAGTTTGAAAGTATTTAAATATGCTTCTCGAACATCAAGTATAAAACCTTAGTTATGTTCAGTGGTATAATTTGTATGTTTGAGGCCAAAAACAATCGTTTTACCAGCTCCTGGTGAGTGCTTTTTCATGTCCTGTTAAAGAAATCTTTGTATGTCCTCTTCCTGGCTGGTCTCTGTGGCATGTGTCTCAAGATGCTCTGTGTGGGAACTGCTGATAGTGAGATGTCTTCAGGAAATGTCAAAATTGGGCACCCTGCCCCCAACTTCCAAGCCACAGCTGTTATGCCAGATGGTCCGTTCAAAGATACCAGCCTGTCTGACTACAAAGGAAAACATGCTGTGTTCTTGTTTTGCCCTCTTGACTTCATCTGTGTGTGCCCCACGGAGATCACTGCTTTCAGTGATGGGGCAGGAGAATTTAAGAACAACTGCCAGGTATCGGTGTTTCTGTGGATCCCCACTTCTGTCACCTGGCATAAATCGGCACCCCTAAGAAACAAGGAGGACGGGACCCACGAACTTTCCCTTGGTGTCAGACCCCAAGCGTACCATTGCTCAGGATTATGGGGTCTTGAAGCTTTACGAAGGCTTTTCTTTTAGGGGCCATTTATCGTCGATAAAGAGAATATCCTTCAGCAGATCACTGTGAACCACCTGCTTGTCGGCCGTTCTGTGGATGAGACTAGTTCAGGCCTTCCAGTTCACTGACAAGCACGGGGAAGTGTGCCCAGCTGGCTGGGAGCCTGACAGTGATACCATCAAGCCCGATGTGCAAAAGAGCACAGAATACTTCCCCAAGCAGGAGTGCTGGGTCGTTTTAGTGCTGAGCTGCCCTGGGCAGCCGTGAGAACAAAACCTCCTTTGTACTTTTCTCATGCTTAAAACACAAGACTTTAGATTCAGCCGCGATGTGGTGTGTGTGATACAGGACGGCCATTCCTACAGGGGTTTGGGAGGCCAGCCTTTCTTCCCTTGGGTGGGGGGATGTCCTGTGCTGTGTTGTGCGGCAGGCCATCTGATGTGTGTGATGTAGCAGAAGTGGGCTTCAGCCCACCAATCCCTTGTAGTTTCTATTAAACTTGAACTGAGACCTTAAAGAAAAACAAGAAATCTTGCCAGCAAGGTCACAAATATATGCCTCTATTTCATTTTCTAGAAGTTTCATTGCTTACCTTTCACATTCAGATCTATCATTTGCCTGGCATTGATTCCTTGTTTGTGCGATAAAATAGGGGGCAGGGTTGATTCCCTGACCCTTCCCCCCAAATATGAATATCCAGTTCACCTGGCGCTATTTATTTAAAAGACTGTACTTTCTCCACTCTTCTGCAATATCATCTTTGTCTTAAAGATAGTGTCCAAATATGCCTAGGTCTGTTCTTGTACTTTCTATTCTATGGATCTATTTGTCTCCCTCGTGCCACCAGCTAACTGTCAGATTACTAGAGTGTCATGAGTCTTGTTATCCAGTAGAATATATTCTGTTGTCTTCCTTTTTCTCTCCTTCCTTTCCCCTTACTTCTTTGTCTTCTTCAAGAGTGCCTTGGTTATTCTTGAAATTTCTGTTGCCGTGTAAATTTTAGAAAGTGCCTATCAATTTTCATAAAATAAATGCTTGTTGGGAGCTTTAAACCTGTCGGGTAAAACTGACATTTTAAAAATATTGAGTCTTCCATTTCATCACCATGATATGTCCCTCTATTAGGTCTTTAATTTTGGTATTCAGATATTTAATTTCTCTCAATATTGTTTTTTTGCTTTGTGTTTATGGATTTGTTAGACTTATTCTTAAGTATTTAATATGTATATATATATTTGAGATCCTTTAGGTATTTTTATTTTTTTAAAATGTATTTATTATTATTCTTTTACATTCTAAGACGTTGCAGAGCAGGGGGACGAGGAGTGTGGGGAGGGGGTCAGGGCCGGCCTGGTTGTGGAGGGTGGGGGTGTGTGGCTGAGGCCTGTGCGTCCCCCCCACTCCAGCTCTGGGGCCCTGGGAGCTTCCGGCAGTGGTGTGGTCATCACGGACCGGATGTGGATGTCAGGGGGCTGTGGCTGAGGCCCTCAGACCCACCTCATTCTGGCTTAGGAGCCTGGGAGGCTTCTGGCTCTTCTAGGTTTCATAGGTGTTCTTTGGTGGTGTTAGACCTTCACTGGTTAATATCGGAACTTCGTCTCTGAGCTTGGGTTTTTTGTGTTTGCTTTCAGGTCTGTGTTGGATTATTAGCTACCACAACCACTTAAACTCTACACTGGAACTAATTTGTTGTCCTTTCCTTACTTCTAAAGTAGGGGAACCTCCTCAGGGAACCAGCATTTGAGCCCTGTGGTTGAGCTAAATTGCTGCTTCGCTGCTGATTCTCTGGGGAAGGCTTTTTCATGCAGCTCAGGTTTTAATTGTTGAACTTGTAAGCACGTCCAGGTCTCGTGATGTCTGACACCTGGGTTGTGTGGAAACTCTGGTCTGGGCCTGAGTCTTTTCAGCAAACTGCACCACCTGCAGCTCTGTATTTCTGACTAGTCTCCACTGAGTGGTCCTGTGCTGATTGGGGGGCAGATCAGCTGTCCATGCTGTGCCCCAATGCTCCCCTATGGGCCCGTCTCCACTACCACCTGCACTCTGAACACTTCCCATGGGATGGGCCATACACAGGTCCCCTGTGATGATTCATCAGCCTTTGAGTGGCTCTTTTTTTCAGTTGTCTGTGGCCCCTCACTTGTACATAGGTCCACGGGAACCCTGTCAGTTGGTTTGCTGGCCTGGGGCCCACCAAGGCCTTCTTCTCTCTTGCAGTCTCCAGGTGACTTCACACAGAAGGCACAGCTGTGGTTTTTACCAGCTCTTGCTTCATGTGCTCACAAGGGCCATGGCTCAAAATGGTTGGAGCGGTCCCTTCTTTCTCTCATTGCAGCTTCTCCTGCCTTCATGAACTCTCTACGTATCTCCTCCTCTTCTGAGCTCTAGCAGCCCCAGCTTCACAGTCTTTGCTTTTTAATAGTTGTAAGTGGTTGATTGTGGGAATGAGTGACACTGGGGACTGTCTATTCTGCCATCTTGATTCTCCACCCCTCCTCGTATTTTTTTTGGTATTAATATTTTTGATGATGTTGTCAATGGTATCTTTTGAAAATTTTATTTTCCACATATAAGAATATTAGATTTTTCTTCTGTATATTGACCTTATATGGATATTCAGGAATCTTGCTAAACACATTTATTGTTTCTGAAAAACTTATCTGTAGAATGTTTTGGATTTTCTATGTTCACATTAATACTGTCTGCAACTAATGACAGCTTTACTTCTTTCTAATGTTTATACCTTTTATTTGTTTTTCTTGCCCTGTTCTCAGTGGCTAGAATTTCCAGGATAATACTGCAAAGAAGTGTTGATGGCTGACATCCTTGCAATGCTTCCAATGTCAGAAGGAAGCTTTAAACATTTCACCATTAGTAAGATATTTGCAATAGTGTTTTGTTTCCTTTCTTTTCTTTTGTAGAAAGGTTTCTACTTCTAGTTACTAAGAGCTTTTTTTCCCCCTTAAATTTATGAATGAACATAAAAGCATTTAACAAATGCTTTTTGTACATATATTGGCATGATCTTATAACTTTTCTCTTTCAGCTAATGTGGTGAAATACATTGATTGGTTTTCACATGTTGAATTAACCTTGTATTCTCGGACTGAATCCGAGTTGTGATAAATTATCATTTTTATAAATTATTGTATTCCATTTGTTGATATTTTGTTTAGGATTTTGCATCTCTGACCATTTCTGAAATTGATCTGAAATTTTGGTGCTCAAACTGTCCTTTTCATGTGTTGGTGTCAAGATCATGTTGGCTTCAAAAAACAAGTTAGAGGAAAGTTTTCTCATTTTTTTATTTCCTAAAAGAGTTTAAAAGTAATAGACATTATGTTTTGCCTAAATGTTTGGAAAACTTCACTTGTAAAGCTATCTTGGAGTGAAGTTTAATTTGTAAAAAGATATCTAATTATAGATTCAATTACTTTGATACTTATTCAATTATTGAGATTTTTCTTATACTGTATTGGGTAAGCAGTATTTTTCTAGGAAGGTGTCCATTTAATCCACATTTTCAAAATTATTCACACAAAAGTTTATTCTGTCATCTTATTATCTTTTTAATATCTATATTTTCAATTTCTAATATCGGTTTTTTGTTCTTTTTTTTCTGATCAGCCTACCAAGGTGTTTATCGAGTAGTAGTCTTTTTGAAGAATCAGCTTTTGCCTTTGTTGACTCACTGTATTGTACATCTATTTTGTATTTCATTACTTTTTGCTTTAAGTTTTTAATTTTCTTTCTCTATTTGGTATAGGTTTAATTTGCCACCTTTTGTCCAGCTTCTTGACTTTAATGCTTAGTTCATTGATTTTTCAGCCTTTCGTCTTTCCTTATATATGCATTTAAGGCTGTCAGTTTCCTAGTAAGCATGGTTTAGTTTGCCATAATGGTTCTGAGATATTGTACTTTCATTATCATTTGGTCGAAATATTTTCTGATTTTCATTGGAATTTCTTTCTTGTTCCATGGGTTATTTTGAACAGTGGTTCTCAAAGTGTGGTCCCCTGACCAACAGCATTAGCATCATCTGGAAAATCGTTGAAAATGCAAATTTGTGGGACCCACCCCAGACTCACTGAATCAGAAACTCTGGGCTTGGGGCCACGAGTTCCTCAGGTAGTTCTGATGCATGCTAAAGTTTGAGAACCACTGGCCTAGGAAAATGTGAGATTGCCCATATTCTACCTTCTCTTCTTCAATAGTGTGTTAGTTACTCTTGAAACTTTGTACATATTTCCATATAAATTTTGGAATCAACCTATGAAACTTAATTTTTAAAAGACTGATGGAATTTTTATTGGGATTGCATTGACTCTTTTAATCAATTTGGGGAGACTTGGCTTCTTTAAAATATTGAGTGTAGTCCATGAAGATATTATATCTTTCCTGTATCTAGCCCTTTTAGAATCCCTTTAATGAAGTTTAAAAACCACTAATTTAGAATTTAAGTCTTAATATCCAACACATGGTGATTTATAATTAGCTTACTCCTTATTGATTTTTTATCTTAATTTCCTTCAGGTCTGAGAATATACTGTAATATGATTTAAATCTTTTGAAATTTGTAGAGACTTGCTGCAAGTATACAATCAGCCTATAGTCATATTGTGTTAAAGATCAGTATATCTTTACAGTGCATCTTCTGTGGTTGTTAGGAGCCGTATTCTCTATATGTCAATTAGGTCAATTAAAACTGTACTGTTCAAATCTTTCAAGTGTTTACTGATTCTTTTGTTGTTGTTGTTGTCTGATTGATTTATCATTCCCTGAGAGAGGTGTGTTCAAATATCTCATTGTAATTTCAATTTAGCTATTTCTTCATTTTGTTATGCCATTCTTTGCTTTGTATATTTTGAGGTTATTTTATTATTTGCATACAAATTTAGATTTTTATATCTTCCTGATTAACTGAAACTTTTATCATTATGAAGTGTTCCACCCTGTCTGAGATTGATAGCCACATCATCATTCTTTTTATTAGTGTTTTCACAGTATATATTTCCCCATCTCTTTGCTTTCAAGATTTCAGTATACTTATCTCGTAGATGTGTGTCTTGTAAGCAGTAAAGAATGTTGTTTTAAAAATTCAGTTTGTCAATCTGTCTCTTGAGAGCATTTCATCCATTTCTATTTAATGCAATTATTGATGTAATTTACCAGCTTGGTGTTTTCTATTTATCCCATTTGTTCTTTGTTTGTTAGTTTTATTGGTTTCTTTCGGAGAAACATTTTAAGATTATTTCATTTTTCCCTTTGTAGTCACACATTCTTTTACTATTCCTTTAGTGGTTTCCCTAGAAGATTACAACATGCATTCTTATCAAGACTGTCAGTTATTAATTTATTTCTTCTCAGCTCCAAATCCACCGATCATTGCCCATCACGTAAAATTAAATCATTCTTTTCTGACAGCTGATGGGAAGTTAAGCTACGTATGTAAAGGGCACTGGAGGAGCACTACAGGAAGGAGGAGTTATACCCCAGAAGCACATTTTTTTTGAGTGGGGCTCCTTAGGTGTGAGGTGAGCAGCCGCATCCAGCAGCTATCAGCTTCCCTGGAACCCTCTAGAGTGACTTCACACTAAAATTGTGCAGCCCACAAGGTACCTCCCAGTGAATGTCTTTTACAGAACCCCTTGAGTGGCTTTGAGCCAAGTTTTGAGGCATTCAGCTTCTTAGCCTTTTCTGGAATTGGCAGATACCCAAGAAGGAAAATGAGCACCCAACGCCAAGATTACCTTTATAGGTTTCCTTCCTCTCCTGATTTTCGTAGTAGTAGAGATGGTGGAAAGTAGTCAGACCCTGGGTATATTTTGAAGGTAGAGGTGAAAGGATGTGCTGAATGGAGTTGGTGTGAGAGCACAGTAGAAAGGATAATTTCATGTTTTTTTATTTGAATAATGAAAATGAGACATGAGATACTAGCAAGGGAGAGAGAGCAGATGATGTGGGGCATACACAGGGAGAAGAGCAGGAAGGGAAGTGAAGACATAGAGGCTGATGTCTGGTCAAAGAATCGGAAGTCCTGGTGATGTCAAGGAATTACTGGAATCAGGATATCAGAAGGAGAGTACTGGAAAAGCATGAAAATAACAAGGGACTCGGCAGTGAGAAAACAAATTCATATTTTAAAATAATCTTTTTCCATCATTGGCATTTTAATGTATTCTATTAATATACATTACATTTATTTTCAACAATAATTTAATAATTTACTATAAATCACAAAATATAATTTCTGAATTTCAAGCATTTCTGTTATAAATAATGTGTAAAGTGAGCCATAATAATCAAACATCATTGTCCAATCTTAATGAGAAGGATATAATCAACATATCTATTACCAGGTATGTATCTAGCAATTTAAGGAGACAAGTTCCACCATGGGATTCTTGTATCTTCAGATTTAATGAGGTAGGATATATAACCAGAAAATAGATTTTGATGTTCAAATCAGTGGGGCATGTGTGTGTTGGAAACATCAACATGTAAAACTGAAACCTAGTAAACAATCACATTTTCCTAGGAATAAATTTGTGTATCTTAAACAATCACATGAATATCATTAAAAAAAAAAAAAAAACTACAGACATTATCAGGAACAGGAAAATTAGTTGCTTTTAAACATTGACGCAATGTTTGAAAATGTTCAGAAGAGAGGTTGCTAATTTTTTCAAGATATGAATCTTTTTGGTGATTTGTCTATTAATTTTGAAAGACCTTCATCTACAAAACTCATTTCATTAATTAGTGTTTATATCTCCTATTAATCAAAGATCTACGTAACTGTTAGAATTTATAAGCTGCATTAAATAACACATTTGGGAACTGAATCAAAATCATTTCCGTCCCAGTGAAATGTGACCTTTAAGGGCAGCCTCTGCAGCCTTGTTTTGGTAAATATATGATTTCAACGAAGCTTTTTGAAAAACTGAAAACAGCCCGTGAACACATCTTACTCAGCTATGTTCAGGGACGCTATTGGGAAATCAATCTATTAAGGAACAAAGCACCTGTTTTTGCATTCTTCTTTTTAAATTCCATCTTTATTTTTTCTCCTTCCCATTTTCTTCTTCTGGTCCCTTGATCTGGTCTCTCTCTCTTCCTCCTTTCTCCTATTGCAATGTCTGCTCCTCTGATTCCTTCCTTGTTTCTCATTGTAGCCTTGGAAGTTTTTCCTCTCGCTGTATCTTCTACACTTGGATTCCTATCTTGTCAGAGGCCGTGCATGCGTGGGAAACAGCATGGGAATGTAAGGAAGACCGTTCTCCGTTCAGCAGGGCTGCGGAGAATCTCTGTGTGTGTGGCTGGGCCCTGCAGAAACCTTCCCGAGAATCCCTATTCCAGTATTCTCTGGATTGCATGGATTTATCAACCCCCCGTGGGAATGACTGGATGTTTTATGGGAATGCTTATGCTCTTGTGCGTCTGGTGTGAGGTGGCAGTTTCAGTACCCCCCTTTTTGGAAATACCCTTTAATAATTATACAAATGAAATTACATTTTTCTTGGTTAACGAAACTGGCCTTTTGGGAAACTTCTCAGTTAATAAAAACAAGTTTGATCTGATTAATGTAACCCAGGTAAAAATGTTGAAAAGTACCCCTGGGTCCATGATTTGTTTTAACCATTGTTCAGAAAAGAAGATACAAAGAAACCGAGAGGTCTTCCTGTACAGATGGATGGATAAGGTGGTGGGGCAGAATAAATGGTCCCAAGTAACAATACGTTTTCCTGTAAATTTACCTGAGGCACAAGTTGCCTGGGTCACTATTCTACCATACAGGGGTTTGGTTCTCATTGTCAGAGATGGCAATTATGTTGGTTAAATATTAAAGAAAAACAAAATCTGGTGGGCCCCTGGAGGAAGAAATAGCATGCAACATGTAGGAGCTTATAGACCCCCTCTTTCTTATACAGGGCCATATATTGAGGACAAATATATGGTATGGTAAGATTAAATATGAGTAAAAGATTTAAAGTTTTGTTTATGGAAAAATCAGTTAGGTTTGGGTTTTTAAGTTGTTCAAAATTTTTTTAAACAAAGAATCGTTTTACACAAATAGCTAAATTCATATTATAAAAGGATGTGCTTTTTAAATAATGGTTGCCTTTAGTCAATTAAGATAAAAAATTAAAATCAAAATAGGTGATGGATATGGAAATCATATGTTGCAAGGGTTAAATGTTTTACTTTAAAACCGCATGTGCTGCCAACCGTGAGAACTCTGGCCACTGGCCACAGACCTCGGTTTAAAACTCTTGCTTGCTGGTTAAGTTTGTTTCACTTTGAAGTATGATGTGTACTTTTCTGGGAGATTATGATCTGTGACTGACTGGGAACAATCGGTTGAGATAACTCCCTACTTTCGTCACTTTGAAGAATGATATGTACTTTCCTAAAAGATTATGATCTGTAAAAAATGATGTGTAATTCCTTAGAAAGTTATGATTCAGTATAATCAAAAAGAGGGTAAACATGGTATAAATAAAGGAGAATGGCTTTTGTCCGTCATCCACTTATGCACTAGACACATTGGTTCGTCTTCTTTCTTTCTTTTTTTGCCAACTCCACACATCCTTCTCGGGCTCCAAGAAGCAGCTGGGGCTGGACTCCGGCACTATCTCCTCCCATTATGCTGTTTTTCATAGAGAATTTGTTCCTATGGGATCAACTGGTTCTTTTTACAGAGAATTGTGGATGTGAAAAATTTTTGAATCTGGCTATGCAGTGATCCCCAATGGTAAGATATGCAAACATCTCACAAATGCAACATGTAGTTATTCATTGCTAATTCATAAAGCACAGTCTCTTTGGTATAAACTTCTTGTATTGGAGAATGTAACATCAGTAAACTGTCTTTTATTTTAAGATTTAATTTGTTTTTAATTGACCCGTAAATTCTTGAATTTTTTATGTTGCTTTGCATCCCTGTGAATTAAAGATGTTAGAAATGAACAACAGTATGAATCTCATTTTAACACCTTTTATTTTCTTATTGCATTTGGGGCAAATTTTTATTCTCATTCTTTAGTTCAAGGTATATAGTCTATGATGCCTTAAGGTAAGCAAGAATCTAACATTGAAATGTGAACTGGAATCTGGCTCTCCTGTTTATTTTATACGGTTGATATGGTTACCACCTATTGTTTACTTACCATGTGTCAGGCACACTTGTAGACACGCCTTACACCTATGACACAACCCTATGAGGTAGGTGATATTATTGTATTCATTTTATGGATGAAAATCTGGGACACAAGAAGGTCCACTAATTTGCCTAAGGTCATATGGTAGATGACAGAGCCAGAATTTTAACTCATAAAGTCAGATTCCAAGTCTAAGGTGTTGACCACCACGCTTTATTGGAAACTTCCAAGTGCACACATTGACTTCCCAATTCCTATTACCTTTGTCTCTGTTCCATTTCATTCACCCACTTATACAGAAGCACCTTCAACCCAACTTCTTTTAGGACAGTTCCATCTCCAAGACTTTGAATGGGGCCACCTCCTTACCTTTACATCTCCCGCTTTTTCAAAACTGCTGAACCTGCTCAGCATCTGAATTGAGCTCTCTTGACGTTTTAATTCTCCCAGTTCCCAGTCATGCCCCTTTCCTGGTTTCCTTTACTTCTTTGCCGTACCAGGAAGACTCGCTATTGCTCAAATTTACCTTTGCATTTTTTCTGTAGTTTAACTTCACCCACTCTTTCTGTCTGGAATATTCTTCCTACCATGCCTCTTCTCTATTTTAGCTTATTAAAAACATTACCCAGTCTTTAAGACACTTCCCACAAAATACTACCTAAGTACAATGCTCTTCCTGCTCATCTCAAAACATCGAATGTAATCTTTCTCTCCTCAGTAATCCCAACACTTAGTTTGTACAACAAATATAGTGCTTAGGGGCTGGCTGGTTAGTTCAGTTGGTTAGAGCATGGTTTTGTAACACCAAGGTCAAGGGTTCTGATCCCCTACTGGCCAGCAGCCAAAAAAAAAAAGAGACAAATATAGTGCTTAGGAGAGTCTTCCTTGTAATATAGTTGTATGGAAGTTTCCTTAGCATCCCTTCTAGTTTCTAATCATAATCTAGAAGATCTAGCCCAATACCTTGTGCTAGGCTGAAGTATGGAACAAAGAATTTTACAAATGAAAAGAATGGAAATGATATTCTAATTTGATGCTTACTATTACTGGTAAAGCATTGAAGCCTATTTTAAGAGGCAAGTCATGCTGACAGTGGGAGACAGAAATTCATTTGTTCCTTCCTTAGGAGGCATATTAGGAATAAAATCATGTGTATGCTAGGTACTGTGCTAAGCACTAAGGGCTACCCAGGCAACTCAGCATTTTCTGGGAGAAACAATTAATAGACTCCTACAGTACAACTAGATGGGATAGATGTTTGTGGAAGAAATAAATGAATATATAAATAAATGCATGAGTCAAGAAATATACTATTTGTAGTAATATTATATGCTCCTTTTGATCATGAGCATGTGGAAACAGGTTTTGTAATTCTGCTAATAAAACCACATCTCAAGCCATGGAAAGAAATGTCAGATCTGATTTGCACCAGACAAGCTGATCTCCATCAGTCTGAAAAAGGGGAAAAGTCTATTGGAAATGGAGAGGTCATGTTTTCCATCTTACTCGGTTTTTAGTTTTTCTCCTTCAGTTTTTGTTGCTGCTTTTCCCTCATGTGCTCAGGATTTAGTTCGGAATCCTCACTGACATCTTGAAATCGTTTTTTTGTTTTGTTTATTAACTGGCTGTATGTTCACCTCAACCAGACTAAAGATTCTATAGACTTTGGACTGGACACACTCACTATGTGTTTTATATGCTTATTTTTAAACTTGAATGTTCCTCTTGTAATGTTAGCTCTTCTCAATCCCATGAAAGTCAGATTTTCTGACAGGCATGGTGGCTGCTAAATTTAGGATCCACGCTAGGGCATCTCCCGGACCGACAGGATGCCTTACCTGAGGAATCAGTCACAGGTCCACTCTACTGACAGTGCATGAGGAATGACTTCCAGTCGGGTGGAGTTAGGGGGAGTTTTATTTGAAAATGATTCCAAAACCTGTATGAGAGATAAAGCAGTGAAATATGTTTTGGAAACTTCCATGCCTGTTGTTTTGCCAGAACCTTTTTGTACCTGATACTCACTCTCACTAAGAGACAGTGTTTCTGTGCTGTTTCATCTGCTCCTGTAGCTTAGAATTTTCTGAGTTTTGGACATGTTTTAAGATAGTCCCTTAAAACATGATGATTATGTCTTATTTTTATTGTACTATGATGTACTTTGCTTTAAGGAGTTCTCATGTGAAAATCTGGATTTATATGCTGTACACAAAAGCATTAGGACCTAGTATTAGTGAAGGCACAGGTAAATGCATCCTCTCATATATTATTTATGGGAAGGTGAAATAGCTGCCTGAAAAACGATTTGGCAGACTGCACCAAAAGCCTGAAAACACTGTATGCATTGGATCTGGCAACTCCACTCTTAGCATTTGTCCTAAGGAAATCACTATGAAAGTGTGCAAGATGCACTTACATATTTATTTACCCAATGATCGTTTCAAATAGTGAAAAGTTAGAAACAACCTAAAGGTCAAAGATTGGTTAAAGTATGAATATAGGTATATGGTGTCAAGTAGGCTGGCACTAAAGACAATGTTCTAGGAAAACATACAGTAAGGTGGAAAATTACTATAACAAGCAAGCAGGTACAAAAGTATGTACAATATTATCCTATTTATATAAAAAGTACGTGTGTATGTGCTAGTAAACAGAAAAGTAAAGACTAACTAGACATCAAAGCATAAATTCTTCTCTCTGGGTGGTGGGATTATTTGTGGTTTTCATTTTTTTTTGTATATTAAAATTTTTTTTCAAATTTTTTATAGTAGATATGTATTATTTTCATAACCAGACAAATGTTTAGTAAACTCACATGTCACATTTAAAGAGCAACAAAGATAAAGTGGGCTGTGACTGCATTCATTATTGAATCCTCTTATATTTATGACCTTTGTTATCAAGACACAATATAATGAGATAGTCTTTAGCATCAGTATCCTAGAAGTTTTAAAGATGGAATTATTGTCTTAAGAAATCTCCAGAATCCCCCCAAAGTTGCCACATTCCTTTTGTTTTCCAGAACAAGAAGTCAGGTACATGCTCTATGGAAAATGAACAAAACCTGGAATGTTTTACAGCTGTCAGAAAGTTTGAGGCTGACCTGTGTGTTCCAACTTGGAGGGACACCTAAGATACATTGACGAAGTAAAACATGCAAGTAGCAGAACATATGCACTCAAATTGCATTAAAAACAGCAGCAGTAATAATACTTCCTCCCCACCAACAATGTGGGACAATTGAAAACAAATATACATGGAGAAATGTTCTTATGCCCGGAAATAGGCCTGGGAGGACACACACTGAGCAATTATCAAGGGTACGCTGAGAGTGGGTGGTGGGAGAGGCAGGAAACAGGGTTTCCTGGGAGGTGCTAGACAGGATTGTTTACTTTTTATTTGATATACTTTCACATCCTTTAAAAATTTTATTATAAAAAAAAAATTTTATTATAACTTAAAACATTCAAAAGGTTATAAGTAAAAATGAAATTTTAATAAATGCCTTTGCTTGCAAGCTCAGGGTGTAAGTTAGATAATGGGTTTTGCTTATACATTTTAAGTAATTAAAATTTTGAAATTAAACTTCCGCATTTTTCAGAGGATTGGTGGTAATAATAAGAAAGAGTACTCTCCCCTTTGGTGATTATTTTGCAAATAGAAAAATGGGAAATTGCCCTGTCTGGGATTTCAACTCAAATATTCCAAATATGATCTTAAAGAGTTGCACCATTCTGAAGTAAAGGCAGGCAGAAACCCAGTGGGCATTCCCCTCAACCAACCGGCCCACCAAATTCATGCTCAGGGCTGGGCACAGGTGACAATGTGACACGGGAGATCACTGTAGTTCAATGACCTGCCTCTGTCACATAAAATACCCTCTCTTCATTCTTCTCTTGGCAAATACACCCTTTCCTTCTTACAATGTCTTTGCCTTTCCCAAACCAAAACCACTTCCAGAAGGGTCTAGGAGCACATTCACATGAATGTACAAATGACTCTCTAGAATGTTTCACTTTCCTACCAAAGGAATGAAGCTATAATGGGGAAATCTCACATATCTGTCAGAAATTGGGGGACACGGGCAGTCACTGACTCTGCTTATCTCTAGGATGTGACAGGTGTTTTCAGACTCACTGGTGATGGTATATGTCAGGGTCCCGCTGGAGCCGGGTTTGGAATCCTATATACAAGTCATCCCAGAGTAGACCATTCTTCACCACGTATCTGATGACATCAACCCGGCTACGGATCTGAAACAGACGAGAAACTACTAGCAGGAGTGACCCAGCAGCACAGACTACTGAGCCCTCATGTCCCTGGGAGAAGCAGCTACCCATGATGGCAGGGGCCTGGGGGGTCGAGGAGAGAAGTCTCCTGGAGCAGATGTCACAGGCTGAGGAGAAAAGGAGGAATCACAGCACAGCAGAAATGGAGGGAAGGAAAGCAGAAATGGATGGAGAGCTGGGAGAGCACGGTGGCCATGAGCACAGACTCTGGAGTCAGCCTGCTGCTGGGTCAATCCAGGTTGTAGCTAGGTGTTCCTGGTAACCATTCTGTGCCTTGGTTTCCTCATCTGTAAAATGAAGATAATCATAGAGCATTCCTCATAGGCTAGTTGTGAGGATTAAATCAATCCATGTACATAACATACTTTAAACAAGGACTGGTGCCTGGGAAGAGTTTCATAAATGTTTGCTATCATCGTCATTCCAAAAGTGGACGGTTTGAGTATCCACCTGAACATTTAGAGTCAAAGCAGAGCCTGCAAGCTGACAGCAACCTGTGTGTTTCTGGCCTGCCATACAGCAGGATTACCTTAAATCAGGTGGTCTAGGCCCTTACTCTTAAGGAATCCCAATTTCTGACTCTCAAACTATTGAATCATCAGAAGACCACAGGATTACAGACAAGCAGAGATGGTCTTGAGTCTCAGCCCTGCACTTACTAATAATGTGACCTTAAGCTTGCTAAGCTTTGGTTTCTCTGTTTTGGGACTGTTGTGAGGAAAAAAGTATATATACGAGAGCCTAAAGGGAAGTTATCTTAAGATGGGACATGGTTTTAACAATCCATCAGTATCAGTGTTAAAGTTTACAGGAGCTTTTTCAGCATCTGTATCACATTTTTTCCCTGGTAAATATGCTAATGCCAGTAGAGGCAAACTTTCATAAATGACGACCTATTAAATGACAAAGAATGATTAGAAGATTGGCATTTTGGATTTACTTTCCTTTCTGGCAGTTAAAACAATAATATCCGCTCTGAGCTGAGGTTACAACACAGGACAGCGGATCTATTCTTTTGCCAGGAGAGATTTAAAGATATGATTCCACATTTGGTCAGGTTAAAGTCCACCTGGCTAGGATGCAGGATCGGGAACTAGTTCTTCTCAGTAGAAAAGGGATGTTTTTTCCTGACCTTTAATCTGGAGAGGAGTGCTTGGGAGAATTGGACATAGATTTGAGTAACGTTGAGGGTGTAAAATGAGAAGGTACTAATGATCAATTAGATCTGAGGATGAAGGAAAGGGGAAGAGTTGAAGATGCTCCCTGTCTCTAGTTTGGCTAACTGAGGGGATGATACTGCCAATGATCAAGATAGAAAAAAAGAAAGAACATTTTTAGAGAAGGAAGATGAAAGGTTGAATTTTGCACAGGTTTAAAATGATGTGCCAAGAATTCAGAAATCTGGATGATGATATCCAGCAGGCAGTTAACTAAGACTCCAAACCTTGACAGTATTGAAGGGAGCCAGGAGAGGTCTGGGCTCTACACATGGATTTTTGGAGTCATCAGCAAAGAAGAGATACTAGTCTACGTGTTGACCCAGGAAGAGACTGGAGAAGAATAGTGGTTTGAGCACAGAACCCTAGAGGGAACCAAGAAATTTAGCTGATGGCTGGAGAAGAGGGACTTTGAAAGAATGCACAAGAACAGTCAAGAAGAGAATAAAAACAAGGGATTATTGTCACTGGAGCTAGGAAGAGGACTTCTGGTCAAAATAATGGGCAAATCACATGCATAACCTCTGTGTTTCTAGATCCACCTAAAGTGTTGACAAAGCAATCAGATAGGTAGAAAGTGCCACAGAGAAGACAACAGGGAGTCATCGACAGTCAGGAGATTTCAACTCATTTCGTGAATCTAGAAAGCAAGTGGATGAATGACAACCGAGGAAGTAAGGCAAAGTCCCAGAGACAACGTGCAGGGGCATTCAGATGTGAGGGAATAGAGGGAGAAACCACGGATGACAGCAGGGACAGACAAGCACAAAAGTACATCCACAAAACAGCTGACCTCTTCCCTAGCCCTACGTGTGGCTCCCAGGCCAAACGCTTTCAGAGTTCTCTGAATAAACGGAATCACTTTCGTGGGGAGAACACAGACAGGTAGTGTATGTGCGGTGCCTCCATATTTGGGCACTTAGGGGTCCCTAAACTACCAGCTGGCTTAGAGCATACTGGTGATCCCCTAACTAAATACAGCCTAGCCCTTGTTTCATTTAGTTTATAGACTTTTTTAAAACATTGAATTAGGTTTCTACATTTATGACTCTGGGTTTTTCCACATGAAAATCCACATTTTCAAGTTCTCTGGAACAATCAGATCAGCAGGAGCTCAGGAGGGGTTGCCCCCTTCTGATCCAGCATTTGTTTTCCACTTTGTACAATCCCCACCTGGCTTCATCTGCTTATGGACTCTGCTGTGGGTTCATCTGTGAGCATTTAAATGTGTAACCTCTGCATTCAAGTAAAGCCCGCTGGGTAACAAATCATATACATTCACATATAACCCTAGATCAGCTTGCAAAAGTCTTCTTATTGGGAAGTATGGATTAATCCTTCAATTTTTAAAAGTCCCCTACAAAGAAAGAAGGAGCAGCCTGGAGTCAGTTTTCTTTAGAGCAACGTTGCATACAACTGGAAGCCAGAAGAACCATGCCTTCGGGTGTTTATGGAAAATGATTAGTCACTCAGAATTACATGCTGAGCCCAACTGTCACACACTATGTGGCAGGAAAGTACTTAATGTCCAGCTCCCAGGCTTCCTTCTCAGGCAGTGAGTTCAGCAAAAAGTCCCACAAGGAGTAAAGCAAGGAAGGGGAAGACACGGGTGGGGTCTGGAAGCAGTGAAGGTGACCAACTCACAACAGACCTAGAGAGGAGTCCACCCAGACTCAAGCAGGAGGACGGAAAGCTACAGAAGCCATGCATCTAGGAATGGAGAGTTGGTGCGATGGAAAATATAATTATGAGTTTGAAAAGCAATTAATGCAATAAAGGATGGGGTGAGGCATCATGAGAGGTAGCAAGAAGAGGAGCTCTTCCAAGTATAGGCATAACCTCTTTAAGTAAACCTAATCATACAGAAATCTCACTAAAATTCTGGGAGATAAAAGCCCTAAGAGACACATTATAGACCACCATGTGTGTCGCAGGCATGATGATTTATTCCACGGTGCATTTAAATCTGCAACAGAGCTGTTACTTGCATTATAAAACATTGGAAAAAAATGACTTTTTTTCAAATTAAATATTTTAAATGAAATTGGGATTTGAAAAATTCCAAAAATGAATCTCCTTGAAGGTTAACAGACACCTTCACTTACAGGTTTTGTAAATTCAGACTGGAGAGGCAACACAGTGGCTAAGAGCATAGACTTTGGAGCTAGACCGGTTGAGTTCAAAGCCCCGCACCACCACGTACCAGCTGTACAAACTTGAGCAAGTTATTTCACCTCTCAGTACGCAGTTTCTTCATCTCTAAAATGGGGAAGATAGTAATTAATACCTGTTCATGGGTCGTAGTTGGATTAAGTGACTTCATGTTTGCAAAGCATTTAAAACTGTGCTTACTATAGAACAATCTAGGTAAGTGTCTGTTATATAAAGTAACAAATGAAAAGGTTCGTTTTGCTAAAAATGGGTGTAAGCCTATTTATCATCTATATGGTGCTTCACACAGGTTTTTCTTTTATGTAAAATCCTGTTTTTAAGACTCATAAATCAGGTAGTAGACTATTGGTTTTACTGAAGTTTCAACATAGGATTCTCTTTAATAGCAAGTACTTTGCTAAACATAAAAATGCAAGTCGATTTATTAAAATGTAGTTTAAGAACACATCTATTACATATATTAAGGTATATCTGAACTTCTACAATTAGGGCATCACACATTTAAGTGGCACATGCAATAAGCTTAAGGGCACAGTGTATATCCTCATAACTTATCTAATGATTCTTACATTCATATAAAATTTAAAATTACAGTGCATGCTCGCATATATTATGTCATTTGACTATTACAATAAGCTGGTAAAGTGGGAATAAGCCCTATGGAAGGAAAAAAAAATTAAGGCTTGGACAGGTTAAATAACTTGCTTAAAGCCTCATAGTCAGTAATCATGATTAGCGGGGATGGTGTACCAGTCCCAGTATTGATGTTGTCACCAGAACCATGGCTCTTTCCTTTACGTCATGTTGCCACAGGTGAGAGAGTTGCTCAAAATTGGAGTTCAATCAATAATATGTGTTGGTTTATGTTGATTTAAATCCCTTTACAGAGACACCCATGGGTTCACTTGGGGAAGGAGACATCACTGGACAGAAGGCAAAGGCAGGCGGAGATCAATGCTCACAGGTCTAATAACAGCTTAGGCTGAGCAGGTGTTTTGAAGGAAGCAGGTAGACAAGCGAATGTTGGGAATGGCTCAAAAACCAACAAGTACAGACTTGAGTTAAGAACAATGTTTCAATATTGGTTTGTTAGTTGTGACAAATGCACCATAGCAAAGTAAGATGCTAATAAAACTGTACTATCCTTGCAATTTTTCTGTAAATCTGAAGTTATTCTAAAATAAAAAGTTTATTTATTTAGTTATTTATTCATGAAGGAGGAAGGAAGCAAGAAGTAAGGAAGGAAGAAAGACTTCCACCAGTGTTGCTGCTTACTTCCTCATAGGGATGTTCTCGGCGTGGTCTTTCTTTTGGAAAGGATAAATCTAGAAAGTCAACCAAATAATCATATCCTCCAGGAAAAGGGCTGAAGTCCTCATCTGTCTCAATCATCTGTGCAAATGACAACATGGTAAAGGGAAGAAGAATATCAATCAGGTGGTCAAGGTCTTTTAAAAACTCTAAGAATGTGTAAGACTCAAATGCCCTTCAATGATAGCCATGACTTGGAGACTGACAGCAGTGAATTGGAGGTTAATACTAAGTCTGTTTCTCTCTCTTTGTCCTGAACTGATAACATTCAATTCCTTGTCTTCTACATTAGCAAAACTGCTTCATATCACTAACTTTGATCAAATTTTTAGAGAACATTGTCATTATGTCAAGTACTATTAGTAATGGGACATCAAATACTACCATAAGTTTGCGAGTGAATAAATAAAATGTGGAACATTTCTCACCATCATAGAACAGCTAAATATAAGTAGTTTCATTGAAAATTCCAAAAGTTTTTCTCTTTTTCATACTAATTGTCCAACTGAAAGTATCATTTAGACCAATGTTTCCCAGGTCTTTGGATTTCAAAGAGAATTTCCTAAATAATATCTGAGGACTAATATAGGTACAAACATTTTATTCTGCCAAGTGAAGATTGTCTTTAAGATTTTATATCTGCTATCTTTATTTCATTAAAGGAAGAATGTTTTAATGCCTCCAAAATAGAATGAACCCAATTTTGGAGTAAGAAAAGAGAATTGGTGTCTTTGTACCAACATGCACACTCCCACCCTTACTTATTTTTCTATTGCCCAGCAAAAACTTTGTCACAGGCTGGCAATGACCCCCAGGTGGGTTTTTGGGAATCACTGCTTTTGAGAATGGCAAGTGCTACCTGGCATTAACATTTGGGGATTGAAAGGTAAACTTGGGAATAGTTTACACTCTGAGGGTAAACAATACTTGTCTCTAAGAGTGTGGGTGGTGTCCGTTTCCTGATGCCATCCCTAAACTTTGCTCCCCTGCACATCCTTGGGTACTTAATATAAGCCAGGAATTATTCTCCAATTTTGTAGTTACTCCTGATCCATTTCAGACCTCCTCTTTGTCTTTCACCCCTGTCTGCTAGTACTTCATTTGCTTTCGGATACACCTCCAGCTTTGGTGACTAGGTTATAACCTGGACTTGGGGCTTGTGGCTCTGTATGCAAGTCAGTTCTCAGCACATCTGCAGACATGAGTTACCTACTTCTATCTCACCTTGTTGCAGGGCACCACCTCTCTGGGTAGATCCCACCCACTAGCCCCACAGTGTAAACAGCTGTTCTTGTCATGCAAAAACAAAAGCAAAATATACATGAACACAAAAACAATCAACAAATATGGTGATAGGAGATAAAGATGCTCCAAAAGAGAAACTGAGCTGAACTCCAGAATATTCCCTAAATTTTCAAATTGTCACATTGTCAAATCTTTCCTCTGTTAGGCTGATAGTAGGGGTCAATGAATGCTTATTGAAAAATAAATCAAGAAACTAAGGAGTTTTCATCTATTTCCATAATTCGAGAAAGCAAAGCCAAGTAATACTCAATAGCATACCCTAACCACAAGGTTATAATCCTTAAATCCTGCCCAAGTGAAGTATTCCTTTATCCAGTGTGAGTGAAGAAATATTTCATCTTCTACAGCAGCATTCAAGATTTTCAAATATGGTCCAAAGTCCCAGGAATCCTTGTAAATTTTAGTTCCCTCTGGAGGCTCTGTGATGCCCTTGCTTAAAGACATAAAGGTGAGAGAACAGTGAAAGAGAGCAACAGATAATGAAGTCAGCACTTAAAGAGCAAGTCAACCAGATGAGTAGCTTTGAGACTGCTCAGGTGATTCCCAGGGGTCCCACGGAAATGCCTCAGGGGCCCCACCATAGCCTAGCACAGAGCAGCTCCTATTAATTATTAGTGTGATGGGTTTCAAGTCAGAGTTCATTTGAGGAAAGAAGTCCATGTCTGGGAAAAAAGTTTCAAAATCACTGATTTGAACCTATCCGCACACTCCTGCTTCCCAGCCCCATTGGAATATAAGTTTGATGAAAACAGCAACCATGACTGAGCATATAGTAGACGCTCAATGAATATTTGTTGAATATATGAATGACTTTAGGCTATTTTTGAGATATACCCTGAATTTTGTATCTCTAATACACTTGAATGGTACCCTTAGTGTACTAATCTAAGCACAGCTGACAGACAGATGAGCAATGTTATCTTTAAACCCAGTCAGCAATATGGACAATGGAGTTCTCTGACAATCCATGTGAAGACAGATCATTGCATGGAATGTGGAATCTTGAATACCGGGAATGAATAGGATGTGATCTGGATAAGGGAAATTTAAGGAGGGAAATAGGCAGCTGCCTAGTAAAGGTTCTGTAGGTAATAGTAGGTCTCTATATCCTTCTTCTCAATCTACACTTTTAGTCCATTATGTCCCCATAGCTACAGGTGCACTGGTTCACTCACCTTCACCCAAGAGCCTTGTACTCAGGTATACAGATGTTTTCATGGGGCTAGGACCTTTTCACAGCTCTATCCCCTGTACCTAGTATGATGTCCAGTATACACAAGGAGCTCAATAAATCATTTCTGAATGAAGAGCATACATTTATTCATTCATCTGAAGTACCTGCATTCACCAAACCCATGATGCTATCTACACCTTCCTTCTCCAGCACATGCCATTGACTCTGACCGGAATCTCTTTCTTCTCTCCAATTACTCTACTTGTGGCTTCCTTCTCATATCTAAGGCCTAGCTAAATGCCAAAGATCCAGATCGAGCATTCCTTGACCACATTTCCTGGGCCCTCCTGTCCTCTCCTCCTCTCCTCTCACAAGGCAGTTATACACTTTGTCTCTATGTGTCCCTTACGCTTTGTGTTAGTGCTGAGACCCAGCAATATTGATCCTCTTTTTCCCAGAATGCTTTGGTGTGACTCAGGGATACAAATGCAGATTCCTGGGCTCTATCTCAGATCTACTGAATCAGAATTTCAGGGGATGTAGGGGGTGGGGCCCAGGGATCTGTATTTATGTAAGTCCCTCCAGTTATTCATTATGTTTGAGAATTACTGCTGTAGGGTACATCTGAAAGAGTGCAGCAAGATGATTTGGGAGAGTTAGGCAAATGCCAAATGACAAAGGTTCTTGAATGCCCTGATAATAACCGAAATAATTAGAAACTTTTTCACTCTTGACCCGGAGAATAAAAAACCACTTTTATCTTAAAGTCACTGGGAAGATACTAAAGAATGTTAAGCAGGGAAGTAACTGGAATAGTTTTGCATTTTATGAAGGTTGCTTTGTCAGCAATGTGGAGTGGGAGCTTTTGAACATTTTGCTTATTATCCCAGTCAGAACTGTCTTTTATATCAGGACCCTGGAGGTCCATATACCGTGAGTACCTGTGAAGCAAAAGTTTCATGTAACAATATCCTCGTTACATGCAATGCACTCAGGTCTGTTCTATTCTGTTCTATTCCATACCATTTTTTAATGAAAATGCTGGTTATGAGCAACGACACTGATTTTATGACCCACCAATGGGTTGTGACCAGCAGACTGAATAAAGCTGGCGTGGAGGATGAATCAGGAGTGGGCAAGGAGCCATAGCTACAGGTCAGGGCCACGGCAGGAATCTAGGAGATAGGTTGTGAAAGGTGGAATTAAGGCCAGGAAAGAAGAGGCTGGGGATGAGTAATGAATCTGTGAGAGATTTATGAGGGAGAATTAACCAGAGTTGGTAACTCTGATATGGGAACTTAGCAAAAGGTAGAATTGGCTGATTTACTATTCATGCCAACTTTGTAGAGGTAAGGCTGGGAGAGAGTGTGCTTTTGTTAATTGTGTAGACACTCTCCAAAATTTTTAGTCTATTTCCACACAGTCCATATGGTTTAATTTGGCTGAAAACAAGTATTCATAAAAATAAAGGTTTGCAACATCAACGTTAACTCAAATTGCATTTCCAGTGTATCGTTACTGGTCTAAATGTAATATCTATGGAATAGGCAGTTGAGAATGTTTTACTGACATGAAAACTTTCTTGCTTATTGCTTTTTATTTACATAAAACAACTTATTTTTGAGCTGCATCAATTGTCCTTAATAGAAAAATACTTAGTCACTCTTTACTCTCTGGTAAGGTTTTATGATGAGGAAAACATTTGAGTAACTATTATGCAAACTGAAAAGCTTAGGGAAAAAACCAGTCTTCTTTTTCCCTAGATTTGAGAGCTACTTACTGGATCATTTATTCCATTTATACAGATTCTCTTTTAGAAAGTGATGTATGGATCTTATTGCACAACAAGCTTAGTTAGTATGCTAGTCAACAAAAAATATTACTACAGAGTAGGGACCTGTCAAAAGGCCAGAGGAAAAAAGTTCATAAAGCATTCTTATCCTTTGCAAATATTTAAGTCAAACCTGTCCGTTGGGTCCTTCAGCATCCTACCCAGATCAAGGGTAGCTCCAGGTCGTGGGGTCCATGTTACCACATCAGAGTTTTTCTTGATAAGATTATTGAGTTCATTTGGGTCATTTTTGATGTTTGTTTCCTTAATATACCTGGGAAATAAGAGCATTCCCACGTAAGAAAGGTTTTTCTCAGAAGCATGGTCTGATTTGTACAATGACGGAATGTTTTGTTGTCTCTACATTCCCACTTCCCAATTCCCCTTCACTTACTCAATGGAAAAATAAAGACTGCTTGGGCTAATGTCCCAATTAGGGAAGAATTATTAGTCACGCCTGGTCTCCAGGATCGACATTCCCTTTTCCTTTCCCAACACTGGGAAACGTAAGGCATGCAACTCAACCTCTCCAGTGCACATCTGACTGTCCCCATTCCTCACTACATTCTTTATCAGGTTCCCCATCTCTTCAGGAAAAAATCCAAACCATGCAGGGTGCCATACATCGCTGTTCCCAGCCTGCGTCCCTCATCTCTCCCTGCACTCGTCACAGAGCCCCTCCACCCATACTGAGCTGCAGTCTCTCATCTCAGAGTCTTTTTACCTTTGCTGGTCTGGTCAGTGCCTACTCATTCTTTACCATGTAGCTTTCACATTCTCATCCGGTTGGCAGTTTCTCACCCCATCTGTACCCCCTTGCCTGCTGTAACCCTTATCACTCTGTATTACATGGGCCTGTTTTACTCTTCCAATTGACCATAACTCTGAGGACAATCATTTTATCTCTGGTTCTCCAGTGCGTAGCACAGTGCTGCTCACTAAATGACAAATGAACAGCATTGATCACAAGAAATTATCTTTTAACCTTAGGCCAATCTTTCTGATAAAATTTGGGAGATGTCTCAGCTAAATAACATCAACAAGAGGGATAAAAAGAGGAGACTTTTCAGCAATAGGTCACATTAAGCAATAACACACATGTAGCTATGTCATGAGAGAGAACATAGAAGATCTTCAAAGTGATGTCACATTTTAATGATGAGACAGATGAAGTCCAGAGAAGTCTGATAATTGGTCCTAATAAAGGAGGGTAGGAACAGAACCTAAATTCCACGTACACTGCTCTTCCTACTGTATTGCTGCCTCTAGTTGATAAGGCGTCATGGGCAGGGACTACCTATATCCAGGCGGGGAATTTATGTGTCATTTTATTATGGGAGTACACTCATTTGTACTTATCTGAACTTATTAGGTTTCTTTATTACCCACACAAAATGATACATAAATTCCCTGTCTGGATATAGGCAGTCCCTGCCCTTGGTTCACAAATTAATCTCACTAACTGTATCATAAAATGGATCTCTGTGAAGCAGATTAACCTTGCTCATAAAAACATTATAGCTAGAAGCTGAGTCACTGAATGTGCTTAGGGTCAAATAAATTATATATACGATCGATGAAATCTTGTAAAAGCAAAGTTTAAACATCTATAAGATTTCTGTATGGCATTTAACATGATAAAATTATTCTCAAAGTACTACAAAATGGGTATCTTGTAGATATTGCTTTTTCAAGAGACTGTAAATACTAAAAAATGTGCATGTAACCCAGCTTGATTGTATCACAAATATGGCTTAAACAAATAAGCTAGCTTTAACTAACAAGGCTTAAGGTGTTCTTTAAGAATAACTATGCATGCTTTTTTTGTTCTTTAATTTTTCAAATTTACTTAGATCCAATTCTTTGTCCTTTTGCGGGGGGGTACGGTGCTATGAATTTTTTTTTTTTTTGACTGGTAAGGGGATCACAACCCTCGGCATGGTGTTTTCTGCACCACGCTCAGCCAGTGAGTGCACTGGCCATCCCTATATAGGATCCGAACCTGTGGCTCCAGTGCTACCAGTGCCACACTCTCCCGAGTGGGCCACAGAGCTGGCCCCAGTGCTATGAATTTTAACACATGTATAGATTTGTGTAACCACCACCAGAATAAGACAGAAAACTTTATCACACCCAAAACTTCTGTGCAATCCACTTTTGTAGTCAAACCCTTCCCCAACCCCTAACCTTGTACAATCATTCCTATACTTTTGCCTTTTCTTTTTAGCATGTCATATACATAGAATCATACAGTATGTAACCTTTTGAGACTGGCTTCTTTCACTCAGCACAATGCCTTTGAGATTCATCCATTCTGTTGTATGTAACAACAGTTCTTTCTTATTGTTGAACAGTAGTCCATTGCATGAATATATCATAGTTTGTTTATCTATTACCTGCCGAAGGCCATTTGGGTTGATTTGGTGATTGTGAATAGAGCTGCTATTAACATTTCTCTATAGTTTTTGTGAATAAAAGTTTTAACTTCTTTAGGGTAAATACCCAGGAGTGGAATTGCTGGATCATATGTAGAGTTAGCTTTAACAAAGCTACTGAACGGTTTTCCAGTGGCTGCACCACTTCACATTCTTAATAGCAACATGTGAGAGTTTCCATTGCTCTGCATCCTTGCCATAACTTGGTATTGTCAGTTTTCCAAAGTGCTATTAATTCTAATAGTTATGCCATTGTGTTGTTGGTTTGCATTTCCCTAATGGCTAAGGCTGTTGAGTATCTTTTCATATGCTTATTTACCATTCATATATCTTCTTTGGTGAAGTGTCTGTCCAAATCTTTTGTCCACTTTTCATTTTCTTACTGTTGACTTTTTATTTTTATTTTTTATTATACATACATGTGGAGTACAATGTTGATTTTCAATAATTGTGTAGACTGTGTGGTGGTTAGATCAGTATAGTTAGCTTATTCATCATTACAATATGCAATCATTCTTTGTGTCTGTTGACCAATTCTTCATTACCCCCCTCCCTCAGCCCATCCCCTCCCCTTTTCCACCTCTAGCTTTCTAAAAGTTCAATGTATTACTGTGATCATTGTTTCTTTCTTCCTCTCTGTCTCTCCTTATTGTTCATTTGTTTATTTATGGATTCAACTCCCAGTGATGAGTGAGAACGTGTGGTATTTCTCTTTCTGTACCTGGGTTGTTTCACTTAGGATAATTTTCTCCAGGCTCATCCACATTGCTGCAAATGGTAGAATTTCATTCTTTTTCATGGCTGAGTAGTATTCCATTGTGTATATATACCACGATTTCCTTATCCAGTCATTCATTGATGGACATTTAAGTTGGTTCCATCGCCTACCTATTGTAAATAGGGCTGCAATAAACATGGGAGTGCAGGTATGCCTTCGACCTGATGTTTTCTAATCCTCTGGATATATCCCCAGGAGTGGGATTGCTGGATCATATGGAAGTTCTATCTGTACTTGTTTAAGGAACCTCCTACTGTTCTCCATAATGGCTGTACTAATTTACAGTCCTACCAACAGTGCAGGAGGGTTCCTCTCTCTACACATCCTCACCAGCAATTGTTATTCTCTGTCTTTTTTTTATAATATCCAGTCTGATTGGGGTGAGGTGCTATTTCAGAGTGGTTTTGATTTGCATTTCCCTGATGATTAGGGATGTTGAGCACTTTCTCATATATCTGTTGGCCATTTGTATGTCTTCATTTGAGAAATGTATATTCAGCTCCTTTGGCCATTTTTTAATTGGATTATTTGCTTTTTTTGCTGTAAAGTTGTCTGAGATCCTTGTATATTCTGGATATTAATCCCTCATCAGATGCATTTTAGCAAATATTTTCTCCCATTCTGTAGGATGCCTTTTCACTCTATTGATTGTTTCGTTTGCTGTGCAGAGGCTTTTTAGTTTGATATAATCCCATTTGTTTATTTTTTCTTTTGCTGCCTGTGCTTTTTCAGTGTTCATAAAGTCATCGCCAAGTCCTAAATCCTGGAGCATTTCCCCTATGTATTCATCTAGGAGTTCTAAAGTTTCAGGCCTTATATTTAGGTCTTTAATCCATTTTGAGTTGATTTTGGTATATGGTGAAATGTACAGATCAAGTTTCATTCTTCTACAAATGGATATCCACTTTTCCCAGCACCATTTATTGAAGAGGCAGTCTTTTCCTCAGTGTATGTTCTTGGTGCCTTTGTCAAAGTTCAGTTGGCTGTACATATGTGGGTTATTTCTGAGTTCTCTACTCTGTTCCATTGGTCCACATATCTGTTTTTATGCCAGTATCATGCTGTTTTTGTTACTACAGATTTGTAATATAGTTTGAAGTCAGGAAGTGTAATGCCTGCAGTTTTACTTTTTTTGCTCAGGATTGCTTTGGCTATTCAGGGTCTTTTGTTGTTCCATATGAATATCACGATTGCTTTTTCTATTTCTGTGAAGAATGTCATTGGTATTTTGATGGGAACTGCATTGAATCTGTACATGGCTTTAGGTAGCACAGACATTTTTACTACATTAATTCTTTTAATCCATGAACAAGAGAATGTCTTTCCATCTGTTAGTGTCTTCTTTAATTTCTTTCAGAAGTGATTTATAGTTCTCATTGTAGAGATCTTTCACTTCTTTAATTAGATTTATACCTAGGTATTTAATTTTTGGGGAGACTATTGTAAATGGGCTTGCTTTCTTGATCTGTTTTTCTTATAGTTTGTTGTTGGAGTATAAAAATGCTACTGATTTTTATATGTTGATTTTGTATCTTGCAACTGTACTGAATTCATCTCAGGAATGCAAAGATGGTTCAACATATGCAAGTCAATAAATGTGATAAACCACATCAACTAAATGAAGAACAAAAACCATATTATCATCTCAATAGATGCAGAAAAAGCATTTGACAAAATTCAACAGTCCTTCATGATAAAGACTCTCAACAAATTAGGTATAGAGGGAAGGTATCTCAACATAATAAAAGCCATATACAATAAACCCACTGCCAATATCATCCTGAATGGGGAAAAGCTGAAAGTTTTCCCCTTAAGATCAAGAAAAAGACAAGGATGCTTGCTCTCTCCATTCCTTTTTAACATAGTATTGGAAGTCCTTGTCAGAGCAATTAGACAAGAGAAAGAAATAAAGGGCATCCAGGTAGGCAAAGAGGAAATCAAATTGTCCCTGTTTGCAGATGACATGATTCTACATATAGAAAACCCAAAAAACTCGTAGAGCTGATTTTTTAAATTATTATTTTAAATTGTGGTTCTACTGTTGATTTTTGAGAGTTTGTTTTATATTCTGGACACAAGTTCTGTGTCAGGTATGCTATTTGTAGTATGTTCTCAAAGCCTGTAGTTGTCTTTTCATTCTGTTAACAGTCTCCTTCATAGTGCAAAAATGTTAAATTTTGATAAAGCACAATTTGTTAACTTTTCTTTTACAGATCCCGCTTTTGATATGATATCTAAAAAGACTTTGCCTAACCCTTGGTCTTGAAGTTTCTCTCTTGTATTTTTTCCTAAAAGTTTTATGGTTTTACATTTACATTTACATCTGTTTTACTAACTTTTATATATGATTTGAGGTTTAGGTTAAAGTTTTTTTTGTTTGTTTGTTTTTTGCATTTGAATGTCCAATTGCTCTAATAACGTTGGTTGAAAAGATTATCTTTTCTCCATTGAATTGCCTTTTAGCATTTGCATTTGTCAAAACTGCATCTTGGTCAAAAACTTTGGGGCATAAACAAAATGTAGCCAAGTTCCTTGCAACTTTATAACAAGGGTGACTCTTGCTCCAATTTCTGATGAATGAACTCTTCCTCATTCCCAGCTGAGACCTTCTTAGAGTGGCCTTTGCTGTCCATATTTCTATCAGCATTCTGGTCACCACCATTTAACCAGCCTCTAAGACCTTCCAAACTTTCCCTGGTTTTCTTATCTTCTAAGCTCTCACCAGAATCTAGGCTTTCTCTAGATTCTGTTCATGGAAAGGAAGCAATGAACCTTTTAGTGTAACATTGACAGAGGTGAGGGGTTTATGGAATGTGGAACTTAAAGGTGCTGACCCACAGTATTTGGCAAGAGAACTTTCTAAGCAGCAAAGAATTCAGGAAGCTGCATGTATACTTGTAATAGCCTATGCTGAGTTACAGTGGTAAAGGCATGAGGTAAAGCCAAAATTTATAATTAAAAAGGAAGCATAGGGTAAAAAATTGGAAAACTGGCCACATGAAGAGTGAGAAAGTGTAAAAAGTGTGTTTAAGGGAGGAAACCAAGAGTGTAGTCCAGCAACCCTCTGCTGAGAAGATTAGTATACATGAAAGGGATTATCAAGAGACTGGAAAAAGGACCTTGAAGGCGTTTCAGAGATCTTCAAGGCTTCCCTTCTTATAACAGGCTTAGAGGCCTATAGAGAAAGAATGATTTTGGGGAACAGGCCCAAGGTACCCTCCATGGGCTTACTGCCCAGGGCCACCTTAGGATACTGCTGTTCCCTGCACCCTGGCTGCTCTGGTTGCTCCAGCTGTGGCTAAATTGGCCCCAAGTGTGGCCAAACCCATGACTTTGGAAAATACAAACCAGAAGCCGTGGAGGTGCCCACATGGTGTTGTCTGCAGGTTTGAAAATGACAGAGCTGTGTAAACTTGGGAGCCTCCATCCCAATTCAAAGGACATATGGAAAAGCCTAGGGACTCAGGAAGAGATCTGTAGCAAGGGCAGAGTCACTGCAGAGAGCCTTCACTAGAGCCATGCCAAGCAGAAACGTGGGGTCAGAGTTGCAGCAGAGAACCCCCCACCAGGGCCATGCCTAGTGGAGTCATGGGAACAGGACTTCCATGGAGACCCCAGAACTGGAGAGCTACCAGCATGCAACACTAGCCTGGGAGAGCTGAAGCATGGCCAGAAACCAGGAAAGCCATAGCAGTGGGATTGCCTGATGATTTGAGGATCCAACCCAACACCAATGTGCAGAGGATGCCAAATATAGAGTCAAGGTACGTGATTTGCCAGTTTTAAGATTTAATGGCTGCCTTGCTGGGTTTTAGACTTGTTTGGGACCTGTTACCCCTTTCCTTTGGCCTATATCTCCCTTTTTGAATGGGAATACATACCCTATGCTTGTCCCACCATTGTATTTTTTTTTTCCCCCACCATTGTATCTTAGCAGTAGATAACTTGTTTGATTTCACAGATGAGACTTTGGACTTTTTAAGTTAGTGTTGGGACAAATTAAGACTTTGTGGGCTATGGGGATGGAATGAATATATTTACCTGTGAGAAGGACATGAGCTTTAAGAGCCAGGAGTGGAATGCTATGGGCTGTACATGTCCCACAGTGTTTCATGTATTAGAAACTTAATCTCCACTATGACTGTGAAGAGGGTGGGAAATCCTATCATGGTAATTGAAAGGTGGAGCCTTGAAGAGGTGATTAGATTGTGATGACTATGCCCTTGTGAATAGATTGATCAGTTTATAGAGTGATGGGCCTGGTTCTGATGGCTTTAAAAGGAGAACAAGTGAGAAGGTTAGACTCTCTCCTGCTCAGCCATTTTTCCATGTCATACCTTGTGTCTCTATAGAGTCACTACCTGAGAACAAGGCCCTCATCACTATAGTCCCTGGATTTTGGACTCTAAGAAATAAATTTTATTTCTTTATGAATTACCCAGTTTCAGGTATTTGCTATCTAGCATGGTTTCATTATCCAAAACAACTGAGTTCCTAGGAGTTCTCTACAGTTGAGACTATTTTTACCTCATTAACAGGTCCGTGATGCTAAGAAGGTGGATATTAAGCATTCTCACCACACAAATGAAAGCAACGTGAGGTAATGCACTTATTAATTAGCCAATTTATACACAATGTATATATACTTCAAAACATCACATTGAACATAATAAGCACATACAATTTTATCTGTCAATTAAATTTTTTTTTAGTTATTAATAAAATAGTGTGCATTCTTTTTGGCATATCAGGTCTTTGGAATCCAATGCATATTTTAAATGTAGAGTACATTTCAATCCAGATACTAAATTTTCATCAAAAATATCTATCTGTACTTAGATTTCATGAAATATATAGTTCAAAAAGTAGATTTACATGCTCAAGTTGTTCCAAACGATGAAAAGTTTTCCAATAAAAGAATTAAGTACCAAAAATTCATCTTCATGTAATATTCAAATCCACATTGCCAAACTGATTCTTTTCTTCAGAAGAACTGATTCGACTTTGAAGCAAAAGCATATCAGTTTCAAAACTATGTCTATCCAAGTTTAATAAGTTCACTAAATCTTGTGTCAACTCAATATTAACATTGAATTCAAAGGGGAATAAATAAATAAATTGAAAAGCAACTCAATTATCAATACCAAAAAACATCTTCAAATTTTTCTAGCAATTTTGCAATGAATTATAATGCTGTCAATTTAAAATAAAATCTTCTTCATATTGATTTATTCTAGAAAACTGGTAAAATAATTATTAATGATTTGTGTTATAAAAAGTTTCATTTGTGTTATAAAAAGTTTCATTTTTAACATAAATACCTTTTATGGGTTAACTTGTAACTTGTAACTTGTTACAAGTTATGGGTTAACTTGTGTTCCCTCAAAAAAGACATGTTGAATTCCTAATACCCTGTAAGTCAGAGAACTAGGGTCTTTACAGAGGTAATCAAGTTAAAATTAGGTCATGAAGGTTGGCCACCAATATGACTGGTGTCCTTACGAAAAAGAAAAATTTGGACACAGAGAAATATATACACACATAGAGCAAACACCATGTAAAGAGACACAGAGAAAAGATGGCCACCTACAAGCCAAGGGGTGTCTGAGGCAACCAGAGCTAGGGGAAAGCCCTGGAACAGTTCTTTCCCTAGTGACTTTAGAGGGACCATGGCCCTGCCCACACCTTGATTTCAGACTTCTGGTCTTTAGAACTGTGAGACAATAGATTTTTGTTGTTCTAAGCTACCCAGTTTGTAGTACTTTGTTATGACAGTCCTAGGAAACTAATAATTGAGATTTTCCATATGCATATTGATGAGCAAATATAAATCACACTGCCACATTTTGTCTTTGATCCTGAATATTTGGCAAGCATTTCTTTTGTTTCAAGAAAATCTTGAATTGGAATAGGTGTTCCATGACGTCACCAGTGAGCACTGGCAAAGAGCACAAGATCATCAAATTCATTGTCTTATTTCTTGCAACAGTTCCATAAATTGGTAATGATTCACAGCACTTGTAAAAGTTATATTGCTGCAAGAAAAATCACATTAGATACCCAAAATATGAGAAGACAACTTCGATTTTCTGAATGTAGTGTGGTATTGAGGAAGGGGCTTTGCAGCTAAGCACACTAGTTTTCACTTCTCAACTACAGTGATTCCAACAGGCTGACTTTGGGAATGACCCTTAGCCTCTCTCATTTCAGATTCTTTATCTGCAAAAAAGGCATAAAATCACATTCCTCACAGTTCGTTGAGGAATGAATTTAGATGACTTAGTGAAAAGCCCCCTGTTCACTTCCTGGCATGCACTTAATAAACGTCAGTTGCCATCTGTTTCCCTGCGGATCCTTTCAGAGAATATCTATCTGAACTAACTCTGCTGCCAAGTGTGGCTTTTATTCATGCTCTCTGTTCTCTGGCACCATGTTAAAAAGTTCTAGACTCCTACCAATCACTTTCTTTCTCACTTCACATTATAGTCACATCAAAGCCACTCATTCTGGCATACATTAACTTATGCACAAAAATGTTGTACAAAATGTTTAGCCCTACTTGTCCGATGGGTGGGATTCCACAAAGTACCCAGCAAAGGGACAATAAATTCGAGGTTGCAAGTCCTTCACCAGCTGAGCCTTGTAGTTCAGGAGCTTCTTCCTCTCTGTTTTAATGAATTGGGCTTTCCATTCCTCTGAAATGACAGGATATGGATTACTGTCTCCTCTGTTCAGAAATCACAGAAAACCAGATGTTCTAAGAGACTGGAACTCTTTCAGGAGATAAATTTGATACAGAACTAATGCAGAAACAGAACAAAGCTCTGTGTCATCAGTGGAGAATTCCCCCTAGCTTTATTTTGTAAACTTCATTTGGTTACTAGGAAAATGCACCGAGCTCTCTCCTTGTACATTTGGACCCATACATAGTCGTACCTTGAGTGGTGCACATTTTAAAGGCACTGTAATTCTTGAAATTATTAACACTTTACTAACACGGAAATGGCTTTATTATTTTAGTAGATTATAAAAGTAAGGCATGTACATCATAAGCTGGCAATGCACAGTGATTAAAAGCAAAGAGGTTAGAATCCATTAGACTTAGGAGCAAAATCCTGATCCATCTAATAAACGTCAGCTGCCGTCTGCTTTCCTGTGGATGCTTTCAGAGAATATCTATCAGAACTAACTCTGCTGCCAAGTGTGGCTTTTATTCTTGTTCTCTGTTCTTTGGCACCTTGTTAAAAAGTTCTAGACTCTTACCAATCACTGTCTGGTTGTGCAGACTTGGGCAAATGACCTAACTTCTCTATGTCTGTGTCAGCCTCTACATAAAGAATCATGATGTCTGCCTCACATTTGCTCATTGATTCATTGAGCCAATATATATTGTGCACCTGCTATGTGCTAGACAGTGTTCTAGGCACTGGGGAGAAAATGGTGAACGAGAAAAAGTAGGTCCCTCATCTCATGGAGCATTTATTCTAGCAAGAGAAGCAAATAATGAACAAGTAAATAAAGTCATTGCAAAAAGTGATGTGCTACAAAGAAAATAAAACAGGGCAATAGGATAGAGAGTAGATGGGGTGAGTGGGGTGGGACAGAGGGGCATCAGACAGTGTGGTCAGTGAAGAGATGGCATTTGGTTGAGACACAGGAGATGAAACGGTTTTTGTAGAAGGAAGGTTGCCAGCTATGTGGCAATCAGGAGCAAGAGCACAACCAAGCAGAGGAAACAGCAAATGCAAAGGCTTGAGATAGGAATGTACTTGGTACGTTGCAGCTGAGAAACAAAACAGCAGGACAGTGTGGGCTGATACACAGCAAGCATCGTGAAAACAGGCAGTAAAGGAAGCTGAGGAGTTAGGCAGGACTCAGAGCATATAGGGCACAGGGTCAGGGAGGTGTTACTATTATCATTGCTATGAATTGACAAACCCAGATAAGGATGTAGAAAAAAATAAAAGTTACCCATAGCCCAGACATAACCATTGTTAACATTTTGGTATATTCTAGACCTTTTTAAATACATGTGTGTGCATTCACTCACACACACAGATACACACTCACGCAAGGATGGGATTATGCTAGTTAACCTTTAATACATACATTTTGGCTCCCCAGTCACACTTTTAACTCCTTGAGGAGCCTTCCCTCTATCTCTCATGTGGTTTCGCACTCTGAGAGGCAGGCAATGAATACAGACTTACAGAAGAAAGCAAAGAACTAGACAGAGGCTATCTTTACACTGCAAGTAGGGCATTTTCGGCCACACTGTTAGGGATCACTTACCAAATGTATTAACTTATTAATTGGGCTTCTATTGAGCATTTACAATGCTACTGTTGAGGATACCAAAATGAGCAAAATACACCACACTTTCCTCCATGCCAACCTCAGCACCATCCTGGAACTTAGAACAGAAGGGCTCCTGCCTTGGATTCCACACCCTAGAGAGCCCTTCTCTGGCTGTGTGGCTCCTCCATATGCATATTGCACAGGGCAAGAGATGCGCCCACGTTGAGTTGCAAAAACCCTATCCTGGACCAATTCCAAGAGTGTTTAAGCTTGGATTACCAATTTCGGACCTTTCCTGTTTTGCTCTATGGTCTATACCACGAATCCAAATGGTTCTTTTTCTTGGCTCCCCATGAGATGCTCCCGGATCTCAGCCTTTCCTTCATGCTCTAACATCACATTTTGTCTTTTTTTTTTTTTTTTTTTTTGTGACCGGAAAGGGGATCGCAACCCTTGGCTTGGTGTCGCCCGAACTGTGCTCAGCCAGTGAGCGCACCGGCCATTCCTATATAGGATCCCAACCCACGGCGGGAGCGCCGCTGCACTCCCAGTGCCGCACTCTCCCGAGTGTGCCACGGGGTCGGCCCCAACATCACATTTTGGGCTGCAAACTGTAATATTTGCAATTTACAAGTCTGGTTTCCCAGTAACATTGTAAGTTTCTTGTGGGGAGGAGTCATGTCTCAATTATCTTTGCATTTATTCTCACAGCCTCTAGCAAAATGCCATGCCTAATGCTTGGTACTACTTTCATGTAAAATATTACCAGTAAATTTTCCACCACTGAAAGTCATTGGAAAGCCTGATGCTCCTCCAGCAAAGTCACTCATCATTAGAGCAACCTTCCCAGGCAGCCTTCCCCCATTGGGTCTGGTGCAGTCTACTGTATTGAGTATTTTATGACCTGTGGAGAAACAAAGAAGGATGGGTATTCAAGATGAAATCTAGAACACTGTAGTCTGAATTCCCAAGCTGGCAAGGTCTTCCAAGTACAGACTTTATAATTTGACTTATTTGATTACAGAAGAATTGCTTATGTCCAAGAAAAAACAAAGAGAGCAAGATTTCAAAGCCTAGTCTCCAATAGTGTATTCTGAATTTTCAAATGAATAAATTCATCCCATTTGACTTGGTGGATTCTGGGTATCTCATGAAGACAATTAGCTTGATTCCACTCTGGATTGTAGATGGGCTGCCTTCCCCAACCATCTCCAGATGTTGAGTCCAAAGGAATCAAGGGAGGAGAGACTAGATCAACACAAATCCCTCTGTCTTTTGAAAATTCTATGCAAAGCTCATATTCAAGTGATCGTTGGGGTGGTAAGGCAATCTTCTCATATGACAGGCAGAAATGTATGATTATAGTACCTGATGATATTTCAAGGTGAAAGTAACAAGATATTTATTCAATAAAGGTAGTTTTGAAGAAATTACTATAGGTGAAATATAAAATATTTGTTGCCTTATGAAAAAAAGCTTTGCACCTGTCACTACCTAGACTACATTACTGGTAATTCATTCTCTGGAAAGATTACCTGAAAGATAGCTCATTTTTTTCTAAGACAAGGATATAATATACTATATCCTCTGAAAATGAAGATGGAAGAAGATGAACATAGAATGAAATTTCACATGGCTATTGCTATCCTTCCTACCAAGAGTATTTTTCATTTTTCTTTGTTGATGAGGATGAGAAAGTACCTTTGTACTCCACAATAATACAAGTGTCCATCTCAGGATGAATGCCATCCATCAAAATCATGAATCGAAGATTTTTGTCTACCTGAAATGTAACAATAAAATCAACAACATGTATGTCAGTTTGGCTTTTAATTCAATATTTGAGAAGGTTGTCACCTTTTCTGGAAAGATTGGCACATCAGACCTTAAATGTGAAAAATCCCCTTATTCAGAATTGGATTTCTTAGCCTGTCTTATAGGGATATTGTATTAGTAAATGGAAAGACAAGCATCTTTTACCTAGGACAGTGATGTTCAACATCTAAAGCTCAAATAAAGGTTAAATTTACACGGTACCACGCACAGACAACATTGGCCATTTTTTCCCTTAACCTTAAGATGACTATGTCACCTAAAATTCATCCCATAAAGCATAACTGGAAAGTGTGGAAAGAAAACAGATTTCAGACCTGCTGCCATACTCCAAATGGTACCACATTGATATTAGTCAACTGGACACCACTCTGACTCAGATTCCAAAATACAGGTCTTTCAGTGTTTCCAACATAAATGGGAATATCTGGTCTTCTCCCAACGAGCTTCTTCAGTGTGGGGTAGCTAGGATCAGAAGGATGAAAAGGTTAAAAGGTGAAAAAAATAGGATCATCTAGTATGAGAGACAGTTTACCCTTCATACCACATGTTGACCAAGAAGCGAGGAATGAAAAAGCCAGACTCTCACCAGAGTCCAGAGAAGAGTTTCTGCTCAAAGTTGACTATAACGGTGAGAGGAATTTACTAGGAGATTCCTCTTTATCGTTAGAGCACACCATATACCGTGGTGTGTACATCAACGAGCCGTGCAAGTTCCACTTTCCACACCGATGCTGCTTTGAGTACGGGTAGTTCTTTTTTTTTTTATTTATTTATTTATTTTATTTTTTATTTTTTATTTTTTTATACTTTTATTATGTCGATATACATTGTAGCTGATTATTGCTCCCCATCACCAAAACCTCCCTCCCTTCTCCCTCCCCCTCCCCCCCAACAATGTCCTTTCTGTTTGCTTGTTGTATCAACTTCAAATAATTGTGGTTGTTATATCTTCTTCCCCCCCCCTCCGGTTTGTGTGTGTGTGTGTGTATGTGTGTGTGTGAATTTATATATTAATTTTTAGCTCCCTCCAATAAGTGAGAACATGTGGTATTTCTCTTTCTGTGCCTGACTTGTTTCACTTAATATAATTCTCTCAAGGTCCATCCATGTTGTTGCAAATGGCAGTATTTCATTCGTTTTTATAGCTGAGTAGTATTCCATTGTGTAGATGTACCACATTTTCCGTATCCACTCATCTGATGATGGGCATTTGGGCTGGTTCCAACTCTTGGCTATTGTAAAGAGTGCTGCGATGAACATTGGGGAACAGGTATACCTTCGACTTGATGATTTCCATTCCTCTGGGTATATTCCCAACAGTGGGATAGCTGGGTCGTATGGTAGATCTATTTGCAATTGTTTAAGGAACCTCCATACCATTTTCCATAGAGGCTGCACCATTTTGCAGTCCCACCAACAATGTATGAGAGTTCCTTTTTCTCCGCAGCCTCGCCAGCATTTATCGTTCAGAGTCTTTTGGATTTTAGCCATCCTAACTGGGGTTAGATGGTATCTCAATGTGGTTTTGATTTGCATTTCCCGGATGCTGAGTGATGTTGAGCATTTTTTCATATGTCTGTTGGCCATTTGTATATCTTCCTTAGAGAAATGCCGACTTAGCTCTTTTGCCCATTTTTTAATTGGGTTGCTTGTTTTCTTCTTGTAAAGTTGTTTGAGTTCCTTATATATTCTGGATATTAATCCTTTGTCAGATGTATATTTTACAAATATTTTCTCCCACTCTGTTGGTTGTCTTTTAACTCTTTTAATTGTTTCTTTTGCTGTGCAGAAGCTTTTTAGTTTGATATAATCCCATTTGTTTATTTTTCCTTTGGTTGCCCGTGCTTTTGGGGTCGTATTCATGAAGTCTGTGCCCAGTCCTATTTCCTGAAGTGTTTCTCCTATGTTTTCTTTAAGAAGTTTTATTGTCTCAGGGTGTATATTTAAATCCTTAATCCATTTTGAGTTGATTTTAGTATACGGTGAGAGGTATGGATCTAGTTTCATTCTCCTGCATATCGATATCCAGTTATCCCAGCACCACTTGCTGAAGAGGCAGTCCCTTCCCCAGTGAATAGGCTTGGTGCCTTTGTCAAAGATCAGATGGCAGTAAGTGTGTGGGTTGATTTCTGGATTCTCTGTTCTATTCCATTGGTCAGTGTGTCTGTTTTTATGCCAGTACCATACTGTTTTGGTTATTATAGCTTTGTAGTATAGCTTAAAGTCAGGTAGTGTTATGCCTCCAGCTTTATTTTTTTTGCTGAGCATTGCTTTGGCTATTCGTGGTCTTTTATTGTTCCATATAAATGTCTGAATAGTTTTTTCCATTTCTGAGAAAAATGTCTTTGGAATTTTGATGGGTATTGCATTGAATTTGTATATCACTTTGGGTAGTATGGACATTTTCACTATGTTGATTCTTCCAATCCAAGAGCATGGGATATCTTTCCATCTTCTTGTATCCTCTCTAATTTCTCTCAGCAGTGGTTTGTAGTTCTCATTATAGAGATTTTTCACCTCCTTGGTTAACTCTATTCCTAAGTATTTTATTTTTTTGGTGGCTATTGTAAATGGGCAGGCTTTCTTGATTTCTCCTTCTGCATGTTCACTATTGGAGAAAAGAAATGCTACTGATTTTTGTGTGTTGATTTTGTATCCTGCTACTGTGCTGAAATCATTTATCAATTCCAACAGTTTTTTTGTAGAGGTTTTAGGCTGTTCGATATATAGGATCATGTCATCTGCAAACAGGGACAGTTTGACTTCATCTTTTCCAATCTGGATGCCCTTTATTTCCTTCTCTTCTCTGATTGCTCTGGCTAGTACTTCCAACACTATGTTGAATAGGAGTGGTGAGAGTGGGCATCCTTGTCTAGTGCCTGTTCTTAAAGGAAAAGCTTTCAGCTTTTCCCCATTCAGGATGATATTGGCAGTGGGTTTGGCGTATATGGCTTTAATTATGTTGAGATACTTTCCCTCTATACCTAACTTATAGAGGGTCTTTGTCATGAATGAGTGCTGAACTTTATCAAATGCTTTTTCAGCATCTATAGAGATGATCATATGGTCCTTGTGTTTGATTTTATTAATATGGTGTATCACATTTATTGATTTGCGTATGTTGAACCAACCTTGCATCCCTGGGATGAATCCCACTTGATCGTGATGAATAATTTTTCGTATGTGTTGCTGTATTCTGTTTGCTAGTATTTTAGTGAGGATTTTTGCATCTATATTCATCAAGGATATCGGCCTGTAGTTTTCTTTTTTGGTTATATCTTTACCTGGTTTTGGTATCAGGATGATGTTTGCTTCATAGAATGAGTTTGGGAGATTTGCGTCCGTTTCAATCTTTTGGAATAGTTTGTAAAGAATCGGTGTCAATTCCTCTTTGAATGTTTGGTAAAATTCTGCTGTGAATCCATCTGGTCCTGGGCTTTTCTTTGTTGGGAGCCTTCTGATAACAGCTTCAATCTCCTTTATTGTTATTGGTCTGTTCAAATTTTCTACGTCTTCACGGTTCAGTTTTGGGAGCTTGTGTGTGTCCAGAAATTTATCCATTTCCTCCAGATTTTCAAATTTGTTGGCGTATAGTTGTTTATAGTAGTCTCGAATGATTCCTTGTATTTCAGATGAATCAGTTGTAATATCGCCTTTTTCATTTCTAATTTTTGTTATTTGAGTCTTCTCTCTTCTTTTTTTTGTTAGCCATGCTAATGGTTTGTCAATTTTATTTATCTTTTCCAAAAACCAACTTTTTGATTCGTTGATCTTTTGAATTGTTTTTTGGTTTTCAATTTCATTCAGTTCTGCTCTGATCTTAATGATTTCTTTCCGTCTGCTAACTGTAGGATTGGATTGTTCTTGTTTTTCTAGTTCTTTAAGGTGAAGTGTTAGGTTGTTCACTTGCCATCTTTCCATTCTTCTGAAGTGAGCATTTAATGCAATAAATTTTCCCCTCAATACTGCTTTTGCAGTATCCCACAGGTTTTGGTATGATGTATCATTGTTTTCATTAGTTTCAATAAACTTTTTGATTTCCTGCTTGATTTCTTCTTGGACCCATATGTCATTAAGTAGAATGCTGTTTAATTTCCATGTGTTTGTATACTTTCCAGAGTTTTGTTTGTTATTAATTTCTAGTTTTAATCCATTGTGGTCTGAGAAGATACATGGGATAATTCCAATTTTTTTGAATTTATTGAGACTTGATTTGTGACCTAATATGTGATCTATCCTGGAGAATGATCCATGTGCTGATGAGAAGAATGAATATTCTGAGGTTGTTGGGTGGAATGTTCTGTAGATATCTGCCAATTCCAATTGGTCTAGAGTCTTGTTTAGATCTTGTGTTTCTCTACTGATTCTTTGCCTAGATGATCTGTCTAATATTGACAGTGGAGTGTTCAGGTCCCCTGCTATTATGGTATTAGTGTCTATTTCCTTCTTTAGGTCTATTAGAGTTTGTTTTATAAATCTGGCTGCTCCAACATTGGGTGTGTACATATTTATGATTGTTATGTCTTCTTGATGGATCAGTCCTTTTATCATTAAGTAGTGTCCCTCATTGTCTCTTTTTATGGTTTTTAGTTTAAAGTCTATTTTGTCAGATATAAGAATAGCCACTCCAGCTCGTTTTTCTTTTCTGTTTGCATGGTAAATCTTTTTCCATCCTTTCACTCTTAGTCTGTGTGAATCTTTATGGGTGAGGTGGGTCTCTTGTAGGCAGCATATAGTTGGGTCCTGCTTTTTGATCCAGTCAGCCAGTCTGTGTCTTTTAATTGGGGAATTTAAGCCTTTAACATTAAGAGTTGTTATTGAAAGGTGTTGATTTATTCCTAGCATTTTATTGGTTGTTTGGTTGTCTTAGGTGTCTTTTGTTCCTTGCTTTCTGATTTACTGTTTGGTTTCTTTGTTTGTTGGTTCCTTAGGTTGTAGGTAGTGTTTTTGTTAGCTTGTTTTCTCTTCATGAATGCCATTTTTATTGTACTAGCGGGTTTAGATTTTTCTTAGGTTTTTATGGCAGTGGTAGTTATTTTTCAGGAACCAAACCCAGTACTCCCTTGAGGATTTCTTGTAAGGGTGGTCTTGTGGTAGTGAACTCCCGCAGTTTTTGTCTGAGAAATATACTATTTGCCCCTCATTTCGGAAGGATAGCCTTGCAGGGTAGAGTATTCTTGGCTGGCAATCTTTGTCTTTTAGTATTTTGAAAATATCATCCCATTCCTTTCTAGCTTTTAGGGTTTGTGATGAAAAGTCTGATGTTAACCTGATTGGGGCTCCCTTATAGGTGATTTGACGCTTCTCTCTTGCAGCTTTTAAGATTCTCTCTTTGTCTCTGAGTTTTGCCAATTTGACTATGACATGTCTTGGGGAAGGCCTTTTTGGGTTGAATACGTTTGGAGATCGTTGAGCTTCCTGGATCTGAAGATCTGTGATTTTTCCTATACCTGGGAAGTTTTCTGCCACTATTTTGTTGAATATGTTTTCAATGGAATCTCCATTTTCCTCCCCTTCTGGAATACCCATGACTCGGATATTTGAACGCTTGAGGTTGTCTAATATCTCTCTCAGATTTTCTTCCATGTCCTTGATTCTTTTTTCTTTCTTTTTGTCTGCTTGTGTTATTTCAAACAGCCCATCTTCAAGCTCAGAGGTTCTCTCTTCAACTTCGACAAGCCTGCTGGTTAAACTCTCCGTTGTGTTTTTTATTTCGCTGAATAACTTCTTCAGTTCAGCAAGTTCTGCTACATTTTATTTCAGGACATTGATTTCCTTGTATATTTCCTCTTTCAGATCCTGTATACTTTTCCTCATTTCATCATGATGTCTAGCTGAGTTTTCTTGTATCTCATTCAGTTTCCTTAGAATTATCACTCGAAATTCCTTGTCAGTTATTTCAAGGGCTTCTTGTTCTATAGGATCTAGAGTATGAGATTTATTAACTTTTGGTGGTGTACTTTCTTGATTTTTTGTATTTCTGGTGTCTTTTTTTTGGTGTTTATTCATTGTGGCAGGGGGTTTCACAGTCCACCGGTTTGAGACTAATGACTAACTAGGATGTTGCTGTGGTTGCCAATTTGGTATGGCTCCCACCGTGACTGCTCAGTTGGCCTCTAGTGTCTTGTGTGTGTGGTTGCCTCGGGTCTTGGGCTTCTCCGGGGATCCACCTTTCTGGTCAGCTTGTACTCTGCTGGGCTGGTGGATCACGTACCACAGGGTGTGTGATCTCTGTTGAGCTTTCACTTTCTGTACAGGACTTCTCCCCGTTCCGTGTGCTCTGGCCCAGGCTGTTAGATCGTGCAGTGGCGACCCCACCGGGTGTGTGGTTTCTGTCGAGTCTCCGCCTCCCTGGCCGCACGTCTCCCCCCTCTGTGCACACTGTGCTGGGCTGGGGTGTGTCTTCTGCACCCCTCGTCTATCAGCTGGGCCTTCAAGACCCTGCTCATCACCGCCTCGCCCGGGAAGTCTACCAGGTTTCTGCTAGGCACAGACGACTGGTCTCTCTGGGTGCCTTTGTAGCACTGTGTAGATCTTTCTCGGGTCTTGTTCACCTTTGTATCCCCCCGGTATAAACCGAGTCTAGTGCCCGCCTGCAGCCTGCTCTCCGGCAGGTTCAAGCCGACCTGGGAACTCTCCTGCCACACTATTCCCAACCAGAAATTCGTTAGGCTTTTTTCCAAACTGGTGGTCGCAGAGATGGTATCTGCCTCCCAGTAACAGGAAGTTTACCGGGGCCGGAGTCCAGGGTGTGGTGGAGTGACAGTCGGCCCGCCCGGAGTACGGGTAGTTCTAACAGAAGGAACACAGCAGAAAAAGTCACGTGGCAGAGGTTGCTGGCAGGCGAAGATCTCCATGATCTTTATTTGTTCTCATTGCTCCAGTAGCAGCTCCCGGTAAAAGATAGCACTGGGACATAGTATGGGATAAGAAGAACCTACGAGTCACTACCACTGGTGGGGAGGGGGTAAGTTCTTCAACCTTCAGTGATTGATAGCTACACCTTGATGTGCAGAATGTGTTATCTATCTTTTAGGAGGGTCAGAGTCACCAGCTATGCAAAACAGTAAAATTTAGTGTATGGGAAAACTACATTTAACATTTTTATTAAGCCCAACTCAATACATAATCAATCATCTAAGTATTTTTGAATACCTTCACACATTAAGTCAACTTTCACTTATTGAGCATTCATTATATAAAAGGGTTGTTACAACACGGTGGTGTGTAGGAGAAAGAGGAATAATAAATAAATGATTAGGTACCTGTTATAGCTCAAACATGGCACTAGACACCTTCACATGCTAGTTTATTTGATTTGCAGAAAAAAGCTCTGACTTTTTTTGTTTGTAGATGAGAAAACATATTCAGAAACATACGAATAACAAATAGCAAACTGGTATTCAAATCTGGAATTTCTGATTCTACAACTAATGCTTGTTCTATTAAAAGACAGTCTGTAAGTTTAATGAATATACTATCTGGTTTAAGAATCAGACTTGTAACCAAGGAGGTGAAAAATCTCTATAATGAGAACTACAAACCACTGCTGAGAGAAATTAGAGAGGATACAAGAAGATGGAAAGATATTCCATGCTCTTGAATTGGAAGAATCAACATAGTGAAAATGTCCATACTACCCAAAGTGATATACAAATTCAATGCAATCCCCATCAAAATTCCAAAGACATTTTTCTCAGAAATGGAAAAAACTATTCAGACATTTATATGGAACAATAAAAGACCACAAATAGCCAAAGCAATGCTCAGCAAAAAAAATAAAGCTGGAGGCATAACACTACCTGACTTTAAGCTATACTACAAAGCTATAATAACCAAAACAGTATGGTACTGGCATAAAAACAGACACACTGACCAATGGAATAGAATAGAGAATACAGAAATCAACCCACACACTTACTGCCATCTGATCTTTGACAAAGGCACCAAGCCTATTCACTGGGGAAGGGACTGCCTCTTCAGCAAGTGGTGCTGGGATAACTGGATATCGATATGCAGGAGAATGAAACTAGATCCATACCTCTCACTGTATACTAAAATCAACTCAAAATGAATTAAGGATTTAAATATACACCCTGAGACAATAAAACTTCTTAAAGAAAACATAGGAGAAACACTTCAGGAAATAGGACTGGGCACAGACTTCATGAATACGACCCCAAAAGCACGGGCAACCAAAGGAAAAATAAACAAATGGGATTATATCAAACTAAAAAGCTTCTGCACAGCAAAAGAAACAATTAAAAGAGTTAAAAGACAACCAACAGAGTGGGAGAAAATATTTGCAAAATATACATCTGACAAAGGATTAATATCCAGAATATATAAGGAACTCAAACAACTTTACAAGAAGAAAACAAGCAACCCAATTAAAAAATGGGCAAAAGAGCTAAGTCGGCATTTCTCTAAGGAAGATATACAAATGGCCAACAGACATATGAAAAAATGCTCAACATCACTCAGCATCCGGGAAATGCAAATCAAAACCACATTGAGATACCATCTAACCCCAGTTAGGATGGCTAAAATCCAAAAGACTCTGAACGATAAATGCTGGCGAGGCTGCGGAGAAAAAGGAACTCTCATACATTGTTGGTGGGACTGCAAAATGGTGCAGCCTCTATGGAAAATGGTATGGAGGTTCCTTAAACAATTGCAGATAGATCTACCATACGACCCAGCCATCCCACTGTTGGGAATATACCCAGAGGAATGGAAATCATCAAGTCGAAGGTATACCTGTTCCCCAGTGTTCATCGCAGCACTCTTTACAATAGCCAAGAGTTGGAACCAGCCCAAATGCCCATCATCAGATGAGTGGATACGGAAAATGTGGTACATCTACACAATGGAATACTACTCAGCTATAAAAACGAATGAAATACTGCCATTTGCAACAACATGGATGGACCTTGAGAGAATTATATTAAGGGAAACAAGTCAGGCACAGAAAGAGAAATATCACATGTTCTCACTTATTGGAGGGAGCTAAAAATTAATATATAAATTCACACACACACATACACACACACACACACACAAACCGGGGGGGGGGAAAGAAGATATAACAACCACAATTATTTGAAGTTGATACAACAAGCAAACAGAAAGGACATTGTTGGGGGGGAGGGGGGGAGGGAGAAGGGAGGGAGGTTTTGGTGATGGGGAGCAATAATCAGCTACAATGTATATCGACAAAATAAAATTAAAAAAAAAAAAGAATCAGACTTGTACACAGAGTATAATGTCAGGTGAAAGAAGATATGTAATCCTAAAAAACGTACAAACAAATCCTGCATATCAGCACTTATCAACTGTACTAATTTTCAAGTTCCAGCACTGTGGCAAAAGCTATCCAAATGAAGTCGAATCCAGGAGGAAAAAATCAGTAGGGTTTCTCCTCGAAAACAAAGGATTCACAAAATAGGGATTCTTTGAACATACCTTCAATCTCCAGACTCAGCAACTAAATCTTGTGTTTTAAAGAACTTTGGGAGTTAGGATAAATTGCTCTAAAATGGGTGTTTACTGCTTTGTGAAAGCTCTTGTAATCCTGAAATGATGCAAGTTTAGTTCCAGGAGCCTTGTGTGGGACAAAGGTATCATGCAATAGGTATCATGCCAAAAAAAGTATGTTTTTAATTGTAGAACCACAATACCCTAGTGAGTTATGATCAATTAAGAAGTGTTTTGCAAGTAATTTGTTACTATATCAGTTAAGTTTTTAAACCATTTTCTTAGAAAAAAATTAATCAGAGCATTATATTCATGCCTTAGAGTTCCCAAATGCTTTAAAACAGAAAATCAAAGGGCCAATCAACCATGACCAACATGTTATCCCTAGTCATGGACATTTCTCTTGAAGTATGTCCTACATCTGAACTTTGTTATGTGGAGTCACAGAAAAAAAAAATGAAATTGCTTCATTAGAACATTGTGGGCATTGCTATGTGTTTATATCAGCAAGCTGGTAGAAGTGATAAAGATATCAAAACAACGATGAAGAAACATGACACCACACTTACGCAAAGGAACTGAAAATATGATAACTCAGTTAATTTGCTACTATGTGTGGTGTCTCAAGTGAAAGTTCTTTCTCCCTCCTTTCTGATTACCTGAGTTAGGGAAGTGGCACTTCTTATCATCAGTATCATATTGCCTTGGTTTCAATGAAGTCTTGGACAAGGTCAACTCAGGGTTAATCTGTTGGGAGCTCAGTGTTAGGATGCTGGAAATCAGGGGTTGGCAAATCACAGCATGTGGGCAAATCCGATCTGCTGCTTGTTTGCTTGTTTTTGTACAACCTTGCAAGCTAGGGATGGTGTTTACCTTTTTAAATAGTTGTAAAGAAGATCAAAAGGACAATAATATTTTGTAATACATGAACGTTATATGATATTCAAATATCATTACTCATAAATAAAGTTTTATTGGAACACAGTTAGTCTCATTCAGGACTGTCTATGGCTGCTTTTGTCTATGGCAGCAGAGTTGAGTTGTTGTGACACTGAGCATATGGCTTGTAAGCCTGAAATATTTACACTCTGGCCTTTTATAGAAAATGAGTGCTGATTCCTGCTACACATGTTGAACTCAAAAGGGAAGCCAACTTTGATGTCTCTTAAACTTAGATTTGCACCAAACGGCCTTAGGTTGGGAAGTGAGAGGATAGGGAGGGTTATTAAGCCCTATCCTACTTCCCGCAATAGCTCTTTCTTCACTCCCAATGGTGCAAAGTGTGGAAGTACTTCTAAAAGTATGAAATTGCTAAGCAAATGTAAATATTTATCATAATTAGTCCTCTTTTCTTCATCCCAACTGAACCTACTTCAAAGTGAGAAGGACGTAAAAGAATCTGCAAACATTTTATGCCTTTCCTGCAGCATTTTCTTAAGAGTCCAGTGCTCAGGGCTTCATTACCTCAGGTGGTCTGAGTGCATGTGACTGATGTAAATTAGGTCTGCTTTGCACAGCCTCTCCAGCCAATCAGATGGAGGCTCATGTAGCAACCACCATCCTCGGGCAAAAGCAGGACCCGTCAACCAAGGGTCAAACACCATTCTCTTGTCTCCCAACTTGAGGTCCATGCAGGCATGTGTGAGATATGTTACCTGTTAGAAGAAAGTGAGATTCCTGTTATTGAATTATTACTGGCCAGCTACAATGAACTGAAAGGTTTTGCCTAGTTAGCTCACAAGTGCGGTTGGATAACTTTGCTCCTAAACATGGTCAGGCAAAATCCTGGATTCAAGTACAACTCAATAGGAGCTTCTAACAGAACACGATTCCCAGCACAGATCATGACCTTATTAGAACAGAAATCTCGTGGTTGGTTTTAGGTGTCAAACCAATTGATTTCCCTAGTTTTACTCTATTTAAATTAGCTCCTAAACACTTATTTGTGGGCTGCACTGCTAAATATCTTTTGTGACCAGTCCTTCAAAGTAGTTTACAAGGAAAGGCAGTTAGAGATGTTAGGACAAGTATTTGGGGATTTAAATGCCAGAGTAGGAATGAGGAGTGAATAGGAGGACGATGAGTGATTCCCAGTGGGTTTGGGACAGGCACAGCCACACAGACTGGCTGACAACTGGCTAAACAGGTTTGCAAGTCTTTCTCCTATGAATTACCTTCTAAATTTCCCCTCCGGGAAGCCTAAGTCCTCTGAGAATGGCCACAAACAATGACTTAGAGACAGGCACAGACCAGGAAATTTCCAATCAATTCCTCATTCCCTTGCATGGCCTGACACATCCCTGGAAAAGGAGTGTATGGAGAAGCAGAGACAAAGGTAACAGGAACTCCAATGTGAGAAGCCAACAAAATGGGTGAGGAGAGGTCAAGGAATAAATTAGTTTTTATTATGTCTATTCTGGGCAAATTCCCATTTGTTTCCTAAGTAACTGCTCAAATATACACAAGCTTCCCAAGTATACAAGTACATGAAAATAAATTATTGATTGCTTATCACAAACTATTAAAGTGTTTCTTCTGGAGGAAACTCTCTTCTAAAGCTGGAAAAATGCACAAGAAGATTTGTAAAAGATCTTAGGGTGACAGGCAGAAATTTAAAACTAGCCATTCTATCCAACAGTGTCTGACATCAAGGGTAATTTCTGAACTTCCTCCACTAGTTTTGCATGAGTCTCCTTTGGGTACGCCTCTAAAGTTTCACTTTTTTTTTTTTCTGGATGTATTTCCTTGTAATCTCTGCCAAGTTCGGGAGTTCCTTAATGTGCTGAAAAGTTCAGAATGATTTTATCATAAACAATGTTTTATATACATTACATGGACCTCTTAGTTTTATAGATTACTATAATTTTAATGTTTCCTTACCTGAACTTCTCCAAAAGCCAAATCTTCAGGAGATCTGGGGTTTAAATCCCAGGGGTTAGGAGGATTCAGTTCTAAAAGTAAGAGTCCATTGTTTTCATCCATTTCAACAACTAGAACCAAATGGGAACAAATCTGGATTAATGACAAAAATGATTTTTAAAGAGTGCCAAAAATCATAAGAAATCAAAACAAAGGGCAGTACTTACTTGCGTCAAGAAATAGCTAAGACAGCTTAGGGCCAATGCCACTTCATTTCCTTATTCATATTATTCTTAAGAAACTCATGAGATCTGAGCGGTATCAGTGACACGCACACACTCGCACACACACACACAACTCCATTACTTCTAAATGAATGGTTGATAGAGATGAGTTCAAGGTGCTCCTGGAGGGTACAGGAAGGAGCACCTGGTCTGCTTGCAAGGGTCAAAGCAAATTTCAACTAGGAAGCAATCCTCCAGCTAGACGTGAAAGATGAGGTATTTGGAGGAGACAGAAGAAATATGATGACATGAGGCAAAAGGGATGAGAGAACAACAGTGCAGAGGCACAGAGGCAAGGGAGAGTTCGGTAGTCACAAAGTGACTGGGAATTTATGACCGAGGAAAACAGTGTTTGAGTCAGGCAGGATAGATCGGCCAGAGTAGATTGCGAAGGACCCTAGATACCATGCTAGAGGATTTGGATTTTATCTCATGGCAGTCAGGGGTCAATGAAGAATTTTAAGCAATTGTGGCAGACACTGCTGGTGGTCTGCATGAAATCCATTCTCCTTCTTGCTTACAATTGGCATCTTAATTTTATTAGGGGTAGTGATATGGCTACCTGGTGATTGTGATTTTCCAAGACCCTTGCAATTACAAATGGCCATAGACATAGCTCTTGTATACAAGATGCATAGTTCTGGCCAGTGAGATGTGAACAGAAGTCTTCTAGTGGGGTTTCCAGGAACACTGTTATTTTGCTGATGAAGAGGGACAAACTCAAGGGACCTGCACCATTTGCCCTTCAACTTTCTCCCCTCTTGTTTGGAACTTGGTTGCCATGCCTGGAGGAGCAGAAGCCACTCTGAGACCCTGAGGAAAACAGCCACATACTAAGGATGTCAAAGCAGGACGATAGAAGGAACCTGGCTTTTGGATGAACCATGGAACATCCATACTTCCCAGGACTACCTGCTTTCCAACTTCTTGTGATGTGGGAGAAACAACCACCTATATAATCAAACTACTGTTTGGGGTGGGGGTTCTGTTTCATGCAGCCAAAAGCAATCCCTAACTGCAAGACTGTAATTAAATCAGGACTTATCTTTAGAAAGATCACTGTGAGAGACATGGGGAAGATCAACAGGAGGGAGGCAAGACCACGGTGGAGATCTGTCACCATCGTGTCAGGAGGTCATCAGAGAGGTGCAGAGGGGCTTGGGCTTAGGAGACAGATGGCCTTGTTTGGAACCTTTGCTTTCCCACCTACTAGCTGGGTGACCTTGAGCAAGTTACTTAATTTCTCCACTTTTCAGTGTCTTCATCTGTAACCTTAGCTACCTCCAAGGATACTTAATCCTAATAAACACCAGCAATTGAATTAATTGCTAAATGAAAGTAAATGCAGTCCTACACCAAGGCGGTCCCTGTTGACATGGTATCTCTGCCCTGACCTCCAAGCCAGGTACTTTCCCAGTTCCCTCAAAAATAGAAAAACTGTTTTATCTACACTTTTCAAATGAATATTAAGTGTACTCACTTTAAGACAACGGCTTGTGGTGGAACTAAGGTAAAAACTATCCATGAAATGAAAAATGCTCCATTTTAGAACTTTTCCCAGTAGTAGTAAACAAGACTTATATATGTCTGTCAAACTTCAATTTTCTAAGTCATCTTGAGGGACCATGACAAGAAAAAGGTTGAAAATTTAAGGATTTACCTCCCCTAAAGCCTTTTTTTCTCTTCCCTGCTTTGCTCTCATGGCTGTGCACTTTTACTACACATCTCTGACCCTGACAAATTGATGGCTCATTTGGAAGATCTGCCTGGAAAGCTCTCCCCAGTTATCAGCATTACTCAGTCACTGGCTTCAATGGGGACTCATATGGCACTCTATCAGAGAGGACTTCCTGACCACTTGCCTCAAAGAGCGCTCTCTGGCCCACAGCAGTCCTATCCCTCTCCAGCCTTTTAACCCCCCTTACTTTCTTCCCAGCTTTTATCATCACTAGACACGTTATATATTGTTTGCTGATGGTCTATCTCCTCGACAAGACTGCAAGCTCCATGAGCGTTGGAACTGTCTTTTGTTTGCTGTGGGATCAATAGTGTGCCAAGAACAATATCTGGCTCACAACAAGATTTATTAAATATTTGAGTTAAATGATTACTTAATGGTCTTAGTTTCATTTCTCCCAAGACTGTCTTGGGACTGCATGGCCCCATCTCTCAACTTAGACACTGCTCCTGCCCAGGCTTGGCACTGTAAGTTGGGAAATTTAAATATAGGATAATTTCAATATAAGTTAAAAATAAAATGTACTACTCCCCCTTCGTTGTTAAAAAAGCACTTTGAAAACTAGAAACATGATTGCACCAGATGTCTCCCACTGGTCCCTGCAGACCCACACTCCTCCACCATATCTACCCTTGTCCACCCGCTGTCTGCTTCAGGAAGTTGTCCTATACAGACTGCACTAAAGGGTTCCCTTATCCTCTGCCTTCCAGGTGAGTTTGGCCATCGGGAAGCCCCGGTGTGAATCTGGTGAGAGAGCTCAGTGAGGTTGGGCTTTTATTCCTCTGACTCTCTCCCTGGATGGTCACTTTGACCCAGCTGTACTCTGGGCACGGACAGATGTCATTGCTCCTCTCATAGAAGCCATTCCTTTACAACTCTCTTATTGCAGATTCTGGAAACTGCTCCTTCTCTTCCCTTTGGGCTTAAAGATGGACAACTGGGCTGCTATGAAGTTCATGTGACTGCACCTTCCCCAGTGGCTCTCCCACATCCACACCTCATAACAAGTGCTTTTGTAAATTCACCCTCCTCAAATTATCCTAATTTGTTGCCATCTGTTTTCCTTTTGCAAACTTAATTAATACAACAATAGAGAATAGCTATCCTTAAGATCTACTCTCAGCAAATTTTAAATATTCTCACCACATGCCAAAAAAATCATTAACTACGTGAGGTGATGGACATATTAATCAGCTTGACAGTGGTAATGATTTCACAATGTATTCGTATACTAAAACATCACATTGTACACCTTAAATATACAGATGGTCCCCAATTTAAGATGGTTCAACTTACAATTGCTGAACTTTACAATGGTGCAAAAGCATACTTCAAGTACCCCTACGACCAGTCTGATTTCACTTTCGGTACAGTATTCGATAAATTATATGAGATATTCAACACTTGATTATAAGCTTTGTGTTAGATGATTTTGCCCACCTGTAGGCTGATTGTAAGTGTTCTGAGCATGTTTAAGGTGAGGTAGGTTAAGCTATGATGTTCAGTGGGTTAGGTTTATTAAATGCATTTTGACTTAATGATATTTTCAGTTATGATATTTATAGAAACATAACCCCATTGTAAGTAGAGGAGCATCTGCATGCCATTTTTATTTGTCAATTGATAAAGCTGGAGGGAAAAAAGAAGAGCTAAGTTCCTGAGAGTGGTTACCTCTGGGGGATGGATGGGGAGTATGTGACATGATCAAGGAAAGATATATAAAGATCTTCTGTTGTTACTGACTTATGTCTTAAGCTGGGTGCTGGGTAAATGGGTGCTCACTTTATTTTTAATACCTTTAAATATTGCTTAAGAAATTTAATAAAAACTATTTTTCTTAGCTATTCGCTTATTTAATGGTAAAGCACAAATATCTTAATCAAATCAAGACTACATAAAACGATGCTTGATATAGCCATTATTATTTAGCTGTTCTTGAAAATGCGAGTGGCATAATAAAAATACATATTATTATTATTTCCTGGTTGTATGCTTGCTGGAAATCAGTGTCATGAACTAGAAAGAATGCTGGCTTTGGAAACAACTGGATCGGAATTCTAAATTCTGCTGCTTTTTAGCAGTAACTTTAGCTTCTCAGCAGTATCCTGAGCTACAGTTTCTTGATCCGTAAAAGACCATTATGATACAAACTTCATAGAATTGTTGTGGGGATTTAGAGGAGATAATAGTTCCTGAAGTGTCTAGAACCATGCCTGACAACTTGGATAGTATAAAGCAGACATTTAATAAATAATCATATCATAATGGTAATTATTTTACCCTTAAAGGAACAAATAGAGTTAAAAAGGAAGTTCATTATAGAACAAGCAAACACACTTATAAACTAGTAAAGACCAGTTAGAAAACAGAGTGGTTTTATGGAAGATTCTCAGAAACTCTTGAACTGATAACCACTCTTAAGATTTTGCTTCTTCATAATTTTCTCTCTCAAGAGATGCAGAAGAAAGCAAGAATCTGTATCTCTTTATTATTCTGGAGCAATTGCCATAAAGGTTTCTATGCCCTTTGCACAAAGATAAATTGCATATATGCAGCGAAGAAAAATGTAACGTCTGTGAACTTCCTAGTTCTATAAATAAAGTAGGGAGAGTATGGTACCCTTATTTTGACTTCACAAGCTGATGAAATCTAGGTCATTTGGGTTTTAAGTTAATATTATCCAGAAAAACAAACAAATGGAATTCCCTAAAATCTTTTTTAAGGAAGAATAATGAAGGAGAATTGGAACAAAAACATATCACAAAACTATAACAATGAAGTCATTGATTATTGTCATTAAGACAGCCAAGAAGTGGATCCTAATTATATAACAACTTAATATTTTCTAAAGAAGGTATCACAGATTGGTGGGCTATCCAACAAATGGTGTTGTGGCAATTGGTTAGCTAAGTATTGCAGTTGATTAAAGACACAAAGGAAAGCAACCAAGCCATGATAATATATAAATGAAATAGAATATCAAATATAAGGGAGGAGTTTTAAGTTTAACAGCAATAGGAATAATTCCAATAGAAAATCTGAATAGATACAAATGTAAAATGAAAATGTTCTAACACTAAAACAATTTGGCAAACACATTTTGACAAACAATATCTAGCAAAATATTAGCATCATATTTGGTAGACAAACACAAGTGAAAACAATAAGATACAAATTTGCTTCAAATGAGAAAAGTCTGAAAGACTAAGAATGCCCTGAAAGACTAAGAACTAAGGTGTGGGGAGAAAAAGGCATGCTCCTATACTATTTGGTGGGAGCAAAAAGTTGTTCATTCCAAAGAATGGATGGTGATGCAAGACAGTAGAAAGAATGAATGAATGGATGATGTACTCAGTTATTCGTTCATGTAGGATATCAAGTGACAAGGGTTGTGTTTATCATACTTTTCAGGTCATGACATATATTTGGTTCATGCAAAGCTCCTTCCTTTTAAAATTATTTATTCTTTTTATCTCTATTTCCCATTCTCATTTTCCTCTCCTACAGGATACCATTTGAAAGTTTGTGCAAAATGTGTTTTATATTGCATGCATACATTTTTAATTTACTGTTTCTTACTTTTTTTCACTCAACACTACGATTTTAAGATCCATCCATGTTGCCATGTGTGCCTCTAGCCCACTTCATCTAACTGCAGTTGAGTATTCCATGGTGCACGTCCACCACATTTTATCTCCTCAGTCTCCCAGTGCTGGAGCCCAGATTCTGCCACAACAGGGTTTCTTTGGAATATAAACAGGAGTGGGATTTATGGACCCTAGTATGGTCATGTACCTCATCTGACTAATCACTGTCAGTCAGATGGCTGCACCAGCCACGCTCCCACTGCATGATGAGGATTTCTATATCCCTGAAAACATTTGGCATCATCTTAGTTTCCAACTTCTTATCACTCACAAAGATATTAGTAGTGAATTTGCAGTTTTCTGATTCAAATGAATTTAAATAATACCTTCATATGCTTACTAGCCTTTGGATTTCTTCTGTAAAATGCTAGTTCATATCCTTTGTTCCTTTTTTAAAGTGGATTTCCTGTCTTTTCCTGATCAATTTGCATTACTTCCTCCCATACTCTAGATAGTAATCCCTTGGTTACAATTACTGCAAAATAATTTCTCATACTATTATATGTCTTTTAATTTTATTCATGGTGTCCTTCATTAAACAGGAATCTTTAGAGTTGATGAAATCATAATTCACCAATTTTTTTAAAATTATTTTTATTTTTGCCCTACGAGCTATACTCTTGAAGTGTCATCTGAAGAGTCATGAAATGCCAGCCCATCTCTAGGGCACAAGATGTTCTCCTATGTTTCTTCTGCTACTTTTATAGTCTTACCTTTCACATTTAGTCTATTAGTCCACATGAAGCCCACCTTCAGGCTGAGGACTATGACGTGTTAGATAGCAGTAAAAGCTCTAATTAGTCATACCCTTTTGCCAGTAATTCAACTCCAAGTACAGAGAAACTCTTATGCGCAAAGACCCTAGTTTTATTTTTGATGGCAAAAAATAAAACTATGAATAGTCTAAACTCCAACAACAGATAAATGGCTAAATAAGCTATGTAAGTTAATATTTAATGTGAACATACTTCAAAATTATGTATATACAGAATCTGGTATAATGCGACTAATATCTATTACAATATTTTTTTGGTAGGTGGCTGGTATGGGGATCTGAATCCTTGACACCTTGGTGTAATCAGCACCACGCACTCCCAAGTGAGCTAGGCAGCCAGCCCCCTATTATAATATTAACGAGATAAATTAACAGGATGCGAAAATAATTTATACAAAATAATTACAACTATTTGTAAAATAAAGCCTAAAAATAAGCCTAGAGAATGGAATAGCTAGATAGAAAATCAATAGGAAACAGAAGCCTTGAACATTATAAACCAACTAGACCTAACACATACACAGAACACTCCACTCAATAGCAGCAGAACACACATTTTTCTTAAGTGCATGTGGAATACTCTCTAATATTGACCATATATTAGGCTGTAAAATAAGTTTCAATAAATTCAAAAGGATCTAAATCATACAAAGTATGTTCTCTGAACACAATGAAATGAAATTAGATATCAATAAGAGAAGACAGTTGGGAAACACACAAATATGTAGACATTAATGTACTTCAAATAACAAATTGGTTAAGGAAGAAGTCATAAGAGAAATTAGAAAATACTTGAAACAAATGAAAACCAAAACACAATGTGTCAAAATTTATGGGATGCAGCTAAAACAGTGCATAGAGGGGAATTTATACCTATACACATCTACATTTAAAAAGAAGAAAATGTCAAATAAAAATCCTAGCCTTCCACCTTAAGAAACTAGAAGAATAAGAGCAAATTAAACTCAAAGCAGAGAAAAGGCAATAATAAAAAACTAGAGCAGAAATAAATGAAATCAAAAATAGAAAAGCAAGAGAGAAAATCAATGAAAACAAAACTTGGTTCTTTGAAGAGATCACCAAACCGACAAACCTTTAGCTAGACTGGCCAAAAAAAAATTTTACTAAATTACTAAAATTAGAATGAAGAAGGAACATCACTACTGATTTTGCAGAAATAAATAAAAATGGTGAGAAGAGAATACTATGAATAATTGTACTCCAACAAATTAGATAACCAAGATGAAACGGAGAAATTCCTACAAAGATACAAATTATTAAAACTGACCTAAGAAGAAATAGAAAATTTGAGCAGACCTGTTACAATTAAAGAGATTGAACTAGTAATCAAAAAACTTCCCACAAAGATAAACACAGGCCCACATGGTTTCACTGGTGATTTGACCAAAGATTTAAAGAAGAATTAACACTAACCCTTAACAAACTTCCAATAAATAAGAGGCTGGCTGGTTAGAGTACACCAAGGCCATGGGTTTAGATCCCCAGATCCCCATACAAACAAAAAAACTTCGAATAAATTGAAATGGAGGGTATTTTGAATGAAACTCTTCAGGTTTCTCCATCAACTTAGTTGGTAGCTACTGTCCCCAGAGGCCCAGACAAAAGAGCACCAGCAGGGGATCCACCCATAGGGTTTTTTTCAGGAGGGCCTCACAGTCAGGGGTTGGACTGCAGGCAACTCTTCATACACACCCTGCGGGGGGGGGGGGCGGTATATGGCACACCTGCAGGCTACACACACACGCACACACACACACACACACACACACAAACGCACAAGCGCATGCAGAGGTCAGGGAGAAGAATTGTGACAACTAGTAGTAAATACTGGGGTATAGGGTGTGGGTCACTTTAAGTTCAAATGCCTACTGATTCCTTTAAAGAAAGTGGCAGGAAACCAGAGATCCCAGACTACGAGGTGAGAGAGATGCCTCTAACTAAGTTCATATCTCTGGCCACTAGCTTGAGTCATTTGCCTGTGGTATAGAACAGGAAACTGTGTCAGGGATGACTGAGCCCTGCCTGTGGCATGAGAAAGCTAAATCTGTATTCACAAAGGATGTCAAAGCAACAAAAAATTATAAGCATTCAGTACAATTCACCCCTTGGTGCCTAGGCATCATCCTGAAATGGAAGGCAGTTGTAGTTGAGGGGTGGAGAGCTACTGACTATAAGGAGAAAGTGTGATTTTCTTGGCTATGTTTGGAAACACAGGGCGAGAGATAGTGGGGGAAAGCTGGATGAGGGTGGGTAGTAGGAAAAGACATCAGGGAGTGGGTGGTCCTCTCCCCAGGGGGTCAAGGGATTGACTGATATGGGGTTGGTGGGGAAAGCAATAATTTCCATTAATTTTTGTCACCGCTATCAGGCTTCCCTTCTGGTATGGAAGTGTGGGGGTATACCTTTGCACAGAAAGCATGAAGTATATCAGGATCATAGGGTTCACAGACAATGAGTTGAGGGAGAAAAGCAAAAAATTTCCTGTGTGTCTGTTTTCTGTCTTAGGAAAGACAGTCTGTTCATGGGCATCACTGGGCAAAGGTTTAGAGTAAGGGGTAAAATTGTCTGTAGCATAGGGGGTGAAGTCATCTCTGATGTCAAGGTTTTGGGTTGGCGTGATGTTATCTCCAGTGGTGAGATTTTGAGCCAGAGCCATGCCATCTGGGATATGGGGCTGGGGTTATTCTTTTTAAGTTGGTACCCACTTGAGATGATGTGGACCTCACATTTGTCATAACTGGTTGAAACAAGAGTTTACTAGAGGGTTTGGGCCTTTGGATTGTAAACCAATGAACGCTCCCAATCCAGGAGTAGTAAGACTCACAATCAACAGAATAGTGTGCAGCTGCACCTGACAGTGTTTTGTTTTGGGTGGAAGTTTACTCCTATCAGGTGCACAGCTGCCTGGCCTGGTGGACAATCTATGGTTAACAAGTCCCAGGAGTGTGTGTGCCCTTACTCTGGCCTCTAAACCTTGTGAGAGGTGACAAGATTAAAAGTTTACTTTTTTAAAAAAAAAGTAGGTTAGGGCCTGGGGAAAACTGAAGAACTTTAGGAGTTTGTTGTACTGGAATTTGAAAAGGAGTTGTTGAGGACATCATTATATCTCTCAATTAAACCAGTTATATGGAACCTCTCAGGGACTCGAAAGTTCTGTTGAATGCCTTCTTCAAGAGCCCAGCATGGTGTGTTCTAAGAAGTGACATGTGTGCCATGGTTACTACTAGCATCTGCAACTCTGGAGGAAATAAGAAGTGTCCTAGCAAGGTCTTGCATTGTGGCCTTAGTGTATGTGGAGATGTGTGATTTTCATTTATATTTTTGGATATCTGTTAGGCAAGAGATTCCCAGAGTTTTATTTTATTTTGTTTTTACCTTGAAGGTGACAAATTTTGGGTAATAGCTTCATAGTTTATAATAAACATGAAGATGGGACCATTCATTAACCAGGGCATCACAGTGCTAAGACAACTTACCTTTTGGGCCCTGTCCTTTATTAGGGACATACTGGCCAAGGATGGAAAGCAGCACATTCCACTAAGCTCCATCACGTATAATTGTTAGCAGTGCCATGTGCATAGTCTACAAACTCTCATCACTGTTCATTCAGTTAATCCCAAGGGGCTGCCTAGGATGTCAAGCAGTCTGAGGGAGGGATGACCTCTTCTGGAACCCTAGCACTTGGCAAGGAACTGAGGACAGGGGAAGCCATCCTCTCCTGCAGGTGAAATATACCAGAGGGCCCAGGTATGGCTCCATCCTGTTTTAGGGAGGCCTCAGTAGCCATACAAAGCTTGTGGGGTGCTGTTTCCATGACCCAAAGCATAGGGTTTGGAGGGTCACAGGCTCAGAGTCTGTGAGAGTCTCTACTTTCAAGAGAGCTCAGTAGGTTTTCAGTCATTTGCTGTTTTAATGGTGGGTAGCATAAGGCCAAAAGCAGCAACATCTTGCATCAGAAGCTTTAGGGCAACTAACGGGCATCATGAGTGGTCCAGAGACTCTAGGAGGCATCGTAAAGGCTTGCAAAAGCCTCTACAGTGAAGGCATTTTCAGAGAGCACTTACAGGAGTGGCTGTTGACTTTAATCTAGGAGTAAAATTTGTACATGAGGAGTATGTTCCCACCAGAAACCAAAAGTACTAAGAAATATTGGACTTTAATGTCCTTAATATGTGTATCAAATGAATCTCCTTGGAAAAGGATGCTATTAACATAATGGTATACTTGTGCTCCTGGGGAAGGCGGATGTCATTAAGATCTTGTCTGCAAAGATTGTGTGTGATAATCAAGCTGTGGAGGTCACCCGTGGGTGGCCTGGAAAGGTGTGTTGTGTCCCTTCAGAAGTGAAGGCAAACTGTAGCTGAGAGGCTGTTGACATAGGCACTAAGCAGAACATGTTAGCCAAAACCTGTAAGAACAAAATACTTACCAGTTCTTGATTGAATAGAATCAGTAGTTTTAATAATATGAGGTATTGGGTACGGGGGCCCCAATGGATGGGACCACAGCACCAAGGTTGTAGTAATCCATGATAAGGCACTCTTTATATGTTTTCTTTTCTTTTTAAACTACAGAGTTTTAATGTACTCTAGTAACACCCAATCTTAGGAGCCAGTGGGGGTGAATGAAGTTAATACTTCTGTAAGAAGGAACTGAGTCACCTTAGCATCAACAGCCATTTTTACACAGTAACCCGTAATTCAGTTACTTCACTAGTTCAAAATTAGGCAGGCAAGGAACTAAGCTCAGTGGTCAGACCCAGAAACAATGACTGGGCAAGCCGCAGTCACTCAGCTCATGGACGCGTGACAATCTGCAGAAACGCTGCTTGACTCTGGCAGTCTATTTCTTCACATCTGTAGAGCGGTTCAATGTAACCACTTTTCTTGAGCAACTTGAAGCTGCATACAGGCAAAGAGACCACACACTGCTGGAAGGCCATAACAGTCTGGGGGAAGGTTCTGTTCCTCCTGCAGCGGTGAATGAAGAAATACTTTCTGAGCCTTCTTTGGAAGTAGAAGGCTTGTCTTCTCCAGAGGATAACTGGCTGAGGTTCCCCATCCTCTTTCCTGGCCACACCCTGGAAAGAAGATCGGGGAATCATCTTCAGCTGTGTTAAAGGGATACCAGGAAATGGTCGTGGGGCTTTTAAGCTTTTGTTTGCCAGCTCTGTCCTCAGTACAAGGCACTTCCCTGGGACTTCCTTCTCTGCATGAGGGCCTGATGAGCCACTCTGACAAGGAACTGTTCTTTATGACTTGGAAGGAATCTGCAACTCTAGAAGCCATTGCCTTTGGTGCCTTAGCTTGTTCTGTAATCTCTTTTCTGGAAGGAAATTTTTGTTTTTCAGGCTCAGGTTGGGGCTCCACAGGCATCCCATTTTTATTCTTTCCTTCTTTCTTCAGAAGCCATTTATACGGTGCTTCCTTCCCACAGTTCTCATCACACACACACTCTGCAAGGCAGGTGCAGGGCTCGTTGCCTTTGCCTACCCCCTCTACTTTATGTGGGTCCTGTTGGTTCTGGACAAGCCAATCCTCAGCAATCATGCTGGAGGGACACAATCGTTTCTTGGCCTCCAAATGGTCATTGAGGTGCTTCAGATTGCCCAGGTTTTTAATCTCCACACCTTTGGGCTGGCTGCCCTGACAGTCTGTACAGGAGTTGGGCTAGCAAGCCAGTCATTCACATGGAGGGACTGAAACGAGCGCTTGAACTTCTCACTGGGTTCATGGCTGCCATTCTCAGGCTTTTCCGGGTTATGGGATTCCTGGGAAGTCACCAGCCAACCACACAGGTCCACCTCACCTGGATTATGAAGCTCTGGCTCTCCAACATTTTCAGTCTCAATGGAGAAAGATCTGGTTATATAATAGCTGTTACACTTTTGGTAACTTGGTTTTTCAGGAGCTTCTTGTTGCTGATTCTTGAGGAGCCAGTTTTCCAAACCGTTTAGGATGCCCCAGACATTACTGAAGAAATTGCAGGCTCTGGCAGAATTCTGTCTCTTCTCCAAGATCTGCTTTTGAATGAGCCACTCTTGCAGGCTGGTGTTGGGTATGTAAGGCACCTGACGACCACTGGGAGACTTGCTTCCAAGGAGTCATTCACTGAGAGCGACAGCTATGATGCTGGATGCTGACTTCTGCGATGGGATTAGGATATATCCTCTTTTCTCTGGGAAGGGCACAATATTTGATGAACTACCATGAACAATCAGGTGCTCAGGAATTTGAATGGTCTCAAAGGATCCAAATGTGGTGATGGTCTAGTGCAGAGCAATTATGTCTGCTTCAAAGAGCAGGACAATTGTATCTTCAGGCTTAAGGGTCAAATTGCCCAGTCTCTCCAGGCACAGAGAGACTTGACTGGCTAGATCTTTGTTTTGAGTGCACCCCAGTTGACGAATAAGACAATTGAACTGGCCCAGTAACCAGTAAAGCTGCTGGGCCTGCTGCTGCTGAAGTGACTCCTCTTTAAGCTGATAGATGAGAGCTATCTACTCATATAACCACATCTCATGGCTTCAAAGGCATTCCAGGTGATGGCTTATGTGACTGTGAATCTGAGCTTTGATCTCTCTTAGGTTATCTTCAATTGGCTGTTCAGCTCAGAAAACTCTACCAATAGCAAGCTCCAACTCTCTCCGTGCATCACTGCACCTCAAAAGGGGTCCTCTGTCACCGGAGCTGCCACTCTGGTCCTGTGAGGCATTCATTGTGCTCACTGTTCCTCGAGATACTTCACTTCACATGTTCTGTCTTGTGTCTGCTAAACCATAAGGCAAAGGAATCTTCCTCCATTGTAGCATCAGGGTAAGTCTTCCTCAAAGGGTCTATCTAAAGTACTTTAAAGTTCAGAAATGTTACACTAGGATCCAGTGCAGAAATGAGTCAACTGTAACTACCTGTCCCATCCTCACTCTAGGAAGTAACTCAAGAGTCCCTATAACCACATTTCCAAATTACCAAGTAGGTGGCTGTAGTGAATTATGTCCCCCCAAACTCACTGAAACTGGAATTGTATCCCCCAAGCTTTATGTATTAGAAACTTGGCCCCCACTGTGACTGTTAAGAGGGTGGGAAATCCTATTATGGTAATTGAAAGGTGGAGCCTTGAAGAGGTGATTGGATTGTAGGACCACGCAGTAGTGAATGGATTATAAATGGTGGTCAGGGGCGTGGTTCTGAGGGCTTTAAAAGAAGAGGAGAGTCTGTGTCTCTCTCTCTGCTCTCTCTGCTTCCACCATCTTGCAGTGTGATACCCTGCCATCACTGAAATCATCACCAAAGAAAGCCTTCATCAGCTGTGTTCCCGGACTTTAGACTTCCTAACTTCTGAAACTGTAAGCAATAAATTTCATTTTCTTACAAATTACCCAGTTCCATGTATTTTGCTATAAGCAACAGAAACAGACTAATACAGTGGTAGAAAGCTAAACCCATCAAAAAGGCAGATACTATGGTGAACCTTACCCTGATTTAAAACATACAAAATGGGCTTTTATATATATATATATATTTTTTTTTTTTTTTGTCAGATTTGGGAACAGGGAAAAAATTGGCTGTTAAATAAAGAAGCATTGGGGATAATCACCCCTTTATTAATTAGGTTTCATATAAGAAATTTTAATCCTCAAAGGCCCTATTTTAACTTACATTGGGCCATATTAACTTTCTTAACTGGAGTTTACGGGGTCCCATTTTATCAAGCCACTTTTTAAGTGTCAAAACTTACTTTAATTTTAATTTATTTATTGTGTCAGAGCATCTATGTCCAACGTAAACTATTTTACATCAATGGGTATATAACCATGGAAAATTGAGGCAAGACCACAGTTAAAATAAGACATGCTCGTTTAAAAAATTTTATATTTAATTACCTTCTCAAGATTATAGGGCAGAATATTTAAATTTGGTGAGATTTCCAGGCATAACTAAAATTTGAGCCCCAGTATCAATCAAGTCAATGAATTTTTGTTAATTAATGCATTTTAGCAAATGTTAAAGTTGAATTAGATCCTATGTTGTTGTAGAGGCACAAAAGCCAGTAGGTGCCCTTTTATCTTTCCATTACACAAATTCTTTAGTATATAAATTAGTATATGAATTTTGAATTTTCCATTGAGTCATAGACACAATTTATCTATTTATTATGTACTTATATTAAATATTATATATAATTTATTTAATTACCTTTTATTTTCCTCCTGTATCTAGGTGTTTGTTCATAAATCAATAAGTAATCTAGAGCTAGCACTGCATTTGCTAGACCTGGAGTTTGCTTGGTACTAAAGCGGCGGTCTCTTTCTTTCTTTCTCTCTTCTTTTTTTTTTTAGGCTTTTAGCCACCTGCAGCTGAGGTTCCTAGTTTCTGTCTCTAATTGATAAGAGGGACAGAGAGAGAGAAGAAAAGGAGCCGGTACCTCTAACCTGTCACTGGGAGTGCCCCCATTGCAAGACAATCAGTCCCTTTCCCCTCCTTTTTTACCTTTAAGTAAAATCTTCAGAACGGCTTCTACAAGGGTACTTCAAAAACTGCATGGAAAAATGTGTACTATCTTTTAATTCTACTTTTCCATGAACTTTCGGAAGTTATGTATTTCTATGGAGCTAAAAAAAAATAATTTTTTTTTGTTTCTTCTCTCTCTTTGCAAGTTTATCTGAAAAGCTCCTGGTGGTATCGAGTAGCCACCTGTCGTTTTGACCTTACAGATTGTTACTGGAAACAATTGGGGGTGACCTTCATGCGTACTGGCCTCCAGGCAGCTGCTTCCTTTTCTACGGTATCTCATTTCACCTGGGGGGGGGAGAGGGGGACAAGGAGTGGCAGCAGCAAGGAGTGAAGCAACACAGGAGGTACTTGCCTCTGCAGCATTTCCTCTTTTGGGGTGCCCTGGGGATGCAGGCAAAGTCACCCCAATCACAGGTTAGGGTTAGCAATTTAATCCTTTCATCCTGGCTCCAATTCACCAATGCAGTGAAACCCAGTGTCTATCACCCTCTCCAACTTTGCTAGAGGGGAATCGTTGATCCCCTGGAGCCTGATAACATGTGTCTCTATCACTGGCAAGATGGAAGTAGAGTTTCACCATCCTTGCCAGCTCACTCTGGCTTGACACCAGCCAGGACTTCAACCTTCTTTGCCAATACAGTCCTGCCTGACCACTTCTGAGACTCCAGGTCACCAGAACAATACACCTGACTCAAGGGGCAACACACCCTCAAGTAGTGGCACACTGTTTAGGGACCCAATCCTAGTAAAGGTAGCTCATGCTGTGCAGGGAAACACACCCTCCTTACACTGGGACCTGCCTTCCTGAGGCTGCAGGGGAGCCCGACAACTCAGAGAGCTCTCTGCAGCCACTGCAATTTTAGGTGAAACCCCAAGGCAACACCCAACAACAGCAGTGTGAAGCAGTGCAAAGCAGCGCAGTTGCACACCAGCAAGTAGTAGTGTCATCCAGTCCAACTGAGCCATCTGATACAGAGAGTTAGTAAGCCTTTCACAGCAGACACACATTGGGATTGTACCCAAGCTACAAGTGACATCCTGCCAACTATGCCAATTGTTTTAAATAAAACTCTTCAAGTTTGTCCACCAACTGATCTGGTAGCTACTTGTCCCTAGCAGCCACCAGAGGCCCAGACCAAAGAGCACCAGCAGGGAGTCTACCTGCATGGGTCCCTTCGGGGAGGCCTCACTGTCAGAGGTTGAACAGCAGGCAAGATTTCAATGACACAACCACAATGTGAATGTTTAAGAGTTTTTGGTACTTACAGACCCTGGGTGGAGTACATGGCACACCTGCAGGCTATACACACACACACACACACACACACACACACACACACACACTCACTCACTCACTCTCACACACAGAAGTCAGGGAGGGAAAGCAGGGAGAGAGAAGAGAGTGTGGCAACTAGCAGTATATATTGGGAAATAGAGTGGGGTCACTTTAAGTTCAATGGTAAATGCCTAAATGATATGTTCAAAGGAAGCAGTGGGAAAGTGAGGAGTCTGGTCTGCTAGGCAGGAGAGATGTCTCTAAGTTCTTATCTCTGGCCAGTGGCTTGAGCCATTTGGGTGTGGCACAGAACTGGAAACTGTGTCAAGGGTGACTGAGCTCTGCCTCCATATAAGAAAGCTAAACCTTCATTCAAAATGAATGTGGAGGTAACATAAATTTACAAGCATTCACTGCAGACAGAACAATTCCCAACTCATTCTATGAGGTCAGTATTAACCTTGACATCAAAACTAGACAAGGACTTCACAAGAAAACTATAGACCAATATTCTTTATGAACACAGACATAAAATCATTCAAATATTAGCAAATACAATTTACCAATATAAAAATGAATTATACACTATGACTGAGTGGGGTGTATGCCCAGCTGGTTCAATCTTTGAAAGATGTAGGGTTGATTCATCACATCAGTAGAGAAAAGGGATAAAAACCACATGACCATCTCAGTGGATGCAGAAGAGACATGTAACAGAATCCAACACCCTTTCATGATAAAAACACTCAGAAAACTAAGAATAGAAGGGAACTCCCTCAACCTGATAAAGGGCATCTAAGAAAACCCACAGATGTTTTTCTTCTAAGAGCAGGAACAAGACAAGGAAGTCTGCACTCGTCACTACTACCTGGAAGTTTTAGCCAGGGCAACAAGGCAAGAAAACAAAATAAAAGGTATCCAGATTAGAAAGGATTAAGCAAAACTATCCCTATTCACAGATGACATGATCTGATATTTATAATATCCTAAGGTATCCATTAAGAAAATTATTAGACTTAAATAAGTTCAGCAAGGTTGCAGCATACAAGGTCAATATTAAAAAATCAACAATATTCTACACACTATCTTAAAAAACTGAACAATCTTAAAATGAAATTTATAAAACAATTCCATTTTCAATAGCATCAAAAAGAATAAAATATTTTGGAATAAGTTTAGCAAAATAAGTGTAAAACCTAAAAGTACAAAGCTTATTTCAACCTCATGGTTGAAAGAAATTAAAGATGACTTAATAAATCAAAAGATATCCCATGTTCATGGATTGAGAGACTTAGTATTAAGATGGCAATACTCCCCAAATTAATCTACAGATTTAACACAATCCCTATCAGAACTTCAGCTGCCCTTTTTCTCCCAGAAATTGACAAGCTAATCTTAAAATTCATATAGAAATGCAAAGAACCCAGAAAGGCCAAACAATCTTGAAAAAGAAAACAAAATTGGAGGCCTCCTACTATTTGGAAAACTTACTACAAAGCTACAGTAATCAAAACAGTGTGGAACTGGCATAAGGAGAGACATAAAAATCAATGGACTAGAAGATAAATCAATCTAATAGAAGAGTCCAAAAATAGGCCTTTACATTTATGATCAATTGTTTTTCAACAAGGATGCCAAAACAATTCAATGGGTGAAAGAATAGTCTTTCAAAAAATGGTGCTGCAACAGCCATATATCCACATGAAGAAGAATGAAGTTGGAACCTTACCCCACACAATATATAAAAATTAACTCAAAATGGACCAAAGACTTAAATATAAGAGCTAGAACTATGAGATGCTTAAAATAAAACATAGCAGTAAATCTTCATGACCTTGTATTAGGCAACGGTTTCTTATATTTCTTAGATTATACAAAGAGTCTTCAGGAAGTTCATGGAATAATTTAGATTATCTTTCAATTTCATGTTTCAATGGATTTTTTAAAGTACCCTCATATTTTAGTCTAAGTATAGGTGTATATTAGTCTAATAAGTATATTAGAATACTAAACTTAGATATCGTGTACCATATACTTTCTTAGATACCAAAGGCATAAGATCTAAAAATTAAATAAATAAGTTGGGCTTCATCAAAATTTAAAAGTTTTGTGCTTCAAAGGACATAAACAAGAAAGATGGATAATAACAAGTCTTGGTGAGGATGTGAAGAAACAGGACAACTATACATCGCTAATGGGAATGTAAAACAGTGCAGTGCTTTGGAAAACAGTTTAGCAATTCCTCAAAATTAAAGATAAAGTCACCATATGACCCAGCAATTCCATTATCCTAGGTGTATAACCAAAAGAACTGAAAACATATGTCCGTGTAAAAATTTGTGCACGAATATTTATAGATACATTATTCATCAAAGCCAAAATGTGGTTTATCCATACAAGGAATATTTATTCAGCCATAAAAAAAAAATGGAGGAAAGAAGTATTGATACAAGCAAAAACATGGATGAACTTTGAAAACATTACATTAAGTGAAAGACGCCAGACATAAAAGGCCACATGTTGTATTATTCTGAATATATGAAATGTCCAGAATAGGAAAATTCAAAGAGACAGAAAATAGGTTAGTGGTTGCCAGGGGCTGGGAGAACAGGGGACTGAGGAGTGGCTGCTGATAGTTATAGGATTTCTTTACGGGGTGATGGAAATGTTTTGGAATTATATAGTGGTGGTAGTTGTACAACATGAGACTACAATAAAAACCATTAAATCTCATACTTTAAAAAGGGTGAATTTTACTGGACATAAATTATTCTCACTAAAAAAGATAAGAAGAATAAAAAGGATAAGAAGAGGAGGAGAAATAAGAGGAGAAGGGAGGGAGGGGAGGAGGAAGACGGCGACGACTGGAACGAAGCATATCAAAGCCGTCTGGGTGGCCAGTTAGTTGGTTAGAGCAGTGTTGTAACACCAAGGTCAAGGGTTCGGATCCCCAAACTGGCCAGCCACCAAAAAAGTTTTTGTGGTGGAAGCATAGGTTAGATTCTTCTTCCTTCTACTTTTCTGATTTCCAACTTTCTAATTATGGCCATATATTGTTTTTAGCAAGATGGATCATGCCTTACTTCCCTGTCTTGGGATGTGGTATAAAATCACTACAGTATCAGCACTGGACTAAAAAGTCAGCTTTGTTAACAAATGTTCTCATCTCTGTAGTGTTTCCCCCCACGGACCCCAATGCCGTGTCTGGCCTTGCCCTTTGCCTGCCATGGCCCCTGACATTAGCCCTCTGTATCAGCTCCCAGCCTCAATCTGTTTTCAAGTTGATCCAACTTTCTGCCCAGAGGGAAATCCCTTCTTGCTGCTCCTGCACTCCCAGTCTCAGGGAATCCATGCAGACTACTTGAGACAAACATATACAAATAAATCATTATGCTCTGCGTACTGAGATTCTAACAGCTGTTAACTTTAAAAAATTCCTACAATAGCACAATAAGATGACTATGAACAGTATTCTTTCCATTTCACATTTGAGAAAATTAAAGCTCAAAGAGATTGAATAACTCACTCAGGGTCCCATGACTGCGTGTTGGAGCCAGGCTCTGAACTGAGGCTGGCAAAACCTGTCCTTAACTCTTCACTCTTGCTACAGTGTCTGTCTACAGGTCTTGTCCAAAAGACTTAGGGCTTTTCATAAAAACCTTTAAGCAGCTGTAGATTTCTAGGCTATATATTCATAAGGTCAATAGACTATTGTCCTTTCACTTACACAAACTAACAGTGTTTATGTCCTAACCTATGCTTCTTATCAGTTTTATGGCAAATAGAGTTAACGGTATTTGTACAGCACAAGTAACCCACTCATAGTAACAAAGCAATCTGCAGCCTTCCCAGGTGAGGTCAATAGACTTGGGGTAGGGTTTACTGGGGAAAATAGCTAGTGGTCCAGGTGTTCCTTTGGAGAGGCAGAGGAAGGAGGAACTTGTAGTCAAAGAAGTTAGCAAGTCTGCCCAGAATGGCATTTTATCTCCTTGGCATGAGTGGCAAAGAACATGCACCTCAATAAACGACACCTTTGTTCGTAGAGAAACTGGGAGAAGGCCTGTACAGGGCACTCCTTAAAAAGTCACTTGGTGTTGGTTCCACAGAGACACATTGGGTGAGAGTGGCCCCGATATTCTATACATATGGTATGATCACAATAATTTGAGCCTGAAAGAAACGTAAATGTAGCATAATCAAAGCCGACAGTCTATTGGTACAGCCCAGGAAGCCCCAAGCCTAGCTGCCTTCACAGGTAACCACTGCTAAGGCTGCTCTTATTATCCACATGTGCTTATGCATACATATTTGTTTTATAACTGGGTCATACTGTATATAATGGTTATAATTTGCTTTTTAGCTTTATATATCAGAAACATTCTTTTATTGTTTTAGTTTCTCCAATAGCAAACTTTGAGAATGTACCAGATTAATTTCTGATGTTTAAATTATTTCCAATTTTTCTGTTTTATAAATAGTATTGCTGTAAATGAATATTCTTATAGCTATATCTTTTGATGCACCAGTGTCTATTTCCCTGGGATATGGTCTTGGATATGGAATTGCTAAGTCAGAGGGTATGCACATTCTTAAGTATGATAGGAAGCCACTAGATGGTTTCAAGCAGGGAAATGACATGAATTGATTTATATTTTTAACAGATCAGACTGGGTGCTGCAAGCAGAATGGATTGAAGAAAGCAAGCATGGAAGCGGGGAGTCCAGTCATCCAAGAAGAAGATGACAGCGACTTGGACTCAGATGGAGGCAGTGCAAATGGAGAGAAGTGGGTGGGGTCGGAAGGTGGTCTGGCATGGAGGCAACGATGTATAAATGGTTTGGATGTGGGGGGTTAAGGAAAGAGAAGGCTCAAGGGTGACTCCAGGTTTTGTTCAGTTGAATGGGTGTGCTGCTATTTACAGAGACGGAAAAGGCCAGAAGATGAACAGCTCTGAGGATAAGGTGAGGACGGGCATTAGGTTCTGTTTTGGCTGTATGCTTGCAATGTCTATCAGAAATTCATGTTAAAAAATTGAGTAGGCAATTGGATATTAGAGTTTGGAGTTCAGGGATGAAGTCAAATCTGAAGATAAATTTTACCGAGTCATCTTCTGAGTCAAGACTGTGTTTGCAGCTGTGTAATTAGATGTGATCACTTACCATTTAGATAAAGAGAACTTAAGATAGAGTTCAAGGGCATTCCAACATTCAGAAGTCTAGCAGGGGATAAGTCAGCAGAGAAGACTGAGAAGTGGTGAGGTATGGTGGGACTAAAAATCAGGAGAGTGTGGTAGATAGAATAATGGCCCCCAAAGATGCCTATGTTCTAATTCCTCGGAACTACGAATAAGTAAGTTTATTCAGCAAAGGGGAACTAAAGTTGCAGGTGAAATTAAGATTGCTAATCAGTTAACCTTAAAATAGGAAAGTTATCCTAGATTATCTGGGTGGGCCCAATGTAATCACAAGGTCCTTAAAAGTGGGAGAGAGAGGCAGAAGAGGAACAGGGAGAATGAGATATGCTGACAGAAGTATGGTCAGAGAAATGCAATGTGCTGTCTTTCAAGTGGAGAAAGGGATCCTCTGGAAGCTGGAAAAGGCAAGGAAATGGATTTTCCCCTAGAGCCTCCAGAAAGGACACAGCCCTGCTGACACCATAATTTTAGCCAATGAGACCTGCGTTGAACTTCTGACCTACAGAATTATAAGAGAATAAATCTGTATTGTCTCAAACCATTAAATTTGTGGTAATTTGTTACAGCAGCAAAGAGGAAGCTAATACAGAGAGTATGGTTTCCCAAATGCCAAGGAAAGAAAGTATATCAAGGAGGAGAGGATGGGCCACCATGCTGTACCCTGCTGACAGTGTGAGTAAGATGACAGTGGAAAAGTAACCCCTGGATTTAGCCATATGGAGAGTGCTGGTGACTTTAACAGGAGCAGTTTTAGTGAAGTGGTAGAGACAGAGCTCAAGTGAGAGAGAATGGCAGGTAACAGAGCAGACAGTGAGTGTAGACACCTGTTCCAAGGTGCTTGGCTGTTTAATGGGTTAAAGAAAAGGGAGCATAACTTAAGGGGGATGGGAGGGCTAGTAAGGACTTATATGAACACCAGAACGTGTGTGTGTGTGCACACGCATGTGCAGGCTAGTAGACAAGGACAAAATGAATAATAAAGGTGAAAGAGGGACAACTGCAGGACTGAAGTCCTTGAGTAGATATGAGGAAACGGGGTGCAAGGGCAGGGCTAACCTTGGGAGCAGGGTCAGTTCATCCATAATCACAGGAGGCAAGGGAGACCATGTGGGCACAGAGGCAGGTGGGTTCATAAATGTGATGGTAAGAAAATGATTCTCCATTACTGACTCCCCATGACCATCTTGTAGCATCAGTGTGAGGGTAAAATTAAATAATTCACACAAAATACCTAATACTTGGCACACCCTTAATAAAATACTGAATTTGGTCTTATTTCTTAGACTAGCATTCAAGACCTCATTGCAACGTACCTTTGCAGTCCTGTATTTCACTACCTTGATGCACATGCCCTACACTCCAACCAAGTAAACTACACAATTAGCCACATATCACATTGCCAAAGCTGTTTTCTCTACAAGGAAACCCCTTCTTTCTCTTCTATGCTTGTTGAAATTCTGCCCATTTTGCAAAACCCAACACAAATGCCATCTCTGGCATGAAGTTTTCTGTGATCTCCCTAAAAGACCAAATTTTTTTTTATTATTCCTATAGCAATCATACTGACACATAGTGAGTCTAACATACTGCTGAGTGGCAGTCAGTTTTAAGGATTGTCACAAGTAACTTTTTCTATGATACAACAAATTTTTAATGTTAGAACAATGGCAAGTGTAACCTTATGACCAAGACCTTCTTACTCCTATTTCTACAGACTTTCTTGAGTAGGAGGGAGCAGAGTAGGAGTGGAACTAGCGTACTGAGAATCAGATGGAAGCTCTAATTTCTTAGATGGCAGAAAGAGGCATCATTTGGAGTACTTTAGTTCCCAACCAAAACTGTGAAGTTTCATCAAATTGCTGAGAGGACCATGCTCATGAACACTCTACCTTGTGTGTCTTCACAGATAAAGTATCAGAGCCATTATTCCATAGTACACTGTATCTCTCTTAAGAAACTTACCATAACATCCTGGTTCTTAGTTGTTTACAGGCTTGTCTTAGCCACCACTTCATGTAATGTCGACTCATTTATACTCACTCTATCTTATCCATGTTTGTGTCTTTTAATACCCAGCACAATGTTTATACATGGTAACAAATGAATAAAGGGATATTTTGATACAAAATTATAACTAGATGAAAGCAATAAGTTCTACTGTTCTGAAATAGCACTGTTGGTGACTACAGTTCATAATTTACTGTATATTTTCAAATAGTTAGAAGAGAGGATTTTGAATGTTCTACTATAAAGAAATGATATATGTTTGCTGTGGTAATTATGCTAATTACCCTGATTAATCATAATATATGTATCCAAATACCACTCTTTACTCCGTAAATATGTACAACTGATATATATGTCAATTAAAAAAATATTTTAAATGAATTGTGTGGAAGCCATGACAGGAAAGTGTTAGTGACCTTGCAAGAAATAAATCCATTAAAACAAAGTAAAAATTGAAGAACCTTTGGGAGATCGTAAGGGAAAATGCTGGAGGAGTGAAGGATTTCTTATATTTTGTCTTTCCTGCTTGTCTGCAGGTATTTGCTACCAGGCACAAACACAACTCATGGGATGAGATTTTACACCACTGTCCTTATATATTTAGTAAGACTCACCCCTAGTTCATCCCCTGTTCCTGGATGAAAACGAAAATGAAAATGTTTGGTCACTACAGTTACTGTTAGTTGCTAAATAGTTTTGCTTCAGTTAAAATATTCAGTTCCTACCAAGGTCACAGGTTCAGATCGCTGAACCAGCCAGCACCAAAAAAAAAAAAAAAAAAATTCAGTTCTATATAATCATCAAAATTCTGAACAAGAGTAAAAGTTCAAGCCTCTCCCCAGTCCAGAGTATGGGCAGCTTCCTCTCTCTTCTTACCCAGGGCTCTGTTCTTCCTCTCCCCTCACTCCCTTGCCCAAATCTTCATCCAGGGTTTCTGACTCTTCCAGGCATGGAGCTGAAGAGAAGGCAAGAGTCAAGGAGACCCAGGGTTCTTTTCGTCATAGAGGAGCAGCGCTACCTGGGCTGGGCTTTTGCTTGAAGCTGTTTCTACTGATGGACACTTTAGAGGGTTATTTCAATAATTCCACCTAATCTCTTGGAAACACCCACCTGGGTATCTCTATGCTACCTGGGCACATATGCTTTCCTTAGCCCCTGGCAATGTAGCAATACTTCCAACTTCTCTCAGTAGCCCTTTTGGGAAGGACCTAAGATGAGTCAAGGATCAAACTCTCTCACCACGGCCCACATCACATCCCCAGGAAACACTCACCTGTTCTTAGCCCCAGTGAATTCTACAAGTGCTGAGGGGTCCTAACATAACCACTTCTCCTTCAGCTTGTCTGTGACAGCTACCCAGTCAATCACTCACCCTTGAGATTTCTCAGGGGAGAGTCAGATACCAGTCCACCGTGTCCTTCAATCTTGGGGAATACATATTGGGCTTTCCAGGCAGTCCAGCTAAAGATCTGGCTTAAGTTGAGGGGCAGGCATCCTCAGTACAGCTCTCCAAAGAAATCTGCCTGAGTTCTATCAGTCTCCTTCTTTACTCTTTTATATTCCTGATAATGGTGAGGAGTTTAAGAATGATCTATTAGTTCTCAGTCTCTTACTTTGTAAATATTTGTCCAGGACTTTGACTTGGAATAGGCATCTGTTGTTTTGCAACCTAAACTTCCATTTCTCCATCTTGTTACAAGGTATTGCAAATGTTGTATATTTAGTATTTTCCATTTTTACATATAACCCAATTTCCCAGGCCTCAGCACATTGGGGATATAAAATAAAGTCACAGTCTATTTTTATGCCCAAATTATGATGGCAAGAGCCTCAACTGTTTTGATGACTAGGAGTTAGCACATTTTCATGTGTCCAAGATATTTGGGGGAGTTCCCCAAAAGGGTGCCACATACATGCCCCAATCCTAGTCTGTAACTGCACGGGGTCTGCTTCTCCCTTCTTTACCTATTCTGGCTTATAATTTTCCACATTCTCTGTCTACAGATTTGAGGAGTGTCAGATCATTCCTGGGTTTCCAGGGGGGTTGGAGGAACTAGCCTCCTCTCCAACTATGTGCCACGTTTGGTCATCATTTGGACTCTGAAATGGCTTTTCTTTCCCAGAAATTAATTTTTGGCCATCTCCTACTTCCCGTGAATCATCCAAATATTTCCCCCAGAAACAGTGTCATTATCTTTTGGCCACTTTTCTGAGCTTAGGCAGTCCAACCCAGTCTAAGGGCCAGAATAATTCCCATCCTTAGCTTCCCACAACCACAGATTCCAGCACCCAAATTCCTTCCTTCTCCTCCTTCATGCCCCAGTGTGAAACAGAAACCTCTGTGTATATTAATGGATGAAAGGGAACAGGAGGTGGAAGTCTCACTAGTAACTTCTGGGCCGATACTCTGCTGGCTAAGTATGTCCAATATAATCTTTTTTTACTTTCTAAATTCAAGAGTCATTCAGGAAAAAATTCAAGTGGATGACCATGTATATAGTCTGCTCCTAGTGGAGGGGAGATTATAAATATGTACAAGTTTATAAATGCATAGAATGTCTGCAGAAGGACCCATAAGAAACTAATTAATAGTGGTGGCTGCTTCTAAAGTGTGGACTTGGTGACAGGGATTCAGAGATGGAGAGAAGACCTACTTTTCACTGAACTTGTATTTCATTTTCTACCTTTTGTTTTTGTTTTTGGGCAGCTGGCCAGTAAGGGATCCAAACCTTAGACCTTGATGTTACAAGGCTGTGCTCTAACCAACTAAGCCAACCGGCCAGCTTTATTTTAAACCTTTTGAATATTTTACATGTACATGTATTGCCTACTAAAAATGAATTTTTAACACCAAGGTCAAGGTTTGGGATCCCCATTCTGGCCAGCCACCAAAAAATAAAAAAATTAAAAAACAAAATGAATTTTTAAAGAATACTCAGTAAACATACTTTCAATTTCACCCTCTGAATCACATAAATCCTCTATATCACATAAAGGAAGTTTCCTTTTATTACCTGTTTACTAAGAATTATTGTAAATTGTTGTTAAGTTTTATCAAATGACATTTATACATATGTTGAAATAAATATGATTCTTCTCCTTAAAAAAGGAAGGGATATTTTGGAGAAATTCTCACTTAGGATTTTCAATGTTAATTATTTAAAAAGAGATCTAAAATTTTAAATCAGAATGTTTTCAAAGCTTCAAGTGAGATTGGAAATAAGATGATAAGAAAGATCCCAACAACAATAATAGCAGAATATATTTATCCTTATGGATGGTATTTACCCAGCTCATCTTGACAGAAGCTTCCTGGAGGATTGATGTATTTCATGGTGCTCACATCTAACTTCCAGTTGTGCTTTGTGCATTTAACAGACCTGGATGAAAAATTGTACTTAGGTTTATGAAATGGCAAAAATAAAAATTAATCTCGATTAAGCTTAAATGAATTATTTTACGATGAATTAAGTTAATTGTCTGAACACAAAATACGTAAAGGAATACATAAAAGAAAAACTATCAAAAGCTCACTATTATCAATATTATTAATACTCAGATATCAAAGGAAATATAGGCTAATCATCAACAGGTGATTTAAAAAATGAAGATAAACTCCATGTCACAAAATGACACATTAGAGATTGACACAAACAGCATGAAGCGGTCTTCAGAAATGGCCCTCTCATAAAAGCTAAGCTGGATAAGATATAATTGAGGACAAAACAAGGAAAGAACATGGTAGTAAATACATATCCGTGATTTATCGTTACTCTACAACCCTTCACATCTAGAATAGTGTTCAACTAAAGTGTTCATACTGCAAAGAGAAAAGATTTCCTTATAATTAAGATTTCAGAGCATGGCTGCCAGAAAAAATACAGGACGCTTAATTAAATATGAAATTCAGATAAATGATGAATAATTTTGAAATATAAGTACCTGTATGTCTTAAACATTATTCAAGACACACTAAAAATCTATAGCTTATCTGTAATTTAAACTTAACTGAGTGTCCTATTTTTATTAGCAACCCTCTTTCAGAATGAGAATCAGATTGTAACAAAACAAGGACACTTAGTACCTCCCCCCCCCATTTCTTACCAGAGCTTTGATGGGAGTGGGGGGTTGAAGGTGTGCTATACACAGTTCCATTTCTTTTTATTTTGATAATGTTTTTGGTGAAGTGTGTGTCTGTGTTTAAGAGTTTTTTTTTTTTCTTTTACAAAGAAATATGTCTTGAAACCATAAACATCAATTTTTTAAAAAATAAAAACATCTCCTTTAACATATAAGTGACTGATGCTGACTTTTCGGAGCTTCCTTATATCCAGAATTTTTTATGTTCTTTCCTGGTTGTAAAGCAAATAGCATATTCTGCCCTTTAATTTATGAAGGGTTATTTTATGACACCTCCTTTTTCATCAATGAGTAGACAACGACCTTTCAAAAATTAAAACAGAACATTTCTACTGCAGCTTTTCATCATGCTGGGCCATAAAAGGGAAAATTGGCAGAACAATGTGCTTATGGGTGGCAGGTAGACAAGAGGAAACTCAGCTTCATGAACAGGAAAAGATGTGAAAACTGGTTAGACATAAAAAATGAAAGCCACAGCTTGTAAGATTTGCTGCTCTGGGTTATGTATCAAGAAAAAAAATGACTCGGTGGCAGGTAGGATAGAACAGGTAAGGTCACTGTTCTTGACTGTATTCTGGAAAAGACAGTTTCTTCAGATGAATAGCAAACCCAAGTACAAATAAGCAATTCGGAGAGGCGGATAGGAGAGTGTAGTGTGTAAGTTACCATAGGAATGCAGTTTCATCCTGTAATTGCTTGGTGAGCTGCATCTGGGAATAAAGCTGAGAGAACCTGGTTCCTCATGTGCAGGGCAACTAAGAATATTATCTCCATGCTACCCTGTTAACAGAACAGGGTGAAACTAGGATCAATCACCCCCAAGGCTTTGGATGAAGGAGAGAAAGCCTAGTCTGTGGTAAAGCAATCGCTGTATTTAGACGAGCAAGCCAGATATAAGGACAGTCTGAGTTCCTGTAAATAGTCCCTGTACATAAGCTGCACAAGAAGCTCATGGCATAGTCATAATAATAGTAACCATAATTAACATATATTGTCTTCTCACCCTATGCCATCATATGGCATTCTTTTAAGTGCTTTTTTATGGTTTGACATCACTTAATCCTCTCCGCAACCTGACAAGGTAGGTAATACTTTCATCATCATTCTACAGATGAGAAGACTGAGGCCCAGAAAGGCTAAGAAACTTGTTTGAGGTTGTCACCGAGCTGGTTAATGATGAAGCCAGGCTTCCAAACCAGGAAGTCTATGAGGACAGATCACGCTCCAACCACTAAGCGTTAACACTTCCTTAAACGGCTGGTGAAGTGGGCCTTGTGTGAAATGGCTAGGGAGGGAAAAGAAGAGAGGAAAGACAGAGTCTCAAAGCTGCGATCGTTAGAAGAGGAAACCTCAATCTCCTTGAGTGCAGTAGAAGTTTGCCAGTGACGAAACTGGGTCTGAGGCTTCCCTGACTTGAATTCACTGAGAAGACTGAAAGCAATCAAACCAGGCTGCAGGAAGTTACCTAGAGGTTCACCTAGAGTACAGGTGGCATCTAAAAGTATGTCTCATTAACTACTTGAGCCATATTTTTACTAAAAGTATATTTGCAGTTTATCTGAAATGCAAATTTAATGGGTGTCCTTTATTTTTATTTGCCAGTCTGGCAGCCCTGAGGGGCCCAGAAAGCTACAGGTGCAACAGTGGTTAGCGTTTAAAAATCTAATAACATGTGGGGCTGGGCAAAGCAAATCTGTGTGCAGGTGTGAGAACATTCTAGACTTGGGTGACTATCTTCTATATGCTTATAGCAGGGAACTCTTAGACAACTACCCAGCTCCCTCTAAGTAGATAACACTTAAACTGCTTACAAATGACATGACAAATAAGATTGAGAACACAGTGAAAGACAAAAGTGCAACACCAAACGACTAATCCCACATAGGTCAAACCAGGCTGAAGCAAAGTCTGGAAGGTGGGCTAACCACTCACAGCATTACTGGTATTGAGAACCTGGCTGACAAAGCATATGCCCAAGAACCCTTTCTGGCTTTGCCAGGCAGTGCCCCTAGTTCTTTAAACAAAACAATCCTGCCTGGCATTGCTGCTGCACTGGGGAGAGGTAATCTATGTCCTGGTATCAGTGCTGCACAGTGCAGAGAGACACAGCATTAGTTCTTTGTTTAAATGATCAGAAGAACCACTGTTCAGAGCAGAGACAGTTGGAGCTCTGCCATTTTTGTTCTGTAATCATAACTAGGCTTTCAGGAAAATTCTACCTGCTCTCCAGCAGGGTTTGGTAAAGTGCCCCTCACACACACTTCTGGAGGAAAGGAAACCTATAGGAGGTTTGAGTCTTTGAATGCAAAGCCAGATAAATGTGTGCCTCCCCATACCCACCCACTCACATACACATATATAGCCTAAAAGTTTTACTATTTATCGAGTTAAAAATAAATTTTAAATTAATTCTTATGAGACAGAGGAAAATTAAGTAAAATGTACAATTTTAAGATCAGAGAGATGTCCTAAATAAGCAAGAGTAAAGGTTACACAATTTACTAGAGGAAGAAATGTGCTGATTGGTTCATTTAAAATTTCTAGATGAGCATATTTCCTGCCGAGTCTAATTGCAATAAGAGTCATGGGTGAGGAAGCAAAGGACTTTTAGTACCTTCCATCTAAGTCCTCGATGTCTTTTATGAACAGGCCTCCCTGGTGCTTGCACATATTCTTGCATGCCTTCAAGTGGCTCTTATCCTTGTATAGGATGTAGTCTTTGCCAGTGCTCTTATTCCGAAAAAAATTGATTCCTTCCTTGAGATTAGCAACTTCAACAGGTGACAGGCACAACAGGATCTCGGCTGTTTGTTCAATGCTATGAAAAGGCAAACATTTTCCGGGGAAAGATTAGTAATGTTAGCGTTTCAGATGTAATCATTTGGGACTGACAGCTTAAAACCCTTTTTCATTAAAATACGTTGTAATGAACGTATTTTAGGACCCAGGCGTGGTGGCTACTGATGATGCACTTTCTCCCCACCTTTAAATGGATGTAAATACACATCCCCCGTGTCCACTGTTCCTCTCCGCGCTCCTAGAGCACCCACGCCCCCTCACTTGCCTGCCCATAGTCTGCCGGCTCCTCTCCCGAGTATTTCAAAAGAATAGCAGTCGCTTCGCTCTTTGGCTGCTCATTCACTCGCAGCAGGTGTTAGTCTGGCCTGGAGAGAGGATGTTTACCCCAGCACACTATTTCCGTTGATACTATTTCCTCCCTCCAGCTCTTTTAGAAGCTTACACTACACTGTTTCAAGAAGCCTGGGCGGTCTCCCACCTCCACGGTCACGGTCGTGCCTTGGGACTTCCCTCCGCCCGAAACGCAGTTCCTCTCCCTCACCCCTCCCGTAAGCCTTGAGGTTCAAACAGAACTCGGTCCTGCTCTCCGTGCTTGCGCCTTCCAAGGTCGAGGTGGGCATCCTGACTGCGCATCCCTGCTCTGCACAACATGATAACGTCATACCCGGCACGCTGCTGCCCCGTTTACCTACACGTGCACACCTTGAAAGCACCCCCTATCTCCTCTCGTTTTCTCTCCCCACCGCTTAGCAGACCTCCTTTCCCGGGGATGCCTGCACTAGCTGTCTCCTTAACGACTTACCTCTCCCACTGCACTCAGTTCGAATCATGAATAGCTCCATCAGCAAATGAAGCATTTGATCTTTTGTATTTTTTTTCAAGGAAGGTAGGCACGTTACAATTCTCAAATCCCCATTTCTAAACAGACTCTCTTGATTGGTATGATGCAACTCTAAATCATAATGGAATATGATTTTTGCCAAGAGGATTTTCCAAATACCTTCTGCATGACCATGATGTGAAATCTGGACGCCTATTGTTTAATTCTGCATCCTACTCCGAACAAAAAGTGGACCAAATGGGTTTGGAGTTCAAGTACATTTCTGGCATTTTCATTTTCGTTTTTAGAAGTACTGCATATTTCTCAAACGGGATAAAAAATAATTTTAAAAACACAGCAGGGTAAAGGATATCAGGGAAGCCACTTCCAACTTTAAACTGATGAGGCATAACTCTGTAATTATTATCTACGTCCTCAAAGCAGATTCTCGTCAACACTGCTGTCCCAAATTCCTGGTAATTCTGTTCACAATAGACTTGAAATTATTCTGAAAATATATTTAAATGTATTTGATAGGAAGGAATCCATTCTAAACCTTATGAATCCCTTTCTTCTTATGAGTTAAAGTAAGCACTGTGACAATTCCTGGAATAATTAATCTGAAAATGTAAAAAGGAAACCTCTCTCGATGTTTTGCTCTACTTGATTGAATGGATCATATAGCCAAAGTTCTGTTAGATTCCATGTCTGTTTCATGCACATTATAAACCAAGTTGAACTAACTACATTTGTTTCCAGTTCCCTGTGAAGTCATATTGGAGCCCAAAGCAAAAGAAAAATTTGTGTTCCTACATGCATGCTTTTATGTATATTTTTAAATGGTCATTATTACCCAAAAGTATTCTTAAAGGTACTATTGATAAATTTGTTACCATTAAAATCAAGAGAATAAAATTGTAGTAAATTCTGGTTTTGGTATAAATAAAATATTTAAACTAAAACGAGTTTTAATACACCTACTTTTCAATGTTTCAATATTTTTTCAGATTCTTTAATGTTCTTGAAAAAATAACTATCAAAAAATATACAAAAACACTTATATAGAAACACACGTTTTTTCTTTTGCCTTAGAGTTTGTGGTTTGGCATGGCAGCGTAACATCCTGTCTTTAAGTTTTTGATACTTTGTCATGGAGTTTTTGCCTTAATTTTGATTTTTAAAAATATTGTGTCAAAATACTATTCATCTTGATTATTGATTTTTTTTTTGTCATCCCTTAAATTTTGTATCTCCCTTGTATCACCCTAATACTGGCTCCGATGTTTTCTTATGCTTAGTTATGACCTAACCTAGGAACTAGGTCAGCTCCATAAGCAATTCACCTGAATTATCTGCCTAACAATTCTCCATCCTGTTCTTTTTCTGGAGATGAGTAGGAACCAGAATAAGTGTGTAATAAATAAATTTTGAAAGTTCACCACCCTAGAGATCACAAGAAAATACCTACATGAAGAAAGAGAACACCATTGGTTTACTAATTCAAAGGCCTATAACACTAAGAGTGAGCTTTGAAAACTTATTTTGAAAATTCAAAATCTAGACCTCAAAAAAAAAAAAGAGTAAAGTTTTATGAGGTAAAAATTTCATTCATGCTCTTTTTTAAATTTAATTTAATTTAATTTAATTATTTTATTTTATTTTGTCGATATACATTGTGGCTGATTATTGTTGCCCACCACCAAAACCTCCCTCCCTCCCCCCTTCCCTCCTCCCCCCACCAATGTCCCCTCTGTTTGCTTGTAGTATCAACTTCAAGTAATTGTGGTTGTTATATCTTCTTCCCCCCCCTCCAGTTTTTTTTTTTTTTGTGTGTGTGTGTGTGTGTGTGTGTGAATTTATATATTAATTTTTAGCTCCCACCAATAAGTGAGAACATGTGGTATTTCTCTTTCTGTGCCTGACTTGTTTCACTTAATATAATTCTCTCAAGGTCCATCCATGTTGTTCCAAATGGCAGTATTTCATACGTTTTTATGGCTGAGTAGTATCCAAAATGTGTAGATATACTACATTTTCCCTATCCACTCATCTGATGATGGACATTTGGGCTGGTTCCAACTCTTGGCTATTGTAAAGAGTGCTGCGATGAACATTGGGGAACAGGTATACCTTCGACTTGATGATTTCCATTCCTCTGGGTATATTCCCAACAGTGGGATAGCTGGGTCGTGTGGTAGATCTATCTGCAATTGTTTGAGGAACCTCCATACCATTTTCCATAGAGGCTGCACCATTTTGCAGTCCCACCAACAACGTATGAGAGTTCCTTTTTCTCCGCAACCTCGCCAGCATTTATCGTTCAGAGTCTTTTGGATTTTAGCCATCCTAACTGGGGTTAGATGGTATCTCAGTGTGGTTTTGATTTGCATTTCCCAAATGTTGAATGACGTTGAACATTTTTTCATATGTCTGTTGGCCATTTGTATATCTTCCTTAGAGAAATGCCTACTTAGCTCTTTTGCCCATTTTTTTTTTTTAAATTTTATTTTGTCGATATACATTGTAGCTGATTATTGCTCCCCATCACCAAAACCTCCCTCCCTTCTCCCTCCCCCCCTCCCCCCCAACAATGTCCTTTCTGTTTGCTTGTCGTATCAACTTCAAATAATTGTGGTTGTTATATCTTCTTCCCCCCCCCCCGGTTTGTGTGTGTGTGTGTGTGTGAATTTATATATTAATTTTTAGCTCCCTCCAATAAGTGAGAACATGTGGTATTTCTCTTTCTGTGCCTGACTTGTTTCACTTAATATAATTCTCTCAAGGTCCATCCATGTTGTTGCAAATGGCAGTATTTCATTCGTTTTTATAGCTGAGTAGTATTCCATTGTGTAGATGTACCACATTTTCCGTATCCACTCATCTGATGATGGACATTTGGGCTGGTTCCAACTCTTGGCTATTGTAAAGAGTGCTGCGATGAACATTGGGGAACAGGTATACCTTCGACTTGATGATTTCCATTCCTCTGGGTATATTCCCAACAGTGGGATGGCTGGGTCGTATGGTAGATCTATTTGCAATTGTTTAAGGAACCTCCATACCATTTTCCATAGAGGCTGCACCATTTTGCAGTCCCACCAACAATGTATGAGAGTTCCTTTTTCTCCGCAGCCTCGCCAGCATTTATCGTTCAGAGTCTTTTGGATTTTAGCCATCCTAACTGGGGTTAGATGGTATCTCAATGTGGTTTTGATTTGCATTTCCCGGATGCTGAGTGATGTTGAGCATTTTTTCATATGTCTGTTGGCCATTTCGATATCTTCCTTAGAGAAATGCCTACTTAGCTCTTTTGCCCATTTTTTAATTGGGTTGCTTGTTTTCTTCTTGTAAAGTTGTTTGAGTTCCTTATATATTCTGGATATTAATCCTTTGTCAGATGTATATTTTGCAAATATTTTCTCCCACTCTGTTGGTTGTCTTTTAACTCTTTTAATTGTTTCTTTTGCTGTGCAGAAGCTTTTTAGTTTGATATAATCCCATTTGTTTATTTTTCCTTTGGTTGCCCGTGCTTTTGGGGTCGTATTCATGAAGTCTGTGCCCAGTCCTATTTCCTGAAGTGTTTCTCCTATGTTTTCTTTAAGAAGTTTTATTGTCTCAGGGTGTATATTTAAATCCTTAATCCATTTTGAGTTGATTTTAGTATACGGTGAGAGGTATGGATCTAGTTTCATTCTCCTGCATATCGATATCCAGTTATCCCAGCACCACTTGCTGAAGAGGCAGTCCCTTCCCCAGTGAATAGGCTTGGTGCCTTTGTCAAAGATCAGATGGCAGTAAGTGTGTGGGTTGATTTCTGGATTCTCTATTCTATTCCATTGGTCAGTGTGTCTGTTTTTATGCCAGTACCATACTGTTTTGGTTATTATAGCTTTGTAGTATAGCTTAAAGTCAGGTAGTGTTATGCCTCCAGCTTTATTTTTTTTGCTGAGCATTGCTTTGGCTATTCGTGGTCTTTTATTGTTCCATATAAATGTCTGAATAGTTTTTTCCATTTCTGAGAAAAATGTCTTTGGAATTTTGATGGGGATTGCATTGAATTTGTATATCACTTTGGGTAGTATGGACATTTTCACTATGTTGATTCTTCCAATCCAAGAGCATGGGATATCTTTCCATCTTCTTGTATCCTCTCTAATTTCTCTCAGCAGTAGTTTGTAGTTCTCATTATAGAGATTTTTCACCTCCTTGGTTAACTCAATTCCTAAGTATTTTATTTTTTTGGTGGCTATTGTAAACGCGCAGGCTTTCTTGATTTCTCGTTCTGCATGTTCACTATTGGAGAAAAGAAATGCTACTGATTTTTGTGTGTTGATTTTGTATCCTGCTACTGTGCTGAAATCATTTATCAATTCCAAGAGTTTTTTGTAGAGGTTTTAGGCTGTTCGATATATAGGATCATGTCATCTGCAAACAGGGACAGTTTGACTTCCTCTTTTGCAATCTGGATGCCCTTTATTTCCTTCTCTTCTCTGATTGCTCTGGCTAGTAATTCCAACACTATGTTGAATAGGAGTGGTGAGAGTGGGCATCCTTGTCTAGTTCCTGTTCTTAAAGGAAAAGCTTTCAGCTTTTCCCCATTCAGGATGATATTGGCAGTGGGTTTGGCATATATGGCTTTAATTATTTTGAGATACTTTCCCTCTATACCTAACATATAGAGGGTCTTTGTCATGAATGAGTGCTGAACTTTATCAAATGCTTTTTCAGCATCTATAGAGATGATCATATGGTCCTTGTGTTTGAGTTTATTAATATGGTGTATCACATTTATTGATTTGCATATGTTGAACCAACCTTGCATCCCTGGGATGAATCCCACTTGATCGTGGTGAATAATTTTACTTATGTGTTGCTGTATTCTGTTTGCTAGTATTTTAGTGAGGATTTTTGCATCTATATTCATCAAGGATGTTGGCCTGTAGTTTTCTTTTTTGGTTATATCTTTACCTGGTTTTGGTATCAGGATGATGTTTGCTTCATAGAATGAGTTTGGGAGATTTGCCTCTGATTCAATCTTTTGGAATAGCTCGTAAAGAATCGGTGTCTATTCCTCTTTGAATGTTTGGTAAAATTCTGCTGTGAATCCATCTGGTCCTGGGCTTTTCTTTGTTGCAAGCCTTCTGATAACAGCTTCAATCTCCTTTATTGTTATTGGTCTGTTCAAATTTTCTACGTCTTCATGGCTCAGTTTTGGGAGCTTGTGTGTGTCCAGAAATTTATCCATTTCCTCCAGATTTTCAAATTTGTTGGCGTATAGTTGTTTATAGTAGTCTCGAATGATTCCTTGTATTTCAGCTGAGTCAGTTGTAATATCACCTTTTTCATTTCTAATTTTTGTTATTTGAATCTTCTCTCTTCTTTTGTTTGTTAGCCATGCTAATGGTTTGTCAATTTTATTTATCTTTTCAAAAAACCAACTTTTTGATTCATTGATCTTTTGAATTGTTTTTTGGGTTTCAATTTCATTAAGTTCTGCTCTGATCTTAATGATTTCTTTCCGTCTGCTAACTTTAGGTTTGGATTGTTCTTGTTTTTCTAGTTCTTTAAGGTGAAGTGTTAGGTTGTTCACTTGCCATCTTTCCATTCTTTTGTAGTGAGCGTTTAATGCAATAAATTTCCCCCTCAATACTGCTTTTGCAGTATCCCCCAGGTTTTGGTATGATGTATCATTGTTTTCATTAGTTTCAATAAATTTTTTGATTTCCTGCTTGATTTCTTCTTGGACCCATATGTCATTAAGTAGAATGCTGTTTAATTTCCATGTGTTTGTATAGTTTCCAGAGTTTCGTTTGTTATTAATTTCTAGTTTTAATCCATTGTGGTCTGAGAGATACATGGGATAATTCCAATTTTTTGAATTTATTGAGACTTGATTTGTGACCTAATATGTGATCTATCCTGGAGAATGATCCATGTGCTGATGAGAAGAATGAATATTCTGAGGTTGTTGGATGGAATGTTTGGTAGATATCTGCCAATTCCAATTGGTCTAGAGTCTTGTTTAGATCTTGTGTTTCTCTACTGATTCTTTGCCTAGATGATCTGTCTAATATTGACAGTGGGGTGTTCAGGTCCCCTGCTATTATGGTACTAGTGTCTATTTCCTTCTTTAGGTCTAATAGAGTTTGTTTTATAAATCTGGCTGCTCCAACATTGGGTGCATACATATTTATGATTGTTATGTCTTCTTGATGGATCAGTCCTTTTATCATTAAGTAGTGTCTCTCCTTGTCTCTTTTTATGGTTTTTAGTTTAAAGTCTATTTTGTCAGATATAAGAATAGCTACTCCAGCTCGTTTTTCTTTTCTGTTTGCATGGTAAATCTTTTTCCATCCTTTCACTCTTAGTCTGTGTGAATCTTTATGGGTGAGGTGGGTCTCTTGTAGGCAGCATATAGTTGGGTCCTCCTTTTGATCCAGTCAGGCAGTCTGTGTCTTTTGATTGGGGAATTTAAGCCTTTAACATTAAGAGTTGTTATTGAAAGGTGTTGATTTATTCCTAGCATTTTATTGGTTGTTTGGTTGTCTTAGGTGTCTTTTGTTCCTTGCTTTCTGATTTACTGTTTGGTTTCTGTGTTTGTTGGTTCCTTAGGTTGTAGATAGCGTTTTTGTTTGCTTGTTTTCTCTTCATGGATGCCATTTTTATTATACTAGTGGGTATTGATTTTTCTTGGGTTTTTATGGCAGTGGTAGTTATTTTTCAGGAACCAAACCCAGTACTCCCTTGAGGATTTCTTGTAAGGGTGGTCGTGTTTTAGTGAACTCCCGCAGTTTTTGTTTGTCTGAGAAATATACTATTTGCCCTTCATTTCGGAAGGATAGCCTTGCAGGGTAGAGTATTCTTGGCTGGCAATCTTTGTCTTTTAGTATTTTGAAAATATCATCCCATTCCTTTCTAGCTTTTAGGGTTTGTGATGAAAAGTCTGATGTTAGCCTGATTGGGGCTCCCTTACAGGTGATTTGACGCTTCTCTCTTGCAGCTTTTAAGATTCTCTCTTTGTCTCTGAGTTTTGCCAATTTGACTATGACATGTCTTGGAGAAGGCCTTTTTGGGTTGAATACGTTTGGAGATCTTTGAGCTTCCTGGATCTGAAGATCTGTGACTTTTCCTATACCTGGGAAGTTTTCTGTCACTATCTTGTTGAATATGTTTTCAATGCAATCTCCGTTTTCCTCCCCTTCTGGAATACCCATGACTCGGATATTTGAGCGCTTGAGGTTGTCTGATATCTCTCTCAGATTTTCTTCCATGTCCTTGATTCTTTTTTCTTTCTTTTTGTCTGCTTGTGTTATTTCAAACAGCCCATCTTCAAGTTCAGAGGTTCTCTCTTCACCTTCGACAAGCCTGCTGGTTAATCTCTCCGTTGTGTTTTTTATTTCGCTGAATAACTTCTTCAGTTCAGCAAGTTTTGCTGCATTTTTTTTCAGGACATTGATTTCCTTATACATTTCCTCTTTCAGGTCCTGTATACTTTTCCTCATTTCATCATGATGTCTAGCTGAGTTTTCTTGTATCTCATTCAGTTTCCTTAGAATTATCACTCGAAATTCCTTGTCAGTCATTTCAAGGGCTTCTTGTTCTATAGAATCTAGAGTTTGAAATTTATTAACTTTTGGTGGTGTACTTTCTTGATTTTTTGTATTTCTGGTATCTTTTTTTTGATGTTTATTCATCGTGGCAGGGGGTTTCACAGTCCACCGGTTTGAGACTATTGACTAACTAAGATTTTGCTGTGGTTGCCAATTTGGTATGGCTACCTCTGTGACTGCTCAGTTGGCCTCTAGTGCCTTGTGTGTGTGGTTGCCTCGGGTCTTGGGCCTCTCCGCGGAGCCACCTTTCTGGTCAGCTTGGACTCTGCTGGGCTGGTGGATCACGCACCACAGGGTGTGTGATCTCTGTTGAGCTTTCACTTCCCGTGCAGGACTTCTCCCTGTTCCATGTGCTCCGGCCCGGGCTGTTGGATCGTGCAGTGGCGACCCCACAGGGTGTGTGGTTTCTGTTGAGTCTCCGCCTCCCTGGCCGGATGTCTCCCCACTCTGTGCACACTGGGCTGGGCTGGGACGTGTCTTCTGCAACCCTCGTCTATGAGCTGGGCCTACAAGACCCTGCTCGGTACCGCCTCACCCAGGAAGTCTACCAAGTTTCTGCTAGGCCCAGACGACCAGTTGCTCTGGGTGCCTTTGTAGCACTGTGTAGATCTTTCTAGGGACTTATCACCTTCCTCCTGGTATCGCGGTTATTTGTGTACTTGTCTTATCTCCCACACCAGTGCGTGAGCTCCTCGGGGGAGGAGCCCGCAGCACACGGTTCACCTTTGTATCCTCCCGGCACGGACCGAGTCCGGTGCCCGCCTGCAGTCAGCTCTCCGGCAGGTTCAAGCGGACTTGGGAACTCTCCTATCATACTATTTCTAACCAGAAATTGGTTAACCGTTTTTCCGAACTGGTGGCTGCAGAGATGGTATCTGCCTCCCAGTAACAGGAAGTTTACCGGGGGCCGGAGTCCAGGGTGTGGTGGAGTGACAGTCGGCCCTGCCCGTACTTCCTTGCCCTCCCGATGCTGGCGGGGATGCCCCACGCCACCAGCCCCACCAGAGAACCGTGGAGGGATTGGGAGGGGAGGCCAGCCCGCAGGCCCCGGGAAGCCCTGCGCTGGGGCAAGCAAGTGGGAAGGCTCAGTGAGGAGCCGAGCCGGGCGAGGAGGACAGGCTTGGCTGAGCTGGGCTGGAGCTGCCACCACCTGAGAAAATGGAGGCAGCCCCAGGGTGGTGAGTGGCCCGGTGATGCAGGCGGAAGCCGGGTGGGCATCAGCCTCCCGAGCAGGGCTGGGTCGGGGGTCACTCACAGGGCTGTGCCAGGTCGGGCGCTCACTCTCTGCCTCTGGTTTGTCACCCTCCCCATTCTCTGTTCCCGCTGCCTTGGGCTGCTCTCTCAGTCCCGCGGCGTGGCTCAGGAGCTCCCAGGAATCTTCTTTTATGCCGGCCTGAAACTTCGAATCCTGAGTAGGGCAGCTGGCTGCCTTCAGCGCGGCCCCGGCCTCTGGGATCCTGTCTGCATCCACAGCAGCCCTGGCGCCGTGTTCCCTGTTTAGAGACTCGCTTTTGCAGCTAAGAAACAGTTCTTTTCCTGCTCCATACTTCAAAGCTGTTGCCTGTAAATGAGGCAGCCTCTCCTGCCGAGGGCAAAGTGGCGGTCAGCCCCCACGACCGGCCACCAGCAGCGGTCCTCCCTTAAGAGATGGCAAGAGGAAGGTCCACAAGTTTCCCGGCTGCCTAAGGCCCAGTGGCTGCCTTTTCCACCTCAGCTACTCCGCGCCAACCGCCGCAGCCACCGCCATCTTGAAAACCCCATAAAGTGTATCTGGGGAATGGGTGTCTCAGCTCTCCCCCCGCGTGCGGGACCAGGATGCAGGCCAGGAGGCAGGGGCGCAGGGACGCAGTGGCGCAGGGTGTGCGCCTCCCTGCCGTGTCCCGCCGACTGCTCTCTCTCTCTCTTTTTTTTCTTAATTCATTCATGCTCTGATGCTACCACAAATGCTGAGGATCTCTTTAGAGGCCAGTGGCCAGGGCTTCTCAGCTCAGAGCTGAGAAAGAGGCAGGGATAGAAATGTCAATTATGCTTTGGGTCCAAGCAAGGTAGGGAGCCCCAATAAAGGCTACCTCTGTTAAAACTAGGAATCTTCCAGAGGGTAATACTCTGAGAAAAGGGGCTAGAGAAAGAAAAGGCAAAATCATTCAGAATTGTCAGTCTATATGTGCATTTTACTACCTGTAATTTTAAAATTAGTTTATTTTGGTTTTGTTTTAAATGGAGAGATGGTCAGTGTTTTGTTCACAGGAGTGTAAACTCTATGAAGACCAAGATCTGCAGTGCCTGTCACATGGTAGGTACTCAGTAAATATCTGGTGAATGAAAGAATACACTCACGAGAATGAAATGTGCACTCCCGTTGGAGTGAGCAAGACTGAAGCCATGTTGGGAACTAAACTGCATGGGCTGTAGGCAAATTTTTAAAAGACAGATTTTTTCTCAGCATACATTTCCCTGAGTTCTTTCTTTTCCCATGGTTATTTGATATTTTGAACCTTGGTTATGGGGCAAGATAACATTATTTACATAAACTTAAAGTTGTTTTCCAGCCACCTTAAAGCTGCTACTTGCCACAAGGCATGTACTATCCAAACCCTGGGAAACCGAGGAAGACCTCAGTAAAGCTAGGCTGATTCCACCCCTCCAGCAGGACCCTGAGATAACAGTGAGGACGGGAGCAGAAACCAGGAGCCTTGGCAAGACCTTGCACCTGATTCCTTTTGCAGAGCCCCTGCATCTCATGTCCCCCTCCTTCCTGCTTTTCTTTTTTCACATTCCATTTCCTTAACCCCCTCTTTAAAAACTCCTTGGTAAATCTGAGTTTTGGAGTTGGCTTTAGTCTGGCCATTCTCCTTCAGGTTTACTGAAGATATGGGTTGAGCTAACATCTCTGTCAGGTCACTGGTATTCCTGAATAAAAGCCAACTTCCATTTTCACCCACATTTGACTTTTGAATGGCTTGTTTTTGAGAGGAGGCAGGTAGTTAGACCTGTGCCCAGTAACACTCTATGGTTCAAAGAAGGAAAATTCACCTACTGTTCCCTGTGATATCCAATACCTAAAATCAATAATCTAAGGCTTTCATCTTAAGAAACTAGAAAAGGAAAAGCAAATTAAATCAAAGTAAGCAGAAGTAATGTCAAAATCACAGCAGAAATTGATAAAACTGAAAACAGGAAGTCAATAGAGAAAATCAACTAAAACAAGTGTGCATTCTTTGAAAAGATCAAAAGAATTGATAAGCCTGTAGCTAGGCTACGTAAGGAAAAAAAAGAGAAAAAACACAAAATACTAATATCAGAAATGAAACAGGAGACAACACTACAGACGCCATGGACATTAAAAGGCTAATAGAGGAATGCTATGAAAAACTCTATGCTCAAAAATTTGATAACCTATATGAAACAGACCAATTCTTTGAAAGACACAATCTGCTAAAAGTTTCACAAAAAGAAACAGACCATCTGAATAGACCTATATGTACAAAATAAATTTAATCAATAACTAATAACCTTGGGGTCCAAAAGTGATAAGCCAAAGTGAAGTCCTCAGAAGCAGCTTCAAAAGCAGTTTCCCTCCAACCTTCTCCTGCCTTCCTGTCTCTCAGCCTAATACTCCCCTGATGCAAGCCATAGAAACTAGAACCCAAGGTTGGTCACAGATATACTCTAATCTTTCCCCTACCTCTCTGTCTCGGAGCTGGCCATAAAGAAATTCTCTGACCTACTTTGTCTGATTGTAGGCCATAAGACCCCCATTCCAGAAAGGGTCTTGTCCCATAACCTGGAGAAATAAATGCTACACGGAGAGGCCAAGAAGAATCTGGACAGGCCTTGCTGGGTTTCTCCACTCAGTCCATCAGCATTAGATCATACCTTTCTTGTCCAATCACATTTCTACATGTCTGTGCCTGCTTCATAGAATCTAAGTATGAATATGGACAATTTTCCTGATATCTTTGGGTCTTCATTCTGAAGGCTTCCTTGTTATGTAAACCTATGATCAAATAAAATTCATTATATCTTTTCTTCATATTAATTCATGTTCATCAGGTGATTTTTCAGAGAACCCTCAGGGGGTTGAAAGGGATGTCTTGCCTTGGCCCCTAGAGTTAGGGTGCTGTGAGCAGGATACCAAAGCCACCCTGCTCTTCTGGAAGCCTTAGCTGAGGGAGACCAGACCTTGAAACCTGGCAAAACGGTAAGCTTATCTTACCTACCAGACTCCCAGTTTCTCTCTCTTTGTAGAATCTGGCCAAGTTGATAGTGAAAACCATTGCTTGTCTCTTTTTCAAAATTTCAATGAACAGAAAGAAAAGGATTTCTATGACTAGTCTGAGATGTAGTGATTCTGGTGTACATCTGGTATGAATATTCATATCATCGGATCCTTTTCCTCCCAGAAATAGTCTTTATTTTTTTCCTTTGTCTTTTTATGTGGTTTTGTCATGAAGTGGGGTACCATAGGGTAGAATACAAGTCTAGAAATCCCTGTAAGCCTGTTGTTCAAGCTGGCCCTGCAGACTGGAAAGTTTTGCAGCTTTTACCAGCCCGGTGTCTATTTAGATAAACTTTGCTGTGGGTCTCTGAAACAAAAACCGAATAAGCTTTTCCTCTGGCCTTGTTTTTATGTCTTGGAGCTTGGTTTGTGACCAACTAAGAGCATTCTCTCTTGGCCTCCACCTATAAGTACGTATTGAAAGATTAAAATAACAACTAGTCTTAAAATCTTTCTTGGCTCTGTCGTCTAATGACTAGGATTTGATGCTTTGATCATCACTACTGAGGTTCTATTCCTGGTCGGAGAACTAATCCCTTGGAGATGTAAATTTCTTTGAAATGTTAGTATCCAGAAAACTAGCTAACAGCATTTGAACAGAGATTGGAGTCGAAACAAATTTTAGACCCATCACAAAATCCCGTTAACTCAGGATAAAAGCATTGATAAAAATAAGTTTTGTTTGTCAGCTTTGCTTTAGATTTGAAATTTTGGCTTATAAAGTGTTAGGATCTTTGGTTTGTTTAGCTTCTCTCTGAGCTCGACGAATGGGTCCGTTCATGACTAGCATACTGACTGGCTCTATGATATCCTGAGATGTCTTCTTTGCACCTCTTTGGTTTTGTTTGTGTATATTTTCTTTTAGGCCTCTATTTCTCTCTGTGGATTTTTGCTTCTCCCCAATGAAACTATTTAGTAGGCTGAAACCCTATTTCTTGAACTTCTATTCTCTTGTTGGTATTTTTACCAAAGACTCTGAGGCCTCATGAGAAAGGTAGCCATGGCACACCAATGACCTATTTTGGGGTTGGCTGCTTTCCTCTCAGAGCCGCAAGAGTCTTTGGCTCTATCTGTTAAGTGGCTTTGTCCTTAGTTCAATAACACAGTTAAGGGACAAAAACTATATTAAAAACAATTTGTCATAGATTGTCTCCAAAATAGGACTTTCTGGCATTCAACTTGTTATTTTAACAAACTTCAAATTTTCTTGTAGGTCCACCTGTGTATCTCCTCCTAAAATCTTATGGTGAAACTCTGATTTTATTTTGTGTTGACATTCATTTTTAATCTTACTCTGTGTTACTTCTAACACACCCAAACTCCTTAGGAAAGCTTGCACTCTTTCTCTGTGCTTTGAGATTTAAATTTGCTACCCTGCTTTCTCTAAAAATCAGTGAGGGTTCCTGCCACAGGGGGCAGATAAGCTTTAACTTGCTTCATTTAGAGAGACACATTTGAATTCAGTTGTCCTTTTTTTAGTGAGTTTTATATTGTATATTTGTTTCTGTGTTTTTCTCTATACATGTATACATGTGTAAGCTCTATGTTGTGTCTAAATGTTTGTCTATACATGTGTTTGTCTATTGTCTACATGGTACCATACTGGCTTATAAATAGTGTGCACTCATAAGTAAATAAGCCTAAGTGCTTTTGAAGTTTATGTGGTTCTACTTTTTGGCAATAAAACTAGTTTTTAAAATTGTTGATAAAATAGATATATTTCCAAAATTTAATTTAAACGTTTTTGCCTAGGTCTGTCTATTGATCAAACAGATTTATACTGTCTGATAGATGTTTTAAGGTTATAAAATTGTTACCTCTGTGATATTTTTGATACTTGCTTAATTTGTTTGTGAACTAAAAGCTGTGAGGACAGGCTGCTGGGCTTCCCCAGCCTTGCACACATCTTGTTAGGTTGTCTTTGGTCCTATGCCTCTAAATTCTGGGTTCTGGACAGGTGGCCATGGTGAGGCCTGGGGACGTATGTGTTCACAGCACATGGGCCACTAGCTGCAATACAAAGCCAAACCCAATATGGTCCCCTCCTTGTCTCAGCTCTGCCTCCTGGCACTGCTGGTAGTGAGACAGAATAGGGACTGGACTCAAGGCCCCTTACCCCAGCCACAAAGAATCCAGCACACCCAGCTAAGCTATTTTCAAAGAATCCATCCAGCATACCCAGCTGAGCTATTTTTGCTAAGATAAGCAACTTTATAAACCACAAACTTCCCCAAGGTAGTTAGCCCTGACTCTTGCGTGCACACAAAGCTTCAGGGTGACCACTGCAGTGACCCTCCTGGGTTGAAGTTAGTGAGCAACACTGCCTGTAGGAGTTTGGATGTATTGTCTTCCCAGAACTCATATGGAAATTCGATCCTCAATGTGGCAGTGTTGGAAACTGATTGAGTCATGGGAGCAGATCCCTTATGAATGGATTAATGCTCTCCCTAGGTGGGGGGATTAATGAATGAGTTCTCACTCTATTAGCTCCTGTGAGAGCTAGTTGTTTAAAAGACCCTGGCACCTCCCCTTGCTCTCACTTGCTTCCTCTCGCCATGTGATCTGCTTGTACCCACTGGCTACCTGCTGCTTTTCACCATGAGTAGAAGCAGCCTGAGGCCCATGCCAGATGCAACTGTCTCAGAATCATAAGGCAAATAAACCTCTGTGCTTTATAAATTACCCAGTCTTAGGTATTCTGTTATAACAACACAAAAATGGACTAATGTATCTTGGACCTACTGAGCAGGTGTAAGGACTGAAGCCCTGAGCATTAGCCCATATGGCAACCAAGAAGAATAGAATGAACCTCTTCTAGAGGTGGAGAACGGTGACACTGGCCTGCACCTAGCCCTATAAATGACCCTGAATGGCTCCTTTCGGGGAGCCATCTGAAGGACCCTCCTTTCTGTGCCTTCTCCTTTGTGCTCAAGCATAAGCCCCAATAAAGCCTTGTCTGAGTTTTTAGTATGGCTTCTTGTCAATTTCTAACACCTGATGAGCCTAAAAGCCTGGTTTGGTAACAGTAGGAACAATATCCTTTAGACATTGTCTTTGTAGATCTGTTCTATCTTTGGCCCTGCATGCTGTTCTGAATGGCATGTGGGTACTTGGGACCCGGGATGGCTAGGGGAAAGATACCCAGGAGTTGATATTTAGCTCGGTTTTCATTTTTTCAAAGGAAAAAAAATGAATAAATTAGACAAATGTGAATGGATTAAACTATTATAAGTAAAATTGTCATAGTTTCAAAATTCTTTTCAGTAATTTAAAATCTTAAACTCATGTTATGTTAAATTAAGTAGTAGGTAATTGTAAATGTCTGAGTTATTTCTAAGTTAAAATACTGAAACATTAGTTATTACACATAAGTTTATATATTTTAATGTTTTTATGCAATACAAAAAAAGCTAAATATACTGCTAAATATACTGAGATCTTTTTAAAAGAATTTAAAACACATCTCTTCGCAAATTAGGAAATGGTTTCATCTACAAATATTGATATAAAAAGTTCAAAATTGCTTGCGTCGTAGGTTTTTCACTGGAAATTACTGTTACTAAGAGTTATAATTGTAATTAATACATATAACTAAAACTATTAGGTAAAAAAGAAACAAATCTATATCCAGAGTGTTTTTTTTAAATATATGTTTTTTTCATAAAATGGTTTAAAAAACATAAAAGTATGATTTTTATTTTTAAAAATTTGTTTAGAGGATATTTAAAGCTTGTTTCAAGTTAAAAATTGTTATACACAAAACTAAATATAATTTAAAAATTGTAAAAGGTTATGAAAAGTTTATAAAACTTTTGTTTTATGGGGTCAAAACTGACTAAAATTGGATGGATTTGTTTAAGGTTTAATTAAAATTGGCTTTAGTATTAATAGTATACTAGTACAAAAGTAAAATTTGGTTTTCTCTTTTAAACAAGATTTTCATGTAGTATTGATAAAAGATAGTAAAGATTTGTGTTCTTCTTTTGAGTCAACTACAAAAAAAAAAGCGGGTGAGAGTGAAAAACAGATTCTATGTCTTTATTAGGTCTTTTGATTACTTCAAAAAAAACTGAGTTAAAGATTTAAGGTTTCTTTCAAAAACATGTAACTTTATATTTGTATAGGTGTGGTGTTAATGTATATTCCAAAATTATATGAAATTCCTAAGATTCTGATAAGTCTTTGTATATGTTATCAATCATAATTATGGCTATTATATAAAATTATTGTAGGTCATAAAAGTACCCAAGTTTCTTTGTCAGTTGTGTCTTGAATATCCACAGTAAATTGCTTTATTTTGATGCTTTTCTTTCTGAAAGCTCTCCACAAATCCTAAATTGTTATGTCTTTAAGAGGTCTATGAAAAGGATAAAAAGACTCTAATAAGCAAGCTGAAATACAGTCCTCTGCTAATCACTTTCAGATTATCCAGTTGGACTGGGGTTTTGCTGGGGAGAAAAAAGAAAAGGAAAAAACCTCCAGAGCTTTAATTTAAAAAAAAAAAATCAACAGGACTCATAAAAATTGTTAACCTAACATCAAAAAGAACAAGAATTAATTACATGGGACTAAACTAAAGAAGGATCAAAATGATTGGTTTTGCCTTTTTGTTTGAAATATTGCTATTCTTTTTGTTTTGTTTTGTCTTACAGGTTTAAGAATTTTTTTTTTTTTTCTTTTTGGGCTATTTATAGCTTTACAACAACAGGGTAAAGTATACGTTTGTGCAAAATTGAAACATTTACTTTTCTCTCTACTTAACTGTATCCTCCAAGATTTTAAAACTATTCCTGAGTTTTTAAAAATTTTATGGCAATATAGTTATTTGCATGAGTTCGCTAAGAATCTACTTTCTTATAACAGGACAAAATTGGAAACACTGGTTATTTCACCAAGGCTTTAATTAAAATGTCATATTTTCGGCTACTACCAGATTGCTTTAAGGAATTGATGCTGACTTTTATGGAACCAATAAAAAGTCCCTTGAAAAGACTTCTGGCCTTGTGGTAAGCAAAGAATGTACCTTACTGACAGGCCCAAGAACCAAGGTATTTTGGGAACCTCCAGAAAAGAGGAATTCACCCATTTCACAGAGGTAATAGTCTGGGAGTGAGGCAAATCCTTGGTTTGCCTTCCTAAGCCTCAAGAGGCTTTTAAGAGTCTAATCTGAGATTCCTTATAAAAGTCCCAGCGAAGCCAATTTAAAAAGTGCTTATAAGATAAATCATTATTCTTGCTGCACTTTATGCAAATAACCTGGCCAAAGATTAAACTTATTTTCCAAATGAATTAGTCTTGTCATAGATATCTTTGGTAAAAATGGGGAACTAGAGAGAAAAAAATTATACTTTAAAAAATCACTATAATACACCTGCTATAAGTTAAGACTTGTCCATTGTTTTTGAGTTTTTATTATCCAAACTGAATCCTGAATTTCTTAAGATTCCTCCAGTTGTTGGCTGTGACTCTCCACACTAACATTTCAATTTACAGATAAACAAACTTTGTGCCTGTTACTTTATGTACTATTCAAAATTTCACTGGGACACCTGACACAAACTCCAAACCGGAAAATTTTGTCAGATTGCCACTGTTTGCTCTCGCTCCAACTGAATATACTTTAAGCTTGACATCTAAAATCTTCTTGACTGGCCGCCCTCTGGACTCAAAAACTGAGTTTATAGTTTGTTCTAACCATTAACATTTGTTTTATTTTGTTTGCATAGAAACGCCTCTTATTAGGTATCATATTGCTTACACTAAATAGAGGCCTGACTTTGATGGAAGGCAATCTACAACACCACTGCCTAAAATGACAGACAAGGTTTAATTGTTTTATTGACTGTCCTTTCTTGAAATGGAGAATCTGATTCAATGGCTTATGAAACAATTCACCACCCGATTTCTGGATTATAAAATTTCTTGGGGAAGTGTCAGAGCAGGGAATGTTATGGTCCAGAAAGCAATACCCCAAGGTGAAGGCCTCAGAAGCAGCTTCCAAAGCAAAGATTTCCTCTGATCTTCTCCTGTCCTCCTGTCTCTTAGCCTCATTCTCCCCTGAGGCAAGCCATAGAAACTAGAATCCCTCTTTCCCAAGGTGAGTCATAGACATTCTCTACTCTTTCCCCCACCTCTCTGTCCTGGAGCTGACCATAAAGAAATTCTCTGACCTGCCTTGTCTAACTCTATGTAGGTCATAAGAGTCCCATTCCAGGAAAGGTCCTGCCTCGTACCCTGGAGGAATGAATGCTACACAGAGAGGCCAAGAAGAATCTGAACAGTCAGGTCTTGCTAGGTTTTCCCACTCAGTCTATGATAATTAGATCATGCTTTTCTTGTCCAATCACATTTGTACACAGCTGTGTCTACTTCATAGAATCTGAGCGTAAATATGAACAATTTTCCCTATATCTTTGAGCCTTCATTCTGAAGGCTTCTGTGTCACTTAAAATTATGATATAATAACATTTGTTATGCCATTTCTTCATGTTAATTTGTGTTTATCAGATGATTTTTCAGAGAACCTTCAGAGGGTTGAAGGGCATGTCTTCCCTTGGCCCTGAATGCTTCCAAAACAGAAAGCATCAGGTCCACATAGGTGTACCAGTAAATTCTACCAAACATTTAAGGAAGAAATTATACCAATTTGCTACAGTCTCTTCCAGAAAATAGAAGCAGAGGGAATATTTCCTAACTCATTCTATGAACTCTTCATCACCATAATACCAAAACCAGACAGACATTACAAGAAAAGAAAACTACAGACCAACATCTTTCGTGAACATAAATGCAAAAATACTCAACAAAATATGATCAAATCAAATGCAACAATATATAAAAAGAATTATACACTATGACCAAAAGGGATTTATTCCAGGTATGTAAGTAAGCCTGGTTTGACATTCAAAGATCAATTACAGTCATGTACCACATAACAATGTTTCAGGCAGTGACAGACCACATGTCCAATGGTGGCCGCATAAAATTATAATGGAGCTGAAAAAATCTATCACCTAGTGATGTCATGTAGCCATAGTGATGTCGTAACACAATGCATTACTAATGTGTTAGTGGTGACGCTGATGTAAAAAAACCTACTGCACCGCCGGTTATATAAAAGTATAGCACATACAAATATGTATAGTATATAATATTTAGAATAATAGTAAATGACTATGCTTCTGGTTTATGTGTTTATTTTTACTATGTACATCTTACTATATACTCTTTTTACTACATACATTTCAATTGTATAATATACTTTTATCTTTATTTTAGAGTATTCTCCTTCTAATTATTAAAAAAAAAAAAAAGCTAGGTCTTCATAAAATTAACTCAAAATAGCTCAGAGACCTAAATGTAAAATGCAAATCTATAAAATATAGGAGGAAACATGGATGACCTTGGGTTTGGTGATGAGTTTTTAGATATAACATTAAAGACAAAACCCATAAAAGAAATAATCAATAAGCTAAACTTCATTAAAGTTAAAAACCTCTGCTCTGCAAAAGATAATGTCAAGAGAATGAGAAGACAAACCACAGACTATGAGAAAATGTTTTCAAGAGACATATCTGATAGAGGACTGTTACCTAAAATATACAAAGAACTCGAAAATCCAACAATAAGAAAACATACAACCTAATTTAAAAACTGGGCAAAAGATCTGAACAGACACCTCACCAAAGAAGATATATAGATAGCAAATGAGCATATGAAAAGACAGGCAACATTATATGATGGGCAATTGCAAATTAAAACAGCAGTAGGTTCCCACAACACACTTATTAGAGTTTTGAAAATCCCAAACACTCACAACACCAAATGCTGGTGGGGATGTGGAGCAACAAGAACTCTCATACATTAATGGTGGGAATACAAAGTGGTACAACCACTCTGTAAGACACTTTGGCAGTTCCTTAAAAAACAGTTTCTCAAAATCCAGCAATTGCACTCCTTGGTATGTACCCAAAGGAGTTCAAAACTTATATCCACATAAAACCCACATGAGAATGTTTATAGCAGCTTTATTCATAACTGCCAAAACTTGGAAGTACCCAAGATACACTTTAGTAGGTGAATAGATAAATAAACTTGGTACACCCAGACAATGGATTATTGTTCAGTGCTACAAGGAAATGTGCTATCAAGCCATGAAAAGATGGAGAAAATTCAAATGCATAATACTAAATGAAAGAAGCCATCAAAAAAGACCAGATACTGTATGATTCCAACTATACAACATTCTGGCAAAAGGCAAAATTATGGAGACAGTTGTTGCCAGGGGCTAGGGATGAGGGAGCGATGAAGAGGCAAGCACAGAAGATTTTTAGGGCAGTAAAACTGTTCTGTATGATACTATAATGTTAGATACATCTTATTATACGTTTGTCAAAACCCATAGAATGTACAACACCAAGAGTGAACCCTAATATAAATGAGGAACTTTGGTTGATAATGATGTGTCAGTGTAGGTTCATTGATTGTAACAAATGGACCACTCTGGCACAACAAGTTGAGAGTGGAGGAGGCATGTGTGGGGAAGCAGGCATATGGGAACTGTGGGAACTCTCTGTGCTTTCTGAGTAATTTGCTGCAAACCTAAAACTGCTCTAAAAAATAAAGTCTGTTTTTAAAAAAAAGAAGAAGAAATGGGCTATCAAATCACAAGAAGACATGTCTGAACCTTTAATGCATATTGCTAAGTGAAAAACCCAGTCTGAAAAGGCCACATACTATATGATTCCAACTATATGACTTTCAGGAAAAGAAAAAACTACAGAGACAGTAGAAGGATCAGGTGAGGGTTGAATAGGTGAAGCACAGGGGATTTTTAGTGTAGTGAAATTATTCTGCATGAGACTTTAATGTACATATACACACAACATTATGTATTTGTCAAAACACACAGCACAAGGAATGAACCTTAATGTAGGCAAATGTTTACAAAATCATATAAAAGATCAGAGCATTCCAGGAAAAAATGCAGACTATGACAAGAGAATCTAACAAGCGTATGAAACAAATGTATGAAACAACCTAACTGAAGTGGGTAAGGGGGAAAGATGCTGAACAAATATCTTTGGAAATGAGTTAAGTCAGTAAGACTAAAGACAAAAAGAACTGCATTTAAGCATTGTGCTTTAGTTTATAAAGTTGTCTCATATGGGTGTATGGGTTTATAATTCTGAGACTTCTGTACATGTATACTGAAATTGCACAATTAAATAAAAGGATGTCAATGATAAGAGCCACTGTTGAAATGGGAATTTATAGATAAGTGTGGGGAGGGTGTTAGACTGATCCTTGTGACAATGGATTAGAGTTACAGACATCAGTATGAACTCATGTTTAGCTTAATGTAAATATTAGTGGAAATACATGCAAATATTTATAGGAATATGTATGTACATGGGTTAGTACACAGACATTTATTTTTTTGCTCAATCAGCTGAGAGGTCCTAGAAGCAACAATGCCCCATAGCAATAAGCACACCTAGCTCCCAGATCTTGGTTTATAATATCATTCTTTAATAAAAGAGACCAGGAACCCTTCAAGTAATGGCTGATTCTAGGACTGAGACAGGAAATATACAAGATGAGCCTGTAGCACCTTGTAATGACAGAGAGTAAAGACATGCTAAAAAACAAACTCCAAACAGCTACATTGATGGGGCTATGTCAAAAGGACAAAGGAGTCAACTGAAAGAGCTCCCAGTGGCCAAAGATGGAACACTCTGCAGTAAAATAAAGTGGTACTGGATTATACCTAAAGTACAAAGTAAATATTCATGAGACCATACTGTTATAAATGATTGACTAAATAAGTAAGTCGTGGGGGAGGAGGGGAGACAAATATCCCTTACAGACTAATTCCAAATAATTTGTGTAGACACTCAGCCCGCAAGAAAGGAGAACATAAATTTTCACCTCTTACATGTAGACTGCACATAGGGACTTCTTTTCAAAGAGTACAGTATGGAAATGGGGGGAAAAAAAGACCGTAATCTTTACACTAGAGATGTGACCAACACTACCTCAGCAGGTGATCAAAATCATTATCAACAGTGATAAATAATGTTTGTATGTAATCTTGATATAATGTAATGAAAATGGCACTTTACCTCTGTAGACTTAATCCCCAAAGCCCATAAATCCAGTCTAATTACAAGAAAAACATCAGACAAGTTCCAATAGAGAAGAACCTTACAAAGTAATTAATCAGTACTCCTTGAAACTGTAAAGGTCACTAAAAACAAGGAAAGTTTGAGGAAATATTGGAGCCAAGAGTTGCCTAAGGAGACGTGATAACTGATTGTAAGGTGGTATCTTAGATGTAACTTTGGAACAAAAAAAGACATTAAGTAAAACTAAGGAGACCTGGATGAAATACCCAGGGCATTAAGTCAAAAAAAAAAAAAAAAAAGAAAGAAAGAAAAAAAAAAAAAAGAAAGAAATCCAAAACATAAAAATTGGAAAGGAATAAATAAACCCACTTTCATTATTTGAAGATAGGTAGATTGTATGCATAAAACATCCAAAAGAACCCACACAGAAATTATAGGACTTTATGAGAGTTTAGCAGAGTTGTTAGGTATATAGTCGATAGTTTAAGAAATCAATTCATTTTCATACTAGCAACAAATAATACAATTAACTTTTTAAAAGATATCATTTAAAAAGACTCTGAACGATAAATGCTGGCGAGGTTGCGGAGAAAAAGGAACTTTCATACATTGTTGGTGGGACTTTAAAATGGTGTGGCCTCTATGGAAAATGGTATGGAGGTTCCTCAAATAATTGCAGATAGATCTACCATACGACCCAGCTATCCCACTGTTGGGTATATACCCAGAGGAATGGAAATCATCAAGTCGAAGGTATACCTGTTCCCCAATGTTCATCGCAGCACTCTTTACAATAGCCAAGAGTTGGAACCAGCCCAAATGTCCATCATCAGATGAGTGGATACGGAAAATGTGGTACATCTACACAATGGAATACTACTCAGCTATAAAAACGAATGAAATACTGCCATTTGCAACAACATGGATGGACCTTGAGAGAATTATATTAAGTGAAACAAGTCAGGCACAGAAAGAGAAATACCACATGTTCTTACTTATTGGTGGGAGCTAAAAATTAATATATAAATTCACACACACACACACACACATACACACACACACAAAAAACGGGGAGGGGGGAGAAGATATAACAACCACAATTACTTGAAGTTGATATGACAAGCAAACAGAAAGGACATTGTTGGGGGGGAGGGGGGGAGGGAGAAGGGAGGGAGGTTTTGGTGATGGGGAGCAATAATCAGCCACAATGTATATCAACAAAATAAAATTTAAAAAAATAATAAAAAAATAAATAAAAAATAAAATAAATAAAAGATATCATTTAAGATAGCATAGAATATAAAATACCAGGAAATAATTCTAACAAAAGATGTGAGGATCTCTATGGAGAAGATTATAAAACTCTATTGAGAGACAGTATGTAGATCTATAAGTGAAGAGTTATATTATGTTCATAGATTGGAAATTCAATATTATAAAGATGCCCATTCACCTCAACCAGATTTATAGATTCACTGCAATCCAAATAAAATTCACAGAAAGTAGTATTTTGTTTGGTTTGGTTTGGTTTGGTTTGGTTTACAGCTTTAAAACTTATTCTAAAATTTATTTGTTAGTGCAAAGGGCCAAAGAGAGATAAAACACTCTTGAAGAAAAACAAAGCAGGAGAGGATTTGTCTTGTAAAATATAAATGTTATTGTAAAGCTATCATAATTAGGATAGTGTATTATTGGCTCAATAATAGATAACATACATCAAGGAAACAGAATAGAGGCCTGGAAACAAACCCACATATACAGCAACACTTGATAAGTGACTCTGTAGATCAGTAGGGAAAGGATAAATTTTTCCATAAAAGTTTCTGGGATTGTTGGGAATCCAGATTGGAAAAATAAATCGAACTCCTTCCTTATACATAGATAAAACCAATCTCAGACAGATTAAAGATTATTTAATAGTCTTTAATCAAGCTTTTGGAAGTTATTTATGAGAAAATGTTTATGATCTTGGGGTAGGGAGGATTTTTTTTTGCAAAACACAAAGAGCACTACCCAAAAAGAAAATTATTGATATTTTAGATTACATTAAAATAATAACATGTTCACTATAAAAGAGTGAAAAGATAAGCCACAAAATGGAATACACACAAGCAACATACATATGACAAAAGTCTTCTATGCAAAATATATAAGAACTTTTATAAATCCATAATAAAAAAGACATGCAACCTATAAAAAATATGGGCAAAAAGGTTTGAATAGGCACTTCACAAAAGAGAATGTCCAAGCGTTCAATAAATGTATAAAGAGAGATCAACCTCACTAGTAATTGGGGAAATAAAACTTAAAACTACACTGAGATACCACTACACCTATAAGATTAAGTAAAATTAAATCAACTGAAAATACCAAGTGACGGAGAGTATAGAAAACCTCATGCATTACTAGTGGGAAAGAAATATGGTTCAATCTCATTGGAAAACAATGTGGCATTATCTAGTAAAATAGAAAATATACATACATTGTGACTTACCAGTCCTATGCTTAGCAAAGTCTCAACACAAGAGAAATGTGTGCATATGTTCTCCAAGATACATACAGAGGGATGTACATCACAGCATTATTCCTATTAGCCCCAAATTGAAAACAATTCAACTGTTCAAATTATATAATTATATAAATAAATTATACATTATAACAGTGGAATATCATGTTATGGAATATAATACATAAATGTAAACAAACCAATTAAGATCACTTGTAACAACATGCACCAGTAGTCAAACATAATGGTGGACAAAAGGAGAAAACCACACACGCATACAAATATGTATATGCAATATGATTTTGTTTATATTGAGTTCTGAAAAAGACAAACTAAAGTATATTGTTTAGGAAAGTGAAAAAAACATTAAAGCAGTCAGAGTAGTACATATATTTAGTGTGGAAAAGAGTTATAATCAGAAAAGGGCACATTACATAGGATGCAGCTAAAGCAAGACATAGAGGCAAATTTGTAGCTTTAAGTGGCTATATTAGAAAAGAAAGCTCTTAAGTCAATAATCTAAGCCTTTAACTTTAGATCTAGAAAAAGAAGAGCAAACTAAACCCAAGGCAAGGAGAAAGAAGAAAATAATAACAGCGTGGAAACCAATGAAATAGAAAACAAAAGCAGTAGACAAATCAATAAAACCAAAAGCTGATTCTTTGAAGAGATTAGTGAAACTGACAAATCTTTAGGTGACTGACCAAGATAAAAACAAAACAAAACAAAACAAAAAACACAGGTTGAAAAAATTAGGAATGAAAGAGGAGACATTAGCATCAATTCTGCAAATATGAAAAGGATTATGAGAATACTATGAACAACTACATGCCAAAAAATTAGATAATTTAGGTAAAGTGGACAAATGCCAAAACTGACTCACGAAGAAATAGAAAACCTGAATAAATCTATGACAGGTAAAGAGATTGAACTAGTAATTAAAAACTTTTCTGCAACAAAAGCCCAGGCCCAGATGGCTTCACTGGTGAATTCTATCAAACCATCAAGAAAAAAAATTAATATCAATCCTCCATAAACTCTTCCAGACTGAGTGGGATTTATCCCAGGAATGTAAGATTAATTTGACATCTGAAAATCAATTAATGTAATATACTATATTAGTAGAATAAGAGATAAAATCCACATGATAGTCTCAAAAGATGAAGAAATATGTTTGAAAAGAAATTCAATATTCTTTCATGATTTTTTTGTTAAAAAACTATAAACTAATAATAGAAAGGAATTTCTTCAATCTGATTAAGGGAATCTATGAAAAATCCACATCTATTACACTTAATGGCAAAAAAAACTGAATGCTGTCTCTCTAAAATCAGAAACAAAACAAAGATGTCTGCTCTCACCACTTCTATTCAACATTTTACTGAAGGTTCTAGTACAGGCAAATTAGGCTAATAAATAAAAACTATTTGTAGTTAAGATAATTTTTATATAGAAAAATCCTAAGCAATTCCCTAAAAAGTTTCTGCAGCTAATAGACAAGTTCAGCAAAGTTGCAGATAAAAGATCAATACACAAAAATCAATTGCATTTTTATATGCTAGCAATGGACAATCCAAAATAGAGATTAAGAATACAATTTCATTCAGAATGTCATCAAAAAGAATAAACACTTAGAAATCAATTTAACAAAAGAAATGAAAAACTGTATACTTAAAACTCCAAATTGTGTTGAAAGAAATTAAAGACCTAAATAAAGAGAAAGATATCCCACATTCATAGATCAAAAGACTTAATATTGTTAAGATGATAATACTCCCAAATTTATCTACAGAATTAGTGCAATTCCTATCCAAATCTCAGAAATGGGCACGCTAATCATAAAATTCATGTGGATATACAAAGGACCCAGAATAGTCAAAGCAATATTGTAAAAGAACAAAGTTGGAGGGCTCACACTTCTTAATTTCAAAACTTACAGCAAAGTTACAGTAATCAAGTCAGTGTACTACTGACATGAAGATAAACATATAGATTGGTGAAATAGGATTCAGAGTCCAGAAATAAACCCATGTTCATATGGTCAATTGATTTTCAACAAGGGTTTCAAAACCATTCAATGGGGAAAAGAATAATCTTTTCAACAAATGGTGCTGGGATAACTGAAGAGCTGCATGCAAAAGGATGAACTGTGGTCCTGTCCCACACCACACACACAAAATAAAAGGAATCACAGACCTAAATGTAATAGCTAAAACTATAAAACTTTAGAGGACAACTGTAGGGAAGGAGTTCAAAGATTTCTGGACTGATTAAAAAAAGATATGACCACAAAGTGGTAGTAACACACACAGGCTTTATTAGGGTGCTGCTTTAACAGGTTTAAAGGGGGAGGAAGGCTTTCACGTCTTGTCACTATCCAGAAGCTTACAGAGAAGGGGAGGAGAGCAAGGGGACTTCCAGGGGAGAGGATCTGAAATGTGGCTAAGCATCTAGGTGATGGTGCGCAGCAGTGCAGTGGGGAGTCTCTGGGTCAGAAAACTCCCAAACCATAGTGGCTTGGGGTCTTTAAAGCACTGGGGCTTATCTCATCTATGGCTAGTAAACATTAGGAAATTTCATAGGGTATGCAAAACCAGCTCTAAATGGCTAAAATTCTGCTTATTTGGGCCATGTTTAAAACAATTGAATGTGAAAAAATTTAAGTTTGGTGCTGCCAGCCTTTGAGTTAACGGTCTGCCGTGATGAAGTGAACAACCTAGGGGCTAATATATGGAGGACACCTTTGGCTCATTTATATTTTAAAAATAGGAATACATCTTTGTGACCTTAGGTCAGGCAATGATTTCTTAGATACATCAACCAAAGCAAAAGCCAAAAAAAAGTGATAAATTTCACTTTATCAAAATTAAAAACATTTGTACTTCAAATGAAACCGTCAAGAAAGTGAAGCTATTCCACACACTGAGAAAAAATATTTGCAAATTATATATATGTAAGGACCTTCTATCAATAATAAACTTTAAAAAACCTTTAAAACTCAATCATAAGAAAACAACCCCATCAAAAAATGATCAAGGAATTTGAATAGACATTTCTCTGAAGAAGATACACGAATGGTCAGTAATGCACATGAATAAAAAGCTCAACACCATTAGTCATGAAAGAAATTCAAGTCAAAACTACAATGACATGTCACTTCACATCCCTTAGGATGGCTATAATAAAAAATATAGATAATAACAAGTGTTGGTGAGGATATGGAGAAATAAGAACCAACATACATTGTTGATGGGACTTTTGAAAACAGGTTAGCAGATTCTCAACACATTAAACATCGAGTTTCTGTATCATCCAGCAATTACACTCCTAGGTCTCTACCCAAAGAACTGAAAACATATGTTCCCACAAAAACCTGTACGTGAATACTCATTTGGGCTACTATTCATAATAGCCAAAAAGTGAAAAGAATCTAAATGTTTATCTATTGATTAATGGATAAATAAAATGTGTATATCCATACAATGAAAGACTATGTGGCAATAAAAAGGAATAAATTACTTATATTATATATTCTACAATATAGATGAGCCTCAAAAAATTATGCTAAGTGAAAGAAGACAGGCCACATATTGTATAATTCCATTTATGCAATGGAATAAATTTTCTCCATTTTCTCTATAGAGAAAGAAAGTTGATCAGTGGTTGCCAGGGTGGGGGTGAGGGTGTGGATGGGAAATGGAGAGTGACTGCTCATGGGCACGAGGTTTCTTTATGGGGTTATGCAAAGATTCTAAGATTAGATTGTTGTTATAGCTGTGCAACTCTGTAATTATACTAAAATTCATTGACTGGTACACTTAAATCAGGTGAATTTTATGGTATATAAATCATATATCCATAAAGCTGTAAAAAAAAGCAAGAAAGAGACACAGATTTCTGGGGTGCTGGTAGCTAATGTTATGGGTTTTGACCTGGGTTAAACTGGTGTTTTCTGAGTGTTCTTCTTTTATTTTTTTGAACTGTTCCATTAGTATATTAAATTGCACACACAAAAAAGTGGAGAAACTGGTATTTTAAATATGCCTTTTCAAAGTATATACACTTCGCACTTATTCTGAAGTATAATTGTAAGTAAAGCTTGACCTCTTAGGAGGGAGCTACAATCAACAAGGAAGATCCTACTGAAAACAGGTTTAGCTCTTTAATTCAGCCAAATTGCCTTTAAAGAGTGTATTTCAGTTACAAGTTCTGGGGGTTCTGAGTTACACATTAAAAATAGAAGTACCTCCTGTAGATTATGCATGAGTAATGATAGTAATAATTAACCTGAAGGACAAAATACTTCAAAGAATATATTATTCTAGGGCATTTTTTTCACTGCAAATTTCTTATCTCCCCTTCTCTCTCTCTCTCTCTCTCTCTCTCTCTCTCACTCTCTCTGTCTGTCTTACTGACTTTTTAAAATATTTTATTTGAAAATAATAATAGACTCATAGAAATTTGCAAAAATAGTCCAAAGTACCCTATACATTTCAACTAATTTCCCCTGATACTGATATCTTTATAACTGTATTTGTGTATAACAATACCAAAACTAGAAAATTTATATTGGTAGAATACTGTTAACTAGAGTACAAACTTTGTTCTGGTGTAACCAGTTTGTACATGCATCCATTTGTGTGTGTGCGCACATGCACGTGTGTGTGTGTGTGTGTGTGATATTAGGATATATATTTTTTGGTTTTTGTCTAGAATTATTGGTTTATAACTTCCATGGCCTTTGATATTTCCTAAGAGACTAAAATTCAGCTTTTTGTATAATGTTGGGACACTTTAGGCCTCAGAAGCAGACCTCAGAAAACAGAATATCTTTCTCTCTGATCTTCTCCTGCCTTCCTTTGACCTGCTCCTTTTTCTCTCCAACATGGGCCAAAGAAACTAAAAATATACTCTAATCTTCCCATGCCTTTCTGTCTTAGAGCTGGCCATATAGAAATTCTCTGGCCAAGATGGCTGACTAAAGGCAGCCAGCCCTTACCTCTAATGCAAAAAAAATCCAAAACAACAATGAGATAGCCACCTGTAGAGCAGAGTGTCTAGGAGAAAATGAAGGAATGTAGCAAAACAGTGAGGAAAACCCCCCAAGATCTGGAAACTTGAGACGTCAACATAAAAAGATAGAAGAAGCACTTGACCAAGACCAGTGTGAAGACTGGAGAGACCTTGCATTGCTAGAACAAGGTGGTGGAGGGTGTTTTCAGCCAGCATTCTCACCACAGATGCCTGCAACTCACACTGCAAAACAATTGTGTGGTCCTCATGGACAGTGATCCCAGCATGGGGAGCTTCTAGGAGTGCATATGACTGCATTTTTCCAGAGAGGAAATACATGCTGACTCTCCTTACCCCACTTGGTCTCAGGTTATTGCTGGACAACATAATTTGGGATAGGACCTGGGGAGCTCAGAGTCCTGTTGAACCTACCCACCAGAGCAGACAGTGTGGGAGGAGTGTGCTGGGTCCCTGGATACACACCCACCTTCTCTAGGGGCTCAGAGTCCCAGCTGACCCACTGGGTCCACTCACCCCAGCAGAAAGCATGCAGGGAGTGTATAGTCCGTCTGTATCAAAGCCCACCTTCCCCAGGAGGTCAGAGTCCCACCTGACGCATGTGCCCAAGTGGAGAGAATGTGGGGACTGCACAGGACCCCTAGATGTATGCCCACCTTCTCCTGGAAGCTCAGAGTTCTTCTTGACTCAGCAGGCTCACCCATCCAAGTAGAGAGGATGCAGGAACAAACTGGCATCTACTACTATGCTTATCCAGAACCAAACCTATAATGCCCAATCTGATTATCAATATGGAACACTTATACAGGTAAGAGTTTCTCCCTTCAAAAACTACTTAAAAAATTAAAAGAAGCAACAGTGCCACCAGATGCCCAGACATCAACAGAGATATGAGAAGCATGAAACAAAAAAAAAAAAAAAAAGACAGGGAAAAATGACTACCCCAAATGAAGGCAATAATTCTCCAATAGCAAACCCCAAACAACAGGAACTAGAGAAATGACTGAAGAGGAATCCCAAATAGCAATATTATGGAAGCTCAACATGATACAAGAAATAATAGAAATCACAATGAAATCAAAAGAATAGTCCAGAACATGTATGAAAAAGTCAACAAAGATGTAGAAACAATAAAAAAGAATCAAGCAGAAATCCTGGAACTGAAGAATTCACTCAGTGAAATAAAAAATACAACCAAGAGCTAAAGCAAGGATAGAAGAAGTGGAAGAAAGAATTTCTGAACTATAAGACAGGCTTTTAAAATTAACCCAGTTGGACTAAAAAAAGGGGAAAGAAAGAAAAAAGAATTTTAAAGAAATGAAGAAAGCCTACAAGACTTATTGGATGACCTTAAGCATACAAACATTCATTTTAGGGTGCACCAGAAGGGAAAAGAAAGGAACAGGTAGTGAAAGCCTATTTAATGAAGTAATAGCTGAAAACTTCCCAAGTGTAGGGAGAGATACCATTTCCCAGATCCAAGAAACTCAAAGATCCCCAAGTAGTTTCAACCCTAAAAGGTCCTGCCCAGGGCACATTATAGTCAAATTGTCAAAAGTCAAAGACAAAGAAAGAATTCTAAAAACAGCAAGAGAAAGGCATCAAGCCACCTGTAAGGAAATCCCTATCATACTAACAGCAAATGTCTCAATGGAAACCTTACCAGACAGGAGAGAGTGGGATGATATATTTCAAAGTGCTAAAAGAAAAAAACTGCCTGTCAAGAATACTATACCCAGCAAAGCTATCCTTCAGAAACAAAGGAGAAATCATTTCTTTCTCAGACAAACTAAAACCATAGGAATTTATCACCACAAGTCCAGATGTAAAAGAAATCCACAAGGGAGTCCTACACCTGGAATCAAAAGAGCAATAACTATCATTATGAATACACAGAAGGAATAAAAACCACTAGTAGAGTAGATATACATATGAGAAAGAGAAAATGTATCTTATCACTACAAAAAAAAAAACCCCATAACCCCCCACCAAACAGCAAAGACAAACAATAAAAGGGAAGGAAAGGAACAAAAGAAACAAACAACCCTAAAAAATTAATAAAATAGCAGAAAAAAGGCAATAACAACCCTGAATGTAAATGGATTAAATTCCCCACTTAAAAGAATCAGTTAAAAAAACTAAACCTAACTATATGCTGCCTACAAGAAAGTCACTTCACTAACAAAGTCACATACAGACTAATAGTGAGGGATAGAAAAAGATGTTCCATGCAAATGGAGACCAAAAACAAGCAGGAGTTGCTATACTTAGATAAAATAGACTTTAAACCAAGAAGTATAAAAAGAGACAAAGGTCATTACATAGTGATGAAGGGATCAATGTAGCAAGAAGATATAACAATCATAAATAGATATGCACCCAAAATCAGAACACTCAGATACATAAAGCAGTGTTATTGGATCTAAAGGGAGAGGTAGACCCTAATACAATAATAGTTGGGGAGTTCAACACTTCTCTCTCAACATGGAACAGATAATCTAGAAAAAAAATTGTCAGAGAAATATTGGATTTAAACAGTAATTTAGACCAAATGGACTTGACAGACATTTACAGAACATTTTATCCAATCCCTGCAGAATATACATTCTTCTCATCAACACACAGATCATTCTCCAGGATAGACCACACGTTAAGCCACAAATCAAGTCTCAACAAATTTAAGAAGATTGAAATAATATCAAGTATTTTTTTAGACCTCAGTAGAAGAAAACTCGAAATCAACATCAAACAAAACTTTGGAAACTATAAAAATACATGTAAATCAGATAACATTCTCTTTAATGACCAATGGGTCAAAGAAGAAATAAAGCAGGAAATAAAAAAATTCCTTGAAACAAATGAAAATATAAGCACAACTTACCAAAACCTATGGGATTCTGCAAAAACAGTACTAAAAGGGGAGATTATTACAATAAGTGCTTATGCTTACATCAAAAAAGTTAAAAGATCCCAATATTACACCTCATGAAACTATAAAAGCAAGAACAATCCAACCTCAAAATGAATAGACAGAAAGAAATAATAAAGACCAGAGCAGAACTAGATGAAATAGATACCCCCCAAAAACATACAAAGTCTCAATGAAACAAAAAGTTGGTTTTGACAGGATAAACAAAATTGACAAACTATTAGCTAGACTAACCAAGAAAAGACCTAAATATAAAAAATCAGAAATGAAAAAGGAGATATTACAACTGATTCCAGAGAAATACAAAGAATAATTAGAGATTGTTATGAGCAACTATATACCAACAAATTTGAAAATCTAGACGAAATGGATAAATTTTTGGACACATACATCTACCAAGAATGAACCAAGAAGAAATAGAAAACCTGAACAAATCAATAATGAGTAAGAAGATTGAATCAGTAATCAACAGTCTCCCAACAAAGAAAAGACCAAGACCAGGTGGCTTTACTGTTGAATTCTACCAAATTTTAAAGATTTAATACCAATTCTTCTCAAACTATTCCAAAAAAATTAAAGCACAGAGTATTCTTCCAAACACTTTCTATGAAGCCAGCATCACCCTGATACCAAAACCAGACAAAGACACACACACAAAAGAAACCTACAGGCCAATGTCCTTGATGAACTTAGATGCAAAAATTCTCAACAGAGTACTAGCAAACAGAATCCAACAGCACGTCAAAAAGATGATACACCATGACCAAGCGGGATTCATGCCAGAGATGCAAGGATGGCTCAACATATGCAAATCAATAAATATAATAAATCACAAAATGAAAGATAAAAATCATATGATCTTCTTAGTAGATGCAGAAAAAGCATTTGATAAAATTCAACATCCTTTATGATAAAAACTCTCAACAAATTAAGTATAGAAAGAAAATATCTCAACAGAATTAAAGCCATATATGACAAATCCACATCTAAAATCATCCAGAAGAGGGAAAAATTGAAAGCTTTTCCTCTAAGAACAATAAGAAAAAGAGAAGGATGCCCATTCTCACCACTCCTATTTAACATAGTACTGGAAGGTCTAGTAAGAGTAATTAGGCAAGAGAAAGGAATAAAGGGCATCCAAATTAGAAAAGAGGAAGTCAAATTGCCTCTGTTTGCAGAAGACATGAGCTTACATATAGAAAAACCTAAAGACTCCAACAAAAAACTCTGAGCTGATAAACAAATTCAGTAAAGTTACAGGATATAAAACCAATATGCAAAAGTCAGCAGCATTAATATACACCAAAACAAACTAGTAGAAAAAGAAATCCAGAAAGTAATCACATTTACAATAGCTACCCCAAAAATAAAATATATAGGGATAAATCTAACCAAGGAGGTTAAAGGTCTCTACAACAAAACACTGATAAAAAAAAATTAAAGAGGACACACAAAAAAAATGGAAAGACATTCCATGCTCATGGATTAATGTTGTGAAAATCTCCATACTACCCAATATGATCTACAGATTCAACATAATCCCTATCAAATTACCAATGACATTCTTCACAGAAATAGAAAAAGCAATTCTAACATTCATATGGAACAACAAAAGACCTTGAATAGCCAAAGCAATCCTAAGCAAAAAAGATTAAAGCCAGAGGCATCTCATTACCTAACTTAAAATTGTACTACAAAGCTGTAGCAACCAAAACTGCATGGTACTGGCATAAAAACAGACACTTGGACCAATGGAATAGAATAGAAAGCCTGGAAATAAACTCACATACATACAGCCAATGATCTTTGATAAAGGCATTAAAATCATACATTGGGGAAAGGATAGCCTCTTCAATAAATAGTGTTGGGAAAACTAGATATCCATGTATAGAAGAATGAAACTAGTCCCCTGTATCTCACCATAAACAAAATCAACTCAAAATGTATTAGAGACTCAAACGTAAGAATTGAAACTATAAAACTTCTAGAAGAAAACACAGTGGAAACACTCCAGGATGTAGGACTAGGCAAAGATTTTATGAATAAGAACCCCAAATTACAGACAACAAAAGTAAAAAATAAACAAATGGGATTTTACCAAACTAAAAAGCTTCTGCACAGCAAAGGAAACAATCAGTAAAGTGAAGAGACAACCTGCAGAATGGGAGAAAATATTTGCAAACTATGCATCTGACAAAGGGCTAATTTCCAGAATATACAATAAACTCAACTCAATAGTAAAATAGCAAATAACCCAATTAAAAAATAGACAAGGGAAATTGATAGACATTTCTCAAAAGAAGACATACAAATGGCCAACAGGTATATGAAAAAATGCTCAACATCACTAATCATAAGGGAAATGCAAATGAAAACCACATTGAGATATCATCTCACCCCACTAGACTGGCCATTATTGAAAAGACAGAAAATAACAAATGCTGGTGAGCATACAGAGAAAGGGACACTCTTCTACATTGCTGGTGGGAATGTAAATTAACACAGCCATTATGGAAATCAGTATGGAGTTTCCTCAAACAACTAAAGATGGAACTACCATATGACCCAGAAATCCCACTACTGGGTATATATCCAAAGGAATGGAAAGTATCATGTCAATGGGATACCTGCACTCCCATGTTTATTGCAGCTCTGTTCACAATAGCTAAGGTGTGGAACCGACATCAATATCCATTGACAGATGACTAGATAAAGAAAATGTGGTTACACATACACAATGGAATACCACTCAGCCATAAAAAAGAAAAGTCCTGCCATTGGTAGCAACATGGATGAGCTTGGAGAAAACTGTGTTAAGTGAAATAAACCAGGCACAGAAAGAGAAACACTGCATGTCCTCACTCATATGTGGGAGTTAAAAAAGAGAACAAAACAAAACAAACAGACAAAGTAAATTAATTAATAATAATAATAAGTTGAACTGCTACAAAGAGAGAGAAGAAATATAGTTCCTAGAGGTGGGAAAGGAGAGGGGAGAGGAGGAATAGTGTGAGGCTCATTAATGGACACAAAAGTAGAGTGAGATAGGAAAAATAAGCCCTATTAGTATACAGTCAACGCAGAAATCTATAACCAATAATGATTTACTGCGTGTAACCCAATGACTGGAAGAGAGAAGATCAAATGTGCACATCAGAAAAAAATGATTGTTTTGCAATGGTGAGTTGGCTCATCACCCTGAACAGATCAGCACACATCGTATACATGTACTGAAATGCAACTCTATACCCCATAAATATATACAGCCAATATGTTTCAATAAAAAAAATTTTAAAAAGAAAAGAAATTCTCTGACCAACTTGTCTGATTGTGGGTAATAAGGCCCACATTCCAGAAGAGGTCCTGCCCCATACCCAGGGGGAAGCAATGCTGCACAGAAAGGCCAAGAAGAATCCGAACGGACGGGCCTTGCTGTGCTTCCCCACTCAGTCTATTAGTATTAGATCATACCCTCTGTGTCCCATCATATTTCTACATGGTTGGTCATGCTTCAATCATGCCTGTCCAATAAAGTCTCCATAAAAGGCCCAAGAGAACAGTGTATGGAGAGCTTCCAGATAGCTGAACACATGGAGGTTCCGGGAGGGTGGCACCAGAAGAGTGCATCGAAGCTCTGCATCCCTTCCCCCATACTTCTCCCTATGCGAATCTTTATCTGTATCCTTTGTAATATCATTTATAATAAACTGATAAACATTTAAGTAAGTGTTTCCCTGAGTTCTGTGAGCCACTAGCAAATTAATCAAACCCAAGGAAGTAGCTGTGGGAAACTTGATTAATAGCTGGTCCGTCAGAAGCACAGGTAAAACAAACTGGGGCCTGCGATTGGCATCAGAAGTGAGGGGCAGTCTTGGGGCTGAGCCATCAATCAGTGGGATCTGACACTAACTCCAGGTGGTGTCTGAATTGAAGTGGAGGACACCCAGCTGGTGTTCGCTGGAGAACTGATTGCTTGTTTGATGTGTGGGGAAATCGCCAGCACATCTGGTGTCAGAAGCATGTCGTGAGAGCAGAGAAAAAGCAGTTTGTTTTGCCATCTCAGTGAGTGTATAAAATTTTATTTCATGTATTGATTTGTGCAGCTACCACCATACTCAAGATACATAACTTCTATCACTACAAAGGAACTTCCCCCAGTGGAACTCCTAAGTACGACCCTTAACTGCCACACCCCCACTGTTCCTATCCCCTGGCAATCACTGATTTGCTCTCTATCTTTACAGTACTGTCACTTCCAAATGGCATATAGATGAAATTCTACAACATTAAATTGACTTTTACACTGTCCGAGTCTCTCTTATCTTAAAAAAAAAAATATGTCTCAGCCCTACATACCTTCCAGCTAGTTCTCTGTCTCCTCTCCTCACATAACCTCTTGTGGTTGTTTCTGTACACTTAACAGCTTAGTAGTCTTCTCCCTACATTTCTGATCATTTTTTCTTTCCTTTGTAGACACATTCTTCCTCTACCTGGTCATTAAATGTGGTAGTTCCTCAAGGCTCAGTTCTGCACCCTCTTCATTTGATATTTTCTCCCTAAGGGATCTCATCCATACCTTTGGCTTCAATTATCTCCTGAATACAAATGACTCTCAAACACATATAAGAGCAGAGCCTGAGCCCCAAAGCCATATCCTTACAACTAACTGCCTTTTGTACATATCTATTTGGATGTCTTAAAGACATCTGAAACTTAGCATGTCCAAAATTCAACTCAGTACATCTCACCCATCCCTAATCTTCAAATGTCCACCATGACACCCTGTTATCTTTGACAACTCCCTTTCTCTCCCTACCCCATATTCAATTCAAATCCCATCAATTTTCCCTCTTAAGTCTATCTCACAACCATCTCCCTCTGTCCCTCTAATCTAAGCCTCCATCACAGTCCTTCTAGACCCCTGCCATAGCCCCCTAACTGGTCACCTTGCATTCACTCTTTCTCTAATGTGCTCTTTCCACTATGGCCAGAATAACATATTTAAAATGGAAATTTAAAATAACTTCATCTTGTCAACATTCTCTTACTTCTCAAAATTGCATCAATATCTTCTCACTGTTCCTGAGAAAACAATAAAATTCCTAACATGGCCTCTGAAGTGACACATTCATAATGACTCAGTCACTTCCGCCAGCTTATTTTGAACGATGCTCAAAATAATTTGGTCTTCTTTCATTTCCTCAAAGTACAACCCTGTACCCAGAATATTCTTCTTTGATCCCTCCTTAACAGATTTAACTCTCCTTATCCTTTAGGTCTCAGTTCAATCATTGACTCTGCTGGGAAGTCTTCTCTGACTCCCCAGATAAGGTCAAATCCCACTGTGACACAGACTCACAGCACCATTGGTGTTGTTTGGGTATGTTTCTCCCCCCAAAAGCTCATGTGGAAACTTAATCCCCACTGAGATAGTATTAAGCGTGTGGGAAATCCTATTATGGTGATTGAAAGGTGGGAACTTTTAAGAGATGATTAGATTATGAAGACTGTGCCCTTGTGAATGGATTGATCGATGCATGGAGTAAAGGGCATGGTTCTTTCTGATGGCTTTAAAAGGAGAGCGACTGAGTTTAGCTCTCTCTCGCTCAGCTCATTTTGCCATGCGACACTCTGTGTTGCTGTGAAGAATCACCAGCCACCAACAAGGCCCTCACCAGCTAAAACTGTAAGCAATATATATATATATATATTTACGAATTAACCAGTTTCGGGTATTTTGTTATAAGCATCAGAGATGGACCGACACAACCACGTACTGTTTTTCCCTATGAGTTATTGAACTTATAATTTCATTTTTAATGATGAAGTTGATCAATTAGAATCTGTATCTCTTAGAAAACTGTAAGGCACACGAGGAAAGGAACCATATTTATGTGAGTTTGCTATTGCTCACCCCTTCACCTCCACCCAGCCTAGCACACATGAGGATTTCAACAAATATTTGTTGAAAGAATGAATGAACTTTGCAATTAATGGCCCACACATGATTCTCACAAAGCCCTTTTAATGAACCTGGGTTTTAACCATGCCTCCATTCCTAAAATATCTTTAGAATAGCTCCGTATATTTACTTGAGAATTAGAACTGAGCAAAATGCTACGTTGATATTTTAAAAATCAAATATACTACAGAAGACACCCCAAATTTATGACTAGGTACTAGGTAGTGGTCCAAACGTTTATTTGTATTGCAGATTATAGTTTCCTATAGAAACACATTGCAAATGGTAAATAAGTTCTAACCCGGCTCACAAAATCTTATCTATCCCAAGGAGTAGTCAATAGTTTGTTGATAGAAGCTTTAGGACTGACTGCACTTTTCAGCCATGAATTCAGTGTGCCACGTAGTCCAGGGCACCCTTCAAGTCCAAACCTTGAGTCCTCCAGGGACTTTTAGTCCCAATCCTTTGTCATGTCTCGGTTCTAAAGCTTTCTGAGCCCTGAGCAAAGCAGTAAGTAATGTAATGACAGGAGGAACATTCCAAAAACAAGATCTGCTGGCAGCCAGAGAAAAAATAAGGAGAGTCTACAGGAAAGGAGATATCACTGGTTGTCACTGGGATCAAGGGAAGAGGGGTTGGAGAGAGGAGCTCAGGCAGATAGACTATCAAGGGCAAGCAGGGTGTGGAGAAAGCAAGCTCTAAACCCAAATAACTGGGTGAATAGTAAATCGCATGTTCCTAAGAGGATAAATACTATATATTCAAAACTGTTTTAAAATCTTCCAGGCCCATCCCCCCACCCCCAAGAGCTCTCAGTTCTTGTACCTAGTCATGGAAGAAGTGAAGACAAACTACCAAAAATAGAGATCCTAAATTCAGTTGAGAACATGTGAACCATACCTTTGTTCCATTCCAGGTGGGAAGGGGCCAAACAGCACAAGAGCAGCTCCTTAGAGGAAATTGAAATAGAGTGAGCTTGCAATCTTCTTTTCAGTGATGTTTAGGACTTCTAGAATGGCTGCAGCCTGGAAATTTCAATCTGCTTGGTAACAAATTTGATTAGATTTTGTTGTAGGCAGAAAACCTATTCAAAACCAATTATGAGAGCACAGCACGTATGAGACCGGCAGGCAAATCAGACTTCTAGTGACATGAACATTCAGCCACCTGATGTGAATTTCCCTGGTATTCATATATCTCTCAACCTTTCTATTACACTCCCAGCTCCACCCATCAGAGCCTAGCAAGTGGATGGTAAACTTTAGATAAACTCTGAATTCCCTGCCAGCACCGGAATATGAAGTGTGGGTGTGTGAGCACGCATGCGTGTGTGTTTTTTCAGACACATGAATGTGGTTTAAAGAGAAAGCATTAAGAAGTACTTAACATATCACCACCTAACTTTGTGAACTCTTCTGAAAGTGAGCCAAGCCAGTCACAAACACACTTTAAAAAAATAAATAATGCAATAATAATCATTGCTTTGTTATAAAAGAAAGGATCTCTGTAGAAGAGAGATTTACCATTGGGGTGTATAGTTTAATTCTGGCTTCAATTCTTTCCTGATCCCTACACTCCTCTGACTGTACTTCTGTTCTCATAACCCTGAAGGCTCAGACTAGTGGCAGTTCAGATTCCAAGCCTGGATCTCCTGAGGAGTCTGTAATTCCTCTTGTTTTATTTTCCCCCATTTGACAAATATCCTGTCTTTTGCCTGGTCACTCTCTCAGTTCTAGCAAGCAGGTCTTCTATGATTCTTTAAACAAATACAAGTGAGTGAAGAACCATCTGATATTTTGCCTGCCTATCTATTTTCAAAAACTTACCTCAAGCCCTTCCTCTTTCATTAAGGGTTTTCATATACACATTTAAAATCAGAATATCAGCAAAGTAGATGAGAGATGCACTTTCAGCTACTTTATTTCTGTGAATTAAACAAAATTCTTAACTAGGAAAAAAAATCAATTACTGCATTTCTTACTGAGTTCTCTTTCTCCTGAATCCCTAGAGAATTCTGCACCTTGAAACTTGCCTTTTAAAAAAGAAGACAGTAATACTAAGTTCTCTAAATATTATATTATTTCTGTTAGTCTTGTCTCTCTAATTAGATTCTAAGTTTCTGGAGCACTGGGGATGTGACTTTGGATTTGTACTTACCACAGTACTTTAAACCATTTGTAGCAAACAACTTGATGGCAAATCTCCAATAAAGAGCAAGAGGGCAGTTTTAACCACATCTATTCTAGTTGGGGAAATGTCTGTTACTAGAGAAAGGAAGAAAGGACTTCTATGTACGGCATTTATTCTAGATACCACCTAGCCCTGAGAGTATTCTTTTCCTCTATGAATCAAGAAGGTCTCTCAAATTCTTCCTTCCCTGTTTCTAGAAGACATCACCTAATATTTTTTTTAATTGAGGTATAACTTACATATAGCAAGGTGCACTATTCTTTAGAGTATAACTCGATAAGTTTTCACATAGGTGCATATCCATGTAACTGTCTCCCACATCAAGATATAGAACATTTCTAGGACTTGAGCAAACTCCCTTCCCAGTCAATAACCATTCAAATGGTAACTACTCTTCTAACTTCTATCATCATCGGTTAGTTATGTCTACTCTTGAATTTCATATAAATGGAATCATACAGTTATGTACTATTTTATATCTGATCTTTCTCTCCCAACATTCTGGCTGTTGGATTCATTTGCAGTGTTATGCATAGCAGTGGTTTTTCCCTGTTCATCACTGTGTAGTATTCTTTTTGTAAATATACTACATTTTATTTACCTATTCCACTACTGTTAGATATTTGGGGTTGTTCCTTGTTATTGGCTATTACTGTTAAATATACTATGAACATTCTTATACAAATGTACTCATTGTGTTGGGGATATACTCAAGGGTGGAAATTCTGGGCCAAATATATATGTACATTTAGCTTTCATAGGTACTATCAACCAATTTTTCAAAGGAGTTGTACCAATTTACACATCCAGCAGCAAACGTAAAAGGGTTCCAATTACAGTATTACAGCCTCTTGGCACCAGGCATTTCAAAAGAGTTTTTTAGTGTACAATGAGTTAACTGAACATTGACCACTTGCACACTAAGTAAATGCAAATTTTTGTGATTGGCTTATCAGTCCTAATGCAAGCATTTGCACAGCCCAGGTGAACTGGCACCCAAACACATGGCATGAGAACCAGATGCATCACAAAAGCAGATCCAAACCAGGTAAACAAAGGAGAGCAGACAGTAATGAGTCTGTTATCTCCTCCTGGCTAAATAATACTCTGCCTTGGAGAGGAGTATAGGAGCCAAGGGACGACTTCCCCTTCAACCCTCTGAAGTTTCTCTGGAAAATCAACTAATAAACAGAGATTAATATGGAGAAAAGGCATAACACATTTTATTTGATCATAGTTTTATGTGATGTGGGAACCTTCAGAATGAAGACCCAAAGATTTAGGGAAAACCGTTCATTTTTATGCTCAAGTTCTATGAAGCAGGCGCAGCTGTGTAGTAACATGATTGGGTAAGAAAAGTGTGATATAAGACTAATAGACTGGGGGAGGAAACCTGGCAAGGCCTGTCTGTTCAGATTCTTCTTGGCTTCTCTATATAGCATTCATTCCTCCAGGGTGTGGGGCAGGACCCTTTCTGGAATGGGTGTCTTATGACCTACAATCAAACAAGGTAGGTCAGGGAATTTCTTTATAGCCAGCTCCAAGACAGAGGTGGGGGGAAGATTAGGGTATGTTTCTATGACCCACCTTGAAGAAGAGAGATTCTAGTTTGTATTCTCTTGCATCCTGAGAGACAGGAGGGCAAGAGAAGGTCAGAGAAAAACTTCGCTTTTCAGGCTGCTTCTGAGGCCTTCACTTTGGGGTATTGTTTTCTGAGCCCCAACAGGAGCAATGGTTAGTTCATATCAGAACAGCACCCTCTAGAGTCAATATTTTATTGTTGGAGGTTGCATATTTATTACATGTTTAATAAATTCTACATAAGCCTCACTTAGGGAAAGGAAGCAGGAAATCACCAGATGGAACTGAACTCTGACATCACCATTGCTGAGGGAACCTTTTATTTAGCAAAGTGAGAATACTCTCCTGAGAGGATAGAGCAGACTCGAGTGAGAGGGGCTCAAGAGCCCTGACAGTTACATTCCCAGAGGTTTAAGTCCCCTTAGCTGGATTCGTGTCGTTTTGTTGTGAGGCTACCACACAGAAAAGGAACCAGAACACCCAGCTGAGAATTTAAAAGGGGGGTTTTATTGGCCAGCCAGCGACTGTTCCTCCAAGAAAGCCTTGGAAGGAAGCAGCCCTGAGTTTAAGTTTAAGGGGTCTTTTAAAGGCACATAGTCACACAGGCAAAAAATCATATAGTCACATACTTACAGTTACCATATAGTTACATACATACATACATACATACATACACACATACATACCCTCCTGGCATGAGGAGGGGGTTTGAGGAGGCCTAGAACAAGCTGATAACAGAAGCTGCAAGAAGCCAGTTAATCACTTAGGGACAGCAAAAACTTTCACAGGGCAGTTTTCTCCTTAGGTTGTCTAGATACATCCAGATACAGCTCTTGGTGTTATCAGTCAGGGACAGAATAGACAGAAAACAGCAAAGGCAGGCAGAACTTAAAATTTTTCTAAGTACAGGACAATTTTTAACCTTCAACTTTCACCACAGGTGTTGGGGGGCTTTCAAACAAGAACACTTTTCAAACAGTAAAAATGGCATAAGCTAAATCAATCTACCTTGTGACAGTTTAATCATTGATTGAGCCCTGAGTGTAGTCTCTGTCTTATTGGTTAATTTCATTGGCACTCTAGCTGGTAGGGGGCTCCCTGTCTGCAATTGTCTCCTGTAGCTGCTTCTGCTCATGTGCATGCCTGCTCAGGGAACCAGTTTGTCCCATTTGCAAAAACCAGGTTTCCTTCTCCCACTCTTGTCTTGATCTAACTTACTGCCTCAAATACTGTTTAGAAATAAGAACCATCTATGAGGGGTATTCAAAACGTTCATGGAACAATTCATATTACCTTTTAATTCCATTTTTCCATGAACTTTTTGAAGCGCCCTTGTATTTTCTCTTAATCAAGTATCATTAGATCTGTGAGGAAAATTAGCTACTGGAAATAGTAAGCTGAGCTACCAGGGCAAAGATCTGTATCTCAAAGATGGATTTAGTGAAGGAAACAAGAAAAACTTGCAAAAAAATTTTTAATTAGTGTATCAAGGCATAATAATTGTTACTTTAATAGGAGGAACCTGAGTTCTCTTGAGGGGAGAATGGATTTGGCAACACCTTTTAACAAGTTCCAACAGAGAAACAGAGGACTTTAGAATTCACATAAAGGGAATTTAAGAGGAAACAGGAAGATAAAAAAGGCAGAAAAGAGGATGGGGCCTCTCAACAGGGCAGGAGTGGCCCTGGTGAGAAAGGTGGTGGGTGACAAATCCCTGGTAATGAAGGACTTTTGTGAGCACCACGCTCACCCAGTGAGCGAACCGGCCATCCCTATATGGGATCCGAACCCGGGGCCTTGGTGTTCTCAGCACCACACTCTCCCGAGTGAGCCACGGGCCGGCCCCTAATGAAGGACTTTTAAGAACAGGTGTGTGCTCCCTGGAGGGCTGACACCCCCCACACCCCCCCACACCACCTCAGACCTTCAGCAAAGTGTGCCCTACATACATAAGGTGAATGGTATGAATGTCATTTAGGAAAGAGATGTGTTCCATATCCCGGCCAGGATGGGCTGTAATAAAAGAGGCAATCAGAGGATCACTGGCCAAAGAAAATTGGACCTAGAGGGGACCAGAAGTCCAAAACCCCTCAGAATAAAAAGAAAGAAAAGTTAGGGTAGTCATTAAATTTCCCACCAGGTATGGGATTAAGAGTTAGATGTTCATTTCATTTAAATCTCAAAGGACAGAGACCTTCAGGAAGATGTTGCATAGATAAAACAAGAGCTACGAGAGAGGGGCAATAAAAAAACAAACAGATTTTTAAAAATAAAATCATGAGTGCCAAAGCAAAGCAAAAAAATCAGTAGAGGCTTTACATAGCAGAAAAATATGCCAAAAACCAAACGTAGAATCTGAAATAGAAAACCAATTTAAAGAATCTCCTGAAAGCCAGAGAGAGGACGATGATGAAAGAAAATTAAGAAACAGGAAGATTACTATATGATAACTAATTTCCATATATAGGAATTCCAGAAGGAGAAAAGAGAACAGATGAAGAAGGAATGATCAAGGAATGATGAAAGAACATTTTTCTCAGCTGAAGAAAATCTTGATTTTATATTTAAAGGACCAAATGATGGTTGGGCAGGAATACTGAAAAAGGCCGAAGTATACATAATCTGACAAAATTTATAAATTACACACGCAAAAAAAATCCTACAAGAAATTTTACAAGCTTCCAGACCATTCTCCTACCCTTCCCAGTCCCTGCAACAAAAGACACCCCAGAATCAGGTGCCAGGCAAGAGCAAAGACATCCACTGCCATGGGCCTTCTCCTGTGCAAATCAAATACCTAAGTGTAAGAAAATAATCTAGTGATTCATTTTCAGAAATAATTCAGCCCCAGCCCAAAAGTTGTCTGACTGGTCCAGCCCATTCCTGCATGGGTCTCTGAATAGATATAGTTGTCCCTCAGATGGTAATGAGTTACTAGCCCTTTAGTGGCCTCTTCATTCCCTAATGTTGCACCTTTCTCAGGGTTTCAATGGACCTTTTTCACAGGCTTGTCCTGAGCCCTCAGACAAAGAAATTTCCTACAAGGGGGTAGTAAATGGGGGTACTTTTAGATGTCATCCGGGAAGATTGTGAACCCCATAGTACTCTCAGCCAATGAGGAGGTGGGGGCAAGCACTTGCAAACTCGGAAATAAATTGCTTGTTCCAGCCCTTTCCTGTGTGCCTGCCCGTCAGACACCCGAAACTTGCAAGGCCGTAATTAAAGTCTGCTTCGCTGTACCTCGTGTCTCCGTGTTCATCCTTTGGCCTTGGATGGGTGAGGGTGTCTCTCACACTAAGAGACCATAATGGAGTGATGGTTACAGAATTCCAAGGGATAACTACACAGCCAAATAATGATTTAAGCGTGGCCATACAGTAAAGGACTTTTCAGACTTGCAAGGACTCTGAATACACAATTTCCAGCTGTGCCCTCAGAAAACCAGTTCCACAGCATCCTGATCCTCTCAGCCTCAAAATCTTTGGTTAATCTGCTCTGCAACAGAAGCTCCAACTCCCAAAGAAGCCCTCCAGCCTTCTCTGGTGGAAGGTTTATTTTATACTCTCATCCACACAACACACCTTGTCTCTAGACAACTAGACATTGTCCTAATAAAAATCTACCTGGGATGATGGTCTCTTCCAGCAACTAGCGCCCCTCCCCCGCCGTCTCTGTTTTCCTATCTGCCACGTTTCTCAGCTACTCTTATTCCTCCTCTCCACTGGCTAACTTCATTCCTCACCCTAGTGCGATCTAACTCCTCACCAATCCCCAGCAGCTGTGGTCACAAAGGCTCCGTGACCTCCACGTTGTGAGTCTCAAAGAGCCCTTGTCGGTCCCTGTCTTGTCACCCTCAGTTCTGCGGCTACTTCCTTTTGGCCACTGCCTAGAAACCTGAGATGCGCTCTCTCTCTCTCTTGCATCTCCACAGCTTTCCTTTTGTTTGGTTTTGTTTTGTTTTCTTCTCTCCTGCCTGAACTTAGATGTTGCTGTTTTCCAGGTTTCCATAACTCCCTGCTCTTCTCTTATTACAGGTACTACGTCTGTCACGTCTGTCTCATTTGTTTCCAGAGATCAAAAACTCCTCAGGTAAATAGAGGGGTTTGCCAAAGAATTCAGTGATTTCTCAAAGAACCCAAGGATAGGAGCTTCAGCCTGTCTGGACTCATGTAGGGTGGGAACCTCTGGCTCTCATGTAAGCATTAGGGGAAAACACTTATCCTGCTCTCTCCCTGTGTTTCCGAGGAGTGTGGGAGGAGGGAAGAAGGACTAATCAGAATGTCCACCTGCTGCATTCACAGGGTCAAGTGCATGAGTGGGCATGGCCACGGAGTTGAATGGCATCTTCTGCCTCTCTGTGTTCTATCCAGGAGTGAGGGCAGCAGGCCTGGGTTCTTTTTTAGGCTACTGGTTAGACTCAGAATCTCCTCTGTAAGACCAGTCATATCTCTGAAGGCACACTGGAACATGCAAGTCCTCAAACAGAATTCCAGAGTGGGAGGTAGGGGATGCACTAAAGCCTCTTGTCCTAACACATGTTCTCTAATCTGGCTTTTATTAAAGAAGCCCATACTGGGATTTATAGGGTATTGTACTGATTAATAAAAATCATTATTTCCACCCTTTTGCAAGTGGGCGCCCTTGCCCTATTTGCTAGAACCTAGAAAACTCTCTCCCAGAGTAGCATTAGCTAAACTTGAATTCATTCTAGGACTGTGCTAGATTATGAGCTCTGGAAGACAAGCACTGTACTATCTTCTTTTTATTGCGGATATCTGGTAAAGAGCTTGGACCAGAGGTACACAATAAATGTTTAATAAATGTTGGCCAACAAACAGATCCTTAGCATATTCCTTTCTCAAAAATGTTTACTAGTTTGCTTCTGTAACACCTTTTAGTCCTGCTTGCATTTCCCATTTTCTTCCTACAAACATCGAAAGGCTGTTTCTGTCTTATTTTCTCATTCCTGGAAGAATCTCACACAAGTATCAAACATTTTTTAATTATTTTGAAATTTCAGGAAAACAAATAAGTATGAACTAATTTTTGCCAACCAATAATGACGTCCTTTACCAGTGCAGAAGAAAAATTCCAATGTAACATAATTCTTTCACTGAGTTAATTTCCATACATGTTCTAAATTCAAGAGCAACTGGGTGGGGAAAGGCTAAAGGTGATCTCTTTGTTATTCTGTTTGTGGCCTGCACAGATAGTCAGCATCAGATCCAACAAGAAGGAGACTCAAATCAATGAGCATTGCTCCTTTTTTTGTGGGGTGCTCCTGTGGGGTTCATCTTCCTTTCTAGACCAAGGAGAAAGCCAAGAGGGAGGGAATTCAGAGTAGTTATTGACTTGCATTTTACACGTGTTCTTTATCTCCACTGTGACTGATTTCAGCCAAGACCTTCCCATCTGGTATAAAGACCCAATGGGTAGCCTCGCAAATGGCCAGACTTGGATCATTCCATAGTCTTCTGCCATTTAAAAAATCTATTCAAGAAGCTCAACCTCAGGTTAATCCCCAGTTCTCTCAGAACTCAAGGTATCTACTCTATATCCTTAAGGGAAAACTTCTTCTGCGACTTCTACCACAAACAACAGGTCAGTTCAGCTAAACACTCACAGGGCACCTATTGGTGCTGGGTCCTACACTATGTGCTAGGGGATATAAAATCACACAAAATACCATTCTTCCCCTTCAGGAGCTCACAAACCAATGAGGGAGACAGACATCCAGCTGGAAAATGTAGTCAAATGTCAGCAAAACGTGACAAGTGACCAGTTCCTCTATCTTGATGCTACACCTCCTCCAGCCCACAGTCTCAGGAACCTGAGACTATCGTCTCTTTCTCTCCGGATTCCTCAGGCTCTCTATCTCCTGCTTCCTTCAGCATTTAAATGTGTGCAAGCCTCTCCCATTTTGTAAATAATATAATTCTTTCTTTTCTCGCTGTTGCCCTTTCTTTTCACTTTCACAGCCAAACTTCTAGGAAAAGCTGTGTTCACTTTCTCTTTCTCTCTCTCTTTCTTTCCACTCACTCCTCAAGCCATTCATTATGGATCTTAGCCCCATCATTCCACCAAATTGTTCTCCCCAATGTCAGCAATATCTTCCACATCATGATATTCAAATGATGCATTTCAGTCACCTCCTTACTCAGCCCCATTCGGCACTGTTGACAATGTTCTCCTTTTTGAAACACTCTTTCCCTTCAGGCTCCATTCTTGACTCTTTGATTTCCTTCATCCCCCAAATTCTACAAAACACCAAACCTTTCCCCTTTGATTCAAATACACTGCCCTAGTCCAAGTGTGCGTAACTCCCATCTAAACCACAGCAGGAATGTCTTAATGGACCTTCCTGCCTCTCCTTTTGCCAACCCCACCTCCAACCCATTTGCCATTTTATAGCCAAATGAGCTTTTAAACATGTCAGATTTGATCATGTCTCTTCCCTCTTTAAACTAAGTAAAGATTTCCAACTCCCATAAGGATAATGTCCAAAATCCTTAACACGGCCTATACTGTGCATCCTGGTCTGACCTGTGCCCACCTCTCCTACCCACTGTCACACCACTCTCCCCAGCCCTCTCTCCACTCTGGGCAGCAGGAACTTCTTATGGTTTTTCCAATATTCCATGGACTTCCTCATTTCAGCTGTTGCCTCTGCTTTACATGTTCTCCCTCCCATCTTTACCTGGCTAACTCTTACTCACTACTCAGATTTCAACTTAAATATCACTACACCTAGAAATCTCTGATTTCCAAGGATTTGGTTAAATTCCAGCATAAGATCCTATAGCATGTAGAATGCTGTATTTCTCCTTAAAACTCAGCATACCTATTACTTATTTAATGTCTGTCTTCATCCCTAGACATGGTTGAATGAAAGCAGCGGCCATGCCTGTCTTATTCATTGCCATATCTTGAACATCTCGGATGGTGCATATTTTTTAATAAATGAGTAAATACACTGAATGCTCTAAGAACATCTAAGAGGGACACCTAAGCCAGTCTGTAACAGGAAAATGAGGGGTGAGCATTTTTCAAATCTATAATATTATAGATTAATACTATAGTATCATTAACAAAGTTAAGGCTTCTTAGATGAACTAAAAAAAACATACTACTGTATAATATATACTATATTACTATGATTTCTATAATACTATAATTTCTAGAGGAAATTTAGTCAAAACCAGAGGAAGAGTGTATACAAGGAGCCGGATGCTTGTAAAGGACAGGTGTATTTACAGAAAGCGCTAAGGAGGGCAGAATGGGGTTTAAAAGAATTATTGTTATTCTGAAGTGTTATAAAATACAGCAGGACCTAGGGTGTGACAATATTCAATAGCTTTGGCCAGCAGTAGAGTTCATACTCTGAGGGACCGTTCATTATATAAGATGAATTCATGTTGTGTACATTTAGCTAAGTAAATGTGTGGCAGGACAGATACAGACAATAGCTTCTAGAATGAGTCATTTGGAATTAGCTCATCCCCATAAATCAACACAGCCTGGACCTCCGAAGAATCAACGTTTTATAAAACCAAGAATTTGACCTTAAAGCAAGAAAGCAATCCACAAAATTGTTAAACTTGTAGACGTCTACTGCAGAAAGGGACATTATATTATCCAGTCCAACCCTGCCACACTTATCCTCTCCTCCCACCCCAATGTTGTGTAACACAGGAAGTTGAGGCCCTAAGAGGTTAAGTCACTTTCCTAAGGTTACATGTCTAGATAGTGGAAAATTTGGAAATAAAAACTGGGTCTCTATGTCAAAGAATCTTAATTCTTTGTGATTCTTGATTCTATAAACACCAGTGAAATTGTCCAAACCATGGTTTGAAAAGATTTTCTGGAAACCCTTACCATACTCTTATCTCTGATCCTTATTCACCAAATAGCAGATCCTGCATAAAGAGAAGCCTTTAGGTGCTGCGATCCCCAGCAACACCTCCCCTCACCACCCGCACTGCTGAAAGGCTCAGGAGTCGATAACAGTAGTAATGGAAGAACTTTGAGTAACTCTTTGAAATGTTACTCTGTTCTGTGGCATTATGTAACATCACCTTCATCTGTCCTTTGTGAGTTCTGGGCTAATCAGTCTCCTTGCTGCCATAGAATATTTCGTAAACTTCTTGTGTTATTAAAAATTACTAAAGATGGTCCAGAAATTCCAGTCCTAGGAATACATCCCAAAGAATTAAAAGGAGGGACTCAAACAGATACTTGTACACCAATGTTTATGGCAGCATTATGTACAAATGAATTCAGATCTCTGTTTTCCAAAGAAGCCAACATCAATAGAGCACATCACCTTATTCAGTTTCCCTCTTGATGAAATACTGGTGTCCTCTTCCTGTGAGCCATAAAAACTGAGACATGCTTGGATGAGAAGGAACACACGTGGCACATCCTCTTCCTTCGTTGTGACACTGGGCTCCTGAGGTGTCAAAAGCTGCCATATAAGCTCCTGAAAACTTTCTGATGGCTGTAGTCGATCTGGGATCGGACTGATTCTGATCTGTATTGAGGAACGGAGCTCAGCAGTGACTTAAAGGAAAGAGAAGACACAGGCCTGCGCCATTGTCTACGGAGTGAGGTGAGGTGAGGTGAGGGAGGAGAAGGGGGAAGACCACAAATTTATTTAAATTGCAGAATTACAGCTCTCAGAAGCAGTGGTTTGTGGTTAGTTCTCTGATTTCCTCTTCTTCTTCTGTCGAAGTTCAAGGACAGAGATATCACTGACACCCGGATCAGATGCAGAATCTCACATCGGAATAAGGGAAGTGTTTGTCGGGCCTGGGAACTTCCTCACGGCCCCTCCCCCTCCCCCCATTCATGCTATGACGCACACGGCACTGGGCATTATCTTCTTTCCTTACGAAGCCTGTTCCATTTCTAGTTTCCAAGCTACCTACAACTTAATTTCTTATGTAAACATGACTTTTTATATAAGGATTTTTAATTTAAAAGAAATAAAAATTGTGTGTGAATTTAATTTCCAGAACAGAAATGAAATGAAAATTGTGAAGAAAGGAAAAAAAAAAAAAAAAAAAAAAAAACCCAACACATACATCCTTCCAGAGCTAAACTCAATGAAGGATATAAGATATTAATGAATACTTAATGAGTGACACTTGCAAGAAATATGGATATCCTGTTCAACGGTGCAGGCTTTGTGTCCAGGTTTTGCATCTACAATACAGTAGACACGTTTCTAGCTACCGTCTTCCTGGTGATCTTTGTAACTGCCAAGAAAGCATTAAGAGGGCTATTCTAACTTCCTGAGTTTTAGGGTCAGCAATTTTCAAGGTCGTAATAAATATGAGGGAAAATAATTTTTCTTAGGATATTCACTTCCAGGGAGGCCACAAAAAATGAAGGATATATGATTAAGCAGTCACTAGAATGAGACTTTAGGTTAGAGAGATAAACGCGTCATCCCCCTATCATCCCAGGGGTTGCAATCTCACATTACATTTTTCTGATGGTAAATATTTAACCAGATATCTTCCTCTTTGGAAATCAAAAGAATGAGTTTATAGGAATTATGGAGAATAGCAGACTGTATTTACCCAGGATGGTTGCACTGAGATATTTATCTCATTCCCACGGGCTCTTCCAATTGTGCGACTGACATTCTTCCTACTGAGATGTAGGGTCTGTGTTCCCTGTCCTTGTATCTACTGGGAACTTTTGCTGCCCCAAATAATGGAGTATGACAGAAATGATCAATGTGGCTTCTGAAGCTAGGTCTAAAGTAGATACAGGTTCCATCTGGCCCTCTCTCTTTTGGGCTGTCCTTGGAAGCCAGTCACGAAGTTATGAGGAAGCCCGGGCCACATGAAGGAACTGTGTAGGTGTCTAGCATGGAGTTGTTACTCCAAGAAAGGGCTCAGTCTCCATCAATCCCAGACATGAAAGGGAGCGAGCTTTCCAGTGATTCCCTCCCAGCTGCTTGAGTTTTCCAGCTGAGGCTCAGGCAGCATGTAGCAGACACCAGCTGTCCCTGCTGGGTCCTAACTGAACACGTGCCCCACAGGCTCTGTGAATATAATAAATGGTTGTTTTTGCTACCAAAAAAAAAAAATTTAAATAATATTTAAATTAGATTACTACTAGTACAAAATGAAAGCTTTATAGATATTGTCATCCTAGGGGGTAACAGGTACACCAATACCACAGCACAGTAGAGATATAATATTGGGTCTATTGGAGCAAAACTTCCAGATAAGCAATAGAGCACATAGAGTCTCCCAAACTCTCATTACCCCACAGCTTGGGCCAGGCATAGATGGTTTGTATGCACCGTGACCAATGACCATCAGAGGAAAGGCAGCTTCCACTAGCAGGTGGGATGTGCAATGAATGGCACTGCAGGAGAAAGGACCTGCACTCACACTGTTTCACATTTAGGTTTTCATAAACCTAGGTTGGCCTAGGAGGGCATAGGGAATACCTAGACTCTCTAAGGAATGAAAAATACATCAAGGGATCTCTGAGCCCAGGAACAACAGTAGGGAGAATGCATATTGAGGTCCCAGGTCTACAAGAATGGTCAAGATCAGCATACTGAGGGTCCTGGGAACAACCTTGAAGAGCCTCTGTATATGCAGACTGCTCACATCATCCGAAGGCATTGAAGCCCCCTGCAAACTGGCTCAGTCCATGTCAGCATGTGAGGAGGCAGGTGCCTAGGTCATGCAGATTTGTCTCCCATTAGATATAAAGAAACAAAGTGAAAGTCTCCCCTAACCTTCTGTTCTGCCCTCCCCCACCCCCAAAACCAATTAAAATAAGATTGAGTCATTTTTCTCCCTTCCTATTGAACAGAATTTTAAAGACAAATAACACTCAATGTTAGTGAGCACATTGAGAAAGGTATATGCTCCTAATACTCATGGGAACAGAAATTGATATAGCTTTTGGGGGCAATTTGACAGTATTTATATAATCACTTTAAAATGCAAATATCCTTTGACTCAACAATTCTACTTCTATTCTAGTATGTTTTCTAAGAAGTACTCCAGCACTTGTACAAAAAGATGTTCATTGCCACAAAATATTGGTAACACCAATAGAGGAATGAGCAAATACATCATGGAGCATTCTTCTGTGGAACACTATGCAGCAGCAGTGAAAAGAATGAAGTAGATGTATAGGTACCAACATGTTAAAGAAAATTAAAATGGAGACCAGGCCCAAAGAATCCCTGAGCAGACAAAACCAGTTCGGCCTTGTAAGTGACCTAAACTTTGCTTGATTTGCAAACATAAGCAAAACTTAATGAACTATTTCTTTTATGAAATATTTCTATATTAAATAAACCCATCAGAAGTAGCCAACAAACTTATAATTATATAACTAGAGACTTTCCAACAGGATAGAACAAATAAAGCAATTTCATAACAGTAACCAATCAAATGTTTCCTTTGCTTTGCTTCTGTGACCGTCCTAGAAAAGCTTCTCCATTGTTTTCCCCTGGGGGAGCTCCTGAATCACTTCTGGTTTGGATCAGCCCAGTTTATGAATTGTTCCTTGCTCAAATGAACTCTTTAAAATTTATTGTACCTCAGCTTACTTTTTGAGTTTTTGGTGTGTGTGTGTGGTGGGGGGAGGGTTGTTTGTTGGTTGGTTGGTTGGTTTTGGCAGCTGGCCAGTTTGGGGATCCAAACACTTGACTTTGGTGTTACGACACCTCACTCTAACCAACTGAGCTAACTGGACAGCCTCAGATAGAAATATAAATAGGGCTCTGGAACACATTTTGGTTAATTTACATTTTTTGATTTGGGATGTATAAGAAAGTCCTACTTAGAGTTACTTTGGTTTAAAGTATCCGATGTATTCATACCACAAAATTGCCTCACTATTGCTAGTAGTGATATCTTTTAGTTCTCCAGCAGAGGAAGCCTGTAATAGAGCGATTACATTTGGGTCCCTGGAGCGTCTTAGAGTCTTGTATATTATAGTTACTCAAGAACTGTTTAATTAATCAGTTAATTAATTAGTTCATTGATAAAATAGTCAAGCCAGCAGCTCCGTGCTTGCTTCCAGCTCCAGTTTTTTAATTCTAACTGTGGAAAAACTGTCCTTATATATAAAATGATGATGGCAATAGCTACCTCAGAGATCTTCTGTGATGATAAGCAAAATATGCAAATTGAATCCTAGACTATAATTTGCTGTAAAAAAATTTGGGAGCTGTTTTGATGTTGATCTTCTCTACTGAGCTCTGATTCACTCTGGGAAGTTTCCAGAGAGCTTATCTCAGTGTGTATGTAGGAAGGTGGGGGGGATGAAGGAGAGGACAGGAGGAAGACTCAAACATTAAACACACTGCCATAGTTGAGAAGCAAGAGGGTGCTGATGGCAAGTGCTAAGCCTGAGTGCTAGCTACATTACAAAAGGAACGGTCATAGTTTTGGAAGGCTTCATGCTTGTTAAATGCTTTAAACACACTCACTGTATTTGATCCTCACAACCAGGAAGCTCTCATTTATTTAAAAAAATTTTTTTAAATTTTTTTATTTTATTAAGAATATTCATGAAATACAAAGCTAATTGTCACCCCTCGTACCCATGATGTAAGGGCCAGATTCATACTGGGGACATATCCCTTACCAGTAATTTCATTTGGAACCCCTGTCCCCACCCAATTATCCTCCATCTTCCCTCTCCCTCCCCCTCCCCCTCTCTCCCCCACTCCCTTTGTAGCCCTAGGAATGTTCCCTCCCTCTGTTGGATCATGGCACTACTGTGGTCTTTCTTTCCTTCCTTCCTTTCTCTCTTAGCTCCCACATATGATTGAGCACATGCGGTATTTATCCCTCTGTGCTTTGCTTATTTCACTTAGCATAAGTTTCTCCCGGTTCATCCATGTTGTTGCAAATGGGAGTATTTCATTCTTTTTTATGGCAGAGTAGTATTCCATAGTGTACATATATACCACAGTTTCCCTATCCAATCATCCATCAATGGACATTTAGGTTGGTTCTATATCTTGGCTATTGTAAACAGAGCTGTGATGAACATGGGAGTGCAGGTATCTCTTTGACATGATGATTTCCATTCCTCTGGGTATATACCCAGAAGAGGGATTGCTGGATTGTATGGAAGATCTATCTGTAGTTGTTTGAGAAAACTCCATATTGTCTTCCATGGTGGTTGTACTAATTCTCAGTCCCACCAACAGTGCAGGAGTGTTCCCTTCTCTCCACGCCCTTGCCAGCATTTGTTATTCACCATCTTTTTGATTATAATCAGTCTAACTGGAGTGAGGTGGTATCTCAATGTGGTTTTAATTTGCATTTCCCTGATGACTGGTGATGTTTAGCATTTTTTCATGTATCTGTTGAACATTTGTATGCTTCCTTTGAAAAATGTCTATTCAGCTCCTTTGCCCATTTTTTAATTGGATCATTTGGTTTTTTTACTGTATAATTGCTTGAGTTCTATGTATATTCTGGATATTAATTCTTTGTTGAATGCATAGTTAGCAAAAATTTTCTCCTACTCTGTAGGTTCTCTTTTCATTCTGTTGACTGATTCCTTTGCTATGCAGAAACTTTTTAGTTTGATATAGTCCCATTTGTTTATTTATTCTTTCCTGGCTTGTGCTTGCAGGCTCATGTTCATAAAGCCTGTGCCCAGACCTAATTGCTGAAGTGTTTCACCATAGTAATTTTACAGTTTCAGGTCTTATACTTAAGTCTTTAATCCATTTTGAGTTGATTTTAGTGTATGGTGAGAGATGCATATCTGGTTTCATTCTTCTGCATATGGATATCCAATTTTCCCAGTGCCACTTGTTGAAGAGACAATCTTTTCCCCAATGTAGATTTTTGTTGCCTTTGTCCAATATCAGATGGCTGTAAGCCTGAGGAGTGATTTCTGGGTTCTCAATTCTACTCCACTCGTCTGAATATCTATTTTTATACCAGTACCATGCTGTTTTGGTTTATAGCTTTGTAGTATAATTTGAAGTCAGGTAGTGTTATGCCTCCGGCATCATTTTTTTGCTCAGGATTGCTTTGGCTATTCGGAGTCTTTTGTTTTTCCATATGAAAGGTAAGATTGTTTTTTCCATTTCTGTGAAGAATGTCATTGGTTTTTTGATGGAGATTGCATTGAATCTGTAGATCACTTTGGGTAGTATAGACATTTTCACAATGTTAATTCTTCCAATCCAAGAGCATGGAATATCTTTCCCTCTTTTTGTGTCTTCTTTAATTTCTTTCAGAAGTGGTTTGTAATTCTCATTGTAGATGTCTTTCACCTCCTTGGTTAAACTGATCCCTAGGTATCTTATTTTTTTCGTGACAGTTGTGAATGGGCTTACTTTCTTTATTTCTCTTTCTGTTAGTTCATTATTTGAGTATATAAATGCTACTGACTTGGGGGCATTTATTTTGTATCCTGCAACATTACTGAAGTTATTAACCAGCTCTAGGAGTTTTTTGATAGACTCTAGGTTTTTCTATATATAGTATCATGTCATCTGAAAATAGAGAAAGTTTGACTTCATCTTTTCTAATCTGGATTCCCTTTATTTCTTTCTCTTGCCTGATTGCTCTGGTTAGTACTGCTAGTGCTATGTTAAATAGAAGTGGTGAGAGTGGGCATCCTTGTCTTGTTCCTGTCCTTAAGGGAAAGGCCTTCAATTTCTCCCCGTTCAGAATGATACTGGCAGTGGGCTTGTCATAAATGGCTTTTATTATGTTGAGATACTTTCCTTCTGTACCTAATTTGTTGAGAGTCTTTACTATGAAGCCATGTTGAATTTTGTCAAATGCTTTTTCATAGTCTATTGAGATAATCATATGGTCTTTGTCCTTGAGTTTGTTGATGTGATACATCACATTTATTGACTTTCATATGTTAAACCATCCTTGCATCCCTGGAATGAATCCCACTTGATCATAGCATATAATGTTTTTAATATGTTGCTGTATTCTGATTGCTAATATTTTGTTGAGGATTTTAGCATCTAGGTTCATCAAGGATATTGGCCTATATAATTTTCTTTTTTTGTTGAGTCTTTATCTGGTTTTGGTATCAGAGTTATGTTGGCTTCACAGAATGAGTTTGGGAGAGTAGCACCTGTTTCAATTGTTTGGAATAGTTTGAGGAGAATTGGTATTAACTCCTCTTTAAAAGTTTGATAGAATTCAGCTGTAAAACCATCCAGACCTGGACTTTTTTTGTTGGAAGATTGCTGATTACCACTTCAATCTCCTTGCTTGTTATTGGTCCGTTCAGGTTTTCTATCTCTTCTTGGTTCAGTCTTGGTAGTTTATATGTGTTTATCCACAGATTTTCATATTTGTTGTCATACAGTTGTTTATAATAGTCTCTAATGATCTTTTTTTGTTGTTTTTATTTCTGTGGTATCAGTTGTAATGTCTCCCTTTTCATTTCTGATTTTTGTTATTTGGGTCTTCTCTCTCCTTTTTTTTTTTTTTTGTTAACGTAGCTAGTGGTTTGTCTATTTAATTTATCTTCTTGAAAAACCAACTTTTTGTTTTGTTGATCTTTTCTATTGTTTTTTGGGTCTCTATTTCATTTAGTTCTGCTCTGATCTTAATTATTTCTTTCCATCTACTAGCTTTAGGATTGGATTGCTCTTGTTTTTCAAGTTCTTTGAGACATAGTGTTAGGTTGTTTATTTGAAGTCTTTCCATTCTTTTGATATAAGCATTTATTGCAATAAATTTGCCTCTTAAAAGTGCTTTTGCAGTATCCCACAGGTTTTGGTATGATGTACCTTTATTTTTGTTAGTTTCTAGAAATTTTTTGATTTCCTGTTTAATTTCTTCTTGGACCCATAGGTCATTCGGGAGCCTATTATTTAGTTTACATGTATTTGTATAGCTTCCAGAATTTTGCTTATTGTTTATTTCCAATTTTAGTCCATTGTGGTATGAAAAAATAGTTGGAATGATTTCAATTTTTTAAAATTTGCTGGGACTAGATTTGTGACCTAATATGTGTCTATCCTGGAGAATGTACCATGAGCTGATGAGAAGAAAGTGTATTCTTTAGTTGATGGGTGAAATGTTCTGTATGTATCTGCCAAGTCCAGTTGGTCTAGGGTATTGACTAAGTCCTGTGTCACTTTGTTGACTTGTTGCCTGGCAGACCTGTCCCATACTGAGAGAGGGGTGTTCAGATCACACACTATTAAAGTATTAGGGCCTATTTCTTTCTTTAGGTCTAAGAGTGTTTGCTTTATATATCTGGGTGCTTCAGTATTGGGTGCATACATGTTTATGATTGTTATGTCTTCTAGCTGGATAAATCCCCTTATCATTATATAGTGGCCTTCTTTGTCTTTTTTTATGTTTTTTGGTTTAAAGTCTATTTTGTCTGATATAAGAATAGCTACTCCTGATTGTTTTTGGTTTCCATTTACATGGTATATCTTTTTCCATCCCTTCACTTTTAGTCTATGTGTGTCTGTACAGGTGAGGTGGGTCTTTTGAAGACAGTGTATACTTGGGTCTAGCTTTTCAATCCAGTCAGTCAGTCTGTGTCTTTTGAATGGGGAGTTTAGTCCATTTACATTTAAAGTAGTTATTGACAAGTGTGGCTTAATTCCTATTATTTAATTGCATCTTGTTAAGATGGTTTAGATATCTTTTGATCATTATTTCCCCTTTTATTTCTCTTCTTAAAAATTAGTTGGGAATTCAAGGTGGAATAATTTAGTTTCTTTCTCTTTCTTGCTGGCATTTTTGTTTTAACTGTAGGTTTTGCTCTTTCTTGTGCATTTGTGATGGTGGTCACGATTATTCAGTTTCCAGATGAATGACTCCCTTGAGAATTTCTTGCAGGGCTGGTCATGTGGTGATGAACTCCCACAACTTTTGTTTGTCTGGGAAATACACTATTTCTCCCTCATTTCTGAAGGAGAGCCTTGCTGGGTAAAGAATTCTTGGATGGCACTTTTTTTCTTTTAGTATTTTGAATATATCATTCCACTTTTTTCTGACCTGTAGGGTTTTGGTTGAGAAGTCTGCTGTTAGTTTGATGGGGGTTCCCCTATAAGTGACCTGACACTTTTCTCTTTCTGCTTGTAGAATTTTCTCTTTGTCTTTGAGCTTTGCAAATTTAACTATGTGTCTTGGGGAGGATGTTTTTGGGTTGAATCTGTTTGGGGACCTTTGAGCTTCCTGATCTGAAGGTCTATATCTCGCCCTACACCTGTGAAGTTTTCTGTTACTATTTCCTTGAGTAGGTTTTCAATACTTTTTCCTTTCTCCTCCCCTTCAGGAATACCCGTAATTCAGATGTTAGAGAACTTGAGATTGTCTGTTATCTCTCTTAAATTTTCCTCATTATTTTAGATTCTTTTTTCCTTTTTTTTTTTTTTTTGGCAGTCTGAGTTATTTCAAAAAGACCATCTTCAAGCTCTGAAATTTTTTCTTCTGCTTGCTCTAACCTGCTGCTCGAGCTCTCAGTTGTTCTTTATTTCATTGAGTGAGTCTTTCATTTCTAGAAGTTCTTCTACAATCTTCTATAAGGTATTTATCTCTTTGTAGATATCCTCCTTCATATTCTGGATATTTTTTCCTGTTTCATTGTGTTCTCTAATTGAATCTTCCTTTATTTCTTCAAGTTTTCTTAAAATCACTGCCTGAAATTCTTTTTCAGACATGTCAAGGATTCCCTGATCCATGGAGTCTGACTTTGGGGCATTACTGTATTCTTGTGGTGGTGTCATTTCTTCTTGATTGTTTGTACTTCTAGTAATTTTTCGCTGAAGCTTGGTCATTTGGTACAGGGCTTGCTTGTTCTGTTACACTGAGGTTGGCTGTGGAGTGGCCCTGGTTGCTACTATGGAGGTGAAATATCTGCTTGACAGTAGGTGGGGTGGCAGTTATGTTACACCAACTTGGTTCCTGTTCCAGACTCTGTGGTCATAGAATGGGCCCCTAGCTCCATGTAGTTCTGCTAGGCACACCTCAGTGGGTCAGACCCTGCAGGCTAGAGCTCACCCTCCCTGTGTCTGAGGAAGGGGGGCTGCATCTAGCTGCACAGTCCCACTGATGCCCCCACTGCTGCTGCACTCGCCTCGGGCCACCAGGAAATTCCTGAAGTCAGAGAGACCTCCAGAGAAGTTCCAATCCAGTTCCCTCACCTGACTGCCATTCTTTAATCATACCTGTGGGGAAATTAGATTGCAGGTGTTTAAAAATTATTGGAGTGGAGAGAGTCTGTAAATTGGTGAATTAGTTTCCTAAGGATGCTGTACCAGATGATCACAAACTGCATGCCTTAAAATGACAGAAATTTATTCTCTCACCAAGAGGCCAGAAATATCACATCAAGGTGTCATTGGGGTTGGTTCCTTCTGGGGGCTCTGAGGGACAATCTTTCCTGGCTGCTCAGCATTCCTTGGTTTGTAGACTCATCACTTCAGTCTCTGCCTTCATCTTCATTGTCTGCTCTCTGTTTCTCCTCTCCTGTCTGTCTCTTCTCCACTTATAACAAGGCTTTTCATTGGATTTAGGGCCCACCAGATAATTCAGGATGATCTCACCTTCAAATCCTTAACCTAATCACATCTGCAAATACCGTTCAACCAAATAAGGTCTCATTCAGGGGTCCTGGGTGGATGGATATATCTTTGGGAGAGGGACATTCAGCCTACTACAGCTTGTTTGTGTAATTTTGGTTTGGGAAGAAGGCTGCTAGAACAGAAATATGAGCTAAACAGAAGTAAAACTGAAGTATAAACTGAACGGAAGTAAAAGCTAAAAATAGCATATGTAATGTTTCCTGGGCAGTTTCGATATGACAGATGTAAGTGGTTTATTGCCTCCATTTCAAAACTTTGTGGTATCTTTTTTATTTTTAAGAAAAAATTTTAATGTGATTTTTAAAAAATTATTATTATTATTATTTAGTTTTAATTTGTCAATATATAGTGTTGTTGATTTTCATGTCCCTTCACCAATTCCTCCTTTTCCTCCCTCTCTCTCCCCCCTCCCCTGCCATCAATATCATATCTGTTCACATGTCTTCTGGTATCTTTTTTAAAAAACTGATCTGAGCTGGGGTCACACAACCTTCTAATATTAAAAACCAGAACCTGGCCTTTATGCATGTTTGCAGCCTGAATTCACACTATCTGTGAGAACTGAAGAAACCTCTTGCTGAATATTTAATTTAGAGTGACCCTAGAGTAGTAGTTCTCATAAACCTGGAAGAAGCAAATGAAAATCTTTTCTGTAGGACCCCATCTTAAATCCAGCTAAAGAGAATTTCTGCAGGTAAAGTTACAAATTATCAAGCAGCTCATAGTACAAAATAATTCAACAGCCAAGGCACCATGAGCAAGAACCAACAAAAACAATAGACTGCATAAAAGACTCACAATATTATGATTAATATTATAATTAATTCAATTGTATGTGACTGGGCCTGAAATACGTGTCTGTTTACAAACATATATGTAATATATATGAAAGTAAAGAGACAGGAAAAAATTCCATCCAAGAGAAAGCTGATATAACAATTGAGAAACATCTTTTAAGCAACAAACATTTCCATAGATAAAGGGAATTGCTTCTTAAAGATAGAAGATTCCACTCATCATTAATCATAATAATTCTTAATTTACATGCACTAATAATAGTCTTAAGACATTGACAAAACTCTAAAAGTAAAAAGTAAAATTCATAATCATGGTAGATTTTAACATTCTCTCAGTAATTGATAGAATAAGTAGATAATGTTCCTTTAAAAATCAGGATGAAGAGGATTTGAATATCACAATTAACAAACTTGACCTAATGAACATATATATAGAACATGCCATTCAACAATTGTACAATATACATTATTTTCCTGCACATACGTAAGTGTTACAATAACTGATCATACACAGACTGAATCTCAACAAATTTCAAAGGAGTAATATTACATATATCATAATGCAACTAAGCTCAGAATAAAAAAACCATAACTAGTAAAATTCATTGTTGGAAATTATGAATCATTTCTATAATCTATTCTCAAAAATAATCATTATAGGTCAGCAGTTGTTTAGAACTAAGTGCTAATGAAAATATACATATCAAACTCGGGGGATGCATTTGGAGCAATACTTAGAGGGCAATGTTGATATTAAAAAAAAAGAAAGTCTGAAATGTAACGAGCTAAGCATGAATCTCAAGAAGTTAGAAAAAGAACTGCAAAATAAACATAAGAAAAGAAAGAGAAAGGAAATAATAAAGAGCAGAATTAAAATAGAAAACTAACACACAGTAGAGATAATCAACAAAGCCAAAGTTGATTCTTTGAAAAGACCTAAATGAAATTTACAAATCTCTAGTAATACTATTGGTCAAGGAAATAAAAAAAGAGGGAAGACACAAGTCACCATTATTGGAAAGAAAGAATGGGGCATAACTATAAATGCTGCCGATATTACAAAGATAAAACAGTATTATAAAAATATTTCTGTCGATAAATGTAAATATGCAAATAAATGATTAAAATCTCATGAGAACATTAAATCTAGTATATTCCATCAAAATTCAATTATACAATATATAAATTAAAACCCTGAATAAATAGTAGCACTAAAATATCAAGGATAGGGGCCGGCCTGTGGCTCACTTGGGAGAGAGTGGTGCTGATAACGCCAAGGCCACAGGTTCGGATCCCTATATAGGGATGGCCCGTTAGCTCACTTTGGAGAGCGTGGTGCTGACAACACCAAGTCAAGGGTTAAGATCCCCTCACTGGTCATCTTTAAAAAAAAAAAATCAAGGATAGGAAGACTCAGTTGCTAAGATGTCAATTCTTCCCAAATTGATCTGTCAATTCAATAGATTCAGGGAAATTCCAATCATAATCCCTCTAAGGTTTTGTTGTTTGTTTTTAAAAAATTAGCAGGTTTATCCTAAAATTTATATGGAAATACAAAGGATCTAACTAGCCAAAACTATCTTGAAAAAGAACAAAGCTGAAGGACTTATGCCACCTGGCTTTAAAACTTATTGTAAAGGTGCAAAATCAAGACAGTGTAATACTAGCAAAGGATTGAAAAATTACATTAGTGGAACAGAATAGAGAGTCATTTATTTTCTTTTCAATAAATAATCTTGGAACAACTGGATGTTCATATGGGGGAAAAATAAATCTTTATCCCCTACCTCACATCATATACAAAAATTAATTTAAGGTAAATCAAAGACCCAAAGTTAAATGCTAAACCATAAAGCTTTTGTAGAAAGCATAGAGAATATCTTCAGGCCTTGGAGGTACACAAAGTTTCCTTAGAAAGGATACAGAAAGCATAAAAATAAAATTAAAAATTAATAATTTAGACTTCAAAAATTTTTAAAACTTTTCCTTAAAAAAGACATTATTTTTAAAAAATGAACAGGCAAGCCACAGACTGGGAGAAAATACCTGCAAAATATATATCTGACAAAGAACTCATGTTTATGATATACAAAGAATTACTACAATTCAAGAACAAAAAGATAAACAACCCAATTAAAAAAAAAAGGCAAAAGATTTGAATAGACATTTCATTAAAAAATATATACAAATGGCTAATGAGCACAAGAAAAGTATTCAACATCATTCACCATCAGAGAAGTGTAAATTAAAACCAAAAATGAGTAGGGAAATAGGAAACAAAAAGATTAAGAAAGACTCATATTCCCACGTCTACCAAGATGGAGTAACAGGAACCAGATTTACCCTCCTCTCTGAAACAACAAAAACAACAGCACAGGGACAAAATACAGTATATGAAGCAATTCTCAAAACAAATGAGACAATAAAGAATGGTGATCTCTAATAAAGAAATAAGAAACAAATGAGGTGAGCCCAGCGATTGCCGCAGAATACTGTCTGCAGAAGGTTTCCAGGTAGCAAAGCAAGGAAGGGGCACTTCCTGGAGGTCCCCCTGACCTGAGGAGACAGCTGGGGGCCTGGGGAGTGAGGTAGCCAGAGTGTGTAGGGCAGAGTACCAGAGACAAGTTAGCTGCCAGAGAGAGAACTTCAAGATCTACAGAGGGTGCCCCTCAAATATTTAGCTGAGTACTTGTCAGCGCATGTGTGTGAGGGAAATAGCCAAGGCCAGGGAAAGAACAACCTGAGATGATTTGAGGAAATAGTAATTAGAGCTCACGTAGTGTGGGGAATAGCACAAATCTGTGAATCCGACTCCTTGGGATGCCATGTTCCTTAAAGGCAACATAGAGTCCAGACTCCGTATCCCCAAAGCATAAACATGTCTGTGAAACTGAACTGGTAACTGTCCGCAATACATTTTGGCAGGTTGGAGTCAACTATGTATCAAGCACTTGGAGCCAAAAATGCCACCCAACCAGCCTAAGACAAAGTGTTACTCAGGAAAAGTCTGTCTAGGTGGTAGCACCTCTCTGTACTCTCCGAAAGCTACTCCTTCTACCACCACTGCCCCCACACACTCCCCACCCCGCCATCTTCCTGGTGCACCTCCTGGTCTTCCATCCCTGGACTCTAGAACTTTTTTCCTTTCTGCTATTTCCCATCAATACTGCCCTGCCTCACTCCTTTGGGATCTGGTCTTTGCTTCTCAAAGTGCAGCCAGCCTTCCCAGAGCACAATTTGTGTTAATGAGTGAGAAGACACAGATAGCTGGAAGTGTTTTCACCACTGGCATTCCTTCCCTTTCCAACACTCTTAACCTCCTGATGAAACACATCATATCACGGTAGGAGGGGTTTCCTGGAAACATGATCTCAACATGGCAATGGCTGCCGTAGTGGAAATTGCTGGTACTCTAGCAAATACAGCAAGGAAGTGTTTGGAGCAAACAGGCCAGATACGTCCCCTTAAAAGCCATCGAAGACAAAGTCACTTCTTTTTCCTCGACACAGGGTCCACCCTTTGAAGACTCTAAATGGAATACTCAAGAGAGAGTCACAGAACGTTTCGTGTGGAGAAATGTCCTATTTGGGGAAAAGAAGGATAGGAAGGAGGAGAGAATGAAAGAGGTTCGTTCCACAAACGCTAATTGAAAATATCCTCCACATGTCAGGCTCTGCTCTAGGTTTGGGGAATACAGCAATAAACAAACTGTTTTGTTCCCTTTACACTAGTGGTCCTCAAAATTTCCCCACCATGGAAATTCCTGCGTTGGAGGGTATAGAACTTTGAGTTCGTATTTTTAAGAAGTTTCCCAGATAATTTTGTTTATCAGCCAGTTTGAGAAACTGCCATTGAAGCGACAAGTTGAGATTCTCCTCTTTGATTAAAAAGGCACAACCCAATGCTACTGACTTTTGGAAAACAGTTTTATTGAATATCTAAGTGCTAGTTTTCTTTACATGTTCTACCTGCAACTGGGGCCCGTCTGAGACAAATAGAAAGTGAGTAATGTTTGCTTTGGGCATCCTCTCAGTCTTTCCTTCCCCAAGTACCAAGGGCTCTCCCAATCTTCTCCATATGCCTATGATTTATGTACCAGGTTCCACTAGCACCTCTTAGGAAGTGCTTCAAGTTTCAGGTATTTACCAACTTCCCCACCACCTGCCCACTGATTGTATTTGATATGACATGTATGAGGACTTTTGATAAGCCAGGTATGTTCTTATCTACTTACAGATATTTTGTCATGTCAACCCCAAAACAACTTTGTGTAGTAGGTATTTTATCTTACAGATGGCAAAACTGAGACACAGAGTATATGACATGACCATTGCTACTAAGAATGAGGTCATTCTCTGTGTATGAACCCGACCTTCTTTCTTTCTACTGTGCCTCCATCATAATGGTTAAGATCTCAAGGTTTGGAATTTACAGGGAGAGAGAAAAGGAGAGATAGGGAGAAAGAGAGGGAGAAGCGGAGATTCTTGGGTTTAAATATGCCTCCTCCATTTATTTGCTAAGCCTCAGTTCCCACATCTGTAACAGGGAAATAGCAATTCCTGCTTTATGTAGGTTGTGGGTTTAAATGCAGGTATGAATATAAAGCTTCTAGTCCTGCACTTGCTGCACAGTAAGCTTTCAATATGTGATCATCATTAGTAGGTTCCATAACTATCTACATACCCCACTTTGTTCTTCTGCACAGTTTTTAATCAGTATCTGAATTATATTATAGATAATGTGTGTGTGTTATTATATCTCTGTCCCACTATATCACCAGCTCCACAAGAGAAGAAATTTTGCTCTGTTCACCTCTGTATCTACAGTGCTTACAAATGAGTCTGGCTCATGGTAGGCACACCATAAATATTTGTTGAAGGAATGGTTCTTATGACCATAATTATATTTTATAGCACCTCACTGGGCACATAGTAGTTGTCCTATAAATGTGGTTTGCACCAAATAGGAACCTAAAACATTTACCATCATACTATATTGCCTCCCACTTCAGCTAAATGGAACGAATAAATGACTTCCTGTCTAAGGTCATCTATTTGCAGATGCAGATCATAAAAACGAAGAAGTAATTTTGTAAAAAATTTATGGTAAATTACATTTCCTGCCTTCTACCCTGGCTTCTACAAACAGACAAGTTCAGTGAATGTCAAGTTTTCTAAGATGTATATTTAAATTTTTAAAACTTTCTATATTTTTATAGATTAAAAAAAATATTGTACTACTTTTACAAATGGAAACAAAACTTTATTAATTGGGAAAAAAGATGACAACAAATATAAGAACCTAGTGTGAAAAAAGTTATTTATATGTCTCTTTCAAGCACACTGAATACCATAGGCACTTGCGAAAGAGTAAGCAAAATGAACACATTTTTTCAAGTTTTATACAGTGTCCCAGATCCCTGCTGAGTTTGCCAATAACTTACTAAATTAAAAAGCTCAAAATGGGTGGGGAGTCTCTGGCTGCTGTCCTTGGCTTCATTTCCCTGAGCCCCACACAAATTTTCCAAAATTGGTTCTTGCCTCACCAATATAATCGATTTGATTATGTGTATGACTCCGAACTATATAATCCTGAGGTTTTTAAAAAGTCCGAATTTTACATGTCAAAACATGATATTCTTTCACTTTAGTGACCCTTATGCCAAGAACACTTTTGTTGCTTTAAGGTACTGGGTATTTGTGTTTTGGAAACGAAGGGAAAAAGTTTTTTTTCTTAAAGTTTTATATATTATAAAAGTAGATACATATTCATTGTAAAAAGAAAACATTATGAGAGCATTTAAGGTAAAGTCAAATCTCCCTTGGCCCGTTCCTGTATCTTTCCCCTAGAGGCAGCCATTGATGGTAGTTTGGTATTTATTTTTCTGGATATTATGAAAAACAGATTTAACTTGATCCACTCTCCTTCTTTATCAGATTTGACACTAAACAGCCATTTGAAGATTATAACCACTCTTGTTTTTAAATTTTCTATTGCAGAGAATTTCAAACACAAAAGTAGACAGAATAATATAATGATTTTCCACGTACTCTTCAAGCCCAACAACCTTCAACCCCAACCCATGGTCCTTTCCACACTCCCATCTACTTCCCCCCGTCCAGTATCATTTTAAAGCAAATTCCAAACCTTGCGTCATCCATAATTTATTTACATATGAAGCTCTAAATGGAATGACGTTTTAAAAGACAAAACCAGATGCCGATAGTACATCTAAAACATTCTTTAATATTATCAAATATCCAGTGCTCAAATTTTAAATTGTCTCATAACTGTCATAAATGGAGGGGGGTTGTTAGTTTGTTTTGCACTTAAAATAATGAGTATGTAAATGAGCTCCCCTATTGTGATTGGTTGATACATCTCATAATTCTCTTTTCATCAGTAAGCTCCGTTCTATCTCTTTTTTCCTTATAATTTCTGTGTAGAAGAAACTAAGTTGTTTGGCTCCTGGAGTTGCCATTGTCTGGATTTTGCAGATCACATACTTTTGATAGAAGTTAACCTGTCCTGTTGCCTTCTTACTTTCTTTAGATGGCTATAGAGGCCTAGTTAGATTCAGGTTCAATTTGTTTTATAAGAGTTTTGCATAGGTAATGCTTTGTTTCTTCTGTAAGGGTGCCCATGATGCCAGACTCTCTCTTTTTTTGTGATGTTAGTAGCCACTGATTTTCAATATTGTGATTCATTATTTCATTAGGGGCTTGTAAAATGGCAGAATACTATCATTCCTTTTTCATACGTTAACTATATTCTTTTTGTAAGGTAGATTTACTTTGCCTACAATTTGGTTACCCAGTTGTATAGTTTGTGAAGAAAAGAGAGGATAAATAATCTTTTTATGATGATTTTTTTCCCATAATTATTTGCCAAATAATGAATTGGTTTCTGATATGGATTGAATGGTGTCCCCCAAGTTTTATGTATTAGAAGCTTGATTCCGACTGTGACTGTTAAGAGGGTAGGAAATCTTATTTATGATAATTGAAAGGTGCGGCCTTGGGGAGGTGATTAAGTTGATGGTTTAGTTGTGGTTGTGGGCATGGTTCTGAGGGCTTTAAAAAAAGAGAGCCTGAGGAGCTTTGTCTCCCTCTGCTCTGCCATTCTCTACCATGTGAGACTCCTGCATTGCTGTAAAGCCACCACCAAAGAAGACCCTCACCAGATGTGTTCCCTGGACTTCCCATCCTCTGAGACTGTCAGCAATAAATTTCTTTTTATTACAAATCTCCCAATTTCACGTCTCTTATGTTGTAAGCAACAGAAACAGACTAATACAGTTTCCTAGGATCCTCTAATTTGTTTTAGTATCATTATGAACTCATTGAATCAAATATAATTGAAGAGCTTGAATCTACTCTAATTATTATTTGTGTTAATGCTCAAATCATCCCATTTGGGCCAGAGGGAAGGTTTTCTTTTTAAATGACAAATAAAAATCATATATTTATGGTGTACAACATGATGTTTTGATACATGTATATACATTGTGGAATGGTTTACTTGAATTAACATATATATTATGTCACATACTTATCTTTTTGTGATAAGGCACTTAAAATTTACTCTCTTAGCAATTTCCAAGTATACAATATATTGACTATAGTCACCATGATCTATAATAGATCTCTTTAACTTATTCCTTCTGTTGAACTGAAATCTTCTATCCTTTGACCAATATCTTCCCAATCCCCCCAACCACCACCATTTAAATGTCTGCATCTATGAGTCTGACTTTTTGAGATTCCACATTGCTATGGTTTGAATAATGGTGTCTCTTCCAAAATTCATGTTGAAACTTAATCCCCAACGCAACAATATTAAGAGGTATGGCCTTTCTCAGATGATTAAGTCATGAGGTTGAAGGGAGAGTTCACTTGCTCCTCTGCTCTTCCACCATGTGAGAGCATAGCATTCATCCCCTCTGGAAGATGCAGCTACAAAGCACCATCTTGAGAGCGGAGACCAGATCCTCATCAGACACCCACCCCACCAGCACTTTGATCTTGGACTTCCCAGCCTCCAAAGCCATGAGAAATAAATTTCTTTTGTGTATAAATTACCCAGTCTGTGGTATTTTGTTACAGAAGCATGAAACAGACTAAGACACACATGTAAGTGAGATCATGTGGTATTTGTCTTTTTGTGCCTGGCTTATTTCACTTACCATAATATATACCAAGCTCATGGATGCTGTCACAAATGACAGTATTTCCTTCTTTTTAAGGCTAGGGTATTCCATTGCTTATATATACCACATTTGCTTTGTCCATTCATCTGTTCATGGATCTTGAGTGTGATTCCATATCTGGGCTATTGTGAATAATGCTGTAATAAACATGGGAGTGCAGGTATTCTTTTTAAAATATCTTTTTAAGTGTCTCTTTGACATACTGATTTCAATTCCTTTACATATATACCCAGTAGTGAGATTGCTGGATTATATAGTAGTTCTATTTTTAATTTTTTAAGGAATCAAAATTACGCTGTTTTCCATAATGGCTGTACTAATCTACATTTCCACCAACAGAGTGCACAGGTTCCCTTTTCTCCACATCCCCACCAACACTTGTTATCTTTCATCTTTTTTATAACAGCCAACCTAACAAGTGTGAGGTGGTAAGTGGGAAGATTTTCAAGTTGCCTCCTGTAAGTCATTTTGAGATGACCTCAAGTGTATGTTAACTCCTTGCCTCTTGTATGACAAGACATTCCACGTTCATCTTGTATATTTCTTGCATCAGGCCTTGAATCAGCTATTGCTCCTAAAAGCTTTGACTTCTCTAGTTGGAAACGGTGTCTAGAAACCACAGTCTGGGTGCTAGTAGTGTAACTAGTCTTAAAAGATGTCAGTCTGCTCACCTTTTTAAAAGATGCTATAAAGAATTTTCTGCAAACTGTATACAGTCCTAAAAACACTTCATTATTTAAGAATTCATCATTTGGATCTCTTGCTTCTTATAATTGCTTGTGTATCTTTGTCCCTTCTGAGGCTAGGAGTTTGAGACCCACGACATCTTCACCAGTACTTAGCCCAAAGCTGGTAGCATCTAGATACTCAGAACATATTCATTGAATGGGAAAAACCAGGCTTTGGACACTGAAAGAATTTACCAGACATGAGCTTCAAAAATATGAGAATAAATGGGCAGCATAGCCTCTAAGGTCATTATTTTAATAAGATATTTAAGTTCACGTATGTTTATTTAACTAATGATTACTTTACATTACAAACCTATCCTGAATTTTAAAAAGAGCATTTCTGTGAAAAGACAGAAGTCTTAATTTCTTACTTCCAGTCATCCTCACCTGAGCATTTCAACCTAAGATGACCATCAAATAGAGACAAGCAAGGGCAGGCGGGTCTGAGATAATAGCTAACAGAGTGGACAGCTGTGCCAGCAGTAAGGAGATCCGGTCCCTCAACACTGGGGAAGGGACTTGGGCGTGGTGGGGTGAAGGCTGGGTTGTCTGAGTCGGGAAGTACATAAACAGAATGTACCTGTGAAGGTACGGTTTGGCCCTGGACAGTTCGGAGCCTTGGAGTGGGAGGGGTAGGATCTGAAGTATAGGAACGGAGGGCTTTGGGAGGATGCTGGATAAGGTGGTAGCTGTAGAGCTCACTCTTGTTAGGGTGCAGGGAAAAGATCCATAAACACAGTTGGCCTGTCTCCCCCCAGTTCCTCATCCAGCTTTCTGCTGGATTTTGGTCATGCAACCCCCTTCCTTGTTCTTTCTCCAGCTGCTCTTTTACTCTCTCCTATTCCTCTTTCTAGCCAACAGCCTCTTTCTCAAGTAGCCCTTATTGCCCATAACTTGCAATGGAGGAATGTAATTTTTTGATTGCTAATGGCAAAAAACTAACTCTGGCTACTTCCAGCAAAAGACAGGTTATTGTAAGGACATTGGTAGGATCAATAGGCAAGCTAAGAGAACGAGCCTTGGAAATCAGCAGCATCTGAGATAGCTGTAGGCAAAAGCTAAAGAATTGGTTTTCTAGCAGGAACAGTCGTCAAGGATGTTGTTGCTGGAATAAGCCATTTGTCAAAATCTCAAAAGAGAACTTCCTCTACCAGGTCATAACAGCGAGGAGTTTCTGAAGAAATAATCAGACAACTGGATTTACTCTCCCACCAACGCTACACAAGATAGGAGAGAAGTGTTTGTAAATTGGCAGTGCTGTTAGAAAGAGGAAATAAATGCCATACACTTATTATTATTATTATTATCACAATTACTGATTCATATTCTGTAATTTCTTTCCTAAATTTTTTTTAAGTTAATGCTCTTTGTTTCTTAAAAACAATTTTTTAAATAAAAACTTATGTCCTGGTTTGGTTTCTTTTCTGCCTATGAATCAGCAATCTTAAGAATATAAAGCTCTTTACCACTTTGGACTAAAGCCAGAATACAAAACTTCATTACTAAGATTGGCCAGTTGAAAAAAATGCCCTCTTTTCCCCACCCCCAAGTTTTTCATAACTTCTCTCTATCCCAGTAGAAATAATTGGCCATCAAAACCAAGTTTTTTTTTCAACTTATGAAAGATTTCCCAAAATACAAAGCAGAGATAATGATATAATGAATGTCCTTGACTCAACCTTCCACAGTTCACCCCTCCCCCACACCCTCACATACACACATACTCCCCCCCCTCAATTTTCTTCTCAGACATCATGATTTTATCCTCAGTATTTCAGTATGTATCTCTAAAATATAAGGATTCTAAATAAAGATAACCACAATATCATTACCAAACTTAACACATTTATTAAATATTCCTTCGTATCATCAAATATCCAACCAGTGGTCAAATTTCCCCAATTGTCTCATATATATTTCTGGATCAAATGAGAATCTAAATATGATGTATACAGTCTAGCCAAATTGTTAAGGAGAATCCAATAACTGCCAAAACTTTTACAATCTCGATTTTAAGTTTGAACACACCTTTTTCATTTCAATTTTCTTTTTAAATTTAGGTTCTGATTGGCTGGGAGACTGTAGTGGATTGAACTATGTCCTCCCAGAACTCACTGGAGCTTGAACTGTGTTCCCCAAGTTTTAAGTTTTAGAAACTTAGCCCCCACTGTGACTGTTAAGAGGGAGGGAAATCCTATTATGGTCATTGAAAGGTGGAGCCTTGAAGTGGGGAGTGGATTGTAAAGAAATCGCAAAGAATAAGCACCAAATCTTGGAGGGCAAATCTTGGAGGGGGTATGTAAAATTATGGAGGAATTTCACTTTCTACATTTTACATTTTTGTATCTTTTAAATGCTTTTTACCATAAATGCTTTTTAAATAGATACTTCCATGTTGATATATTATGTAACATTTAAGATAATGTATAAATGATATTCCTTCTTCCTGTAATCTTTCTCCAATATCAGAAATAATTTGGAGTTGACTCTACCACCAAAAACAGTTATCTTCAGTTGGAAAAATATTTGGAGATATATCTCAGTAGTTGTCCTCAAATCATAACAATAATTTTGAACTATGACTAGATGCCAGACACAGACCTAAGCTGTATACACATTATCTCATTTAATATCTTGGTGTAAATATCATTGTTTCCATTTTACATGAAAGGAAACTGATGCTTACAGTGACAAAGTCATTTCTTCACATCATAGCTGGTATCCAAACTTTAGCCTCCTTCATGCCAAGGTCCATAACCTCTATAGCATATTGACCCTACCCTATTAAATATAATAAATGTGAAACAAGAACAATTTGCCAAAATTCAAGGCCATAATCCTCTCACGCTTCTTTTTAGAGCCATTGTGTAAGGAGCTCTCAACGCCACCCCAGACGCGATGATTTGTTAGGAGAACTTACAGGATTCAGCACGTAGTCCTACTCACAGGTATGACTTATTACAGTGAAAGGACACAAAGCAAAATCAGCAACAGAAAAAGGCACATGGGCAAAGTACAGGAGAAGCCAGGCACAAGCTTTTGGAGTCCTCTCTCAATGAAGCCATGTAGGAGGTATGTAATTCCCCCAGCAACTAGTTGTGACAACATGTGTAAAATGTAGGAAAGCTCATAGGGACTCAGCACCCAGGGATTTTATTGGGGGCCAGTCACATAGGCATCCTCTGCTTGTCACATGCTCAATTTCTAGATTCCCAGAAGGAAGGCAGGTGTTCGGTATAAGCCTATTGTTTATACAAATATTTTATGCACAGTGAGTCACTCTTATTAGTTAATCGTGGGAACTCTCCCTAAATCTGAGTTCCCAGATGCTAGCCATGGGCTAACCTTGTAAGCAGGCTTGTCAAAGGATGGCATTCCAGCTTGTTATGTTAACTCTTTTCGGCAAAGCCATCAGACACTTTCAAGAAGTCAAATGCACAATGAAAATATGAGGGTACTTCAAATAGTTCATGGGAAGATTTGCATTATCTTTTTTTTTTCGAACTTTATTAAGGTATAATTGACAAAACTGTATATATTTAAAATGTATAATTTGATGTTTGATATACTCATATGTGCGTGTTGTGAAATGATTAACCCAATCAAGCATCTTTTAATTCTATTTTCACATGAACTTTAAAAAAAAATTTTTATTGAATCAAAATTGGTTATACATATTTTGGGGGTTCAGTGTTCAAATATGTTGATTAAATCAATATTACTAGTATATATGTTGTTACAAATTGTACTTATTCTTTATGCCCCTTGTCCAATCTCTCCCTATCCCCCTCTTCCTCCCCACTCCCACCTCTGATAACCCTAAGTATCTTCCCTCCTCTGAAAGAGTAGTGGTCACTCTGTTGATTTGTTGCCTAGATGATCTGTCCAATGCTGAAAGGTGTATTCAGGTCCCACAATATTATCATAGAGCAGATGCTTCTTCTGTCACTCTGGAATGGGCTTTGTGGAGAGAGACATCCTATTCTTTTCTTCAGTCTCTGCTGGTGACTCTCCTTGTGTCAATGTACTCCAGTGGCTGGTGGACCGTCTGCATAGTGGTAGTGGCACCTAGCTGCTTTCACGGTAGCCATGGTATTGTGTTGGCTGTGGTGGGCCACCCTCATGGACATGATGTTTTTGGCATGCTCCTTGGTGCTGGCAGTGTGTGTGGTTGTGGGGGAGGGGTTCAGTCCCCTGGCTCCATACCTCAGGTCCCTGGGTGGGCCCCGAGGTGCTTGGCGGTGTGCCACCCATGAACTTCTTGAAGTCCCCTTGTACAATTACATCAGCAGCCTCCAGTCCGTTTTCATGATGAAATTGGTGAAACCAATCAATATTATCACTTTTCAGGAAAGAACACTTTTTTTCCTCGAGAGCCCTAGGATCACACTTACAAGTAAGACAGCCCTTTGATATCCACTTTTTTCGGAAAAAGACACTGCAGTTCTTGTCTTTTTCTTTATTTTTCACAACATCTTCTAAGAAAATTTCAACACAAAATATCCCACAGAAACTGTTCTCCGGGACTGTAGCAGTTCCCATTCGATTGTCCTATGGAAGAAATGCCTTTGATCTTCTGCTCCGTTTTCAGTAACTGGTTGAATGTCTTTGGAAAAGAGATGACTTTAAAAAAGAGATTAAAAAGAGTTGATTTTCTTGCTCACTATTACAGTCTTCTCTCTGATATCCATTGGCAAATAGTTGACTTATACAGAGAATGCTGGGTTTCAAAACAACCTAGCCAAGTGCCTGATCACTCAGAAAACACTGTCCAGCTCAGGTTAGTTTGCTACACATGGGAAACTCTAGCCTTACTTTTGGGGTGATAACTTTGCCCTGTGCTTTTTACCTGAACTTTTTATATCCAGGCATCCAAACCCAAGATTTGCTGCACAGCATTGTTTTAGGATATGCCATCTGATGTATGTTATATCAGACTCCGAGTTCAGCAATTTAAGGTTTAGCTTTATTGCCCAAAGCTCTGGACCAACTTTTCTGGTCTACATGGAGTTACTTCCTTATTGCAATTTAATCTCTACTGAAAATGATAATAAGAGAAGGGATAAAAAGACTATCTGTGCTTATGAAATTTGAATAAGAATTTTAAAAGTCAGCTTAGTATTTACTCATGTTTTATTTATGAGCACAAAGGGTTGCATTTCCTCCTCCCATCCACACTGACTTAATATAGCCATCATGAATCAGGTGTTTGCTTCTTCGTGTGTGGAAGTCATTGAAGTTGCACATCTGCAAGTAGAGCCCTAGAGAGAGTGACATAATTCCAGATAATACATAATATTTGCATAAAAGTTAACAGTATGTTAGAGGGGATTTATGTACTTTTATGGATTCCTCTGACAGGAAATTTTAGCAAATATTTTGGGTAAATTTCTTTTTCTCTATTTTTTGTTTGTTTGTTTGTTTGTTTGGGTTTTTTTGTGTGTGTGTGTGACCGGTAAGGGGATCGTAACCTTTGGCTTGGTGTTGTCCGCACCACGCTCAGCCAGTGAGCGCACTGGCCATCCCTATATAGGATCCGAACCTGCAGCCTCAGTGCTCCCAGCACCACACTCTCCCAAATGAGCCACAGGGTCGGCCCTTTTTCTCTGTTTTAAAATATGCTTCAGATTTCTGTGCTCGGACTGAATAATCCACAGTCAAAGATATTCAATTACCTTAAATAGGTATGTCATTTCTACCTGTGAGTAACTGTGAATTGGTGCATCAAAAACCTTCCATAAAAATGTAGAGGCTTGTGTCTACTGTTTTCTTGACTCATTTTGTGATCAATCACCTACTGCCTTATATTATCTGTTTATTGTTTATTGACTAATAGTTTGTATCCTGCTTTATTATTTGACACTTTAGGCCTTTATCTGCTCTCCATCAGGTTTCCCTAAGAGTTCCTAAGAGTTCCCTGTATTTTTTTTAACCTGTGTTAATGCCAGTGTGGGAAAGGTAGCTACTACTCACTAAACTTTTGCTGAATGGATGAATAGATGAATAAATGAACAGGTTGTAAGTTCCTCAAGAATGTAAGATATTTCAGTATCTTCCACGTGGTGTTTACTGGATAAACACTTGGCCCCTGAAGAAGAATATGAGCATAGTCACCCAGGATCCCCATAAATACCAAAATCCACAGATGCTCAAGTCCCTGATACAAAATGGTGTCGTGCACGCATGTAACCTACGGGCCTCTTCCCGTATACTTTCAATCATCCATAGATTACTTATAATACCTAATACAATGTAAATGCTATGTAAATAGTTGTTATACTGTATTGTTTAGGAAATAATATGGAAAAAATAGTCTCTACATGTTCAGTACAGACACAACCATCCATTTTTGTTTTATATTTTTGATCCACAGTTGGTTGAATCTGTGGATACAGAAGGCCCATTGTACTTATCCAAAATCAGAAATGTGGTTGTGCTTCTCCACAATCATAAATTCACAAGCAATCTTCATCTTTTAGAGATACATGTAAAAGTATTTATGAATGAAAAGATTTAATGTTTGAGATTTGCTTTAAAAAATTGGGGGTGGTTTTGGGGGAATGTTTGTAGGTATAGCTAAAAACAGGTTTGACTATAAGTTGGTAAAAGTTAAAGCTTAGTGTATGTTTGAAAGTTTTCATAATAAAATTTCATAGTGAACTTAACTCATTTAACCTGTTAATAGATGTTTACATACCTCTTTTAGTATATTCTTCTTTCTGGGGAAGAGAAGTGATTACCTACTATTATAAGTATTTGTCATACTTTCTGGCAACTTATTAACACCCTTCATATATCTGGGGAACTCCCCACCATTTAAGTCCCTTCTTCTCCAATACAGAAGCCAGGCTCACTTTTCCAACCTCCTTTTTGGCTCCTCCTTTGTAGGGTATAGGTATGGGACCTGGACTCTGTCAATCAGAAGTACCTGGGTAAGTCACCAATTCAGAAGAGTGGCACGAGTAAGGAGGTGCCAGGAAGACTTGTTTCTGGCCAGGGTGGTGGTGGGACCTTCAGTCTTCAGGGCCAGCACTTGCTGGGAGGCCAGCAGTTGCATCCCATGTCCAGGCCTGTGTCCAGGCACGCAAGCCTTCAGTGACATGCTTTGGGCATTGTTCCTGGCTCCTTCACCTCCAAGCCTGATTCTCTAGCCCTCCTAGAGACGCTAATATTCTTTAATAAGTTTCTTTTCTGCTTATGCTAACTAAAACTAGGCTTGTTTTTGTTTTTGCAACTGTGTCTTGATGGATATGTCTACCTTACACCAGGTATATGATATTTAGTACCTCATTTAAGCAGGAAAGAATAACCATTTGAGGTTAGAAAAGAAAGCAAGGGTTGTATTCTGACCACTTTGTTGTCCATGCTTAGGAGATTGAAATTTATTTTGTAAACAGTAGGGAGCCACGATGTATCATTTTTTAAGGGAAGTGATGAGGCTGTAAAGACAATGGAGTAAAGCCTGAAATACTTGAGGATTGTCGCAGTCAACATGGAGACAAACCTAAATACTGAGCTCTAGAATGCCTCCCCACAAAGTGCAGTCATCCTTACTTTGGGCAACAGGGGCATGCCCAGCTCACATTCCTGATCCCTTCCCTACTGAGCTGTTTGCACGTGAGCATGCTCAGCCCACTTATCTACAAAATCAACAGTCAGCTCTCTTCTTTCCATTATGTAAACAAATCTACAGACCTTGTGGAAAGTCACTCTGACTACCTAATCCGTTTGTCCTTCATTTAAAACATAAATGAGCCCCTGTGGTGGCAAAATAACGGTCCCACAAAGATGTCTATGTCCTAATCCCTGGAACCTGTGAATATATTGTGTTACAAAGCAACAAAGAGTTAAAATTGCAGTTGAAATTAAGGTTGCTAATAAGCTGACTTTACGATAGCGAGATTATTCTGGATTGTCTGGGTGGGCCCAATGTAATCACAAGGGTCTATAGATGTGGAAGAGGAAGACAGAAAAGTAGACCAGAGTGATGTGATGTATGATAGACTCAAGCCACCACTATGGGCTTTGATGCTACAGGAAAGGGAGACATGAGCCAAGGAGTGTGGGCAGCCTCTGAAAGCTGGAAAAGGCAGGGAAATGAATTATCCCCATAGAATTTCCAGAAAGAAACATAGCTCTGCCAATGCTTTGATTTTAGTCCAGTGAGACACACATTGAATTTCTAACCTACAAAACTGTAGGATAGTAAATTTGTGTTGTTTTAAGCTGCTAAGTTTATGCCAACTTGTTACAGCAACCATGGAAAAGTAATACAGCCCTGTATTAATCTTTTTTTGTTGCTTATAGCAAAATTACCTAAAACTGGGTAATTCATAAAGAAACAATTTGAGAGGCTTACAGTTTCAGAGACTGGGAAGATCAAAGTCTAGGGAACACATCTGGTGAGGGTCTTGTGGGTGGTAACTGTACACGGTGTTGCAGGGTCTCAAATGGCAGATGGCAGAGCAAAGAGAGAACTAACCTATTCACTTGCTCTTTGGAGCCAGTCCCATTAATCAATGAAAGGACTGATCCATTCATGAGGGTACAATTCTCACGATCTAATCACCTCTTCAAGGTCCCACCTTTCAATTACCATAGTAGAATTTCCCACTTTCTTAACACTGTCACAGAGGGGATCAGCTTCAATGAGTTTGGGGAGGACATCCAATCCACAGCATTTCACCCCAGCTCCCCAAAACCCATGTCCTTTTCACATACAAATATATTCATTTCATCCCCAAAGTCTTAACTTGTCTGAACTCAAAAGTCCAAAGTCCCATCTGGAGAATCAAAACAAGTTATCTACTTTCAAGATACAATGGTGGGACAAACCTAGGGTACATATTCCCATTCAAAAAGGGAGAAAAGGCCAAAGGAAAGGTGTTAAAGATCCTAAACAAGTCAAAAAACCCAGAAGGGCAGGCATGAAATCTCAAAGGTGACAAATCACGTACATTGACTCCATGTTCGGCATCTTCTGCGTGCTAGTGTGGGGGGTTGGCCTCCAGGTCCTCAGAAAGCCCTGCTCCTATGCTTTCCCGGTCTCCAGTCATGCTTAACTCTCCCAGGCTTCAGGTAGCTCTACAGATCTGGGGTCTCCATGGTGGTGATTCTGCTCCCACAGCTCCTGTAGTCATGGCGCTGGAGAGGGTTTTCTGCTGCAACTCCAGCCCCACATTTCTGCTAGGCATTACTCTAGAGAAGGCTGTATGTGGTGACTCTGTCTCTGTAACAGATCTCTTCCTGGGCCCCCAGGCTTTTCCAAACACCCTTTGAAATGAGGGTGGCATAGCTCTAGCATTCTGCGAGCCTGAGCCTACAGACTTAATACCATGTGGATGCTGCCAAGATTTCTGGCTTAAAGCTTCTGAAGCTGCAGGTCCAGCCATGCCCTGCACCAATTTAGCCATGGATGGAGCAACTGGAGTAGCCAGGGTGTGGGACCAGCATCACAAGGTGGCCCCGGGCAGTGAGCCTGTGAAGGGTGCCTCAACCCTGTTCCCAAGACCATTCTCTCTCACTAGTCTTTTGGGCCTGTGACGGGAGGGGCAGTCTCAAAGATCTCTGAAATGCCTTCAAAGTATTTTTTCCATTCTCTTGATAATCCCTTTCTTCTAATCTCCTTAGCAAAAGATAGCTGGGCTACGCCCTTGCTTTCCCCTCCCAGATACCTTTTCACTCTTTACATGGCTAGGCTGAAAGTTTTACAATTTTTGCCCTGTCCTTTCTTTTGAATTATAAATTCTGGCTTTACAGCATGCCTTTTCTGCCATAACTCAGCAAAAGCTGTTGCAAGTAACCATGCAGCTTCCTGAATGCTTTGCTGCTTAGAAATTTCTTCCACCAAATACCCTGGGTTGGCACTTTGAAGTTTCACATTCCATAAAACTTTTGGGCATGAACAGAACGCAGCCAAGTTCCTTGCAAGTTCATAGTAAGGGTGATGTTTGCCCCAGTTTCCAACAAACAATAAGCTCCTTCTCATTTACATCTGAGATCTCTTCAGTATGGCCTTTAGTATCCATATTTCTATCAGCAGTCTGGTGACCACCATTTAACCAGTCTCTAAAACAATCCAAACTTTTTCTGGTCTTTTTTTTTTTTTCTTTTTATAAAATTTTATTCATATTATTTTCTACATTCTATGATGTTGTTGATTCTATTCTATGTAGCAGTTGGGAGGGAGGGGAAGAGGGAAAAGGGGAAGGAAATGGGATGGAAGAAGGAGGAAGGAGGAGAGGTGGGATTGGGGCCTGTGGCACCCCCACATTCCCACAGGCGAGACTGGGGGGCTTCCAGTGGTGGCTTGGTCATTGCTGGGCTGGGTGCAGATGTCAAGAGGTGTGGCAAAAGCCCTTGCCTCCCACCTCCTCGGCTTGGGAACCCAAGGCCCTTCTTGCTGCGGGTTGGTGGTTGTCACTGGGCTGGCTGCAGGTGTGTGGTGGGGGGGAGCATGGCCAAGGTCCTTGGCCTCAAACTGCCCTGGCTCAGGAGAGCCCGGGGCACTACCTATGGCAGCTCGTTTGGTTGGTGGTCATCACTGGGCTGGTTGCTCGTGTTGGGGGAGTGTGACTGAGGCCTGTGGGCCCCCACTGCCCTGGCTTGGGAGAACCTGGGGTGATTCCTGTGGCATCTAGTAAATATTCTTAAGCCATTATCCCTTTGCTTCTCCAGGTGGAAGTTTGGAGGGATTGAGTAATGTGTTAGAATGAAGTAGACCCTTTGGAGTAGGACTGAGCTACCCAAAGGAGTAATTGCGACTAGCAAGGCAGGCATCCTTTGCATGCAGTAACAGTTCCCTTCCATCCTGGGCTCCCCTCTTAACTTCTGGATGGCCCTTCTCCTGGGCTCATCTAGCCTCCAGGGGTCTTTCCATGTTACCCCCTGGCTATATCTGCTTTGGTTGACTCTTTGCCAAGTCTGGTTCTCCCCGCAAGTACCCCAACCCTAACATTTTTTTTCTCCCATCTTCCTACCCAATTAAATGTCCATTTACTCTGTGTAGGTTCAGCTCAACTGGGAGTTTCAGGAAAAGTGTGAGTCTAAGCAGAAAACCAGAGGAATTCAATGAGGGGTGTGAATGGCTGATGAATTTAACCTGCTTTGAAATTTTGAAAGAGGAACCTTGTGAATGCAAGTTCATCATAATTGGTGAAATATGAGGGAGAGGAGTGGTTTTCTGAGCAGAGAGGCCAGCCCAGCTCAGTGGGTTTTGTTTTTTTTTTTTTTGGACTGGGTTTCCAAATATATCCATAGGTAATGTTGCTGCAGGTTTGGGTCTTTCCTGAATTGGAGTTGGAGCAGCTTTGTCATCTTGGAAACACTGCCAGCAGCTGGGGATCCAGGGTCCTGAGGGTGGAGGCCCAGGCACTGGACAAGCCAGACCACCGCTGTCCCAAATGATCCTGTGGGGCCCAAGGGCTGATTGTTTGAGGATGAACCCTGTCATGAGCTGGCAGTCAGCATCTAACACATCCTTGAGTTACACGATAGGAGCATGTGGAAAACTCCCTGGGGGTGCCTGGAATGTCCTTCCCATCTGACTAGTCCGATAAGGCAGGGCATTTGAGAAATGATCTCCCTTCCGGCTGGCAGATGCTTGGCTGATGTTGCAATCCTGACTGTCCCTCATACCGCTCACTCTACCTGTTCCCCTGCCCTGGTTTCAAAAGGCCTTTTCCTGTTCTCTTTTTTTCTGCTGTTTCCCATCCCTTTGACTCACCTCCCAGCTACAGAAAGTCGAGAGCAGGGCTATGTAGAACAGCCAAGAAGGGAAGCAAGCAGAGCCTCGGCTCGTTTCGTTCATCCATTTCTTCATTTTACTTGCTCAGGGCACTTTTGCCTCTGTCTGTCTGTGCCTATCTTTATGTGACGTTCTCATCTGACACAGGGTATGATTGGGGCATCGGGAGGAACGGTCTCAGGACCAGATATATCTGGGCTTTTGATGGCCGAGTGTCCAAAAACATAGCATTTCATTGACTCCTTAGTCCTTGCCTTAATATTTTAATCCATGACATTGTACTTTTACCTGTTTTGAAGTGATATTTGGGGAATAAAAAGTACCTTTGGTTATATAGAAACTAGAAAGAGCACATACTGAAATGTTTCAGAGTGACGGTTTTCTATGGAACTTCTGCCTCTGAGCGTGGATGGCAGTTGACACTATGACTTTTTAAGCAGTTTGACAGCTGACGCTGTGCTTGTCTGTCTTAATAATTAATATTTGCACAGCACTTTACAGAGCGCTTTCACATACAGTCATGTGTTGCTCAACGACAGGAATATGTTCTGAGAAATGCCTCATTGGGCAATTTCATCATTGTGTGAACATCATGGGATGTGCTTACACAAACCCAGATGGAACAGCCAACTACACACCTAGGCTTATGTGGTGTTTGTCATTATAATCTCATGGGACTGTCAGAGTATATATAGCTCATCATTGACCAAAACATTGATACTTGGTACATGACTATGTAACATTTGAGGTTCACAAGCCTTGTTCGTTGGCAGTGCTAGTGTCTACCATTTTACAGTTGGTGAAACTGAGGTCACAGAGGTTGAATGACTTGTAGTCAGGGGTGGAACCTGGACTCAGCCCGTGCGCTTTCTACTCTGCCATTTTGCATTTATGGATGTACAAATGAGTAACAAACTTTTGTTATAAGAGGCTTGGGTTGTACTCGTTTTATTTAGAAGTTCTAAAGTAGAAAAACTCATACTTCATAGATGGATTTGTTTATTTGATTCATTTTTGTTGCTGTTGTTTTGGCGGCTGGCCAGCACAGGGATCAAACCCTAGACATTGGTGTTATCAGCACCATGCTATTTGATTCATTTTGTGAGTTCAATGGGTGTGTTAGTTTGCTAGGGCTGCCATATCAATGTACCAAGGAACCAGGTGGCTTGAACAATAGAAATTAGTTCTCTCACAGTGATGAAGACTGGAAGTTTGAGATCAAGGGTTGGTTCCTTCCGAGGGCCAAGAGAGAAGGATCTGCTCCAGGCCTCTCTCCCTGGCTTGTAGAAGGCCTTCTTCTCCCATATCTTCACATTGTCTTCCTTCTGTGCATGTCTGTGTCCAAACTTCCCCTTCTTTTTTTTTCTTTATTTTTTTTAAAAATTTATTTTATTTATTTATTGAATCAAAATCGATTATACATATTTTGGGGGTTGAACATTGAGATATGTTGATCAAATCAATATTACTAGCATATATATTGTTACAAATTGTAATTATTCTTTATGCCCCTTGTCCAATCTCTCCCCTTCCCCCATTCGCTCCCCCCTCTCCCCTCTAATTGCCCTAGATTTCTTCTCTCCTTCTGAAAGAATATTGGTTACTCTGTTAATCTGTTACCTAGATGATCTGTCCAATGCTGAGAGATGTGATCGGATCCCCGATACTATCATAGAGCAGATGCTTCTTCTGTCACTCTGAAATGGGTTTTGTGGAAAGAGACATCTTCTTCTTTTCTTTGTCTCTGCTGGTGACTCTTCTTGTGTGAATGCACTCCAGTGGTTGGCGGACCATTGGCGTGGTGATTGTGGCATCTAGCCGCTTTTGCAGCAGCCATGGTTATTGTGGTGACTGTGGTGGGCCGCCCTATGGAGGTGCTATTTTTGGTATGCTCCTTGGCACTGGCAGTATGCCTGGTTGTGGGGTGTGTTTGGTCCCCTTCTCCATGCCTCTGGTCCCTGGTCAGGCCCCAAGGCATTGGCGCCATGTGCCTAGTTATGGGAGAGGGGTCCAGTCCCCTTCTCCGTGTCCCAGGTCCCTGGGCAGGCCCCGAGGTGCTGGCATGGTGTGCCTGTGTGACGGAGGGTGGTCTGGTCCCCTTCTTCACTCCCTGGGTCTCTGGGCAGGCCCCAAGGTGCTGGTGCCATGTGCCTGGTTGTGGGAGGAGGGTCCGGTCCACTTCTCCATGCCTTGAGTACCCAGGTGGGCCCCAAGGTGCTGGCATTTTGTGCCTGCTGTGGGAGGAGGGTCAAATCCTTGGCTCCATACCTCAGGTCACTGGGTGGGACCTGAGGCACTGGCTTGGTGTACCTGGTTGTGGGAGGGTGGTCCGGTCCCCTTCTCCATGCCCTGGGACCATGGGTGGGCTCTGAGGCACTGGCTTGGTGTGCCTGGTTGTGGGAGAGAGGTCCAGTCCCCTTCCCCATGCTCCAGGTCCCCGGGAGGGTTCCAAGGTGCTGGCATGTTGTACCTGGTTATGGGAGGGTGGTCTGGTCCCCAACTCCACACCCTGGGTCCCTGGGTGATCCCCAAGGTGCTGGCTCAGTGTGCCTGGTTGTGGCAGGGGTGTCCAGTCCCCTTATCCATGCCTCAGGTCCCCGGGTGGGCCTTGAAGCACTGGCATGGTATGCCTGGTTGTGGGAGAGAGGACCATTCCCCTTCTTCTTGCCCCAGGTCCCTGGGTGGGCTCTGAGTTGCTGGCATGTCGTGCCTGGTTGTGGAAGAGAGGTCTGGTCCCTGACTCCCTACCCCGGGTCCCTGGGTGGGCCCCAAGGCGCTGGCTCAGTGTGCCTGGTTGTGGGAGAGAGGTCCGGTCCCCTTCTCCATTCCTTGGTTCCCCAGGCGGGCCCTGAAGTGCTGGCTCAGTGTGCCTGGTTGTGGAATGGGGGTCCAGTCCCCTTCTCCATGCCCTGGGTCCCTGGGTGGGGCCCAAGGTGCTGGTGTGGTGTGCCTGGTTGTGGAATAGAGGACCATTCCCCTTCTCCTTGCCCTGGGTCCCTGGGTGAGCTCTGAGTTACTGGCATGTTGTGCCTGGCTATGGGAGAGAGGTCCGGTCCTCGACTCCATACCCCAGGTCCTTGGGTGGGCCCCAAAGCACTGGCTCAGTGTGCCGAGTTGTGGGAGAGAGGTCCAGTCCCCTTCTCCATGCTCTGGGTCCCTGGGCAGGCCCCAAGGTGGGCCCCAAGGTGCTGGCGTGGTGTGCCTGGTTGTGGGAGAGAGGTCCGGTCCCCTTCTCCATGCCTCGTTTCCCCAGGCAGGCCCTGAAGCACTGGCTCTGTGTGCCTGGTTGTGGAAGAGAGGTCTGTTCTTCTTCTCCTTGCCCCAGGTCCCTGGGTGGGCTCCGAGGTGCTGGCATGTTGTGCCTGGTTGTGGGAGGGTGGTCTGGTCCCCTTCTCCCTACTCCAGATCCCTGGGTGGGCCCCAAGGCACTGGCTCAGTGTGCCTGGTTGTGGGAGAGAGGTCCAGTCCCCTTCTCCCTGCCTCAGGTCCCTGAGCAGGCCCCAAGGTGCTGGCGTGGTATGCCTGGTTGTGGGAGGGGGGTCCAGTCCCCTTCTCCATGCTTCACGTCCCCAGGCTGGCCCCAAGGCACTGGTGCAGTGTGCCTGGAAGTGGGAGTGGGGTCTGTCCCCAGATCCAAACCTCAGGTTCCCAGGCAGGCCCCAAGGTGTTGGTGGTGTGCCTGGGCCGGAACTAATTTTTTGCCCTTTGCTTCTAACACTTGGGAACTTCCTGTGGGAACCAGTACTTGAGTATGTGGTTGAGCTAACTTGCTGCTTTGCTGTTGTTTCCCTATGGAAGGCTTTTTGTGCTGCTCATGGTTTAATGGTTGATCTTATAGGTACTTCCGGCTCTCCAGAGACCTGGTGGATCTGTGTTCTGTACAATCTCTGATCTGGGCCTGAGTTTTTTCATCAAACTGCACCCCATGCAATTCTGCATTCCTGACAAGTCTTCTCTGAGTGGTCCTGTGCTGACTGGGGAGCAGATCAGCTGTCCTTGCTGTGTCCCATTGTTCCCCTGGTGGGCCCATCTCCCCCACCGCCCGTGCTCCATACACTTCCCATGGGATGGGCCCTGCGCTGATCCCTTGCGATGACTCACCGGCCTCTGAGTGGCTCCTTTTTTCAGTTGTTCTGGCTCCTCGCTCCTGGTGGGTCCACGTGAACCCTATTAGTGGTCTTGCTGTCCTGGGGGCCGCCAAGGCCCTCTTCTCTCCTGCTGCCTCCAAGTAACTCCGTCTGAAGGGCACAGCTGTGGCTTCTGCAGGCTCCTGCTCCATGTGCTCAGCAGCTCGAGCCTTAAAGCAGCCGCGGCCCGAAATGCTCAGAGCAGGTTTTTCTTTCTGTCATCGTAGTTTCTCCCTCCTTCATGAACTCTGTAGGTCTCTCCTCCTCTTCTCCTGAGCTCCAGCTCTTTTTCTGGTCTTTTTATCTTCTAAGGTCTCATCAGCATTTAGGCTTTTCCTAGCCTTCTCCAAATTCTTCCAGCCTCTGCCCAATACCCAGTTCCAAACCCAACTCCACATTTTCAAGTATTTGTTATAAATGACACCCTACTTCTCTGGTACCAAAATCTGTATTAGTAGGATTCTTCAGAGAGACAGAACCAATAGGATATGTATATAAATATATGAGAAGGGATTTATTAGGGGAATTGGCTCATGAGACTGTGAAGGCTGAGGAGTCCCGTGATAGGCCATCTGCAAACTGGATGCTGGTATACATGGATCAATCCATTCATGAGGGTACAGTCCTCACAATCTAATCACCTCTTCAAAGCCCCATCTCTCAATTGTCATAATAAGATCTCCCACCCTCTTAACACTGTCACAGTGGGGATCAAGCTTCAGTGAATTTGGGGGGACATCCAATCCACAGCAAGACCCAAGGATGAAAACCATCAACATGAGAGAATTAACATTATAAATAAACAAATGACCACTTAGAGAATAACTGAAATGAGAGTTCTGATCTGCAAGATAGTTACATAATGTAAGAGTTGTGATTGACTGCTGTTTCCATTTCCGAAAAAATAAAGAAAGTTACTACTGGTCAATAACTTTATTGTAACAAACACAAAAGCAAAAAATAAAGATCTGGCATTGGCACTCAGTTGTTGTGGGATGTTGGGCCGTCAGCCGCTCTGAAGTACTGTTCCACCATGTGTAAAGTGAGGTTAATATGTGCCCTGATTCATGCAGTATTGATAGAATTAAATGTCTGTTTAGTAAGAGCTATGCAACCGTAAGATATTTTTTAGTTATTATTATTGCTAGCTTGTGGCTAAACCAACAGTGGGGAGACCACCTAAGCAAGCATAGATATTCTCTGTTATTTGGGGACCATCCAAGTGACATCATCACCACATTTCATACTGTACATTCAATAAATATCATTGGCAGGTATACAGTAGGATGTTTAAGAGCTTAGGCTGTGGATTCAGACAGACCTCAATTCTGTCTCTGCATAGCATTAGGTAAATTACTAAACCTCCTCATCTGTAAAATGTAAATAATAGAGTTGTCATGAGAATTAAAATGAAATAATGTCAATAAAGCACTTAGCACTGGGCCTAGCATCTATCAAAGACTCAAATGTTAGCTATCATTATTAAAATACATGAGGGTACTTCAGAAAATTCGTGGAAAAATAGAATTGAAAGATAACAGAAATATTTCCATGAATTTTTTGAAGTACCTTTGTATTAATCATTGTTAATAATGAACATGACATCAACAGGACATCAACCACTTTTGAACACTTAAAAAGAATTTTACACATATTCCATTTGATCAGCACAGCCTCCTTCACAAAGAAATACGGCAAATTTATATTCGTGTTTCAAATAAGAAAAATGATGCACAGAAAGAAAACAGGCCTGACTATAGCAGACTAGAATAAGAACTAGTTTCACCTGAAAAGACTTATGGGGAACTGCTATAGCTAAAATAGTTTAGAAAGGCTCTCTGCTCTTTCTGCTTCCACCATCTTGCAATGTGAGACCCCTGGGTCACTGTCACCACCACCGGATGGACTTTGGACTTCCCAGCCTCAGAAACTATGACCGATAGAGGAGGTTTCAAGATGGCGGTGGCTGCCCCGGTTGGCGCGGAGTAGCTGAGGTGGAAAAGGTGGCCACTGGGCCTCAGGCAGCCGGGAAACTTGTGGACCTTCCTCTTGCCATCTCTTAAGGGAGGACTGCTGCTGGTGGCCGGTCGTGGGGGGTGACCGCCACTTTGACCCCGGCAGGAGAGGCTGCCTCATTTACAGGCAACAGCTTTGAAGTGTGCAGCAGGAAAAGAACTGTTTCTTAGCTGCAAAAGCGAGTCTCGAAACAGGGAACACGGCACCAGGGCTGCTGTGGATGCAGCCAGGATCCCGGAGGCCGGGGCCGTGCTGAAGGCGGCCAGCTGCCCTATTCAGGATTCGAGGTTTCAGGTCGGCATTGAAGAAGATTCCTGGGAGCGCCCGAGCGGCGCCGCGACTGAACAGCCCGAGGCGGCAGCGGCTGAGAACAGGGAAGGCGGCAAACCAGAGACAGAGAGTGAGCACCCAACCTGGCACAGCACTGTGAGTGATCCCTGGCACAGCTCTGTTTGGGGGGCCACTCACCGCCCCGGGGCTGCCTCCATTTTCCCAGGTCCTGGCAGCTCCACCCGGCTCCGCCGCCACTGAGCCCTCCCACTTGCTGGGCCCGGCAAGGGGCTTTCCGGAGCCTGCAGGCTGGCCTCCCCTCCCACTCCCTCCGAGGTTCTCTGGCGGGTTGGTGGCTTGAGGCGTCCCCGGCCAGTGTCGGGAGGCAAGGAAGTACGGGCGGGTTGACTGTCACTCCACCACACCCTGGACCCCGCCCCCGGTAAACTTCCTGTTACTGGGAGGCAATTACCATCTCTGTGGCCACCAGTTCGAAAAAAAGCCTAACCAATTTCTGGTTGGGAATAGTGTGGTAGGAGAGTTCCCAGGTCCGCTTGAACCTGCCGGAGAGCTGGCTGAAGGCGGGCGCTAGACTCGGTTTATACCGGGGGGATACAAAGGTGAACAAGACACGAGAAAGATCTACACAGTGCTACAAAGGCACCCAGAGCAACCGGTCATCTGTGCCTAGCAAAAACCTGGTAGACTTCCTGGGCAAGGCGGTGCCAAGCAGGGTCTTGAAGGCTCAGCTGAAAAACGAGGGTTGCAGAAGACACGCGCCAGCCCAGCACAGTGCGCACAGAGTGGGGAGACGTGCAGCCGGGGAGGCGGAGACTCAACAGAAACCACACACCCTGTGGGGTCACCACTGCACGATCCAACAGCCGGGGCCAGAGCACACGGAACAGGGAGAAATCCGGCACAGGAAGTGAAAGCTCAACAGCGATCACACACCCTGTGGTACGTGATCCACCAGCCCAGCAGAGTCCAAGCTGACCAGAAAGGTGGCTCCCCGGAGAAGCCCAAGACCCAAGGCAACCACACACACAAGGCACTAGAGGCCAACTGAGCAGCCACGAAGGTAGCCATACGAAATTGGCAACCACAGCAACATCCTAGTTAGTCATTAGTCTCAAACCGGTGGACTGTGAAACCCCCTGCCACAATGAATAAACATCAAAAAAAAGATACCAGAAATACAAAAAATCAAGAAAGTACACCACCAAAAGTTAATAAATCTCAAACTCTAGATCCTATAGAACAAGAAGCCCTTGAAATGACTGACAAGGAATTTCGAGTGATAATTCTAAGGAAACTGAATGAGATACAAGAAAACACAGCTAGACATCATGATGAAATGAGGAAAAGTATACAGGACCTGAAAGAGGAAATGTACAAAGAAATCACTGTCCTGAAAACAAATGTAGCAGAACTTGCTGAACTGAAGAAGTTATTCAGCGAAATAAAAAACACAACGGAGAGTTTAACCAGCAGGCTTGTCGAAGTTGAAGAGAGAACCTCTGAACTTGAAGATGGGCTGTTTGAAATAACACAAGCAGACAAGAAGAAAGAAAAAAGAATCAAGGACATTGAAGAAAATCTGAGAGAGATATCAGACAACCTTAAGCGCTCAAATATCCGAGTCATGGGTATTCCAGAAGGGGAGGAAAATGGAGATTCCATTGAAAACATATTCAAAAAAATAGTGGCAGAAAACTTCCCAGGTATAGGAAAAGTCACAGATCTTCAGATCCAGGAAGCTCAACTATCTCCAAACGTATTCAACCCAAAAAGGCCTTCTCCAAGACATGTCATAGTCAAACTGGCAAAACTCAGAGACAAAGAGAGAATCTTAAAAGCTGCAAGAGAGAAGCGTCAAATCACCTATAAGGGAGCCGCAATCAGGCTAACATCAGACTTCTCATCACAAACCCTAAAAGCTAGAAAGGAATGGGATGATATATTCAAAATACTAAAAGACAAAGATTGCCAGCCAAGAATACTCTACCCTGCAAGGCTATCCTTCCGAAATGAAGAGCAAATAGTATATTTCTCAGACAAACAAAAACTGCGGGAGTTCACTACCACATGACCACCCTTACAAGAAATCCTCAAGGGAGTACTGGGTTTGGTTCCTGAAAAATAACTACCACTGCCATAAAAACCCAAGAAAAATCAAAACCCACTAGTGTAATAAAAATGGCATCCATGAAGAGAAAACAAACAAACAAACATGCTATCTACAACCTAAGGAACCAACAAACACAGAAACCAAACAGTAAATCACAAAGCAAGGAATAAAAGACACCTAAGACAACCAAACAACCAATAAAATGCTAGGAATAAATCAACACCTTTCAATAACAACTCTTAATGTAAAAGGCTTAAATTCCTCAATCAAAAGACACAGACTGGCTGACTGGATCAAAAAGGAGGACCCAACTATATGCTGCCTACAAGAGACCCACCTCACCCATAAGATTCACACAGACTAAGAGTGAAAGGATGGGAAAAGATTTACCATGCAAACAGAAAAGAAAAATGAGCTGGAGTAGCTATTCTTATATCTGACAAAATAGACTTTAAACTAAAAACCATAAAAAGAGACAATGAGGGACACTACTTAATGATAAAAGGACTGATCCATCAAGAAGACATAACAATCATAAATATGTACACACCCAATGTTGGAGCAGCCAGATTTATAAAACAAACTCTATTAGACCTAAAGAAGGAAATAGACACTAATACCATAATAGCAGGGGACCTGAACACCCCACTGTCAATATTAGACAGATCATCTAGGCAAAGAATCAGTAGAGAAACACAAGATCTAAACAAGACTCTAGACCAGTTGGAATTGGCAGATATCTACAGAACATTCCATCCAACAACCTCAGAATATTCATTCTTCTCAGCAGCACATGGATCATTCTCCAGGATAGATCACATATTAGGTCACAAATCAAGTCTCAATAAATTAAAAAAAATTGGAATTATCCCATGTATCTTCTCAGACGACAATGGATTAAAACTAGAAATTAATAACAAACGAAACTCTGGAAACTATACAAACACATGGAAATTAAACAGCATTCTACTTAATGACATATGGGTCCAAGAAGAAATCAAGCAGGAAATCAAAAAATTTATTGAAACTAATGAAAACCATGATACATCATACCAAAACCTGTGGGATACTGCAAAAGCAGTATTGAGGGGGAAATTTATTGCATTAAACGCTCACTTCAGAAGAATGGAAAGATGGCAAGTGAACAACCTAACACTTCACCTTAAAGAACTAGAAAAACAAGAACAATCCAAACCTAAAGTTAGCAGACGGAAAGAAATCATTAAGATCAGAGCAGAACTTAATGAAATTGAAACCCAAAAAACAATTCAAAAGATCAATGAATCAAAAAGTTGGTTTTTGAAAAGATAAATAAAATTGACAAACCATTAGCATAGCTAACAAAAAAAAAGAAGAGAGAAGACTCAAATAACAAAAATTAGGAATGAAAAAGGTGATATTACAACTGATTCATCTGAAATACAAGGAATCATCCGAGACTACTATAAACAACTATACGCCAACAAATTTGAAAATCTGGAGGAAATGGATAAATTTCTGGACACACACAAGCTCCCAAAACTGAACCATGAAGACGTAGAAAATTTGAACAGACCAATAACAATAAAGGAGATTGAAGCTGTTATCAGAAGGCTCCCAACAAAGAAAAGCCCAGGACCAGATGGATTCACAGCAGAATTTTACCAAACATTCAAAGAGGAATTGACACCGATTCTTTACAAACTATTCCAAAAGATTGAAACGGACGCAAATCTCCCAAACTCATTCTATGAAGCAAACATCATCCTGATACCAAAACCAGGTGAAGATATAACCAAAAAAGAAAACTACAGGCCGATATCCCTGATGAATATAGATGCAAAAATCCTCACTAAAATACTAGCAAACAGAATACAGCAACACATACGTAAAATTATTCATCACGATCAAGTGGCATTCATCCCAGGGATGCAAGGTTGGTTCAACATACGCAAATCAATAAATGTGATACACCATATTAATAAACTCAAACACAAGGACCATATGATCATCTCTATAGATCCTGTAAAAGCATTTGATAAAGTTCAGCACTCATTCATGACAAAGACCCTCTATAAGTTAGGTATAGAGGGAAAGTATCTCAACATAATTAAAGCCATATATGCCAAACCCACTGCCAATATCATCCTGAATGGGCAAAAGCTGAAAGCTTTTCCTTTAAGAACAGGAACTAGACAAGGATGCCCACTCTCACCACTCCTATTCAACATAGTGTTGGAAGTACTAGCCAGAGCAATCAGAGAAGAGAAGGAAATAAAGGGCATCCAGATTGGAAAAGATGAAGTCCAACTGTCCCTGTTTGCAGATGACATGATCCTATATATCGAACAGCCTAAAACCTCTACAAAAAAACTGCTGGAATTGATAAATGATTTCAGCACAGTAGCAGGATACAAAATCAACACACAAAAATCAGTAGCATTTCTTTTCTCCAATAGTGAACATGCAGAACGAGAAATCAAGAAAGCCTGCCCATTTACAATAGCCACCAAAAAAATAAAATACTTAGGAATTGAGTTAACCAAGGAGGTGAAAAATCTCCATAATGAGAACTACAAACCACTGCTGAGAGAAATTAGAGAGGATACAAGAAGATGGAAAGATATCCCATGCTCTTGGATTGGAAGAATCAACATAGTGAAAATGTCCATACTACCCAAAGTGATATACAAATTCAATGCAATCCCCATCAAAATTCCAAAGACATTTTTCTCAGAAATGGAAAAAACTATCCAGTCATTTATATGGAACAATAAAAGACCACGCATAGCCAAAGCAATGCTGAGCAAAAAAAATAAAGCTGGAGGCATAACACTACCTGACTTTAAGCTATACTACAAAGCTATAATAACCAAAACAATATGGTACTGGCATAAAAACAGACACACTGACCAATGGAATAGAATAGAGAATCCAGAAATCAACCCACACACTTACTGCCATCTGATCTTTGACAAAGGCACCAAGCCTATTCACTGGGGAAGGGACTGCCTCTTCAGCAAATGGTGCTGGGATAACTGGATATCCATATGCAGGAGAATGAAACTAGATCCATACCTCTCGCCGTATACTAAAATCAACTCAAAATGGATTAAGGATTTAAATATACACCCTGAAACAATAAAACTTCTTAAAGAAAACATAGGAGAAACACTTCAGGAAATAGGACTGGGCACAGACTTCATGAATACGACCCCAAAAGCACGGGCAACCAAAGGAAAAATAAACAAATGGGATTATATCAAACTAAAAAGCTTCTGCACAGCAAAAGAAACAATTAACAGAGTTAAAAGACAACCAACAGAGTGGGAGAAAATATTTGCAAAATATACATCTGACAAAGGATTAATATCCAGAATATATAAGGAACTCAAACAACTTTACAAGAAGAAAACAAGCAACCCAATTAAAAAATGGGCAAAAGAGCTAAGCAGGCATTTCTCTAAGGAAGATATACAAATGGCCAACAGACATATGAAAAAATGCTCAACATCACTCAGCATCCGGGAAATGCAAATCAAAACCACATTGAGATACCATCTAACCCCAGTTAGGATGGCTAAAATCCAAAAGACTCTGAACGATAAATGCTGGTGAGGTTGCGGAGAAAAAGGAACTCTCATACATTGTTGGTGGGACTGCAAAATGGTGCAGCCTCTATGGAAAATGGTATGGAGGTTCCTCAAACAATTGCAGATAGATCTACCATACGACCCAGCTATCCCACTGTTGGGAATATACCCAGAGGAATGGAAATCATCAAGTCAAAGGTATACCTGTTCCCCAATGTTCATCGCAGCACTCTTTACAATAGCCAAGAGTTGGAACCAGCCCAAATGTCCATCATCAGATGAGTGGATACGGAAAATGTGGTACATCTACACAATGGAATACTACTCAGCTCTAAAAATGAATGAAATACTGCCATTTGCAACAACATGGATGGACCTTGAGAGAATTATATTAAGTGAAACAAGTCAGGCACAGAAAGACAAATACCACATGTTCTCACTTATTGGTGGGAGCTAAAAATTAATATATAAATTCACACACACACACACACACACACACACACAAACCGGGGGGGGGGGAGAAGATATAACAACCACAATTACTTGAAGTTGATACGACAAGCAAACAGAAAGGACATTATTGGGGGGTAGGGGGGTAGGGAGGAGGGAGGTTGGTTTTGGTGATGGGGAGCAATAATCAGCCACAATGTATATCGATAAAATAAAAATTAAAAAAAAAATAAAATAAAGATGACCGATAGGGGGATCTTGAAAAAAAAATAAATAAATAAAATAAAATAGTTTAGGAAGAAATTTCCTTTTGTTCAAATCATCAATACTTAGAAGACTAGCAGGAAATGAACAATGAAGATCTTCAATATATTTTATTCTTAAATAGCATTCATTAGGAAGACAGTAGCATACTACAGAAGAAGAATTCAGGTATATTTTAAAAAGCTGAACTTAAGAAGTGGAAATATTCTGTTGAAGGCAATTTGAAGGAGGGAGGTCAAAAGAGGCCAAAATCCTCTGCTAGGTATGTTTGGTCAGATTTTAGAGGATAAACCGTAATAGGATCTACAAGAGGAGCTGAAGCCATTATGAAATAAACATCTGCATATATGCCTCATTATCCAAAGGAAAACCAGAGGAGCAACATAAATCTTATATTTAATCACTTGAAATAAGACAACTGGAATGCTGTTTAATGGTTCCTCCCATTACTTCATGTGAAAGTTTTCAGTGAGTGATTTGGCTTTTCAACAACTAAAAAGAACAAAAGTCAAATTTTTTCAAAAGGGTTTTGCAAGAAAAAAAAGAACTACACTGAGAGGAGATTTTTAAAAAGATGTTCTTACCACTGGGAGGGAGAAGTGGACTGGCGTTTTAGCACAGAGCATGTATCAGGCAGCCACTAAGCATGACACTAATGATGTTTTCCTTCTTTTTTTTCCTTCTTTCTTTCCTCCTTCCCCTCTCCTTCCCCCTACCCTTCCTTGTCTTTTTCTTCCTTCCTTTTTTCTTTTTTTTTCTCTTTGCCTTTTCCACACCCTCTCTTCCTTCCTTTCTTAATGAAGCAATCCAGCACTTTCTTATCCATTAGAAATCAGCTCAAGCCAAGCCATCTTCTCTGGGAAGTACAGAAAAAGCATTAGACAAAATTCAACATTATTTATGATAAAAATCTCAGGAAGTTGGGAATGAAAAAAAAGTTCTCAGTCCAATAAAGGACATCTACAAAATATCTATAGTTAATATCATGTTCAATGGTGAAGTACTAAATGTTGTCCCCAATATAAAAAAACAAAGCAAGGATCTCTACTCTCAATGCTTCCACTCAACATTTTATTGGAGGCTTTAGACAGTGCAATAAAGTAAGAAAAAAATTAAAAACATAAAAATTGGGAAAGAAGAAATAAAACAGTTTCTATTTGCAAATAACACGATCACCAACGTACAAAATCCAAGAAAATAACCAAAGCGACTATTAGAATAAGAAAATTTAGCAAAGTTGCAGGATAGAAAGTCAGTATACCAAAAAGTAATTGTATTTTTACATACTAGCAGCAATTTGAAATAAATTTTTAAATGTTATTTTTAATATCAAAAAATTAAGTGCTTAAAAATAAATTTAACAAAGGATGTGCAAGACCTCTACACTGAAAAGCCTAAAATATTGCTGAGAGAAATTAAAGAAGACTGAAATAAATGAAGAGCTATACCTGATCGTAAGTGGAAGACTCAATATTGTTAAGATGTCAATTCTCCCCAAGTTCATCAATAGATTCAATGCAATTCCAATCAAAATTCTGGCTGGTTCTTTCACAGAAATTGATAAGGTGATTCTAAAATTTACATGTAAATAAAAAGGACCTAAAATAGCCAAATAAATCTGGAAAAATAAGGACAACATTGGAGGGCTGATACTACCTGTCTCCATGGTTTACTATAGAGTTTGGTAATCGAGACAGTGTGACACCAGCGTAAAAAACAGACGAGTAGATCAACAGGACAGGGCTCACAAGTAGATCTATATTTACATAGTCAACAGATTTTCAACAGCAAAGTGCCCAAGCCATCCTATGGGAAAAGAAGAATCTTTTAATAAATCATGCTGAAACAACTGAATATCCACATGGAAAAATACATAAATAAATCTTGACCTTTATTTTACACCTGTCATAAAGGTCTTTGTGGTGGCGAGGGCGCCCGGGTGCCTAGTCTTGTCCAATTAGCCGCCCGCACGCTGGGGGCCGGAGAACAGCAGACCCGAGCGCAGAGGCGCGGGAGACCGTCTGCACCGCGCCGGCGCCACCCGCAAGTGAAAGGAGCCCGAGGCGGCTGGCTGGAGTCCAGGCCCGGGTGCCACGCGGTGGCGCCGCTGCCCGTGACCGGCGTTGGATTCTCTCCGGGTGAGGAAGGCGCCTCCGCCCCGGACCCGCCACTTGCAGTCCGCTCGCTATGTCCCCTGCCCTGGGCAGGGTCGGGGATGGGATGGAAGTAGGAGGAGGAGGACCTGGGCAGCTCTGCTGGATTTTCCCTGGTCGCCCCCGCATCTTCCATTAACTGTTAGTACTCGTACTGGACATAGAAATATGGAGGTGTTCCAGAGCATCCCCTGGGTAGCATCAATCCAATTTACCTTTTGTGATCAGGATCTGTCACCCTAGTGATTGAGTACTGCCCTTCTGTGCCCTTTAGTTCAGTGTCAGGAGAAGCCCCAAATGGTCAGGTGCATGTTTCAACTTCTAATTCAAGGGAGCTATTGTGGTTGGCAGTAAGACCCCACACCAGCAGGGCTCAGAGTTGTGGGGATCAGAAGGAAAAGGACTGCAATTGAGCTGTTGGATGTAAGAATGAGAGGAATCACCCCACGTCCTTCCCTTGATTCCTGGACTGGTAGGAGAAACAGCACCATATATCAGTTAACACATACATAAGATATAAGATATCTTTAGGATAGAATTTATCCTTTTTGGGTGTTGTTCTCTAACTGGTACTATCCATAACTGAGGTTTTTTTTTTTTGTTTGTTTGTTTGTTTGTTTTTTGTGTGTGTGTGTGACCGGTAAGGGAATCGTTCCAACCCTTAGCTTGGTGGCGCCTGCACCACGCTCAGCCAGTGAACGCACCGGCCATCCCTACATAGGATCCGAACCCGCAGCGGGAGCACCGCTGTGCTCCCAGCGCCGCACTCTCCCGAGTAAGCCACGGGGTCGGCCCATAACTGAGTTTTTAATAAGCTTGTTACCAGCTTGTTACAATGACCCACCTGTTTCCAGGTCATGGGTTACCTGGTGAGACGGGCATGAGTCTATTGCTGCGCTGCTTTTGCTGTGGAACAAATTTCTTGATTAGAAGCAATATTACATGGAATATCATGCTGATAAGTAAGTACAGACAGTGCTGGCTAATACATATTCTGGCAGGGAAAGCTAATCCGTATTCATAATAGTGTCTGCTCCCATGAGGACAAATCACTTCCCTTCCCATGATGGGAGGGGCCCCGTATAACCAACCTGGGGAATGGTGGTATATTGGGGACTCAGCATCGGTCTCTGCTGTTGGCAGATTAGGCATCCAGTAGTGATGGTAGCCAGCCTTGGAGAAGAGAAACCCATGTAATTGGCCTCTACTGCCATGGCCACTTTGTGTTCGAGAGAAAAGGCTTTTATCTTGTCCACCTGCCGTGGTTGCCCTTTGGTGAACATTCACACAGGACACAAATATCCACATTTTGTGCCTATTCCAAGAGGGTCATCCACATACCACTTTTATTGGAAGCATTCCTATTAAAATCAGAAATAAGACAAGCATGCCTGCTATCACCACTTCAGTCAACATTACAGAGAGAATTTGGCTAATGTGATGAAACCTGAGATTTTCTTGGTTTTTCTACACAGGTAATAATATTTATGCAAATTAGACAGTTTATTCTCTTCCTAATTCTTAAAGCTTTATGAAAAGCATCTCAGAACTGTCTACATAGAAGTAGAAAGGCAGAAGCACTTTTCCATTGTTCCCTATTCCCCATCTGTCAGGGATTTCCTCACAGAGCTTTAACTCCCCCCCACCCCCACTTTTGGGTTGTCTGTGTGTGAGTCCTCCTGAGCAAATTCCCAGGGCAGGAAAGTTTCCGGGACATAGTGAGGTACCACCAGGTTGTATCTGGGTGAAACTGGACAGAGAGGTCAGAAGTGGTGAACAGGAGGTATCCAATATACGATGTACAAGAATTAGGAAGATAATAAACTGTCTAATTTGCATAAATATGATTATCTGTATAGAAAACCCAAGAGATATTACAAACTAGTAGAACCAGTAAGAGACTTCAGGGGCTGGCTGGTTAGCTGAGTTGGTTTAGAGCTCGAGTTATAACACCAAGGTCATGAACTCAGATCACCATACTGGCCAGCCACAAAAATAAAAAAGTAAAAGACTTCAACAGCGTTTCTAGATTGATCGATGTACAAAAATCTATAGTGTTTCTGTATATCAATTAGAAAAGGCAATAGAAAAAATCTATTCCTGATGCAAATAGACATAATACTAAAATATGTCGAAATACAATGGAGGTACAGAGGTATTCACTATATTATTTTCTACATTCATCTGTGTGTATTTAAAATTTTTTAAGTTCAGAGTTAAGGCCAAATTTAGATGTGGTTCAATCTACTCTGACTTGTTTCCTCTGTGATTCGTTCTTCCTTGTGTGCTAGCTTTATTCTCTAGTCATTTTGTGGTAACAAGATGGCTGCCAGTAGCATCTGGGGCTGTGAGCTTCCTTGTTCACATCCACAGAAAGACCTCCCACAGATACCGTAAAAGATTCCTGATCTTCTCTAATTAGAGAATCTTAGGTCAGGTGCTCACAATCCCTGTGACGGGGGAATTCCATGCACTAACTAGTTTGGCCCAGGACTCTGTGAACTAATCAGTATGGCGAGCAGGGTGGGACTGCCCTGATTGGCTGAATGGGTTGTCAGTTCCATTAAAACCATAGAGATGCCACACAATGGTTAGAGATTGGGAGATAATGACTATGCGCACAGGTACAGATTGTTTTTCATATGTGAATTTGAGACCATACTGCATGTTCAGCTGAAATAGATTTAGCAATCTTTTTTGTTTAGAATAGGATTATTTATATTAATAATAACTTTAAAAAACTGGACACAACCCAAATAGTCACCTAAGGGAAATAGCAAAATGGGATACTATGAATATGGGGCTATTAAAGATGACAAATTATAGCCTTAACTTTTTCCAAGCTTGGAAATGATGTGCAAGTGAAACAAATGGTAAGAAGTAATCTTAGATAATAATTCCAAACCATCTCTCTCTCTCTCTCTCTCTCTCTCTCTCTCTCTCTCTCTCTCTCTCTCTCTCTCTCTCTCTCTCTCTCTCTCTCTCTCTCGGCAGCTGTTGGGTATGGGGATCCAAACCCTTAACCTTGCTATTATCATCACCATGCCCCAACCAAGTGAGCTAATCAACCAGCGTAAACCATCTTGAATTCCTAAAAATAGTATTCAGTCCTTCACTGGGTGCTTTATCAGATCTAATCACAACTCCATTATCTTCGTTCATAGATTTCATGTTTTCAACATCATGAATGCATCTGTAGATGACGTTTTTGTGATCTGGCTAGGTCATTTTTAATTTGTCCTCATATTTATATGATCCCTTGCTGCAAAAGAACATTGGAATATGTTTGAATCCACCTACTGTACTAGGAAGTAATCTCAACAAGGTGAAAACATAGTGGAAAAAGTCATGTGCTGATGGAAATGGGAGGGAGTTAATGTGCTAATTTCCAAGGTGGTAAAAAAAAGTGGTGTGTGTGTGTGTGTGTGTGTGTGTGTGTGTGTGTGTGTGTGTGTGTGTGTGTGTGTATCATAAAATTTACCATTTAACCCATTTTGAGTATATAATTCACTATAATTAAGAACATTCACATTGTTTGCAATCATCACCACTGTCCATCTCCAGAATACTTTCATTATCCCAAGCTGAAACTCTGTACCCATTAAATGACTCCCAGTTTTCCCCTTCCCCAGACCGTGGTAATCACTATTAAACTTTCTTTCTCTATGAATTTGACTCCTCTAGATACCTCATATAAGTGGAAACATACAATATTTGTCCCTTTGTGTCTTGCTTATTTCACTTAGCATAAAGTTTTCAAGATTTATCCATATCATAAGTTGTGATTACTGATAGGTGAGAACTTACTTTCATCATTTTGTTATTTATTTTCTGCATGTTTTATACGAGTAGTGTTTTTGCCCCCAATTCCCTTCATTACTGCCTTCCTTTGTGTTCAGTTCATTTTTTGTAGTGATGCATTCTTATTGCCTTCTCTTTTTTTTGTACATACTCTACAGATATTTTCTTTGTGATTACAATGGGGTGATTACATTTAATATTCTAGAGTTATAAAGATCTGTTTTGAATTGATAACAACTTAACTTCAATCACATACAAAAACTCTATTTCTGAATAGTTCCATCCCCCCTTTATGGTATTGATATTACAAATTATATCTTTGTACATGTACACCCATTAAAAGATTTATAATTAATTTTTATGCATTTGCCCTTTAAATCCTCCAGAAGATAAAACATGGAGCTACAAACCAAAATTACAATAAGATTGATTTTCATATTTGTCCACATATTTACTTTTGCAAAAGATTTTTATATTTTCCTGTGAGTACAAGTTACTGTCTAGTGTCCTTTCATTTCAATTTGAAGGACTCCCTTTAGCATTTCTTGTGGGGCAGGTCTAGTGATCATCAACTCTTTCAGCTATTGTTTATCTGTGAATGTCAATTTGTTTCTCATTTTTGAAAGATAGTTTTGCTAGGTATAGAATTCTTAGTCAATGTGTTTTTCCCCCAGCACTTCAGATATATCATCCCACTGCCTTCGGACCTCTAAAGTGTCTGTTGAAAAACTCCCTGATAATGTTTTTGAGGATTGCTTATATGTGATGAGTTGCTTCTTTCTGCCTTCTTGCAAAATTTTATCTGCTTTGGCTTTCAACAGTTTGATTATAATGTGTTTTGGTGTGGGCCACTGTGGGTTTATCCTATCTGGAGTTCATTGAGTTCCGTGGATTGGTATATTCACAACTTTCATAAAACTTGCAGAGTTTTCAGCCGTTATGTCTTCAAATAATCTCACTGCTTCATTATCTCTTTCTTCTTCTTGGATTCTCATAATGCGTATATTAGTCTGCTTCTTGGTGTCCCATAAGTCTCAGTCTCTGTTCACTCTTCTTCACTCTTTGTTCTTTTTCTTTTTCAGATTTGGTCATTTCAGATGTACTGTCTTTGGTCTGGCCAGTTAGCTTAGTTGGTTAGAGCACCACCTGGTAACACCAAGGTCAAGGATTTGGATCCCTGTACTGGCCAGCTGCCAAAAAAGAAAAGAAACGAAAACTCAAATGTACAATCTTCAAGTTTGCAGATTCTTTCTTATGCCTGCTTAAATCTGCTGTTGAACCCCTCTAGTAAATTTTCAATTCAATTATTGTATTTTTTTGCTCCAGATTTTCTGTTTTGTTCTTTTTTATGATTTATGTCTTTCCTGAAATTCTCATTTTGTTAATGTATCATTTTCCTCGTTTCTCTTAGTTATTTGTCATTATTTTCCTTGAGCTTTTTGAGTATATTTAAGAGTTGTTTTAAAGTTTTTGTTGAGTAAGTCTGATGTCTGCTCCCTCAGGGACAGTTTCTGGAAATTTATTTTGTTCCTTTAAATGGGCCATGTTTTCCTGTTTCTTGTGTGTCTTGTGATTTTGTTTTTTTAGTTGAAAATTGGACATTCAAAAAACAGCCATCACTCCCAGTCTTTTCAGACAGTCTCCATGCTGTGACAGTTTTCTACCTATTAGCTGGGCATGCTTTGAGTCTTGGGATCCCCATAGTGAAGGCTTAAGGTCTTCTTAGGTCTTTTCTGAACATGCATCTTGCTTGACCTGTGTGTGGCTTTTTTGGTTCCCGCATATGCACTCTGCATTTGAATGTCTTAATTTCCCAAAAAGTCTAAATCCAGTCTTCTTTGGGTGGTCTTAGATGGCCTATGTCTCAACCCATAATCTCCTATCCCAGACATCTGCAGGTCATAGTTCTCTTTTGGCTTTTATGAGCAGTGCCTGCCACTTTCCCACCAGTTTTCCCAGCCTGAGATCAGAGTTAGGTGATATGGAGAATAGTCCTTCAAGCATCACTCAGACAGGTCAGAAAGTTGCATATAAGGTCTGCTCTGCTCTGTTCAGTTTGAGGGAGTGAATTGTGACATCAGCTGCTGAATCTTTCTGACCAAGACTGTGCCACACTGGGGAGGTGGTTCAGCAAGGGCAAGTAAAAATGTCATGAAATCTCTTAAACATTTTTGAATGTACCAGGGGAGGGTGTCCCCCAGCGGTGGAAACCAATGCAGAAAACATCAAGCCAAACCCATCTGAAGGAATCAAAGCCAATTCTTTCAAGCGGCGGAGACCCACTTATTACAGAGTTTGCCCGTTTGGGTAGCCTGCCACCTTTTCCACAAGATCTTATTAACAAGCTATAGTGTATAGGCTGTCTCAATACCTGAGAAGAGTTTGCATGAAAATCCTCCCTGGCCAACAGAAATGGAGGCCTGGATAGCCATAGAGCAAAACTTAGAGAAAGCCTGAAGGGAAGGAAATTTCATATTTCAAGCTCTGGATGACTTGGTATTGGTTGTCACTGTAGATGCTTTATCCTTCTCCTACTATTCAAGGTTCCCTGGGGTTTCTGCCTCTGGTGTCATCCATCAGAGGATGCACGAACTTAACTCCACTGAAGCAGAGCTGAGCTTTAGCACAAGTCACACTGGGCGTTAAATCCCCAAGTGTACTGTCTCCCAAAAGAACTCGTGGAGCTGATGACCTCCCACAACCAGTAATCTGTCCAGAAACACTTATTTTTCTTTCTTTTTTTTTTTTTTTAACTTTTTTTCTGTCGATATACATTGTGGTTGATTATTGTGGCCCATTACCAAAACCTCCTTCCCTCCTCCCTCTCCTCCCTCCTTCCCAACAATGTCCTTTCTGTTTGCTTGTCGTATCAACTTCAAGTAATTGTGGTTGTTATATCTTCTTCCCCCCCCCCCCCGGTGTGTGTGTGTGTGTGAATTTATATATTAATTTTTAGCTCCCACCAATAAGCAGAAACACTTATTTTTATGGAAATGTGCTTTCCCTGATAATTAAGGAGTCTGCTGGGTAATTCATCAATGAATTATCCAAGGCAATGAATTTCCAAGACAGGTTAAAACACTTTAATAGAGAAAATAAGAAAGGGACAAAGGGATCTTTCCTCCCCTGTCCCTTGGCTTTTATGTATTAGCTGCTCCAGCCATACTTCGACCTCCATACATATTAAAATCTGAGCAGAAAATTCATCTCTAGAACTAAATACAAACTATACTTTACATCTACTGTCTGAGATGCCGAAGGAAAAATTGTTCCAGGACATAGTGAAGCAGAATTGTGCATGTGTGGACAGGGCTGCTGGTATGCTTTGTTGAGCCAGGAACCATATCGAGATGATTAAGCATGAAGAAAGAGTCATTATTGGTATACAGGCTTCTTACCAGAGAAAGACAATGGACCTTGGTTCAAACAAACATACACATAGTTTTTTAAAATGTCAGGCTAGATTATATCTGTGCAACTCAAGACCCTCCTAAATGAAGAAGGAACAGAGCAATTACAAAAACAAAACAGAGGTTACCTTTAATGTTTACCACTAAAGAAGCTGTGATGTATGAGATAATCAGTCCTTTTCCTGCCATGACAACCCTTACTAATGAGGACAAAAAGTAGCACTACTGAAAAAAATCTGCTACCAAATTAACTCTAAATAAGATTTTCTTAATTCTAGTTCCCTATTGGGTGCTGTGATGCAACAAGATGAGTCTGGAGATTTCTATCCTGTTTCAAATACTGCACCTTTTGAAAGAAGCTTTTAAAATAAATCTATGGATGATGGCAGTAATTGGCAAGATATTATTGTACCAAATGGGAAATGACAATGTCCTGAAACATGAGTCTGTTGATCCACTTCAGGAAATGAACCTGATACTTCCTGGAGATCATCCAAGTTTCCTTTCGTATAATCATAACAATGATTTATATAGGACTAGGACAACCTTAGACATTGATTTTGAAGATATCAAACACATGCAGCAGAATGAGGAGTTTTTCAGATCTGACATTTTTTTTTTTTAAGATGACTGGCAAGGGGATCTTAACCCTTGACTTGGTGTTGTCAGCATGATGCTTTCCCAAATGAGCTACCCAGCCATCCCTGTATGGGATCCGAACCCCTGGCCTTGGTGTTATCAGCACCACACTCTTCCAAGTGAGCCATTGGCTGGCCCTCAGATCTGACTTTCTGGTGAGGATTTTACCTATTGGCATAACAGATGAAATCCTGACTTATGTCCAAGATTCTTTTTATAAGTCTATCTTCATATATTCAGGTCACCAGCAGCAACAATCTTTTGTTCTCAACAGAAGCTGAAGGGTAGTTACAACCACAACAGCAGGTACAGCACCAACAAACACAATAGGTGAAGCAGCAACAACCAAAGCCATGTCTCAGAAAACGAGGCATGGCAAGTTAATGGCAGCTTGCAGATCAGAATCCTAACCAGTCCGTGCCTTTCAATTGTCCTGGCAAGTCCTAAAATAGTGTAAGATCTTTTCTGACTTTCATGCCATGAATCAGTTTCCCTGTGTATCTGAGTTGAATACTGTGCCCCATATAAAGAACTTATTGCTTGTATTCAGTCTGTGTCACATAAATGTTCTAAGTGTCTTCAGTTGGACTTTCCTGTGGGAAGTTTTGAATTATCACCATATTCAGCTACTTCTAATTTAGAAGACAGTCAATCATAGGTAAATTTCTGAAAACCAGCAACATGGAAAAAATACACAGTGTATTGTAGTAACTTCTCAGGCATGTTATGCTGGGAACATGTCAATACATCCATGCCAGCCAGAAACTCTGCACACCAGTGTGGATTTGATGCAATATAATACAACTCCAGGCTCACAGACATTTTAAAGCAAGTTTCAGGATGGAGGAGTTTTCAATAAAACATACCCAGCTGAATTAAATAGCATAAATAACACTCAGGCTATTATACTTCTTCAGCCTCTTTGTTATTCATCAGAACCAGAACTTTCTGGGCCGGCCCCATGGCTCACTCAGGAGAGTGCGGCACTGGTAGCGCTTGAGGCTGTGGGTTCAGATCCTATACAGGGATGGACAGTGCACTCACTGGCTGAGCGTGGTGCAGACAACATCGTGCTGAGGGTTGCAATCCCCTTACCGATCAGGAAAAAGAAAAAAAGACAAGAACTTTCCCAAAATGACATCCAGTGAGTGCCTCTAACTCCAAGCCTGATTTTCACCTTGGTTTTTGGAGGCAGTTTAAATTAGCTTGCAGAGAGCTGGCTGGTTAGCTCATCTGGTTAGAGTGTGATGTTGTAAAACCAAGGTCAAGGGTTTGGATCCCTGTACCAGTCAGCTACAAATAAATAAAGAAAGAAAGAAGGTTGCAGAGCATGGCAGAGTGATAAAACTGTGAATATTCAGGGTCAGCAAGTTCACATGGAAGCAATAATATATATTGTTTGTACTGTCATTCCAAACCAAATTGTCATTTTTGAGCTTAGAAGATGATTTTAAAAATAAAATTTATATATGCATATGTCAGCCATTAAAATAGAAACTGAGAGTCGTCAACAAGATGGCAGGATAGACAGTTCCCAGTGTCACTCTGTCCCACAACTGATCAATTTACAACTACTAAAAAGCAAAGACTGCCAACCTGGGACCACTGGAGCTCACGGGAAGAGGAGGAGAGACCCATGGGGTTCAAGAAGGTGGGAGAAACCACAGTGAGAGAAAGAAGGGACTGCTCTGACCATGTTGAGCCCCGGCTACTTCAGGGTCAGCCCCAGTGAAAGGCAAGAAGAAGCTGCAGCATACAGAGCAGGAGCCGACAAAAGCTACAGCTGTGCCCTTTGCATGAAGTTGCTTGGAGTCTGCAGAAGAGAGCCTTGGAGAACACCATACCAGCCCCCAGGCCAGCAAGACCACTGACAGGGTTCCCATGGACCCACATAGTGAGGGCTACAGCCAGCTGAAGAAAGGAGCCACCTAGAGGCCAGTAAGTCACTGCAAGGGACGAGTGCTTAGCTCACCCCATGGGAATGGTTTGAAGTGCAGGAGAAGGCTGGCTTGCCCAAGGAACATTGGGGCACAGTGTGGGCACCTGATCTGCCTTCCCATCAGCACAATCCCACTCAGTGGAGACTGTCAGGGAGATAGAACTGCAGGGGGCACAATTACGTGGAAAGACTCAGTCCCAGGCCAGAATTACCACATAGCCCAAGCACATCTGACCTCAAAAGACCCAGAAATGATTAAAAGGCAAACAATTAAAATCTGAGCCACATAAAAAGTCTTCCCCAGAGAATCAGCAGCAAAGCAGCCTTTTAGCTCAATAATAGGGCTCAAGTGCTGCTCCCCACAGGAAGTTGCCCCAATTTTGAAATTAACCAAAGTATAACAAATTAGGTCTGGTGCAGAGTTTAAGTGGTGGTGAAAGATAATAATCAAATACAGAACTGAAACCCCCCACACACACACAGAGAGAGAGAGAGAGAGAGAGAGAGAGAGAGAGAGAGCTCTGATATTAACTAGTAAAAGTCTACCACCACCAAAGAACACATAAAACCTAAAAGAGGTAACAGTCTCCTCAGATACCCAGGCATCAACATAAAGACACAAAGATTAAGAAAAAGCAGAGAAATACGACACCATCAAAGGAAACAAACCAAGCATCGGCAATGGACCCAGAGGAGCAGCAGATCTATGAAATGTCTGACAGAGAATTCAGAATAACCCTCATAAGGATGTTCAGGGAATCACAAGGAAATACAGAGATATATAGAGAATTAAATGATATCTGGAAAACAATCCAGAAGTAGAATGAGTAACTTGACAAAGGAATTTAATCAGTTTTTAAAAGCCAACTGGAAATTCTGGAAATAAAATATACATTATCTGAACTGAAAAACTCAATACGAAGCTCCAATAGCAGACTTAATCAAACTGAAGAAAGAATCAGTGAGCTTGAAGATAAAACATATGAAATTATCAAATCAGAGGAGCAAAAAGAAAAAAGAATTTTTAAAAATGAAGGAAATACCACAAATTTGGGACTCCCTCAAGTGAAACAACCTCCACATAATTGGCAAACCCGAAGGAGAAGAAAAAGGGAGGTGTAGAAAGCATATTCAAGAAAATAATGGCTGAAATTTTCCCAAGTATGGAGAAAGATGACAGCATCCAGGTACAGGAAGTTCAGAAGTTGCAATCCAAATTCAATACAAGGAGGAATACCACAAGGCATATCATAATAAAATTATCAAAAGCCAAAGACAAAGAAGGGGTACTGAAAGCAGCAAGAGAAAAGAAACACATAACATTCAATGGAGCCCCAATACATCTTTCAGCAGATTTCTCAGTAGAAACTCTACAATCCAGAAGAGAACGGGATGATATATTCACAGTTCTGAAGGAAAAACACCCTCAGCCAAGATTTCTCCATCCAACAAAACTAACCTCCAAATATGAAGGAGAAATAAAGTTTTTCCCAGACAAACAAAAGCTAACGGAAATCACCAACACTAGACCTGCCTTATAGGAAATGCTAAAGGCAGTTCTTCAATTTAAAAGAATACAACACTAAGGAACAGCTAGAAAACATTTGAAGGTACATAACTCATTAGTAAAGTAGGTTCACAGACAACCTCAGAATACTCCAATGTCATAAGAGTGGTGAATAAACCACTTATGTCCTTAGTATGAAGACTAAAGGACAAACCTAACAAGATAACAATAAATACAACAACCACATAAGAGATAGGTAATGTTAAAAGATGTTAACTTGAAACACTAAAATGTCAAAAAGTGGGGGGAATGACACCAAAGATTAGAGTTGGCCTTAGTTCTTTCTTTTTTTCGATATCAAAGTTAAATTGTTATTAGTCTAAAAGAAACTGTTATAACTATAACATGGTTTTTGTAAGCCTCATGGTAACTATAACACAAAGATTTAGAAAGCCACATACTAAAATTAAATACCAGGAAATCAAAGTACACTGATAGAGAAAACCACTCAGTCACATATAAAGATGGTAAGATCAGAAAAAAGAAAAAATAGATCAACAAAACAACCAGGAAAAAAGTATCAAAATGGCAGTGATGAGTCCCTATATATCAATAATGATTTTAAATGTAAATGGATGAAGTGCCTCAATTAAAAGACACAGAGTGGCTGAATGGATTATAACACAAGAACCAATGATATCCTGCTTACAAAGAACTCACTTCACCTATAAAGACATACATCAGCTGAAAGTTAAGGGATGGGAAAAGATATTTCATGCAAATGGAAACCAAAAAAGAGCAGGAGTAGCTACACTTGTGTTAGCTAAAATAGACTTCAAGCCAAGAATAGTGAAAAAGGATAAGGAAGGTCAGTTTATAATGATAAAGGGATCAATTCAACAAGAGGATATAACAATTCTAAATACCTACTCACCAACTCTGGAGTGCCTAGTTATATAAAGCAATTACTACTACACCTAACAGGAGAAATAGACTCCAATACAGTAATAGTTGGGGACTTTAACACCCCACTTTTAGTAAAGGACAGATCATCCAGACAGAAAATTAACCAGGAAACAACAGAATTAATCTCTACTCTAGGCCAATTGGACCTAACAGACAGATATAGAACATTTCATCCAATAGCTACAGAATACAAATTCTTCCCAGCAGCACATGGAACATTCTCTAGAACAGATCACATGTTAGGTCACAAAACAAGCCTCAACAAATTTTAAAAAATCAAAATCATATCAACTACCTTTTCTGACCACAATGGAATAAAAGTAGAAACTAACAACAAAAGGGACACTAGAAACTGTACAAATACATGGAAATTAAACAACATGCTGTAGAGGATTCTTAAAGCAAATGTACTTCACAGGGCCTGGTTTTCCAAAGCCTCACAGTTTCAAATATTGACCTTGCGGAGGACTGGAAATTTTCCTCAGGCTATAAAGTCTCTGGTGTAAGATAAAGATTTGTGGCACAGCAAGGTTGCTTGCTCAAAGACAGACTAGTTACTGATTGTTATATAAAGATACTGGAAAATTGCTGAAGAGAGAAGGAATGTTTGCTAAAATTAAGCTTTTGTTAATGGATCACTTAATTGTCTACTGGAATGTCATCTGACTTGTTTCACTGAAAGTTACCAGCATATATTGTTAAACTATAACCCCACCTATGTTCTCTTCCTGTAACTTCCTGGTCTGGAAAATAAAGGTAGGAAGAGGACCCAATTCAGTATTAATTTCCCAAGGAAGGGTTGCCTCTCGCTGGAGAGTCCCAGGGAAGTTAACCATTTTGGGGCCTCTCACTGCTCAGAAGAGATGGGCTTTGAGTAATCCTTTGTATCTCCAACATCCAGGGGAAGTAGGGTGACAAATCTGTGGGGGGCAAAGCAACTAAACAATGAATGGGTCAAAGAAGAAATCAACAGGGAAATTTTAAAATTCCTGGAGACAAATGAAAATGAAAACATAACATACCAGAACCTATGGATTACAGCAAAAGCAGTTCAAAGAGGGAAATTTATAGCAATAAATGCCTACATCAAAAAAAGAAGAAAGACTTCAAATGAACACCCTAACATTACACCTCAGGGAGCTGGAAAAACAAGAGCAAACCAAACCCAAAATCAGTAGATGGAGAGAAATAACAAAGACCAGAGCAGAAATAAATGAATCAGGGATTAAAAAAAACAATACAAAAGATCAATGAAACAAAGAGTTGGTTTTTTGAAAAAATAAACAAAACTGGTAAACATTTGCTAGAAAAAAAGAGGAAAAAAAAGAGAGAAGACTCAAATAAATAAAATTAGAAATAGAATAGAAACTGTGCTGCTACAAGTAGCAACATAGTGCATTTCACCTTATTCTGAGCAGCACATATTTATTTGAGGAGAAAAACGAGCACTAAAGATGTTTCAAAGTAAGACAAAATTTTCTATTTAAATTAGTTGTACCCGAATAAAAATGAAACACACGGTATTTACATTTCTGGGTTGTTATTAGTGTATCCAATACAAAGTTAATAAACAAAAACTATTTCCCTATATTTTCAGCTTCTGTTTTTATCTCATTTGTTAAAATAATGTGGTGTTTTTATAAAAAGAAAATCACAATGCTTTCCTCCTTCACTGCTACTCTAAATGGTTTGTGATTTTTTTTTACCTCTGACAATATAGAATTTATATTTTATATGAAATATACTATTTTTCTCATTAAATTAAATTAATATCTTCTCTGTACACAGATATTTTATTTCTTAAATGTAGTAGTTTTTATCAATTCTTGCATGTTATAACTACACTAGTCATACAAGGTAAATGGCAAATAATGACTGAAAAGAGAAATATTATATAATCTAATGGCTTCTAGAATTTAATGTTATGTGCCTTATAGTGAAAAAAAGATTTTAAGGAAAAATATAATCTTTCCAAGTTATTTCTTAATATTTACATAAATATCAAAATGGTTAACACCTAAATTTTATAAATGTCTTCAGAAGAGAAAGATGTACTATTTTTTTCCTTTATTAAAATCTTCATAATGATAATTGAATGCTGCTTGGATATACTACTAAGTTTTTGTGATATGTGAAAAAATCTGCTGTTAAATGCTATCATTATTAAATTGTAATCAGAAAGTGGGAAAAGTTAATGGAAATCTTTATCAAATGAGAAAAGACAGGACCACTGAGAATTCTACCCTTCAGAAATGAATGTTTGGGTCACCTACCACGTAAAGAACACTGACTGGTGAGCTCAACAAACAATACCCCAAACCAAAGGCCTCAAAAGCAAAGTTTTCCTCTGACCCACTTCTGCCCTCATGTCTCTCAGCTTTATCCTCCCCTGAGACAAGCCATAGAAACTAGTATTCCTCTCCTCAAGGCGGGTCATAGATATAGTCTAATCTTCCCCCACCCCCCAACCTTTTTGTCTTGGAGCTGACTATAAAGAAATTCTCTGACCTACCTTCTCTGATTGTAGGTCATAAGACCCCTGTTCCAGAAAGGGTCCTGCCCCATACCCTGGAGGAATGAATGATACACAGAGAAGCCAAGAGGAAACAGAACACACAGGCCTTGCCAGGTTTTCCCACCCAGTCTATTGGTCTTAAATAATAATTTTCTTGTCCAATCACGTTTCTACACAGCTGCACCTGCTTCATAGAACCTGAGCATAAAAATGAACGGTTTTCCCCATATCTTTGGGTCTTCATTCTAAAGGCTCCCATGTCACTTAAAACTATGGTTAAAAAAAGTGTGTTATGTCTTTTCTTCATATTAATCTCTGTTTATTAGCTGACTTTTCAGAGAACTTTCAAGGGGTTGAAGGCGAAGTCTTCCTTGGCCCCTACACTAGCAGAGGTCAATGGCCAAAGGTAAAGAAAACATGGAATAGGTTGTAGAAGAGGAAGTTATACATATCGACTACAGTTCTTTGGGTGTTTTCTAATTCTTCACAAATTAGTTTTTGATCATTGATATTTTTCTAGAAAACACTACACTTTGTTCCAGCTTTTAAATATATTGCCATAATGATGAACATGCTAATAATAATATTGATTTGATCATCACATACTGTACACGAATACTGATAGGCATCTCTATACCCCATAATTATGTATAAATAATAACAATAATAAAATGTATTGACAAAAAATTATTTATAATAGTCTCATGGTTTTAAAAATCTCTACTGTATCTGTAGTTATATCTGGTTTTTTCCAACCCCAGTATTGTTTATTTGTGCCTTTTATTTTCTATTCATTTCTTTAGAAGATGTCTTATTTTAATATTTTCATTTTACAAAGAAGCAGGTTTTGGTTTTGTTGATCCTCTTTACTGTCTTGTTTGTTTTCTAATTCCTTATCTTCTCTCTTTATTATTTCCTCCCTTCTACTTTCTTGGTTTTGCCCTATTACTCTTTTGATAGCTTCTTGAGTTAAAAGCTTAATTTATTTATTTTGAGACTTGGTTATTTTTTAATAAATGCATATAAGGTTATAAATTTTCCTTTAACTTAATCTCATAAGTTCAGATATGTAATACTTCCCCTGTGACTCAGATATAAATATTTTCTCATTTCTACTGTAGTTCTCCTTTAACCCATGGGTCTTTGGGAATTCATTTTTTATGTTTCCAAACATTTAGATTAGTTTAAGTCTTTTTATTTTTTATTTCTTATGTGATTATTGCAATATGGTCAGACATTATGGTTTATATGACTTAGTTTCTTAAAAATTATGATTTCTTGAAAGTTAAGACTTTGTAACCTAGTACCTGGAGCAGGAGTGGGATAGGTAATATTAGAGATTTGAATTGGACATGAAGTTTTAAACTTTTCACAACCAAAAGTGACCCAAAAGATATTAAATCTGCCCAAGATTTTATTAAGGATCAGGAAAGAGATATTTGGCAGAGCATGGGTGAAAGCAACAGCTGAGAAAAAAAAAAAACATTTCTTCAGACTTACATCTCCCACTGAAATGAGCCTGTTTAATAAACAAATTATAATAGGTCCTCAATTCATATTTGTTGGGGAAAAAAAGTCTCTTACTCTTTAATATTCTACTGGATGCAAGCAGGACTGGACTTTGATAAAACTGGAAAGTAGAAAAGGTTGTTTTCAATCTCTTCTCATCTCCCTTTCCAATTTTTGGCATTCCCCCTCCCCACTTACCTTCCCACTCTGCTCACGAGCCACCACTCCATATGCTTGTGATGGACTGAGAATCTCCAACAGACCTTAGCACTCATCAACCCCCCACCCTCGTGGTAACCAGAGCCATGCACAAATATTCCCCTACTTTTCCTTCCTTCTTGTCAACAAGCCCTCTCTGTACATCTCCAGTAGCCTCCAGGAATGTTCTGGTTTAATTCGATCTTAGGCAGTAAATAACACTGGCAGGAATGTTTGCAACTTTAAAAACTGCCACGAGGGTTAAGGAAGGACACTCCAAATTGTGCCCAAGTGGTCTTCATGGCACCCTTCAACCCACAAGGCAGCCACCACTGCTCTCACAAAGCAGGTCCTGAATCTCTCCCATCATCCTTCCAGTGGGGCCACTTATTCTATTTTCTTCTTTTTTATCTTTTCCCTCTCAGCCATCTTAACTAGCTTTCACAATGTCTATTATCAAAGAAAAAAATATCATGTACAATTTCAAAATATTGAAAATTACGCCAGTAATTGTGTCTATCCGTTATCTAGTGATAATAAAACTAAGTCTTTATTATTTTCAAAAAAGCCTTTCTTATTTTCTGACAGTCTTCTGAGTTCCTGAGAGGATGCATTCTTCTTTTGATTTCTTGCTGAACAGGAGGTTTTGCATTTTACTCTCCCCAACAAGAAAGCAAATGCTTTCTTATTGTTTTATTCTCAGCAGCATTGAAGAAAACCCAGAATTTCTAGAGCTCTGTACTAATAGACCACTGGGTGTCAGCCATGAGCTGTAATGTAGAAAAAAGTCGGGCAGGACAAGCAGACCAGAGAGTGAGGGGTAATAATGTTCAGGGAGATAACAGAAAGTCATCAAAGATCAAAGACTTTTGACCAATAAAACCAAATCAAGTGAAAGAAACCACCTCAGGGGAAAATGGAGATGGCATCACAAGTTTGAACTAAAATTGCCTGAGGTGCTGAGATAAAATTGGTACAAAAGGATCCATCCTTCGCCTTTCATCATCACCAAGGTAACATGCTTCAGAGTGGAGCTGAGTGTCTTCCAAGGACAGCTCCGTGCTAGTGGGTGGGCTCCTACCTACTCACTCCCCATTTTCACCAGGACTTCAACGACGAACACAAGATCTGACACTACCCTGCTCTACAAACCCCCAGGCTGAGTTAATCCCAAAACTCCCCTCTTTGCTTCTGTAACTTAGTGAATTAGGGCTGCTGGAGAGAAGTACAACGATGGGAACTGGTGTCTTCACAGAAGTCTAATTTCTAATCTCAGAAGGACTCAGTTCAGCATGTCAACACTTCTCCTTGCTGAGAGCAGGACCTCTCCCCACCCCCCTTCAGCTAGAATCCCACACCGTCTTCAGCTCTCTCCCTCGCTCTCTCTCAGCAGAAGTTGCCTCCAGAGACTATGAAGTCCATGGACCTTCAAATCCTGCCTTCCCCCTCCCACCCCGCACACACACTCTGCCCCCACACAGACTTATCTTCATTTCCCTGTCGCTTACTTCCTGCCCCACCAATCACAGGAAATAAGACAGCTGCCAGCCTGTCTCTTCCAAGTGTCTCCCAGCACTTTGCTCTGTGAATCCATTTCCGTATCTCTATAAATCTGTACCCCTGAGAATGCCAATGTAATGAGATGGAGAAAAATTAAATCTTGTTAGCAAACGGCATGAAAATTCTTCTTGGTGATTTCTTAGAAAAATTCATTCATAAGCCCACTGAGGCTGAAGGTGAGACCCCGACTGTGTAATCCTTCGCTTTAAAGAGGGAGGAAGGAATTGGGGAGAGTGAAGGAGGAGCCAGTGGGACAGCAGTGTGGTTTGCATGTAACCCGTCTCCAGGAGCACCTCCAAATTTCCCTAAAGTTCCTCATGAATTGTTGATCCAATAGATTACTATTAATATGGATGCATTTATTTGTGTAGAAGTTGGCAAAAGGGCTGAGATTTGCACTGTGGTGCCACAGGATGAAGCTGAGACTGCAGGTATAGATACGGGAGTGGACACAGTGTGAGGGAACAAGCTCTCAGACATTCCCTGAAATCGTGGAAGGGACCTCAGACTGTGGCTTTGGAACCAAGTTGACCAATAACAGACATTAACTTGCTCCAGTTTCTTCCATTCCAGACAAAAGCCTCTCTACCCTGAGCCCTGTGAAGGGCTCCTTCCCTCCTTACACAACCTTCTTGAAAGCACGGTCTACACTTGCGGAGGCTGCTTCAACACCTATCATTAATTTCTCAGCCCTCTGCCATCTAGTGACTGCTCTCACCAAGGTCCTCATTAGGGGCGTTCTCAGCATTATCTCACAGGACATCTCTTCATTTTGCACTGTTGTTAACTTTCGTGTATCTCCCATTCGGTTCTCTGACCTTTCCAATTGCCTTTGCCATGGGCAGTGAAAAATATTCTGAGAATAATCTAAGAATATTCTGAGAATAAAAGAAACAGAGTTGTCTGAAGGCCAAACTGCAGTACAAAAAGAGAAGGTGATATTGTGAGAGATAAGATGTGGGTGTTCAGAGACAGGAAGAAATAATATTACAAAAATGAAACTCTATTTGTGTAATTTAATAAAAGGTAAAATAGTTCCTTGAGAGGAAAAAATAACAGGAAGCACTGTGCTACATAAATTCTACTTGAAATGTGTTTACGCAGCCATTTATCATAATATGTCTGGATCGGTGAAACACAAACAGTGCTCTTTTTATTAGCTGTAGTAGGTTACAGTGTCACAGGCATGCAGATTATGATCACATTACATTCTAACAGGAAAATTAATCAGTTCACTAGATGGGCTTTAGCAATAAAACAGTAGAGATTTCCAAACATAAAGTTTACCTGGTTTGTTGCAGCAGGTTTTCTTTCCACGTAGACCCTTTTTTGGAATACTTTGTCCTTACTCAGCTTTTATTCATGTGACTATGCTACTGCTGTAATCCTACCTATTCCAACCCAGAATTTAGGATTAAAAGAAGGATTGTGGACTATGAACATCTTCGACTATGTTCAAGAAAATGAAGCAGGAGATCTGCCAGAAGAACTGAAGTACAACATTGTTGCAGCTGTTCTATAGCCCCGTGCTATCCAATATGTTTGCCATAACCACATGTGGCTATTTATATATAAATATACATTTATTAGAATTAAATAAAATTTAAAGCTTAATTTCCCCATTATACTTGCCACCTTTCAAGTGCTCAGTTGCCATGTGTGACTAGTCACTACTTTATTGGACAGTCAGGTGAAGAGTACTTCCATCATTGCAGAAAATTCTATTGGACAACATTTCACACACACACACACATACAGGCACACACACATACACACACACCATAGTCATCAGTTAAGCACCATCAGAATAGCATTCAAGTATAATTTCTATGTCAGCGCAGGAGCCATAAACCAAAGTTTAACCTCCAATCCTAGCTGTAATTAATTTGATTGTCAGGTTGTCTTATTAAACTACTATGTATTATTAAGATGATTTCCCCCCCAGGTGTATGTCGGTCATCAGTCACTGAATTGAGTTTCTAAGGGATGGTATAACATCTCCTTCTATAAAGAATAATTTGAATACTGCCCCTCTTGGAAGCTGGTAAATGGAATTATAAATTCAGGCAACTCCTGCATTTGTTTTGCTGAAATTGAAAGATTTATACATTTAGCAAAACTCACAGTCTCCATAAACAGTGCCAGCATATTTTTACATACTACATCCTCATATGTCAGGTCCCAGCTGTGCTGTTAACTAGGTAAGTCACTTTACTTCCCAGAGGCTCAGTTTCTTTGACTATAAAAAGGAAATCATAATATCAATGTCACAGATTTGTTATAAAGATTAAATGGGATACTGTGTAGGACAGTGTAGCCCTCATGGAAGTGAGCGAGGAATGGTTAAACAGTGACGTCTGTGGTTGCAAGCCAGGTGGAGTGTTAAAGATTTTAATAAACTGCACCTCAATCTAGCAATTGCTTCTGCCACCAGAGAGCCAGAGGCTTGCAGGAAATCCCCCCCTCACCACTGAGAGTGCAGAGCAGAGACACAATTCAAAAATAATCATGGGTAGAATGCATTTTGTGAAAATATGATTTTGTGATCTTAAAAAGCTGCCTGTGAAGAGATACAAGGGTACTTCAAAAAGTTCATGGAATTGAAAGATAATATAAATTGAAAGATAATATAAATCTTTTCATGAACTTTTTAAAGTACCCTCATACTTGTACACCCATGTTCCTAGCAGCATTATTCACAATAGCAAAAGGTGGAAACAACCCACATGTCCCATTGACAGAGAAATGGATAAACAGAATGTGCTATAGACATACAATGGAATATTATTCAATCTTAAAAAGGAAGGAAATTCTGATATACTCCATAACATGAATGAACCTTGAGGCCATTATGGTAAGTGAAATAAACCAGTCATGGAGGACAATTATTGTATGATTCCACTTATATGAAGTTCCTAGAGTAGTTGAATTCATAGAGAAAAAAAGTAGTATGGTGTTGCCAGAAGCTGGGGGGAGGAGGGAATGGGGAATGTTGTTTTCTGGGTACAGTTTCAGCTTTGCAAGATGAAGAGTTCTGGAGATTGGTTGCACAACGAAGTGAATGCACTTAACACTACCGAAGGGTGCACTTAGAAATGATTAGGGTGGTTAATTTTATGTTATGTGGTTTTTACCACAATTTTTAAAAAACTGCACATTATATTTATTACTATAGGAGTGGCAGACTTCATTTGGGGGAAAGACTGTTCTTTTATTTTCAGGTGGAGGAGACACTTTGATAAGCTATAATTATGCACAGCAGGGCTCAGAATCCTGTTCTGATGATAATACAAAAACCTCTTTTCATTATGGATAGAACATTGCTGAGCAGTGTCATGTTGGAGCCTAAGGCAAAAGGACAAATATGTGCCCCTATATACACAAACAAAATGCCCTTCTATATTTTGAGCCAAGTGGAAGAAGTTAATATAAGCTCTACAATTTTTAAAAAATGACTATATATGAAGCTCTGGATTGCCCAGTCTGTTCACAGACTGTTCACAGGCCATCGTCACCCCTCATAAACCCATCTGATCTTCTGAGCACAGGAATCTTGAGTTGATAGATAACTGTCCTTTACAGCACAATAACAGAGTAGTCAAACAAACAGCAGCCTGTCTTTATTTAAACTTTTAATATTTTGTTTATCATGTATGTTTTTGCATTAATTTTGATTTTTTAAATATTGGATTAATATATTATTGCTCTTGATAACTGAGTTTTGTTGATGCTCCCTTATATGTATATCTTAGTGCCTCCTTGCCTTACCTTCACCCCAGCCCTGTGCTGAAAGATTATCATGAGGTTAAGTTCAATTCTCCTGTGGCTGGAGTTAAGAAGAAAAGATGATGGAGCTCTGGACCTTAGGCAAAGGAGAAAGTCAAGGGAACTCCTGTCTGTGCAAGGGGAGAGCAGACCCAGTACTATTGTCCGAATGTTTGTGTCCCCCAAATTCATATGTTGAAACCCTAACCCCCAAGGTGATGGTATTAGGAAGTAGAGCTTTTGGGAGGTAATTAGATCATGAGGGTGGAACCTTCATGAAGGGATTAGCACCCATATAAAAGAGACCGCAGGGAGCTCCCTTGTCCCTTCTGCCATGTGAGGACACAGAGAGAAGACGGTCATCTATGAACCTGTAAATGAGCCTTCACCAGATACTGATCTTGGGCCCAGCCTCCAGAACTGTGAGAAATAAATGTTTGTTGTTTATAAGCCACCCAGTTTATGGTATTTTTGTTATAGCAGCTGGAATGGACTAAGACACCCAGTAACTTGAAGACACTGGTAAGAGCAGGAGAAAGCAGAAAGGAGGATGACCAGATACAGCCCATGTCTGAACAGCTTCAGTAGCAACAGGATCCGAGGACCAACCCTGGGCACAAGCTTTCCTTTTTTTTACTTTAAGCCTTCAACAGAGTTTGTTAAATACTACAGTGATTCTCTGGCGGATGAAGAAAGAGAACAATGACCACAAGAGGGACGAATTGGCCTAGAGAAAGCTGTAATAGCAAGAAAAATAGTTACCTCATTGAACAGATATACTTGTATATAAGAAAAGAGAGAAAAATAACTTAATATTGTTCAAGTCACATGCATGTGCTCTATGCTCCCTTGCCACTGATTAAAATTTCAAGTCTTTCAGACCCAAACTTATGCAGAGATGCAGAACCTGATGATAAAACAACACACTGTGGTCATTAGACAAGTAAGTCAATCAAGATCTGGAATGAAGGAAGAGACAGGCCAAATAGAAGGAAAAAGAAATTACTGGTATTTATAAAACCAGATAAAATAGTTGATACAGTAGTTTCCCCTTTTCCACCTGGGATATGTTCCAAGACTCCCACTGGATGCCTGAAGCCACAGATAGTAACAATCCCTATATATACTATGTTTTTTCCTATACGCACTGTATTAGTCCATTTTGTGTTGCTATAACAGAATACCTGAGACTGGGTAATTTTTAAAGAAGAGAGGTTTAAAATCCAAAAGACTATGAACGATAAATGCTGGCGAGGCTGCGGAGAAAAAGGAACTCTCATACATTGTTGGTGGGACTGCAAAATGGTGCAGCCTCTATGGAAAATGGTATGGAGGTTCCTTAAACAATTGCAAATAGATCTACCATACGACCCAGCCATCCCAGTGTTGGGAATATACCCAGAGGAATGGAAATCATCAAGTCGAAGGTATACCTGTTCCCCAATGTTCATCGCAGCACTCTTTACAATAGCCAAGAGTTGGAACCAGCCCAAATGCCCATCATCAGATGAGTGGATACGGAAAATGTGGTACATCTACACAATGGAATACTACTCAGCTATAAAAACGAATGAAATACTGCCATTTGCAACAACATGGATGGACCTCGAGAGAATTATATTAAGTGAAACAAGTCAGGCACAGAAAGAGAAATACCACATGTTCTCACTTATTGGTGGGAGCTAAAAATTAATATATAAATTCACACACACACATACACACATACACACACAAACCGGGGGGGGGGAAGAAGATATAACAACCACAATTATTTGAAGTTGATACAACAAACAAACAGAAAGGACATGGTTGGGGGGAGGGGGGGAGGGAGAAGGGAGGGAGGTTTTGGTGATGGGGAGCATTAATCAGCTACAATGTATATCGACAAAATAAAATTAAAAAAAAAAAAAAAAAAAAGAAAGGTTTATTTGGCTTACGATTCTGGGACAGCTGCATCTGGTGTGGGCCTCAGGCTGCTTCTACTCATGGCAGAAAGCAGCAGACAGCCAGTGATACAAGAAGATCACATGCTGAGAGGAAGCAAGAGAGGGAGAGGGGAGGTGCCAGGGTCTTTCAAACGACCAACTCTCATGGGAATTAATAGAGCAAGATCTCACTCAGGCCCCCGTCCCCCAGGGAGAGCATTAATCCATTCATGAGGGATCCACTGCCATGACTCAGACAGCTTCCAGCACTGCCACATTGGGGATCAGATTTCCACATGAGTTTTGGCAGGGACAACACATCCAAACTCTATCACACATATATCTATGATAAAATTTGATTTATAAGTTAGACACAATAAGAGATTAACAACAATAACTAATAATAAGATAAAATAGTTATAACAATATGCCAGCATCACTGCTCTAGCCCTTTGGGGCCATCATTCAGTAAAATAAGGGTGACTTGAGCACAAGCACTGCAATCCCACTGCAGTCTATCTGATAACAAGGAGGCTACTCAGTGACTGATGCGTTGGCAGCGTAGACGGTGTGGATATGCTGAAGAAAGGGCAGGATGGAGCAGGACAATGAAAGATTTTATTTTGCCATGCAATTTAAAACATGAATTATTTACTTCCAGGATTTTTCATTTAATATTTTTGGACCACAGTTTACCATGGGTAACTGAAACCACAGAAAGTGAAACCATGAATTTGGGTGGACTACTGTATCTGGAATCATATCTTAAATGAAAAATCATATGGTATTTGAAAGGTAAGAACAAGGCAGCATCTAAAACAGCAACGTCAGATTGATGTGAATTGGAGCATATTTACAGTTCTTCAGTTTCCACAGGCCAGCATGCTAAGAGTAACTGAAAGACTGGGTGCCTTTACTAGAAATGCATGCCTTTTGCTAGAAATGGATGCCTTTACTGAGACTTTATATTAAACAAAAAACACCAGAAAAGTCAGTCCAATATTGAGTAAATGTTTTGACATTTAAATTGTGTTTCTGAACTTCAGGTAATCAATGTCAGTGGAAACAGAGATCTGCATGAGGTAAACTATACCCACTGCACCTGGAAGAAGGTCATCATGAGCAGGCTACAGCAGGTAGAGCACACATGCCATGACCTAAAATTCACTTACAGGAATTTTCACAAGTTCAAAGATACTTAGTGGAAATTAAAGATTGCTATAAGTATTGCTTAGGCCCCTTAAAACAGAAAGAGTAGATCACTTCCACATGTCCAGAAGGGGAACGGTGGAGAAGCTGGAAGCAGTGGAGAAGCTGAGCAGAGCAATGTGAAGTGAGGAGTGAAAAGCGATACTGTACCTCCACCAATGTATGTGTGCTCCCTGAGAACCTAGAATGGGGTCCCAGATCCTGGCTCTGTGAATGTTAAAGTGAAAAGTGGTAATGGGTATTGGAGATCCCAATGGAAGAGTAATCATTGTAGGACAGACCCACCTGCAGTGTGTGAGAGGATAAACAGACAACACAGATCCTGGACAACTAACAATAATAAGCCAGGAGCCAGGACGTAGAACAGAATAGGACCAAGGACAGATGATTTGCCTGCAACTAAGATTTGCCTTGAAACGTATTTTCTCTATATTTATATTCTTTGCATATGTACCTACTATGAGAACCATATAATACAACTTAGCTGTGCCCCATAGAGAAGAATGGGGATTTCTCACTGGAATGATGCCGCCTATAATTTGTGATATATACATTTATGCTTTAGTGTTTAGCAAATTGTACCTAGTTCCTTCATAATGTGTTTTCAGTTACTGTCAATAAATGACAGTAAAATAAAATTCATAACATTCTGAATTAATGAGTCCCTCTGGAGAATGCTAAAAATGATACACCCAGCTGACAGCAAATTCTACTGGGTTGGATTAGGCTAGAATAAGCAGACTAAAGAAACCGTACCTGACTTAAGTGCGAGCTACTTGAATCGGAATCATTTGAAGCGGTTGTTAGAAACAAAAATCCCTAGGTCCTTTCCCAGACCCTCTGAATCTCGATTTAGGAATCTGCCTGTCAGCAACTTTCCTAGGTGGTTCCTAGACAAACACTGGGTGGAGCTTGTACTTTATAGCATATAAATGAGGGCATCCCCAGTAAGAGAGATCATTGAGGTCCGAGATTTCTGCTCTTCTAAAAGGGTGGGAGGGGAGCCTCCATCCTGGATCCTGACCCTATAGGCTCCATCAGTCCCACAGCTGGCCTTTGAGGACCAGATGACACCTGCCCCCTTGAGCCAAACCCAGGATTTTCCTAAATAGGTGAAAAAACAAAGGCTGCCACCAGTTCCTGTGGTATGGCCAGATGGACACCCCAAAATTTCCATTTTTCGGACTGTAACCCCACCCCCCCCAAGGAAATTCATGGGCAATGTCCTAGGCAAATTCTCCTCCCCACCCTGCCATCTTGCAGGATGGAAACTCCCTCTGAGATGCCAAACACCCCTACAGGTATACAGCAGGAATGTTTGGGGACAGAAAGAACCACTTCAAATGTTGGGGAACAGTTCTTGTTTCTGGGTTTGTTCTTTAGCATAGATGTAACAGGAGCATCTAATTAACCACCCAAGGACTTTTTTGGGGGGCCCTTGAGAACTGCTGCCCTGCATCCCAAACATATGAAACTTCGAACAAATGTGTGTTGAACATTTTTATATTAAAGGAAATAAACTCTTTAGTTGAAAATAAACAAATAATAATATACCAAAGTTGGTTCCTTAATTTTGACAAACATTCCATGGGAATGTAAGATGTTAACAATGAGGGAAATTGGGTGAGAGGTATAAGAGAACTCTCTGTACTTGCTTTGCAATTTTAAATCTGAAATTATCCCAAAGGAAAAAGTTTATTAAAAATAAATAAACAAATGAAAAACCTTTCCTGTAGCAGATCCCCCAGGTGGGTATGTCTCAGATCCCACCTCTTCTTCGGGCTCCAAGCTCTGGCCTCTCAAGCAGAGGATCAGCCTCCGTGAGTTGGAGAGTCTCTCCCTTCATCATCCCTCAGGATGCGGTTTTGGCTCTGGCTTTCCTTCCCTAGTGGGACTTGTTATATGTAGGCTCTGCTACACAGCATATCCAGGCTGCTGCTTCCAGCCCCTATGCCCCCCGGAGTTCCATCCCCTGGGAAATTATTTCCATCTAGTTAAGACCATAAGGTTGAAGTCATGTGGAATTGATTTACCTACATCCAAGATTTATCTTGAAATGTATTTCTCCTTTATTTATATTTTTTGCAAACAGATCTACTATGAGAACCATATAATATAAGGTACTGTGGGGAGGAGGGGTTAAAGAAACAAAATTCTTTGGGCTCATCAATCTTACTTGAAATATTTCTTAAAAGCACGCTTTAATTTTTTTTTTTTGAGAAAGGATTTTAAAAATTGTACTCCACCATGCTTATTTTAAGAGGTAACTAGTAAAAGGAGCAATTTTTTATTTTATGGTGAGTGTTGCGTCCTTTTAAAATTCCCTGTTAAAAGAATAAGAAGGAAGCAGGGGGAAATGTTCTCTTTGTGAGGAAACTCTGAATGAAAAGCATTGTGTGAGGCTAAAGAAAAACTTCATTTGGGAAAGATTCTAATTGTATTCTTCCATATTGTGCTGGAGGAGCTGACAACCTATATTTTACTGCTCAAAAAAAAAAAAAAAAAACAAGGCTCAACTTGTTTCTGATACAGAACTCAGGAGCTTGGAAGAGAATAAGTGGAATAAAATGTCTCCTTTTTTGTTCTTTCAAAACTGTTAACCCATTGTTTTTTGGAAACAATTGTGTGGCATGCAGAATCTAGGAACACGGGAACTGACCATTTATTTATCTAATGTATTAAACACACTGTGCTTGCCTCAAGCTGTGCCAGGCACAGCCTCTGCCAATACAGTGTTGGATCTGGAACGCTGACATATGTTAAAATAGCTCCAGTGTAAGGCAGTCGTTCTTAATCAAGAGGGATTTTGTCCCCTCTTCCCCCTGCCAACATTTCACTATATCTAAAGGCATTTGGCAATGTCTATGATTGTGACAACTCTGGGGACAGAGATAGAAATGATGCTACTGGCATGTAATGGGTAGAGGCCAGGAATGCAGCTAAACATCCTGCAATGCACAGGACAGTTCCCAACAACAAAGAAGAAGCACCCCCATGTGGGTGCTCTGCTCACCCTTCTTTGGCTCTGACACCCCATACTGACTTGCTACTGGTGCTTCCGAAATCAGACGTGGGTGTCCTCCTCACACAGGCTGCAATACTTCTTAATGGGCTGCTGACTCCTACCTCACTCTGCCATTCCTAATGACTTTGGACTGCATTATTCAGGGAGAAAGAAAGAAAAGAAGGTAGGCATGAATCAATCACAATATCATTCAGACAATTTAGAGCATAAGTAAATCTATTTATTAGTTCTTTAGGACAACCTAAAACGTTTTTCACAGTCCGGCCCAGTCTACTTAAACTAGAATCAAGTGAGTATGTTGTTAAGAGGGAACTCTGTGTATAGGTAAGTGTATACTTTCAAGTTACAAGAGGAAGTCTTCACTGAAAATGCCACTGAGAAGCAGAATATTTCTTTTCACCAATATATGACTGTGTAAAAAGAAATCTCTACTTATTGAAATCAACATGATATTTAGTATCCGAGGTAAAGTTTTTTTGGTTCTTTTTTGTTTGTTTTAAATAAAATCTCCTACAGGGTTGTCGGGTTAGCTCAGTTGGCTAAAGCACAGCCTTGTAACATCAAGGTTAGGGTTCAGTTCCTTGTAGCAGCAAGCTCCCCCCGCCCAAAAAAAATCTCCTACCATGATCCATGAGTTCAAATCTAAGTAAGAAATGGATGAGCCTTGCCAAGGAGACGTATAATGTTGTGGAGGAGCAGTTGGATAGAAAGTCTCTCTCCTTCAGAATGAATTGCAATATGAGGCAAAGACACATCTAAAAGAAAAATAGTGTTAAAGAGTCTCAAAGCATTACTGAAAAATGAAAAACATTACTACAGTGGAAAGATATTGGAAAAAAGAATTCAAAAAACAAGGGCTAACACATGACGACTTCAAGATAACATATATGATAATTTATGGCAGTGGTGGCACAGTCTATACACATGTAGACTGAGAAAGAAATAAAGATACATGCTTACATGTACATCTTCCAAAATGCACAGAAACTGAATATTTTGAACATTTGCTTCCTAAATTTAAGACACAACACTAAAAGTAACAGTTGTTTTTCTGTCTATCATGATAAAAAACAAAATAGAGCAGAAAGAGAAAAGTAGCAAATTATAAATAAACCTACCACTCAGATTAACTTCTTATTAATATCTTGCTATGTTTCCTTTAGATCATATTGTTTGTTTGTTTTGAAAAAGGCATCATACTAAACATACTGCTTATATCTTGAATTTTTTCACAGTGACATGTCACAAACATTTTTCCGTGACAGTGGATATTCAATGACATCATAATTTTAGGGGCTATATAATATTTTATTGTATAAATGCACCATAACTTATTTAATCAATTTTCTATTGTTGGATATTTAAATGGTGTCCAATTTTGGATATTAGAAGTGGTGCTATAATAAACATCTGTACATAAATTTTTGCTCACATCTGTTTTCTTCGGAATAAACTTTCACAAGTGGAAATTGAGTTGGTGAAGCAAGTAGTATTGTACAAAATTATGTTAATATATTCATTTTAATTACACATGAATCAATAGGGTATATACAAAAGAGTAGTATACTTTCATGAAATATTTGCTTTATTAGCATTTTAGTTGAATTGTGTGCTTAACAATCTCTAGGAAAACTAAAGAACAAACCATCCCCCAATAGTGTCAGAAAAACAGAATTACTACTTTGGTGCTGGTTCCAAGGACCTCCCTTGGCTTTTGTGGTAATAAATTGCCTCATATCACACTGGCAAAGCAAACAGTAAAATATTTATTTTGGAATATCTGCTTTCTATATGGCAGGGATTTGGAATGTTAAAACCTTTTCAAAATATACCAGAACCATAAAATACAATAAGTATTGAATTAAGAATTAACTGGGACTTTCTCTATTCTCACTGTTTGATCAATTTTTTAAGAAAAAAAAAGTGCTATATAGAGTACAATTAACTATTAGTTTTGAATAATTTGAAAATGTACTATTGCTTAGAAGGTAGACTGGACCAGATGACCTGTTGAGATTCTTTTTAGCTCAGTAATTCCAACTTTTACATTCAATGAGCTTTAACTTGGAGGACTTATCACCCATTGCTCAACCAAGACTTTTCCTCATTAGCACATTTTCTTTATGCTTTAATTTTTCTTTTATACTCAGAAAGGGTGTCTGCCAACTCTCCATTGGTGTAATTATGGCAATGATTTTACATGGGCATTAACCTAACAATGAACGAGACAAAGGAGCAGAATGCCAAGTTCTGTAATGCTTATACAGTCGCAAACATGGTACACTCCTAGAGCATTAAAAAAATATTAAGTCTTCGTTTTAAATCTGATGTACTGTGATATACTTGAGAGTACAAGGAAATTGCTCCAATGCTTAAGCCCCAAAATGTAATGGAAAGTCAGTGCTCTTTTTCGCACAAAACCTTCTACGTGAGATTTTTTAAAATGATCACAATATTATGTATTATTTATCCTCTCTAGTTTACCAAACTATAATTTTGTAATTTATTTATTTATTTTTATTTATTTATTTTTTTCGAGAAGCCCTAACTTCTTCCCCGCCCCCCATCCTTTGCACTCTGGAAATTCATGTAACTTAAAATTGAAAATTTTGCTTTTTTTTTTTCTTTTGCCACATACATATCTTAACTGTTTATACTATTATCATTAAACATAGATACACAATTGATTGTTGAGAGAAAAATTAAATGCATTCACAGTGAATTGATTTTATTTGCCTCATTCTAGTAAGGAAAGCCACCATCCTAGAGGGGCTCCCAGTACCTTCTTTCTGTCTTCTTGACCCTTGAGTAAACTGGGAGTAATCATATTTGCCCAGTCTCTGTTTCACAAGGTAGTCGTAGATGTCAATAAGGTAAAAATGTGGAGAATTGGCAATATTCTAAGTGCGCAGGATTTTGAGTGATTTGGAAACACATTCTATATTGAAAGCGGCATAAGTGATTGTTTTCTTCGAATACTGCAGTGCTTTAACATGTAATTTGTACTCTCTTAACCCCACCTGTTTAAATGGGAGCTCAGTGTGAGATGTTTTGTTGTTTTTGAAAAAACCACTAGGGTGGAATTTTTTTTTTTTTTTGATAGATCTACCATATGACCCAGCTATCCCACTGCTGGGAATACCCAGAGGAATGGAAATCATCAAGTCGGAGGTATACCTGTTCTCCAGTGTCCATTGCAGCACTCTTTACAATAGCTAAGAGTTTGAACCAGGTTTCAGTAATTGGCCACAATAATCAACCACGTTGTATATTGACAAAATAAAATAAAATTTGGAAGAAAAAAAAAACACTAAAATAAATAAATAAATAATAAAAATAATTTTGTAATTTAACCAAAATTTTTATTTTCTATCTGAGTCTATTACTCTAACATACTCTGTAAATGATTTGTGTTCATTTGTTCAGTTATTCAGTTTCTGCTGGTTGTTCTCTGTGTGTGTGTGTGTGTGTGTGTGTGTGTGTTTGTGCATGTATGTGTGTGGGTTGGTGTGAGAGAGAGAGACAGAGAAAGAGAATCTATGTCAATCAGTATAATGGTCACCTGCTGGTTGACTCCCCTGTATCCATGCCCCACTTAACCTTTCTCAACAGTCCCCACATCCATTGAAGATTAATTGTCACCCTACCCCCCAACTATCCCATTTCAGGGATGAAACAAATGGCATGTACTAGACCAAAGAGAGCGTTTTCTTGCCCAACTACAAAAACTAGATCAGACATGGGTCTAATTGAAGAGTGAATTTCAAAATTTTTGCTGGCAGTTCTGGAACATTTACTTCTTTCTTTATGCATAGTGTGAGATGTGGATGTAAAGTTAGGATAGCAACACACAAAGGAGGGAAAACTGAGAAAACTAAGGAGAAATTTAACCCTGATTGATCCATACCTGAAGGAATAACTTCATTCAGTTGTGTAAGGCAGTTTGGATTATGCTGCAGTTACTTGCAAATGAAAATGTCCTAACTGATGTCAGATCTCAAAAGCAGATATGGCCTTGGGAAGCATGAAAGAAGCCAAATGGTTCTGGCCTTCTCTAAGAACTTCTTGATTTAGAAAGAGACTCTAGGAAAAGTGTAGAGAGGAGAGATCAACTCACATATGTAGTTTCATCCATCTTGCTGGTTTTTTTCTTAGTTGTTCTATCCATTATTGAGGTACATGTAAGTCTCCAACAACAATTCCGGATTTGTCTATTTTTGTCCTTTACTTCCGTTAGATTTTTGTTTCACAAATTTTGGAGCTCTGTTATTGGGCACATACAGCTTTATAATGGTTATATTTTGCTGATTTCTTGACCTTTTTTCTTATTATGAAGTATCCCTCTTTGTCTCTAGTAATACTTCCTGTATTAAAGTCTATTTTGTCTAGTATTAATAGACTCGATTTAGCTTTCTGTAGTATTCATGATACATATTTTCTTATCCTTTTACTTTTAATTTGTTTGTGTCTTTGCATTTAAAGTGCATCCCTTGTAAACACGTTATAATTGATTCTTGATTTTTAATTCAGTCTGACGATCTCTGCCTTTGATTTTTCAGTCCATTTGCACTTAATGTTACAAAGAAAGAGTTAACACAGCAGATATGTTTTATTCAGTTCTTGCTTATTTCTGGAGCTATGGCAATGGCTCTTGGTCAAATGCTGAAAACTAAATTACTGTGATGTTTACATAGATAGCAGGTAATGATATTATTCTATACATCCAAAGTAGTGGGTCAAGATGAACCAGGTGGTCCTCTGGTTTAAAGTAAACATGAAGATTCATGATGTGCACCTGGTATCTGATGTGAGGTCTGCACCGTGGCTGCTGATGTGGCAGTTATGTGTTAATGAGACCAGCTCTCTTTAAGAACTTCGGACTTCTAGACCCAAGTTGGCTTCCCTGGACAGAGAAATATTGCATATGTCTCTGCAATTTGAAGCTGAAGAGAAGACCACACAAGTGAGATGCACAGAAAGAGGGAAGCCTCAGAAGCCTACATATGACCTCTCCAGCCTTTGTCCATGTCTATATTTTTCTTGTTATTCCTGCACTGTACTCTTTGCTGTTGTAAATGTCAGCATCAGTTTAACTTTATGCTGAATTGTGTAAGTCCTCAAGTAGATCATTCCTGAGATGAATGTAGTTATTGAGATGGTTGTATTTAGGTCTGCCATTCTGCTATTTATTTATTAATTATCTCAGCTAATTTTGTTCCTCTCTTCCTCTTTCCATGCCTTGATTTGTGTTAAACAATTATTTTTTAATTTTATTATTTAATTTGTTCTTTGTAAAGTTTCCATTCTTCTCTTGAGACTTCCTATCTGTTTACTACCCCTCATATTTTCCTGTTGTTCTTAGAATATATTTTCTTTTAATCCTTGAAACACTTTAATAATAGCTGTTTTGAAGTGTTTTATGCTAAATCCAACATTTGGGTTCTCTTGGAGTCAGTTTCTACTGATCCCCTTTTTGCCTATGTATGGGTCACACTTTGCTGTTTCTTTGAATGTCGAGTAAATTTGGGTTGAAAACTTGTTATTATAGACAACATGTAGTGGCTTCAGAGTGTTCTTCTGAAGATTATCGATCTTTTGTTCTACTAGGCAGTTGGAAGTTAACTTGCCTGGAATCAAATTGCAAACTTTATCTTCCCTACTCTTATTTAACTGCTAATATCTCTGCTCTATTTTTATAGCCTCCAACAACCACTTCTTAAAAATTCTGGCCCTTTGGGAGGTCTCCTTTTATCCTGCATAATGTTAGTCAAGCAAATATGTGGACAGAGAGTATACTCTGATTTTATGACCTCAGTATGATTTCTTTGCTTCTAAAGATTCCTCCCAACTTTCCAACTTCTTATCTTTCAAGAATAAATTTCTTTCTGGTCTCTGCTTGCTTTTTTAGTATGTTCCCTAGGTCTCACCCAGGCATGCATAGCATAGCTGGTAAATTGATCCAAGGAGTTTTTAATTTCAGGTATATTATTTTTCTGTTCTAGAACGTCCACTTGATTCTTTTGCTATCAGTTCTAATTCTCTTCTAAAATTTTTCATCTTTTTATTCTTTTTATGCATTTCCATCTATTTTTAATGTATTAATCATGATTGCTTTAAAATCACTGTCTGCTAACTTCAACATCTGAATTATTCACAGGTCTATTTCTATTGTTTGTTTTTCTCTTGAACTTTAAGTTACATTTTCCTGTCTTTTCACTTATCTAGTAATTTTGATTGTATTCTGGATGATATGTATGAAAGAATCATAGAAGCTCCAGATGACATCTTCCTCCAAAGTGATTTCTCTTTTCCTCCTCAAATAGGGTGAGAGGTTGAGTACATCAATCCAACCAGGGGTTGGGATGGATTGGGGCCACACCAGAATTTCAGTAAGCTAGGTCTGTTCCTTAGACTTGGTCCTCCAAGACTTTTGATCTAGAGTCTGGCAGTCTTTGTCTCCTTAGTTCTGAAAGAGAACAGTACATTCCATCCTAGCTCTTTGGAGATTCTGAGCTTATCTATTTAGCTGCCTTCTCCCTAAAGCTTCAAATATGGCAGATGTCTTGAGGGGGAGTCCAGCTATGTATTTGCAGCAGGCCCTCTCCCTCTAGCAGGAGTTTGTCTCCTAGGCAACACAGAATTATAGAAGAATTAATTCTGCTTTTCCAAACCCAGCCTCTCAGCTTTCTTCACACGACCCCAGAACTCAACTAATGTCTCATGGTGAAGCCAGACACATTTGCAGCTCCTCAAATTTCCAATATGTCATGCCAGCCTTTCACAAAGCTTTGCTGGTTTCTCTTTCCTCCTGCAGAGTCCCGCTGTATAGTTAAGCCTGATCCTCCCTCAGTACCTAGAATCAACAAATGCCCTAATGAAGAAAACAGCAGTAAGCTAATGATTATCAGCTTATTTCAGAAGGGCTCCTCCCCTCTGGAATTTCAATTCATCTAGCTGGCATTGCTCTCACAGCTCTCTGGTGTCTGAAAAAATGTGATTTTTATAATTTATTCAGTTTTCTGGCTACTGCATGGGAGCATTATGCTGTCATGACCTATTTCATCCTACTTGAAGGTGGAAAGCTGCTTGTAGGTAACATCTTAATCAAATTGGTATTTAATGCAGTGACACAAGAACTGGTCTTGAAATTAGACCCTACTAGCTATGCAACCTTAGAAAATTCACTTAATATCTCTTAGGGATAGTAATGGCTACTTCTATGGGTTTTTAGATGGATTAAGTGAAATAATATTTATATAAAGCACTTCCAAGATGCAAAGTGCTTTAAATAAAAGGCAGACTTTTTAAATTTAGTCATTCATTCAAAGACACTTATTGAATACTTAATATATGCTGGACACTTTGCTAGGGGATGGTTGGGAAAAATGAATGACTAAGACCTGGAAGACATGATCTCACAAGAAGCTCACAATTCTAGTGGGGAAGAGGAATATGCAATTAAATAACAGCATTATATTGTACAATTGTGGACCTAGGTATAAGGTAAATGGCCACATAGAAAAAGGAGTAATTTATTATACTTGGATAGGGTAGAGAAATTGTAGAACATTTCGAAGAGAAAGTCAGTTTTTAGCCAAATCTTAGGGATCTACAAGTGAAAATTAACCCATTATTGTAGAAACTATCAGTTGTCTATCTGAATTTATTCTCCATCTGTTCCACAGAAGAGAGTCACAGTTGGACAAATGCTACACAGCTAGAGAATCTAATCTCATCCTCCCTTGCATGTGGGTATGATATAGATATATCTAAATTCTCACTTAGATGAAAATAAGTGAAATTTGCCACATGTGGATCTTGGCCTTAAAACCTTTTGTATATTTCCAGGGAAAGATCTTCCTTCCCTCTAAGAGCTAGAGTACAGGAACTCCTATAGTTAACTTAGCCATGCAGACAAGGACAGCAAGCTAGGAGATACATGAGCAACAAGATGAAAGAAACTCCAGTCCCTGGAAGTTCATCTGCAACAGAGCTGCCCTACTAACTTGGACTGCTCACCTTAAAACTGTCACGTGAGAGAAAAATAACTCTTATTTTTTTTAAGACATTCTATTTTGGAAACTTTTTATTATACTGTAGTATCTTAGCTGTACCATATCTAATTGCCCTAAATAAATAATTCTAAAAATCAAGAAGAAAAAGATGAAAAAGCAACTTAAATAGAAAATGGGAAAAGGCCATGAACAAGCAATTTATAAAAGAAGAAATATAGATGGGCAATAAACAATATGGAATCAAATCTTCCAAATATTTTCATATGGAAACAAATGTTCAAACTTACTAGTAATTAAAGTACTACAGATGAAAATAATCACACACCTTTTTGCCCAGCAAATAATTATATGAATATAATATAATACAATATAGAAATTCACTTTTAAGGGATTGTTTTGTAGAATATGATAATACATTTAGAATTACTATGATTTATATGTCAGACGTTGAAAATAACTTATATTCCCAACACCAGATTATTGGGTTCAATAAACTATGGTGTAGTGGAATGGCATTCCTGCATTAAAAATGATTTTGTATAGGCTCAGGAAATGCCACTTGAAATGAGAATAATCTCAGCTGACTGGGCAGTCACGTTTATATTTGTGAACCCAGATCCTAGGTGCAGAAAGACACTCTAAAAGACTGAGCCCCACACAAGAATCAAGAAGAGAAAGTATATCATTATTTTACAAATTTTTTTTAAAGGAAAAAAAATTCCCTAGAAGTTGTAACTGTGATCTGGTAAACAAAGAAAATTATGTGACGTGTAGGCCTCTGCCTGAAAAATTGTTCCATAGTAATTGAACATATTTGCTTAACTGCAGAGACTCTGGTTCACCACAGACAGAGCACTCATAATGAAAACATACTGGCTATTTTTCTGAGTCTTGTCACAACCATGAAACAATGACATGAGTTCTGCTCAAGAGGAATTTAACTTTGAATGTGTCTTCAATTTCTAGAGAAAAAAAGTGTAAATGAACTTTGTAGCCGCCTTGGGACGGTGTTGGATTGTTTTCTTATGCTCACTAATAGTTTACAGAAATAAAAATAATAAAACTCACTTTGCTGCTGTGTTGAGTTGATGCCCCATGTAAAGTCATTACTCAAAAGAAAATGAAGAACATATAATGCTTGGTTTCTAGAAAATGCTAATATGACTAATTATGCAGATGCATATCTATTGCTGTATCATTGAGAGGTCTCTTCTATTAAGGAATGTTTGATTTCTCAAACTATCTCAAAATATGTGGTTTCCAAAAGGATGTCTATTCTGAGAACTATGAATGGAATCATAATCCCCCCCCCCCCTCCGTAAGGGGATCTCAACCCTCGGCATGGTGTGGTCTGCACCACGCTCAGCCAGTGAGCGCAGCCAGTGAGCGCACTGGCCATCCCTACACAGGATCCGAACCCTCGGCCTCAGCGCCACCAGGGCCGCACTCTCCTGAGTGAACCACGGGGCCAGCCCGGAGTCAAAATCTTTTTTAAGCTATATAATGAAATCACCAATGAAACATAACAATCTACTTCATAGCAAAGTTGAAAAATATCTGAAAAAGACATTTTCAACCTTTATGGGGTAAAAGTGCACTGTGAAAAGTTCTTTTGCTGAAATCTCTTTTTTTCCCGGCCGGTAAGTGAGCGCACCTGCCATCCCTATATAGGATCCGAATCCGCGGCCTCTGGCGCTACAAGCGCTGCACTCTCCGAGTGAGCCACGAGGCTGGCCCTTGCTGAAATTTCTCATGTTGTTTAAGAATACTTTGTCCTAAAGCAGTCCCTTCATATTGCACAAGAATATAGTTTATATTTCTATGAAGAAAAGTGAACAGCAGCATTTATTACCAGAAATAACAAACAGCAATCACCATTAATTTATTTTAAGATTGTTTTATAAGAAAACATTTAAATGCATGTAGCTATTTTCTTATGTTGAAAAGTATTTAAAATGTTTTTAATAGCAAATAATATTAATATTTTGTTCATACTGTGATAATATGTAAGCAAATTAGTATTATTAATAAGCTAGTATGTTATATCAATTACAGTTAAAAAATAAAAACCGTCATGCTTCTGACATGATAAAATATATCTATGAAATATTGGGTTTTATATTCATACAAAATAGTAATAAAGAATGTTGTCATTGAAACTAACTTCACGTGGCTTATAAAACTCAAGAAGATTTTTGGAATCTCTGGTTTTTGCCAGAATCAATATGACATGAATGTGTATCTTGTATCTATGCGAAAGAAAAGAGGTGAATATTATTTTTCAGATGTTTAACTTGAAATGATTAAGGAATTGGCTAATTTATATTCACTTTTTTACTGCATGCAAATTTTTAGTATCTCTAGTTCTATGTCATTTAAGTTTCTTTCATTTGAGTAAGTTCACTATTTCCAGGTTTTGCTTCTTAAAAACTTTTTTTATGGTAGTACACTTATCTACATTGGGAGATCTTCACAGTGTATTAAGGGGGAATAGCAGGCTATGAGCTTATTTTGTGAAATATATGGTGTAAGCATAGAAAAAGTCAAGAGTAGATGCGGTTACATAGTAAGAATCACCTGGGGAGCTTTTAAAAATCCTGTGGTCAGACCCACCAAGTCCAATTATGTCAGAATCTCTGGGTGGGGACCCCAAACAACTACTTCAAAAGCTCCCCGGGTGATTCTAGTATACAGCCAAGGCTGAGAGCTACGGTTGAGAAGTGAAAACACACACACACACACACACACACACACACAGACACACACACACACACACACACACACCAGATCTATCTAGGATGGAGATTATGGGAAAGCTTTATATTCTTCCTTTTGCTTACCCTTGTTGCCTACAATAAACATGGACACTTTTCCACAATGCACATGTAATTGAAGGCATGTAACTTTTTTTAATTGCTTTTTTATTTTATTAATATTTTTTTACACTCTAGGATGTTATTGCAGAGCAGTTGAGAGGGAGGGGAAGAGGGGAGAGGGGAAGGAAATGTGATGGAAGAAGGAGCAAGGAGGAGGGGCAGGATTAAAGCCTGTGGCACCCCACTCATTCCAACAGGGGAGACTAGGGGCTTCCAACAGTGGCTTGGTCATTGCCAGGCTGAGTACAGATGTCAGGAGTGTGGCAAAAGCCCTTGCCCACCACCACCCCAGCTCAGAAACCTGGGGCCCTTCTTGCTGTGGCTTGGTGGTCGCTGCTGGGCTGGCTGCAGGTGTCAGAGGGGTGGCTGAGCCCAAAGACCCACCACCGCCCCAGCTCAGGGGAGCCTGGGGCACTTCCTGCAGCAGCTCAGTGGTCATCCCCGGGGTGGTTGTGCATGTTGGGGGGGTGTGACTGAGGCCCTTGTCCCCCACCCTCAGGACTGGTCACGGGTGTTGGGGGTGCATTGCTGAGGCCTCCAGCTCTCCCCCGCTTCTGGCTTGGTAGCCCAGGGGCCTTCTGGTCCTTCTAGGTGTTATAGGTGTTCTTCGGTGAAATGAGACCTTGACTAGTTAATATCAAACTTTGTCTCTGGTTGCAGGTACTTTGTTTTTTCTTTTAGTTCTGTGTTGGATTATTTGCTGTTCCCATCACTCAAGCTCTGTGCTGGGACTAATTTCTTGTCCTTTGCTTACTTCTAAGTGGGGGAACTTCCTGTGGGGACCAGTATTTGAGCTCTGTGGTTGAGCTAAATTGCTGCTTTGCCGCTGATTCCCTAGAGAAGGATTTTTGTGCAGCTCAGGTTGACTTTATAAGTACTTCCAGGTTTTGTGACATCTGGTGCACCTGGGTTGCGTAGAAACTCTGATCTGGACTTTAGTCTTTTCTTTTCTTTATTTTTTTAGAAAGATGATTGGTAAGGGGATCTTAACCTTTGACTTGGTGTTGTCAGCACCACGCTCTTCCAAGTGAGCTAACTGGCCATCCCTATATAGGGAACTGAACCCATGGCCTTGGTGTTATCAGCACCACACTCTCCCAAGTGAGCCATGGGCTGGCCCTGCGCTTGAGTCTTTTCATCTAACTGTACCCCATTCAATTCTATATTTCTGACCAGTCTCCTCTGAGTGGTCCTATGCTGATTGGGGTGAAGATCAGCTGTCTTGCTGTGCCCCAGTGTTCTCCTAGGGGGCCTGTCTCCCCCATTGCCCATGCTGCAAACACTTCCCATGGGGTGGGCTGTGTGCCAGTCCCTTACAATGACTCACTGGCCTCTGATTGGCTCCTTTTTGTCAGTTGTTGTGGCTTCTCACTCCTGTGTGGGTCCACAGGAACCCTATTAATGGTCTTGCTGGCCTGGGGACCACCAAGTTCCTCTTCTCTCCTGCCGCCTCCAAGCAACTTCATGCGAAGGGCACAGCTGCAGCTTTTGCCAGCTCCTGCTTCAGGCACTCAGCAGCTCCAGCCTGGAAGTGGCCAGGATTCGAAATGGTCCAGACATTTTTTTCTTTCTCTCATCATGGCTTCTCCCACCTTCACAAACTCCATAGTCTCTTCTCCTCTTCTCCTGAGCTCTAGTGGCCCCAGCTTGGCTGTTGTTGCTTTTTTATAGTTGTAAATTGGTTGATTTGTGGGAGAGAGTGATGCTGGGGACCATCTATTCTGCTATCTTGACCAGAGGCTTTTGAAAAGCAATGAAAGCTGGAAGGAAGAGTGGGAGGGAGGTCAAGGTGGGGGGAAGGAAGGAAGATTTTTAAATTATTTGTAAAAAATTTTTAAACAACTTAACCCCACATCCACACAGCAAGGATTCAAGACAATGGGGAGGGAAACATACCAGGATACTTCAAAAAGTTTGTGGAAGGATAGAATTAAAAGATAATACAAAGCTAAAAAGTGCTTTAGGAGCAGAAGGGTGAATCTAGAAGGAGCTAACATCTGCTGAGTCTCTTTCATGTAGCAGTGTTTTATTTTTTATCCTATTTAATCCCAGTACCTACCCTGCATGGTTGAATGATCATCTTTCTCCACAGATGGGGAAATGGACTCTCAGAGGCGAAATGACTTGCTGAGTCACACTAATAGTGCTCTAATATTTGGGCTAGTCTGCTAGCATTAGAGCTAGAACTCTAAGATTAAAATACTGTCTGAGTCAAAACCACTACTGCACTTCTGATATTCACCTTCTAGTTGGGAAGAAGGTGGTTGGGTACAAGGGCATTTTCCTTTTATGTATCTAACAGAACGCTGTTAGTCTTTTTTGTTTTTTTATTCTTATGGAGAATTGATACCCTATTAAATCTTTTTAGATGCCACTTCTTCTGCTCAACACTCACCTACTGCTGCTTATCTTTGGATGCCCACACACGCTTCACTGTGTGAGGATTCACAATTTGCTTTCTTAGAGAAATTGTCTTGACCTTCACCTGAAAAGCAGTTGCCACCACCTCTTAAGAATGGCCCATAAATACATTTTAAAAACCCACCCAAATTCCTTCATAAACATGGCCAGGTTAGAGTGTTGTCACTGTGTCAAATGCACAATAATTTTGCTGTCAGCCAGCACGATTTGATGGCTGCCAACAGTAGATGTCCAACAACAAAAAGAAAAAGGACCTAAGTGGCAACAGTTACAGAAGCCAGAGAGAATCCGTCAAAAGGAAGATATGATTTACAGGAGTCAGCTCTCATAAGTAAATTGACCATTTAAAATTATATGCCAATCAAGTTGTTTAAATAAATGAATCCATGGATCCCAACTCCCTTTTTCACATTTTTGTATGCTTTTTAATGCCAGTGCTACACATATACATTTCACAGATGTTTCAATATTTCAATATTTTAGATTAAAGGAAAAATTTTAAGTTAAAATGAGATCATGCTGATTTCTTCCTGACCTTGTTCTTTATCTCCTCCTTCAAGTTTCCATTAGACAAAATTAAATGCAATTACAGAAATTCTACATATTTATCGGGTTACTTTATTTATTGGTTGGTAGCCCCAAGTAACTTTTAGAACGGCATAGAGGAAACCCAAATAACCTCAAAGACAGGGCTGGTTTATTTGTTCAAACAGTCCCAGGTGCTCAAAGCAGTGCCCTCTACCAATTGGTCTTCTCTCTGATCACATTTAGCCTCTGTCTTCCCTGACCCTTTAATTCAACAGGACAGTATGAAGGATGGAACATACGTTATGGAGTCAGGCTGTTCTGGATTTGAATCCAGACACTACCAGTTATTGGTTATGTGAGCTTGATGAGAATTGCTTAATTTCTCTGAGCCTTAGTTTCCACATTTTCAAAGCTGAGGATAGGAACTACCAAGGGTCAACACATATAAAGTGCCTATCCCAGTACTTAATACAGGTAGGCACTTACCAAATGTTAGTTTATACCCCATACCTGATTAACATTAACATTGCTCCCACCCCACTTCCAACTTCAACATATTATTATCACAATGGTGGTTGTCTCCGGATATTATACTACATTCTCCAGGAAACTACATGTTCACTGGAAGTGGGGATAATGCCCAATCTTTTATAAAGATCATATAAGCCCCAGTTGCAGTGATGGAAAATAACCAACATGCATGGCTAACACAAACTTCCAACCAGGTGTAATTTGGGTGTATATATAGGCCAGTGCTTATCAGTATCAATTGAGTGATGATACATTATGTTCAGATGATCTGACAATGGCTGTAATATTTTTCAGTCCTAGTAAGGTATTTTCCAAAATCCAGTAAAAACATAGATTTTTAAACCATTCAAATCAATATATGCTGGGCAGTAACATTTGGAATTGTGCACTCCATGAAGACAGCAGGTAGTCAGTCATTTAAGGAAGCTATTGATTTTTGATCTGTAAGCACATGAGCCCAAGCTATCCTACAGGGCCATTCATGGGTGAAACCACATTATTTAAAAAAAAAAAAAAAAAAAGTTTTATGCTGTCTTGGATGGGGTCCAAGATAAATATGCCTTAGAGCAAATTGCCCCCTGAGTTTCATAGTCTTCCAGATGCAGCATGTTATTTCTCAGTCTTGGAGGTAGTTTCTGAAATGTATGTCAACTGAAAAAATGTTCGCTGATCAATAATATAAAGGTGAGTGTGTCTCGAGGGAAAAGGTCAGACCTTATTCATCTCAGCCATCCTTGCAGATCAGAGCATATCATACTGTGAATTCACTAGGTGCTAAATAGCCATAGATTGAATTGAACTTATTGATCAGTGCTGATATGTTTGAGGGCAGAAAGAATTAACGGACTGAAGAAATACTTTACTTTTCATATTTTAATTTAAAAAGTGATTCTCACAATCTTATTGCAGCTGAGAGTTGGTTGTGAGCACAAGCTGATTTTTCAAAGCTGTGGTACTTCCTATCAGTTAGAAATCTTGTTAATTATATGTGGAAGTTTGGATGTAGTTTTGCATATTTCAGGTCAAATTCCTTCTAAATATTCTTGTCTGTGAATATTTCTCCTCCAAATTCTGTCTTCTTCAGTTTCAAGTAATTTAAAATACAGACAGGGCTTACATCAAGCTACAAAAACATGAACTCTAAGCTGGCATTTGGAAAAGACAGGCTTCTCCATTTATACACCAAAATAAATGGATGATTGAACATCATTCCAAATGGGAGTCATCACCTGTTGTAAAGATTGCTTTAAGTAGTTGAACATCCCATTCAGTGAGCTGGTGAAGTGGTAAATTAGATACATTGCTAATTACTGTGTTGTCAGGTAGCTGTAAACAAAAGCCAAGAGTGAGGAACCAGTTACTTCCTATTGAATTAGCAAAAATGTAAAAAGCTATGATATTCAATGCCAATGTGGCTTTGGTAAAACTGGTGCTCTCAGGCACTGCTAATAGCAACATAAAATGGTACCTTTCTGGAAAGCAATTTAGGAAGCCACAGAAAAATTCCTAGCTCTGATCAAACTTCTGTGATTTTATCCTAAGAAGCTTGTCCAAACATGAAAAAAAGCTACGTGCATGAACATATCCATTGCAGCACACTTTAAACTGGTGAAAATTGAGAAGCAGCAATATGGCGATATGTTTCAGGAAGTTTTGATATATCTATTATATAGAATTTTAATCTCAAGAATGATTATAAAATCAATAGAATATTTAAAATGCTTGGGAAATATCAAACTAAAAAACAAATAAAAATGGTAACATAGCAAGTTGTGTAACAGCAACAACTATGTAACTGAGGCGGGACAGAATAGGGACAAGTCCCAAGGAGGCTTCTTGTGAATATTCAGGCTGAACAGACATTAGACACCTTCTGGATTTGCGGTTAATGAACCCATAATGACTAACACTTACTAGCAGCAGCTTAACCACCCTGCCAATCAGCTTGCCCTTGTTCTGAACCCAGTGGTTTTCTGAACAGGAAACAAAACCGTAAAGACCACAACACATGCACACTAAAAAGGAACCTAGGTGCAAGTGACCAAGAGTAGATCTTCCACACTGGCACTACACCAAAAAGGGCAAATGTAAGGGAAAGTTGACATAGCACATGAGCTTTTCCTTCAGAGCCCCCCACTGCACATGCAAAGAAGCAAAAAGAGCTTGCACCTGCAACAATCACCCAAATCCCCCTTTCTCTCTCCTTTCCTTGAGTATTCCTAATTAAGTTAGAGACCCTCCCTCTCATAGAAATCAAGATATAAGCCCTTTCCCTGAAAAACCATGGCACTTCTCATTTGCAGGGACACCCATGCACTCTTCTGCGTGTACTTTTGCTTTGCAATCAATGTTGAGTGTGAGTGTGACTCTGCCATGAGAGCTTGGAGTTCCTCCCTTGGGAAATCCAAGAACATCATCATAATCTCCATCATCATAATCAGTGCACATAATTCAAAAACAGCAACCAAGGATACTTCAAAAAATGATGACAGTGGCTTTGTTAGAAATAAAGCAGTATAAAAGTATACATAACTTAAAAACATTTTCTATTTCCCAAATATTCCCTGCTGTGGTTATATTTAATAACTTTAAAATACTAAATAAGACATTCAGAGAAGGAAAGTACCTTTTCCTGTTTCTTCCTCCAGTGGGCAATAAACTTTATCAGTGAAGTTTTCCTTAAATGCAACTTGCATTTCTCATGCTATGGCTTAGGTATGTCTTATCTTGCAGAGATAAAACATCCTATCCTCTTTATTTGTTATTTCAGCTAAGGGCACTATAATTGCATGTTAGAGTTTCTTCAGCTCTTTCTCTTTCTCTCTTTTTTTTTTTTTCTTAAAAGATGACCGGAAAGGGGATCTTAACCCTTGACTTGGTGTTGTCAGCACCACACTCTCCCTAGTGAGCCACAGGCTGGCCTCCAGTTCTTTCTCTTGCCTGGAGATTGCATGCAGATATGCCTGGAACAGAAGGTTTAAACTATAACTGTATATATTTAATTTAACAAAGAACTTTCTTTTTCAAGGTGTGTTTGACAATTGACTGGTTATATTTTAATCAAATGGATGGGGCATTATAATTCTAAAATTCTATGGTAGTTTCTAGACTCTGTTTGGGGGGGAGGAGCTTATCATTTTTAGTAAGAAATCACAAAAAAGCCGCACTTAAGATTAAACGAAAGGCATGACCTTTCTTGTACTTGAGAGCCCTTTTCAGCTTCAAGCTAAGTAAACAACTGTTATTCAGCTTTCTTCATGTGATAAAAAATATCAAACTTTTATGGTTGTACATTGGAACTTCTCCAGGTTCCCTCTTTTGAGTTGTGGAAACCTGAGCTATATCTATACAAATATAAAATATACAAGATCTTATTCTTTTGGAATCTTTGGATGTCTCTTTACTTCTGCAGAAAACTTACCTACCAGTGGTGATTAAAGATGTATGCCTCAGTAGTAACAGAGGCACTAATATTATAGTTAAGGACTTTGATTCAAATACTAGATCTTTCACTTACTAGATGTGTACCCTTGGTTAAACAAAAACAAAACAAGATACTTTCATTTTCTACTACTTGTTAGTAAAAGACCACCCAATGAAGATGAATTTTTTAAAACGCCATGATGGGGTTTTTGAAAAATAAACTCTGTGGGGGATAATTGGGTGGGGGACACGGGGTACAAAAGTAATTTGTGGTAATGGGTATGCTGCCTGTATGAATCTGGCCCTCACATTATGGGCATGAGGGGTGACAATTAGCTTTGTATCTCATGAATATTCATAATTAAAAAATTAAAAAATCTTTAATAGAATATAGTTAGCAATATAGTATCATATAATATTATATAAAAATAAAAATAAAAAATAAACTCTGAAGTACTCTATGACATTATATATATGTGTATCTGTGATGATATGTATATATTATAGTACCTGGATCGAAGACATTATACTAAGATGATGGTTATGCAATTGATTGAGCCTAAAATATGCGTCAGTCCCACCGTGAAGCCAGTCACAGATCTTAAACAGCACATCACTTGCTGACCATGAGTTTATGGGGACCATATAAGTCATAGACTTATAGACGCCTTCCCACATTTCTGTCTTGAATAGCATCTATAGAATTACAAGAACCCTTAGCCCAGAGCATATCAACTGTCACACAGTGAATACACATTAGGTACGTTGACATACTCATTCTCTTGGCCCTTGGGGCAGCCAGTCAGGGTTTGGGGATGTGCTGGAGCCCCTGGGAAGACCCCCTCCAGTTGAGAATTGCCTTATCTGTTTATGCCAGAGTGCCGGACAAATAAAATCATTTTCTATGTGTGCATGTAATAGACCGTGCTCTCACTGTAAATCAATTGTGCACTCAAGTAATATGCTCTTTGATTTGTCTTGACTTTTCACACTATTTCTCATTCTAGCTGTTCCTGCTTTGTTGCTTTAAATTATTTATGCTTTTCCCACAAACAGTGCAGCCTTTTCTAAGTGGGTGTCCAAGGACTGGAGCATCTGTTAACGAGCAGCAGGATTCCTGGCAATGTCTGTATCTGCTTGGAGACATCATTAAAATGACCTTAGAACTGTGACCTAGAGATAGTTAAGAGAGAAAGGAAATGTGAAATCCAAGCAGATCTTATTTAGAAAACATAAAAAGAATTTCAGAATAAAATTAAACCTTAAACAAATTATTTTAATCTAATCAAATAGTAAAACAATGTAGATGGAGTTGCCAAACTGACTCAGCCTTGACACTTACATAATGTGTCCATTGGTGTCAGTGGACTTGGGTTGTGAGTGCACCCCACATAGCGGGCATGCCTTGAGGGCCCTGCCTGTCCCTCATGGTTGAGAGAGAAATTGCCCTACATGTCTCAGCTCAAGCTACTTACCAAATTCTCTGGGGTGATATTGGGAAGACTTAATTTTTCCTTCTTAGAAGTGAATTAATCCTGAAAAGACATAGAATTAAGTAGAGGAATGCTTTTAAAAAGCATTAAATTAGCACTAATATTTTAGGTGTATATTTGTGGGTAAACTGTGACTAATTTGGTATTTTAAGTAATGCTTAAGAAATTTTAAATATATTAATTAGATTATTTAATAGATTAGCTTACTGGTTCCAAATTTGAAATGTGAAACGTCATCATTGATTTGGACTTATTTTAGGTAGAAAAGTCTAAGACAATTTTACATAATTTGTAATGAGTCACCATAAATAGAAGTTTACATATTAAATTTATTGTTTATTTAAATGCTTAGGAAGGTTTTGTTTATAAGTCAAAAACTCAAGGAACTTAAAAACTGAAAATATTAAATTTATAAATGTTGCTTAAAATACTGAAGGAAGTTTAAGTTTGCAAATGGGACCAAACAATAATCAAAGGCCACCTTAAAAGAGAATATTGTAGTGTTACTCTATTTATAAATAGAATTTTTAAATTTGTAAAAAGTACTTAAGTGTAAGGGAAAACCAGGTTTTTCCATTTGTTACTTAAATAAATCAAATGTTAATTTTAAAAACCGAAGTTACCCCTGAAAAATTTGGAAAAGTGTTTAGAGATGCAAAAATACTTCTATTGTTGGAAAAATACCATAGTCAAAGGGTTATTAAAACATTCATTGTGAAAGAGAAATCTGTGAAAGTAATTTTCTTAAAAATTGTAAGGTGTTTCATACAAAGTAAATTAATCTTATCATTGCCTTATTATGAAATTAGTGCTTTTATCATTAAAAATGAATATTTAAGATCCACAGTCTCATTGACCTCTCAAGATTTAGAAATAATTATTTTGAACTGAGTTAGAGTTTTTGGTTTTTTTTAACATTGCTCTTAACTTCATAAAGACTGGCAAACTCACAGGACTGAAAGTTTGAGCTCATTTTGGATAAAAATTGGGATCTTCTGTTTAAGCATGAAGGACATCCACTCTCCCTTGTTTATTTCAGGCTCTGTCTCAGACATTTTTAGAATACAGTCATGCATCCACAGAAATATGTTCTGGGAAATGCATCATTGGACAATTTCATCCTGTGCAAACCTCATAGAGTGTACTCACATGCACCTAGATGGAATAGCCTACTACACACCTAGGCTTTATGGTATAGCATATAGTTCCTTGGCTGTAAACTTGTACAACATGTTACTGTACCAAGTACTGTAGGTAATTGTTACACAACGGTAAATATTGGTGTATCTAAACATATCCAAACATGACAAAAGTAATGCATTGCACTAATGTTACCACAGCTATGACATCACAAGACAATAGGAATTTTTCAGCTCTGTTATAATCTTAGGGGACCACTACCATACATGAGGTCCACTGTTGACTGAAACATCATAATGTGCATGACTGAAGAAGGGATAAGTAGTCAAGTTCAGCCTCCCCTATTTGCAGTGAGAAGTGTAAGCTCAGAAATGTTAAGAATCTTAAGCAATGATATACCGTGAGAGGGACAGCATGATGTGGCTGACAGAATTTGGAGTCAGAAACCCTACCAGTTTTTTTTTTTTTTTAACTACATATTTGTTTCCTAATAATAAACACTTAATAAAATTTTTAAATATTTTAACGTGCCTTACATGCATTTATTTCACTTAAACTCCAGAACAACCTAGTGAAGATGGAAAAATTGAGACTTATAGAGGTTCAGACATTTATCCAAAGCCAGAATTAGATAAAATTTATGTCCAGAAGACCTGGTTTTATGACATGGCTTTACCATTTGTTGCCCTGTGACCCTGGGGATTTCTTCTGAATTTTCAGTAAAATCCTGCCAAAGCCAGCTTACCATGTTTTTGTGAGTGGCAAATGAAGACAAGTGTAGGAAAATACTACCTAAAAGTGGCATATTATTAGTTAACAACAGGGTAAGGGCTGGAACCCACTTATCCTGACTCTTAACTCAATGATACTTTGCTGACTAGTTCTCAATCAAGTTTTCTTTACTTTCAAAAGATTTTATTTTCTTTCTTTGCCCACTTTTGCCTACAGTGACCAATATTTATTGAATATGCATCTTGTTCCTGGCACCATGTAAGTATCATACAGGGATAGGTATGTGAAAACTTGGCTGGTGCTATCCAGAGACTTCATGATATAATGAGAAATGAAGAAACAAACTGAAATTCTGATCTTGAATTACCTCCTTCACCTCTCTTCACCTCAGATTTTCCATCTGTAAAATGAGTGATAAATAATACTACCACATGAAAAATCACATAAAGAATTATCACAGTACAGAATAAAAGTAAATAAATACAAATTACATGTAGTGACATGGATGAATCCTAGTAAGAACAATGACTAGAGAACAACATAGAGTGTACTTACACAAACCTACATTACATAGCCGGTTACTACACACCTAGGCTATGTAGTCTAGCCATCATCAAATACACAGTCCATAGTTGACTGAAATGTTGTCATGCAGGCAACTGTTCTGTTGTCTTTAAAGGAAGATAACAAAGTCCAGGCACTAAATAATAAAACCTTCACAATGTCCAGCATCCCATCAAAGATTCTCATGCAAAGCAGCAAGAAAATGTGACTTAAAAACAAAACCACAAAAATAAGTAATCAAAAGAGAGAGTGTGGATTTATGCAAACTAAAGCAAGGAAATGATAGATCTAATATTAGGATCAAGATATCCTTTGAGGGGGTTGGCCTGTTAGCTCACTTGGGAGAACACGTTATGGATAACACCAAGGTCAAAGATTCTGATTCCCCTACCAACCAACCACCAAAAAAAAAAAAAAAAAAAAAAAAAGATAGCCTTTGAGGAAGATACAGTTGAATGAGACAAGAAAGGAACATGTAGATAAGTATGTCACTAGCAATATTCGGTCCTTGGGGTGAGGGTGTTCATTACATTGTTAAAATAAATGGACTGACTGGTTAGCTCAGCTGATTAGAGCGTGATGTTGTAACATCAAGGACAAGGGTTTGGATCCCCATACTGTACTGGCCAGCCACTAAAAAATACAAGGTGCTGTGACTGGATCAGTGATGATGGTACGTCATCAACCAAAGGTTATGATTAACCCAGTTTTATGCATCTGAAGTGCATGAGGTGTGAGAAGTAAAATGGAAAGGGTAGAAAAGAACAGCATGTATGAGGAGGCTGTGGCAGGAAACCATAGAACTTTCTAGAATGTGAAAAAAGGCCAATGTGGCAGACACAGAAAATCAATAAAATGTGTCTCTCAAGGCAGACTCTCACCAACCAATCCCATATAGGCCTTTATTTAAGTAAGAAGGCTTGTTTATTAAATCATGATGTGAAGTGCAATAGTCATAAGGTCTGGAATGTGTAACCTATTTAGAGTCAGAGGAGGGTGGAAAAAGAGTGCATAATAGCACTCAATAAACATTAGTTCACATCCCCTTTATAATTGTATAGTTCTGCGCAAGGCAGTATTAGTGTTTATTTTTCATATGGAGAAATAACAGAGAATAAGCACAATATCAAGGAAAGAACACTTAAAATGAGAATCTTAGCTCTGCCAGTAACTAGCTCTATGATATTTGGCAAATCATTCCCATTGGGCCCCATCTGTAATAGCTGGAGATTGGTGTATTGGAAATTTCCAAATGGAGTTTCATAAAACACAGCGTTCCTTGAGATGTTAATAGGAGTTTAAAGAGAAAGAATTCTGCGATTAAATAAGTTTGGGAAGTGCTGTTGTTATGGACAGTATGTGTCCGCCACCCCCACCCGACCCGCACCAAAAAAAATTCATATGTTCAAGTCTTAACCTCCAGTGTGGATGTATTTTGAGATGGGGCTTGTAAGGAATTAATTAAGTTTAAATGAATTCACAAGTGTGGGGACCTGATCTGATAACATTAGTGTCAATATAAGAAGAAAGCTAAGAGCACTCTGTTGCTCTCTATGTGCCCACCAAGGAAAGGCCACATGAAGACAAAGCAAGAAGGTAGCTGTGTGCAGGCTATGGAGAGAGCCCTCACATAATTGGCCAGCACCTTGATCTTGGACATCTAATCTCTAGAACTGAAGAAAGTAAATTTCTGTTGTTTAAGCCACCCAGCCCATGGTATTTTGTTATGGCATCCTGAGCAGACCAATGCAGTTTTATATATCCCTCCTCTCAGAGATTTCTAATGCACAGTGGCATCTTATATACTCTGAGAAATTCTACAGAAGTTCTACAGTGGAAAAGCCAATCAAACTTTATTTAAGGTACTGTCTTTAAAACTTATTTGTCTGCGACACACCTTTTTATCACCATCTTTTGAAACTGGGCTTGGTAAAGTATCAGTTCTGAAACTAAGATTATTTTAGAAACCTATACTGTATAAAAGATAAATCTAGACTTATACACAAGAATGAGACTCAACTTGCAAAGCAATGAAATGTAAAGGATGTATATAACTGCAGAGACAGCACAGTTAATTGAATAGGTGAAAAACACTATCATTGCTTTGTGTGGAGGTAGCCTCTATTCTTTCAGGACAACTTGAGAACCGTTACCAACAAAAACTCTCCCGATATCTCCATCTGTTCATTCCACAATTATTGAGTGCCTAGTATGGGCCAGGAGTGTTTTAAACACTAGCGTGATAGATGGCACCAATGTGTGTCCGAACAGAGCTCCTCTCGTTGCAAACCTATAATTTGTGCACGTAGCTACTGCCTGAGCAAGAGCACAGCATCTCTGCTGGTCACCAGCAGATGGCAGTAGTAGTCATTACTTGCGCGGCATTTCGGATTTGGAAAATACCACAAATAGAAATAACCTCTTTAACGCAACCTGCAATCAGAACTACTCTGTGGTTGATGTGTGACCTAGGGACAGTTATTTAATTTCTCTGGGGCGAAGTTCCCTATCTGAATAATGGAGATAAGAAAAGCACATATTTCATAAATCGTCTTGAGAATTCAATGAGACAATGCACATACAGTGATCAACATGAAGGAAGGGATCATAAATCTTATTATTACTCAGTATAGTTTATACTGTCCTCATGCCATTTGACAAAATGTCAATTTGCCAAATGATGAATAAAATCAGATGGCTAAAAATAGTATGGTTTCATAGAACAATAACAATATTAGCAATAAAGGAAAAGAAAATCTAAGTAACTAAGGATATAACAAAGGAAGCAATATAACATTAAGGTAATCATTTGAAAGAAAGCAAGAAATAGGGCAGATTTTTTAATTACAGCTTTCCCCACAAGTCACTTTTAGAGTATCTTGGTTGTCTTATAACTCCCTAGCTGCACTAAGTCAAAGTAATTGTTAATTATTTGTAGATTTCTTATTTATCAGAGGAGTAGTTAGCTTACAAATGGAGTCCCTGGCTACATATATGGTGAAGGGCCTTACAGAGCTACTGGAAAGTGAACAGTTTGACTTAAGTTTATTGTGTCTTGGACAAAGGAGACAGTTGTTTCAAGACTTGGACCTCTGGAATGACTCAGTAAAAACTGAGCCAGAATTCAGAATTTAGAAGCCTCAGAGACAGCTTATCTCTGACTTCTTGAAAAGATTTTGGGGGAAAAAATCCAGAGATTGGAGTTGGGGTTGAGGTGGGTAGAAGGACTAGGATCCTTTTATATGCCTTTGAGAACTGCTTGAACAGCAAAGATTCCCAAAACAGAGACAACTATTTCTAGAGATAATCTAGGTTTGCAAATATAAGTGTTTATTGAACGAATTCGTCCATATGGGGATGATTAGAATGTTTCTGGGCATAGATGATTTCAGTACAGTCTCAAGAGCTCAGCTGAAGAGGCAAACTGTGTTTTCATTTGTAATCCAACACATCCCACACTTTTGTTTAGGAAAAATAATGATGGCTCACAAGAAAGGATACACTTTTGGGGACATTTCCATGTCTGAACTGATGAGCAATTGAGCAATAATAATCTCATTTTTATGAAAATTCATGTGATGGAATTGAACAAAGGGAGAGTAGAAGATAATGCTGATGAAATATGCCAAGGGTTTAGCATCATTAAATGGCAGCTATTATTGTTATTTTTACTTATCATTTCACTGGATTTTTTAATTAGCGAATTTGGAAAGATTTTATAAATTGCTATCTTTTCCTTTTAACTTGACTTACTTCTTTTTCATACCAACGTTATTGTGATAGCAAAATTCTAAAATGACCCTGCCCTTGTATATTGCTTTTCCTAAGAGTGTGGAAGGGACCTGTAAACATGATGTGATCTCCTGTGGTTAGGTTATGTCACATACAGCAACTGACCTTAAGAACACGTATAGTCTTGTGGCAAAAGAGATTTGAAGCATGAGAGGGATTTGATGCTAGAGAGATTCTAGCTATGCTGGCTTTGACAGTGGAGTGGGCCATATGCCAAGGAATGTGAGCAGGTTCTAGTAGCTGAGAATGGGCTCTGGCTGACAGCCAGCAAGGAAATAAGAGACCTCCATCCCATAACTACAAGGAACTAAAATTCTGTTAACATCCTAAATGGCCTTAGAAGTAGATTCTACTTAAGACCCTTCAGAAATGAAAATTTCTGGTACTGTATTATAAAATTCTGAGGGTTCTTTTATCTTCTCTCATTTCTAAAAACAGAATCTCCATGGATCCTTTAGTTTTCCTGGGTGCAATGTTTTCTTTTATCTCGCTGGTGATATTAATTATAGATATTTTTATCAACCTTCTGGTAATATAACCTACAGACAACAAAACACAGTCATTGTTGGTGTACCTACAATGAGGTTAGATAAATGTTGTAACCTGTTACCACAAATCACAGTCAAGGCATAGAACATTTTCATCTCTACAAATTGTTCCCTTGTGCCTCTTCTCAGTCAATCACCCCCAGCTCCAGGCCCCAAGTAACAGCTGATCTGTTTTTCTGTCACTATAGACTAGATTTGTCTTTTCTGGAACTTTACATAAATGGTACCATTCAGTACATGCTCTTTTGTGTCTGGATTGTTTTGCTCAGTATAATGTTTTTGAGATTCATCCATGTTGTTGCATGTAACAATAATTCATTCCCTTTTACTGCTGACTACTTTTTCATTGTATGAATATACTAAATTCACTTATCCATTAGTCTGTTGTGTATTTTTTGTTTGATTCCAGTTTGGGGCTATTATAAATAAACATTCATACATAAGTCTTTGAGTGGACATATGTTTTTATTTTACTTAGGTAAATTTATAGAAGCCAATTACAAGGTTGTATGATAAATATCTAGTTAGCTTTGTAAGAAACTGCCTGAATATTTTCAAAATAATTATGTCATTTTACACTCCTACCAACAACTGTAGGAGCATTCCAGTTACTCCACATCTTCACCAACAGCTTTTTTAATTTTAGCCATTCTAGTGGATGTGATGGTACCTCAGTATGGTATTACTTAGCATTTCTGTGATGACTAATGGTATGGAGAACCTTCTCCTGTGCTCACTGGTCATCTGTGTATTTTCTTTGGGGAAATGTCTATTCAAATGTTTTGCTTATTTTTATTGTTGAGTTGTAAGAGTTCTTTGTACATTCCATAAACCATCCTTTGTCAAATGTATGTATTGAGAAATTTTTCTCCCTTTTCATTTTAACAGTGTCATTCAAAAGGCAGTAGTTTTTAATTTTGATGAAGTTCAATTTATCAATTTTTTTCTTTTATGGTTTGTGCTTTTTTGGCTACCCCCAAGCCATGAAGATTTTCTACCATGTTGTTATCTAAAAGTCTTATGACTTTAATTTCTACATTTAATTTTTGATCCATTGAGTTAATATTTGTTATGGCAGAAGCTAAAGGTCAAAGATCATTGTCTTCCATGTGGATAGCTAGTTATTCCAGGAGCATTCCTTGAAGACATTACTCTTTCTCATTGAATTACCTTGGCACCTTTAAAAAAATTCAATAGATCACATATGTGTGGGTCTGTTTCTATAGTCTGAAGGTAGATCAAAGACAAAATGCCCACCAAAATGAGAAAGTATCTTGAGACCAAAAAGCAAAGTAGGTACTCCATGCAGTGAAGGAAACAATTGTAATTAAGACAGGAATTTACTTGGAGAGTACTGGATCAGGCAGGTGGCAACCCAGGAGCAATTACTCCATGCCACCTCCTGGTCGAGTCCAAGTTTATATAGGTAGTCCATCCAAAGCAGTGGAAAAAGCCACGAAGCAATTACTAAGACACAAGCTAACGTCACTACTTACAACAGTGATTATTATTTTTGGTCGTCTTTTGATAGAGGTAGCTGGACTGGCTGTTACCATACCAGTACTTAAACATTAGGTCCCTTCTTTACAGTCAGCAAGCCATTTCTACCTACTGTTCTAACTGCCTTATCCCTAGTTACTGCATAGCTTCTGTGGGCAGCTCTCATACACAAAGGACATAGCAAGTGATGAGGGCTTTCAAGATGGAGTAAATTATGCTCACAGTCTCATATTGTACTTTCTGTTCTGTTCTGCTGATCTGTAAGTCTATTCTTATGTCAATATCACACTTCTTAATTATAATAGTTTTATAGTAAGTCTCAAATTTAGGTACTACAAATTGTACAACTTTGTTCTTTTTCAAAATTGCTTGGATTTCTATATGAATTTTATTATCATCGTGCTAACGTCTACAGAAAATCCTCTTGTATTATTATTGGGATTTCATTAACATCTCTAACTCAATTGGAGGAGAATAGACATCTTAACCATATTGAATCTTATAATCCATGGAAATTGGAATATTCTCCAACTATTTCAATCTTTTTTATATTCTCTTAGCAATGTTTTATAGTTTTCATTGTACATGTTTCGCTTCTATTTCATTAAATTTATCCCTAAGTATTTAATATTTTTGATGCATTGTAAATGATATTTTTAAAATTTCAATTTCCAATTTTTCATTGTTGGTATGTGGAAATACAATTCATTTTATATTAACCTTGTGTCCTGCAATCTTGCTAAACTTACTTATTATTTTTGGTAGTTTTTTTGTTTGTTTGGTTGGTTTTTTAGAAATTTGCTTAGGATTTTCTATGTATACAATCATAGCACCTTCAAATAAGACAGCTTTTGCTTCCTTTTTGATCACGATACCTTTCATTTCTTTTTCTTGCCTTATTAGAATGGCTAAGAGTTCTAGCATAATATCGAATATAAGTAGAAAGAATAGATATCCTTGTCTTTTTCCTGATTTCAGGGGGAATGTATTTAGTTTCTCATCATTAAATAGTACATCAGTCATAGATTTTTCATAGGTTCATTTTATTAAGTTGAGGAAATTCCCTTCTATTCTAGTTTTCTGGGAGTGTTCTTTTTATTATGAGTGGGTGTTAAATTTTGTCTTATGATTGTCTGTGTGTGTATGTGCATTTATTGGAATAACTGATGTGATTGTTTCTCCTTTATGGGAAGATTTTTAGTTTCAAATTCAAGTTTCATTAATGGATATAGGGTTTTTCAGATTTTTCTATTTGTTCTTGAGTCACTTTTGACAATTTTTGTCTTTCAAGGAATTTGTATGTTTCACCTAAACTGTCAAATTTACTGGCATAAAGTTATTCCTAATAACGCTTTATTATCCTTTTTACTGTTTGTAGTGATGTCCCCTCTTTCTTTCCTAATGTTAGTCATTTGTGTCTTCTATCTTTTTATTTTGATTAGTCAACCAAGGGTTGTATTGAACTTAATGTTTTTTTCCTCAAAGACCTACATTAGATTTTACTGATTTTTAAAAATTATTTGTCTATTTTAAGTTTCATTGATTTCTACTCGGATCTGTATTATTTTCTTCCTTCTTCATATATCAGGTTTTATTTTTTCCTCTTTTTCTAATTTCTTAAAACCTCCACTGAATTCCCAGGATGAGAACAGATGACTACTCATGTTGGCTGGTCAGAACTCAAATATCTCTCTGTCCTGTGTGAGCTCTGAAAATAGTTCATCTTACAACTCTCCAGTTGTTTTTTGTCTGACCTTGTGGAGTCTCACCCTATAAATGTCTGGTCTAATACTCAGCCAATACTGAAGGGGACCTCTCTGCAGATTTCTGGAACTCTTTTCAGCACAGCTTCCTCTTCCTTAGAACTCACGATATTCAGCTACCTCAGCCTCTCCAAACTTTATATTTCCTTGACTCAGAGGAGTCTGTTTAGAATCCTCCTCCTTATATCCTGCATGTGGTTATTTCCAGAAAGAAATGGGGGGCAATCATAGTAGTCACTTCGTTTTCCTTCTTTTAGGGATTACAGTCCTGTCCTACCTGATGTGCAATGTTTGAAAAATGGGAGGTTTTTTGTATGGTTTTTTTTTTGTTGTTGTTGTTAATATTCTGTATAGTTTACTAGCTTTTGATGAGAGGAAATGTTCAATTTTTGTTTTTCCATCATAGCCAGAGGCAGAATTTCCCTCACTACAAATTCTTTTTTTTTTTTTTTTTGGCAGCTGGCTGGTATGGGGATCAGAACCCTTGACCTTGGTGTTATAACTCTTTGCTCTAACCAACTGAGAGCTAACTGGCTAGCCGAAATTCTTAAGATTTTTCTTTTCCTCCCATGCTCTTCTATGTCTCTTGTTGGGGTTTGTTTGTTTTGGTGTCTAGCTTTCACGATAGAGGCTTTTCTCAAATGTCAGTGCTCCTTGGATGTCCATATTTAACAGTGAGGTGTAAAGGTGATCTGAAGCTGTACTGAATGGGCAGGGCTGGTCAACTTGTGGGTCTCAATTTAGGGGGAAAGTTGGGGAATTGGCCTTTTAATTGGCTAGTCTCCATATGTTAGTAACTCACAGGCTTTTTTTTTTTTTCCCTTTGTTTCCACATCAGAGAAGACTCACAGTCTTTTCATTCAAGGATGATGAATAACCTACGTGAGGAATTCTCCAGTCCTCTGCCTCAGATTATAAAACTTGCTGTTAGACTTCTGATAACTAAAAAGAGAAAGAATTTGTGAGGGGTTTATATTTAGAAGGTAGATTTTCTCTGAATTCTCCCCTTTTTGGTATGGTATGGCTTCTCACTTTCACTCTCTGTTGTTCCAAGACTAGGTCCCTTTTGATTCAACCTTACCAAAGACACAACCTCCAGTCTTAGGCAGCTATCTAGGGATGCAGTTGACTGGCTGTGTGATGTAGGGGAGGGAATCTGTGGAGCGTCTATTCCTTTAATGTCTTTACCAATTCTCTTGGATTTCATTCCTCTCATTCTGCATTTCTGCAATCAGAGATAATGTATGTTTCTAGTTTCTAAGATTTTTCTTGGGTTCTGTTATAGAAATTAACTGGGTTTTTATTCACTTTCTCCCTGAAGGCTTAGAGTTTCATCTTTCTCTAGTCTGCTAAGCCAATGGCTATTCTTCCATTAGTTTTCTGTTTCCAAAATGTTAAATTTTCTTGTTTGCTATTTTCTTTGTCCGTGTTTCTTGTGTCTCCTATTTTCTTTGTCCATGTGGCTTTATACATTTTTATATAAATTAATAGGCATTTTTAAGAGCAGTTTTACATTTACAGAAAAATTAAGCAGAATGTAGAGACTTCCCATATGCCCCTCCCCTTTCCCCCTATTATTAACATTTTGCAGTAGTGTGGTATATTTGTTACAATTGATGAGCCAATATTGATACAACATTATTAACTAAAGTCCACAGTTTCCATTAGGGACTTCATGCATTTTTTATTCTTCTACTTTCATTGGGAAGAAGCAGAGATAAATACAAGTATTAAATCCTCTAGGGTTAACGGGAAGTCCTTTATGTACCCTTTGGCTGCTCACATACCTTTCTGTTTTCTCCTGCACCACAAATTCTGGAGTCATCTGTACACCTTTTCTTTTTCCTCACCTTTTTCATCTCCTAATCACTCTTCAACACATTGCAATTTGTCTTCTTCCCCATCATTCAACTAAAACCTATCTTTCCAAAGAAAACAATACCACCCTTATTGCTAAATTCAAGTGATAAATATTATTCCTTATCACATTTAACTTTTTAGCAGCACAGGACACTGTTCACCATTTCTTCTTTCTTGAAATATTATTTTTTTTCTGTCTTCACAACTTGACATCTAAACTTCCTGGTTTCCTACTACTTCTCTGCTGGTTGGTCCTTCACTGTCTCTATAGTAGTCACTTTCTAAGGTGGCCCCCAATGATCCCTGCTTCTTGATATTCACATTCTGTGTAGTCACCTTATGCATTGACCTGAATTGATCTGTGTCACTAGTAGAATAGCGCAGATGTGATGGTTTGTCATTTCAAAGATTAAGTTATACAAGACATTGCATTTTCTGTCCGGGTCTCTCCCTCTTTCTCTCCTCCTAGACTGCTACCTGAGGATTCCATGAAGTGTCTGTATAATTCACCATTACATCATCGGGCAAATAGTAAGTGCTCAACTTACTTGATGAGTAAATTTGGGAAATGTTCTCCTTTTAGTGTGCTCTCTCTCCTCCACCTATTAATTTCTATAGCAATTTCTGAACACATTTTGACACCAAGCACATTTTGCATTTACTTTATTATTTTCTAAAAGGGTTCTGCTCAATGGAGCCTTCTGAAAGGGCTCAATTAATTCACCTCCTACTATGAGGCTGGCACTGGGCTAATTGCCAGGCAATCAAAGATCACCTTTGTCTTCCTCCTAGAGAAGGAGCTCTTTGTGGGTGGTTGGGGCCAAGCTCTGGTCAATTGTACAAGCTCTGGTCACTTGGAACCTAGTCCAGGAGGCTGGTAGAGTGGCATAAAAAGTGTAGTAAAATGAATCTTGACCTGGAAATCTCAGATTCTGTGTTCAATCTTTTTTTTTTTTTTTTCTTTTTTTGGCAGCTGGCACAAGGATCTGAACTTGTGACCTTGGTGTTATAAGGCTGCACTTTAACCAACTGAACTAACCAGCCAGCCCTATGTTCAGTCTTTAACTCTTAAGAGCTATGTGACTTTGGGCAAATCATCCACAAATCTGAACTTCTTTTCTCATTGTGATAAAGCTATAGTAGTTACACTTTCTAACTCCATGAGTCACTGGGTAGCTCAAATATACCAAACCCTTACTTTCTCACTTGTCTGAGGTCATTCATTGTCAGATGCACTATCGATTTGATAACAGATTTTGTACTTGTGCTGGGGGTGGGGTGTGAGAAGCATAATGTTGTCTACGCCAATTGAAAAAGGCATTCTGTTTTCATTAAATTAAAATGAGAAAAAGTGCTTTTTGAATCAAGGAAATACAGTATCTGTGGAAGTGCTCATGTTCTGAAACTGGAAAACCATTGCCTAACTGTGGGCTCTGATTATGGCACACTCAGATGTTCTGAATTAATAACTGAGTTGATTTTCTTCTTTCTTGCTCAGTGGTATCTATTAAGGATTTGCTTTGTTTTATTATCTTGAAAAATTTCAAACATACACAAAAGTGAAAGCAATGAACTTCCATGTACTCATTATCCAGATGAAATGAAAATCAACACAGGGCCACTCTAGTTTTTTCTGCTTTCCCCTCCAATACCCCCCGTCTCTCTCCCCGTCTCCAATATGAACTATTTTAAGTACTTTAAGGTAGTATTGTTTAATAGCCATTTCCCTCTCACTGTTTTCTAATCAGAGATATACTGTTATTTTAATAGATGTTTGCCAGTTTAGTTTGCATTGCATACTTCTCTTGAAAGGTCTACATTAATCCAGTTGAGAAATAAACTCTTTTTAAAGAGGCCCCTTAATCAATGGTAGTTACTAAGGATGAGAAGTTAGTTTAAAACATTACTTGAGAAGTGAAATGCTGTTGGTTCTCATATTTTTGAATACCTTCCAATTTTAAAACCAGTTCAGTGCAGTAGGCAAGATCAGAAAGAAACTGACCTAGTTAAGTTTGTGGGCTTTTTTGTTGTTGTTAGCTTCTGATTTCTTTTTTGTTTGTTTTGTCTTCATAGGTTTAATCACTATGTGAAATGATTCTAATGACAGTGAATTTATAGAGGCATTAAGTATTTTCAGCACTTTTTTCTATTCAGAGAGTATTTTCTTGCCATAATGCATTACAAAATATACTATATAGATATGAATGTATGCCCATGAACTTAAAATAAACATGCATGCATAATAATCCAAAATAATTTTGTCACTCAGTATATGTTACGTTTCTTGCCACTGTGCTTAACATTTTATTTTATTTTTTGGCAGCTGGCTGGTATAGGGGTCTGGGATCCCAACCCTTATCTTGGTGTTACAACACTGTGCTCTAACCAACTGAGCTAAGTATTTTAAAAGTGCAAAGGCAGGAGGGAATCTCTGAAAAAAAATTTTGTCTTACTTTCTGAGTAATAGGTTTTAGACTATTAGTACTTAAACACAGCCACATATAAATATTTACTTAGATGAAGCTATGGTGAATCACATACGTAATGGCAATCAGTTTTATGTAGTGGTTTGACCATTCTCCTAATCAAGACTACATAAGCAGGAATGAACTAAAAAGTGTGGAAGTTGGAGGCAAGGTACAGCGAGGAAGGTTTTAACGCTTTTTTTTTTTCTTTTTTTTTCAGCGTTAGGAGGGGTGGGCAGATCCTCAGTCAACAAACACACATTTCAGAGTGTGAACTACATTTTCTAAGCTGGCACCATGGCTGTACTGTGCTGGGGATGTTTAACTGCTTGTTGGGTTTTACGGCTTTATAAGCAATGTTCCTTGGAGCTCTCTACTTGCTATTCTGAGACATATTTGAGTTTGGCACCCAAGAAGGTAAATGACTTTGATTTCCAAAACCAGTCACTTATTTTTAAGTGTTGTGGTAGGAAATTTATTTGAATCCACCACTTCAGAGGTGCAAGAGCCAGTGAGGACCCTGCTGCAGTGAAAAGAATTCTTTTATTGAGACCCCAGCTTGCTTTAAAAGAATCCAAGGAGTACTGAATTCCAGGACTGCCATACAGTCTTCCTTTTATTCTTTCCACCACCCCAGGCCACAGGAAAAAAAATAAAATAAATAAATCTTTGTTCTTATTTTCACAAGTTACCACATGGTTTGGAACCTTCAGCACTATTTCTGAAACTCATTGGTATCTGCCAAAAAAGTTCTCTTTAACACACACAGTTCAATGAAAGACAGTTGTGAGATGTTAATTTCCACCTACTGCAGAAAAGAAGACATTTAATGCATTAAGGAAATACATAGCTTAAAGAAATGGCAAACTTTTGAGACAAACGGTTGGGGGCCTGAGGCACAAAGCTCCAAAATCAATGCGTATTGAACCCCTACTTTGCACAAGGTTGTTGAGGAGGTTCAAAAGTCTAAAATAAAGTCCTACAAATGACCTACTGTCTAGCTGGGCTGAAATAACCCAAACTCAGGGAACAATGCAAGAGTTAAACAGTAAAACTAGACAAATACATATGCAATGAAACAAGGCACTGTATGGTTGAACTTACACAAGAGTGTTTCAGGCAATATAGTCTGGTGGTTTAGGGATCACAGCGATCTGAACACCCCTGACAAATCTTCACAAAGAAGGTGCACATTGGGATGGGTTTGCAGACATAGATAAGAATCAGATAACCTTAAGGGCAAAAAAGGAAGTAAATAGTCTGGTTGTAAGAGAGGGGATTGGGAAGGGTTGGAAGAGTGGGAAAAGACCAGATTGGTAAATGCCTTAATGGTAATAACTGGTCGGGTGTTTGAAGCAATTATTCTTAAGGACTCAAGGTCAATAGCACTGTTTAAAACTAGACTACCTAATGCGTGGGATCCCCTTTCCTTTTCTTTCTCCCTTCTTTCCGTCCTTTAAAAACGGAACCTGATTCACAGTCAAGGTCATTCCCAGCCGGTAGGCGATAAGGAAGCGAATAAGGCACAAAGTATTTTTGGCCCAGAAGTTCCTTCTGGGGGTGGAGCTCGGAAGTCGGAGGGAGTTGGGCCAGGTAGGACGATACCTACCAGGAGGCTTATTCCGGCTGCTGAGAATAAGGCTCAGCTCCCCGCAAATGCCCGGAGGGTAAAACAGGCTCAGCCGCGAGCGAAAAGCATTTTCCCAGGCGCTCTCACAGTTCAAATGCCACATTGTAAACGGCGGCTGCAGAGCCCCGCGGCGCACACACAAAAAAGTGTCTTCTCACCATATGGTTAGTGTTTACAGGTTTCGTCTAGCTCTTGCTCGCCAGAACTAGAAAATTAATAACACTGACGAAATGATATGTCACAGGGAGGGCTGAAAAAGAAGCGCGTAAAAGGGTCCCAGAAAGAACCAGCTCCTGTGCAGACAGCTCCGCCACATCTGCGTGAATCTGCGGTCTCGCGCCCTCTGGGTCCCTCGGCCCACCCCCAGGTGGGGACGGGGACTGGGGAAGCCCTGGCCCACCCGGCTCTCCTTCGCAGCCAGCAGATGGCTCCCGGGCTCGCTCTCTCCCCGCTCCCTCGCCCCCTCTCCAGACGCAGGGCTTGTGCAGTTTGGGAGGGAGGCTGCGAGGAGGGGCGCCGTGCCCGCCGCCGCCACCGCAGCTCCGCGCAGCGTCTCTCCCGGGGGGTGCGCCCCGCGCCGGGGACTCAGCGCCCGGGCCCCGGAGGCCGGCCTGGGAGCGGTGCGGAGGCCGGCTCTCGCGAGGTGAGGAAGGAACGCAGCAGCAGCAGCAGCAGGAGGAGGAGGAGAAGGAGGGAGGGCCGGAGCCCGGCGGGAGGGCGAGCAAAGCCTCCTCCCCCGCCCGGCGCCGCTCTCCCCGCCCTCTCCCCACGCCTTCCGCTTTCACCTAGGGCCGTAGGTGCGGCGCGGAGGCCGGGCGGGAGCTGGCGCCGGCCGGAGCCGCGCCGGGAGAAGCGAGCCGGGAGGAGGAGCAGGCGCCCAGCCGCCCCGCGCCCGCTCGGAGCCCTGCGCGCCCCGGGTTCCGCCGCCGGCAACTGCGAGGAGGCGTCATGTAGCAGCAGCAGCAGCAGCAGCAAACCCACCTCGGATTTGCAACTCTTTTTTTTTTTTTTTTTGGTGGGGCTGGGGGCGCGGCAACATCGTACCTCCACTCCCCTTTTCGTGCCCACTCCCATTTGCAAGCTGCATCTGCCGCACTAAAAAAAAAAATCAAAAAATCAAAAAATCAAGGGCTTCGGGGGAAGGAGGGGGCTCGTAAATCAGAGTTGGACCTGCAGTACCCCCGACACCTAGAGGGCAATCATGACCGACGAGAGCTCCGACGTTCCCAGGGAGTTGATAGGTAAGATTCTTGCGGTTGTTGATTTTCCATCTTCCTCTGCGTGCCCCGCACCTCCACCTCCCATCCCTCCCCTGCCTTTCTCAGGTCCCGCCAAGTCTCGGCGCTCTTTAGGTCGGAATGGTGTTGGGCAGGGTCGCTGGGGGGCGCCGGGAAGTTTGCTCCCATCGGACCTCCTGAAGAGCCAAGATTGGAGCGGGAAAGCGTGGGGAGGAATGGTGAGCCCCTGGAGGGGTCTCCGCTGGTTCAGGCGCCTCCTCCCGCCCTGCCTTGGGGGTCCAGGTTGGCGGGAGAGGGGTGCGGGCTGCCTCAGTCTTGGGACTGCTGCAAGTGTGGGGCTCCCAGCCCACTGCCCTAAACTCGGGAAAAGTCCGGGAAAGCCTAGTAGAAGGACAGTTGGCGAGCACACAGTAGGTCGTCCCCGGCACGTGTCAGTCATCCTCCAGAAAAGGCCTTGCAGGAGATGCCCCTCTGACATACAGACTTGGGGGAGGGGGCGCTAATCTCCTATAACGACTGGGCCTGGCAAGGCGTGGCTTGGTGTAGCGAGCTGGGAACGAAAGGGTTACAGGGCTGACGCAAACTCGGGCCAGGAAATTGAGGGTTAATGATAAAAGCTTTATTTTAATAATGATTAACTTACAAATCCTCCCTACCCCGGATCTCGTAGGGAACCAGTGTGAGGTACCCTGTGCAAGGTGACCCATTGTTTGAGTCCCTTGAGGTTTTTCTTGGGGGGAGAGGGGGCCTGGATTTTAAGTTTTGGGATTTAACTTAATTTTCTGGAGGGTTAAAATGGCAGAGCTAAAATAGGATGGGGGAGTGTTCTGAAAACCTAACATTTAAGCTTGTGTGTGCGCGTGCATGTGTGGTGTTGTTTTGTGACAGGTATGTGTGTCTGCATGCGGGTGTGTTTTGAGCCCCAGTGACCTATATTCCCTACTGTACCATCCTTGGTACACTGCACAGCCTGCAGCTCAGAAAGACGATGTTTAATCGGTGCTGACAAGAGGAAGTTCTAATCACCCATTTATCTCCATATGTGGAATCTGCCCCTCTGTTGATCGTTTTATCCATACTACTCAGAGGAATTTGTGTGTGTCCTTCCATAAGTGATTGTTAACTCAGCAGGTGAAACTTGATGGAAAGAAACTGTTGCTAGGTTTGTATGGCAGCCTCTGCTTTCGTTGAATTAAATACCAAAAACCTGACTGTCTACCAGAATTTAGAGTCTGGAGTTATTCACACACAATCACACGAACTCCTGGCCCTCTCCTTCTCCAACCCTGTGGAGTCTGCTCCTGAGATAATCAGCGTTTGCTGGAGTGAGGGACCCGTCCTGGTCTAGGAGGCTGAGACTTTACAACATCCCACCAGAAAAAAGAAACGAATGCCAGAGGCTCTGTGGTTGCCTGCAGAGGCCCTGAGTTTAGGGGAGGGCTTGCCTGGCTGGTCAGAGGGTAAGGATAATTAAAGAGGATGGCAGACTTTTCATTTGTGTTAATGAGTTGTCCTTGAGCTTGGTAATGGGACGTTTAGGTGATCACTTAGGCCTAAAAAAGGGTGAAAGATGGAGTGGAGATAAGGTATCTGGTTGATATTGATGGTTCTCAAAATAAATATTTTCGCATATTTTAAAAGGTGAATTTGATCCTTATGTTGAAATGGAATTTTTGTGTTTATTGAGTATTGCCTATCTCATACATCTCTCAACTGAGTGACACACACTTTTGTTATATGCCTGATAAGATTTTTCTGGGCCTTTAAAGGTCTAGTTAGGCCGGGATAGGGGAAATTCCTGCACCTGCTTTCCTCTCTAATTTCAGGTGCTCACAAGAGTTCTGCTCTGGTCAATTCAGAATGGCGACCATGTGAAACACCTCAATGTAATCCTTATGCTAATCCCCCAAGGCATTTAAAAACTGTATCTTTGTGATTATTAAAATAATACAGGCTTTTTGTAGAGAAATTTAAAAGCCGAGAAGAATAAGAAGGCTATATGTCATCGGTATGAACACTGAGAGATAACTACTTTTAATCTTTTGGGATGTGACTTCCCAGTCTCTTTCCATGTGGATATATTCTTAAGTCAATTTCAGGTGCCCATTTCCCACAATTCCTTTTTAGGGGAATGAGGAGTAGCTTGTACTTGTTTCCAATTCTAAGACAGGAGCTGCATAGAGAACTCCCAGTGCAGTGAGCTCCCCCACATGTTCCCTTGCCCCAAACATTCCACCTCATTGCTGTTCCTTGAACAGGCTGTGCTTTCTTATGTTTGCATGCCGTTCTCTATGCTAACAATATCCCTTTCTCCCCTTCTTCACTCTGACCTAACTCATTGGCTCTAAACCTTCATGATGGTGTGTTCTCAATAAGAAAATTTTGATCACCCCTTAATAAACATATATTTATTTGTTAAACCCTGTAGCATACTTCATTGAGTGTGTGTAATCTAAAACAAACAAGCACACATTGCCCATAGAAGCAAAAATTCTATTTTCTTTGTGCATCTCAGTGAATTGTATTGTACACTTCACTTTGGAAACCAGTGGTCTATTTCTTACACTTTTAAGATTCAGCTCAGGGGTTCCCTCCTCCCTGAAACCCTCGTGTGTTTCCTAATCTATGATCCCGAGTACTGTGTACAGATTTGTTAATGGCATCCTCGTGGCCTCCACTAGATTGTATACTCCTGTGAAAGGCAGCATTCACCCCTATCCAGCACCTAGTTGAGTACCTGGCACACAGAGATACTCCCATATCTGAATAAACCAAAATGATTATGATACCAAATACAGAGTTATGGGAGCCTAAAGGAGTGAACTATATTTTGAAGGATAAGTAGAACATAATCTGGAGGCGAATAGGGAAAGGGAATCCCAGGAAAGAGTAATGTATAAAAAATCCTGGGGGTATGAAAGATGAAGATGTTATTGATGATTGATCCTTAGCTATGTGCTGAGAAATTAAGCTGAAAAACTTTGAATGGCATGCTATGAGGTTTAAGTTCATTCAGAAATGACTGTGACTCATACCAGCAGTGATGTGATCAGACTTGTGGTTTTGCAGGGGTCACTGCAGTTGTTATGGAGTTGACGGTGGGCTGATAGGTTGGAGGCCATGGACTTAGTCTTGGTGAGAGATTCTGAGGCTCTTAATGCAGAGTCATGTCCATGGGGACAGGAGGTAGATTTTAGGAGACTTGCTGACTGACTCCCTACCTGAGAGAAAGAAGTTAGAGATAAGCAAGGTTTCTAGCTTCATTAGTGTCCAGAGGAGGAGATAATGAGTTTGATTTGGGATATGTTCAGTTTAGGATACTCAAGGGAGTCGTAGGAAAACTTTCCCACCACCACCTGAATTTTCAAATCTCCTTTTCTGATTCCTCCTTTTCCATTGCCTTTGACCACCCTTTGGGGTGCTGTGCTGTGATGATTTTGGAAGGCCAGATGGCTGGGAGTGCCCTTCTCTGGCTGAACCGTTTGGTCCAGTTCTGTTTCTTTGCTGTATTTCCCAACCTTCATTTTAAGGCACTTGAACATGATCATACTGTATTTGTATGGCATTGTGGTGAACCTAGAGGTTGCTGGGGGCCAGAGGTAACCATCCAAGGGCTGAGGGAGTTATGATTCCTATCGTGTTATGTATGGTCTTTGCAATATAGTGCTCCGTTATACTGCCCTATTGCTCTATTTTTTTGTTTGTGTATCCTTTTTTCCCAGAAAGATTATGTCATGCCTTGCATGGGCTAGTATTATGCCATATGCTTTTTTTAATATTTGCCTCAGCATCTGAGCACACAGTACAAGGCACAATGCAGGTGTTCCTTAAATACCTGATAGCTGATAACAATCAGTCCTGTTAAACACGTAAATAAAAAAGACAACAACAATAAAAACAACTAAACACACTTCTCCAAATATTCTCTCCTCCCCAGTGCTTTTTTAAATTAATCAAGGAATAATGCAGCTATTTCCTTCTTTCAGAAAGCATAAAGGATGTTATTGGCAGAAAGATAAAAATTGCAGTGAAGAAGAAAATAAAGTTGGAAGTTAAGGGAGACAAAGTAGAAAACAAAGTGCTGGTAAGTTTTACTATTTATTTTCATTAAAATGTTTAGAAGTGAAAGTGTCTTCTCTCCATCATTTTGATTGCTCATTTTTTATGCAGCACTAGTTCTGGTATTTCATATTTTGTTCAAAAGGTCTGATGACCATTTTGTCTTAGATTAATTGAAATATTCTTTGTTGAAAGTTATGTCACCTATATTTAGGTCATCTCCTAGACCCTATTTTCATATTATTCAAAGTTTTATTTTAAATGGAACTTATTATCTTTGATGTTGTAGCTGATTATATAACTTTATTTATAAGGTCTTATGGAGGAGTTTAAAAAATTCATTTCATATTTGTTTACTTATTTAATTAAATTTTCTGAAAGGTTATATCTGAGTCCATCTAAGGGATGATGGCCTGAGAATGAACAAAGCATTTGTCATTTTAAGTATGTTTTTGGTGTTTTGGAGGGAAGTGCTTGCTGGAGGCGGTATCTGCTAGTGCTGGGATTGGACTTGGAGTTCCCTCCAGTCTGTGAGAGGAGTTGCTGGGGGCTAATGGATTGGACCGTGCTGGGCACAAGTTCTCAGGGAGTCATAAATGACCGAGTTGTGCCTTTTGAAAGGTGAAAAGTATTTTGCGGTATTTTAATGGTTTCTAGATTGAAATTGTGGCAAACCTAAATTTAAGCTTTGGTGGAGAGAATATTTTGTTGGACAGAATATTCTGTTTAACTTTTTATCATGGAACACTTCAAACATATGCCAAAATAGAGAATAGAATATTGAACCCTGTGTATTTGTCATCCAGTTTCAACAATTTTTGGTGTTTTGCCAGTATTTGTCTTATTTGTTCCCCCGCCCCCCAACCACCGTTTTCTTTTTCTTGGAATGTTTTAAAAACAAATCCCAAGCATATATCATTGAAAGAGAATATTTTTAATATTCCCTTTCTTCAGCTGAAGTTGCCACAGGATTTGAAGTGTCTTTCTGATAACTGACTTGAGAATCTTTTAAAATACCTAACTCCAGGATATGTGACTACCTTTCCCTGTAGATGTAAGTGAGAATTAGGCTGTTGATGGATGACTTCTATTTCTCTGCTGTCTGTGTCTGTGAGTCAGGATGGCAGAGGCATTGAATTGGAAAAACCAGGATGACTTTTGTCTGCAATCAAATGTGCTTATGTAGGCTATATAATTAAGGCTATCAATGGCAGACATGATTAGTGCCATCATTCTGTTTTAGCTTTAATAAAGAGTAAATTCCCTTAAATTATGTTTTCTTAATGCTGTTCAACCATAGGATTGTGGTATTTTTTTGGAGGTGGTGGAGAAGAGAAAAGAAATTTTGTTCCCGCCATTGACTGTTTTACGTGTTTAAAGTAAATTTTTATTCATATGGTATCTTTACAGGATGGACCCACCTCTACTCAACTTAAATATGAAGTAGTGTTTGCTACAACAGTCTAAAAAATAGTACTTGGCATTATTTGATATGGACACTGTTATGCTAAGAATAAACCTATGTCATGACTAAAACATACAATGTTAAAATTTCAAAGACAAATATAAATTCCCAATATAATAAAATTAGCACCATTTAAAAATAGTTGTTATGATTGGTACTAATGTTAAGTTTGTTTTTTGTTTTTTTGTATCATCTTAACATTAGCTGGAGTTGATTAAAGCTGTAACCAAATTACAGTTGTGTTTGAATTTAAACATTTATCTCCCCAAATCTGGATTCTTGGCAGTTTTGAGGAGATTGGCCCATACTTGTCATGGCTGATACTTGCATGGGCAGGAATTGATAGAAATACTCAAAGTAACCTTCTTTAAGTTTTGATTTTCTTGGTTTTGAATTTAGAGAAATTTAATTACTTAATTGTCAGTCCACTAAAAGAGGTTATAAGTGAGTATGCTTAATACTTCCAGTACACTTTTTTGTTTTACTTCTATTCCTTTTCCCCAGTGCCCACTTTTAGCTCCTTTCCTTCTTATAAAGGTAGGAGTATGTTGTATATTATTTGATTGCTTCTTTTTACACTTTGAGACTTTATTTTATTTCTAGCTTATCTTTTGTAGATGGTTTATCTTTGTCTTCCTTCTCATAATAGTTAATATTAATTGAACACTAACCCGGTGCTGGACACTTTGCTGAGTACTAAATTATGCATTCCCTTATTGAGCTCCATTACAACCCCCTGAGGTAGGCACTTTTTACATCTCCATTTTATGGATGAGGAAGTTAAGTTCTGCAGAGGTTAAAGTAACTTGTTTCAGGTCATCCAGCTAGTTAATGACAGAGTGGGATTTGAACCCAGATCTGCCTCACCCAGAGCCTCTCTGCTTTACCACTATGCTCAAAATAAAAAGAAAACATGCATTGCCTTGTTCAGTGGTTGTTAACTTCAAACAGTAATAGGGGATGGACTTTAGAAGGATCGGTGTTCCCTGTCTTTGGTCCGATTGATTGATTTGTACGTTAATTAGCTCTATATTTATTGAGCATCTGTTGTGTGCCAGGCACATGGTATATCCAAGATGGGCATAGTCTCTGACTTAATGGGGTTCCTAGTGTAGTTGGGGAGGTAAACATGTAACCAGGCAGTGGTTTGAGATGTGCTATGAGCGGATGAATGGGGGCTGTGAGAGCACATAGGTGAAACCCCTAACTCAGGCCTGAAGTTCAGGGAAGACTTTCAAAAGGAAGTGAGGTCGAAGCTGACACTTAGTGGATGAATAAAAGTTAGTCAAGGAAAGATAGTGGAGCTGTGTGCTGGACAAAGGGAACAGAATATGCCTGGAAGCCAGAGAGAATTTAGCATGTTAGAGAAACATGCGAAATACACCTGGGACAAGGAGTAGGAGAATGGTCAGGCATAAAGCGTGGTTCCTTTCTTTGTTGTTGGGATATCATGTGAAAGTTGGGACTGGTTAAACAGGTCAGTTCTTGCCACCTGTTTCTGATGCTCTTCATGTGCACTTTATTTTCCCTTTCAGGAGACAGCAGAGCTTGGTAGTTAAGGGCTTAGATTTTGGAATCACACCTGATTCACACTGCAGCTCAGCAACTTTAGAACATTGTTAAGAATGACATTTCCTTTCTCTACTTAAACAGGCATTCTAACAGTGCCTGTTTGTATATGGTTGCTTTGAAGATTAAGTGGGATATATTTAAATACTCATCAGCACAATGCCTAGCACATGGTAAACACCCAACAAATGGTAAAGCAAGAGGAACCAAGGAGTTCTGCAATTCTGTTTTCTCAGTGGCACAGAAAATACCAATCCTGAAGCCCAATTATCCACTGTCTCGATTGAGGGGTTGAGATCAGTTCACTGTAAAGCCAGGAGGATTTATTCTTAGTTTGTGATACCTTATCAGCAGGATAGAGGGCAACAGATTAGACCCCAAATTCCTAAGTTATGCTCTGGTCAAATGAAATCAGAAATGCTAAGGTGTTCTGGGGGAAATGTTCTATGCTCAAATTAATTTGTCAATCAGAGTATTATAGATAAATCAGTTTACTGCATAGCTTTTCAGAGCCATTAATACACCTCTATGCAGTGTATATTCCTAAGAATGGATAAAGTATGTTGTCTTCTCCAAGCTTATTTGGTCAGAGATTCTAATGATCATAGGCTGGAAAATGGGGATAAATCAGGGCAGAGCTGGTGCCTCTTGCGACAGTTTAAAGGAAAGGTAGAACAGGCTAGAATAGGCTATCCATCATTAAGAGTGATTTCCTGGGGAATGGTCCTTTAGCCCTTGTTTTTTATCTAAGTGGTGAGCAGATCCGCTGTGCCACACTGGCATGGCTTGTCATCTGTTGCTGTAATACCTTTCTCTATTGTTTTTAGGGTATTAGAAAATGATTCCGTGTTTCTTAGGCTCTTTCCCTTCTCACTTTTGTTAATTGAATCTTCACCCAATATTTGCAGTACTTGGACTTTTAAAAAATGTATTTTAATTTGTGTATTTTTAAAAAATTAAACCTTTCATTTTTAGGTAATTGTAGATTTATATGCAGTTATAACAAATAATACAGTTACCTGTTATTCAGTGTCCTCTAACTTGTAAAATTATATACCACAACCAGGAAACTGACATTGATTGATATGGTAGAATGCAGGATATTTCCGTCACCACAAGGATCCCTCATAATGCTCTTTTATAGCCATAACCTACCCCACCCCTTTTGTGACCCCTGGTAGCCACTAATTTGTTCTCCATTTCTATAATTTTGTCACTTTAAGAATATTATATAAATGTAATCACACAGTATATGCCTTTTTGGGATTGGCTTTTATCATTCAGCATGATTCCCTGGACCTTCATCCAAGTTGTTGTGTGTACCAATTGTTCTCTTTTTTTGCTGAGGAGTTTCCGTGGTATGGACGTATCACACTTTGTTTACCCATTCATCCATTGATGAACATCTGGGTTGTTCCCAGTTTTTGGCTATTATAAATAAAACTGATATAAACTTGAGGGTACTGACTTTTGTGTGAACATACATCTCCATTTCTCTATGATAAAGGCCAAGTAGTGCAGTTGCTGGTTTGCATGGGGATTGCATGTTTAGTTTTAAGAAACCGGCAACTGTTTCCCAGAGTGGCTGTACCATTATATCGTTTTTACCATCAGTGATCAGTGCATGAGAGATCCAGTATCTCTACATCCTTGGCAGCATTTGGTATTGTCTGGGCTTTTTTTTTTTTTGAAGACTAATGGTTGAAAGAGAAATATTGTCAGGAAGGAACAAGGACCTTGGTCACCTCTTCCTACCCATGCTTCTGCTGTGGCTTGTCTGGGGGAGAGGAATGTGGCACTTTTTTCTCTTCGGGGTGGTGGCTCTGAGGTGTGTGGAAGGGGCACTCCTGGTCTCAGCTTTGTTTTTTCAGTTTGATTTTGCCATTTGGGTTGTATCACCTTTGCCAACCTGTTGTTCTTCCATACCCCTCGTAAAGAGAGTTGGAAGCAGGACTTTCTTTCTTATTAGACTGAGCAGGTAGGGACAGTGGCATGTAAATTTAACCATTTTGGTTCGTTCACCTCTTCTCTTTAAAACAATTCATCCATTGTTCATTTAATTTGTTTTGAAGAGTTAATCTGGAATCCCTTTAACATATTTTCTTTTGTTTGGCTACTTATGTATACCTTTTGAATATCTTAATTAGGCTTGATTGAAATAACTAAGTTAACTTTAAAAATGTTAAAGTATGGGGGTGCTATTTTGGATAACATGTATTTCTAAAATATTCTGGTGGTAGTACTGTCTTTCATTAACTTAAAATATAAATGCTACTCCTACCTGTTTATTAAAAAGACGGCTTATCTCTCATATAAAAGTTTTGTAAGCATTTGGCCTACTTAATCAATCATGAATTATTTTAAATCTCAGATATTCTCCAGTACAGAAACCATTTTTCTATCACACTAGGCCATGTTCATTTTGCATGGCCAGTCTGTTTAATATGTTCCTAGTTCCCCAGTCTCTAATGCCTAAATTGACTCAGCAGTACACACTGTGCCATAGTCACTTTTCAGAGAAATATCCACTCTGGAATTTCTGTTGTGCTGCTTCTTTCAGGCGATGTTAGCTGGCCAATGGTTTCCAGACTTTTTTTTTTTTTTTTTTTTAAATCCAGCAGTACCCATTTAAAACACACAGTCTTCCATAGAACCCATAAAGTGGTGATGTTTTAAGAATAGAAGTATATTTTGCAAGTTCATAATTAAACCCATAGTATACAACAAATCAGTGATTTCAGTGAGGCTGCTTTGATGAGCACAAATTAGAAATAAGAGGGGAGACTGGATTTTTTTGGGTTGCGTGGTATAGAGAGACATCAGTTAAGCAGTGCAAATAGCAGTTTTTAAAATAGCTAGTCTTGTAATCTCAGGATGCTTTCCTAGTAAGTAGAGATGGCAGGAGAAACTTTACCTTGAGTTCTGTGCAAAACTGGGTTATCCTGGCAACAAGTTTACCTCATTGTTGATTTCCGCTATGTTAAATTTGATGCAACACATTTGAGAATGTGTGTTGGGGTTTTATTCCAGTAGTTAAAACAGATATAAGAATGAAACTCACATCAAATGTTTGTAGACTGCCATGTCTCCTGAAGAATGCTGTTGGAAAAATCAGTCTTCTAGGCCTCTGGATTTCTATACCTCTGTGTGAGGCTCTGGTACCAATTGTCAGGTAATGTGAACAGTTCCCTTTGTGGTACCATTAGGAGTCTCAACTTTTAAGGATCACTTACAATTCAGTGCACAGGTGATTTTCAAAGCACCTGGGTGAAGTTACATGGCTCTAGAAAATTGAGCTTGAGAAAACAGTAACAACATTGAAATGATCTTCAGGAGTGGGTATCAGAGAACACGTATTGTTGCCAAAGATCCTTGCAAAAGTTCTGCAATATTCACAATAAAAGAATCCATATTTGGGTGCTTCAGAATTTACCTGAACTCAAAACTGCAGTCAGCTCTCACCTGTTTCCACTGATATTTGCGTAGTGGGAGGGGGCGGGCTGTGGCCCAGAGCATACATTTCCAGGAGGCAGTTCTGGCCGGCTTGAACTTGAAACCTGAGCTGCGATTACTTTCTACTCTCTCCTCTTCTGCAACTGCCCCAGTTTCTTCTGCAGTTAGGATAGGTGAGTCGAATGACCTTGGGCAAGGAAGCTGTTGAACATACACTAGGCTTGGTGTAACTTTTCATTGTTTTTAAAAAGATAATCTTTTTCTAGCCTCTGGAATTTAGCCACCCCGGGACTAGGACGTTTAGGTATGCCTTGGGGAGAGGAGGGAGAAAAGTGAGGAGAGGGAGTAGGAGAGTTCTATGAAAGGGGCATTGTGGACATGGAGGAGCCAGGAAATCTAATCAAAATATGGAACGAGTAGGGAGAACTTTTTTTTTTCATAGTTATGAAATAGTTACAAAGAAAACAAAACAGAAATACTTCAGTAAAAGTTCTTGTAACACCTTTAGGTTTCATTTCATTGGAAACACTGTTAATATCTATTGTTAAAGTAGGTTGCAAAATGCAGCTATAATTTCGTAAAAGATAGATCCCACCCACCCCCCCCACCCCCCGTAATCATTCTCCCTTTCTAAAATGCTTATTGTCTTTTAAGAAAAAACAAGAATTTGGATTGGTATGTTGGGGTCTATTGTCTAAATCTTTATTTTACTGTGCCCTCTCTCTCTATAGATCACTTTCCCCAATTCTATGAGAAAAGAGGGGTAAAGGGTGGAAAGAAGGATGCGTGCGTGCGTGCGTGCGTGCGTGCGTGCGTGCGTGCGTGTGTGTGTGTGTGTGTGTGTGTTAGCAGTAAGTACAACAGTCTGTTCACTTTCACCTGCTAGGTCCTTTTCCTCCATCTTTGTTTCTTGGGAGAGGGCTTTTCTTTTTTGAAAACATTATCTCTTGATGAACCTTGGCCAACAGGTGTTTTGGTTTCTTTAAATATGGGTAGGTACACAAGAAATCCTCTTAAAGGTAGGAAACAGGCATGTACAAATGCCAGGAGCTGTACTTATACCATCTCCAGACTATGACAAGGGTTTGAGACAAATGTGCTTAGTCTCTGTTAAGGAGGCAGATATGTCTATTGCTGCTGATCCCTGGGCCTTGGGGTCTCAGTAGACATTTATGGGCATTGACTGGGATTACAGGTGTTTTCTCCAGACAAAATCTGGTACGGTAGATTTAAATAAATAGGCAGACTTTGAGAAAGTTTGTTCTGGCCTTGCTCCCATTGATTGCCGCCCAGAGGATCTTGGGGCTGGAGGACTCCTGGTGGCCACGTCACCAGGCATCCTCGCTTAGAAGTTTCTTTTGTAGCATCTCTGATAGCACTTATTTCCAGTGATGAGGAAAGCTAGAGTCTCAGAAAGCCCTTTCTTAGTTTGGGCTGGACTCTGCTTCTCAATAACTTCTCTCCATTTCTTTTAGCATAGTCTACTGGAACATCACAGAACAATTTTGCTCTCTCCTACCTAAGAGTGCGGTTCAAGTATTTGAAGGTTATTGTGTTTTTCCTCGGTCTTATAGTCATCAGGCTAAATATGCTCACTTCTGGAATCTTATTCTTTGGAAGACGTTGTTATTAGACTTCACTATTCTGATCACCTGGCTTTGGAATCACCCTACTTTGTCAATGAGCCTTTTAAACTGCAGGTGTTTTGGAATCACAGCTATTTGGCAAACACTATTGAACTGAATGAAACAGACTTTCTCGGAGTCTTTATTGGGCTCTTGTGGATTGTGCCTCTTGAAGGGGAGGGCTGTAGTGTGCGGTATCACAGATGCGGTGTTCCTTTAGATGGTGTGGGAAACATCTATGTAGGTGCAATCTGCCTAGTGAAGAATACTGGCTACACATTGCTTGGGCATTGAAGAGGTTTTCTTGTTTTTTAAATTTTAAAAGTATCCCTGATATTTGCATTACTGAAACAAATTATAAAATGTAGGAAAGCAAGAATGAAGTATTACCTAATCCTTTCAATTCAGATATAACCATTGGAAAAAAATTCAATAAGTATTTCCATATTTTCCTATGCTGACATACATATAAATATATATGATATATTTTAAAAAAATGGAATCATGAATACTTTTTTGTGATCTACTTTTAAAATTTAATTTTTGGGGCCAAAGCTTTCTAGGACAATAATTTATAACAGTTTGAATTTCTGTGTGGCACTTCATTGGTCCACTGTAGAGAGGTGTACCGGTGTACCATAATTTATCTAACCACATACCTTATTGTCAGATATTTAGGTTGTTTCCAATATTATGCCTTGTAAGTGTGCATATCCTTATATTTATTTCTCTTGGATAAATTCCTGGAAGTGGAATTGCTGCCCAACAGGCATTTTAAAGGATGCATTTTTCACCTGATTGTTATTGAGGAAGTCTGAACTGAGAATAATTTCTCCACCTCATCAATTTTACTGTCTTAAAAAAATGACTTAGCAGAATGGCTTGTTCTTTTTGCTGAAGTCCTTGTATTTCTTTGGCCAGTGCTCCTTGGACCCTAGCACCTGAGGCAAACTTTCTTTCATACAATCTAGGGCCCTTTCAGGTCTGCCGGTGTGGGTGTGTGTTGTCCTCTGCTATGTTATGTTTGTAGGAATGGGGAAGTCTTGTGGCTCTTGTGTTTACTGGAGACTGCAAATGTGGTTCCAGAGTCACAGCTCGTGAGTGTCATTGTCTTAGTAGAATCAACCATGGCTTTTTTCCTTGGCTGAACCCTAGCTAGGCGTGAGACTGTATTAGATGATTTAGATCTTTGCTTTTGTCATGGGACTTTCTTATTTTGGGTCTTTGAATCTTCCAATAAATGGTGGTTGAGCAGATTTACAAATGATGAGGCACATGGCACTTTCACTAGAGGAAATGAAATGTAGTTAATAAGAACCATAAGCTAATAGGCATGTAGAGCTATCCAATGTCTTAGAAAATAATTTAGTGTCATAATGAAAGGACACATTACTTTTCTTCCTAGACAGTTCTGAAGGCAGTTAACTTCACAGGTATAGCTAACAACAAATCTCTCAAGTCCTATGGTCCTTCCCCACTCCATCGGAAGCTGCGGATTACTCCTTCCTCCTAGTCTCACTTACCTTACCTGCCTCCTCACCTGGGGGGGTGGGGGGAGGGTGTGTGTCCAGGTGATGAGGACCTATGGTTTCTCCTCCACCATGAGCAGCTCCTCATGGAGCCCCTTCCTCCTTGCTGCAACCCTCAAGGGTTCAGCCTGCCTTTCTCTATCCTTTCGAAGCTGCCTTTGTGTACCAGGTTGCTTGTGGCTGTCTTTCTTTCCAAGAATGGCAGGTAGGATGACATTCCTCAGAGACTGCCTTATTTGCTGCCTGAGAAAATGAGCACACAGGACCCTATCTATTTTCAGGCATATATTTTTAGTCACTCTGTGCAACAGGTGAGGAAAAACAAGAGAACCAAGTGTGTGGTAGTGACTGAGACTTCAGAAGCCTTGCAAGGTTCTTTTAAGACAGTTCTTTCTGCTCTCTGATTCTTGACCTACTGCCCTATGGGCACAGCAACACTCTCTTGTTAAATCTGAGCTGAAGTGTGGATAGTAGAGGTCCAGGCTGGTTGAGTAAGGTGTTATCAGTGGGCATTTTTTGGTTTCCTGAATTTATCTGTCTTAAATCAATTGTCACCCAAAAAAGGTGATATCATATGCCTTAGGCGTAATCTGGAGAGAAGCGACTGCTTTGTTTTTTTGCTCAGTCTTAGTTCAGCTTGACACTTGGACCATCCCTGCTTCTTTTATTTTAAATTGCTGTGAACTAGTTTCTGTTCTTTGCCTGCATCCTTGGAACAGCAGAAATGTTGCAGTTTGGGGAAACTTTTTGTACAACATGGTTCACTGAATCATAGGCAATGTTCGTGCTGATGATAATGAAGACTAGCTTGCGGAGAGTGACTTAGTGTGGTCCTTGGCTGGTGAGTGTAGATGTTTCCACTTAAGTCTCTTGGGCATCCTGCTCATTATTAGAGCTTTTGTCTCCCCAGAATTCATTGTTTCTGGATTAACTGTGAAGTTCTGGGAGCTATTTCCTTTTCAACAGTTTGCCTTTCTAGAAAAAAGCTTTTGGGGTTAAAATAGCCATTAATCCCCTATCATTTTACTCTCTCTGAAGTGGTCTCTGTGGGGAACATGTTGGGTTTTCTATGTTCAGTATTTCTTTCTTGACAAGGTCTGGATGCAAGAAGTTGTTCTATTAATTTCTGTCCAGGGTGTCTTGTTAACAAAGCATCTGGAGCAAAGCAGAGGCTATTAGCACCTTGTCACTTAGAGTTTCTTGAGCATTGTTCCATTTGTGTGTTCTCGCTGCAGAGATTTGATGAAAGTGGCATCTGTCTTTACATCTGACATATTCAGGTTGTCTTCAGAGCTGAACGAGCAGTGTCAGCATTGCTGTATGTGCAGGAAGGCTTCACACTTGGTTCCTTTTTGTCTGACTATGTTCTCTGGGAATTGCCAGTTTCTTTATTCATCAGAGTGGGGCTCTACATTTTAACATTCTAGAGAGAGATGCTTGTGGCATATTTAGCTTTAAAATCAGGAATGGCTTGTTTTTTCAATGTTATACACATTTTATACTTCTCATTCTTATAACAGCCTTCTCTGCGTTGTTAAACAGTCTGCCTGGGTTTGAATCCTGAAACTGCCATTTGCTACCATTTAACCTTGGGCATGTTATTTAACCTCCCTGTGTCTTCCATTCTTCATCTGTAAGATGGGCTTAACTACAGAACCTACTTCATAGATTTATTTTGAAAATTCAATGACATATTACATATAAAACATGTTGAAATAGTGCCTGGCACATAGTCATCAGTAAGTCTTAGCTATTATTGTTGTGAGGGGTACTGCAGTGATGATATTAAATGCTTTGTTTATAAGAATCTGATTGTCTATTCATAATCACAGATTACTTGGGTATATTTCATATAAATAATTCAAAAGAAATACTCAACTTTGCATTTCTTCCTGGCCTTGTGCAAGACACTTGTTTTGATATTTTCTCTGCTCAGTAAAGGCTTAAGCCAGTAAAGGCTGTCTACAGAAATGGATTTTTTTTTTCTTTTCACTCCACTGCTCTTGAAGTGGATACATTGCTTTTGAGAAATCTTTCTTTAAGAAAGAGTTCAAGTACATTGTTGAGAAATATTTCTCTGAAGACAGCACTATGCATTTTCTGTGGGTATTTTCTTTCACCTCCTTTTCATTGCAAATCCGAATGTACTCAGAAATATGCTCAAGTCCATCTTTCATTTCCAAGTTACGTAGTCAAATTAAAAAAAAAAAATCAGTAGTTGGCTCATGTTCACCCACTTAGGGCTTTGTTGGCCCCTTTGGGGCACTGCTGCCTGCTCCTGGTGCCTCACTCAGATGGCTTTCTCTCAGATTTCTGCAATGATTGCTTTTGTTTTATAGTGGAGCGTGGAGGGCATGATTTGGGTTCACTGGCTTGTGTAGCTCTGCATCTCCATACCTGGGAGGATTCCTGGGCATGCTGGGCTCTTACCTTCTAACCAACCTTGGGATTCTCAACCTCAGCACAATCAACATTTTGGGCCAAATAATTATTGTGGGGGCTGTTCTATGCATTATAGGATGATTAGTAGCATCTCTGGCCTCTACCCACCAAATGCCGGCACCATCACCCACCTGTTCTGCAGCTGGAATGATTAAGAATAACTCCAGACACTGTTAAATGTCCTCTGTGTGTTAGAGTTGTCCCTGGCTGAGAACCACTGGTTTAGATCAGGAGGTCCAAAAGTGTCAGAGAGCACTTGTGTATCTTGTCATACTTAGCTTCCTAGATATAAATGTAAGTCTGAAAATTTACAGTTCTATAATATAGCTATGGTCAATTTACCTAAAAATCTACATGCATTTAAAAACACTCATTTTTGAAGTATTCAGATGCCTGTATCTCTATATAACAAAAGTAACAAACACACCATCCAGAAGTTTGTCTTAAGATACCTAATAGGTTAGACCAGTGGTTCTCAATATGTGGTCCTGAGAGCAGTGACTCAGCATCACCTGAGAACTTCTTAAAAATGCAAATTCAGGGGGGTGTTCCATTTAGACCTACTAAGTCATAAACTCGGGGGTTGGGGTCCAGCAATTTGTTTTAACTGTCCTTTCATGTAATTTTGATGCACATTGAAGTTTAAGAAACACTGGATTAATAACTTAGGTAACGAAGTTACTAAGTTACTTAGGTAGCTAAGTTAGCTCCAACTATCGACCTGTAGCATAAGCCTTACTGAGAAATAATCATAACCGACCATAAACAGAACTTCGAAATCTGCTTGGGAAAATGACTTTTACTAGGTAGGTTGTGCTAGGTGTCTGCTGGTCATACTGGCTTCCTCCAAGAGGCTGCCATGTCCACAGCTCCCTTCTGAGGGCTTCCTTTTGTCAGTGTCCTCGAACTTGGTGCATGGAGCTCCACACTTTGGCTATAGCTGATTGAACTGGGTTGGTTGTGTCTGACCCCTACGGTAAGCATCTCTAGGCTAACCACCAGCTTGTACCTCACAGCTCTGCCCAGCAGGGCTGATCTGTATTGGACAGAGATTCTTCCTCTTGGAAGTTTGAGACACAGAGAGAGACACAGAAATGGGAAGACAGCAGAAGGCACGAGGCAGTAAAAAAGTTGTAAAAGCAGAAGCCATGTGGGGGTGAAGAGGCCGTTAATGACCCAGTTGCGGCAAGAACAGTAGAAGTCAGAATTGGGTGACAGAGCACTGGATGGCTGCTTTGCAAGGGGTGTCTCCTAAAGTTGAAGTTGAGTGAAACTACTTAAACTAATATACCTGTATATTTCAGTTTTCTGCAAGGTCAGCTTCTGATAGCAATTCGTGTCTTGGTTACTTCCCTTTTTTTTGCTTCTCTAGGTGGCCTCATGTTAGACCGTCATTAACGAGGTAACCTCAATATATGTCTATTGTTGCCTGGAAGAGCCAATAGAATATATACCTATATTAGCAGACCAAGTGGTCTCTGCAGGCTGGTTTCATAGCATACTGCACCATTAAAGCAGTGATTCTCAGCCTGCCTGTTCCTCAGAATCACTTGGGTAACCCTTGCCTCTTTGTTTAAAAACTCTCTCCCTTGTGAGATTCTGATATGCAGTTGAAGTCATTATTACAGGAAAGAATGGGAGATGGAAGCTGTTCATTTCAGCTTGTTGATATGTTGACATTCCCAAAAGAAACTTGCATAGGGCATATTTCAGAAAACCTCAGACCCTGCTTCACTTCCTGAGACCAAAGAGGCCGACTCGCCCTATTCATTCCAGAGATCTATTGCTTTGACTCTAATAACATTTTCTCTGAACATTTCCTGTTAAGGCTTCTCAATATCATCTTTTTGGAGAGAGGTGCTAAGAGTTAGAGACTTAAAAAAAAGAAACCCAAAATATTGGAAATGCAGACAGTAGAGTGTTGAAATCAGCCTTGTGAATCATTTTGTAAAAATTCAGGAAGCCTAAAGAAATTTTTTTCTAGGCTGGCTGGTTAGCTCAGTTGGTTAGAGCATGGTGCTGATAACATCAAGGTTACAGGTTCGGATCCCCATACCGGCCAGACACCAAAAAAAAAAAAAAAAAAAGAAAGAAATTTCTTTTTAGTTTGAATTATTGGCATTAACCCTAGCCAATTGATTAGTACCCCTTTATCCTTCCAGTTATTTCTTCCTCCCTCTCTTTCGTATTTAAACCAGGAAAAGTATACGAGTATCTTCGTGCAGCAAATCCATTGGATTCTTTCCTACAAATCAATCCAGAGGGGAATAAGTGGAGATACAGAATATTTTACATTGTTGCCCAGATGGCTGGCTGAGTTCCATTAGGGTAATAGATTCTGGGAATGTGGGCCAGTGTTTGTTTTCAAGGCCAGCTTAAAAGATTTGGGTCTTTATCAAGAGTATAATCAGTATTCTCTTATTCCCAAACTGGCATCCTTGAGGAGATTGTAAACTACTCAAGAATCTAAAACTGTTTCCTTATTGTTCTTTTGTATCAGGTACCTCTATTCCTAATAGTGATCTTTTCAGCATACACACAGAATATTTGCCCAGTAAATGACTCAGGCCTGGAGTACAAATTTCAAGCCCAAACTGGTTTTCTCTGGGGTTTGGTAAGTCTCTTTACTCAACAGCTTTATCTGACGTAGCCTATCTTTAATTTAGCTTTGTGCAAGATGCAGGGATCAATAACAGCGATGCAGCGAGGGAGGAAGAATGGCCACCTGCAAACAGCTGCCCATTAGCAGCACTTGAAAAGGACTCTCCTTTGGTCACAATGATCAGTGCAGTCAGGAAAGCCATTAAGTTCAAATGAATTCTGACTAGTTCATTTGAACTCTGCTTCCTGTCAAAGCCAGCTCCTAACGCAGGAGATTACAGGATTGTTGAAGGAGAAAGGGTGTCTTTTCTCCCTGTTGTGGTACTGTGTAGTGTTTGTTCCCCCCTCTCAGGAATGTGAGTCATAGAGCGAATGACTTGCTTCTCTTTCCTTTTGTACACATCATTTTAGAGAGAGTGATTTATTTCCTGTTTGTGAATTCTTGATCTCATGATTTAGATGGGAGAGAAATTGGATGTAGTTTCAACTTTTGGCTGGTTACAGGCTTCTCCTTTGCTTGGAAGGGCAGTCTTTTTTTTCCATGGTAGAGTTGTTTATGCTGATTGAATGAAAAGATGCATATTCTTAGGCTTTCATAGATGACACTTCATTTCTTTTGTGTGATAGAATTATAATGTGATTTTATTTTATTATCATTAATGAGTCATATTGTCACCTAAAGTTTCACCTACAGTTGTTAGGAAATGAGATGCTTTCTTGGTTTTCCCATTGGTTCTTTGAGCAACCCTTTTTAGCATATAAACCACAAACCTGTGTAGCTCTTAGCCTGTGTTTCCCAAGTTGGGGAAGTAACAGACCCTGTTCCCAAGATATGAACAGATGTGCTGGGAGCTAAGTAAGTACTCTCTGTGCTTAAGGACTTTGACCCTGAATTTCCCAACTTAAATCCATTTCTCTATTCTCAGAACCTTTGGCATTCTTACTTAACATAACTTGTACATGTCATGAAGTACCAGTTAATATCTCACAGGACTCTAGTATTCTAAGGAACTCAGAAAAAAGCCAACAAGTTATTTATTTCATTGTTTTTTTTATACAATATTAGAATTTGCGTATCTTTTTTGGGCTGTTGTCATATATGCTTCTGATGCTTTACAAATTAGCTGGTTGGAAAACAACATGTCAAGAAGCCACATTCATCTGTCCAATTTTTTAGGAAGACTATGGAGACATTTATTTTAACAAATAATTTTTGAGCTCCATCTTTGTGTAAAGGAGATGTGTTTTAAAGGAAGAAGGCAGTGACTTGGAAATTGATTGGGATAAAGTCAAGGAAGACCTTTTCCCAGGGTCCTTCTTCATTGGGTTTGGCTTGAGAAAACAAGTCAGGTAAGTTATTTGTCTGCTTATTATAAATATTTAAGGTAATTTCAGACCACTCGGATTTTAAAAAGTATTGAGAAATGGGGCTGGGAAAGGTCCCTTAAATACATTTAATCTTGTTGATTGTGTGCAGTTTATGTTATCAGGCTGTCTCTTCCACAGGTGCTGAGCTGTGCTCACATCTGGGAGGGACTGTCAGAGCTGTCCAGTAATAGAATGTGCTGATTTGTGGGGGTGGAGGTGGGACTGGGTTCCTTGCAGCTGGGCAAGTTCAAGTATAGATTGCTTGACCTCTTAACTGGGATGTCCTATAGGGCATTTAAGTAGGTAAACACTTCTCTCAATATAACATGCTGGAATTCACAATTTTCACTGCTTGTGTGTTGAATGATGTATGTAAGAGCTTATTAAATGTCACAATTTTATTGTTAAAAAGTTAAAACTTTTATTCATGAGGCCAAGACAAGACAGTTGCTAAGGACAGTTGAGTCTCACACTGTATGGATTGGTTCCGTGTTTTAGGATTGAGTGCACATTATTACTCTGATGAGGTTAAACTTGAATTAGGAAGTCTGGCCCTTTGACTCCTAGCTGGGTTGTAGCTATTAGTTGCTGTAGAGATGCGAGAAGCTTTGAACATGTAGCAGGATTTGGTTTTGGCACTTGTGTATCTCACTCTGAGAAAAATTCTCTCTCTGTCCTGGTGGCAGAAGACAATGGACGTCTGTCTGTCTCTTTGGGGGAAAGATATAGCGCCATTCTAGTTTTGGGAACTTGGGAATCAGGAGACCTGAGGGTTAGTGCTAATGCTTTAAAAAATGTTCTTACATCTGCAATTTTCGTTAATAGTGTGGGGTGGAAAAGTCTCCTTCCAGGAATATTGTGAGAGTAAGTGGGAAGAAGAGCTTTTGGTATTTTAGGAAAAAAGGGACTGGCTATTTCTGTTAATAATACATGAAGAGTTTTGTCCTTTCATAGTTCTCATTTCTTTGCTTTTCAGTAGGTGAGACAATCCATTAGGGTGTTTTTTTTTTTTTTTTTTTCTTCTTTTTTTTCAGTATTATCTGCTTAGCAAAGTTAATGTCAGTTAAAACAGATAGTAAGTTGATGAGGCAGTTAATTCTCACTTTTGCTTCTCGAATGTAGTCTGCTGCATCAAAAAATGTTCTAGTTCTCAACTTTTGGACCCTTACATTTTATTTACTGAGCTGCACCCAGTGGAGGCTGTTGGTAATTCCTTATTCTGAAATTGTTTTCTGTAGGTGGCTTCTGTTAGCTGATAGTGCACAAAATAAAGCAATATAGTGTTTCTCTCAAGGGGACTGGGAGTGAACTGACATCCTTTGGGACTGTGTGGCTGATGTGTAGGTTACGGGGCTACAGGTCTGCCTGTTTGGGAGAGGGAAACCCATCAGCACCTGTCTCCACCACTGAAGACATCATGTTTAATGGCTTAGCCATTACAAAGTTTTTTTCCTTTAAAAAAAGGAGTTGTCATTAAATATACATGAAATTTACCATTTTAACTATTATTAAGTATACAGTTCAGTGGCATTATGTATATTCACAGTGTGATGCAACCAGCACCACTGTTCATTTCTCAAACTTTTTCATCATCCCTAACAGAAACTCTGTACCCATTAAACACTGACTTCCTATTCTCCCTCCCCCCGTCCCTGACAACCACTATTCTACTTTCTATCTCTAAGGCTTGGCCTATTCTGGATATTTCATATAAATGGAATTATATAATATGTGGCCTTTTATGTCTGGCTTATTTCATTTTAGCATAATGTTTTCAAGATATATCCATGTTGTAGCATGTATTGGAACTTCATTCCTTTTTAAGGCTGTATAATCTGTTGTATGTATGAGGGTACTTAAAAACATTCATGGAAAGATTTGTATTATCTTTCAATTCTGTCTTTCCCTCAACTTTTTGAACTACCCTTGTGTGAAGGTTACTTCTAGGTGTCAACTTGGTTAGATGAAGGAATGCTGAGAAACCTGGTAAAACTAACTTTTTAGGTGTGTCTGTGAAGGTGTTTCCAGCAGAGATTAGTATGAGAGTCTAGTGCACTGAGTGGGAAAGACCCACCCTCAGTGTGGGGCAGGAACTGTCCAATCCCCTGGGGGTTCGGAGAGAACAAAAGACAGAGGAAAAAGGGGAAGCGCTCTCCCTATCCGCTGGGGCTGGGATACACTCTTTTCTCCTGTCCGTGGGCATCAGAGCTCCAGACTCTTCAGCTTTTGGGTTCCAGGACTTACACCAAGGACACCACCGGCTTCCCTGGTTTTGAGGCCTTTGGACTTGGACTGAGCCACGCTACCAGCATCCAGTTTATAGACGGCCTATTGTGGGACTTTTCTTCACAATCGCGTGAGCTCATTCCCCTAATAAATCCCTCTCATGTAATTGTAACGTATCCTATTAATTCTGTCTCTCTGGAGAACCCTGACTAATACACCTTGTATATACCACATTTTTTTTATTCATTCACCCCTCGATGGACTCTTGGGTTCTTTCTACTTTTTGGCTACTGTGGATAAAGCTGTGAACACTGGTGCACTGGTATCTGTTTGAGTCCCTGCTTTCAGTTCTTTTGGGTATAAACCTTGGAGTGGAATTACTGAATCATGTGGTAATTCTGTGTTTAGCTTTTTGAGGAACCGACAAACTTTTCTACAGTGCCCTGGTCATTTTAAGACTAGGCAGTAATACCTGTGCTTGTAAAAAATGTTCACAAATATTTATCAACCCTTTTGAATTTTAAATTAGAAAAGTGAACAGTTTATTTGTTAGCATTTGGATTATGTACTTAAATTATGTCATAGAGTTTATTATTTATCTTACTCGAATGTCTGTTGTTTGGGTACCTGTCATGTTCCCCACATTTTTAGAAGCTCCTTGACCTGATCTGTATTTTTGTCTTTATCCACCTTTTTTGTACCTTGTGGAGCAATAAATGTTTGATACATTGATTAGATGTTCAACATATTGTAAGATATTTTAAGAAAGAGATCAGATTACAAGAAACACATTGGGAATTACTTCCAGGTTTATGTTTTGCTAATGTTAAGATCTGATATTATTTGTTAATTTTTCTTGGTTGCGGAATAGGAACTATTCCTACTGTTAAAATAAATGTTAAAAAAGAAGAGAGTAAACAGAAAGGATTTAGACATTGGGGAACAGCTTCCACTGGGAGCTGAAATAGTGTGGGAAGAGAATTAATATTAGTGGGGTAGTCCTGTGTCATGTTAGTCCTTATTTTGTTCAGACTCTTTTTTTTTTAAAGCCATCATGCAAGCATCTAAATCTGAAGTTTAAAGCCTTTTTTTTTTTTTCTGAGAAATGAGGGACAGGTGAAAGATGGGTTATTGTGGTCGCTTAATTTGTTTTTAATAGGCAACCAGAATTTTCACCTCTTGGGCCGGATGTCATCCACTTATTTATAGCAAGCATGCGTTGTTATGGCAGGTGGCTGTGGATGTTGGCATTTAGACAGACACTGATAAGACCTTAAATGAGGTAGCCATCCAGTTATGCTCAAGCTAAAAAAATAGCTGTGCAGATTAAGCTACATATTTCACACTGATGTAAAGATATACTTTTTTTTTTAACAAAAGAAGCAGTGCACTGCTTTTGTTTTTAATTGTTTTTAGTTTCCCTAAGCCCTTATTTCTTGTCTTTTTTTGGTGGTTAACTGTTGTCCATAGCTGAGCTGAAACTGTATCTGCAGGAATTAAGCTTAAAATAGGTGGTTTGAGGTTGTAGTCAGCTGTGGAGTATGATAAAGCTTCGAGCAGCGTGTTTCCAAGAGCACTCCATTCTCACTGTGGTGGAGAAAGCTTTTAATAGCAGAATTTTATGTGAGGTTCTATGCGACAGACTATTGTACAACTTTTTTTTTTAAACAGTGGAACAGGGAAAAACAATGTTTTGTCTCTTTAAACATCCTTCACTGTATAATCATCAGGGGTAGTGGGATCTGGATTATCTTGTAGTGAAGGTGAAAGGTCAGTTAGTTAAAAGGAAGCCTGTTGCCTTCTTGGAGTGGTTAAGCTGGGGCTGCCCCAGGGTAGAAGCTTCTTCCTGACTTAATCCAACAAATACTTAAGGAGCCTATGCCACACATCGGCCCTTGTGCTAGAAGCCAGGGAAAAAAGGTAAGTGAGAGAAATTCTGCTCCTGCCTCTTGCAACTTCTCAGGTCTCCCCCCTAGATTGGTCTCTTTTAAAAAACAGCCTTATTAAAGACATAATTTACAAACCATACAATTCACCTGTTCAAAGCGTACGACTCTGGGCATTAGAATGTTCAGAGGTGAGCATCTATTACCACAGTCAACTTTAGAGTAATTTAAAAAAAATTACCCTCAAGGAAACCCCGTACCCTTCAGGTGTCACCTCCAATCCTCCTCCCATCCTTCTCAGCCCTTGGCTGCCACTAATCTACTTTCTGTCTCTGTGGATTGTCATATTCTGGATATTTCATATAAATGGAATTATATAATATGTGGCCTTTTGTGTCTGGTTTATCTCATTTAGCATCATGTTTTCAAGGTTCATCCGTGTTGTAAGTAACATGCATCAGAACTTCATTCCCTTTGTGGCTGAATAATATTGCATTGTATGGATATACCTTTTGTTTATTCATTCATTCATCGATGGATGTTTGGGTTGTTTCCACCTTTTGGCTATGGTGAGTAATATTGCTGTGAACATGCATGTACAAGTTTTTTTTATGTGGACATATATGTTCAATTCTCTTGGCTACCCCAGATCTCTACCCATCCCACAGATCTAGGCTATTATACTGTGGAATAGTATGGAAGGATCAGATGCTATGGGAGCATAAAGAAGAGACATGTAGCCCCAGATTTAGGGAGTCAGAGAAGATTACCCCTGAGGACACCTTGTCCAAGCTGAGGTTTGAAAGGTTGAATAAAAAGTTTTCGAACTGTAGCTGATCACCCATTATGGATTGAGAAACCAGTTGAATGAATCATGGTCAGTATTTTTGAGGAGGTGAACTAAAATAGATTAGTAGATATCAGAGAACATCCCATGTGGTTAGGGTAAGTATTGTGTGAAATTTATTTTTGTTAGCTGTATACGAGTATAGTGAATTGCAGTGTAAGACATAGTCTGTATTTTGGGTTGTAGTCAGAAAAGTTCGAAAGCCAGTGCTCTAGGGATTTTTGAAAAAACTAGATTATTCTGGAGCTTTAAATATGGTTCCAGTAGAAGACAAAGACTGAGGACTAGAAGAGAGGATAAACCAGAAATCCGAAGATCCTCTGAAAGCTTCAAATTCTGTGATCTTTACACTTTTGAAATTATTCATTTATTGAACTAATATTAAAATATCTACCATGTGCCTGGACTGTGCTAGGTTCTGGGAGCATACTTAAGTTAGATTTGTATGATCCCTGTTCTTGTAGAATTTTGAATCTGGCAGGAGAGGCATACAAGTACAGAAGCACCCAAAGTGACTTCTGTTAACACATGGTGGATGGAACACATGGGCATTTCCAGTTCTTCCAAAATACCTCTGAAATGAGAAAAGATAGAACAAAAAAGATATAGGCACCACAAGAATAGGAGAGGAGACCACAGCAGACAAGGACGGTCAACAGATTTTTTGATGGAGGGGGTCACTGACTTGGCAGAGCAGGGGAAGCTGAACTCTAAGGGTCTAAAAGAGGGTTGCCAATCATTTAGCCGGTTAGCCCCAGAGAACCCCCCAGAAAGGCCCAGGAATTGGAAGCCCCAGGTCCTGCTGAAAAGACGGGCATTAGATGAAGGTCTATAAAAGCTGCCAAACCCCAGTTCCCACTCCCAGCCATCAGTTCCAGGTGACTGCCCCTCCTGTCATCCTGAAGGTTATATTGTGAAGCTATAAATCATTAGCCATCAAGCCTCCCCCCACCCCCCAAAGGCACACACCTAAGGATATGACACACACCCATCAGCACATTTAAGCATGATTCACAAATAGAGTTTGGGAGGAAGATAAGGGGAAAGACAACAAACCTCCTTGGGTTTGTCATAATCACAGAGGGGCAGGGGTTGTGTAGTTTGAAAAGTTGCCTCCAAGGTGATTCCAAAGACTCTAGCCTCCCACCCCCGCTCTTGGTTCCTGGTCACTGATTTTGTTTCAGGAGGGATTAGGCAACTAATCAAACTATTGGTACCTTATTTTCCTCCTCCTCAGTAAGAGTAAGTTTGAGCATCCACGGTATGTACTGCGTGCCTAGCCATGTGCCAGGTCTTGTGGGAGGCAACAGTGACAACAGAAGGGTAAAATATTGTCCCATGCCCATGAGACTTCAAATCTAGTTATTAGTTGTTACATAATTTCTCAGTTAGATGCTTTCAAAATGAGACATCTTGTTAAGATGAAGAGTAAAAGCCTTTCTCTCTGTCCCGTCCTGCTCATGCCTCCTCCCACCCTCTTTCATTTTGGGTGTGCTCAAATAAACTTCAAAGTACCAAAGATTTATAGCACTCCTCACAGCAGCCTCACCAAAGACTGGCCTTCCTATTTGTAATAACTTTGTTGAAATTTTGTTCAACTGCTTTAGTACAAGAGTATATGTTCTCCAAGACAAAAGACCCAAGAGCTTTTCAGTGGTTAAGATATCAAGGATGTTTCCAAATTTTCAGCATCCTTCCCTTGTTCCACTAATTTTTTTTTTTTTTATTCTCCCAGGAAAATAGCCAGGATGATTGCAAAACATAAGCTTTTAAAAAGGCAAAGCTCCATGAATGTAAGAAAGTAAATTTTCTTGAGGGCCACACCCATAATAAATCTGGAATTTTAATTTTAATTCCTAATTCATTTTTTTGTTTGTTTTTTACTCTGATGTGTAAAATTTGATGTGAAATTTAAAATATGCAATTAAAATGTGTACTTTAATTGAGGTCACTTACTTGATTGGGAGATTGATATTCTGATGTAGAAACCTTCCTTTTAGAGTTTATATATATTTTTTTGGTCATCAAGTGTTATTAGTGAGGTTTTTTTGGAATTCTCCATTCCCCCTTTTCAGATTACTTTTGTCTTTTTTTCCCCTAAGAAATTACTGAAGACAGTTTGAAATGTTGCCAGGTTGTAAGGAGATTTGCATTATTTAAGGAAACAGCTGGCAGATCTTCTCTATAATGTCCCACCTGTATTCATGCCAGTGCCTGAAATTTCCTTTGAATGACTCAGTAAAAAAAGAAAAAAAGAAAAAAAAGGTCAAGGGAGGGGAACAAGTGAGGAGGAGAAGAAACGCTTGTTCCCTTTCCGAGTTGCAAAGGGCTTTCATGAAGGTTTTCATTTAATTGTGCTTGTGTCCTCTGATGGGTTGCAGCATGTGATGAACTCAAAGAAACCCTCCTCCCAATTTGGCCCGTAAGAACTCTGCAAAAACGGTGAATGAGCTAGGCTTACCTCTCACAGTTTTAGTTTGAAAATAATTTTAGCTTTCTGATTAGTGAGCATAATTATCTTCGTGAGTGGGGATGATTAATTTAGGAGAAAACAAACTGTACTTAGATTTGCAAGATGGGCGACCTGAAGTTTTGCCCAGAGGGAGAGAAGGGTCCTTTCCTCCTGCCAGCCCTACCCTGCCAGCCCCTGCAGCCTGCCCTGGGGGCCTGGGCTTCCTCTCACGGTAGACCAGAATCACTGGCTCCCCTGCCGCCTTGCCCACAGGCCTGGCTCCAGCTGACTGGCCTGTTTCCCTGGTGCTTGTTCTCTGCCCGTGTTGCTTGCTTTATCATTTTGTATTTTTAGTACTATTGTGCACTTGGGTCTGTAAGGCTGCAGTTATAGTGGACAGAAAGATGTGGGGGTGAGGGCACTTGGCCCACAACCTGTCTAGACAGCTGAGTTTAGAATCAGAAAGACCCATAGGCTGTGAGGGTGAGGTTTCCAGGCCCCGCAGCTAACCAGTTAGCAGTCAGGCCAATAGTTGAGGCCTTCTTGTGTACATTAATAGTGTCAGCATTTCTAAGATGGTTACCCAGTGAAAGCAGTTTGTTTTCGTAAAAAGGTTATTTAGGAGAAACCGGAAGTAGTGTACTTTTTGAGAAAACAGATCCCTTGAACTTCCAAACTAGTTTGTCTTAGGGCTCACTGTGGGAGGTTGGCCCATCCCGTTCCCTCTCTAACTTCTTGCTTTTCAACTATTTCTTTCACTCCTCAGCGTGGGCACGAGAAATCAAAGGATGTAAAAACATTGAGTGAATTTTGCAAAAGCAGGCCCCCACTGTGAGACTTGGAGGGGAAGAGGTGATGAAAATATTGAATCCAATGAGTTTTTAAGTTATGTGTTCAATTATTTATTCTATGTCTTCTTTTATTTGATCTTTTTTTGATTCCAGTAGTTCAGACATTTGAACGTAAGGAAAAAATAGGCTAGGTAAAAGGACGTTAAGAATTCTAGAGGAAGTCTGAGCTCCAAACTGTTAGGCAAGTCTTTTTCTGCCTGAATTTTAAAGCCAGCTTTTTAATGAGTATATACATGCATACTTCAAAAGTTCATGGAAAGATTAGTATTACCTTTTAACTCAATTTTTCCATGAACTCTTTGAAGTACCCTCATATATGTATATGTATGTGTGATATCTGTATATATGTATTCACTCTCTATACATGTATTCACAATCATAGTTAAGCTAATTTTTGCTCCCCCTCCCTGTCAGTATGTCTGGTAAATCCATGTTGTTTCCTTAAAGGGACCTCTCTCTTTCTTTCAGATATTTACCAAGAGTCGAACATGTACTTGGCTCTATTGCAAAACTTGGCTATGATACAGATGCATGTACTGTATATAAAGGCCCCAAAATAACTTTTATGATGTTAGATTCGCCTACAGTATATTTAAGGTTTTGCTGTATATACTAATTTAGAGTCAGAAGGGTTGTAGCAAACTCTGAGAGGGACTGAAAAGGTGTCAGCGAATCATAGAATGTTATAGCAGGAACGGTACTACTGTGAGAGCCTGTGCCACTGCTTTGCGGAGTGGGGAGAAATAATAATAGCTCCCATTTATTCAAGGCTTCCTATGTGCCAGTGCTATGTGCATTAACTATGTGAATCCTCACAGTAACTGTTGAGGTGGGTCCTATTATTAACTGCCTTTTACCGACAAGGAAAGTGAAGGCAGAGAGTTCTAGTCTATCCTGTCTAATCCTGGCAACGCTGTGGTGCAGGGAGGTTTTCTCCTACACATCAGTTCCAGCCTGGGCTTTGATCTTCTGTTTTGATAGGCGTCTTCTCTTGTCATTATTGCTCTCTATGTGAGAATGGTAGGTGCTCCTCAGGTATAGACACCCCCCTTGTAGACATGGCAGGTTGCACGTACTGCTCCTTCCACTGTCTACCCTAAGGGCTCCCCACATGTCCACCTGTGGTGGGGGGTTGTCAGACTGGGGCCTCAGCAGGGCATGGCTCCCCCTTAGTCCCCTGCATACCACATCCTTTCTTTTTTCTCTCTAGCCTCTTTCCCTCCTCCCTTCCCGATTGTTTTGCCTTTCCCTCCAGGCAGATTAGTTAATTCCACTGCAGGTCATCTTATTATGACAAAATGCATTCTGAGTTTCACACCACTGTCATGCAAAAGTGGATACCATTTCCCGTAAGTTGGGGTTTGGCAGGATTTGATTTAATAGTATTCTGAGCTCTTAGTTTTCCTTTCACTGTACTCACTCAGAACTAGAGACAACAGAATTTTTTAAAAAAGAAAGAAAAAGAGACACTATTAGTCCCTTCTCAAATTGTGGTCCGAGGGCTAGCGTCACCTGGGAGCTTGTTAGACATGCAGAGTCTGGACCCCTCCCAGACCTACTGAGCCAGAGCCTGTAGTCTAACAAGATCCACAGGTGATTATATATATATATATATATGCACATTACATTTAAGAAGCACTGTAAGTTTAGTCTACTTTATTCCTCTCTTTATTTTACAGGCTCAGTGTTAAGACTTGGTCACAGCTGAAAGCCTTCAGTGTCATTATTGGTAATGGTTCTGGTACTGATGAGGTTTGTGGATGCCATTCAACTGAGAAATGTCTCTTGACTTTAAGCTGAGAAATGTTTCTAACAACCAGGGAGATAAAATTGAAAGTAGCCTTAATTAATTAGTAAAGCGATTACTTTAAAACAGAATAATGTTCTACAGGGAACACTGCCTGGTGAAGCGTTGTGAGGTGTAAGATGTAGGTGGAGACACACAGGCGTTTTCATTTGTGAAGAAACACCGTTCTTTCGGTCCTCAGGACTCGGAGACAGCTTGTTTCCTAGGGGCTGCCAGGATCTCAGTTTTGAATTGTCTTAATGATTCTGGATGAGATGGTTCATATTTCAGCGGACTGATCATTAAATCCTCATTATGGTGCTACCCTTGAATAACGTTAGGTTATTAGAAAGCAGTGCAGCTGGAGATGTGGTACTTCTGTCCTAGAGTGGTCTTTCTAGAAATAAGATTTAGCATAAGGCCCTTAGTTTTTAATCAGGAAGTTGAACAGAGAGGGAACATTGGAAGACTGTTGCTACAATTTTAAAACTAAAAACTATCATAGAGGACCGTGAGCATTTTGCTTATTTTCTAATGCAAAGTTCTTTGGGACAGTTTCAAAGTTGAGTTAGAGACATTTTTTTCTAAAAGTTTTCTTTTATTCAGTAATGAGAGCCATAAGTCATAATATTATTTCCATATTCTTCTTGTCTTCCAGGAAGTTCCTATGGTGTGTTTTTTTTTTTTCCAATGACTAGGGGCTTTCCTTTATTTCAGGCTTCTGACTCACCTTCCTTCTTTTCCTCCTTGTCTTCTAATTCTTGTTTTATAGTTTGTGTTTTAGAATGTGCATTTTAAGTCATCTCAAATTCCTGTTGGAAGTAGTGAGGGAATATATTAATATAAGTGGGTTAGTTTTGTTTCTTCATTAACTCTACCTTGCTTGGGCATCGTGCGTGTGCAGGGTCTGGGTTTGGTGTGTGTCCCAGCAAGCAGTCTCATTTTCTCTCTGAACCAAGTTGCTGAGGAAGTTTGGGGTGGGAGGGAGGGTCTGCTGGTGGGAGTGGGGTTTCTGCCTGGCAGCCGTGTGCACAGTGGTTTGGAAGGGAAGCAGCAGGACATCAGTTTGGTAGCTGTCTTGGTGGTCTCAGACTACAGCATCTGCACTAAAATTGGAAAGGAGAGGATGGGGATGGGAAAGACCTTCTGGGGACAGAACAAACTGATTTGGACTACTGGTGAGGGGCAGAGAGTAAGGAAAAGGGAAGAATGTATGTGACTCTGGTCATCATTCCTTGATGCTGCCTTAAGAAAATCCTCTCCAGATTTTGGTACATATTCTTTTCCTCTGTCTGGGGAACTTGATAAACTAAGCCTTGGGCCAGCAGAGTTACATTTTTAGTTCTTCTTTGTCCTTTCTTAGCTCTTTGTCGTAAATCCTACTGTGGGAAATGTGAAGACGATGCAGAAGGTACCTAAGCTTTTCTTGTTTGCTTTTCTCTGTCCCACACCTCAGGTTCTCCATCACTTGAGGGGAAGTGGACTGAACCCCCTTAGCAAGATCTCTCTTGTTCTTTAGGAGTCCCCTTTTCTAATTCAACCTGACCCAGAATTAAGTCCTGCATGAAGAGGTGTTTATGAGGCCGCCATGCCCTTTGCTGTGGAAAAGTTCCTGGGAGTTGTTACGAAGACTGAGTAAATAACAGATGGCTGTCCTAGACTGCCTGGATGGCATCCCGCCATGTGGCCCAGAAAAACCCCAGCCCCATCTCCTCCAGGCCATTGTTTACCCTGGTTTGTGAGGTGCTCAACAAGGACAATCACAGAAGGATGAAATGTACTTTTTCTTTGGACCTGAAATGGGATCTGGGCATATCCTGTACTTAGTAGAGCCTTACTCAGTGAATACTAAAACTAGAAAATTGCATTTTTCTGAGGCTGTTCTCTTTGACTCCTGTTAGCTCATGGACTCCTATTAGCACTTTATTCATGAAATAGATAATTTAACATGGGTTTAGGAGGGTAAATCAAACAGGAAGGAGTTGCCATGTTTAAAACAGCTGAGAACATAGACCCTCTTTAAAGGGTCCTACTCTAGTCTACAGATGCCCCAGCTTACGTGTTGAGTAAGCTAATTAGATTAATTGTGGCTCATTCTGATTTATTCATCAGAGAAATCCTTTGCAGCCTGCACGGGCTTCACTTGGCTGGCTTCTTGTTCTGACTTTTCTGTGAATGCGAGTAATTAAGTAACTTTTTATGATTTATGCTTAAACAAATTTAGTGTAATAATTTAGGTAAGGTTTTACTGTGTATACTAGCATGCATACTTCTAATCTGTGCCCTTGGATACTAAATATTATGCTAATTTCAAAGGGCTTGATTTCCTTAAAAGGAACAGTCTATAAATTTGGTAGTAGCTGATTAAGGGAGGATGATAGTTTTTTTCAGTAGGAGGGGGATGCACACAGAGAGCTTAGCCCGTGTTTTTCAGGCAAACTATCCTAATCTAGGACCCATTAACCTCATGAAAGGTATGTGCAAATTTAATGTATATTCATTTTTCTGGGATCCATAGCTTTTAGTAGATTTTCAAAAGAGTAGTTGACTCCTAAAAGCTAGGAACTTCTGCAGAATATTTTCTAGAGTGAGATAGTATTAATGCAGATTTGAGAAATATGGAATCTCTACATGTTTTCACCTCTTGAAAAAGTATATTGTTATGGCTCCCTGCAAATGGGTTAGTTAAGTACTGTTCACCCAGCCTATCAATTTGCAAAACCCACTTACACATTATGTTCAGACAATGTTAATCAATGAAGATTAGTCAATGAGGACTAGTCAACGAACATGAGCAATCGTGCTTCAAGACCCAGAATGTCCCCCCGGATGGTGATGCTGATTATGCTGGTTTATAACAATGTTTCTAAAGAGAAGAAGCACCCCCAACAAGGCAGTTAGGGTGGAAGTGTAGGAAAGTGTATTCTCCCCCTTCCTCTCTACCCCTCTCTATGAGCTAGAGACAGGTTTCGAAGGAGGGGTGGGCACCATTGGGTGATTTCTAGTTGGGTTAGAGAAAGCAGTACTTGGATAACTTGCTGTATCCACCTAAGCAAAGATGTCCTGCATTTGCAGAGGGTGTCATTTGTTTGTTATAGTATTGTGGTTTTCCAGGTTTGTTCATTGGCATGTGTGGCTGAATAATGAAACAGTGGATGCTTCAGAGGTAAGGATAATAACTGTCATGAAATGTCCTGTTTTAACCTTTGTTCTGACTAAATGGAAAACAAATAATGTTAATATCTAAGTATATTGAGTGCTTACCACTTGCCAGGAACTGATTCTAAGCTTTTTATGTATAATAATTCATTTTATCCACTCCCCCCAACCCCTCACCAATTGCACAGTTTGAATAGTCCTTGTTCTGAAATAAAAAAGAAACAAAGCAGCAATCTCTTCCTGCAGGCTGGTGGATGTTTGAGATAACATTCCTACCCTCGGTGACGCTGCATTCTTGGTTGAAGTGGTGATTTAGCTGAAAGCCGCCCTGGTTGCTCAGAAGTGCTGGTGGGAGGGGTGGGCTCTGGCTCTTCCCAAGTTTCTCAGGAATAGGAGGGACCTTAAAGATCTAGACCTTTCTGTACTACTTGTCTGCCTCCCTGAACTCCCAGCACACATTGGTTACCTGGCCTCTGCCTGACTAGCTCCCTAGGTGTCTTTTCTGAAGTAACTCCTTAAGGGGAGATTTACTGTACTTTGGAGCATAGTATTATAGTAGCTGGCTAGTAAATGTGATTTAATATATATATTTTCAACCATTACTGAGCACCCACCCACTGGGTTGCAGGAATTTAGGATGTTCTGTGGTAAAACAGGAATAAAGAGTCTTTGCACCTGATTTGTTCCCAGACTGGAATGGGAGGCAGACAGGTAAGCTTGGTGGGCTGGTGGTGAGATAAGAGCTGCTGGAGGCCACACCAAATGCTTAAGGGAACCTAAGGGAGGGTCTGATTTAGCCTTGAAGAAACAAAGAAGGTGGGAAGGTGGCACTTGAATGAATGAATAAATTAATGGTAAATGCAGACAGTTATTATAAAGCTCAGAAATGTTACAGCCGCTACTACTTCATGCAAAGAGAAAGTTTGAAGTGATTTTCCAGATAAAAGAACAAAAACACCTAAAAATGGTGATAACTGAATTGATAAAACACAGCTTCTCTCCATCTCCCTCTCTCCCCTTACCCCCAGGAAAATAAAGGTAAGCATTCCATACTATTTTGAACCTTTCACTACTTCAGTCAATTTTAAAGAAATCCAATGCTTTTAAACAAAGGAAGAAAATAGGTGACTGTTAAAGTGCTCTGGATCACACACACACACACACACACACACACACACACACACACACACACACACACACTCTCTCTCTCTCTCTCTCTCTCTCTCTCTCTCTCTCTCTCTCTCTCTCTCTCTCTGTTTAGGCACTATAAATGTGTGTGGCGTCAGTGAATGCTGCACATAATTTTTATCATTTGCTCTGCTGTTGGGGGGGTAGGTATCATTATGAGTTGAAGTGCTTACAGTCTACAGATAATTTTTATAAATGTCAGAATGTGTTCCACAGCAGCTAGGACACTTATGAGGAAGAATCACAATGCAGATGGAAAATATTTGCCAAGGTTTGGCCAATGACAGATGACAAATGTGTCTAGTGGCTTCTGTGGGCATGGAGAAGCTTCAGGAGCATAGTGGCTTCCTCGTGCTTTTATCTGCATTTTCTTGTAATGGCAAACTCAGATTGGTGCTGTGCCGATGAACATTTTTTCTGTAGGAAAGTATTTCAACAGAAAGATGTTAATATTGATTAGTGGCCTTGCTGCCTAATCTAGTATGGGAAGTGAATTCCCAGGTGGGTCGGGTTGACCCTCTGGGTGGTGGACACTCTCAGGTGGGAGCCGTTGTATTCCCAGCACTCAGCACAGGACATGTGTACCTTGGTCAACATTTGCAGAATGAGTGTCCCTTCGCTTCTTCTAACAGTTGATACCTTCCCTGTAAGTTATCAGCAGAGAGAAGATATAATGTTGTCTTATTCTCCCTGAAAGCCACACAGGAAAATGCCAGCAGTAGAATGAAATTGCATTGGGACCTCGTTGAACCCTTCCTTAGTGCACCTATGTGCTTCCTCCAGAGTGTGTAACCTTTCCTTTACTACCACAATCTCCACATTATGATCATCTGAAAAAGTGCTGCCTACAAGCCGTAATTGTGTTGGTCCAGCTGGAGTTGAATCAAAGGAGTTACTAGGTTGATAGCCTTAGGCTGAAGCTTTCTAAAGAGCAGTTTCTGTGACGCTCAGGTAACTTGTTATGTAAACCCTGTTTTTAAGTCTCTTTGCACCCCCTTATTGATATTCAGACAGGACTCTCTCTGCGAAGTGGAAAGCCAGGATCTCATCTTTTAACAGATTAGCATTCCAAACAGTGCAAGGCCTGATCTCCTTGTGTCTGGGTTGCTCTATTCAACTTGAAAGGCAGCATGATGATTTATGGTCCATGTGTACCTGGGGAGGAGACCCAGTGGGGAGCCAGGGTTGTGATGGTTGGTTGGATTTACTTTTTCCCAGGAGCATCCTGTTTTTCCCCCTCTCCCTTTGGTGTTTTGCAAATATTCCAAGTATTCCAACTTTATTTGGAAGGTTCTCTCATACTAGCCTGCTGTCTAGGTAGCTCTTGAATCCAACAGATGGAAGCAGAGACACAAAAATCTGCTAGGTGGATGGAATAAAAAGTGACTTCCACCTTGTGCCTTTGACCAGGATCAACATTTGGAAAAGCATTGGTAGAAGAAATACTCTGTGAGAAGGGGAAGGAATGGGTAGAAGAATGTGAATAAAAATTAAATCCTGAAGCTTGATTAGTTCTCTTAAAGCTGTCCTAAGAGAGTTTATAAATGGCTGCAAATGTTCTTGAAAATATTAGAAATAGTTCCTGGTTACTTTTTCCAGTTTTCATGTCAGCTAATTTTATGGATAGTCACTAGATTAGAAACCTTTGGAGACTGGGACTGTTGCATTAATCTTCACATCCCCCATTGTGCAAAGCACAGTTTATTCATTAGTTTTTTTTTTGTTTTTTTGATCCCTTCCAACTATAGTTTTCACATATAAATGATTAATTTACAAGAGATTAAAAGATGGTTTGGGATTTAGGGTACTTGGTTTTCTTGCTCAGAATAGAGAGGTGGAAGAGCAGTGAGCAGTGTGGTAATTAACCACAGTGGTAGAAGGAAAAAAGGCACTGAGAAAAGAGAAAGAAGACAGGACTATTCTGGCTGGCATCCCAAGTCTTCAGGTAATCAGCTTGGGAGCCCATGACCCAGGTAATACTTTGGTGATCATGAATTGTGGAAGTTAACCTTATTTAATGCCCCACAAAGCCGTAGACCTGTACAGACACTTGTTCCCATCTGCAGCTGCCACAGAGGGTAGCAGACCCCATGCTGGGGAGTGTAGGAGAGAATTGGGTGTGCTGCTGGAGGGATTCTGCTGCCATCACTTCACCTACAGAGCTGGGAATGCCCTGAATAGTGTCAGAGCTCATGATGCAAAGTACTAATTATGTAACAAAATCTGATACTTCAAGATTCGGTAAAATTTTTTGTCTCAAACATGTATAACTATTTATAGAGAGAATATTGGAGCAAAGCTCTCTTAGATATTAAACACCCTGGTCAGAAGAAAAAGAGAAGCAAATTCCTGGTATCAGGAAATTGTAGCACATTTTTGCAGAATGCTTAAGTCTCCTGGCACAGCAGTGCTAAGAGTGTTGTTCAGTTTCATGGTTTCTCCTCTTACACAGGGCTGAATGTATCTTTCCCTTTATTTATTTAGCAATGTCTGAGTGCTTACTGTGAGCTGAGCGCCTTCTAGGTGTTGGGAGTAAAACAGCAGGCAAAACAAATCCCTAAGCCACCCTCTGTTTTAGTGAAGGAGATGGACAATAAGCACTTAGATAAACACCTGATAAAATATCTGTTGGTGTTAAGATCTAAGAAGAAAAGGGGATAGAGCAGGGTGATGGGGTGCTGTTTCAAATACTGTGGTCAGGGAAGTGGTGACATTTAGGAGAAACTGGAGTCGAGGAGGAGATATTCCAGGTGGGGGCACAGCAGGTGTCAGTGTGGGCCCTGAAGTGGAAGTGTGCTTGGCCTGGTCAAGGAAGTGAACCCCAGGAAGGCCACTGGGCTGACGTGGAGAAGCAGAGAAGAAGGTGTGGGCTGAGGGCTGGGGTAACCAGGGGCCAGGCCGTGCAGGGCCTCGTAGACCCTGAGCTTGCTCAATGGCCTGCCCTTCATCTGTCTTGGAGCCTATTCCTCTTGTGGCAACATTAATTCTCACATGATAAATATTAGTGGGGAAATAGAAATTTCTATATAAAATTTACTTCTGCACACTGAAGGATTCTTGCTTAGACTTCAGCCATTGATGGGTGGTAGATGAAAGGCCCTTTCCTCAGTTACTTTTTTTTTTTTTATTGTGGTAAAAACCACATAGCATAAAATTTACCATCGTCACCATTTTTAAGTGTATAGTACAGTAAGTAGTGTTAACCATATGCACATCATTGCGCAACAGAGTTTTAGAACCTTTTTTCTTGCAAAACTGAAACGCTGTACCCACCAAGCACCACCTCCTTCCTCCAGCCTCTGGCAACCACTATCCTGCTTTCTAATTCTAAGACACCCCATGTAAGTGGAATCTTGCAGTATTTGCCTTTTTGCTGTACTTTGACTTTTGTGGCTCCCTTATTTCACTTAGCATAATTTCCTCAAGATTCATCCATGTTGTAGCATGTGTCAGATATTTTTTTAAGGCTGAATAATATTCCATTGTGTGCACATCCCACATTTTCTTTATCCATTCATCCATGGATGGACGTTTAGGTTACTTCCACCTCTTAGCTATAGTTACTTTCTTTGGAATCCTGCTTGTGTCAGGTGCTGGGCTAGGAAATGAATACAGTCTAGATCTGACTCTCCAGGATGTCACAGTGAAGTCAAGGAGAAAATAAGTAACTGAACTATTGCCATATAGTCTAATAAGAGCTATGGTGGATGTAAACATGGAGAGAGGCATTTGGCCCACATTCATTTCACCAAACTAAGCTTTGAAGGAAAACCAGAGTGAGTCACACTGGGGTGGGGATAGTCTGTGGAGAGTTTGCTAGACAAGGGGCCTTGACCTGAAGGAAAGTACATTTGGTTACAGAACTGGAAGAGGTTAGAGTGTGGGGAGTGGTGAGAAATGCGGCAGGAAGCATGAGCAGCAGCCAGGAAAAACAGATCAGGGAGGGTCTCGCTTACGGGACTAAAGAATGTAGAGGTTTTCTTGAAGGCCACTGGGGAGCCATTGGAGAGAAGTGATAACAGATTTGCATTTTAGAAGGAATACACTTAGTGGCACTGTCATTACACTGTTGAAAATGCCCATAATATATTATTTCATTTATTCCTTGCTCAATAAATATTTGCTTTAAGAGTGAGCAGGAAATAGGCCTTCTGTCAGGGATCAGAGAAGAACAGACACTATTTTGGGGACTAGGGGTACAGGTTCCTTTGAGCTTTGTGTTAATTTGCTTGATTCGTTACTGAGTATCTATGGAGATCAGTTCCCTGAGCTGTGCCCTGAGATGAGGTTTCTGTCATCCATGTGGAGAATTCACTGAAACTTGAATATTTGCCATTATGTGAGGCAGGAGTACATATTCTATGAAAGGGTGTTGACATATTGTCATATCCATGAGCTGTTTAATCTGGAAGTATTTGTAAAAGTGACATCTGGTGTGAAGGCAGATAATTAATTATCTTAAAAAAAAAAAAGCTGGAAAAGACAATCCACTTCCAGATTTTAGGGTTCTGCTGCAGGCCTGTGTTTGTGGAAATGATTTGTGTTCAGTGGCATTTTCCCCCCACAGCTCTCATATGGTATTGTTTTGACTTGTTTGGAAAATAATTTACTTATCTTAAAAAGACTGATTCAAATAATTTGGGAAGTTTGTTTAATTATGTTAGCTAGAAATTTGAAGTTGTTGTCTTTATTGTAAGGTTCATTATTTATTCATTCATTTATCCATCCATGTATTTATACAATAAAAATTCATTCAGTGTACTATGTAGCAGGCATTGTGCTGCCTGTGACAGAAAATATGACAGATATGGCCTGACTAGCCATCTAGGCATTGAGAAAGACAAACACATAAGTGTATGCCGACACATGTACACTAATTGTGGTCAGGGCTAAAAACTGTCAAAAAGGGTACAGTGATTGGGAATTTGGAATAGGTTGGGGAGCTACGTAGGGTAGTCAGATGAGACATTTTTGAGCCAGTGACCTTTAAGGTGAGGCTTGAAAAAGAAGAGAGAGCCAGTCATGGAAAGAGTGAGGTGAAGGGGTTTCTAGGCAGATTCAACAGTGTGTGCAAAGGCCCTGAGGAAGTTTGTGGTTTTAGGGGAACTACAATGACAATAAGACTAGAACGTAATGGATCAGGAAAGTCATGCTGGACCATGTCCACTGTGGTATGTAAGGAGCTTGGATTTTATTTTAAATAGGGAAATAACATTATCTGATATGTTAAAAATGATTACTGAGGCTTCTAAGTAGTGGATAAACAAGAAGGAAGCAAGACAGTGGGAAAACTGGTAATTAAGGTGGTATAGTGGTGGAGGTGAGAGATAATGGCTTGGTCTAGGGCACTGCTGCTTAAAGTGTGGTCTCAGGATCAGCCCCATCAGAATCACCTGGGAACTTATTAGAAATGCAAACTCTCAGTCTTATCATGGACCTACCAAATGAAAAACTCTGGGGGTGGGGCCCAGCAATCTGTTTCAGCAAGCCCTCTGTATGACCTGATGCACAGAAAAGTTTGAGAACCACCCGGTCTAAGGATTGTTGGTGGAAATGGTGACAGTGACAGATTCAGGATGTTTTGGATACAGAAATGATAGACTTGCATGAGGGAGTTGTAGAAAAGGAGAAATGAGTGAGTTTGAGCAACTGGGTAGATACTGATCTTATTTAGTGACATGAGGGAGACTGGTGGGGTGGAGAAAGGACGTAACTTTTGGACACATTGATTGAGTTTGTCCACAAAATTTCTATGTGAAGATGTCAAGCTGTTGATCGCAATATGAGTGTATAGCCCAGAAGAAAGATTTTGTTTCAAGAAAGGAGTTTGGATTGCCAGTGTACAGGGAGTATTTAAAGCCATTGGAATAGGTGTGATCCCATCCAGAGATTGAGAGGGAGAGAGGTAGCAAAGGACTGAGCTGGAAGGAACTCTTAACATTCAGAGGAGCATGAGCCAGCAAAGGAACAGGAAGAACAGCCAGTAAGAAAAGATGAGAACCAGGACAATGTGGCTTCGTGGGGGAGTATTTTAAAAACAGAGTGGTCAGTTGTGCTTAATGCTTTGGAGAGTTCACTATGTGAAGCTAAGATTTGTAGCATAGGGATCTTTAACTAGGCATTTTATTTGGACCTTCAGTGAAATTGAAATAAAAATTCAGGGATCCATTTGATTTGCATTGGGATTGTTAGGTTGGAAGAATCCAGAGAAACACAGCCCCAATTTTCTATTTACTAGTTTTTTAAACAGTGCGTTTTCATTGATTTCTCTGGCTCCCCTCTGGCTGCTACTTGCTGTGCACAAACAAACTCTGAATGAGCATTTTGTAGTCCTGAAAAGGGGTGGCATATGGACTTCGACAGCCGGTCATGTTTTCTTTTATTACTATATTTAAAACAACATCCAAGATTAAAAAAAAAAAAAATTCTTGGCAATGAGCTTAACAGGCTGCAATAAAAACTATTCCCTTGCACCGGGCTCTCCTGAACCCAGGTAGTGGGGTGCCAAGGGCCTCGGCCACATCTCTCCCCTCCCGCCTCCCCAGCAGCCCAGCAACGACCACCAAGTGGTAGCAAGAAGGGCCCTGGGTTCCTGAGCTGGGGAGGTGGGAGGTGAGGGCTTTTGCCACACCCTCCTGACATCTGCACCCAGCCCAGCAATGACCAAGCCACCACTGGAAGCCCCCCCCAATCTCCCCTGTGGGAATGAGGGGGGTGCCACAGGCCTCAATCCCACCCCTACTCGTTCCTCCTCCTTCCATCCCATTTCCTTCCCCATTCCCCTCCCTCCAAACTGCTCTGCAACAGCATCATAAAATATAAAAAAAAAATTAATAAAAAACAGAAAAACCCGGCAATTGAGAGAGGCTACTGCGTGCCTCATGTCATGTTATTGAATCTGGCTTCTTGGAATTGACAGTCATTTAGGTAATCCATACTTCAGAAAATTCGTATTGGTGGGTAAGAAGAAGAAGACATTTATAACTTGGATATCTCTTCAAGCTCTGTTTACTAGGGTCACTGTTTCAGAATTTTCTACTTTTGACATTCTGGGTCATAAACTGAAATGTTGGGGGGCTTGTGTGGGAGGACGTGGGCTGGGGGAGGAGCATGAACACTTGAACACCATTTGTGTTTGAACCATTGAGCTCGGGTCTTTAGATTTATTTTTTCTTTTTATCCCCACTGTGAGGTGGGTGGTATTTCCCTCATTAGTAGATGAGGAAATGAGCTAGGAAAGAAAACTCCTATTTAAATCCAGGTCTAAAATGGATCTTTCTTCTGTGCATGGAGGAGGAGTTGTGGGGACAGGGCTCACAGAACGATGACTAACAAGACAAGCCAGAGAGATATGAAAGGGATGAGGGACTAATGAGATACTTTAAAGGAAGGAGATTGAGCCATGGCAAGGCACTTAAATTTTAGTTTTACTGACAAATACAGCACAGAACAGACTAAGATGCTCAGTGCAGGGCTAGGAGTTTTCTAGGTAGTGCTGTGAATCTTACATTCAGGTGGCTACAGACCATGACCTCGGCAGGTGTTTCATTAAATGCTTCCTTTCTACTTTGATGTCATTTCTCTCCCTCTTGTGTCTGATGTCATTTCTCTCCCTCTTGTGTGCAAGTTTAATTGATTTACCTTTTCTTGCCTATAGAGCTGCCAGACCTTGCTTGTTTTCTATAGATGTTACATGAGTTCAGATGTCACATCTTCAAGTTTCGATACACAAATGTGGGATTGGTACCTCTTTCTCTTCCAGGGTTATCTTAGGGCATGTGGGCTTTGGGGGCACTTTCCTCAGAGCCTTCATTTGCTGTTTTATCCCTCTCCCCCTGGCTCCTTGTGAAAACAGAGATCGAGGTAATTAAATTGAAATGGGGGCGGGGGAATTTCCTGGAGTGATGAGCTAGATAAAACTTCATGCTAGTTAACATGGACGTTCTAATCCATCTGATCTTGAGCACAGGCAGCAAGTCTTGGGTGCTATAGTTGGTGCCAGTCTTAGCAGGGTCATATGTATTTCCAGTCACAAAAGACCTTTCTGTCATGTTGGAGAAGACAAAAGTTTGTAAGAATCAGTGGGCCATTTAAAATGATAATGAGCAACTTAGGCCTAAAGCAGATGTCACAAGCTAGTGGCTTGCAGCTTGTTCCTATGTGCTTTAAATATACAGCACAGTTGCTCCTTGGTATCCGTGGATTGGTTCCAGTACCCTGTGGATACCAAAATCAGTGGATGCTCAAGTCCCTGATATAAAATGCTGTAGTATTTGCATATGACCTATGCACATCCTCCCGTATACTTTAAATCATTTCTAGATTACTTATAATACCTAATACAATGGCTGTGCATCACTTTATTCATGTGGATTCAGTGTAGTTTTTGGTGTTCAGGTTTTGCTCTTTAGAATATTGTGGGATTTTTTTCCTCCTGAATATTTTCAATATGCCATTGGTTAAATCCATGGATGCAGAATTCACAGATACAATACCCACCAAGTACAGAGGGCTAAATGTATTTAAAAAATTGAAATTTGTTCTCAACATTTACAGATTGGGGGATTTCAGATATAAATCAAGATTTCAGCCTTTCCAAAAAAATCACACCTGGGAACAGTAGTCCTCCATTTGTGCCTAGCAGGAATTGGAAGAGCTGGGTAGTAACTGTGACCTTTCAGTGGTGGCATGCTCTCTCCATTTTGCCACAATCCCCAAGGTGCCCTAGTGTTTCTCCTTGACCCTGAAGCCCATGTTGACTGCCATTTGTCATTGTCCTAAGACAGTTGCTTTTCCATCCAGCCTGCTTTGTTCTTTTATAAACCCACCTGGGCCTCCTTATTCATTCAAGTTCACTGACCTTTAGCCTAAATGATCAGGAGACAGCATGTCCAGGAGTTTGTATTATCCTTGCAAAAGCAGAAGATGAGAAAAGTCTTCCTGTCTGCTAAAAGACATTGCTGGTATTCAGATCAAGACGCGAGTGAAAGAAAGCACATAGTTATGTGGAATGCATCGGGGATCTTTTGGAAAAATTAAACAAGAGCTCTGATTACTTCTTCAGTCATACCTAAGTGCAGATTTCTTCTTGTTTCAGACAAAATTTTTTGGAGAGACTGAAAGTATTTCAGCTGTTGTTGTACATATGTGTGTGTTTTGAAAGATAGGGTTGAGGGAAACAATGAGAAGAGAAACAGGGATATGTTTCCCCCAGAGTTTTTCAGGCTGTTCAGTGTATAAGAGCGTATTTGCAAAGTTTCGGTGTCCAGCCTGGGTGTCAGCTCATGATCACTGATCTAGGCAGATATTCTTTGATATGAATTGTTTAATGATGGACTTGTGAAAAGCATGTGATCCTATTTCGCATCGGGGATTCATGATTGAAAAAACCCATTTGTGCATATTGAGGTATACTGTTGTAGGTCAGGAAATTGAAGGTAGGGAGCAGAGGGGGACGTAGGAGAGAGAGTTTCATTCCTCAGCTTAGTCTGGCAAACCCCAGTGGAATGGTCTTGATGTATCAGGCCTTCTGCTGCTACTCGGGGTAGGAAGAGAAAAGTAATACAAAGAGAACATGCAGTCTCGAGCAAAGAATTTCATTGCAGTGTGGTAAGAGGTGTGCCCGTGGCACTGTGGCTTTACAGATGGGCATGTGGCCTAGTCCAGGGCTGGAGGGATGCTTCCCGAGAGAAGTTGATGACTGAGTTGAGGCTTGAAGGCTGAGTGAGAGTTAGCCAGGCAATGAAAAGTGGGACAGGAATTTAAAGTGTGAAGTTCAACTTGGGGGATGGAGGGAGGAGATGCTGGAGGGGCTAAGTCATGGATGGCTTTGCTGAAGATTTTGGGGAGCCAGGGAAGAAGGAGAGAGATGATCAGATTTCCATTTTGACTGCAGTGTGGTAACCTGATCCCAGTGTGGTGGGACTGGAGGTTGGGAGACCAGGAAAGTTGCAGCCAAGTTAGAAAATCCTTTTTGGTTTTGGAAGACAGGAAGAGGGAACTTATTGTAACATAATTTTGCTAAAAGTTTTGCAGAAGTGAATCATGTTTATCAAGATAAATTGTACAAGAGGTTTGTTTGGTTATAACATTGTTTCTGTGGGACATCACCCTTCACCAAGAACAAGCACTTCCTGGGCGGAAGCAGGCAGCACAGTCTCCTGCCCTGGGGAAGCTGGGCATTAATTACCCTTGCTCACACTCCGGGACTAGCTAATTCTAAGCCTCTAGCCTCCTGCTGTCAAAATGACTTTTCTTCTGTTTATTTTCATATGGAAGCTGTACAATTAAAATATTCTGTGCTATGCAAGGACTTCCACAGTGGGTGGGGGAATAGCCCTCCATGAAATATTCTGGGAAAAGATTGCATGTCCCTGGGGCACCGCCACTGTTACAGACTCTCTACTGATGCCTGTGGTAGGTGAAAGAGTTTGTGGGTAGTAAATTTGATTAAAATTCAGTTCAGGCTGTCGTCATCACTCTCCAGGAAAACTGCAATAGCCTCTTAAGTAGCCCCTTGGCTCGTGGCCTCGCTCTGATCCATTGTCTGCACAGCTGCCAGAGTGATTTTCTGAACTGCAAATTCAAGCATGTCATTCCCCTACTTAAAATCCTTTGACAAGTTCCCCAAAGTAATCAGTGGGTTGGGAAAGCAGGAACGTGGGTCTGTCCGACCCTGCAGCTAGTGTCTTCTCTACCTCACACTGCTCCCCCACCCCTCCAGGACCTGTGAGGCATCCCTCCCCCAGGGAGTCAAAGTTCAGTCCTCGTTGTTAGATCTCTAGAAATCTACCTGGCTGGACCCCATTATCCTACCCTCCCTGAAGCCCTTTACTACTTTAATTTTTAATGTTTGCCTTTGGCTTTTTGCAAAAGTTGATATAAGAAGCCTAGTGTGAAGAACATGTTCATATTTATTTATCTTTGTTGTTAAAGGAATTGTTAGTTCATTTTGCAAGTAAGTGCTTTATGTAAAGACCTGTGAATGTGTTGAATGAATAGCTCATATGCTAAGTTGCTTTAAGCATCTAGTGCCAGGAAAAAAGAGTTTTAAAAAAAACTGATATATATAAAAAAACACTGATATGCTTCCTTTAAAAAATCATTTAGTTAAAGTAATACCGTGTTTACTTTTTACTTTTGTTGCCCAGAGCCTCAGAGCTAAAGGTTTCGGTTGTAATAGTCTTAAAATCCCAGCTAGTGGTTGAACTGTCAATCCACTGTTTCTGTCTGCCCAGCCCAGTAGCCCTTTTCCCATTTACCTCTTTGTTTACAAATATTTACTGAGTGGTCATCATGTGCTGAGCACTGAGAATACTGTAGTGAATAAAACAGGCAGGCAGAAATGGAAGTAGGAAGACCGCACTTGCCCAGACATGAGATAATGATGGCTTGGATTGAGCGTTGGCTGCAAAGGTAGAGAGAAGGGACGGGGAGCGTTCCAAATATATTTTAAAGGCAGATTCAAGTGGATTTGCTGAAGCTTGAAAGTGGGGAGTGAGGGAAAGAGAGGAATAAAGGATGACTTCCAGGTTTTAATTCATTATATGATGGTGCTTTTTCTGAGATTGAGGGAGGAGCAAGTTGGGGGCAAGGGACGGAGAGCTGAAAACTGTGGAACTTTATAATTTGAAATACTCATTACATATCCAGTGGAGATGCCATTTAGGTCCTCTGGAGCTCAGGAGAAATTCCACCCCCCCTCCCCCCCATGCCTGTGCATGGGTGCACACACACACATGCATGCACACATACTTATTTTAGGGAACTTCTTATACCCACTGCAACTTCGTGGTTCTAGTGTGGCTTCGTCTTCCCCAGCCACAGAAGAAGACCTGATGCTTCTGTGCCTGCTGGTCCCTGTGCCCTAGTCCCCTGGCCACAGAGATAAGTCCAAGGGTTGGACATATGACCCAAGCAAGTTCCTTATTGGGGTGTTTGGAAATACTTCCTTGGAGAGAGAGGCCCTGTCTTTCCCCTGGAGGACTAAAAGGTGTACACGCTTAGCTGCCTGTGCCATGATTCCTGCTGCGTGGAAGAAGCCCATCTGAATAGTAGAGAAAGATGCCCTTACCCAGAAAAGCAGAGATTGGAGAAATGTGGAAAGAACCACTATTTGCTACTTGCTGGAACGCCAGGGTACAAAAGTATTACATGAATAAAGGTTTGTTTGGTCAAGCAAGTTTAAGGAAAGAGGTTTCTTGACAGCAGAACTTTTCAGTCTTTAATATTGAATGTGTTTTGTGTATCTTCAAGAGGGGGATTAGTATGCAGTGTTTCCCAAACTTATCTGATGGGGAGGGTTTTTTTTGTTGTTGGTGTTATTTTGTTTTTTTTAATGAGACATCTATTAATATCTCTTAGTGGGAATCCAGCTTGAAATGCTGGAAAAGGTTGCCATTTTCTTGCTGCTAGTGTGGTGTGATGGTAGTGGGTTGTTCTTTCTAGAAAAACTGGGAGAAGCTCCATATTACCTTTGATACTTGAGATTATTGAGACAACAGCCTTTTTTTTTCCTCCTGATATTTTAACATGTTGGTACCAGAGATTATCTGTATTCTTAGTTCTTGCAGCTCATAGTGGCTACCTCAGGCAGAGGCGTCCAGAGCAGGGTCAGGAGACCAAGGGGCCAGAGGTCTCCCTGCTTTGGGAGAATTCCAGACACAGAGAGTACCTGGCACAGAGAGTACCTGGGTTTTCCACTGTCATATCAATTCATTTATACCAATTAATTATTTAGAGACAGTGAGTGCGGTTTGGTGAATTTGTAATCCTTGACTGTCTTTCTTCTCATGTCTTAGTGATTTAGTGGTAACAATAATTGGCTTTTGTGAATTGTTTTCTTCTACCAATTGCTAACCATTTAACACCTCAATCAAACAGGGAATTTGCAGCTACTTAGTTTAAATAATCTCCATGCGCACACCTCTGGCTTTTCTCTCCTGTCACTGACCCAGATCCTTGATATGCTTGATAACTCTTTCTAGACTTTGTTATCAAAACCTTTTCAAGTAGGTATTTGATATAATATTATTTTTTTAATGATTGAATTCTTTTATTTAAATAATTGATTATTTTGTTTATTTATAGTCATTTGCTCAGTTAGTACATATTTATCTTGTGATTTAAAAAAAAAAAAAAGAAAAATCTTAGCTCTTAGAGGGACCTTTAACGGCCCCGTTCTGTGACAATCTACTAAGCATGGTACTAACCTGACATCTTTAGAGCCTTTTGAGAGAAAGGGCAGCTACTCCCTGTTCTAAAGGAAGGGATCTGCTGGAAAGTCTGTAGATGGCAGGTTTTTTTTGTGTGTGTGTGACTGGTAAGGGGATTGTAACCCTTGGCTTGGTGTCGCCTCACCGCGCTCAGCCAGTGAGCACACCGGCCATCCCTATATAGGATCCGAACCTGCAGCCTCGGCGCTCCCGGTGCTGCACTCTCCCGAGTGAGCCACGGGTTTGGCCCTTGTAGATGGCAGGTTTTGACTACATCTGATCGAAGCCAGAAAGTGAGCTGTTGAAAATAGTGACATTTTCTCAAGCATGAGCAATAACCATCTGAAATCAGAGGCCCTTTCACACCTCTTCTGTCATTTAATCTTTACTACAGTCCTGTGAAACATCCCATCTTTACAAAGGAAGATACTGAGTCCAACATAGGTTAAGATACTTGCCTGAGATTGTACAAGTAAGAGCTATTCTGGAAGATAAACTCAGATTTCTTGTCTTTTCTGTTCATTTCACTGTCCTTGTGGGTTTATGCTTTTTTCTTTCATTGAAATAGAGAAAGGCTCTTCTCTCTGTGATTCATATGTGCCGATCTGTGGGGTGTGTGTGTGTTTTAAATTGCAATTTGTGTTGCGACCTGTTCTTGTTCTTGTATTATTCAGTCCTTCTCTGTTAGATGGGTAGTTAATCTGTGAAAACCCAGAAAGCTTGCAGCTCTATTGATTTGATTTTGTTGTAAGATAAGGCATGTATAATAACTCTGGGTGCCTGGTTTTAAATTAGAAGGTTTTAAATTACGTATTAAATTATGAAAATGAAATGAGGTCTCTGAAAATTCTGTATTCTGGAAAATGTCATTAAGCAATTTCCATTTTGATGCAATGTTTATTAAAAAGATGTATTTTCTAAGAGTGTTGGTTGTGCTGTTTTTTTAATCTCTGATTTTTCTGTGGCTGTTCTCGAGTGTGAACCACTGTTTAAAATAAACTAATAAAGGAGAGAAATAGGATGAAACATTTTACTAATTCTGACGTGCACCCAAGTGAAAAATGGTATTCAGAGACTATCTGTACAAAAAGGGGACTTATAGTCCATTTCTAGCCTTAGTACAGAGAACTGAGCACCTGAGCCATCACATAAGCTGTCACTCCCTGCCCCCTGCAGTGTTGCGTCCTCCCCCAACACCACCACCCCCCAGCCTGTGAGCAACGTCATACAACATGGTGGTGAAGAGTGTGGACTGTGGTCCCAGATGGCTCAGGTTCAAACCCAGCTCTAGGCTGTGTGACATTGGACAAGTCACTTAAGTCACTGTGTTTCAGTGCTCTCATTGGTAAATAATAGTATTTGTCTCGTAGGGTGGTTGTTAGGATTAGATAAGTTAATGCATGTAAATCATTCATGCAAGTGCCTGCCTAAATACCCTATTACTTATTATTTATATTTGTAATCTTTTATTTTTATGTGCTTTTATTAAGCCTAAAAAATTAGTCTTATTCCACTTTTATACCTTCAAGCCCTTTTTATAGAGCATGGTAGGCACTCAAATGTTGCTTATGTGAATAAGTGAATCAAAACAATCAGTAAACACAGAGGACTTATTTTAGTGCTTGTCAGATTATGCCCTGCTTTGTTCCAGCAGAGGATTTATTTCAATCACTGTTTTAGATGTGCCCTTTTAGGAGCAATGTATGCATGTAAACTTTAATATTTATCTCTTCCTCAGAGTCTGGAATCATTTAGAATATCATTTTAAAATCCTCCTTCCACTAACAGATCTCTAGTTTTGGCATAATTGCTGTTTAAAAGACAGTGTACAGATTGAGCATAAATATATTGTGTTTGAATAAACCGTGTGCCTGCTATTGTAAGTGAAGTACTTATTTGTAAAGGCGGTTATTATGTTGGATTATGATATCATAAGGCTTAAGGAAACTAATGCTTATCATTTAGTTGTGCTTTTAAAAAAATGTAGAAATATCTAAATACATTTCTCTATTTTTGTCCTATATCTTTCTTCTAAGTTAATAAATGTCTTACTTCAAATCAACCGATTCAAAATTCAAAATTCAAATATTTGTAGTTCAGTATCCAATATTTGCCTCCATATATTTGCACTCAGTATCATTTGTCCAGAACTATTTAAAACCCACTTAACATTTATGTATATGAGACTTAATGTCTTCATACATTTTTGTTTCTCTGTTTGTATTATAGTAATTGGGCACAATTCTTCTGACCTTGATGATCTCACCTCTTTATAATACAAAGATGCTGGGACAAAAATGAGATCTAGACCAACTCTAAAAAATTGAATGTCAAGTTAATTGTCTAAGCACACAATGGTGTAACGAGCCAACATCCTCTAAAAGAGCCCGTGTCCATAATGGCATCATTGACATCTGACTGGATGGAGTTGTTCTCTGAAAGTTGCTATAGAGAAAACACAAGTGTGAAAGGCGATTGTGGTGGTTGTGGGTCAGAGGCTCCTTGAGTGGAGTGAATGAGGCTAACACAGTGAATGATTCTTTTGTTACACGCTGAAATAAAATACTAGAAAATGTTCTCTTAACAAAGAGTGCTGTTTGGTCAGAGTGGCATGACATAGTGAAGAGTTTTTGAAAACTTTCCTTTAGTGACTAATATTTGGGCTCAGTAAAGATATAAAAAAAACCATTTCTTTCATCAAAAGATCTTAGTATATAAAGGGTACTATAGCTATACATAGTAATATTATTTAACGTGACAGGAAAGTATGCCATTTGTTATGGCAATATGCTGCTAAGTTCAGTTCCCAGAACTTTTACCTTTTGGTAGACTCCGTCTTCCACAGGTTATTTGTGAATCACAGTCCTCAATTTCCATCCATAAAATGGAAATAGCATGCAGGCTCATTCCACAGATTTTCCTACTAGTTCTGTCTTTATATGTTACTGTGTATATGTTATAGGAATAAACAAACCAGAGTGCGTTTCCTATACCCTTACTCAGCAACATTCAGCACAGAAGTCTTTTCTAACCAAATGTGTGGGAATTTCTCCCCACCGGCAAGCAAGTAGCCAGTTCTGCAGCGGACACCAGCTGGGTGTCCTCCAAGTCAACTCCGACACTATCTACCTGGGATAACTTCAGATTCCACAGGTTGAGGGTTCAGTACCCAAGACTGCCTTCCAATTCTGTTGCCAACCAAAAGCCCCAGGTTCTTTTACCTGTGCTTCTGACCTGACCAGCTATAAATTGGGTTTCTTACAGCTGCCTCCTTGGGTTCGATTAATTTGATAGAGTGGTTCACGGAATTCAGGGAAACACGTTTACCAGTTTATTGTAAAGGATATCACAAAAAATACAGATGAAGAGACACACAGAGGGAGGTATGGGGGAAGGGGTACAGAGCTTCCGTGCCTCCTGGGGCATACCACCCTCTAGAAATCTCTACACGTTCAGCTATCTAGAAACTCTTCAAACCCTCTCCTTTTGGGTTTTTATGGAAGCTTCATTATGTAGGCATGACTGAAGCATGGACAACCATGTGAAATGTGATTGGACAAAAGGGCTGTGATTTAATACTAATAGACTATGTAGGGAAACCCAGCAAGGTCTATTTGTTTAGATTCTTCTTGGCCTTTCTGTGCTGCATTCCTTGCTCCCAGATCTGGGGCAGGACCCCTCCTGAAATGGGGGTCTTATGACCTACAATCAGACAAGGTAGGTCTGAGGATTTGTTTATGGTCAGCTTGTTAAAGACAGAAAGAGGAAGATTAGAATACTGCTTTGGGGAACTAGGAACCATGGACAAAAACCAGTACACACACACATACACACACACACACAATTTTTCATAACATCACAATTTTACTAAAAAAAAGATGGTTCTTCATTTTTCTATTTCTTCACTTGTTTCATTAGAAGAATCTACACTTTTGGTAATAGTTTGGCCATTATGTCATTACCTACAAGCAAATATAAATTGTCGCACTTATTTATAGGACCAGCTCAGAGAATTTCATTTTGATGAAATTCATTTTATTTCGTACTTTTCTAATAAGTAGGCAATTGACTGAGTTTTAACAACTATTCTGATGAATGAGTTCTGTTTATGAATGGATCTCATACTTAAATGTTTCTTGGGTTGTGCTATTTTTGTCTTTTGAAAGTTATTTAAAATGAAAAGAATCAGCACGTAAGTTTTATATGCTGGAAGTTGAGGTGATCCCACTGTTTCAGAATTTGAGTCTCTGCCAGTATTAATCCTTTCATAGAGGACCCCTAAAGGCTATATTTTAGTTTTCAGGGAATTTGTACATTCCATGAATGAAAAAAAAAAATCTGCAGAATTATCTTTCTGCGATATATTTTTTTTCCCTATCCTAGCTCTCATTTGTCCCCCCACCAATATAAAATAAATTAAATCCACCACCACTAATGCTAGGAGGTGAAAATCAAGAAGTTGTTACTTGTGTTATAGGAAGGTGAGTGTAAATCCACAATCTCTGAGCCAGGCCTGGGAAGGAAAATATTTTTTTTATCTTTAGCTATTGGAACCCTCTTGGGAAGTCACTTGAGTATGTGAGTTGTGGACATTATAGAAAGCTTTTGGCCAGCATGTGAAGGTGGGGTTAAGTTTTCCCTGCCTCCACCTCTTACCTCTTCCCTTCCGTGAGGTTTGTCGAGGGGCTAATTGGAGTGTTCCCTACTACAAGATTATCCCTTTAATGTAGCATAGGGGGAGGGAGTCTTTTTCCTTTTATGAATCTTGCCTGATCCTTTTCTTGGCTCACTTTGATTCCTATCATGGAGTCTGTTTTGTTTTCGATATTCCTCCTTGCGTGGTGTTTATGCAGGTAGTAGATATCTCAGATATTCTTCCTTGGGTAGAACAGCACAACTATGAGCACTGTGGCCTTAGGCAAATTTGTGGTCTTTTTGGCTATGGTGTTCAGTATTTGTAAGGGCACCAAATAGAAGCTTCAGTTCTCAGCAGAGTCAGGTCTGCCTTGGGCCAGGAAGTGGGCTTCCAGATTCAGGGATGCTGATGCAGATGCAGGACAGTGATTAAGGGCTTTGGAGTTTGAATCCAGGCTCTGCTCTCTATGACCTTGGGCAAGTTACTTACTCTTATTAAACCTCAATAACCTGTGCCAAAAGGGCCTTTATAAAGATTAACGAGGAATAGTAGAAAACCTTCTTAGCATAGTCGTTTAATGTCACGCATGCTCAGTAAGTGTGGAGGTTGTGGCCTTTTTATCAAAATAGATTTGGCTGTAGATGACCCCCTTTCTACTTTCTAAGATCTCAACTTCATTATCTGTTTGGTTCCTTATTTTTCCCTTTTTACAAATTCATTACTTATATTTTTAAGATGTTTTGTTTAGCCCTACTATAGTCAGAGACTATTTTCTAAATAGAACTAAAATAGAAATTTGATCTGAATCTGACCCTCTCCCCGGTTAACCCAGTTTGGCAACTTCCTTAGGAGTGTCATTTATTTTTCCAGCCACATGGTAAGGAAGCAGAGGGTTTCTTGTTACTTCTAAAGTCATTTTCCATTAAAGTCTTCAATGTTCAGTTTAATGTCTTCTTAAATGATTGCAATTTTTGAACCAGTGTTCATGTCACAATGTTTTCAGTATAAGAGTATTCATTATCTGACAACCCTGAACTTGTGGACTTCATGAACGACTAGGAATGATCTGATTAGAATATACTGCTTTTGGTTGGAGGCCAAGAATATTGGCTCATCCATTTAGGGTATGATACTAAAAGAGGCCAGAGACCAGAGGTTTAATTCCCAGCTTCAGATTGAACCCCAAACCTCAGCCATCTGTCTTTGAAAAGTATGCTGTTGGCCACAGGGGCATTGGTCACATCAGTCAATGGACTGGATGGATCAGAAGACAGTGGACCACCTACTACAAGGAGAAATCCAAATGCCTCTGTGTGCAGGATGGCAGGTCATTAGACTCAACCTCAGAAACGAATGCTGGAGAAGACTGTCAAGAAAGGTAGTTTTTAAAAAGAATTCTGAATAAGAATTGCTATGTGACAGATCAGGGTCCAGAAGTCAGGAGAGTTAGGAAACTCAGATATTTAAATTCTGACTATGTACATGAGTGATTACATCTCAGAAGATAAGGGGAAAGTGCCAACAGTTTAACAATGAGTTCAACAGTGTGGCCGTTTCCTAATGAACTTGGATCTCAAAAGGGAGTGCACAAGAGATAAAAGTTTCCCAGTCAAGGGGAACTGCCAGTAAAAGTAGCTAACGTGTTTACCTATCATGTGTCAGGTTCTGTACTAAGCACTCTACATTCTTATTTGATCTCACAATAATATTATGAGGTGTAGGTGCTATTATTATGGCCATTTTATAGAGCAGTAAACTGAGGTGCTGAGCTTTGAGGTCACATAGCTAGTTAAGTAGCTGAGCTGGGATTTAAATTGAAGTAGTCTGGTCTGGAGATATCTGAGACTTGCAGAAGATGATACAGACAACGAAAAGGTTGTTAAAAGAAATGTTCAGAGCCAGAGAAAAGAATATAGCTGCATCTGAGTGGAATGGGTGGTGGCTGTGGGCCACCACATAGAGAATAACACTTCAGCTCATATTGTCCGTCTCTCTTTTACATACTTATTAGGGAGAAATTGGTAAAGGGCCACAAAAATATTTGCATTGTATAATTAAAAAAAAAAAGATTAAAAGTCCTCATCACAAAGAAATGAAAAAAAAAAAAAAAAAAAAAAAAACCCAGAACCTCAGAATATTAAGAATGTGTTGAAGTAATAAGAAAGACCTACTTTTTCTAAATGAATGTAAGCCTCTTAGCCTAACAGAATTCCTCTCCACGGTCCTGGGAACATTTTGGATACAGCTTGTTCGACTATGTCCATGGTCTTGGAGGAAGTGCACATAACAGAAATCATATAGAAAAGGGTGGAGGAAGGCAAATGTGTGCCTTGGTGAGGAAAAGGTTGGAAAACATTGCTTGAAAGATACTGATATCTCTAAATATTTAGAGCCTACTGTGTTCAGTTGTCTAAAGTTGAAGTGGTTTCTTCATTAGCTGTGAGTAGCCCACACTTGGAGGAATTCAGGTGTAAGATGGGAGAGACTTTGGCATGGGAATGTTTCAGATGGGATTTGAACCTCAGGGGGTGATTAGATCATTAAGATTTCCTCTGGGAGAGTGATGTAGCATCTATTAATCTAGACCAGAGATTGATTTGGATTTTTGGTTTTCCTTCTATACAGAGGTTGTTTAATCTCATTTACTGATGAAGAAACTCAATTTGAGAGAGGATGAGACAGTGACTTTCCTGGGCCACTCAGCTATTTGGTGTTGGGGCAGGCTGGACACTCCCCTGTCCCCTCCTGCTGTCATGTCACTGCAGCTCACATTTGGACCGGGCATACCTGGGTTCAGATCCCGGCTGTGCCACTTTACTCTGTAACTTTGATTACTTTGCCCAACCGGAGAAATAGGATTGCTGTGAGGAGTGGGTGAAAAGGAAATGCTCAGCATATATTACTGATAAGTTTTCTGGCATCTCTCGACTCATGGCCAAGACGTTTCATTTTTGCCTTATTTTTCTCTTTGGATGATTTTATAAGGGCGTGTCTTATAGTTTTTCCATATGTAAAAACTTTGCACTGTCTAGGGCATTTGGGTGAAGGATTCTGCTACAGGCCCTTTAGAAATCCTTTCCAGCTCTGAAATGATGGGGATTTAATTCTTTCTGAAAAAGATGCCTCTAACTTTCCTCTTCTCCAGCTGTGCAGGCGGTTTACTGGTTACCATGGTAACCACACTCTAATAATCCTGTCAGGAAATATGATGCAACAATCTGTCTCATCTTATTTTCCAGACATACAACAAGCACCAGCTTCCTTTGAAGAATCCCTCTAAAGCGTTCGGTCCTAAGCACTGCTCCTACTTGTTCTGATGTCTTATAAAGTTGTACTTGCAGAAGTGTGCACCTCACTGGACGTTTCCTCAGCTTTGAATGTTTGCAGTATCCAGTGACAAGGGCATCACTAGGAAGGGTTGTGTGCTTTCATGCTCAGTCTTTTGTAGTTGATGAAATTTTAGACTTTGGATTGTAGTTAAAAATAAATGCTGAATAGTGGATTCTAGAGGATTTAAATTTATTTGGGACATAAAGGATCTAAGGTAATTGTTAGGACAGGTAGCTCAAGTCAGTATTTCCACATTTTTTTATCAAGAGCCTAATGTCACAAAATATCCCTTTGCTGGTTTGTGAGGATGAGTTTGCACCTCTTCAGCTCTCCCTTCCCATCCTCGGCCCTTCTGCCTTCCTCAGCAGACCCCCAACACTCCCAGCCTCTCTACCAATCTTCACTTTGACCCTCAGGAGCAATCTCATCACACCTCTAATTCCTGTTTATGCCGGTTGCTGTAGGAAGCCTGGACTCCTGGGTCATCCCTGCCTCCTGTCTGCGGACTCTCTTAACTCTGTACTTGAGCGTTTCTAATCCTGCCTCCCCACTCTGGAACTCATGTGGCCCTTCACTGTGCACTCTGTGTCCTCACAGTTATCAGCAAAACCCCTACTTCCTAACCTTGTCTGGGAGCGTCTCCTTCACCTCTTGCTTGACTGGACACTGGGGTCTTCCCTGACAGTACTTCTGCAGCCCTCTGAAATGGCCACAGGTTTTCACTTTACCCTTGGACCATGATCAGAGGTAGAATAGTATCCTCTGTGCAGTTTCCATACCATTCCCCCTCCCCTCTAAATTTCAGGGCTCAGAAAGGCCCTCTACACCTTCTTGTCACAGCCTCTGCTCCTCCACTGTCTTTGAAGATTTGAGGTTCTGGTTCACTACCCCTCTCTCCAACACAAGTGCGAGTTCTGTAGGAATTCAGTATTCATGTTCACTCCATCCCTTGGTCATCCTTGATCCTGTCGTCACCTCAGTGCCTCCATTGCTCACTGGGAAACATCCCACTCCTCTGGCTTGCCTTGTGCGGTATCTCCTACCTCGACAGTCCTTGGGCCCACCAGGACGTTCAGTTCATTGAATCTACCTCCTCTTCCTGGCTCCACCCCACATCCTTACTTCTCGCCTTCCCAGCTTGAAGTCCATGATCCTCATCATCCTTGCCCCTCAGACATTGTCATTCTCTCTTGACTAAACCACAATTCTGGTTAAATCCATCTCTTTCTCTCCCTCTCTATCTCCCCGCCCTTGAACTCCTGTGGCTGAATGTGCCTGGAGAGAACCACAGCTCCATGTTGACTGTCTCACTCTAAGTCGATCATAGATCCCAAGCAGGCTCTGTCGCTCCCTCATGATCATACTGTGTTCCCACCATCCACTTGTTCCCTCACTCTTAGACAACTATTGCATACTTTATACGCTCTTCAGACATCTCTGAAGATGTCATGATCAGAAGAAATATAAAACCGATAAACAGAAATAATCAGAAGAGAACTTCTACACATTCTCACCACCACACCTACCACCTGCCTGTACGAGGGGTCTTCAAAAAGCTCATGGAAAAATTCATATTATCTTTTAATTCCATTTTTCTATGAACTTTTTGAAGTACTCTTGTATCTGTGCCCATGCTCCAACTCCTTGGGCACGACATCCTGTCTCCATCCCCACAGACCTTCTCAAGGACATTGCAGCATAAAATTTTTGTTACATCATCAGTTCTCTTCTTTCTACCAAATTCCCACTGGCATACAAGTTATTATTTCCCACATTAAATAAAAATATCCTCTCTTGACCCTAATTTCCCCTGCAGCTACTAGTCAGTTTTTTTTTTCTCACACTTAGGACAGAACATTTGAATGTGTTGTCTATTCATTATGTCTAATGTCTCCCTTCCCGTTACATGTCCTGAGCCCATTACAGGGGGGTTTGCAGCCCTCACACTTCACTGGCACTGCTTTTATCAGGGCATCAGTGATATTTGGAATCATTCCTGATTAATTTTTCTCACACACCCCACCAGCAAATCTTGTAGGCTCTACCTTCAAAAGATATTGAGTCCATTTCTTTTCTCCCGCACCGCAGTCGCCTGGCCCAGGCCACCACAGTTTTTCACCTGGATTAATAGAGTGTTCTTTTAACTGGTCTCTCTGCTTGCAGCCTCATCCACTTTAGACTGTTATCAGATGTCCTCAGATTATGTCATTCCTCTTCCCATCTCATTCAGAGAAGACACAAAGTCATTTCTGTGAGCTGGCCCTCCAGTGCCTGTGGTGTCATCTCCCACTTCCCTGCCATTGGCTCTTTCTTCCCTCATCCGTCTGGTCTTCTTGCTGTTTCTCGAACAGTCCAGGCCTGCTTTCGCTTCAGAGCTCTTGCCTTGCTCTTCCCTCTACCTGGAATTCCCTGGCACTCCCTGCTGTGTATCCATGTGGCCGGCTCCCTCACTTCCAGGGGGTCTTTCTCAAATGTCACTTTTCCAATGAGGGCTTTCCTGGCCACCCATGCTGACCGCTCTCTGTCCCCCTTGCCTAATTTATTATTCCTTAGCATTTTAGCATAATCGAACGGGGTATATTTTGCTTATTGATCTCATTCCTTATCTCTTCTCTCTCCTACTAGAGTGTAAGTTCCACAAGGCCGGGGACCTTCATTTAGAACATAGTTTGTGTCATGGTAGAGCCTCATGATATTTGTTAAATAGAAAAATCACTGTTTCCTGCTCTGGGCATTCTTTTGGCTTCCTTGTAAATCTGCTGAACAAAAAGCACTAATAAAACTAATAATTTTTTTTTCATGTTTTCTCTTAAAGTATATTTACTAGATATGTCAAATCGATTTAAGTCCATAATAATAGGCATGCCAGACAGAATGCAAATAGAAAAGAGTTCATACACCTTTTCATGCTGTTTCATTGAAGTGAGGCCCATTCCTGGTAAGCTCTCTCTACATATATTTGGAAATATGTCAGCTTATTTATTTATATGTATCTTGACTTGTTACAAAAACAAAAAAAGGTTTAAGGGGGTTGATTGGAAATGTGATGATGTAAGGATGTTGAGACTTATGCTGTTTCAAATGCTGGGTGATTTCAATAGACTATGCATTATTTATGTCAGTAATCTCATCTCTAAGAGGTACTGATATCTGCCTGTTGTGCAGTTTGCAGTATTCCATGCCAAAGCATTTTATTTATTACTTCAGTTCTGCCTCTCTTGTTTGGGTAACAATGTCTCTAATCCTCCAAATGTAAACTAATTTATATTCTAAGGCAACAAGCTATTGTTTGGCAACTTTCTCAATCCATGTCAAATTAATCATAATTACCTAAATTTAGCCATTTGCTATTCTACTGAAAGTCCATTGATTCTGTGCCCCGCTGGCTATTGCACATAAGGCAAAGGACAGAAGCTACCCTGTTACACTCAGGTGACTTCTGGCTTCCCTTAGTCTTTTCTGGGTTTCTCTTAGTCTCATTGTCTACCAGAATGAAGAAGATTCAGAGAAATTCATGTTTTTACTTACTAGTAAGTTTTTGAAATCTTTCATTTAAAAAATTATCATAGTATAAAATTAACATTTTGGGGTGGGTTATGGTTCTAAGAGTTTTTTTTAAAAATAAAAGCTTATTATTTGGAAATAATTTTAGATTTAGGAAAGAATAGCAAAGATACTTGAGAGAGTTCCCATGGACCCTTTACCCAGCCTTCCTTAATGTTAACATCTTAACTGTTGTAAATTGATCAAAACCAAGAAATTAACATTGGTACAATACTGTTAACTAAACTACTGACTTTATTTGGATTTTTACCAGTTTTTCCACTAATGTCCTTTTTCTATTCCGGGTTCCAATACAGGATGTCATGTTTCATTTAGTCATTTGTCTCTTAATCTCCTGCAATCAATAGCACCTCTTTCAAAGCTTACATGGGTGGACAAAGTTAATGCTGTAATGAAGTCATGAGAATGTACAGGTTTTAGGCAGGTAGAATATTGGGGTCAGGTGGGACTTTGCAGATGTTATGATTCTATAGGCTGTATTTGGCTCACATGGTATTGGAAATATGATTTGAATTAGTTGCCAAAATTCAGTGATTAGGAGATTTTCCAGAAAAATCGATCTTTGGTTTCTCTTTAGGAAATTGGTAGCTCCTGCTGCCCCAGGTCTGTGTTCACTGCTGGGAATGATCATATGGCCCTGAGGGTGGGCTGCTCCTTCTTCAGGGGCAAGTGTGTTCCAGTTCTCCTCAGATCCCACCCTTCTTGATGCTGTCCTGACCTGACTAAACCAGCCTTCTCATTTTATAAATGAAGAGGCCTCAGGAGGCCAGCATGAGGCAGGAAGCCACCTTGCCTTGTGCAGGCTTTCCCTGCCCCTTTTGTTCTCAAAGCACAAAGGCATTGTTTTGGCTCCTCTGGAGGGCGGCAAAGATGACAACTGAAGGAGGTACAGTATAAGGCCCCCTCAGGGTCGTAGGCCCACTCTTAGTCTTCGTGAATCTTTGCGTGTGTCCCTTAAATACCAGAGTTTGCACACTGGTGTCCCAAGGCTGTATTTGCTTTGTAGTTACTTCCTGTTGTCCATGTCTATCTAAAATATTATATGAGTTGCTAACAATGAAAAATCAACTTTAAAATATCGATTTGTGACTTCACTTAAGAAATCAGATGGCCTGGCAGCCCTGGGGCCACATTCTCACCTGGCGTAGCCTCCCTGGCTGGAGTCAAAGCTGCCCCCGAGACTGTCACAGTCACACCTATTATTCCTATTTGTGGGGCCTACCCAGGTCCCAGTGGCCATTGGAGTTTGCAGCGATTGCTTTAGGTTATTAGGTTGGAAATCGGAGAAGTCCCAGTGTTTTCCTTTTTGTGTTTCTTGACAATAGTTATTCTTGACAAGGAGTTATTAAAATAATTTCTTTGAGTTCTTGAGGAAAAAGGGAATTTGGGAGAGGGACTTGTGATAGGATCTGAGATGAGTTGTGCCCAAGTCAGCAGTCTAATCATGTCTTCTGTGCCCCTACCATCTCCTCCTGGATGTGCTGTCAGTTCCCTGTATGTAACCTCAGGTTTAATGACAGACAGATATTAGCTGAGAGTGTTCCCCTTCTCAGAGGCATTTTTGTTTGAAAACAACTCAAAGCACTATATTTAAAGAATTATGTGGAAGCTATAATGGTGGAATTTCAGGCATTCACTGGTTGGTATCTCTGTAATCTCATCCCAGCAGTGTGTGAGTATAGAAAGGAGAGTAGAGCAGTCCTGTTATAGAGACATGGAAGAAATTACAGGGGTGTTGTACACGTGTGTAACTCTCAGGGTCTGGATCTGTGCAGCTCTGTATGCTCGTCACATGTAGCTACTGAACACTTGAAATGTGCTTAACCTAATTGAGATGTGCTTTAAGTTTAAAATGCACACTGGATTTTGAAGACGTGTATCATGAAAGAAAGAATGTAAAATGTCTCATTAATAATTTTTTATATCGCTTCCATGTTTAAATGATAGTATTTTGGGTATATGAAGTTAAACATATTTTCATTTTTCTTTCTTTTTTAATGTGGCTGCAGGAGAATTTAAATTTATGTACATGGTTCGCATCATGTTTCTATTGGACAGAGCTGTTCTAGATTCTGCTATATTTGGCAGTGAGAAAGGACGAGTGGCATGTTTTCCAGACCTTTGTAAAGTACAAAGAACAAATGGGCACAGACCACAAAGTGTATGTTGTTTTCACAACTCTTGGCTTGAATGAAGTTTATACTTGACTGCTCACTTTTGTGTTTTCGTTACATTTAGGTGGATATGAAGTTGCCTTTTCACTTGGTTGTATTTGTGGTATGGCACTGTTTTCCTTTTTCTTTTTTTAAACATTAGCATTTTGTCAAGTGATCTAAAATATATTATTCTTTAACCATTTCTAATATTGAAAAGTCAGCATTTTTTCCTGTTACGTGTTTATGGTGTGGCGCTGTTATACAGGGGTTATGAGCAGGAGGCTTGAAGTCAGACAGATGCTGGCTGGAATTCCAGCTCAGCTTCTTGAACTCAGGTCAGTTATTTTAACCTCCCTGAGCCTTCTTGTCCTCCCCTGTAAATTAGGGATAATGGTGATCTGCCCCATTGTGTGAAGATCAAGGAAAATAACATGTAAAATGCCCGGTGTTATTATCAAGAACACAGTTTTAGTACAGTAAATTATATTTATTTTTGTTTTAATCACTCTTCCTGGTAGTATGAAAACAGCCATCTCATTTATCACTTCTGTGTGCTAGGAATACATCTGCCCCCAAAATCAGAAAATGCCACCTTTTTGCTTATGTGATGTGATAGTGGGTCTACCAGAAAACATTTGTAAGTGGATTTTTTTCTATTCACTATTCATGGCATAGGTTTTTATTATAAGCATATCTCTCTCCTATTGTTGATGTTCAACATTTATCGAAACTCAGCCATGGACTGAATGCTTAAGAAAGTATTGGACACCTTGAATTTTCACAGAAGTTGGAAGCATATATATTGGATACAGTAAAGAGAACCTATTCATCTATAGGTTACTACATAAATAAACTCAAATAACAGACCGGACAAGAGAGGATGGGCACCGTCACTGTAATAACTACGTGATGAAAACACTGACCTGCTCACGTTGCTTTCTCCCTGTGTGGTTTTCAGGCACATACAGGGATATTTTGTGATGTTTGTTTTATTTTGTTTTTGGAGGCAAGGCTAAACTTTTATTACGTGCCTGCAAACTTCAAGACATCTTCAAACTTTTCTTATGTGCCTATGGAACTTATTACACTTAATGTAAGATTAATGTGTATAACCTGGGAACATCTGCGTGTGTTAACTGCTAGAGAAACTCTGTCTGAAAAAATATGGTACTAGGAAGAATTGATAGTTTTGTGTGGCCTTTATCCCTTCTGCTTAGGTCATAAAAGAGTTAGGATTCAGAAGTTGGGAGTGTGGGACTCAGAAGGCTCACTGGTGGCCTGCTTGCAGATAAGAATGCACAGATTGGTAAATGTTTTGTAAAGCTTATCTGTTTTCCCTTATATACATTAAAGATACTATGTTAATCATTCTCTGGTTTACACCCATGTCTCTTATGCTACTGGAAGGCAAATCTTGTATCTCCCACTTCTTGCCACAGTTTGACTTTGGGTGGCAGTGACTCTTCAAATAATTAATAGAACTCTGTCTTTCTAGAGTAGCTCTCTGTTACCTATGGACCTTCTTGCTACATTAAAATCAGTTAGATAGTACATGTAGAAATGCTTTGTAAGCTAAAAGCTTTTTATAACTTACAAAGTCTTATCAGTAATCTGGCCATGAAGTTCATTTGATATCACCAACAGATTCCTGCTAACCCCTCCTGCCAACACCTCTTGGTAGGTGTGAATGGTGTTTCTGTGGGGCTCCTCCTGTCTGGATCTGAGCTGGTATATTATGGGCATCACAAACCTGGCTTTATCCACTGACTGTAAGTTCTGGCTGTCCTGCCCAGGATATGACAGCTGCTCTCTAGTAGGAATCTTCTGATTTTTGACATGGGGTCCTTGTTCTTGATTTATTATTATTATATTAAACAATATAACTATATAATAATAATAACAATTATAAAAGCTAACAACTGATTGCTTACTGTGTGCCAGATACTCTTGTGATTGATTTGCTCTCATTTAATCCTTTCGATGATCCTAGGATAGATGTTGTCATTATCCCTATTATTCAGGTGATAGAACTGAGATGCAGGCTGGTTAAATGATTGGCCCAAAGTCTCAGGCTTGAGTCTATCACAAGCCAGGTTGGAGAGTGGATCCTGAGCTTTTAACTGTGCTCACTTTCTGATCTTTGTTTATGTTTTCCTTTTCTCCTGCCACCTGTCCAAATGTTTCTAGTCTTCAAACACAAGTTCTACTTCTGAAGTGACATTTTCATTAAGGACTGCAGGCTACATTCTTATGTACTTTTATCTTCACTGATCTGAACCAACTGAAGGATGTCTTTCATGTCTCTGTGTTTAGCTAGTGCTTTAAAATATGTTTTTTTTTTCTGATTGTTTCTTGTGCATCAATCTTGATTTTCCAAATTTTATTGTCAGTGATTCTAAGATGGGGGCACTTTGTACGTTTTTCTTAAATTTTCCAAAATACTTAGCATGGTAGCAGGTAAGCTAATTAAGAAACATTTAAGAAATAGATGTAGAAAATTTGCTGGAGATGATGTTGATTGACTGACCCTATTCACTCATCACCCTCTTCATCTGAGCCTCTGGAGTGGCGATTAGTCTAAGAGTGGTTATCAACCAGGAGCAGTTTTGCCCCGCAGGGGACATTTAGCAAAGTCTGGAGACATTTTTGATGGTCACAACTGGGGATCTGGGGATAGGGTGCTACTGGCATCTAGTGGGTAGAGGCCAGGTCTGCTGATAATGCACAGATAAAAATATCCTGTAATGCACAGATAAAAGAGTTGTCTGGTCCAAAGTGTCAATAATGCCGAGGCTGAGAAACTCTCATTTAGAGGTAGCCATGTGACGTAACTGGCCAATTACATATAAGTGGAAGTCTGCTGTGTCTTTCTGAGAAAGTGGTGCAGTCCTGCGACAAAAGCTGCCCCTTGTTTTCAGCATATTCTGCCTTCAACATGGACTTGAGCCTGGAGGTGTAGGGCATTCACCTTATGACCAAGAGGTAACAAACAGGAAGATAAAAGTCAGCATGTTAAGGATGATGGAGTGAAAAGATAAAGTGTATTTTCTCTTATTTGTAGCCAAACATATTTCTAACTTAACATACCACAAAAAATGAGTTCAAAGGTCTTAAGCCCAGTGTCTCACCTAATCAAAGACTTCTACTCCAGCATTTCTGGTGACATAATACACTCCTCAGGGAGAGAGCCTAATGTTGCAGATCTACAACCATTCAAAAGTTCTCACTTATGAGTGAAATTTGACCCCTGAAGTTTCTACTCAGGACACCCAGGATTTATCTGGACAGTCATTCCCACACTCTGATGGCTGTCAGTGGCAAGTCTGATGACAAACATACAAAGTGCTGATATTCTGGAGGGATGTACATCTAGAACAAAATACCCTCTTCTTAGGTCTTTAAAGCCAGAGTCCAAAGACAGGGCCATCAGTAAGAAGAGAGGATTTCACCTCTGCGACCCCCAAGCCCTTTGGTTTCCTACGTAGGACTTTAGAATTAATACAGATATTCTAGATGCTTCTGATGTTATGACCGTATGAGTGAGCCGAGGAAGGACTTTTCAGTGGCTTGAGTGCCCTCATTCTGTCCTCCATGTCTTGAACAAGATGCCAGGAGTACTGCCTCCCTCTTGATTACCTTTGTTTTCAATAAGTGCCTGAAAACCTCTCAGAGAAAATGCCTGAGACCTGTCATTTTGACATGTTGCAGTATGGGATACTGCTTCTGCTGAATATCTTTTTTTAAAAAAAAATTTTTTAAACCTTTCTAAGTGTGGTAAAAAACACGTTAAATTTGCCAACTTAACCATCTTTAGGTGTATAGTTTAGTAGTGTTGAGTATATTCACATTGCTGTGCCACAGATCTCCAGGACTTTTTCGTCTTGCGTATGACAGTGAAGGGTAAGACATGCCTTCATTATATACATGTTCATTCACTGCTTGCCCTGCTACTTGTACCCTCCCACACAATGCTCCTATTTAGGCTTATAGTTCAAGAAAGAGGTTCCTTTGGCTGGACTTGCCTCCCTCTGAGACTTCTGGGGCAGCCATTCAATGAGGTTGCTCAAGTTGTCTTAGTCTTTACCATCTCATTAGCTGGAAGTCTAAGTAGAGGTAGATTTGAAAAACCAGAGATTTGGTTGAAAGAGAGGCAGTGTCTGGGGGCAGCAGTAATTCTCAGTTGATAGGGTTTAAAACTCGCCAAGTAACTCAGCTGAAAGTATTCTCTCAGTTTAGCACAAGGTCCCAGCATGGAAAGATGTACAAGATTGTTTTTCCTGGCACTTCTCCGTCCCAAATATCCCATATGGCAGCTCCCTCAGAACCTCTGGCAGCCATGTCCTTGTCTTGCTAGAGCTGAATCACAGGTGTCGGGTGCTGATTAATTTTGAGTTAATTGGGGTTTTTGCTGCTAGAGGCTTGTATGGTGGTTTCTTTGATTCATGAATTAGTCATTCAGTGTGTTTACCAGGCAGGCACCCTGGCAATCTGCGTTCTTTCCAGCTAACCTTCTTTTGGAAGGATGCTCTTGTGCAGGCTTTAGTAAACGATGGTGGGAAAAACGGAATCCTCTTCAGGGAGTCTTTAATGGTAGCTATTTTTTGCTTTCAACTCTTACCTTTGCAGGTGGGTTTGTGCCTTACTTAAGAATGGCTACTTTTTAGTGGGGTTGTTTGTCGGGGTAGGATGGAGGCTGTGTTCTGAGACTTAGTAGAAGCTGTTATATTATTTTTGTGGCAGCCTATAAGGGTTGAGGAAAGTCAGTTATTTAAATGAGTTTTTCACAGGAAGACTCACCTGTAGAATAAGCTAAATTACATTGGATAATTGGGATTTCAAGTTGGGTCAGTGGTAGTCAGATTCTGTTTCTTTTTTACATTTGGGAAAGCACTACCAGCCATTAAAACTCAGAACAGTCTAAAAGCTCTTAGATATTTGTGGTGTTATTATTCTAATTATTTTAATGTTTGGTAAGTAAGCCTTGAGAAGCTGTCGTTTACTGTCCATAATGAGTTAGAGGTAAGTTTCCCAGCGTAGGGCAAACAGCCTGTAATTCTGTGGTCAATGAAATAAAAATTCAAAATACTTAAGTTTGAGGTGTCTTTCTAACAAGCAGGTGGTAAATGAAGTGCAGGTACCACTATCTGAACTTTACTCACTAAGGATAAACTAATGTGGTATGGTGAGCATATTGTTTTTGATGGAATATTTATGGATGCTTCAGGTTTCTAGGTGTGATCATCTCAGAGTTTGAAATCATAAGCTTTATGATTTTACGTCAGTGCAGGATGTACCTTTTCAGTTAAACTGAGCTAGTTGTAGGCTTTTAGCCTGAAAGCCTGAGCCGGCTTGTTTTTTTTCCATTGGTTTTGTCCATATATGGAGCACCACAGAAGTGCCATACATGCATTTTAAAAGAATTATTGGGTAATAAAAATTAATATTGATTAAAACTTAGCCAATTTCATGGATGGGCCAACTGTTTCTGACCTAAATCATGAGCACAATTTGTATTGTGTCTTGTCTGTTGCCTTCAAAACATCAGCAGACAGTGTCATGTTGGCTGTAATTTTTCTTCCATGGAATAAAAGATGGATTTCATTTCTGAGTGAAGCATTGTCATTGTCTTGTACTTTTGCTTCTGGTCATATTAGATAGGCAGTAGAAAAGTAGTGGGAATATGGAGGTAGGAGAGGTGTCACTTTAATATGATGTGCAAACAATATATAGGTTGGGTTTTTTTTGTTATTTTCTGGAGGTCAGAGCACGTGGTATAGATAGTATAAATTAGAAAGTTAATTTATCAAATAAGATGTTACCTGCTATGGTTTGAATGTATCACCTCCAAAATTCAGGAGTTGCCAAAGTAATAGGATTAAGAGGTGAGGCCTTTAACAGGTGATTAGGCCATGAGGGCTCCTACCACATTAATAGAGAATTAAGATCCATATAAAAGAGGCTTCTATAAGAAAGGATTCTCCGGCATTTGGCTAGCTACCCTTCTGCCCTCCTTTGCCTTTGCCTCCTGCCATGTGAGGACACAGCAAGAAGGTCCTCACCGGGCTGAATGCTGGTGCCTTGATATTGGACTTCCCAGCCACCAGAACTGTGAGAAATAAATTTCTGTTTTTTACAAATTACCGGTCTCAGGTATTCTGTCATAGCAGCACAGATGGACTAAGATATTACCTTTTATACAATATTTGTAAAGTGTATTGTAGGCTATATAAAAATGGTCATTGATGAACTTTTCTCACCCAGGTCAACAACAGTCCTTTCTCAGGGGATAAATTATCTGTTGACTCCCCCACCCCCATTCCCCATGGTAGTTGGGGCATACAGAGACATTTTATTATATGGAAAGATATGTCTCTGAACTAAGTACTAAGAAGTCACTAGCTGCTTGTATGAATGAGAGTACATAACTTGTTCAAGACTGGCCCCCAGCAAACGGTGGCAATGTGTACCACACATTTCTGAAAAATAATGCCTGGAATTGCGCTGCAAAACGGGGGGATTTAGTATGTATGCCATTTCAGAAACATAGTGACTCAAGGAGGATCCAAAGCTGGGAACAGCGATTATGTGAATAAAAGCGTTGAAGTATTGCACTGTAGAAATATCTTATAGTGGCAATTTTATCATACAGTCATTGTGAACAGAATACTGATTGCTTAGCCTAGTTTTGGAAGCTAAATGTGGATTTGTTCTTTCCTGTTTATACATTTGTCATAGGATCATGGTTTGTCCTTTTTCTGCCAGGATGGACATTGGGCACTGGGGTAACAGGCTTCTTGCTGTAAAGGGAAGGCTCCCTCTTGGCTTGTCCTCCTGGACACAAGTCTGTGAGCGTCACTATGGCTACAACTCTCCCATACTGGCTGGAAAGGGAAACTGGAAGGACTCAGGCTTGATGATTTGTGCTGACACCCATTCAGCCCAGCTGCTGGAAGCCTTTCATGTGCTCTTCAGTGAGCTGGTGTTTGAGAACTGCATGACAGGGCAGGCTGCTCTCTCAGACCCACATTTCCCTGATTGCTGGCTTCCCCTAACTCACCGAGGCTCACTCTGCCTGTCGATGAGGACCTCCTGGCAGATTTGACACTGGATCCAGGAGGGCAGGAGCGCCAGTCATTAATCTGGCCCAGGGCTCAAAGATAAACATGAAGACATTCAGCATAGTGAGACTTGGAGGCAGGCACACAGCCTCTTGGCTCAGTCTAGCATTTCAGCCATGTGGGTTTGTGTTTGGAATTTGAGAGGAGGCACTCTGATGATCCAGCAGACTTTGCGCTCCAGTGGCATGCTCATTTTTTTTTTTTCCCCCAATACTGGGATTGCCTTCCCTTGATTATTGTAGCAGAAAACCTGAAATGGGAATCATTTCCCGTGGGTGCCCTGATGTGCATGGTGGGGGGAACCAGGAAGCCAACCTTGTAGGTATTTTCTCATTTGAGTCCACAAGTCTGGTTCTTTACTTAGGGGTATTTGGGCCAGTTGTTACAGTTTCCCACTGTCTAAATTGAAGGTTTGGCCAAGTCAGGCTGAATGGTTTAGTGTTTTACAAAAACTAAAGCACTTTTTTTTTTAAATAAAAAAGTTTAACTTGTTTTTGAACATGGCATTATTGGCCTAAAAGAAGTTAGGCATGTTAACGGAGTAAAAGGGAGCACTTTTTAACTGCAGGTTGGCAGGGCCTGTCACTTTGCAGGTGCATCAGTGTCCAAATGGGGGCTGCCAGATAAGACATCTCTCAGCCTCCCTGAGGGGGGTGGGGAGCGGGTGTGGCACAATAGAGTCATTGTTCATTGTCTTCCCACTTACAGTGTTTTTAAAATTGCCCTGCATTTAAAATCCTATTAATAGAATGTTGGATTAGGAAGAATACCTAGGCTTTCCCTTCCTTCCATCAGTTTTAAAAGGAATTTAGGAAAGTCACTACTTCCTGTGTGTACAAGTTGGGGAGGGAAGGAAGAAAGGAAAGAGAGACAGACATTCTGTCTTTGAAATAGAGAAAAGAACATCGTGCAGCAAAAAGTAAGAATTTAAAAGATATCTGAGCCCTTTGCAGGAAAACTTCCATAGACCATTTGGGGTGGGGGTTCAGTTATTCAGCAGGCAGATTTTAAATTTTCTGTTGACTTTCTTATCTACAACTTGTTTAGTCTGGGGGGGCCTTGACTTCTGGAAGCTCATTAGGATCTCTGCTGAACCATAGACACCTTTTTCCATTGTGTCAAATTCAGCTCAACTACAGTCATTTGCTGTATAATGATGTTTTTTAGTCAAGGTCAGACTGCATATACATCAGTGGTCCCATAAGATTATAATGGAGCTGAAAAATTCCTGTTGCCTAGTGACATTGTAGATGCTGTAAAGTCATAGCCAAATTACTTTATTTTTAAAATAAATTTAGTGTAGCCTTAAGTGTACAATATTTATAAAGTCTACAGTAGTGCACAGTAATGTCCTAGGCCTTCACATTCACTCACCACTCACTCAATCACCCAGAGCAACTTCCAGTTCTGTAAGTGCCCTATACAGGTGCGTCATTTTTCAATCTTTTATACTGTATTTTTACAGTACCTTTTCTACGCTTAGATATGTTCAGATACACAAAACTTATCATTGTGTTATGATTGCCTGCAATATTCAGTATAGTAACATTCTGTACAGGTTTGTAGCCTAGGAGCTGTAGGCTATACCCTATAGCCTAGGTGTGTGGCAGGCTATTCCTTCTAGGTGTGTGTAAGTACACTCTATGATGTTTGTGCAATGATGAAATCACCTAATGTATTTCTCAGAATGTATTCCCATCATTAAGTGATGCGTGACTGTACCAGATTTTTTTTTTTCCAAAATACTTTATTTTTTCTATCATATTTTCTGCCATATTTGAAAGACGAAGGCCCAAGAGGAGAGATTTGGCCCTGTGGCACTGCAGGGGGACTGCAGAAAAAGATTGGGTAGAGGGATGTGTTGGGAGGTATGCAGCCTGGACTTCCCAATTGACATCTTAGCTCATTTGAAGTGTTTATGATTAGACCTGGGTCTTGTTCATGTTGAAGAATGGATGTCCTGACAACCATATGCATGTGATTTTAGGTTTATTAACTGTAATGGAATGTCTAAACCATTGCTCAGTTTTACACAGCAACTTTGAAGAATTGGAAGGCTTGGGAAGCCAGGCTTTCCTGGTTAAATTGAGGTTTTATCTGAAACCCATTACATTTTCAAACTTGTTGGAAATGTTCCTAAAAACACAAGAGTGTGCTTTGGGGTGGGATGTGAAGTGAGTGTGCTTTACTATCCTTTCGTGGTGGAGACTTTTTCAGAATGTCAGGTGCTCATTATAAATTCTTCCTTTCCAGATCTTTAGGTAGAAAGTGTGTGTAATTGAGTTGATTTTGAAGTTTCCCTCAGATGTCTTGTGTGTTAAAAAAAAAAAAAAAAAAAATCAGTTTTTCATATTCATTATTCTGATTAATTTTTCTTTTAAAAGTAGCAACATTTTACAGTTAGTTTATGGTTCTGCAAGTGGGAATATGGTTTATTCCTAAAATGTAAAACAGTTGTTTTGGCCTTGATGGACTTGTGAAGAAAGTGAAACTAGTTTTGTCCTTTTCCCGAGGACTCATGGTTTTTACCCCACCCCTGCCCAGCTCCCCAGTCCAAGGCTGGTCCAAGCAAATTCTTTTATTTTTTGAAATTCATTTATATGACTTTAACCTTAAGTCATCTTCATGAAAATGGCTTAACTTTAACCTTTCTCTTCCAGGAATAATTGCAGTTAGTTTTCCCTTATTTCTAATATGAAAGGCTTTATATTCCACTAAAGCAATTTCAGGACCTATAGTTTTTGAGTGGGGATATTTTTAGTCATAAGCTTGTTTCTAGAAGCATTGTAACCACATCAGGTTGTAAACTGCTGCTGCACTTGTGAGCGGCTGCCACGCAGGCCAGAGAGTGCTGGCATAATGGAAAACCTTTGCACCTGATAATTTCTGACACCCTTTTAGAAACTTCCAGAGAGGAGCGTTTTTGTTTTCGCCCCTGAGAGACTAAAAAAGAAAATCAGGAAAAGCCACTTACTCTGTGCCTAGAGTTGTTATTCCTGGAATTGTACTTGCATTGAATCCAACTTGGCAAATTTATTGAAGACCAACTGCACGTAGTTAAAGCCACTACACTACCTGCAGAAAAACCATCCGTTTCTCCTTTAAAGAACATAACAGGTGAAGAAATGGGGTAGTGCGTACCTGACCAATGTAGAATGACTTTTAACATTCTATACTTGGGAGCATTTTTCAGAATGCCAGTAGGTATGAAAAAATGATTTTTGAACAAGTAAATTTGGGGAAAGATGGGTTAAGCGAAGTTGGAGAGGGATTTTCTTTTTTTGTTGGAGCTCCCACTAAAAGAGGGGGATGGTATATGCAGCATTTTCCAAGTTTATTTGACCAGGGATCCTTTATTTTGTTTTATTTATTTATGTATTTTTTGAGTGTCTTAGGGGATTACTGTTCCATGGAGAACACTTTTGCAAATGCTGCTCTAAATCATGAAATAATTTTTTCCCTCTTTTTTTAAGAGGGTTCTTTTATATTGGTGCATATGTACACACTATTCAGAGATAGAAAACTTTTAATATTGTGGTAAATGGATTCCTGTCTGTAAGTTTCTCCATTGGTTATTTAAAGAGTGTTTGCATTTTCCTTGGGTATTGGTGAGGTTTTGAAGGGCTGAGATAACCACGATTGAATGAGTTCTTGTTGCCAGATGCACTGCTCAGCACTTCCTCTAGAATCTCATCAGTGGGAAGTAGGAATTAGCAATTCTGGTTTGTAGGTGAGGGGATAAATTGACCAATATGACATATATGGGATGTTCACAACATGCCAAGCATTTTTTTTTTAAGGCAATGAGATTTTTAAAAACACTTATTTGAGATCACTGTAGATTCACATTCAGTTGTAAGAAATAATACAGAGAACCCGTTTCCCCCAATGGTAACATATTGCATAATATTACAGTATCACAATCAGGAAACTAACATTGAGAATCATCAACCTTGTTTTAGATTTCATAGACTTTACATGTACCCCTGTGTGTGTGTGTGTGTATTTAGTTGTGTGCAGTTTTATCACGTGTGAAAATTCATGTAACCACCACTGCAGTCAAGATACAGCACTGTTGCATCACAAGGATCCTAAGTGGTACCCTTGTATAACTGTAGGCAACACTGTCCCTCTGTCTCCCATCCCCAACCCCTGACAACCACTAATTCTCCATCTCTACAATTTTCTCATTTCAAGCATGCTCTATAAATGGAATCATACAGTATCTAACCTTTTGAGATTAGCTTTTCAACTTGATGGCTACTTTTAATCCACTGCTGCCAATCATTGCAGCAGTCCTACAAGGCAGGGATTATGAATTCTATTTCATAGAGGAGGATATGAAGCCTTGGAAAAGTAATGTGTTAATGCCCCAGGCCAAATAGCTAGTGGACAGGGGAGCCAGGAGGTTGCTCCGGTTGCCTGATGCTCAGCCTTGGCTCCTTACCTGACCTTGGTCTTCCTCCAGGTTCTGAGTATTCACATTCTGTTTTGGCATCCATTGTTCTCCCTTTCTCTTCCTCTATATTCAAAATAAATTTTCTTATGCTTTTTTTTTAAATCTTAACTTTTGAGAAAGAAGATTGGATCACATTATTATTTTGGAAGTGTAGAGATTGGGTATTTTTTTTCCATCCAGCTCTATTTTGGGCTTGTTACCATTTTTGGAGTTTTCTGTGCTGACCTCCTTCACCACCTTGACCCTCTGGCAGAAATGATGAGGATGGTTTTAGTGTAAGGAATAAAGGTACAGATTCTTGCACACCGTTTCTTGAGTCCATATGTAGGCATCTTTGACTTGCAGCATATCCAAGTGCCATACCTAGCCTACTAGCTTTGGTTGCTGTGGTACTACACATACTCCCAGAGTCCTTGGGACTGAACTCATTGCAAATAAGAAGCTGTTGGTGCACTTAGGGATGGTGGGAAAGCAAAACACATACATTTCTATGAATTTCAGTACTGCCAGATCCTGTCTATTTAAGAGAAAAGTTTAATACTGGAAAATCATAAAGCCTTTTGAAATCTCTGTGTGGGATGCAGTTTTTAACAAGGTTAGGAAATAGCAAAATGTTGATTTTTGTTGGTCATTGAACCCCCCATACCTGCTCTTTTTTCAGCATCTTTGAATTAGCTGTTCCCTCTGGCTGGAATACTCTTTCCCAAGTTTTCTGTGTGGCTTAGCTCACTCACCTTCCCCAGGTGTCTGCACAGTGTTCACTGTTGCCCTCCCTGATATTTAACATTTGAACACCCCACCCCCTCCCCTTCTTACTTTATTTTTCTCCATCACACTTTGATGGGCATTGAACATACTCTGGGTCTTCTTTCTGTGACTGAGTATTGTTTCCCCCCTGCTAAAATGTAAACCTCCCCAGGGCAGGGATTTTTGCCTATTTTGTTCACTGCTATATTCTCAGCATCTTAGAATAACCTGGCACATACTAGATCTCAACAAATATTATTTGAATACATGAATGCTTTCAAGGGTAAAGGTTAGTTTGAATTAAGTTGAGCAGCAGAACTCTCTGATAGGACACAAAAGAAGGATCATTCTGTACAGGTCAGCTCCTGCAAAGATGCTCACTTAAAAATGGTTGAGTAGGTCTAGTACAAATGTGCTCTTTTCTTGCTTACTTAGAACATGTTTCTAGCAGAGACTTTTCTGTTGGAAAATGACTTTGAAGGAGCTCTTTCTGATGTAAAGGAAATTAACCAGGAGATCTGTGTAATTGAACCTTGCAAACTATCCTAGAAATGTTTATACTTCTGCCCAATTGAAGCATGAGTTCAGTGTTTGCATAAGCACCTGTGTAATCACTCACATTAGCATTCCGGCTTGTATTTGCCAACCTACACTCGTCAATTTTGCAATAAAAGTATTTTCATATGTTGGCTGTTCCTGTGAAAATCGGTTTCTCATACATTTGGAAAGCTTGTGCTGCTGTTTTGATTTGGGGGGTGTGGTCTAGTGCTGCAGTGCCTTTTGTTTTTTTGATAGGAGAGGGACCCATGATGGAAGTAAACTTTTGGTTTCAGTTTCTTTTGGGGTGGCTGTTTTTGTTAGTGCTAGGAATAGAAAAAGAAATAAATATTGCTTTAGGGATATTTTAGCTAATATATACTATGGTTCAAAAAAAACCAATGTTGTCTTTGACAAAGTTGGGTCAGGTGGGATGGAAACTGCTGAGCTGGATGAAGATCTGATCACCACATCAATCTGAGTGGTTGGGAGTGGTTTGGAGGGTGGCTGCAGCTGAGGAGCAGGAAGAGGGGTTGCTGCTGTGGCTGGGAAAGACCTCCCTGGGGAAGGCCAGCAGCACCCCCTCCCCCGACAGTGCCTCCAGGGTCACAGCTGTTTGTGGAGGGGTTGTGCGCGCCTTTTCTGTTACTTCATTCTGTATGAATTAAGAATGACCAGAAGGATGAGGCTCGGACAAGGACGAGTTGAGGAAGAATGTTAATGCAGTGAGGACATAATTTGTATTTTAGAACAGGCCCCGTGTGGGAACGACCCATACTTTCCTTCATTATCTATGGACACTTGTAAACACCTCTGCTGTTCTGGATTCAGGAAAATTCTGAGCACAACTGTGAGGAGAATTCAGACAGTTCCGTCATTTGATGCTCAGTCCCTCGTGCTCACTGGAGTTGACTAGAACACCTTCTCTTTGTTGGCTAAATGTCTTGCGAAATCTAGATAAGTAGTGGAGGTCAGATACTACTTATTTAATTTCTGAGAATAGTCATTAACTGTCCTTTTCCCAAGGAAAATAAACTCAGTTGAGTTACTTAAATAACACTTTTTCCACTTCTTGAAATAATTTTCATTTCCCTGCCTAGAAAAAGTAGGTGCTGCAGAGAGGTTGTGACAGAATTATAAAGCCGTTTGGGTTAAATTAGCCTAGTACATCACTCAGAACTCATGGAGCAGACACGTCCTAATAAGCACCAGCTGCATACAGATCCATGTCTTCAAATGAAACCAAAAGTAGACAGTCAATTTAGGGAGACAAAACAGACATGACTCAATCTGACAGAACCCCAGATGCAAAAGGATATGGTACAACCGATAACATAAGACCTATCTGATTCTGCTTCTGTGACTCTTCCTATTAAAATGTTTAAATTCTGTACTCTTTGTTCTTGAGTCCTCTGTCCACCCTTCAGAAATGATTGAAATAGCCCCTGTGGAATTTGTAAGACTTCTACATGTGTACAATCTTGCTTTACATACTTTAATGTGATAAATGACTTCACATATGTATATCAATGTGCATTGCCCCAGTCTCATGTTTTTTGACTAAAATGTTTAACTGGTCAATATATATTGTATCTACCAACATGTTACATAGAAGGGTGTGATGATTGATTTATTGTAAAGAATTGTAATGAAGCAATTCTCTTAGAAGGGTTTTTTGGTGTCGTTTTAGCAAGGAAAATTTACTCTGATCATATTTACCAGTTACTTTGGACAAATTAAAAACACTTTTAATTCGTCCCTTACATGGTTAGATTACATGTTTTTCTATTTCTGCTATAATGGAGGAGCATAAGTAACCAAGTTTATCTAAATTTTTAGGAGTCTTCTCTTAGGCTCAAATCAGTTAATCTGGTGTCTCTAGAGTGCCTTCCTTAAAGGCTGGCTTTAAATATTGGGTGGATCTGTCTTGGATCCTGTTCTAGGGAATACTCTTGGAAGTTCCAGACGGGGAACTCATCATAACCTGATTTTACCCCGTAGCATGGCCCTGTGCCATAGACACCATTAGAGCAAGGCTCAGTGTTTTTTTCCAAACCCATTGATCGTTCTTGCAGTCTCCTAAACAGTTGAATGTAATGCTGTGTTTTGATTTCTTTTCAAGTCATTTCAGAAATTACCACAGCTGCTTCTCGGTTAATCAGATGCTTAAGTCTCCCATTTTCACACTGCTTGGCTGCTACATTTTTATAACACCACAGCTGTCTGGGTCTAGCTTCTGCCCCCCACCCTTACCCCTTTCCATCTGCCACCTCTCCCTCCCTCCTCACTTGCCATGCAGCAAGGTGGCAAATTCCCAAATAAGCTGTGGACTTTCTGCCCTTGCAAGAGGGCTGAGCCTGCCATCCTGCTTCTTTCACCAGGAGGACCCTTCTAGGCTAGGAACCAACCCTGGGGGAGCTGCTGCTCTGAGAAGTGCCTCTGGAGCTTGCTTTGTATGGTTGGGTGTTGATTTTTCCCCTTAACTTGGAAACTTTTGCAAGAAAACAGAAAGGTGCTTTCAGATTAAGCAGCTATGCCCCCCACCCCCACCCTTGTTTTTAAAGCTCAAAGTCTCATTTGAAGTGAGGAGAAGGTGGGTAAATTGCAATCCAGGTTTCCCTCTTTATGATCGGAGCTGCTTACCTTGAATAATCCCTCTTCCTATCAGCGGCGTTTCCAGTCCTGGCCTTTTTCCATATGTGTATTATCCACCAGGAGCTGTTTTTCCTTGTCACCTCCTTTAAAGCTTACCCGACTCTGTCTCCAGTGCTCCTCCAGCAAGCTGTTAGAGTAAGCATGAAAACAAGCCCATTAAACTAAGAATAAAATGCCAAGTTTCTATCTCTTTGCCAACCTCATTAGAAAACAGTGATAAACTATGTATGCATATAATTGCAGTAATTAAACATTTGAAACCAGTTCAATAGGGGACTTTCTTAATGCTTCTATAAGCATGGTATTTTCATTTCAGAACTGGGATCTGGGTTCCTTCTGTTTTACTCAAGACCTTCATCTCTGTAGGTAGTAGGTAGGGTAAAGGAGAGGAGGTTGTTTATTTTGACCACAGTGCCAAGCTTCTGCAAAAGTAGTTTTATTACACATGTATTAGTAGGGAGCAGACCAACCTTTCCATCACTGTGTTTATTCTTGAGGTTGTGTAGTCACTTGTCAAATATGAAGATATGAATGGCCTGGCTAGTAAAAAAGACACATGGAAAATAATCGTAAACTAACTGCATGATGTGCTTGCTCTTAGGAGTATAAAACAGCAATATTTTGTCTTTCATCCCATCCTGAGAGCTGTTTGAAGTTAGGAAGTGGAAAGAGTAAAGGGCCAGCTGAGGGTTCAACTAGGATTTTGTGTCTGTTTTTATTCACTAAGCAGGTTTTACTGAGTACCTTCTGGCTGAGAGGTAGTGTCTAATTTAAGGACATTAGCCTTGGACTCGGACAGACCCCAGTCAGGATCCTGGCTCAGCCACTTTCTAGGTGTATGGCCTCCAGCAAATCTAACATTTTGAAGTCTCAGTTTTCCTCATCTGTAAAACTGGAAAATAGTGATGATGCTTACCTGTTGGATTATTTTGAGAATTAAGTAAAATAGTGCATACAAAGCATTTAACGCAGGGTCTGACTCAGTGCTATTTGGCGTTAGTGTCATTACTGACTTGTGTATTAAAGAAGTATATAGTGCGACTCCTGCCTTCCAAGAGCTTACAGGCAGTCCAGCAGGGCCAGGACACACACATTTTAGGAAAGAGGGAGGGAATATCAACATGCCACAATGTGGATGGGAGAGATTTTCTGGAGGAGTTCGGATGGGGGCCCCAAGGGACACCATTCACAGCATCATCTTTATGAATGGGTTCCTCTAGAGTGGTACAATTGCACTGGTTGGGATTTTGCATGGGAAAAGAAGGATGCGTGGAATTTGGATAGATGGAAGGAGGGATGAAGTTGGGTTTGGTAGGAATATACAAAGTTCTTTCAGAGGATGGCGAAACCTCCCAGCTGGCAGGAAAGCTTTTTGCTTTGAGTGTGAGCAGGCAGGCATGTGGCTCTAGGTGGCCCCAGGACTTTGCTTCTTTCTGGTCACTGAAAGCTGTGTGGACTAAACCTTCTAGTGTGGTGGGTGCAGGTCAGGGGGAAATGCCTTTGTTCTCTTCACATTGTCTTCACTGAGTCTCTGTGTAGCACTGGGATTGCTGTATTTCCAAAAGAGGACTTTTCTGTGATAGCCTTTTAGTCTGGTTAAGCAAACTAAAAGGTTCACTTGCTCTTTCTGCCACTTTTCTTTTTTCTTTAGCATTTCTCAGATCCCATTTTATTAAATAGCACATTTACTCAGTACATGGAGGGATCAAAACATTGTATGACCTTATACCCTGGTTCTATTTTATAGAGCCTTAAATTTCTTTTTAACTTCTTTATGCAGTTTTTTTCCCTTTCCCTTTCTTACTTCTGTGGAATTTATTTTGCTCTTTAAGGACTCTCAAAGGCTTTAAAGTATATCACAGCATAAATTAGGTGGCAGGAAAGGTTTTCTTTATCATTAGGCTTCTATTTTTTTAAGCTATGTCTTTGGTAGATTTCAATTGTGAGGATATAAATAAAACTGTAGTGACCAGAAGTAAACAGCATACTCAATTATCTAAGAAATAGCTCAGTAAATCTCCCAAGTTATTTAAAAAACACAGTGTTTTATTGGATATTCAGTATTATATGAGGCCCTAACGCAGAGGTCAGCAAACTTTTACTGTTAAGGGCCAGATGGCAAATATTTTAGGCCTACAGGCCAATTCTCTGTTGCAAATGCTCAATTTTGCCATTGTACTGCAAAAGCAGCTATAGACAATATGTGAACAGATAGATGTGGCTGTTTTGCAATAAAACTTTATTCACAAAAATAGGTAGTGGGCCACATTTGGCTTTCTGAAGTAGTCTGCTGACCTTTGCCCTAAAGGAAAGAGATTTTGTTGGATTGGGAAGGTAAATGGAAAACTAAAATTAGATAAATTACAAAATTTCCAGATAACACCACAAAAGGCAAAATAATTTTTAACTCCTATTGTTTGAATTAAACTTCATGTTTGGTAATGAGTTTGTAAATAAACCCCAAATATCTTTACCTATATTTCTTTTTTAATCAAGGGTCTAAGGTTCAAAACAAGGTTGTCTTTATTAAGCAATCATTTATTGAGTGTTTTCTTTGTACCAGGCACTGTGTAGGTCATTGGAAATTTACGAATAATTTAGATACAACCTTTCCTGCAGGGAGTAGCAGTCTAGACTGTGCCCTCATTATTGCCAGATGTGGGCTCATGCCTTGGACTATATCAAAAATATGGCCCAAATACCAATGAACCTGCGTCGCAAAAGGGAATTTTGGGGGGTACCTTATTTTTTCTCTTTCTACCGCATATGTGTTTGGGACTGCTATATTTCTGTTTCTCTTTATTTGTGTATTGTTAGAGAAAGTCTGCTAGAAGAAGTTACAAATGGTGAAAATATTTTAATAACGTACTTGCCAAAATTCCTAGTCTTGATGATTCAAGAGTTTCTGTTTTCTTTCCCTTTAAAGTTTTTACTTCACCTTAATTCATTTTTTGGAATTTTGGTACGTTCTGCCTATCAAATTATAAACAAGCCCCACCAGATTGCAGAGGGTTGTATTGTAATAGTGTTGAAACATGCAGTTATAAAAAACTGTCGTGTCCATGTTCAGCAGCCTCTCCAGAGTGTTTTCTTTTGGACTTGAGCCATTCTGGACCTTCCAAATAGGGTGGGTCTGTGATCTGTTTCTACTTACAACATTTCTGACATCAAATGTCTGGTTTTTTTCCACACCAACAACCAGTTCTCCCAGCTCTTGAGACACCAAGTGGGTGTCTAACCGTTCAATTCAATTCTGACACTAGCCAGAGTTGGCGCAGACCCCACAGGTTAAAGATTCAGACCCACAAGACTATTATCTATTTTAAGTGCCAATTGCAAATCTGGGCCTCCTATACTTCTAACCAACCCACTGTAAATCCAGGGTTCAGTAATTCGCTAGAGTGATTCACAGAACTCACAAAGTCACTGTACTTATTATTTCTGGGTTATTATGAAAGATAAAGCCCAAGAACAGCCAAATGGAAGAGATGCACAGGGCAAGGTATGAAGTTTCCCTGCCCTTCCAGACACCCACCCTCCCAGCATCTCCATGTGTTCATCAATCCAGAAGCTCTCCGAACCCCGTAATTTAGGGGTTTTATGGAGGTCCCGTTATGTAGGCATGCTTGATTAAATCATTAGTCAGTGGTGAGTAACTCAATATCCAGTCCCTTTCTCCTCCCCAGATGTGGAGTGGGGGTGCTGAAAGTTCCATTTCCCCAGTCATATGGTTGGTTCCTCTGGCAACCACCAGCCCCCATCCTGAAGCTATCTAGGGGCCCACTAAGAGTCACTTCACTAGGAGTGTCAATGGCCTCGACGACGCCCCCTGCCTCCTCCCACCTCCTCCCACTCTGTCTCCCTTTCCCTTCCCCTCTCCTCCTCCTCCCCAACTACTCCGCAACATTTTAGAATGTAAAAATAAAATAAAATAATAAATAAATTTTAAAAAAGAACAACAACGAGTCACCTTATTAGTGTAAACTCTGGTGTGATTGAAAGGGGCTTCTTATGAACAGTAAAAGACACTCCTCTCATACCTGTCACCCAGGAAATTTCAAGCATTTTAGAAGCTCTTTGCTGGCAACCAGGGATAAAGACCAAATATGTATTTCTTATTGTGTCATAAAATCACAGTGGGGTTGGATGAAGGGGTAGGAGGGCAATTTATGAAGGAGAAAGGCTCTAAAGTGCAAACGGGTATGGAATATGGACGTCTGTGACCCTGAGTAGTGGCGCCTGTTGTACATTGGGGGGTGATTTGATTGGACAGGTGTTGGTTAGTGGGGACCTTGGGAGCCACATGGACATTTAAATGTGAGGGAATAGCAGAAGAGATAGAAAGTCGTTCCCTAAGTAGGTAGTGGTATGAGAAAGTGGAGCTTTAGAGAAATTGGCCCGTTCATCAACAAATGAAAGACGGGTGGGGGGGAGAGGGGAAGAGGGAGATGACACCATGGCTTCAAGAGAAGAAGGATCTGGACTCGGGTGACTGAAGAAAAGGCTTAGACAAGAAAGAGGGCTTTCATCTCTTTCTATTCCACATAGTTATAAAAGGTATTCAAAAGAACTGCTTTTGGAGAATTTATTGAGGCAAGAGAAAGTACTTTGGGTTTAGATGAGAGGTGAGCATGAAAAGAAAATGAAAAGATTTTTTTATAAGTACAGTTGGCAGAGTATGTCTGATGAAAACATGAGGGAGTGAATATAAAAATATATAAATAGCAGTCATTCATATATTTCTATATAAAAATATAAAAGAAATTAAAACAGAACATATTTAAGCTAAACAAAAAATAAAAGTTTTCTGTTTTGCTTTAATAGTGGCTTGTTTTGAAATTCAGGGAAAAAATACTTTGCCCTTTGGGGTCATGAAGAGTCCTGCTGGTGGAAATAAAGGAGGCACAGGTTGTTGTTTCTGAGGGTGCTAAGAAATGTCCTTATAAGGTTTTAGACATACATTCAAGGGTACTTCATAAGGTTCATGGAAAGATTAGTATTATCTTTCAATTCTATTTTTCCAGACTTTTTGAAGTACCCCTGTAGATGTAGAAGAAAACCATCATACCTATTTAAAGTATTTTAGAAATGAAAAACAAAAATAATATATTCCAAAGGTGCAAATAATTTCCACAAACAAACCATAGTGAAGAGTGTACTCTGCTTCTGGTGACATTAATTGAGCCACTCTATACCAGGTGGGATGAAATCTATGTTTAAATCTTTTGTTGTTCGTATTTTGGTATTTTCCTTTCAAAAAGATAAACTTGATAATCTTCCATTTTGCTGTTTATGTTCTGATTACCTGAAATAGAAAACTATGGCCTATATGTTTTTAAAACTTTGTCCTATACAAAATTTCTTGAGAACAAACCATTATGGGAAATTTTAAATATGTGCAACCATAGAAAGAATAATATAATGAACCTCTCATCTACATTTTCTGTTTTTAAGACACGGAATTTTAGAGTGTTTGTTTTCATGAAATAAAGGCCGGTTGTCCCAATGCTTTATTTGGGGGCAAAGCCTGAAGTGCAGGAGACACGATTGGATACCACTGTTATCATTGCTGGACATAGTGAGAAAAACACTATTTTGTCTGTTTTTTGCCAGCGTTGATGCTTAGACCTCCTTGTGGCCAGAAATACCCAGCACCTGTGGTAAAGGTGACTGTCTCAATTAAGACAAGCCAAAAACGTCCTCTGTGTAGTAGTTTCTTCAGTGCCAGGCAAGTGTACAGCAGGTTCTCAGGCTTCCGGTCACTTTCTCTGCAACCACAGTGTGGGCTTGGACTATTGTGTCTGTTCGGTGATGGTTGAGTTGCCCTGAGCCAGTCCCCTGTCCTGGTCCACTAAATGGAAGCTGTGTATGCCTACATGGCACTGCGTGGACACCAGTTTGTTTTCCTTAGCACTGGCTGAAAGCCATGTCTGCTTTTAGATTTGCTTTCAGAACATTACCTCTGGTGCTGAGAATCTGAGAATGTGTAGCTCTCTCCTCATCTCCTGGTTCTCAGGCATATCCCCACCTCATTGCCTTGAGAATAAGTGGAAGTTCCAGCAGGTACCTCTTTACGTGATGAGTATAAATTCTGTAATCATTGCTAAATGGAGAGTATCTGTTGTGTAGTCCACTTATATTTCTTTTATTTTTCTCTTGGCAAGCCTAATATTGTCCTCCTCAAAAGCATGGCTGCCTGTGATTTCTTTCTTTTTTTTTTTTCTTGATAGATGTAATACTATTTCATTTTGTCCATCCAAGCATCCAGTAAACAGTTATTGAGTACCTAGTATCTTAGTATGTGCTGAGTACTTTGCTAGATGCTAGAGATACAATGAGTAAACATAATTTTCCCGTAAAGAGTTCGTAGTATGGGAGGGGGACAATTGGACATCAAAACAGATAATAACGTGGTGAGCTAAGTGCAGCAGTAAAGGTGTGTGCAGCTCGTCAGCAGAACACAGTCACCTACAGCATCCAGTTGATGGAAGAGAGGAGAGAACAGCATTTAGACATGGGGAATTTCACTACTGTTACCATATGGCCAAGGCCAGGAGTGGTGAGAGAATGGGCTGGAGATGTAACAGGGTGGTCTGTGATAGAGATTGGACTTTAGCTTGCTGGTGAGGTGTGGCGAAGTCTGTAAAGGGGGTTCAAGCAGTTGAGTGACATTATGTTTGTGTTCTAGAAGAATTCCTCTGGTGGCCACATGCAGCGTGGTTTTCATGGAGTGAGGACTGGAAACTGAGAGCCAGTAGATAGGTGAGAGCACTGAAGAGCCCAGTTATTCATTAATGCATGTCATTTAGTAAACCCTTAGGGAGCACCTACTGTGTGCCATGCCTTGTTCTAGGCTCTTGGAATCATTTGTTCACATAGAGAGAAACAGCAGTAAATATTTTTAGATTGATTCATACCAAAATAAACTAAAGTGTTTGCTGGGTTTTTTTTTTTTTAAATCATGACAAGCTTTTGACTACATGCTTGTTTTCTATAGGAATAAGTTGATTTGGGGATATTTTATCCTGGATTTTGCATTGGTCAGCACTAACGTAAGAAATGAATGGCCTCTTCCATGGTGCAAATTAGTAAGGTTTTCGCGTCAGCTCATGAGTTTTTCTAGGACTGATCTTTCCAGTCTGTAGATCTTTCTTGGCCTTTGACTTTCATTTTCTGCTCACTAGTATCTCTACCAGAGTGGGGAGGAGAAAAGAGAGAGAAACTTCTGTCTGACTCGCCATTGTTAGCAGATAATGAAATTAATATTTAGTTTCCAAAATAAGTTTGTGGATTGTCTCTGGGCTCATTCTTGCCTGTAGTTCTTGATTTCTCCCAAGAATGGATAACTCTATGTCTGGATGTATCTGGGGTGATGTGCCCACCCACAGTGAGGGGTGAGATTAGCCTTGGAAATCTGGTGTGGGCAAATAGCCCAAGAATCAGTACATTTAATTATCTTACCAATCACATTTGTCATTTGCAGTATCAAAGCAGTGCAGTATCATAGCAGTTACCCTGTTGTAATATAAGGACATGAAATTTATTTTGTTATTTATAATCTGATATCTTATTACTAGAACTTTGTTAGGGCACTTCAAAAAGTTCATGGAAGAATAGAATTAAAAGGTGATAAGAATCTTTCCATGAACTTTTTGAAATACCCTTGTATAGTTTAGGAGTAGAAACTTTAAAACAAAAACTTCCCAGGGCGTTTGAAGAGGTAATAGTACCCATTCTATAGGGTTGTCGTGAGGGTTAAATCAGTGAATTTAAGCAACACCTAAGGTCCAGCACATAGTAAATGTTATATAAATATTGGCTATTATTGATTTACTTTTGAAAATCAATCACAATTTACATGACATTAACAAGCAACAGGTGAGAATCATGATGATGCTAGATAATATGACAACAGGACAGACTAGATAATACCATATGATGTCACCTTTGACTTCACCAGCAACACATTTAATGCACAGACTATACCTTTTTATTTATTTTTTCAAAGATGACCGGTAAGGGGATCTTAACCCTTGACTTGGTGTTGTCAGCACCACGCTCTCCCAAGTGAGCCACGGTCCGGCCCTGACTATACCTTTTTAAATGCTCAGGTTCAAGACAAATGAAAATTGTTTATAGTTGTAGACCTATGTTTGAAAAATACTTGTTATGAACTGAGGAGTAAGGAAATACAGCATTTGGGCCATGACTTTTCTTCAACAGTCCCCAAAATAATGATTCTTAAGAACTTATGCAGAGTCATAAAAGTAGATAGCTGAATCTATTGAGCACAATGCTCACAATTTCTCTTTCACAACAAACGAACATTAATGTAAATTGTTCTGAATTTTCTAAGTGAAGAACTCTATCCCTCCTTAAGATACGGATTTACAAACTTTTAAAATAGCAATGTTTATTCTGCAGTTCAGCAGCTTTTCAATCTGATTTTTAAGACCATCTTCTGAAGATGCAGAATTTAGAATTCCTACTTGGGGGCATTTTGTTCAATTCGGTGAGCCATTTATGAGATTCAACCAACGAAGATATTAAACACCATGATGGTGAGGAATGAAAGTGGAAGTATCCATTTCTTGGCTGCAGTGACTTATAATCAAAAAGAGCCTGCTATACATGAGGATGGTGATGGCTTTACAATTACAATTAAAATATTTTCAGTACAAGAATGAAGCCTCAGGGAGAGCAGTAAATATACTCATATATGCATTGAATGAAATGGAGAATAATCACAAGATATGATTATGGGCCCCTTCTCCTATTAGGTATCGACTTCTTTGCCTGTAGCTGTGAGTTGGCAAATGGACTCTCATTTGGGTATCTTTTGGAAGAAAGAAAAGGAAAGAGCAGAGCTATGAGGGAAGCAGTTCACAAGAAAAAGAGGAAAATGTGCAGACAGGCAAGTGGGAGGACAGGCCTCGACAGTGTGGGGCCTCCAAACCTTTGTCAGACCACATTGTGATTGTAGCATCACACCTGCGATGTTGTCTGCAGGTGTTCTGAATGTTTTGAAACCTTTCTAAGGTAGAAGCATTTTTTTTTGATATTCACAAGTTGACAGATAAATGTTACGTTTGGCTTCATTCTCTCTAGAACTCCAGGAGAGTAAAGGCTGGAGGGTATTGAAGGCCAGTGCTTCTTTTGCTGATATCTGCCCTAGCTGAAACAGCTGAAGTTCTGTTGTGATGGAAATGAAGGCTTCATGTCATATTAACACTGCAGGCTTCCTAGGTATTTAGCACAGACAACAGTTTTATTATTTTTCACCTTCACATGTGTATTTCTCTCCTTAAGTATAACAGGCACTCCCACTGCAGTAGGAATGACTTCCCCAAGAGGAATTCAGGTCCAGTCTGCTGGAGGATTTCCTCCCTTCAGTATCAGGGAAGCCCAAACGTGTCCATGTTTGTACACTCAGCACTCATCGGGTATTTCCAAGTGCCTGGAACCGTGCTTCTCTCACCCCTAGGATACTCTGCCTGCTGGTTTTAATTCAGAAGACACGTGTTGGGAAAATATAGGAAAAATGGTCAGGGCCCCTCGGATGTTCAGAATCCTGCCGAGCATTTGATGTAAATAGGCATATGTGCTCAGGTGTTCCTTGGTTATCGTCTAGTGTAATTGTGCATGTGCACCCAGATGTCGTGGGTTGTGGACTTAAGTATAAGGATGAGTGGCTCTGAGTCACGGTGCCTCCCATCCCTGGGATGCCCCCCCCACCCCCGTGGGGCGGGGACATGGGGAGGCCACTACTGCTGCTGGAGGCTGCTGCTGCTAGTGCCCCCAGGACCTTCTACAAGGCCACTGCCACTGCCGGACCTGTAAGCTGCTGCCGCTGAGGAAGCTGAGGACTGAGCTCATGTCCTCTTCTAACAGCTCCTGGAATCTTTCCCAATTACCTAGCATGGACCTGTGTGTGAGGGTCTAGGGACCCAGTCTGTACAATGGGTTTGGAGGGTCTGAGCCCTAGCTGCGACAATATAAATGGAAACTTAGTATAACTAAAATTATAACTAAAATAGTGAAACATTTTGGCTTTAGTTATGATTTGCCTTACTTTTCACACAAGTGGACTTCCATTTCTTATTTGGAGTTTGTATGCCAACTTGAAAGGCATCTGTTCTTCAGCTTTTCATTAAATGTTTAAAAATTGTGATACTGTGCATTATTTTTTTTTATAACTTTAAATCCTCTTTAAGTCAAATTGTTTTTCGAATGTGTTAACTGCTTAAGATTTTAGCCTGATTGGAAGTTGTTGATCGCTTTTCTCCAAAGTCTAAAATGGAATAATTGCTGAAGTTGGATATCAGTGTTTTGTATTCTAGACACTGTGAAACATAAATAATGGTGTTGGGAATACTTGAGTCAGCATGTGAAAAGGAAAAGGCAGTGAGTTCAGTCTCTGCCCAGTGATCAGAGCCAATTAAGCAAGGCAAGGCCAGCTGTTGTCAGTGTGGGCAGCAGAAGTAAAGATTTTATCTGCCTTGCTCTCTGAGTGTAGGACTTGTGATAATTATGAGAGGTTTGCAGTATCAGCAGAATGCAGTTTAGGAATTAAGAATTATTAGCAGGCAGGCACCGAGGTTCCTGCATAGGAAAATTTCCTATATGAGACTAGCCAGTGGTGTTGCAGTCAGTGCTAGGAAGCATTTCACTCAGTTAAACAGATTGGCTCAAAATGTTTAGGATTTTTCTGGTGGCAACTGCCTAGTTTAAAAAAAAAAATTAAAATATTGCAAAAGTAGAATATTGCAATGATAATAATTTCATAGATACTCTATGAACCTCTTCCTAAAATTAGTCATTGTGATTAGACCCTTCTACTATTTTGAGGTCTCATTCTGTAGAGCTATAATGATCGATGTTACCAATATATGTTGGCAGATTTGTTGCCAAGCTTCTCTTAAACCTCTGTAATATGCTTATTATTGACATTATCTGGCAATTTTAAAAAGAAAGTTCGTCTAGGCTTTTCACTTCTATAAAAGAAACAATCTAGACAACTCTTTAAAAAGTCATATTTTCTGGCTGTTAACATTTGTGTGCTTTTAAACTTGTAAAAGACTTTTTAGGGTCGGTTGCATAATTTGTTTTGAAAGCTAAAATAAATCTGATGGTGTACTTCATAAGAGATGGTTAACTAATTTAGAGGTAGCTGTTTGTATTCTGCAAGGAACATTATTTTTCATTGATATTCACCAATTATTACTATTATTCACAAATATTTCACAAATAATCCACTAATGTCTTCTTATTAGGGCTGGTGGTATTTTCCATAGACATGGCTCTTCATGGGTTATCTTTCCAAGGAACATTAATAATTACACTTTCATATCTGAATGTGGAACCCAATTCCAGACGTTCAAAAGGTAAAGGGCAACTAGGCTGTCTATCCTAAGTTACAGGGGTGATAATGAACTGTACAGGCAATAGCTGGCAGGAGCCCCAAGGATCTTCTATTGTTGGTCCTCAGATTTTCATCCGTCTGCTTCTCACACAGCTGTCTACATGGTATCGAGATTTTACAGAAGATGAATATTGGAGGTTGGTCTGGAATTTGATTCTCCCCTTCAGCAGCCTTTCAGGCATCATTAGAGCTTTATTCTTCAATATGTTAGCCACTAACTGTGGCTGTTCAAATGTAATGAATTAATTACAGTGAGATATAAGTTAATGTTATATTTAAATGAAAAATTCCATAGTTACATTAGCCACATTGCAAGGGCTCAGTAAGCCACATGTGGCTAGTGGCTACCATACTGAACAAAGGGCAAGTTCTATTGGACACTGACTTGTACAGAGGTGCAGTGGCATGCTGACAGTTGCACAGCTGGTCAGGGCAGAATCAGGAGTTGGGACTAGTTTAGCAATTATTGTTATATGTCATGCAGTCCTTGAGTTTTGGGTATTACAACTTGAACTCAAAAAGTTTGTCCCTGGCATATCTATATCCTTCTAAACTGTGACAAACTCAATAATAGAGTTAGAAATTAGTTCTCACTACATAATTCTAGTTTTACAAATATTTGTAATTCACCTTAGGCAGTTTGTGTGGGTGTGCGTGTGTGAGTGACATGTGGTATGGCAGTTTGCCACACGTGCCATCTGTGGCTTACCCTGATATCTATCATGCCCATCACGTAGTTATATATGGGATCTAGAATTGCAGGTTATTGGAGTTGGACAGGGCTTTTGAAGGTGTCTAGCTTAACCTTGAACACATGTGTAATATTCTTGATAAGGCTGTGATGGCGAGAGCCCTGCCTCATAAAGGAATTCACTTTTTTCTACAACTTCTAATTGACCTCGAGGTTTTCTTTATATCAAGCTAAAATGTACCTTCCTGTAGCATCTGCTTATTGGTCCCAATTGGCTCACAGGAAAAAGTTTGCTTCCTCTGATATATGAGGCCCTACCAAGATTTGAAGACTGTTTTCCTGTCATTCCTATATCTTCTATATGCTAAGCAGACCTGGTTCCATCAGCTGTTCTTTCTGTGACATGTTTTGCAAACTGATCACCACCCTGCTTGCTTCTGCCTGGACCAACTCCAGGGGATGGCTCAGATCTGTGTGCATGAAAGTTTCACCTTTCATCTGAATGGATGTCATGACTAGATACATTTGGAAAATCTCAGTAAGTCTTCCTGAAGGAAAAAAATGGCAACTAGTATCCACATGTGGGAAATATATTGATTTAGTTTCCTTTGGTAGGAAATCAGAAAATATTATGGAATTTGAAAAAATAATACTTCTCTTTACAATCATTATATTGGGTAGAGTTTGGAACGAGTGAGAGAAACAAAAAATAATGTGCCTTATCTCCCTCCCTCTTTTTATTCCTTCCTTCATTCCATCTATTCAGCAATCTTTGTGTACCTGCTGTGTGTCAATAAGTGTGTCATTGTGAACATAATGTTGAACAAGTGACTGGTTTCCTCCATGGAGGGAGACATTAAACAGTTATTTAACTGCACTGGCAGTGGGAAGGATGCAGTAAAACTCTGTTCAGTTCTCCATGATAACTTGTCAACTGTATGACCGTCAGTAGGTCCTCTTTCTATTCTTGGTTTTGAATTTCTGAAATGGGAATGATACTTGGAGGGAGTAACTTCCTAACAGGATTTTCATAAGACTTAAAATCAAAATGAAAGAACAGAGTAGGTGAGGTTTCTCTAAGGATCATGATTATTGTTGCTATTACTGTTATTGATGAATAATACATTTTTTGGTTGATCTTCCATGCTAATATCCCTTTCTTTTTCATGTATTTCTCCTTTTCATCCAGTTCTTTTCCATTTTATTATGAAATTTTTCAATCATACAGAAAAGTTGAAAGAATGTTACCGTGAGTACCCCATACCACCAGCTGTTTTCTGTCTTTTACATTTTACTTACTTTATCACCTGTCTGTCCATCCCTCTGTCATTATCCAGTATTTATGAACTTATATTTACAGAGAAAGATGCATGGTAGTTATTTTCCCTGGGAAATGGACCCCTTCCCACTGTGGTTTTGTTCAGCTTCTCAGCGGTGATAATGATGGTCACGATGGTGACTCAGTACCCAGCACACCGTGCAATCTCACACCACCACTAGGAGACAAGTGCTGTAATTGATCTCTCTTTTACAGAGGAGGAAACTGAGGCACAGGGAGGTTAAATGACCTACCCAGTATCACACAGCTAAGAAATCTGGTACTCACTTGGGTAAGCCTTGTTTTTGTTGTTGTTTTTAATCTGTAGAATTAATGGAAAGAAGGAGTGAGATACCATTTAGGAATATGAAAAGCAACCTCTGCTGCTGCTTGTGACTCAGGTTGGTTTAAGGGCTACTGTGCCAACAGTTGGATTTATGCAGGTGATTAAGTTGTGGTCTCTCCTCTGAAGTCAGTCTAATGGACAGAGTCACTGTGAGTTGTTGGAAGGATTGATGTTTTAATATAAAGAACTTTACTGGAACAGTTAGAAATGAAGAGTTTCAGTAAAGGAGAGTTACATATCTGATTTTACCCAAAAGAAACCTTTGCACGTGAACTGTTGCTTTTTTTGGGTGTTTGAGAGAAGATAAATTATTCCAGCAAATGAGCACTACCTGTTTGGAAGTGTCTTGCCGTTTCCAGATTTATTTCCTTTTGCCTTAGCAGAGAAAGTAATTTGGAGGAAATGCAGCAAGGAATGTTTACTTTAACCATAAAATATATTCTGATTAATGGTAGCTCTTAGACTATGGTAAGGTGTATCTAATTACATTTCACAGGACATCTTATCTCTTAAAAAATATTGTCTCTTCAATATGTTTTTTCCTTTATCGTTTTCAATTATTTTGTCGAAATTTACCAACACATCACAAAAAGTGAAAATTGAAACCTCAGTGGGGGCCAGGAGCTTGTCCAGGTGGCTCACGTCAGTGTGAGTGTGTGGACACGTGTCTGCATGGCTGTCCCCAAGACCACAGCCTGAAGAATACGCATTGTTGAGATGGGGGTGGAGTGAAGAACCCACCAGGGAGAACATCCAGAATGCAGAAAGAAGTAATAATCAACATTGACTGAATGACAGAGTAAGGAGTTTTTATACATCAAAAACAAAGGCATCCTCTGTGATAAATGGTTAGCACCACTGAGAATTCATAAACTTCTTTCTCCAGGCTGATTGGCTTCTTAGGGTTGCATAAGGCTTTTTAAAATTAAAAACAAACAAAAAATAAAAAAACATCCAAGTTAAAAGAAACTCTTTTTAGTTGACACTCATTGTGGCCATTCTTTATCAATATCTCTGTGAATAGATTATTAACTAAAGAATGCATCTTCTGGTAGAAGAGGAGATATTACAAGAGAGTGGGCAGTTTTTTTTCCTTTATTTTTCCTGTTACAAAATTTAAAAAATCACATTAATTTTTAGATGTCTTTTTGTTTATACATAAGTAGATTATAAAGGTTGGATGGTTAGCTCGGTTGGTTAGAGCATAGCCTTATAACACCAAGGTCATGGGTTTGGCTCCCTGTACCATCCAGCTGCAAAAAAATTTTGATATTGTTATATACTTGTTGAATCAGTGATCTGCCTAAACATTGCAGGTCACCCTTATTAGCATTATTCTAAAGATGCTGTCATAGATGGTACTTTTACACAAAAGACAGAGGAACAAGAAATTTGCGTTTGTCTTTCTGTTGAGGCAAGTGGAATGATAGTTTCCAGCTGGGTGATGAAGCCTGTTGTTCATGCTGTTGTGTGTTGACTTGTCTTCCTGGATGGCTACTGTGACCACGTGGGTCCTTGGATATATATATGTCACAAATTCTAGGTAGATTTCTGGGCCTTTCCCTCCTCCCAGTCTTTCCCACACTGCGGTTATGGCTATTTCTCGACTAAGGGCTGACACTCAAACTTTTCCTTATTTGAGATTCATTCTCTTCAGGGCATGCAGACTCCCTGTGAAGAAGCTTGAGCAGGTTTATTTTGACAGCACTGCCTGGAGGGCTTGCCATACTTCTTCCCAGGAAAATTTAAAATCGTTCTGCCTTTTTTTTCTTTTAAAGATTGTCTATTTCATAATTTTATAAGCCACACATTATAAACAACACACCTAGATTTAATAGTAGAATAACAACACTGCTTTCAAATTCCTCACGGTGTCACAGAATTAAAGAGGTCTTCACCAGAAGCAAAACTGTCCTGGGAAAATAAGTAAATATCATATTTTAATCTTAAGGTGTTTTTACTAGCTCATGGTAATTTAGTCTGTTTTTTGGTTACCATTCTTTTCTGTCAGAAAGTCCTTGCTTACCCTAAAAGCATGGAGTGATAGAGTCACAGGGTTCCTTAGAGACGATCTTGGTCACTCTGTGCAGAGATGAGGAAGTGGGCCCAGAGAGGACAGGTGGCCCACCTAACCTGGGATGGCCAGTGAATGGCAGAGTTGAGATGAGAACTCATGTCTTCTGATTGCCAGTCCAGTGTCTTGTCTAAGCCGTTTTGTTCTCAACTGATGAACAGTTTTCCTGGACAACATAGCTGATGAGAGAGGCTGTTGGAAAGCTTCACTAAGGACATTATCATTCAGCAAATGGGGAGGTGGGATACCAGGATCAAATGATTAAGATGCTGTCTTGCTCTCAGGGAGCAAACAGACCAGAAAAGGGTTTGCAGGCATATTTATAGTTACATATTGCAAAGAATAGAGTGATCTTAAAATCCTTTTTAGCTCAGTAATTTGAGCTGCTTTCTCCGCCCCCCCAAAATTTAGTTTCACTTCTCGACCAAAACAAGTGCTTCTTGGTTAAACCATCTCAGAAGGTGAAGTGTTGGTGTGTGGTGTCTTCCGAGGGTGACTTGCAGGAAGAAGGGTTAACCAGTGTCCGAGTTCCACATCAAGAGGGCACTTCACACAGGTGGTCCCAATAAAAATCTTGAATGGTTTTGGTAAATGGCAGCAAGTAGGCCTTGGAGGACAAGTGGTCAACAGGAACAGAGGCATCTTGAACATGGGCTGGGAGATCATGACTCTGAAGAGGCAGAGGGTGAGCAGCGAAAGTCGCGGCTATAGCTGCCAACTGAAGGGTGTTTTTCATGTAAATGTGCCCTGGTTATCAAAGGCAGCTGCCATCACGGTACCTTGTGAAAAGATCATTTTTTTTTTACACAGTGGGGTTTTTATTTAAGGGGACAGCATGGTATTCACAGGGCTGCTTAGAGAAGTGCTGTTTATCTGGGTAAATGATGGTGTTGTCTGGATTAGCTCTAGTGTATTTTCTTCCCTAGGATATCATCTCATTTTGCTAATGCGCTCTTAAAATTCCCTCATTCAGCTTAGTTTTTCTAGAGAATCCACAAAATGTGAAATCTTAATTTTAAGCACTTAAAATTAGGCAAATAAACTTATTTTCAGCATATACACAAATTAGAAATAAATTTAGGTTTATCTCCTTTTATTCAAGTAGCTCTGTGTGCGTGTGTGTGGTATGTGTGTGTGGTGGGGGGAGATGCTTGCACGCTTTCCTGCATTATCATTTAATATTGATGCTGTCACTTAATGCAAGTTTGTATAATTTAAGAATATGGGTCCGAGCCCGTGGCGCACTCGGGAGAGTGCGGCGCTGGGAGCGCAGCGATGCTCCCGCCGCGGGTTCGGATCCTATATAGGAATGGCCGGTGCACTCACTGGCTGAGTGCCGGTCACGAAAAAGACAAAAAAAAAAAAAAGAATATGAGCAGGGGAAAGATTACATTTTATAAGCAATCAGAAAAGGGGCCATGTCTCTGAATACTGGGTTACTGCAAAGGAGGAACAACTAGATAAAGGACGGTTTACAAACTAATAAGAAAATTATAATGTTTTTCTGATATGGGTGGAACTTTGCACCTCCTGTGGTGAGACCCAGTGATTTTCATGACTAGGACTTCTTCCTCCAAGAGCTGTCAGCGAAGGATAATTCATTTGTTTGCATTCAGAATTCACAACCATGATATGCCTTTTTTATGACCAGCAGCAAAGAGGTATCTTCAGTCATGAAAACTCACAGATAGAGAAATCAGGGTGTATATTAAAATAATGCATATTCCTCTCCTCCTCCAAGGTCTCCCCACATAGGAATGTCAAGAGATTTCTTGAGTCAAGTTAATCCTTTCCTTCATGTGAAATGCTTAAAATGATAAACCAGTGCAGGTATTAATTACCGACTAGCCTGTCAATGAGTAGAAAGAGGTTTGCTTTTGAAAGCTTGATGTTAGCGAGTCCTGTTGATGAATCACAGGTGGAGGACACAGGCTGGCTGTATTCTGGTTATGAGAAGGGAAAATTTAGATCAGGCAATTGTCTTCTTAATGCCAGATGCTGTGATGCATGAAGTGTGACATGGACCCCCCTTCAAGGTGCATGTAAAAATTATTGCTTGACATGAGAAGATTTTCATGAGTAAACAAGGTAACCAAGGATACAATCCCCAATAGCTGGTTTGGGGTGTTGAGAGAAGCATTAGCAGGGAGAGGCTCATGTCATGGGGTGCTGCAGCAAACATGGCTTAAGAAACTGATGAATATGGCTTCAATTTCTAACTTCTATCAGTGTCATTGGGGCAAGCTCAATGAAACCTCTCTGAGTCTTGGTTTCCTCATCTACAACGTGAGGATAATGGTTTCTTCCTTTCAGGGCTAAATACGATAATGTAAGTGCCTCACTACTCCCGGCTTACAGCAGATTTTTTTTTTTTATATTGTGCATCGGACCTATTTTTATTTTTATTTTTTTTAAAAATTTTATTTTGTCGATATACATTGTGGCTGATTATTGCTCCCCATCACCAAAACCTCCCTCCCTTCTCCCTCCCTCCCCCCAACAATGTCCTTTCTGTTTGCTTGTCGTATCAACTTCAAGTAATTGTGGTTGTTATATCTTCTCCCCCCCCCCCCGGTTTTGTGTGTGTGTGTGTGTGAATTTATTTATTAATTTTTAGCTCCCACCAATAAGTGAGAACATGTGGTATTTGTCTTTCTGTGCCTGACTTGTTTCACTTAATATAATTCTCTCAAGGTCCATCCATGTTGTTGCAAATGGCAGTATTTCATTCGTTTTTATAGCTGAGTAGTATTCCATTGTGTAGATGTACCACATTTTCCGTATCCACTCATCTGATGATGGACATTTGGGCTGGTTCCAACTCTTGGCTATTGTAAAGAGTGCTGCGATGAACATTGGGGAACAGGTATACCTTCGACTTGATGATTTCCATTCCTCTGGGTATATTCCCAACAGTGGGATAGCTTACAGCAGATTTTGAAAACATCCCCCTTTAATTTCTTCCCCCCATCACAGGTAGATCAGAAAAGGAAGAGCTAAGAGTTATGAACTGGGGTGTGGAGAGATGGTGTCCTGAAGGATGCCTTTTGGACATCCCAAAAGATGGTGTCCTGAAGAGTGCCTTTTGATGTTTATGTGAGTGGTTCTGAATCAGGGCTAACATTTGTGGTTAGGAAAAGTACTGAGTCCCTGGGTACTGCAGGTATCATATGGATTGCAGGGTCTGCTCTGCTGCCGTGACAGTTCTGTGTACATCAGCTAACGTAGGATTCTGGGCTTCCCATTGTCTGGCTCTGCGGGAATGTTGATGTGCACCTGCCCAGGTGACGATCCAGTTCGTATTCGAGAAGCCCCTCAACAGCCCTGGTCCCTTTGACTGCGGAGGCTGATAGGAGACCGGAACAGCTTACTTCTGTTGAAGATGGTTGTGTGTTTGGTTACTGAGTGTGAGGTAGGTTTCCGGGATTAGTTACAAATTGGCAAGTTTTATAAAAGTATCAGAGACATGGGGTTGGCTGGTTAGCTCAGTTGGTTAGAGTGTGGTGCTGATGACACCAAGGACCAGGGTTCCATCCCTGTACTGGCCAGCCAACCTATTATATATATATATATATATATATATATATATATATATCTCAGAGGCCTTGAAACCAGGTGTCAAACTAGCCCTTGAACATTCTGAAAATATAGTAGTCTGACTTCAAATGAGTGGAAAATTAAAGTTTTGTTTAACTTATTAAGTTGGGAAATAACACTAATGAATGTGGAGGGATGGTTTGGATGGAACCTGTTCTGTATAATCGGTAGAGAACTTGTAAACTGAATTATGCCTGGAGGAAATTTTATTTCCAAATTCAGTTGATTTGTTAGTATGTTAAGAGACTTAAAAAATTATTTAGCTTGGCCTTTCAGAGAGCCATTATTACCATTTGAACTGTGATAATGTAGTCATTATTGGACAACTAATATTTATTAAGTCATTATTGTTGGCTAGGTTCTGTGCTAAAAATCTTTACGCATATCCTCTTGTTTAATCTTCATGACACTTGTAGGAGGTAGATGCTCTATGTACAAGGGGTCTTCAAAAAGTTTATGGAAAGATGTGTATTATCGTTTAATTCCAGTTTTCCATGAACTTTTTGAAGTACCCTGATATTTACACATGAGGCTGTGAGGTGTAGGGGATCAGGTAATTTGTTCCTAATCATGCAGCTAGTAAATGGTGGAGCTGGCCCAGGCATGTCCATCTTGAGAAGCACAGTGCCTGCCACCTGCAATTACGTCTGTAGGAATTGTCTGACTTGCAGAATTCATGTGGTGTGTCTGTGCAGCTTCCGTTTCTGTCCTTAGTCTTTAGATCTCTGTCTTTACCTTAAAATCTCCCTGTAAATCATGCTAACCTAGCACAATCTGTGCTGTACCCAGCTGCCATTTTCAGGCATTTCAGAAGAAATAAGGCCTGTAAGGTGAAGTTCATCCCCAGTGCCTGGTTCTCCCTGTGCCCATTCTGATTGCCTTACTTTCTCTGCTTTAGACCAACATGAACTTTCCTGGATGCTTTTCTTTCCCATGTCTTTGAAAGAATTACAATCATTCTTCCTGCCAAGGTTTCTCAGGGAATCAGAAGGATGTCTTCAATATAATGATGGAGTTTTGACTCATCCCCTTTTTTTCTAAAATGCTTTACATAGTTTATATCCCACCCCCTCCAGCTGTACTTAATGGTCAAAAAAATGTTCAGGATTAGGACTGGGCATTTTTAAAATTCAGAGTTTGAAGCTCTGTTTAAAACTTAAAACTTTGGGAATTAAAAAGTTATTTATTCAGGAAATGTGAATTTCCTAATAGTGGCCATTAAAATGATCAGCCAAGTGATGTGATACAACTGACTGCTTGCTTTCTTTGGGCAGGTGACCTATAGCAGAGTGACGTCCACCTTGTTCTACTTTAGCATTTCAAAAACCATCACCACCAGCATTTTCATTGTTATCATGAAACGTGGATAAAGTCCCTGCCTAAATGTAGCATTTTTGAGTTATTGCTAAGGTGGGGAAATAAGTTTGAATGTCTCTGCTCACTAAAAGGAAATGTCACTTCAGACTTGTAAGGATGCATTTAAAAGAGCAGGCTGATACAGCCATCCTTTTCTAAATTCCAAGAAGCAAAAAAAAAAAAAAATTATTTAACAGCTAATATATTCATTTTGGTTTAGATTTATGGTATAGTTCTAGTTTTATGCTCTTCCTACATGTGGTATAGTACTTTTGTCCTCATATATAATGTATTCAGTGTATTTATGTTCATTTCACAGGAACTAACACTTGTACAGTTTTAAATTATTTTAACTGTTTAAATTTGTTTTATCTTTGCTTTTATAACATTATTGTGTTTCAGCTCAGATTTTATAATGTTGTTTGGGGATGCAGTTACTAATTTCATATCCCCCCTATGGGGGAAATACAGAATGACTTCCTAATCCCATCGTTTCTGGGAACTACAGGATCGTTGGAGTAAAAGTAAAGAATCAGCTCCTCTGAACTGCTTATACAAGACTTAGCACTGTATGTCAGTGATGTGTAACATAGGACCTCAGGTTTGCTTGCTTGTAAAATGAATGAAATTGTGTTCTTTTGAAAATATCACAGTGCTCCTAGACTTAGTTTCCTTATTTCCAACATAAAGCAGGAATTTAACTGATGACTTTAAAGATCAGCTCTAAACTCATTGAATTGCCCTATTAATCTCTTGGGTCATGCAGTTCAGTGATATAAGTAGGGTTAGTCTGAGTGTTTCAAAGGCAAGATTAACGAAAGCTCATTCTCCAGCTGTTGGGTTAGGAGATTATTCACAAGTATTGCCCTGTCATTAGAATCTGGTAGGGTTGCTGATGAATATATGAATCTTATTATCCTAACCTTACTAATTGAGTCCAGACTAACCATGTTAGCCTTTTCACCTTCCTGTTGTGTGGCCAGCATCTTGCCAGACCTCGGGGACATCATTGGGACATGTGGAAGGTCTGAGACACAGGGCCCAAAGGACAGACAATGCTATGAACTCTGTTTATTCATCAGTCAGTGTTTCTGAGACCTGGCTCTCAGCCCACTTGAATTTGACAATGAAGTATTTGAATTTTGAGTTTTCTTTTCATTTTCAGCTAATTTCCCTTTTTTTATACCTTCCTAATTCCTCCACTTCTTTTCTGACTAAACTCTAGATTTACACTGTGAAATGGGCTGTCATTAATGTTTCTTTGCCTTGATTTCCTCAACTGAAAACGATGATACTAATATCAGCCCTTTCATTCACTGTGATCTTGGGAGGAAAAATGAGATAACTGATGCCAGAATGTACTTTGAACTTAGAGCAGGCGGGTAGTTCAATTATAATAAGACACTTCTATCTTTATTTTTATGTGACATTTAAAATGTTGGCATTGAATACACATCAGGGAAAGAAATCTCATTTTGATTGACAATGATAGAATCATGGCCTATAAAATTTAGAGTTGCATGCAAAAACTAAGAAAATGTTTTTAAAAACTGTGAGGACCAAACCAGCTACTATTTCTTTTCAAAGAATATATGCAGAAATGGAAGAGTTAGAGGGTAGCTCTAGGACATAATAAAAAATAAAACACATGCTTTCAGCTTTTACAAATCCGTTTTGTACTTACCCTTATTTTTATAATTCAGTTTCAAGATAAAGAGTGTAATGTGTGGTTCCTGAATGTTTTGCTGTGTAGTAATTTTTTTTTTCTTCCAGAGCTGCATGGTCCAATATGGTAGCCACCAGCCACAGTAGCTATTAATTTAAACTAATGTTAACGCAAAATCCAATTACTCAGGTACACTAGTCACATTTCAAGTGCTTAGTAGCTACATGTGGCCAGTGGCTACTGTATTAGAATATGCAGATATGGTACATTTCCAGAAAGTTCTATGAGTGAGCACTGTTTTAGAGGAAAGGCAAAAGGACATCCCCATTCCCACTTCCCAAAGTTGGTTTTTAGAAGTTAAATAGAATCTCTGGTTTTATGTTACTACATTTAAAATGTACATTTGAAATTATTAAAGCACAAGGATGGTGGTTGGGCAGGAAAGCACAACTCACTCCAAAAGATCATTTTTTTCTTGTACTGAGAACAAACATCCACTTCATTTGACCGTTTCCAGAATAACACTTGAAAGATCCTGGAACCAGTGTTTTTGCTTTCAAGCTGTACTTCTTTCATAAAGGTGTTCTTACTTTATGAGGTAACTTATTACCTAGACCAATCCAGAAGTCACTTAATCATGTGCTGTGTTAAATTGTTATATAATTATTTCATGGGTATAAACTAAACTGTTACCTTTAGCAAAATCTAATCCTCTTGTGTTCCAGATTCACTCCATCAACAAGACCAGCTGGGCTCCATCATCAGTTTGCATCCAGTCTGACCACATCTCACCACTCCCACTGACCACTGTGGCTTAACCATCATCTGTCTTGCAAACTTTTGCAGTTGCCCACTGACTGGGTTCTGCACTTCCACTCTTGCCCTCACCTGCTTTTCAGTCTGTTCTCAGCATGGCAGACAGAGTGAAGGGTGGACAATGGCCTATAAACCCTCACAATCTCACGGCCCCCGCATCCCTACCATGTGACCTCCTGACCTCGCCTTCCCCTTCCCCATTCAAGCCACAGTGGGTTCTTCTTTACTCTCCAGTCACAGCTGGCACGTTCTTGCCTCAGGTCCTTTGCACGTGCACTTCCCTCTGCCTGAGCCACCCTTATCCAAGATCTCCCTGTGGCTCATTCCTTCACCTCCTGTAGACCTTTTCCAACATCACTTCATAACAAAGTCTCACCGGACTATTTAAAACCCCCTCCCACTGGCCCACCACCCCCTCCCCAACCCCCACGCAGCAAGCACTCCCTGTCCTCTTTCCGTACTATATTTTTCTCCATAGCACTTATCACCACTGACACATCATATATTTGACAGTGGTCCCCCCTTATGCATGGGGGACATGTTTCTAGACCCTCAGTGGATGCCTGAAACTGTGGATAGCACCAAACCCTTTATATAGTATGTTTTTTTCTATACAATTTTAATTTATAAATTAGGCATAGTAAGATATTAACAACCATAACTGATAATAAAATAGAGCAATTATAACAATATGCCGGCATCAGTCCTCTTGTGCTTTGGGGCCATTATTAAGTAAAATAAGATTACTTGAACACAAACACTGTAATACTGTAATAGTCGGTCTGATGACCAAGACCAAGACAGGTACTAAGTGACTAGCAGGCGAGGAGCATCTGTGGTGTGGATTTGCTAGACACAGGAATGATTCATGTCCTGGGCAGGATGAGTGGGTCAGCAACAGATTTGATCACCCAGTTAAAATTTATGAATTGTTTATTTCTGGAATTTTCCACTTAATATTTTTGGACTGCAGTTGACAGGGGGTAACTGAAACCATGGAAAGTGAAACTGCAAATAAAGGGGAGCTGCTGTACCCATTTATCTGTGTAGTCTCTCCTCCCAAGGAGCTGGAAAGCAGGGCTTTATGTCTTTTTATCCTTAGTGTCTAGGACACTAAGGTAGGCACTCAATAATTATTTGTTGAATGAAGGAATGAGTGAAATAATTACTCACATATTTAATGATGATTGTGATAAATGCTTCAAAAAGAGGATAGGATAGAATAAGTGCATTTAAAAAGGAATTATATTTTTTGGAAGCAATGCTAGTCTAATTGAAATTCATTTTAGCAAGGCATAGAGAAACACAATGACACATCTTCTGGTGTAACCCTGCCTCTACCCCCCACTTCTCTCTGAGATTGCTCTGTTTCAGGCTCTGCTTTCTGCCTGTCTCTACAAGGGGCCTCTATTCCTCTCCTTCCAACTCTTGAGGGGCCATATAGAGGGGAGTTTGACCCAGGGCTCCAGGGGGGTTGCGTGTGGACAACTTCTAAGACAGAGAGAACTTGGGGCGTCCAGCTTTGGCGGGTGCCTTTGCTGCTTGGTTAGTCCTGTGCCATCACGCACGGGCACACTCAAAGGAGGCAAAACTAGAGGTCCTCTCAGTTTTAGAGCTTGGCTGCCATGGGTGTATGTTTGTTCTGAGGGGAATGGAGCCATGGGTGAAGGACCCACCCAGAGTTTGCTGCTTTTGGAAGGGATGTGATGAGCTTTAGAGAAGCGGATTGTCCCTTGCTTTATGCTGGGAAAGCAGTTGGTGCCAGACTGGGGCTTCTGGCCCATTTCTGGCAAGGTAGAGGAGATGGGGAAAGCTTGGGGGAGGGGTCGGTAGCACTAAAGATAGAGGGGTCACTTACAGTTTGCTGGTGCCCACTGAGGCAGGGAGGAGACAGAGTGTGCAGGAGCCTGGCTTGCTAATTTCCACATTGAGGGGTGTAGTAGCAGCAGTGCTTGTGAAACCTATCAGCTTTTCATTTCCTCCCATTGTGTGAAGGCTGGGTTTGGCTTCAAAAGCCCTGCCTTAACTTTGACAGTTTATCTTGAAACTTTGAGCAATTTGGCAGTGTTCCCTGAGCAAAACACTCCTCCACATAGCTGATCTCATTTACCTGAAGCTTTGCTTCAAGAAAGAAAAATATGCTCTATTGTTAAAAATAGCTTTCTTCTCTTTAGTATGCCCTTTCAGTGTGCCCTGGTTTTAAAAGATGGGTTGCATTATGTTTAAATTGTTTATAAATTGTCTCTAAAATAATATGTGATTATTTCTTTATTTTGTTTAAAGCCTGCCTCATCAGTGTCCTGATAAATTATGAATCAGTTTTATAAATTATAAATTATTTAGTTTTATGGAGTTTAACTCTATTGCCCTGTTAGCACAATCAAGGACAGAATCAAGATACAGAAAACCATCAGATTTCTGAAATTCTTTATACAAGTGGATTTTTCTTACCCTACATCTAGAAATAACATTCCCAGCCTATGGGAGCTGCAGAAGACTAGAGCTGGAGCCCCATCTGCCTGTAATGAACTAGTGAATGAAGAAGTTCTTTGAACACAGTAGGCAAAAAGCAAGGATGTCAGCACTTGACACTTCTTTTCCATTCCTCTGCTAGGTTATCTTCTTTTTGTTCTCTTTCTTTTGGCAGGTGAGTTGGGAATAAGCTAGTAGATCTGTTCGAAATGGGTAAGCTGCAAACAACAGATTTTCAGGTACTTTCCTTATAGGATATGACTACTAAATAGGAAGGATGTGTCAGTAACGTGGTAGGCAGCAGGAAAAAGCAGGCAGAACTAAATTTTTATGATCAGATTGACAGATGGGAACAACTTTTTGCCTTCTAAAATCTTGAATTTTCACAGCTGGAAATGGGGTGAGGAGGAGCAGTAAAAATTGTTGCATTCACACATTCATCAGATATTTGAGCATCTGCTTTGTGCCAGGCATGGTACTGGGCACTGGGAAATACAGCTTTGAATAGAACAGATATGGTCCCTGCTCCCAGGCATCTTACAGTCTGGAGGGGCTGGTAGATATTAAATATATTACCGCACTCATAATTAAAATTGTGATAGGTATTCATAAGGAAATGTGCCCTTACACTGTGATAGTGTGTGATAGGAAGATCTGATGTAGTCTGGACTTTCTTAGGGAAATCCTTTAGGCTGGGACCTGAAAGAGGAGTAGATATGAGCTGGGTGAAGAATGTAAAGCAAGGGGGGAAGGGAGAACATTTAAAGAAAGGATGGGGCAGGAAGTCCTCCCACCAGCAGGAGGCCAGTGTGACTGGATTGTGGTGTGGTCGAAGGTGAAGGCAGGGATGAGTGCAGTGTGGTGCATAGCCACTGCAGAGCTTAAGCAGAGAAGGGACATGATAATACTCAGGTTTTTAAAGGATCGCTTTAAGACCTTGTGTAGGTGGTTAATTTGAGTGGGCAAGAGTGGATCTGTTAGGGGGTTATTGCAAGGTCCACTGCACGATGAGGGTGGCTTAGAATAGAATGTCAGCGGGAATGGAGAGAAGTGAAAGGATGTAAGAGGTCTGAGGGAGGTAGGCTGTATTGAACTCGGAGAAAGACTGGGATAGGGAGTGAAGGTGACAACACCCATATTTCTGGCTTGAAAGACTGTGTGGATGTGACTGACCTGGAGCTCCTGGAGGAGGGGCAGATTCTGTAAGGAAGATCATGAACTTAGTCATTTACATATTGAGTTTAAGGGTCAGAGAGACATACTAGTGAAGTTAGATAAATAGATCTGATGATCCAAGAGAGATCTGGGCTGTGCATGAACTTGGGGGTCATCTGGGATTTACTGAAGTCATGGTAGAGAATGGATGGTGGCAGGGAGCGGGGAAAGGGCATGCAACTAGGGATGGCCTCAGAGGTAGGTGGAAAACCTGTGAAAAAGAGAACTTCAAGCATGAAGACTGTGTCCTCCTAATGCTAAGGAGAAGTCTAGTTAGAAAATGCTGAAAAGACTTAGCAACCATTGGTATCCCAGCAGGAGAAATTTCAGTGGAGTTGTGGAGACAGAGCCAATTTTGAACACTAGAGGAGTGAATTTAAGGCAGGAAAATGAAGACACTGAGTATAAATACCATTTTTGAGATGTTGGGCTGTAAGGGAGGAGAGATTTAGAGGGGAGCTACAGGATGTGTGTAGCATCCTGGATAAAGCTCTAGATCTAAATATCTATATTTGGGCACTTAGATATGGAAGAGAAGGCATATCTGGTTGCTTGAAGTTCCTGCAAAGGTGGGTGTATGTAATCCAGAGCCCAGATGAAGGGATGGGCATTTATTTCCAGCCCTTCAGAAGGAGAGGAAGGGGAGAGGATGGATGCGGCTGCAGGTGCAGGCAGGTGTGGAGGATGGAGTGGGATGGCAAGTGATACCAACCTGATAATTTCTGTTTTCACTCTGAAGTAGGAGCAAAGTCATCTTCCCAGATGAAGGGAGTAGAATCAGCTTGCTGGGTTAGATCAGTTCTCCAGCTGTGCTTGGCAGCCGCACTGCAAGCATGAAATAAGTGGCTATGGGGTTTCATCCAGGGTTGGGCTTTTTGTCTGTGGGTGTAATGAAAGGACAAGGAACACGCAGGTGGGGGCATTAACAATGGAGGCATGATTTCAGCATGATTTTAGGGGGGTGAAGATCAGCTAGGGCTGTTGGAGAGGGAGGACAGAGAATGACCAGTGTCATGGGGTGCTAAGCAGGTGGTGGGAGTAGCTGAGTAGGGTAATTAGATATGATTGCTTCTCTAACTGTAATGCACTATGAGTCACCTGAGGGTCTTAGTAAAATTCAGATTCTGATTCAGCAGGTCTGGGGTAGGGCCTCAGACTCTGCATTTCTAACAAGCTCCTAAATGATGCCAGCTCTGTTGGCAGATGGATCACATTTTGAGGAGAAATTAGAAAGTGTGGGCATAGAGCAGGATGCCTGAATTAGAAATCCTGGAAGTGGTGCAGTTTCAAGCAATAACTAACATGGCCCAGGTATGACAGAGTGGACAAAGAAGGTCCAAGAATGAGAAGGTGCCCTGACTGTTGAGTCTCTAGGGATGCAGGACAGTGACACTAACACATACTATTGCCAATGCTGTTCTAAGCACCTTGTGTGTGTTTCCTTGTGTCATCCTTACTACAACCTCCTGCTATATATTATGATCCCTTATTTTATAGATGAGACGAGTGAGGCACAGAGGGGCCGTTCCCCAAATCATTTATGCTTGAGCGGTGGAGCCAGAATTCAAATAGGGGCAGTATGTCCTCAGAGCTCAGTGCCCTATGTGAATGGATGCTACACTGTCCCCTGGTGATAGAGGTACATAGAACGGTGTTGAACCAGGTATTAGTGTCATCTGTGAATGCAATTCAGAGTGTCGAGGAGAGTGCTAAGGCATAGTACTAAGCTTTTTACACACTCTTCCATTTACTCCTCACAACTGTCCTACAGTGTCTGTGTCATACCCATTTTACAGGTAAGAAAATTAAGATTCAGAGAGGATAGGTAGTTGATAACTGGGAACTGGCAAGTGAATTAAAATTCATCTAGGTCCAAAGCCCATTCTTCTTTATACCCAGTTTCACTGCATCACTACCTAGAAATAGAAATTGTCTTTTAATTCTTCTTAGATAAGCTGCAGTTGCCATGGGAGTAATCTCCCTGCTACCCTGACTCAGGCCACATCCTGGAGATGATGAGTTGTGAACGAAGCTGAGACCAGGAGACTGGGCTTCTGGGCTTGGCTCTGTTTCTAACCAGCAAGTCTGCACACGTCTCTGTAGGTCCCAGGTTTTTTTATCCCCATAGATCCCTTTCAGAGCTATATGCCATAAGTACGAGGACATTTGTAATGACTTCTTTTATGTTAGTCTCCACTACAGGCTTAGCACTTGATAGGTTTACCTCTAATTCTTACACTGGGAAACATTTGTCTCCAACTTAGAAGTGAGGAAATGGCCTGGACAGTTAAAGTCACCTGCCTCATACCCCTCAGCTCACCAAATGGCAAAGCTGGGATTTCCCCTGAGCTTTGTCTGACTCTAAAGCTCAAGTTCTTGCCATTTTATCACTGCCTCAACCTCATCCGCAGCCTCATGGTACCTTACAGGTGCATATGGTGCCATATGCCAGTGTTTATGAAACGTCCAAATGTGTAAATACATTTTGTATTTTGAGAAGTACACACACCCACCCACCCACCCACCCTCCCCACACTTGCCATGCATATTGACATCACTCAAACAAGTTTTGTAAAACAATGTGTATTCTATTTGCAGTGTCTTGACTTTTTCTCTCTACTTCAGTTTACTCTATTTTATTATTATGCTCATAAACTCTACTGAACTGATTTAACCACCCACCAGTGGATCGTAGCCCTCAGTTTGAAAAACAGTCATAAATCATGTACGTACCCATATTTATTGATTATAATCACCCCAAATCTTTTCTCCTCCTTTCCTTATTTCTTGTCTCTGAATTTAATGAGTGTCTCTCTGTCTGATTATTTATGAAATGGTATTAAGTCTAAATCAAGTGCCCATGTACCAACCATACCTCTGCAAAGTGGGAGACTATTTCATAACTTTGCTCTGAGAGAAGGAGAGAAAATGTGTATTTTTTCCTTTGATGAAAATGCTAATGTAACAAAAGGGGAGGAAGAAGGAGGTGACATTTGGGCTTCCTTGGTTTGAGAAGATGAGAATATAAGGCCAGGAAATATGGACAAGTTGAAATGATATAGGTTGAGGAGGAACTGCTGCAATAGAATTACAATAAAAGACAAGTGAAACTCATTTCTTGTCCCAACTCTGCCATTTAGCCAGTTGTAAGCTATTATTATCATTAGGCTTGTCCAGGGACATGCATTTATTGGACTCCTTTGTGAGTACTGCACATATATTGTCTCATTAGGTGACATTCTTGTTCCATGTTTTTACAGATGGGGAGACTGAGGCATAGAGAGGCTGGTAACCTGCCATAGGTCACGTGGCTAGTTGTGAGTGGTCTAGTGGGAATTCAAACCCAGGCTGTCTGCCCCTGGAGCCAGTACTTGTCACTAAGCTATAACTGTCACTTATCTCTCCTTTCCAATGATTCTATGTGATCTTTGTTGGGTGCCACGCCCAGGACTAGGGACTCTTGCCCCTCAGTTTTGAACCTTGAATGGAGTCATGCAAGGGCAAAAAATTAAAGTCTGTTCGTTCCACATGGGACAGCCAGAATACTGCTCCTCTTATTTGTGGAGTTGATTTGGTTTCTGTTCTTATTGAGCTCTGGTTGTTCTTTGATCTTGAGAGCTGCTCCATTACTTTAAATCAGTTTATTTTTGCTTAAAATTCTATTGCTTGAAACAAACATTGAACTCTAATGGATGCAGATGAATCCTTTTAGCCATCCTGGTCTGTTTCCTCATCTGTAAAATAAAGGAATTGTACACACCCACCCCCAGATTCCTCTTAGCTGTGTGATTTTTAGCTAGAATTGGGTTCTAGTGATTCTTCCATGGATGTGTTCAAGAAGAGGTGGGCTGGCCTTGTATTTGGGAAGCAGGAGAATTTTTGTTACTTAATTGGGCTACTATGAACTTTATAGTCATGTTGTATTTTTCTGTGCTCCTTGAATAACTGTGATTGTAGTGTTTGTGAATTCATTCAAAGCATAAATATGACAGTGATGACTATAGCAGGTTCCTTACCATTCATGCCACATACAGACCCTTAAGAGCCCTGCTCACCAATGCTGGAAGGCCTGGGCAGGAGCTCTGCCATATATTGGTGCTTAACGTGAAACTATCACAGACCATGTGGGACTGGGGCTAAATATTGAACTCATCTGCACCCTTGGCTTAAGAGGTGGCCCCATTCTAAGAATTATCATCATGCCACCATTTAAAGAGGTCCCATTCGTGTTTGTGTGTGGCCATTAAAGTGCTGTCATTACAAATGATGCACCATCGCTCTGCCTTTACAAATGTGTCATTCTGAAAGAATCAGTGTAGCAGATTCTAGAATTTTGTATCAGCTAGTGCTTTGAAAAGAAGATCCAGTATGTAGTGACATTAAGAAGAATTGATGTTGTTTTGCAGCAGCCACATGTTCACCTGTGGGGAAAAATTAAATGTATTTGTTTTTTTCATGCTTTGATAACACCTTAAAACTTGCAATAATGGGACTGTGGAAATAATGAAGTGATTGTGTCTAACAAGCTATATGTAAACATTTCCATTCCTGCTTAAAGGCACAAATAACCAGGAGAAAGGAAATGGATTTCTGCAGGTGTTAGACTAAAAGACTTCCCCAGAAACTAGAAGTCAAGAATAGAAAACTGAACTCAATGGCATCTTGCTCCCCTATTGAGGGAGCATTTGTCATTCAGGGGAGCAGAGATCCAGGGGGGGATTAATCCCTCTCAGCAAATATTTACTGGGACTTGTCATTTCTAGAAGTCTACACAACCAAGAAAGCAGGCAGGGAGGGGTCCTAGAACTGGGAGCATTCCAGAGTGGGCCCAAGTCTTGGACTCAGAGTGTAAGAAGGTAACTTAGAGACCTGTACCAACCCCCTTGTTTTAAGTTTGGATAAAGCAAGATCCACAGAGATTTTAACTTGTTCACCTGTCACTGGACTAACTTGAAGACAAATGGTCTAAATCCATATACCTCCCTTCTTAGTTTAATTCTATTTGGGCATCTTATAATTTTATTATAATGTAGAAATATAAATAATAACAGACTATGTGACACTTCCCATGTGCCAAGACTCTTCTAAGCACGTTACATATGTTAATTCATTTAAATCTCACAGTTCCGTGAAGTGTGGGTACTATTTATTTCTCTCTCATTTTACAGAGGAGGAAACTGAGGCATAGAAGAAGTTCAGTAATTTGCCCTGAGTCACACAGATAGTAAATAGTGAAGGTTGGGTCCAAACCCAGGCATTGTAACCCCAAAATTTGTCATCTAAGCCACTACACCAGGGGGTTGGCAACCTTTTATGTAAGATTTTAGGCTTTGTAAGCCATAAAATCTCTGTCATATCTACTCAACTCTTCCATTGTGGTGTGAAAGCAGCCAGAGGCACAATACATTAAACAAATAGGTTTGGTTGTGTTTCAATAAAGCTTTATTTACAAAAATATTTGGTGGGCAGGACTGGAATTGGTCCATTGGCTGTAATTTGCAGACCCTGCACTACTAGACTGTATTGCCTCTTCAGGGCATACCCACTAATGACAGCATATGTTGCAGCTACCCATGAAGTGTGGGGCTCCAATTTTAAAAGGTATTTGGGGCCAGAAATCGAAGTAAAATGATGCATTTTTTTGGTGTTCCTTTTGTGTGAAGTGTCTCCTGCATTGGACGGAGGTAATGGTGGTCATCATAGCTGTGTATGGTGTTATGAGGCTCAGAGCCAGGGAGAGGTTTTATTCTTCCTCGACTTTCGGGGTGACCTTGCATAAGTCCCTAGCATCTGGCACTCACCTCTCCACAATGGTGATAATGAGCTTCACCACCTGCCTTTCTCCACCTAAGTGTGTAGGTTGGATTAATGAGGTTTTATAATCCTGGTTGGATTAATGAGGTTCTTATAGGTGAGGCACTTATAGTTGGGAATTAGGAAAAGGGGAAAGTATTAAATGACATTGATTATTTAATTTGCTTGCTTCAGGGATATAAGACCATTTGTTGATGTTTGGCATGTAAAGCCCACTTTTAAAGGAAAGGCACTCCTGGTAATCTGCATGAGAGAATGTGGATTTAGAGCACATGAATTTATAGATTGCCTGTGCAGAAATAGGCTTTAGGCAAGGGAGTTATTTAAGGTGATGAAACAGGTATTTATTTCAGTTTTTAATGTGTGCAATGAGAGGGTTCCATAGACGACCTCATTATACTCATATATCATCTCTGTAAGAAAATTTAGGTTTCTCTGCTAAGTTGTGAGTCTTAACAGTACAGAGGATTTTTATAAATGTTTCCAAGTGAAATTTTGAAGTTGAAAGTTGAACCAAGAAGCCTCAGAGGGAACTGGGCTGCTGCTTGGATTTCAATGAAATGGAGAGGAAATTCATTACAGAGGTTGAAAATGTTGTTTGCATGCTAAAGGCCTTAGTGGAAGAATGAACCTTCCCTGGGGAGGTGGCAGGGAAAAAGTCACAGCTTGCCTTTTGTGGTTCAGGTTCCTCAGCTAAGCACATATGCTCCCTCTGATATCCCCCCCATTTTTTTTTTTTTAACTTTGCAAGAAAATTCTTCTAATTCAAGATCAAAGATGTGTATTGAACAGAAAATTTCAGCCTAGGAGATGTCTCAATATCTTTGTTTTTTGGTTTTTTGTTCTGTTGGCAAAAACTATTGTTTAAAAGTCCATTAGATGAAACTACTTAATCTTACTTTGGAAATCTAAATGTAAGATGCTATTGCTTAAGTTATAATAGGAGCTGGTATTTAGTAAAGGCATTCCAGGTGCTGGGCTAGGGCTTTATCTACGTGGTATTTTTCTTAATCCTCATAACAGTAACCATCCTGCAGAGGAATATTCTTGTCTGAGCACCTCGTCTGCTCATCTGTAACTCTGACCTCTGTCTCTCTAGAGGTTAACTAACTCCGTCTGGTTTATGCAGCTAGAAAGTGACAGACCCAGAATTTGAATTTACATCTTCCTAATGCCAAAATCCAAGCAAGTAGGTTGACCAGTAGTCCCGGTTTCACAGGCTGCAGAATTCTCAATTTTCAGTGCTAGAACTAGAAATGACTTAGGCAAAGGGGAAGAGTTGGTCACTCTACAAGCAAGATGCTTCCTATCCACAGCACCAAGAAGGTACTCGTTATCAGGAGGCACTTTCTGTGTGATTTTTCTCTTCCCATCCTGCTAGAAGCCATACATGGGCACTGTAAATCCTTTGAGGCTACAAATCCTAGGGCAATTTTGGAGCCAAACAGGACTGGGGAGACTGAGTTCACTGGGATTCCCAGTATGATTGTAGCCCTATTTATTGGCTCAATTTGCATTGATAGAGCAAGAGGCACATTTTGGCTTGGAACAGTAGCATTTGTAGTTTTCATCCTTGCTTCAAAATATTTCTACATTGTTGTGCTGCCGAGGGGGCACAGTCTTAGGAAAGGCTGGGTCAACTTTGGAAGATTTTAGCCATTCCACCCCCATCTCTTTCCAAATTTTCTAAGAACTCCCTGTACCTCTGGGTACCCTAGCTGACTACCAGAAACCGGGAACAGCCAGTGCAAAGCTTCTGTGGCTTGTCTTCCTTCAAAGCCTGGGCTCTCTCACTGTTGCCTCTTTTCAAACAAATTATTTTGGCCTGGGTCCAACTTCTGAAGGACGTTGTGTGCTTACACTGCTTTAAAAATATTTTTAAAAGAAGGAAGTTGACACACAGGGTCATAGATTGTAAGCTCTGTTATTAACGGGGTGAAAGCAGAAATGATCATTACAACTTCATGTATCTACGTAGGTATGGTCAGGAAATTGATCTTTACTCAAGAGGTGAATCCATATGAAAATGTTGGGTTTTTTGTTTTTGTTTCTCCTTTTTTCTCTCTTGTTTTAAATGTACTCACTCCAGTTAATACCCCGTCAGTGGCCCCTAGAAATCCCCTGTGGTGGCTGTTCTGGAGAGGACAGGTCAAGAGAAGACAGGTAGGTCATCTGATCCCATGGCTGACTGTGGGATATTTCCCAAAGTGCAACAATTGTCAAAGGGAGGCAGGGCCAGCTGGTGTCTCCTGCTAGTAATTGCTGTTGTATTTCAGCTGTTTGGGTGCATGTTTTGAGATTAGTTAAGATTTATTAATTAGATTCACACAGGGGACTGTGTAATCACTTAATTACCATTGTGCTCACTAAATAATGATGTCAAAAGGTGTCTCGTCATTATTAGTTCATGTTTTGTTCAAGTTTCTCTGTGACTGTGTTACAAATGAAATACTCTTCCAGAATGCAATTATTTCTTCTGTGATTGGTGTCTGTTGTTTTGCAAAAGGCGTAAATACAATTACAAGCTCTCAAGTGATTCCCATAGAGAAAGTGCTGGGGAATGGAAGGTAGAATGGGAAGGGGACCAGAGGAGGGAAGAGAGAGCCTGAGCAAGATGGGTGGGGATGGTGGGGACAGTGGCTGCAACAGTGGGGGTAGGGGGATCGGAGGGAAGGACAGGTAGACTGCGAGATGCAAATGTAGAATCATGTAGACAGATACAAAACAAAGACAGTAGAGACATCGAGAGAGAGAGAGAGAGAGAGAGAGAGAGAGAGAGAGAGAGAGAGAGAGAGAGAGAGAGACTGACAGATGATCAGAGAGAGACAGATGGTGGGGGATGGAGTGGGGAGACACAGACACAGACTGGTAGGGACTGGACCTTTTTCTTATGATATCCACGTAACCCTTATCCTACTGATGATCCTTTTACCTGTTTGCCTCTTTTTGGCTTTAAAGTTCTGACTAGTGTATGCTTCCATGCGTGCATACTACTGAGGAATCTGGTGCTTAGGAAGATGAGATTTGAGAGCCAATATAAATAATTAGGAGCACATCTCTGGAGCCAGCTCATCTGGGTTTGAATCCCGGCTCTGCCACCTGCTTGCGGGGTGACCTACCTGCACAAGTTACATAACCTCTATGTGCCTCAGTTTCTCCATCTTACAATAGGGATGTTACTAGTGTTTCCTTCGTAGGGTGCTGTGAGGATTAAAGATAATGTGTGCAAACCTATTAGAACAGTGTACCAACAGGTATTGGCTATTATCACTTGAAAAATGATCCTGGAAGTTGTGGGACCAATTTTCTTTGGAAGGAATGTTTGTACATCTAAATATGTTTTTATGAATATTGAAGAGGCTTACAAGTTCCTATCTGGGACTTTTGGACTTGAACGTTATTGTTAATCTGAGGCCAGAGTGAAGAGATAAAAGCCTGAGAATGAGGAGTTGCAACTTCTAGTTCCAGCTGTGTCTCCAACTTGCTGTGAGATGACGAGTTTCCCTGGACCTGCTCTCGGATGATAAACTCAGGGGGTTTTAGGTCTTTGACCATGTGATACTGGGACTGTTCTGGCATGTGAGTTTTATGATTTGACTATTATTTTACCTCCAAGCAGAGGTTTCGTGGACTTAAGATTCTTGGAAAGATCAGTTGGGGATTGATCACACGGGTACCCCTGGAAGAGAGCAATGTGTGTGCTACTTTCTAAATAGTGCAGAGGGAGAAATGGTGAGAACAGGGTCTGGCTTCCTGCAGCCATGCTTGCAATTGTGGCTGTCAGCATTGTTTTTTCTTTCTTGTTTTGTTCCCCTGGGGGAGGAGTAGTATTTGAAAGAGGAGTCATATCCTGGGGCTGAACTGAAGTAGAAGACTAGAGGCCCTGTGGAGCATGGGTTTTGTTCTGAGAAGGAGAATATTTCAGCCTTTAAGATGAGCCCTGATCTTGTATGTAAGTCATTGATAACCTGCTCCCCAGACCTAAGCAAGTGGCAACGCAGGCCAAGTCTGCCTCTGGTGCCTTTTGATCTTTCTTTCCAAATTCCTCTTTATTACAGTCATAACTCCTTCTGTCTGACACTCATTACCTAACCTGTGTGTCTTATGCAACAAAATTTTCTCTTGCCCTTTCCCCAAACCCTTAATTCCCTGAGTACTGCTGTGTTAGCTAAGGATGGACTTGTGCAGATGACAGAGGAAGAGTTCAACTCTCCAGGACACATTTGGATTTGAAAAGAGAGTTTTTTAAACTAACTGTTGGAATGTTAAGGAAGGTATCTTTTGAGCTGGGAGCTTTGGGTGGTCTTCCCCAGTCATGTGCTGCCCTGGGCTCTCCCTTCCTACCCCAGCCTTAACTGATCTGCCAGGGGCCAGAGCACAGGGAGGCAGAATTGGATAGTAACATGTGCATAAAGCCTAGTGGTTAAGAACATAGGCTGTATGCGAATTCTTTTTCTCCCCTAATTGGGGGAACTTAAAGTGGGTTATATCAGTGAGTCTCAGTTTGCTCATGTGTAAAATGGGAGTAATAATGACACCGAATGTAGTTGTTGTGAGGATTAAATGTGTCAGTATACTCAAAAATGTGCCCCCATTCATGGCACATAGAGAATCCTCAATAAATGGTAGCTGCTACGCAGGGACAGCTTCTTGGCATGCAACCTGTACAGTTGCATAGGCCAGCATGCTCAGAAGTGCCCTGCTTTGTTAATGCTTTGTTGTCACCACCTTGAAATTCTTAATAATTTTTGACCAATGGCCCTGCAAATTATGTAGCCAGTCCTGCTGCTACTGGGCTATACTTGCCGTCCATCCACTCATCTGGTTGCATTCCATACACTTGCCTGTCCTTTCTGTGCTTCCCGCTGCTTCCTACTGCTCATTGCTTTGTCCCAATCCCTTGCCCCCAAGGCCTTAGTGAAAAGAAAGGATCATTCCTTAGGGAAAAGCTGTGATTTGGTTCACAGTATATGGAGTATTCAAATATAGACACCTTGTCTTGCCTATACTTTCAGATGTCATTTATTAATGGTCTTTTAGAGCATGTCACCTCTAAGATCAAGTAGTGAAAAATGACACCAGGTAAAAGTTGATCCTGTGGATAGCTGTGACTGTGATATTTGTGTGGAAGTTCTTGAAATGGGCCCTGCCTCTTCCCTCTGCCTTCCCTCCCCGCTCATTAGCAGAGTGTCCTGAGGCTTCCCGTCTCATCTGTCTCATAAATAGTCCTGAGTGAGGTATCTCCTACAGTGGTGACCTGTGATTATTCATTCATAGAAGGGTTTTATAGAAAATACACCGTTTCTGTTTGGGATTGGGAGACTGTAGAGAGAGGTAAAAAGTGGGCTGCAGAAGCACGCCCGTGATTCACCTGTGCTCTGATTAGCAGTGTGAGCCCTGGGTTGAGTCTGGGTTAAGCTGTGTGACCTTGCATAAGTCCTTTAACAACTTGGGGTCTCAGTGTCCTTGACTTATCATTTCTAAGGTTTTGTTCAAATCTAGCATCATTTACTAAATACAGATTTAGTGATATGGAAGTTCTCCGGAAAATGAAAAAAGGCAGTTCTCTCATCAAGACGTGAGAAGCTTTAAGAGTCTCATTTCTTTATGGCAAAGGCTCATGAGACCTGCCTGAAACTCACTTGCAGAGTGGCACATTTAGACAATGAGGCTTGTGGATGTGGGATCCCTGCTCAAGGTTGGAACTTCTAGTTTAGCCCCTTTGTAGTCATGAGGACCCCTGTTGGGCAGGAGGGGCCTATAGACATGTGGGACCCCATGGGCTATATATATATATTCTTAGCTGACTGTCAGAAAACTTCCAAAAATGTCCTAAGACTGAGAGGCACAGCTGAAAAGCAAAGTTGGGGACAATTGTTTGGAAGCTTCTTCTGATTTTGCTGTCTGTGCGTTATGTAAATGTTATCAGCTAGAATGCAGAGAAGGGAAAGCAAGCGGGCCAATGTGGGTGGTGGTTGTAATTTGGGAATTGCGAATGAGTACTTGGCTTTTTCAGTAAGTTTGCTGTTGATGTAGTGGTGCTGTGACTATATATAAGATATCTGTATTTTAATATCACAGAGACCTGTCTTGCTTACTCTACCGAAATAATCTGTTGGTCCTTTGGGCTGCTGACAGACTCTCATCTTAAGATTTCGTGGGTGATTTATTCGATATGAACCTTGATACAGGGACTCTTGGAGTAAAACTAATTCTGTAGGACCAAGAAGCTGACCCAGGTCATTTATTCTTTGTATGTGACAGAAGCCAAGCCATGTGGCTTTTTGAGGCTTCCATATCATTGGAGTCTGTGGGTAACACTAAAGTCTGTGGGTAAAACAAAAAGACACCTTTTTGGTACTTGTACTTATGCTGCTACTTCTATCTTACAGGTGCTTACATCATGCCGGGCCTTCCTCGTGTCAGCGCGAATCCCCACCAAGGTGAGTGCTGATGACGTTCCTCCTTCCAACACACACACACACACACACACACACACACACACACACACACACACACACACACACACACACACACACACACACACACACTCACACACACACTCACACACACACACACACACACTCTCACTCACACACACACTCACACAACACACACTCACACCTCAATTACATAGACTTAAAATTTAGCCTAAAGCGTCAGGACTTCTCTAAGCACATCCATGTTTTTCTTCCTTCTCCCCAGAAAGCACCTAAGGGTTGTGCTGAGGAACGTTTCTTACTCCTTTATTTCCTCTCTTTGTGTAAAGGCATCCCAAGGAAAGCAGTGAGACATTTTGTGCTCGATGTCCCTGAGGCTCCATGTCCTGGTCATTTTTCTCCCTCAACTGGGGCTTGATTTCCACTTTCTTCAAGTCTACTTCTTATTTCCTTCGGTCCGGTAATGGCAGATTTTTCTAAGGCTTTGACATGTGGGAAATAACCTTCATAACTCTAGAGTGCATTACCAGTACCACAACCACCTCGGCAGTTCCCCGTGTACTCTCCTGTTGCCTATAAAAAATAGCATGCACCACTCTGTTCTTTGAAAGATCTTTGTAACGTTTTTCATGAGATGTTCTTCATTACATGGGGCAAATTAAAATGTAAACTGATAGCTCGTGAATTTGGCATCATAATTTCTTTTCTTTTGTTTATGGTAACAAAAAGGGGTTGATCATTCTAGTAGGATGCGGATTGAACGATAAAAGGGAATTGGAGTTTTCTTTTTTTTTTTTTTAAATGATAACTAACATTTGAGTGCTGTTTTAGTAAATAATCCTTAAAAAAATCTGTGAGAACCATGAGGTAGATCCTATTATTATCCCCATTTTACAGATGAGAAAACTGAGGCACAGGGAGTTTCAGTAATTTGCCTGAGGTAAAATTTCCACTAGTAGATGATTCTAATCCAGGGGGTCTGGCTGCAAAGCCCCTGCTCAGCGACACTATTATTATGAGAATTTAATGAGTTATCTGTTAAGAATATTGTAAGGTAATCTCATTTAATTCTCACAGTAAACTTGTAGGTGAGCTATTAGAAAATATCTCAAAGATGCAAAGTTGACTTGTCTAAGGATTCACAAGTAGTGCATGGGAAAAAGGAGAATTAGACTCACCATGTCCTAGTCTTATCTACTTTTTACTGAGTTGAACTGCCTCCCTTGCCCACATACTCAGGAAAATGGGTAGGGTCTAGTGGAAGCTTCTATCCTTTTCATACTCTGATGTTTGGGTTACAGTGTTATTTGCTCATTTTCCCAGTCCTTTCTTGTTTCTTAAAATTTAACATTTAGCCAGTGTTTTGTGAATACCTACTTATGTGCCAAACAGGGCTCCATAATGTTACAGACACAAATGAAGTGGATCTTCCAGGATTTGCAATCTAATGATGTACGTGATTTTCACTGAACTTTGGGAAGGTACCAACCCACTGGGGTACCTTCTGCCGTTTTTCTTTCTAGTTATACAAATGTTAACTTTTATAGTTTCTCCAAGGAATGAGACTTTTGATTCTAACCCCTTTTGATAATATAAAGTGAGTCTGTATTTTTATAACATTATAAATAAAATCAGTTAATGATAATGTTCAATAAAGTTGGACTAACCTATCTATATACTGGTCCCCTCTTATCTACAGGGGCTGGAGGGATATGTTCTGAGAACCCCAGAAGATGCCTGAAACTGCAGATAATACTGAACCCTACATCTCCTTTTTTTTGTATACCTATGATAAAGTTTAATGTATAAATTAGGCACAGTAAGAGATTAACGACAACTAATAAAATAGAACAATTATAACATGCTGTAGTAAAGGTTATTTAAAACTTATTTCTGGAATTCTCCATTTAATATTTTCAGACTGTAGTTGACCTCAAGTAACTGAAATTGCAGAAATCAAAACCATGGATAACGGGGACTACTGTATGTTAAAATATTGAAGGCAGGATATAAGGAAGTGATAGGGTTACAAATTGGAGTTGAGGGGAGAGGGGGAAGGGGAGGGAGGTTGGGGGATAATTGGGAGGGGACAAAGGGTACAAAAGAAATTTCTGGTAATGGATATGCCCCCAGTATGAATCTGGCCCCTACATCATGGACAGGAGCGGGGACAATCAGCTTTATATCTCATGAATATTCATAACAAATAAATTAATTTTTTTAAAAAAAGGATATAAGGAAGTGAATTAAACATTATCCCACTGGTAAAAAGTTAATCACAGAAGGAAATTTTGGAGGCTTGTGAAAATAGCCAAGCACCCTATTGAATAGAAGGCTCCTGAATAATATGTGTACACTAAAATGTTCTGGCCCAGTGGAAAGTGTATTACCCCTTGGGAAGTCACCTGCCTTCCTTCTGCTAGATGATCCTGTATTGCCCCCTTCTAGCTCTGCCCCTGAGGCAAGGCCTTGGCTTCACTGTGTGATATGTATATAAAGTTTCACAGCCAGACTGACCAGGGTAGTTCAGACATTGGTTCTGATTTCTGATATTGTTAGCATCACTAATAAAGGCAGATTTTCTTCCATAGTGATCTGCTTGTGGATTTCCTCCTTAAAGAAGGCTGGTTTTCATGTGCAAAGTGTAAGTCTTGGCTGAGTCAATGATATTAATTTTCTTGGGAAATCATTATATTTAGAGCATTAGTGTACGATAGGCACTGATTATGACATGGTGTCTTTTCTTTGGGAGCTGATTGATTTAACATGCTTTCCTTTTGTCTTTTGTGAGATGTCTCATTGTGAGATGTACCACGTATATAGTCAAATGGACAAAACAAAGATGTATATCTGTGATTAATCACAAAGGAAATACTTCTGCCATCATACCCAGATGAAGAAGTAGAACTTTGCCATCACCTCAGGAGGCCCCAACTCTGCTTTTCTGGGGTGGGTGGGTAATTACCACATCAGGGAAGGGTTTGCAGAGAAGGTGGGTTGAGAGATCACCCAACGTCAACCAGGCAAATAAGGGATCTTACACTGGTTAACAGCACTTGCATTTGGGGAACTGGAGTATGGGCCGAGGATTGTGGAAAAGGCTGTGGTGAGAGGGAAACAGGTCGGAAAGATGGGCAGGATCTAGGCCTGGCTGAGGAGTTGAAGCTTGGAATAACAGGAGTTACTGAAGGACAGCCACAGAATCACATTTAGATTGGCTCTGATGGGATGGGTGCTATCTTGTTAGGGGGCTGGGGGTGGGGTGAGCAAGAGACTGGTGGAAAAGCTATTGGCAGTGTGGGTTAATGCTTTCCTCTTACCTAATCAGCCACTAATATTTCTAGTTCTCACTTAAAAATGTCCCCAGGTCTTCATGCTGCCTGCACTGGCTCAGCTTCCTAACTAGTCTTCTTGACTCCTTCTGCTCATAAATTGAATCTAGTGACCTTCTTTAAACTGTCTTTGGGGTGGGCTGGAGTGGGGGGAGGATGGATTGTGGGACTGGAGCAAAGGCCTGATGAATATAGCCATGGATGAGTTTAGAGAGAATTATTTGAACCTTGCTATGATGTCCTTGAATATGTCTTAGAGACTCACCTGCCCACTATTAGTAATACGGGACTCTGACTAACCACAGACTCAGCCACTCATCTCGTTACTGATTGTTGATACTGTACAACTCCTTGTAATTTCTGCCTTATCCTAGTTCTTTTAATGTCTCTATGCCTTGGCAAATTCTTTTTCTTCTGCCTGAATCAACTTTTCTTCCCCTTGTTTGCTTGACAAACTTGAAGTCATTTTTCAGGGACTAGCTGAAATGTCACCACTCTTTCCTTGCTCCTCAGTACTTCACTATCACAGTGACAGCCTTCAGGTTCAGTAAAAGCATCTTAATTAACCTCCAACTAATCTCACTGAGCCAATTTTTAAAAAAATTTTTATATTATTTTTTTACATTGTATGATGTTGCAGAGAAGTTGGGAGGGATGCGGAGAGGGGAAAGGGGAAGGAAATGTGATGGAAGGAGGAGGGGTGGGATTGAGGCCTGTGGCGCACCCCCCCTCATTCCCACAGGGGAGACCAGAGGGCTTCCAGTGGTGGCTTGGTCATTGCCAAGCTGGGTGCAGGTGTCAGGGGTGTGTGGCAAAAGCCCTTGCCTCTTACCTCCTCAGCTCAGGAATCCGGGGCCCTTCTTGCTGTGGCTTGGTGGTCACTGCTGGGCCTGGTTGCTCATTTTTTTGGGGGGAGGGTGTGACCGAGGCCTGAGAGCCCCCACTGCCCCAGCTCAGGAGAACCCAGGGTGCTTCCTGTGGCGGCTCTTTGGTCGTTGCTGGGCTGGTTGCTTGTGTTGGGGGAGTGTGACCAAGGCCCGAGGCCTTCCACTGTCCTGGCTTGGGAGAGCCCTGGGTGCTTCCTGTGGTGGCTCACTGAGCCAAATTGACCAAAGACGCCTATTCCTATTCCTGATGATGCCCATTGATGCCAGCTGCATTTTGTAGCTGTTAGGCTTTGAGAGTGTACCTGCTCACACCTGTTTATTCCTGCTCACATCTATTGAATGAGATGCCCCCTGAGGCTTAGTGGTTCATTCCCAATTCTATTTATAGCAGTTATAATTACAATAGCAAATGTTGTAAATGAAAGGTGTTTCACATAATGATGAAATATGAGTGCAAAAGGAGAGAGTGTCTATGAATATTGAATATTGATAAACCAAATTACTTTAAAAAAATTGCTGTCTTAAGGACCAGATGATAACTGTTAAAGTTTGGAGAGGGGGTATGAGGAGCATAATAATCTATAAACTTCTACCCTTAGATTGCTTTGCAATTGTCTTTAGGATCTCACTCCATTTTTAAAGAGACTTGATTTGAATTGGAAGCTGGAAGCCCTCCCTCCACCATGGGTGTGGCTCATAGAGAAAGGCCACTGGGGGGCCAGCCCATTGGCTTAACTCAAAGAAAACCTTTGGCATTGTGTCAAAGGATGACAAATAAAAATATGTTTATATGTTTTAAATTACAATAATGAAGGTAGGTATGCATATTCCTTGCTTTAAATTACTTTACAAAATCAAACCATGTGTAGATCTTGATAATGATAGGTAAGAAAATGTCTATTCTAATTGAAAGTTTTTAAACATATGCCTTCAATACTGTATTTTTAACTCTTGGAGGACAAAATACATATCTCATTTCTCTTTCTCTTTCCAGTTCTGGCACATAGTAGGCTTTCCATAAATGTCCATTAGTTGACTAAGTGAATAATGAAAGAATGAATTCTCTTTCTACCTCCCATCCTCATCACCACACTTTGAGATGTTTAACTAGAGTTTCAGAGGTTTTCTGCTCTGAGATTTATCCTGCCAAAGTATCATGGTGCTACTTACCACCAAGGAGCAGAACTAAGTCCCCTGGGTTTGGTGCTGGGTGTGTTCTTTTACCATTATATTTTTAGTTTTAATGTGAGAGGGTAAAATAAACTGATCCAACTCAGTCCCATTGTCTCTCATCCCATGCCTTGTGACTGTGACTGCTGTAGTAGGGTGAAAGGCTGCAAAATCGTGAGAAAGATTAGTGGCTGTTGAGCAGGAAAAATAGTCAAAGAGTGAGAGGTGGGAGATATTTTGAAGAAAAAGAACACTGCTTACAGGAGAAGAGAAAAGGGTCATTTATTATTAAAATAAAAGGGAAATAAATCATTTTTCTACACGTAGAGAGAAAAAGAGGAATTTTATTTAACAATGTGTGTTTCATTTTAAGGACAGTTCTAAATTTCTAAATACCGTATTTGTCTTAATCTATTAAAAATAGGAATTTTTATGGAAGGATGACTCCAGTAGGTGGTCAGAGTGTAACACAGAGAGGTAAGGGTTTAGAAGGAAGGGGAAAACAACATTGACTTTGTCTTCATGTGACTTATGGAAGCAAAACTTTGAAGTTAAAAAGAGGATAAAGTATATTGAGATGTTTTCATTTTATACATTCATTTCTCAATGAATAAATAGAGTAGAAATAGCAAAACTTTGCATTGGTTTTGTCCCTGGTTTGTTGGGCATACAACTTTTTTTCAACCTTTTAGTAAAATGAAGGCTAGATAATTTTGCTGAAATATGATAAATCACAGTCCCTTCTTGTTGAATGAATGGACACATTAAATCAGCCTGCCTTCAGAAGATGCCCAATATCTTATTTGCTCTTGGGGCTGTTTCTAATTACAGCATCTTTTTCTTCTTCTTTTTTTTTTTTTTTTTTTACCTTGAATTATATGTTTTAAAGTCCTCATTACAGGTCTTTTTTTCCCTCTTCCCTCCCAACTGCAGCTCGAGTTAACCTTCAGCTACTTGGAGATTCATGGCGTTGTCTGCAGCAAGCCTTCTCAGGTGAGAGTGCATAACAGAAACCTATCGCTGTGAGGTCGGGGTCTTTTGTGAGTTCCTGAAACCGTGAAACGTCTTCTGTTTTGGTTTTGATATTGAAAGTTTTCTTAAATCAATATAGAAAAACAAGGTTAGGGAAAATGGAATCTTCAGAATAAGAGACTTAACAGTGGCTGTGTGGGCAAGGGTTGGGAATTTGTTCTGATAGGGAAAACACATTGTCCGTGACTGTTTAAAAAGAACTAATTAGTTTTTATGTTAGCTGGTGACGTAAACTTAAAAGTACTTTCCTCAGAGTTTGTACGACAAGTTTGAACACTCAAATTTCATAGCTACATAGTACTATATATGATCTTTCTGGGAATATGGTGATAAATGAATTTTTGGTCTTAATAAAATATTGAGCTATAAGTAACTGCAGTAAAGTGTACAATTTGATAAGTTTTGACATTTGTACACCTGTGAAACCATCACCACAATCAAGATACTGAACATATTCATCTCCCTGAAGTTTCCTCATACACCTTAGTAAACACTCTCTCCTGCCTCCTCCCCATCTGCAGTCAACCTCAGGCATCTGCTTTCTGTTGCTATGGAGTAGTTTGCATTTTCTGAGATTTTATATGAATGGAACCATGCAGTGTTTACACTTTCCTGTCTGTCTTCTTTCAGTCAGTATAATTATTCTGAGATGGATTTATTTTGTTGCATGTCTCAGTAGTTCTTTCTTTTTTATTGCTGAGTTGTGTTTCATTGTATGTCTGTGTCACAATTTGTTTATCCATTCACCTGGTGATAGACATTTGGATTGTTTCTAGTTTGGGCTATGACAGATAAAGCTGCTGTGAATATTTACGTACAAGTCTTTGATTGGACGTATGCTTTCTTAGGAGTGGAACAGCTGAATCATATGGTGGGTATATGTTTAACTTTTTGAGAAACTGCTAAACTGTTTTCCAAAGTGGTTGTACCACTTGACATTGCCACCAGCAGCATATTAGAGTTCTGGGTCTTCCACCTCCTCCCCAAAGCTGATATGGTCAGTCTTTTTAATTTTAGCCATTCTGATAGGCATATAGTGCGATTTCATTGTGGTTTTAATTTGCGTCTTTCCAATAACAACATATTTTGAGCATCTTTTTATCTGTTTATTCTCTGTCATGTATTATGTATTTTTTGAATGTCTGTTCAAATCTTTTGCCATTTAAAAATTGGGTTGTTTCTTATTGAGTTTTGAAAATTTTTAAAAAATATATTCTGGACACAAATTCTTCATCAGATATGTGGTATATATATTTTTTCTCTCAATCTGTGGCTTCTCTTTTCATTCTCTTCATAGTGTCTTTCAAAGAGCAGAAGTTTTGCATCTTGAAGCCCAGTTTATCAATATTTTCTTTTATGGTGCTGTATTGAATTAATCTTTCTTTAGCCCAAGGTCACAGAATGTTCTATATATTCTAGATGTTTTATACCTTCATCTAGGTTACACATATGGTCTGTGATCTATTTTGAAGTGGTTTTTTGTATATAAAGCAATGTATGAGTCAATTTTTTTGTTTTTGTGTATGTATATATAGTATGTCTACTTGTTCCAGTACCATTTGTTTGAAACGTTATTGTTTCCTCACTGAACTCATCTTCACTTTTGTTCGAAATCAATCATTCATGTAAGTGTGTATCTATTTCTGGACTCTGAATCCTGTCCCTTTGGTCTCTTTGCCTATATTTATGCTACTGCTATACTGTCTTGATTACTGTAGCTTTACAGTAAAACTTGAAATTAGATAGCATTAGTTGTCCAACTTTGTTCTTTCTCAAAATTGTTCAGTGATTCTAGGTACTTTGCAATTCCATATGAATTTTATTTTCACCTCAATTTCTGCAAAAAGGATTTTGATTGAAATTACATTGAATCTATAGATCAGTTTGGGCGGAATTGACATCTTATTAACATGGAGTCTTCTGACCCAAGAAAACGGTGTATTTCTTCACTTATTTAGGACTTCTTTAATTTCTCTCAGTATTTTGTTGTAGCTCTCAGTGTATAGGCCTTATACATCTTTTGTCAGATTTATTCCTAAGTATTTTATATTTTTTGCTGCTGGTATTTGTTTTTAAATTTCGGTTCTCAATTGTTTCTTGCTGGTATTAAAAATATAATTGATTTTTGCATATTGATCTTTTATCCTTCCACCTTGTTATACTCACCTATTAGTTCTAGTAGTCTAGTATTAATTATGGATTCCATCATTTTCTACAGAGATGGTGTCATTTGTGAATATAGATGCTTTTTATTTTCAACATGGATGCTTTTCATTTCTTTTTCTTGCCTTATTGCTATTGGGAGATACTCCTCCCTGAGTTCTTCCTGCTCCTACATGTCTTTCTAGGTATACCAATCATTCAGTGCTGTGAATGCTCTTTACCCAGGCTATTTCTCAGGGTTATGTTGGCACTGAGCAACCTTGTGGGATGATGGAGTGTTTCCTTTTTGAGCAAAGAGCAGGATTGTTTACCGCTTACTATGAAAACAGTAGATTCCCCAAGCCCAAGGGTTCCTTTCCAGTAAGCAACCCATTGTGTATGCAGGTATCTGCTGAAAACATCCACATCAACCTGTGAGACTTTGGGGACCAGGGGAATCTGTGCATAAGTGGTGCTCATGCCCTTTGTTGTGCCATGAATAATAAAAGCCTTTCTTTTTCTGACCCAGGAATCTCCTGTCTTCTGTCAGCATCCATGAAACAGCAACAGGCTAAGTTATTGGCGTATAAGTAGGGTAAAAACAGATCTCAGATTTTGAGAGTTATACTGGCTAACACCTCCAGGACAGTGCTAAATAGAATTGGTGAGAGTTGACCTTCTTGTCCTATTCCCAGTCTTCAAGAGAAAGCATTCATTCATTCTTTCACCATAAAGTGTGATGTTAGCTGTAGGATTTTTATAGATGCCCTTTATCTGGTTGAGGAAGTTCCCTTCTATTCTTATTTGCTGAGAGCTTTTTTTTGACGAATTAGTGTTGAATTTTGTCAAATGTTTTTTCTCTATTGAGATTATTGTGTGGCTGGCTTTCTCTTTCTGACTCTCTTTCTCTCGCTTGCTTGCTCACTTGCTTGTTAAGATGGTGAATTATATTTATTGTTTTTTAATATTAAGTGAACCTTTCATTCCTGGGATAAACCTTACTTGATCATGATGTATTATCTTTTTTATACATTGTTGGGTTCCATGTGTTAAAATTCTGTGAAGAAGTTTTTGCATTGATGGTGAGAATTATTGGTTTGTAATTTTCTTTTTCTTTTTAATGTTTTTGTCTGGCTTCTGTATGGACTTACAGAATAAATTGGGAAGTAGTCTCTCCTCTTCAATTTTTTATGTAGAGTTGGTATTAATTCTTCCATAAATGTTTAGTTGAATTTATCAGTGAAGTTATCTGAGCCTTGAGTTTTCTCTTTGAGAAGGTTTTTGACTACAGTTTCTATTTCTTTAATAGATATAGATCCATTCATGTATTTCTTCTTGAGTAAACTTTGGTAATTTGTATCTTTTAATAAAGTTGTTGAATTTATTGATTTAAAGTTGTTCATAGCAGATACGATATAATGGGGGGGAGGGGAGCGGGAAAGAGGAATGGGTAAAGGGTCATGAAAATCAACTACAATGTATATTGAGAAGTTAAAATTAAAAAAAGTTGTTCATAGTACGCACTTGTTATCCTTTTAATATATGTAGAATATTATTCCTGATACTGATAATTTGGTTCTCTCTCTGTCTCTGTTTCAGTCTGGTTAGAGGTTTATGACTTTTATTGATCTCAAAAAACTTGCTTTTTTGGTTTTCTTGATTTTTTTTTACTATCGATTTCATTGATTTCCTGTTTTCTGTTTCATTGATTGCTTTGATATTTATTATTTCCTTTATTCTGCTTACTTTATTTTTTTAGCTTTTAAAACTATAAAAAGAGAGCAAGAGAGTGTGTGTGTGTGTAGTTTTTTGGTATTTTCCTAAAAGAAATTGTCACTCTATATTGATTGAGATTACATACAAACCCTTGGAATTTTTCCACAGTTCATCTTAGAGCAATGTTTTATCCTATGTATTTATCATTCTCCAGAAACTGGAGTTTGAAAGAAAAATCATAGCACCATGTGTTTGCCAAAATGGTCAGACATACGCAGTGGGGAATGATTGCTCATGAAAGATGACATAACGGCATAATCAGGGTCTCCTTGCTGGTCTTAATTCAAGAATGTTTATGTTTATCATTTGGGGGTTGTGATGGGAACAGAAGGGCGTTAGAGAAATGTTAATGCCAAGATTATTTTCAAAATAAGATTTGACTGTGCATGTAATCATGAGAAGGGATGTTGATACAGCAAGACTAATTTTCCCATGTGGCTGCTGTAGTTGGTCTTACCACACTTTGAAGTCCTGTCCCACCACTGAGTGTTATGTAGTCTACGTCAGCCCCAGGAAGCTGCTGTATCATGGTAAGTGCCAAGAGAATAGCTTTACAAAGGTACTTCAAGTGTATTTTGTCCCATGGTATGAGCCTTGGAGATAAAATTATAGTGAAACCAGTGGTATGGCTTCTACAAAGGGGCTAACAAATCAGAGACTGGCAATACCAGAAACCTAGTGGTATTCAAAATTTGATGTGCTTCATAATTGTTTGTGGTGCTTTTTAAAAATAGGTACCTTCACTACCCCCTCTCCCTGTCACATGACTACCCCACCCCCAACACACACACCCACACACCTACACATACTCCCACCATACACCGTACACACAGGACAGTTGGGATTCAATATGTCTGGTGTGAACATTTGTATTTTTGTCAAGTGCACCTTTTGATTCTGTTGTGTTCCAAAGGTTGACAACCCATGCATAACCTATGTAAGATCAGGTTCTTTGATGTTTCTAGTTTTGATTTTCTTTTACGTAAAATCATAAGGATGACAGTGTCCTCCTGGGGCACTCACAATCTAGCCTTGATCTTTTCTGGCATTCTCTGGATTATAGTTTGTAAATTCAGATAAAGTGCCTGGGACGTAGGCACTGCGTGGTGTGTGAGTGAGTGCATTATGGAATTAGTGAAATGTGACTTTTACTATTGCTGTTGTCCTCTTGCTTGTAGAAATGTAGGAGACCTTTAGCTTATTTTACAAGTCTCAATGCCATAGCACTTTCTGGTGCTCAAGTTCTCTTGCCTTTCATGGTCAGTGAATGAGTCCAGGAGTTATATAGTTTCAGAATTACAGAATTTTTGGCCTTTTTTTTGTGCAATTGAATATGTTTTTTTTTTTTTTTTTTTAATTATAAGGTTAATTGTTTGCTGTGTCATAGAATGATATTGGTAAACCACCCATAGCTATTTCTGTTAAATGAGAGAAAAACACCTCATAGACTGTTGGCTTGAGTCTAGTACAACATGCTGCTCTGACAGTTTAGTCAGGTTGTTTTACCTTAGAAAAGGAAGTGAGGGGGCTGGAAATTTGAATACTAAATAAGATACTATGGCTTATATCTCTGATTATTATTTTAAATGTGTGTTAGAGGTCATAATTGATGCCTTGCTAGGTGTCTTAGGAAAAAGTGTTTCAACTATTGTTTCTCCTCAGGTGAAAAGGAGGGGAAAAAGGTATCTGATAGGGATTTCTTTTTTCTGATGAGATGATTTATCATTTTGGTTTCACCTTGATCACTTCATTGATTAAGCAGAGGTGGTGGCATCTGATGTGGTTCTGTGTGAATGCTAGCATGTAAGGTTGAATTTGAAGGCCTCATTTCTTTCTCCACTTGTCACCTTTTTTCTTCCCTGTCATTCCATTCAATCCTGTGCAATTAAGGATGATTAGTTGTTAGGATTAAGTGGAACTAGATAAGCTAATGACTAATTCCTCACAGCCAAACTTTGAACTGAACAGATGCACTAGATGCGAGGAATGTAAAAGTACCCTGTAGTGAAAAATGTAATTACACATGATGGGAAGGTTGGGACAGTGCAGAGCACAGACATAATGGCACATCCCAAAGTATCTGGCTTTTGAAAACGTGCATATATTTTAAAAACATGTTAAGAAGAAAAATTAACTATCAGAATACATGCATATGAGACACGTGAGCCTGACTTCACAAAACAGCTTTAGTCTTAACCTAAGACACACCACGGATGTACTGGGGTTGGTTAGTAAACCCCTCCAGGTACAAACAAACACCTCCATGTACAATAATGCTTGCTGCCTTTTTGGGGGGGGAAATATCCCTTGGACTAGCTTCTGGAAGACAAACGCAGCCTTTGCCTAGATAATTTTAAAGGTTTTGCCATTCATTTCTTGAGGAATATGTTGAAAATTAGGATTAAAAAAATTTTTTTTAACGCAATTTACTGGCACAGAGGTGGTACTTACTAAGTACTCATTGACAGATTCCTCTAGGGGGTATTATGAAAACATTACATTTTAAGGACTCAAATCACTTACTTCCTTTTCTTTGATTTCATCACTTTGACAAATACCTTGCATTACTTTTCCTTTTAAGACAAATAGGTTGAAAGATTTAGATTGTTATTATTTTTAACCTGGCTAATTTTAGGAAAAATCTCAAGCAAAATCTAAAACCTTCTTTGTTAATGTAATTGGTCAGTTGTACATTAAGTTTAGTGTTCCTCCATTATATTTTTGTGCAGATTAAGAACAGGAGGTAAATGCATGAGGATGTTTTGATGCAGTGATAATCTAAAAGGACTTCATTTTACATGAATATTTTTGAGATCCAAGATAATGGCTTCTTTTTTTCTTTTTTTAAAAAAGTGATTGACATTGTTTTTTATTTGAAATGTGTCCATAATGAAGCTGCTGTACCTTTTGTGACCTGTCCCTTTTTTCTGGTTGATTAATATTTATAGGACTAGCTGTGTGACCTCACTCTCAACATTTTTGGCATAAGTTTTGGATATCTCCAACAGTTAATTACAGGAATGAGTCTTTGCCTAGCACTAAACCTAACAGTAATCATTTTATTACCCTGTTACCTTAATGTAATCTTTTCCAAGTATCCTATCATCTTAGAAAGCCTGAAACTTTTCTATAATCATTTAATTTTTCTCTTGCTCCCAGGCAAAACATTCAACATTTCCTTTAAACATCTTATAAGGTTTCTTGTTTTTAAAGCATGTTAAGATGAAAAAGGTAACTATCAGATTGCACTTGGGTACTCACAGAAGGAGGTATTCATGCTTATACTGGATAGCAGGAGTTTGACAAACTTTGTTAGATCACATCTCAAGACAAAATCTTGGTAAAAGAAGTCATGTACAAATGTGAGGATTCAGTCTATGTCACATAGGGGGTCTATTTGAATCTGCCAGTTTGACCCTTAGAAACACTTGCTTCAGTTCCCGGATGTTTCTGACAACCCTTCCACCTTCTACCCAACCTGTTCTTTGAGTCTTCAACTAAGAGTATTATTTTAAGAAAGCACTTCTTGAAAAGCTGACATTGTATTAGTTTATATTGTATACTATTGTATATTGTATTAGTATACATCTCTGTAACTACCTTAGTTAAAGTTAAAAAGGGAAGGAATTGGACTCATTATTAAGAAGTGTCCAATGTTTCTTGCAGATGGTCGTGGAAACTGAGAAGTGCAGCATCTCCATGAAGATGGCATCGCCCGAGGATGTGAGCGAAGTGCTGGCTCACATTGGCACCTGCCTGCGGAAGATATTTCCTGGCCTCTCTCCAGTGTGAGTTCCCCAGGGAAGGGTGAGGAGAGCATGGAACTTGTTCTTCTGCAAAATAGCAAATGCAAAAATGCCTTCTTTCTGCCCCTTTGCTTACTTCCTTTCTTGGAGTTTCTTCTTCTCTTAAGCATTGAATATCAAAGTCCTAACCCAAACCCTCGTGTTTTGTGTCCGAGGTTTTCTATATCGCTGTGCCTTATTCTTTAAAGAGCCTGTGTGATGAAGGGATTTGGCAATCCTTTATCTTCTACTCACAAGACTAAGACAGAAACCTTTTTAATATAACTTCAGATTTACCCTAGTGTGAACTTTACTTACAGCTATTTGCAGATTGCTGGAGAATGCTTTGTACAAAGGCGTTAAATCGAGTATTAATGAAGTGAGAGAGAGTGGTCTTTATTTTTTTTTTTAGAGAAAAATCTAAAAAAGCTAATCTAAAAATTAGCCGCTTTCATTTTCCTCCTAGTTTTCTGAAATACACATTAGGAGTATTAGTAAATTTTGTTCATGCGTGCCCTTATATTTTTTTATTAAGCATTGTTAGTCAGGATTATGTGCTCGGATATCAGTTTGTAGTTGGGGAGTGCGTGGGTTGTTGGAATGAGGGAATTAGCTTGTCTGAGGTGAAAAGGCAGAGAGATGATTATGTCAGAAATCTCCCTAAAATAATAGTTTGTAGTCACAATACCTTCCTCATGACACATAGATTGTAGAAAATCTCTCTTTTGTTGCTCTCCCTGGCTGCTGAAGTGATCCTGGGGAGGCCGGGAGGCCTCATGTAGACACATGAAGGATGGCTCGTTGTGGGCCTTGCTTGCTGAGTTGGGGGTGGGAGGGGAATTTTGGGGGCTGTTTCCCTTCTTAGAACATGTCCCTACAATGTCCACCTGCAAATTAAGAGCAAGAAAACCTAGCCTTTCAGCCTTTTAAACCTTTTGGGTGCTAGAACTGGCTCAATGGGGTTAGGGCCTTCCTTTCTCTTTGGCCATAGGAGACTTGCTTGGTTCTCTATACAGCTCTTCACTGGGTCCTCTCTTTTCTGCACTTCATGGAGGGTAAACAGACCACAATGGAGGGGCTAGCCCTGTGTTTGTTGGTTCACCTGGGCTTCCTCCCTTCTGAAGCTTGAGCCTCCCTGTCCTCCTCTGAGCATCAGGGCAGCTGGTTGCTGAGGGAGCTAAGCATACCTGGCTTCATGTCAGGGGAGTGGAGGGGTGAGCGGGGGCTGCACTCTGACTAGAATTACAGGTATCTTGAAGGCAGGCTCCTGCTGGCCTCCAGTCACACGCACTCGAGTGTGTGGAGGAGAGGTGTGGACCGGGAGCAGGTGGTCAGAGGAGGTGGGGAGTGAATCAGTAGTGGTAGTAGAGAAATACCCAGAAGTAAAACTGTCTTAGGAAGGGTTTCCACATCATCCTGAAAGCCACCAGAGAACTACCTGGGGTAATCCTGAATTAGCAATAACTACAACTCATTTTCTTTAAATCGCATTTTAGTAATGTGACTTTGTACATACGTTTCCTTATAAAGTCCTCTTTCATTACAAATTAGCACTGATGAAATAAGAAAATTATTAAGCACAGCCTTATTTAGCAAGAGCTTATAATACCGTGAACGTTAAAGACATTTCAGAGCAACATTTAGAATCACTATTTTCTTTAAAATGCAGCTTTATATGTTTAATATTCTAGGAATTTGGGGGAAATTACCAGTTTTATTTTTGGTTTAGATACTTCCACTTTTTTTCTCCAGAGAACATTGAGTGAGAATAGTGTTTTTACCTATATTTTGCAGTTAACTTTTTGTTAAAATCTTCAGGCAACTGATATTAAGCAACAAATAATAAATAACCTTCTCTGTTTCTAGAGAGGCAGTTACTGCATATATGTTGGTTTCTAAACCCATGGCCTCCACCTCACCCTAATCTTCATCTCCACCTCCCATCTCTGCACAGGTGTCCCCAAGCACCTCAAGTCAGTGTGCCCCAATCTGAACTCCTCACCTTTTCCCCTAAAACCTGCCCATATTCTGTATTCTATCTCAGTTAATGGCTTTGTTATTCACATAGTCTCATAGGTTAAGAGCTGAGCCATGCTGATCTCTTGGTCCTTACTCTCACGTTTAATTAGTTGCTAAGCTCTGTTTGTACTTGCTTATTATCTCTTGGTCTGGACCTTTCTCTTTCTTTTCATATCCCCTGCCTTGTTCACACCGTCTCATGTCCTCCTGTGCAGCATCTTTCCAGCTAGTCTCTGTGCCTCTGGTTCTTCCCTTTGCAAGCAATCCTTCAGACTGTCACCAGACTTACCTTTCTATAATTCAAATGGTGTCTCTTCCTCACACAAGCTCACTAATGGATAGCCTTCCTGATAAAATCTCAGTTGTGTAGTTTGGCACAGAAGACCATTGCTTTCCAGCCCCATAGTCCAGCCTATTCTTGAACACAACCAGGCTCTTTCATATTTTCAGCACCTTTAAATAGGCTCCTAATCCTGACAAGTTCCTACTGCAAAAGACATAGCTCAGATATCCTCTCATCTGTAAAGAGTTTGTTTATTCATGTTTTTGAAGAAATTTGCGATCACTTCCTATACTAGCACACATCACATTGTGTTATGTTTACTTATATATTATACATTTAATAAGGGTTTTTTTTGAGTTCCTAGTATGTGCTTGGCAGGGTGCTAAGTGTCAGGATCCCTGTGAACATGGTCCCTGCCCACGTGGAACTTATTTTTCCACTCAGGGAAACAAACCCCCAAAGAGGGAAATATGTAAATGAAGTACCCGTAAATTTGAACAAGTGCTTTGAGGGAAGTCAGTGAGACTAACATAAAGAATAAATTTCTGTCTCCAGTGACCTCCCTGTGGTTATGATGACTTGAACAGACCTAGTGGGAGAGAAGGAGCCTGTCATATAAAAAGGAGGCAAAGAACATTTCCTTCCAGGGCCTTTGCCGTGCTGTTTCTTCTGCCTACGAAAGAGTTGGTGTCTTTGAGGTTCTGAAGATAACCGGTTTGGCTGGAGTGTAATGAAGCACAGACATGGGAGGGGAGGGAATGGTGCAGGACGATGCTGGAAGCAGGCTCTGGCCGGCTGAGGTGCAGCCCCATGGCCAAGAGTTTGGAATTTGGTAGTATATCACTGGGAAGTCATTGTAAGCAGGCAGGGGTATGACTTGAATTCTAATATGATGGTACTTCAGAAAGTTTGTGGAAAAATGTAAACAAAAAAACCAATACAAATCTTCCCATGAACTTTTTGAAGACCCTTTTATATTTTAAATCATTTTTGCTGCTAGAGAGAATGGACTGGCTGGGGCAAGAGGAGAAGTAGAAAGCTAATTTGGACTGTTGTAGTAATCTAGGCAAGAAATGACTGTGGCCAGGAGTAGGAGTAGCATTAGAGAGTGAGATAAGAGGGGATCGGTGTAAGATTTATTTTGGATGCGGGACTTACTGATGGATTAGGTAGGTGTGAGTAAGGGCAGTGAGGAAAAAAGAAGAACCAGGGATTCTGGTTTAATAATTTGGTGACAAATGGCTACCTTTCCACGAGATGGAGAAGTGCTAGGGTATGTGTGGGGGCAAGTTTATTTTGGGAAACCCTCCCCAGTCATTCTGTTTTAGGCAGGTGAGATTTGAGATCTAGGACATCTAGGTGGGGTTATCAGGTAGGCAGTTAGATCTGTGAGGATGGAGATTGGAGGAGAGGTCTGGAGATGGAGCTAAGGTGAGAGTTATGAGCGTAAAGATGATCTTTAATGCATGGCTGTTGATGAGGTCACCTAGAAAGAGATGTGGAGCTAGAAGAGAAGACGTCTTGGGAATGAACCCAACATTCAGAGGCAACAAGAACTGCAAATGGGGTTGGGTAAGGACTGACTGTCGAGGCAGGAAGAAAACCAGAGCCTGGGAGGCTTTTCTGAAGGAGGGGGTGGGGCTCTGCAGAATGATGAGGGGGGTTGAGCAAGCTGTGAGCAGAGAGGTGTCTGGTGGACTGGCACTGTGGGGTGCATGAGCAACCTTGACCAGAGCAGTTCTTGGGGTCTGGTTGGGAGGGGCAGAAAGTGAGAAAGTAGATGTGGTGTGTGTGGACAACTTCTCAGAGAAGTTTAGCTGTGAAGGGGACTGATCAATGGGATGTAGCTAGAGGGCTCTGAGACATAACAGGGGATTTTTGTTTGTGTTTAGAATGGGAGATATTAAAGCATATGGCTGTAATGAAGGGAATGATCAGTAGAAAAGGGAGAGTTGGTTGCTGGAGACTGCAGTAATAAGTTAGCAATATCCTTGAGAAGCTGAGAGGGATACAGAGTATAAAACATACCTGTCCTTCCTTCTAGGCTGGCAGTTACTTGAACAAAGGCTGTGTTTTTATTTTTAAATTCCTAGTCCTTGGCACATAGTGGGTACTCAATGAGATTTTGGATGAGCACTTGAATTGCATACTTACTCTGTGCCTAATATGTTGGGTGATGTGACATGGGACCATATGAAAGTTAGAAGACAGAGGCCCTGCCTTCAAGCCACAGCCTCTTGAGAGCTGAGGGGGCATGAAGCAGGTGAGACAGTGGTGATGGGGTATGAGAGGGGGTGGATGAGTCCAGGCTGGCTTGACAGAGGAGATCTTCCCAAAAAGGATGGAGAGAATTTAGAGGAGAAGGTGGAGAAAGGAGAGACAATTCACATGAACAATATGGAGGAAGGTGCAGATTTTAATTTAGAAAATGACTTGGCAGAGAATTTAAATAACTTAAATTTGCTTGACTTGCATTTCTCTTTTCTACCCAACACAAACCATTAGCTTGTCACAACAAACCCTTAATATTTTGTGACTAGTATGTTATGCCTTTACTGATAAAGTTCTTTAGACTGTATTACATGATTTTGGCAGGAGAAGTGTACAATTATATTGGTATTGGTTGTGCCTAGAGAGGGTGGAAAGGTGGGTAACTGTATCCTTTCTTCTACATTCCTATTATGCCTGAGTCAAAGCTGTCAGTAGAGAAATATTTCCTTTACATAAATAGTGTAGAACATGTACAATAAAATATGGCCCCAGTAATGTCATGCATCTCACTCATAATAAATTGGAGAATATGAAACTATATGGAATCTTCAAGCCTTGTTTGAGTCATTTGTCCCATCAAATGTGTTATCTGTGCCCATCATGGGCACCTTGGGTCCCCCTAGCCCTCATCCATTTCCTTGCTCAGGGCACTTCTGGTGGGGACAGGCGAACAGGAAAGTGTCTCATGAGCAAGTGTCAGGAATCAAAAGGAGGTACGGTCAGGGCAGCACTCAGTTTGGATAATCAGTTCTTAATGTAAGTTTTGGTTGTGTATAAATGAAACAATGCCTCTAAAGATCAGAATTTTCTGGTTTTACCCAAATATTCTGAAAATAACATCCAAGATCAAAATCAAATACATAAAAATATCTATTCATATATAATCAGCCCTCAGCATTAGGGAACTAATGAAGGTTTTTAAACTTTAAAATAAAATGCAAGTTATACTTAAAGAGGAATCGTAAAGCATCCCTGCTTTATGAACCTGAGTGGACAGAGGCCAGGTTGGAACTGGATGGTGTCAGGTGGGCTGGATAATTTAGGGGGTGAGACGTCACTGTAGTGAAGTTAATTTACTTCTCAGTGCCTTAGTGTCCTCATCTGGGGAATGGGTATAATGATATTAATGCGGTTTTGTGAGGATTACATTAACTCATGTGAACTGCTTAAATAGTGCTGCAGAAGTTTTAGCTCTATGTGTCTTTGCAGCCAGAGGCATTGGAATGAAGGCTTATACTGCCGGAAAGGAAATAGGTGACATGTGCAAGGCGTTTCTTTGATGGCTATGATTTTTTTTTAATTACATGTGAGTTGATTGCATTTCTGTGATTTGATTTTTTAAAAAATATAGTTTTAAATAGCATCCTTTTTAGGTGGCAGAATAGTAACCTAACATTTTTTTCTTATGCTTTCAGCAAGCTTTTATGTATGTGACACATTTGAAAGTTTGCTGGGTGTTAGTGTGTGTATGTTAGAGCAATGTTTCTTTACTACTGTAATAAAAATGGTATTTCAAGTCCCATTATGAAGCCAAAAGCCAGTTGAAGGATGGCAATGTGAGGTTACTGTGAAGGAAAGTGGAGTTTATGTATAAATGAGAGAAAGACGGTTTACATGCTCTAGTAGCCCCCTCACTTTTCAAAGCGTCAGGTATGCCTTTTACTGTGGTATGGTTTGCATCTTTAAAGCATGTACCATTTTGGGAACTGTTGCCATATTACACAGGATGAGCATTGGAATTGAATTTTAAGTAAATCAATTACTTTAAGTGGATTAAAATAGTTGATAGATTTTTCTGTGTCAACAGTTTATCACGAGATTCACGTAGAGAGCTGGTGTGCATGTCATCTAGTTAGCTGTTTCTTATACGTATAACTGTTTTCTGAGTAGGCACATCATGCACATGCCATTGATTCAACTCCAGTGCTCCCTGCAAGTGAGTGATAGGCCCCGCATATCTGTTTTCTAGGGTTTTGATTTACTTTGTATGGTACTTATACTGACAGCAAATCCTTTGTCTGTCTGTGTGATGCTCCTTCTCTGTGTTGAGCTCTGGTGCCTGTAACACATACACTGATGGGCTCTTTGCAGTCATTTTAGCTACAAGCAAAAAACAACTTGTGTGGAGTGGATTTTCCTCTCATTTGTTATTCCTGTGCATAGTATTAGAATACATAGGAAACAGTTCCCACCTTCTGGAAATTTAGTTCTTATAACTTTATCTCGTAGGGAAATGGATTCATGTGTTACATGAGACTCCTTTAGCGCCTGAAGTCTCAGTAAAAAAGAAAGATAAGTACTATCACAGAAGCAGAGCTCCTTGGATGAACTCAGCCTGACACCTCTGCTGAATGCGCCACACAGACCATGCCAGCAGCTGCCACCCTTGCTCTCTGATTAGTTTCCCCTTACCCGAGTGTGAATGTCCAGTGTTGTTTTTGGAGTAAAATTGAGTCTCTGGTTTCCAAATCTACCTGAAAGAGTAGTTTATTTCTCCCTATAGCACTAGACTGTGCCACGTTTTTATTTTTAATCCTTCCCTGTCAGAAATTTTTACCTTATTTTCTTTCTACTTTTGAGTTGCTAAACTGCATCTCATGTGTCATTGAAATACTATGCACTGCAGTTCTGTTGAAACAAAACAAGAATTTTAAAAGAGGAATGTGATCCCAGATGAAGTCAGACAAAAGTCTAGCTTGGTGTGTCCAAGGTTTACTTAATTCAGCTGTATGAATGCCTCCATCTCCTGACAGCTCTATTGTTTCTTTGCACAATTTCTGGCTTCACTGTCTTGATATGGCCAGAATATAATGCCACTAAAATACCAGAATGATGATATTGAACCAAGTTGGAATGATTCATCACTTTAGTTGTGAATGTCTTCTTAAAGTCAGTCACCCCCAAATTAAGGACTTTTAGAATAATAGTACTTAATCACAGTCTCTTTCAGGTAAAATAGAGAAAAATCATGCTATGCTTGTAGATCTCATGTATTTACACCATATGTGAAGGAATTAATGACATCTGATATCAATGGGTTATACCCAATTATGTCTTAGTCATAGAAATGATGAAGAAGTAGGAGGAATATTTTCAATGCCAACAGAATGTTTATTTAAATGCTTTGATAAGAATTTGAGGTTTTCCCCAGGAGTAAAACAAGCCAGCCAGGCAACATTCCAGACTCTAGCACATTTAACTGGAATCCATCCTGTCAGAAAAGGGGAATAACTGAGATCATTTTCTTTCAGTCTCTTCAAGGTAATTGAAGTTCATAATGATGACTGAGAACATTATGCAGAACAGAAGTGCTTTTAAATTATTTTTAAGAGGTTAAAAGATGTTCAACATGACTTAATATGTTTATTTCACCACCTTGCACCCAAGTCCCTTTATAGTTCTGGGTGACTGACCCACCCACACCCCTCTTCACAGCTCAGGGCCTTCATCTCCTCTCCGCATTATCCACTTGACTTGACAGCTGTATATATCCCAGACCTTGTCATCCCCTGGAACAGCTTCTCCTGCAGTGAAATCACAGTGGAGTAGTCCCTCTCTGACCACAGCCTTTCACTTTCTTTCTCTGAGAAGTACCAGTACATGGACTTTTTCAAGGCCTCTAGGCTGTGGACACTGTGGCTTACCTCCTTCCTGCATTTCCTTCCTGCCTTCCCTTCCTTTCCTAACTGCTGAGTCCATCGTGTCCATCACATCAGCTAGACCTTGTCACCATCCTCCACTCCTTCTGTTCCCCACTGTTTTTCTGGCACACCCATCTGGAAACCCTGCAACCTGCAGCAACCCAGCTGCCCCTTCTGCCCACACATTTGGGCTGCTGAGGGCTGCAGGCAAACATCCCACAGCTATTCAGCCCAGTGCCACCAAGACCTTCACTCTCAGCTGGGCTGTTAACAGCCTGGAAAGTTCTTTTTTATTTCTTGAGCTGCTTTTCTTTATTTTCTAATCCTCACCACCCCCTCCCCCATGCAGATGTTTGTCTACAGTGCCTGTCTTACCTCATATTTCCCTGTTTACGGCCATTCACAGCTCCTCATGGCGCCAAGAATGAAATCTAAACCCCTAAATTTGACCTATAAGGCTCACCATCACCTGGGTCCTGCTTAGCTCCCCAGACTCCTATGACCCCTCTCCCTATCACACATTAGTTGCCAACTATTTTGAGCTATATTTCGTTTCTGGTAAGCATGAGCTTTGTCATCCCCAGGGACTTGCTGTTCCTTTATCTGAAACCTTTCTGGCCCCTGGCTCACACCTTCTGCCCCCATGATGCACCTTATTATCTCTTTTTGTCATCCTTCAGGTTTTAGCATAGTTATGCAGTCAGCCCTCAGTATCCATGCATTCTGCATCTGAGGATTCAATCAACTGCAGATTGAAAATATTTGGGAAAAAACCCCACAATAAAACGTGATAATACAACAGTAACAGTTAAAAAAAAAAAAAAAGACACAAATGAAAGCAATACAGTATAACCGTTGTAAAGAAAGCGTTTACACTGTATGAGTATTAGGTACTATAGGGAATCTAGAGATGATTTACAGTATACAGAAGGATGTACATATGTTGTATAAGGGACTTGAGCATCTGTGGATTTTGGTATCGGTGGCAGAGCCTGGAACACATCCCCCTTGGATACCAAGGGAAGACTGTACCTGGTAATGGGTCTTGGCACATTGTAGACCTTCAGTAAAATTTTTTTGAGTGAATTAATGAATTCATAAACTATTCATTAGATAATTACTACGTGATAGCTATGACAGTATCAGCTAACATGTAATGAAACTTTACCATGCAGCAGTGATTATTCTAATAACTTCACAGGTTTTTTTTTTTTTTCTTTCTCAAAATAACTGTGGGATAGGTCCTCTTATTTTGTCAGTTTTACAGATAATGAAACTTTGGCGTGGTTGATTGCCTTTTTTTTTTTTTTTTGGCAGCTGGCTGGTACAGGGATCAAACCCTGGACCTTGGTGTTTTCACCACCATGTTTTAACCAACTGTGCTAACTGGCCAGCCCCAGCTGTACCTTTAACCACTACTCTGTCCTGCCTCTGCATGTGTGGGCAGGAACTCTATTAGGTTCTGAGGATGAGGATGGAGGTTGAGAGGAGTTGGACATGGTCACCACCCCAAAATAATCATAGTCCAGGGGAAGAGATGGTAAAAGGAACAGTTATTCCAAGATGAAATGATAAATTTCTTAAGGGACATTTGTATAGGACACTATGGAAGGATATAGGAGAGTTGTATTTTAATTCTTTACAAATTAGTAATTTATATTTGGTATATATGTAATCTAATAACTTAGTTCATTAAGTAGAATACGTGATTTTCTAACTCTTCTGACAAAATCTAATGTTATAAAACAACCAAATAACATAGAGACTGTTTACATTGCTAAATACCTTTGGCTTACAAAGAGGGAAGTTAAATAAAAGGATTTATTGTTAAGTTCCTGTAGATTTCTGGCTCCCTAGTGCTTCAGAAATGGAATTCTATTTGCCAAAATTGAAGTGAAATCCATCTTTGTTTTTTAAAAAAAGGTATATCAGAAAATATATTTCTTTGTGCAGTTCAAAAAACTTGATTTGTGAAATTCGTTATTGTTATTGATCTTTCAGGAGAATCATGAAAAAGGTCTCCATGGAACCATCTGAACGCCTGGCCAGTCTCCAGGCTCTGTGGGACAGCCAGACCGTGGCGGAGCAGGGACCCTGTGGTGAGCATGCATTTTAAAACCAAAATGTAGACAGCTGGATGGCTGTCCCCCTGCCAGGAAGTTAAGTCTATTCCTAGTGTGCTACTGTAAAGGTACAATTAGTTTTAAGGTGTGATTAGCAGTGCACAGACTTTAGATTGGTGGACAAAAGTTCTATGTTTAAGCTCTCTTGCACCCTGCTATGTACTTACTTTAGAACAGGGAGGAGAATCTGCTGTTTTTTTGAATGAAAAGGATAATTGGCATGGTCAACATTGGCCATATTTAAGTTTTTAAATTTTAGTTTAAAAAGCATTTTGCTGAAAACCTGCCAACCTTTCTGTTGTATGTCTCAGGTGGATTTTCTCAGATGTATGCTTGTGTTTGTGACTGGCTTGGATTTTCATACAGGGAAGAAGTACAATGGGTAAGTGTACCTGTGAACACGTGCACACGTGCACACACTCCCGGGGAATAGTCAAGTATTTGGCTGACTTATTTCTCTCTCCCCCCACCCCCTTTTTATTCTTTTCTTCTCCTGAAAATCTTCCTTCCTCAGATAACATAAAAATCACCTGTGTCATTGTCTAATTCTCTTTGTGTCTCACTTGCTTCCTTGATCGTCTACACGGACTAATTCCATGGCTGAATTATATTTCAAATAGGATGTGGATACAATTTATCTGACACAAGACACCAGGGAATTGAATTTACAAGACTTTAGTCATCTTGACCACAGGTAAGCTGCGTCTGTTTCCTTCTTTCTCTTCCTAACTTCGTTTTCAGGGCTGCAGTTCTCTATTGCCACTTAGGGACGTGTATCTCCAGAGAATCCTTTTATAAGGGGAATCTGGAGAATCTAAGAATCTAGGGATCTTGCCTTTCAAGTAGTAGTTTCACATAAGTTCATCACTGTGAATGGCTTCTGGAGGTGCATGTGTGTACCCAAAATCCAGATTTCATAGTTAGAAAATGTGTGGAATTTTACCGTGGAAACGGTATAATTCTTAGGTTCTTATACCAGCCTACAAAAGTCTATTTACTCTAACCTGTGTATAAAAAGTAGTTCTGTTTTACCTAATTAACACTTAGAATATTTTTTTCTAGGATGAAATTCTGTGCTGAAATCCTAACAAATGAATTTTAATTCACAATTTCTTTATGAATTAGGAATTGCTAGGGTAAATATGCGTATGTTAGTGAAAATCAGTTTGCCAATATCTGCCTTGAGATAGTGATAATAAATTCACAAAACCCGTTCAAAGTTATTTAAGAGAGTTTTAGGTTTTAAATTCCTGACTTGAATATACTTAGGGCCATGGCTTGTGTGATCAGGCCCCAGAGAAAAGTTTCATTTGGTTCCCTGTTTTCTCAACAAGAGCAGACCTGTCAAATTTATTTTGCTCTCTCACAGAGTTGAGCCCTGACCCCCTCCAGAATGTCTTTTCTGGTAATTTATCATGGCTTATCCCAATACCTTCAACTCTGCATGTGCCATGACTTATTTTAGGCATGCTGATATCAGTCCTACTGTTATGAAACCCAGCCTATAAGTCTTTCTGTCTGTTTGGAATTGAGAGAGAAATCTGGGATTCTAGCTGTACCTTATATGCCGTTTGGACAACTGGAATGTCACAGAGGATTTTTGTTGCGAGTGTCTCTTCTTAGCACCAGTGTCTTACCCTGAGAAATAGCATTTCAGATTATTTTTCCACCTATGTGGAGAATTGCAGTGGGGTCCCTGAAGAGTTCTAGGTGACTGAATTGAGCAAGGAAAAAGTATGCTAGATGGATTTGCCTCCTCTTTGCACAGCCTGGGTCCATGGAGGATCGTGAAGCAGGCTCAGCTGTGTCTGTAGTCCGGGCTGACATGCCTCAGGCCTCTGGTTCCCAAGGTTGGATTTGCTTCCTTTTTGTGAAGTAGGCAATTTTTCTCCCACTTACAGCTATTTTCCTTCTTTTTATATGTGAAGGAACTTCATACTCTCAAATTTAGGCAAGATGTTTCCTGTGCAGCATATAAAAAAGTGAACTGAGAAAGAAAAAGGGAAAATATTTTATTTTGTAATATTTTCCAATAAGACAAGACAATTGCATGTAGAGTAAGATAGGAGTAAATAGGCTTACAGTATCAGGTCTCAGTGTTTTTGGTCCCAGGACTCCTTTGCATTCTTAAAAATGATCGATCTTTTGTTTATGTGGGTCATGTCCATTGGTATTTACCATTTTAGAAATTAAAACTAAAATTTGGCATATTAGTTCATTTAATAAGAGCATTAATAGACCATTATGTGCTAATGTAGATAAAATTTTTATGAAAAATAACTGTATTTTCCAAAACATAAATAAATCAGCAGGAAGAGTGGCATCGATTTACTTTTTTGCAGATCTCTTCAGTGTTTGACTTAATAGAAGATAGCTGGATTCTCATATCTGCTTCTGCACTCAATCTGTTGTAATATGTTGTTTTGACTAAAGTATGTAAAGAAAATTCAGGCTTCTATAAATATGTAGTTAGGGGAGTATTTTTTAACAGCCCTTTCACATAATTGTGGGTGTTCTTTTTTTGGTAGGTCACCACAGCTCAGCAAGAGGTAGTTTTTTTTTTTTTTTTTGTCTTTTTCGTGACCGGCACTCAGCCAGTGAGTGCACCGGCCATTCCTATATAGGATCCGAACCCGCGGCGGTAGCGTTGCCGCGCTCCCAGTGCCGCACTCTCCCGAGTGCGCCACGGGCTCGGCCCAAGAGGTAGTTTCTTAAAGATTAGTTTCAATGTAGAATATAAGACCATATCAGTGAAAATTTTTGTGTTTTGTTAACTTAAGATTTATTTGGTCTATCTTGTACTTTGGGTCTTGCCCGTATGTGATTTTGTAGCATTGTGCATTGGTTATTTAGAAACTATTGGCTCACTGAGTTAGGCATAGTTCCCAAATATTTTGCTATTGCACAATAGCAAAAAAAAAAAAAAAAAAAAAACATTTGTTAACTATCACCACTGATCTTGTTAAAAAGTACTGTAAAGCTGTCAAGCTCATAGTGGCAAATAAGTTTCCCAAATTCAAATTTTTGCTTAAAAAAATGTAATTTTGCTACTGGAAAAAAATACTATCAGATTATTTCCTCGAAGTGACTAACTCACTGCTTATATTTTAGAAGGAATGTCTGCCAAATTCCAAGTCTGAAAAATTATACTTCGTAATTTTTTCATGGAATTTCTTTAAAAAATGGAGATAGTTCTGCTTATAATTTCAATTACTTACAATTTCTTATAATTACTATCACACAAATACTTTATGTTGAGACCAATTATCACTTTGGTATATAGAAAAAGCATTTTGTACAGACTTTCCATTTTGTTACACATAGTATTGAAAGGTGTGTACTCAAGGGCCAAGAGCTAATAAAATGAGTAAATTTTACTGCTTCATCAAGGACATTTCAAAATGAAATTGACATTTGCTTTAAAAAAAAACTATGAGTGTGTGGCAGTGAAGACTCTTGCCTTGGTTTGTGCGAAGGCGCCAGCAGTTTTTCCCACCATCCATTCACATGTCAACACAGTGAAAAGGACAAATTTGTCTTAGTATTATTGGGAACACAGTTTTGAACCCCCTGAATGGGTCTCAGGGTCCTCCAGGGGTCCGTGGACATACTCGGAGAACAACTGTCCTATAGCAGTGAAGACGCTGTAGGGCAGCTTGAGTGTTTTGGGACTTGCTTTGTTACACCTTTAATGAATTTTATACTGTTAATTCCTAAAAGTGGATTTACTAATTCCTTAGTTGAAGCATTTTTTAGTTCATCAGTAAACACTGCATTAATTGGGTGAACCTTAATCACCTACTTTTCTTTCTTAATTAAGGGACTAGAAGGAATTTTTTCATTACTGAGACTCTAGGAGTTGGAAAACCATGGGATGTATATGCCCAAAGGAAAATACAAGATGAGCTACTAAAAAATGTAGTTGGTCCCCCCTTATCCACAAAGGATACACTCCAAGACCCCTAGGGGATGCCTGAAACTATGGATAGTACAGAACCCTATATGCACTATATTTTTTCCTATCCATACATACCTATGATAAAGTTTAATTTATAAATTAGGCACAATAAGAGATAACAACAACTAATAATAAAATAGAACAATTATAATAATATACTGTTTACAATTTCATGGATAAAAGATTCATTCTTAAGTGTAGATCTTAGCAACCTTAGCATATGATTTTTTTTTTCCTTTACTTATTAAGTTGAGACCTTTCTTCACTTTTTCAATTAAAGGAAGAACTTTACAGCTTCTTTTTGACATATCCAAATTGCCAGCATCACTACTTTGCACTTTAGGGCCATTACTAAGTAGAATAAGGGTGACTTGAGCACAAGCAATATGATACCATGACAGAGAGGGCTACTAAGTGACTGATGGGCTGGTGGTGTAGACAGTGTGGATATAGTAGACAAAGGGATTATTTAAGTCCCAGGTGGATGGCAAGAGATTCCCTCATGCTAGTCAGCACACTGCACAATTTAAAGCTTATGAATTGTTTATGTTTGAAATTTTATATTTAATATGTTCAGACTGTGGTTGACTGCAGGTAATGGAAACCTATAAAAGTAAAGTCACAGATAAGGGGGGACTACTGTATTATTCACCCATTTTGAAATTTCTGTCTTTGTTTTATAATATATATGTTAACATTGTAGTATTTAGTATTTAATAATTAAATATTTAAAAAATAGAGGGTCTTTTTTTTTTAAACTATAATGGGCTTGATCTATAAAATATGGGGATTGCTACTCTTTATGTTATCTCTCCTGCTAATGTCTAAATAATTTTGCTTTTTTTCAGAGTTCTATTTTAATCATCTTAATCTGCGGTGTTTGTCCCCTCTTTTTCTTTTTTTGACAGTGAAACATTTCTTTTATTGAACTTCACGTACATAAACATACCAGTAAATTGTCCCCTCTTTTTAAGGACTTAATGCTTTCTGTTATTCTTACTATTAAAATTAGAGCCATCTTCTGTATAAAGAGGGTATTTTCAGTCCTATTAGATGGCCTGTGTTAATAGTATTTTGTTATTTGAGTTATAACAAATTATGTTGGGTAAACATTTTTATGTAGTAGAAGCTTGAACATGCTTATCTAGGAAGGGACTGAGTCTGTACTTAAATAGCAGTTGCCTGGAAGGATTCATTGTGGCATAATATGAGTGTGATGTGAGTTATTCTCTAAATTTGAGAGATTTCACAAAAAGCCATGCTGGTATTTTTCTCATTTGGATGTTAGTTATGGAGAAATTAGACAAGTTGGAGGTGTAAGAGGAGGCATGAAATGGTCAATGTGTTGAGCTGGAGTTTTTTAGCAAATACAGGCAATAATTCTCATGTGTATACATGAATTTTCCCACTATAGTGTTTTATTCCTATGTTAGTTCTAGTTAAACAATTCTCTTGTTTACTATTGACATTTATTAAAATGAGATTAGGCCTACATTTATATGTAAAAATCTCTAAACTTGTAATTATAGCCAGATATCTTTCTAGAAGGCTGTACCCATTTCATATAGTCAATAAGAAAGCTCTCCTGATTGGCCAATATTCAAAGCTTTATTTTCTCATTCTTCTTTTTCTTGCCATTGCATTTGTCATCATAGTTAGAAACATCCATTCTTAATAGTCCTTCAAACCGTTAGTGCTGTTGGAGTGGAAGTTCAGTGAGGACTGGGCTGTCTATCTTGCTCGTGCTATATGATGTGACACTGCAGTCAAACCAGTGTCCCAGAATAAAGGATTTTCAGGGGAAACTGATTAGCCATAGGAGAGCAAATCAGAATCCTGGGAGGCTGAGGGGATTATTTCTAGAAAGCTCATCAGATACTCAAACATTTTTTCTCCCATACTGAGGTTGGCAGATACCGCTTTAATGGTGTTTTTAATCCCATTTTGCTGTATGTCACTTACTCCAACTCATGGCTAAATCCTGTCCGGATTCTTACACAGTTCCATGTGTTTCTTTCACTACACTCACCCGGGTCATTGTCTTTTTGTACCTAGGGGATCATAACTACCATTTGCCCAGGACTAGTTCAGGTCCAAAGTGGAGATTTAGGTCCTATGAGTGGCATTGATATTCATTCATAGGCCTGGGAGGAGGGCGGACTAAACATGGCTTTGGCAGTTTTATCAGTCAACTCACAGAGATGGAGGAAAAAGCAATCTGTGTGTGTGTGTGTGGCCCATCACCACACATAAGACATGGTTTTGGAAGAAAGTGCAGGTGTGGCAATAGGGTAGTGTTTGTCACTGTTATTATCACAGAGATCCTACAAATCCTCACCTCTCTGAGTTGCCAAGGATCTGCTCTTCTTCAGAGATATGCCCCGTGTGAGGATACTGTAACCTTTACATCATGTGCACTATATAGCCTCATGAACTGAGGAATGGAGAAGCATATGCATCATCCCGAGACTTCTTATGGGTCATTCAGCATAATGTTCTCTCTCCATTGAAGACCAGTCTTCCTGTTGTTGCTGAATAAGCATTCAGGTGTGAGGGTGACAGTGGTCAGTCTAGAGCCGTCCCCTTAGTCTCTGGAGAGGAATAGTAATTAGAAAGTACTTGGAAAAATGCCCACTCAGTTGTTATTTGTAGGCTCCAAAATTTTATTTAAGTGCATTCTTTCAATTTGTTCTGGTTTAAGTATCAGTGTCATAGATTGAAAAAGGCTTTGGTATACATTTCTCATGGGATCTCTCGAAGGTCTGTGAGCTGACATGTTAAAAATGTAATTACGCTGTAATTCAGAGTGGCAGGGAGTGATGAGGTGGAGGCAGTGGTGCCGAGGAGAAGAGAACATAGAGCTTTAAATACATCGATTTCTCTTGCTCCTGGAAGATTTTAAAGAGGAACTAATCTCATCAATCCTCCAAAGACCTAACGACATGCATCATTGAGTTTGAACTTGGCTCACGAGGGCTCAGCCAGCAGACTCATGCTTCTGTGTTGTCATATTTCTTACTCATCAAGGTGACATTCTTGAGCATGGTACCATCAGGAAAGAGTTCCGAGTGTGGATTACGCTTGACAAGGTTGTTTTAGGGGCACTGGTGTAATTCTCTCCTAATCTAAACTTTTTTTTTTTTTTTTTTTAATTCCTGCTCTCATTTAAGAGTGTGGAATCAGGTGTGAACAGCACTGGATTCTGTTTCCCTTCCTAAATTTCTCTAAATGGTTGTGTAGAACAGTGGTCTCCAACCTGGGTCAGATGAACTGTGTGGGGTGAACAAGACAATGATATTTTGGGGAGTGTAGAGCTAATAGTAGAACCTGGTTTTTGTTTATTTTTTTCTCATCCATTTTATTTGTGTGTATATGTTTTATACTGAGCCTAATATGTCAGTTGCACATATATATGATTTAGGTAAACACACATTTTTTGGGGTGGAGGGAATGCTCAAAATACTTTGCTGTTAGGAGTGAATGATCAAAAAATTGAGAGACCACTCTTAGATCTCTGGCAATATCCTCATCTGCAAGCTGTTTCAGGTAGTCTCATTCTTCACAGGGTTGGTGAGGGGTCCAGCTAATAATTTAATAATATCCAGGACATGTCTCTATATAAATTAGGGTACCAGGTAGGAATAGCTAATTTGTGATATTTTTAGTATATATATATTTTTGGCTGGTGCAGGAATCTGAACCCTTGGCCTTGGTGTTATAATACCTTTCTTTAACCAATACATTAAAAAAAAATTTAAAGCTCTCCAACTCCCATTTGCAAACTAGATGTAATGGAGAAAAGTCCATGTTATCCCCAGAAAGGCTGTCAAATGAATACATCAGGAAGATGATGTTTCTGTTGCTCTAAGCTGTATTAGCTTTTCCACGAGACTGCATTTTCCATCATGTGTAGGCACCGAACATGAAGAGTGGCAAGGCTTTGCATTGTTGCATAAAACATTTTCTTTGAGCATTTAAATGTTTGTAAGATTTACTAGAGGGAAATCCTCACTCCTGGGGTATATTGATATACTAAACATAATCATGCTGTTATTCATTGAATTGTTGCTCTCTATATCAGTGCTTTCCCCACATTGTAGATTGTGGGGCTTGCTAGACACCCTTCAAATCTGTCAATTATTTTTGTTCTTTAACACTTTCCTGGTGTATTTCGCACCGTCTATTTAAAAGTCACAGTGATTTTACAATTTCAGGGAGATGGCAGGCAGGGGAAAGGCAGTAAGGAGGGAAATGTGGTTTGAAAATAATAACTAGAACAATTAAATTCTTAGAAGGCATACATACAGATCAGAAAGATGTCAGAACTGCTAGTTCAGTAGATGGTCTAGAATCCAGAGTAGCAAAGAATTTGGCAAGAAATCAAGACTAAATCTTTTGCCAACTTCTTTGTTTTTGTGTTTTAACTTTTAAAAATAGCCCCCAAATATTAGTTTATTTTTGGTGTTCAAAATAAAAGGAGTACAATCGTTATTTGAGAAATCACTTTTAAATACATCTTAGTATTGACTTTAATATCAGAAACCAAATGATTGGTTAAATGTGATGAAAGGGGTTTTGATTCTTTGATCTGAAAACATGTGGGTGTACCATCCTGGGTGTCCCTGTAGAGTAGACTGAAGACTCTTGAGCCACCCTGGATTTGAATCCTGGCTCTACCCAGACTTGCTTTGTGACCATGGGTAGATTATTTAACATCTCTGTGCCTTGATCATTTTCATCTGTAAAATGGTGTTAATAATAACACCTCCCTCCTGGAGATATTGAGAAGACTGTATGGATTAATATATTTAGAGCCGTTTATGGTAGTATATAAAATTGTTCAAATAAATGCTTGCTCTTTTCATCTCCTAAAAGGCTTCCTCTTTTTTAAATGAACAACTGTATAAAGTGATGAGTTTTCTCAATTGAAAGAAACAATTAAAGTTAAAAAATCACTACGTTACAATTTTGGGTTTTTAGAGAATAGTTCATGGCCTTGTCTATGATGATAGTATCTTAGTTTTATAATGGCTTTTTCTTCTGCAAAGATATAGGAGAAAAACTTGATTCTTTTGAGTTTTAAGGGAAAGTTTGGATTATTCAGAAGTGTCAACTGAGATTAGAAATAAGGATCTTAACTGTTTTAACAACCCCCAACCAGTCAGTGGATTAAAAATTTTTAAAAACCTGTGTGTAATAAATTTATATCATGGAAAAGTTTAGTGCGCATTAACTGTCGCATCTCTCTTCAGTGTTGCATAAGAAATGATTATGTCATGTGGCTCTAACAGGTGTTAATACTGGACCTTCCTTTTCAGGGTTTGGAGTCTTAAAATGTTTTTTGCTTCCATTTTAAGGAAATGGTAGAAATGACACTTGGAAATGTGCAGGAGAATACCATGTTATCATGTTGTCAAGATTCATGAGAGACGGTTCCCTAACCTGTTGTAACTTTTTAAGGCTAACTTTACTCTTCGGATCAAAGGTCACATTTTAATTAAGAGTCTCATAGGTCAAAACAAAATACAGTGGGATGCACAATAAATGTCATGGATTGATGGTAAAAAGCTGTTACCACTTCCCACCATGAAAAAATCAGTTAATACAGCAATGCCTGGTGTTTGGAAACCTTTCTACTTATGTAATCACAGCAGCACTTTGTGAAAACATGGGGAAGGGTTGGTCCTGATTGACACAAATCCCACCAGGGGAATCCAGGTAGTTATTTGCAGTGAGGTGGTGGTAGCACAGCAGTGGGAAGGCCCATGTGAATGTCAAATGGAATATTTATCCGAGTTGTTCTTGTGAGCTCACTTATTACTGTGTTCCAAGAAAGCCACGGAGGAAAATGAACTCTCAGAAATGAAATTAGTTGTGTACCGTCTTGCTGTTTTCTATTGAATTTTCTATTTCTGTTTAAGTGCCATCTTATCAGAGTTTTGATCTTTACTGGCTCCTTGATGCATGCTGGCCGGAGTCTCCCTGACCGATCTCTGTGTTTGTTCCGGCTGTCATGCTGGCTTGATGTTCAGAGAGTAGTGAATTCTAGAAGCCTGAATGTCACTCAGTTCAGACTTTGACTTTTATATAGGTATTTGCTGAAGTACTTCCCAGGCACTTGGTCTTCTCAGATTTAACGCTCACCATTCTCTGCACACTCCAGCCAGGCTGAGAGGTGTTAAGTATCGAGAAACTGAGGTTCTGCATGTTGGTTTGCATAGCTGTAGTTTGTTCTCTTTTATTTCTGTTTTGTATTCTAATGTATGAACGTTCCACAATTATGCATTCTGCTGTTAATTAGACATTTTGGTTAGCTTATGAACAATGCTGCTAAGGCCATTCTTCTGCTTGTTTCCTTAGAGAAAAGTGTGCAGATGTATATCAGGATGAAAATAATTGTAAATTCAACTGTTATGATCACCACTTAGGTCAAGAAATAGGCTATTGCCTCTCCCTAGAAGACTTATATCTTTATAGATCTTCAGTCACAGTTCCCTCCTTCTCCTCCTACCCCACCCAATTGTAATCATTATCCCGACACTCCTTGTGTTTTTTTTATAGTTTTATCATAAAAGGATGCATCTTTTGATTGGGATTACATTAGCTCTATAAATCAATGAGGGAAAAAACTCTCTATTTTGCCTTAGCTCTTGTTTTAGCCCCTGACCCCACCATCTGCTTCAGGCTTCTCCCAGATCTCTGATGCATCTTGTTTGCATTGCAGAGACTGGTACCTTCCTCGGATACATGCTCTTACATTGCAGAAAATAACTTTCTGAAACATTTCTTGGCTTGAAAGCTTTTTATGGCTACATTGCCTACAGTTATGCTTCCTTAATATAGCTTTCATGCCTTAGTTTAGGTACTAAGTGTTCTAGTTATCTATTGCTGTGTAACAAAACACCCCAGACTTAATGGCCCACAGCAAGAACAATCCTAAGTCACAGTGAAATCTGGTGGTTGTTGCTGGCTGTCTGCTGGGAAACCATGTGGCCTGGACTTCCTCATAGCAAGGCAGCTGGGTTCCAGGGGTGAGCTTGCTGAGAGCTTTTACATAAAAGCTGTGTTATTGCCTTTTCTATCCTAACCTTGAAAATCATGTAATATCATTGAAGGACATCCATGTTGTTTTCAGTTTCTGGTGATTATGAATTCAACTGTTATAAATGGTAACTATAGTTTTTGTGATAAATTTTTATGTCTCTTGGGTGAATTTTTATTTCTCTTGGGTAAATACCTAGGAGTGGGATTATGGGTTATACAGTAAGTGTATGCTAAACTTAATAAGACACCATCACACTGTTTTCCACATTTCCATTTTGCAGTCTCATCAGCAACATTTGAGAGTTCCAGTTGCTCTGCATCCTTGTGAGCACTTGGTATTGTCAGGTTTTTTGTTTTTGTTTTTGTTTTTTAATTTTAGCCTTTCAATAGGTGTGTAGTTGTATCTCATGTTGGTTTTAAACTGCATTTCCGTAATGGTGAATAATTTTGAGCATCTTTTCATGTGCTCATTTGCTATGCATATATCTTCTTTGGTGAAGTGTCTGTTAGATCTTTTGCCTATTTTTAAAAATTGGGGTGATTGTTTCTTATTGTTGAATTTTAAGAGTTCTTTGTATATTCTGGATACAAGTCCTTTGTCAGATATGATTTATAAATATTTTCTTCCACCATGTGGCTTGTCTTTTCCTTGTCTTAACAGCATCTTTTGGAGAGAAAAAGTTTCTGATTCTGATAAAGTTCAATTTGTCAACTTTTTTCTTTTATCAATCACACTTAATGGTGTCAAACCTAAAATCTCTTAGACTAAGCCATTCCTTGCTGTGTTGCTCCTTTCTTCTGCCTAGAATGTGTGTCTCAGCCCATCTCTCATCTCTGAGGGCTCAGTAATTTCTTGCAAGAAGCCTTCCTCAACCTGCTTGTCTTGATTAGCTTTCCTTTTATATGCACCCGTAGTATCTTGTATTCCCCCTACCCCATAGGGCTTTTTCACTCTATTATAGTTGCTTTTCCTTCCTGAGTCTCCTGCTAGGCTGTGTCAGGCCGTCAGCATCACAGGGCAGGGACCATTTTCTGTGTTCATTGCTGCATCAAGCCCAGTGATTCATGCACAGTGGCTGGCACTTGTTGAATATATGAACGGATGCAGTTGCTGAGCACGTTCAGCTTTCTTGTGCCTTTGTGCATGCTGTTCCTAATTAAGTGAAATACTCTGTTCCTGTTTCCCTGCTTACTTGGCCTTTCCTTTCTTTCAAGCTCTGTGAACCCTTTGCCATCTCCTTCAGGCCAACTTACTTGCTGTTCTCCTGTGTGCTTAGGGCACTTCTAACCCCCCTGCCCCCGTTCAGTATGTCTCCCATTGTGCTACAGATGATTGAATATAGGGGGTCTTTTTTTTTTTTTTAAAACCACTGGTGTGTGGTGGAAGAACAAGAGCTACTCTTTTTTACTCATCTCTTAACCCTCAAAGCCTAATAACCCTGCCTAGTACTTAGTAAGTACTAAATAAGTATTTACTGAGTGAGTGAAGATATGTGATTGTCTCCTAATTTTTTTTTTAACACTAAAAAGCCTAGGTATTAACATAACTTAGAGAAACATGATAGTTAAACCATGCCAACATACTTAAGTCTCCGTCATCTCCATGGACAATTTTTTCTAGAGCAAAAATTTATTTACACCATCCATAGGACATTTAATTTTATAACTCTTGTAGATCATGAATATGAATCATCATAGAAAATTTCAAAAATATACTATAAGAATTTTGTTAGAAAAAAATATTACCTTTAATGCTAACACCTAGGTAAGGTATCTATAACATTTTGCTATATTTCCTTCTCTTTTTAAAAAAATCACAGCATCTATATTTGTGAGTGTTTATATCTATCATTTTCTGTGTAGTTTTTTAAATTACAGTCATTGACTGTATCACACAAACATACGTTCAGAATTCTGTATATTTTTAAAATTTAATATATCATAAGCATTTCGGGCATCATTATTAGATTTGACTTTGTACCAGAATATTTTTTTCAGTGATGTAGATATGATGCTGTCTTACCCACTGCCTTCGTGTAAAACCTGGTTCTATTAATGATGTGCCCTTCAATTCATGAAATGAATTCATCTGTGACAAAAGCCAGTTGTACTTCAAATCAGATCAAGTGACAGAATTGAATACACAATAAAAAGGTTCTGAAGTGTGGTTACTCCTTGACATTAAATCCACAAAAGAAGATGAGATGAGAATGCTTTGCCGTAGTTCTGAGTTGAGGGGTATACGAGAGGACTCTCAAGCCACGTGGTCTTTGGGGGACCTCAAAAATTAGGTAGAATTCACCCTCCAAGAAGCTACCACCTGTTTTTAGGCAGTAGGGAGAGATTCAGGGGCTTGTTTTGAGCACAGAGCACTTGGTCGGTGGAAGGGTAGGAAGACAGTGAAGACCATAGAAAAACTATGGAAAGATTTGTTGTTCTGCTACTTTAATCTAATTTTTAAAAAATCTTAAACTTAAGCAACATTAATGAAGAGACTTGTCCATAGAAAACGTGGTATATGGAAACACATAACTGAGCCTACTCATTCCTTGGTGTTGTTTTTCTCTCTGCCCGTGGGCACTGATTTCATCCTTTTAAAGCATATCTGATGACTACACACATGTGGCGCTTCAGAGCAGAGCTTCCGACCATGTTCCGTCCCTTTGGCCTACTTTGACTTTATTACTTTGGACATCTGTTCCTTCATCTGCAAGATGTAAACACTAACACCTCTTAGGGTTGTTTGGAGATTTAAATGAGATGGTCCATGTAGAGTGCCAAACACAGGGCCTGGTAACCAGAAGCTTTCAGGTAATATTGATTCTCAGCTCCCTTTCCACCTTCTGCCTCTTTTCTATTTCAGTAAAACGTTGAGTATCTGCTACTTGTCATAAACGGAGGATAAAACTGATAGGGCTGTTTTGTTTCAGCCACAAAACTGAAATAGACAGAAACTTGGTTTTTGAAGAACTTATTATCGGGGGTGGTAAGGGACAGATGCTTAAAGCGACAAACTATAAGATAGAATAAAATAAATGCTAAATAGAGATGCGAACAATGTGCTGGGGGTGTGATGGAGTGATGGGGGGGACTTATAGAGGAAAGACGTGTGATATAGGCATTGAAGGACACATAGATTTTCATAACTGAACACAGCAGTGGAAGATAATTCCAAATGTGAAATTGCATATTATGTGAATAGCAAGTTGTCAGCTTTTTGTATTGAGCATGAGATAGGGATGTGTTGTGGGAACTCAGGCAGGAAAGTTGGAGTGGAGGCAGATCTCTCATGCAAATAGCTTCACTCCTTGATGGAAGAGCTGATAAGAAACATAAGGCAAAAACGTACCTGGGATAGCTCATGGATGTAATCACTGCTAAGAACTGTAAAAACTACCAAATGGTTGCAAAATGCATGCTAAGCATTGGGAATCCATCTGGTGTCACTTATTGTCTGAGTAGGTACCGTACTTGCTTGCAATATGAACTCCTGTGACTTGAGAATATATGAGATACTTGATAGTTAAAGAATTCATGAAGGAGCAATTTAAACAAATAGTACTTGTTGTTAGTATGGAATTAGACATATGGTCTCTCTCAGAGCAAGGAGTTTCTCCAAGCAAATGCTGCTACCAACCTGTTTTCCTCTGGAAGTAGGAGTCGGAGTTCCTAGAGGTAATTTACTTCAACTTTTGGGAATTCTGTTTACATTGTAATGAAGATGTGTCTTAGAGAATTTAAGTGTTTTCTAGTAGTCAAAATAGGAATTGTGAATGACAGGAATGAACCAGTAAACTTGGATGTCTTGGATTAAAAGTAAAGTGTCGATATGGCTATTATAGGACACTTCGATGTACTTTGTTATTTCTGGTTCTAGGGACCTAATACCTATCATTGCTGCTCTGGAGTACAATCAGTGGTTCACAAAGCTGTCCTCTAAGGATCTGAAACTGGTAAGTAAAAAAGATGTAGTAAATGTTGCTTGGCTTTGCTGAATTACAAAAACCTGATATTTGTTTTAAAAAACCAAAAAACAGCAAACCACATTTGTCTTTGTACCATACTGGGGAGCTGCATACATTTTGTTTCTTGAGAAGATATTTTCCTATAAATGATTTGCATAACAGTTTTGTAAAGGTTGTAATAGGAGATGCTTTTAGAAGATGAAGAGGAAGATGCATCTAGTGTAGCCTTCAGTACACAGTCAGTTGGCAAAAACTATTAAAGTTATGTTTGCACAGCTGCAAATAGCACATTTTATGTTCCTATCTTACATTCCATTTCCACAAAGTTTCCCTTTCTAAGAATTTAGGAAAATATTAACAAGTAGAGTTGGTCTGGTTGAGTTATGATAGTTAATGTTAATTTTCTAGATGAGTTTTTGGCAGATTTATATGTAATAAAAGTGAAACTTGTTAGTTTTCAGTTTTCATAAGGTATGGAAGAACCAAATATTTGGTTTGTGTTACTAGTGAAAATAAGATGTTCTTGGGGATTTTGCAGGTTCAAAGTAGTCATATGAACAGATGCTTATCCACAAGTCAGCTTTCTGATGCTTCATGTTAGGATGGGAAATAATGTAGATGTTGTTTTATGGGAGACTCTGACATTCAAGGCTCCAGCTTGCAGAGATTATAGAATCTGGGGGTTTAAGGTTTTCATAGTGAAGAGAGAGGATTTGGATTTAGAAATGTCTGTGTAGAAGTGGAAGGTTGAGATTGGCTACTTGGTTCTCTGAATTATGGGTTTCAGATTCTGACTCTTATTACAAGGTTATGTGACCTCAGACAAGTTACCTGACCTTTTAGGGCCTCAGCTTCTTGCATACCTATTACTGTGAACTAGTTGGAGCTCAATTCTTATTCATCTCTATCCAGTGCTTAACAGAATATGTGACTCATAGAATTGACTTAATAATAGATGTCAAATAAGTTTGTTGAATGAATTAACATCGCAGCATAACTAATTAGCAGGTTACAATGAGTAAATGATTTGTGTAGAAATTCTAACACAGTGCCTGACATATTGCAGGCATTTCATAACTGTGAACTGTCGTTATCATCATCACCACTATCAGACTAGCGAAATGGTTGAGAGATGAACAAGCATGGGAGCGTGGATTATGGGAACTCTATTGGCTAAACGGGGTCGTGTCTGAGCAGTGATGATGGAGGTGGGGTGACGGGTGGGTGCCAGGTGAGCACTCAGGGAACAAACAGGTAGCTATGATGGGAGACTTGGGAATAGAAGCCTCTGTTTGCTGCCTGCTGTGATGGGACATTTCCAGGATGGAGCCAGGTGGGAAAGGGGAGCTACTTACTGGAGGAACGAGAAGAAGATAAGCCCAGTGATGGTGGGATCAGTGAGAACAGTGGTTCTCTATGAAGTCAGGTCTCCTGACTCAAACATTGACATAAGCTTGTGCTTTTCAGAATGGTGCCCCAGAGAGTTCCGAGGAGTTTGTGCATATATCACTTTTGGAAATTGTCCAAACACACTAGTACAGGAAGGTGTCCAGGCAATTGGTGCTGCCATTCTGTCATTATTCCTCCCAGGCGTCATCTCCTTTCAGCTGCCTTGGATGTTTAGGACAGAAACTGTGCACCTGATCATTTCAGTCCTGGCAAAACAAAGCATGTAAGTGCTTGTCTGCTTTCTTGGGTGTCCTGGGATAGAAGGAAGTAGAGTGACAGGATTTGAGGACCGCCCTTACTGCTTTTCTGTTAACTGAGATTTAAACACAAAAATATGTATGCATGTGTTTTTAACATTTAGTATTTTAAAGTGAAAAATGTTCTGAAGTTCCATATTTATTTTGCACTAATTTATTTGTTACATTGTAGCGATTCTAGTTTTTGTTGCATACGTTTGATTTTTCTTGGAGAGCCATTGTATTCATTTAAAAAAAAATTTTCCTAAGTAAATAACATAGTGTTGAGCATGCAGTAGACATTTGGAAAGTATTATTGTAATTATCATATTTTACTTTGTGTTTAGGTTTGTGTGTGTATCTCTTTAAAAATTTCATCTCTGTGTATTCTTCAGAGTAGAAAATAATGCTTTTTATGTCCTTGGCACTTAATAAAAATCAGTAGACGTAATGTAATCATGCATGACTTGTTATACTTCACTCTGGCATCTTAAAGAAAAGTTGGATACGTTTTCATACATTTTCTTTAATAAATTTTTATTATAGTATTTATACCCAATGGGTAAATTAAATCTTTCAAGCCCTGCTTTGGTAAATTACTTTTCTGGATGCTCTGCAAGGTATCCTAGAAAAGATAATGATCCCAAGGATTATTTCTGGAAATTAGGATAATCCCTGCAAAAACATTATCAGCATAATCACTTTTTATTGTGACAGCACAGAATAAGGTCAGTTCCCTTGGAAGTACATTATGAGACAGAGAATGATAATGATGAGGGGTCACCATTTTGAAAATCACCACCATCAGCATAATGTAAATTGCAGGCATCAGGTCAATTGGAATTAATTTTTCTCTTTTCTCATCAGTCAGTGGGACACATTAGAAACCCAGGAATAGCATGAAAACGGCATAATAGACTGACTGGAATCAAACAGCATATAAGAATTATGAGAGCCTTAGATGCTGTGGGACTTGGGGTGTTTCCATGTTAGGTTTTCTAAAGGATATTTGTCTAGAGAGGTTGTACTACTACATTTCAAACTCTGTTCCAATTATGGTTAATCCAGTTGGGTATTTATGATCTGAAAAGTCAAAGAACTGTGATATTTTTATGTGGCATTTTAAGAAAAGAAAGTAGTTTGACTGTTGCATGCTATGGCACACAGAACATGATTTCTCTTATTTTTATATCATAAAGAATTTAAGTGGACCCTAAATTGTAATGAATGTAAGGACCCTAAAATGTAATCACTTAATTAATAACATAAAGTCAGGAGCCACCTTAAATTAGTTTTGCAATAAGGCAGGATATAAATAAATATACAAACGTTAATAAGGATTTTTAAAAATTATGCACAGTTCTACCACCAGAGCACTCTTCAGTTCTCATAGTCCCCTTAAGATTTTGTTACATATATTACTCATTTCAACTGTTGTAATCTTGTTAAACATTTCATTCTAATTATGCATTTTCATTTAACATTGTATCCTAAGCATTTAAAATATTACCACAGGTGTAATAGTTATATAACTACATTATATTTTTTTAAAAAATATGTTTGTAAACATGAGAGAATTATTTATTTGTTTCCTATCATTAGATTGTTTCACACTTTAACCCTTTTTAGAGAACACCAGCAGGAACGTCATAATATAGCTAGCATTTGTAAAGTGCCTACTAAATTGTATGACCTTTTTAAAACTTAATTTTCTTATCTATGAAAAGGGAATAAGAATTCTTAATTACTGGTTTTATAATGAAATACACATAAAGGACTTAATTCATTGCATGGCTCCTGGGGAGAACTCAGTAAAGATACTTTCAATGTCGTTGTCATTATCACTACCATCTAGACTTCAGTTCTCCATTTCAGACATCACTTTCTTTGGGAAGTCCTTTTGGTTTTCCCAAGACTGGATGAGATGTACCTATGTGAGCCCATAGCACTACCAAAATGGTCTTTTTATTATTTTATCATAATTGTATATTTTTTTGTCTCAGTTTTTTCAGGCTGTATAACAAATTACCATAGTCTGAGTAGCTTATAAACAATAGCAGTTTATTTCTCCCAGTTCTGGAGTGGGAAATCCAACATCAAGTTTCCAGCAGATTTGGTGTCAGGTGATGGCCTGCTTTCTGGTTCTTACGTGGTGCTTCTAGCTGTGTCTTTACTTGGGGAAAGGGTTAAGGGAGCTAGCTCTCTGGGGCCTCTATTATCAGGGCATTAATCCAATTCATGAGGGCTCTGTCCTTGTGACCTAATCACTTCCCAAAGGCCCCGCCTGCTAATACCATCACATTGGTGATTAGGTTTCCAGCATGTGAATTTTTAGGGATACAGACTCAGACACAGCATTCTTTTTGTCTGTTTCCACTGCTGGATGGCATACTCTTGAAGGCAGGGACTTTGTCCTTTATGTCATTGTAGTCCCGGTATCTTCAGTGTGAAGATACATGGTAGTGGATGCTCATTCAAGGTTTATTGAACGAATGAATGTTGTATTCAATTAAAACTTTGCACTGCATAGATTTATAACAATGAAGTGAGTTTTTTTTCTTTAGACTTATAGAATGGTCAAAGAACATTTTCTATTACAGTCCACTGATGTCTGTGAACAGATCTTGAGGGTGGTGAGTAGGTCCAATCGGCTGGAAGAATTGGTGTTGGAAAATGCTGGACTTAGAACGTGAGTATTTTCCTGGATGTTTGAATGTGTTGCTTTAAAACTTTATGTCACTTGCTCTTCTAATTAATGCATAGTTTAAAAAAAAGTTGGGTTACTCACATATAGTTTTCCCTTCTGAAAAAAGAATCCCTGTGATCCCTATCATTATCACAAAGTCTAAGAATTTGATAACATCTTTTGCTGTTGTGTCACTCGATATTTTTGAGGAGGCATAGTGCAGTGCTTAAAAGTGTGGACCCTTGAGCCAGGTGCCTCATGGCCTTAGGCAGGTTGTTTAAACTCTGCATGCCTCAGTCTTCACCTTTAAAATGGGGATAATAATAGTGTCTACTTTAAAATTAGAGTTGTGAGGATAAATGAATTAATATATGTAAAGTACTTACAAAAGTGCCTTTCACATGGTAGATGCCATGTGTGGCTTTTATTATTATCATTACTGATAGTCATATTACTAACACATTTTATATGATTTTACGGCTTTGATCAGGTTGAGTAATTTCTCCCCCTTTTCAAGTTAACACTTACATAGTCTTCATTCTGTTCTTGGTTTGGTAATCACTACCCAAGCCTTACTGTTGAGAGTGTAAGAGTTACAATCTATTAGAACAAAGACTTTACTGCTGCTAAGTGAAGAGGATCGACAGTTTCATAATCATGGCACTTAGAATGTTATTTCAAGTTAAACCTAACTAAAATAGTAATTTTGATTTTTGTTAAAATACAGTGCTAGCAATCGTAGCCTAAACTCAATAATTAGAGTAATCATTTTGCATTCATGAGTATTGCATGAAATGAGAACTAAGATATAGCAAATAGCCTACTGTAATTTTCATGAGAAGCAGGTTCAATCCAGTATATATGTATATTTTTTTAGTTATGGAGAGCCCAAGTAGTGCTATTAATAGCATACAGCAATGTGTATTTAAAGGGGCATTATCTACTTTCTTTTTGCGTTTGGCCAATCAAAATGAACCATATTCTGGCTGTGGCTTTCGGAATTCTCTAATGAGGTGTTAATGGGTCTTAAGTATATGATATGGAGAAACTAATATTGTAAGGGAGATTTCTCTTTTTAGTTTCACTCAGTTCTAAAATTTAAAGGTTTATTTGGACAGTTTTACGTTTTGTGTTATTTAATCTTATTGTTTGTGTTTACTTGCAGAGATTTTGCACAAAAACTGGCCAGTGCTCTAGCACATAATCCCCACTCAGGACTCCACACGATTAACCTTGCTGGCAACCCACTGGAAGACAGAGGTATTGCAGCATTCACATTACCAGTGATGCCAGAATTGTAAGAGGATTAGAAAGTGTTAATTTAGCCATGCCCAAAGAGTAATATCAAGTTGTAATTAGGTTACAAATGCTGTTGGATGTTCTTGTTGCCTTCTAGTTCTTTCTTCCCTTTTGTGAAAATAGTCATGCAAACATTTTATTATGTTTTCCTTTCTTTTTTTTGAAGTGATATAAAGGAAAGGAGGATATTATTTTTAAAAAATATTTTATCTATTGCTGTGTAACAAATTACAACATACTTGGCACCAACTTATTGTCTCACAGTGTCCTTGGGTCAGGAGTCTGGGTACAGATTAGCCAGGTTCTCTACTCAGGGTCTCTCTCACAGGGCTGAAGTCAAGTTATCAACAGGAGCTGTGATCTCATCTGTGACTTGGAGTCCACTTCAAGTTCACCAGTTGTTGGTGCAATTAATTTCCTTGGGGCTGTAGGACTGAGGTCCCCATTTTCTTACTGGCTGCTGTGGGGACCACTCCCAGCTCGTAGAGGCTGTGTTCCTAGAAGGGTGCTTGTGATGTGGCCCCCTCCTCTCACAATATGGCAGTTTGCTTTGTGTTCTAGGCCAGCTGGAACACATTTCTCAGATGCTTTAGTTTCTTTTAAACAGCTCACCTGATTGGGTTGGGCCTACCCAGGACAATTTTCCTTTTGATTAACGCAAAGTCAATGATTAATAACCTAATCACAGTAGTGATATCCTATTGTACTCACCCGTCTTCACACCCAAGGAAATTGTACAGGGATGCACACTGGGGATGAGAATCTTGGAGAAGTTTTAGATTTCTACCTATCACAAATATCTTTTAATTTTTAACAAGATTTGAGTGTGAGAATAGGTAGTGGTTGAAGTACTAGAGTTCTTGATGAGGGAGAAAAATTCATTAGAAGTGTTTGTGTGGTAAGAGTCAGCGGGTGTAGAAAGGGAAATGTGAGAATTTGAATTCTCAGTAGCAGAGCAGTAACAGACAGGGTTTAAGAAGGAACTGCTTTAGCTCTAGAGGGAATATTTTGTTTTCATTTTCTGTTGCAGATATTTTACAGCTTTGTTGAATAAGGGCCTTTCATCTTTCAGTGTTATATATTTGATGAGGATTAATTATTAAAGTGAGCTGAAGATTGTAATGTAGACACTCAGTTTTGTTTTCGTTCCTGATATGGACATTGTTCTGGGCTGAAAAAGATGCCCGTGTAATATTGAATTAAATAACTCAAGGGTAATTTCCCATCATCTAAAGTAGTGAATCTAACAGAAGGTTGAGATTGAATTAGAAAACTAGATCTCACAAAAAGCACCCTGCTAAGATAAGCCAAAGCGGAAAATAATGGATACATAGTACCGGAATACGAGTTTTTCTGGGTGTAATAATTTGTGAGGATAAAGAAATGTTATCTTTATTAGTCAAATGCTACAGAGAGGTGAATGTGACAGTAGAAATCATGGTGATCACCTTTTTATAGACAGGGGGCTATTTTGGTTTTGTTTTTAATATGGGATGGACTCAATCATATGTATCTACTGACCGGACAAAATCTGCATGCAGAGGTGGTTGTTGGAGGCAGGTGCTTAAGCAAATGAAATCCGGAGTTCAGGTGGATCAGGAAGGGGTCTCTTTTTAGTCATTAGGGAAATGCAAATGAAAACCACGATGAGATACCATTTTAAAACCACTAGTGGGGCTACAGTATTGGCGAGGATGTGAAGAAACAGGAACCTCCTACATTGTTGGTATGAGTGTAAAATGGTGCAGCCACTTTGGAAACCAGTTGGACAGTTTCTTAAACAGTTACACACACGTTTGCCATATGACCCAGAAATTCCACTCCTCAGTCCTAGGTATCGCCCAAAAGAAATGAGACATATGTTTACACAAAGACTCATGAATGAACTGTTTATAGCAGCATTATTTATAATAACCAAAAAATGGAAACAACCCAAATGCCTGTGATTGGTGAGTGGGGAAACAAAATGTGGTGTATCTGTACAGTGGAACACTACTCAGCCATGAAAGGGAATGAAATTCTGACACATGCTACACCATGGATGACCCTCAAAAACAGATATTAAATGAAAGAAGCCAGACCTGAAAAACCACATATGTTTGAGTTTGTGGGGCTGGGAGGGGAAGAATGAATTTGAGGCCCTTTGTTTCCTTTCCTGTTGGGCACCTCATGTTCTCTGAGGCACAGTCACATTGGACAGCTGTCACCCCAGGTGCAGTTTCTTCTGTCAGGACCTCGCCTTGGAGTTCCTGTGTGAACTTCTGCCCACATTATAACCACATGCTGACATCTTCCTGACTCCTCCACTTCCTGGCTTTCCTTCCCCCGTTCCTTCCTAAGGCACACATCATCTAGTGTAAGACGTTGTCCGTAATCGATAAATATTTTCTTTAAATTGAGTTTGACTTCATTTAGTCTTAATTGCCTCATGCAGCTTTTTAAAAATTGCACTTGAAAATGATGGTGAAGGTTACAGAGCTTTGTTTTGTCTGGAGTCAGAACGTGTGTTCACCAGCGATGTTTGCCCTCTCTTCCTGCCACATTCCTACCTCTGAGGCCTGAGTCGGTGTGTTCGTTCGTCTCGCTGCAGCCCATTCCCGGGTTCTGTCATCATGAATCATTCCAAGGATGCTTTCTTTAGCCTCGAGCACATGTACCAACTCTCTAGTGTGGTTTCTACTCACATACCCTCAAATCTTGACGCTCCTGAAAATATTTTCTCGGGCCAAAACTTTTCTCATTTCTGCCCATTCTGAAGATTCATTGCTGTTTTTGCCAATGCTCATGGATAACTGCTGACACCCATATTCCCCCCACAGCAATTCTTCATTGGTTCTTTTATTCAAGCTACATATCTGAAAATGATATTGATGATATTTAAATATCTGAAACGATATTTTCTGCACATGGGTGGAAGGAAATTCCACAAGAAATTCAGTTGATTGTAAAGGATGTATTGAAATTTCCATCTAGAGAAAAATTTGAACAACTTTTGTTTCCGAGCTTTTCAATGTCAGTATTTTATGTTTGAAAACAATAGAAAGGATGGGAGAGGAATCTGTAATTAAATTGTGTAGTATATAAGAGAAACCAAGCCAGGTAATATTGTTTACAAGAAACACAAGGCAGATAGGATCTTAGCAGTTAATCAGCTTTGAATTCTGAGGAATTTAAACACCACATGGGATGTGATTTTGCACCTGAACTATACACTCAGGGACTTATTTGGAAACTCTCAGAGAGAAAGTTTAGCTCCTTGTTTTGTGATATGAATGTTGATGCAGTAAATCCCTGTTATTTACAGCTCAGTCTCCTTGTCATACATATATATAAAGGACAGACTTGCAGCCTTCTGATTGTTCAGGGGCTTGTGGTGAAGGAGGATAAGATAGGATTTAGTAAGCAGAGGCACAGTGGGTATGCGTAAGGCCTTGCTCTCTCTCTGCAGGAGCCCCACAAGGCTGCGAACAGACTATGCACATCACACAAGCTGTTCTTATCCTGGTTGCAAGGCCAGGCCTGTTCACCAGCTTGTTCTGGGCCTTCATTTAATCCAGTGTTTTCTCAGACTATGAGTCAAGACCCATCAGCAGGCCATGAAATCAACTTGATAGTTCATGACAAGCATTTAAAAAAAAAAAAAAAAGGAAATGGAATAGAGTAGAAAATGTCAGAGTGCATTATTTAGGGGAAACTTTGGTATTAGTTTCCTAATATATATGTGTATATATATATTTTTTAGTATGAGGTTCCCATATCATTATATAAAATCTGTTTCTTTATGTGGATCATGATAGAGAAGACTTGAAAATCCCTGCCCTAGCTGAACTTTATTACCTAGTTCTATGTTGAGTCCCCTGGGTCGACCAGGTTGTCTGAACCAGGGTGTTCTTAGTTATCCTCATGTGACCACCTCTTTGGGTCTTGCATTACTTCCTGGAAAGCTGAGTACTTTCAGAGACTGTAGTTCTTCTCTCTCTGCTCATTCACATGCTTTACTTCCGTAAACATTACAAACTGCATGTTCTATTCTTCGTGGTTATCCTTCCCAATTACCCTAATTTTTATGATCTCAGCATTCTCAGGAATGTCTGTCCTTACATAATCCCAAATTTGATTATTTCGTTTCATGACCATTTAGAATCCTATCTCATAGATTTTTTGTTTGTTTTCCACAAACATTGACCCGAGATATCCCAATTTTTGTTTCCCCAACCATCGGGTGGTGGCTCTGATTTGCTCTGTTAAATAAGACAAGAGAAATAGATTCTAGAATTGCTGCTTACATTTTTTTTGGTGCTTTATATCTTTCCTGTCTCTCAGTGTGTATCAGTGGGTTCTGGAGTCAAAATACACAGATTTAATTCTGGGCTCCACTTTCTAGCTAAGTGCCCTAGGACAAGTTATTTAACTTCTCTATGCTTCAGCTTCCTCATCTTTAAAATAGGTAATCATAGTACCTACCACACAAGAATTTTCTAAGGATTCAGTGACATAATACACACAAAAAGGTAAGAATGCCCTGTTGCATACTGTGCCCTCAGTGTTAGCATTTACTACCTCGTGTGATTAATAAAATAGCTTGTGAAGTTAAATAGCACAAGTGTTATTACTTCATTTTTTGGATAAGGCAACTGTGTATTTATATATGGTGAATATAGTTTCAGGAGCCTTGCTGAGAACATGCTGTGGGGAAGTGATAGCTCACCTGCAGCAGGAGGTTGGTTGTTGAAGGACCTGTAGGAAGACACACATTTATGTTTTCCTTACTTTCTCTCAGAAAACTGTTTATGCTCATTGCAATCTTTGGATGAGTGACTCGGTATTCCCAATCTCCCACTCTGGCTATTAAATTCAGAGGGTACCTTATTTTAAATACTCTCAATTCCTCGTGAGTTATTCCAAGTTACAACGCCTACCTTTAAGAAGTTAAAACAAGCTCCGATGCTCTGAGACTGTTAGCCATAAGGCAATTAAGTATTGGAATCCATCTGCTAAAAGTGAAGCTGTTATCTGAATAGTTAATATTACTCCATCTTCTTGACAATAATTAAATAGCATGCATCTGCTCATTTGGAATAGAGATCAACTCATTAAGACAGAGGTTAAAAAGAAAAGGGGGGTGTGAACATTATATTACCCTTCCCAAGAGGACTGGCAATTTAAATAGGACTGTGAGAAGAAGGTAACACTGGGACCAAAGAAAAATATCTATAATGGAAAAGTTTTAGATACTGTTATGCTTAATTAAACAATTTTCCCCTTCTCCTACCCTATTGGTAGGTGAGAAAGAAGAGGAGTCATGATGGCAGGTGATTAGAAAACAGCGTCTGACATTAGAAAGAAAAATATGGTCACTTTAACTGGAATCAGATTTAATTCTCATGCATTGTAAAACGAGTACAATTCTGAGAACTTGAAAATTCTGATAATTGCTTTTTCTTTTCTCAGGTGTTGCCTCTTTAAGTATTCAATTTGCCAAACTCCCAAAGGGATTAAAGAATTTAAATTTATCTAAAACCTCATTATCGCCTAAAGGTACAGTATAATCTTTTTTGCTTAACGTGTGTCTGTAATATTTTTGCTGCACTTGCTACCATAAATAGTTAGAATTATTATTCAGTTATGTACCTGCTTTTAAAAATATATAGATGTATTACATTACTCTGGCAGTTTTAACATAAAGACATAATGTAACTTAAATTCTGATGCTCTAAAGTTAAGTACTTTCAGAGTAGAGAGTAATTTTGAAATACAAATGCAGTCTTTAACTTTTTAAACTCTGAGTCAGGGAACGCTCACCTGGCTGCCTCTAGTGTCATGCCTCACATTCCAAGAGGCACCTGCTTCATTGTTCTCTTGCTTCATTGTTGGAAAAAACAAGTTGGCCTCCCCACCTGCCAGATGGACTGTCTGCTGTACAGAAAACTGCTGGGTCACCCCTGGAGCTTCACCCTTTCTAATTTTGTTTTATTTATATATTTTATTTAATGTTTAGATAGTTATTTTCTCAACACAGAAACAAAGGAAAACATCCCGAATTAATTTTAAAGTCAGTTGGTAAGGAGCAAATTTAACACACAAATATTAGCATCCTTAATGCAAAAGTAACTCTTAAAAATGAATTAGAAAAATCTAAACAGAAATTTGTTGAAGGACATGAGCAGTAAGTCACACACCCCAAAGAAACACACTTGGCTAGTAAATACATTTGAAGATGTTGTCACAGGGGCTGGGAGCAGCGGGTTGGGGTGGGGGTGCGTGGTAGTCTGGCCTGGTTGTGGTCGGTTGGGGGCAGTGCTGAGGCCCACAGCCCCCATCTCAGGACCCTGGGGGCTGGTGGCTGGCTCCATTGCTGTCCTGGATGTAGGCAGTCAGGGGTGGGGCTGAGAGACCCCCCAGGGGCTGCTGCCACTGTGTCTAATTTTGTCTCTAGAGATTGCCTTATCTTCTCCCCAGGTCCATTCCTGTTTTTTTTTTTTTTTTGGTCTTTTTCGTGACCGGTACTCAGCCAGTGAGTGCACTGCCCATCCCTATATAGGATCCGAACCCGCGGCGGGAGCGTCGCTGCGCTCCCAGCGCCGCACTCTCCCGAGTGCGCCACGGGCTCGGCCCCCCCCAGGTCCATTCCTGACTTCACTCCCTCCCTCCTCTCATTTATCTAATTACTCATTAAATCCTGTTAATTCTATTATTATTTTGCCACACCAGCACCTCCATAATAATATTAGAAATTACCCTGTATTCATTGTGACTTTGTATATTTTCATGTTCTGCTCTGGATGCTTGAAAAGTTTTTCTTTCATCCACAAATACTTTGGGAGAGCTTCAGTTTATTTTATAAAACCTTCTCTGTGATAATCTCTACTAGATCTCTTCTCTGTGATAATCTCTACTAATCACATCTAGAGATGTGTTCCCTATTCCTGAGGTTGCAACAGAATCATTCCTTCCTTTGTATTACTCCTATATCACATGTGTAACATTATAGTGTAAAACTGTGTCTTTCCTGCTAGAGTCAGGCTCTCCTTGTGGCCTATGTTTCTCATGTCTCTATATTTGCAGCACCTGGCACAGTGCCTGGACCATCATTCAATGGCAGTTTTTTGAAGTGAATAATTTGCCATTTCTTAAGCAGATCATTGTCTTTTGGAGGCATTTTGTATAGTGGTTAAGAGTGTCAGTTCTCTAGTGAGATTGCCTGTGGTTGAATGCTGACTTTTCCACTTACTACGAACATGCTTTTATAATTTTTTATCCCCAGTTGCCTCATTTGTAAGATAGAAATAAGAGATTCTACTTCATCACAGGTAGTTAGGGTTAAATGAACTAACATATATACAGTGCAGTTTCTGGCACAAAGGGCTTAATACTAGTAGCTACTGCCACCACCATTATCATCATTGTCATCATCATAGTATTGTGCTGTCATATGTTTTTATATACTTTTATTTTGGCCTGGGACAACCTCAGTGTCCCCACCGAAAAGCTGTGTGAGCTACAGCTCATCCAGTAAGATTCAGCTCCTGTCTCACTTTCTCTCACCACACCCTGCACAACTAGATGCTCCTTTCCCGGCATTCCGTAGTTCTTTGTAAACTCCTCTATTTTAACATGTTTCCCATTGCATTGTGATTTTTCTGGCCGGTCAGGGCTTTGCCTCATTCATTGCTGTGTCTTGGTGCCCAGCACGTCACAGTCTTTCACCGAATGTGCCTTGGGTGAAAGAATGAAGCAGAGTCATGCCTTGACGATTTTACATCCATCCCATCAGACATTATTCTGAAATGTCTTAAGACTAAGAATTAACACTAAGAATGATTTGAAATTGAGAATAATTCCATAAGTCCCTTGATTTTATGTGCACATATTTGTACACACATGTTTAAGATTAAAGGCATAAAAGTAAATTACCAAAGGGAAAGATTTTCTCAGGAGTCAGTATTTTCTGACCTAGTGCTTGGAGCTGTCTATAGATCTTAAAGCTGAGTTTAGCCCCTTTATGTCATTACTGTTCTACTTCAGCAAATCAGTTTCCTCTGCTGATTGTCAGTGCATTCCATATGTATGGTAAAGATTTCGAAGGTACTGAAAAGCGCAACTAAGAAAACAAAAGTTACTTTTAATGCCAGCACCAAACCATTATAAGACTGTCACTGTTGACAATTTGGTGCCCATCCTTCCATACTGTTTTTTGTCTATAGTTTGTTTATATACATACATGTATACAAACACACACTCAAATATGAGATTACACTATGCTTACTATTTCATAAGCTTTTTCCCCACATAGTGTATTGTGACTGTTTATGCCAGTAAGCACATGATTACTTTCAGTGGCTACCTGATATTCCAGGGTATGGAATTATGTTTCTTCATTTATTTAAATAATGTGTTATTGTACATTTAAATAGTTTTTAATTCTTCAGTAATGCAAACAATAGAAACACGAATTTGGTCTCTAATTATTGGTTATTTCCTTAATTTTTTCTTTAGGGTAAATTTCTGTAAGTAGAATTGCTAGATCAAAGAGTATGTGCATTTTTAAAAGCTTTTTTTTTTTGATATTTTTGAAGTATTTTGTGCAAATTTCTTCACATTCTCACCATCCTTGCATATTATTCTCTTTTCATTGTTGAGCATATAAACAAACGTGTAGGGACCCAAATGCCCCAAGGGATCACACCCCATCACATAAGCCCTTCTTGGCCACACCCCATCATGGCGCTGGTTGCCCTTCTCTTCCATATTCTCCTCCCCCCCCGCGAATTACCCACCAATCAGCTCCCCCCAAACCTTATGCGGTATGCTAAGTAGGGATTGTATTTTAAGCCAATCAGCCTTCCCCTTAAAGCCCTATATATGTGGGTGTGTGCTGCCTAATAAACAGGCTCTCTCCGGTGGATCGTCAACTGGTGTCAATCCTTTCAAAAAGTGTCCTCATTTTAGTTAAAATGTTTTAATTTTGGGCCGAGCCCGTGGTGCACTTGGTAGAGTGCTGCGCTGGGAGCGCAGCGACGCTCCCGCCGCGGGTTCGGATCCTATATAGGACTGACCGGTGCACTCACTGGCTGAGTGCCGGTCACGAAAAAACGACAAAAAAAAAAAAAAAAATGTTTTAATTTTACTTTCTTCAGTTATTGCTTAGGTCATGCCTTGTTCCTTAGTCATTTGTATTTCTTTTGGGGAAATTGCTAAAGTCACATCTTTTGTTCATTCTCTATTTACAGTGTTAATCTTGTTTCTTAACTTACATGACTTCTCTGTTAAAAGTATTCGTTATGTCTTGTGTGCTCTAGAGGTCTAGTTTAATTCTCTTAGGAGATAGAGATGTTTTTAAAAAACTTGATTATATTTTTTATTTTAATTTATTTGTTGATTACTGTAAGACACATAGAGGGATGTGGTGATCATTTGTCCTCCCTAGAGCAAGCTTTGGTTCTGAAGTACCTCACTGTCACTTCTTACTCATGTCTCTGTCTCCCTAGCATGGCAAGAGCAGGAACCCTCCAGGGGCACAGTGGGACTCTTTAGTGTCCTTATGATGAGGACAGCCCTATGTTGACTATACCCTTTACATAATGAGTCCTTCCCTTTATCTCTTCCCTGCAATAAAATATGTGTACATTATAATATGTGCTTTGAGAATTAGCATCGGTTTACAACATATGACCTGAAGAATTTTAAGTTGCCTTTTGTAAGACAAATATCTTGAAATGTTTTTTTAAAAAATTGATTTCTTAAAGGCATCTACATGGGATCTAAAAGGTTTGCAGATTTAAAATCACTCGGATTAAATTGCAGGTTTAAGCTTCTGCTGAATTTGATTAACATTTATATTTTACTTCTCTGAAAACATTTATATTCATGGCTCAGTAATTTAAGACAGATTTAGAAAAAATCTCCCCATGACATTCCCACTGCCTCCAAATACCCTTTCTCTACCTCAGATGTTAGTTAACTGATAGTTTTCTGGATTTCTAGCAAATGTCCTGCTGGTTGCCAGATCATGTCAGGGCAGGACCATCTGGTACCACCTTTTTCCAGCTGTAAACACTACAATAATAAATACGAAGAATGGTGAGAATCATTAGACAGCCAGAATTGAGAATGGCATGTAAATTTGTGTTCAGTTTGGGTTATGAGAGCCCTGATTGTTTTCTAGTCCTATACTTTTGTAATTTCCTGCTATTCGTGGGCTTATTAACACAGGCCTCATGTGAATGTGGGCTCAGGAGGCGGGGGAGGGAATCCTTCATTCTGTTTCAGTAGCATGAAGCTGAGCTGATAACATGATTCTCTCCAAGTCTATTCAGATGTTGGCCAACTGCCAAGCGCCTGCACTTGTCAAGGAGCATTTTGCTGTCAGGACTAATTTGGCCTTCTAATTTTGGAATTTATTTATTGAGTTTTGCTATACCTCACTGAGGAAATGATTTTACAAATGATTATCTTGATGACAGTCTGGTATTCTCCATATGTTTTGGACTCAATTATTCCATTAAAAAAAAAAACATACTAATAACAGGACAATTTAAAGGAAGTTGGTCATTTAAACGATCATAGGAGATAACCCCCAGAAATTAACCTTTTCTATCGGCTACTGTAGATTCTTCTTAGCTAACACAAGTAGTCACATTTCCACTTCCTTTACTGCCACGCTCTTATTTCTTGCCTCTTTGATAGTAGTTCTCTGGACAGCGATTATTCAGTGTCTGTGTCTCCCATGGAACTGGCCTTGAGTGGGTGAGATGGTGGTCCTTGGGTCTCAGAAGCCTCTGTCTGGTACACAGGCTTTCAGTAAAGGTTTGTTGAAATGAATGAGTAAATATTCCTTGTGTAGCACTGACTTTTCATCCTGGGGTCTGATTAATTTTCTTCCTCGTGATCTTTGCACTTTTCAAGGGTAAAGAATGAGTCTTATGTATTGACACATATCTCCTAGTCCCCAGCATTTTATAAGCACTTAGTAAGTGTTGAGTTGACGGCCAAGAGCTTCTTTGTACTTAACTAAAATATATTTTAATTCAAAGCCTCTGTCTCCTCCTTCTACCTCCATAAATGTGCCCTCACCCTTGAGACCTGGCTGAGGAGCCTTTATGAGGTACACACTGGCATCAGTTCTTTGTAACTGTCTGAAGCGGGAGGATCAGACAATGGCCCTTTGTCAGCACCATGCACTGAACATTCTGGAGTTGCTCAGGGACATGCTGCATGGGAAGCTGGACCTCCCTGGAGGACCCTTGTCAGAACCAGCAGCCATGACCAGATCTGCTCTTACTGACAGACTCAACCCCCAGCCCCTCATCCCTGTGAAGGTTCTGCCCAAATGCCCCCTTTTCTGGTTCTCCTTAGGGTGGTTGAGATAGGCTGGGATTTTCAAAAATAATTTTACTGAAAAACAAGACAAAATGTTATAAAAGTATACCAATTTAGAACTAGCCATACTAAAAAATATATACTTTGGAATCATGGGGTTTTAGTAGAAACGTGAAGAACGTTGCTATATCTCTTGTCTCCGTTATCCTAAGAATAATCATCGGTGATACTCATACTGTGGGTGTATCCAGTCCCTGTGAGTGACCAGGCTCTTCTGGGCTCCCATTTGATAATGACACACTTTTAAGAGCTCCTTTTCCCCCGTGAATAGAAGGGGCCTGATAAAAAGTCCAACTATTAGGCTGTGAGTAGCAGGCCTGTGTCAATAACCGTTACCCACGTATAACTGAACCTGGCTGTCTCCACACAGAACAATGTTGCTGTCCTCATGTATTCATTCTTTATTTGCTGAGGTGCATTTGTTAGGTTAGTTCAGTTGACTTTAACTTGAGCCATTTCTGTTATGTATGTAATGAGTGCACAGAATGTTAAGTTTTTTCGTCTGATTGCTTATATTGTGTACAGATCATCTCACTCTTTGCAAAATCCATTTTAATCCAAATTTTGCCTTGAGTGTAATACATTTAAGTAGAGCAGTGTATTCCTTTATTAACTCCCCAATACTTCAGTAGCCTAAGTTATCTGAATTTGCACATGTATCACTTACATACCATATGCTAAGTCAAAATCACCTGGCAGGATTAAGAGAAGGATAAAAACTGCCGATTAAATTGCTTGCCTCATTCTAAGACTTTAAAGTAAAATCTTTTTCGTCCTTGGACACATCAGAAGACGTGGAGCAAAGTGAAGCTGATTCCATTGCTCTTTTTGATTCAGTGAGATGGTTGTGTCTGCGACTAACCTGTTCTTCCTCAGGGTGTGTCAAAAGAATACACAATCATAGTGCTACCTCTTGGGGATGGTGCTTGTGGTTAACCTCCATCCTGCAATTTGATGGAACTGCTGAGCTGTTTATAGAAACTCAGAAACCTTATTTTGTTTCCTGGAGTGGAAATTGAGCCTGGATTTTCTCGATGTTGCAGGGGTGAATAGCCTTTCTCAGTCACTCAGTGCCAACCCATTGACCGCCTCCACCCTTATCCATCTAGATCTCTCAGGGAACATCCTCCGAGGAGATGACCTCTCGGTGAGTTTTCCTTTCCTTACTTCCATCTTCAAAGAAGCTGTACTTAATAGTCTGTAATAATCCTAAACATGACCTTCTAACGCATTTCCCTGCATCTCTCTTTATCATGACACCTTGAAATCACTTAAATGCAAGCTTATGAGGTGAAAATCATATTTAGTGAAAATTCCTAGAGCCTGCCTTAATTAAATGTAGCCTATCACCATAGTTGGTTTTTTTCTCATTTAATAATGCTGAAGTTCAAATTCTTTTTGAAAGTACTTTTTCTGAATGAATTTTTTTTTCATTTTAAAACATTTGTTCACCAATTACAATTTGCTGATAAGGAAGATTGGTAACATAAACCGAACTATTTCATCATTAAATAAAATTTTGGGGAAGACTGGTGGCTTTTTTATAGTTTGCAATTAGGAGAGAATGTTGGGATGTTGGGATACTGGTCTATTTCATGAATAAAACAGGGGTAGGGGTGGGCTAGAAGTAACCAGGGGCTACTCTTTAGAGTTTGTGTGTGAAGGCAAAAAGATGTCCCTCAAATATAATAAGATTTTTTCATGCAGCTGAATCAGTAATATAAATGTTTGACAGATTTTACTTATATAGTGAATCAGGTATGATCTCATTGCTATATGTGGTGAATGGTCTCTGGTTACTGTGATAGAATTTAGAAGAAATGTTCCTCGAACAAGAGGACCTCTAGCTAGTGGACATCTTTGCAGGCCTTAATTTGTATTCCACTGCTTTATATGCATGAAAAAGACTGTGAAATTTATTCTTATTTCTCTTGTTTTACTTTACCTGTAAGGCAGGGAATACAAATTAAGGCCTTTCTGTAGTTTCCATCCCTCTGCCTTCCCCTCCCCACCATCACACTTGAAATCATTTAAATAACACTTATTTCCTGGTATGCCATGACTTTTCCAATGCATTTTCCAATTGAGATTGTCACCTTCACTGACAATTCATAAATCTGTTCCCTCCCAAGATGAAACAAGGAGTCTGATGTGAAACCATTCAAACATTACAGCAGCAATGTAAAGCAGTAGAAGGAAGGATAAAAGAAGAGACTGAAGGTGAAATAATAAGATTCAGCTAAAACAGGAGCATTAATCATCACCTAAGATGACAAAATAGCCTGAGAGTTATTTCCCTGGCCAGGGGCGGGTCTTATCCCAGCTTGCCTCTGGGGAGAAGGGAGCGGAATGATGAGGCCTGAGTGAGAGTGGGCTTGCAGCCTGGTACAGGCTGAGGGGGTTCTGGGAGCCTTGCAGCAGGTGAAGGAGCTTCCCTGGCCCTGTGCCTTCTGGGAAAGCAGTCTAGCAGGGCTTGCCTCTTGGCAGAAGTGTTGGCCAAGTAGGGTCTTGTCACCACTTCAGGGTGATAAGAGCTCCCCCAGCTGGTAACTGGGAGTAAAACCACACCAGTCTTAAATGTCTCTTGAGGCCACTAGTGCCAGGCAAACAGTGAAAGAGAGGATCTTCATGTAAGTGAGACCAAAGTGGTTTTTCTGAATCACAATTTCTCATTCACACAGAACAACTTGTTCTGTGTGCCTGGTTAGTCTAAAGTGTTCATGGGCTAACTCTGAATTGCTCTTCTGCATTCCTTGATAGAGAAGATTTTTCTGAAGTGCACCATATAACCAAATTCTACATACACTTAAGTGTTTGCCAAGGACTGAGATACTCTCAGTATAAGCTTGTCTGTTTTTGCAATTATCTGGTGGCATCCAGGGAAGCAGAGGAGAATTTTAGCTGTTTGCCTGGTGGCAGGGAGCTTGGACTCAGTTTGTTATTGGTGGGCAGGGTAATTAGAAATCAACAGAAAGTGATCGATTTCATTGTTTTGATGGCTTTGCATGGGGGGAGGAGGGAAGGTTAGGCATTGTGACCCGCTAAAACCCAAAGTGTCTTAGCTATATGTGAGATTTAAAAAAATATATATTAATAGTGCTGTCAGACGATTCTTGTTAGATTTTGAAAGTAGCTAAGGATAGGGAAAGTATTATGTTGGACAGAAGAGAGTACAGCCTGAGACCATCCTATGGTTCAAATTAAAATTAGTGGTTCCTTGAATGCTTTCAAAGTGATTGGCGTTTTGTTAGGGTGATTGCAATTCAGGTGTTAATTCAATCTCAGGAGTTAAAGTTAATTAGCACTGTTCCAAAATTATGTAATAAAAATTGAGCTAATCAGGAAAACTAAGTCAGTGTCATAAAAAGGGGGTTTGGTAGTCAAGATTCCATCTGGCCTTTTTTTTACTCAAACATAATTTTATTTTAAATATTCTTTGGATTTCTACTCTCAGGGAAGGTAATAGAATGACAGAAAATTCTGCTAATTCTGTTAGGAAGAGCAGAGAACGGTCTGGGGAATTCGGGCAATTTTCTTTTTAAAATATTAACTTGTATTTTGTGTGCATTTCTAGATCCTAACATTTATTTTTTTGTTTTTTATTTTAAGCACATGTACAATTTTTTGGCCCAGCCAAATGCCATTGCTCATCTGGATTTATCCAATACAGAATGTTCCCTGGACATGGTAATTTTTTTAATGTATTGCTCTGGGATCTCAGAATAGCCATTTCGATGGGATATAGGGGCTTTCTCTCTAATGAAATATTCTCTCGGACCTAGAAATATTTGAAAATGAGAGTGCCTATTTCTTTCTCAGGTTTGTGGAGCTCTTCTCCGTGGATGCCTTCAATATTTAGCTGTGCTCAATCTCTCCAGAACTGTCTTCTCTCACCGGTATGGGTTTATTCCTGCTATCATTGTCATCTAGAAGTATCTTTCTCTGAGAGAAAGTTGTAGTGATAATGAAAACGGAGTGATAAGGGGTGAATGTTATAAATGAAAAAGATGGCCTTAAACCATTATCTATGAATATTAAGCCTTGAAAGCTCAAGTTTTTGATATATCTTTCTTAACCACAGATTAATGTTCTTAACAACTCCAGCCTGCCTATGTGAACTATATGATAATGCACTATTTCTCATATGTGGACTCTTTCTTAATATAGTAAAAATCCTTTCAGAAACTTCTATAGGTATTTCTCAATGATGAACTTGGAAGTAAGTATAAACTATGTCCGGGGGAGCAAAAAGAATAGTCATCCCAATAGTCATCCCATGCATTTTAACTTGTAGAAGAAATTGAGGCCCAGCCTAACTAAGTACCTTTCTTCTACCCTCCTGACTTCTAATTGTTTGCAAAGTAAGGCAGTAGATTAGGAGAAAGAAGAAAGGATTCACAAACAGCAGCAATTTAGAATGGAAAGAGAGTACAGAAGAATTATGCAAAGTACATGGGTTATGTAAGTATGGAATTCTGGGCTCATGTAATGTATGAATACAGTCCAACAAGTAGCATTTGTAATTATGACAACAAGTCATAAGCAGTATTTTAGTCATTATATATTCTTTAATAACATGGACTATTGTTTAAAATTAGAAATACATCCATTTTTACTAGTTAACTTTTTTGTTTGTTTTTGTTTTTTGGTGGCTGGCTGGTACAGGGATCCGAACTGTTAACCTTGGTGTTACAAGGCTGTGCTCTAACCAATTGAGCTAATAGGCCAGCCCTAGTTAACTTTATAAAAGCTTTATATATTCAAAGAGATAACCCTGACTTATTTGGAAAGTTCAGTTTTGTGGCATGCTGTATTCCACAGTTATGCTTCATAAATGAATTACTTTACATTTTGAAGTACTATTGCTCCGTTACTTTGAACATGATGTAAATCTTTACAATAGCAAAAAAAAAAAAAAAAAAAAAAAATCACAAACACCTTAATAGAGTAAGGTCAGGGAGTGTGAGGTCTAAGAAATGAAATGGAGGGAGAAGTTGAGTTTTCCAAAATACTTTGTTTTAGGGGGCATTTGAAAGTATTGAGACCACCTAGTCAACTCATGTATTTGAAGGCAGCTTATGAAGCTATGCTTTGGTGGAGCTGTAATTGACTAGGGAGATGATAGCATGGACTACAAAGGTTTTTGTATAATCAGCTCTTTTGAATTTACAATGCTGTGGATTCTGTGATGACTGGTTTTCAGGAGAGCTGATAAGGTTGTAGGGCAGAATTGTGCTAACAAATTGCCTTGTCTTCCAGATGAAAGGTTGTGATTAAACTGTTTAATACCCAGTACCTTACCTAGATATAGTTGTAGAAAGCCCTTAGTAATTATGTTGAAATTACTGATTTTACACCACGGAGTGGATTGTTAGCCAGGCTATTCATACTTTAGTTCACAAATAACTTTATAAGTGTATCAGTCAGGGTAGGTTAGGTTGTTCTACAGTAGTAATGGCCCCCTTCCCAATCTCTGTGGCTCTCAGCAGTGTGGCTTTGTAACACGTCTGTTGTGGGCTGGCCACATCACCTTCACTCTGGGAGGCAGAGCAGCCTCTATCCAGAGCATTGGTAGTTGTAGAGCAGAGGAAAAGGAGATCATGGCAGTGCATGCACTGGCTCATAAAACTTCTCTTTGAAAGCCATACACGTCACTACTGCTCATATCCTAATGGCCAGACAGACTCATATGGCCATGTCTGCTGTCAGTGGGGGACAGAGCAACATCCTCCCTCAGAAAAGGGCAGTGAATATTTGGAAACATTGGAACAGTCAACACCAAGACGAAATAGCGGGAGGAGAAGTGTATTCAAAGAATAATAACAAGCTTATATATATCGTGCTTCTATCTGGAACCAGAGTTGTTTGAAATATCTAAAATCATGTGTTCTACCAGAATTCGCTTTCCTCTTAATTTTATTTTTCATCTTCTCAGATAGAGATTGTGGTTGCTTAGATTTTTCTTCCCAAATAGACTGAAATTGTCCTATTTTAAAACTTTTCTTCTAAATTTGTTGAGTATTGACAGGTTTTCTCAGACCTCTGTCCATTCAATATTATTGAATATCATGTGGTTCAGCAAGACCTCTGCCCTGAGATTCTCTGAACTCCTTCAGAGTATGAATAGCTATCGTTAAATGAGTGCTTACTATGCATCAGGCTAAGTGGTTTACACATGCCAGCTGATTCAGTCTTTCCATCAATTTTGTCATAGAACAGAACAAGAAAAGTGTTCAAACTACAATCTGAACTCTTGAATCCTGGTTTTCTTAAACTCTAATTGCGTGGTGTTGACTCTGCCTTATTTTGGAGTTGTATGATTTGATCTACTTACTTCCCACTGTAATAGCAAGGGAATGTATTTGGAGGTTATAGCCATTTCATTTTGTACTTTTATCTTTAACTATTCTAATATCTGGCCTGAAATGATTAGATTTGTGATATGATGTCAATAAGCTGAGTAGGCTATTTGTCACGCAGGCTTCATGCCATTCAGACTTTCTGTGCTGTTCCTCAGTTCAATATCAGGTCACAATCTTCTTGTACCCAAGACCTGCCACATCTAAAAATATTGCCAAATGCAGGCAGTGATCATTAACATTTGATGTCACCCAGTGGGAAAGCTCTTTATGTTAGTGAGAGATACATATCTTTTCTGAACTCCTGTTTTTGAAAACTCCAAATATACAGTTTTCTGAAGATTGAAAAGTGAAACACAATGAGTTCATTGGCTACAAAGAAAAGGAGTAAGGTGTTTTATGGACTTAATGATATGTCTTAACTGCTCTTATGTCATTCCTTTAATTGTACTGGATTTATTCATTTAGGTTTCAGACATTTATTTGTTTCTTTTTGCCTTTAAATTTTTACTGAAACTATGACTGATTCATGTTTTATTTCACAGTGTTTGAATACCGAACAAATAAGTTTGATGGAAGTGTAACCACTCTTATGACTTTTGTTTTTTCAGGAAAGGGAAAGAAGTACCCCCGTCTTTCAAGCAGTTTTTTAGTAGTTCTCTGGCTTTGATGCAGATCAACCTTTCAGGCACAAAACTGTCTCCTGAACCCTTGAAGTGAGTGGTTAATTCATTTTTCCAGAGCTGTTAAAGTTCAATTTGTTATTATGAATGTGCTTGAGGGAAGGAAGAAAGACTTATAATCCAAAGACAGATGAGAATGCTCTTTTACTTTGGGGCACAGAGTAAATTAAATTTTTTAAAAGTACATTGTGCACTATTGATATTATTGCATCATCTATGAAAAAAAAAAAAAATCTTCCTTTGGTTTGTGACCTTGGCAGTAGACACTGCCTTTATACTAACCTCTGTTCAGTCCATTTTAGGCATATTCTTTGTGTGTGTGTGTGCTAATCAATGTTTATTCTAAATTTTCTACTACTAATAATCAAACTTGGTACACATTGTATGTATGTAACAGAATCAACTTTTAGGTGCTTTGGTTCCTGAACTACCCAGGTCAGTATAGGCTGTTTGGCATATTTACTTGGCAGCCAATTTATGTCTTGGATTAATATCGCCAGTGTAGGTGTATTAGTGAAGTTAAAATTTTTAGCTAAATTGAGGTTTGAGAATAATTTGTTATTTTTGAGATTTCTGTTCACCATCGCCAGAAAGAATCAAAAGTTCAGTGTACAAGGACTGTAGAGTCAAATTCTCTTTGAGTCTAAAGATATTTTCAACTAGTTGTGATTATGTACATGGTCAGATATGCTCAAATGTATGCACAGAATTCTCTTTTCCCCAGCTAACATGTAAGTCAGCATTTAATTTTTTCCTTGTAATTTGTATGAAATGTTAAAATCAATGTCTGCTATTCATTTTACTAGAAAATTAATCTTCACCTAACTTATAAATTGCATTTTCTCCTCTTTTTTTTTTTTTTTTTTTGAGAGATGTGAAGTTCTTGATTCTATATAGTACCATATGACTAAAACAATGGGTGACTTCAAGAAAGGTAGATTCAGTCAAGTGCTAAGAAAATGTCTGATGTTATAGCAGGCTTTTTTCGAAAATGTTGAATTAATATATCAGAGGTCTCTAAATCCAACAGCCATAAATAATAAAAAGCTTCAGAATATGGCTTTTCTGTTAAGAAACCTATCAGAATAAGTATTCTAAAGGAGTTTCATTATAATTTAATTGTACTCATTTACTTATGAGTTTTGATATTTATTGAGCATCTGCAGGGTGCTGGATGCTACGAGGGCACTGAATAGAAAGCAAAACCTTGTCCTCACAGTGTATCAGCAGGAGATTAGCATATTCAAAGTAGCATTAGTGATAAGTACATGGTATTCTAATTATTTCAATGTTTTTGACCTCTGTGTAATATAGAGTCACATTTCATTGTTTAATGTAATTGATTTTATGAAATATTCTACAACACAACACTTGGTGTACTGTACTTTATTATAGATATATACCTATAAATAATGTACCTCAAAGAAATTTTGTAATCGTTAAATCTTGGACCTGTTGTTATTTATGTGAATAATTTTAATCAGCAGTCTCTTCAGCTCTGTATTTTACTCAGTAAAAATTTTAATGTGAGGAAGTCTTTATGGCTGAACGTTCTGTTAACAAAATTCCATATGCACAGTTAATGTGATATGATAATTTGAAAAGATTTCACCAAGCTGAAGTGCTCAAGTTTATGTATGAGACAGGAGGTCTGGAGGAGAATTTGCAAAGTATTACCCTAAGCTAGACACTGTACTGGGTGCTTGTATATGGACTGTCACACTTAGTGCTGACAGCAGTTGTGGGCAGCTGGTATCATCATCGCCATTTTTACATTTGTGGAAATTGAGGCTCAGCGAAGCTAAGTAATTTGCCCAAATTCACTGTCGCAGGTTGGGTTTTCTGGGAAGCAGACTTTGAGATAGAGATTAGTTTGTAGGGTTTCTATTAGGATGTCTCTTGGGATTTCCACCTGTGAATGGAGAGAGGAAGGAAAGCAGGACTGCACAGAGGGGGCAGTGAGCTGGGAGGCCTTCCCAGTGAAGGGGGCGAACAGGGCTCAGTCCTCTTCCTGACCCCATTGCTGCCCCCCCAGTGCACCAAGAGGGGCGGAGGCGACCCTTGTTTCTCGAAGGCTTTTGTATCAGTAGCCATGAGAGAATAAGCTAAAGAAACACGGCTTCCTTTGATAGGAACACTTTGTTAGGTATAATATCAGAAGTTTCCCACTTAATTTGGGGTTCCTTAAAAACAAGACAGTTAAGACAGTTCTGCCATCACTAGGTTAAGATAAAAACACGGTGTGCTGTAGTTTTCCCCCAGTGCTCACGAGGCTTTGTTGTGGTCGTTCGTTTTGTTTTATTTTACTAAGGACGGTTTGTATGGGTAATTTATTTTTACTGTCTCGTGAGTTGTTGCCTCCTAATCGCTGGCCTTCTGCAGTTAAATATCTTCAAGCACCCCATTTATTTCACCTTAATCTACATGTACAAAAAGTAGGAAATATTTTTCTTCCATCTAAGCATTGTAAAAATGAAATGTTGAAATATGTGGCTAAGTCCTTGAAACTCGGCATAAATTGGAAATATAAGGGACCTCTTTGGTAATGTCCTACCTCACTCATTTTACTGTGGAGAACACAAAAAAGTGATGTGTGTAAGGTCACCCACCTGTTAGTAATAGAGCCAGGACCTGAAGATGGTCCTTGTACTTTCAGTGGCTCAATACTGCCCCCCAAAAGAAAGGGGAAAACAATTTTTTATGGAGGAGAAATTTAGTAATTGAACATGTGTACAGATGAGATACACCAACCTTTCTCATAGGACAGTGTTTAAGGATAAGGCATTAATGAGCTGGATTTAGAAAACAAATAGAATGGCACTCACCTCCATGCCACCACTGGGGATCTCTCTCAGCAGGGGAGGCCAAAGAATGGCTGGAAGGAGAACATCTCAGAGACTTGGGCATGAAAAAATTCCCTACCGTCTCATCTCACCCTTACCCTGGAGGATTTTTGGAGAATGCTGGGTGGAGGTCCTTTCCCTGGGAACATGGAGTGCAGGCAGTCAAGCCCGGGTAGCAGATGCCTGGGTTCCACTCTTCCAGTGCTTACCACAGTCTGCCTTGTCTTGTAGTTATTTACTCACATTATTTGTCTCTTTTGCTTGAGAGCAGGAGCCTTCTCATGCTCATCTTTGTATTCCCCACAAAGCCCAACTTAGGGCCTTTGGTTCATTCAGTGTAATTTAATGGGTGCGTGTGCCTGTGTGCGTTTTTTGTTTCAAGCTTGCTCAATGATGTTGGATTTTATAGGACTGACTTGTAAAAGTGGTATCAATTCATTTTCTTAGAGAGATATGAGATCTGAGTGATGAGTCCAGTCTCCTCAATTTGCAGATGAGAAAATTCCTCAGAGTGGTGATGTGGTTCACTGTGGCCCAGCACGTAGCCAGACAGGCAGGATCCTGAACTCAAATTCAAGATGTGTGCCTTCTTATCTCCAGTGCTTTTATATCCTTGCCCACCCACCTCTTTAGGTCTTCAGTATACTCATCTGGATATAATTTCATATCCTTGTAATACTGTGGAGCCTGACTTCCTCACTACCATATTCCTTAGGGAAAACAAGATTTACTTTGCTACTCTAATAACAGTTGCCTAATAATATTCTAAACATTATTAAGGCTGTTCTCAAGCAGATGCAGGTGGGAATTTATCTGTGATGAACACAATTTAATTTCAATATGCAATTAGGTGTGCTGTTGGTTTATTTGCATAGGAATAGCAGTCCTACCAGGTTTTGCATTTGTGATGGACTTGCTGCCTATCAGACAGAAGAATGCTGCAGCATCATTTTTTTCACTGTTGTTGGGAGGTGGAAATGCAGTTTGCATTATAAAAAGTGCGAGTGTGCTTGATGCTTGACCTGTGATTCAGAGAAGGCATTCTTTTTTCTCCAGGCTTTATTCAGTGTGCTTACATAGTTTTGGGGGGTGCATTGTATGGAATTTTGTATCTAATGTGTGTATTTCCTCCCTTCAGAGCACTGTTATTGGGCCTGGCTTGTAATCATAGCTTGAAGGGGGTTTCTCTTGATCTCAGCAACTGCGAGGTAAGAATACCTTTAGACTGTGCACTGGAATAGATAGATAATAGCCTCAAAATCGCTTTGTCTTCTTCCTGGAGAAAGTGTGATACTATGATTCCACAGGGTATAAATGAAGCATAAAAATGTACATTATATAAGTTTCTGATGTTCCGTATTTTGTGGGTTTTATCTACAAACAGCAACCGAACATCATTCAGAAAGCATTCAAGTGTGTTTTTAATGACTTGCTTTTTTTCTGTTCTTGGTGTTTGTTGCCTAAGTATTTTATGCTGACGCCTTGAGATGGAAAGTCATAAACTAGCTTTACCATCATGCAAATGTAACATCCAGCCTTCATTGCCTGGGACAAATGTTATGACCTAACTTGGATTTGTAAAGTGTTGAAGAGAATGTCTGTCTTGTCATTAGTTTTACTCTTTAGTATCTCGATTTAAAACAGGAAAATTAAAATGCATTTCGAAATTACAGCAATTCCAAACACTTCCTATCAAAGAGCCCATAGAATGAAAGCCTCTCATTTTGAAGGGTGCCTAAACTTTTACTATTTTAAAACAGTTAGTTAGTGTGGGGATTAGTAAGAAAATCCCCAGGTGCAAACCACTCAGCCTATTCAGAGCCTGACTTTACCCCCATGTCAGACTCTATCACTTCTCAGGAGTGGAGATGGGAGTGTCCGCATTCCTATACCCGGGCCTCTCTGTCCACTGTTCTCACCTCCAAGAACACTCCTACTATATTCCTCTTCCTCCCCAAGGCTTCCCTTTCTTTGAGAATCTAGCTCAAGTTCAACCTCCTGCAAACATGCATCAAACTCCTAGGCTGTGCAATCCTGGATGAATTGGTTGATGGTGCTAAATCTGCATTTCTTGCTTGCAAAATGGAGAGAATTTTAGTACCTCAGTGGGTTGTGATGAGGTTTAAAGGAGCTCTTTGAAAAGTGCTTCTTTGGAGTATGTGGTACACATAAAGGTTGTTTATACTTGTTTTCTTGTCTGTCACTCTGTCTGCTGAATTTCTCCCCTGACTGCTTCAGCCCTTTGTGATCTTGTTCTTTGCTAGTTGGCTAGCACTTGATGGTGACATGCATTTTGACAGTGGACCACATAGTACCTTGCACAGTTATTAAATTGGCTCCTGCATACTTGCCCAGCTCGGTTGTAACTTTCCGGAGGGCAGTATTTGTGTTGCACTTTGTTTTGTGTTTCCTTGAGCTCGTAACAAAATGCCAGGCACCAAGCCAATACTAAATATGGAAGATTAATGCTTTACCTCTCTGAAAATTCTGGAAACTGTACAAGTCTGAAATTGTACCATATAAGTTTTTAGTGTAGGATTTTTTTCATTAATTTCAAGCTGGGGTGAAACCAACTTTGTAATTTACTTGTCTTGTTTTGAAAAAAGAAAAGTAAAAAAAAAAAAAAGAACAACAAAAAGCAAACAAAAAATTTCTAAAAAACCTTGCATTGTGGAATTTTCATGTGCAAATCAATGATCTTTCATTTATAAAGACAGACTATATATAAAGTAGAAACCAACTCTGGTAATATGAATTAATCATTTGTTTACCAGAACTTTACTTAGGGACATGCCAATAATGAATTTTTTTTTTTTTTTTTTTATCGAGGGAGGAGATGGAGGCAGATGGGAAGGGTTATTCTATCAAAAAAAGCAAATTGGTATCAACTTTATTGCTCTATCAGATCAAACTACTGAATTAGCAGTGACCCATAATGTGGTTATATTATTCTGATTAAATGTCATGACTGCTACCAATCCAGTGTCTTTCATTTAATTCTTTGAGACAGCTAGAACGGGCATAAGTGATCATCTGGTTACCATACTTGTAGATGAGGAAACTGAGGTTTAAAGAAGCTGAAAAAATCCAGTTCACTAATGGCAGAACCATAACAGAAATACATTGTCCTGATGCCTGTTGTTAATAGTAATACCAATAGTGGCAATTATTAGAATGTTAAATATGATTAGAAATTTCCTTCTCAAATAAGTTGATGGGGTCATATGCCCAAAGAACACTGTGTTATATTGCTGTACACCTTGTTCTTAAACTTCTTTGTGATCTGTTGGGAATAACTTTCAAAGACAGTTATATTAGGTGAACCATATAAAAATTGACATTTTTGTAGGTCAAAATTGCAGATTATCAGCAATTTCATAAGGTTCAACTTAATTGCTAGTAGTCTAATTTTTTTATATGTATATTTTTTATTAGGGCAGGAATCTAGATCAAATGATTAATCTCTGATAATGGGATTAATAATGGTAATGCCAACTCTATTTTGGCTTTTTATTTATGGATTATATGATAAATTGATACTGCTGAGATGGGGAAGCCTTAAATGTATGTTAGTACCAGGTTCTTCTACCATTATATAGCTTGAATCCCAGTACTGGTGACCACATTTGTAAAGTCACACATTATATTACTGCTTATAAAATTGGTGAAACACTAAAATTATTTTTCTACACTATTTTATACTGTTTTGTCACATTTTGTTTCTTAGGGCTAGATGTCCAAATTTAACTAGATTTCAGTTTGCTCCTCTTCATGATGTAGTAGACCACCCCTCAAAGGTGTTTGGAGTTCAATATCATTCATATTAGAATGCTTGGCACTTTGAGTATTAACTGTTAGTCTTTAATCATCTGTATTTGGTACTTTGGAGTTTGTGTAATGCTCTCAGAAAGAAGCTTTCACTAACTTGGCAATTTAAAATCATGCATACGTGTATTTCCTGTTTGTGTGTTTTTTATTTAGTCACAGTAGACACAACCCACTTCACTCTTAGCATACCTGTCAAAATCATGGAAGAATTTAGCGCTTAACTTTCTCTGATGCTCATGTAAATCTAATCTTAAAATCCAAAAGGTGGTGAGGAATGGGATTTCTCCTTGACACCATCATCTTGAGAGGTCACTTCCACAGGGATGACTGATTCACGATGAGGGCTGACAGACCTGGGATGAGTCAAATGTCTGCAGCACAGTGCTGGACAGTGTTGGACAGCTGTTGTCCTGCAGTTTTTGATGTGGGCACCTTCAGAGTTTGGTGCCTCTTACAGGTGCCCCTAATAACACAGTCTACCCAACCCATGAAAAAGAACGATTGTGGAATACCTTGAAGTCTTTTTATATTTATAAAGAAATAATTAACTTTAATATAAAGCATCTATATAGAATTTTGGATCCAGATTCACTTCATTTCTCAGTAAGGAAAAAAATCAGGTTTGTAGGGGTGTCATAGAAGGTAAAAAGATCACCATCTAAGATGGTAATTGAGTTTATGGGGAGGAGAGAGGAAAGTAACCTTGAAAGTAGAGATTGAAGGGCCTAAATAGGGAAGCGTGCAATAAATTTAGTTGGGCAAATTATTTTTGTTTTTACCATATGCTGGTTCCATTACTGTTCGTTCTCACCTTTCCTGGTGAGCTGGCTGGTAGTTCTCAGAGTATTTCTGTATTCCTCTCAAAGAGGCATTTCACACTCATTAATTGGAATGAGAGAGGAGATTTACGCTTTATGCTGTTAAAAAAAAAAAAAAAAAAGGAACATGCAGGTATTTATAAATTATGAAGTTGCTTTCCTACAATACAAACATTGTTGTTGTTGTTATTTGGGGAATTAAATCCCAAAATTTGGTCTGTATTCTTTTGGATCTGTGAAGGAAAATGTGGTAAATACTGAAATTTATGTTGCATTTATAGAATGTAAGTATAACTTCTATACTTACACAGAAAACATCTGTGTCCCTTAAGGTGTTTCACATCGATTATGTTATCACTTCATTTTCTTTCCCTTGGTCTTTTAGTTCTGAATCTCCTTTGTATAAGAAAATGACTCAAAGTATTTATGGGAGGCAAAAGGGTATCACAGCAAAGGGTGGGCACTTTTGAATCAAAAAGGCCCCTTTGAAACTTGGCTTAATTACATGGCTTTTCAGGTGACTTACCTTCTTGCAGCCTGTTTCTCACCTGGCCATGGGGATGATAACAGTTTTGGGGAATAGAATTTGGCACAGTGCCACAAGGCCAGGCCCAGCATGTGTGAGCCATTATCTGGGGAGAAGGGGCTACTGTGGAGCAGCTTTATTTTCAGTGTCAGCATTTGCAGCATAGGTCTGTATTACCTTTCTAAATTTTTATTTAGAAGCTTTGTAAGTATTCTATCTTGACCAAAACTTGTTTTGGAATTGCCTTCAATGCTATTTGATATCTCTCAAGAAGAATTAGTCTCATCAACTTATAGTCACACCTGTTTTTTTGACAAAACACTATTACCCTCCATGGCCAAATTTGCCTCTGCATGGCCTGTGGCTGATCCTAATTCACTCTCAAAGGGTAAGGATTAAGCATCATTACAGGTGTTCAAAGGAATGTGTGTTCCATTGTCCTCAAGGTTAGTTCCAAAAAAAAGAGTTTCAAAACTGTTTTACGTGCTCATAGTGACGTTGGTTGGTAGTCACGTGTATTCTCCCCATGTGCTCATCTACCTGGAAGGAAGCAATGGATCTATGCATTCTGGTCTGTTTTAGAAAATCTTATTACTTCATTGTCATACCTTGAGAGAAGAATTGGTAAATGCTGGCACTGAATTCTTCAAGCTTAGTCTCCTTCCAAATGAGAGAGAAAAATCTCTGATACTTCAGAGAAGATGCAAAGGCTAACTACAGCTGAGGATTAGTTGCAGGTGTGGCTATGGGAGTTAGTTCCTTTAAGGGGAAACATTTCTGTAGATTATCCCATGATTCATTACGTTTGATGATGAGTAGAAAAAGAACACCAAATATTAAAACTTGGAATGAGCAGGACATTGCAGCAAGTGAATAGAAGCTATCAAGGCAATTCCATTCAATTTGATAGTCATTCAACCAGCCTGGAGGTGAGGGTCGTTGTTGTACCTCTCACCTGTTACTTTCCTATCAGGCCAGGTATGGAATGCACAACTGCGCATGGTTTATGTGTCAGGATTTACATATGAAGCAACTATTTGCACTTTGAAAATGGCTGTATTTACCTATGTCTTTTTTAGGTGCTAGATTGCCATTTGGCATCAAACCCTACTAACAGTTGGACATTTTGAACTGGATGTTGTCTAATTGTTCTCTCCTTGGAGAAACCCACACTATTCAGTTTTATGTGTGAAAATTTTCCAGGATAAAAATTAAAATTGGAACTCCTTTTAGAAGAAAAGTAGATAATTTGGGGATTATTTTATTTTTAATTTCATTTTTGTTTTTAATTTTTTTGGGGGGGGGGGGATAGGTAGCTGGCCAATACAGGGATCTGAACCCTTCACCTTGGTGTTAGAACAACTCTTGCGCTAACTGACTTAATGGCCAGCCCTAATTTCATTCTTTTTGCTGCATCCTTTTAAATCAGATTTAAATGATCTTGAGGAAGGAAAATAAATTATTAAAAGTTCTCTCTAGATCTTAGTTTTCTTTGCTTCCCTTGTCCCCATTATAGATACTTGAGTATTAGATATAACTTTTCACTTAGAACTATGAGTAACATCTGAAATGTTCCACCTTCCTTGAGTGAGAGAAAACAACTCTCTTGAAAGAAATGTGATTTTATTTTTAACATTTCAAAATGTGTTCAGTGGTTCAGTCACATTCACTTCTCTTTGATCTTGCTTTCTTTTAGATAATGCTAGTGTGTGGGATCCAAATGAGTGTAATTTAAAAACCAGTTTTACACGCACACATGCAGACACAGCCTCTAATTATGTAAATTCATTTAAAAGGATTTTCATTTACAGTAATGGAAAAGCTTTTACTGTTTTGGGAAACCTTTACCTTTTGGGGAATTTTAGGCATCTAATAACCTGCGAATTCAATTGAATGTTCTCGGTAACTGAAGATCAGTTATTTTCTTATTTAAACTTTTTATTTTTGTTTTGGGACAAAATTTTGGTTAGAAGTATTTTTTTTGACTTTGCTTTTCTACATTATGTGCTGATAGATTTCAGCTTCTTTATTCTTGTTCTTCTTACTGCTGATAACAACTTTTGCTTTTTTCTCCTTTGGCTTTCCTTAGCTTGGCCATTGTGTAAGTACTTTATGAATCAATAAATTAGGATATATTTGAATTTTTTTAAGCATTGAAAAATGATTTATGTGTATATATTACAAATATTATCAGTAAAGAGTTCATAATATAAGCCGAATTGAACACTTAAATGCTGAACTTAAATGTTAGTTGTATTTTTTACTTCTATAAATGGGCTATTTTTACTGTACAGTAATAGGACATAGAGATTTTCTTGCAGAAATTTTATTTCTCAACAGAGAAATCACTATTAGCAAATATGCCATTGTAAAGACTTATGCACTTATGTTTATCTTTTTTCATGCTCTGAAAACCAAATTATGTTTCTTTGAAGTGTTTGCTTAAATGAGTTTTTGCTTTACCTTGATGTAGTCTACATATACATTTACTTCTTCAAGTACTAATAAGTTGTGATCTGGAACACTGTGCTTCTCAAAACTATATTTGATGAAAACCCTTTTTTTTGGTTTCTTTGTAATTTCCAATCTATTAAAACCAATACCTTTATAGAATATAATAATAATAAATTACTAGAAAGATTTAGAAAGACATTAAAATATGTAATCCAATTTTTATTAATAGATGCAATAAGCCTATAATTGTTACTACTAAGATTTCTAAAATATTTATACTAAATTTCTGTGCTGATTCTTCTCAGACCAGTAACAAACTGTTTGCAGATGGGCCTGTCTGTGGACCACACTTTGAGTAGCAGGGTGCTGAGGAAGGGCTGGGGAGGGCACTTGGGTAGGCTGGAGAGCTCCTGAGCCAACAACTACCTCCTGACAGCAGCTCACGCATTTGGGTTAGAAGCTCTTCAGCTGTGGAAATTGGTCTCGGTTTCCCTGAATATGTAGAAGAGTCTCTTTGAGACATCTACCTCGGTCTGACACTCCCCTTCCAAGCTCACCCTAGTTACCTCACTCAGAGCAATCTACTGTCACCTTAGAAAGTAGGAACAGCCAAATTTAAACACACGAACTGAAATACTCCTGAATAAAGAGCAATCCCAAAAATCTTTGCAAAGAGGCCAGAGAATTTGGCAGATTTTGGTCCAAGGCACCGTAAAAATATTGAATCAGCAATAGTGAAATGGGAATTTTTAAAATTCTTACATGAAAACTTGAACAAGTAGAAAATAGCACTTTGTATTATAAATTTGGTATAAAAATTGATATAAATTTTAATTTTCCTACATGAATAAAGGACCTGCCATGTTGCTTGGTACACAGTAGGTTCCCAATAAATAATAGTTTCTTTTCCTTCATTAGACAGTAAGTTTACTTACTTACAAAAGTTTATTTACTTACAAAAGGGCCATAGCTTGCATACCATTGCATCTTTACACAGAGTAGGACCTCAACAAATATTTGCCAAATGGAAAACAAAAAGACATTGTGACCTGTAAAATATGCTTTGGTTTCATAGGAAAATGTGAAAAGTATTGGGTTTTTCAGGTTGTCTTTCCCTTTGAAATAAATTAGGAAATGAGATGAGAATGATTCCCTCTTAGTTTTGCCTTAAGCCAACCATTATAATAATATTTTTGATTAACCCAACATGTTTTTATTCTATGGCTCAAAGAGTTTGTACAAATTATTTTGTAATCATTTTTAATTATCAAGTATCTACTTTATAGTCATGAGACCTCACTCCCATTTTTATACAACAGTTAGGGATGGATCCTTTCTGAAGTGGTTGACATTCAAAGTAAGTCACTGTTGTCTTTGGTGGTTTTGCTGTTACTTGGGTAGAGTTTATATCTTGAAGTCAAAAATAATCAAATCAAATGAAACAGTAACTTTCTTATGTGTAAAAGGGATTTGTTAGAAGAAAGTTCTTGTGGCTTGACATCCACTGTCTTGCTAGTGGCAGACCTGGGTGGTCTCCATCTTCTTTCTCTGTTTCTTTTTCTAATGATTTTAGGATTTAGTGTTGGGTCATATGGTATAGGAAAAAGCAACAATGACTAGTGACGGCTCTTTAATATTGATAATAGCTTTCTTGCTGATAGGCTTTGACTTTTCCTTTGGTACTAAGTTTATTTTAGGACTATTTCTTGGTTATACCACTAGTAAGGCGAAGACTTTACCTTATGTTTGGTTTGTGTTTCTCTAGCTGAGATCAGGAGGTGCTCAAGTATTAGAAGGCTGCATTGCTGAGATCCACAACATCACCAGTTTAGACATCTCTGACAATGGTAAGTCAGAAATCAGAAAGGAAACTGAAATATTATTTGAAGCAAGTTAGTAAATGGGAAATAATCTTCCAGCTAATCTAGACAATACCTTAATAAAAATATTTCATTTCTTGACTGATAAGGCTTTTTAATTTAACAATAAAGTTCATTCTGGAATGAATCTCTGCCAAAGTCTTACTAAGTTGATTCCTTCGTCAAATATTACAATGTCTGTGCAGTAAAACATCTCAGTTAAAAAAAAAATCCATGCATTGATAAAGGCCTGAGCCCAACCTTTTGCATTCTTGGTGATAATAAAATAGAAGCTTATTTTATTAGCTTCATTTCTGGTGACTGTAGTAGCATGTTAGTATGAACCTGTTAAATTTACATAGACAAATTTAACTCCAGTTACCTACCAGTGAATAGTATGTGGGAATCTGTCCCAAAATGATAGGAGAGATGAAACTTTCTGCCATCTATTCCCAATTTCTGCTGACTTTGTTTAGCGACTGATTGAATAGGAGATTTAGATAAGTCTTTGTAGAGAATGAGTTTATCCCTGTGAAATAATAGGACATGAAAAGAGAGCAAAGAGTTCCTTTGAAAATAAAACATTAAAAATCCCAGGGCCCTCGGAGTGGTACAGGAAGTCAGCCAACTGCCTGTCACCTTTGCTTAATTCTGTTCTAGCTGAGAATTCATTTATACACATGTGTTTTGATTCTCTACTTATTCTGATTCTTTCCAGGTTTAGAATCTGACCTATCTACCTTAATAGTGTGGCTCAGTAAAAACAGATCAATACAACACCTGGCGTTAGGCAAAAATTTTAATAATATGAAATCCAAGTAAGAGTTTTGAATTTTTTTATATGACAATGATGAAAATAACCAGCCTCCTGAAAGCTCTTGATTTGATTCCACTGTCCGCATCTTTAAAATCTCTTTAGAAATCTGACACCTGTACTGGACAACTTAGTACAGATGATTCAAGACGAAGAATCAGTGAGTATTTTTTTAAACACATTTGATTAGAATCTTCTGTTGCCATTCTTACTGATTATTTCTACTTGATTAATGCTTAAATACTTTCAGATAATTTTTATCTAGGTGTATGCACATTTTCTCTTATTTTTTTTTTAATGGAGTAAATGCTTATGCTTTAGTAGAGTTGTAGAATGCATTAAAAATGTACTTATGCTTTGCTTCATTCAACTCATCACCAATTAAAGAAAGATTGTAACTAATAGATTAGAAGAAGTATAAATTGACCTCCTGAGCCTATCTTTTAATGAACCTTACTGTTTCCTAACTTCAGCTAATAAACTAATCTGCAGTCATGAATTTTTACAATCTAGTTGACTTTATGACCTTATATAATGCTGAGAAACATCATATTGCTGATTTGAATTTCATCTAATAATTATGCGGAGTTGCAAGAGACTAAGGAAGTTTCCCCATGTCTTAAGTTGCTGCTTGAGCTCTGGTATCCTCCTTCTGTTTTTATCCCTTTTAGTTGCTTTTGACCAAGATTAAGGGTAGGGTAAAGAAATGTAATTTCAAATAGTATCCTATTTTGCGGCCCTTTAAAATGCATCAGGAAAAAGAAAAGGTATTTTACGGACAAAGTAAGAAGCACTCTACCACGAAGCCATGCAATTTAGAGCTGGTGTGTCACACCTTGTATTTTACTGATGCTCTTTCAGATTTTGTCCCTTTCCTCTCCAAGGTCTATTTGGTCACCAAACTCAGCTTTTACGGTTGCTAAAATCCAAATAAATTTGTATTCCTACTATGAAGAGTCACATTATTCATGTTTTGTTGTAGCTTTTTTGCAGGTCATGGGGGTAATTTCTTATTAATCATATGAGGTATGTCACATTTTGAAAAAGTATTATTTTCCCTTTTGAATTCATACCAGGTAACAGCAAATTCTATTACAGCTGTAAGCTAACTTTGCTGAGAAAGCTAAGGGGCCAAGCAGGATGGAGACTAACTTCCCTTGCTTGCCCTTTCCCACACATCTTCTAGGAGCTCTCAACTGGTGGGCAGCAGAAAATTCTGCTCTCATGCCTCTTCATTGTGTGGGTATAATTCCCAACCTGGGAGTAGAAAATGAAAATCATTATTATTTAATGAATTCAAGCACTCTGTCCTCATTTGCTAATAAATCCCTTGTTTTGTTACTCTTATGCTTGGTTATTAAAATTATGGGTATAACTAGAATGTAACTTACATTTTTCAGAATTTATGCTGTTTGTTTTACAAATTTAATTTGACTTTGCACCACTCTGCTTTATTTGGTTTTCTGATTTTCCAGTATTGGCCAAGTTTTAAAAGATTGGGGAAGCCAATATTGCAGAATCATGCCTCGTATTCATCCCTAAATATTTGTTCCTTAGCACATAATTTAGGAAAATTTATATTTTACAAAAGGTATACTTATTAAGTTCATGCTTTGCTTAATACACAAGGATCTTCAAACTGTTTCTATAATTTTGGAAGTCTCTTACTTAAAGATAATCTTGATAGTTAAAACATACGTAAAAACATATTTGCAGATGATAAAATTTGCTATGTAAATGTGAATATTCTCATTTTAAGTTTGAATAGTGTGTTGCTAATAATGCTGTACAATGAAATACTTTTTATATTTATGTCATTGAAAAATAGATGGCTTTTTCAGAAAGCAATTTTCTGAAAAGAAATTCTTCTGATTTTTTCCTAATTCTGAGTCAGTGATGTGCAAAACAATTTAAAATGAGTAGGAGTTGAGTATTGTGACTACAAAAATTCTCACCAATAACTGGTATGATTGGGTTTATTTTTTGTTTTATTTAAGAGTTTTGCATATATAAAAGTAATCTTTTTGCTTTTTACATTCTGACCTTGTGTTATAGAGCCCATGGGATGCTTTATTGCCCAGTATTGCACATTCTGTTCTGTTGGAAAACCTATATGCCCGTGGGCTCAATTGTCACCTGCAGCTATAGACAGTGGTTTTCAGGCTGCTGCACCCAGAGTGGTGAGACGGTAACATTGAGGGACCACGATGACAGGGAATCTTGTTCTGAAGTATTACATATAAACCATGTTGTACCCAGTAAAACAGAATGTGTTTCTCCTGAGAGTGCCCATGTCCAGGAGACAGGTTCTCAGATTAAGCATGTTCAGCTATGAAAAGAAATAGTAAGATTTCAAATAGTAATGCTACATGGAAGTGCAATAAATCAAGAAGGAATGACCTTATAAATATGCATGTAATCCAGGCTGTTCTGTTCGCATTAATGACTCTGCCTATTATTTTTAAGTGTTAACTGAGATGTGTTAGAATTTGAGGATAGCACTGGAATTGGTGCTTGCTAGTTTGGAGAGTTGGAAGTTTTTCAGTATTAGGAAGAAGCCATACACATTATTTTTGTATTAGTTAAATAGAGTTTATTGAAATGATGAGAGATGTGATTATAACTTTTTATTAAAGCAATATTGCATTTGTTTTTGTTTAAAACATTAAGTTTCCTGAGTCTGAAGCATTTTTAGTATTTTCCCCCATTTACCTGAATGTAGGATGTTAAGAAAGTTGAAGCAACATCACTAAACCTACCTGAGTCTAAACATACGCAAGCTTTTTGACTAAGATTTTAGTGGCCTAATACTTATCAAGCCATTTAACTTTTATAAATTTGATTCTGATTAATATGATATTACGTTTTGATTTTACCTTAGATGTAGTAAGTGTGGAAAACACGGTCAAATTTGGACAATAAATATACATTAGTCACTTGGTACTAACCAAACATATAATGATGCTTTATTGATATCTGAGTCTTGAAACCATCAACACCCTCATCCTGTCTCCTGCAGCCCTTTGGTAGACAAACCTCTTTCAGGTATTGCTTTGGAAGTCAGCCTTCAGTGGTTGAGCACACACAGATACACCCCAGGCTGTGTGTCGGGGGCCATCATGTAGACACCCAGGAACTTGGAACCTGGTGTGTCCCCCTTCCATGTAATGTTGGAGTTGCATATGGAATTAGCATATAGAATTTAGTGTGGCTAGGCCAATATAGACTGCCTCAAGCAACCCAGAAGACCTCCACACCCCTTAGGGAGGACTGAATTCTGACTTTTGGAGCTACATTGGTTCATTGTGGTTAACCTAGAATTCTCACCCACTGCATTAATTCAGTTGTGGCTTAAATCAAGGATTGCAAACTCAAATGCTCACAGGGCTAGAAAAGCAACATACACAAGTAAAGTGAGTTGGGTGTAAGTAGGAAGCTCTATTAATTTTTTTTGTCAGAGTCTATGCAGGCCAAACAAAACTTTCTTCCAGGCCAAATAGCTTTCAGTCTCTGGCTTAAATAGACAATGAGTGGGCTGGTTTGAGTTTGCCATACAGTTTATGATAAAATAAAAAAGTCACACAATTTGACTTTTTAAATTTTCATTCTAGATGTACCTTCTGATTGATACTTAAGATGAAGTTAAGGGGTGGTGATTAAAAAGATCTAGGATAAGCTGATAGGGGCAATATGGTATAGTGGGTAACAGCATGAAATCTGGGACCATACCATTCAAACTGGATTTGAATCCCAGTTAAGCTACTTTCTAACTGAGTGACCTTGGTTGAGTCACTTAACCTTTCTGTTTCCGGCTTGGAAAATGGGGATAGCAATAGCACCTAAGTATTGGTTTACTGGGAAGACGAGGTGAATTAGTACATGTAAAAAGCTTAAATAGTGGTTAAACATAGTAATTGTTCAATCATTGTCAGCTGTGATTAATCTTGGCTGGTTTTTATTTTGCATTTGTCCTTGCTTAGTATTTTAAGGTGTCATTTCACCTTGTATAAAAATACAGTGGGTAAAAAGGGACAGTGTAACTATATTGAAGCTGAGAAATTTTTGTGTCTTTATTTATCTCATCCTATTCTTCACTTAAACAGAGCTGGCATCTGTCACCCTACATATCTTTCCATGGCTTCCCTTAGAGCAGAAGCAGCAGGTATTCGGCATTAAAACACATTTCTCCAAGTTTGACTCCAAACGTCCATTTTATGCCAGAACTTTCAGGTTCCAATCATCAGTGTCTTTTAGGCACCAGTTGCAAAACCAAACCCAGCGCTATAGGCACATCCCCTGTGATTCTCCACGAAATGGGTGGTAGAGAGTGGCTGCTGCTTTGATGAGGCTGTTGAGTGCTGTGTGTATTTTCCCCACAGCCTCTGCAGTCCTTGTCCCTGGCCGACTCCAAACTCAAGACCGAGGTCACCATCATCATCAATGCCCTGGGAAGCAACACCTCCCTGACCAAAGTGGACATCAGTGGGAACGGAATGGGGGACATGGGAGCAAAGATGCTGGCCAAAGCGCTGCAGATCAACACCAAGCTCAGGTAGGCAGCCCCACCCTCGCCCTGAGGAGAGGGTGCTCCTCATGAGGAAGGCCTGGCGAAGATTCTGAACGGCAGGCGTTAGAGAGCTGGCTGTGTCCAAGGGCAGCCTGGGCTTCCCATGGGGCCAGCTGGGAAGAAGAGGTGACCATATCAAGTCTTTTGTCAGGATACTGGGGAGGGTGTTCCCCAATTTAGATATAGCTGTTCCTTCAAACTGTTGTCTTAAAAGTGTTTCCAAAGGTCGCAGTTTCCTGTTTCACTTCGGTGTTGACAGCTGACCGATGTGTGGGTAAAGGCAGTGAGAAGCAAGGAGGGTCTTGCAGGCAGCACTAAGTGAGCAGATCTGGGCAGTGTGAAGAAATGACACAAGGGGCTTTCCTGTCTTTGGCTGTGAACCCAAGGTCTTCTCTCCTCCACTCCCTCCATCCCTGCCAATATAAAGACTTCAAACACAGGGACACGGAGGTCTGCTAGTTCAAAGGCAAAGTCACGTTGGGTGCTAGCTGTCCTGTTTAGCAGTTTTCGTCTGTAGTGTGTCCCAAACACTGCTTTTCTTAGGGCTGGCTAGCTGTGTGGTCACCCTGTTGCCACCTGTCATCTAGAGAGCTCGGGGTTGCTTCCCAGTCCAGCAGTCTGGTGAATGAAGAGTTAATGCACATTGTTCCTCAAGGGCACTTGCCCAATGTTTTCCTTACTCTTTGGCATGAGACGGAGTCTGAACCTTCTGTCTAAACTGAAGCCAAAAGCCGATAACTGCAGCAGTTTCTTTGAAGGTCACTATGTATGTAAAAAAGGTCATAGAGATTAGGAAGGGAAAGCAATGAATGTGGTGAGGCTGGAATCATCCAGACAAATAACTATTCTATGTGTCAGGGTGAACTGACAATCCTAAAATACCTCTGAAGTGTATACATTCTGAAGGTAAAATAATACTTTTCTTCCAGAATAGATTTTGTTTAAAAAGTAAACAACTTCCTATTTATAGTAACTGAGGTTCTGCCAGCAGAGCAGTGAAATTCCTAAAATCGCTAATCACACGTCAGAGAACTGAAAATATCAGGAAATATGACAGATTCTGTCTCGTTTTTGAGAATGAAAAAAGTTTCCGAGCCTGAAATTCTTTTTGTTGAGCATGGGGCTGTATAGTATCTTTTGTAAATAGCTTCAGCCTCAGACATGAATTCAAGAATACTACTGGGAGAATATTAGAGAAATCAAGTTTTTGAGTTTTCTGGCTAGTAAAACTAGGTTACGTGATGGCCATATAATGTATGTGCTATTGCTTTTCAGTACGGTTTTCCCACACTACCCAAGCAGTAAATGTGTTTAATAATATAATGTTGGGGGAAATGCTCATCCTTGCTTTGTTTGAAGTGAAGGTGAATATTATTTCTTGCTCACATAATACCATTGTAAAAGCTTGACAGTGTTGCCTACAAGAGATTTATATTCAACGGGAGAATGATTTCCTCCATTCCAAAGTGTCTTGATCATTTATATGGTTTGGTTTTCAAACAGGACTGTAATATGGGACAAGAATAACATCACAGCACAAGGCTTTCAAGATATAGCTGTTGCTATGGAAAAGTAAGTTTTAATTAGGATTCTTTCTGGAAAAGGACAAACACACAGTGTCTCTGTCTTCTGTGGGGTAATAGAATCAGCAGTAGATTGGGGATCCGAAGATCTGGGTCTGAGTTTAGTCTGCTGATAACCAGCCAAGGGACCTTGGAAGACATAACCTTTCTCCTGGTGGGAGTTCCCTCGTGTTTGAGATGAGGGCAGAGATGCCTGTTCTGCCAAAGACACCTCATGGTTGTGAGGATTAATGACATCACAGGGCAGGGGCCACATGATGGTCGCCTTGTTTCGTCCCCCTTTTGTGGTTTTACTATCTTTTCCCACTGGGTCTTGCTCTTTTGCCCATTGTGACAACTTTGAATCCAGAGGTGAGAAGAAAGTTGAGATCGAGAAAATAAAGGTAAAATCAATGAATGGTAAGCCCAGGGCTAACTTGTCTCATGATTGTAAAAGGCTTTCCTTACTGCCTCAGTAACTAAAGCCTGCAATTATCGTTTCTTGTCAAATTTACTTTCCCAATAAACTCAATGAGAAAATAATAATAGTAGACATGGCTGAAAAGGATACTAGCTATCTTTTTTTCTGGGCTTTTCAGTCCTCGTAAAGGCAGAAATGGTCAAAGCAGATTTATAACATTAAAAACAAGAGGCTATAAAATATGGATGGAATATAAGGGACCAATAAGAGCAGCATAGAAGCCATTTCCCTGGGAAGGAGGAGGAAACGGTCATGGTTTTGTGTTTTCCCAGATTTCCTTCTATTTGTGAGGCCTCCTAGGAAGAGCTCCCATGCCCAATATGGTGTTGTGGATACAATCGTAGACCAGGAATTGGGAACCCTCCATTCAGTCTCCAGTTCTGTCACCAACAAGCCTGTGATCTTTATCAAAGCATTTTAAGTCTCTGAACGCTCATTTTCATAAAGCAAGAGGATTAAAATAAATAGTCTCTAAGTTTTCCAATTCTAAATTGTAGCTCTCCTTTAGCCAAGAGATCAAAGTTGCTGCCCCTGCAAGTTCACAAAGACTCAGTCCCTTGGCCCTTTATCTGTACTGACCCCAGGCCATCACTAAATATGAGTAAGCTGCTTACACCATCCAGCCACCATGCCCACCTCTCCCAAGGCCTTCCGTGACTTCAGAACAACCTGTGATTACTCCGATTGCACCACAAAAACCTCAATGGGAACATTTATTTACATATAGCTGCACGTGGGTGCTGACAGCACAGTTGCCATCCTGATGTGTTGTAGACTGCCAGCCCAGACTGGTGTTTGGGAGAAGCCAGGAGCATACACACTCAATTCTCAGCATTTCCAGATTGACAGTAGGATTCCCTGGATCTCAGTGTATTATCTCCGCTGTGCTCCAAGGTGCCAGTGCTTCAAAATCACATTTGGTTTATATAAACTCTCCTGGTCTGTGACATGATAAAAATTGGACGAGGGGAAGGAAAATCTTCAAGGCTGTAAAAAAGACATATTGTCTCTTAGTTTTGGTTGGCTGGCTCCCCTTAAAACAAACAAAAACAATTTTGATAAAACAAATCTAAGATAAAAATTAAAAAGTTATAGAAATAACGGCCTTCTCTGATTATTTTACATTAAGCCTCTCTATAAGCTGGATGAATGTATTTTCTATTAAATAATACTCATCTGGATTACTACTATTAAGATGATTGTTTTCTTTTTTTTTATTAGTGCCTTGTTTTAGGAATTAGTTGTTAATTTACTCTTCTACTAGATGTCATGTAAATATCCGTAAGAATCCCATATGAGTGCTGATTACTATTCAGAGGCTTGAAGCAAGGCAGCTGAATGCAATTCCAGTGCGCTAGGAGAATACCCCAGTTGCACCAAGTGACCCAAAAGGTCATTCTTCTTGAACACTATGTTGTAGAAATGAACAGGTGCATTTTGGGGTGGGAGAGAGAAAACGTCTCCAATGCTAGAATTTGTGATGGGGAGCAGGTGTTAACAGTCGGGTCTGGACAAGCAGAAATTTGTAGAGGGTCAGGATCAAATGTGGTGGCCCAGATTCAGAGTTCTGAGTGTTTTCCTCACACAAAAATGTCTCATGCCTGCACTCTGGTGTCTAATCATCTGGCCAGTGGCAATGAGGTAATTTGTGAACATAGCACTCCACCTGGCTTCCTTTGGTTTTTAGAGGCTGTTGGACTTGGGTTGATCTTGAATGCAAACTGAAAGGGCTGCAGAGGTCAGAGTGTTTAGCCAGGGAGGAAACCCTTCCCCAGCAGCTTTTCTGAAGACAGTCCCTTGTCATGGGCTTATTTATTTAAAGGATCCCAGAGACTGAACAGACTGTTTTTGTGGATGCTAATGGCCTTGCTTTACAAGTAAATGTTTTATTTTTATTTTTGTTTTTTGCCCCTTCCAGTTTGGGTTGGCTGTCACACATAATCATTGTGGTGACCCAGCTACATTCACATCTAAAAACCACATAGCAAATTGATGCTGGAGTTTTTCCCTAGGCTTTCTCTGAGTGCATCTTTCCAGTCCCAGTATGAAAAGTCTGTCCTTGATGTAATTTTGAAACTGAAAACAAAACAACAAAGGCACATTCCTCAAAGCTTGTGTTAGTTTTGTAAGACCGTCTGAATTAACCAGGTTGCTCATGGTGCCACCCGTGTGGATGTTAAAGAAGGCCGATCTGCGGTCTAGTGGTCTAAGATGGTCTGGTGATTTAGAATTTTCTGAGCTACTCTTGCAACTATCATTTTGGATTTTTTTTTTTTTTAAAAAAAGAGTGCTGAAGTAAAGTAATAGGAAGTTACTTTTAAATGATTATATTATTTTCTCCTTATTCTAGGAACTACACGTTGAGGTTTATGCCAATTCCTATGTATGATGCCTCTCAAGCCCTAAAAACAAACCCTGAAAAAACAGAAGAGGCTCTGCAAAAGGTATTGAAAAATGAATAGCTTAGTTACCATAAATTCAAGTTTAAATTGTGTTAAAAATGATTCTCAACATATGAACAATACTTTGTTATTTTACAAGCTTTTTTCCCCACATTATCTCATATTCTCACAATTACAATTCGTATAATGCATGACTGGGGAGGAATAAAATAAGGAAGACTAAAACTTGTCATGGAATTTAAGTGGAGTAAAATAATGTTCTTATAACCTTAACATGCCAGAGCTTAAGCACAGGTAACTTCCTGCTTGTTCTTTGACGAATGTGTGGAATTGAATGTCACTTTGCACAACCTGCCTCCACTTTATCCTCAACAGATAGGACCTTGCCTCCATTCTTCATCAAGAAATTTAGGGTATTGTTGAGATCTCACTTCACCATCTTTGTCTATATATGTATCTAAATCCACACCCATATCTGCCTCCTTTCTGGCAAACTCAGAGGATGTCGGGAGACTCCTCCTTGAAAGCCCAGCCATCCATGGGTGGCCTTGCCCCCAGCATCTCTGCTCTGTGCTGGAAACATGCCCTGAGTCATTCCCTTGCTGTCCAGGCTCTTCATCCTTCTCTTTCTGTGGCTGCCTTTCTTTCCATTTTAGATATGCTCATGTATTCCCATCTGAAGAAGCCTATTCCACCCTTACTATGGTATTATTTGGAGCATCTTTGAAATCTTTCCTCCTCTTTTGTTCTCTCTCCTTGGTGTGGTACCACCCTCTATCCAGTCTCCCAAGCTTGCCTTTACATTTCCTTATCTCCCTTAACCAATCAGTCACCAAATTTACTGATTCTATTGCATGAGTCTCCTCATTAGCTCTCTCCCCTCTCTTCTGATTACAGATATCTTCCTTCAAGCCAATCACCTCTCACCAGGATTATTGCCATGTTTGCCTTCTCTTGTCAGTTTTCCATGTTGCAGTCAAAGTTAGCCATTATGTTTCATGGTAAATCTGAGCAGACTAAAAAACCTTTACTCCACCCTCCCTAATGGCTTTCAGGATAAATAGAGCCTGGTCTCCTTAACACAGCATGAAATTCTATCCAGGACCTGCCTCCTATTTGCCTCCTACTTCATCTCTTAACAGCTCTTGGTTTTACTCTACCTCAGGGAATTCATTAGAAAATGCATATTCTCAAGCCTCAGACACTAAGGTAGGACTTAGCAGTTTGTGTTTTCACACACTCTCCTGCTGATTGTAAGGTTTGTGAATCTCTGTTCTACTCTAAACGTGTCATGCTTCCTCTACTACCATGCATGTCTGTTGAGACTGAAATCAAGTGTCAGCTTATCCAGAAAGACTTCTCAGAGCCCCTTTCCTCTTCTCCATGGGTGGTCATCTCAGAATTTCCTGTGTGTCTCTGTCATTGGCCTTGTGACATTGTTTTAAGTTACCTGTCTCCATATTTTTTTCTCCTAATGGACTGTGAGCTCCTTGAAGGCAGAGCCTGTGTACTTTGTCACCATTTTTTTCCCAGCAGCTAGCAAAGTGCCTGGCATGATACTTCTTAGTCATTTGTGGAATAAAATAAATAACATTGGGGGTAGGGAAAGAGAAAGCTGTGATATGCAAAAGAAATTATCCAAGATGTAGATTCAGAAGATTTGACTTCAAATCAAACTCTTCTCATTGTTGTAACCTTCAATAAGTTATTTGATTTTTCTGAATTTTAGTTTTTTGAATCTATATAAGTAAGAAAAATAAAGCTATATGTCTTAGCTATATGTCTATTTTCTGTTGCTATAACTGAATACTAGAGATTGGGTAGTTTATAAAGAAAATTAGGTTCTGGAGGCTGGAAGTTCAAGATCAGGCGGGCACATCTGGTTGGCTTCTGATATGTTCCTCATGTTGTATCATAACACAGGGGAAGTCATCACAGGGCAAGAGGGACGTATGAGAGAGAGCCAAACTGGCTTTTATAACAGAACCACTCTAAGTAACTCACTCCTGTGATAAACCATTAATCTGTTAACCCATTGTCTTTGAATGGCTCTGCTCTCATGACCCAATCACCTCTTAAAGGCCTCACCTCTTAATACTGTTACATTGGGGATTAAGTTTCAATGTGAGTTTCGGAGAGGATGAGCATTCAAATAGCAGTACACAATAACTGTGTTTAGTTGACACTTAACAAATAGTTCTTACTAGGTGCCTGGCATTGTTTTAAATGCTTTACGTAAATTAATACATGTAACCTTTAAAATAAGCCCATGTGATAGGTTTTATTTTATCCCTATTTTACAGATAAGAAAAATGAAAGAGAGGGAGACTAAGTAATTTGCCTAAGGTGACCATGAGGATCCAGTGAGGTATTATATGTGAAATGAAGTTTACGAGAAGCAACATACAAATGTTAGATATTGTTGACCTAAAAGAAATTGAGGCCAAACATACAAAGCATAGGATATATTGAGCCAGTATGATGATTGCAACCAAGTAAACACATAGGTCAGTTTGCCCTGAGAAATGCACTCTAGAGAAGACCAGCAGAGCTTAGCATTTTATAATCACAAGAAAGGGGGCAAATCAAAGGAGAGAGAGAAGAAGACAGCCCCCTAATCATTACCTCAGTTTTTCTATTAGCTAGTACACATATAAAGATTTTAGATTGTTACTAGGTTACATTTTACATGCAGGAATCTAGGGTAGGGTTTACAAGAAGCATTTTAGATTAATTTTTCCTTTTTCTGGTGACTGTATGTCTGAAAACGGTTTTATGGTAATGTGCAGATGTGATTGCTGGCTTATCCCAGATTTCCCAAGGCAATATAATTTAGCTGACCTGGTCAGAGTAGATATTTTAGTTATCAATATCTTTATACTTTCTAAAAGGATATTAGTCACCTGGAACAAAAGGCTTATTCTAGAGAAACCACGTTTCTGCTTTCAGATTTAACACATAAAGAGCTTGGAAGTCATTGGTGAACAAACAGAAAGTCATTGGCTTTTCTTAGATTTATCAGAGAACTGAGGTCACAGGGCAAACTGTCACCCTGAAAATTGGAGAAACAGGCACAGATAGAGAACTACAGTGAATCATAGCCAAGGTGAGTTTACCAGGAGTGGGGGCTAGTGGAGTCAGTAACTCATAAGAACACTTAAATAATTGATAAATCACTGGAGGCTTAGTGTGGCTTAGCTTAAGAGCTGAAAACCTTTAGGGGTTCAGTCGTAGGGAGGCCCCAACACTTTCATGGGTTTTACTTCCTGAAGCTTCATCAGGTAAATCTTTACTTCAACAGTAGAGATTGAAGAAAAATGTCCTCATGTTTCTGGCAAGGGGAAGGGAGTAAGTAACCATTCTGAAATACACCCAGAGCATTCTGTTCTCTGTAGCAAAGGCCTACCAGCCAGAGAAACTACTTTACTTGAACTGTGTCTGACCTGAGGAAGGACAATTAGACCATCAAGCACCCTCTAGCCTTTCTGTCTTAAAAAGAGGAGGGGGACAAGAAGATTAGGAAACATTTCTGAAGGTCATATCTAGGAACCCAGGACCACTAAAAAAAATAAAATAAAACTAACTAAATTTAATCATAACATTATAGAATGCTCCCCATCCCTAACATCTTACTACCAGATCAAGTAAAATAACAGTGGATTACAACTGGGCAAGCTGCAGACACTACTTAAAAAAGAGTTTCTAGGAAAACCCCAAAATAACATGGGAGACAAAAACAAGGACACTAGAGGAAATGAAGCCTCTGGCACATACAGCTACAGCAGACATTAAACACAGCTTATCTGCTAGCCAGATTAACATAAAACCTCACACTAAAAGTCTGATTACCTTAGTTCTTTCCATCAGATACATCATTTCCAGCTTTCAACAAAAAATTACAAGGCATGTTAAAAGGCAAGAAAAAGCACAGTGTGAAAGAGACAAAGCAAGCATCAGAAGCAGACTCAGATATGACCCAGATTTTAGAATTATCAGGGAATTTAAAATAACTATAATAAATATGTTAAGGGCTCTAATGGAAAAAGCAGACAGCATGCAAGAACAGATGGGTAATGTAAGCAGAAAAATGAAAAATCTTAAGGAAAAGTTAAAAGGAAATGCTAGAGATCAAGAACCTGTAACAAATGAAAAATGCCTTTGGTGAGCTCACCAATAGACTGAAAACAGCTGAGGAAAGAATCACTGAGCTTAAAGATTCAACAGAAACTTTCCAAACTGAATTTCAAAGAGAGAGAGAGAGAGAAAGAAAAAAAAAATGGAAGAAGAAGAAAAAAGAGCAGACTATCCCAGAACTGTGGGACAATTTTAAAAGATATAACATGCACATAATGGGAATACCAGAAGGAAAAGAAAGGAACAGAAGAAACATCTGAAGTAATAACGGCTGAGAAGTTTCCAAAACTAATGACAGACACTAAACTACAGATCCAGAAAGCTCAGAGGACACCAAGCAGGATAAATACCAGAAAAAAAACCCAAAACATATAAACATATGTAGGGGCCAAGTGAAAACTTCTCCTTCAAGCCCTGAAAGTTCTCTGAAAAATCAACTAATAAAGAGAGACTAATATGAAGAAAAGGCTACTTTATTACTACTTTATCATTTTAATGTGCTGGGAGAGGAAATGCATGGGGGAATCACAAGAGAGTAATTTCCCAATTTTCCAGTGGGGTACAGAGATTACCCCCATCTTCATGGGGAAAGGGAAACTGGGATGTAGGTATAAATGATTCTTAGGAGGACGCCATGGGCCCAGAGAGTGTATAATGGCCTAGAACAAAGTCTGTTTGGCCCACAGACTAGACAGTGATTGGTAAATGATTTTCTTCAATATACTGAATGGGACTGAAATAGAAGACAATGTTCTGTGACAAAAGTCAGTCCAGGTGTGTTGACAGACTCCAGTCTTCCTTCCTGTGGTAGGAGTTAAGTTAATGAAAACTCAGAGAAAGGACTAGAAGTAATTGTTGTTGTATCATGAGGGAACAGCTCATCCTGTGCTTTGGAGAGTGACAGGGAGGGGGAAGAAGGTCAGAGAGACCTTGAGGCTGCTGCTTTGTTCCAACATGTCCAAGCACCGTATTTGGGGGTAACAGCTTTCTGCACTTCAACACATGTAGCATTCAAACTGCAGAAAACCAAAAAAAAGAGAAAAGCTTTAAAGAAAGCAGAGGAAAAAACACCTTATGTATCGAGAAACAAGGATAAGGATTGCATTGGATTTTTTTGTCAGAAACCATGTAAATAAGAAGAGAGTGGAGTGAAATATTTAGTGTGTTGATACCAAAAAACCCCATCAGTCTAGAGTTCTATATCTAGTCAAATTACCCTTCAAAAGTGAAGAAATAGAGGCTTTCTGAGATAAAAACTGAGGAAGTGTGTCACCAGTAGATCTGTCTTGCAAGAGATAAAAGAAGTCCTTCAGAGAGAAGGAAAATTGTTAGAGGTTAGAATTTTGGATCTGCATTTATGGATTTCCCTTTCAGAGGGAACAGCATCAGAGAGGGGATAAATGAAGGTAAAATAAAATCCTATTTTTCTTATTGTGAATTGATCTAATAGATGACTCTTTCTTCAAAGTAATAACAATGATGTACTGGGAGGTAATGGTATATGGATAAATGAAATGAATCTCAGCAACATTATAAGGGACAGGAATGGGGAATTGGTGATATTCTGTTATGCGGCACTTGCACTGCTTGTGAACTGATACAATGCTATTTGAAAGTAGATTTGGATTATTTGGGTTTTTTGTTTTTTTTTTTCTTTGTGACCAGTAAGGGGATAGTAACCCTTGGCTTGGTGTCACCGGCACCACGCTCAGCCAGTGAGCGCACTGGCCATCTCTATATAGGATCCGAACCCACAGCCTCGGCGCTCCCAGCGCCACACTCTCCCGAGTGAGCCACAGGGCCGGCCCAGATTTGCATTATTTGTAAATGTATATTGCAGACAGTAGGGCAACCATTAAAAACATTTTTTAAAGAAATGTAATTTATATGCTAAGAGAGAAGAAAAATTAATCATATAAAATGCTTAATTAAAATCAGAGAAGGTAGAAAGAGGGAAAGATAAAAGCAGCAGCAAAGAACATGAGAAATCAGTAGAAAACAGTTACAAACGTGATAGATATTAATCTTACTATATCAAGACACTTTACAGGTCAGAAAATTAAAAATAGTAATTTTTAAGTTCAGTAAGTGCAGTAAGTGGAAACTAAGGACAAACAAAGATGCAAACATTTGTAAAATTTGTGCTTTTTTAATGAAAAATTGGTGAGTGTAAAGCTCATACTTATTTTTCTTATGATACTGTGCTCTTATATATTCAGGTTTTTACTTTAACAGATAGATCTTTGTCTTCTAGAAGAAATATGGCTATTTACTTTTACTCTACTAAAGAAAAAATATTGTGATTCCATACTCAAAAAAATAAGTTTGGGTTTTGTTTTTAATATAATATTTCTTTATTTAAAACCAGGCTTTTGTTTCTTGTGCTGCTGCTGTTTTCAGCAGTGAGACTGCACATGTCTAACTGGCCCTAGACAATCTCCCAGCTCGCCCTCTGCTGTCTAGGGGACCCAATGAACTTGACAATGAATCATTTTGGCCCTTCTCTTTCCATTTGACCTTAGCCTGGCCCTCAGTCCTTAACCCTCAGGAGGTCGGTTTTCTGTCTTTGGTCTGGAATGATGCTGCAAGGAACGTTTCCCTTGTTCATCTAAGACATGAATAATTTCAGTGGTGATGTGTACATGAGTGACACTAAAGACACTTGAAATTGTTATTCTTTCTTCCTCTTGAGTTGATTTTTAGAAACAAGCTTTGGGTATTATTTTCCTAAAAAAAATTCCTTTCTGGCTTAAGTCTGTGAAGCACACCATGTGCACCTGGGGAAGGTCCAGAAAGGCACGGGCCAGCCTTGGGTGTGTGACCTCCTGATTAAGGAGACTGCTCTCAGACCTGGGTCACAGCCAGCACCCTGCAAGGGCAAATGTAAAAAGATAAAAAACAAAGCAAAGGGATCCGAAGCTGGGTGGTGGTGTGTGCTTGTCATATTTCAGGCAAGAATCTTCCTAGCAAGAAATTTTACATTGATGGTAATGTCACCTTGGAAAGAGACCACTTCTTGGGAAGCAGCAAGAGAAAGTTAATGTAATATAATGTCAAGGCATTAATGTGTCACTTTAATGATGTTTCATTGCAGGGATCTTTTCATTTTTGTAATTTCTTCATTTATATTTAGCAGGAAGGTACGTTTTGTTCTGCTTTATAGTTTCCAGAGATGATAGTAATTATCATCTATATTTTAATTGTTCCTAATTGGTATTAAGTGGTAGTGATTTTAGCATATGGAAAATTAAAATGAAAATGTAATAATACCGAGAACTTCAGTTATTAGACGTTCTTAACCAGGGAACTGTAGTGACAAATTAAAAGCCATATGGTTAAGTGGTATTATTAAAAACAAAAACAGCAAGTAAAAAAAAATAAAAATAAAAAAAAGGCACAATTTACCCATCTCAAATAAAAAACATCTTTATAGGTATTCATCATTCCCCACAGTTAACCCTGTATTTTTTGTTCGTGTATATTCACTGCATATTGTTGTTCTTAACTGCTTTATTTCAATCTAATTATCATTTGTCCATTTGAATTTTTCACAGGGGATTGTGTATAAATTACAGGTTGTCAAACAACTTCAGGTTTCTTATTTTCTGGGCAAATCCATTTTCTTATTTGATATAATTTTACCGAAATCAGTCCTACTTTTGAGAAAATATGAAAACCTGATGGATTAATGAAATTAGCATATGTCTTTGAGGTGTACCAGCCTGTGTCCTTCAAATTCTGTAGCTATTCTCTCTTTTTTTCCTCTAAGATAAAGATTTTTCTAAGAGCTGTGGATTCTTCAACTGGAATAAGGCTAAGAGGTTCAGAGAGTATCATCTGGGGGTATTTATTTAGCTTCTTAACTGTTTGGTAGTTAAAAACTCCTTCAAGAGAAGGATTAAAGACTGCATGCAGGACAGGGATGAAAAGTCACGAGGTGGGGTCTCTAACCCTGCAAGCAAGTAAACACTTGCTTATCTTTGTCAGCTACTGAGTCACATAAAAATGACTTCACTTACCAGAAAGTTAAATTTCTAACCAAAAACACCAATACTAAATCACAAGGAAAGTCACTTTCCCCATTCCATATGTTTTATGGGTTCAAGGCACTGGTAGGATATGTATCTTAGTGCTTTGGTTTTAAGTTCAGCAACTGACTGTTTCACGTATAACTTTATGCTCTGCTGAGTTGAAATGTGTTCTTGAGAGATCCATGTGCTTAATTTCCAGATAGAAAACTATCTGCTCCGGAATCACGAGACTAGAAAATACCTTCAAGAGCAGGCCTACCGCCTGCAGCAGGGTATTGTCACCAGCACCACCCAGCAGGTAAGGGGGCACCTGCTGCTTTCTCCTCCTTACTCTCAGCTGACACTTCTGAGAGCAAAGGACTTCTCACATTTGAGGCATTCCCAATGCAACAGTAAGAACTGGCTTCTGAAAATGACAACAAATGTAAAGAGAGTTTGAAGGAAGATGTAAAGGGAGGAAAATGTAGGCTAATTCTAATGCTAAATATGTACTTTTAATTGTTGGTTTTGTGCCCTTTAAGATTGTCAGTAAGAATGTATTTTAGATTTATGTGCAAATATTAGGAACTCTTGATTATAGATAATAAAATGTGAGGGAAGGTGATCAAATTTGCTACTCTGGAGACATTCTGTTCCTTTCTCTCTATGCCTTTGCATGTCCAAGAGTAGGATACAAATTCCCAAATTCTTCTGAATAATTAAGTTTGTTGAATATTAATTAGCACATAAATGCTGAAGAGAAACTGAGGTGCTTTTCTTTTACCTCATTCTTCTCTCTACCCAATATTACAGGGGAAACAAAGAATTATAATAATAATAATAATAACAACAATAATAATAATAATAATGTGGAATATTTTTCTCTAAAAAATGAACTAAAAACAAGGATCATAAAATATTTGAGGAAAACTGTGTCAAAGAAAGAGCACGATAAAAGAACAGAGCTCAGATAATTCAGAGTACAGTAGAGGACTTTAAAAAAATTGTAATTAATAAGTTCAGTGGGACTTGAGGGAATATGTTCATAAAATAATAGGCTGCTATGAAAAGGAGTTAGTTGGAGAACTAGAATCAATGCTTAGAAATTAAAAATATGATAACTAATACAGAATTAAATAAACTGATAGGACACAAACTAAGCTATTCCTCTGGAAGAAAAGTGGAGAAAATCTTTGAAACATGTAGTAAAAGGACCAAAAGTTGAAAAATATGAAAGAAAAGTAAGTCAAAATGGTAAATAGATTCAAAATGACCAATAGACTTCTAATAGGAGCTTTGAAGTTAAAAATGAGAGAAAACAGAGGGCAGAAAATAATAGAAAACCATTTCACATGAGTCTTGGGGTTGATATAACCCATTGGAATTGATCAGAATAAATGTGCAAAAGACTCGCACCTGGATATATCCTGGTGAAATCTCAGAACACCTAGGCAAAAGAAAAAAATCTTTTTTTTTTTTTGGTCTTTTTCGTGACCGGCACTCAGCCAGTGAGTGCACCGGCCATTCCTATATAGGATCCGAACCCGCGGCGGGAGCGTCGCTGCGCTCCCAGCGCCGCACTCTCCCGAGTGCGCCACGGGCTCGGCCCAAAAGAAAAAAATCTTAAAGAGTGCCAGAGAGAATAAATGGGCTATCTTGCCAAGGTATCTAGAACCAATTCTTAGTATCCATCCCAGTTACTAGAAGCAAACAAGGTAATGCCATCTAAATTCAGAAGGAGATTTATTTTGGACTAAAAATTATATACCTCGTCATCTTATCAATCAGATGTGAGGACAGAATAAACATAATTTTTATTTTGTTTTTATTCTGTCCTCACATCTGATTGATGAGATGACTAGGTATAGGGATGGCCAGTTGCTCACTTGGGAGAGCGTGGTGCTGACAACACCAAGTCAAGGGTTAAGATCCCCTTACTGGTCATCTTTAAAAAAATAATAATAATAAATAAATAATACTAATAATAATAATTTTTATTTTGGATTAAGAAATTTTACCCCCACATACACCGTATGAAAAAAGTTACTTGAGGAAATTCCCAAACAAGAAAGTACACAGTATGAGGTGTAAGTAGGAAACTGTAGCAGAAATGATATCATAGAAGTTGTAAAAGCTAAAGGCAGTTTTAAAAAATCACTGCTCTGGGACAGTCTACTTTGAGCTGTGTCTCATGACATAAGGCCCATAATCATAATTTTGTAGCTACATTTTAGAAGGTTTGGAGTTTTGATATCAACTTAGATAAGAAAGGAAAATGTAATTATTGTTATATAACAGGATGTAAATATGAAAATCTTGATAATGTAAAAGTAACAAAACAAAAATTAAGAGTCGAAGAGGGAGAAAGTTGGGTGGTAGCATAAGCATGCTACATTTTTTTAGTTTTTATTTCATGGAATCAGCAGCAATTTTCTGTAATTCATAAATCAGTACATAAAAATAAGTGTGCTGTTTAAATTTAAAGTGGAAGCCACCAGAAGAATTAAAGAAGCAGACGGTTTTCAAAAGTGATTATCTCTATAGATTGAAAGGAACTGACTGGTAGGGAAATTTTTGTCATTTTATACCGTTTATATGGTTTGCACTATTTTCTTACCTTGTGTAGATATCATTTAATATTTTGTTGTTCTTTCTTAAAAGAGAATGAAAGAAAGTTATCCATAATAAACACATTATGTATAATATTCTAACTAGGTAAATTATGGATGACTGCATAGATTTGCATAGAGGTTTATCAAAATGTTAATGATGGTTATCTCAGGTGGTGTGATTAGGCGAGTTTTCCTCTCATACTTCTTGGTATGGTTTGAAGGCTTTACAGTAAACATGTATTATTTAAATAAGAAAAAGTAAACCAGTATGTGTTGAGAAAAAAAAAAAAAGTTATTAGTGAAGTAGCAGGACTTTTGAGAAAGAAAAACCTTATTTTGCCTTTACCAGTGCCTTGAAAATCTAATTTCTTTTCCTGCAAGAGACTAATATTAGCTTAGTACTTTATGGTTTACTGCTATTTCCTAGTTTTAGTATTTACCATTAAAAGCATTGAAAGTTAAACTGAAACTTTCCTTGTGTTCCTTTATGAACTACTGTAATGCAGTCTTCTTTTCCTAATACAATATCTTTCCAACTTTTTTCCTAACTCAGAGGGGATTTTGCCCATCCGGAAAAATTACTGCAGCAATCTTTCATACTTATGCTTAAAAGTATGTTTCATCTTCTCAATCGAGAGGAAATTGCACACAGGAGTAGAGGTTTAATTCTGCATAGTTGGCATCATTCTGAATTATTTGAGTCATTATGTAGTAGGTATATTGCCACCTTTTCACTGTGGGGATTTCTTAGGATATTATGATGAGCAATTTTCAGACTTTAATCATTTCAGGCACTTTAGGAGGGATTTACCTTGAAGTTTCCAGAACTCTGAATACAGAGAGAATAGACCCTTTGTGACTAATGTCGTTGCCAACCTCATAGCCAGTCATAATTCTCAGGTGACACTGAATAATTAAAGTATGTTTTAATGAAACATTGAGATCTCCTAACTGTTCATGTATTTGTTTTTGTCTGTTGACTTTGATTAGGAAGGATTTTTATAAGACTCAACACTGGACATTCTACTACTCCTTTTTTTTTTTGGTGGGGGGGCTTGCCACAGGGATCGAACCCTGGACCTTGGTGTTATCTTATCAGCATCACGCTCTAACCAATTGAGCAAACCAGCCAGCCCTCCACCACTACTCTTGATCCCTTTTTTCCCACCTCATAAAACCTCTTAATCAGGAGTCAGCAAACTTTTTCTGTAAAAAGCTTTATAGTAAATATTTTAGGCTTTGCAGCCTATCGAGTCTCTGTTGCAACTACCCAACTCTGATGATGTAGAGTGAAAGCAGCCATAGACACTATGTGAATGAATGAATGTGTCTGTTACAATAAAACTTTATCTGTAAAAACAGGCCCAGAATTCCTTGCTTGCCAAGCTCTTCTTTTTATTTTTCTTACCCTAAGGAAAAAAGCAAAAAATGCAGTTTTACTGCTTAATTCCCTCAGCATATTCTCTCTCCTTTCTTTCATGTGCACATTTTTCACTTGAAGTCATAACTTGTTTTTGCTTCACACCCACTTTGTAACCTTTTGAAACCTGACCTCTGTCCCTATCTTTCTTCTGAAATGACTGTCTCAGTGGTCTCTTCATCACTAAGTCCAGGGGCCTCCTCTTCTTTATCATTTGATAAAAGGAGGCAGTGTAGTACAGTTAGGAACTTGGGCTCTCAAATCAGATGGTCCAGATATAAATCTGGGCTCTGCTGTATGAACTTATATTAGTCATTTAGTAATTCTTTAAGCCTCAGTTTCTTCATCTGTAAAATGGGCATGAATGATAGTATGTGTCTCAGAAGGTGCCATGCCATGAGGATTAAATGAGATAATGCATGCAAAGTATTTGGTTCCTCACCAGTAAACATTAATGTTTGTTGCTGTTATTTTTATTATCAAAATTACCATCATTATTTTTGACCACCTCATCTTTCTTAAAACTTATTTATCAGTTCATTAGACACTGTGCCATTCTGAACATCTTTCTACCACTCTTGTGTCTTGTCTGTCTCCTCTCTAAACAATTCTTTCTTCTTTCATCTCCCAAATGTAGCATTTTTTCAAAGTTTTGTACTTAGTGTTTTTTTCCTTTGCCTATCTAATCTGCTTCTGCTATTTTAACTCTCTCATTGTGGATGACTGCTGGCTCTAACACTTCAGTGCCTGTTTCTTTCCAGAGAGTTCTATCTTTTCAATTACTTTTTCAGCATCTCCACCCATATGGCCCTCTGAGATATCAAGGTCATTGAGACCAGACCCATCCTTTTGAACTCCTGATTTTGTCATTTCTCTGTGACATCATCATTCACTGAGGGTGGAACCCACAGAGTCAGCTTGGGCTCTTTATTTGCTTTCGTCTTCTGGCGGCCACTGTCCCCTGTGCATTTACCTTTGATGTGTCTTTGTAGCATTCTTTTCCTTCTACAGCCAGCCCTCTTGCCAAGGTGTTTTTCCTAACTCTCTTCTACCTCTTCTTTTTCAAGAACTGCAAGAACCAGTTTTCCCATCTTCCATGTCTCCTTCTGCTTTCTTACACCGTCTTGCCTTAACCTATTGTTGTAATCGATCTCCTTCTAAAATAGGTGTTTTTGTTCCTAAGCAGGAAATAGGAGTTCTGAGTGTCTGGATATGCCACTGCTTGTGTTCATTCTTTTGCTTAAAATTTCCTTCTCTTTTCTCAATCTGTAGAAATATTTCATGACCCAGCTAAAAGCTATCTTTAACCTCAGGTAGGTGTGATCCCTTCTTTTTCTGAAATCTTTTGGAAGTTTCTGTCATTCATTTATCATTGAATAAACACTTATAAGGGGTCTGTGATATGGCAGCACTGTTGTGGAAATGGGGATTCAGCAATGAAGAGAGTAAATGTACATGTCCTTGTGTATGTTATATTAGGTTGCACTTTCTATCTTGTGTTACTGTTAACTGTGAATATTTCTTTCCACTTCTAGGTTTTTAAGTTTTTCAGGACCGTATCTCTCCAGTGCCAGGTTTTCTGTATATTTCTCTTGAATTAAAGAAATAGACATGGAGGAAGATGAAATTTTTCTGAGTAAGATATTTGTTGGGACTGAGAACAGTTGTAACCAATTGTGAGCAACCAAAGATGGCATTTATTGCTAATAGTTCTAAGTCCAGCACTTAGGTGGAACAGCCTAATATATTTGAAAAAGCCTAAATAGTCATCAGCAAGTGGGATATGAGTTGGTGGTGTGACATGGTTGCCAGAGAAGCCAATTTGACTCATACCACATTAATGGAAATATACTTTCTGCAGTAAGGGAGGTGATAGCTCTGTTCACTTCTGTGCTTACCAGTCCACTCCTCCTGTGTTACAATCCATTTTATTAAGGGGGCATACTTCATGAGGTCCTAGATGGAAGAGAGAATTCAGAGAAGTGACATGGGGGCATAGGCGTCAGGAACCACAGAACTGTGTCATTGTAGGAATGGTAAACGGAACTGGAAATATTAATTCTGGAGAAAAGAAAATTCAGGAAAAAAGCTGTGTTCAAATATGTGCAAGACTGTCACATGGAAGAGAGAGTGGGATTGTTCAGGGTGTTCTCAAGGGGAAGGTGTGGGACCTGTAGGAAGGACATAAGACAGATTAGGACTCAATAAAGACCATGTTCAAAAATGACGGAGTACATTTCCTTAGGAGGAAATGAGCTTCTCATTGACTGTGACAGTCAACAGCTTTTCTGAGTTGCTTTAGAAAAATTGAACACTAGGTGGTTAGGGCAAAGTAGGGAGGTTAAACTGAAGAGCCCCAGTGTATTCATCTACTATGAGAACTTCCAGTGAGATAACCCAAAAGATTATAGTCGCTCAGAATGCAGTCTCCTTTATTTTGCACATTTATGTACCATAGGAACTTAAATTATGAACTGACGAACACCTTGATGCCCTTTTTTTCACAATTTTCAATTTGCTCTGTGCACAATCATTTTATGTCATCTTAAGTCAGTAACTTAACTTTTCTGGGCATTGAACTCTTTTGTGGTAAAGCATCTGAATGTGATCTGTTGGGCTACGCTAAACTTTAGTAAATGGATGTTCAGAAGAACCTGTGAGACATGAGATTTTATGTCTTAGTTGAATTGAAGAACTGAATATTTATGTTTCTTTTGGATATGGCTAAAAAATGTTCCACTTGAAGACCACTTTTGTTGAGTTCATTTAAATCTCTCCTTGGTGAATGCTTAATGGCATACATTTCAGGAGTATCTCTGGTCTCTCATGATTATTAAAAATGATCAACTTTATAGTGCCATATCCACATGCCTCTCAAATTAGCTTTTTGTGTCCCCTGATGTATATTAGTTCCTTTCTTAGTATGTGGTTTATTTGTGTCTTGAAATTAGATATTCATTCGTGGTAAGATATGAATTATTGCTGACTGGTTTTTGCTTCAGGAAGCCCAGATCAATGCAATAGTTAGAAGACTTGAAATTCATGTCAATTAAGAAGATTTTTTAAAAACATAGTTAGCTCTATGCAGGGCATTGTGTAAACACAGAAAGTTAAGATATGATTCTTACTTACTGGCGTAGATTTTAGTGAGATAGAGAACATGATATGGGAAGCATTATTCATATAACTTCTTTTTCCTATGTAGAGCTCAAGACAGTTCACTTACGTAGCTCAAACATTTTACAGCTATAGGAGCTGCTCTTAATATACGTCAACATTGGCATTACTGACCCTTTATCAACAGAATAGGTGCTTCAAGTGGTGTTACTCTACTGGATTGTCTTCATAATACACTAGAAAAGAAGATGGGGTAGACACGAACCTGATTTTACAAAAGAGAGATGACAGTACTACAGCAAGTAGACACAGGCTCTGCAATCAGACCTTAAGTCTTCTGAGTGGTATAGTAAAGTATCTATTATTTTGGAATTTATGGAGGAAATTTGGCTTTCTATATAGTCATGCACCACATTTTGATCAATGGCAGACTGCATGTATGGCAGTGGTCCCATAAGATTATAATGGCTGCTCCATATAGCCTACGTGTGTAGTAGACTATGCCATCTAGGTTTGTGTAAGTACACTGTTACGTTTGCACAACGATGAAATTGCCTAAAGATGCATTTCTCAGAACATATCCCTCTCGTGAAGCAGTGCATGTCTGTAGTTGTGATACCAAACAATTCAAAAAAGATAGAGAAGTGTGAATTTAACTAAAAAGGAGTATCGTTAGATTGTCTCCTCTGCCAAATGAATTATTGGGTGAGGTGGGACCTTTGACATGTAAGGTCTCTGCAGAATTAATAATTTTTAAGAATCATGACAACCTGCATCTCTGATCAAAATATTGGAGAAACTTTTTAAACCACATTGGTTATCTTTCTCCTCAGACTTTTTAGCTTTCTTCAGGCTTCTCTGTATAAACACAAATACAGCAGAGCATAATCTGACCCTTCTGTAGTATTTTTTATCTACCATAGTGATCATCACTTCCCTATGGGTTGTATATTTAAATTCATGGAACAACTGAAAATTATTCAGGTGCATATAACCTGGGAGAAGGACCTTATTGAAATAGAAATTAGATGTTTTTAACTTCAGTGTCACCTCTGTTAATACAATGAAATCTCTACTTTTAAAATTTTTTGGTGGCTCTTAAATATATTTAGAAAAATACTGAAAAAAAAAAAGTCAATTTCCAGGGGATGTTCTGATTTTCAGACCAACTGGCCACGGACATCATTTTGTAGTCCTCTCAACAGCCTCAGTGTTGCACATCGTTTGTTTCCTCAGTACCTAACACGATGTCATTATAGAGGGTACTCAGTAAAAGTTTATGGAGTGTTACTATTTAGCAGTGTCACTGAGTAAGCTACAAGATTCTGAATCATCAAGAGGTGTTCTCTTTTGTTCTACATGCTGCAATTCCTAAGGCAGGAAAGGGGACCGAAATGCCTTACATGTTTTTTTGGAGTTAATATTGCCAGAGGTTTCTTACATGAGTAGTTAAACTACATTAACAGTTGGCTATAAGCTGCATCCTCAGAGATTCCAGTTAGAAGGTTTCATCCTCATGCATTCCGTGTTTCCTGGTTTTAATCCTCCTTCACTCTGTTTTCTTCTTTCTGAATATTGGCTGTGCTGACTTGGATACTTGCTGTCATGGTTCTGGTTTGGAGCAGATGATTGACAGAATATGTGTGAAAGTCCAAGATCATCTTAACTCCTTACGAAATTGTGGGGGAGATGCCATCCAGGAAGACTTGAAATCAGCAGAACGGCTCATGCGTGATGCGAAGAACTCTAAAACAGTGAGTTTCACTTCAGGCTATGTGACAATCTGATGTGATAAGAAAGTTTTTTTAAAATTCAGTGTTAGAAACTAGTTCCAAACTTCTTTACCTCTTTACTCAATTCCAGTGTTACTAACATTTGGCCAAGTGAACTGAATTAGTCTTTGCCTCGTTTGTGTACCCATGGTAATTACCGATAACCAAGATGTGGAATAAAAAGCAGAAGGCCAATGGGATTTACAAAGGACGTAATTGGGCCCTGAATAACTGAGGGGTAGCTGTAGTTTAAATTTCATTCCAAGCTGTCACCCTTAAAAGGAAGCGTCTCTCACAGTAGAATTTGGTCTTCAATGTGTGTCTTAGTAGAGGAAGGATTGAGAGCCAGAAAATCTAGGATTTTGTTCTGGTTCTGCTGTGAGAATCACACCGTCATTGAATGTCATGAGTATGAGGAGCTGTGCGGATTCTTCAAATACTTTTGTAATTCAATAAGAAATACATATTTGGTCTTTGTCCCCCGTTTCAGAAACAGAGTTCCTAAATCCTTTGTAATTTCTTGAGTGATAGGGGTGATAGGAGCATCTTTTGTTATTGATCACAAGTCCCTTCCACCACACCAGAGTTTACCCTAATGAGGTGACTCATGGGTGACCCCTAGATGGCTTCAGAATGGTGGCTGGTTACCAGGGGGACCAACCATGTGATTAGAGCATCAGCTTTTTCAGCCCCACCACTGGACCTCCTGGGAGGAGAGAGGGGTTGGAGATTAAGTTAGTCATCAATGGCCAATGATTTAATCAGTCACTCCTATGTGATACAACCTCCGTAAAAATCTCTAAATAGTGGGGTTCAGAGAGCTGGGTTGGTGAACTCATCATGGTGATAAGAGGGTGGTGTACTCAGAGTGGGCATGGAAGACCCCCACACTGCCCAACCCCTATACTTTATCCTATGCCTCTTTTCTGTGGGGCTATTCCTGAGTTGTGTTCTTTATAAAAAGCCATTAAACGTAAGTAAAATGTTTTTCTGAGTTCTCTGAATCATTCAAGCAAATTATCAAACCTGAGAAGTGGGTTGTGGGAACCTCTTGAATTTATAGCCAGGTGACCAGAAGTACCAGTGACAACCTGGGACTTACGACTGGCATCTAAAGTGGGGACACTCTTGTGGAACTGATCCTTTCACCTGTGGGATCTAATGCTATCTCCAGGTAGATAGAGTCAGAATTGAATTGTAGGACATGCAGTTGGTGTATGCAGATAATTGGAGAATTCCCGAGTGTGGCAAACTGCTAATGCTTTTGGTGACAAAAGTGTTGTGAGTGAAAACAGTTAAACTCTCATAGCCCAGATGAGGACAGTGAGGCAGGAAAGGATAATGTATTGTTCCTGTGGTTTCAAAACTGCTTAATGACAGAAGTGGACAAGTGGAGGTCTCCAAATCCCAGTCTACTGTTTCTTAGGGTTGTAAAGATTTATTGAATAAAAAAGTGAATGCTTATAAAGACTCTGGACCTCAGTTTATTAATCTGTGCAAAAAGCCTTTGATTGAGAATAGATTAGCCCTACTATTTCCAGACCCTTTTCATTAACTCTGCAGTGACTTTGGTGCTTATGAAATATTTGTTCAGTTATAGAGGTTACTTTTTATTTTTCTTACAGTTATTACCAAATTTATACCATGTTGGTGGTGTGTGTTGGGCGGAAGCCAGTGGCTTGTTATCCAGTCCGATTCAGGAGACCCTGGAATCAATGGCTGGAGAAGTCACAAGAGTTGTAGATGAACAGCTGAAGGTTTGTGGTTTTTGTTATTTGGGAAATGAAATTATGTGACTGTGTATGATAGCATTTTATATCATAGCTACTATGTTTTATAGATTTGTGTGTGAACAGATGCACATGTAAGTAAAAATCGAATAGTGTGTCTTTTCCATCTTCATTTATAAGTTTTAGAATAACTTCTTATATAAGAATTCAAGTAAAAATCAATTTCATTTTCAATGGTAAACCTGTAAATGTACTTAATGTATGGTAGGTTGCCACTGATAAAGGAATGATTGATTTCTATTTAGAAGGCCAAAAGAGAAGTCTGCTTCAGGAAAAAATGTCTTCTATTGTTGCGTTTGATTTAGAGAATGGGAAAGGTGATAGGAACTCTGCCTACAGTACCTAGATGCTGCTTACGTAGGGAGTCTGCCACTAGGTAAAGAGATAACAGCCCTTGTAAGGAGCTGGTTGAAAGACTAGGAAAGGTATTTGGAATAAAGTTACAAGGCACTCAAAATAGAAAGACCTGCCTACAGGCTCACCCACCGAAATAAGGTAGGAAAAAAGTCTCTAAAGTTCTAGGGGTGGGGTAGCGTAACCTAAGACCAGCTTTTTCTTAAGGTAACTTTAAAAAGCAGCTACACCAGAGAAATTTCACATTCAGAAAGTTTTTATCGCTTCCAATCTGCCTTTCAGGGATGCCTTTAGAAACCTTGTCTAAATTTCTATTATTATTTGGTCTGTTTTCTTCTGAGAACACAATTGTTGTAGCTCGTAGGGATTTGATGTGCAACTCAATAATAACTGCAACATGGTAATTACTCTTTGAAAATTGAGTTAATGAGGGTGGAAAATGCTGTGGATTTTTTTTTTTTTTTAGGAGTTTAAGCCCCTGTCTTTATATAATAAAGAGAAACTCGTGTGTGTCATTTTAATTTTATTTAACTGTGATTATTTTGAATCCTCAGATTGGTGGAAAAAGGACGAATTGGTTGTAGAGTTCTGCTAGACCATTTGTGACTTCATAGCACTTATTTTTTCCTCCATGAAGGATAAATATGTAAAAAGGATAATTTCTTATATATTTAAAGCAAAATCAGCTTTGTTCCTTATTTCTGACTGTAAAAAAATGAAACTTACTCTTTGTGAAATGTTTAAACAATAGTAACTCGTATAAAAAAATGAAAGTAAAAATCACCCCAGAGATAGTGTCACTTAATATTTTAGTGAATTTCCAGACATTCTCTGCCTACAAACACAATTTTATATATATGTGGTCATACTCTACATACTGATTAGTAACGTTTTCATTTTCGGTACAATCTCATGAATACATTTCTGGATTGGTGAATAATCATTATCATTTTAATGACTACCTGGTATTCCATTATATGGATGTACCAGCATAATTTATTTTCTAATTTCTGATTAATTCTTTTAGGGTAAATTTCTATAATTGACCCACTGCTAGGTCAAACAGTACATACTTTTTATACTTTCATATATATTTGCAAATTGCTATCCAGTAGTGTAGGCAATCACTCATTTTGCCACATCCTCAGCAACACTAAGTATATCAACCTTTTAATATTTTTTAATGTAATGGGCTAAAAAAAACCTCATTGTGTCTTTTGGATTTCTTTAATAATCTGGTGGTACAGAAAGTAATTTCACTATCCTTTTGTATTTCTTCTTTTGTAAGTAACCTATTTGTACCCATTGCCTAATTTTATTCTCTAAAGTATTTGTAAGAATTTCTCACATACTAAAAATTGACTGGCATTTAAATCAATATGAAACATTGTAACAGGACCTTTTCTCTCAAACAGCTTCAATCTGTTACTTGTTATTTTAACTGATCTAAACCACAAATTATCCCTTATACCTTTGGTGTCCATTTCTTTCCCATTGCACTGATTGGTTGAAATCAACTCTTGTCAGTCATTCTTGGGAGGAAGTAGAAGACAGATGTTTGAAGTAAAGGGCATTTGAAGCTTTAAAGCCTGAAATAACATAACTATATTTAGAACCCAAAATATTTTTCTGTAAATTGGCATTCCCTACATTTTTTTTTTTTCAGATTCAGATGCTCTTTTTTTCTTTCTTTCTGACAAATTATAGTTGCATGCATTTGTGGGGTACAATGTGATGTTCTGAGAATATATAATGCGGTATGATTAAATCAAGCTAATTAACATATCCATCATTTAGCTACCATTTTTTAATGGGACTTTTTTAAAAATGAAGATATGTTCATCTATTTGTTAAAATAACAAACACATAAACTGAATAACAGTTGAATAACAAAATACTTTGTAGAAAGTAGTCCTTTACATTTTCACAAAAACTGGAGATGTAAAATTTATTAAAATTTACATATTTTATAATCTCTACAGTTATTTGAAATAGTTCTCTAAAGTCTTCTGAAAGCATGAAAATATCAAATTAAGTTCAACAGAGGAAGATGAATAAACTTTTCAAAGGCAAATTAATTTCTACACAAATCAATACGTCCACTCAATAAAAAGAAATCAAGAACAGAAATTAAACATCTAAATTTAGCAATACAAATCACATAAAGAAATCAGTAAAGCAGAATATAAACACAAAGGCAGTTCAGAAAGTTCATGGAAAAATAGAATTGAAAGATAATGCAAATCTTTCCATGACCTTTTTTTGTTGTTTAAGTTTTTCTTCTTTTTTTTTAAAAATACTAAGATCTTAGAAAATATGTTCTCTGACCACAATAACAGAAGGAAATTTAGAAAACTCACAAATGTGTTGAAATTAAAAAACATCTTCCTAAATAAACAATGCGTTCCCTACATTTTTTGATGCTGACTTCTTTGACCAGTTGTTAAATGTCACTGGTGTTCTCCATTCATCACCACTTCCTTATTTGCAAATATTATAACTTGCTTTTCTCTCATTCTCAGTATCTTCAAGGTCCCAGTTCCTCAAAGGGCCTGTTTTTTGGGTTTTTTCCCCCTCTGTTCCCTATTCACTTATTTTCGTTACTCTGAATCCTTCTGAGTTTCAAGTTCCTTTCCCTTTGGGGATGTCTGGCATGAATTATAGATTTTCAACCAAAACTTCTTAATTAAATGTTACTTATTAATTTTCTTTTAACTGTATGTATATTTAATTTTTAATACTTTCAATAGACTGTAGACAGTTTACTTCCTTTCTACTTCCTTCCAGTTTACCTAAGTGGACATTTTACTGTTTTTTAAAAAATTGATCATTTGTCTATCTACATAGCCTTCCAATGCATTGATTTTCTTAAAATTATGTACAAAAAATATTTTTATGATAATCAATATTTTTTCTTATTAAACTACTGTTATTTGTTTCACTCTAGTATCAAATATCTCTGGTTAAAAAGAGTCCTTTTTCTATTTCCCAAATTCTCTAAAATTAACATGTTATGCTAGCAAGAGTAAAGCAGATGGATCATTCTGTAAAAGAGAAAAAAAAAAGAAAGAAAAAATGTTATTTTGTAAAATAAGTTTTTATTATAATAAATGGATGAGAAAAAAAAAAAAAAAAAAGGAAGCTAATCAGGCCTAGATTTGTGTCCTGGATTTGTTACTACCTAACTATGTGCTCCAAGTCAGTTGGCTAACTTCTGGACCAATTTTCCCTGTGCAAAATTGTCTTGGTCTTATGATAGTCAAGGGGATTTCTTTCAGCTTTAATATTCAATCACCCTATATCATGGCCAGTGATAGACATTTTGAATATTGGATGAGAATAATTTCAAATACCTCTTTTGAGCCATCTTTTAAAACTATTATTTCAGAAAGCAAAAGAAATGGCCAAATAAGCCAACCTTCTTAGTATACTTTCTGGAAGAAAAGAAAACAGTATGTTTGGAGAAGTTTCCTCTTAGAAAGAAAGTGATGTTTTCTCTGGACTTCTCTGTTTTAGGTGTTTGGGTTTTTTTTTTGACCAGTAAGGGGATTGCAACCCTCAGCTGGGTGTCGTCTGCACCAGCCATCCCCATATAGGATCCGAACCTGCGGCCATCCCCATATAGGATCCGAACCTGCGGCCTCAGCGCTACCAGTTCTGTGGTCTCCCAAGTGAGCCAGGGGGCTGGCCTATGTTTTAGGTGTTTTAAGATGACAGTTCTCTTCTGTTTTCCCTCTTTTGATTGTAACACTTATTCCTGGAGCAGTAATAGATGAATAAGTAGGATTTGAATGTTTTAAATGAGGAAACTTTGATTTTGCCTTTCTGGACTTGAATTTTAGGGTGTTTGTTTAGGCCTGGGAAATTTTTGATTTTACTCAGGCCTTTACCTGTGAAATACTTAACTCATAAATTTCATATTTACTTAAGGCTATGAGACATGAGGAGTTTAGGTGGATTTTGTCAAGTGTTAACTCAGTTTGAGCAGAAGAATTCTGTTTTCTTTTTTTTTTCCTTTTTTTCTCTTAATTACTAGACTACCAGGGATGTTTTCTTTTTTCTACACTTCATGTTTTCCAAAGCAAAAGAAACATTTTAGAACACTTTAGTATGAAGGTTATATTTGCTTGTAGTGAATTATAGCAAGTCATTGGCTCACTGCAAGAATATACAAGTGTAGCTATCATGTTAAGGATATTAATTCAATTTCTTTTACACATATTATAAAGGTTTTCTAAGTACCATTTATTTTTGCAGTTAAGAAATATAGACCCTCACAATTGTCATTAGGGAGATACATGCAAAATGCTATTTAATTATCACATCAGTCAGGGGTGATAAATAAAGGGCCTGTTCATTACAAGTTTTCTGAAGGTAGTAAAACACAGAGAGACTAACAAAATGAAGAATATGTAAGAAAATTTAAAACACGGGTAGAGTGAGAAAGTTTAAAATAAACCTAATTTGGACTTCCAGAAGGAAAGAAAACGGAGAACAGGGGATGGTAACATTTGAAGAGATGGTAGCTGAGAATTTCACCGATTGATGAAAGACCAAAATCCTCTGATGCAGGAAGCCCAGTGAAACCCAAGCAAGATAGACAAAAGCAAATAAATGTTTAGAATCATCTTAATGAACAATGAAGAACACTGAAGACAAAGAGAAGATCTTAAAAGGAGCCCAGGGTAGAATGTAGTGGGGGGCTTTTTAAAAAATTACTTAAAAAAGACTGACTGACGGCTCACTTCTCAATAATTAGTGGAAGCCAAAGGACAATGAAATAGTATCTTCAAATTTCTGAGAGAATCTCAAGTATCAACCTAGGATTATATACCTGATGGACCTGATTTTTAAGAGTGAGGATGAATTGAAGATATTTTCATCCAAACAAAAACTGACAAAGTAAACTGCCACTAGACCACACTAAAAAACATCTAAAGGATATACTTTGGGACAAAGGAAAAATTATTTTTTAAAAAAGAGGGTCTGAGCTGTAAAAAAAGGGCAGGGAAGATGCCAAATTCGGGTAATAGAAACATTGACTATGTGAAGCAATGACATTAAGGCCTAATCTGTGCTGTAAAATAAAATACTACAAGGGAGCATAGGTCAGTAGGGAGTGAGTTTAAGCAGTCTAACATCCTAGTTTTATTCTGGAGAAGAGTTAGGATATCAACATTAGACTGCATTGTATAGTGTGCTGTTAGCCACATGTGGTCATTTCAATTCAAATCAACTAAAATAAAATAAAAGTTTCAGTTTCTCATTTGAACTGGACACATTTCAAGTGATCAATAGCCATGTGTACCTAGTTACTTTCTTATTGGAAGGCACAGATAGTCCCATCATCTCAGAAAGTTCTATTGGATAGTGTTGCTTTAGACATGAATTAAAATATGCATGTTAAAATTTCTAGTGTAACCCTAAAGCAGAGCACTAAATCAGAAGTTGTTCTGCATTCCTCGAGGGTCACTAGGAAGTATTGGGTTATTTTTGGTTGTCACAGTGACTGGCATGGGCAGGTGCCAGTGATCCTAAACATCCTACAATACAAGGTTTAGTTCCACATAAGAAGAATTGATCTCACCCAAAATGGCAATGGAAAAAGCATCACTAGAGATAAAATAGGTCAGTGAATAATGACTAACAGTCCAGTTTTCCAGTTATTATAACAATTTCAAGTGTATAAGTGTCTAATTATATATATAAATTTATACAGTGTATATATATATATATCTAATTATATGTGTGTGTATGTATATGAATGAATAAATAAGTGGATAAAATTACAAAGAGAAATTGACAAATTCACAATTGTGGTGATCTTTTAAAATGGCTGTCAGTAATTGATAGATCAAATAAATTTAAAAAATAATGATAACACAATTCTCAACTGTGATCTAATGGACCTATACGATCAGTGCACAACAATAAGAGAATATCACACTTTTCAAGGATACATAGAATATTTATGATAAATGCCCATGAAGTCATAAAGAACACCTCAACCATGTTCAAAGACTATATTCTCTGGTCCCATTTCAAATGTTAAAAATTAATAACAAAAGATACCTAAGAGAAAAATGCCCCATATGTTTTTGAATTTAAAAATTACTTCTAGCTCATTAGTTAAAGGGAAGGGCATAATTTAAATTAGAGGAAATTTAGAATTGAGCAATAACATGAATAGCAGTATCAGAACTTTGAGATACAGCTAAAGTAGTAGTTAGAGTGAAATACATAGTCTTATGTATCGCTACACGTCGGCATCGGAAGTGAGGGAAGGCTGAGAGCTAATGAGCTAAGTGTGTAGTAATTTAAGACGTTAGGAGTGAGGATCGTGGTGTCTGCAATTTGCTTTCAAATATTTTAGAGAGAGGGAGAAGCAAGTGCTATAGGTTATTAGCAGTTGCTAAGTTTTAGGGGAAGGCTTATTGATGTTTACTGGCCTATTCTCACAACTTTCTATATATCTGGAATTTTTAAAAATAAATTGGGGGGAAAAGTGTTTCCTTTAAAATCAGGAAGAAGGCAAAGATTTGTAGTATGCTCCACTTCTATTCAGCCTTGTAGTGAAGGTCTTAGCAGTGCAATAGGACAGGCCAAAGAAAGGTGAAGTATAAGGATTAGGAAGGAAAAAAAATGATTATAATTTGCACATTTTGTGATGGTCTCCATAAAAAACCCAAAAGAATCTGCAGGTAAATTATTGAATTAGTACAGTTGCTGGAGATAGAGCAATATACGAAAATCTGTTGCATTTCTACATGTCAGCAACAATTAGTTAGAAAATGTCAGTAAAAATAGTCACCATTTAAAAGAGCAACAGAGAGCTGGCCAGTTGCTCAGTTGGCTAGAGCAAGGTGTTACAACACCAAGGTCAAGGGTTCAGATACCTAGGCCAGCTAGCTACTCGCTCCCCTCCCCTCAAATAAAAAAGAAAGAAAGAAAAACAAAATGTGTACTTAGAGATAAACCAAAGACGTATAACACATCAATGGAGAAAATTGAAATACTTTAAAGAAAGTCTAAAACACATTAAAATATGTGCCATGTTTATGGGTAGGCAGAGTTATTGTCATGGGATGTCAGTTTTTCCCAAGTTCATCTATAGTTTGATAACAATTTTAATAAGCATTCCAAAAGGTTTTTAATAGAACTTGACAAAACTGATTCTAAGTATATGGAAAAACAGTGCTCAAGAGCAGTACAGATACATATGGAGAACAAGAAGGTTGGTAGTCTTGCCCTACCAAATATTAAGATTTGTGATAATTAGGACAGTTTGCAGAGGCAGACAAACCAAAGAAACAGATCCCAGAAATAGACCCATATGTGTATCCAGACTTTAGAAATGGCAGAGGTAGCACTGAGGCTCAGTAGAGAAAAGATGGACCATCCAGTGCCCATACGCAGTGAGTCCTGGGGCTTGTAATACTTTTTACATGTTCCTTAGCAATTGTTTCAAGAAATGTGCTAGGTCTGGGGGATATAGGGTAGGACTTAGCAATTGCCAAGAGGCACAAGTTCTGTATCTGCTGTCTAGTGACTCTTAATTCTCCATGAATTTCCAAAATTATATGTAAAATTGCATACTAACTTTTTCTGGAAGAATATTCATCAGATTCTCAGAGGGGTTCATTTGCCACCAGAATGGCTAAGTCACTGAATTCTTGACCATTTTATGACACTGAGATTCCCACTGGGTGTTATGGCATCACCACAGAGGATCATCAAACACTGCTTGGGGTTGCAAAGGGAGTAGGGGGAGAAAGTCAGTCTTCTCAAGGAGAAATGCTGAGTATGGGAGAGAACAGATGACTTATTCTGGCTATGGAGGGAAAAATGAAGAGGAATCAAGGCCAAGAGAATAGTGTGTGCAGAGCATGGAAACAGAGCCCGGATCATCCAGGGAACTCCAGCTATAATTGGATTATGACTAGTTAAAAGAGGAATACAGAAATACGACAAGAAATGAGGCTGGAAAGTTTAGCGTCTACTAGACATTTCAGGGGTTTCTATTTTGTGCTAAAGCATAATAATTTTGGCGTACTCTCACTTCTGAGGAAATATTTAGAAGCAAATTTAACATCGTTTTGAGACATATGGTGGAAAAGGCTAAGGTAGGTGGTGTCTTTGGAGACTCGCAAATTTCTAACCTTGTTTGGTGCCATGCCTCATAATAAAGAACTTGACAAGAAAGGCTGATTTTGCTATTATAATCATTATTGTTTGGGTGGGGAAGAGGAAGACAACACATGTTGCAGTTGGCCTTTCTTTTTTATGGCAGAATATCCAGGTGACAGGGGGCCGGCCCGTGGCTCACTCGGGAGAGTGTGGTGCTGATAACACCAAGGCCATGGGTTCGGATCCCATATAGAGATGGCTGGTTAGCTCACTGGGTAAGCGTGGTGCTGACAACACCAAGTCAAGGGTTAAGATCCCCTTACCGGTCATCTTTAAAAAGAAAAAATAATAATAAAAATATCCAGGTGGAAATGTTTACTAGGCTGTATTGTACATGTATTATGTCATATGTGTTACATAGGTGACCGTAGCTAAACGTTTGGTTCAGACTCATTGGAATGTAGGTAGTAATTTGAGGCAGTGGGAAGAATGGATGTTGAAGAATAGGTCTGCTGTGTAGAGGCCATGAGACTTGTGAGAAGATGCTGTTTAAGGACCTGGGCTGGGGGCTGGACACAAAAATGTGGTCAGAAGCTGTGTGACAAATGTATCCTGCAATTTTTTCTCCTCTTTCTCCCAGCCCTACCACCACAAAGTCCACGCTGGCAGCTTTAGGGACCATTGACTCAAATAAACAGTAGAAGAAACTTGTAATGAAGCAAGGAGGAAAGGGACATTCCTTTAGTCAGGGGCATAGGAGACAGGAATAGGAAACAGAAGACCTGACTCCCCATCTTACCAATTCCAGTAACCAGCTGAGTGACCCTGAGCAAGTCACTTATCTCCTCTGAACCCCAATTCTCTCATCTTAAAATGGGGATGCCTAAATCTTCGTTCACCTACAGAGTTGTTACGTGAATCAAAGGAAATTGCAGATGAAATTACTTTGAAGAGTGCAAGGTGCTGTATTACACTGTTGGTCGGTGTTGGGGGTAGTGGTGGTGGTAGGGAACCAATTGTAAAATATCTGTTGAATTAAGTGCCTAAGGCAGACTAAAATTCCTTTTTATAGAGTTAAAGTTATGCAATTATGAATTTGTAGAGCAAAGGGAGACCTCATAAATAAATAATTTTTATAGGTGAGAATGCAGAGAGCTGCAAAGTTTAGTCACTTAATGATACTTAGTTAACATTCCACAGAAATTTCATGTCAGGGCTGACAGTGGAAGCCAGGCTCTCTCTCCTTAGATCTGGAGTTCATTCTAACTGAATTAGCACTGACATGCCGGGCGACCTTCCGGAAAGTTGCTGATATGTTGATGAACACGAAATTAAAACAGAGTGTTGATACCTGATGTCGTTCAGGAGTGCTGGACTGTTCCAGGAGTCTGGAACAGAATGTGTTTATTTCCAGTGCCAAAGAAGAAAACAATTTGTCGTAAAGTGACTTATTTGTATCTTTTAACAGATAGGTGGTATAGGAGCTGTCTTGGAATAATGTACTAATTCAGTGATTATTCAACCAGACTTACAGTAGGGACGGGGCAGTGTCAAAACAAGAGTAGCTTTTAGAGACTTCCCAAGTGGCTGCCTCCCACCTCTTCTTCCCTGGCTTCCATAAGATCCTTATAAACAGCCTGCCATCCTACTGCTCGTCCTGCAGTGTAATGAGAAATTTTACCAGTGGGATTGCGCCTTGCATGTGAAGTTGTGAGCAGACAGACCACTGTACTAGTCTTTGAATAATAGTGTTTCATTGGTCCTTGTTCACACTGGAACAGTAATAGGATCCAAGCCTGGCTTTCAAAAACTGAGTTCTTATCATTAAGAACAGAGTTTTTGAAATCATATTAATAATAATATCTGTGATACACTGAGCTTTTATTGTCTGCTAGACACTCTGCTGAGCACTTTACATATGTAGTATCATTTAATCCTCAATAATCCCATGAGGCGGGAACTTTTTGTATTGCCATTTTATAGGCAAGGAAAGTAAAACTGAGAGAGCAGTAGCTTGGCCCACTGTCACTCAGCTAGGTTTCAAATGTGGGTCTGACACGGAGGCTGATGCCCTTTCCACACTTTCCAGCCCTATCGTCCCTTTCAGGCAAATCGTTTAACTCCCCTTAGCTTACATTCTTCGTCTATAAAATGGTGATCACATGAATAGCTGCTCTACCCATCTTCACAGATGTTGGAAGGATAAAATATGCAGAAATGTTTTTCAGACTCTAACTTGCTCTATCTAAATGTGTTTTGACTGCTACTGTTAATGTTTTTTATAAAGTCCTCTGTAAATGTTTTTTGTCTGTGATTATTCATGTTGTTTATTGCTGTAATAATTATCTTACCTAAAGCCGAAGCTTTTCTTTTAAAAGAGTAAAATTGGCTGTAGTTTCTGTGATCTTTCTGCTATTGCTGCTTTGATAGAGCAGTCGAATGGTTCACCCTCATTTGGGATTTCTGCAATTTGCCAAATCTCACAAGCGTTCAAATCTGATGGATTTTCTAAGGGATATCTGTGACTTTATTTTCTAGTCTCAGGAAGAACAGTCTGGTGTGGTAGGTTGATGAATAAAGACTGGATACTTGTGTTTTTTTAATCTTCTTGTTAATGGCTTTGTGTTAAGTACAGCTGCCACACCATAACACTTCAGATGCCAGCATGAAGCTTGCAAGGTTCTGCCAAGTGTCTGATTTAAAGTGATTACCAGAGATCAATGATCATCCAACAGTCAGAAGTCACCCCGGGGCAGCTCACAATCCTCGGTGGCGCCCGGGGGCTGTATTGTGTCGTATATAACCACCTCTCAGTTTTATGGCGGCGCCTCTGGCGCAGTGTCATCATCTCTTCCCCTCCACTTGTGCTGCATTGCAGGCGCTGCTTGAGTCCATGGTTGATGCTGCCGAGAGTCTCTGTCCCAATGTGATGAAAAAAGCCCACATTCGACAAGACTTGATTCATGCCAGCACCGAAAAGATTTCCATTCCTCGTACCTTTGTTAAAAATGTCCTGTTGGAGCAGTCTGGAATTGATATCCTTAACAAAATTAGGTAGGTTTATAATGTTAATAAACCTAAGCTCTGCAGTTTCTGTGAATGCAGGCAAGGCAGCTGTAAAGAGTGTGATTGTTGGCTTTATCCATTTATAATGTGTTTAGGCATGTTTAATATGCAGAGACTATATATAAATATAGCTTTGCATAAATGCATAGGTTTTATACATTTCCAAGATAATACAATCATGTATGTGCCTGCATTACTTAAGAGCATCTGTTCTCTTTAAGGGTTTTATATTTAAGAAGGAGTACGGGTTTGTAATCCCTGTTTTTTGCTTCTGAAGTTTTACCTTTCACCTTTATAAATCACTAGCTTGAAGACTGAGATCACTTTGCTTTTTAACCACCATATCTTTGTGACCAAATGCATAGCCTATCGTTAGGCAAAGAGGCCCATTAGGACCTTACCATATTTTCCTTCTGGGTTATTTTGGTGGGTCTGTGATACCGTGTGTGTGCTAATGGTGCTTTTGGGGTGTTTATATAGATTTCTGTTTGAAAAGGTTTGAAAAATATGCCAAGAAATAAATACTTACAGGCTGTGATTACTGACAAGCTTTCTTGAATTTTTTAATAGAGACATTATAGCTAAGCTCATTCTCATAATTTTTCTTACTTGGGGAATCAGATGACTAAAAACCAAGTTCAGAAACATTTAAATTTCCCATTTTAACTTTTCTGAATATTGATAAGCATATTTAGATGTAGCAAAACCATAGCTAACTTCTGGAGAGTTGGGAGTGATGCTGACACCTGGTGATGTAGCTGAATGACAATGTACAAGAAAAATGAGTCAACAGCAAACAAGCCAAAAATTATATCATTACTAACTAGATACCAAAGACTGAGAACTATAAAGCTAGATCATAGAACTTTGAGGATTTAGGAATTCTGCAGTAACTGGACAGTCTCAGGTCTCACATGCATCTTTTGTTATTGTTTTTGTTTTGTTTTAATAGAGCTCCTAGAACCTACTCAGCTGAATTGTAAGGCAATTAGAAGTACTTGAGAAGTTAAAAAAAAGACTTCAGGGGGTTTCTAGGACCTCACAGATTAGTAATTTTATGAACTCTAGTCCTTAGGAGGTATGTTTACATTTTTCTATAACCTGTGATTTCAGAATTTTTATTGAAGGCCTTTAAATATTAAGGAGAAAAAATGTATTGGCCACTATTCTCACATAATAATGGGTTCAACCACTGTTGGATCATCAAATAGATCATCAATAGATCATAGTATAAAATTTTGTCAGATATGGTCAGTTCCCTTGAAAATGGGAAAATTCTAAAAGTTGAATAGCAGTATGGAACCCCTCACATCAGTGAATCAATTTGATGTTCACTGTGCTTACTGGCTTTTTAGAATGCATTATATTAAGCATTGATAGAATGAAAATAGGCACACCCACACATGCACGTGTGTACACGTTCACATGCATGAGTGCACATTCACATGCATGAGTGCACATTCACATGCAAAGGTTGCTTTGACTCATTTCCTCTAAAATTTTTGCAAACTGGGAGCACAGTCAGTAAAGAAATATAGAACCCAATAGCAGAATGACAGAACAATTCTGAGATATTAAAAAATAATTGAATTTTTAAGAGTCTTTCTTTTTTGGCACTACAATTTGAAATAGGTAAATCATCTCTCCCCACATTCAGAGAGAGGAAGAGGATGAAAGAAACCAACTACTGAACCTATAGTTTTAAAAGGAAGTATAATGTCCAAGTATTCCTAAAAAGAATCAGAGAAAGTACTTAAAATTAAATTTCCAGGCCCCTCTGGAAGTTTGGGGTATACCCAGTAATCTGTATTTTTTATATGAAACCTGGGTGAATTTTATTAGTAGACACCTCTGGGGAATAATAAAGTATTAGATAAACCAAATAGTGAGACCTTGTTTCAGGAATAGGAATTAAAGAAACATCCCTTTATTTTTAGTTTAGGAAAATTTTAACTGTAGGCATCTTAGACTTAGTGCTTCCTTTTTTCTGTTCTTCCATCAGAAATCTTCATGGGCAAGGAAATCTCAAATTATTGCCTTTAGGGTAGGAAGATTTTTCTGTTACACAGCTTTAGCTTTAGGATTACATAATTTTATTTCAAGAACTCCCTGTTCTAAAAACTTAAAAATTCTTGACTTTAAAAGCAGGTTGAACTTATGAGAGAATATTGGAATGTGGGTTTATATCACTTTAGCACATTTACCTTTAAATGTCTTGTCCATTTAAGTACATTTGTACATATGTGCATTAAGGTATTCAGACGGAAAAACACACATGGGAGTTGAATTCTTGAGAATATCAAACTGCCAAAACACTAAAATACCAGCCATCTGGCAGAAACTTTAGTGGCAGGGTCTGTTTATTAGTGAAAACCACAAGCCGCTTTCTGTTGTCTGGGCAACTTTCTGAGGTCGGGCAAGAGGCACCAGAACTGAAAATTGTAGTTACCTCTGTTCATAAAGGATAAGGATACAGTGAATTTGTAACTATTCAAAGTAGGATGAGAAGTCAAACCAGAAGCAGTGTCATATAGTACCATTTGATTGGTGCAAAGTTTTTAAAAGGGTGGGAGATATGCATATTCAAGTAATAACTAAGACTTAGCAACCACACTAGACTTTCTTAATTTACTCCAGCCCAGGTTTGTTTTCATTTATGTCAATGGATGAATTGTTCCTCTCCACATGGTACATATGGTTCCTATTAAGTTTGTCTTTATCCAGATGTTTTTCATTTCTACCATTAAATCTCGAGTTTTGAAATTGCAGAGGCAGGTTGAAATTGCTAAAGAAAGTCTATTACCTGTGTGTTTATGGCAGTGTTTAAAGCTTATTTTGGGAAATCCTTAGCTTTGTTCGTGCATTCTTATATTTCATTTTCAAAGATAGAAATGGAATCACAGTTGACGTTATAAGCATAGTATCAGGGGTAGGGATGATTTTTTTTTTTCCTCCTTGCACAAATTAAAATGCTACTGTCCTTTTGATTTTTCACACAGTGAAGTGAAGTTGACAGTGGCCTCCTTCCTGTCTGATCGAATTGTGGACGAAATCCTGGATGCACTCTCACACTGCCATCATAAACTGGTGAGCGCGGTGTACATCTTGAGCAGAACCTCCTGTTTTGGCTCTGCAGGGATGTGGTTTCTTCTCTACATTTTACTCCTTTGCAGCTTTATGGGATAAGATCCTAGTTTTCCTCCTTCCTTTTCTACATCACTTCTAGCCATTCTGAAGCGTGTTAGAATTTCTCCAGATGAAATGGGAGGGAGAGCAGACGTGAAAGTCTCCAGAAATCGCACTGTTCATTTATAATGCAGGACAAAAGTTTTGGTAGCAAATGATGTTGGGACTGAGGTCTAAAATTAACATTTTTAGTTTATTTAATTTATCTGTGTTCATTTTGTTGCTCCCTGATAGGATTATTTGAGAATGGTCTGTTTTTGAAAACATGGGGTGAAATGACACATTTGGAGTCCAAAGAAAGCACAGGAGCAAAAGGGGTGTAATCTAGTGATTGATAGCTGCTGACTGCCCATTAGGTGCCTCAGATAAAACCAAGGGGGAAAAAATTAATTTCTTTCATTTAGGAACTGGTTCTTTATCAAGGTACGGAGCTTTACTTCCAGTATCAGTGCACATGGAAAATATATAAGAATCTTCATGTTTCTCGAACTTCAGGAAGTATTCTGAGGCACAGATGAAGATTTTATAACTGGTTATATCTTGTTAATGACATTGTTTCCTCCAGTGAAAGGATGGAAATACCCAGTTTTATGGCATTGAATTGTTGGGTGATGCTAGAAAGTATTTCTATAGCAATTTAACATGGCCACAATGTCCAAACACACATTATTTTTCTAATTTTTAATTTTTATTGCATTTTATCAATGTACTGGTATGTGCCATATCGGAAATATTAAAACAAACAAACAAACAAAAAAAAACCCGGTTCATCATCACAATTAATTTAAGAAGCACTGGTCTCTGGTTACTGACACAGGAAAGAGCTACATCATTGTTCAGGTTCCCAGTTCAGACTTTTCTTTTTTTAGATAAGCACCAACAAAATCAACAGAGCATCCTTTTTAGAAACGATTGATAACCCACAGCTCCAGAAACTGCCTCAAAATGCTCACTTGAAGACACACACACAGGATATTATTTCAAACATGACTCCACATATGAGAACTACACTGAAAATTTGAATTTTTTCTTTTTTTGCATTTGTCCTTCTTTGAAGAACTTACTCAGAAACTATTGGCATTTTCTTTTTACAGTTGGAAAATAATTGTGTGAATGCACTTTTGTCTTGAACTTCATTTTAATACTAATATGCTGATTTGGATTATAAGAAGAGAGATTAAGTATTGTATGAAAGAAATAGTATCTTCAAAATGAAACTTTGTTTTCAATGACATTTAGGTACTGTTTTCTCCAACTTAAGTTTAGAAGTGTTCCCAAAGGTTCCATGGACTTGTCCACTGTTTAAAAGAATTATATCAAAGTTCTGGTGTCAGATAAGCTCAGCACTGGAGTCGATTAACTTCAGCCCAGCTTATTCCACTCCTTATCATTTACTTTTTTAGGTTTACCTAAAGCATAACACTGGAAATTAATACATTATACCAAATATGGTATTCATTACATGAAAACAATGAAAGCTAGCAATAATTTAAATTTTGTTAGCTATTTCCTTCCTTTCCTTTTGTTAGCCATTTCCTTCCAACTTAAGGAAAGTTGGAATCATCTTATTTCCCTCATTAGATACTTTTATGCACTGGATATAGAAGAAAATTCTTTCAGAGGAAATGTAAAATAAAATTACTGAAAAGAACACTAGTTATTTTATTCTAGACTATGTAGTCTCCTCATTTACTAAAGGAGTTTGTAATTTCTTGCTTAAAACACTTAGCTCTCCAAAGAAAAGTTATAAAAGAGGTAAGTTACTTTATTGTGAATTTATTAAGAATTGTCATTAATGGCTTGCCAGAGCCGTCCCCCACTGTGCCATCTTGTGGAAGAGTCCTCAGGAGCTCAGCTGAGAGCTCTGCTCTTGTCTCTGTGCTTTCATGTCTCCCTGTACGCATCTTGATCCTGTAGGCTGACCATTTCAGCAGACGTGGCAAGACCCTTCCTCATCAAGAGTCCTTAGAAATCGAGCTGGCTGAGGAGAAGCCAGTTAAACGCTCCATCATCACAGTGGAGGAGCTAACGGAGATAGAGCGTTTGGAAGACCTGGACACTTGTATGGTAAGACACAGCCTTTGGTGGCACCATCAGCCCATTCACTGGACTGTGTTATTGTTCTTTTAAAAAGTCTCACTTTTTGATGTCAAACCAAACAAAACTTCCCCCACTCACCAAGGCAATTTTTTGAGAAACTTGTCGCCGTACAGAGGCTGCTAACAAAGCTAGTACAGCTGGAGCTTCAGACCCCACTTTTGCACAGCGCCCTTCTAAGGTGCCATAACTGTAGTGGAAAAAATTTCTAAATTAATTAGGAGAAATGGATTATGCAATTTTTAAAGGTCCTCTGTAACAGGAAAATATCTTTAAATAAAACTATGTGTAAGGTATTATACAATGCGGGGAAGGACTTTTTCCCCCAAATAAAATAAATATATAGGGTGACTGTCTCCTGGTCCTGTCCCTGCCCCCCCCCCCCCCCCCCCCCCCCGCTGTCTGTTCTTTTGATACACAATTTTTTTGGCATACCTACCCTTAAATTTGGGTTTCCTATTTAGGTGAGATTCTGTTTGATTCATTTAACTTGATGTGCCCGAGAAGGTGGAATTCATACTGTAGTGTTTACCTAACAGGGGGTCTTCATTTCCTACCCATTTTCTGTATTTCACGTGGTGCGTCCATCTGGTCATATAACTAGAGCATTCAAATTGTTGATACTTTTTCCTCTGAGGACAATTTTACCTCAGTTCTTATTTCATATTTTAAACTTTACATTATCAGTATAGTTACTTGTCACCCGCCCATGAAAACAGTTGTATGTGCCTATTTCATCTTCTGTGTTCAGTAAGTTAATGTTTTACTTAAATATTTACTTTTTAGTAATTCACTATAATGTGAGAGGACGGCAGTGAGACTAGGTTTGGGTTACTTATATTCTCAATTGTTTCTACATTAGCTTCTGGTTTTAGTAATTTTTAGACTCACCTATTGTTAAGGAATAGTATGTGTTTTTAAATTTAAAAACCAAGGATCTGATATGGCTGATATTATTTTTTTAGCCTGGAAGAGAATGTAATGTGTTAAGAAGTTTCCTTGTTTATCAACCACTGTTACCATTTTTTAAAGTCTGTGAATAAACTAGTTGGGAGCTGTTCATGTAAAACCCTGTCTTTTACGAGGAGAGTAGCAAAAAAAAAAAAAAAAAAAAAAGCCTAAAATATAATCCAAGATTTCAAGTAACATTCTAGTATCACTACGTAAAGCCGAAAAATAATTTTCTATGTAGCTATGTAAATCTACAAATATATTTGATCTGTGTGGAGGAAATTGTCTAGTTTTTTAAAACTTTCTTGTCCAGTACGTTGTAAAATTTATATTTAATAAGTATTTTAAATTTGTTTGCATTTTGAAGCATTATGATTTGGACACTATGATATTACAGTGTAATTGTTCTGGAGAGCTCTTAGACTAGCCTTAAAAGAAAATAAGTAAGAAGAAATAGATTTAAAGTAACAATTTAAAATTAACTCTACGTATTATGTTTCCTGCCAGAATTACTTGGTCATGTGTAAGTTGGAAAGGGGTAAAGGAAACGTGAGCTAGTAAAATGTGTTTTGTTGGGTTTATAGGCGATGTGATTTGGATTGAGGGAGTGTTGGTTATGAAAGACTGGTGTCAGCTACTGGAACATTGGTTTTAAATTGTGTAGTCTTTGTAATAAGTAAGTTTGTTTTGTTTGATTGGTTTTATTTTGTTTTGTGAAAGAAAACAAAAGGTGTTCTCTTTAAATAAAGTTGTTGGGATGAAGATGGAGACGTATTTAGAATGCAGATGTAGGCCCAACATCGGAAGCTGAGGGAGGACCAGGCTGCAGGCACGCCCCCCAGGCAGCTTCCGTTTTGTAAAAAAGTTCATGTTTCTGTGCAGCATAAAGAAGCAGGAGATGTAGATCGTTTTTTTTAAATTTATTTTTAAAATTTTTATTTTTTAATTTATCAGTATGCAATGTAGTTGATTTTCATGTCCCTTTACCAGTGCCTCCTCCCCCCGCCCCGTCCTCCCCCTAGATCTTTCTGAACTGAAATCTCAGGACAGCCCGAGTTAGGAGAGTGGTCTTATCTGGTTCGGATGACTAAGGAGGTAAGCAGTGAGAGCCATTCCTCAGACGAGTGCCTGTTGAATTGTAGGGTGAGGAGCAGGGCCTTGGCTGTTGAGTGAGAGAAACACAAGGCAGAACTCTTCTATTTAAAAAACGGAATACTTAGGTGGGCAGAATTTTTAAGTCATGAAAATAGCATTTTCTAATAAATTTTATTTTCATTCTTTGTTCTAACTAGGCTAGTAAGTTGTTAAATAGTAGACTATCAGTTATGTTTGCTGTTAGATTAACGAGAAAGAATGTTTTGTGTGTAAAAAGTGCAAGCAGTGGATTTTGGACTGTGATGACTTCTTGTGTACTCTCAGCTGACCATCGATTCTAAGGCACCCAAAGATAGCACCACTTACAGGGTAGCAGCTGCCCCAAGTGCAAGGATCCCTCTCCTAAAGGAAATCCATCTTCTGAGCTTTGGGTGTCTTATCCTAAGCCAGTGCTGCAAACTATAGCTAGTTTGGAAGGACTAGCATATTAGATTGGTCTTTTAAAATTACCTTCCCTGCCTCCTTTCATAATTAAAGTAGCAAATCATTACTGTTTCTCATCGACATCCATTACTGATGTCAGAGAAGAGAGTCTGGGGAGGCCCAATAGCTGGCCTCAACTTACCCCATCCTTTTACCAGGTTCTTAACTCCACCACAAGAAATGATTGAAATGTAGATTCACAGTAGAAAGTGAGAACAGATTTAATGTAACAAATAAGAGATACAGATTTCAGAGAGAAAGTGCAGCCTAGCTCCATAGATTGAGCAGGGCCCATACCAAGTTTAATACAACAGTAAGAAATACACACTTAAAGTTCAATGAAGAGTGCAGGCTGGCTCAAGAGAGTGAGCAGCCACTTGTTGAAAGTAAACCTGATACAAAAAGGAATACATACTCCACAGGCAGATGGGCTGGCCCCAGAGAGTGAGCAATGGCCCCGTCTTCCGGGATTCAGCTTTTATAGTTTCACTGTACGTATTTATGCTATCTAATGAATATTCTACTAATTATGTAACATGCTCAGTTGGTCTCTTTGTAAGACATGTTCATCGGTCAGATTCTGTCACATGCACCAGACATATTCAATAATATTCTGTGCTCTTTAGCATCTCTAGTGGAAGGTTATTCAAAGGATAAATTCAACTATACTGAGCATGCTCGACTTCTAAGGTTATGTAACCCCTCTCAGTTACTGAGTATGCCCAGCCATTGGATTTCCATAAGCCAGCCCCTTGCATTCTCAGTTTCCCCATCTTGGTGTGGAAAATGGGTCCAACAAGCAACAGTAACTGTCCTTTAGGAGAAGGCCTGGAGGAGGAGCTTGAGACCTTGAGGAGGAGTGGCTTGAAACCCAGAGGAGTGTCCTGAAACCCAAACCCAGGGAAACCAAGCACCTCCTATCTCATTACCAAATATTTCAAGTTGTGATCCTCCTGTGATGCCATTAAGGTGGGGTAGGGGGTTGCAGTACAGATTTCAAAGGGAGGGACGTTTATTTTCTGATGGTTTTCTAAATGAGTGTATGCATTTTTCTTGGCAGTATTTCTGTCTTACGTGATCCAGGAAGTTAGGACGCAAGATTACTGTGTAGAAAATTATCAGAAGTACAAGTGTATGAGTACACACGTGTAACCTTTCCCATATGGAATTAAAAGCTCTTGGCAGGTAGAAATGGTGCTACAAGTGGAGCTAAAGCACTGTTGATTTGATTGCTTTGGGACATGCTGTTTATTACCTAAAATGTTTGTTTATGGCCCAAAGAACTGTGAAACCTTCCCTAGGACATTCTGAGGTAACTTTGACACATCACCAGATTTAAGATTGTTAATCGATCCTTGCCTTTTTTTTTTGTCCAGGATGTTCCTGATGTCTACTAAATCCATTTGTGAACATTTCTTTAGCAAACTTAGTAGAGGTTCTATGTACCTCTTTTTTTCCTGCCTTTGGATCTCTAGTCTTCATGTTTTCTTCCATTCTCTCTGGTCCAAACGTCAGTTCCATTTCAGTGCTTTCTAAAAACCTATAGTTATAATTTCACTAGGGAAGGTCCAGGGGTATAAGTTAGGCCTAGAATTTTATATTAATTTGAATTTAAGGATTATCTTTCCAGGATAGAAACAGTAATCCATATGATTGATTTCCTTGGAAGAAGTTCATCACTTAGTCCACAAAGATTAAAGTTATGCTTGGACTAAGTGAGAGGTGACATGAGAATGATGGAGTGACTCCATGGGGCTGTTACCTGTTGGAGGATGACTGAGCACATTCAGTCAACCTTAATTTTATAAAGTTAAAGAAAAAGGCTGTTCTCTTTAAGCAGAGTGGCAGAAAGGAGAATCATTTTTTTAAAAAAAAACTCTTTGTTTCCAATCAGGTAAATTATCTTTTTCTTTTAACTAGAAAGAAACTAGGAGGTAATCTAGTTCACCTGGTGGGATATGAGGGAAGGAAAAGAACAAGAGCTATTAGAATATCCGGTGGCATTTTTCAGCTTGTAGTCACTCTTCAAGCCCCAGAGATTGACATTCCTTTAACTCCAGGGCAGAAGATCAAATGGTATAAAATATCTTCTTCATTTATTTAACACTTACGTAGTGATGTGCTAGGCATTGTTCTAAGATTCTTATGACTATTAACCAATTGAAACCTCAAAACAACCTATGAATAATTAGGTCATATTGATGTCTTCTATTTAACAAACGAGGAAACTGAGGGAGAGAAAGGTAACTTGTCCAGGATTTCCCAAGGTTAACCACAGGCAGGCAGTTTGGTACCAGAGTCTGTGTGTTCAATCAGTCTGTTATCAGCAGTATATGGATTTCATCTATGGTGTATTTCTTACAGTCAGAATTAAATTTAGTGTTAGATTTTGTTAGACTGCATTGGTTTCTGTAAAATAGCTGCTTACTAATCCCAGAAGAAATGAGTATGTAAATAGAAACACAAGTGAAAGGTGTAGTATTCTATAACCATAATGGAAGCCTGCAATTTTTAAACATTGTTGCAAGCAAGTGTGTCAAAAATCTGATGTGCTCAATTGTTATTCGATTGTTGGAAATGAATTTGCCCACTTTTGGCTTATCTAGGGTATTCTGTGCCTCTCCATGTGTTATTTTGTTGGTGACAGTGATTAATTAGTTTTCTTATATACTTCTTATCATTTCAGCACCTGTGCCTTACATGTCATGCCGAAACGTGTATTTCCTTGGTCTCTTTATTGTTCATAGACCATCTGTTCTTTTTCTGCAGTCAGGTGCTCTTAGGAAATCAGTGCTCTGAATTGTATCTTTCAACTTTGGTTTCTCATTGACCCTTGGGGTATTGAAGGATGCAGTTCTTCTACTGATTAGTTATCACTAAATATTTAATTTGTCACCATATATAGTATACTACTTTTAAAAAGTAGCAGAAGTTTTTGGTTTAATGTAGTGTGGCAAGTGTTGAAGAGCCAGGATCTGCTCCTTAGGCGTAACTAGCTCACTAATTGTATGTAATTCTTTCAGTTATTTTAATGAATGTCATACCAGTTTTAAATCAAAAAATATTCATGTGGAGAAGCAGCAGCTCATCTGCTTTCTGCTATTTCCTAGGAGAAGAATTTTAAAAGGCTTGAATTATTACAGAAGGCATTTTTGGGAATCTTGTCTCCAGTGATAAAATAGCAATTATTTTTCCTTCACAAGTTCAACCTCAAGTTTCAATATATAATTTTTAAGTTTTTAAATACAGACAAAAATTCAGCAGAAGTCTATTTGACTTGATCAAAATACTATTTTTAAAAAGCAGATTTAAAGTACCAACAGTTATTAATTGAACTAATCTATTAACAATGTTGCCAAGTAAAGACTAAATCCATATATTTCACTTAAAATTAGTTGCAGTGATATTAACTATATGCAGAAGATTGTTTGTCATAATTGCTAGTTTTCTCTTATAATTTTATTTATTCAGTAATATCTTTTTCTTATTGATATCACTTTAGAAAATGGAGATTTACTTTTTAGCCACCACAAAGCAACCTATGAAAACCCCTTTATTTCCAAAATCTAAATTGCAGAACTATAGTACAGTCTCTGAGTCGAATAGATGTGGTATGTTCCTCAAGTTTCTAATAATTTTTGTGACAGTCTTTGTGAAATGCCAGGAGCACCCATGCCTAGAGAGTTCATCATTCCTTTAGGACCCAGAGTTTCCTTAATCTTTTAATTTTTAATTGGCATAAATACCACTGTCAGAGGCCCTAGTCTGGGGAGCTCCCTAGAGATCTGACCCATACATCTTTTTTTAAAAGGATGAAAATGGGGCCTAAGGTCCAGGATTGTTTACCCTCACAAGCCACTCGAGAGACACGGGAGACCCCAAGGGAAATCCCTCTGACCCGTTTTATAGTCATTCCTGTGAGGACAAGAACCTTCCACCATTTTCCCTGCAGGTGATAGAGCAGGTGTCACCTTCAGAGCTCTAAAACTCGCAGTAGGAACCAAATCCTGAAGAATAGGATGGGGAGGACTTAATAAATCCCCTCCCTGAAATGACAGAATATTAACCAGTTGTTACCAGTCAACGTATTCCAAACCAGCATCCAAACTGGACATCTGATTGACTTGTTGATTGGAAATGGTGATTCTTATGAGCTTAATATTGACAGAATGATAATTGTAAAAGATAATTTTGGTCTTCTTTTATGAACTAAATTCAACAAATGACTCTAGTAACCAGCGGATTTATAAAACAGAATCTACTCCATTGTATTACCTCTGTGTGTGTGTGTGTTTGTGTTTGTGTTTGTAGATGACATAGTATACTCAAAGAGAAAAAAAACTTAATGAATTCCATTCTAGTTAAGCCCTTTACAAGCAGTCAGAGATTTAGTATCTCCTGGGGATATTACAGTAGAGCCAATAGTAAATAAAATAACTTCTCTAAACTCACTGTCACTTTTCAGCCCTTAGAAGCCTCGTGTTTTCAGTCTGCCACAATGACATTTGCTTCAACACCCCTTCTCTTATGTCAGAAAGCTCCAAATTTTCATCACTGGCCAGTTGAAATCAAAGACCAAAGCCCTCCAGAATGAAAGGTTTTCTCTTTAATTTCTGTATTAAACAATATTTAAGTTGGAGAAAACAGTGTCTTTAGATACTAAGGTTGTAACTTCTTATACACATGTATGTGAGAGAGCCTGACTAAAGTCTATAGGGAGGACTTACTCACCCAGGTGAAGGGCGGAAGGAAAAGGCTGGAAGAAGGTGGCTGCTGGCTCTCAAAAGAGCCCAGGGGAGGAGGCAGAAGTATTTTTAGATTGGTGAAGTCGTAGGTAGAGATGAACTAGCAAAAGACTCCCTGAGCCAGAAATACAGACTAGAAGGCCATTCATTCCTTTAACAAATTTAACAAATATTGTTGATCCACTGTTTACCAGATATTCTTGGCTTCTTGCTGGGTATGGAAGGTAAATGAACCAATAGATCACCCAGCAAGCTTGCTAAGTTGAGGAGAAATGGTAAAGCTAGTTCTGGTGGAGCACAGAACTGCTATACATGTAAATCCATATGTGGATTTGCTTGGATGTTGGAAGATGTGAATCTACCACTGAAATGAGATCATTGAGAAAGGCTTGAATTCATTCAGAATACATCTTTCAACCCATTGGTTACAACCCACTAGTCAGTCATGAACTGAGTGTAATTGCTGGGATCAGGATTTTTAAAAAAACGATCTGAAATAAAACATAAAGTATGAACATAAAGGATCAGATTACACCAAATCTTTGTTTTAGTTATACATGCATGTATATGTAAATTGGGATGTGACATTAAATATATTTCTTACAAATGAGTTGTAGTCAGAAAAGCTTTAGAATCTTGCATCTGCAGTAACTTGAATACCTGCTGTGTTTCAACCTTCCCAATATGATAGGCACAAAGCAGCCCCTTGCAGTAACCTTATTTTTTGCCCACCATACTGCTGAGGTCCAGGAAGGGCCTGGGCAGAAATGCAGGGGTAGAAGAGGATTTGCTACCCTGGAGAGTCTCTGCTAAATAAGGCTTATTCCTTTTTTTCCTATTTTTTTGAGCCCCCATAGAATTGCTTTTACTGCAGTGTGCTTTTGTTTTATATCATTGATTTTCATTATGGGCCACTTTAACACATATTCCTATAAAATTTGCTACCAAATGGGCCATTCATGCTGTTTATACTACTTTTGTGGTCACTCTTCATTTTATCCCCAAGTGCCATCATTAGAAATACATACAGAAGAAATTGCGGGCTTTTATCAGGAGTAGAAGTTCTGAGTAATTTGCTCTCTATCTTATAGATACAATGAATTGTACACAGCTTTGGTATTGTCACTTGAGAGGCTCAGAGCTGTGTGTGCATTGGACCTAAAAAAAAGTGTTCAGGGCCTGAAGAAATGTAGTTTGTTGTATTTAGCCATAATTCTGGCTTCATTTTTTTCTTCTTTATCTTAATTCACTCATTAAAAAAAAAAAAATCTAACTGTTCTATATGGACCTCAGCTCATTTTTAGATTGAGATGGTTAAATGTTAATGAAGTGATAACTTAGACATGGTGGGGGGAAAAATGTGAAAATGCTCTGATAGAAGCAGGCAGTTTGCCATGGAAGTACAGAGAAGGGGTGCCTAGCCCGGGGGAGGGGTGTTGTCAACGAGGGCTTCCCAGCAGAAGGTTCTAAGCATCATGCCTGGCACATAGTAGGCCCTCAGAACTGCTAGTACAATGAGAAATGGCATTTGAAAGAGAAGTGATCTGGGAGGAAAATGAGTAAGAAATTTTGGAGGGAGAACAGCACATAGAGGCTTGGAGAGAGGACAGACTCATGATTTGAGGAACTGTTACAGTTTTATGGCATGACAGGTATGTAGAGTAGGAGAGAGGATTAGAAGGCTGGAGGGGAAGGCAGGAGTCAGGTCACACAGAGCCTTGTAGATCAGGGTTTGCTTGTTTATTGTTTGTTTATTTGTTTTTAAGTTAGCAAGGAGGCCCTTGAAAGTGAGGACAGGAAGAAGGGGCAGTTTTGGCAGAAGCAGACATTCGTGAGTCCTGTTTGGCTCACGCTGAGAAGGAGGCGATTACAAGGCCCGGGCTGAGATGTCCGGCGGGGAATCATCGACGACTCCGGGGCCGAGGAGCCGGGTCTGACCTGGAGTCGGCCCTGCACTCGGGGCCTGCCCTCCCTGCGGGGGCCGTGGCCTCTCCGGCTCTGTCAGCAGTTTTCTTTTTACGTTCATGCCATTTATTTCTGATGGCTCCCCACTGTACCCAGAATAAATGTTCTTCCTCTTGGCCCATAGGGTCCTCCGTGGTCTGGCTTCTGCCCCTCTGTCATCTTGTTCTGACCGCCCCTTTGTTCATGTCCCTCCAGCTGCTGCGGCCTTCCCGCTTCTCCCGAGAGCTTGCCGTGGCTCAGGTCTGTTGCTCCTTCAGCTGGGAACACTCTTCACCAGATCGTACCATGGCTACCTTCTTCTCCATCTAGGTCTCAGTTCAAATGTCTCTTCCTCAGAAGTTTTTCTTGATCCTTTTAGCCAAAGAAGCCTTCTGGTCACTCTACTATCTTATCCTATTTTCTCTTCTCAGCACTTACCAGGACTTGAGGTAATCTTATTTACTCGTGTGGGTACTAGTTTTGTCCATTGCCCTACACTGGAGTATAAGCTCCTAGAGAGCAGGGACTTGGTGCTGTGGACTACATATGAGAATACCTCAAAAAATTCACGGAAAAATAAAATTGAAAGATAATACAATCTTTCCGTGAACTTTTTGAAGTACCCTTGTATTGTTAGTATCTAGAGTTATACCTGACGTATAATAAATGATCAGTCAATCTTGTTTAATGGCCTGGCTTTACGTTATAGTTACTTGCATTTTTTTTTCCCTGTTAGATTCTATGCTCCTTGAGAGTACAGGAGTTATGTCTTAGTGATCTTTATATAGCTAAGGACGTCAATAAATATCAGTAATGCAGATTTCTCTGGAAACTAGAAAATAATTATTGGCGTGGAAAGGTTCTTATCTTTAAATGTATGGGGTTCAGTTAATGAGACTATGATAGGTTATCAAACTGTCAGCAAGTTGTATGGAAAAAAAAAAAGATTTAAACCACCCACCCACTGTGACCTGTGCTTTGTCATAGTAGCCATGTGTGTAGCTATTTTAACCCATTTTCAGCCGAGAATCCCAGAGATCAGAGATGTTAACGCACTTGCCCCAAATCACGTTGCTAGATAAGGGGCAGCCACAGCAGGGAGCCCAACTCCAAATGATCTGAGTCCCAAACCCATTTTCTTTTTTTTTGAATTCCTGGTCTTCAGGTTGGCCTGAGTCACCAGAAAGACAGACCCAGGGAAGTTAGAGGTGGGTACGAGTCTTTGCATTGAGGGTTTTACACTGAGAGTTCTGTGGGTGGTAGCTCTACAACTTCAGGCCAATTCTTTTCTTATAGAGTTTTAGTCTTATTCTCAGTGGATTGGGGGAGACTCTAACCTGTGGTAATAAATCCGTACCTCTTTAAGTTATGCAGCCAGCAGTGGCTTAGGTTGTAGGGGCCTGAACTGATGGGAAACAGCAGCAGAAAGATCTGGGGTAGAGGGCTCTGCCTCTGGAAGCTTCCTGTACAGAGAACACGTATGGCCATTCCAAATCCAGTCCTTTTGGTTAATCGGGCTGAGCTGCTTGCCCTGACTTTCAACGTGACAGTTTTCCTACTTGCCTGATTGCGTCTGAAGTCTAACCAAATATCCCCTGAGTGTAAAGACTTACTGATGAGGGAATGAGTGGGGTGGGATTACTTGGGCTGAAATTTGGGAATGGCAAAAAGAAGTGGCCTGCAATGTAGGTGGACGGGGAAAGGAAACTAGCACATAACTTTATGATTTTGACTGTCTTGAGTAAAAGTAGGTCAGGCTGGATAAACTAGAAGTGATCCTGTCTAAATCTTTAATTGTACCAGTTGTAATACTCTGTGGGGTTTTGCCCCATGTTATTCTTTCACAATAAAAAAATGTTAAAATGCTATTTATGTTTTTATGACCATTAGAGTAACATTGTGTTTAGTAGTTTAATAAAATATTTAAAGAATTTTTCCACCTTCTTTTTTATATAATGCTACAGGGGCATGTACTTGACCTTGTATTAATGAACACCATGCTTCTGTTCCCAGCAACACTAACACATATTCTCGTAGTAATATATTTGCTGTAAATCAGTATCAGATAATTTCATTCTTCGAACTACTCTTAAGAAAGTTTCACTTTTGCCTCAGTTGCAAGATGAGTTAAAAGGAATAAAAGGTGAGTTGTGTCCTGGAAAAACATGGCAAAGTTAAGAAGATAAAGATTTAATTTTCTTGTATCAAAAAAATTGTGCAGATATGGAAAATAAAATGAACCATTTTAATTTCAGAGTAGCCACTCTACCATGATTTTTACAATAGTCTCTCATCAGTGCTGTTCCCTGAATGTTTTTGTTTTAACATCATGATGCCAGTTTAACTTTTATGTGAAATGAGACTCTGGATATAAAAGTTAATGAGTGTAGAATGGATGGCTGGATTTAATGTTGTTTTCAATAGGAAGAGTAGCACATCACTCAGTCTCTACATATCACTCCTCCTTTTGTCCATGGATTTATTGCAGCTTTCTCAGAGTTACGGCGTCCATATACCTACTTTTCCTAGGTTTTAAGGGGAAGGCTCCACGCTGTCCAGTAGTCATCATGGAAAGAGGCATGTCTTTTTCTCAGTGAGATTTGTACTACCTTGGACTTTTAAAAATGGAATTGCATACAAATTACTTTTTAGACTACCAATGTGATAATACTGTTTGGGTAAATATTGGAGGGTATAAATCAATTAAGAATTCCTGAGTTTTGATTCCCCTTGAGCATTAACTCAGCTGAAAATCTGGTAGGAAATATTTAATTTTTATAATCTAGTTCATTAAACAGGGATTACCCATATCCGTTGTAAAAGTGCATGGAAAAGCACAAGGTGAGCCTAGGATAACTTGTATCAAAAAGTAAGGATTGGCTCTAAATCCAGTGGAATCCTTTCAAAGGGCACAAAATTCAAATCGAAGGACTCCACTGGAACTCTCTAAGCACCAATAATAATAATAATGATGGTAATAGTTTATGATACATTGAATAAGTGAAAAAAATCTATGAGTTCGTAGTGATACTCAGAAAATATGAAGAGATGAGGGTACAGAAGCTTATAAAAGGAAAATTGATCTTTACAGAGGAATGGCAGTTAATAAATATAGAGTAATGAAAGAAGTAAGTGGCAGGTGCAGGATTTGAACTCAGTTCTTGGATGCCAAAGCCATGAGTGGGAGGCGTACTCCTGAGAGGACAGCCTGTCTTTGCTCACCACCCTTTCCTCCATCCTGATGGGGAGATGTTAGTGTAACCTAAATGAATTCCAAAAAGTGTACAGGAGTGCAGGAGTGGGCTGAACTTTATTTTGTTGAAAAGTTGAATTGTCTATTGACACGGTTCCCTTCTTCATAGGAACATTTTTTGCTTGCCTGTCATTTTAGGAGTTGAACCAATTAAAAGGTTCCTTACTTTCACTTGTAATGATCTGTAGGTGGATAATTGGGATAGAGTACTTGTCTTGTTGAATTAACCTTCCACAAGCAGAAGGAAAGTCTAAAATGATCTGTGGGACTTAAACATGAGCTAAAACTCTCATGTATGCATTCATAATCACACCTTTAAGGAAGCTTCTGAGGGGGTATGTGTTAAGACAGGGTCAGGAGACTTTCTTTTGCGCAATTCAAGAATATTTGAAAATGTGTATTTACTTTTCATTCAGCAAGGCTGTTTTCGTGCTAATTTAATGGGTCATAAAATGAGTTATATTTGAAGAAAATTGCCCAACATAGTATGAAATTAGAAGGCTGGAGATTGTAACTTTTTCCGGACATTACCAATGGAAGCCTTTCTGATAAGCAATTAATATTAATGATGATGGTGGTGATGTTTATGTGAACTTTTACTAACACACACCTTTGCTCTGAAGAGACCCAAACCATTTACATTTACTAATTGAGGAAACATGTATTTTTGTCCCATTTTATATTGAGAAGAATTAGCACAAAAATATGAAGAACTTGGCAGGGGCAAAGTCAGCCCCAAGTAGATGGAGTAGGTGGCCCTCGTCAGGGTGTTTTTTCAGGAGGTTTAGAAAGGATTCCCCTAACACTCCCACACTTTGCCTTCACAAAGACTGACCTTCTACACCTGGACTTCCTGTTTTTTGTTTTTAAAAATCCTTTTTAAAAATTTCAGAGTGATGAGAAGATGCCCTAACAACTGTTAATGATGACCAACAAGGTTTTGAAAATTATTTAGCAATTTAATGTGAAATATAAAGTGACCTAAATTCCCCCTAAGGTATAAGGTATCATCAACATTTAATTACACCGTGGGTAGCTAACTCTGCTAGATCCTGGCACAGGATCTGAGAAGCTGTGATGACTGACGAAGCAAGAGAATTCAAACTCCTGCATCCTAGAATGCAGTGGGGAACGTGGGATGATGTATGACCCCCAGAAGGGACACATGTACACTCCCATAGATACACTGTCCCCACTTTGTTGCTGGGACTAGCTCTGTGGTCCAGGAGCCAAGACTTGCATGTGGCTTTCTAATATACAACCAGTGCTGTGTGCACTATGTGCCTCTGCAGCCGATGATGTTGCCCTCCCCCAAACAAGGTTAGTGCCTTATGGGGTTGGTAAATGGCACTATGCACACATTTAGCAAAAAAGATCATATCTGTATGTAAGAGTTTCTGCAATTTTTTGAGCTGTAATTGTGCTTCTGCTTATGAAAAGCTAGGTTGGATGCCTTAAGCTATTAAATTTTGGCCTCATTCTTGGCTTATTCCTTTGCTATGAAGGCTTTTTATATATTTTAGCTTTTCTGTTTCTTTGTGAATGGTGTTTCTCTCCTTCCCCTTTTCTAGTAATGCTGTTGCTTTATCTCTTTTCCATTCATATTCTTTTCCTTTCTTTTTGCTGCATGGAGACTCTCTGCTGTACAAGTGTAAGTATTTGTTGGTGGCTCTGCAGTTTCTGGACGTACTAGTTTACATTCTCGTGCTCCACTCGCTTCTGTGCTGCCCGGCTGGTCTCCCAGGAGACTGTGGTGTTGTTGTCCATCTGCGGATCCTGAAGGAAATAGGCAGCAATTTAGAGACAAGATTGGATTGTACAAGATGGCTCAGCTAGCGAAACAGGCGATGAATTTAAAATATCCCCAGCCATGTGCCTGAAAGCAAGCAAAGTGTTGATGAAGAGGGGACAAACATTCCAAAGGGGGAGCATTATTCCATTCATGTGTAATAATAAAAAGACACCACCATTGTTTAAACTTCTAACGTTTTTTCTAATATTACAGTACTTGTTTCAGGCAAGGGCTGTAGCAAATTAGCACATGATTTGCTTCTTGTATCAGAAGAATTTTCCTAATCTGCCTCTCAATGGGTACTTTTTTTTTTAAAGCCTGGGAGGTGGAGGTGTACAGGTAGCTATAGATTCTTGAGCTTGGAGTGAGAGTGTTATTTATTTTTCTTTATGCCAAATTGGCAAAAACAAACAAGGAAACTACGTCACTATTTTGTGATATAAGCAATTTTTAAAAATTAAAAAAATTAGTATGTCTAGGAATTACATGTTAAAAATTGGCTTGACAGGAAAAAATGATGTGTTGTCTGTAAGGTTCCAACATGAGTCTTTAACTTGTGGTAAAACCGGACGTAACTCTATTGAGCTACCGGCAGAATAGTTTTAAATTCATTACAAAAATTGGATCAAATAAGTAACATTTCAGAGTAATGTGGATGCCGATGCTCATGCTGGAGTCTTAGAAAATAGAGCCATGACATTTCTGTTCACATTGTCTGCCGCGGTGGGGATTTATTGATGGTTCATGATATTAGGACTAGAAAGAAATCTGCGTTTAGGGTTTTCCTTCTGAAATTACATTTTTAGAAAAAGGGTTTAATGCATTTTTTTCTTATTTTTTTTAGGATGTAAATATTGATAATTATTTCATATTACTCATAAAATGCATTTTTTAAACGTAATTTAATTGTACTAAGTGTGTCTAGGCTTCAAGTTGACGATGTTAACCGTGAATGGATTTATGAAAGGTCCATTTGGAGTGTGCAGCTCTTCCATTTCCACTGCTGACCCCTCCATCTGATGGGCGGTTTGTGATTGCCCTGACCCAGAAAATACTTAGACATTGACAAGTGTTCCAGGAAAGGTCAGCAAGGACTAAGAATCAGTGTGACAAAATTAGCCCTTTCTTGGTATACAGAAACGGAAGAACATTAACAGTTCTAAAGAAGATGGTAAAGTCAGAGTTTTTTTCCCTCAGTATGTGTGGGGAGAAGGGGGAAGGAGAGCAAATAAACCAAATTTCTAGAGAATCATTGAATATTTGCTCCCAAACATATGCTTAAGTGGATAATCAGAGTTCATTCTTATGTTTCCTCTTGCATTAGATTTATATGTAGGATTGTAGGGATAAGCCAGTAAGATTGAGATAGTCTGTGTTTTCTGTAAAACTAAGAAAGAAAAAATTTCCAAAAAAAAGAGAGAAAGATGTGAGAGAAATGAGACTTCTCTTTATTATTGTACTTAAACCCCATGAGACGAGCAGATAGAAACTGGGTTGCATTCTTTATCCCAGTTGTAGAAACCAACCTGATTGCAAGTCGTACTTTAGCAAAAGGCAATGGCTCTGTCCAAACATGGCGAAACTTCACAATTAACAGATACAGTACATAAGGTAAAAGAGTTATATGGGAAATGAAATTGGACGTTATTTGCACTTGCCCAAAGCACACAAAATAAAGGAAAGCAATAAAATGTGTTCGAATGCATTTTTCTGATATTCAAACTTTGTATGCTGGTCATTGGTGCATTAGAAAGTGAGACCAAGGAGAGAAAACTAATTCCCCTTTGATTACTGTCAACCATCAAAAATCCTGATGATTTTATATGTTTCTTAATGTGTCTCCAAAATTAGATTGAGCCTAATGACCCATTTACAGATAGGCATCAGTTTGTAAATGTGTTTCTTTCTACATATATTATTTTGAGGGTATTTCAGAAAGTTTATGGAAAGATTTATATTATCTTTTAATTCTATTTTTCCACAAACTTTTTGAAGTACCCTCATATATCTATTCTTCTCTCTGTATAATAATAGGATATATTATATAATATATTTCTTTTCATATATTAAAATTTTATTGTAATATGTTTGAAATGTCAGTTTTCCTATGTTTTAAATGTAGCTGTTATAAAGGCTTTGATGATAGGGAAACTTGAGCCAGATTATTTTTGCCCATGAATACCATTCTCTAAAATCTAATAAAGAGTCACTAGAAAAAAAAATTTGGAAGACATCTTCAGTCCACACATTTTTAAACTTTTTTCCTAATTGTGACTGAAGGAAGTTGGCTGAAAATTATATCCCAAGCTACCTCTTGATCCTTTTATCTACCATGGTTGTGCGCAAGGTGGATAGAATACCGAGAAACCTTTCACAACTAAATACAGCATATACTTTGGTAGTTTGTTATCTCCTGAGAATTAATTATTTTCAGAGGCTTCACTTATAAATAGACTAGTCATGCCTCTAACTACCTCAGCTGACTGTAAGGCCAATTTTGGGGAGAACTGCCTTTAAACTGGATTTTCTTCCAATTGCATTGGATCGACTGTATTTTTATTGAACCTGCAAAGCCTGTTGCTTTATAAATAGATATTCCTCAGATTGTCCGTCTTTCATAAAACCTTGAAAGAACCAAATCAACAAGTTTCATTTTGTATTTCAGGAAAAGCAGTCTGCATTTAAATACTTTTTCTCTCTTTTTTCTCTCCACAATAGATAAAAGCAAAAGGATATTATTTTTAAAACTGGCATAATTGTTAAAACTGTAAAGTTGCTTACTTTAAATGTCAGTATGAACCAATTTATTCTTTGAGCCAAAGAATGTTTTTCAACTATGTGAATTTTTTTTTTTTTTAGAAAGCCTTAGATGACAACCTATTAAGTGAAGTGAAAGTATACAAACTAAGTTCTTTCAGTCATGTTGTCCCTTAGTTTACACAAATACCAGTTTCCAGCATCAAACCAGTTAAAACATCCCTAAAACCCATCCATCTGTATATTGGTAATCAATGGTGTGATGGGAAGGATGCTGGGCTAACCCTCACACTGAGTTCTACCCCTACCCCTGTTCCTACTGACAGCTCGGATGTTAGCCTTTATCATCTCCATGGCTCACTTTTCTACTCAAGTTTACTCATGTAGGTGATGACAAAGGTTCCTGCCAGCTTTGATGTTTGTGTGGTCCTATTGAGGGGGAAGATAATGTGGTTCTGAGGGTTGGCTTTGCACCATAAACAGTTGACACCAATGCTAGGAAAATGCTCTTAAGTTTTGGCCTTGGTTTGACTTTGGGTTCCATTTTTTTTTAATGACTAGCAGAATCAAAGACATCTTGCTGAGAAGTGCCACCAGATGCAGACTTTTTGAATCATGGCACATTTTCCTGGTCTTTGCCCGTGATGAAAATATCAAAATCTTGGTGGTAAAGTGTGAAACAAAAGAGTTAAACTACTTAAACCATTGAAGTGACAGGAAGAGTTCAATACTGCTTACATTATGTTGCTATAACAATGAACAGTGAATAATTGTGTTTTCAGGTTTTCGTGACTGATTTTTAATAGTTTTTAAATTGTATTCTTTATGTCTGTTTTAACATCCTCATGTACAGCTTGGACTTAATTCTATATCATTCATTATTCTTTTCAGCGATATAAATATAATTTAACTTGTTAGGGCTTTGAGAAAGAAAGAAAAAGTTAGCTGTATCATTTGAGAAATTGTAAACATTTAGAAATGTATCAATTCTCTTCAGCCAGGCTATCAGATGGTAACAAACCATCCTCTAAAGAAAAACAAATACTGAGTTTAAACAATTGATCCAGAATGTTTCTGCAGTTTGAAAGGCAGGTTTTCTGTGGCTTCCTGTATAAGTGCTTCTTGCTTTGTTTTATTGCTAGATGACACCTAAATCTAAAAGGAAGAGTATCCATAGTCGAATGCTACGGCCTGTTTCCAGGGCCTTTGGTAAGTGAATATTTTCCTAATGCCAGTTATTTTCTTGTAACTATGAAACACCCTCAGCAAGGACCTCAGATCATTTTAGGGATGTTTCTTAGAGATTCTCTATATGGGTAAATATTGAAAGGGAGAGTTAAGTGATTTGTGAATGGGGATTGGCTATTGTGTTTTAGACTTTAAATTACTTTAGAATATTTTATTCAACTCTTCATTAAGCTTTGGCCTTGGGCCTTTTTAATTAATTAATTATTTTTTTAAATTTTAGAAATGGAGTTTGATCTAGATAAAGCACTGGAAGAGGTGCCAATTCACATCGAAGATCCGCCTTTCCCGTCTCTCAAACAAGAGAAGCGGAGCTCAGGATTTATCTTTGAGTTGCCCTCCGAAGAGGGGAAGAAGCTGGAGCACTTTACCAAGTTAAGGCCAAAACGGAATAAAAAGCAGCAACCCACCCAAGCAGCGGTAGGTGGGCTGGGGAGACCCCATCTCTCCCTCACCCTTTTCTTTTCAGGGGGAAAGCTGGAGAGTTTTGCTAAAGTGCTTTGCATAACACAAACGCATATAGTTAAGGAGATTAGACCCTCTACCTGGGATATGTGCACAAAGCATCTCAACTTGGTGCTCAGAAATTTTGGAAAGACAATGCTGTAAAGTTTCCAACTCTTCAGAACAGAGCTGCACCTGGAAGTCCCTAGAAAAATATCAGACATGGGTGAGATAAATAGGCTGTGTCTGTAGCATTTTACAGTATCTAGGTGAGAAGTTGAAATAAGTACCAAATAATTTATTTGTAGTTAGAGATTGTTTGCATTTGATTTTGGAGTGCATGCATGTACTCCCCCACCTCTGTGCTCTGACCTTCTGTTAAGGTCCCTTTGCTTGCTTGATAACCTGCAAACTGATGTGGTAGAGAAGGGGCCCTCAGTGGGGGCACCAGGGTGTGACTCTCAGCATCCTGCTCTCTCTACTCCAGAAGAAGATTGAATTGTATGTTCTGATGAGCCTGAATGTTCTTTATCCCATGTCTCTCTCAGGTTAATGTCTTCTCTCTCCTTCATAGTCAAATTTTTGAAAAAGTTTGTCCATGCCTACTGTCTCTGTCCCTCACCTTCCTGGCACTTCTCAGTCCACCAAAATCTTCCATCTCTACCTACCCACCCCAGAACTACCCTGCCAAGGTCACTCCTGACCTAATCCCATGGACTCTTTCCAGCCATCCGTCATGTTGATATCTCAGCAATTGCTTGACACAGAAAGCTCCATCCTTTATGAAAGGCAATTTCCCTTTGGCCTCTGAGTCATCACAATCTTCCGTGTTCACCCAGTCTGTCCAGTGACGCCTTTTCAGTTTTCCTCTGCTGGGCCTTTTATTTGCCATCTGGGTGGTATCATCTAAACCCATGGTTTCAGTCTCTGTCGTTGACTGTAGCTCTCTCTGCTGGATTCTAGATTGCACTTACCTCCGGAACTTGCTAGAGTACCTTGGGTTCAACCAATTCAACACTGAGAGGCTGTCTTTCCCTGTAAACCTGCCCTTCCTCTTACATGCCCTGTCCGCCATGGGACATCACCAGTGATAAGTTAGATAGCTGGGTATGATGCCCATCACCAGCTTTTCTCCCTCTTCCCTGCTGTCTCCACCTCCCATCCTGGACTCTAGCCCTCTAATGCTGCAGCCCTTTTCTCATTGTGAAATGATGGCTTAAGTTTCCCTTTAAGTCAGCGACTCATAGAAAGAGAATTTTGTGCAGTTTTTCTTTATACATTTAAAAAACAAGAAAGAAGGGAAGGAAGCTGTGACATAGTCCCACTGGAGGAGTACAGTAGATATTACAGGGGAGAAAAGATTTCTTTTCTCACCCACTGCTAAGTTCATGACTGAAGTACATATGACAAAAGACAGACGAACAAGAGAAAAGCATAACCACATGGATGAGCTTGGAGGACATTATGTTAAGTGAAATAAATTAGGAACAGAAAGAGAAATACCACATGTTTTCACTCCTGTGGAAACAAAGAATGTTGATTGCATAGAAGTAGAGAGTAGAATAGTGGTTACCAGAGGCTGGGAAGGGTAGGGAGAGTGGGTATAGTGAGAGGCTGGTTCCCAGACACAAAATCACAGCTAGGTAGGAGCAATAAGATCTAGTGTTCTATAGCACTGTGGAGTGACTATGGGAAACACAATTTATTGTATACTTTCAATTAGCTAGAAGAGAGGATTTTGAGTATTCCCAACACAGAGAAAAGATAAATGTTAGAAGTGATGGATATGTTAATTAACCAGATTTGATTATTACCCATCGTATGCAGGTATTGAAATAGCACATAGTACCCCATAAATACATACAATTATATGTCAATTAAAAAAAAGAAAATCATAACCAAACTTATTTAATGTAAGTATTATGTGATATGAGAGCTTTCATAAATGAAGACCTAAAGACAGAGAGACCTGCATATTTTTATGCTTAGGTTTGACGAAGAGTGGACAGCTGTGCAGAAATATGATTGGATAAAAGGGGGTATGATCTAGTGGTAATAAACTGGGGGCACTTAGCAAGGCCTGCTTTTTCTGATTCTTCTCTGTGTCCCAGTGTCTTCAGAGATAAGGACATTCCTCTCTTCCGGGCATAGCAGGGAACCTCTGGAACGAAGGTATTATGGCTGCCTCAGGGGAGAAGGACAGGAAGGTGAGAGTGGCCTTCCTGCTTCTGCCATTTTCTCAAGTGCCAAGGGGCCTTATTTTAGGGGTAACATGTCCTGAACCCTGTCAGTAAATTCTAGAGAGACTTTACCTTTGCCCACAGTAAAGCCAGGACTCACGGGGTAGGCAGACTCAAAGCTGTTCCCTCTTAGCAATTCTGTAGCACAAAGGTGAATTCCAAAGTAGTGGATTATGACCATGGGTCTAGATGTGGCTTTCTCCCAGAGCCTTAGTGGACTGAGAAATGTGAATGAGCATGCTTTTCCTTGGGTTCATAGTGAAAATATATGACCTTATGATTTCATAGTACTTATGATTTTCAAAGTATTTTATATCTAACAGTCCTGTGAAGCTACTTCACAGGCTCCATCATCCACATTTTTCAGGTGAGAATGAGGAGGTTGTGGCTTACTTTTGTTACCAGTGTTCAGTGGCAGCAATCATTTAATATATTATCTTTGTTTTTTTCTTGCTGGAATTGAGTAGAATCAATTCATCATCCTAAGTCTATCTTGGCTTTTCTAGAGCTTGTTCTTGACTTCTAATGCCCCTAGTAAGTTTTTCCAGGCATCAGAATTCTCAAAGCCAAGGCTAAGTTAAGTGCTAACATATCAATTTCTACTGGGCCAAAAGTATTACTGTTGTAACTATTGATTTTTGTGCCAAAATATACAAATAAATATCTATGTAAATATGAAGAATACATAACCTATTTTAAAAAAGAAACTAAGTAGGCACAAAAATTTAATCTGGCCAAATCATAATTATTAAAAACTACCAGACATTTTATGAATAATAGATATAGACATTTTAGCTATACGTTTAATTCTCCCCTGTACCCCTCCAAAAAACAAAATCAAAAAATACTTTTTTAATAACAAGAAATAAAATATACCAGTTTCTTATGTTTTTAATTAATTAAAGTACATACGAGAATTGCTAAACATGCCATTTTAGCTGGTTAGCCCGTAGAATTTTTCTTCTACTGTAGTAGTAAGAGCAGGATGTGAGGCTCAGCCAATGGGCTCTCCTATTCCCCAGCAACGTGTATCCAGACAAGGCCTGTGATCTTTCTGAGCCTGAGCCAACTTGTTTCTTAAATATCAGCCTTGCTTGTATCATTGACTTGTCATGAGAAATAAATGGGAAAAGTATACAATTCTTTATTAAATGCAAATATTATTCTTCAAAGCTATTATTTTTATTAATACTGGTTATCCTTACAATATAAATACTATGTTTGCTTTTGCCTTCCTCCCTATCCCCCCCCCCCGCCCCCAACTAAAATGGAAGAGGAAGAGGAAAAAAGTCTCAGGAACCTGATTCAATACCAACTCTTCACTATCCTCACTAGTCTGGTCAATTCTAACCCATGTTTATTAAGGAACAAGTTGACTAATTTTACAAAAATGCATATTCAAAAATGATTTCCTCAGTTGAAGTGACTTTCAGGATGTCTTTGCTTTGGGGAAAAAAGCTTCACATGGGTCAATTAAGAGTGGAAATGCCATTTTTGAAGGTATTGGAATGTTCCAGCATACTTATGAAAGGATACAACAGAGAAAAGGAGGAAAGAGTGTAGTGTATTAGGTAGGATAACACTAGCTGCTATGTGAGGTAAACTTTTACTGCATTAAATTGCTGATATTTTGGAGTTTATTTCTTGCTCACATCATAGTCCATCGTGGGTATTTCTGCTTAGGGGACCCTTTGATGGTCATTCAGGGATCTAGGGTGCTTTCATCTTTGCCTCCACACTGCTCTTTGGGCCTTGGAGTCCTACCCCTTCAGCTGGAGGATGACATAAAACACAAAGGTTCACACCCGGGAGGTTTTATGGGTCAGGTCTAAAAGCGACGAACTTCACAATTGTCTGCATATCACGATCCAGAACGTGGTCATGTGCTTGCCTCACTGCAGGTGACCCTGAGAAACACATTCTAACCATGACACCTAACAGGGACAGAGGAATGCTGACTTGAGCTTAGTACCCATCCGCTGCCACTTAGCTACTGCTTCTTTGTACTGTCACCCATTATAACTACAGGTGAAAATCACTGAAAAATCTATGTAGAGAAATGAGAAGAACACTGGACTGAGATATAGTACTGACTCTGTTGCTAACTGCAGTCATCTCCCAGTGGAAGGAAGTTCAAAGATTGTCTGCTCACTAGTCAAGGGAATCTGAAGCCCAGGGCAGATAAATAATTTGCCTATGAGCATCCTCTGAAAGATTATACTGGTACCGTACAATGACTTCATTTTGCATGATATGTCAGTGTTGAGCGGTTTGCCCTATTATTTTTGGCATAGCTTCACACTGCTTGGCCCAGTGATGAAACAAACCAACCTACTCTAATAAAAATCAACTGAATCTCAGGTAATAAATTTTCTCCTGTTTGCATTGGATCACAATATCACAAGGCTGGAAGAGATTTCGAAATCATCTTATTCGAGCCCTCATTAAGTGCCTAAAAATCCCCACACAAACATCAGTTGACTGTTCCTTCTACAAAGACCTTTTTCTCTGAAGGTACCATTTTCTAAAAGTTCTAATTATTAGCAAATTATATTTTAGGTTGCTAAAATTTTGCCTTATAGTTTTAACTTAGCTGTCTTGTTTTTGTCTTCTGGAGTAGCACATGTTATTTAACTCTCTTCTACTTAGCCAACTTACCAATATTTGTCAGTCAAATCTAAATTTCCTCAGCTCTTTCGATGTTTTTCATATGATATTGTCTGGAACTCCCGTACAATTCTTGTTACTCTGTTCTGAATAAATTGCATTATGGCACCCAGGACAAAATAGAGTACTTTAGGAGGACTGACCATATCACCTCCTTCCATTTAAACACTGTGCATCTATTTATCGAACCACAGATTGCATACACTTTTTTAATGGCTATATCATCCAGGTAACAGGTATGTGTCTTACTCTCAGGCAAGGCCTATAGTCTTTTGTTTTTATAAGCATATTTCAAACAGAGGAAAGCAAAGACGTGCATCAGGAAATCTGAACTTACCCAGAATTCCTACTGTACTTCTAGTTACATCTCACTGGCCAGAAATGAACCATATTTCCACCCCCAGCTGCAAGAGAATCTGGGAAGATGTATTTCAGTTCTCACATTGATATTCCACATAAGTCAGGGTTTTGTTACTGAGTAAACAAGAGAGAACAGATACATGACAGTTTTTACTGTTATTTATTGTTAAAATTTTTTTCTTTCCTGTTTTGCTAATTTTTTTCAATGAATGGTCATTAAATATGATTTTTTACCCCAGTTTTTTGTCAAGATTAGTAACTTATTTTTCTCTTTTAATCTGTTGTGGTGGTGAATTACGTTAACAGATTTTTCTAATGTTATATCACTCTTGATGGTGATATTTTTGATTTATTATGCTGCTAGGCTTGATTTGCTAATATTTTATTAGAAATTTTGCATCTATGTGCATAAATGAGAGAGACCTATAATTTTCTTTCTTATTCTTATCTAGACCATCCATCTAGTTTGTGTTTCAAAGTTATACTGTCTTCCTAAAATCAGTTGGGACGTTCTTTCTCCTTTCCTATTCTCTGGAACAGTTTGCATATAATAGAGATAGTCTGTTCCTCTCCTGGGAAACCATCTGGCCCAAAAGTCTGTCTGTGTGCTGTTTGCATGTGATGCTTATATGTAGATATTTTACTAGGGATTTGATTTCTTTTGTTACAGATCTATTCAAGTTACCTAATTCTTGTTCATTTAGTTGTTTATAGAATTAAGAGTTTTTAATCCTGTTTCTATAGCTCTGTCCCATTTATTTTTTGTTTTAATATATTGTTAATGCCTTTTCTCTTAGTCTTGTGGTTGTCTCCTTTATTAGTTTTTTTCAAAGAATAAACTGAGTTTTATCAAGCCTCTCAAGTTTATTAATTTTTGTCTATTATTACATTTCCTACATTTTACTTCCCTTGGGTTCCTTTTCTCTTGACTTGATTGCTTAGCTCATTAATTTTCCATGTTTCTTACTGTCTAATATATGCATATAAGATTCCATGATTATTCAACTCACTAATTAGCACTGTGGGTATATTTGTTCAAAGAGTTACTAATGTACCAAATTGTTCTTACTTCCCGCCCATCCCTCTCTGTCTGACTTATAAAGACATGTAAGAGATTTGGCAGCTGCCTTGTCAAAATCCAGGTGCACCGCCTACTGAGTTTCCCTGGTGTGTTCACTTTAATAATCCTGGCAGAGGGAACACAGAGGGTGGTCCGAATTGACTTCAGTCCTCACAATTACTGGCTTATTTTCTATGAATTCACGAATTATCCTTTTAGCATCTACTTATACACCAGAGGTGCAAAATCTACCTCCTTTATATCTCAAGTATCAACAACAGCGATTCTCGATTTTATTTCCAAAAACCTTTCTCTGAGCACAATGCAGTCGGCTCCAGCCAGCTCAGGGCTGAGATTTCTGCTCTCCCTTTCCAACAGCGATGCTACCCTTTTCGTCTGAAATTTATTCTTCTTGACAGAAAAGACCAAAATCAAATGAGCATTTCTGATATCTGTATGGCCTTTCCTTTTGCTAGAAAATGAGCTAAAACAGCATGTGTGTCTGGCCTTAAACTCTTTTACAAACTACATTTCATTTCAGTCTGCAGTTTTTCTACTGCTCTTCTTACAGGTTGATACCACCTGCCGCTTCCTATTTTAACAAATGCATTTTAAATTGTGTCTCACTGAAGATCTCCCAGTGACGATGGACTTCTCTTAACCTGTCTACTGTCAGTCTCTTTATCTCTAAAATGACAGGGTGGAACTGGGGAAACTATAATCTCCAGCCCAGCCCTAAAAACTGTCCTGGCCTACAGGAAAGCAGACTGCTTTGTTCGGCCCTGTGCCTCTATTGATGTTCTGCATGTCCCCAGAGAACCTTTTGTGCCAGCTGTGAATTCAGAAAAAAAGAAGAGGGCTGAGGGGAGAAATTATATAAGTAAAAAAAAAAAAAAAATTTTTTTTCTCAAAATGGAAAGGGGAGTCATTTTATGGGAATCTGGAAGGAAGCCCCATGTTAGGACCCTGTGTCCTGAGGTCACATCCTTCTTCATCAGTCAGGTGACCTGTGTGGGTGCCCCACACCCTCTGAGCCACTGTTTGATCTGTGATTAACAAAAAACTCAGATAAAGCTATCTTTCCCTTTCAGTTCAAAGGGTGGATGTGAGGGTGAAATAATCACATGTAAAACACATGTAAATTATCCAGCAGTATACCAACTTAAGGGTATTACTGCTAGAGATTCTATTCTCCATTCTTTTCGAAAGGAGAAATGATAACACGAACAAGTTCTCTTCTGCTTTTCTTTTGTAATCAAAATAAAAGTTACTCAGTGACCATTTTTTCCTCTTCATAACTGAATTATAGAACTTGGCTGATTCTCTGCTCTATTGCACTACATAGGAAAACCTTGCTCCAATAGAAAGCACCATTCAGGGGAGAGGAGTAATTGCTTTCATTATTCACATTTCATAGGGTTCTTTATTATCTGTTGTCTGCTCACTTTTCAGCATTTCACAAAAGTAAACTCAAACACATAGTTCGTTTTTATAATGGAGGTTTCCCAGTGAATGAAGTGGATGATTGTTTAAAGCAAATGATTGGTCTTTTCTTGAAACAATGTACATGTAGACATGAGCCAAGTTTTCCCCTAGGGAACTTGAGACTTGAAAATCAAGATTACAGAAAATAACTTTCCCACCACATTTTGGCAAGTCATCCAGACCAGGTATCCTACCCACATGAGAATTTGTCCTTGTGCCCAATAGCGTGGGCAAAATGCATGCTCTTTCTTGATGGCCCATCACCTATCCCTGTGAAATATAAATGTAATACAGCATTGCAGACACAAATCAAGCATGTTGTCCATTCGAAGAGAAATGCTAGGCTGACTGGTTAGCTCAGTTGGTTAGAGTGCAGGTCAAGGGTTCAAATCCCTGTACTAGCCAGATGCCAAAAAACAAAACAAAAGCAGAAATGCCAATGTGGTGAATAATTTCATTATAGCTTCTCACTAGCTTCTCTTGTGAGAAATGAGTTTTTGAAGGCCTGCTAGACACCTGCCTCTGGATTTCCCACAACATCTCAAACACTTGAGAGGATGAGACTTTGTTATCTTCCCCAAATATGATCTTTGTACTGTGTCCCTTATAACCATGATCCCATTCACCCAGCTTAGAAACTTCGACCTTATCTGGGGCAACTTCTTTCTTTCCATTCTTACTTCTCCAGCCCTGCATTAGTTCAGTATCACCTCCAGATTAGATTTTGATCAGAAGTCTTTGCTGTTGAGCTCCTGAATAGATTTCCCTGCTTAAAATTCCCTGGCCTTTCCGATCTGACCTTTGTGCTGCCCTTGAATTACCCAACCAGAATACAGGTTGGGCCATGCTGCTTCTATGTTGGCTCCCTGTCACCTGCAGAATAAATTCCATACTCCTTAGCATAAAGTTCAAGGCTGTCCATGATGATTCATTATATTATTAGTTGGGAAGTATTCAACTGGAAGTTATGAGATACTCAAATAAAAGTGCCTTAAACAGTGAGAAATATTTATTTTGTCGCCTATCAAAAAATTCTGAGGTCTCAGGATCCAGGGTTGTTTTATTCAGCAGCACAGCTCAAGCACCCAGGTGCTTTCCACCTTTCTGCTTTGTCATTGTCAGCACGTGGCCTTTTGTCCTCAGGCCTCCCACCTCCTGAACTCCAGATAGCTGCTGCACCTCAAACATCACATCCTCCCTCACATGACCATGCAGAAAAAACACCTTATTTCATTGACTGGGATTGTATCCCATACCCACACCTATCAGTCAAAGGCAAGAGGATGGAGTTAAGGTGTTTGGCTTATACGAAACAGTATGCACAACCTGCAATCTGAGTTTTTCCAGCAAGAAAAAAAGGAAGCAGGGGACAGGATTTGGAGTCGCCCTTGAGGAGGCCACTATTAATGCTGCCAGCCTCCATCTTGGAGTTAATCCCACCCACACACATCAGGTCCCTAGCCACTGGAGTCATCAGCACTCTCAGAATTCAGGGTGTGTGTAATTTTTCCACACACTCCCTCTTCCTTTCCACATGCCTGCAGTGCCTTTCTCTGCCTTTAAAAACACTCAACTCTTCACAGACTGTTAGGTCCCAGCTGCCTCTGATTCACCAGTCAGCATGAATCCTCCACCAGGCATTGTGTTAGGTTGTACACTTGGCTTCTGATCCAGTAGATCAGAAGGTCCCTATTCTAGTGGCCCTGTCTCTCCCTGGCCCTTATCACAGTGCCTTGAATCTAGTAAATTTTTGCTGAATGAAGTTGAATGTGAATTAACACATTCCATTTGTATGGTTTGCAGGTCTGTGCTGCCAACATAGTCTCCCAAGATGGTGAACAGAATGGTCTTATGGGGAGAGTGGATGAAGGTGTAGATGAATTTTTCACCAAGAAGGTGACCAAAATGGATTCCAAGTGAGTTCGAAGTCATTTCACTAACAATGCTATTTAATTTACATTTAAGTTACAGTTATAATTAAACTTAGTATACTAAAACTCATTGTATGTACGGGATTTACTATTCTTTTTTTTTTTTTTTTTTTTGATCGGTAAGGGGATCACAACCCTTTGTACGGTCACGCACCACGTTCAGCCAGTGAGCGCACCAGCCATCCCTATGTAGGATCCGAACCCGCAGCCTCAGTGCTACCAGCGCTGCACTCTCCTGAGTGAGCCACAGGGCCGGCCCCGGAATTTACTGTTCTGATTGTTTGCAAAATATGGTCCCTGGACGAGCAACATCAGTGTCACCTGGGAACTTGTTAGAAATGTAAATTCTCAAGCCCCTACCCCAGACCTACTGCATTAAAAACTCTGGAGGTGGGGTCCAGCATTCTGTGTTTTAATAAGCCCTACAGGTTATGTTGAGTCATACTCAATTTGAGAACTATTGTACTATTCTAAACTAGACCACAAAATGTACCACCCCACCCAGCTATTTTTTTAGGGCTTTATCACATTCACCTGGACGGTTCCATTACAGGCAATGAGCATTGGTGTCCCTGAATTAATTACTTTGAAATTCTCCTTGTGCGTAATTTGGCTTATTTAGGGGGACCTAAGTAATTGCTAAATGGCATGATTTAACAGATAGTATCAAAATGACAGAATTAGTGAAGAGGCTTCAGAGTTAGTTTCTATAGGGTTTTCTCTACATTTCCTTATTACTAAGATGAAGTTTCCTCAGAAGACAGTTCATTGGGTATTTTTAAGAGTTGTTTAACTTGAACATTCCAATCTTTAAGCATGATTTGTAAGAAGTTATTTAATCTCCAACTAAATGCAGATGCATCCTCAAATATATTCTTAATATGGATTTGTGTCTATGAATTATTTTTTACCTTAGATATCGTATTCAGGAACGATTTTAAACCATGCTTCTAAGCTGAGGGCAGGCAGGCTGGGCACAGGCAGGGAAGGAACTAGTGCATTCTATAGATTAATGTGCCTCATCTTGCCTCAGCAGGATGGTGAGGTGGTAGTAAGTTACAGTGTTATATCAATAATGGTGTAACTTAACTGAATCTTACAGGTTTTAGGACCCAATTATTTGTCTTCTGTGACATTGGCCTTGAAGCTTAGCATACTAGGAAAACTTCTATTCTCCTGTCTTTTACGAACCAACCTAAATGCCATTTATTCTTTGAAGCTCTCCCATGACTGCTTCTCCCTGTCCCCCCAAATTGACTGCTGTCTCTCTACTGCTTTTTTTTTCTTCCATCCTTTGCATACATCTGTTAGAGCACATAGAATCCTTTGAGGGTTTGTTTGGTTTTTAGTTTTTTTTACATCACAAAGAATAGATGAATGTATTTTCAATGTAAGAGATTCAAGCAATACCAACATAAACAGAGCAAAATGTGAAAGTCCCTCTTGATGATTTGCTTGCAAGTCTTTTTTCCCAAATAGAATGCTGTTCCTCAAGAAGCATACCTGGGTCTTATTTTTTGTTATAACTTCAGTGTCTAACACAGCCCATAATGTGTAGTCTGCCCTCAGTCACTGCTAGTTGAATGAATCAAGATAATCTCAACCTATCTTCACATAAACTACAGATACCTTTGTAGGCTCTTGTCTTCTTAAACTTTAGACATTAAGTTAATGGAGAGATTCATGAGCCCTTGATCTGGACTATATGTATTGTTATAGCTGCCTCAGTGTGATTTCCTCTCCCATTAATGCTACCTTCTTCTTTAACAGGCTATGAATGGAAGTTGGGTAAATTTTATAAGGCATAAAATCTATTTTCTACAAAGATATCACTGTAGGAAGATTCTGTTGATGTTTCAGTGCACATGTAGAACTAAATATATCAGTTTTCATCAAAAAGAGCTGTGATTTTTTTCATTTCATTTTGTTAAAAAATAGACTATTGTCAGTTTGACATGTAAAGGGCTAGGCATAGGTAAAATCGGGAAGTAGTGTGAAAATAACTTTGAAATATCAGAGTTATACATGCCCATAGTTTAAAATGTCAAGTGTTCTACAGGGCTTTTTAAAAAAACAAGCCTCTTGTTTCTTTCCCCAATTTCTTCCTTAGAGGCAATTAGTTTCTATTCCTTTAGTTTATTTTGCTTCCAGTTTCCTTGATAGTCTTCCTTTTTTTTTTTTTTTTTCATGTTTTTAATTTTCTGCTTTCAGTTTTAGATAGTAACTATAACTGTTGACTTTTTACCATAGAGGGTGGTAGAATAGCTCTTACATACTCTGTCCCCATCAAGCACTCTTATACACACTTTTCCTCTCCCCATCTTCTTTATTTAATTTTATTATAATTGTTGGTGAGATCAGTATTTAGTGTTTACTTCATTCTAACCATATAAATATTCACAGCTGAGTTATATAGTATACTATGATTACATTTCATTTCCTATACAACTTTTTATTTTTTCTGGAGTTAATAATTGTCCCGTCTTTCATTTGCTTAGTTTTTTGCATTCCTATCATGAACTTATCCCCTAAATCTCCAGTAAAGGCATAAATCTTCTCACAATTTGTTCAGATGCTCTCAGTTTTATCTTCCTGGACAGATCTCTCACCCACACCTGACTGGTTCTGGTGTGACCTGTAGGCCTGTCCCACTGCTGTCCTCTGGGATCTTCCTTCCTCTGCCAAAGGATTCCCTTCACCTCATTCCTGTGTCATTTTCCTATTTCCTTTGGCCCGAGCTGTCTTCTTTGTTAGTTTAGGCTCTTGTTTGGCTGGAGCACCTCCTCTGGTTGCTTCCTGAGAAAGGGAACATGAGAGGTGAGTATCTGTAACTTGCATATCTTCATTTTGATTAAGAGTGTAACTAGATGCAGAATTCTGGGTTGGAATCTATTTTGCCATAGAATTGTGAAAACTTCACACCTTTATTTTCTAGCTTCTAGTGTTGCTGTAAAAGTCCGATGTTATCTTGAATCCTGACCCTTTGTTTCTGACTTGTTTTTCTTTTCCTTCTTCTCTGGAAGCATTTGGAGTATTCTCTGTGTTCCCAGTGTACTGAAGTTTTATGATGATATGCTCTGGGGTGAGATCTTTTTTTTTTTTTTTTAACCAATTTGCTGGATACTTATGAACCATTTCAATCTGGAAAATTATGTCCTTTGGCTCTGGAATTTTTCTTGAAGTATTTCTTTCATAATTTCTTCCTTTGTAATGTACTCTTTTTCTTAAACTTCCGTTTTTCAACTTGTGTTTACGCTATTAATCCAGTAATTCTTAGCTTTTCTCTCCTATTTTCTCATTCTTTGTTTCCTCTCTCCCCCACATCCTGGGAGATTTTTTCAGTTGTATCTCGCAACCTTAAGTTTTCTACTTCTGCTATCACATTTTGCTCCTATTTTCATTTTGTGGATGCAACATTTTTTTTTTCTCTTTCATGTTGGTGTGGAAGGGGGCACACGTGAGCTTCTTAGAAGTTTGTGAGTGCGGCTTGTCAACTGGTGTGCGTCAGTGTTGTGTGATCTTCTTTGGGTCTCCCTGACTGTCAGAATCTTTAGGTCTTTTCTCTTGGGCTTTGGAAACTTCAGTAACCTGCCTGTAGGGTATAAATTTGCCTGCCCCATTCTGGGATCCAGATTGCAGGAAAGGGGCTGGAAGGTATCACTGTTCATTGTGCAGGCTTTCTGGAGCCTCCCCGTCCTCACTGTAGTACACTTGCCTCAGCTGCACTAAGTTTCTTTGGTTCACCATCTTCAGAGAGTAACGTGGGATGGGAGGAGTGTGATTGGCTCTGATTTGGAGAGAGGATCTAGTGGTTTTATGAATGGGCTTCACAAAGAGCCTTCCTCTCTCAAGCGCCCCCTTCACTTCCACTTCTGGAAGTGCCTGTTGCTCTTGTGGAGCCTGCACACGTTCCATTACTTCTGGGCCTCCCCCGCTGTGGGCGTAGGTTTCAGCTCTCTCACGTCTATTAAATCAGTTTTCATTCATAACTACTCTGGCTTCCAAATTTTGTTTTGCCTTTTCTCCCCTGTGGGGCTTATGCCCCTTTATTTACTTTTTTAAATCCCTTGCTGTGATTTTAATGGGGATTCAGGAGAACTAAACGGGTATTCGATCTGCCAGCATTAAATGAAAAACAGCAGTTTGTGCTCACTCCTTCTTAGCTCATCTCATGTACTCTTTCTCTTCATCCATTTCCCAAGTTTCAGAATATTCTCTTCTGAAAACTCTACCAAAACTCACTCCCTGTCTTTACATCTTGTGGCCTCGTTCAGTGATATTACATTTAAGCAAGGATCCAGATCTTTGTTTGGACTGAGCACTAAGGGTGAGATTTCAGATGGTATCTAATAATTACAGAAGCATTGTTAAGTGGTTATGGGGAAATCTGGCCCTTTCCAGCGTCCCACAGTTTCTATAAGGCAGTCACCCACATGTGTCTCAAGTAAAGCCAGATTTGTTGGCTCACATGCATAGAGATGCCCTTGACTAGAGCATTTAAACATAAAAAACTCGCCTCTGTTCACAGTTGCATTCTCATTCGTAATTTGTGTGTGCCTCATTTTCCCCACGTGTGAATATGATGATAGTCACAGTCCTTTCTATTTCCTAAGCACAATGACTCAAATCAACTTTTTAAAATGCTTGAGAATGGTGTTTGTATGTGCAGCAGTCTCTGTGTTTATATTTTGGCTGCACCCTGCTGGAACTTATTTATAATAAAACCAACAGGATCTGTGTCTTGGTTTGGAATTCAGGAAATCATCCACAAGAGGCTCAGAGTCCCATGAGCTCAGTGAAGGAGGAGATGAAAAGAAAAAGCGAGATTCTCGGAAAAGTGGTGGCTTTCTCAATTTAATCAAATCCCGGTCCAAATCTGAGCGGCCACCAACGGTTTGGATGACAGAAGAACCCTCCTCGCCAAAAGGGGCGGCCAGAAGTCCAGCCTTGGACACTCCCAGGAAGGACACGAAGGCAGCCGAGCACAATGGCAATTCTGAACGCACAGAGGAGATAAAAACACCCGACTCCCTTGAAGAGAGTCAAGGGGAAGAAACGGGGAGGGTGGACCGGAGCGACAGCAAGAGCAGCCCGCAGGGAGGGCGGAGGTACGGGGTGCAGATGATGGGCAGCGGGCTGCTGGCAGAGATGAAAGCCAAGCAGGAGAAGAGAGCTGCTTCCGTGCAGAAGGTAAGGGCACGTCCTCTGTGACTCGCTTGTCCTTGTTTATGTTTCTGTCCACACTTGGTTTTTGTGGGCAAGAGAGGTACAGAGAAACAGCCTGCTGGTTAAACACAAATCCAAAAATAAAAGACTTATTGCTAAAGAACCCGGAGCACAGACCAGGAAGACATGGCCACATTTTTGTCTGGCCCCAGGGTCACACTCGTGGGGTGCCGCAGCATTTGAAGGTAGGCCACTGGCTTTGAAGATGTGGATCTTTTCCCACCTGTCCAGGTGCTTCCTGTGTGGGGAAGCATGTGACAGCTGTTTCTGCGAAACACCCACATTTGGGGAAAAAATTGAGTCAGCTGAATCCAAATGGAGAACTGAAGGTAATTGGAGATAGAACTGAAAGGCAAATAATAATACTGAAAACAGATTATAATTACATAAAGATAGAATCTGTTTTCCACTTTTTATCCCTTTCCAAACCTAAAAATTCCTTGCTATCTTCCAGATTTAAAATAAAAAAATAAAAAATAAAGTATTCTGTTAGAATTAATTGAATTTGATATATACAGATGGCCCCAACTTAATGATGGTTCGACTTTTTGACCTACGATAGTACGAAACCTATACACGTTCAGTACACTCCTCAACTGGCATTATCGTAACATCCATATAAACTCAAACTGTGTAAGCGTACTTTTGATATTTTCGATTTATGATGGGTTTATCAGGACACAACCCCATTGTAAGTCGGGAAGTATCTGTATTGTCTGTTGCTACAAAGAAAAACTTCATAGTTTAAAAATTACTGAGTCTCCCCCAAATTTGACTTGAAGTATTATTCTTTGAACCTCCTTTTAAATTATAGGTGTCTTTTTTTTCTTTCCTTTTACCTGTTTTCTCCTACAGCCACTTGAAGGATTGTATCATTATTATGATCACTAAGATAAATATACCCATGTTTAACTCAGGTTTTGGTTTCTGCATATTACCTGGAGTTCTTTTACTTTTACAAAAACTGGGTTCTCAAAAGAAAGGCAAATTGCACATCTACTTTATTTGAAGTATTAGAATAAAAGAGTTTGCCCCAGGGAACCCTTGAATTTCAGAAATTAAATGGTAAGCTCCATACCAGGAATATAGACCTCTTTTATATTACTACTAAACAAATGGTTGTTTTTTTATTAAGTCCTGCATCCCACGATTTTACAACTGTTTACCCTAATTCTTCCACCAACACCAACATTTATCTAGCAATTCCCTACTTAAAAGATAACTCCTAACTCACTTATGAACCCTTAGAGAAGAGTTGGGAGAGGGACAATATAACTACATTCTGCTAATTCAACAAGGGACACATGATATGGCCTTCACTGGTTAGAATTTGGAAAAATTGATGGTGAGTTATTGGTGAGTCAGATGCCCAAGTAAATTTTTAAATTTTAATCCATTTTAGGAATTTCATTACAACAAATAATGTGCTGTTTTCACTAATGTGCTGTTTATTTTGTCACTGTTTCTAGTGATGAACAGCTGCTTTTTGGTGGAAAGATGAGAAGTGATAGAGGGTTTTTTTTTTGCCGTTTACTTTGGATTTGATTATATAAATTGACTCACAGTGACAAAATCCTTGTGGTTTCTTAGTTGTATTTATTCAAGGCTTATACTAATCTCTTAGCGCCATCTAGTGTCATTTTAAAACAACAATGATCATTAAAAATCTTTAGTATTTAAAATTCAGAACAGTCATGCCATGTGTATCAGAATAATAAAATAATAAAAGAAAGTTTTTCAAAAATTAGCTTTAGAATATTTTCCCCTAAAACGCCATGACTGTATTCTTTATAAAAGTAGTAACATAAGTAAGCATCAGTGGTCAGTATGCTGCTGATAAAATATATGTCTTCGCCTTCCTCTGAGTCATTCTCTTTACATTATTGATGCTTAATACATATTTTTAAAGAAAAAGAACTGTGAACATGCGGATATGTCATTTATCGTTTATTTGAAAAGGAGAGTAACAGGTAATGAATGTTTAGAGTTATGGCTTTTGTTTTAGGGCTACCAAGTCAGCTGCCTGCGCTCAAAGACAATTTGGCATTCTTTTATCCCTATTCCGCACAGTTATTTTGGGGATTTATAACTGCTTCAGAAAACCTGGGAGGTAAAAGAAAAAGCAATTTCCAGGATTGTTTTTGAGATTCAGGCAACTGCGGTGCCCAGGATACAAAATTTAAGGAGGTCCTCAGTCTCAGGTGCCGGCCCTGCACTCGGAGGAGGCAAAGAGGGAGATGTCCTGGCTGGGACTTTGTGGCTGGTGCAAGCCCTGCCCTGCTGACACTTGTCCTAGGTAGAGGCCTGGCATGAGGCTTCCTTTCCATGGGATCACTTTGCCATTGTGATGCCAAATAAAGTGCCCGTTTTAGCTGTGGTGCTCAGGTGCACATTTCTTCTCAGAGACCTGCTCAGCACCCTCCACTAGTGAACATGGAACTTCTGTAGTCCTGCTGAGAAATTTCTCAGCCTTCTGCCACCTCGCTGCTTCCTCTGACAGAGGCGGCACTCCTGGGGAGAGTGTGACTGGGGCAAGTGACAACTGCAGTGAGAGAGTCAGGTCTCACCTGTGTTTCAAATAATCCCTCCTACATCATCAACAACAGTTCATGTCAGAAATTGGCAGCAGATACTTGCTTTTTAGGTTTCTCAGACACATGAGATGAGCAGGAATGAACAGACTACAGGTCAGACTGCTTTAGGAATCATCATGCCTCCTGCCCACCTCATTTTTTATTTTTTTTAGACAAGAGGTAGATGTTAATCATCATTGTCAACAGGATGCTTAGGTATTATTAAGCAAACACTGGATTTTTCCATTCATCTCTTTTTGTATCAAAATGCCTCACTCTGATGTGGGCTTTCTGCACTGTAAGAGGAGAGGCTGATTCCTGGCTTTAGAAATCAGCTTCTACCCTGAGACAGTGGCTTCAATGACCTTTCCTGTTTTTGCCATCACAAACTCCTCCTACCTGCAGAATTTTTAAAGAATTAATTCAGGCCCTGTTCATCTGTATTTACCTCCTGAACAATAGATCTGTGCCCTGTGGTTTTGTCTCAGTGACAGAGAAGACCTTGCATTTTTCAGGCCCCCATTTACTATACTGTACGTTGAAGTTGGAAAGTTTTCCACTGCTTTTAAACTAGATTTTTGGAAACTAAACCTGGAGAGGCTGCGGTAAATTTCTAGAGTGTAAGTGTCCCCAGCACATGGGGCATCGGCTGCAGGGCCTGAGTAGGTGTTCAACAAGGAAAAGAGGAATCGTCCCCCACCTCTCATCTGTGTGGAGCCTTCTGAGCAAGTGGACCCCAAACACTTGGACCCCAAAGCCCTGGCACTAAGCACAGACACAATGTGTCTCTCATGGCTTTGTCTGAGCAGGAGGGCCCCAGGGAGTCAGATAGGTCAGTTTAGTCACTATGACCATGGCAGCGTTAAGGAGCCCTTATTTGTTATCATTTATTATTGCTTTGTTTTTTTCCTTACATATTAAATACATGTGCACTTTTCGGGGGGGGGGGGGTGCTTGAATTTTTTAGAAATTTGGGAATGACTCCATCTCCCAGGATTCTTCCAGCCCAGCTTCGAGCAGCACAGAACGGTTGGATGGAGGTGGGGCAGGTAAGCCAGGCCATTGCCGTCACCCCTTAGGAAGAAGACTTACCTTCTGTTTCAGGAGTCATGTGATCGACAGAAGAAAAATAAAAAGGAGGCAAGAATGGGCCTCTGTGTTGTGTGCTCTCACCTGTCACCTGAAAGACCATGTCCCTTCACCTGCCCACCTGGGGCACAGCTCCCAACACTAAAGCCTTATGCCTGGACAAGGCACCTTTTCTGATTTCCCAGAGAGGAAATTCTGATTATTTTTTCATTGAGAACTCCTAAATTGTGAACATTTTGGCAAAGGGGGATGGAGTGACATGGGGTTATGGCTGATGCTGTAATGTTTTTAAAAGTAAGCCATACATGGTTTGTGGAATGTGGGTGGCTATTTTGTTTGATGTGAGGGGATGTTCTTCACTTGAAGTTTGAATATGCATGAAATCTGATATCCTTTGTCCCGCTGACTTTTTAGGTGTAATAAAAGATTAAAAGACCTTAGATGGAAACTGGAGATTAACTTGTGAATTGTGTGTTAGGAAGTTAGAAATTGTGTGTCAGAAGTTCTTTTGCCTCGTTTAAATATGTTTATGCAGTAAGAGTTGGGTTATAAATCACATTTAACTGGCTTATTTTTGCCACTTGTCTGACTAAATTAAGGCAGTAGTACAGATGGAGGTTGGGGATGGGATGACATTTCTGGAGCCGTTCTCAATGAACATGAGACTGTGGTCTTCAGCGTACTCTTCCTCACTCAGAACCTGCAGCCAGAGCCCCCAGCTGATTATCGTCCAGAACTGAGGCGCTTACAGTTGGTTACACCTTCACCTCGTGCCAGATCTGAGAAAGATCTGTAGGCTTCAGATGCTTTAAGAATCACTCTTTACTTCGTACATGATTATGAAGTTATACACTATTAAATGTAAAGCTTGTCATCTCTGGAATAGTTGGGCGTGATCAGAAAAACACTACAAAATTTATTGCTTTTCTATAAAGAATTTAATCCTCCACCAGCATAGCTTGATTCTAAAAACTTGCTGAAACAGGATGTTTCTGTTCTAAAATATCTATGGTGAGAGAAGACAATAAATGATTATGGCAGTTAGTCCCAGACTTCAAGCTTCCAATTATTATCTTCTTTGACCTCTGATTTTTAGAGTGTGATTTTTGTACCTGTTTTCATTTTAGTGCCTAAACTGCACCCAGGTCTTCCAGAGAACCGCTTCAGTTTGGGAACACCAGAAAAAAATGCCAAAGCAGAACCTAAGGTGGATGTGGGCTCCAGATCTCGGAGCTCGTCTGGCACGCCTACCAGCCCAAAGCCCCTCCTGCAGTCCCCCAAGCCCAGCCTGGCAGCACGGCCCACCATCCCGCAGAAACCAAGAACTGCCTCACGGCCTGGTAAGGGTTTAACTGGTCACATCATGACCAGGTGGCTTCCCAGGGCCCACTGGATCCACAGGAGAAGAACAGGGTACAGGGGTTTCTGTGGGAGGGAATCATGAGAAACTCGTGCAAAGCTGCAAAAGGGATGAGGGTCAAGGATTCCTTTGTCCAACACCAAGGCCCACCCTGTATGAGAGTTGGGGACTCTGAGACTGTCCTTGCTTTCAGGACTGTAAAACAGTCCTACCTGTTTTGCCATCATTTTACCTTAGTGGGTCATTTAATCTCTCCATTTGTTCAGTGATTATGAAAGTCCTTTCTGGTTCCAAATTATTCTTAATGATCTCAGTATATGTATGTGCGTACATCACCTACATATATACATGCACACATATAGGTATGTATATTCAGAGTGACTCCTTTACTGGATTTGACAACAGGTAAATGCAGTGGGTTATAAACATAACATATTTTAAGAAAATCAAAACAGCTTGTATGTTTGAGGCAGAAGGAGTGCTTCACTTACAATCTAATTTTCAAATACCAGCTCATTGAAATTCTGTATCTGCAAGATAGATTCACCTCTATGCAGATTTTAACGCTTTTTAAGTATTCATTATTTTTCTGTCTATTGTTTGTGGATGTTACTTCACTGAGCAGAAACATGAGACTAATTTCGGACCCAAAACTTCTGTGATGCTTTTTTTTAATTTGTCATTGTATTTAAAGATTTACCTGACTTAGGTTCTTGGAATCCAGTTTGTGGAACAGTTTGATTCATGTGTTTTTGTCTCCATAGAGGACATCCCAGACTCTCCATCTGGCCCTAGTTCTCCTAAAGTTGCTCTTCTTCCACCTGCCCTGAAAAAAGTTCCTTCGGATAAGGAGAGAGATGGCCAGAGTAGCCCACAGCCCAGTCCCAGGACATTTTCCCAGGAAGGTAAGAAATTTTTTTCCTCTGGGTTAGTTCTCCTTAAGGAGGGTCATTTCAAAAGAAAGGAGTTAATCCTGGACTTAACTAGTAGCTTAGACTTTAAGTCAGCATCCCTTGGATTAAATTTTTAGAACCAGAGTAGTTTCTCAGTTCAGAAACTCGATTCAATATTATTGATGACTTTGGATATTGATGAAGAATGAAAAGCATAGCAGAGACACCAGCCCAGAGGTCTAACTTCTTTGCAAGAGTAATCACTAGATGTCCCTGAATTGGCTCCCAGTGTGTTAGCAGCTCCTTATACATGATTTTGTGACTCATGTGGTACTACCTGTAGGTCTCTAGGCTCCATTATTCCCAAGAAAAGCTTCCCCTAGTTGTGATAAGTCACCGTTGCTGTGGTTCAGGAGGAGCCCACCCATGCCCGAGAGACCTAGTAGCTCATTGTCCTCTCTCAGTCACGAGGTCCCCGAGGAATGAGGCTCCTCATCTCAGAAGTGCGTCACTTGCTTAGACACTTGGGGCGTTGTCGCATGGGTTTGCTCTTTCTCATTTGCTGGGGCAGGAGCACAACAAGAGAATCATGTGACTTGAATGCTTTCTCCCTTAATCAGATTGAGTTGTTATCAGCTGTTATCGGAGCTGAGGCATGGTTGGGGTGACTTAGCACTTAGGCCATTTCTTTCACTGCCACCCCCCTTTCTTTTAAGTGCACAATTGACTTTTGGGTTCTGTCCTACCTAAAGTATAATGTAAATGCTGTCTCTAAGCCCCACCTATAAAGAAAGTATAGAGCCACACAACTTATCGTCTGTGTCCAGATTGCTCTTTTTGTAGTTTGGAGTTGCTGTGTTTTATTTTAGATTTAGTTGATGCTTTGGAATTCTTTGATCTCTCTGGCTTTGACATCTTCCTATATTGGCCTATTTTCTTTTGTTGATAATAACAGTCTTGGGTTGAAGTTAATAGAAAGTGTTGCTGGGTACTGTCTTTGTGGCTTGAGAGTCTAATAAAAATCTAACATTGCCCACTTTCTCATCTCCATTTCTGCAGATTTATTTGGTGGGTAGAAGCTCCACTCACCTACTGGCTATAAATAAAAGAAGGTGGGGTTTTGACCAAAGCTGGCAAACCACTTCTGTCAAATACAGAAACTAAAGCCATGAATGGTGCTTGTATCTATAAGTCATTTCCCACGGAGTAAATAAATATAGGGTTCTGTATTACAGCCAAAGCCTCTGGAAGCTTGCTGTAAAAGGAAGAACCTTTGGTGGGGCTGGTTCAGAGTGACCTGGGCCAGCAAGTGTCCCCTGACAGCCCTGTTTTTGACACACAGCCCCTTCTGCATTCCCACCCTGGTTTTCCCTCCTTTCTGCAATGGCTGACATTACAGTTTTACTTTTGAGGAAGCTTTGAAAATGCCTGAAAGAATCCTGTTAGAGGAAAGGGGAGGTAGAGAAGGGGTAGTAGTAGTAAGTAGAAATGTTCATCTTGTCAAAAGCAATTGAAATATTGAATTATTTACCAAGGGGGGAAAAAAAGGTTGAATAAAAAATCATTGTTGTAACATTTTTGGAAAATGATGTTCTCTAGATGACTGTAGGTGGTCAAGACAAGGCCTAGAGTAACCCACTGGCCTCACGAGTAAGAATGTGTATCACGGAGCATCTCTAGTTAAAGTGGGAGAAATACTGGAGACCCCCAGCAGGCTCTTAGCTGCTGTGAAAAAATCAAGTGTTCTTTCCCCAGGAAGTTAGAAGTAAAATGAGTTTCTCCTCAAAGTTTTCAGATCTTTGGGATATTCGATTTCCTTCCTCACTTCCCCCAATAGCAGATACTGGGAGTGGTTCATGCCCCGATCTTCCCAGTTGGATGATAAGGTCTGGAGAACCATGAAGACTATTCTTTTCCCATCTGGGATCCAGAATGAGCTGATCACAGAGATCACCCTGAGGGTATCACTTTGTATTGGAGTTGGACTGAAAATATACGTGAGGTCTGAGAATAGTCTGTACATGTCTGAGGTGGTAAGATTTTGACTTTAGTTTATTTCAGCTCGTCTGCTAAGGTGGGTCAGGAATGGTAGCCACTGTGAGCCCTGTACTGTTCCTTATAAAGTTCCTGTTGTGCTCACTCCTGTTTTCTTGTGTATTATTCATGCCGGTTACTTCATTTCCTTGTTCTGTGCCTCCCTTTGGACTAGCGTGCCCAAGTAATTTCTGAAACAGGTAAATTGCTATGTTTCTTCTGGATCATTCCATAGTGAATGTGATTTTTGTTAATCCATTGTGGAATCAAAATGGTAATACTGGGCCTTTTTGTTAGAACCTTTTGGGGGCAGATTCAGAGCTCACCTCATTTTGCACGACATTTCCATAATGTTGGCTGTTGAATTCTGTAGATAATGGTGTATCTGCCCAGGACCAACACTATAGGTTCCTTGAATCCTAAGTGGGGCAGGTGAGCTGTTATTTAGTTTTTAATATTAGTATTTTTAAGATTAATGTGAACACATTAATGTATTTGCTAATATGAAGGGTAAAATGAATCCCTTTTCCTCAGTAGTGCAAAGAGGAGATTATTACAAAAGACATTCAGATCATGACAGTGGCAAGCCTTCCAGTAGAGGGAAAAGATCTTCAAAACTGTACTCCACCATTGCAGAAGAGGAAGTGAATGCAATTGGGCACAGGAAGTCACAGCCAACAAATGGTTAGAGCCTTCGATTATCATCCCCCACTGACCTGACGCTTATGAACTGGCACTAACAAAAATGAACTGCAGTTGTAACTTCTATCATGGGACTGGGTCAGAAATTAGTCATGCAATGGACTTTTTGCCTAAATGACAACAGGATGGTCCTTCCATTTGGGGCAGAAAAATATTGACTTAAAAATCTAAAATTAGAAATTTTTATGAGGAGGATCAAGTTACTTCAGTGACTTGTCCTTTCAAATTTTTGTGATTATGTAGGTTTTTTACATTTGGGGTCATGCCTCTTATTCTCTTTCTTTATGACTTTACACTTCTGTTAGGTTTCAACTGTGATTGGATCAGAAATTCCTTGAGTGACAGAGTTTACACCCTCAGAGAATATTGGCTTCACACCTTATACTCTTTTAGGAAAGGTTTAATAAAAAACCACTGAATAAATGCACCTTGGATCATGCACATGATTTTTCAGTGGACATTTTGTGACCTGTTACTAAGAAAGAAAAAGTACCAATTAAGTTTTCAGCCTTCAGGAACAATTTATTCTATTTTCCAGCAGTTAACTCTGTGACTTCTATCTTCCCTTTGGCCCTGTATTAAATTCTGCAATGTTCTGTTCAGTTGAGAACAGTCCCAGGAGAAAAAAAGGAAGTAGATTTTTAAATCAGCTTTAACCTCCACTGGGAAATCTTAGAACACACATTGCTGACTTGGAGAGGAAATGACTTTTCTGTGACTAAAGTGTTCATCATCTCCCTGCTGAATAACTTTTTATAAATATAACTTGAAAAATCTTCTAAAAGAAATCTTAGTATCATAAAAGAAAAAATACAAAATATTCTGATACGTGAGGTTTCCTTAAAGGACTTCTGTCCTTGGAATGAGGCTTTTTTTCTTCCTGTAAAACTTTATCAGGGGTTAACGGAAGAGTGTATTTAGGCTCCCAGGGATTAGGTGCCTGGCCCAGCATTCTAGCTATAACTGCATGCCCTTCACTGTGTCCTAAGAAAGCATTTCAGAATCCAAGTTAATGGAAGTGACCTTATCGTAGGGATAATTTATCTTTATTGCAAAAAGATATACTTTTCTTAAATTTTAACAATTTATTATTGATAAACTTCTAGTGATCCACATCACAGCTTAACAGCCCAACGAGTTATGATACCTCAAGTGGGAACTGTTGTCTTTGAGAACTTGCCTTGATATAGATTTAAAAACAACAAAGCATCTACCAACTACCCACGACGAGCAGCGTTTGGAGCCTGCCTTCTTAACCAGTGCCATCGGATGAGCCTTGAGCTCTTAGTTGCCTGTTATGGCACACACTAGATGACAGGGTTAAGGGTACCCCCCCATAGCATAAAGCAAAGTCTGTAGGTCACCTGAGGATAGAACATTCTGTTTGGGCCAGTTAGCACTTGCCCTAGAGAAAACTGACTGAGTTGGTCCTTCACTTTTAAAGGATTTCCTGTGTCGTAGACATGTTTATAGATGCATGGTTACAATAACTCTTTTCTCTACAAGAAATTTCATCTGATATTGCCAAGAAAATCTCTGTTATCTTTAGTCACAGAAAAGTTATGTAAGTGAACACCGAAGACGTTTATTTTCTGAAGAGAGGTTGAGTTATTTTGGAGAATATATTCAGTCAGAATCTCTGTCTCTATCCTCCCTGTTTTGTTGAGGACAGCTGAGGTTACCTAGATTGTTTCTAGATTCTGGAAATTTGCATTTGAACTACTGTATCTGTTGACTTATATCACTTGGTTATTAACAAAGCACCCTTGATGCAATGTTTCTTCTTGAAGAGGCTACAAAAGCACTTTATACAACATACAAGAGACTATACCCCAGGAGCACATCGATCATCTAGTAAAACTTTGAGTTAAAGTAAAAACAGGATGAACATGGAGATAAGCCAAATCATAGAAAGGCAAGGAGAAGAAATCCTGTGTCTGCCTCAGATTTTTCCATGACCTCTTCAGCTTAAAATTCTCATTGTGGTGGGCTGTGTGAAATTCTGATGGAATTAAATAGGACCATCTTGTATTTGCTTTTCTGCCTTGAATTCTTGAAATACTGACAGGCACCAAAAAGTATTTTTTATAGGAGTTTCAATTAAAGAATTTTATGTATAGTATTTTAATTGTGTTTTGTTAGTGCCGATTCCTAGCACTCGACCGTCTTCACCTTTGAGAACTGCATAGCAGTCTGCTTTCTGAATAGTTCTGCTTAACAAATAGCATTAGTGTGCCAATTCTGTTAAACCATAGTGTGCACTTTCCTTTAAGTCATTTAAGAGCAGCTTTGTTTACACTAAAACCACTTTCTTATTTTCCTAAATCGTGTATTCGTGAAACAAACAGAGGCTATTGTTCTCAAAGCATGCTCCATGTGTTTAGCATGATTGTTATGTTTTAATTATGTGGCTGTTTTAATATTTATTTGACAGATAAAATGCTTTATTTTACTAGAAATATTTGTAACTGCATCTTTTTAATTTCATATCATTTCCTCTCCACATTTAGTTATAAGCTGTTTTGGGTAGAGTATATTCTATTTTCTTGAAGAAAATAGTTGGTTTTGACTTTGTTGGTAATGGATCCTATTTTTACAGGGCATCTGATTCTGAGATTCCTTTTATATATCACTTGCTTCTTCCATAATCCAACCTGTAGCCAGCAAATACTTGGCTGTGGCTTACAGTCTAGTCTGTAAGCCAATGCCCTGTTCTACTTTATCCACCAGATCTAAATTCTACTTCCCCTGTATGAGTTCTTCAGGGAAAATTTAACAGTGGTTGGCATTTGGGGCTCCTGCTAAAAAATATAAAAAATCAAGGCCGACTACTGAATATTATTTTAAGGTCATCATAATGTGTTCTCCCTGGAAAATACAGATGTCAGTGGAGCTGACAATGGAGAAAATCTCAAATTTTCATATCAATCTCTAATTCTGGGTTTATATCCGTGTTTCAGAAACTTTAAAATTAGCATATGTATGTGTGTGTCTGTGTGTGTCAAATCATCTTCAGTAATGACAGATTTCATATTTGAGCCTCTCTGCACCAATTATTGCCACTATAGACAGGATGTGAATATACATGGAGTGTCTGTGTTGAATAAATTACCTGTTCATTTGCTTGAGTATCTTTTATGAAATAATTTTAATGGTATGTGGAATGGCAATAAATACATATATAGATGCTCCAGCACCCTTAACTGTACAAATACTTGCATTGAAGAAGTGTAGTAATTTTTCTTAACCCCTCTATAAAATCAAACATTAAATTAAGCTGCTTAGGAGGAGGTCTCTGAATTAGTAAAAAGTCTGAATTTTATAAATATTTTTAAAATAAATTCTGGAGTTTTAGGTTTCAAGCAGACATAAGTCTTGTTAAACTATTCTTTAGTGGAAGCCTGACCAAACCTGCTTCAATATAATGGTAATTATACACAATCAGATAGATGTTCCCTGTGGGCTGGAAAACAAACTAGACAAAGAACATTCCCCCTACAGAGTTGTTTGCACTAGTGATCTGGACTAAGAAGGCTGAGGCTGGGAGACCAAGGGCTTTGGTTCCCAAACTTACCCCATTAGTTGTGGGACTTTAGTTCCCCGATCTCACTATGCCTCAGTTTTCCTGTTCATGAATGGTGCTCACTTAAAATACTAAAGACATGTCAGCCTGGTACTAGTCTCATTATCACACACATTCACAGTTGTAGAATTTATTTGATCTTATATATTTTTATTTTTAAATTATTTAATTGACATAATAATAGTACATATTTATGGGGTACATTGTGATAATTCATGAATACAACATGTAATGATCAATTAGGGTAATTAGCATTTAATCAATGAAGATCAATATATTTAGAATGAATTTTTAAATAGTGCCACCACCATACTGAAATGCTTTTACAGTCCTCCTGAAAAAATGTGTTATTTTTCCTCTTACTATGTTAGATAAATTAGTTTTTGCTTTCACGATTGGTACTGGCTCTGCGTCACCAACCCAGAAACCAGGGTATTAACTTGTTAATGTTGTATCCCCCCCATCCCCCTGCCCTGCTGCCCCCCGTTAACCCCCGGACCTGGAGGACTCAGCCCAGTGTCAGTGACTCTAAAGAATCAACACTTGGGTGGAGACTAAAGGATAGTCTGCTTTTTGCAGGAAGATTCCTATGTTGGATTTCTCTGAATTTCAGTCACTCCTGCTATAGTGATCCTGATCCATAGAGTTATCTCAGTTTTTATCTGTGACATAAACCATTTTTGGTTATATAAATTTCTCCATTTTTAGAAAGTACTCTTATGTCCTATCATATAACATGAATTAGACCTGAGATTTCCGGGAAGCCAAAATATTGGGAAGGGAGAAAAGTTTAATTATTCTTCTAATCTAAGAATTATGACAAATATATTTGCTCTGAAGACAAATGAGCAATGTTTCACCATATTTATTTCTTCCCTTGAACCTGTAGTGTGGGAAGTTTATTTTTGAGTCCTCTGAGATAGAGGAATAACTTATTTTGGTTTTAAAATAGAATGAAAAAAATTTTCTAGTAGATATCACAAGTAATGCTGTATTTTGAGGTTGGATTTATTGCAAAATATCTTCAAGATGAAGATATAATAAATTTTCCCTACTTCCTCTTGTTCTTAGTACACACAGAGGTTGTGAACTTAAAGGACTTTGTGTGTTAGGATCGAATTGGTTTTGAGATAAGAGGCAAAGTATTTGCAGAAAATTATTTACCTTCTTTCTCCACACCTGGCTTATTAACAGCTTTCAAAATGCCAATCTAACAAGTATATATATATATTTTACCCAATGCAAGCTAAAAAATAAAAATCAGTTACAGTGTTTGTTCGTTGCTTTTTTCTCCCTCATCTAGAATTTACTTGAAATTGTTTGGTAAAAAAGAAATCAAACATTTAAAAATTACTTACTTTTGTGATGAGATTTGAAAGGGTTTTTATTCCAGAATTTTGGGTAATTTCAATTTAATGTCATGAACTAAAAATGTAAACGTTTATTGCCTAGAGATCAGAATCTGGTCCTGACAACCATATTGGCAAGAGAAATACTTTATTACGTTTGCATTTTGACTGTTAGGTTTAATGAGCTTTCCCTTCCTGAAACTCTCTTCAGTGGGTTAAACATTTAATAGCCAGCTCCTGGCAAGATGAGTTTTTCAGCGTAATACAAAAATCAAAGTGTTGAGAAGCATCAAATGAATCCTATAGCTTTTCCAGGACTGAAGCAGTGGGTGGGTCATTTGAACTTGTAAGCAATGAGGTAACTACACTCTTCTTTCAAGCCACACAAAGTGTGTGGGTTTGGTATTTTTTGCTCAAGTAGTGTCTGTACAATAGACAAGGTGAGTAATAACCCGTGACAGCTGTGATCCAGTTGGAAAAGAGCATGAGCTTTGGAGAGACAGACCTAATTTAAGTCCTGATTCCAAGTTTTACAAAACCTACCCTACAGGGTAGTTATGAGGAGCAACACTAATAAAACAGAGTGCCTGCCACGTAGCAAAGGCTCAGTTCCAGCAATGAGATTCTGCCATCACGGCTTTGTAGTCGCAGTGGATTCTTCATATTTATTTGTAAATGAGAGCAGGCAACAATAATGGCAATTCTCTAACCTTGAAGGATGATTCCAGAAAGGCTGAGTGTATCACAGCCAGTATTTATTTCATTTGCACGTGACTTCTTTCAAGTATTCATTGCCTGAAGAATGAAACTGAGATTTTCTGAGACACAGAAATGTGTGACGATGATTCCTGGGGCCTTTCTCAATATCCCACCCCAAACACAGGGATGGCCAACCCTCAATCTTCTGCAGAAGGCCTCGAATGGGACATCTGTCCAGGCAGCGCCTCCTCGAGGCTATGTCTGCCCTGTTCTCTGCTGCATGAGGGGGCGGCTGTGACCGGGAGGTCGCCTGGTGGAGCAGCATCCTCGCTTCTCCCTCCTGGCGTCCCCCCGCTTCCCCACCGTCCTCCCTCACATTCTCGAGCACATCTATGAGAGGTCCCCCCTGTCATAGACTGTGGTCTTTTGTGCGCTTTCTTGTTTTAATTTGTTTCTGTTTTTGTTGGTTTGTTTTAAATTTCTGTCTGGAGTCTCTGAACATGGTAGCAAGTTTGTTTCTGAAAAGGTTCATTCCGAGCCCCTCCCATCCCCCACTTGTCAGGGCTCCTGCCCCTCACGCCATTGTCGGTCTGGCCACCGGTCCCACCGTGACAGCTAACTGCACGACCTCCCGTTCTATTTCAGTGTCGAGGAGAAGCTGGGGCCAGCAGGCCCAGGAGTATCAAGAGCAAAAGCAACAGTCCTCCAGTAAAGATGGCCATCCAGGCAGAAAGCCTAGTGACTCTGGTGAAGAAGCAGAAAAAGAGTTTATTTTCGTGTAGAGTCACCCATGCCAAAGTCTTCCCGTGCGGATGCTTTGTCAGCCCTCAGAGCCACACCGGGGACGACGACTCTTCTTCTCGGCACTCTTCTCTTGGTGCTTTATTCTCTTATCTTTTTTCTTCTTTCTTCTTTTCTTTTTTAAAGAGTATAGGAACAGGTTTATTGCTTGGTAATCAAAGCACATTTATTTGGTCTTCTTCCAACCCTTGGCATTTGATTTCTAAGTGTTCCTTCATATGCCTTCAACAAAAGCCAGCAATTATTCCATGGGCCCTACTTGAATTTCTCTGCGGCAGCTACAGATTGCCCTGCAAGATGAGTTTTTAAGAGGTAAATGGAGTAACTGGACAGACACTCACACAAGTAACACCATCCCGCAGACCGTGGGGTACTGTGAATGTGCTGTGTCAAAGCTGCACATGACTCGATATAGCAATTTATTCTTGATGTATGCAATTGCACATTGTAATTATATTAACAGAGCACACTAATAAATAATTTGTATAAATTATATATATTAGATCTTGGGTATGGTTTTTACATTCTCCCATGGGGAACTTCTTCCTTCCTGATGTGAAATTGTACATGTAAAGCTTGGTTGGTGGCCTTTGCATACCAGCCACGAGCACAGCTAAGAACAGAGAGAGGCCCACACCTGGTTCTACCATGTGCCCAGATTAATGTATATAGCTTACTGGAATGAGGTTTTATGAATATTCACGTTTTTGAAGACCTTTAATTTCTGTCTGCATATTAGCTTTTAATGTGTGATTTTAAGAGAGAATACTTTGACACATGTAAAAAATCAAAATACTACTCTTTATAAGACATTTCACAAATATTCACTTACATTACGGGCTGACGGTATTTTATTCATATGTATATTTATACCAATAAAATGATTTTACAAGTGGAATTTTGACCTCCGGTTACTTGTTTAGTTAGGGTTGGCCTGTGGTAGTGAACTTTGGTTCTGTTTTCAAAATCTAGAATAATCACCGTTCTCAGATAACCAGTCTGGGAATCATTGCCTTCAAAATAAATGTAACTTGCTAATTCCACTGCCTGCCCTCACTATTGGGAAAAAAGGTAAAATTTACCAGAAGGGTATAGAATTATGAGTTTGATCCAACTCCCATTACCACGAATTTAGGGTCACACAGGGGATGTGGGTGTGAGCAGAGAAGGGTGAGTCGAAGAGATGCAAGCCTGTGGGCATCTATTGGAAAGAAGAATTGTGGAAGGCACTTTAGTGACACGACTGTTTCCTTCATCACTCTTCTGGCCCCCACTCAGGTGGCTGGCATATGAGTCAATGCTGGTAAATGCAGACTGGATGGTTTGCTGCTGTTGCATGATTTCAAGAGGGCAGACACAAGATGGTTTCCTCCAACCGTAGCTTTGCTGTCATAAATGCTGATGGGAACAGACACCTCCAGTGGCTGCCAGAGTGGGAAAAGCATCAGAAGACAAAGATGGCCGTGGTGGCTGGATGAGCGAGCAGGCTGTGGGGAGGTGCTCAGTCTCAGAGCAATCAAGTTGACATTCCCTTAGAATGCCATGTGCTCAAAACCACACGTGCTGCCGGTTATAGCCTCTCTGTGGGGTTCAGTATAAGAGCTGATCTTGAAGAGAGTAGGGAGAAGGTCAGACAGTGACTAGCCTTGGTGCTTTATTAAAGAGTTGGAACTTGACTCTGTATGCATAGGAGCTGTTGCATATTATTTTATCAAAAATGTAACCAGTGCAAAGATACATAAAGGTAAACCTTGTGAACTGGAGGTAGGTGTCTAGTGAAGTGGCTGAGCAAGAGTCCTTAATTATTTTCCCTCTCCCTGTGGTGATCAGAAAGTGCCTGCTCAGGTGCTCCTTCAAGAGAAGCTGCTGTGGGGAGCAGCAGCGGGGACCACGGTTGGCTGCCAGCCTGCAGCTGCTGTACCTTCAGACCCACTAGTGGTCATGCTGAGGCCATGCCACCCCCAATGCCCTGGCTGCTCCAAGCCAGCAGCTGAAGACAGCTGGGATACTAGAGCAAGGAGATTCCTGCCCAATGTGGGACTTCTCTACTGGGCAACTTTGCTCTAGAGCCCTGCACTGGCTTGGCCAAGACCTTTTCAGAGCTCACTTATGCTCTTTCTATCCAAATCTTCTTTCCTCTTTCCCAGTTTCCTTTCACAGCTGAACAACCTGCATGGTGACCTGAAGGTACTCCCTGCCTACTGCTCGCTCCACTTTTATCCCTCCCAGGCATTTCCCCCAGTAAATAAATCTCCTGCAGTCTTAACTCCATCTTGGCACTTTTTGGAGAACCTCAACTGACACACCTCTCCATATTTTGTCACCATCAGCAACCAAGAATACATGTGCACCTGCTGAGGTGGAGGCAAGTGGGCTTTTGTGTTTGTTTTGTGAGTGTATTAGAATTTATGACATCCCTTAAAAAAAAAAAAAAAAAGGATGCCCTCAAGGCAGAGGACTAATTGACTTCTCGAGGTCTTTTGGGAATTTGACAAGACACCACCTCGATTCCTCGATTCCTCGATTAACCCTTGTAAAGTGCTAGTGGAAGTGAAGACAACCATGCCTGCATCCAGAAACCCAGAGAAGCTAAGTGCTGAAACAGCAGCGGAGCCCATCAGGAGCTTCAGGTCCCAGAGAGCTCACTCAGGCCAGATGGTGGGGAGCCACTCACAGAGCAAAGGCCAGAGCCTCCCAGAAAGCCCACATCTCTTGCTGTGAGATGAGCAAGACCACTGTTAGGAGAGGTATGCGAATTCTCACATAATACTAAGCCACAGGTCTTTTTTTTTCCTGTTTGTGCCATATGCAAGGTCTAAACTAGGAATGTGGAGATAAGGAATTAGCACCCCATCTCAGGTGTACCAAGCAGTGGTCAGATAATCCAAAAATCACTCCTGTTTGTTTGGGGGATGCATCAGTTGTGCGACTTTATTGAGCAGACTGACTTTCCAGTTTTATTTCTTAGTTTAACATTGGATCAAAATAACAGGCCATTGCCAGCAATTGGTGGGGCGTGTGTCAGGTGTTATAGAGAAGTCAGATTGCCATTAAGCATTGGCCACTGGAAATCCAGGAAGAGGACAGTCAGCACCTGGCTCATTAGGCAGGGGAGAACAGCCTGCAGGGGAAAAGTCATTCCCAAGACTTTGACACTGTCCTGTGTTTGTTTCCCCATATGATCCAGCTCCTTTTATTGACGATTCATTTTAACGCTCCATTTGCACAACAGTATTCCCAGAGAAAATAACGTTGCAACTGAAGGGAAAACAAATGATATATTTTCTTTTGCAGAGAAGAAAGAAAGAAAATAGGAAATCTCAGTAGGAAGGATAGTCCTGTGTGAAAATCCTAAATTGAGATGGCCTTGAAAGGATTTTTTTTTTAACACTTGCTAGACTGAAAGCACTGCCCAGTGTGGCCTGCAGTAAAAATCATGTGGCATTTATTTGTTCTCACTCTGGCCCTTTTTGCTTTTTCCTCTTGGAGCAAGAGCATGGGCCAGTGCCTTCTATAGCTTGTCAGGGTGCCCCCAGTGGGAAGTTCTGGTTAGAAAGCTGCAGATTGTGACACTGATCCTCATTCCACTTTCTCTAAAAGGTGCTAAGGAAACAGTAGAGGTTTCCTAGACCCTCATGTTGTCACTGACATGCTTGGGGTCCTGCTCTTCCTAAGTTACTCCAAATAGGAACCTACGTTCCCTCCTATGTTGCTTAGCCCAGAACTCTTAGCCACACTGCTAAAAAGCAGAGCCTAGAGACAAAGTAGGAAACACAAAGGAAGGAGGAAGAGAAAGAATGTATTTGACTTGTGTTTTGATTTTTGGTCTGTCTCTCCTGAGTTTTGACTGGATAAAGCAGAACTGTAACTAAAAGCCAAGCTTTGAGGCGGTGGGTTCCTGCCTCCCCTCCGCCCTTACGGTGCAGGCCTGTGGCTGGGAAAACTTCTCAGTGAGCTGCATCAGTTTAATGTCCCAGCTTCTTGTGACTCTTGGCTCAGACACACCACATGTCACAAAGCTGAGAACAGGAGAAGGCGGCTCAATTCACTGAAATGGGCCATCATTTAATCTGCTAGGGCCATAATTAAGGTGCATTAAGAGCTATGCTGCATAGCCAGAACCGCCATGACTTTTCATTTCTACGGAGCAGAAACTGATTTGGGCCCAAGTTTGCTGAGCTCGCTCTTACTTCAACCCAGGTAACTTCATCGCCTACAGACAAAGGAAGAGCCTGGCTTTTACCCTCCAGGTGAGAGGGCAGGGAGGATCCTTTGCAAACAGGGACGTGATTTTCTCAACTGCTGGCTCCAGGAGAGCAGCCCGAGTGGAAGCCAGCACTACTGTGGCCCAGGAAAACTCAGCAGCTACTGATTTTCAAAGCTCTAGACAGGGTCTAGAGGACTTTGTCTAACAAGAGAAGGCCTATGAGGCTGTTCTAAGATGCAGGTTTTACTATTATTCAAGTATGGTGAGGTCAACAGATCAGAAGACAACAGCCATTGAAAAGATGCTTGATTACTCACAGTTGCCAAGAGGAGGGGGCACACTGTGCCATGCAGAGCCACACAACCTGGAGCACCAGGTTGAGTCAGGAGGCAGAAGGAGCCTGGGGAACTGTGGCAAGACCTTCTGTTGTGGTTTCTGTGAGAAGGAAGAGGTGAGGTGGGGTAACCAGGCTTAGGCTTGGCTAGTTTGGATAATTTCAGTGGGCTCTGGGGTATAGTGGCTGTCCTGAGTTGTCTGGCAGCTGGCCTTGGGGTGATTGGGGCAGAGGACCAGATCCGTTCATCCTAGAGGAAGTTGTGGGCTCTGGATTGGTTTGTTTGCATGTGAAAGGCACCTTTCCAAGTGAGTCTCTACTGTCTCTAGGAACTGGCTAGCCCTGGGAAGGACAGTCCCCCCAGTGTCAGCAAGGCCCCAAGACGCCAAAGTACCAGAATTACAGAAAATAAAAGGGCATGATTAATACAGAGGACATCGAGGGTTCCTGGCTGGAGAGATGGTACATTCTGGGGAGAAGGCCTGTTTCTGTGGCCTCCTAGGAGAACAAGTTTATCTTCCATTAACAGAGACCCGAGCCATGGCAGACAGCAGGACCCACACAGCATAATGTTCAGAGGGAAACAGGCCTTTCAGACATCTTCCCAGTGCCCTGGCCTCTTCCCACCCTCCTCCATACACCTTGTCCTCCTGCTGGGCTGGTGGGTTGGGAAGGAACTCAGCCTTCCTGGCTTCGTGGGACCCAGGGGCCTCGGAGGCCTGAGCACAGGGTTAGAAAGCAACAGCCCTCAGTACCCTTGGATCTAAGGGCAATCTTATGGTCCAGAAGTGGCTGGCCCAAAGAGGACTTTTGGGCTGACTGGATTGGGCATGTCCAAGCAGGAAAAGCAATTAATTCAATCTTGTTCCTAAAGGAGCACTTATTGCTGGGAGTATCACTGTACAAATGGCTTGTCCTGAACAGGCCTTGCAAACCATCCCAGCCTCTAATAACTTAAAAGAAAAGTCTATGTTACTAATGAGTTCAATTGAAACAGGAAAGATTAAAAAAAAAAAAAAAAAAAAAAAAGGTCCTGGGAGCATGAACATGTTAATTAGATTGATTCTTCCTGGAAAGGGCAAGGAAGAACGTTCTATCTTGCTAAATCCAATTTTATTTAATTGAATACTGGCTGAAGTTAACTCTCCCATCACTCCTGAAAGGCAAACAAAGCAAGACTCTGAGGTGAATGAGGGGATATCGGTAGAGCCTGGACTGCTGGTACCCTGCGTGCCATTAGCACTAATGCACAAGGAGTCACAGTGGCAGCAAGCAAAGCAGTGAAACCCCATGTGCCCTGTGGGTTTCTTGCAGGATTTATGCCAGCATGCTGCTTTTGAAATTCCAAGTGTTCAGGCTACAGTGAGCAAGACTGAGTGACCACTAGTGCCTAGGTTTCCCCTTTGATGGTAGACAAGGCTGGGACCTTTGCTATTAGGACAAGATGTTTTGTGGATTAAGGGGGAGGAATGAAATGGACCTTATTGTCTCATTCCCCATCCTGGTGAGGCCCCATCTGGTTAAAGGACCAAGCAAGACACCTGAAGATTGAGGGGAGGTGTCTGCCATTCTCCAATCATAGCATCAGACTTAGCATTTCTGCAACTCGGTCTGTTTCATTGATTCCCCCTCGTCGTTAGTTCCATGGACTCTGGCTTTGAAGCATATTCCCTCTTCTTCTTCCCTGAGTCCTGAGAACATCTGAAATACAAGTCAGGCTTTTTGCCACCAGTTATGGTTTCCCATTTTAACTTGTTCAGTATTTATTGAGCACCTATCACGTATCAGGAAATGGTCTGAGTGCTGGTCTGCTAAGACCAAGTCCCCATCCTTTGGCTCATGGAGTTTTGACCTCTACAGCCCACAGTCTAAAAGAGGAGAGAGAAAACAAAGAAAATAAACAAATACATTAATGAGCAACCTAATTTTACAAAATAAATGCTTTGCACCACAAGGGAATAGGTAGTGAGTGGGAGCAACTATTTGGATATAAGAGGGCTTTTTCATTCAATGTTATTGTTTTCTATTAATTTATGCCATCCAATTATTGTGGACACTGGGATACACCACCAGATCTCTGTTTAGGAATAACGAATTTGTTACTTCAGCCGCCAGTGGCAGACAACTTCAGCTCTCAGCTCCCTGAAGGACTTGTCTCAGCTGAGAGCCAGCTGACCCAAGGTCACACTCCCTTCCTCAGTGGCTCATCCAGTACCTGGTCCATGCAGAAGCATGAAGGTCTGGCCTGTCACCCAAACTCAGGACAGCTGTGAATGGTGACCACCCCCCAGCCCCCTTCAGAACTCTCCTCGGAGAAGGCTGAACCTCCATTGGGATGGCATCACAGCTCAACCCTTTCTCTGCCCGACCCTGATTCCTTCCTTCCTGTCCACAGACGTTGACTCCAGGAGCACCCCTAATTACCCCCCTGCACCCCAGGCTCCATCTCAGAGACCCCTCCCTGGTGAACCCAACCTGTGACAACTTTGAACAAAATGAATTTAAAGTGGTTCAAATTTCTGTTGAATTTATTTAACAGAACATACTTGTAGTTCACATCCAACATTCACCGGGTAGGCTTCATAGAGACTTGGAACTCCCAGGACCATAAAGCCGGGTTCCTTCCCCTGCAAACATTGGCATTCTATCCCTTTTCCCAGGATGGCGTTGGGAGACCAGAGGAACTTACTCTTTCTATTCAGCCTCTTGGCATTTCCTGGCTGGAGGTAGGATGCACTTTGGGGGAATTGTCTGCCCCTGCAGCCTGCTAAGGGAACAAATTGATCTTTCATTAGCAGACACTGTGTAAGTTAGGTTCTGGAAACATCCAGGAGTTCCCTTTCAGCTCCTCCCCAGTGCTGCTGCTATCTCTCTTTGTTACTCTACAGGAGAGGCTGTGATCTCTTCATTAACAATTCACAAATATGTATAGAGCATCTGCTATATGCCAACACTAATCTATGAACCTCCCCTCTCCCTGGAAGCCACACCTCGTCCAGCATTACCAGAGCCCTGTACAGCCTGGGAGCCACCCCAGAGAACTTAAGCCTCTTGGTAATGCTTCCAGTGCTGTTGGAGTTGGTTGAGAGGCCTTCACTCCTTTAGCTTGACTTTATCATTATGTTCTCTCCATTTCATCATTTTTCTCTCGTGGCCACAATAGCTTCCTATTCCCAGTGGGTCCTCCACTGGCCTCTCTGTCCCTCAGTTTCCTTGTTTCTCTCCATGACATATGCTGATATGATGGTCTCAGTACGGTCATGAGTCTCTTAACAATGGGATATGTTCTAAGAAATGAGTTGCTGGGTGATTGCATCCTTGTGCAAACCTTGTAAAGTATATGTACATAAACTTAGGTGGTATAGCCTGCTACACACCTAGGCTATACTACACACGTGGGCTACAAACCTGTACAGCATGTTGTGTACTGAACACTGTAGGCAATTGTAACACAATGGGAAGTATTTGTATATCTAAACATATCCAAAGATAGAAAAGTTACAGTAAAAATACAACAGCCCAGTAGGTTTCTTTACACCAGAATCACCACAAACACATGAGTAACGCATTGTGCTATGACATTACAATGGTTTCAACATCACTAGGTGAGAGGAATTTTTCTGCTTCATTACGATCTTATGGAACCACTGTGGTATACGCAGTCCACCATTAACTGAAATGTTGTTATGTGGTACATGACTGTACTTAAAAGTTTATGGCATTTGTGAAATGTTTCCAAATGTATTATTGTCCACAATTGTTAGGTGAAGAAACTGAGAAAAGAGAATAGATAGGGGCTTTCTGCAAGTGCTCCAGAAAGACAGAGAAGTTGGTAGTAAGCATAGGAAACATCTGAGCTGTGGCTACATGCCAAGCACTTTACACACCTTCTCATTTAATCCTCAGAGCAATCCCATGAAGTGGGTAGAATTATCATCCCATTTAAAAGTAATTTAAGGCTCAGAGAAATTGGGTAACTTACCCAGGGTCACAGCTCATGTCTATCACCAAAAACTCTCTTAAGCACCATGCTACACTAGCCCATCTTCTGATTCTGTGTCCAGAGTTCTGGGAAGCAAGGGATGAAGCAATTGGGAGTGAAAGAAAAATGCATGGGCAGGTAAGTCCCAAAGTTTACTCCGCTACACTCATATGTAAAAGGCACCCTGTCTCCTATCAGAAAAAAAAAAAACGCCCCTTTCTTGCATCATGTCCCGGCACTGACTACACTCTGAGTAGAGCCCAGGCTCCTCCAGCATCAGCTCTGCAGCGAGATCACACTGGGGAAAGGTGGAGGGAGAAAGGTCCCATCTAGAAGTGCAGTTATTTCTGTACAACCAGGAGCCTCAGGGGCCCAGGGCAGCCAAGCTAGCAAAAGCACTGATTGTAGCTTTAATATCAATCACATGCAGAGAAGCGAGTTGATTAGCTTACAAATCCCTCACAAGGAAAGTTAAGGAAGTGGCTGGTCCATTTAATGCATTCAGGTGGCAATCAAAGGAGCCCTGTACTTTCCCTACTGCACCCCCTGAGGCTTGGCACCATCTCCCTCTGTGATCAAGTCCAGAGAGCCGGTAGGATGCCAAGGCTGTTAGGCCTAGATTGTTTCATAAAGAGCTTTTTATGGACACCTGGAGAAAATGTTCCAAATGTCTACCCTCTCAAAGTTTTTTTTAAAAAAATTTAAAGCCCAGTGTAGGGAGTTTCTCCTGACTTTACAGATGCATGTCTAGTGGCGATTAAGTAAGCAGGAACCCAGTTGGGAAAGAATCACAGGACTGTGTCAGTGGCATGCTCTGGATGTCATGGCTCCTGCCCCTTTGCTGGCACAGGGACTGTGCTGGCTGATTTGTGGGGCCTGGAAGAAATGACTTGGCTCTTCTTCCACAGTATGGAAGGTGTCCAGAACAAAGCTGGGCATCAAGACTGCTCTGTGTACCCAACAGCTCTGCCAGCTGCCCTCAGCACAGTCTGAATATTGGGCTCTGGGAGCTGGTGACGCAGAGTGGCCAGTCTTCGCCTGGCAAAGCCATGGGTGTTGGCTCTTCTCCTTGCTGATGGGGCAGCTGTCATGGGATTGAGTAAGAGGAAGGGGTGTGGTGCACAGCCCTGAACACAGAGGGTGTAAGGGGTGGAGGTGCCGAGCAGAGAGCAGGGACATTTGCAGAGCTGCTGGGCAGAGACCATAGGGACGCACACTGCCCCTGTCCTACAAGTGCAAAGGAGGGATGAGCGGGAAGCAAAGTCTGTACTGGGGTGGCTGTTGCATAAGGTCAAGTTATTCGAATCCACAGATGAGTTTCTCCTTGTAGACAGTGGGGATAATGACTACCTGTCTCTTAAGGTTATGAAAATTGAATATGAGTGTACAAAAAGTGCCCGGCACATAGTAAGTGTTCAAAATAATAATATCTACCGCTTTGCTGATGACAATGACTACTACTTTACTACAATTGAGAACAGCAGAATATCTGAGTGGAGTGGCCCTAGATGGTTTTCGCCAGGTTAAAGTTGTCTTTAGTCCACTTCCCAGGAAGCTAAGTGGTTCTGGAGTCAAGCCCACTCAAACAGTCATCTCACACAAACCCTTGAGTGGTGTGAGAGAGAGAGAGGGAGGGAAAGCTGCTTGCCTGCTGTGGCAAATTCTTTTTCTGCCCAAGGATTGTTCACCATTTTGGAAAATCACTTCACCAATAACACTATTGCTCCTGGTTTTGGACACCAACATAAAACACTGATTCAGTCATATTTTATAACTTTCACATTCACGGGGATTCTGTATACATTAAAGCCCCTGATCACTTCATTGTGTCTTTCAGCATGGTTGTGCATGTTGTTACATGCTATGATTTATATTATTTTACTATGAGTCTTTTTCTTACATTACAGCCAGACCATTATATTATTGCTTTTAAAATTTCTTTGTTTTATTTCTTATTTATTTTTCTTTATTTATTGCTGGCTGGTACCTTGATGTTATCAGCACCCCACTCTAAACAATTTAGCAAACCAGCCAGCTTATATTATTGCTTTTTGAAAACAAGTTTATTGAAATATAATTCACATACAATTATATTGTATGTGAATTATATATAATGTACAATTTGTCCATTTAAAGTGTATGATTTAATGGCTTTTAGTGTATTCACAGATTTGTGCATCCATAACCACAGTCAATTTTAGAATATTTTCATTATTCCCCAAAGAAATCCTGCTTTCCTTAGACTTTACCCCCAGTCCCTCCATCCCCCCAGCTCTTGGTAACCACTAATCTACTTTCCATTTCTATAAAGTTTCCTGTTCCACATATTTCATATAAATGGAATCAAACAATATGTTGTCCTTTGTGACTGGCTTCTTTCACTCAACATAATGTTTTCAAGATTCATCCATATAGAATGTATCGGTACTTCATTCCTTTTTATTGGTGAATATTATTATGTTGTATGAATATACTACATTTTATTTACTCATTCTTCAGTTGATGAACATTTAGGGTTTTCCCATTTTTTGGCTCTCATGAATAATGCTACCATGAACATTTGCATACAATTTTTCGGGTAGGTATTGTTGCTTTATTAAAAAAAAGTACTGTATATAGGAAAATTAGTTTTCTATGAATTTTATTTCAGGATAATAGAGGGAGCCTTCCAAAATATTTGTTATAAAAAGGGGCCTTGGGTCTGGTGGGACTGAGAACTGCCACGTTAGTAGAAAGAAAACAAGCTTTGGCTTCAGAAAGACCTGGATTTGCGGTCCAACTCTGCTACACATTGGCAGTAATTTTGAGGAAGTTCCTTAAGTGCTCTGAGTGCTGGTTTGCTCATCTCTAGAAATAGGAATAGGCATATCTACATCTCAGACTGTTGGGAGGGTTCACGAGATCATGTGGGGAAACAGCTAGCTTGAAGTAAGTCCTTTGCAAATGTGATTTTCTTTCTCCAGACCCTTGATTTTGCATCTTCTCAGTGCCTTGCATAGAGTTTGGAGATCCAGTGCTAAATAAACAACTACTAAATTTGAACTGGAAAGAGCATAATCACTCCAGTTACAGACCAGAGTGACTTTTCCATGTAAACACTTCTGCTAACTTCCTCCCATTGTGTAGAGACGAACATTAATCATCCCTAAAATTCGTCTATGTCCTTTCAGCTTCCAAAAACCTATTCCAAACATCCTTTCTGAAATACCTGGATTTGGTGACAGCAGCATGGTTCCCATGTCCCTTCCCTCTGATACACACCAGGCTCTGTCACCCTGTAGATGACAACGAGTGTTTTTTTTTGCTGAATATTTAGGAGTGGTATGTGATAAACCCACTGCCGATATCATCCTGAATGGGGAAAAGCTGAAACCTATTCCTTTAAGAACAGGAACTAGACAAGAATGCCCACTCTGACCACTCCTATTCAACATAGTGTTGGAAGTACTAGCCAGAGCAATCAGAGAAGAGAAGGAACTAAAGGGCATCCAGATTGGGAAAGATGAAGTCAAACTGTCCCTGTTTGCAGATGACATGATCCTATATACTGAACAGCCTAAAGCCTCTACCAAAAAACTCTTGGAGTTGATAAAGGATTTCAGCAAAGAAGTAGCAGGATACAAAATCAACACACAAAAATCAGTAGCATTTCTATTCTCTATCATAGTGAACATGCAGAAAGAGAAATCAAGAAAGCTTGCCCATTTACAATAGCCACCAAAAAAATAAAATACTTAGGAATTGAGTTAACCAAGGATGTGAAAAATCTCTGTAATGAGAACTACAAACCACTGCTGAGAGAAATTAGAGAGGATACAAGAAGATGGAAAGATATCCCATGCTCTTGGATTGGAAGAGTCAACATAGTGAAAATGTCCATACTACCCAAAGTGATATACAAATTCAATGCAATCCCCATCAAAATTTCAATGACATTTTTCTCAGAAATGGAAAGAACTATCCAGACATTTATATGGAATAACAAAAGACCATGCATAGCCAAAGCAATGCTGAGCAAAAAATAAATAAATAAATAAAGCTGGAGGCATAACACTACCTGACTTTATACTACAAAGCTATAATAACCAAAACAGTATGGTACTGGCATAAAAACAGACACACTGACCAATGGAATAGAATAGAGAATCCAGAAATCAACCCACACACTTACTTCCATCTGATCTTTGACAAAGGCACCAAGCCTATTCACCGGGGAAGGGACTGCCTCTTCAGCAAATGGTGCTGGGATAACTGGATATCCATATGCAGGAGAATGAAACTAGATCCATACCTCTCACCGTATACTAAAATCAACTCAGAATGGATTAAGGATTTAAATATACACCCTGAAACAAAACTTCTTAAAGAAAACATAGGAGAAACACTTCAGGAAGTAGGACTGGACAGAGACTTCATGAATACGACCCCAAAAGCACGGGCAACCAAAGGAGAAATAAACAAATGGGATTATATCAAACTAAAAAGCTTCTGCACAGCAAAAGAAACAATTATCAGAGTTAAAAGACAACCAACAGAGTGGGAGAAAATATTTGCAAAATATACATCTGACAAAGGATTAATATCCAGAATATACAAGGAACTCAAACAACTTTACAAGAAGAAAACAAGCAACCCAATTAAAAAATGGGCAAAAGAGCTAAGCAGGCATTTCTCTAAGGAAGATATACAAATGGCCAACAGACATATGAAAAAATGCTCAACATCACTCAGCATTCGGGAAATGCAAATCAAAACCAGACTGAGATACCATCTAACCCCAGTTAGGATGGCTAAAATCCAAAAGACTCTGAATGATAAATGCTGGCAAGGTTGCGGAGAAAAAGGAACTCTCATACATTGTTGGTGGGACTGCAAAATGGTGCAGCCTCTATGGAAAATGGTATGGAGGTTCCTCAAACAATTGCAGATAGATCTACCATACGACCCAGCTATCCCACTGTTGGGAATATACCCAGAGGAATGGAAATCATCAAGTCGAAGGTATACCTGTTCCCCAATGTTCATCGCAGCACTCTTTACAATAGCCAAGAGTTGGAACCAGCCCAAATGTCCATCATCAGATGAGTGGATACGAAAATGTGGTACATCTACACAATGGAATACTACTCAGCTATAAAAACGAATGAAATACTGCCATTTGCAACAACATGGATGGACCTCGAGAGAATTATGTTAAGTGAAACAAGTCAGGCACAGAAAGAGAAATATCACATGTTCTCACTTATTGGTGGGAGCTAAAAGTTAATATATAAATTCACACACACACACACACACACACAAAACCGGGGGGCGGGGAGAAGAAGATATAACAACCACAATTACTTGAAGTCGATACAACAAGCAAACAGAAAGGACATTGATGGGGGGAGGGGGGGAGGGAGAAGGGAGGGAGGTTTTGGTGATGGGGAGCAATGATCAGCCAAAATGTATATCGACAAAATAAAATTTTTTAAAAAATAATTAATTAATTAATTAATTAATTAAAAAAAAAAAAAACAGACACACTGATCAATGGAATAGAATAGAGAATCCAGAAATCAACCCACACACTTACTGCCATCTGATCTTTGACAAAGGCACCAAGCCTATTCACTGGGGAAGGGACTGCCTCTTCAGCAAATGGTGCTGGGATAACTGGATATCCATATGCAGGAGAATGAAACTAGACCCATACCTTTCACCATACACTAAAGTCAACTCAAAATGGATTAAAGAATTAAACATACACCCTGAAACAATAAAACTTCTTAAAGAAAACATAGGAGAAACACTTCAGGAAGTAGGACTGGACAGAGACTTCATGAATACGACCCCAAAAGCACGGGCAACCAAAGGAGAAATAAACAAATGGAATTATATCAAACTAAAAAGCTTCTGCACAGTAAAAGAAACAATTAAAAGAGTTAAAAGACAACCAACAGAGTGGGAGAAAATATTTGCAAAATATACATCTGACAAAGATTAATATCCAGAATATACAAGGAACTCAAACAACTTTACAAGAAAAAGCAAGCAACCCAATTAAAAAATGGGCAAAAGAGCTAAATAGGCATTTCTCTAAGGAAGATATACAAATGGCCAACAGACATATGAAAAAATGCTCAACATCACTCAGCATTCGGGAAATGCAAATCAAAACCACACTGAGATACCATCTCACCCCAGTTAGGATGGCTAAAATCCAAAAGACTCTGAATGATAAATGCTGATGAGGTTGTGGAGGAAAAGGAACTCTCATACATTGTTAGTGGGACTGCAAAATGGTGCAGCCTCTATGGAAAATGGTATGGAGGTTCCTCAAACAATTGCAGATAGATCTACCATATGACCAAGCTATCCCACTGCTGGGAATAAACCCAGAAGAATGGAAATCATCAAGCTGAAGGTATACCTGTTCCCCAATGTTCACTGCAGCACTCTTTACAATAGCCAAGAGTTGGAACCAGCCCAAATGTCCATCATCGGATGAGTGGATACGGAAAATGTGGTACATCTACACAATGGAATACTACTCAGCTACAAAAAAGAATGAAATACTGCCATTTGCAATGTCATGGATGGACCTAGAGAGAATTATATTAAGTGAAACGAGTCAGGCACAGAAAGAGAAATATCACATGTTCTCACTTATTTGTGGGAGCTAAAAATAAACAAATACACACAAAAAAAATCGGGGGGGGGAGGGAAGAAGACACAACAATTGCAATTCCTTGAAATTGATACGACAAGCAAACAGAAAGGACATTGTTGGGAGGGAGGGGGAGAGGGAGGAGGGAGGGAGGTTTTGGTGATGGGCCAGAATAATCAACCACTCTGTATTTCAACAAAACAAAATAAAATATTTAAAAAAAAATATTTAGGAGTGGAAGGCCTACCTTCCCAGACCACACTTCTGTCCTTTCTCTGACTCTATCTAGGCTCTGTCATGTCTTTTTTAAACTGAAGCAACGTACAAAAAGGACATTTTGATGTGTCAATATGTAAAAGTGCTGCTTTGTATTACCAACAAAAGAGCACCCCAGATGCTCACACTCCATTCCTGAGCCTGAGCAAGGGTCAGAGATGTGGTGAACAGGCTCACTGAAGACATTACATGGATATGCTTTTAAAGTACAACACTTGATGTTTTGTTTTTAGGTCACATCAAAATGTGTGAGCCATGAAAGTAACTCAGTAAAAACTACTCTATTCCTGCACCAGAGACTTCATTCCTTCACCTATGCAGCCAGCGGAAGTGTGACCATTTCTTGCAGTTCTGTTGACCATCTACAAGCAGGGAAAAGCTTGGTTCTGGGCCACTGTCATAGGGATCTGTGCATCTTGGAGTTGGGACTGCTTAGTTTTCCTATGGAGCTTAATGTGGACCTAGCATACCCAGCATATAGGAAATTTTGCTCATCTGTACTAGTATTTCAGCCTGAAAGTCAGATATGCAAACTCTTTCCTCCATTCACAGACAACAAAATTGAGCTACTCTCCTAAGAGGGCCCATCTTTCTTACTAGCCCATATGTCCAAAGGCGCAACCCTACACCTTCTTCCCTAAATGACTGGATTGGAAGTTGTATTAGTCTGTTTCCGTGACTTCTAAAAGAAGACCTGAAACTGGGTAACTTATAAAGAAATGAAATTTATTTCTTACAGTTTTGGAGGCTGGGAAGTTCATGATCCAAGGGTGCATCTGATGAGGGCCTTCTTCTTGGTGGGGGCCCTGTACACCAGTGGTGACACAGGCAGTCACATAGCAAGACTGGCAAGAGCTCTTTAACCTGTCACCTGCTCTCCTTATAAAGCCATGAGTGCCACTCCAGTGGCTACCCGACCATTAACCCATTACTCTATGAATGAATTAAACCATTCACCAGGACACAGTCATCACAATCCAATCTCCTCTTAAAGGCCCCACCATTCAGCACTACCATCGTCTGATTTCTCACCCTCTTAACACTGTTATGATGGGGATCAAGTTTCCAATACATGAACCTTTGGGGAACACATTTGACCCACAGCAGGAGTGAATATCTGACTCACAGGAGACCGGTCAAATTTTCTCTCCAAATAATTTGGAAAAGTGAATTATATCTAGTTTAGGGGTTGGCAAACTATTGCCCGTAGGCCAAATCCAGCAACACCTGCTAGTTTACATATTGTCTATGACTTTCTATAGTTGCAACAGAGATGTTTAATGGGTCCAGAAAGACTAAAATATTTGCTATCTGGCCCTTTTACAGACAAAGCTTTTTGACCTCTCAGCAAGAAGTTCATAGAGACCTGGAGGCTGAGATCACCATTTTGGGGAGGGGGGCCTGTATACTCAAATCAGAGGAAACTTTACTCAGAGACTTAAGTGTGTGTGACAGGGAATGAAGCAGAAGTTGCCAAGAGAAGCAGATAAGAAACAAACAGCTCAGAAAAAGGGCAGAAAAAGTTTGACAACCTTCCAGTGTTCACGAGATGCATCGGTTTTGCTTGTGCCCTGTATCTGTAATAGTCCCTCATATCATTACAGTAAACCCTTTTAACCTAAACTAGTTTGAACATGTTTTTTTATTTCAACAAATGAATCCTGCCTAAATCAGCAGTAATTATGGACCAATTAAGGTCTCAAAATCTATTGCTGACTTCCTTGATGAGCCCCAGAGGGAGTTTAACTTAGAGAATAATGGTAGGCAAGAAAAGGTGCTTGTTTCTATGGACCTTTGGCTCCTATACATGGATCCCCTGTTCCTGATGAGTTATGCTCATCCACATTTGAGCAAAACAAACCATTTGTGTCCTTTAGCCTAAGGTCTGGACAAAGCAGACTGTACACCTTCCCGCTGGGGCAGCAGCAAGAGTTCAGGATGGACTTTCAACAGAGTTTGCCTCTGGCCTCTCCAGCCCTGTCCACGTGGCAGAGTGTGTGGAAAGTGGAGATTGAAGAATAAGCCGAAAAGAAACGTGTGAAGATGGGTGTATCATTTGTTAGCTGGGGCACCATGATAGTGGTATCTCTGATTTCATGATTTTGTTCTTTTTCAGGAAAAATGTGTGTTCTCATGGTGGCTCTGCTTGGGAAATGAATTATAACCCTCATTTATACCGTGTGACATAGAAACAACCATGACAAAAATTTTGAGTAATAAAATCACAAAGTTATACGAGACAGTCAATGGGAAAATGGTCCAATAGCTAAGACACTGATGAAAATACCTAAAATAATTACAATCTTCCTTTCTACAAATCCAGAAGTCATAAAAATTTTTGGAAAACTCCAACTCTGAATTTTTAAATGTAACTATAAAGAAAGTTAAAAGATATATGAGAAATGGGGAAAATGTTTGCAACTAATATCATAGACACTGGCTATGATATTTATTTAACTGAATATTTAGTACTACTATTTTCCTCCTCCTAGCAAGTAGCTTTCTTCCTACCTGTAAAGAAATCACTGTTAACCTTTCAAGTTAATCGCTATAGTGTTCAGGTCTGATTTTAAATATGGAGAGAAGATGCAAATGATTGGCTGAGGCCAGGTTGTAAAGGAAGATTTAAGTTGTCCTTGGGAAGAATTATCATGAGAACTTCAGATTAAGATGATGACTGAGCAGGTGTGGGAAACTCTCCTTTCCATACTAACACCTAACAAGGGGGCAGGCTTGGATTCCCATGAAGATGAGTTCATGGGCAAAAATTACAAAACAACAGGGAAACCCACCACCAGTGATAATAAAACAATCTGAAGGGAACTTAAAATAAGGATGTTAAAAACATGTAGATATTAAAAAAGAAAAAGAACCCACAAGGCAAAAATAGAAATTTATTTAAAAAGGAGAGGCATTTTTTGAAAGTCAGAAAGATCATTGTGGTGGATGAAAGGTGGCTGAAAAGTGTTTACAATGCTTTGCTTTGAAAGGCAGACTCTGGCACATCAAATACGGCAATCGTGATGCTGTGTAACTTATGAGACTGGGCCTTAAGATATCTGCAGCTTCTGCATTTATCTCTTAGAATGCCCCCTCTTGGAATTGTTAAAGAAAACAAAACAAACAAACAAAAAACACATTCAAGGGCACTTGTTAAAGCATGGTATGGAAGGCTTTATTCAAGAGGGGAGTGCGGGACCACTGTGATGAAATTTTGCAGTGAGAGGCCGGCCCGTGGCTCACTCGGTAGAGTGCGGTGCTGATAACACCAAGGCCACGGGTTCGGATCCTGTATAGGGATGGCCGGTTTGCTCACTGGCTGAGCGTGGTGCTGACAACACCAAGCCAAGGGTTGAGATCCCCTTACCGGTCATCTTTTTTAAAAAAAAAAAAAAAAAAAAAAATTTGCAGTGAGGGAGAGAGATTGGGCCCAACCCAGAATATAGGCAAGTGGGCATTTATAGCCAAGGATCAGGGTAGGGGTCAGTGGATGGAAAATTACTAAGAGGAAACGTCATGGGTAAAGGGGATTCTGGCTAAAATGACCTAACAAGATTTTTGCTGAAGACAGGCCAGGGTGATCAGACATCACCTGGAAGATGGTGGAGGATGAGGAACCTGATCAGGTATTGAAGATCGGGTGGGGGGAGGGGTTCTTGCTAAACTGACTTAGCAATGTTCTTGCTAAAAGTGGATTTTATAGGAAGTGCACAGATGGGCCTAGGAGAAGGTTCAGGAACCTGACTAAAGTTTGGTCAAGGAAAGAATTTGTCAGAATCCAGCTACCATGAAGCCCAAGCAAGCTCCATGGAAGGAAACTGAAGCGTCTTCATAAACAGCCCCAGCTGAGCTCCTGGCTGACAGACAGTACAAACTGCCAGCCATGTAAGCAAAGTCATTCTTAGACCCTTCAGGCCCAATCAAGGTGATGCCACAGGGAGCAGTGATGAACCTCCCTTGCAGACATAGACTGAAAAAGCCAGGCTTTAGGCACAAAATAAACTTATGCTTGGCATGAAGATGTTACCCATTGGTCCTTCTGCCATTCCTCTTAGAGGTAACACAGAAGAATTTGGCATCCAATTTTGCCAAATTTCTTTCTTTTTTTTTTTTCACATTCTATTTTTAAAAATTTTTTTTAAACCTTTTTTTATTTTATTTTTATTTTTTATTTTTTCTTAATTTTATTTTGTCGATATACAATGTGGTTGATTATTGTGGCCCATCACCGAAACCTCCCTCCCTCCTCCCTCCCAACAATGTCCTTTCTGTTTACTTGTCGTATCAACTTCAAGGAATTATAGTTGTTATGTCTCCCCCCCCCCGGTTTTTTTTTTTTGTGTGTGTGTGTGTGAATTTATTTATTTATTATTAGCTCCCACCAATAAGTGAGAACATGTGGTATTTCTCTTTCTGTGCCTGACTTGTTTCACTTAATATAATTCTCTCTAGGTCTATCCATGTCATTGCAAATGGCAGTATTTCATTCTTTTTTGTAGCTGAGTAGTATTGCATTGTGTAGATATACCACATTTTCCATATCCACTCATCCGATGATGGACATTTGGGCTGGTTCCAACTCTTGGTTATTGTAAAGAGGGCTGCAGTGAACATTGGGGAACAGGTATACCTTCGACTTGATGATTTCCATTCCTCTGGGTATATTCCCAACAGTGGGATAGCTGGGTCATATGGTAGATCTACCTGCAATTGTTTGTGGAACCTCCAAACCATTTTCCATAGAGGCTGCACCATTTTGCAGTCCCACCAACAATGTATGAGAGTTCCTTTTTCTCCACAACCTCGCCAGCATTTATCGTTCAGGGTCTTTTGGATTTTAGCCATCCTAACTGGGGTTAGATGGTATCTCAGTCTGGTTTTGATTTGCATTTCCCGAATGCTGAGTGATGTTGAGCATTTTTTCATATGTCTGTTGGCCATTTGTATATCTTCCTTAGAGAAATGCCTACTTAGCTCTTTTGCCCATTTTTTAATTGGGTTGCTTGTTTTCTTCTTGTAAAGTTGTTTGAGTTCCTTGTATATTCTGGATATTAATCCTTTGTCAGATGTATATTTTGCAAATATTTTCTCCCACTCTGTTGGTTGTCTTTTAACTCTTTTAATTGTTTCTTTTGCTGTGCAGAAGCTCTTTAGTTGGATATAATCCCATTTGTTTATTTTTCCTTTGGTTGCCCGTGCTTTTGGGGTCGTATTCATGAAGTCTCTGTCCAGTCCTATTTCCTGAAGTGCCAAATTTCTTTCAAGGAAATATCAGTCCAGGTGATGTCAGTGAAACCACCCAAAATATCTCCAGGTAAAAATATTGATTTATCCTCAAGCTTCCTGAAAAGGGAACCATCTCAGCAGTTACTTATAGCCTCATGAAATACATTCTGGTCAACAAAGATACCCCCAGGAAACAAATGAATCCTGTTTGTTCTATTTATTTGAGGGATTTGTTACCTGACTGTGTTAGTCTGCTTATTTGCTTATAACAAAGTATATGGAACTGGGTGATTTATAAAGAAAACGAAATTTACTGCTTACCGTCTCTGATGCTGGGAAGTCCAAAGTCCATCTGGTGGTGGCGACAGTGACCCAGGGGTCTCACATTGCAAGATGGTGGAAGCAGAGAGAGCAGAGAGAAAGACTCTCCTCTTCTTTTAAAGCCCTCAGAACCACATCCCTGACCACCATTTTTAATGCATTCACTACTGCAAGATCCTACAATTCAAATAGAATTTCCCACCCTCTTAACAGTCACAGTGGGGGCCAAGTTTCTAATACATTAAACTTGGAGGACACAATTCAAGCTTCAGGGAGTTTGGAGGGACATAATTCAATCCACTATACTGTCCCATGGAAGTTTGGGTAGGCTCCTAGAAAAATATCTAGGCTCATCTCTTGAATGCCTCACACAAATTCATTCATTCTTAGGAAAATGCCAGTTTACATTAGCTGCAAAAGGTCAAAAGTCTAGAGCCTTCCTGTGCCTGTCCCAACTTCTTCCTCTCCTCAGAAACACACCTTTAGTCCCAAACAGAAAGCGTGGGTTCCTACGGTGCACTTGTGCTGGCTCTAAACGTTCATAGACATACACACAATCACATGCCCTGAAGCCTCTTACTGTTTTCTAAATAAAACACTCGAGTTACCCAAGCATAAGCCTTGGCTGGTATTTCAGCATGCACTAGGTAGGAGATATCACAGACTAGACTGGGCTTTGTGCCCAAGGGGTTCCCAGTTTGAATGAGGCATAAACTTGAAGAAAACAAGAAACCTAGTGAGACCCTGTTGATCTTCACCTTCTGCCACCAGGATGTGAAGAATGGAGTAGTTCTGTTTAATTTTTAAGAAGATCCTTCAGAAGGTACAATCCATAATGCATAGCTCTTTGTTGCCTTCCTGACTTGCCCAAGGGCCCACATTTGCCCATTGCTATGTCTGGGTGATCGGAGGCAGATGATAGAAGTCAGTTTTATTCCCTCCCCCAACCTTCCATAGATGTAAAGAAAAGGACACAAGATAGCTAGTTAGGAATCCTGGGTGACCTTAGGCATCTCAACTCTCTGGGTCTCATTTTCCTTAACAATTTTAGATTAATGTTTCCCAAATTTGATGGATAATGAGAATCTCCTGGGTAACTTTTTAAAATACAGATTCTAGGCCCTTGCTTTAGAGAATTTAATCAATCAGGTCTTGGATTTGGAACCAGGAATCTTTATATTTAATGAGCACCCCTAACCCAAATTACACTATGAAGCAGGCAAGGTTTGGAAAACACTGAATTAGGTGGTCTTTCCTTTCTAGATCTGGGTATGGAAGTCTTACGAGGGCAATTTGAATTCAGCATGAGAGCTGCAGTCAGTGCAACCTCCCCCACCCTTACCCATTCCGAAGATTTAGCTGTGTGGAGCACTTTGAGAACAGCTCTTTCTTAGTCAGGGCTTTGTAATTAGCAGCAGCCAGTCAATTAAACACCCAGATTACCTGGTAAGTTTGTACTTATTCCTTCTTGCACTTTAATTCACCAGCTGGTTTTATTCAAGTCTTCAAAGGTTTGTAGAAAATGTTTCAGCCTACCATAACAACATCTCTGAAATTCAAGGACTGACAAAGATGAGTCATTATTACGCATGCACTGTTATGCATGCTTTCATAAGCGTATGTGACAAACAAATTTTATAAATCACTCTCTTCTTTGTCTTGTCTTCAGCCTCAGGCTTCTACTCTCATGAAAAAGAATACAGCTGGGTCGAAAAACTTTACAGAGTTGAAAAAGGAAGGAAGGAAAGGAGGGAGGGAGGGAAGGAGTTACATCAAAACTTTCCATCACTTTAAGAACTGAGATTTAAAACAACCAGTTTCACACTTTTTAATTTGGCATCAATACAGAGAAAAATGAAAATTTTTACAAGGAGTCTTAGCATTAAGAACTTAATAATTTCTGTTTCTAACAGTGTGGTGGATAAGGTGTGTTGACTGACCTACCATTGAAAAATGAGTACGGCTGTAGGTGTATCCTACAAAAGGGGAGAGAGAGAGAGAGAGAGAAAGAGAGAGATTGAGATTAAAGAGAAAACGGCTGAGATTTTTCTAGAGATAACGAGAGATATAAGATCATAGATTCAAGTAGCTGTACGAGTTTTAAGCAGGATAAGAAAAAAAGGAACCCCACTTCAGACACATTGTACTGAAACCTCAGAACACCAAAGACAGGGAAAATCCTTAGAGTAGCTATAAGTATCTGTAGGACAGATACCTGCAAGGGAATTACATATAGACCAATGGCTGACCTCTCAACATCAGCAAAAGCATCCAGAAGACCATGGGGGAATAATAATTCCAATGTTCTGAGAGAAAGTAGCTGTCAGCTCTAAATCAACATCTGGCAACATTATATATCAAAAGCAAAGGTGAAATAAAAGCACTTTCAGGCAAACAATGAGTTTTCCACCAACAGGCCCTCAATAAAAGGGATTTTAAAGGATGCTCTCCAGGAAGAATAAAAGTAATCCCAGATGGAATTTCTGAAATGCAAGAAGGCAAAAACAATGGCAAATATGTGGGAAAATCTGAACAAATATTACTGGATAAAAAAGTAATGATAATATTCTGTGGATTAGAAATACACTTACAATGCATAATAACAATAGCATGTAGGTTGGGATGAGGTGATCAGTTCTAAAATATTCTAAGGTTTTATGTTGTTTGGGAGAGTTGTAAATTTATTAGTCAATTTGTGCTTTAAAAGTTAAATATGCATGTTGATATTTCTAGGGTAAAAAATAACTAAAACAGAAAATGAATGTGTAAGTTCCAAATTAATAAATGGGAAAAATTGAACAAGAGAAAAAATTTAATCAATCAAAAGTAGAGAGAAAGAAAACAAAGATAAGCATACAAGAAGCAAGAAAAATAACATGAAATAAATCCAAATTTATCAACAATTACAATAAGTGAAAATAACTAAATATTTTATAGATATCTAAAACATGTAAGACAATGAAAGTAAATGAATGGAAATAGGTATATTGAGCAAATTCTATGACAGAAAGCTGGTATACCTATATTAATATTAGATAAAATGGACTTTAGTAGAGCAAAATATAAGAAATAAAAAGTCACTAAACAATGATAATAAGAATCAGCTTACCAGAACAGATAATAATTGTAAATTAATGCTCACCCAATCACAGTCTTAAAATATATTTTTTAAATACGAAATAACTACAAGAAAAACGAGACAAATCAACCATCAGAATGGAAGATTTTTAACATAATTTTTAAATCAAGCCGGCAAAAAATCAGTAACGATATAGAAGTTTGAACAACCTAACTAATATACTTGATCTAATGGACATACATAGAACACTATTTACTCAAATTGAAAAATTTACAATTTTTCCAAGCACACATGGAACATTTAGGAAAATTTACTTTACGTTGCCATAAAGCAAACTTCAACAAATTTCAATAGATGGCTACCAGAGATCACATTCTCCAAATACAATGCAATTAGATTAAATATCAGTAACAAAAAATTATTTAGAAAAACCAAATTTTAGAATTTAGAAACCATTTTAATTCATGGGTCAAAAGAAATCGTAGTAGAAATCAGAAAAAAATTTATACTTAAAACTCATAGGGTGTACCTAAAGCAGTACTTGGAAGGAAATTTACAGCTTTGAAATGATCATATTAAAAGGAAAAAAGCTACAAATTAATAAGTTAAGCACCCATATAATTAAGTTATAAAAAGAAATGCTTATTAAAGCAACAATATTTTGTGAACAAGATTTACAAACCATTTTGGAAATAGATACAACAGTGTCCTTACTCTGTGTAGTCACCTAGATTTAGCTATGGCTACCACTGATTTAGTAAATATTATGCATCACACATGATGTTAAGGGATACAAACCTCTACATAATTTAAGAATGTAGAACCAGAGGAAGAAAAACGTGAGGAGGAAAGTAAATTTAAAAACCTACACTGTGCTTTTCTATTATTAAATTTGTAATAAAATGTCTACATAAGTGACTGGAAAAATATTTATAGTTTTGACTTATTTGAACAGACCTAGAGATTTTAAAGAACTGGCTTGTTTTAGTATAGGTTATTAAAGTCTCCTTCCATAATTTAGTGACATATAACTCATTAAGAAAAAATGGTTATCATTCGGGCAATACAGAAATACTAAACAGTCGATGTCTGGAAGACACTTTGCCATATGCTATGTGTTGTGGGGTAAGGCAGGAAGAGAGCACGAGGGATTTTGATGAGCCTTTGAGTGTCACAGACTTTAACTTTAACATATAGCCCACCTCTTAATAAATTTTAAACTACACAAAACAACCACCATAAAATAACTATTAACTACTACTTTGGAATTAGTCCCATTCAAAGATGTCTGTTTTTATTGTTAATGTGGAGGGAAAAAGGTACTCTCTTCCACTGCTAATGACAGTATAAACTGGTAAAATCAAGATGGAAATAATTTTTAAGAATGTGTACTAAAGACTTAAAATGTTATGAATTTTATCCCAAAGAAATAATTATGAGAGTGTGCAAACATTTCACTGTCACAGCACGGATTGGGATAGTAAAAACCTAGGGACAATTTGAAAGTCCCAAAAGAGGATATTAGTTAAATAAATTATGATAATGCCAATGTTAAAATGACATCATAGAAGAATATTTAATGACATGGTTCATAATATTAAGTGATACAAGCAGGTTACAGAGCAGTATAATCCAATTTTTGCACATATAAAAAAATGACTGGAAAGACATACACTATGTGTTATTATTGGTTCTCTCTAGGTGGTGAAATTGTGGGGGAATTCTTTCTTTCTTTCATTTGTAGTTTCTGATTTGTGTTATTTAAATTATCTGTACTATTCAGGTGATTGCAAAGGAAACAATAAAAGGAATTTTAAAAGAAATATTAACTCTGTTTTCAGTGTTTTCTTACTTTCTTCTGATAAGCATTGTCCAATTTCTTTCAGTCCACTTCCTTTGCTCTTTGGAGCTGGTGTGGCATCAGATCAAGGCTATCTCTTTGAATTCTGAGCTCTACTATATAATCTGTGATGTATCCACTATGCTTGAATGTTTAATAGCTATTGGGAGATGATACCAAAAAAAAAAAAAAAAAAGCTTTGTTATATTTCCACTTAGAAATGTCATTCTGAGTTTGTAAAAAGATGTAGATATTTTAGCTTAGAATTGAATGCTTGCATCAGGGTTAATTAGCAATGCTTCAAATTATAGACCACTGCTGTTTCTTGTACAACTAACCATCAATTAGCTATGCTAATGAGAAAAGCAGGAAATGATTGCAGGAGAAAATAAAATCAGTAGAAAGAATAGAAAAACAATGGATTTTAGTCCCTGGTTTCATCCATCAATTGTCAAAACCAGAATGACTTATAAGTATAAATTCTAATTTCTTTTTGAAAGAGATGGGTATTAACAAAAAAACTAATGTTAAATTTTTAGAAGTCTTTTCCTTTTCCAGGTTTTCCTTCAGAGAAGCCATACCCAAATAATAAAATGAGCAAAATATGAGCAGAAGGAAACTTGGGAACAAAAGGCAAGTCAGGACTCTAATTCCCCCTAATAATCCTCAAAGGAACTTTAAAAAATAATCAATATAGCAGGCTCACTCCAGGCCATTTAAAATCAGAATCTCTGTGGAAGCAGCTAAATTAGCCTATAAGTCACATAATGTTATCTCAGATTGATTATAGCTGCTTTGTGAGTATTCACTTTACTCTGAGTTCTCTGGTTGGACAGTAAAAGTCTTGGGTAAATCACCTCTGGTCCTTCTATCCCCACCCCCATCACTCCCTCCCCAAGTAGGAGAGCCTTTCCAGGGAGACGGACTTAAAGATGTCTGCTGCTGATCCAGTATCTTTAAATACCTTTCTAAAAAGTCTCTTCTCTGTCAAGGTTTTGAATGATTTTCCCAAAAGGAAATCTCCTGTATATCTGGAAGTGCAAGGTACCCGAACATTATCTATCCAGTGCCATGATAAATATTTAGATACAATGAAAACAGAAAATAAATATTTGAATGGAAATTTCAGAGATCCTGATGCCTGGAAATTGTTTCCATTTGTTCTCCAGTCCTGAGAAGAACAGCAATCTTTGTAGCTGTACTTTTCTCTTTCCCTAGATTTCACTTTTACAACTTTAAAATATTTAGTTTGTATTATTTGCTTACTGTAGAAAGTTTTAAAATAAAAGAATAACAAATAACAAAATTAAAATCACCCATGAGCCTCCCTCTTTCCCATTCCAGAGATAAATATAATAATATTATTAGTGTATATTCTTTCATTTTTTTTCTATGTGTAGAAACATTATTTTATTTTCCAGAATTGGGTCATACTATATGTACGCTTTTGTAGTTTGTTTTTTAACCTTAACCTTATGTCTGTGAATTTTTCTGTGTCATCAGGCTTCAAAATCAAGATTTCTGTGTATACAGCAAAGCCTGTCATAGAGATTTATCACCATTTATCTAGTCATCCCTCTACATTAGATCTTAATTATTACTTCTGACATTTGCCTTGTTTTTCCTTTCCCACTATTTATCAGAAAATGAGATCAGTCATCGACCTGGTGAGTTCACACAGATTACTCTTCCTGACTGATGTCTGACATTATGTCCAGTAACTTCCCAGGGCCACATATGGTAACCAAGGATACTGAGCTCTTTTTCCTCTCTTCCTGCTATTCTCTTCATCAGTTTTTGTACCCAAGACTTTGCCCACCAGTGATGATATTGTTTTTCCTCTTTGAACCTAAGCCACCCTTCCCCCAAATCCTGAAGTTTATTTCACCATCTTCCAAATATGTATGTATGGAAGATTCATCATTTTAGTTGCTAACTTACATTGAGTACTTACTGTGTGCATGGTGCTGAGAGGTTTACATAATATTTTTCTTTAATTTAACCTTATAACAACAACATAAGATGAATGCTACTATTATTCCCGTTTTACAGGCAAAGAAAAAGAGGCTTCTTTGAGTGACTTGCCCAATATCACACAGTTAGTAAGAGGAAAAGCTGGGCCCCAAACCTACAGCTGTTTTCTTCTCAACCATTTTTTTCATTATTATTAACTGAAGACCATGTTTATTCAAATTTTCAAATTTTTTACTTAATGTCCTTTTTTGTTTGTTTATTTTGTTTTGTTGCAGAATCCCATCCAAGATAAAACATTACACTTAATTGTTATGTCTCATTAGACTCTTCTTGGTTATGACAGTTCTCAGACTTGCCTTGTTTTCTCAAAACCATTTTTCTATTTTACAATATAGTTACCCCTTATCACCTACAACACTATAGCAGCTATAATTCATTCTGCATTGCTATGGGTGGCTCTGATCCTCATGGCAGCCCTTCATTGCAGATATTATAATCCTTATTTTATAGATTAAAAAACTGAGGCTCATTTCACTCAACATAAGTTTCTCCAGGCTCATCCATGTTGTTGCAAATGGGAGTATTTCATTCTTTTTTATGGCAGAGTAGTATTCCATGGTGTGTGTGTGTATATATATATATATATGACAGTTTCCTTATCCAGTCATCCATCAGCAGACATTTAGGTTGGCTCCATGTCTTGGCTACTGTAAACAGAGCTGCGATGAACATGAGAGTCCAACCCTTCAACATGATGATTTCCATTCCTCTGGGTATATACCCAGAAGTGGGATTGCTGGATCATACGGAAGATCTATCTGTATTTGTTTGAGAAACCTCCATATTGTTTTCCATAGTGGTTGTACTAATTTACAGTCCCACCAACAGTGCAGAAGTGTTCCTTCTCTCCACACCCTCGCCAGCATTTGTTATTCAGTCTTTTTGATTATAGCCAGTCTAACATGTACTCATATGTGGGAGCTAAGAGAGAAAGAAGGAAAGAAAGACCACAGCGGTGCATTGGACTTGCAGAGGGAGAGAACATTCCTTGGGCTACAAAGTGGAGGGGGGGGGAAGAGGAAGGAGAGGGAGGTTGGGGATAATTGAGTGGGGGATATGGGGTACAAATGCAATATGTGGTAATGGGTATGCTGCCAGTATGAATCTGACCCTCACATCATGGGCACAAGGGATGACAATCAGCTTTGTATCTCATGAATGTTCATAACCAATAAAAAAAAAAAACCCAAAATAAAACTGAGGCTAGAGATGAAAACTAATGTTCAGGTCACAAAGCCAGTAAATGATGGAGCTGGAATCCTGACCCAGAACTATCTGTACATGAGTGTCGGGTTCTTTTTACTACTCTAGTTTAGATGGCTTATGTATGTGTGCTTTTGAATGTTAATAATCAGAGTCAGAGTGCCATAAAGAAGATCTATATCTTGTTCAACTCTCTTATCAAATGCCCCAGCTCCTTTTATAGATTCTACAACAAAACGTTCTAAGAATATAGTCACAAGCCATAGATATAGTTTGTTCACTTTCACCAAGCATCCAGTCAAATTTTGAACAGCTCTGATCGTTAGAAAGTTCTGTTCCTCCAAATGATTTTTATCCTTTTGTCTTAAAGTGGCTCCTAGGAGACAAACACAATCATCTAAGCCTAGGAATTCTGCATTCAGCCACTACGTCTCCCCCAGACTCTCTTTTCCTGGCAGAGTATGGCTTAGTGTGTATGTACCTCACCATCTTAACGATACCACTTTAAACCACAGTGCCTTGCAGTATCTCTATTTAGTTGCAAGTCCTTTTAGTGCATTATGGTTCAGCAATGTGTATGTCCTATACAATCGGGGCTTAACAATTACTGTTGACTGACTCCTTGTTTAATTGTGACCTCTGCGCATTACAGCTGTCTCCCTTGACTTCTCCCTATCCCCACACTACGTTTCTAAATCTCAGGTCCAAAGGGCCCTAACACTGACATCTCTTCCAACCCTTCAAATGGGCAACTCTCTAAAAAAAACTTCTGGAGTCACAAGTTTGGAAGGTGAGTCAAACGTAAGGCAGATGTTTTCTCTGAGTTTGACAAACAAGTTAAAGGGCAAAGGCAGCGAGCCGTGGCCGCCCTGAGACAGCCCCTGTCTTCCCGAATCCCCCACAGCGCTGAGACAGACAGAGCTCCCCTGCGGATCTGCCAGGACCACGCGCGGGGCGGGGCGGGCACCGACGCGCCTGGAGCGGGGCGGGCTCCAAGCCGCTGCTGTCGCCGAGAACCCGCGGTCGGGGCTGGGGGACTGCTCGGCGACGACACGGCGACACCGGCCGCCTCGCCAGCTACCTTCGAGCCCGCCCCACAGACAAGTACCCAAAGCGAATCGGAGAGTGAAAGAAGCGGGCGAGGGAGTCAGGTAATATCATAAGGGAGTCCCTAGCAAAGCTGTCGAGGTCGTAGCGCGCCGGTGCCTGGCTTCGTGCTCAGCACCATGGACAGCGCCCGCGGACCGACTCGGGGACGCTTGGACGCCGCTGGCTTCTGGCACGTCTGGCAGCGCTTTGATGCGGATGGTGAGTAGAACAAGCCACTTACCTGCACGCTCAGGAGTAGACTCAGCTCAGCGCCCGGTCCTAAAATACAGTACCTAGAGTTTTCCCTTTCCCTGCAGGAAAAGTTGTCGACCTGCGTTGTTAATGCAATATACTTAATGCAGCGCACTTAACCGATGTTTGTTTGATATATTCGTTTTACATATCTAGAAACCTTGTGAAAATTCAGGGCGGGGGGAAGGACTTGCCCTCCACTCCCAGGTGTGTGTGTGCGTGTGTGTACATATATATACATATTCGAGGCTTGTGGGCTGAGACTCAGCTATCTGAGGTCAGCTTTCCCTAAATGTGCTCATTTTTACCCTGTGACTTTGCTGTACACGCCCACCCCCCACTCTCTCAAAGGCAGGATAAATTTTACCAACTCTCAAAACGACCTCCCCACCAAAAAAAAAAAAAAAAACCCAAACCAAAAAATGAAAAACACCCAAACTACTTGAAAAATAAAACTATTTAACATTTGCTTTGTTCTTTATTAATAACTAAAGAAACATAAAGAAAACATCTAAAATATGTGTTTTAACCTTTCAAACTAACTCATTAAGCTTTTCCTAGCTTCCAAAATCCTTGAGTTGAAATTTGTTCTAAAGCTCATATTTATTCATGCATGTAACCCAAATATTTATATAAGCCCCAGCATAAAGCATTTACTCTGGAACATGTGCATACTGTTCAAATCCACATCTTCTAGAGATAGATGTTGGCACTTAGTTATTGGAATAACAAAGAACAGCATTCATGGGGGTTTTATAAATTGTGAGGTTAAAAACAAATTTAGATAAGTACTAAATGTCACGTTATTCTATATAAATGACTATTATTTATGCTTATCTTCTTGCATTTAGAAAAAGGTTACATAGAAGAGAAGGAACTTGATGCCTTCTTTTACCACATGTTGATGAAATTGGGTACTGATGTAAGTACTTGCACCACTAAGCATTAATTTATGTGTCTCTTAGTGAATATAAGCGTTTGACTCTTATGTTGATTTGTACCTATTAATCCCATCTGACCTCTTTTCTTCCTTGCAGGCATGTAATTTTTCTCTCTCTCCTAGCAACACGGAGGGATTTAGAAAGATTTTAAAAATGGTACAACTGCAGCATTAGATGTGCTAGTCACTGACTTTCAGTTTAACATCTGTCAACCACTCAGAGATCCTAACTAACTGTAGACTCAGTCAACTCTGTTTTGAACGTCTCCCTGGTTATGCCTCTGCTAATCGATTTAAACCTGGAGATAAGGTAGCTCACTTTGTTCAAAAAGCTGGAAAAGATGTTAAGCATGTTAAGGTTCTGGATGTTTAGTGCATATGTTACTCCTTTGATAGCAAACTACAAACAAACCATTTAAAATCATTTTCCATTATTCATTTTATTGGGAGAAGTTACAGATTTCTCAGGGAATGACAAACCAGAAAGTAATCAACATATCCAGAACCCAGAGATAAATGTAAACCAGTCTATCCAGTGTCTATATCCTTCCTTGATGGTAAATCTGGCCTTGAGAGATGTAGATTAACTTTTAAAGACCCCTGTACCAAAGCAGAGGAAAAACTCACACAGAGACGCATGAGCCCAGGCCACACTAGTGATGGGCTTAATCTGATGAAATCTCCATGAGGGTATGCATGGTAGGGGAGTAGCTCTGGGGACAGTGCATTAGAGAATTATGGAGGTAGCTTGTCTTCAGACTTCAGTTGTTTACCTGGAGGAATACTGAAGTGATTGCATTCTCACGTAGGATCCCAGTGAGGGAAACAAGAGGCTCCCCACACCAAGGAGAGCATGGGGAGGGTGTGGGGGCCAGGGAAGCAGCTCAGAAGAAAAGAAGCTGCCATTGGCCTCCATCAGCCACACAGACCTCTTGGTCTCTCTGTCTGTCTGTCTGTCTGTCATGTTCTGTCCCTCTTTTTATGTCTGTTTCTGTTATATTTCTGCTTGTTTCTGTTCTTCGTCTCTGTATTTCATGGCTCTCATTTCCCAGTGTCTCTGGCCTTCCTCTCTGACTCTCATCTCTCTTGTCTCTCTCTGATTGCTATTTCTCCTCTATTTTTCCATCTCTCTGTCTCTTTGCTTTCCCTTCTGTCTCCAGTCTCTCTGTTTTTCAAAGCTCTCTGTCTTTTATTTATCTTTTCCTCTCCCTTTCCTATCTCTCTGTCTCATCTCTCTTTTTGCCCTTCATTTACTTTGTTTCTCTTCCCTCCCCCCAAGTCTTTGTCTCCTTACTGGTCTCTCATCTTGCTCTTTTTGTAGCTTTTATCATTCTTTGTATGCCTGCCCCTGCTCCCCCCACACCCGGCCCACGCCCTGTGCAGCCTGTGAGGTGAAGGAAGTGCAGGTAAGAAGGATGGAGACACAGGGCCCTTTTCCCCTCAGGTCAGACCATTCGCACACCCTTCTCTTTCTCCTTCCTTTCTGCACCTACACTGGCTACAAGCAGAGCTAAGGAAGCCTCCTTGACCTGAGGCTCCCACTTTAATCTTGCTGCCCAGTTTCACATGCCTGCAGTCCACAGTGAAACTCTTCAGCCTTGCCCACTTACATCTGTAAGTACTAAGGCTCATGGCATCCCAGGAACCCATGCGTCAGATGCCATTTCATCAACCATGGATGGAGTATTTGAGGAAAGCAAAAAGATAAAAGTAAAACTACTTGAAACCTTGGAAGAAACTGGATGGTCAACTCCTAAAAATCTAAATCCCTAGAGACTTGGAACTTCACATCTTTTCAGAAGGCTCATTGCTTTAGTGATTTACAGAAAAGGAGGAGAAAAATAGCTGTCAGTGTTGAAGCTGGAAGTGTCTTATTTCCAGTCATGGAAGGTGGGAGGCAGCTACTCAAATACAAAGGTCTGTTCTAGGCTGAGGATGCTGTGAGCTGTCTTCTTCTGAGCTTTTGGCTAACCTTAGAGGCATTGTTGCCATTAGTGAGAGCAAAGAGGGATGTCATCTCTTTCAGTATGGTTTTTCTTATCCCCACCCCTCCCTCAGATCTGGCCTGTGGACTAACCCTCTAACACAGGGGCAAGCATGGACCTTGAGGAAAGGAGACAACAAATGAGTCGCCAGAGTCCTAGGCAACTGGGTTCAGTGCAGGTGTCCCTGTGGCTGGAAAAAGTTTAGAAGGTCTCAAAGTCCTCATACTAGTGCATATCAAATTTGGGTGTGCTTAATCATTATCTGTATTTATTAAAATGCAGACCCCTGGGTCCCATCCCATATGTATAGTTGAGGTCTGCCAAGGACCTTTTAAAAGAACCCTGAGTCAGTTTGCGTCTCCATTCACCTTCTGTGCTTCCAGGACCAGTGACTGCCTGTGGAGGGGAGATTCCAGGATAATCAGGCCGGTTCCACAGAGCTGTGGCAGCAGTCCCAGGCATCTCTCCATTGCAAGTGGCCAGTGAGAGAGCTTTTGGCACCAGGGTGATCAGCTGTTTAAGTTGTTAACCAGAAATGGTATCATCTGCTACTGGTTCCCTTTCAAAATGTTGAGACATGACTCTGAAGAGTTGCAGGGATCTTTGCTGGGCACTCTGTGCTGTCTGGACAACCATGATTAAGGAAACTGTTCCTAATTCTGAACTTTTCCCCTGATGAACAATGAGTAGGCCACAAATAAGTCCTTAGTAACAGGGCAGGATTTCAAAAGCAGAAGCCCTTATAGCCAAGGACAGTCTCCATTTGTTTGGGACACCTACTTTTGATTGGTGATGCCTGGCAGGTACAGAAGCCAGCAGCAGTGTTTAGGAGTGGCCAGCGGAGGCCCAAATAGCTCTAATTTCCTCTGCTGATTAGTGGGTCACAGAGAATCAGAAGAAGGTATTTTGAGGTTTCTAACAGCAAGCTGCCTGCTAGTCAATCTTGGAGAGCAATCAGTCTGTTCGTAATGACTGCTCCTCACAGTCTCAGACGGGATTGACTTAATGCAACCATCAGCTGCTATTGCTGCTGTTTCTGTTGTGTTCCCCCAACACTTTTCTTTTCAAATACTGGGAATTGTGTGCTTGCTTTGGCAGCACATATACAAATACTGGGAATTGGCCTCTAAACCAGGTCTAGATCTAGCCGGTCCATTGCCACATTAGTTTCTATCTGTACACATCCCTCAGGTTCAGATTACACATATCCTGAGCCTCTTGCAATGCGGCAGGGTGTAGGGTCTCAGATAAGGACTGGTGGGGAATTGTGAAGGAGGGATACTTAGGCTCTTTTGTGTTAGGTCCAAGAGGTAGTCATAAGGCATTTGGATTAGGGGTCTGAGAGAACAGAAGTCAAGGCTCTGTGCCTTCAGACAAAAGGTGGCATGTAGAATCTGGCTCCAGCTTCTCTGACTTCACATTTACTTTGAAATCTAATTTTCTACCAACATGGCTTATGCTAGTTAACTTCTTTTGGGAATGCCCAGCCCACCATAAAGAACCATCTGTTCATTCAACGAATCCTATGTTTCAGAGACAAAGCAATGATTACTGTAATGGCAGAGTTTTTAATCTAAAAGGTCAAGCTGAAATTTGAAGTGAAGGCCCACCCTGCTGAGTGGTTTCCATCATGCTTGTCCTGTATGGTGGGTGCCTGCACTCCCAAACGTGGGCACACACAGTCTATGGTGCTGAGACAAGACAGGATTTTCTCTTTATGTATAGTGGTGTGTCACATGAGGAAACTTGGTTGGCAGGAGATCTTAGAGTCTCAGAGTACCTGTTCACCTTTCACAGATAAAAAAAAAAAAATGCAGATCTTTAAGTCTCACTCCAGAGAAGCTTCATGGTGTCAGAGAAGGACAGCTACATGAATATGTGGAGACAGAAATCTGGTGCTTATGTCCTAGCTCTGCACTGATAGCTGTGTGATATCAACATACCATTTAAACTTCCTGGTTCTCCATTGTCTTATCCATAAAATGGGAATAATAATTTTTTGCCCTGCCTATCTCATAATGAAGACCAATGAGACAACACACTGAAAAGCTTTTTAGTTGCAAAAGCACCCACTGTATACATGATCTTGTGGTGACGTGGTGTCTTCTTGGGTCCTTAATTTTCCCAGTGTCTATTCTGGACCCCCTTCGTCTCAGGTCTGCAAGGGGTTACCCCACACAGGGTAATTGAAGTTCACGCTCTTAAACACTGAGAAGCTTTCAAGATCTAAAGAAGTTCATCTGCCAGTGGGATTCTTGATTTGTGAGAGCAAGTTTTCTAAGCCACACTAGCCTTTGGGGCATGCCTTAAATCACTCTCACTATCGCCTTCTGATCCCTCATGAGCAACGGAGGTAACCCAGAGAGAGAGTAGATAATAGACGTGACCTCAGGGATCACACGACATTTGCTCAGCCTTAGACAATTGATTCAGACATTATTTTTCATTTCTTCACTTGAGATTTTGGTTCTAAACCAACAATGTCTTTTTTTTCATATTTTTAATTTGTTGTGTGTTCATTTAAGAAAGTATTCATTGTTTCAACTAGGCCCTTGACTATTTTCCATTTTTAATCATCAAGTGAATATATTTGGTTGATGTATTTACAGAATCAATCTGCCCAAGTCCTCTTATTTTAATCATTTTGGGTTTCTGAGTACAGGACCTGAGCCATAGAAATAGCAGATGGCCTTGGTATAGCTATAATACACAAATTCATTTGATTAATACATCATCTCAATCATAAGTACTAGTGATTTAGATTTACCTTTAAAAAAAACACAGCTATACACAAATATGCTATTTTTAGTCCTTATTCACAAAACTTAGTTGTTTGTAAAGAGACTCACCTTCGCTGCAATTTGTTCCAAATGAAGTTGATTCCTCAGTATCTAGTATCCATTTGGGGACTATACAAGCCATTAGTTCATTATACTCTTTCTGTTGCTTGTACTTCATCCATTTATCATATTCTGATTCCTTTCAGCAAAAGGTGAGGAGTAGAAAAAAAGGAGGTACAGTTCCATTTTTATACTTGCAGGCAAAAGTTTGCATATGGTTGGGCAAGGGAGAGGCAGACTGTTGACTGACATAAAACTTTGTCGCTCCTTATATTTTTGGTGTCCACCCAATCCTGGAAGTATGGAAAATCAGGCGATATTAGGGAATCCAATAGTTTAAACCCCATCCAAGCTCAGAGCCTTTTTTCTGCCTCACTATCATAACCCACCATCAAACATTTGCTGTTTACCCATATCCTTTAATTAGTTAGTGAGCTAGGACACCAATGTTAGGGGTCAAGATCTTACAATAAGGCCCTGGGATGGCTCTAGCATAAAGCTGTTCTTTTTGACCACGTTGTTCCCTGGCTCTCCAAGAATTGGCTTTCAAATCTTCATGGCCTCATAATATTTAAAGCATTATGTTATCTAACCAATTGCCTTAACCTATCCTGAATAAATCCCGAAGAAAGTTACCAAGTCCTCTTTGCATTTTCTTTGAATAATTTCTCATTTACACATCACTTAGCATTGAGCTCTCTACTACATGCTGACTGCTTACCTGCAGCAACAGCAAGATGTGGTGCACTGGACCAGATATCAAAAGTATTGGTTCCAGGCTTGTTCTTGCCAATATCCAGCTGCATGACGATTCATCCTTTTGTCCCGTTTCCCCATCAGTAAATTGAAAGAGTGTCTCAGATCCTTAAAAAAGGGTGCCTAATATTTTCTGATTCTTTTACCCACTCTCTTGCTCTCAAATCACCAAGACTCATCTGAAGGAAGCATATACCTCAATTTATAGTGCAGAAGTAGATGAAATTATCATGAATTCAAGTATTCCTCTTTTCATATGTCAAGATCTAGAAAGTAATGAGTTTTTGTAACTCTCCTACTAGATTTTCCACTCCCTGGGAAACACTCACATATGCAAACGGCCAGCTGAAGAGATGACTTCCTTAGGAGAAAAGGGCATTACTTTTTTTTTTTTGTCTTTTTTCGTGACCGGCACTCAGCCAGTGAGTGCACCGGCCATTCCTACGTAGGATCCGAACCTGCGCCGGGAGCGTCGCTGCACTCCCAGCGCCGCACTCTCCCGAGTGCGCCACGGGCTCGGCCCGAAAAGGGCATTACTGACGGCCCATCCAAGTCCAGACTATTAGAAAATTGAGACATTTCTCCAGCCATTGGTGGGAAAATGGTAAAAGAGAACTTCTATGTAAAAAGCTGGAACATATAGATCAAAAAAATTACCTAAACAGGAAAAAGCTAGTAGGCCAGAAATGAAGCCAGGGGCTGAAGAGTGTAGTGAGTATTTTTCTATCTCCCAGAGCCATTGTGAGGATTCAGTGGGGTAACATTTTTGAAAGAGCCTGGGTTAGTGCCCATTCCCTGGCTGGCACTTCAGAAATGTTCATTTTCCTGCCCTTCCTCCATCTTCTTGTGAATGAGATGTAGGGTGCTGTTAATTCTCCACCACACTTCCCTTCCCACCATCTCCTCATTTTTGTGGAAGCCCATTAAGGAGAGGCCCAGTGGAAAGGAAGGCAGACAAAGATGTCTTCCACCAGCCTGCCATAGAGGTCAAGGACCAGGTCTGTTTTGCTGACCATCGTGTCACCGGGAGCCAGAATTGCGTTTGGCACGTGGTAGATGATCAATAGAAAATGGTCTATCCTTGGTTTTATACCCGGGGGTAACATGTCATGCTGGGCTAAAGTGTTTTAGGACATTTTGTCCTAGGAAGGACTGGAACAGAGCCTGGTTGTTCCAGCAAGTTCTTCTTTACTTAAGGATGGTGCATTCCCAGCACATTATACGGTTATTCTTGAGAACTACAAATGAGAAAGGAGGAAGAACTGAGTTAGTCCAAGGCCACCCAGAGAACTGTCTTACACATGTGTTCATGAATGATGCATCTGGAGACTCTCCTGGAAGCTCAGCATCAACCCCGTCCCCCGACACCAGCAGGGAGGAGGGTAGTCAGTCAACAGAGTCACTTCTTCTCAGCCCTTCTCTTCAGCCTTGGCTCGAGACCAGACATAGGGAGAATGAATTTAGCATGAATTCCAGCAAGTCTGGAATCTTGAAATCAGGCACTGTTTAGGATTATCTATGCCTCTCATCTCCTGCTCTATAATTCATTCTTCATTGTTGGTTATATACATCACCTTTCTTGTAATAACCCTGAAATCCATTAAAGAAGACATGTTAATGTGTAGAGAAGGTTGTACAAAGAAAGTGAGATGTGACATTTTTGGTAACTCAACAATTACTTCATTACTTTGATTTCTTCTTTTTTGTTCTCCCTCTAACTATTTTTTTTTCCTCAAAGGACAAGGAGAGGATTAAGAGAACGGGCTACAGCAACTTGAAGGCCCAAAACAGCTGGACTTTTCAGTTAAAAATTTAAAACCTCTGTGTTCTTGGGAAGAACATCTGTATATTAATTACAATGTAGTCTTTTGTCATAACCAAATACATAATAATGTTCAAACTCGTTCTTTTAGACCTCTAGTCTCTGAGCTCCTTTTCACCATGTTTTAGTAACTCACTAACTATAAATTTTACCTAGCCAAGATTCTGATTAGTGGTTGGTTGCTCAAGAAGTCTCCATCTCTGGTGTCTTATATACAAAAGGGTAAGATCACTATAAATGTCCAAGGAACCTGCTTTCCAGGTTAGAATACCATTATTATCAGGCTGTGTGCTTTGAATTTTGGCTATCCTAACTATATTTTTGAAATCCCAGTGGCTTCAATGTGGTTATATTTGGCCCATTGCAGGATGCAGTCATGAAAGAAAATGTGCACAAGATGAAACAGCAATTTATCACTACCCAGGATGTCTCTGAAGATGGTCGCATACAGATGAAGGAGGTAACTTTCAGGACTGTATGTTTGTTGGCTGTACCTTTCCTAAATATTTCTTTCTTGACTTTACCTTCTTAGGCTGTAATTTCCTTTGAAAGACAATGGAAATTGTACATGCAATTGGGAAATTAGAACTTTGTGCAAGGCAGTTGGCCTAGATAACATTTTTGAAGTAATCACCTCTCCTTTTTCATCTGCTTAGTAACAAAGGATTTGAAATTCTTTCATCATTTTATTTAGATCAATCAATATTAATACCTATTTTATAATTGGGGAATTGAAGTGATGGAGGCCTTTCAGTTACCTGGTCCAACATTTGTCTCTACACGGTGTCCTGTTCAAATTGAACCTTGATATGAGGAAAAACTTACAATAAATGAGTTTGAACTTAAGCATCAGCTTCCAGTGCAGGTTGAAAAGATCTATCCCTGAAGATCATACACACACACACACACACACACACACACACACACACACACACACACACACACACACGCACGCACGCACACACACACAAACAGCCTATTGCTGTCTTTACTTCGACTCCACCACTTTTATTGAGTACTTACTAAAGTAAGCAACTGTGCTAAGCATACAGTTCCTTAGATGGTCTACTTCTTTCCTGATAATTCCTGCTTCCAGTTCCAAAAAGGTTTACAATTTAGAAAGTATTTCCACATATAGTATGTTGTTGTTTTCCCACAGAACCTATAGAAGAAAGGCCTGGAACATTACCCTTATTTTACAGATAAGGAAACGGAGTTACTTTCCTAGCATCATATGGCCAAGTAATTGGCAGCAGTTTCAGTGTAACCTTGTTTATAGGTCTGAATCTATACAGGTTCATACTATATAGGTATAAATCTATACATAAAAATTAGATAGTATGAAACTAAGATATTATTTCACAGTCAAAATTGCCTGCTAGACATATTATCTGACATCTGAAGAGCTATTCTCTTGATGCTGCCATACTTGAATCGTCAATATTATTGAAGAAAATAATACAGCAAGTTCTTCAGAAAGCTATGGTAACAGGGCAAGGTAATGCTTTTATATAAAAAGTGCACATGGCCACCAGGAGGCTGCCTTTTCAGAAAATTAATAAACTAAACCCTAGATTTATGAGTGTAGCTGTTTCCAAAATTTTTACTTAAAGGCAAAATTGTACAGGTAACTAATAATTCGTACTACAATTGATGTAAAAGTGTCAGCGTATCCACCAATGGAAAAGCAAGAACAAGCATCAAACTAGATGCACCAAAGTATTCACAACTGCATGTTCATTGTTGTATTTTCTAGCCCCTAGAACAGGGCATAGCACATAGTGGTGCTTAATACATATCTGTTGACCTAATTAATGAATGAATGAAACATAGTAAATAACTGAAAACTGTTCTGTTATCTCACTAATAGCAGGTAGACATTCCTGAGCAATCGGCCAACCATTTTGTCATTAAGCCCTGCCAATGAGTGCCAGTGAGATGGTTCTTTGTAGAAAAGCTGATGGTGCAGGATTAGGTTGTTCCCAAGACTCCTTAAAACCTCATGAATCTGAGTCTAAGAGCAGCAAGGTAGTGTGTTTCCCCTACATTCTCCTGCTGTACCATTGACTATTTCACTTACTCCAATTACAGGTACCTGTGACATAAAAATCATACCAACTTGACACATTTTAGATGTTCCAGCAAAAAGTAAAATGGGGAAGAGGCCACTACTGAAAACCAAAGTGAGGTTTAGGGATAATCTGTATATATTACTTGCCTAGGACTCCTCTGTGCCTCTCCTAGATAGAAGACAGAGTGAGTTCTAAAGACCTAGCACTAGTGAGTTACATTCTAATTGGGTTTCTTAGCCTGTGCCACCCCTATGTGAAAACACTGCTTCATCTAGAACAGCAGTTCCCAATTTCAGTTGACCTTGTGTGGGTTGGTCAGAAAAGCATAAAGTCAATATGATGTAATATGAAATCTTGGGCAAGTTACTTAAGTTCTCTGAGCTTCACTCTTCTTTGCCAACATGGCAGTTACCATTTATTGACTATTTAATGTTGACTGGTTGTTTTGCTAAACAGCTTATAAATATTGGCTCATTTTACTTTCAGTCTTCACATAAGTACCAGGATATCAATATTATTATCCCCCATTTTCCAAATGAGAAAATTGAACACAAAGATATCAATTAAATTAGCCAAGATCAAATAATTGTTAAGTAATGGAGAAGGAATTTGGTTCCACTCGAAAGCCTGTCACTCACACATTGTGCCATGCGGTCTCCCATTGATAAAAGGGAGATATTTATACTTATCCCAAAGAACTGGTGTGAGAAATTAACGAGATGGTAAATGAAAAGCACCTTGCCAGTGCTCGCCATGTAGTAAGTACTTAATATGTGACAGTTATTATTAACATGATGTGTCCTTGAGCTGACCCACATCCAACTGGAGAATGTGAGTGGGAATGTGAACTAATCATGCCTAAAACCCACCAACAGTATTTGCCCTGGACTCACTGTGTGGCATTATACAAGATGTTGAGATGGCCATTATTTATGAGGGCAACTCAGAAAAAAGACAATATATGCTGCAATACCCTAGGTTTGGCAACGAACTAGCCAAACCTGTCTATGTGCTAAAACAAGTTTTATAATCGCTTAGGGGAAAAAGGTTACTACCTTTGTTCATGGGAGTGAGTGAAGTAAATCAATCAAACTGATACTTATATAGAAAGCTGGCTGGTTGAATTTATCACACTTGAACCAACTATGGTAGTATCATATAGACACTAATAATGTAAAGGAATATAAACCATAGCCAACATTCAAGAATCAAGCCAGACAGCTGTCATTCCTGTTTTGCATATGGCACCAAAGTACTTTGTATCTCACCAGCAAAGCATAATGGTTGAAAGTGTGGGCTTGAGATTGCCTCAATTAAGTCCCAACTACACCACTACTAACTACAAAAACTTCAGCAAATTCTTTTTGTGTAGCCCAGTTTCCTTAACCAGAAAATAATAGTAATGGTGTGTTGTGTACTTTATAGGATGTTGTTAAGTTTAAGAGAGTTAGCATATGTAAGCATTTAGAACAATGCTTGGCATATATAAACATTATTTTCTATTTGCTATTTTTATATTCTATCATTATAGAATTAAGTTAATTTAGTATTAGAAGTTCTTAGAGTAGTGCCTGGAACATATTAAGTACTTAACACATTTATTATTGATAGTATTATTATTTTGCATTGTAAGCTCATGGAAGGCAGATATTCATAGTGTTTCATACCTAGTAGGAGTGTGATACTTTTTAAAAGAAACAGTGAATCAAAGAATGACAATCAAGACCACAGAAATGCAACCTGGGCTCTCCATCCTGAGAGATGAGCTCTTCTGCCCAATGGTATATCCCACCATGCCTTTTACCCAGGGAGCACTCCTTAAATGGACACTGGCCAGCGTACCTGACTGCTATTCTTTCTGTTCCTTCAGCTTGCTGGTATGTTTTTGTCTGCGGATGAAAACTTTCTTCTGCTCTTTCGCCGGGAAACGCCCTTGGACAGCAGCGTGGAGTTTATGCGGGTGAGTGTTTGATCATGTTTCTATGGAGAAAGAAGATTGAGAGGTAGCCTGGATCCTAGCCACCTGCTGTGGCTGCTACCACTCCTGCCCAGTCCCCAAGGGAGAGCTGCACACAGAGGAAAAGATGAAGCAAAGAATCCCTTAGTGATGAGCCAGGACTTTGGCCCCAAACCTCAATGTGCTTTCTCAGCCCTGGTCTGGGCTGTTCCTGAGCTGATAGACTCCTTTAGCTTATGCTGGAGGAAGGCTTAGACAGGGGGCCAGGCATGTGTGCTGAAAAATACAAAGGGAGGGTGGGAGGGGTGGAGGTGGGGAACTGTGGAGGCTGGAGAGCATGTGCCCCATCTAAAGCCATTAGCCCTGTGGAGCTTCAGCAAACTGTTGCCTTTTGTGAGTCTTGTCTAGAAATCTAGACTCTATGTGAAACTACCTATTTTTAAATGTCGGCAGCTAATTCTAGCTTTGAAGGCATGGTTCGGTACAAACATAATTTACTAGAGTGTTGATCCAGCCAGTGGGCCTTCTGTTTGCAACCACTGGGCTCAAGTAAAAACTAAAGGCAGAATCAATGGCCCCTCTAGTCTCTTTCCCTGTGGGGTACCCCTCCCTCAGCCCCTAGGTAATACTGCTCTGTTGGTGAAGAAGGACCAACAGCCAGAGCAGCAGATTCTACACAGCCACTGCACCCAGGTTCCCATTCCTGAAATATTTACCACGTCCCCATTTAGGAGATGATAACTTAGCATCCCTTTGCACTATTTTGTTTATCTTTATGTAAAATTGGAAAATCACATGCATAGGTCATTCACAGAAGAAATCTGAATGAACCATAAAGATATGCCAGTAATCCAAGAAATGTAAATTAAAACAACTAATTTTGTTACTAAATGGTAAAGATTTTAAGAGGATCCACAAAAATATGCAGTGCTGGCAAGGAAGCCTTGAGATTGTTCTTTGTGCTCTGTTGGTAGGCATGCACTGTGGGATAATTTTATGGAAACTAATTCTGCAAAAATTCAATCAGGATGCTTTAAAATTTCATTATCCAGAGTTAATTAAAAAAAATTTTTTTTTCCCTTTGACATAATAATTCTACTTCTTCAGGCATCTATCTTATGGATATAATCAGAGATACAGACAAAAGTTTGCTATACAATGATGTTCATTAAATGTTGCAATGGTACTTACAGTTAAAACTGAAAATAACACAAATGTCTAACAAAGAAGAAAAAGTTAGGTAAATTATGATACATTCATAGAATTCATTCATTCCACAAATACTTATGAGCACTGCACTATTCCAGGCACTGTTCTAGGTACTGGAGATTCATTAGAAAAAAACCCCCATCATTGAAAATTAGGTATCATTAAAGATCAAGTTTTCAAAGAATATTTAATGACATGGAGAAGATGCAATATAATATTAAGAAACAAAATTATATATGCAGTCTGTTTTTAACTTTGTTTAAAAAAGCACTCACCCTAACACCTGCATAAATAAGACAGTAGGTAAATACACAAAAGATAAATATTGGTTGTTTAATTGTGTTTTAAAATGCTCACAAAAAATTTTAAATGGAAATAATAAATAGATCACCCAAGTGTATAGACAGTATGACCTCCAATTCAGTTTGTTCTGTATGTAATAGAAATATGCTGGAAAAGAAACACATAGAAATAGAAATGATAAGTAATTATCTCTGGGGTAGGAATTTTTAGAGATTATAATTCTCTTCCACTTGTATTTAATTAATTTTGTACAATAAACATGATTTACTTTTTTTTTTTTTTTTGGTGGCTGGCTGATATGGGGATCTGAACCCTAAACCTATGATTTACTTTAATAATACAAAAAAAAAAAGATACTAAAATGTTAGGCCTTTATAATGTAATAAATGTTAGTCTTTAATAATTTTGAGAAATGGGAAAAGGAAATGGCACTAAGGAGCCTTCCTTTTTTTAAAAGAAAAAATTACATTTTTTCCCCTCCCTTGTAGTTTGTCAACTTATTCTGCAAAAAGTGCTTTCCCCTTCTCTACCCAACTTTTTTTTTTATATCATTGTGGATTCTTGAGTTTTTTTTTAAATTAAATTTGTTATAACCCATTACTATCCTATATATTTTAAGAAATTTTAAGTTAATGTCTTTACTTTTCTCCTGAACCATAGGACCTTAACACACTTGAACTCTTAATACATACCTACTAGCTTACATGCCACTATTGTCCAGAATATCAATTCTACCTTGTTTTCTTTATTTTTTTATTTTATTTTATTTTTTTTTTTTTTTGTCGTTTTTTCGTGACCGGCACTCAGCCAGTGAGTGCACCGGTCATTCCTATATAGGATCCGAACCCGCGGCAGCGGGAGCGTCGCCGCGCTCCCAGCGCAGCACTCTACCGAGTGCGCCATGGGCTCGGCCCTACCTTGTTTTCTTTGACTCTACAAATTTTATATAGCCAAGATTTGTTTCAATTTGTCCACATGTTTACCATTGACTTCTTTCACCATTTCTTTTTGTTTCTTAATTCCCTTCGTCATGTGCTTCCTTCTTCCTAGAGTATATCCTTAACTACAAGTCTGAGGGTAATACATTCTGTTTCTGTTTGTCTAGACTTTGCTTTCATTCTTTAAAGATAGACCTGCTGATTGTTCACATAAAAATCTTTGGCCCTCCAATGGCTCAGCTATAGTAAAACTATAAGATAATTTAAATAAAAAAGCCTTGGAGAATAGTATTAAAAAGCATGTATAATGTGTTCTTTATTATTTTAAATTCTCATAGTTTTGGTATATTCACACAATAAATGTCAGAAGGTAAATCACATTTAACTCATTGATTTTGTAAGTCCGGTAAACTTCAGACATAAATGACAGGGACAGCATCAGAATCAACACTTCCCGCTCTCTCTGCAGGGTCTGCGGTCAGGGCCCTGATTGTGGTCTAGAATTATGGTCCCTGCAGTTGGTAACCCAGGCGACCCATTTAGGATCTAAGGAAAATCTTCCAACTGAAACAAAACAAAACTTAGTGCTACTTTTCCTTTTGTGGAGGAGTTAAGGAGCTTGCCAGTTGATGTGAGGCTTGTCCAAGGAACAATCAGAGGTGCTCAGAGTAACAGCACTTATTAAAGAAAGTAGTTCAGTGCTTTCCTCAAAGATTTTCAGCTGTTCTGTCTTCCAGTTCAGTAATTGTGTCTTTAGCTGGGTGAATGCTGGTTTCAAACCAGTGAGAAGGATGGCTTAGTCACTGTGAATTATTAGAAACATTTTATTCCCTCCACCCAGACAAAGCCAAGGCCACATAGGCAAGATTCCTTAGGGGACTTTTCTATAGTGTATCTTTTTTTTTTTTTTTTTTAGTCACTCTTTCATTAAGGTTTCACTTTTTGGAATTTTAGTTTCAAGTAGGTGCCTTAATCTGATTTCCTACCTTGTGTGGGCCCCAGAATTTGTCCCCTGTCTACCAGGTGTGCAGTTTTCTGATAAAGCCACAGGCTGTGCTGCCAGGGACCAGATATACCTGGGACAAGCTTTGTTTTCAGTCCTACATTAGCTCTCCAGGTTTATGCTTTTCTATCATGTTGGGCCTCTCAGAAGTCCTCTCGCTTTCTTGTCAGCTCAGTTATATATTTGAAGAGTTGTTTTTATAGTAGCATCTTGCATTTTTAGGTATTTAATACAGTGAAGGTTTCTTTGTTTCCCATATTGTCCCAAATTGAAGTTCATCTCTTCTTATCTTTCCATTCTGAGCATTCCTAGAGAACCCTTTCGATGAAACACTGTGATCCTATTAAGTGGCTCCAAGTGGATGCAGTGATCCATTTCCTGTAAGTTTTGCCTAAACAATTGCTGTCGCCAAAAAAGCCTAAAAATTCCTATAGAAAGTCTCTCTCTCTCTCTTTTTTTTTTTGTTGCTGGCTGGTGTGGAGTTCTGAACCCTTAACCTTGGTGTTTTCAGCAGCATGCTCTACCAAGTGAGCAACCAGCCAGCCCCCTTTCATCTAGTTAAGTACTGTTTTCAGATGCGGAACCATGGCAGACACCAGCATAAATCAATCCCAACTTATCTGAGGATAAATAGATTGACAACTTTTGTGTATTTCAGATTTGGCGTAAATATGATGCTGACAGCAGTGGCTTTATATCAGCTGCCGAGCTTCGTGTAAGTGTCACTGGGAAATGTCACTGGATAAGGGTAGGTTTATTCATCATTGGGAATTTGATATATGTCTATCATGAGTTTGATTTCCATGGGCCCAAGAAACATGGATTTGAATTTGTTACTTTTTTAAAAAATGTTTTCATGTTAAAAGGTTTAGAAAGTGCAATTCACATCGTTCTCTCTGGGAATAGTCGAGCACTTATGACACTTGTTTTCATGCCCGGAGCTATCTATCCTCTGGGTTCCATGAGCTCCCTTCAAACAGTGACAGCCCTCCGTTCTTGGATTTATTGCTTGCTAAAAGCATTCTATTGCCTCTTTGAAGCAAATGAACCACAATCCTTAAAATAAAGCCTTTCGAGACTTCTGCAGTTTATTTGTTCACTATATACAATGTGACTCTTCTCTTGGTGCCACAGAACTTCCTCCGAGACCTTTTCCTCCACCACAAAAAGGCCATTTCTGAGGCTAAACTGGAAGAATACACTGGCACCATGGTGAGTAATGTAGTGTATGATCTCCACAAGCACCTTACTTGCTACTTCCCCAAGGCTCAGAAACAGTGTCTGGCACAGGGTAAGTCCTGGAAAAATGTCTGCAGGCTAAGTGGGAAAATGCATGAAAAAACCTTAACTCTGGAAAACATTGGCTTGAGCTGTTTCAGCCTCTCTCTGGACAAGATTGCCTGTATTTGAGAGAGAAAGCTGTTCACTTGTCCTTGGGGAGGCCTGTAAAGTCTAGTCAACATTAGGTTTCTAAGCACCAGTCCAGTGACCCTAATGTTAATGTTAATCGAAGTCACATGGAAACAAGTAAACATGGACCTAGACAATCAGGACCAAACAGGTGGATGCTGCCTCTCACCAGGGCGGATGACTTTACTTGCTTAGAGTGTTGATTTAGTGCGGTGGCGAGTCACAGATGGAAAATGTGTGTTCCACCTCGGCCACGGACTATCGATGATCTAGGAAAACTGTCAAGCCTCCCAAGTTTATTTACTTCTTCTGTAAAATGGGTATTGATAGTCCCTAATTACTGTGCAGGCAAAGTGAGTTGATGAATATGAAGCCCTTTGCGTACTGTCTAGAGCATACTGGGGTACACATGTTAGTTCTCATTGTAGTAGTAGTCGTAGTCCATGTTGTCATTATTTCACATTCCCTAAATGGCGTCCTTGTAGCAAATGACCCTGAGACTATTTCAGGGTCAAACTCCCTGGAAAATGCTGAAATACGAGAAGGTGGCTTTGGTGAACTTATCCTCATAATCTGTTTCAATACCTAACCTGACGCATGTTCTCTCACTACTAGTCAACAACTTGCATTGAATAGGATCTGGCTGCTCTACCTTTTGCCTTCCCCTAACCCCCTCCCATCCCCAGGTGTGTGCTTCATTCCCATCAAACTCTGCAGGTTTCTTAATTAGTAAGCAAGGAATTTGCAGAGAAAGGCTTAATTATGAGCAGACTCACCTTACCCAACCTTGGGGTGAATAGTTAGGGATACATGTCACTGAGAAGCGTTTGTGGATTCCTGTTAAAATGTGTACCGCTAGGTTGATCTATTTAGGCATTTAATTGGTGTTTCCAAACGCTCTATTATTTCTAACAACTCTACAGCGTTGGCATTGTTCCTGCTATTTTATATATCTGATGACTAAGGCTTAGAACGGGCAAGTGACTAAGTCACCATGAAGTTAAATTCTTAAACGCATTTTAGAGATCAGATAACTGAAAAAAAGTAAGGTTATCCAGCCAAAGCCACCAGTTAAACTGGAAGCTAAGCTCTCTTGGTTTTCCACCCTGAACCTTCCCAGCTCTCACTCTACTACTCTGAATACTGCCTCCAATCAAGTGAGTGTGCCCGGGAAGGAAGAAATTGCTCTTGACCACAACTTGTAAATGGCCTGGAGAGAAGAAATGATGATGTCTAGGAGAGAATCAGATCCTAGGACAGAATCTCAATTAAGGAAATAATTTGGCTTCTGAGTGTATTGATTTGTTTTAATAGCATGCAAAATAACATTCAAAATCCTGAGTAAATAGTGCTCAACACTAAAGAGCAAAGTGGGAAATCTCTAGAAGCGGGAAGCAGTTTTCCAGCTTCAGGAAAATCCCTAGGTTCCTTTCAACCTAAGCTCCAGTGAAACCCTCTAATAGAATAAATAATACAAAAAAGGAAATTAGACTGCAACTGCCGGAAGGAAAGAACAACAAGGAGGTGTTTTTTTCTAGTCGAACATATTTTAAATATTGATTTTAAATGTGACATCAGCACTAGCTATTGTTATCTTGATTTTACTGACTTACAAAACATGAACCACATAATGAATATATTTGCATTTAGGATCTCCAGCATGTTTCTAGTATTTCTTTGAATGTCTTTGACTTTGAGGGGCTTCCCCCACCCTACAACTAACAATCATAAACTTTCTGACTTCTTAATATAGCTCAGCTCTGCTATTTTTTCCCTGCTTTTCTTCACCTGGTTCTTGTTCATCCTTCAATATTCAGTTAGATGTCATCTTGCCCTAACCTTTTTCCATAGTGGATCCCAGTACTCCTTCTCTGTGCCCCTTTAGTGCCTTGTCATTCCACAAATATCCATTAACTATCTACCATGCCCCAGGCATTATTCTAGTCAATGGGGATTCAACAGTGAGCAAAACAGACGAAGGAGAGACCAACAATAAACAATACATGTAATAAATAATAAATTGTATTGCATGATAGAAGGTGATGAATGTTATGGAAACAATGAACAAGTAGACCTGGTCTGGGGAAGGCAGCTCCAGCGGGGGCAGCTGCGGTAAGACACTGAGGAGAAGTGTCAGGGTGGCCAGAGCCTTTGGAAGGTGAGACATGAGGCAAGACCGAGAGTACAGCAAGCACAGGGCCCCTAGGGCAGGAGTGTGCCTGGGATTTTGAAGAACAGGGAGACCAGTGTGGCTGGAGCAGAGTAAGCAAGGATGAGACTAAACAGGAGCCAGACCATGTGAGGACGTGGGGTTTTAGTCTGGGTGCGAGGGGGAGCCGCCTGAGAGGTTGAAGATGTCATGATTTGGCCGCTCTGTTGAGAAGAGCTCAAAATGGGTAAGGAGGGCCTCTGGAAGCCCTCATAAGAGGCTCTTCCTGCCATCCAGGTGAGAGAGGACGGCAGTGGAGACTAATGAGGGACAGAAGAGGTGAGAACTAAACATATTTTGAAGATGGAGTCAGTAGGATTTCCTGGTGAATCAGGTTAGAGCCAAGGATGATATGACATTAGCTGTTTATGGGTCTTGTACCCCACTAGCCTGTGACTCCTCAAGGGCAAGGACAGTATTTTATCTCCCTGTCCCAACCCTCACATGGGGCCTGGCACTCAGTGGGCTACTTCATGCAAATTAGACCAAACCTTGAGTTGTTGCCTAATAGCCAGCTATGAATAAACCATGATAAAAGAAGTAACATTTGTCTTTGGGACCCTCCCACCTTCCTCGTCTGTGTTCCTTGTGACCCTGCACCCCTGTCACAGCTCTGGCACTCTCTTGGGGTGCCTGGTGGGTTGTGTATTGCACATTTTGGCATATTGCATGTTTCGACATTTCTCATAGATCCAACCTTCTCGAAGCAGTGCCTTATGTCCTGCAATTCTTCTCCCCCCAGCCCCCTTAAACTTAAACCAGACCCTCTAAAGTAGAGCCAAAAAGGGTGCCTGGCAGTGCTGAGCTCTACTCTTTTATGGCTCTCACTGGAGAGAGTGTCAGCCAGAAGGATCCCAACAAGGCAGGAGTATGAGCCTTGCTGAGCCCAGAGGGCAGAGAGACTGGAGGACTGCCGAGGATGAGAGGTAGGAGGAGCAGGAAACCTGGAAACCAGGCCTGGAGTGAGGGCTAGAGCCAGAGACAGCAGGGGAGACAAAGCAGAGCAAACTCGGAAAGGAGAATCAGAGCAGGACAAGTCTAGGACAAGTCCTAGTGGATTCAGATCACCATGTTCCTTTTCTTAAGTTGAGTCTGGGGTGCCCCCTCTGGGTTGAGGGTAGGATCTCAAAGTAACTTAGAACATCCCTTCCCTCTCCAAAGCATCACTCTCTTTGTGCTTTACTCTCTAGTTAGAACAATGATCCTGTAAATTAACTCACACAAAGATGTGAATTCAGTCATTTGACGAATATTTAGGAAGAAACTACCAAGAAGAGGTGATCTGATCCCTGCCCTTATGGAGGTTTCCAATTGGGGAAATCTGGTAAAGGAGGGAAAAGGAGCAAAAATACACCCTGATCCTTCCTCTCATCTCCACTGTGCACATTCCTGTCATGGGCATTGACCAATAAGAAGGAGTTGAGACCAATTTTCCCTTCAATTCTGAAATACCTTGAGACCCAACTGAGATATTTTTGAAAATTTTCCTTTAGTTTTCAAAAATAAGATGCAATGGGGCCCCTGTGGATTGAAATGAAGCAGAAATTCTCTAGTGTCAGCAAAGGCAGGACAAACACAGGTACGTGGACAGAATTAAGAGTTAAATTATTATAAGATGTCCTCTCAACTGAGTACGTGTAGTATTTTATGTCCATTGAAGGACAGCCAGTGCTTATTCTAGTATTGAGTACAGTGGACCTCCGTATCAATGGGTTCTGCGTTCTTGGATTCAACCAACTGTGGATGGTAAGTATTCAGAAAAATAATTTTACATTTGTACTGAACCTGTACAGACTTTTTTTTGTCATTATTCCCTAAACAATGCAGTATAATAACTATTTACATAGCATTTACATTGTATTATGTATTATAATTAATCTAGAGATGATTTAAGGTATATGGGAGGATGTGCGTAAGTTATATGCAAATACCATTCTATAGCAGGGACTTGAGCATTCTTGGGTTTTGGTATCCATGAGGGTCCTGGAACCAACCCCCCAGAGACACGGAAGGAGGGCTATATTTTAATAACAATAATTGTGTGCACTTCATGCTGAGCCCTGTTTGAAGCACTTTACATCTCACTTCATTCTCACTAAACCTTATAAAACAGGTATTTTTAAACCCCATCTGTACAAAGGAAAAAAACAGGGCTGTAGACTTTAAGTGGTCAAATATGGTAAGGGGCGGAGTGGAAATTTAGACCCAAATCTGCTTCTAAAGCCTGTGTTTTCAACCATAACATTCATGTGTGAATGTCTGAGTTTTAAATTATTAAAAAGAAAACTTTCAAAAGAGGGAGAGTGAAGCTCTATCGAGAGATCAAGAAGAGAAGATCTTGATCCTTTGCAGAAAGTGAACAGCAAGGTTAGGACAAAGCCATGTTAGAAAGTTTAGATTCTCTGAATATTTCTAAAGATGAGATAACACTGGAGCTCTGACAGACACAATAGGATTTACTACCCAGAAAAATGGATTTTTCTCCTCATGAAGTCCTGAAATAATCCTTAGAATTATTAAACACCAAGTAGGAAACAAATTAATAAAAGGCAATGGAAAATAACAAAGGATTCTACAAAATTGTTACAGAGAGGAGAGAAACCCTGATCAAATTGGGGAAGGGAGACAACTGAATGGTGGCTGCATAAAGCCCCAGGGGTCACCTCATTTGGACAACGGGCAGGGAGGAGACATGTAGCTAGTCCAGAAAGTCAAAACTGTACTTTTCTGAAAAGAGAAGCCACAGATCACGTATCAGCCCAGCAGCCCTAGTTGCCTAGCGTTCTTTCCTTCACGGCCTTCATGCTTAAATTTAAGGAACCCTGGGCTGGCAGCATCTTACAATGGCGTGCCCTGAACTGAAGAAAATCCAGCAATGTGCAATTTTTGATGGCTTTGAGGTGAGCCTAGAGTCCTGTGAAGCAGCTGAGAGGAGTCAGAGTGGTCTCACCCAGCTTTTAATTATCCAGGTTGAGAATCATTCCTTGGCCAAGACTGTGCTATTATTGTGTGTCAGTTCCATTGCTAAAACCTTGTAATTCTTCTGTTCATGCGTGCTACAGTTAAATATTCATTTTTATTCTAAATTGTCCCATGGAGATAGCTCCATGATCAATCCTTCCCTGTGGCCCCTATAACTAGCTCTTTATGCACTGAGGTGATAGCCAAGCATAGAGAAATCTGATCTGAAAGAGTTTCCACCTGAAGATCTGAGTTTGACCAGAAAACGATTTGAGTTTAATGAGATTTTGGTGAATCTACTTCATTTTTCTTTCCTAAGTTATAGAGGTAACTTATACTTTGGAACTGGACTATTAATTTTTTTTAAAGGCTTTTTATATTTCTGTAGAAACCACTGGGTACACTAACTTTTATAAACTTACCTTTCTCAAAAAGACTTCTGTATCCTGAGCTCTAAGGAAGTGATACACCAAGTGTGAAGTCACATTATTGCGGCTTTAATGGCTTTTTATTAAGCAATGGACACAGTCATGGCAACACTGCGTTAAAGATTTGACTCTGAGGTTTAGCATCAAATGCTTTACTTAAGAGATATAACCTACTCAATGAATTCAAATTGAGCTGAATAAGGATTGGCGCATTTGGAAAGTAGTGGAAGCATGACTAATGAATGAGTCGAGGCAGAACTGCCAATCGGAAGAGAAAAGCAGAGGCCTGCACACATTGTCTTATGCCTATTCCTAATTAATGTTCTGTCCAAGGAAGGAAGCAGCCTGTTAACAAAATCTAATTATGATACTGAATCGAGAGATGCTGTCAATACCAGGCAGGGGGGAAGATGAACTTCTGGATAGGATATGATTAGATAATATTCAGTTTGGTTAAATGTGAGCTAATACCTCTGGGAGATATTAAGCTCATGTACCGAATTAGAGCATGACATGTGAACTATTGTAAAACAACAAATTAAAATCTGAGACCATGGCAGACAAGGAGAATTATACAAGGTTAAGTTTGTCCCCATCCTCCATCCTCGTCTTGGCTCTCATCCTTCATGCCTGGATCAAAGCAGCTGGTCTCCTCTCTGCCTCCTACCCTAGGTCTAAGCATTCACCTCTCTGATCCAGGCCAGCCTGAGACACGTCTGGGCCCAGTCCTGGCATCTCTTCTCTTCTACATGAATCCTTACGCCACCAGTGATCTCAGCCAGTCTCATGGTTTTAAATACTAGCTAAAGGCTGATGACCCTCAATTTATATCTCTGACTCAGACCACTTCTCTGAACTTCTTAGATACTTGGATGTGTATCTCCACTTAGATGCCCAATATGCATCTCAAATTTAGCATGTCCAAAATTGAAATTCTTATCTCCGCTGCACTACTGGTCTTCCTCATCTCAGTTAACATAAACACAACCTTTCAAGTTGCTGAAGGCAAAACTCTTGAAATCACCTTTGATGCCTCTTTATCACTCCTCATCTAATCAGCAAATCCTATTGGCTGCATTCAAAATAGACCCCGAACCTGACCATTTCCCATCCAAGCCATAATTATCTGTCAACTGGATTATTGGAGAGGCTTCCTAACAGATCCCCCTATTTCCTCTTTTATCTCCTACAGTCTCTATGAAAAATAGCAGCCAGAGTGGTCGTGTTATTCTATCAGTCAGATCATGCTATTTCTGAGATTGAAACCCTCCAGTGGCTTCTGTCACTAATAAATCAAAGTTTTTACTGATACTACTTGTTCACACTCCAAGTCATCACCTTTCTCACTTTATCTCCTTTTACCCCCCCAAGTCTGTTTGTGCCACAGTTACCTCATACACTTTTCTGTCACTCTAACATGCTACATACGTGCTGCCACAGGTCATTTGCACTTGCCATGTCCCTTCCAATATATTTTTAACCCCAGATATGCATATGATTTGCTCTCATCTCTCTCAGGTCCTTACTCAAGAGCCACCTTTTCATTGAGGCTTTCTGTTTCCAAACCATTTAATATCATACCCCTCAACTCACTATTCCATAAGCTACTAATTTTTTCTCCATAGCATTTAATATAGGTAACATATGTATGTTACATTACATGCATAACATAATTAGTATTTTACTTATTTTTCTTATTTTCTATCTCCCCCTTCCAGAAAATTAGCTCCATGAGAGCAGGAGTCTTTGCTCAGTAAACAGAACTGTTCCTGGTATATAGTAGGCACTCAATAAATATTTGTTGAATGAATACATGCAGGAATAAGTGAATGAATGAATGATGCCACTCACCTCCTTAGGGATCTGTCTATGGTGTCTCTTCCTTTCTTCTTCTACCTCCTGTCCATTTCCTATCCCTCATTCAGAACTTATCCAAAGTCCCATATTCTCCCTCAGTCTTCTCCAATATTCTGACACATTGCTCTCTCTGTCTTGGTGGTCATAGACACAATGCTGAATCTTACCTGTTACCCTATATTTCAGATATTCATTTTGTCGCTCTAATTTTTGTAAGCACCTAAAATCATCTACCACCTTAATAATTTTGGGGTATGTCCCACAGTGCCTAGAATGTCATTAGCCACATAGTAATTATTCAACAAATAATTGTCAATTGATAATATCCCAATCCTTTTTGAGATAGTATATGGCAATAATTTCCAGATAGGAATGAGGACCTCTTTCTAAGGGGGGGGGGGAAGCTGCCGAGGATGATTTCCAAGAATATCATTAAATGAAAAAAGTAAGTTGCAAAACAGTGTATAGAATGTGGTCCTATTTTTCTAAAAAGGAAAAAAAAAAAGATATTATATATTTGTGTGTGTGCATATGCTTGTGTGCTTAAAAAGTTTCTGGGAGGATGCACAGGACTCTGTGAATGGTAGTTACCTCTAGAACATGCAAGAAAGGAACCTGTATTCTTCATTTTGCATATTTTCCACCCTGGGCAGGCTTTACACTGAAATTCCCAATTAACAATTGTTTAAAAAATTCATGGACTCCCTCTCCTACCATATTATAGTAGTTGTACTTTGGATCTATTGCTTGTTGTTTGAGAAAACACCTACTGACAAGAAGTCAGTTACCCAGTAATAATTTTAAGTGAATTTGCATTCCACAATAACATCAATAAAGATTTGAAAAAGTAAAAGAAATGTGTTATTCAATCTAAAGAGAATACTGGGTGACTCCAAAGTCCCTGAGGAGTCTCTTGCCTGGGAAGAAGGGCCACTGCCCACAAAACTTGGAGTTTGTCGATAAGACATTATGTTCCATTTCAGGGAGCCTTTTACAGCACTTTTCGTGTAGTTAGTACTAAAACATGTGTGGCCTGAGCAGAAATTCAAGCCTTGGAAAAGCAGTGGAAGAGGTGGGAGTAGTGGTTAAGGAAACTTCAGAATGCAGGGCCTGCGCCCACGGCTACCACCTTCAACTGTCACAGTCCCCCAGGAGTGAATTAATGCCAAGAGGGAGGAAACACTCCAGGCCTATATTTCTTTGACTTTTAAAAAATGCAACAAGTGTTTATTGAGAGCCTATTATGTGCTAGATATGTTTCAGGTACTTGGGGTACATCACAGAACAAAATGAAGAGCCCTGCCCTCGTGGAGCTGCCATTCTAGCATTTATTACCACCTCACCTGCATCTTGTCTGTGACCCTTGGCAAGTCACCACACCTCTCTGTGCCACTGGCCTCAGGTGCCCAGTGGGGCAATCAGCAGGTCTTGATTCAAATGTGTGTAAGGTGCCTGGTGTACTGTTGGTGCTGAACAGGTCGCCCACCTTCAAACCACCTCCCTGTGTACCAGGTCTTCTGTTGAGACATATTTGCTCTGGGGATTCGAGTACCGCTGCCACAACGCAGCGAACACTTGATTCCAAGAACTCAGGAACATCCTGTGGCCCAGGAATACTTCACCTTCATCTAGGCAGGGGTGGTCTCAGTACCTGCACAGCATCGGGGGCTGGGGGGTGGGCAGGCAGAAGCCAGGCTGGGGAGCATGTTTGCCAGGCTCGTGTCTGTCACCTCCGCTCTGTGCCCTCCCTGGAGCCGCCACCAGGGGCAGCTGTCCGTCTGTGCCATCCTTATACGTGTATTTCTTGCTTTATATTCAGGGGTAGGGAAAATGTTTAAAAAGGCACTACAGAAGCATGAATCCAGTGAATGAACTGAGAACTGACAGTCTTTAGAGTTGACTCAGCTATCATGTACACACACAGGGCTGGGAAATTAAACAAATATATATATATATATTTTTTCTGATTCTTATTCTTAAGTGAACCACATAGCCAATTATCGGATGGGTAGAAGCATAATGTACACATTGGTGTTCAGTTCTTCACCAAGCCAATTTTGAGCAAAGGGCTTTTTTCGCTTTGAGCAAGTTTGCACAGCAATGGAGTTGGGCCCTTGTCTTTCAAGGTGAGTCACTACTCGCTTAAAGCTCAAGCTGAGCCAGCTTTCTGTTAAGACAGAACTTCATATCATGATGGTGTCACAGAAAATAACTAACGGCTCATCCTCTAGCAAAGTGTATTGCTATCAGAATTTTACTGGATATAGTGTTTATGTTTAAGGGACGTGAATGGACATGTGATATGTCCGAATGTATAAAAAGATAGCCTGTGTTTTAAAAGATTCTGTAATACACATTTTTGGTGCCAAAGTTTGGGGAGAATGGGATTTCAAATTCATTTCAAATACTAAAAATAAACTGGATTTGGAGGGAGAGGAAGGCTGGGGGAAACTAATGTATTTTTTAATGCAAAAATCTGTTGAGTATATTTTCAGATTATCTCACTACCTTTTTCCCTGTGCAGCCGCCTCATGCATTTAGAAGTATTCTGCAGCATTAAAATGTTGTGAAGTCACACAATTCGCTCATATTCCAACTCAGACATGCAAAAAATGTATTTCCTCTATCTTGCCTCAACCAATCTGGTCTTCCCAATTTGTGGCTAGTGCAGAAATTTTTAACTTTTAGTCCTATCTTTTTTAAAGCTTAGTCTGATCTAATAATGAAAACAGTCTCTTTGGACAATGCTAAGTCTCTCTGTGACATGAAAGTGTATATTTCAAGACAGCCAGAAAAGAAGAAACTGAGTGCTATAACCACAAAGAAATGATAAAGGTTTAGGTGATATGCTAACTATTCTAATTAAATCATTATATAATATATATGTGTGTTGCAACAACAAATTATACCCCGTAAACCAGTGCAATGAAAAAGATAAAATAAAAATTAAAAAAAAAAAAAATAGAGAAAGAATAGAAAGTCTCAGTCTCAACTCCTTTGCCTTTTTGGAAAAATGAGATCTCTTCTATGATACGAACCCTCTGGGCTTGGTTGTGTTATGTGAGTTGTAGAATAATTTCAGAAAACCTTGAGTCAAAGCAAGAACCCAGATTTCAAGCTTATCATCGTAATGCAAAATCCTATTTTGCCTGTCAGAAACTCTGGTAGTCGTTATTGCTATTCACCAAATAATTACTGTTTTCCTCCCAAGGATATGGTAGAATTGCACAGCTCTGCCCCTTTGAAGTCAGGTTTGGCCAGGGATTTGCTTTGGATAATGAAATTTTAACCAGTAAGTGATTTTTCTTTCTCTCTTTCTGCCACATAGTAGCTGCTTTGTCAGTCCAAGTCCCAGAATGCAGACAAGACGGAGTAGAGCTCCCAGCCAACCCTTGATCCTCATATAATACGAGCAGGAAATAAATTTGTGTTGTGTTAAGCCATTGAGATTTAGGAGTTTTAGTAACTAAGGCCCATCCTAACATGGAAGCTGACATGCAATCCCTTCTGTGGCAAATAATAATTTCCCTCCATGTAGGTGGGTTCCTCAGCCAGTTTAAGCCAATGTGTAATTAGAAGGGCAAAATAGAAAAACGTTTTAATAACTTTCAAAATGGATTCCTGTTACAAGTATTTCTCCCAACCATTTTCCCTTCTGCATTTCAGATGAAGATCTTTGACAAAAATAAAGATGGTCGGTTGGATCTTAATGACTTGGCAAGGTGAGTAGCGTGGAAATGATCGAGTGACAGAGGGCATGACAGTGATTGAGGAAGCAGTTACAGGCCGAAGGGCAGCAGCAGGTGTAGCTGGCAGAGAGGAATTCCAAGGACTGAGGGCAGGTTTTCAATGATGAGCATTAACTCAACAATGGCACAAGCAGATGTTAGTTTTGTCTCTTAGTAGACATTAGCCTGAGTCCAGAATCACCAAATCCTGCACCAGCTGCCTCCTCTCTTGGCAGCTACCTCTGCCAGATTTTGAAGGATATCTGCAAAAGGGGACACACCAGGAAGAATTTCTCTCCAGTAGCGATCAGAACATTGACCCCAGCACACTACATGGTTTCTACCTGTGCCTTGTAGGAGCTGTGAGGCAGCCTGTGTGCCCTCCTTGGCCACTTCCCCAGGACCCTTTGGCCACTTTGATGAAGAAGTGGCACAGGAGACCAGCCAAAGAGGGACAAAAGTGTTTTTCCCAAAAGTCTAGGGCAGAAGAGATCTTGGCCCCATAGTGTTCCCTGGATCCCACCTGGTTCTCTTGGCCAATGAGGCAGGGTTCCTCTCAAGTAGGGGTGAGAGAGCTGTGCAATCTTAGGAAGGAAACCCAAAGCATCCCAAAGATGCATTCAAAAGATGGTAATCTGGGTGAAAACAAGAGCTTTTAATCTCCTTGCTCCTTGCACCAAAAGCACCCATCCACCTGGTACCCCCCCTCTACAGTGTGCTTCTCAGAGGTGGTGAGAGTAGAAGAGCCTCAAGCACCCATGGAGGCTGCAGTGTGTTACCATCAGTAAAGGTCCCAGAGCAGCTGCTGTCTACCCTGTCAGTCCCAACACTCTTGTTTACTACTGAAATAAAATCTGCAGACAGTATAACCTGCCTACGCACGTAACACTAAAATAGTATAATGCCCAGACTATAACATATGAAGGAGAAATAAAAGGAAAGCTGTTAATAATAAAATAACACATATTTCAGTGTATAAGTGCTTGGATACAACCACAGTGAGGATATAATGAAGTGGTCAGATACTAGCACCTGGTGCAGACTCACCAGGAATATGGCAGCTCAGGTGCTGACTGAGACAAATGTGGCCTTTGGCAATTCATGTATCATGAGCTCAATTGCTGTTGATATGATTTGACAAAAATAATAAATAAACCTTGGTAGAGTTCCAAATGAAACAAAGTACATTCATCCTTCAGTGCAATTCAGTATACCATATGGAATATTGATGTGATTAGCATATCATGTATACCTTGCAAAAATACCATAGGTTTTTATGTTCATAAGAATTCAGTTCCAGGCTCAAATAATTATAAACAGGGTTTTTACATACATGATTGCCCCACTAGACATTTGAAAATCAAGTAGGACATGGGACAATTCTTCATTCTGTGGAAATTTCCATGCAATGCAAGGCATCTAGCATCCCTGGCCCTATCTACAAAATGCCAGTTGTGTTCCGCCATCACTGTGATAACTAAAAAGCCCCCCTTCATACATCCAAACACCCCTTAGAGGTGGTACTGCATGGTCCTACCTCTAGGGTAGGGACTGTGCTTTAATCTCTTTAGCAGTTTCTTACCCAGTGAAGTGTTAAGTGCACAGGAGGATTCAATGAGTAGTTGTGGATTGAAGGAGTTGTCAAAGCATTGAACAGAGAAGCAAGGCAGCAAAACAGTCAGTACATTATTTTAAAACCAGTTTGATATGGAATTTGAAAATAACAACTGTGGTAGGCAGAATAAAGATGTCCACATCCTAAAATCTGGAACCAGTAAATATTTTATGTTACATGGCAAGGATGAATTAAGTTTACAGATAGAATTAAGGTTGCTAATCAATAGACCTAAAATACAGAGATTATTCTGGATTATTTGGGTAGACCCAATGTAATAAGAAGGGCCCCTTAAATGTGAAAGAGGGAGGCAGAAGGTCATAGTGGTTTGAAAATGTTACACTGCTGAGTTTGAAGTGGAGGAAGGGGCCAGGAGCCAAAGAATGCAGGCAGCCTCTAGAAGCTGAAAATGACAAGGGAAGGGATTTTCCCCTAGAGCTTCCAGAAGGAATGCAGCCCTGTAAACACCTTGATTTTTGCCCAGTGAGATCTATTTCAGACATTGATTTTCAGGACTATAAATTATTAGTTGTTTTAAGCCACTATATCTGTGGCAATTTGTTACAGCAGCTCTAGGAAACTAATACAACAACAAAGAGATCTTAAAACATGTACACATAGAAATTTTTTTCTGTGCTTCCAGTTCTGAAACACAGCTCAATTACTCCACATGAAAGCACTTCCCAGGTATATGTCCTCTGACTGGCAGCATGACTTGGACTACCTTGTGCCAATAAATAGTGAGGACAGTATTCTTTGCAGACTCCCAAGATATTGCATTTTCTAATTGGCTCAAATTAATTCTTTCTATCCTGGGCATTCAGAGCAGCAAAATTTTCCAAACAAGGCATATAGTTGTACATTTTTTTCTTCTTTTCCCTATATATGCCCATGATTATGAATACAACATAAATCTAATATTTTAATCTTTTGAAACTGACTATATTCCATTAAAATACAATAATAATTATACAGAAAAAAGACAGAAATATGTTTTCTTTCTAAAACAAAAGCAAGACGAATTTTTTATTGAGATATAACATATGCAATAAAATTTACTTTTTTAAGTGTACCATTCAGTAGATTTTAGTATATTCATAAGGTTGTTCAATCATCATCACTGTCTAATTCCAGAACATTTCATTATGCCAGAAAGATGCCCAGTAACCATTAGTAGTTTCTCCCCTTTCCCGCCTCCCACAAACCCCTGGCAACCACTAACCTAGTTGCTATACAGCTCTATGGATTTGCCTATTCTGCACATTTCATATAAATGGAATCATACAATATGTACCTTTCAAGTCTGGCTATTTCACCTAGCATAATGTTTTCAAGTTTCATCCATGTTGCAACATGATCCATAATTCTTTTTATGGCTGAATAATATTCCATTGTATGCATATACTGTGTTTTCTTCATTCATCAGTTGATGTACATTTGGGTTGTTCCCACTTTTTAGATATTATAAATAATGCTGCTATGAACATCTCTGTACAAGTTTTTGTGTGAATACATGTTTTTGTATTGATTTATTTTTTTCGGTGGCTGGCTGGCATAGGGAACTGAACCCTTGAGTGTTTTTGATTCTCTTGTTATAAATTGAGGCATGGAATTTTTGGCCCATATGGTAATTCTATGTTTAATTTTCTGAGGAACTGCCAAACTGTTTCCAAAGTGGCTGTACCATTTTACATTCCCACCAACAATGTATGCGGGTTCCAATTTTTCCACATTCTAATTGGTATGTGTTATTGTTTACATCTTTTTGATTATAGGAATCCTAGTGGTGTGAAGTGGTATCTCATTGTGGTTTTGATTTGTATTTCCCTGATGACTAATGATTTTGAGCATATTTTAATGTGCTTACTGGCCATTTTTATATCTTCTTTGGAGAAATTTCTATTTATATCTTTTGCCCATTTAAAAAATTGGGTTATTAGTCCTTTTATTGTTGAATTTTAAGAGTTCTTTATATATTCTGGATACTAGGTCCTTATCAGATATATGATCAGTAAACATTTTTTCCCATTCTGTGGGTTGCATTTTCATTTTCTTGATGGCGTCCTTTGAAACACAAAAGATTTTAATTTTCATGGAGTCTGACTTACCTAGTATGCTTTGGTTGTCTGTGTTTTAAGCGTCATATCTAAGAAGTCATTGCCAAAATCCAAGCTCCTGAAGATTTACCTCTATGTTTCCTTCTAAGACTTTTATAGTTTCTATTTTATATTTTGATCTTTGATTTTTAATTGTGTTGATATTCTTATATGGTGTAAGTTGGTAGTCCAATTTCATCCTTTTGCATATGAATATCTATTTGTCCCCACACCATTTCTTAAAAAGACTATTCATTCCTCACTGAATGGTTTTGGCACCATTGTCAAAAATCAATTGACCATAATGCACGGGTTTATTTCTAGAATCTCAATTCTACTTCATTTATCAACATGTCTATCCTTATGTCAGTACCACAGTGTCTTGATTACTATAAATTTGTAGCAATTTTTGAAAGCAAAAGTGTGAATCTTTCAAGTTTATTCTTCTTTTTCAAGATTCTTTTGGCTATTCTGGGTCCTTTGCATATGCACATGAATTTTAGAATCAGATTGTCAATTTGTGCAAAAAGCCAACTGATATTTTGATGAAGATTGTTTTGAATATGTAGATCAGTTTGGGGAGTATTGTCATCTTAACAATATTACATCTTCCCATTTATGAACGTGGGATGTCTTTCCATTTACTTAGGTATTTTTTAATTTCTTTCAACAATGTTTTGTAGTTTTCAGTCTACAAGTCACTATATAGTGACCTTTCATTTCAGCCTGAAAGACTCCTTTAGTATTTCTTTTTTATGGGATATGTTTGTTGATGTTGATGATTTTGTTGTTGTTGTTTGTTTAGTGACTTTTCTGAACTAATTCTGTAAAGTCTATATTGTTTGTCATGTGTGTCCACTGAAGTCTGTGCTTGGTTAGCTCAGTGGTCAGTTCATGATTGGACAGATGACTGGAACCAATAAGTGTCCCAGTCTTTGCTAAGGGGCTCTGTGTATGTGTTGGGGCAAATTAAAACACCATAACATTCATTGTTCTTACCAAGATTCAGATTTTTATTCAGAATAAACACTCCCAGATTGTTGTAGGACTTCAATTATTTTCCAGAGTTCTGAAAAAGTTATTTTGACCATTTTGTACAGTTTTTGTATTGCTTTCATGGAGGAGAGAATTTTCAGGAGCCCATACTTGGCCGTTTTCCACCAAGATCAATTTTTAAAATTCTCTCTTTATAGTGATTACTAATCTCCATGAAAGTCTTTCCCAATTAATTTCTTTGCTCCTGTGATGTAGAAATTCCTATATTTCAAGCACCTATCCTGTTCTGCAGGATAATCTGGAAATTACTTGTCCTTTCCTCACACCAGGGCTATGAATTTACTTATAGGTGACAGCTGACAGATCATCATGTGGATTTTTTTTCCCCCATTTAGGATTCTGGCTCTTCAGGAAAACTTCCTTCTCCAATTTAAAATGGATGTAAGTAGTGACATTTTTCTAGAGGGATTTATGTCATTCCTGTTTCTCTATAGATTTGAGAAGGAGAGAAGAAAGGAAGGCATCTATTGCTCCTACTTTTTAACTTATTTAGAGACTGATGGGTCAGAGTGGAATCAAGGGTTGTTAAGGGTCATTGATTCGAAGTTTATAAAAGTCGCCCAAGCCCCTGGAAGAGCTTTACAAGTGAAGTTCCACAGTGCTAGATTGACATAATGTTTTCTCCTTACACAGGCTTGTTCAACTGAAGAAAGGAAGAGAGATTTTGAGAAAATCTTTGCCCACTATGATGTTGTAAGTGTGCCTTTTTTATTGAGCCGGCCATCTTTGGGTAGGAGGTTTGTTTAGCCCCCATGTGGGGTCATCCTACCCTAAAGTTATATGGTGAATGACAATCCTGCACATGTGTTGCTATGTCAAGGCACCCTCAGTTTCTCTCTATAACTTCTTAGAATTAAGTAAATATGGCCAAATGAATATTTATGGCCGAGAAGAGAATAAAATAAATCACTTTTTTTTTTTTTTTGCTCCTTGTATCCAAACTAAGAGGTTTCTCCTTCTTGTAGGACTACAAGTTCATTTATAATAGTATGCTTAAAAGCAAACAGAACAAAAAAATCTCCCACATCCAACCCCCCCAAATAGAGGCAAAGTCATATCTATTTGGCATAAAAACCATTTCTCTTACAGGACCAATTATTTGGTTCTTCTTTAGAGGGGAGAAAATAATAATTCTAAAGCACAAAGTATGGCAAAAAGATAAGGTAGGATAATGCAAAAAAGGAAAAAAAGACAAGCAGAAAGTTGGGAAAGTTCACAAGACATGTCTCCCTGAAAATAATCAGACTGGATATCTCTGTGTCATATTCTGAGCAGAAAAGAGTATCACCTGGGAGAGGCAGCATAATTTAGTGGTTATGTATGTGACCTCCATGACCAACTACTTAGGTTTGAATCATGGTTTAGAAGCCATGTGGCCTTGGGTAGTTTCCTTAACCCCCCTGTACTATGTTTTCCTTATCTGTAAAATCAGGGTGATAAGGATAATAATAATACCTACCTCATGGAGTGGTTATGAGAATTAAATGAATTCATGTTTACAAAGATTTTATGAGAGTGCCTAGCAAGTACTATACAAGTGTTTGGTAAATATACTAAGGGAATGAAATTTTAAAAACGCTATATTAAAGGTTCAGGATTAAGAAAACATGAAGAGAATGGATGAATTGTCATAGGTGAAACTTTATAGAAGAAACTGAAATATTTAAATATGTATTATATTTTATAACCATGTATGTTTACATGAGTTATAAAATGAGTAGGAAAAAATGAAGGGTCTTATGTACAGACCAAATGATATTTCTAATATGTTCATTCAATACAGTCTCCCTTGATTTAAAATCTATATTTTAATAAGTCATTGCTAAGTCATAAAGCAAAATTTAAAAAATTTTAACCTATCTTTCAAAGAATCAATATGATGTGCACACTTGTCAGAGCTGAAGCCTTGTATTTGGGAAGCAAATAACGTCAGTAAGTATCACATTAATGCTGTTTGCAAGAGCCACGGAACTCAAAACTTATTCTTATTTGTTTATATGGAGATATTTATTATGAATTATTTTAATTCATTCACATTCTGTATGGAGAACATAAATTGGAACATGCCATTTCTAAATCTGTTTGCAGTCACAAAAGAATACTGATTTGGTCTATTTGTCTAATTTATTCTTTACGTTTTTGCCTTAAGAAAAGGATATTTGGGTGATTGGATCTTTTATCTTTCAGAGTAAAACTGGAGCCCTAGAAGGCCCAGAAGTGGATGGGTTTGTCAAAGACATGATGGAGCTTGTCCAGGTGATTTCATAAGATTTTGTAGATTATTCCCATAATGGATTGGGGTTGCCATTTTGATTGACTCTGTTGCTTATTTGTGGGAATCAGTGGGGCGGAAAATTAATGCTGGAGAGAAAATCTAGGGATGTAGTCTATTTAATAACCTTTGAGCTTCTGTGATATACAACACGTTTCCCTTGCTTTCTTAACATTGTTTGTTGTTTAAATTACATGAAGCCACCCTAGAAGCATCTTTTTACCATCATTTAAAGGCCAACTATTTTGCCAAAAGAGCTCAGCACCACTGTATATCTTACTGTTCTACTTTTTGATTACAGAAAGTCCTTTCCTCCCTGGACTTCTGGTTTATTAGAATAACTAAAAGTTTAGATTTAATTTCTTTTAATAAATCTAATATTTAGGATTCTATTTTTTTTTTTTTTTTTTGCCAAGGAGATTCTCTAACACCTAGCCTAAAATAGTTACTTATATGTTAAGACATCATCGTGGTTGGAGGTGATGCAATTTAGATTATTTGAGTATTTACATTGCACAGTTGTTTTATATAGTATAGACAATGTTTAAAAAGCAATGTCCTTTGAGATACTGGTGAGCTACATTGACTGGCTGCATGATTCAATTAAGCAGATAATTTCCAACACTTTCCTTTCCAAGGGACCATGTAAACAATGAGTACTAGTCTTGCTTCCTTAGGGAGTTTTTGAGGTTTGTTCAGGATACCATGATTCTGCCCTGGTCAGCCCAGATGGTAACAAAATAGAGAAGAAATTATTGACTGTTTTTGGAGTCTCAGACCTCTTTGAAAACCTGATTAAAACTATGGAGAAAAGTGTCCAGATATCAATTTTTGCATAAATCTCCAGGAAGTTCACATATTATGACTGAGCATGGACAAGGTTCTTTCTGAAGTTTAATCCCTTGCCTCTTTTTTCCCCCTTTCACTTGTTGATCCTGTTGGAAATTTTGTAGGCATTTGCACAGCCAGAATAATGGAAGGATGTTGGTGTGGTATTGCATTTTACATTGATTGCTGAAGGAAAATCCCATTTTACTCATTATTTAATGCCAGAATGACTTCCGTAATAGAAATGGAGCAATTATCTATAGGACATTATAGTTGATGGCAGAAAGACTTGCCAAACTGGACTCTTAATTTGCTTTCGATAGAATCAGTGGGATGGTGAGCCTATTTTGAGAGCTGCCTAGTTTCCTCTGTGCAGTGGTGCTGCAGCCAGTGGCTACCTGAGTGTAGAGCCTGGGGGCTTCAGATCCTCACAGGCCTCCAGGCAGAGGGTCTGGCTTCCTGCTCCTCCCCATGGTCTGCACACACAGCTGAGCAGTGAGTGTAGACTCCCAGCCAAAGTGCAGAGCAAGCAATCATCATTAACCAAATGCATCTGCCTTCTTTGCTATCCCTTTTCTTTAGTTTTATTTCAAACTTGTGGGACACACAGTTTTCCTGGGTCTGAGGTGTTATTTGTTACTGAAAAACTCTTCTGGATCCCACATCTTTGCCAGGTTGTGGAAGGCAACTGGGCAGGGCTGAGGGATTGGGCTCTGCTTGGAATCCATCTGATGCACAGAATTTGGAACAGTGGCTTCCAGAGGGGCCACCGGGGTGGCAGTGGCTGCTCCTCTTCCTCTTTTGGAATCTCATTTTTGTTTTCTTCTCTTCTTTCTCTCGTCCCTTTCTACAAAAAGAATAGATCGGAAACTTTTTGCAGATGAGGCAGTGTATAATGGTGGATAGTGATTTGTGGTCTGACAGATAGAGCTTTAAGTCCAGATCAGCCATTTATCCAACTATATGTCTATGAGCAGGTTACTCAGCCTCTCTGATACCTGTCTCCTCATCCATAAAATGAGCACAATAATATCTACTTCCCAAAATGTGTGATGACCAGGAATAATATAGACTCCTATCATAGTCCCCGGGATATAGTATGATTTCTAAAAATAATAGTCTTAATTATTTTATTAAGACAAAGCTACATTTCTGAGCTTGGGAATAGTCAGCATTTGAGAGGAAATTTCATAAAAGCAGGCTAATGCATGGCCATGCTATTCTAATGGATAATCCTGACCGAAATAATAATGTAAAAGAAGCCAGGGCAAAAGAGCTTCTAAAAAACAGGCATGATTATGTCAGAAGGCAACTAACTTACATATTTTAATAGCATTAAATTTGTTTACTTTCTTTTCTGATTATAAAATTATCTCTGCAAGTTGTAAAAAACAGTATTAAAAATAAAGGCAGGTAAACGTGAAGAAGCTGACAAGAACTCAGGCTAAGAATTCAGGTTCTAGGCTGACCACCCTGAGTTCCAGGCCTGGTTTTACCACTGACTGGCAATGCGACCCTGGGCAAGTCATTTATTATCTCCAAACCTCAGCTCCCTCATCTGGAAAATGAGAATTGACAGAGATCCTACTTCCATAAAATTGTCCTGAAGATTATAGGAGAAAATCTGCATAAAGCAATTAATTTTGTGCTACTTCACTAATTATTATCTATAATAATAAGTTATTACTGAGAGCTCAAAAAATATTAGCTGTTGTTATGATTATATCACAAATTGATCTAGAAACTGACATGGTTCTCTTACATAGCTCTAGTTACTATGATCTTTGCTATATTCATATGATTTTTCTATGATTTTTCCCAGATATCTATATCCAGTGGAATTTTGCTAGATTCCTTCTTAAAATTAATCACTTTTGAATCTGGATAATCATAATAATTTTCAATGATTCTGCCTTTTAATTGTCACTGAATTTGGCAATGGTTTTCAAAAGACAATAAGAGAAGATGGAAATAGAATCCAAACCAACAACAGAGTAGACAAGACATTTTTTTTCCAGAGAAAATTAAAGAGAAGGGAAAAATTCTAGACCATCTACAAAGATTAGTTGGAAGCAGGGGTAAGCCTCACTCTTCAAAGGAGAGGAGTGAGCCTCCACTCTTCTTGGAGGCCTCATACCACCTCCATGGGAAATCAGAAGATCCCCACTACTTTTGTTTCTGCCTCTCTATTTCTGTTGAGCTGCTGGTCAACAAAAAGGCACCTCTCAATGTAAACACCAACCAGTGTGAGAGAGACAGAGGTAATTTCTAAGGACTGAGTCAGACTATGGTCAGTAATACAAAATAGATTTAAAGGGCTTGCCAGATGATTTGTTGAGTTAAGAAGTGTGTACGCAGTAGTTGATTATTAATGTTCTCCTATGAAACCAGATAATTGAGGGTGCATACTTTTATTATATCTTTCTTAGTCTTTATTGAGTCTTGGTATTTTAGGTTTCTTAAAAAACATTCACCACGTAATTGGAAGGATGTTGTCAAGGGATGACCATTACCTGAATCTGACATTTCTTCGCTTTGTAACGAGTCCTCTACCATGAACTTTTCTTTATTCTCATTTTATAAAAAAGATCCAGGGGGCAATTAAACATACCAATATCTGGAATTTATTTTAAAAGCAACTATCAGAGCATGCTTGGGGTAAGCAGGGAACTAGCCCAGTTTCTAAGTTTACAGTACTGAGTCAAGGACCTTGATGCTTGCAGTAATAACCCTAAAGTAAGCTCATTTTATAGACTTTTAATTCTTGGACAACCATGCATGATGCATATGTTAACTTTGTATTGACAAGATTATTTGGTTACCAGAAAACCCCATTTCCCAAGCTCTGGAAAATGGTACCCAAGTCTGTTCTCTGTCAGTCTGACAAGACAGCAAGTCCCTGAGGGAACAGACACAATTTCTTTTTATAAAATCCAATTTATTAAGATATCACTGATATCATAAAAAAGCTGTAGATATTTAATGGATACAATTTGATGTGTTTGGAGATAAGTGTACATCCATGAAACCATCATCACAATCAATGCCAAACATGGATACATTAGCTGCAAAAGTTTTTGCAGCCCCCTCCCCACTTTTTGTTCTTGTTTTGTTTTTCCTTTTGTAGTAAGAGCACTTAATGTAACATCTACCCTTGTAGGAAATTTTTAAGTATACAATATTGTTAATCATTATGCAGAGTAATTTCTGCACAAGCTTTTTAAAGAGACTATAGCTCACTCAGCACAGCATAAAAATCAACACAAGATTCTACAGCTTACACTAGAAAGTGGAAAGGTAAGAAATTCATGATCTCCAGAGGAGAAATAGAAATGTGAACAGTGACATTAAAAGCCAAATAAATAGGTTACCCGAGATGACCTGGATTTCTGCCTGTAGATGGTGAGTTCCCACCCCCAGGCCTCCCTAAAGGTCTTTCTCTTCCCCAATAGACACCCCATCTGCTTTTCCCTGTTATTGACAGGAAGGTGGTGGGTAAGAGGGGATAATGCCTAACTTAAAGGATTGAATCTAACATATGCCCCTCCAAAGAGCTAGCCCTTAGCATAAATACTTCTTTCCACTTTTTAAATTGTAAAAATAATAAATACATCATAGAGAAATCTGAAAAGAGAGAAAAGAAAAACAGAAGCATAATCTGTACACTCTAACAGACTCAGTATGAACTGATGTCTCTCCTGTGTATAATTTGTAAATAGTTGAGATTATAGATAAGCATTTCCCAGTAATAGTCATTCAGTGAGCATATCATATTTCACCCATGGTTAGATCATAATTTACCCAAATGTTCCCCTATTGCTAGCAATTCAGATTGTTTCTCATGTCTGTGATTCAGAGCAATACTGAAATGAATATCCTTATGCATAAATCTTTCTCTGTATTTGGCATTTTCCCAGGAGTAGAATTACTAAGTCAAGGGGGTTGTACACTTTAAAATTCCTGGCGTCCATTGTCAAACTTTAGCAAACTTTTGAAGAAAGAGCAAGTGTGCTTCCCCAGTTCTTTCTCTGATGTCCTTTTCTCCAACCCTACTTTTCCTCCCTTCACTACCCAGAAAGCCGACAACTTCATTTGACCCAGACTTATCTATCAAGGAAGACGGCAGTCTGGTATATACATATTTTCTCGCTATGATGTTAATGACTTAATACGCGGCCATTCTGTGGGTGATAAACAGCTTTTAAAAGAGAGGATGGGTGTCAAGGCGAAGGCAATGCAGTCCAAAAGAATATCTAACAAAAGAATGTCCGGTGCCAGGTGTTGTGGGAACTGGTGGTAGGAAGACAGTTGGAAGACAGAAGAGGTTTTTCCCAGAGCTTCTCTAACTACAGCACAGCCATCCGTGTTTACCCTTGCCAGTAGACTTCCCAATATCTGAGCAGGCATTTCCATTTGCCTAGAAAAATGATCTTAAAGGAACACCAACATGATCCCTCATTGTCATTTTAAATAGTAATAATTTTAAATGGACAGAACTGGCCCTGAGTGTGAGATTTATCATCAATTATTTCTTCCAAACAAGCAGAGGCTGGCAGGTAGGTACCTGGACTGATGTCTTAAGCAATGAAATAATGCCTTGGCATCTGCCTATCATTTTGTTGTTTTCGGACACCATCGTGGCCAATAAATAGCAAAGTGGAGACAGAGAACACATTGTAATTTTGTACAATGAGGGAATGAGATTCTGGTTAATTAAGCATTCTGACTGGTAGAGAGTTATTATAGATGGATGACAATAAAGTGCACTTACCAACATTGAAACTATAATTCAGTTCTTCTAGGGTTCAGATATATGCAGGCCCTCAAAGTGATGATGATGACTTTAGGATAAAGATTTGGGGAGTGCTGCTTATGGAGGGTGTGAACACTAGCTTTCCTTATTTTAAGAGAGTTCTAATGTATAGGAAAGGGAAGGCATATAATAAAATCATGAAGACTACATTTGAGGACAGAGTCATTCCCTAATTCCATAGATACAATGAGCAGCTATTATGGAGAAGCACTGAGAAGATGGAGCCAGCCCTAGAAGTCCCCCTATTGCCAGGATTCAAGGGGAGCAGATAAACATTTTCAGTCAATTATCTCAGATCCACTGTCACACTTTTCCATGAGAGAGATGAGAAAAAAAATACACTTTTATATGAAAGACTATGGTATAGCGTAGTGAAATTGAGATGTACTCTGTGACCTGCTTGCCTGAGTTTTTATCCTGGTTTTGACATGTGCCAGCTGTGTGGCAGTGGGCAGGTTAATTATCCTCTCTGTGCTTTAGTTTGCTCATCTATAAATTAAGGATAAATGAATCTCATAGAGTTGTTCTGAAGATTAGAGTTAATATGTGTAGAGCCCTTAGGAAACCGACATGCACTTCTGTCCGTGACTTGTTATTAAAACTGTTATTAAGACTGAAGTTCTAATGGTTTCAAGTGATTTGTCCTCCGTGTCTGTGCTTTGAGTAATGGTATTCAGGTCTCCTGACTCCTAGCGAGTTGCCCAGCATTAAAAACATAACTCAGAAAGTCCAAAGAAACTTCCCTGACATACATCCACATTTGTGTTTCCTCTTGCCCCCTGTTCACATACCAAAATATTTCCCACTCATTTGAAGGAAATAATTACTTTTGTAGGAAAGCCTACTATTCTTCAATTAGGAAAAAAAAAAAAAAAAAGCTTGGAATAGTTTGAATGAAGTACATACATTGTCAAATTAATTCATGCTAATGTGTAAATGACTAGCACTCAAGTCTTTTTTAAGAATGGGGATTTGCCAAAAGGGTTCTGGGGCAGGGTGCCACTTACTGGAGAAAAGATGTAGCGACAAATCATTGAAGATGCTGAAAATCAAACATCCCCACTTGGCAACTCTACCACAAATGAGCTCCTAACACAGGGCCGCAGAGTGCAGCTTGCTGTTTTCAGGACCTCAGAGCCAAATTTCCTTGGGCTACACCTACACCTACCTGGCACTGACACCCAGGAAACTATCCTTTGGGAGCCCCAACAAAGAGAAACTATTGACAGTGTGTATCCTTGACAGAGAAGTGAAGTTGATCAAGTTTACCTTCTGGTCCCAGATTCTTTAGCCTCCTGGTATCTCCCCGAGCTTCCCTCCGCTCTGGCATTTATTCTTCCTGCTCTGCCATCTGGCTCCCAGTTTCTGCTGCTTCCTTCCCTTGTTTAATACCTGCTATCAGGGATAGATTTGGTGTCAGTCCTTTCCCCCGTTGGACAGTGTAAATTAGCATATCTTAATGTGCTCTCTGGTTAAGGAATGAAAGGTTTTGTTGGCTACTGAAGATTGTTTAGAAACTTCTCTGGAAATGAGGAAGACTTGGGACAGGGTTGGGTGATGGGGAATGTTTCCCAGAGCCCTGACACCAAATCCTGCAGGCAGCTGGCTGCCTTCTCTGTTTACTTATAAAACTACTCCAGTAATCAAGGGGCTCAGAAATCTGATTGGCTGGGTTTTCCTTTCTCACTGGACACTGACTTTTTAATTTAGATTCATCACCATCATACAGCTTCGCCAGGCCAACCTTTTCTCTGTGGGAAGAGCTGAAATAGTGGAATGAGCACTTAATTGGAGTCAGTGGACTCGAGATCAAAAATGCTGCTACAACTTTGTAGCTTGGCAAGATTTGTTTTCTTCGAAAAGAGGCAACAAAAGGAGCTTTTTAAAATTCAAAGATATAACTGGATAAGTACATTTGTTTACAGTCATTCTTGTGAAATACTTAAATAAAATAGGACCAACTTCTTTGCAAATAGTAGACACATACCTCAACTCTGATGACCTGATTTTTGGTGGGTAATGTACATGATCAGGCAGAAATAGGCAAGTTCACACTGGTAGATTAACTGTCAAATACTCAGTCAGACTCTGTTTGTGGCCTCCGCTTCCTGATCAATTTCTTTTCCCACTTCGTCTTGTACCATCTTATTGATTTCCTGACTGACTCCCCTGTCTACTCTGTCTACCTGATTGTCCTGACTGGCCCAACCAGCCATTTCACCAGCCACTCCTTTGTCTGGAATTAGAAAATGTGTTCCCACCATAATATTCTTCAATTTCAGGTAATTTGGCTGGCACATTTGGAGAGTATCCATTTTGAATCATTCCGTTCTGCCTGTGACCTTTCTGACTTGGCTGTGGGAGCATCAATGCAAACACCCATATTTCCTTCTAGGAGGCACATTCTGGTAATTTGGGACACAGCATTACCACTCAGCTTTCTGTTAAGTTCTTTCCAAGCAGTGCTGACATTCTGTATTTCTTCTAGGCTTTCCAGTGTCATGGTCATAAACTTCTAATCAGAGGTGATCAAAGATTGTGGTTCAAAGCTTGATGCACCAGAAATGTGGGTTAATGCTGCAGCTAATGCATACATTGCCCCTTTCTCTACTATCAGTCTCTGAGCTGATGGTCTGAAAAAATCAATAGCAGCCTAAGAAACAGAAGCCAGAGACCTGATGGCATCCATGCTTTTAGATTTAACTAAATCTATTGTAGAAGGAACACCTACAGTTTTAAAAGTAATTCCTGCTCTTTGTTCCACGTATCTGAGTTGACCTCTTACTCTTGCTTGATAAAAATATATGCAAGTTCCTGTCTGGACAGCTGTACCTGTGCATCCAGAGTGATGGATATAGGACTCAGTGCCCTGTGGAGAACTTTGAATCACTAGGTCAACCTCAGGAATGTCCACACCAAGGGCAGCCACATTGGTTGCCACCAAAACTTTAAAACTACCTTCTCTGAAGCCTTTCAGTGTAATTTCTCTTTGTGACTGTGCAATATCCCCATGTACACACTGGGCATTTTGTTTTATGTGCGGATTAATGGCCATTTCAGTTACATTTTTCTTAGTCTCACAGGAAATAATTGCCCTTCCCTCAGGCCTACTGTAGACTTGAAGGACATCTTCAATAATTGCTGGCCTCTGAGACCAATGACGTTGGATGGCCACATGTTATACAGTAGTTACAGCCTCTTGAGTCATTTTTCCAACAAGGTCAACCTATTCACATCAGGATTTCATGTATTTTTTTGTAACTTTATATACCCACTGTGGGCAAGCTGCAGAAAACAAGTAGAGTCTGAGTATTGTCTTCAGAATCACTTTTGTAGGATTTGTGGATAATATCTTCAATGCGTTCAGCAAAACCTACGTCTAACATTTGATCCACTTCAAGCACAACATGGCACAGTTTAGAAAGATCCAATCAGCCACTCTGCAGATAGTCTTTGACATGACTATGGGTCCCAGCCAAGATGTCAATACCATTTTGAATATGATTAATTTGGCTTTGATATGATGTTCCACTATAAAAACATGCCACACTGAATTTTCTACTTGTATCTTTGAAGTCTTTGGCTACTTGGTTTGCCAGTTCCCTTGTTGGAGCCAAATCAAGTACTTTGGTGAGCAGCTTTTTAAAATTGCTTCTTGATTTCTTTGGAGTTTTTCAATCAAGAAAAACTCTTTCCTGTTCCTGTCTGTGCTTGAGCAATTAAATCTTTTAACTTGAACAGGAAAGAGATAAAGGTCTTTGACCTTCCAGAAGTGTTAGTCACTTTAGAAATAGGGAAATTGGAGAAGGCCCCTTCCTTTTGTTTATATGTTAGGGTCTCCTCTAGTTTATTATCACTTGATTTATGAGTAGAACTTTCTAAGGATGACACTCACTTTGATTTTTTTCATATTCATCGATATCTCCATTTGGCAGGTCTTTTCTCTTTGACTTACGAGATTTAGAGAGTTCATCTGAAAGTTGATCAAATCCTTCTTCAGTGTCTCCATTTAGCTTCTCTTTCATTTTAGCCCTTTTTGGGGGCATCCAGGCCACCTGAAACACTATATTTTCTCATTTCTGGTTTCTCATCTGAGTCATAATGGTGCCTGGACTTCCTTCTATCAGTCCAGCATTGTGAAATGTGTTTTTGGCTTATCTTGATCAAATCTTCATAACAGCCCTATAAGGGAAGTGCAGGTTCATAATCCTTTATCCAAAATTCTGATATCCATAAAGCTACAGTTTCTAGAGTGCTTTTGCATACCATTTTCTCATCCATAAAATAAGAATGGCTCTCTCACATCTTCATTGGCTGCTCTCCCTTTTTCTTGTGGATGGTCCTTAAGTCTCCATTCTCTATGTACACTTTCATATCGCTTTCATGGTTTAACACACACTTCCAGACTCCCTTCCTCACTGGCATTCCAGTTCTAAGAATCCTTGAAGTGATTGGCTTCTAGAGTAAAACCCTGGCCAATGGCCATAAAGGACGTGCGTGCTGCTTAGCATAAATGATCCAGTTTCTCTCCCCCTCCCTTACTCTGGACACTTATCAGAGACTCTTCAGAGCTTGCCAGCATTTACTACTGGGGCCGGGAAGCCCTTGAGGGCGATGGAGAGGGGCAGGCCCATGCAGAGGTGGGTGGGGAGTGCCAAGCATGGCCTCACCATTTGCTGCCCAGCAAGATGTTTAAACTCTCTCTGAATCTCTGTTTCCTATCTATAAAAGAGATGTAATTATTTACCTTCCAGGGTTATCGTAAGGATTAAATGAAATAGTCTATGGAGAATCATTTAAGCATTGCTCACGTTTGCAGGCCTTTGAGCTTAAAATCTTTTCCTAACTAACAGGCATCACAATTCCTTCTTAGCCCCTAAATAATCCCTTGGAATAAATCCTGCATCCCTAGCTCAGAAATATAAAGTTCGATTTTTATCCACTATAACCCTTTTTAAAACTAGGGGCACAAAAAACTCATACAGAGAGATAATAAAATGTGTCTTCTCTCATCACTGCTGCCAGATAGAATTTGTAATCACAATCCTCTAGTTTGAGGCAAAATATATTATGGTTGCTAATATGGCAGGCAAGAACCATAGGGAAGTGATGTGGAAGTAGTTTTTTTGTTTTTTGCCTGAAGGGATATGCTGAGAAATGAAGCTGTTGGCAGGAAACTCACCCATGGCAACACTTGGTGGGACGAGGAGATAGGCTTGTTCTCTCACTCCCCCATGGCCTTTCTCCTCCAAAGCCTCTTGAAGGCAGGACTCCCCTAAGCTTAGGGAGCATCAGGGAGGGTGTTAAAGGGTGGGGCTGCCACTGGCTTGCCTACTGACATGTGACTTTTGTTGTCCTCAGCCCAGCATCAGCGGGGTGGACCTTGATAAGTTCCGGGAAATTCTCTTACGTCACTGCGATGTGAACAAGGATGGAAAAATCCAGAAGTCAGAGCTGGCTTTGTGTCTTGGGCTGAAAATCAACCCATAATTTCCAGATTGCTTTGCCTTTTGCTCTTATATTTCTGTGCTCTTGCTGTTAGAAATGTATCGATGCTTTGCTTTGGGGACACAGCGGGCATGCTTTCTCACAAAAGGTGTGGTATTCTTGGGCAAGGGGAGGGACTCCTGGGCCTTCCTTCCAGTGGCATGGTCCATTCTTGTCTCGCCGAAAGCCCCCCATGCGGGTTCTGTGTTGTTTTCCTCTTGGCCTTGGCCTTGGCCTTTCCTTTCCCTCCAAAGACTCAGCTAACCTGTTAGATCTGCTCTGCATGTCCTTCCCCAGTCACCAGGGAGGCAGGGGCAGCTGAGTCTGTCCATCTTGCGCTCTTCTTGTGGGCTTTGTGCTGACTCTGAACGGTGCGTGGCATTGTTGGCAGTTCTGTAACTTCTGCAAATAGATTTTTATGTGAAAATAAATCTGCAGTCGGAAACAAGATGTACTGGCAATTGCTTTTGTGTTGTGACCTTTGAAATGTTCTCTCTGTTGGTTTGACAGAGAAACCACACTTATCTAACTGGGGCAGGGAAAAGAGGAGAGCAAAGGGCAGTGTCCTCAAGGAACTCACCCCACCAACCCTTCATCAGTTCTCAGATGCCCTCACCAGAGCCAACTCTCTTTTTATTGGATGGAGAAGACCAGAACACTCATGCTGGACTGGGTTTTGTTCTGAAGTGCTTTATTTGCTCACAAGGCCAGGCAAGTAGAAATACAGAAGAAATCTGAAGAAAATATTTCCTACATGTATTAGTCTGTTTCTGTTGCTTATAACAGAATACCTGAAACTGGGTAATTTATAAAGATATGGAATTTCTTTCTTACAGTTTCAGAGGCTTGGAAGCCCATAGTCCAAGGAATGCATTTGGTGAGGTCCTTGTTTTTGGTGGTGACTCTCTACAGCAGTGCAGGTGTCACGTGGCAAGAGTGGGCTAAGCAAGAGTGAGCTCACCTTCTCACTCATTCACCTTATAAAGCCATCAGAACCACACCCATTAAACCATCAATCCATTTACTAGGGCACAGTCCGCGATCCAATCACCTCCTAAAGGCCCCACCTTTCAAATACCATAATTAGATTTTCCACCCTCCTAACACTGTTACAATAGGGGTCAAGTTTCCAATACATGAAATTTGGGGGGACACATTTAACCCATAGCACCAGGTAACCCAAGCATCTGCTTCCCCCTCCATCCCTTCCTCTCCCTACAGTGTCATCTTGCAAATCCAGGATTGCTGAGGCCTTCTGCTCTGCCCCTGCGTGCTCCAAGCTGCACCGTGCACTCCTGCTCACTCCTGGAACTCGGACACAGTCCCCTTGGGAGGGGTTGCTTTCTCCTGGGGCAGGGCAGAGAGGTTGATGTGGGGCAGCCCCATTTTCCTTTACTGTCCTGACACTTCATTCTCCATAACTTCCTTAACCTCATACCAGACTGTGCAGGAATTGCAGACTTAATAAAGTGTTACAGATAATTCAGAAAAATTATAGTGTGGAATAGTGTATTTAGAACTGTTCATAACCCCCAAATTCCACTGTTCATGGGCCCCTCTCATTGGCACACCCTGGTCCTAACCTGATACTCTTCCCCTCAGGTCTCTCTCACGTCTAACATACAGATAATTAATGTTAAGAATCAGTATTTATTAATAACTTTCTATGTGTCAGGTACTTCTAGGTGCTTTCCATACCTTAAGTAATTTAATTCTCACCAAATAGCTATGAGATAGATACTATCATGATACCCATCTCAGAGAGATGAAACTGAGGCAGGTAGAAACTGAACATGTCTGTTATCATACATCTTGGAACTGGGAAGTCAGAAAGTCTGGCTCTGGAGCCCATGCTGCCAACCACCACATTAACTATGGCCAATTTTCATGCACCTTTCAGGAAACCTTGGCCCCTTCCCCTCCCCACAGGTTTGGTCTTACTGTGGGATCCATGGCAGGACATTTCTCTAAACCTGGGGCACTCAGTCTGGGGTTACATCTCATGGGAGCTTAAAGAGAGTCCAGGAAGCAGTGCAGGGCAAGCTGAGCAAGCCAGCTTTTTCTCACTGTCCAAATGCTGAGCTGAGGGTACACACACACCCTTTATAGGACAAACGTTCATTTTCAGGGTTGAGAGAGTTAAAACAACAAGAAGGAAAAAAAATTCTCTATCTCCAGGACATCACATTATTCCTCATCTTAAGCTCCTGTCTCCTGTTTTGTTGTTGTTTTTAGTAACAGAAGCCCTTTATTTTAATGTCGTTGGATTTATATTATATTTATTTATTTTGTGTTTTATGTTTGGTTGAAGAAATTCTGCTCTAGACATCACAAACACATTCTCTTATAGTACCCTTTTTAAACTTTTTACTGTGGTAAAAAAAATACATAAATAACATAAAATTTTAACTACTTTTAAGTGTATAATTCAGTGGCATTAATTACATTCACAATCTTGTGCAACCATTACCACTATCTATGTATAAAACTTATTCATCACTACAAACAGAAACCCTCTACCCATTAAATAATAACTCCCGATTTCCCTCTTTCCCAGCCCCTGGTAGCCTCTAATCTACTTTCTGTCTCTACAGATTTGCCTATTCTAGATATTTTACATAAGTTGAATCATACGATATATGTCCTTTTGTGGCTGGCTTCTTTTACTCAGTGTAAAGATTTCATGATTCGTCCATGTTGTAGCACGTATGAGATCTTCACCCCTTTTATCGCTGAGTTATTCCACATTTTCTTTATCTGTTTATCTGTTGATGGACACTTGGTTTGTTTCTACTCTTTGGTTATTGTAAATAATGTTGAAACAAACATTGGCATAGAAGTATCTGAGTCATGATTTCAATTATTTTGTGTATTTACTTAGTAATGGAACTGCTCACTCATATATTAATTCTATGTTTAACTTTTTGAGGAACTGCCAAACTGTTTACCACATAGCTGTGACATTTGACATTCTCACTAGCAATATATGAAGGCTCCAATTTTAATCTCCTGCTCCTAAATAGAGCTCTTTTTAGAACTGCCAAAAATAAGATCTGGACCCAGGGCTGAGCCATAACCGCCTCATTTCCCGACTAGTTCTTTAGCTACACTCAGAGAATATTTGAGATTACAGCTCCAGCATCAGGTGTACTAAGTTCTTAGCTAAGGGTCCTTATTTTTCTCAGTGTCTGCCTGAAGGTAGCCAAATAAGGGTTTGTAGGGGAGGGAAGTCTTATTCCTTTAGGGATAACTTGTCTGTTGCTTTGCCTCCCAAGGATTTGTCACCCCTTTTCCCTGGGTGGTGGAGCTGCCAAAGATTACTCAAAGGCCATCTCTCCTGAGCAGTGAGATGCCCCAGAAAGGGGTTAATATTCCAGAACCCTCAAGCATGAAGGATTCCTTCCATTTGGGAAATTAACCACGAACTGGGGTGCTCTTCTGCATTTATTCTCTGGACCAGCAAGTTACAGGAAGAGACATTGGTGGGGTTATGCTAAGCACAGTTTAACAAGTTTTAACAATAGAAGCTGGTAACATGCAATGAAGTTGATCCACTAACAAAAGCTTGATCTAGCAAACATTCCTTCTCCCTCCAGCAGCTTTTTAGTAACTTTACATATCAATCAGTAACCTGTCTGTCTTTGAACCAGCAGCCTTGCTGTGTTACGATTCTTATCTTACAACAGAGACTATATAGCCTGGGGAAAATTTCCTGTCCTTTGCAAGGTCAATATTTGAAACTGCAAGGCTTTGGAAGACCAGGCCCTGTGAAGTACATTTGCTTTATGAATCTTCTACACTTGTCCAGTCCTGAGCACTGGCGAAATTTTAGTCATGGGACATGGCTGAGACTGTCAGAAGCTCCCGGGCTTCCTGCCCAGTTATAACCTTAAGCCCGGCAAAGACCTTCCCAAGCATACAAATAAAGAGTTGGTGAAGACCTTTGAGTAGAAAGAAGATGGGTTTGTTCCACTTAGAGAATGAGTTCACTCAGAAACATTCTCGGCAAGTTTGACCCTCGTATCCATAATGTAAGTGCTGGTGGTTCTAATTCTTCTTTAGTTGTTTTATATGTGTGGCTTTGTTACTTCCAATGAGGTAAAAAGCTTCCAGTAAGATCCAAAAACCTTGTTTCAAACTTCATCATGTAGCAACACCCACTGGCTCTGCCTTGCCACCCAACAAGCTACATCTCCCAGCACAATGCCCAGCACGGATGAGAAACATAACATCACCATGTGATGGAAACAGCCTTGACTGTCAGTCTGGTGACCTGGTATATAGTTTTAATACTGACTTTTCCTAGCTGCATAGCCTGATCTCTCTAAAAAACCATTTTCACATCTGCAAAATGAGAATACGGGCTTCCAGTGAAAATGATGTTACAGGTTCAGGCTTTGAGAACACCTCTCTCCCTGGCCAACTCTCCAAATGCACAACAGTTTGCAGAATCAGTGATAAAAAATAATTTTAAAAAAGTCTCTACAAGACCAGGTCTCTTCCTGCAGGATAAGGCAGGGTCTGAGGTCCTTCTGGGCTCCAGATACTGAGGCAGGAGGGGCCAGCAGCAGCATTAGAAGGACCCCTGAGCAGGGAGACAGGAGTCGGTCTCACTGTGAAACCAGGGGCTGGGAATGGACTTTCTAGCCATGGAAGGAGGTTGAAGAAGTTAAGAGGTGCTGCTGGGCCTAAGGCTTATGAGTGGCTCAGACCTAGGGGTCTTGGAGGAATCTGACCCAGCTTTATAGCCTGGATCTGTGCCAAGTCACCACTACTCCATCATGCAACTTCTTTTTTTTTTTTTTTTTTTGTCCTTTTTTGTGACCGCACTCAGCCAGTGAGCAAACCGGCCATCCCTATATAGGATCCGAACCCACGGCAGGAGTGCCGCTGTGCTCTCAGCGCTGCACTCTCCTGAGCGAGCCACGGGGTCGGGCCCCATCATGCAACTTCTGATGGGCCCAGAATTTCCACAGGAAAGGAGTCACATGCCCCCAGTGCAAGATGTGGCTTCTGAGCAATAGCTCTGAAAGGCCAGGCTGATGCAAGCACCCAGCCACTGGACAAGAACTTAGAAGAGAGAGAGAGAAAGAGAGAGAGGAAGAAAGAGAGAGACTCTTACTCACATAAACCCGCAAACTTTAATTCTGTTTTTTTTTTTTTTTTTTTTTTTTTTATGTCTTTTTTGTGACCGGTACTCAGCCAGTGAGTGCACCGGCCATTCCTATATAGGATCCGAACCCGCGGTGGGAGCGTTCGCTGCGCTCCCAGCACCGCACTGTCCCAAGTGCGCCACGGGCTTGGCCCAAACTTTAATTCTAAATCTCAACAAAACTAATGCTGAGACTGTTAAAAAATCAATACCATGGGAATGAAATAATAAAATAAAAATAATAGAGCCATATAAAAATAGATTTAATATAAGTATGCTTGCATTTTCTTAAATATGTGTAGCTTGTTTTTGTAAGGAAACCTTTAATTCATTTGCCTCCAGGAAGAGACAGTGGGTGACAGGGTGGGAAGGAGACTTCAGTAATACCCTTTGTGTCTTTTGAATTTTGAACCATATAAATGTATTCTCTATTTAAGCAAATATGTGTTTAAAATTTAATAGTTAAAATATTAAAATATGCTTGTTAAGGATCTTTACAATGATCAAGGAACAATAATATTCTTTTAAAAAGAATAATTATTTTTAAAAATAGGCAGAAATGAAACAGAAACAAGTGGATATAAATAAGAACCCATTAGAAATCCAGAAAATAAAATGTGTAATTATTGAAATAATGCCGACGCAAGAAATAACTTTTGACTGGTCACAGTCTGAAATAATTATTGAATAGAAATAAGGCAGATAATTCATACAGAAAGACGCACTGAGATAAAAAATATGAAAAAGAAGTTAAGAAGAAGATTATCTGTATTAAGAGTATGCAACATATCTTCGCAGCAATTACAAAGATAATGGAAAGAATAGTGGATGAACAAAACTTGAAGCGGGAATGGTTGAGTTTGTAGAAGTGAAGAAAGACGTGAAGCCTCAGAATGTGAAAATACACTGAATCCTAAACCTGGTAAATAAAAATAAACCCACACCAGACACCTTAAAGGTGTAGAAAATAAAAAGAAATATCTCAAAACTTGTCTGAGAAAAATAAGAATTGTTTACTAAATAATGATAATTATATTGTTAGTAGATTTTTATGCAAAGACAGGTGCCAAATGAACAATGGAGCCTTTCCAAGTAATGAAGAGATTTGGTCAAAAATTAATTTCAAAGGCCGTCAACTGTAGATAAAAATCTAGAAACAACAAAAATGCCCAGTAGTAAAGACATGATTAAGTTATGCTGCATCTGTAATATGGAATATTTTTGAATTACACATTAACGAAAGTTTTATTTTCAAAGAAAAAATGAGATGCTTTATTTGATGATCTCTAAGTCTCTTCTAGTCCTAATGTTATAATTCTATCTTGTTTATTGATCCATTGGAAAAATAAGATTGCATCATTATTATTTTTTCAAAACTTCTGACATCTACTTTTCCAAGCTTTGCAGCACTTCATTTTTACTAAAACTCTGGACTCTTCGAAGAAATGTCTCAGTATTTCATACATTACATAAGCATCTCAGAAACTGACTTTGTAGTAAAAAGTTTTTTCAATATTTATTCGTCATATTTTCCTGAAACTTGAGGTGAGGAGGAAGATAGCTATTTTTTTTCTTCCGAAGGACAAAAACTACTATTGTGCAACCTGAAAAAATGTGCAAAGACATGATTATTAAGAGTACAAACAGGAAATCGCTAAAAGTGGACTGGAATGAATTAGGAATACACCCAAAGCAGAGGTCAGATTAGTCAACCTTTTGGAAGTAGCATTTCTTTCCTTTTTTAAAAACGTATTTAATTTATTTTATTTTTAATTTTTTTTAGCTTTTCATCTTTTACTTATTGAATCATAATTGATTATACATATTTTTGGGATTCAATGTTGACATATGTTGATCAAATCAATATTACTAGTATATGTATTGTTACAAATTGTACTTATTCTTTAAGAATAAGAGATTGGCCCCTTGTCCAGTCTCTCCCCATCCCCTCTCCCGCCCCACTCCCATCACTGTAACCCTAGATTTCTTCTCTCCTTCTGAAAGAGTAATGGTTACTCATTTGATCTGTTGCTTAGATGATCCGTACTATATATACATAAATATATATATACACACACACACACACACACACATATATATATATATATATATTTTTTTTTTCCCGTCTGTGTTTGACTTATTTCACTTAGCATAATGTCCTTCAGGGATTTTTTTTTTTTAAAGAGCTCAAATACACAGAGATAGAGAATGAAACAGTGGTTACCACAGGTGGGGTGGGGGAGAGGAAATGGGAAGTTGTAGGTCAAAGGATACAAAATAGCAGACATGTAGGTGAACAAGTCTAAAGAACTAATGTACAACATGAGGACTAAAGTTAATAAAATCATATTGTGTTAGAGATTTTTGTTAAACAAGTATATTTTTGCTGATCTTGTCACACACACAGAAAGAGTAACTATGTGAGATGATAGACATGTTAATCTGTTTTGCTATAGTAACCATTTTGCTGTCTGTATGTGTCCCATAACATCATGTTGTAAACTTCAAATATACCCAATCAAATTTACTTTTTATAAAAAGAGGTAATGTTTCAGTAATTTAGAGATATCCTTTAGGCAAAAAAAAAAAATGGTTTGTCTTGACTCTATTCCACCATGTTAAGTTACAAGGGAAGACTGAGCTGTCGGCGGGGACTGACAGCGCGGATGGGAGAAGGTTGAAGGTGGGAGGCTGTCCCTCAAGAAATGTAAAGCATTTTATGGCTGTGATTTACTCCCCCCCCAATCCTCCATCTTTATATTATCATATAAATCAATCCATTATCTTTCTTTTAAAACAGAATTATTGCTTCCCTAATTGGCTCTCCTGGCATCTAATTAGTTTTACACATTTTCTCAACTTATTTTCTGTATGTGAAAATGAAGGTGATGTTGCAACAGAGTTGAGCTAATCATTCTCACATGGAGATCATTTCCAGGGAGTTATAGCTTGTACCTCACAGAATTCCTTTAATAACCATTTTCATTAATTTGTGAGAGCACAAAATGATAAATTCCATATTTTGCACTCCTGATTACAGTCAAGGGAACATCTTTCTTCTCACACCCACCATAAACAGAGGTGCAATAACCAGGGGCTTGCCTGCCATCTAGTGCTTACCTGTTAACCAGAAAAACCTCATGGTAGTGAAAACATGATCCTTCACTCCTGATTTTACTTCTTTACTTGGAATCAACAGGATCAAAGCCACAACATATTTTTCCAGATTAGAAGATCTCTTCCTTGACACTAAGCCACTTTGCTACGATGGCATCCACATGACCAGCATCACGACTTGACAGCCTTTGTTCTTTTGTACCTCCTGTGGTCTGTGAGGCACGTAGGCTTCATGCCATGTGTGACCTTTCCTTATTTAGTAAATATTTACGTACTTAATCAATACCACATACCAGCATTCTTCTGAGAGATTAGTGGCCATTAGTATCAAAGACACAAAGTCCTGTCCCCGCGGTCTCATATCCTGGTGTATGTACAGCTCCTCTCCCACTCCTACCTGCTAAGGAGAATTTTATTTTGTCCACTCGATTCCCAAGCCTCTTTTGTGGAGAATGAGGGTATTGGGTAGAGAATGAACTGCAGAAGCCAAGAAGGCCAACTGGTTTACATGGGGAAAAGAACAAGGCACCGGGAGAGCGACCAGATCCAAAAGAGGAGGAGGGAGGGGAAAAATGAAGCCACAGTGCGGTCTGGAATTGGGGAAGATTTGGGGAGAGTTTGCAAAGAGGAAGGAGGGAATGGAGACAGCTGTGTGTGGTAGGGAGCTGTCTGAAACACAGGCCAGAGGAAAAGATTTTAGGGAACATGGATGCATCTTAGAGTTCCCAACATCAAGCAGCATAAATGACTGCCTCCCCTGGTTTCTCTATGTGTTTCTTTGTTTCAGCTTTTTAGAAAAGGAAGAAGAGTTTCGGGGACGAGAAAGAACTCTGAAAGAAAGTACAACATTTCTTAGTTATCTGACAGAAATAGAGATTGAATATGGAAATGTGGTCAACTCCCAACTGGCCGGCCACATAGGAAAGTCTCACTCTAAAGCATCCTGGCTAAATTATAAATCACAAATGAACTTTTTCCTACCACTGATCAGTATTCTGGATAAGCTCCAAGCTAGTTCCTGTTGCCCTCGGTTACCCTCATTGGGGAGATGACAGCTGTATCAATTAGCATTTGCTGCATAATAATCACAAAACCTCAGTAGCATAACAATAAGCATTTATTGCTCACTTGTCCACGATCAGCTGGAGCTAGCTAGGTCACTCTGCTGATCTTGACTAGGCTGCTCAGATAGCTGGGGACTGATTGGCTGATGCTGACAATCTCCTGAGTGCTTCTTAAGTTCCAATACTCTAAAGGAAAAGAGTTGGGAAAATATTTTCATTTAATCATATTGTCCTCAAGAACATGAAGAAGTCAGGGTGTGTCTAGAAAAACCCTTTATGGTTTTGACTGCTGCTAAGATAGAATTAGAAACAATTTCATACTTCCCTTTGCTTGCCAAAAAAAAAAAAAGACATTTTTAAGGAAAAAAAAAGTACTTAAGAATGTAAAAACAGATTGTTGTTTTGATCTCTTTCTCTTTCTCTCATGCTTGCACTTATGGTTATGGAACAATAAAATTTCATTATTAATGAAAACAATAGCTTGTAAGTTAGCAGAGCTGCCAGCATCCACATCATGGAAACATCTGCTATGATGGAAGAATAAGCAAATGTTTTCAGTTTGCACTTTAATTACAGGTATTATTGTTTAAAATTACTTGCTGATAACTGTTGCCCCAAAGACAATACAAAGCTGAAAGTTGCTTTTAGGAACTAAAATGTTTCATGGGGCCTGTCTGTACAGCTGCCTGCAGCAACAAGGCAAATGCAGGCCATTTGGTCCAAACAAATGCATCCAGTGTTAAAAAAAAGCTGTAGGATAGTTCAGGTCAGAAACAACATGTAACAGGAAAAGAAACCTATAAAAATGAGAAGAATTGATCTGAACTTGGAATCAGGAGAACTGGTTAAATTCTTGAGCCCACCAGTCACTAGCTATGTGCTATGCGTACTCACACACATCTATGTACACTCACGTACAGCCTGTAAGAAACTTAGTTTCCTCATCTATTACGTGGAAATAATAACAACAACAATGATCATAACAATAATACCTTGCATGGTTGGTGAAGAGACTGTGTGATTGAATGAGCTAACGTTTGTGCAAACATTTTATAAATCATAATGTTCTGCACAAACATTAGGCAGGTGAGATAGTAACAGTGGGAGGAGAATGGGTGATTTTGACTCATCACCATCTCAAGCAATAAAGCTTAAAACAGTCTGTCATTCTGTGTTCCATCCTTGCTCCTGAAACCCCTTAAACGTGCTTCCGTGCAGTTTTCCGATAGTACCTTAAACATTCCTGTTGATCATGAGTTCTGACTTTGTACCCTTGTGGTAACCCCAGGACTCATTCTGCTTGCATTTAATTAATTTCTCTTTTAAGCCTGGTCTCTGTTCCTAAATTTGAAAGAGTAGTAAATCTTCCCAGCTTCCCCACTAGGCCTCCATTTAGTCCAAAGAATCTAGAAATGGCTGGGCCTTACCCTTGGCTTGAGGCAGCAGAAGACAGCTGGCCATCTTGCTGAAGTAGGAACTGATTTCTGAACAAAGGAGAAAGCTGTGATGAAGTTCCTATTATATTTCTGCTTACATATTCAAAAATTTGGGCTAAAGGAGGGTAAATTGTCCAATGTCTTCCAGCTAGTAAGGGACAGAGCAGGATGCAAACTCATTTGTAAAACAGAGATAATGTTTACCTCTTAGAGTGCGTTACTCAGAATTTTTTAGTTGCAAACACGAGGTGTCCTCTCCTTTTGGCCTTGACTCAGGGCTCAAGTGAGCTTTGACACAAAGCTCCAATCCTTCTTTCCTTTTACGCAAGTGATGATTATGGCAATCTTTTGTTGATCACTCAGTAAGTGCCAGCCAGGGCCAGGATTAGGGTAGGAAAATTTGCCTCAGAAGCAAAATTTAAGGGGCCATAAAAAATTCAGAAATCAAGAAAAATACTACTGTAATGCAATATTTAAAAAAAAAAAATCATTGTACACAAAAACTCAATGAAAAGAATGCCAACATTTTAAATGAAGACAGGATCAGTATTACTGACTTTTGCCTCAGGTTCTAACAGCTTGACCTCTGGTGCCAGGTGACTATTTTGAAATTTTAATTTGGGGACACATCTTTGCGTTTGCCAGTTCCCTTCTTGTTGATCAAGAGATGACCAGTTTTATACCCCCCATTGCCCCGAGGGAGATTCGTTCAGGGCTCTGGTTTGCAAGTCTTTCAGGTTTTTCCTTTTCCAAAAGCCTAAGAATTTAGATAGTCTGTGGAGAAGATATAGAAGAGAGAAGAGTACTTGGGGGGAAAGGAGAGAATCTTGGAGAAGTAGGAAGCCAAGCTGGGCCTCCACTCCCAACTAGAAAAAAACAATTTCCTTTGGCTGATGTAAGAAAGTTCTGTGGGTCCCAGAGCACTAGAATTGGACTTAGCTTCATTGCAGAACCCCAGAGAAATAGCAAGATCCTGGAGGGGAGATGGCGCATATCACTTCAAGGTACCCTGTGTCCCATGCATAGCAATGAATATGTTGAGAACCAGCAGACCCAAAAAGCCATCCTTCATCTATCGAAATATGGTGCCCATTTTCTCCTAAACATTGAAATAAAAATTTACTCTCCTAGTTATGTGAGTATAGATGGTAGAAAAATTGAGAGAATGTTGTACACAGGTGGGAGGGGGAAGGAAGGATAGTTGTGTGGGAACCCTTGCTTGGTACACATTGTGTCCTTTTTATAAGTCTGTGCCGTTCTGAGTCAGCGTTGATTACTACATGCACAATTACAGTAATCTGCAGGCAAGCGTTAATATTGCTAATGATATCACTTTGCAGGGTGATTACCTGAGAGCCATTCTCAGCTGTTGCATCAGGATTACAGCATTTGTGAAACTCCAAAGTAAGCCGGTGGTGGAAAAGTCAGCCCTTGTTCAGTCAGAAGGAGCTGTCAAAGAGGGCAGCCTGCAATTAGATCAAGCATGCTGTCACCAGGGGGCTGGCAGGCCTGATTCACATGCATGAGGGTTGGGAACGACCTTTAACAGATGTAGATTCTCAGTATAAAAACCCCTGAGTCCGGGGCAGATAAATGAACAAAGCTTTGTAGCTGGCTGCTTCATCTTTCCATCTCTGCTTGGATTATCATTTTCTGGTTACCATTGAAATCTCTTAAGGAAACAAACCAAACAGCCCCATCTGTGATTTTGTGCTTGAGTATCCCATGGGTCAATTCAACCAAAATCATTCACTTTTGCCAGTCCCTTGAACATTTTCTGGATATTTTCCTTTCTGCTTTTTGGACAAGGAAACTTCATCTTCAAATGTTTTGCCGTGTGTGTGTGTGTGTGTGTGTGTATTTTTTTTTCTTTTTTACCTTAACTGTAACCGAGTACATGAGTACATAGAGTGTTCTTCCAACCACAGGGTATCACGCCTAACATATGCAGACTCAGGTAACCTACTCAGGAGAGAGATAGCCATTTACAGGACTGGGCTATTTGATATATTTTATTAAGCTCTCTCTCTCCAGCCCCCATCCTGTCCCTGCCAGCAAGCAAAAGAAAGAACCTGCTTTCATGGAAGACTGAGCTTTGAGTACCGGCACACTCAAGTTCACAAAAGCTCAAATGGCTCTCTGTTGACTACAACTTTTATCTCCGGCAGATTTACAACCCACTACAAGACCACATCCATCGTACTCAGGGTACGCAATAGTTTTAGCCAGGTGCTTCCTTATCTGAGTTCCCCATTCCAGCCAGACTGGCCCAGAGTCTTCCTAGCTCTTATCTGTGTGACCTTCTCTCCCCACTCTCCTTTCCACACATCAAAACACTCCTCCCCTCAGAGCAGCTCAAAGCCCACCTCATCCAGGAGACAGCCCTTCACCATGTAGATAGAAATGACTATTTCCCCCTCAGGAAGTGAGACAGCTGGTCTACCAAGAAAAAAGAGCATTAGACTTAGAGTCAGAAGGGCTGGACCCAAATCCTGGCTTTGCTAGGAACTCACTGGGGACTGTATTTGTTTCCTAGAACTGCTATACAAAGTGCCACAAAAAATTTATTGTTTTACAGTTCTGGAGGCTGGAAGTCTGAGATGAAGGTGTCAGAAGTGTTGCTTCCTTCTTAGAGCTGTGAGGGAGGATCTCTTCCATGTCTCTCTTCCATGTCTCTCTTCCATGTCTCTCTTCTGGCTTCTGGTGGCTTGCTGGCAACCTTTGGCATCCCTTGGCTTGCAGAAGCATTGCCCTGATCTCTGCTTTCATCTTCACATGGCATTGCCCCTGTGTCATGTCTGTCTCTGTGTCCAAATTCCCCCTTTCTAAGGGCATCAGTCATATTGGATTAGAGGCCCATCCTACTCCAGTATGACCTCATTTTAACCAATCACATCTGCAGTGGCCTATTTCCAAATAAGTTCACATTCTGAGGTACTGAGCTTTAAAGCTTCAACATATGAGTTTGCGGGGGGGGGGGATACAATTCACCTCCTAACAGGGCCCTTGGGAAAATCACTCTCAGTTTCCAGACCTGTAAAATAGAAATGGGAGAGTCATAACTGCTCAGAGTCCTTGGAAGAATTAGTATGTATGTGGCCACCCAACAACATGGCTCAGGAGGTACCTATGTTGGATTCCATCTGTTATCATTTCTATATTCTATCGTCTTTTTTCTTGATGGGGAGCCTGCTGGTACAGGGATCTGAACCATTGACCTTGATGTTATCAACCCTGTGCTCTAACCAGCTGAGCTAACTGGCCAGAGCTATTTTCTACTGTCTTATTATGCTTCTTATACCTGCACATGAGCGGAAGCAGACAAGACACAAACATAACTAATAGCTCTTCCTTGGGGATAGTGGGGACACTAAAAAAGCTTCCATCAGCCAGATACCTAGCTAGGAAAAGAGACAAGCTGTAAGCAAAGAGCTTACAGTCTAGTGGAGGGATTCCAGTGCCAGACGACCCAGCAGGCAGACAAAGCACCTGCTTGGCAGGTAAGTAGAACAGACCTCGCCCAAAATGAGTAGAAATCAGCTTTAGTAATCTCTTCCTCAGAATTTTGTAATCTGTACCCCCAAAAGAAGAAGAAAATATTTTAATTTCGGCACACATGTATATTTTGTGTCACTAAAACTTTTTTTGTTGTTGTTCTGAATTATATAAGGTTTGGAGGATGAAGGGTCTACCATGACATTTTCAGTGCTTAGTGCCTCTAAACACCTTCCAAGAGCCTCAGGAGAGTTTGGCACAAAAATATGTGATTACATTAAAAGAACAAAGGATCCTGGAGAAGAAGACAGGGGAGAAATGGTTTCTGATGAGATAAATATGGTGGCACAGGGAGCTCTGATGAATTTATACCTAAAAAGGATCTGATAAAAGGCAGTAGGAAAATAAGTTTTGTGAAGACACAAAAGCATTTAAAAATAAGACAAAAGCCCCAACTAAGAGGAGGCTGGAAGGTCACATTCAAGGTCTTTTTTTGAGTTCGGTCTGAAGGAAAAAAGCGAAATTCAGACAAAAGAAGAGGGAGCTAAGGGGCAATGAGTGGGTGAGGTTAGGTAAGCGATGGCAGAGAGCTGACACTTCTCACTTCCTAGCATATATTTATTTATTTATTGCCAAGAAAAGTGGTTGTCAGATCCAAAGAATCAGACTAACTATCATTAAGAGAAAACCGAGGTGGAAGATGGGAGAGGACCCTAGTTCTCTAAGGCTGCAGTCGCCTCAGAGTTCCACTGAGAATGATGTGCTTTCTCATCCACTCACACCGTTGTTGACGGGATTCGGTTCCTTGTGGACTATTGGGCTGAGGCCTAAGTTTCTTGCCAGCTGTTAGCTTGGTTCCTTCCCACATGGCCATAGAGTATCTCACAACACGGCAACTTGTTTCATCAAAATTAATAAGTGAGAGGAAGAGAGAAAGAGAGAGAAAAGGAGAGATAGCAGTAACAGTGTTTTGTAACCTAATCATGGGAGGGATAGCTCATCACTTTTGCCATATCTTATTCATCAGAAGCAAGTCACTAGGTGCAGCTCACACTCAAGGGGAGGGGACTGCACTGTAACCAGGAGGAGGAATCACTGGAAGCCATAGCAAAAGATGCCAACTACATGTAGCCAACTAAAAGGAAAAGGCATTCCTCGGAGAAATGGCTGTTAACAGGCCTGGAACAGAGAAGGCGGAAGATGAGCCTAGAACGTCTTGTGAAAATAAGTAAGGAAGGAAATGCTCGAACAATGGCAGGGGTACCTCAAAAGGAAACAAGAGCCAGCATGAACAGGATCCCACCAACCAAATTTGGAACAACTTTGAGTACCAAAATAATGAAGCACATAGGTATAATAAATTATAAACCACTGAAAAAATAAGAATTCATGAACTATACTGGTAAAACCTATAATGAATCAGGGATATACTAAGACACACAGATAAGTAAGACATGTTCCCTACCCACTAGGAAGTTTGTAGACTAGTGGTAGTGGTAGAGATGATTTCAAAATCATATTGTGTGTTAGTTATCTGTCACTGTGCAACAAGTTGCCCAAAACTTAGTGTCTTATAACAAAAACAAATAAATAAATATATTTCAATAAATAAAATGCCAATAGTGCTGAGGGTGAGAAAACTTGGATTATATAAGTATTGTGTTAATAATAAATTTACTGAAGTTTGTAACTACTTTTGTTATATCAGAAAACATGCTTATTCTTAGGAAATGCACATTGATGTATATACAGGCAAAAGCCATGGTGTATGCAACTTACACAGAAATGGTTCAGAAGAATGTTATGTTATGTTATATAAAATTATGTTGATTATACTATATTGTATTACAGGAGCTCGCAAACTCTTTCTGTAAAGCATCAAATAGTAAATATTTTTGGTGCTGTGGGTCATATGGCTCTGTCATTGCAGCATAAAACCAGCCATAGACACAATGTAAATGAATGGATTCAGCTGTTTCAACAAGACGTTATTTACAAAAACAGGCAGCAAGCCAGAATCTTGGTAATGAAAGAGTGGACAGGTGTTTTTTTTGTTGTTGTTGTTGTTTTATGCCATTCTTACAAATTTCCTGCATGGGCGAAGTTATTCCCTCTCCTCCCTGCCAAAAAGTCTGGCAGGTTAGTCCAAAATAGTAAAATAAAATAAGTGCAAGGATGGATGTCCAAGTATTTTTGGAAGAAATGAGGCATCCCCCAACCTTTGCAGATATTTGGGAAGGTTTTCTAGAGGAGGTGATTCTTGAGCTGAATCTTAAAGGATAAGTAGGAGTTAGCAAAGTCAGGAGCCCAAAACCATATCAATCACATTAATAGAGATGGTGGATAGTGACAATCAAGCCTCTATCAATGTGCATCTCTCGTGTTGCCATTCACGGCGTACTTAAAATTGGATTGGCAGTTCTCACACACGCCATTAACACTCATACTTTCCTGGCATATAAATTATTACTTTCATTCACAGTGGATATGTGAAGTAGAATTCTAGATTCTACTTCTAGGTAGAAGCAAGGCTAGGCAAGTAGCCTTCAAGATTTCCCCCAGTCTACACACCCTGTATTAATCTCTGGGACTGAGAATGTGATGAATTTTACTCCTGTGCTTAGGTTATGTTATATGTCACAGCTGACTTTAAAGACGGAAGATTATTTGAGTGGGCCTGAGCAGAACATTTTCTTTGGCTCATTCCAGAAGGAAAGCCTACAGATTTGAAATATGAGAAGGATTTGATGCACAGTTGGGGGCTTGAAAGTGAATGGGGTCAATTGGCAGGGAGTGTGTGTGGCCCCAAGGAGCTGAGAGTGTCTTCCAGCTGACAGCCAGCAAAGAAGGGAGGATTCCAGTGCAGGGAACTGAATTCTGCCAACAAGAATGAGCTCAGAAGGGACTTTTTAATTATTATTATTTTTTTACTTCTTTACTTCACACAACCTTTGGGAATAATTTTTTACCACCGTTTTTGGAGATAAACTTTGGATAGGAGATACACTTGTACTCAGTTTCCCAAACACATTGACGTTAATGGAGTGTTGGGCAATTTTCTCTTTTATCCTTTTTCAGAACTGGATAAATTCAGGATCATGGAGACTTGCTTTAAGCGGTCTGTGATGTAAATGAATAAGCGTACACAGGGACATTTTTCTCTCGTGGGGTAATTTGGAGGCATAGGGCCCTTTAGGATTCCACCAGGCTCTCACCCATGAAATCACAGCTCACACTGGGGGGGGAAGGGGGGGTCTACTGCTCATTCTCTTTGGGGGCCAGAGCAGGAGCACTGTGGTGTGCAGGGAGCTGAAGCTGGGTCCCCTTCAGATACTGCCTCCCACAGCCACAAGCTGCTCTATCTCCCAAGTGACTGTGACCAGGTCTCTAACTAGTTTCTTCAAATGCAATGAGTGAAAGCCTCAGCGGTCGCCCTTTCAGTGATCTCATTTAACAGGCTGGCTGGTTGTTCAGTTGGTTGGTTCAATCGTTGTACACACCAGCTGCCAAAAAAAAAAAAAAAAAAAAAACGAAGAAGAGAGCCTGGCTCTTGTTCAAACCAGAGCTGTTAAGGTGAGGAATTAAATGTGCTTCCCTCCCTTTTAGATGAATAATCCTTTGGAATGCTTCCTCCTGGCAACATTCAAGGGGAGTTGTCTCAGCCTGAACCTTGAGGTTCTTAATAAGGGACAATTTCTGTCACTTTGTATAGACCCTAATGGGTGGCAGGAACCTGGCACAAAAGCAGGGAGAGTTTCAGATAGAAGCCAAAGGGCGAAGGGAGTGGGGATGTGAAGTTAAATTCCCTGCCCAGGGCCTTTTTTTCAAAACAGGCCGCCCCTGTACTTCCTCGGAGTCCTCCCTCCCTTTCAGCCTTCTCCACACCCAACTACTTTTATTAAGCTGTGCCTGGGAGAGGGAGGTCAGCAGGTAGAAAGAGAGGTACATGAGCAGAGAAGCGAGGCCCAGGAGAAGAGAGGGAAGCCAGCAGCAGCAGGCAGAGGTGTGCAGCCCCGGAAGCTCCTCTCCAGGAGAAAAGGGCTCCTCTCACCTGAGGTCTCCTGCCCTTGACCCTGCCTCACCTCAGCTTATTTGGCCCTTCTCGGGCATCTGGTTAATTCCTTTGTGGCTTTCCCTTTCAGGAAGTTTTGAGGTGAGCCAGAACAGGTGAACCAGAAAAAGAGAACTCAATCAAAATTCCCATTATAAGTCCTGGAAAGCTATCCATTGCATTTTAGTCACTTGGCCTTTGTCAACTGCAAAAAGCAGACAGCCCCTTGGATTTGCTTGAGCTGTATTTTAACAGAGGAAAGGAGAAACTGCTCTGGAGAAAAGGAGACAAGGCAAGAGAAAGGAAGTTAGCTGGGCTGAAAACCAGATATCCTGCCAGATTGAATGTGACCTGAAGAGTGATAATTTCCAATAAAGATTCAGAACTTTAGTAAATGAAATGAGTTTTGACGTTTCATTGGTATTTCCTAGAATTTACATACACACAGTCAGGGAAACATCAAGGACAGGAGTTGAATGGAATACTTGAATTTAATATGACACTTGACAGGGTACGAGAGAATGCCTGATCTTCAATAATAACTCTCATTAATATAAAAAAAGAGAGTGAGAAATTACCAAACACAGATCTCAATGAATGATTGTATAAAATTCAGAGCCTTGTTGCTTAATAAATATGTAAGCATACCTGGCTATTTGGTCTACAAATATTATTTACCTTGATTTAGAGTTGCATCAACTTTGAAGTTTGGCACTTTGAAAAGAAAACTGACATTGCCCTTTTGAGATACTCATTGAAATATTTACAGATAAAATGAGATGATGTCTGGAATTAGATTTGCTTCAAAATAGCCTGGGTAGGTGTATAGAGGAAAGATGACTGGCCATGAGTTCATATTGTATGTGAATTCAAATACAGGAAGGTTCATAATGCTATTTTCTCCACAAATTTTCCATAATAACAAGTTATTTTATTTAAAAAAAAAAAAAAAAAAGGAAACTGATTTCTTGACACAGAAATCTCACTTCTAGAATCTATCCTAAGGGGAGAAAACTCAACAGTTGTCTGTGTAAAAAGAAATTGCAGGACTATTTATAATTGGTTAAACTCTGCAAAAACCTAAATGTCCAATAGTAAGAAAATGGCTAAATAAAGGATGGTAAAGTCAAAGTAATCAGTATAAAAAAGGCAAAAAATAATGCTTTGAAAAACTATAACAAAAAGGGAAGATGTTTAAAATAAAACAAAGTAGAAAAACTGAGATACAAACCTTTATAAAAAGAATGATCCCAATTTTATTGAAATCATAATTATGTGAGTAAATGAATTAGGAAAAATGGAAAAAAATTCGCCAAAATGTTAAAAGTGTGTGCTGTGGTTTGAATGTGCTCCCTAAAGTTCATGTGTTGGAAACTCGACCTTCAACACGGAGGTGTTGAAAGGCGGGACCTTTAAGAGGTGTTTAGGTCGTGAGAGCGCTCCCTTCATTGTTATTGCAGGAACCGTTTCCTTATAAAAAAATGAGTTTGGCCTCTCTCCCTCCCTCCCTCTCTCCCTCACATTTTTTACGTCTTTACCACCACTTTTTCTGCTTTCAACAAACATTCATGCAATGGTGGTTTAGAATATTTCCCAAACTTTCCTGATCTGAAGAACCACACAAACATTCTACCTCCTTTGGAGGCTCTTGTAGGTCTTGGTGGAGCCTGGAATTCTTATTTTAACAAGTGTTCCAGGCAATTCTTATGACCTGAAAAATTTGAGAAACACTAATCTAATGATGAATAATACAAAGTGCCCCAAGGTGTTCACAATCTGTTGGCAAAACGGAGAGACCAACGGTTACGACTTCCTGGTGTTCAGGTACTTGAGGAGTTCGCTTCCACCCTGTATCCCGGTTAGTTTGTATGATGGAAAGAATGATCGTATGTTACTTCTGAGATTCAGTTATAAAAGACATGCAGCTTCCATTGTGGGCACACTTTTCTTGCTCTCTTGGGTCACTTGCTCTGGGGAAGCCAGCTGCCATGTTGTGAGCAGCCCTAGAGAGGCCTGCACAGCAAGAACTGCAGCCTCCTGCTGACAGCCATGTGAATGAGCTTGGAAATGGGCCTCCAGCCTAGCCACGCCTTGAGCTGATTGTAGCACAGGTTGACAGTGTGACTACAACCTCCTGAGAGACCCTGAGCCAAAACCACCCAGAAAAGATGATTCCTATGAGATAATGTTTGTTGCTAAGGTTACTAAATTCTGGAGTAAGTTGCTATAAATCCCAAACCACTAATTTTGTGGCCATTGTTTATGAGAGCAATAAAAACTTCATATAAAACTACTGTAAATGCTAAAAATGATAACTAATACATCATATGAGTTAGTAATGATGTTTGGGATTAGTAAGTGCTTTGTGAAGTCATGGATCTTCATGAGAAAGGTCACAAGTGTTCCTTGGTGAGACATATTGTGCCCTGATCAGGGTACCTGGCCAAGGGGGCTGCAATTCAGCCCAGGCTCCAACTGTCAAGCCACAGGCTGAGATACAGGTCTGTGTCGGGCCACGGGAATAGGACACTTTTTTCTAATTCTCCCAAGGACACTCAATGAGTTAATGGTAGCTCTGGAGGAGGGATCCAAGTTCAGACTCCAGAGTCAGAGGAAGACTGGAGAAAAGTAAAATGAGAAGAGGTCAGATGTGGTCGGCAAGGTTGATGAGAGGTGCTCCTACCAGGTTCCAGAGTCATTGCAAACATGATTGCCTACTATCTTAGTCTGCTCAGGCTGCTGTAGCAAAATTCCAGACTAGGTGGCTTAAAAAACAGAAATTTATTTCCCAAATTTCTGGAGGCTGGAAGTCCAAGATCAGGGTGCCAGCATGGTCAGATTTCCCACATGGCTTTCACAGACCAATCTGCTACAAGGATTCTCAACCCCAGCTCTGAACTTTTGGGCCTGAGATCCACTAAGCCAGGACCCCAGGCTGCTGTGGTCTTCATGAGAAAGGTCTCCTCTGCCTCAGTAGCACATCCATGCTATAGCCTTCAGCCTCTGAAACTTGTCCTGGGTCCTAGCCATGGCTTCTAAACTCGACTCAGCAGAAAATCTCCCACCAGAATCTCTGGAGAGGGTCCCAGGAATGTGTGTGTAATAGGTGACCCAGGTGTTTCTGCTGCAGGCAACTTGCAGACCACACATAAACACTAGTGTGGACCAAAGACGTGGATGGTGTCTGTCTCAGGCTCCATGACTGTCCAGGGTTCAGGCAGTTGTGACAATTGCCCATACCAAGCTTCTGTTATCCTCACCTCCTTGGCCAGGAATAGTGATATTCACGTGTGCCATTCTCCTGACCCACTTCCCAGAGCATCCTCACAAGCTCCACTGTGTGTCTAGAAGGATTATCTTTAAACATGTTTCATTGTATTAAAAATTTCAGCCTTACTCCATATATTTACACGTACTCACTCATAAATTATCTGCAATAAAAAATACAGTACTACATATCCATTGTAAAACATACACAGAACAAGAGTTAATACATATTAAGATTTAAAAAACACACATAGATGTAATATTTCTTTCCTCTTCTCCAGTGATTGTCTTGTTTATTTCACCTTGGAGCTTGGGGATTAGGGCAGTGCTTTTCAAAGTGTGGTTTGCTGGGCTGCAAACTGCCGCCAGTCTACAACGAGATAAGCATAATCTCTAGTCATCACCTATATGCACATTTTCCACGAGTGTGTTCAGTTTGTATGACTCTCTTATTTTTCCCCAATTATGTTTGTTCTGATTCTATTTAGGGAAATGTAATTTTATGTCTGTTGAATCTAGTAATAAAAAAGTTACAGCTTGCATTTTGTGTATCCGTTTTTTTATTTTATGTTCCTAGCCATTTACTTTTATTATATTTGAGAAAAGTAATAGTCCACAGCAGATTGAATATTAAAAACAAACGAACAAAACACTGGCCCTTCACCACAGACAGCTTGGGAAGCACTGGTTTAGACATAACTAAATCTCAGTTAACCAACTGCATGCCCTGGGGGGTGGGGGTAGGATGTCTGTTTTTCAAACCCTCCTCATCTCACTGGGCATTCTGATCTACTTAGAAGATACCCTCACTAATTAGAACTCTTTCAGCCTTGGTCCCTTCTTCCTGCCACCCTCTCACCCTTCCTGAACCCCAGAACTCTCCCAACTGGGTTACAGCAGAGAGGCACAGAGGTATCTCCGTTGCGTCACCTGCATTTACACACCTGCCACAGACACAGCAGCCCCAGCTTCCCCCCAGAGCAATGTTTGATTATGCGCTGTAGAAACTGCAATGACCTTCCTGATAGAAATAAGAGATTTCCCACTCGTGATAGAAGAGATCGTATTCCTGGCTTGCATGAATCCAGGGGTAGTCCGAGACTTTGATAGCAGCTGCTAGACCCAAAAAACTCCCGGTTTGAAGCTAAGCATGTGCTCCAGAAAGTGCAAGGATGAGAGGAATCCTTTACTCGGTCTCTGATCCTCAGGCTGTTTCTGTGTTAGGACAGAGGAGCCTGCCTCCTCCAGCTCTGGATGCCTCTGTGCTAGGATGAGAAAAGCGTGAAAAGTGGTTTTTTGTTTGCTTGTTTTTCCACTCAGCTGGATAAGGCTGGGCCTGTGCTGCCCCCACACACCTGCATGAGTTAGTTTGAAAGGTGTAGTGGTCTGTCCCTCAGCTCTTCAGCTGCTGCCTGGGACTCAGGACATACCTAAAGGAGTCAATTAGGAGATGTTAGTAAGGAGAAGTGCTGTCCCGGCCCTTGTTTATTTTACTGCAAATTTCATTTGAAGACATGTTTGTGTAAAATGCCTGTACATTTGCCTTTAGAGAAACAAACATTGCTGGACCACCTGCTGTAGGACTAAGAGGTCAGACTCAAGGGTGCCCTTTCCCCTGAGGGTGTGGGGTCAGACCTACTTGGATTTTGCCTCCCAACAGGCAGGCAGGGAGCCCAAGACTTGCTGCTGCTGTCCCTCTCTGATAATTCGCTGCCTGGTTTCCCTGCTGTTGCTCTGAAATAACCACACATACTTTTCAATTATACTGTCCATAGTTTTTTTTTTAGAAAGTGCACAGAAGCACACTCATAAAATTAGCCCTACTGGGGTTCCCATGTTTTACCAAACATTTCCAGTAATTCTCTGATCTGATGAAAGGGTCATAACTACAAATTTTATGCAGACATTTTGGATATACAGTGTGGGCATTTGCTTTCTTTCTGGACAAACGTGGACCCCTGTTGTAAGACAGAAGGGAATGTGTCCAGTGCTGAGCTGAAGAGAAGACACGGGCCATGGAGGAGGCAGTAAGTGGGTACTGGGTATCAGCTCACTGCTCAGCCCCTTGGCCTCCCTTAGAATGCTTTTCCATACTTGTGTCTTAAACGATGGACATAAAGAGATAAATATAGAATCGACACACAGTAGGTGCCCAATAAATATGAATGCACTTGCCTCTAGCTGTCAACTTAAGGCTACAAAATTCTGTGGTAAATTCTGATTGGCCACAGAAGTTCTGGGCAGGCAAGACTCAAAAGCAAAGGAGAGAGGGATTATAATTTACATTTGCAAAGCACCAAACACTCCGCATAAACCTCATAGAGATTCTTCCTTCCATGCTATAGAAGAGTAAACAGAGGCTGGAAATGCCAAGAGAATTTCCCTAGGCCCCTCAGGTAGAAAATAGCAGAGGGAGGACTCAAAGCAAGGACTTCTGACTCTAAGGCCTTTTCTCCCCGGCCCTAGGCATAGGGCAGAAGTGGCTCTTCTCTCTTCCACAGCTACAAGAGCCACAAGAAACTTTCCAGAACTGAGGGAGGGAATGTGTGTAAGCAGGTGAGAGCTATGCTCATGGGCCCATTTTGTAGGAAAGAGCAGAGCCCCTGTGCATCAGCATCTGTCACGACACAGGCTGGTACTGAGGAAGTGACCAGCACGTCTTTCTTAAGCAAAGCTGCATTAAGGGATAGCAAGCCCTGGGAAGGTGACTCTGGAATGCTCCACTAGCATGCAGGGCATCCAGGGTGCTCAGTGTCTGGCTGAGATCACAGAACCGTCTGCCCCATACTGTGCAGATTGTGAGTCAGGTAGTTGAAAGAAGATTCTGGCAGCCTTAGGCACAACAGACATGCTTCATTCCAGACATAACCTCTGCTGGTTCTCCCTGTTCTGCAGACCTCACAATTCAGAGCAGTTGTCTTTTTTTTTTTTTTTTTTGGTGACCGGTAAGGGGATCGCAACCCTTGGCTTGGTGTCATCTGCACCATGCTCAGCCAGTGAGTGCCCCGGCCATCCCTATATAGGATCCAAACCTGCGGCCGGCCGTGGCGCACCCAGCGCTGCACTCACCCGAGTGAGCCACGGGGTCGGCCCAGTTGTCTCTTTTTATATCACAAGTACACAATAGTGGCAACAAGCCAAGGATTACATAAGTGCACATGCGCAGTTACACTATCTTATAACAAGTTCACTATATACTTGATGAAATGTGCTGAATCGTGTCCTGCCTGATATGAGGGGAGAGAGCCTGACTAAACTGTTTCTATTTTCCTTACACTCTGTATCCTTTTGCTCCACAGCATGGGGGCACTGAAGCAACCCACTCTAAAGTGAAAAGAGGGGCTGTTCTGTGCACTCTCCTTGCTCTTTCCCATCCCCAAATGTGCAGACTGTTTATAAGCCATGGTTTCATGTTAGACTGTAATCCCCTAAATGGCAAGAACTTTGTGTTTCACTATATTTCCAGAAACTCAAATAGAATCCAACACAGAATAGAGTCTCAGCAAAGGGGTGTTAAGGATAACATTCTCTAGACCAAGATTTCTCAGCCTTGGCACATTTAGCATTTGGGGGCAGATAATTTTTTGTTGTGGGGGGCTGTCCACAACAAAGATGTTTAGTAGCATCCATGGTCTCTACCCACGAGGTGCCAATACCACCACCCACTAGTGGTGATGACAACCCAAAATGCCTTCAGACATTGCCAAATGTCCTTTGGTGAGCAACATTAGCCCTGCTTGAGAACCACCACCCTAGATGAAGAAAAGAACTAACATACCTGAACATATGCTATGTGCCACATGCTTTATTAATGTGATCTTGACTTGATCTGCACAATAACACTGTGAGGCAGATATTGGCATGTACAGGTGAGGAGACTGAGGCACAGAGATTAGTTACGTGGTTCAAGAACACTCAGCGTGGAAGGGGCAGAGCTGGATTTTGAAGCCGTGCTGTCTGATCCCCATGCTGACTGGATAAACTAACAACTGAAACAAGATCTACACAGGCATTTGTGGGTGTTCTACAGCTCTTCCTTTAATCATCATTCTTATTTTGTATCTTTCCCGATTCACAGAAAGGTGAAAGTCAGAATATATATATTTTAGCACTGATTTCTATTTTTCTCCCTAGAATTATTAAGTGCGGTATTCATAATTTCACTGTACATTTTCTCCAGTGTCATTTCAGAAATACATTAAAAATTGAATATATTTCAGGTGGAATGCCTACTGGGCTCCCTCTGGTGTTGGCTATGATTATATTTGACTTTAAAGGAGCACATGTGTGACCACATTTCAAATTAATGAGGAATTTGTTCTCTGTCAAGAGACAGTTTAAAAAATTCAACTGGCTCTCATTGACTGCACTGTCAAATTGTTTTGTTCAGATTTTGCAAATATTCTATTAAGGGCCTAATGTTTTATAGTGTTAGAAAACAACTAATGTGAATTTGTTGTTTACATTATTTTTTAATGGATCCAGAAAGTCATTTCACAAGTCAGGAGTAACTGGCAAAAAACAAATATATTCCTAAATATAAATACACACACAAACACACACACACACACATATACACACACACTTATATATATGTTTATAAACACATATGTGCACGCATATATATGGAAATGTTCAATCTCACCCTGATGAAAATTAAAACAGTAATGTGGTAGCACTTTACCAACTAAGCAAATCTTTATTTAAATAATACCAGATTCTGTGAGGACAAAATTAAACAAATACACTCTCATGCTTTGCTGATGGTCTTCTGATGCAATCATCTGGAAGAGAAATTTAACAATATGCAGAAAAAGCCATAAAATCTTTCACAACCATCCTACATCTAGGAATGGTTTAAGCAAATACTTCAGAAGGAGGGAAAAAGCTATTTGCACATAGATGTTCATTACAGCACTGACTGTAATAATGAAATACTGGAAGTAGCCCTCAACAATGGGAAATGGTATATTTAACTAATTCATAGTAGATACACTCTAGTATAGTAGTGGTTCAAGTGGGCCTGAAATGCTGGTCCCAATGCTAGCTCTGTGACCTCAATTAAGTTTATTTTCTTCATCTCTAAAATGGGTATAAATAATAGTATCTATCAATAGGATTGTTTTGAAGATTAAGCAAGATCAAGTGCCCAAAGCACTTAGAACAGTGTGTGGCACAAAGCAAATGCTCAATAAATGTCTTAATAAGCTATTATGCAGCTATTGAAAGTAAGAATTATAAAATGATATAACCACTTAAAAATCTAATTACATGATATCTAAAAAAATCAAGATTTCGAAATAGAAAATGTTCTATATGCATAAAGCCTAGTGGAAAACATACAAAAATAAGAATAAATCTGTCAAAATGGGGAATGATGAATACCCCTTCCCCCTCAATTTTCTATACTTTTATTACTTTATTAAAATGCTGAAAAAATAAGTAGGTGGAACTCAGAGAAAAATGTATTTATTAATGCATTCAATCAGCCATTAATTGGTGTCTTCTGTGATTTAGGCATGGTGACAGGCTGAACAATTAACATATTATAAAATGCTTTCTTGCTTAGTAGGAGAGACAGGCATAAAAATGAATAACTTTCACTGGAACATGCTTAATGCTATAATTGGGGTTCATTCAGGGTTCAACAGAGTCACAAAGAGGGACATCTTTATTCTTTGTATTTTTAATAATTTATATGAGCTAGTCAGGGTTATTAGAGAAATAACTGGGTGAAGTATAAATAATAGCTGTGGGTAATGTCCTTGACCACTAAAAAAAAATACTGATAATGTAATACCTATTGATTTTTTTTTCAGATTTACAAAATATGTTTCCCCTATGCCATTAAACTAATCACTTTCCACTTATGTTACCATTGAAAAATACCTTTGTTTTCCAAGCTGGCATTGGGATCTCAGCCAATATCTTCCTTGTCTTCCACATCTTCATATTATTTCTGCATCACAGGCCGAAGCCCACTGACCTGATTACCTGTCACTTGGCCCTTATCCACATAGTGATGCTCCTCACCGTCAGGTTTTTTATTTCTCTTGACCTGTTCAAGTCACTGGATTTTCGGAATGACTTCAAATGTGAGGCATTATTCTACCTAAACAGGGTGACAAGGGACATCTCCATTTGCACCACCTGCCACCTGAAGTATTCTAGGCCATTACCATCAGCCCCAGCACCTCCTGGCTGGCAAAGTTTAAACATAAATTTATAAATTACATTTTACATGTTTTTGCCTTTTCATGATCCCTCAGCTTGTTCTGCAGTACTTATGTGATCTTCAATGTTGTGGCTTCTTCTAATGTGACACTGACCCATCTTTTAAATGTCAGTAATTATTGTTCACTTTCTCAAATAAAATTTATCATCAGGGGATTGTTTTGCACATTGATATTATCCAGGGATTTCTCCTTTGTAGGAATCATGCTGCTCTCAGGTGTATACCTGGTGATTTTCTTGTCCAAGCATCAGAGATCTCAGAACCTTCACAGCACCAGCCTTTCCCCAAGAACCTTCCCAGATAAAAGGGTCACCCAGACCATCCTGCTGCTGGTAAGTCTGTTTGTCGTCATGTACTGGATGGACTTCATCAACTCATTCTCCTTGACCCTGTTATGGGTGTAAAACCCAGTCTTCCTGGATGTCTGGAGACTCGTGGTCAATGCCCATGCCACTGTCAAGTCCTTTGGTGCTACTCACTTCTAATAAAAGAATAACCAATATTCTGCAAAATAATCAATGGAAGTGCCATCAGTTTTTAAAGGGTTAGTGATGAGAACATTTTCCTGAAAAGTAGATTATCTTGTCATCAGTTAAATCATTCAAGTAGCACAGGATTTGCTATCTGATTTAGTTAAAATGTATGAAATTTTATTTTTAATATGTGTTGCTTTGTGTTGATTTGCCCCCCATGGATTTGTCACCCCACTTCCCATGGGTGATGGAGATGCAAAGGATTACTCAAAGCCCATCTCTTCTGAGCAGTGAGAGACCCCGAAGTGGTTAACTTCCCTTGGGAACGCTCAAGCGAGAGGCAACCCTTCCTCGGGAAATTGACCCTGAATTGGGGTTCTCTTCCTGCATTTATTTTCCAGACCAGGAAGTTACAGGAAGAGACATAGGTGGGGTTATAGTTTAACAATATAGGCTGGTAACTTTCAGTGAAACAAGTCAGATGACATTCCACTAATGCAATTAAGTGATCCATTAACAAAAGCTTGATCTTAGCAAACATTCCTTCTTACAGCAGTTTCTCAGTATCTTTACATAACCATCAGTAACTAGTCTATCTTTGAGCCAGCAACCTGCTATGCCACAATCCTTATCTTGCAACAGAGACTTACCGCCTGAGGGAAATTTCCTGTATTTACAGGGTCAATATTTGAAACTGCAAGGCTTTGGAAAACCAGGCCCTGTGAAATATATATGCTTTTTAGTATATTCCACATCTCCCCCGTTTTATTTATTTAAAAGAAAAAGCAAAAGCTATAGATCAGGTTGCCACAGTTATGACAAAAGGCATTTTGTTAAAGCAAAGTTAGTATCAATTAGCATGGCAAGTCCTTTTAATTTACTTCAGGTGAGGACTGGTAATGTCATCGTCTCTCAGGGTGGCTGCAGTGGCATCACTCCAGGTGCTGTGAAATGGGTGTAATTACCAATCGTTGAAACTCCGGAATGGTCCATAAAATAGTTGATTCTGAGTTCAGAGTGTTTAATGTTAAAACTGTCCAGGACATTACTGCTATCAGAGCATCTAGTCTTATATAAAATTTTTGATCAATTACAAGCTTTCCTTTAAGAACAGGATGTCTCATCCAAGTTACAAACATCCTCTTTAAGGCCAGGAAAATTTAGAGAACTGCTTTTGTAGTAAAGACGTTATTTCCCCCTTTATGATCAAGGCATTTCTCATAAAAGCATTGATGATCAATATCTAGATTGAAAAGGTCTTACTTTTCTTTGCATAAATCTCTTGGTGTTGGGAAGGCTCTTTCCCAGGTGGTGATAGAAAGAAGCATCTCAGCTCACTTTCTTTTAGTGATCTGTCCCACGTTGCTGGGACGACTATTTCCCAGGTAAAGATCTGTTTGTCCCATGTCAGGGGGAAAGATGAACAGCAAGATGAAGCAGCAGTTTGGGCAAAATTTATGGCAAACATGAAAGAGATCAGCAACTTGGAAATGAGACATGCTATCTTATATCCAAAGTTTTAAATTGTATCCTGTTATAAAGAGAGAGAGTTAATTTTTATTGAACTTATAAAAATAGCCACATTGCCATAATAATCATAAGGATACTTAAAGTTATTAAATTTTGGGGGGGATCAAATAAGGAGAAAACAAATGCTTTTATCTCTGTTTTAAATGACATTTTACCAAACTGTTGTTAGTTATAGATAGCTGAAGAGAGAGGGGGAGTTTTCTTACATATGAAAAAACATTAGGAGAACCAGCAGTGTTTTAAAATAAGGAAATTGTAAAAACCCATAATACTTTTTAATTAGTTTACCAATTAACTTTTGTTATTTTGACTTTAGTGAACAATTTCATAAACCCATCAGTTTCTTCATTAGAATTTTGGAACTTCAGTTTAAAGCTATGAACTTAAAGTTTGTTGGAAAACGGTACCTATCAGAGTTTTTTCATGAAATATTTGAAGACGTAACATTTTAAAATTATAATTAAACCAAGGTTAAGACCGGTAGCATTTATATCAAGACACAGATATTTAAGACCCTTACAAGATTTTGGAACACATATGCATAACACCTTCATAACTGACAATGCTTTCCCATATAGTCTAATTTATTAAATAAGCCAATTAGTTTTGATACATCTATTATATATCCTTTGAGAAACTCCAGGGCCCTTGGAATTCCTCAAAGTTATTTTAAATTTTCAGAATTCAGTGTTGGAAAGCTTTGTTAAATAACAAAAGGCTTAAAAACACTTAGTTGAATAAAATCACAAATTATTACAAAAAATAAAACCAAAGTGACAAAGGGTTTTAAAGGCAGAGAGCATAAGAACTTATAATGAAATAAGTTTTTTAAACCAGTTATCTAAGGGGCAAAGAAAACCTTTTACAATTTTGTATTAAGAGCAATCAAGTGGTTTTTTTTTTAGAAAATCTAGTTCCATGCAGAAAAGCAAATTCTAAACCTGTATTAGAATACTTTTGACATTAATTTTTAGAAAAACTTACACATAGTTTGTTTTTAAATCCAGTTATTTTTTTACTGTAAAACCCTTTTAACAAACTTATCTACATAAACCATTATCAAGACTTACTAAGACATTCTGTTTTTGTCCTTTACTTCCTACTTTCTAAATAGCCAGTTATTTTACTCTAGGACAAAAAATACACTGTACCAGATGCTTTCTTACATAAAAATTATTTTTCTTTCTCTCTAGCCCTTTCAACCATAACCATATCCTCACATCCATAGCCTTCTTTAAATCACCTTCCTTTTACATACTTCTTTCTTTTTGCCAATGTTAAATTGGCCTAATTTGTGTAAACATTATATATAAAAAGCGTTTTTTGTATTTAGTTTTTTTTTGTTTTTGCGGGGTTTATAACTTAAAAGCCTCTAGCAAAGACAAAATTAGTCCTGTTTGATTAGTAAACTCAGGCAACAATGTGTGTTGATAAGAACATTTTTATACATTCAGGTTAGTAAATAGGCATCCATTTATCAGAGCAAATTATACAAAGCCCAGTTTAAGTTTTAGCTATTTTTACCAAATATATATTTATGGTTTCCCAGCCAAAAACTTGGTGTATTAGATTTATACCCTTATTAGTTAATGTTAACCAGGGCCTATGCGATATTTGGCATAGGTTTCTTTTTAATAGCCATTTCAGGTCCCAGGTTTCCATGTGGCGTTTGGAGCCATGTGGAATCCAGAGAGGCAGAGTGCAGTATTCACTATCTATGTCTAAAAGATATTGCTTCTCCCAGCATGGCCAAGAGGCAGAGTCGAGATAACAAGGAGACATATTGACCTACAGACAAATTTAGGTAAAAGGTTTGAATCCAATTTTGAAAATATATTTCTCAAAACTTTAGAAGATTCAAGTCACATGAACTTGAAAGGTATACTTATTTATTTAATGAGCGTGCATTAATTATAAGCCAATTTGGTACCTTGCACATAAAACAATTACACAAACAGACATGAACATAGAGACATAACATACAGCTTACACACGCATATATACAGATATAAACAACAAGAACAAACAAGGATCTTATAGGTTTTGTTTAAAATGTAATAAAAAGCTCACTAGTAAAAAGGACAGTCAGGTCTAGATTGTGTTTTTCAAAAGACTTACTGGTGAGGCTTCACCTTGCCTTAAAGAAAGCAAGATAACAAGTTCACATTATAAAGCAAAGTATGCAAGCCTTTTCAAGAAGATGCAGAGATTTTCTTCCTTTAAGAAGATAGCATAGAATTCTACCATAGAATTTTGTGAAGAAATACATAGATGAGACTAGAAGAGAATTTAGAAGTCTGTTTAAGATAATCCACGTGGATGTCAGAAAATTTGAGACCATCTAGTTAAACAGGAAGATTTTAGTCTAGTTTTTGTTTCTCAAATGAGTTACTGAGCTCAAGAGCTGAGCCACCAATCAGAGATGAAACCATTTGACTCTTGAGGTTTTTAGGAGAAGAGCAGTAGACCCAAAAGGGGTCTGGTTGGCGCCATGGCTACTTTTCTTCATAAAATCCCAGAGTCTTCAGCAAAAAAGAGTAGCACATGCAGTTAACAAAAGAACCACTGCTTTTAAGAAAGGAGAGAAGCATTGTGTAGATAAGAAAGAAAAACATGCTCAAACGTTACCAACACTGTAAAGAAATATTAACTTCTTTTACTTTAGATTGTCCAATTTAAAATTTTCTCTGTCACTGGCAAAGATTAAGTTTTATCCTTTTTTGGTGACATAAACATGTCTTAGATTTTTGTTAAGGTCTTGGATAGGTCTCAGAGTGACCTGACATAGATTCCTAGTTGTAAGTTGGGAAACCTTAATGAGACCCATTGCATAATTAACCAGTGACCAATTTGTTCCCAAATTTTTATGTTAAGGCTCCCTACCTTGAGGTATCAAGGACATGGTTGTTTAATATCCACTAACAGTTTTACAAGCTGCCATTCAGTTACTTACTGCCTGTTGCTTTAAGGAGACATTGGAGTTGTAATGTATGTTCAGTCTCCCCTTTTGTTAATGACGAATTATCCATATTTCAAAAGCAAAGAAAATGAAAAAATATCTCCGGGGTTGGAAAAGCCTAACTTTGACCTGCCGCAGGCATGCAATCGCTAATCGAAAGCCACCTGTCATTCCCTTACCGGGGTGCATTGCGTCTCCCTTATTAGGGACTCCCTTGTTGAGATGAATCTTTGGACGTCCTATTCCTCTCTAATGCTTGGCAGGTCAGTCTCCAATCCATGGAGAACGTCCTCACACAGGGCACCATTTTGTTGCTTTGCATTGCTTCGCCCCCCATGGATTTGTCATCCCACTTCCCCTGGGTGACAGAGATGCAAATGATTACTCAAAGCCCATCTCTACTGAGCAGTGAGAGGCCCCGAAGTGGTTAATCTCCCTTTGGAATGCTCAAGTGAGAGCCATCCCTTCCTTGGGAAATTGACGCCGAATTGGGATTCTCACCGTGCATTTATTTTCCAGACCAGGAAGTTACAGGAAGAGAGCAAAGGTGGGGTTATAGTTTAACAATATAGGCTGGTAACTTTCAGTGAAACAAGCCAGATGACATTCTGGCTTGTTTGGAAATGGTCACTCAAAGAAATTATATGGAGTAAGACAGCATTAAAATGTGAGTAGACAAAGAGTTGCCCATTAAAGAAGGAAAACATTTGGGCCAGAAAGTAGCAGAAAAACTAGAAAATGTGGTATCATGGATAAAAAATTTTTGAGTCAGAAAGTAGTCAAAAGAGTCATATATAAGGATAGGAAGAGGCCACTGATTGGCAATTGGTAATCTTAGTGAGAGCAGTGTCAGTAAGAAAGTTGAGGCAAAGACTGAATGCAAGGTTAAAGAATCAATTAAAACGAGGAAATATATACCAGTCTCCTCCTATCAGTTACACCTGCATGTTCCCTAGACTTATGAACACTGTGATGAACTTAATTCCAATTTTGAAGATTATTAATTATTTTTGTGTATCTACCCTGTTTGATCATCTCTTTCTTCTTTTCTTCCTTCCTTCATTACTTACTGAATGTCTACCAAAATGTGTGGGGCACTGTGCTAGGCAGAGACTATATTTCATCCAAGTTTATATGTCCCTAATTCTTTGAGGGAAATGCATTTGTACAAGAGGGCTTGCATTCAAAGATGCATTTCACAGCCTCGTAAAAAGTATTTTAAAAATCATCAGAGACACAAACACAATAGTTATAAAACACTGTATTCATTAGTGTGTCCCTAATGGCTCATGCAACATGTAGTAGACATCTGTAAGATTAAATTATAACCTCCCTCTTGTCCATAGAACTACTGGCATCCTCCTCAACCCTATAGTCACTTGGTTTCCACAGGAACCATTTCTCACATGACCAGACTCCCTGGCCCAGGGGTAACATAAAATCAGACACAAGCTGGACCAATCTGAGAAACTCTCCAGGATTTTTCAGACTGGAATTGAAAAAGAGAGGTCATTTTTCTCCAGTAACTTAAACCATAGGGTGTAAAATTGTTGACTACTTTATTACACACTTTGTGACTCACAAAATAATATGCATTTTGTAGGAACACATACCGACAAGTGGATGCAAATTCAGTATATTAGAAGCACAGGACAGAGAGAGGCAGAAGGACAAAGACACAGAGGGACAGACAGAATAAGCCAAGGAGACAAAGACAGAGAGAGACACAGTGATAGACTGAGACAGAGACAGCCAGAGAGATAAAGTGACAGAGGTTTATGGTTTTTGCTATTAACACCTGAATTATACTTTAGTATGCTTTTCACATCCAAATATGTGGTAAGGGTGATTATCTTTTTCAAGACAGATATTTTAAAATATACACTATAATCCATTTCTCATATATTTTTGTTAGTGTTTGTTTTTTATAGATAAAACTATATTTTTGTGTACTAACACAACAAAGAATAGTAAAGGTTTCTAGAAATATTTTCCTTTTAGTTATCAAATAATTATTTCACTAAATTATTCATTAAATAATATTATCTCTGCTATTAATATTGCAAAAACAAGGTATTGGGGGGAGTAGTTTTGTCTGGAAAGTATTTTTTCATTCCCTTTCTTCTAAATGTTCTGGGACAGTAGGTTATTTAGGTGTGTGTTTCATAAACAGGACATAACTGTGTTTCATTTCTAGTCAAATACTACCTTTTTTTTAAATTGCAAATTTAATCCATTTACCTTCATTTTGATATTTGATTTACTTGGACTCACTTTTAAAATTTTATTTTGCAATTTAATTTATCATGCCTTTCCTTTTCTTCTTTCATGATTTCCTGCTTTCCATTAGATTCACTGACTTTTTTCATTATTACTCATTTTCTGTACATTAATTTTAATACTTTGGTGGTTATATTTAATATTATAAAATGTACACCCAATTTAAGAAAATATAATTTAATCAGTATGTTTACCCTCATTAAAAACAATACAAAGACATCATAATACTTTATTTTGGTTCAGCTGCTTTCATTTTCTGTAACTATTGTCTAGAATTTTTGGTTCACTGTTTTCTTCTTAATGTCTTCATAAGTATTATTGCATTGTCACTGTTATTTTTTATAACCAGTATATTTGTTCAGATTGGTTTACACTTTTACCTCTTTCTTTTGTAATATTATTGCTTCTTGCATCCCAACCTTTTGAGTTTAGTTTCTTTATTTTAATACTTTCTTTCACAATGCATCTGTGAGTGGTCAAACTTTCCAATGTTTGTCCAAAAAAATTATTTATTTCATGCTTACACAAAAATAGTTTATCTGAGTGTAAAATTTTAATTTGAGAATTATATTTACCTCAGAACTTTGAAGATATTATTCCATTGTTCTATGACTTCTGTGGTTGCTGATAAGAAATCCATAATGTTGTAGACAGGGGGGAAAAACTTTACCTCTACCCTTTTAGGAGTTTTTGGCTGGGCCTGAAAATTAAATTGATATAAGACAGATCAATAGGAGAAAAGCATACAGATTTATGTAATATAAGCGTCATGTGGCATGGGAGCCTTCATAAGGAAATGAAAACCTAAAGACACAGAGTGGAACACTTATATACTAAATTGGATACAGAGCAGTAAATTGTGAAAACGTGACAAGGCAAAGGAGCTTGGGTTAATGTAGTTAATTGGGTGGAAAAGTGACTAGGAAGATAAGGGGTAGTATAGCAAGGTTTGTACAGAAGTTCCTCAGCCTCAACTTTCTGCCCTTGAGGAGGACAACGATACTTTCCTTTTGGTACAGGGAGGGCATCTTTCATATGGGAACTTCATCTGCTTTTAAGAAACAGAAGGAAGGTCAGAATATTCTTCTTGCACTTACTGTTTTTCAAGCCTTTAACTCAAAAGAGTCAATTTGCCAGAGAGGCATATTTTGGAGGCCTGTTCCAAACTCCTTCAATATGATTTATCACAGTAAGTAAAAGGAAAAAAATAGCATATACTTGTCTCAGTTGCTGCTACAGTGTAATTGTTAATAGCCAATATTTATTTTTAATTAACAACTCTTACCAATCTGGAAATAACACAAGTCAAATGAAAACCCTGCTTCCCCCTAGGAAGTATCATATTATTCTGATTATAATCTACAATAAGATGAGAAAATCAATATCACCATTTTTATTTGTCATCATTTCTGACTGTTAGGCTATGCATTTAGACAAAATGAAAACAACCAGACAAAATTATGTAATTTTTCTGCCTATCTGAAAAACACTAAATTAAAAAAAAAAAAAGGTAGATAATAGAAATGACAGAATGTAATCAGGAAGCTAAATACGAAATTACAATACAAAAATCAGTAATGTTTCTATGTATAAAAAATAGTCAGTTAGAAAACATAATAAAATAATCCCTTTTAATATTTCCCCCCAATAAAATAATAAAATAGAAGGACACCTGGAGCTTTATGAAACATGTGTGAAAGTTCTATAAGAAAAATTATAAAATTCTACAGGAGGTACATAAAAGGTTCAAAAAATCAAGGAACATATCTCCTTAAATATGTATTCACAATTTTATATGTATCTTATTTTATTCTATATTAACTTTTAATTTGTGAATGAAAAGGATTGCATTCGAGCTGAAAAAAAAAAAAATTCTGTAGTGCATTTAGAAGAACCCACAGGTTGATTCTGAAAATATAAAGAGGGATTAATACCACGATTAATTGAAAATACTTATATTTTATCTTCTGAACCAAGTAGAAAAAAAAAGTTTAAAAAAAGCACTACCAACAAACCTAAAATGATGTCTCACCTCATTATTTTTAAAAACTGCAAATTCTATCAGGTTAATAACCATAACAGAAGAATATCACCTTCACTTGTTCATGTGGTAAATTAGAACCACTTTTGACCACAGCACAGGGTTTTCAAAACACACACATACAAGCAAATACTACACCTCACCAAGAAAAACTGGAAAATTCATAGTCCTACGCATGAATGTGCCACCCAGACGCACTGTTTTCCACCATAAACATCCTCCCTCTAACCATCTCCTCCTCCCTCTGATGGACAGTGAGTGGATATGTGACCCAAACTGGGTAACTCCATTCCTCTGAGAATTTGGACTTAGGTTAAGGGAGTTAGTCTTTCTTAAAGAGGATGAGAACGAAATCCACAAAATTCAGCAGCAGTAGGGGGTCCCTCTTCAAAGTGCTTTTGATCAAGGTCACATTCTGCTGATGGTCCTTTGCCTTCCCGAGTGGTTGATGCCAACTAGGAGTACTATCCAATCAGAGTCGACTTGAGATGTCTCATTTGCATTTTGCCCCTTGCTTTTATTTCAGCTAGAGACTGAGTTTACTCAAGACATCATTTGAATACACGAACTATAGATAGATCCTCCTCCCTTGTCTTTCTATACATATTGCTGTGACTTCACAACCTGTCATCCTCTTTTCCTCACTGTAGTGGAAATCTGCATTTCCTATTTCTGAGTCTTCCTCTAAGTTTATTGTCATGTCCAAGGAAGGTTCCAAGGAGGCTACCATCAAAATCAAAAGAAAGGGAAGAAGCACCAGAGATGCTGCAGAGAGCGCTACTCCATTTAAGGTCCACAAGGTAGGTCTTGAAGCAGGTTCAACCCAACACTGGCATCTCTACAGAAGCTACATGAATGGTGAATTCGTCAGTAACTGAAGCACATCAGTGGTGAGGCCTTTCTCACTGGACTCTCACTGAACTCTTGACTATCATCTATAAGGAATGCCAGAAGGAGGACATTTGCCTGCTCATAACTGGGGAACTGGTCAAGTATTCTGTGTCCGTGGTATTATGGCCTGTCAACTACACCAGTGTTGCTTTTTTTTTTTTTTTAGGACACTAACATTCAAAGCCAGAGGCTCTTTTTCAGAGTCACTTACACTTTTAAGAGTTATAGTCTACAGAAATTTCTTCCTTTCTTGTATTTGGAACTCCTTGATTTTTTAAAAAAGAAGCTTGAGTTTATTTTGTCTTGTTTTTATTCAATAAACTTTTTCACTTGGAACAATTTTAGATTTGCAGTGAAGCTGCATATATTACATAAAATTCATATATACTCCTTACCCAGTTTCCCCTATTGTTAACTATCTTACCCTAGTATATAACACATCTGTTTTGTCACAATTGAGGAAATAACATTGGTACATTACTATTAACTAAACTCTGTACTTTACTTGGATTTTACTAAATTTTATCTAATCTCTTATGTTTCCAGGTCCCATCTAAAACACATTGCATTTAGCTGTAATATCTATTTCCTTAGTCTCTTCGAGACTGAGTTTCTCAGAATTTCATTGTTTTTGATAACCTTGACAGTTAGAAATCAGTCAGGTATTTTGTAGAATGTTTATTTTGGTTTGTATGTTTTCCTTATGGTTAGACTGTGGTTATGGATTTATGGGAGGAACACCACAGAGATAAAATGCCCTTTTCAACATCATATCAGAGGAACATGCTATCAACGTGGCATCACTGATGTTACTCTGAATCATCCAGCTTGTGACAGTTTGCCAGGTTTCTCTCCTGTAGTCACACTCCTTCTCCCCTGCCTTTCCACACATACATACATACTCTGTGCTTTGACAAGTCTGGGGAGTTAAACTCCACCTCCCTGATTTGGGAGGGGGGAGCTACCTAAATTATTTGGAATCCTGTTTAGATTTGTTTTATATCCCTCACTTATTTGTTCGATTACTTGAATCAGTACTCTAACTTTAAAGTTTCACATTTGTCATGTTCTAAATATTACCTAGCTTTGCTAAACACCTCTTCTGTAATTTTCCCAGTTCTCAAAAACATATGTAGATTAATTCAGGGGATGACCAACCCTCTCATAACCTGCTATTGAACATATTGACTACTTAATTCCTATAAAACTCTACTTTTCTTCATACTGCTTGTTTTACCATGTGCACAAGTCTCTCGCAATGGCTTTTTTTTTTTTTTTAAAGAAGCAGACACTTTCAAGAGTAAACTATTTATTATACATAACCTTTTAATTTTGTACTTGACGGCCACAGTAGCAACTTGCTTAATTCCTCTCCATGTTTACAGTACAGATCAACTACTTTGCCTTTTTCACAGTTAATCTGTTATAAAAATCAAATATTTTCATTACAGGCTAAACCATAACTTTTCCTGGCAGTTTACTCCTGGATTATTAGCACAACTATAGCCCTTATACCTATGCACAGCCTTCTCTGGAATTGTGTGGCTCTGAAAAGAGCCTTTTGTTTTTGCTTCCCCTTCAAACATGAAGGTCACCCAGATGCCACTTATCCGAATTACTTGCTCTGGACCTTGGGGTGGTGACTCTCGGTCTTCTTGGGCAGCAGCATCGCCTGGATGTTGGGCACGATGCCGCCCTGAGCGATAGTCACACCGCCCAGCAGCTTGTTGAGCTCCTCATCATTGCGGATGGCCAGCTGCAGGTGGTGCGGGACAATGCGCGTCTTCTTGTTGTCGCAGAACGCATTGCTCGCGAACTCTAAGATCTCAGTTGCCAAATACTCCAACACTGCCGCAAGGTACACCAGCTCACCAATCCCGATGCGCTCGGCATAACCACCTTTGTGGAGAAGACGATGGATACGACCCACAGGGAACTGCAGGCCTGCTCTAGATGAGCAAGACTTAGCTTTGGCATGTCCTTTGCCACCTTGCTTTTCACGAACCGACATGCCTACAACAGCTACCGGCAGCCAAAAAAAAAAAAAGTACAGGAGTCTGGGAACTACTGGACCTATTTATAGTCTGACAGTAGGCTTTGGTTTGCTATCTGATTGGCTGAATAGCTATCCAATCAAAAAGCCTTACTGGAATCACCTTATTTACATACACGCCACCACACATCATCCAATCATACATCAGATGCCCAACACGTCATTTGAGCGCATGCCTATAAATACCAGTCTCTCGGCTTTCTGCCACTTCGTTCTGAGTGGAGCAGAGCGGTTCTGCGAAAGAGCTGTAGGACTTTCTACAAGAGCCATGCCGGAGGTGACTTTGAAGGGAGCTGCCACTTCTAAGAAGGGCTTCAAGAAAGCGGTTACTAAAGTCCAGAAGAAAGAAGGGAAGAAGCGCAAGAAATCCCGTAAAGAGAGCTATTCTATCTACGTGTACAAGGTGCTGAAGCAGGTCCATCCGGACACCGGCATTTCCTCAAAGGCCATGAGTATCATGAATTCTTTCGTCACGGATATCTTCGAGCGCATCGCGGGGGAGGCGTCGCGGCTGGCGCATTACAACAAGCGCTCGACCATCACCTCCAGGGAGATCCAGACGGCCGTGCGCCTGCTGCTGCCCGGGGAGCTGGCCAAGCACGCCGTGTCCGAGGGCACCAAGGCCGTCACCAAGTACACCAGCTCCAAGTAAAACGAACGATCCAGCCACCAGACGAGCTTCAGAAACCAAAGGCTCTTTTAAGAGCCACCTACGTTTTCAAAAAGATCTGTGCACTCAGTATTTGGCTAGTTAAGAGTTTATAAAGCCAGTGGATTTTAGTGAGTTACGTAAACTATTATTGGGAGTACTTTATTCAGTATACTATGTCTTCAGTTAAGATGCTAGAAAGTGATGACAGGAGTCAGCTATAGTTAGTGTTCTCCATGCCCTTAAGCTTAATTTTAGCAGATCTTAGATGAGTTCAAGGGGTCTCAACTCTCAAAAGGAACTCTTAAGGAAATAAGCTTCAGTAACACATCGTACTAGTTTTGTTGCTTATAACAATCTCTCAAACGATAATGAGAAACTGCAGTTTCAGAGGCTAAGGACTATAAAGTCCAGGTAATATCTGGTGAGAATCTTATTGGTAGCAGCTATAGAGTCTCGTTGTTACGAAGGTTTCACCTCACGTGCTCTCTTTAGCCGTAAGAAGGCCCCTGACAACCCATTAAGGGGCCAGCCCCATGGCTCACTTACTCGGGAGAGAATGGCGCTGGGAGCGCCGAGGCCGCGGGTTCGGATCCTATATAGGGATGGCCGGTGCGCTCACTGGCTGAGTGGTGCGGGCAGCGCCAAGGCAAGGGTTGCGATCCCGTTACTGGTCAAAAAAAAAAAAAAGAACCGTCAACCCATTACTCCCATGAATGCATCAGTACACTCACCAGGGCACAATCCTCAAGATCCAGCTATTTTCCATCACCATACGGGAGTTAACTTCCAACATCAGCTTTGCTGGGAGGAGGGAAATCACAGCGCCCACATGTATGTGGGTGTAATTTCTGGAGATGACAGTGCTGTAGGGACATACTGTTCCTTCTCCATGCATATTTCTGATCTTTCCTGTAAAACAGGCCTAGTGTGGAGAGATTTTAGGAGTGGGGAAATCTGGTTAGGGAATATAAGGATACTTCACTTTCCTATTGGCCGTGCAAGTGAAAGGTCCTCCTGTGGACCAGCCTAATTGCCTTTGTGCTGCTGGGAGGACCCAAACAGGATTTTTTGGCCTAATGTCCTCAATCTATTGAGGCCGCTCTAGATTGTGTGATTTGTTGAGAGCATGCTGACACATTGGAATGTGGGGATCTTCTATCTCTTCAGCACTTCATACTGGAACCCAACAATCTTTCTAGTAACCACAATCAATTGGCAAACAGGAGTAACTTTAACTGAATTTCCTCTTTTTAAATAATTTTCTTACAAGTTATGGTATAATCACTCATTTTTAGTTTTATGATAGTATCATTAAAGATGGTGTGTTTTACTGGATCATTTGGCGTCCTCTGCAAGAGCACACAAGCATTAAAAAACAAAACAAAGCAAAAAACACAAAGAAATAGTGATAACAGACACTGAATTCAATGATCTTAAAAGGAAGGGATCAAACTGTTACTTCCGGGAAACCTATGGTTAGCTGGAATCCTCACAAATTTGTTAATGTATAATTTTTATTCTTCATTTAACAAAATGACTTAAATGGAGCATATAAAAAAAAAAAAAACAAACTTAAGTACCATTTGGTAGAACACCTGAATGTATAGTAGAAATCCATAAAGTGCCCCACACTTCCGTGCACAGTGAGACGGCCCCGCATGCCTTAACTGGGAGTCCTCCAGGGAAGTGACAGATTAGACATCTGTGCCCACATTGTATTGGAGGTGACATTATCTCTAATCAGGGGTCCCAGCTGCCTCAATAAGACCCTGGGAAAGAATGTAACACACAGCTCCCAAATCTCTGTCAACTTTGTGACTACTCTCAGGCTACCCTGATTACCCAAGGACTCAGGATTATTTGAGCAAAAGTTTACCAGGAATGCTAGTAAAGAAAAACCTCTCATCCGACCAAACCTGATGAAGCTTTTACATCAGATATATTTTGGCTGCAAATAATAGGAAGTGTCAACTGTAAAGGCAGGAAGACACAGTCTATTCCACTGGGAGCCTTCACAGAGTACTCCTTCTCAGGTCCATTTTCTAAAACCGAGCCTAGTTCCAGGTGCTGCCGGAGTCATTCACATACAGGGGACAATGTGATGGGTATGAATCAAGTGTGGATCGATCAGTTGCCTTAATATAAATCTGGAATTTTAAAAATTTAATTTAGTTCTAGATGTTTTGTTTTTGTTATTGTAAATGAGGTATTTCCTTATCTTCTAACATTCTGGGTTTTCTATGTATAAGATTGCTAACATTTTTATTGTTTTATATGAAAAGTTACTTTCTGTGCATAATTTTTATATCTTACCACTACCTCACTGAATTGACTTATTTTCATATTAGTTTTCTGGTAGATTCTACCAGAATTAGATTTTACACGTTTGTAATATGATTTGAAAATAGTAGACATTTTACTGACTCCTTTTAATTGGTTACACTTCTAATTTCTCTCTCCTGTCTGATTTAAGAGGCTTGCATCTTCAGAGCAATGTGAAATAGCAGTGAAGAGAGTGGATGTTCTTGTCCCTCATTTTGCTGAAGATTCTTCTGCATTATTACTGATTAAACATTTGCTATTATTTAAAAAAAAAATATCTGTGGGGTACAGCATTGAATATCAGTATCTGTGTGCAATACATGAGGCTAAAATCAGGCTAATCACTATACTTATTGCTACACAATATAATCATTTTTTTGTGGCCTTTTACCAATTTTTTGCTAACCTCCCCACCTCCTCCCCCTTTCTCACCTCTTGTAGCCTCAGTTCCATTCTCTCCTTTTGAAAGTTCAGTGAATTATTGTGATTGCTATATCATTCTTTCATTTTTTTTTTTTTTTTAACTCCCACTTAGGAGTGAGGACATGTGATATTTCTCTTTCTGTGCCTGGCTTATTTCACTTAGCATAATCTCTAAGTTAATCTGTGTTGCTGTGAATGGCAGAATTTCACTCCTTCTTATGGCAGAGTAGTATTCCATTGTGTATATATACCACATTTTCCTTATCCACTCACCCGAAGATGGGCATTTAGGTTGGTTCCAACTTTTAGCTCTTGTAAACAGAGCTGTGATAAACATGGGAACATGATGATTTCCATTCCTTTGGGTATACACCCAGTAGTGGGATTGCTGGATCTTATGGTAGTTCTCCCTATAGTTGTTTGAGGAACCTCCATACTGTTTTCCATAATGGCTACACTAATTTACCATCCCACCAACAGTGTAGGAGGGTTTCCCTTTCTCCACATCTTTGCCAGAATTTTTATTCTCTTTTCAATAGTGGCCAGTCTAACTGGAGTGAGACGATATCTCAATGTGGTTTTGATTTGCATTCCCCTGATGCTTAGTGATGTTGAGCACTTTTTCATGTATCTGTTGGCCATTTGTTTATCTTCCTCTGAGAAATGCCTACTCAGCTCCTTTGCCCATTTTTTTAAAGATCTGTGCATTTTACTGTATGTATTTTTCTTTTCAAAGCACAACATATCAAAATTTATAGGATAGGGTTCATGTAGTGCTTAGAGGAAAACTTATTCTTGTAAACACCTATATTAAAAATAAGAAAAATCTCAAATCAGTAATATAAACTTTTACTTTAAGAAAATAGAAAAAGAAGAGCAAACTAAACCAAAAGCAAACATAAGTAGGAAATAACAAAGATTACAACAGAAATATATGAAATAGGGAATTAAAAACAATAGAATCATCAAAACCAAAAGTTTATTCTTTAAAAAGATCAACACAATTTGCAAACCTTTATCTAGACTGACCAAGAAAAAAGAAAACAGAAGTTACTAAAATCAGAAATAAAGCAGAGGCAGGGGTAGATCACTTGCTTCTTCTATTACACTGGAGTGGGCTTTGAGGAGAGAGACATCCTCTTCTTTTCCTAGTCTCCACTGGGGACTCTTGTGTCACCTTGGTCGAATATCTGGTGGGCTGCCTGCATGGTGGCTGTGGCATTGAGATGCTTTTGCAGCAGCTGTGGCTGTGGTGGTGGCTATGGTGGGCCCCCTGCGTGGAAGTGCTGTTTTCAGTATGCTCCTTGCCTGCTTCTAGTCAGGGGATGCTGCCCTTGGCTCCAGCCCTAGGGTTCCAAGCATGCTCTGTTTCTTGCTGGCTTTGGGGCGGAGGGGGTGGCCCTAGGCTCCAGCCCTCCTTTGCCCATTTTTCAATTGATTACTTGTATTTTTCTTTTAAATTGTTTGAGTTCCTTGCATATTCTGGATATTAATCCCTTGTTGGATCCAGAGTTTGTAAATATCTTCTCCCATTCTGTAGGTTGTCTTTTGGCTCCGTTAACTGTTTCTTTTGCTGTGCAGAAACTTTTTATTTTAGTATAATCTCATTTGTTTATTTTTTTCTTTCATTGCCTGTGTTTTGGAGGTCTTATTCATAGTCTTTGCACAGTCCTACTTCCTGAAGTGTTTCCTCTATGTTTTCTTTTGGTAGTTTTATATTTTCAGGTCTTATATATAAGGATAAGTCTTTAATCAATTTTGAGTTGGCTGTGGTATACGGCAAAAAATACAGGTCTAGTTTTGTTCTTCTACTTATGAGTGTCCAGTTTCCCCAGCACAACTTACTGAAGAGGCAGTCTTCTCCCCAATGTATGCTCCTGTTGCTCCCATCAAAGATCAGTTGGCTGTAAGTATGTGGGTTGATTTCTGGTTCTCTATTCTATTCCATTGGTCTGAGTGTCTGTTTTTATGCCAGTACCATGCTGTTTTGATTACTATAGCTTTGTACTATAACTTGAAGTCAGGAAATATAATGCCTATGGTTTTATTTATTTATTTATTGCTCAGAATTGCTTTGGCTATTCAGGATCTTTTGTTATTCCATATAAATGTTAGGATTGTTTTTTCTATTTCTGTGAAGAAATTCATTGGTATTTTGATGGGGATTGCATTGAATCTGTAGATGGATTTGGGAAGTATGGACATTTTCACTATGTTAATTCTTCCAATCCATGAACATAGAATTTCTTTCCATTTTTTTGGTGTCCTCTTTAATTTCTTTCAGCAGTGATTTGTAGTTCTCATTGTAGAGATCTTTCACCTCCTTGGTTAAATTGATTTCTAGGTGTTTAATTTTTGGGGTGGCTATTATAAGTGGGCTTGCTTTCTTGATTTCTTTTTCTACTCATTCATTATTGGGGTATAAAAATGCTACTGATTTTTGTGTGTTGATTTTGTATCCTGCAATTTTACTGAAATCATTTATCAGCTCTAAGAGTTTTTTGTAGAGTCTTTAGGTTTTTCTATATATAGGATCATGTCATCTGCAAACAGGGACAGTTTGACTTCTTCTTTTCCAGTTTGGATGCCCTTTATTGCTTTCTCTTCCCTGATTGCTCTGGCTAGTACTTCCAGTACTATGTTAAATAGGAGTGGTGAGAGTGGACATCCTTGTATTGTTCCTGTTCTTAATCCTCATTAAGGATGATATTGGCAGTAGGTTTGTAGTATATGACTTTTATTGTTTTGAGATACTTTCCTTCTATACCTAATTTGCAGAGAATCTTTATTGTAAAGGGACGTTGAATTTTGTGAAATGCCCTTTCTGCATCTGTTGAGATGATCACATGGTTTTTGTTCTTGATTTTTTTGATGCGGTGTATCACATTTATTGACTTGCATACATTGAACAATCTTTGCATCCCTGGGATGAATTTCACTTGATCATGATGTATAATTTTTTTTTTTTGAAGTGCTGCTGTATCCTGACTGCTAATATTTTGTTGAGGAACTTTCCATCTATGTTCATCAGAAATATTGGCCTGTGCTTTTCTTTTTTTCCTTGTATCTCTGTCTGGTTTTTGTATCAGGGTGATGCTGGCTTCATAGAATGAGTTTGGGAGAATGGCTTCTGTTTCAATTTTTGGAGTAGTTTGAAGAGAACTGGTATTAATTCCTCTTTAAAGGTTTGGTAGAATTCAGCAGTAAAGCCATCCTGTCCTGGGCTTTTCTTTGTTGGGAGATTGCTGATTACTGCTTCAATCTCATTGGTTGTTATCAGTCTGTTCAGGTTTTCTATTTCCTCTTAGTTCAGTCTTGGTAGTTTGTATGTGTCCAAAAATTTATCCATTTACTCCAGGTTTTCAAATTTTTTGGTGTATAGTCTTTTATAATAGTCTCTAATGATTCTTTGTATTTCTGTGGTATCGATTGTAATGTCTTCTTTTTCGTTTCTGATTTTTGTTATTTGGGTTTTTTTTTTCTTTTTTACTTAGCCTAGCTAATGGTTAATCTATATTGTTTATCTTCTCAAAAAAACAACTTTTTATTTTATTGATCTTTTGTATCTTTTCTTGGATATCTATTTCATTTAGTTCTGCTCTGGTTTTAATTATTTCCTTCCACCTACTAATTTTGGGATTGGATTGTTCTTGCTTTTCCAGTTCTTTGAGGTATAGTGATAAGTTGTTTATTTGAAATCTTCCTATTTTGATGTGTTTACTGCAATAAACTTTCCTCTTAGTACTTTTGCAGTATCCCACAGGTTTTGCTATGATTTGTCTTTATTTTCATTAGTTTCAAGAAATTTTTTGATTTCCTGTTTAATTTCTTCTCAGACCCATAGTTCATTCAGGACCATGTTGTTTAATTTCCATGTATTTGTATAGTTTTCAGAGTTTTGCTTGTTGTTGATTTCTAGTTTTAATCTGTTGAGGTCTGAAGAGATACTTGAAATGATTTCAAGTTCTTAAATTTGTTGAGACTTGACTTGTGACCTAACATGTAGTCTCCCTTGGAGAATGTTCCATGTGCTGTTCCGTAGTTGTTGGATGAAATGTTCTGTAGATTTCAGTTATCACCAGTTGCCCAACATCACAGTTCAAATTTCATTTACCCTGGTATATTAATGGTGAGTAATTGCATAAATTACAAACTTCAGTTCTGACTCTTTAATCCACAAATCACTGCACAAATAACAGAGGCACATCATAATCAGTGACAGTCATGTCACTTCTTTAAAAGTTTTCTCGTAATTAGTCATTTCATATATATTACTTGGTTTATGCACACACGGAAAGCATGTAATTTCGTTATTTGTCCCAGAAGCAGGAGTGATAAGACTATCTCTCCCTGACTCTAGAGTATAGTTTTGCAGTGTCACTGAGCAGAGAACATAATGGTCACCAGTAAGCTGAGGGCTGGAAAAAAGGGTATGTTTAGAAACCTGAATTCTGTAATTATGGTAAAACCACAATAATGACTCTGAGCCCAGAAAAAAGAGAAAGAGCTGTGCTGGAAAAGAGAAAGTGCAGTCCTCAAGAGAGAAGCTTCCCAGTCTTATCTCAGATAAGACCATGAGGTATACACGGCAAAGGAAATCCTCCCAGGGAGCAGGGCCAGAGGGGGCCAGACCACCTTAACCAAACCTTCATTGCACTTCATAGTCAAGTAGTTTTCTTCTTCTTTTCTTTTTCAAGAACATTTTTTAAAATTGTGTTTCCCTTTCTTCCACTCTTCAATCACTCACTCGTTGAATGAATGCATGAATGAATGAATGAATGAATTAGTGTGTGTGTGTGCATTTGTGTGTGTGTGTTTGTAAGAGAACAAGACAGAGAAGGTCCTTAATCTTATGGGGTTTACTTTATAGTATAGTGAGGGGTAGGAAAACAAATACAGAAGATCATTTCAGATGGTTATGAATGAAGGAGATACTACCTAGAAAAGTTGGAGGAGGTTACTTTAAATTAGGTGCCAAGGTAGGCTTTGCATTGTCTGTAATTTACTCTAAAATACTTCAATCCAGAGAGCGTGGTCTAAATTTCATGTGAATCAATGTCAAGCTAAAGCTTAGGGGCAATTTATTAATATGTGCTGTGTAGTGGGTTAAATTGTGTCCTCTAAAAGGATATGCCCAAGTCCTAATCCCTGGTACCTGTGAGTGTGACCTTATTTGGTAATAGGGTGTTTGTGATGCATTGAGAATATTGAGATGAGATCATCTTGGATTTTGGGTGGGCCCTAAATCCAATGATGGGTGTCCTTATAAAAGAAAGGGGGACATCAGACACAGAGATGCAAAGAAGAGGGTCATGTGAAAATAAAGGCAGGCTGAAATTGAAATATGCAGCTACAAGCCAAGGAATGCCAAGGATTACCAGCTGGTACCAGAAACCAGAACAAAGGCATAGAACAGATTGGCCCTTAGAAGCTGCCAGAAGGGAGAGGGGGGATTGGCAAAATGGGAGACTAGAGGTGCCCACTGCATGATCTTCCCACAGAAAGAGTCCAGAGCAAGGAATGGACAGATAAGATTGTTGGAGGAGGAATTCTCCCTTGTGGCAAAAAGAATTTATTTGGCTGTGGGCACTTCCCAGTGGTAACTCTCCTCTTGCTCATGCACAGCATTCCCTCACCACTGCTATTGTACCATTGTCTAGTCCCAGAGTTGTGGCCCATCCCCCCACCCATAGGAGTTAGTCCCCACTCCCTGCAGCAACCACTGGTGTAACCTGCCACATGGCCCAAGCCACCTGCAGCATGGCCCCAGCCACTGGAGCCCCAACACCACATGGCCCTGGTCCCTGTCACTGCATGGCCCCAGACCCTGCTACCAGATCCCCAGCCACCTGCAGTCCCAGCTGCACCTGCCAGCTCCCCCTGCTGCATGGCCCCACCCATCCACAGCCACAGCCACACTTGCCAATGCTCTCCAGAATTACTGAGTCTACCCAGAACTACTGAGTCTACCTGGAACAACTGACTCTACCCAGAACTACTGGGACTATAGAATCTGCCCAGAACCAAAACTAAAATACCCCACCCAACAGGAAATATAAAACAAGTCTATAGGAAGGCATCTCTCTCCTCAAAAGGCACCTCAGAGTAAAAGAAGAAGCAATTGCTATACTAGATGACTAGACATCAAATGTAGGGATACCAGAAATATGAAAAAACAAGAAAATATGACACCACCAAAGGAATACAGTAATTCTCAAATACCAAACAACAAACAACAGAAACCCTTGAAATGTCTGAAAAAGAATTCCAAGCAACAATCTTAAGGAAACTCAGTGAGATACAAGAAGACTCAGATGACACAATGAAATGAGTAAAACAACCCAGGACACAAAGGAGAAAATGTATAAAGAGATAAATGCCATTAAAAAAGAATGTAGCAGAAATCCTAGAAGTGCAGGACTCATTCAATGAAATAAAAACTACAATTGAGAGTTTAAGCAGCAGGCTGGAGCAAGCAGAAGAAAGAATTTCTGTTCTCAAAAATAGTCTATTCGAAATAACCCAAGCAGATCAAAAAAGAAAAAAAAATGAAGAAAATCTACAAGAGCTATCAGAAAGCGATGAGAAAGGAAAAGGTATTGAAAACCTATTCAATGAAATAATAGCAGAAAACTTCCCAAGTATTGGTAGAGATACAGACTTCCAGATACAAAAGGCTCAAAGATCCCCAAACAGATTCGATCTAAAAAGGTCCACTCAGAGACACATTGTAGTCAAACTGTCAAAAGTCAAAGGCAAAGAGAATCCTAAAACAGCAGGAGAAAAGCATCAAGTCATCAGTAAGGGTGTTCATATCAGGCTAACAGCAGACTTCTCAGCAGAAACCATACATGTCAGAAGGGATTGGGATGATATATTCAAAGTACTAAGAGGAAAAAAGACTACTAGCTAAGAATACTACCCCAGCAAGGCTATCCATCAGAAATGAAGGAGAAATAGTGTATTTCCCAGACAAACAAAAACTGTAGGAGTTCACCACCACACACAAGCCCTACAGGAAATCCTCAAAGGAATCCTGCACCTGGAATCCAAACAACGATAATCAACACCATGAATACATGATAAAGAACAAATCCCACTAATAGAGCAAATATACAAGTGAGAAAGAAAAAGAAACTACCTCAAAACAACAACAACAACAACGACAACAACAATGAACACCAAAGGTAAGCAATAAAAGGGAAAGAAAGGAACAAAAGATACTAAAAACAACCATATGAAAGCAATTAAATGCCAGGATTTAGACAATACCTTTCAATAACAATCTTTAATGTAAATGGATGGAACTCCCCACTCAAAAGACATAGACTGGCCGAATGGATTAAAAAACTAGATCCAGCCATATGTTGCCTACAAGAAACTTACCTCACCTATAAAGACTCACACAAACTAGTAGGGAAAGAATAGAAAAAGATATACCTCAAAATTGGAAACCAAAAATGAGCAGAAGTAGCTATTCTTATATCTGATAAAATAGACTTTAAGCCAAAAACATAGAATGGCATTGTATAATGATAAAGGAATCTATCCACCAAGAAGACATAACAATCATAAATATAAATGCACCCAACATTGGAGCAGCCAAATATATAAGCAAACACTATTAGACATAAAGAAAGAGATAGACACCAATAAGGTAAGAGTTAGGGAACTCATACTCCTCTCTCAACATTGGACAGATCATCTAGGCAACAAATCAGCAGAGAAACACAGAATTTAAACTACACTTTAGACCAATTAGACTTGGCAGACATCTACAGAACATTTTATCTAACAATTACAGAATATACATTCTTCTTATCACCACAGGGAACATTCTCTAAGATAGACCACGTTAGGTCACAAATCAAGTCTCAACAAATTTAAGAAATTGAAATCATTTCAAGTATCTTTTCAGACCACAACAGATTAAAACTAGAAATCAATAACAAGTGAAACTTTGGAAACATACAGACACATGGAAATTAAACAATATGCTCCCGAATGAGCTATGGGTCCAAGAAAAAATAAAACAGGAAATCAAAAAATTTCTTGAAACTAATGAAAATAAAGACACATCATACCAAAACACAAGAGAAATAGATGGCATCCAAAGACAGAGTCAACTGTCTCTCTTTGAAGATGACATGATTCTAGATATAGAAAACTTTAAAGACCCTACTAAAAAACTCTGAGATCTGATAAATGAATTCAGTAACGTTGCAGGATACAAAACCAATATACAAAAATCAGTTGTGTTTTTATACTCCAACAATGAACCCACAGAAAAAGAAATCAAAAAAGCAAGTCCATTTATAATAGCTACCAAAAAATAAATTTAAAAAAAATACCTAGGAATAAATTTAACCAAGGAAGTGAAAGATCTCTACAATGAGAACTACAAATAACTGCTGAAAGAAATTTAAAAGGACACCAAAAAGATGGAAAACCATTCCATGTTCATGGATTGGAAGAATTAACATAGTGAAAATGTCCATACGTCCCAAAGCCATCTACAGATTCAATGCAATCCCCATCAAAATACCAATGAATTTCTCCTTAGAAATAAGAAAAAAAAAAAAACAATCCTAACATGCATATGAACAACAAAAGACCCTGAATAGCCAAAGCAATCCTGAGCAAACAGAAACAAAAACAAAACAAAACTAAAGGTGATAGTGGCATAAAAACAGTCACAGAGACCAATGGAACAGAATAGAGAACCCAGAGATCGGTCCACATACTTACAGCCAACTGATCTTTGACAAAGGCACCAAGGACATTCTTTAGGGAAAGGACAGCCCCTTCAATAAATGGTGCTGAGAAAACTGGATGTCCATATGTAGAAGAGTGAAACCCATATACTGAAATCAACTCAAAGTGGATTAAAGACTTAAATGTAAGACCTGAGACTATAACACTCTTAGAAGGAAACATAGGGGAAACATTCCAGCATGTAGGGCTGGGCAAAGACTTTATGAATAGGAACCCAAAAGCACAGGAAGCAAATGAAAAATAAACAAATTGGATGATACCAAACTGAAAACCTTCTGCACAGCAAAGGAAAGAATCAACAGAACCAAAGACAACCTACAGAATGAGAGAAAATATTTACAAACTATACAACTGACAAGTAATTAATAGCTAGAATATACAAGGAACTCAAACAATAGTAAAAAACCTGATAATCCAATTAAAACATGTGCAAAGGAGCTGAATGGACATCTCTCAAGGGAAGACAAACGAATGGCCAACAGGCATTAGAAAAAGTGCTCAATATCACTAATCGGCAGGGAAATGCAAATCAAAACCACTTTGGCGTATCATCTTACCCCAGTTTGACTGACTAGAATCAAAGAGAGAATAACAAATGCTGGTGAGGATGCAGAAAAAGGGAAACACTTCTACACTGTTGAAGGGACTGTAAATTAGTATAGCTATTATGGAGAACAGTATGGAAGTTCATCAAACAAATACAGATAGAGCTACCCTACGACCCAGCAATTCCACCACTGGGTATATACTCAAAGGAATAGAAATCAACATGTTGAAAGGACACCTGCACTCCCATGTTATTGTAGCTCTTTTTACAATAGCCAAGTTACAGAGCCATCCTAAATGTCTATCAATGAATGACTGGATAATGACCAAGTGGTGTATATTCACAACGGAATACGACTCTGCCATTTAAAAGAGTGAAATTCTGCCATTTGCAGCAACATGGATGAGCTTGGAGAAAATTATGCTAAGTGAAACAAACCAGGCATAGAAAAAGAAATACCACATGTCCTCAGTCACAGTGGGAGCTAAAAAAAAGCGCTAATAAACAAGAAAGGAAGGGAAGGAAGGAAGAAAAACAAAGAGAGAAAGAAAGAAAGAAACAACTATCAGAATAATACATTGAACTTTCAGAACAGAACTGTGATTACTGAAAGTGGGAAAGCAGGGGGGTAGTTACTGAGAAATTGGTAACGGACACAAAGAATAATTATATATTATAATGATGAATAATAATATCCTGATTTGACTATCACATATTGTATACAAGTATTGATAGTCAACTTTGTACCCCATAAACATGTATAGTCAATTATTTCAATAAAAAATAGAACTGTGAGAAAACTAATTTTTGTTTTTTTAAGAAAAAAAAAGAAGCTTCCAGAAGGAACCAACCCTGTTGACACTTTTGGGACTTCTGGCCTTCACAACAGTGATAAAATATTTTCTGCTATTTTAAGCCACCCAGTTTGTGGTTATTTGCTGCAGCAGCCCTAGGAAGTAAATATTTGGAATTTCACAGTAGGAATTTTACCCTCCAGAAATGGTTAGTTATCATTTGACTTACTATAAGACCTTCTGCTCTTCATCTCCAGTCACACTGGAGAGCTGATAATTAGCAAAAGTAAGGTGAGAAATTACGTTTAATTGACAAAAACAATGATCAAGTTGTATGTTTCTAACAGATGCACATAGATGAATAGAGTGTAATACTCTAGTAAGCCCAGTATCCTGTGGTCATAAATTGACATTCTAGATGAAGGAATCGGCCTGACTTTGCTAACAGCTAGGATGATTCAGTCATCTGATCCCAACTGGATAAGTAGAATTCTGCCACCCTATTTTTATGTCATCTGTCTCCAGTCTACTTTATATGTAAGATGTTTGTTGGAATCCTTAAACAGGGGTTCTTAACTTTTATTGTACTATGGATTTCTTTGGAAGTCTAGTTGAGCCTATATTCATCTTCTTAAAATAAATCTCTAAGTACACACAATAAAATATGAATTTTAGGAATGAAACAATGCCACATTGAAATAGTTTTCAAAGTATTTTTAAAAATATTTGATATAGTAATATTTGTGCTTCTTTATTTGAACTTCAAATAACAAGAGCTATAATGATAATATTTTAGTATAGCCATTTGGAAAGTAGTATGGAGTTCCTCAAAAAAAATTAAAAATAGAATTACCATATGACCCAGCAATCCCTCTACTGGGTACATATCCAAAGGAAATGAAATCAGTATGTTGAAGAGATATCTACACTCGCATGTTCACTGTAGCATTACTCACAATAGCCAAGATATAGAAACAACCTAAGTGTCCATCAACAGATAAATAGATGCAAAAAATATGGTATATTTACACAATAGAATACTATTCAGCTATTCAGCCTTAAAAATGAATGAAATCCTGTTATTTGCAACAACATTGATGAACCTGAAAGTTATTATGTTAAATGAAATAAGCTAGGAAGAGAAAGACAAATATTGCATGATCTCATTTATATGTGGAATCTAAAAAACCTGAATTCATAGAAGTGGAGAGTACAATGATGGTTACCAAGGCAGGGGGTGGGAGAGGGTTGAGGAGATATTAGTTAAAGGATACAAGATTTCAATTAGTTAGGATGAATAAGTTCAAGAGTACAACATTGTGACTATAGTTAATAATAATGTATTATATTCTTGAAAATTTCTAAGTAGATTTTAAGTGTTCTTGACACAAAAAATAACTATGTGAGGTAATGCATATGTTAATTAGATTGATTTAGCTATTCCATAATGTATCCATATTTCAGAACATCATATTGTACATTATAAATATATGCAATTTTCATGTGTCAAAAAATGAAATAATATTTGAGGTTTTGAGGAACATAAACCATATTTCAAGATATCTGTAACAATAGTTAAGTGCTGTGAATACAAGCTGTGATTTTCATTGGCAATAAAGTTACAGACCCCTTGGCTAGATTCATGATTGAAAGAAATGCTAAATTTCAGTTAATAGTGAAAATAAAAATAATTTTATTATATAATATTGTCAGTTGGGTGAAAAGTGGATTTTAGGGAGGCAGGGACTACAATCCAGGTGAGAGGTGATGGTGTACTTGGACAAAAATGATGGCAGTGGAGATGGTGAAAAGCAGTCAGCCAATAGAAATATGTAGGAAATAAAATCACCGTATCTTGTTGATGGAAGTGGAGGTTGAACAAAGAGACTATCAAGGCAAAGATAGTTTTTGGCTTGAACAACAATGTGAATGGAGTGGTCCCCATCAATAAAGAGAACATTGGGATTTAGGAACAGTTCTGTCAGGATAGATTGGAAATCCTTGTGGAGAGAATTTTGAGGTGGCTGAGCAATGTGAGAATGATGAGTAAGCTGTTGAATTTACTGGTCTGGAGTTCATGGAGAGCCCTGTAGATATGAATGTAGATATAAATTTGTGTGTTTAGAGCAAGGGATATGGTTTAGATTGCCTAGAGAGAGAGCGTAGAGCTATATGGTCCAATATGGTAGCCACTAGCCATATGTGGTTATTGAGTACTTGAAATGTTTCAAATCTGAACTGAGATATGCTTGAAGTTTAAAGTGCACAATGGATTTCGAAGGCTTAATTTTTAAAAATGTAAATTGTCATAATTTTTATCTTCGTTAGATGTTGAAATGAGAACATCTGGATATATTGGATTAAACAATGTAGTTGATTAAAATTAACTTCACTTGTTTATTTTTCCTACTTTAAATGTGGTTACTGGAAGGTTTAAAGTTATATACTTGTATATACTCACCAGTATTTCTGGCTTGCATTGTATTTCTATTGGGCATTGTTGAAATCAAGAACTTACACTCTGGGAAAGACTTAAGAGAATGAAAAGACCAATCATAGACTGGGAGAAAGTATTTGCATATCACATATGTGATAAACGACTAGTATCCAGAATATACAAAAAAAAAAAAAAATACTTGAAACTCAAGAAAATAAACAACCCAATTGAAGATTGGGCAAAAGATCCAGACAGACACCTCAACAAAAAGATACAGATGGCAAATAAGTATACGAAAAGATGCTCAACGTCATTTGCTATTAGGGAAATTCAAATAAAAACAATGTGATATTACCACACACTTATTGACTAAAATCCAAAAACACAACATTAACAAATGCTGGTGAGGGTATGGAGCAACAGGAACCTTCATTCACTGCCAGTGGGAATGCAGAAAGGAACAGCCACTTTGGAAGACAGTTTGGCAGTTTTTATAAAGCTAAAGGTACACTTACTATATGACCAGCAATCGTACTCTTAGTACTTTACCCAACTGACTTGAAAACATGCACACACAAAAGCCCACACACGAATATTTCTAACACCTTTACTTAGGACTAAAAAGGGGAAGCAACCAAGATCCTTTCAATAGCAGAATACACAAAATGTGGTATAGCCATACAATGAAATAAAAAGGAACAAGCCATTCATCTATATAACAAAATGGGTGAATCTTAAATAGAAATAATCAAAACAGAAATCAAATTGAGGATTCCAGCTAAACCACGGTTTCTGGAAAATAGTAATAATTTGATCCCTTCTTAAGGTCACTGATTTCAATGTCTGTTACCAACGTTTTTTTTAAATGCTTGTCTGCTTTTGGAGAAGAGTCCAGATGATAATGATAGAGTGAATCTTCCACTAAGTCCACTGACTTGAATATTGGGCATCCTATTTAGATGTATACCCTATGGTAAAATTTGGAACATCTCAGTATTTTAGTCCAGTACAACAGGAGACAAACACCATTTCTAACAATCCTATCATACAACAAAAAAAGGGATCCTTCCATGACTTATAATACAAAAGTAGAGGAGATTCAGTTAAAATTACTCCTGTTTGTCAGTCAATTGTGGTTAGCCAGGCAGTTGGGCTCTAATATGAATTGCTTGATATGGCAAGATCTCCACACTCCAGTGTCAATCTATTCTCAATATAGCAGAATAGAGACCCCAGTGAAATGTACATGCTCTCCTGCCAGACTTCCCTGAGGTCTTCCCTAAGTCCACAGCTTCAGGTCCTTTTTGCTCAGTCATCTGGTGGAACTTGAAATAGTAACAGATGTCCTAGAGACAGGCAAGCTATGTTCCCCATGCGCCGGTTCATAGAAACGACATCCAGGTGAACCCAGGGTTACCGGAACTTCGTTCTAATTTAGAGGGCTTTCTTCTCTGATCTGAGCTTTCACCAAAAATGCTGCAGGTAAGTAGTTCAGGGTTGATTAGTCTAGGAAGGAGTTATCTATGCTGCTTGTTTTTCGACCATATTAAATGGAGTGAAGGAAAAGTGAACTTGGGGCAAGTAGATATTTGCTAAATTACCTGTTTCTCCAACAATGAAGCCCAATCGCATAAAATAACCACCTAAGCAAAGAGCCTACAGCCCTTTAGAAAATATAAGTGGCTCTTAAAAGAGCCTTTGGTTTCTGAAGCTCGTCTGGTGGCTGGATCGTTTTACTTGGAGCTGATGTACTTGGTGACGGCCTTGGTGCCCTCGGACACGGCGTGCTTGGCCAGCTCCCCGGGCAGCAGCAGGCGCACGGCCGTCTGGATCTCCCTGGAGGTGATGGTCGAGCGCTTGTTGTAATGCGCCAGCCGCGACGCCTCCCCCGCGACGCGCTCAAAAATGTCACTGATGAGAGAGTTCATGATGCCCATGGCCTTGGACGAGATGCTGGTGTCCGGGTGGACCTGCTTCAGCACCTTGTAGATGTAAATAGAATAGCTCTCTTTGCGGCATTTTTTACGCTTCCTCCCCTCCTTCTGAGTTTTAGTGACAGCTTTCTTGAAGCCCTTTTTGGAAATAGTGGAGCCCTTTGAATTAAGTTCTGGCATAGTTGATAAACAACCTCAAACGTAAAGTCAATAAGCGAATGGCATTTGACCACCGGCAAGTGTGGTATTTATAGATATGGCACTCACATGACGTATTGGGCATCGAACATCTGATTGGATAATGAGGAGTCTCGTGTATGTAAATGAGGTGATACCAGCAAGGTGCTCTGATCGGATACACGGCTATTAGCCAATCAGAATACAAGCCACAATCTGCCATCACACTGTATATAAACCGGGTACCTGCCATAACGGTCGGTCATATTTTCCGTTATAACAGATTTATTTGTAACGGCCGGGAGGTGGGGGGGGGGCGGGGGAGGGGGGAGGAGGAAGCACGCGCTCAGGCTAAGTCCCGTTCATCCAGAGCGGCCTGCAGTTCCCCGTGGGCCGTGTGCACCGCCTGCTCCGCAAGGGCAACTACGCCGAGCGGGTCGGAGCCGGCGCGCCGGTGTACCTGGCGGCGGTGCTGGAGTATCTGACCGCCGAGATCCTGGAGCTGGCGGGCAACGCGGCCCGCGACAACAAGAAGACGCGCATCATCCCGCGCCACCTATGGTCAGCTATCTGGAATGATGAGGAGTTTGGGGGCAGTGTAGCCATCGCTCAAGGGGGCATCCTGCCCAACATCTACGCTGTGCTGCTGCCCCAAAAGACTGAGAGCCACCACCACAAAGTCCAGAGCAAGTAACACTTCAGGAGATGTAGAGTCCAGCTGGTGACGTGAACATCTGGAGGAAAAAAGCAAAAACCCAAAGGCTCTTTTTAGAGCTACTCACAATTTTTGAGAAAGAGCTTTGGTTTACAAAAGAACAATAACTTCTGATTCACCAGCAAAAAATTAAATTGAATACAAATTTCATAAATAGTACTCAGAAGAACCTAGTTTGGTGACTAGAGTAAATAAAGCAGTTCACTTCAATGCTCAATAATACTGACAGCAGAACTCAGGATGGTTTTGGGTGAAACTGTTTCATCACCCACTTCATGGCAAGGTAGAGCAGTTATCCTAGCAGGCTCCGATAGAGGAAATGCCAACTTCCTTGGGAAAAGGAGTAAATTTAGGACATTTTTACGACAACCTATATAATTCCAAAGAAGAAGAATGTGACAATTTGGAATCTTATTTTGGGGCTTTTAACAGGGGTAGAGTTAGACTGGATGACGATTGGATTAGAAGCAAAGGAAGATTTTTAAACTTGCAGCTTTCAGCACAACACTAATGTTTGGAGGGCATGTCTACAGTACATCTGGCAAAGAGCAATCATATCTCAACATTTAGGCTGTGTTGTTTTCTCGAGTACCTTATAGCTAGGAATTTCCTACCAAGAATTTTACTATGGTTACTCATTCTGAAATCTGTAACCATGCCATGTTAATGAGACAAAAGATATACTTACAAATAATTGACACCTTTAGGTGAAAATGCTTAGAAAAATGAATAGATGTATTTCTTAGGTGTAAGTTATATCTCAAACAAAAGCCTAATACCATTTTGATGGTGAGATACAGTCAGTAGGATGACAAAGCAGCTTTCTATCATCAATTATTCAGGAATATTAAGCACCGAGTTCTAAAAATGAGGCAAAATATTTTGTTGATCCTTTAGCACTGCATATTAATAAACACCCACGGAAACAAGTGAAAAACAGTAAAATGGCCAATTACAAAATCACAGTATGAAAATGCCACAATTCGCTAATATCATACAAAATAAAACAAAAATCTGCATATTTATAACTACAAAAGATCCTTTAAAATTCCCAAAGTTAAAATTATTAACAATACTTGTGTCCATAAAATTATACCAAAACCTATAGAATTGAAAAAATATGAGAGCTATTTGTTGAAAACAATTATTAAACCTCTTGGGAACTTCACTTAGAAAGGGAAATAAATTTAGAAATTATTTTAAAATTACAAGGGCATAGTTCAAAAAAATCTAACATTTGAAAATACTGATGAAACATAAGAATTTTTGAAAAAATATAAGCGGCTTAAATTGAACCTAGAAAGCAGTGAGGAATGATGAATAGAAAAAAAAATTGGGGTCATCAGGGAGCTAACATTTTCAATTATCAGGCTTCCAAGAATGTTTCCTCTTAGACATTTAAGGAAAAGGTAAATTTGCAGCTATGCAATGGTTTGAGATTATGAAAAAAATGCCATTTATATTTTTTGAGAAATAGGAAATGTAATAAGAAAATATGCTACTAAGTGCAGCACATTCTTATTTATAAATAAGAATCCACAAATCTTCTATTAAATATGGCAGCCCATTAAAAAATTAACAGTGACAAACTGGGATCCATCTAAGAATGTCTGTTTGAATGTTGACTAAAATGCAAACTTGATTCACTTTATAAAGTTAAAAAATAAATCTTATGTTAAACTCAGTATATGCTTAAAGGGCATTTGCTAATATGTTTAGTTGGATAATTTTTGTTTCTTAGTGGAATACTAATAGTTATTGTTAGAGGACTTTTTCCATCACTATTATTTAATATTCCAGAATATTATGCAAATCTTTAAAAAGGATATTAAGAAAATTCTGCTGCACTAAGTAGAATGAAAATAAAATCAGGTGCAAGTAACACCTACAGGGTAATGCCACACAATTAACTGGCAAATAATTGTTTTGGAAATCAACGGTTTTCTTCACAGACATCCGGACTTTCAGAGAAGGAGCTGTGGTCAAGTTTCAAAAATTATCAGTAAGTCACTAATATTTAATGTAATCATTGTAGACACTTCAAAATTTTCACGTTAATTTATCATTCTTGGTTCATGCAAATTGTATTATATGAGAAGGCATATGAATAGGTAAAATGAAATAGGACTTTTTTGGTGAGTGTTGGTTGTTTTACATTTACAAATTCAGAAAGCCATAGCAAAAACTTAGTAAAAGTAATACAATATTCTACTGTAATTGGACTGTGGAAAAAAATGGGAGTGTAGGGGGATTAAAGACAAATGAAAATGGGAATAGGCAAGGACAAGTAAATCTTGATATTAAAGCCCAGAAGAGAATACATTTTATTACTCTCTAAAGTGGGTGAATGAGGAACAGAGGGATTAAGTGAGCAATCATGCGCTAATGCGGTCTAAGACCACACGAGGGCCAGGGAACTTCCTTACTGCTGTGAGTAATGCATTGTAAGCGTCTAATCTGGAAATAACAGCATTGATAGAAGTCAAATACACTAACTGTGTGGCAGAGCCAAGGGACATTCTGATTTTTTTTTTTTTACTACAATGCACATTAAAAAGTCTATTTTACTATGTGACCAAAATCACACTCAGAAATACATACACATACCAACAGCTAAAACAAAAACTTCCAAAAACAATATAACATTGTGGAAGATTCTGAGAATCCTACTGTAAATTATTGTTTTATTCTGTTGTTTTCTTGTATATCCTGTGTCACAAATGGTTCGTGACTTGCTGTGTGGAACAAGACTGGGATGATGGCAGTGATCCAGCAGGGCAGTCCACTCAGCACACAGGTCGCGTTAATAAAGAAACCGCGCTTGCTGAGCCACAATGATTGTTTCAAAGAGAGGGAGTGCCACCCAAGCTGAGCCAGTAAGAATCTTTCCTGGGCTTTTCAGACCTGGAGGTTGAAGGGACACATTTACAGGGGTGCATGGTAATTTGAGGACTTCAGAAAATTAATCCAGAGCTACCGGTGGCCAAGTCTCTTGCTCTTGGAGCAAATTAAGAAAATGAAAGTGACATTGGAAGTAAGGAATTTTGTGGTTGTCGTGGGGATGTCTACATATCTCAGATTCTACTCTCTGAGGATTCTTTCAGTCCCAGAAGCTTTTCTTTCTGAAGAGTTACCTCAGAAGAACACTCTTAACGACCCCCTCCCTTATTTCCTTAATCTATTCATTGATGAGTTTCTTTCATTTGTACGTACATCTGTCTGACAAATTCAAGGGACAACTTTTGTAGTAATGGGAAAATATAGCTTTAACCTGCACAATTTGCTAGTATAGCTTTAACCGGCACAAATTGCTTCTGCAAACGCTTGCTAAAACGGGGAAACATATCTAAAGACATTTTAAGTAAAGCAGCTTCTAAGGGGTCAGGCAGAGGTCAGGTAGACCCAGACACACATTCCGGGAACCAGTCGGTCCCAAGAACTATCCAGCCCCCTTATCTTCAGGACACCTGGCAGAACTCAGGGAAGATAAACGATTGAAAAATGTGCTGTTCCTTATCGGGGTGCTAGCCTGTTGAGCCTGACCATAAATCTTAAGGTGCCTCAGCTAATTAACAGCTTGTCCTGTTATGAAAGTCTGTCTAAAGAAACTGTATAAAAACTCTAGTGTTAAAGAGCTTGGGGCCGCTTTGGTCTGAAAGGCGAAGCGACCCCATCATGCTGGAAAATAAAATTCCTCTTGCTTGATTGCAACGGTTTCAGTCTCGTGGTCTTTGTGAAGCGAGCCACTCCGGCATGTAGGATTTGTGCTTGGTGCACGGGTCTTACAATTTGGGGGGCTCGTCCAGGATTGGCTCGCTCTCCCTGGGACCAGTGACTAGAGAATGGAGGATCACTCGAGCAGGTACCGCGGTTGTCTGTCTGACTGTGTCTGTTTCTTTTGTTGTCTGCTGTAAGCTGTCTGTTATAATCTGGTTTCGGTGGCTCCAGGATGGAATCACCAGTCTGATTTTAGATTTTCTGAGGCTCCAAAGCGGAGCCATCTGTAGTGGTCAAGCGGCAGGGTAGACGTACGGGCACGTCGCAGCCACAGGAGTCCTGGAGGACGCTCCAGATTCCTCTGCAGGAGATGAACAAGTTCGGCTCCATGGGAGATCTCTAGGAAAGAGACCCTTCCCAAGTTCTCTGATAATCTGGTTGTGGCGCTCATGGCAGGGGCGCATCAGTGTTTTGTTTTTTGTTTGTTTGATTGCGTGTGTGTGGGGACTGACGATTTTCTGGGGCGACTGTCTCAACCCCTTTAAGTCTGACTCTAAAATACTGGACTGATGTAAAGGACAGAGCTAATAATTTGTCTGTGCAGGTTAGAAGGAATAAATGGGCCACACTATGTTCATCGGAGTGGCCAGCTCTCCAACTCGGCTGGCCCGCTGAAGGTTCCTTCTCTCCGCCATTGATTACAGCAGTAAAAAGGAAAATTTTCAGTTCTGAAAGTCACCCAGACCAGATACCTTATATCATTGTCTGGGAAGATCTAGTCACGGATCCTCCTCCGTGGGTCCATCCCTTTGTTCCCTTAACAGGTCCTATGGCTGTATTTGCTCTCTGAGAAGTAAAAAAGAAACCGTAGGTCCTGCTGTCCACCGACCCGGACTGGCTTCTTTCTGATCCCCCTCCCCCTCCCTATCCTCCTTCTTTCCGATTACAGGCAGCCCGGCCGTCCGCTCCACCAGAGGAGGACCCACCAGAAAACAAATCCAAGGGAGGGTCTGCTCAAGGGACACGCAGTAAATGAGTGGCTATTCCTATCTTCCCCCTTTGGGCTTACGGCCCCCCTGATGAAGAGGGCAACCAGCCCTTACAGTACTGGCCTTTCTCCTCTTCCGATCTTTACAACTGGAAAACTCAGAATCCCCCTTTCTCTGAAAACCCCCAGGGTCTCACTTACCTTGTAGAATCTCTCCTCTTTACTCATCAGCCCACCTGGGATGATTGCCAGCAGCTTCTCCAGGTCCTGTTCACTATTGAGGAGAGACAACGAATCCTCCTGGAGGCTCGAAAGAATGTGCCAGGAGACAATGGGTGACCTACCCTCCTCCCTGATGTTATAGATGCAGGGTTCCCGTTGATCAGACCAAACTGGGACTTCAACTCGGCAGAAGGTAGGGAGCACCTGAAGGTCTATCACCAGGCTCTCATGGCAGGTCTCAGAGGGGCAGCAAAATGCCCCACCAATTTGACTAAGGTAAGAGAGACAACTCAGGGGCCCGATGAGCCTCCATCAGCATTTCTGGAGAGACTCATGGAGGCATTCCATCGGTTTACCCCATATGATCCTGGTAGTGAAGAGCATAAGGCTACAGTGACGGTTGCTTTTATTGACCAGTCTAGTAGGGACATCAGAAAGAAACTGCAGAAGCTTGAAGGGTTGCAAGATAAGTCATTGAGAGAATTAGTGCAGGTGGCTGAAAAGGTTTATCATAACAGAGAGTCAGAAGAAGCTAAAGAAATAAAAAGAGAAAAGTGCCAAGAGAGAAATTTTCACAAACTTCTGGCCACTGTAGTTAGGGAAACTAGGGAGCCTAATAGGATGGTGCCAGACAATAAGAAGGGACCCCTGGCAAAGGATCAATGTGCGTACTATAAGGAAAGAGGACACTGGGTTCGAAACTGCCCTAGGAAAAAGAGCCTCAGGGCCCCAAAGTCTTGGCCCTGCAGGAAGACAGTGATTAGGGGGGACGGGGTTCGGACCCCCTCCCCGAACCCAGGGTAACTCTCAAAGTGGAGGGGAAGCCTTCTCAGTTCGTGGTAGATACTGGAGCCGAAAACTCAGTATTACTATGAGCAAATGGACCTCTTCTCGAGAAGAAGTCATGGGTACAAGGGGCTACAGGGTACAAACAGTACCCATGGACTACCCGAAGAACAGTGGACCTAGGCGTGGGCCGGGTATCCCACTCGTTCATAGTCATTCCTGAGTGCCCCTACCCACTGCTGGGAAGAGACCTCCTCACCAAAATGGGTGCTCAAATTTATTTTGACCCTGAGGGGACCTCGGGTGCTAAACTGGCAAGGAAAGCCTCTCCAGGTACTAACCCTCAGGTTGGAATATGAATACCAATTGTTTGAAAAGCAAGGGCAGGAGACTGGACAGATGGACTGGTGGTTAGAAAACTACCCCCAGGCGTGGGCAGAAACAGCAGGGATAGGGCAGGCTAAAAACAGGTCCCCCGTCCACGGAGAGCTGAAGGCTCAAGCCAGTCCTATAGCTGTCTGACAATACCCAATGTCCCGAGAAGCACGCGAAGGCATCTGACCCCACATTGCCCATTTGCTCCAGCTGGGGATCCTACGGAAGTGCCAATCAGCCTGGAACACACCCTTGCTGCCAGTCCGAAAGCCTGGCACTAATGACTACCAACCAGTCCAAGATCTCCGAGAGGTAAACAAACGCATGGCCGATCTCCATGCCACCGTCCCTAATCCCTATAATCCTTTAAGTTCTTTACCTCCAGACAGGACCTGGTATTCAGTACTGGATCTCAAAGATGCATTCTTCTGTTTGCCGCTGACTGCAAAAAGTCAAGATTACTTTGCTTTCGAGTGAAGAGATTCAGAGACTGGCCTAGCAGGGCAACTCACTTGGACCTGCTTGCCTCAAGGATTCAAAAACTCGCCCACCATCTTTGATGAGGCCCTCCAACAAGATTTGGCTGTGTTCCGGGCCTCTAACCCCCAGGTAACTCTGTTGCAGTATGTGGATGACCTCCTCCTGGCAGTGGCTGACGAGTTTGGAAGGAACAAAGCATCTCCTCATGGAGTTAGGAGAGCTGGGCTATCGAGCTTCTGCCAAAAAGGCCCAGATCTGCAAGCGACAGGTCAGTTACCTGGGGTACCTTCTTAAAGTTGGGAAAAGATGGTTGTCTGAGGCCAGAAAAGAGACAGTGTTTCACATTCTGCCACTCTCTAACCCAAGACAAGTCAGAGAATTTTTAGGTACTGCCGGGTTTTGCCGCCTATGGATACCTGGTTTTGCTGAGATGGCAGCCCCATTATATTCCCTCACTAAGAACAGTCAGCCCTTCAAATGGGGAAAAGAGGAGCAACGGGCTTTTGATAACATTAAAACGGCCTTAATGTCTGCACCGGTGCTGGGACTCCCCGACGTAACTAAGCCCTTCCACCTGTATGTGGCAGAAAATAAGGGGGTCCTAACTCAAAGACTGGGGCCCTGGAAAAGGCCTGTGGCATATCTGTCCAAGAAATTAGATCCAGTAGCCTCAGGGTGGCCAGCTTGTCTAAGGATCGTAGCGGCAGTTGCAATCCTAGTGAAAGATGCTGATAAATTGACTATGGGACAGAATTTAGTAATCTCAGCACCTCATGCCTTAGAGAGTGTTGTCCACCAGCCTCCCGACCGCTGGCTCACAAATGTTCGCATGACTCACTATCAGACTCTGTTACTGAATTCAGACCGGGTTACTTTTGCTCCACCGGCGAGCTTAAATCCAGCCACATTGTTACCAGACCCGGACTTTGACCCTCCTATCCATGACTGCCAACAAGTGCTTGCTGAGGCACATGGATGGCGGAAAGACTTGTCAGATCAGCCTCTGACGGATGCTGAAGCCACCTGGTTTATTGACGGCAGCAGTTTCCTAGAGGAAGGAGTACGAAAGGCAGGAGCTGCTATAGTAGACGGCCAGAATCTGATATGGGCACAGACTTTACCTGCCGGAACGTCCACCCGGAAGGCAGAGCTCATCGCCCTCACAAAAGCCCTTGAACTAGGAGAGGGCAAAAGAATCAACATCTATACGGACAGCAGGTATGCCTTTGCCACTGCTCATGTGCACGGTGCTATATATCAACAGCGGGGTCTATTAACTTCTGAGGGAAAAGAAATCAAAAACAAGGCAGAGATCGTAGCCCTGTTGGAGGCCCTTCACAGACCGCTGAAAATGAGTATTATACACTGCCTGGGCCACCAAAAAGGGGATTCCACCATCACTAGGGGAAACAACTTGGCCGATTCTGAGGCAAGGGCGGCAGCCCACGAGTCCTCAACTATTTTGTTAGTTGACGTCCCTGAGCCAGAACAGCCCAAATTTAAATACTCAGCTGAGGACGTAGCAGTGATCTCAAGGGACTCTAATAACTACTTTGATCAGAAAACAGGGAGTTGGCATGCAGCGTCAGGCAAGCCTATCTTGCCACAAGAACAAGCCCATGCCATGATCAAATAAATGCATCAATGGACTCATCTGGGAGTAAACAAACTGGCCCAGACTGCCCTGAAGACAGAATATTATATCATAGGGCTAAAGCAATTAGCAGAGCAAATCGTTAAAAGCTATGTACCTTGTCAAAAAGTAAACGTCTGTAAAAATACAGCAGGACCTGGCAAGAGACTCAGAGGAGACAGACCAGGGGTAATTTGGGAAGTATTTTACAGAAGTCAAGCCAGGCAGATACGGTTACAAGTATCTCCTAGTCTTTATAGACACTTTCTCTGCATGGGTGGAAGCATTCCCAACAAAACAAGAAACAGCCACCATCGTGGTCAAGAAAATCCTGGAAGAAATCTTCCCGTGCTTCGGGGTGCCGAAGGTAATTGGGTCCGACAATGGACCCACTTTCGTTGCCAAGGTAAGTCAGGGAGTGGCCAGACATCTGGGGGTCAATTGGAAATTACTACTTACAGACCCCAGAGTTCAGGACAGGTAGAAAGGATGAACAGAACTCTAAAAGAGACTCTGACTAAATTGACCCTGGAGACTGGCATGGACTGGGTGGTGCTCCTTCCCTTGGCCCTGTTTAGAGCTAGGAACACTCCCTCCCAGTTTAACCTGACCCCCTTTGAAATTCTCTATGGTGCCCCTGCCCCCTTAACTTTACTGGGGAATGCCTTTGAACCCACTTGCCACAGTAACAGTGACTTATATGCCAGGTTAAAGGGGCTACAAGCAGTGCAGAAGGAAGTTTGGACGCAGCTAGTGGCCGCCTATAAGCCTGGGATCCCCGAAGTTTCTCACCGGTTCCAGGTTGGAGACACAGTCTACGTGAGAAGGCACCACTCCCAGACCCTAGAGCCCCACTAGAAAGGACCTTACCTAGTGCTTTTAACAACCCCCATGGCTGTAAAAGTGGACGGGATCTCCGCTTGGATCCAAGCCTCGCATGTGAAACCAGTGCCGCCAGAGGACCAAGGATCGGGGGACGCCACCTGGAGAGTTCAGAGTTCCAAAGAACACCCCTTAAGACTGAAAATTGTTTGGACACCTTGAATGTTATAAGATGAAAACTCTCTTGTTCCTCTTATGTCTAACCATTCTCTTCCAGGGCCCAGAAGCTGATAGCCCACATATTCCTAAAAATTTCACTTGGTATGTTGTAAATGGGGTGGGGGATATGATCTGGAGTCAGTCCAAGGTAACTACAGGAGGCTGGTGGCCTGACTTATTTCCAGATATGTGTAAACTGGCTTTAGGAGCCCCAGGCAACTGGGGTTTAGAAGGATACTTTGATGCTTGCAGGCCCCCTTCTATTCCCTGCCCTCCGGAGCACCGCGGGCTTGATCCATGGGGTGGGGGGGTGGGGGGGGAGTTGCTCTACAGCAAAGCGGAGGAGTATGCTGAGTGCCCTCACCTTCTATGTGTGCCCTGGGTTCCACCGTAGCAGAGCACTAAACTATCGGTGTGGGAGCAGAGCAGATTTTTTCTGCAAAGACTGGGGCTGTGAGACCACAGGAGACACATATTGGCATCCTTCGTCCTCCTGGGACTTTATAAAGGTAACTCCTAATTATACCCACCCCTCTCCCCCTGCTGAAGGGTGGGCAGACCGATCGGAAAGCAACAACTTTCGGTGGACACAAGTCCCTACCTGCAATGGGTGGTGTCACCCCCTCAGAGTATCTTTCACAGAAGCAGGGAAAAAGGCTAGCGGATGGGACAAAGGATTTACATGGGGGTTAAGGTTTTATAAAGAGAGGTATGATGATGGGCTATTGTTCACCATCAAACTTAAGGTAGAAATTCAGTACACCGCTGTAGGCCCAAATAAATATTTAGCTCCGGTGAGACCTCCAATGGTCAAACCAGAAACTACCCCAGCACCCCTGGGTACCCGACCAGAGTCCTTAGCCCCAACTAAAAAGTCAAAAACCAGGACACAAAAGGCCTGAGCCTCCTAAACCTAGGCTTCAAGAACAATCTGGGTTATTCCGCATAATCTCTGAAGCCTTTAAGGTCTTAAATAGTACCAACCCCAATGCTACCCATTCCTGCTGGCTTTGTTATGACGTTGCTCCCCCATATTATGAAGGAATAGCCTTCAGAAACAGAATTAAAACAACAACTGATGTCTCCAACTGTCGCTGGCAACAACAACAGGTTAAACTCACTCTGTCAGCTGTCACGGGGCAAGGAACATGTGTGGGAAAGATCCCGTCCTCACACAACCAGCTATGCATTCAGACACTTAACTTGACTAGGTGGTCGAGTGACACATATCTGTTGCCCCCTCTGGGGGGATGGATGGTGGCCACGCGCTACCGGGATTACACCCTGCGTTAGCTCAAAGGTCCTGAAAGAAACCCAGGATTTCTGTGCCTTAGTTCAGTTGCTACCTCGGCTCGTTTATCATCCCTATGAAGAGCTACTGTCATATTGGGATAAAAATAATGGAAACTACTGGACTAAAAGAGAGCCCCTAAGTATCACGCTCTCTGTCCTCCTAGGCTTGGGATTGGGAGCAGCCGGGGCAGCAACAGGAGCCTCAGCTCTAGTTATTCAGCATCAGAATTACCAAAGTTTGCAGGCAGCCATAGATGCTGATATTAAGGAAATAGAAAACTCCATTACTAAGTTACAAGAGTCCCTCACCTCCCTTTCTGAGGTGGTCCTGCAAAACAGAAGGGGGCTAGACCTCTTGTTCCTTCAACAAGGTGGGCCCTGCACCACGTTAAGAGAAGAATGTTGTTTTTACATTGATCATTCAGGGGTAATTAAAGACTCCATGGCTAAAATTAGAGAAGGCTTAGCCAAAAGAAAGAGAGAGAGAGAGCAAAAACAGGGGTGGTTTGAGTCATGGTTCAACTCCTCCCCCTGGCTCACGACCCTCGTGTCTACCCTGTTAGGACTGTTAATTATATTAGTGTTGCTTCTAACTTTTGGTCCCTGAATTTTAAATCGCCTAGTATCTTTTGTTAAAGACCATGTTAGTACCGTCCAAATTATGATGCTAAGACAATATCGAGAATTAAATCAACAAGAGACAAGTATTTCATGATTGAAATATGCACTAGAAAAAGGGGGGATTGTAGTAATGGGAAAATATAGCTTTAACCTGCACAATTTGCTAGTATAGCTTTAACCGGCACAAATTGCTTCTGCAAACGCTTGCTAAAACGGGGAAACATATCTAAAGGCATTTTAAGTAAAGCAGCTTCTAAGGGGTCAGGCAGAGGTCAGGTAGACCCAGACACACATTCTGGGAACCAGTCGGTCCCAAGAACTATCCAGCCCCCTTATCTTCAGGACACCTGGCAGAACTCAGGGAAGATAAATGATTGAAAAATGTGCTGTTCCTTATCGGGGTGCTAGCCTGTTGAGCCTGACCATAAATCTTAAGGCGCCTCAGCTAATTAACAGCTTGTCCTGTTAAGAAAGTCTGTCTAAAGAAACTGTATAAAAACTCTAGTGTTAAAGAGCTCGGGGCCGCTTTGGTCCGAAAGGCGAAGCGACCCCAGCATGCTGGAAAATAAAATTCCTCTTGCTTGACTGCAACGGTCTCAGTCTCATGGTCTTTGTGAAGCGAGCCACTCTGGCGTGTAGGATTTGTGCTTGGTGCACGGGTCTTACACTTTCAACCTGGCACAAGAAAAACCTCACCCCAGCACCATGGTCAATTAAATGTGCTTCATCTTTAATATGGGCCCATTCATCCCTACTCTTTTTGGTGAAATTAAATGAATTAAATCAGGGTGTGCCACAAGGGATAAATAGAGAATAAGGAAAAAGCAAGTAATTAAGCTAAAGGGTGGAATTTTACTTTTTCTTCTAATACTATAAAGTTAAAGATAAATTTAGAGACAAATAAGGGATACGGCTAGCCCTTTAAGCAGATTTGTGGATCATCAGAACATCTCACTCCCTTCCATCAGGTCATCAACCCCCTTCCCTTGGCTGCTAAGAGTCCCTTTGAGAGCAATGGATGGGCAGGTCTGCCACTCAGTTTCTCCTGTTGTCACCTGAATCTTCTAAAATCCTGAAATTTATCAGAATCAGACCATATTTAATTAACTTTGCCTTCAAGGTCTTTCTACACAGTAGGAATAAAATGGATACTATTATCTTTTCCATCTTGACTTGTACTTTATTACATGGTCCAATTAAACTCATCAGTATTAAAATATGACCATCATATGGAACCCAAATAATGTGATACTGGAAATAAGAGCTAAGCTTGCTGCCTTCCACTGAAATATATCAATGTTATTAAATCACTGACAATTTCCCCCTTTAAAAAATATAATAGCAAAATTAGAAATCTCCTCTTCCCTGGTTACCACAGAAAAATATAAGACCTACATTATATAAGACCTTTCATTCCTAACACCTTTCTTCTGATTCCCTTTAATCCTATCCATTCAGGTTTTACTTGGATTCTAGGATGGTATCTAAGAGCAAGAAGAAGGCAAAGACGTTCACTCACAAACTCAACTTCATACCCTAAGTCCTTGGTACTACAATTGGGCAAGAAAAAAAATTAAAGGCATATGGATTTCAAAGGAAGAAATAAAACTCTGTATTCACAGGTGACATGATTGTGAAATATCACAAGAAATCTACCCAAAAAACACCCCCATACACCTCTTAAAACTAATAAATAATAGGCAAAGAAGCTAGACTATCTAAAACAATTTTGAAAAAGAAGAAAAAAGTATGAGGAATCACTCTACCCAATTTCAAGATTTACTATACGACACCGGAATCAAGACTGTGTAGCAGTGGCAGGATAGACAAATAGATCAATGGAACCGAATAGAGACCACACAAATAGTCCTACACAGTCAAGACCAACTCATTTTTGACAAAGATTAAAAAGCAATTTAATGGAAGAAAGATAATCTTTTCAATAAATGATGCTTCAAGCAATAAGAAAAAATGTAAACTTCAACTTAAACCTCACATCTGACACAAAAATTAACTCCAAATAGACCAAGGATTTAAATGTAATACTATAAACCTCTTAGAAGAAAAACACAGGAGAAAAATCTTTTGAATCTCAATCTAGGCAAAAAATTTAGATATGAAACCAAAATGATCCAGAAAAGAAAAAATTTTGTAAACACCATCAAAAGTAAAAACTGTCATTTTGTGAAACTTCCTGCGAAGATAAAAAGACAACCTATAGACTTAAAGAATATTTTTGCAAACCATACATATAACAAAAGACTTGCATCTAGAATAAATGAAGAACTCTCAAAGCTCAACAGTAAAAAAACAACTATTCCATTGAAACATGGACAAAATTCATAAAGAGACATTTCACTGCCAAGAACATACAAATGGCAAACACACACATGAAAAGATGTTTCATATTAATACCCACTTGGGAAATGCAAATTAAGACCAGGATGAGATATCACTACACATCTATTAGGCAACTAAAATAAAAAATATGACAACATTGAATGCTGGCATGAATATGGAGAAACTTATCTCTCACACATTGCTGGTAAGAATATAAAATGGAAATATCACTTTAGGAAATATTTTTGCAGTTTTTAAAAAAACTCAACATATACTTACATGTGATCCAGGACTTCCACTACTAAGCATTCACCCCAGAGAAATGAAAACTTTTAGTCAGTTTGGGCTGCTACAACAAACATACCATAGACTAGGTGGCTTAAACAAAAAACATTTATTTTTCACAGTTCTGGAAGCTGGTAAGTCCAAGATCATGATGCTGTCAGAGCTGATGTCTGCTCAGGGCACTCTACCTGGTTTGCAGACAGCCTTCTTCTCCTTGTGTATAGAGTAGAGAGAGAGAGAAAGCAAGCTCTCTTAAGTCTCTTCTTATAAGGGCACTAATCCCATTCAAGAGGGATCTACCCTTATACCACAATTACCTCCCAAAGCCCTACCTCCTAATATCATACTGAGGGTTAGGATTTCAACATATGAATTTGGGGGGGACACAGATATTTAGTCCATAATATGACAGTCACACAAAACTCCATATGCAAATGTTCATAGTAGTCTTGCTTATTTGTTGTTAGAATAGTCAAGGCTTGGAAACAATTAAAATATTCCTTAATAGCTGAATGTTTAAACACAGTATGGTATATTCACAACATGGAATATGACTAAGCAACAAAAAGCAAAAAGCTATTGGTAGATGAAACAAGTTGGATGGACCTCCAGGAAATTATGCTGAGTGAAAATGAAGCCAATCACAAAGGTTACATAGTATATGAATCCATTTATCCATTTCAAAATAAACTTATACACATGGAGAGTAAATTAGTGGTTGCCAGGGGACAGAGATGGAGGGGAGACAGCAGGTGTGGTTATTGAAGTGTAGCATGAAGGAGATTTTTGAGATGATGAAATTGTTCTGTGTCTTGATTGTGATGATGTTTACACAAATCTACATGTGATAACATGACATATTGTACTATAGTTATTTAAGATATGGCCACTGGGGGAAACTTGGTGAAGAATACAGGGCACCTCTTTTTACTATCTTTGCAACTTCCTGTGTATCTATAATTATTTCAAAATAAGAAGTTAAATAAAAATCCAGCTCCTCTCATCTATGACAGTATAACTTATATCCATTAAATATTGAAAAAATAAAAGCCAAAGCTAGAGAAATTTTGGATTGAATAAGATTATAAAAATACATGGAAAATTTATGAACAAAAATGTAAAGTTACAGGCTGGAGAAGGAAAATATTGACACGTGGGAAGATAATGATTCTAAACATTAGTGACTTGTAAAACTAAGATATTATATGAGCCACATTCTCTGAACAATGCAAAAAAACAAACAAAAACGTGGATATTTATAACAAGGCACAAACAGCTTTAAACATCTGCAAAATTATTTCTTTTTTCCTTAAGATTTGGGTCCCTCAAATGATTGATTAATGTAAGTTATTGCCAGATAAAAAAGTCATTGGACTGAACCTCTAACTTCATTAGGAAAAGAATAAGTAAATAAACATAGGGGATATTTTAAAATTACAACATATAAACTGCAAAAATTGTACACCCAAAGAATTAAGGACTATCTAGAATGACAGACAGTCATTGACTGAGGTCATTGATGAACTCCCTTCCCAAAAAAGTGAGGTTACTCTCAGATTTTTATGGAGATAATTCTACTGCAAATGAAAGAGCTTCAAAAATGAATGACAATTCTAGCACATTAAAAAATATAAGATATCTATGCTACCATATTCATTGAAGCATTATTCACAACAGGTCAATATGGAATCAACCTAAGTGTCCATCAGTGGATGACTGGATAAGGAAAATGTGCTATATATACACAGTGAGACACTGTTCAGCCTTAAAAAAGAAAGAAATCCTGTCATTTGCAACAACATGGATGAACCTGGAGGACACTATGTTAAGTGAAATAAGGCAGGTACAGAAAGACAAATACCCCCAAATTTCTCTTGTATGTTGCTTTAGATTGGATGCCCCCCCCCACCGCCACCTCATTGACGCTTAATCCCCACTGTACCTGTTGAAGTTTGGAAATCCTACTATGGTAATTGAAAGGGGGGGGCCTTGAAAAGGTGGTTAGATCATAGACCATGCCATAGTGAATGGATTAATAATGGTGGTCAGGAGTGTGGCTCTGCAGGTTTTAAAAGGGGAGCACAAAGAGTCTGCCCTCTCTCTGCTCCACCATTTTCTACTATATGAGACCCCCTGGGTCACCGTCCCCACCATCAAGGCCTTCACCAAACATGTTCCCTAGACTTTAGACTTCCCAGCCTCTGAAACTGTAAGCAATAAATTTCATTTTCTTACAAATTACCCAGTTTCAGGTATTTTGTTATAAGCAACAGAAACAGATTAATACATGTACAGAAACTAAAAATGCCAAATTTACAGGAATAGATGGTAGAAGGTGGTTGCCAGGAACTGGAAGAAGGGAAGTAGGGGGGAAATGTTGGTCAAAGGATACAAAATTTCAGTTAGAGAAGGAGGAATAAGTTCAAGAGATCTGTGGTGACTATAGTTAGTAACAATGCATTGTATTCCTGAAAATTGCTAAGAGAGTAGATTTTAAGTGTTCTGGCCACAAAAAGTATGTGAGGTAATACATATGTTAATTAGCTTGATTTAGCCATTCCACAATGTATACATATTTTAAAACAACACGTACACAATAAATGTATACCATTTTTGTCAATTAAAAAATTTAAAACAACAAAAAAATGTATGTAGGCTTACTAAGGTTGCAAACCACAAAATGCAGGAAACTACATAAATGCATATCAGCACTTATTACTAACTTGAGAACTCACTAGTCCAAATGACTATTAGTCTGAATAATCAATCCAAAGAATTAGTCCAAAATGACTTTTTTTGAGAAAGTAGGTGAAAATAACCTTAGGGTTCCAGTTTAACAGCTTACTTGTAGCTGGTGTCCCTGATGGTCAATACAGGAAAAATGCTGTATTAGTCCATTTTGTGTTGCTATAACAGAAATACCTGAGACTGGATAATTTATAAGGAAAAGAGGTTTACTTGGCTTATGATTCTGGGACAGCTGCATCTGGCACAGGCCTCAGGCTGGTTCTACTCATGGCAGAAAGTGGAAGGTACAAACAGATCACATGGCGAGAGGAATCAAGAGAGAGGAAATGAGAGAGAGAGAGGAGGTGCCAGGGACCTATAAACAACCAGTTCTCACGGGAACTAATAGAGTGAGAACTCACTCATTACTCCCTCCACCTAGGGAGAGCACTAATCCAATTCATGAGGGATCCATCCTCATGACTCAATCAGTTTCCAACACTGCCACATTGGGGATCAAATTTTCACGTGAGTTTTGGAGGGGACAACACATACAAACTCCATCATTCCACCCCTGGCCCCTCAAAACTCAACTTGCTCTCACACACAAAATACAATCATTCCATCCCAACAGTCCCCAAAGTCTTAGCTTGTTCCAGCACCAACTTAAAAGTCCAAAAGCAAAAGACCTTCCAGCCGTGAACCTGTAATAGTCAAAACCAAATTTATCTACTGCCAAGATATAATGGAACAGGCATTGGGTACACATTCCCATCCCAAAAGGGGGGAATAGGACAGAAGAAGGGAGAAACAGGCCCCAAACAAGTCCAAAACCCAGCAGGGAAGACATTAAGTCTTAAAGCTCCAAAATAATCTTTGACTCCAAGTCCTGCATCCTGGGCACAATTGGGCACCTAGGCCCCCAAAGCATCAGGCAGCCTCACTCCCACAGCTCTGCCAGGTGCAGCCCAGTGGGCTGTGCTGGTGCATGCAGCTTTTCCAGGCCTGCGTTGCATGTTACCACTGGCCCTACAGTTCTGGGGTCCTGGCGGTATCCATGCTGCATTTGGCTCTACTAGACATTTCCCTGGTGGGGGCTCTCTGTGGAGGCTCTGACCCCTTTCCTGCTCTGCATTGCTCTAGCAGATGGCCTCTGCAGTGGCTCCACCCCTGCAGCAGGTCTCTGACTGGGTTTCCAGGCTTTTCCACACATCCTCTGGAATCTGGGTGGAGGCTGCCACTCCTCCATTGCTCTCAAGTCCTGCAGGCCTGCATACTTAAAACAACATGGATGCCACAAGGGTTTCAGGCTTCTACTCTCCAGAGCTGCTGCATGAACTACACTTGGGGCTGCTCCAGCCCAAGCCGCTGGGATGCAAGGAGCAGGTTCCTGAGGGCAGCTGTGCCTCAGTTCTGTCCTCTGGGACAAAGCAGTATTTCTAGGCCTCAGGGTCTGTGATGGGTGGGGCACCCTTCCAGACTTCTGAATGCCTGCAGGGCTTTTCTCTCATTGTCTCTGCTATTAGCATCTGGCTGCCTCACCACCAAGCTAATGTCTTTAGCAGCCAGTTTATCTGCTTCACTCTTGCATTTTTCTCCATCTCTCTGCTTCTCTACCACATGGCCAGGCTGCAAATTTTCCAAATCTTTTTGCTCTGCTTCCCTTTTAAATTCTGGCTTTACATCATGCCTTTGCTGTTGTAACTCAGCGTAGGCTCTTAAAAGTAACCATGCAGATTCCTCAATGTTTTGCTGCTTAGAAATTTCTTCTGCCAAACATTCTGGCTTATAGCTCTTAAGTTCTACCTTTCATAAAGTCCAAGGGCATGGACACAATGTAGCCAAATTCCTTGCTATGCTGTAGCAAGGGTTATCTTTTGTCCAATTCCCAATAAGTTCCTCATTTCTACCTGAGACCTCATCATCTGCATGGTCTTTACTGTCCACATTTCTATCACATTCTGGTCACAATCATTTAACCAATCTCTAAAATCTTCCAAACTTTCCCTCATCTTTTTCTCTTCTTCTAAGTCCTCCAAACTCTTCCAACCTTTGCCTAGTACCCAGTTCCAAAGCTTCATCCACATTTTCACGTATCTGTATATCAACACCCTGCTCCTCGGTACCAATTTTCTGTATTAGTCCCTTTTGTGTTGCTATAACAGAAATACCTGAGACTGGGTAGTTTATAAGGAAAAGAGGTTTTTTGGCTTATGATTCTGGGACAGCTACTTGTGGCAGAAAGTGGCAGGTACAAGCAGATCACATGGCGAGAGGAAGCAAGAGAGAGGAAACAAGAGAGAGAGAGAAGAGGTGCCAGGGACCTATAAACAACCAGTTCTCATGGGAACTAATAGAGCAAGAACTCACTCATTACTCCCCCCACCTAGGGAGAGCACTAATCCATTCATGAGGGATCCACCCTCATGACTCAATCAGTTTTCAACACTGCCACATTGGGGATCAAATTTCCATGTGTGTTTTGGAGGAGATAACACATCCAAACTCCATCACATACTTCTGATAACAGCATTTCAAGAGGCTCTGATAAAGCCTTTGGCTTCTAGTGAAACTGCTTAATGGCCTCACAATGCCTCTGGAAGCAGGCACACATTCTGGAACTTCTGGCGTTCAGTAGAAGACTTGACGTCCACTATCACAGCCAAACTTTGGAGTGAACCTGCTTTAGGATATCTACAAATAAAACTCGTATAGTAATGCCAACATTTGTTCTCACATTTCTCATTGTGTTTCCTAGAGAGGCACACTAAAACTCCTTAGACAATTTATCACAGGAATGGAGCTTTCCCTTAAGAAAATAACTGATCGTTTGCCTGAAAGTGGTGTTGTATGCAAATGAGGCTTTGAAACAACTAAGTTTGATTGGATGAGTGATACTAGTAGCCTATATGTAAATATGAAAGTGCTAGTTCAACTCTCTGATTGGATAGATGCCTACCTGACATCAGCCAATCAGAATATTAATCACACTCTTCCCCTAGTCAAAAAAGTATTTGGTTGCAGATACTTCCCTCAGTTATGCCCCAAGTACTATTATTTTTCGTTTTCTCCTTTCTTGAAGGTGGAGAACAGGTAGGCAAGGCTCAGCTAATCAAATCAACTGTATAATTTATACCAGTAGCATATAAATAAGGAAATCATAGTTAATCATGGCTCTTATTTTGGAAACTTAGTTGCTCTGAAATTCTTTGGTTTTCCATGATCTTTAAGTAGCTTATTTGCAGCTGGAGTCCTTGATGACTGCCTCAAGGGGATCCTCTCCACAATGCAGGAATGTCCATGATTCTGATGCAAAGACATCCATAATGGTAATTCACCAAATAAGTCAAAACTGATAACAGTTACTAAATACATTTTAAAATGCTAGCTATATGTTCTTTAAAATTGAAAACCCTTGGTAAACTGGGGATAATGGGATAAATCCTAAAAATTGTTGAATGCATACATCCCAGAAGAAAGCCCAGTACCCCAAGTTCAGAAATGAAATAGTTTTGCTGCCATTAGAATCAGGAACCCACAAAAACAAAGTTCTTACCACCATATGTCTTGTGGAATATTTAAAGCTTTCACGAAGAATTTAACGATGGTCAACTCTAAGACAATATCATTCATTAGGATGACTTAATTGCATACCTTGTGTGGTAGCCAGCTTCTAAGATGGCACCCCATTATTCTTGCCTCCTAATACTGTATACTTTGTGTAGCCCCCCTCACATTGTACCAGGGTTGGGCTGCATGACCTATGGAATATAATACAGTGAAAGTGATGGTACGTCACTTTGGAAATGAGGTTGTAATAGAAAATGCAGCTTCTTTCCATCACAAAGCAGGAAACAAAGTCAACATAGAAATTAACTGATTCATACGCAATAGACTGCCAATAAAAAAAGATACTTTATCACTTATTTTATAAGTTTTTATAAAGACTCTTATTTTATAAGTTCACAGTAACCCAAAAAGAATCTTTGATTTAATAATAGGAGCCTCCTAAAGCAGTTCAGCAGGAATATTACCCACAGAGGAATACATGATGCTGATGGCTGTAGAGAGGATACTGGTATCAAAGTGGATCTACTTTAGCACCTCCTACAGGGAGCAGAGCAGCCCACCCAGCATATTCCTGCAACAACACTACCACCCTTCTTGGTTAGGGCATTTATGGAGCTATTCTAAGGTAAAGGAGGAAAGTGCAATTGTTCTGTCATTGTGACAACAACAGTTCTCAAGAAAGCAGAATAAATATGTAAATCATGGTGAATGGATGGGGAAAGCTTATTTTAGGGCTTGCATTAAGAGGTAGACTTAAATGCTGATTGGATTAGAAGCAATATAAGGAGGCAAAGTAAACTTGCAGCCTCCAGCTCAACTGTCTGATTGGAGAGTGTGCCTATAGGACATCAGCAAATCAGCCAGCAAATAACACCACACCTCCAAGGCTGCACAAATTCTTCAGGTACTTTCTAGCCAGGAATATCCTTCCAAGAAACCTAGTGTTATAGATTGAATCTTTATATCTCCCCCAAATTCATATCTTGAAATCCCTACCCCCAGCATGATGGAAGGTAATTAAATCGTGGGGCTGGAGACCTCATGAATGAGATTAGTGCCCTTATAAGAACAGATGAGAGAGCATGCTTTCTCTCTTCACCATGGGAGAATACAACTAAGACAGCTGTCTGCAAAACAAGAAGCGGCCCTCACCAGATACCAGATCTGCTGGTTCCTTGATCTTGAACTTCCCAGTCTTCAGAACTGTGAGAAATAAATTTTTGTTGTTTAAGCCACCCAGCCTATGGTATTACATTATAGCATCCCAAACTGACTAAGACACCTAGGATATATTGACATTGGGAAATCTATAAAGATTCAAAAAAGTGTGTCAAATTCAAAATTTGCTAAAAGGACATATGTGTATATTTGTTTATTTTACATGAAAAAATGCTTAGTAAAACAAGAATAATAGAATTCTTAATATATGGGCCCCTAATATTTCAACCTGAAGCCCAATATCATGTTTGATGGAGAAATATCAATACCATTGCTATGAGAGTCAGAGATGCAACAAAAAATCTTTATATCATCATCATTACTTGGTGACATTTTGTGTGATAATCAAGAATATTAGTCAAGGAATTTTCAAAGTGATTGATTTATTGCACTGTATGTAAAGAAACATCTAAAGGAAGAACTAAAAACAGAAATTATTGTTTAGCAAAGGAGCCAAATACAACATTACTGTTAACAAAGAAAAGATGTCCTTTTAACTATGAGGTTAGATGATGTAATCCACATACACACTATCACACACACACAAAAGACATACAGTGACTTGGGGAAAATGTAACAAAAATGTGTAGTAATATTGTAAAAAATGCTTAAAGCTCTTTAAGAGGATTAACATAAAAGTAGAAGAAATAACATAATTCAATAGCTAAGAATAATGAAGCTTGTGAAAAAGTCAATTGTTCATTGAATTAACTGTGTGTGCATTCTGTGTATATGTGTGGTGCATATATATATTTTGCAGTGGAGTGCTATATATATGTTTATTTGTGTGTGTGTGTGTGTATGCAACTTTGTGTTTTAGGGTTTTTTCCCCAAAAAGAGGCAGAAAAATTCTGGAAAGTATGGAGAGAAAATTGAGCCACAGATACATGAAACAAAAATACATTTAATTTCTATGTATGTAGAAAATATAATAGTGTGATGAAGTCTGATAAACATGACATTCCCAAAATTGTTCAGAGTGGCCTATTTTCTACATTAACTATTAGAAGCCAACCCTGGGAGAATATTACATAATTAGCATACAACGACAAACTTCTATCCAAATGGTTCAATATTCAGGAATATGCAAAAGGACAAGTCTATGACTATATAAGTCGAGACAATCAGAAGAGAGAAACTGTTGTGAGGCACCCTCCTGCAAGAATGCACTTACACGCCACTCGTGCAGAAAAGGGCAGTTTATTCACTCCAGCTGGCCAGCGACCGTCTCTCAAGGAGCAACCAAGGGAGAACGGCCCCAGGCCTTGGTCTTGTGGGGGTTTTAAAGGCAAAAACCACATCCCGTTGGTACACGGGTTTGTCCAGGTGCACAAAGCAAGCTAGGTAGCTAGGTTACAGAAGCCAAGAATGAGCCCTTAGAGTAATCAAGCATACAAATTTTCATTGTGTATGGTTCCTGTTCCCGTGTAATAATTCACTGTGTTTGGCTCCTATTTCTATGCAACAGTTTTTGTTTCTATGAGAAGGTCAGCGGTTCCTCATGCAGAAGCAGGGGTAGTCTGCAGGTCAGACGGAGTAAAATGGAGTTACTTAGGTTAAGCAAGCAATTCTACAGAAGCAGATAGTGTATGTTATGAGAGTGTAGGGAGCTCTATTTCAAAACCAACCAGTTATCTGAACAGGGAAAGTTTACTATAAAGAATTATTAACTCTAACAGTTCATAGGGGTTGGCTAGTAAGAAGTAAAGAGAGCTCTGGAGAATAGATGACTGGAAGAGATAAGGAGGAGACACTCAGGACTAAGATCTAGGCCTTGCTGAGGGGGACGTGCGTGAGATTCACTGGATAGCAGAGTGGTCGCTGTGGTTCTGCACCTGTGGAACTTGCTTTAGGGGGTGGAGGGGAAAGCTGGTCATGGGAAAGTGTCTCCTGGAGACACTCCACTGCAAAACCATCTGAAGGAGGGCGGTGCCCAGCACTGGAGATGATGTGTTGCTGCAGGGGTGGCACTCATGTTCTGGACAAGCCTCACGGGTTGCTCAAGCATGCTGAAGGAGCACCCCAAATCCAGGAAGGAAAACCCTTTCCTCCCACAATGTCTCCTCAGTGCCCTCTTTTGATAAAGTTTAGTGTTGGTGGGCAAAGGTAAAATATTGAAAGGACCCATGTCCATTTTCACAGAGCAGACAAAAGGGTGAGTTTGAGGCTGACAGGTTATAATAAAATCGATACTGATACCATGGTCAAATGCAGGGCATGGCTGGCCCCTCTGAGGAAAAATCTAGTAAAGCCTTGGGGTATTCCTGACATCATCTTCACGGGCCCACCTCTCCAATTCCTGCCGGTGCTGCAGAGAATGATCTGAGCAGGGTGAGGTGGGCAGCTCTATCCCTCAAGGTGTCCTGTCATTTTTCTAAAGTTGGTCAGTACTGAACATTAATTCAATCAAGTTTACTTCCAAGGACATTCTACAGTGCAGACATAGAAGTAATGCCCTAACACACACGTCTTACAGAAAACTGTACTCCTTTACACTATCAAACCAAAATCATGAGTGTTACATCAGTCAAATCAAGTAATAAGCTTAATTTAAGACATATGAAGACAGCAGTATCCAGCTTTTTCTTAGCTTGCAGCAGGAGCCAAGGCCTGTCTAAAACCCGTCTGTTTTCTCCAGAATCAGAAACAATCCTGTCATGTTTCGAGTCAGAAAATTGAGCTGTAGAAAGTTCATTTTGCCACAACTTGTCTGGGACCACTCTCCTGGATAGTGGCTGTGCCCCAGGTAAACATGATGTCAATGGAATACACGTAAATAAAAGTTTCGTTCTTTGACTATTTTTCTCTGTGTGTGTGTGGTTATAATTTTTTACTTTTACAAATGCCACAAAAACATGCGACCATGTGAATATATTGCCAGGGCTCCTCCCAGGACCCTGAAAGAGGCTCATGCAAGTGAGGGGCCCTGAAGCTTAAACTTCATTAGCCTCATAAGAAATAAAAAAAAACAACAAAAAAGAAAAACATGTATTTTCTTGTATTAGTCAGGGTTCTCCAGAGAGACAGAATCAATAGGATATATTATAATTATATGAGAGGGATTTATTAGGGGAATTAGCTCACGTGGCTATGAAGAAAAGTCCACAATAGGTTGTCTATAAACTGGATGCTGGTAGCGTGGCTCGGTCCAAGTCCAAAGGCCTCAGAACCAGGGAAGCTGATGGTGTCCTTGGTGTAAGATCTGGAACCCAAAAGCTGAAGAGTCTGGAGCTCCGATGTCCACGGACAGGAGAGAAGAGTGTATCCCAGCTCCAGTGGATCGAGAGAGAGCTTCACCTCTTTCCTCTGTCTTTTGTTCTTTCCGACCCCCAGCAGATTGGATGGTTTCCACCCACACTGAGGGTGGGTCTTTCACATCCAGGCCACTCAAACTCTCATACTAATCTCTGCTGGAAAACCCTCATGGACACACCTGAAAAGATTGCTTTACCAGGTTTCTCAGCATTCCTTCATCTAACCAAGTTGACATCTAGAATTAACCTTCACATTTCTATAAAAAATTTTCTCCAGATTTACTGAGCAATGATTGACAAATAAAAGGTGTACAACATAATCTTTTGGTATACACACACTGTGAAATGATTCACCACAATCAAGCTAACACATCCATCACCTTACCTCGTGACCACTACTTATTTGTGTTTGTGGTAAGAACACTAAAGATCTACTCTGTCAGCAAACTTCAAGTATGCGATATTTATCAGTAACTATAATCACCATGCTGTACGCTGCATCTCCAGAACTTATTCATCTTACAACTGAAAGTTTGTACCATACTTCTTTGACTGTTTTTAACATCAAATATATTTTATTCCATATTTTAAAACTGCCTTAAAACCAAATCCCAAACTCTAGATATGTAATAATTTTTAGTAAGTTATTAAAGTAAAAGCAACCTGAGTAAAATTCTTTGCTCAAATTTTGGTTGTCTTTCGTAATCCTACTGCTATTCACTTCTCAGAGTCCGCAAGTAACTGCATCCTGTCCAGGTTGTATAGCCACCTTCATGGTTTTTGAATCCACTTCAATAGAATTGTTTGAGGTTGCTTTCTTCAACTTTCTTATTTTTTTTGGATTACTATCCAAATATCACTTTAGGGACTTCTTGAAAAACATATTTTAAGTGTTTTTTACTCTTCTAATAACAAAAATAAAACACAATCAACTTTCAGTGTTGGGCGTCACTGGCAGGAGGTGTAAACTGCAAGTGTAAAGACCCTGAGGCAGAAATGAGCTTCTTGGAGAAGGCAGAACTGGCTGGAATTTTGTGATTGACAGGGAGAGTAGCAGGAGCAAATGTCAGAGAGGTCGGCATGGCACAAGTTATATAAGGTTTTGAGGCACCTAAAGGCAACTGAATTTGGTCCATTTTGTCCTAAGTTCACTGGGAAGGCTTTGGAAGACTTTTAAACCAGTAAGTAACAAGATCATATTTACATTTCAAGCATTCTTCCTGCTATGTGGAGATGGACTGAAAGAGAGATAATAAAAACAGTGGGGCCGGGTAAATAATCATTTTATTTATCCTGGTGATAGATGATTGTGATAGGAATGGAGGAAAGGAACAATGGTATGTGGGAAAGGTTTGAAGGTAGAACAGATGCAACAGCTTGGTGGAGTGAGTGCTGAGTACTGAGGGAAAGTACAGAATCAAGGCTGACTGTTTTCAACAAGATGAATCGGGGAAATGGTGATGCCAATAACCAAGATGGGAGGCCAGAGGCAGGAGTGGGATTGAAGGGGGATTCAGGAGTTCTGCTTGTGGCCATGTTAAGACTGAGATACTTAATGGATACCCAAGGAGAGATGAAGGCAGCTGAAGAGATGAAATTTGGAGCTCAGAGAAGAAGTCAGAATGGGTCCATGTCAGAGGAAGGGCCAGCAAGGAAAGAGGACTGGCTGGGATCACTGTGGGAATGAGTTTAGATAAGGAAGAATCCTGGGTATACCAACATTAGAAATCAGAGAAAAGATGAGGATTCAGCAAAAAGTATTGAGAAGGAGCATGAAAGAAGGCACAAGAAAAGTCTGGCCTGCATGGTGTGTGACAGTCAAGTAAATCAAGACACCAAGAAGGAGCAAGGGATGAAAGCTGTCGAGCACTGACAGATAAGGCCTGAGAAGTGACCACTGGATTTGCCAGCACATAGGCTGGTGATGGCTTTGCCAAGGGCTGTCTTGTCACGAGTGGGTTCATGAGAAAATTGGAGATTAGGAAAGAGAATGCAAGTAAGGATGTGTCTGCTGAAATGTTTTGCTATGAATGGGAGCAGAATCATAGGGTGTTAGTTTTCACAGAAAACTCAATGGCCTCTGTGCAAATAGTTGTAAACAGAAAACACACAAAACCACTCAAGTCAACTAAAATACATGAAGTCTCTCCTCTGTGAAAAGCGCATTTCTACTCAACAAGGGGGACAATAGAAAAGGGACTCAAAAGGAACAAGACATAAGCCCATCCCTATGAAGATTATAATAACTCTGAGAGACCCCAGAAGGTGACGGTGCTGTAAATGAGGCATGCAGGGCATCAGGATCCTTATAAGACAGGGCATAGATTATGATTGGAGGATCAGGGAAGATGTAAGCGACTTCAGTTGGGCTTGAAGCATGAGGATGATTCCATGAGCTTGATCTGCTTATCAATTCAACAACAAAAGTAAAGTTAAAAATTAAACCACTGAGCCAATAAAATCCTACCTGTTGGCAACATAAGGGCTAAAGGTTTTGGATAATCATTTACCTCCTGAGGAATTAGACAACTGTAAAAAGCTGAGAGAAATTTATTTGAAAAGAATGAGGATCCTGCACTCTACCTCTCTCAGGTCAGCTTTCAAACTTTTACCCTTAATATTCTGCTTTTGAGACAATGGGAATGGGTCTCTTTCCTTAGAGAGCAGCTTATTTTGCTGCTTTAGGGTAGCGATTGTGGGGATGGGAAAGACAATTCCTCCCTCCTGAGATAATGCGGAAAAGTGACAGAGGGTTTTGCCTTTTCCTAAAAGAAACTAGAGCCCTGGAACTCCAAGGAAGAAACTCCAAGCAATACAATTCTTCAAAAGAATAGCTAGAGAGAGAGAGAGAGAGACAGAAACAGAGAGAAACTGAATTATCTGAAGTACCTGGAAGTGAACCAGCAATTTTAAACTGTACTTTTAAGGGTTGATATCACCCAAATATTGGAACTAGATGATCTGTAGCATAAGATTCATATATTGAACTTGTTTTTATGGGATACATTTTAAAGCATTGATCAAATCTATGGTAAGACAATAAGTGCAAATGCTGAATTCTCTCAGAGGAAGATTTTTCATTAGGCCTAAAAGATCAAATTAATCAAGACAGACCAAACCCTTCCAGTGAATTTATGTATGGGGAAATGCAAAGCAAATGAAATCCCACATGGCTCTGGGAAGCAGTTAATGAGTGAAGAGTTTGGGCAGAGGACTTTACTTGGGAGCTGTGAATAAGAACTGAGAGCTATTTCTCACAAGGAGGAAATGTTGAAGGCTGGGACCAGATGGAGACGACATGTGGGCTATTAATAGCTCTGCACAGCCCCTTAAGGAAAAGTGTCATTCTACAGTGAACTGGTGACTAGCAGAGGAGCAGGCTATATGGCAATCTAAAGGGACCATACACAAACAATGTTGGAAAGAAAAACTGATGGGAAACTGATATAAGAATGACTGGCTACTTTCTTTGCTGGTTCTTCTTCGTTTATCTGGTCTCAAAACACATACATAAGGCTGATGACTTCCAAATTTACATTTCTATCCAAGCCCTCTGTCCCAAGCTATAGATTCACAGACACACAAAAAGCCCACTTGGCAATCTTCCCTTCTGGGTCTAACAGGTGTCTCAAACCCCACGTGTACAAAATGAAACTCTTGCTTTTCCTCTGGAAGCCTATTCCCCCTGCCCCATTCATTTCCCAACTTCATTGAGCACAACACCATTTACTCATTTGTTCAAACCATAAATCTAAAAGTCTCTGACGATTCCTCTCTTTATTTCGTCTGCATATCCACCTCATTAGCCAGTCTTACTGGCTTATTTCACCATGGCCATCCTAGTCCAGATGCCACCAACTCTTGCACAGGTGAAGACACATCTTCTTCCTGAGTCTCTCTAGTCCCAATCTTTCCCCTCCCCGTGGCCAAAGAAAATGCAGTCCCCTTACCAGGACTACAGGACCCTACGGGGTGTGGCCTCTGCCCAGGACTTTGATCTCACCTCCCACCATTAACCTCCACACTCGCTCTGCACTGGCCACGTTCTACTACTTTCTACATCAAAAAACATGACAAATGTGCTGGTTCCTTTGCCTGGAATGCTCTTGTGCAGTGCTGCTTCCTTCTTATCGTTCCCATTTCAGATCAAATATAACCATCTCGTACAACCAGTCTAGGTTAACTAGGTAGACTAGGCAAAGTAGTCGCCCTCCTCTCACGATGGTAGTTACTTAGTTGCTGTCACTGCTACTCCTTTGTTTTCTTCATAGCAAATGCCATTCTTATGTATTTCTTTTCACATTGTGCCACTCCTGGGATGTCACTTTCATGAGGACAAATGTTGTCCAGGGCTGCATCCTTTACCTCACAACAGCTTTGTCCTATCTTCACTCTCTTCTGCCAACTTCCACTTACTCATTAACTCCAGAAAAATCACCATATTTCTGGTTAGTAGAAAAACTGGCAAATGCTTCTGTTATAATACATTTAGGGAAGGGGGTAATTTAATGAGAAAAAGTCCTTCAGTTATGCAGAAGAAAAAGCTATGGAAGCTGATGGAGTTTGGGTGTATTGTCCCCTCCAAAACTCATGTGGAAATTTGATCCCCAATGTGGCAGTGTTGGAAACTGATTGAGTCATGGGGGCGGATCCCTCATGAATGGATTAATGCCCTCCCTGGGGGAGGAGGGATTAATGAGTGAGTTCTCACTCTATTAGTTCCCGCGAGAGCTCGTTGCTTAAAAAAGACCCTGGCACCTTCTCTCTCTCTCTCTCTCCCTTGCTTCCTCTCTTGCTTCCTCTCGCCATGGTATCTGCCACTTTTCCTCCATGAGTAGAAGCAGCCTGAGGCCTGTGCCACATGCAGCTGTCCCAGAATTGTAAACCAAATAAACCTCTCTTCTTTATAAATTACCCAATCTCGGGTATTCTGTTATAGCAACACAAAATGGACTAAAACAGAAGCAGAACATTCCATTCATTGATTCAACAAATACTTACTGAATTTTGAGTGAACTAGTGGTCAGCAAGTTCTTTGGCATGGGTACACCAGAAGAATCTATACGGGTATAACCCTTGGGAAAAATGTTACCCTGAAAGCTATATCTTCAATTCTTGTGACTGATATAATCTTTTCAATTCAACTAATTGCCCCAAGGTGCGGACAGAAATGATAAGCGAATTATTTTTACAGCAGAATATTCAGAATATTCTTTCACTTCACTGGTTTCTTCTCCAAGTTACCGGAATATGCTATTTCATTCATGAGTATTGGTTTGGATCTCAGTTCAATTTTCAGTTTAAGGCTCCATGATCTAACCCTGGGACATTTTACTCCATTTTCCAGGTTCTTAACTTTGCTACCATCCCTCATTATCTCACTGAACTTTATTCTGTATAATTTGCTCAGCCTTCCCTTCTATTTCACTAATTCTTTCATTCTGTGAAAGATTCAAATTTCAATGCCTAAGTTTTTCTTTTGTATTTCAAGTAGTCTCTTTCCTAAATATGCCTGTTCTTTTTGGTATTTCCTTATGTTATAAGTCAATATTCTATTTCTTCAATTATTTTAAGGTCTGTTATAAAATGTCTTTATCAGTTTACTTTGTTTTTGGAAGTTCCCAGCAGTCTAATCCTGCTATGTGTTGAGTCTAAGGACTTGCTTTAGATGGATCACTTTGAGTGTTTACAATTTTGGATCTTGAGTTCATATTAAGTGGAGCTTCATCTGCAGTAATTCTGTGTGATCTGTAAGGAGCAAATCAGCCTGTGCCCAATTCTTCAGTGAGTTTTTTCAGTTGGGGATGAGTTTTCAGACAATGAAGACAGTGTGAATTCTAGCCCTCAACTCTCCATAACATAGTTACAAATTTTCATAATTTTCAGGGTAGGGTTTTTATTTTCAAACCTGAGCTCAAGACAGCATAGAGAATTTTCACTGTCTCACTGTTACAAAGGACAGAACCTCTTTAAGTTTTGAACCCCTTCAAGCATTCTGGCTCTATATTAGGATCCTCCTTATAATCCTCGTCATGGCACGGGCCTAAGGCTTCATCTTTCATCTTGACAGGGCTGTGGATTTCAAGCCCCCACATCACTGAAATCGATTCCTCCTTTGCACTCCAGTCTCATAGTCACTGAAGAGTTAGCAAGTACCTCTAACTTTTCATTACATCCACGGGGATATCTCTTACTATCTTTGGAACTTTGTATTTAAAAGGATGTTTGCTATATTTTTATCTAGTATTTCTAAGTGTTTCTAACAGTTTTTCAGGTAATTTAATCCATTACTATCTTCCAGATGAAATTTCAAATAAGTTTGTCAGGTTTCATGTCCAGTTGATACTAATATCATTTTGGACACATGGGAACACAGATCTAGAAAGATCCTTACAATTTATAAAGGCAATTCAGGCCAGCTCCCTCATTTTAGAGAGGTAGATACTAAGACCCAGGGTAACTCTGACCTTTCCAAGGCCACAACATTGGTAAGTGACGACAAATCAGCTTTTCTGGAGTATAATCTAGCACTTTTCCCACCAAACAACATTTCTTCCTAATTCTTAGAAAGAAGAACTGGGAAAGTATCATGTAAGATATAGAACACGTTTCTTTCTGAATTTGCTTTTGCATTCTTTTATTTTAGTAGGTAAATGCCAGTCCCTGGAAGGAGAGGATCAAAATGTCTACTAGAGCAGATGTCAAGGATACAGCGGGAGACAATTCCAATGATGACAATTTAAACATGGCTCAAGAGCAAACCTCCAGGAAAGGTAAAATCATGCTCAGGTATCTGGTTGTGGATACAACTGGGATCTATGTCACTTCAACTTCCCTTTTATCGATATACCACATTCTCCTTGCTACTGTCAATTGTCAATAATTCTATATAGTTATAAAGCATTTTTACTGATAATTATTCCATTTCTCACAAGAAACTTTGAAGGTATATAGGATAGGTAGGTATCATGACATTATTTAGAAATGAAGGAAAAAATTCAGAGCAGATTCTAAGTATGAAATATTGAAACCAACCTTGGCTTGTCTGATTCTAAGTCCAGGGCATGTCCCTTTGGACACATTTCTCTGCTCATGTGAAATCCTGACCTGCCTCAAAAAGAATGGGCTTTTCCTTTCCACCAGTCATAGAAGGTGCCTTTCCTCCTTTTTCTCATCTATATTACAACAACTTGGTGCTTTCCTATAATATGACATAAAGAAAACTGTGGAACATCTTATTTTACCCTAAATGCTTAATGACATAACTATGTTATTCATTAATTCTTTTAAAGATATAGGCTTTTCATAAGATAATACCTTTAAAAAGTAAAACACTAACTAAGGTGGAATGCTCTGTAATATTCAACATAGGACTCTCCTGACCCACCCACCAAAGAAGAAATCAGATGTGCACGCTAATGATCATCCCACAATTAACCAGCTTCTGACCCAGAATAAATGCTATTCCATTGGTCTCAGCCTAAGGTCTCATCCATCCAAAGTATTTTGGAGTCTATTGGACTATACCATTGGCCAAATTCTCCTATGTTAACACTCTTTCTCTCTCAAAATCACTAATATGAAGAACTGATGTGTAAAATTTTACCGTGCACTATGGCGTATGGGTAAGAGCCCAGCTCAGAAGCCAGACTGCCTGAGCTTGCAATTGGCTCTGTGACTGTAGGCAAGTTTACCTACACTTTCTATATTTCAGTTCTCTCATCTGTAAAAATGGGATGATCATACAGTAGCTAACTCATAGGACTGCCATGAGGATTAAATTAGTTAAAATATAAATACTTAGAATAAATCCTTGCACATAGTAAGCACTATGTAAACATTAGCTGTTAGTATTACTACCCACACAGTGTCCTCTGCTAAGCCCACTTTCTGGCAGTCATTGGAACTCTCATTTATAATTTTTCTAAAGTGGGACTCACTTTCTTCCACAGTCTTCTAGGACATCTGCCCTACTATGCTGCTCAGTCCTCTGGTGACCACTGAGGAGCTATATCCCTGCCTGTTGCTACAAATGGCATCGTGCTAATAGTACTCATCTGTTTTTGGCAAAGTCTCATCCCACCCGATAAGGCAGAACCTCTACTTTTCCATTAACTTTTTGCAGTACCCGCATGTTTCTCACAAGTGCTTAGGAATAAACCCTGCTGACTGCTTCCTCGGTTGGTGTCCAGCGTCAATTTCCCTTTCATCTCGCTCTGGACTGTGCTCCCTGGGAATTGCTGGTTCTTCTGTATCAGGCCCCTAGGGTGCTACTGGAGCTTTCTCTGGGCACTGGTGCCTCCAAAGGCTACTGATATCATTGCTCAGCACTGTTGTGCCTCCAAGACACTCAGAGAACCAAATCCAGATGTTCCATGGGGTGCGGGAAAATGCCCCTTCTCACCTTATATGTCACATCTAGTCACCTCGTCACATGATGGAGACGCTTATGCTCCTGTATCCCTGAGCCCCAGAGTGAAAAAAGCTGGGCCCTCGGGTTCTGCTGGAAGGTCAGTAGTCTTTCTGTGTCAGGCTCAATTAAGGATTCATGGGGCTGGGGTGGAGACTCATTGACCTTCCAATCCCTTTTTCTCTCAGAGGCCAATGAGTTTCTGCATCAGTTTGGGTTCAACCAAAAAAACTGAAGCCAGACTAGGTATTTCAAGAAGAAAGAGGTTTAATACGGGGGACTAGAAGATTCCACAGACTTTGGAAGGCTGGAGAAGCAAATGTCAGGTTGACCACTTTCAGGAAATCCAGAAGTGCAGGATGAGATACTGCAAATGACACCAGCTGTGTGCAGCACAAAGTGGGCTATCTCCAGGAAGACACCCCAAAGTCACAGGCAAACATCCCATGTCTACCATCACTGACCCTCACTCACCCGTCGACAGCTGCCTCTGGAGTATAATGGTTTCCCATTGTGTTCGTCCTTCCAAATCATGCTAGAATGCCCTCAGTGTAGACCCTCAATGGAAACCTGCTTGCTTGGTAGTCTGAGAATTGAAGTTTCCAGGTATTTGCCCCTCTGTTACTGTGGAGACTGCAGAAAGGTGGCGATGGCACTGAGAACTAATATACAATATCAAGGACAGCTTCCTTTCTTTCTGTTGAAACCCATATGAAGGTAAATATGCCCCCACCTATGGGAAGGAATGCCACCTGAAGGGCAGTTTACGATAATACTCCTTTCTGAAAGCTATGGCAATAAATAAAATAAGCACAACATTTTGAGAAAGTACGTCCATCTAGGTTGAAACCAGGGAATTATTCCTATCGCACACTACAAAGGACGGCCAAGAGCTGACAAAACCCCCATCCCTGAAGCATGGTGCAGTGTTACAGGAAGAAAGACGACACTGTGGAGCTTCAGCTCATGCTCCTCAGCTTGCAGGCGCAATGTCTAGAAGCCCAGCAGACCACAGACACGGTGAGCCCCTCAAGGGTCTGCAGTGCTGGGACAAGGTGGACGAAGTTGACCTAGGCCCACATCCTGGAGTTTTCCTCTCACAGCTCACTGACCTTTCTAAAGATCTGCTACTTAGCATCAGGGGGCCAGTGCAATAGAGCAGAGGAAAACATGAGTGACTACAGAAATCAGCTTGGAAATTTGGGGGTCTTACCAAAATGTCCCCCAAATGACACTGCAGAATTAAAATGAAAGAGTAGTTAGCTTCCTTTAACTTGGTAAAGAATTTCATGATGACTTTCTCCTTCCCATCTGCCGCCACGTGCCCAGCCACATACACACTCTCACCACTGCATGATAGTCTGGTCTCAAACCAGCAAAGGTGGCCCTGTGCAGGGGTTTCAACACATGGGAACAAAGTCACACACGACTGGCCTTTATAGTCCAAGGCTGTAGGGGTGGACCACAAGGAACCTATGTAAATATGTTAGCACAAAGAAAAGAAAAAGCAAAGGAATGTATTAGATAAAAGAGAAATCAACAAGCACACTTACAGTGGATGGTGCAGTGTTACAGAAAGAAAGAGGACAACGTGGAGCTTCAGCTCACGTTCCCCAGCTTGGTCTAGAGGTTGGGCAGACCACAGTCAAAGTGAGCCCCTCAAGGGTCTGCAGTTCATTACAATAGCTATCGCACAATGAGTGCATGCTCTATGTCAGGCACTGTTCTAAGCACTTTGTATTAATTCACTGAATCCCCACAACAGTCCTTCAAGGAAGGTACTACTAGTTTCATCCCCATTTTATAGGAGCTAGAACTCAGGCACACAGGGATGGAATAGCTCATCTAAGTCATTCGGGCACAAAGAGGCAACACCTGGATTCAAACCAGAGCAGACTGGTTGTTAGTCATTACAATACACTGCTGTGCTCATTTTATTTGGGAGAAATTTTAAAATATTTTCATCTCCAATTTCCTTAAGTTCATGACTAGAATAAGAATAATAATAAAGCTAAGAGTGTGTGAAGTAAATCAACAGGAAAATGTGAGAGTAGACCCCAATATAGATGAGACAGGAAACTAAAGAGGAAAAACTGTCACTGCAGAATTAAAACGAAATTAGCAGCAGCAAGGAGAGAAATTATCATTACTGAAAATCAAATCAGTGACATGGAGCTAAGTCTTGAAAAAGTCATGGAGAACACAGAGGGATAGCAAGATAGTGAATCAAAAGCTGACGGATGTGATGAAGGTAAGAAAACAAAGATTATACAAGAATAAATGAAAACTAGTTAAGCTGCTGAGTCTACAACTTCGAGGAAAGTGTATAGAAAAACAAAATAGACAATTTAAATGTATAAAATAATGTGAACTCAAATCATGAAGGAAATTGAGATGAAAAACATACATGAAAACTGGTTCTTTGATAAAGAAGATGTCATTCAGGACAATAAAACAAACAATCCACTATTCAAATTAATCAGGCAGAGATTAAATACAAGTAATCATGAGAAACAGGAGACAGAAGCATTTAAAATGTGTAATATGCTAATTATGGGGAAATGTAAAGTAAATAATTTTCTAGAAATTATAATTTATAATGATATAAATTTATATTTATTGATATATAGTTATAATGTAATTACAATTATACTATTTATTAAGTATTTAATAATTTAAATATAATCTAATTCCAATTTTCTAAGAATTACAATTTCTATGAATTATAAATTATAACTTTATAATTTATAAATCTAAATAAAGAAAAATAAGAAAAATTGTACATGTCCGAAAAACATGTAATAGGGGCTGGCTGGTTAGTTCAGTTGGTTAGAGCACAGCCTTGGAACCCCAAGATCAAGGGTTCAGATCCCCAGACCGGCCAGCCGCGGAAAAAACAAAACAAAACATAAGAAATGGAGAAAGTTGTCAAAAAGTTATCCATTTTAAAACTAACAAACATATTATGTCCTGGTAGTTTCACTAGAAAAGTTTCACTAGAAAGATTTTTAAAGAGCAGAAAATGCCTATGCATACTGTGCAGAGAATTCCGAATAATTTATGCAGACACTCCACCTGAAGAAGTGTGGACTGTGCAGGTGGCTTCTTCCAGAGTGCAGGACCGAAAGGGAGAAAAGGAAAGAGTAACTTCACAATGGAGACACCTGACAAACACTGCCTGGGCCAGGTGATCGAGGTCAACACCAACAGTGAGAAGTCATGTTGACCGGATGCAGCCTGCGATGTGATGAGAACCTCTGTGGTCTTCCTCTCAAAAACACGTTCCTGCAGTCTAATCACGAGGACAAATCCCCACTGATGAACATTCTACAGAATACCTGACTGGTACTTTTAAAAAAATGTAAAGATTATCCAAAAGAAAGTAAGTCTGAGAAACTGTCACAAAGCTCAAGGAGATTGGACAACTAAATGTAATGTGGTATTCCGAATAGAATTCTGAGACAGAAAAAAGACAATGGATAAAAACCAAGAAATCTGAATCAAGTGTGGACTTTAGTTAATAACAGTATATCAGTGTAGACTCATTAATTGTGACAAATGTACCAGACTAAGATAAGATGTTAACAATAGAGAAGACTTTGTATGAGGTACACAGGATCTCAATAATTCTACAAATCTAAAATTATTCTAAAATAAAATGTTTATTAAGAAAAAAAATGGCAATGTACCTAAAATACTTTAGATCACAGTTTGAGATGGAAAGCTTCTGTCTTTTATTCACAAAGCTAGCATAGCAAAAATAGCACACACACATATACGCAAACTACAAATTACATTCAATCATATGTTCTAAATAAAATTCTGGCTAAAATATTAGTAAAATACACCAGGTTTTTTCATTAAAAACAGCTTATTAAGAAGAAGAGATCGTTCCAAGAATGCAAGGACAGTCACGGGAGTGCTTTCTCTCACCATTCCTACTTAACATTGTTTTGAAGATGTCAGTGAATAAGATTACGAAAGAGAATTTCCCCCATTATTTGCACATGATATCCCCCCCCCCTTTTTTTGTCAAAACCTAAGGGGAAAAAGAAATGATGAAAATGACAGGAAAAAGAGCCCAGTTACAGAAACAATACAAAGTGCTTTATAAAACTTGTGTGGGACTTAACTGAAGACAACTACAAAATTTCACTTTTCAACAGAGGAAAAGAAGGGTTCTGAATATATGGATATGGGTAGGCATCTGTTCTTGACTAGGAAAAGGCAATACTATAAGTGTGACAATCATTCTTAATTTAATGCCGTATAAATATGACATTGATCAAAATTTCAATGTGAGTTTTTGTGGATGGGGGTGGGGGGACTCCCAGAGTTAAACAGTGCCAGGGTTAAACCAAAGGTGAGGATCTAGCAATTTCCAGAACTTAACAAGAGTATCATAACACAAAAGCACACAGTGCTGACCACTCCAAGAATGTCTGCTCCCACGCAGGAGCCAGGAAACAGGGAGCTTACATAGCTTGAGAACAGGGATCACATATTACCTCTGGGATTTCTCTACAGGCATAGTCGATCCACCCTTCCAGCTGTTGTCAAACTAATGTATTTGGACTCAATCACAGAGATAGCCCCAGAGATCCTATGGAAGAACACTGGCATATCTTGTGCATGCGTAGATTACAGTATTAAGACAAAATCTAAATACTTCTATAATCTAACCCTAGCCTACCTTTCAAGCTTCATCTTCCCCAACACCCCAAACAAGTTAAAATCTTTCATGTTCCCCAATTATAAATGGCACTTAGAGCTATCCCAGCTGCCCAAGCAGGGCACCTGGGAGTCATTTCTAACTATTTTCTTTCTCTCTTTATCCCTATCCAATCAATCACTGCTTCTGGCCAATTCCTGTCGTCCATTTCCTTCCACTCCCACTCTCATCTGCTCATCCCAGGACCCTGCTTGGAAAGCTCTTCTCTAATGTTTGCTCTGACAAACTCCACACATTCTGCAAATCTTTGCTTGAGCAATGCTTCTGAGGGAGCTACCTCCCCCATTACCTCCTGGGGAGGACAAGGTCCACCAGACACCTCCCAAGCGACACCTGCTCTCCTTGTATTTCTGCACTGCAGACAGATGCCAATCATCTCCCTCTTCCAGATTTAGGAAGGGCAGGAGAAAAGCATATTGATTATAAGAGGTTCTGTGCTCTTCTCACAGGCTTTTGTTCAGTCAGACATGGACTGGCCCTCATCTTGCAGCTCTGTAATTTTTCAGTTTGCACCCAACAAATGAACTTGAGCATCGCCATCACAGCTATGGTGAACAACACAGCCTCAACCGGCCAGCCCAATGCCTCCACAGAAAGGAACCTCACTGACCCCCAGGGCTACTGGAATGAAACTCTGGAGGAATTTAGGGCACTGGTAAGTTTAATGAGACTCTGGACCATCTCTTCGATTCAAACGGTTTGACATAAAGGGTTATTTTATAAAAGAGTGTGAATCATTTACCTAGTAACTATTTATTGAGCATATATACATATACTATGTGTCCCCAAACAGCACAAGAACATAATATACATCTAAGGAGATTACATCCCTACTTACTGTCTATGAGTATAACCACAGACTAAGTTAGGATGAGTAAAACAGATTTTACCATTTAGTGGACATAAGTTCTTCCTCTATAAATGACGAAATTCACCACAAAATAAGTTTCACAGATTTATGTCTACTTTCCCTCCCTCCCTCCCTTCCTCCCTTCCTTCCTTCCTTCCTTATAAATATGTATTTTATTACTTTGCCTATGATGCTTTCTTCTTTATAGGCTTTCTTCCTTTACAGGCTCTCTCATATTTTAATTACTTGGTTAATTATATCAGAGTGAGGGGACATGTTGTGTTGGGCATATGTTTAGAGGGTTTAAAAAATTTTTAATATAAAATTGGTAGATTAGAGAGAGGAAAAAGGAAAGAGAATTGCCAATTATTTTTTTGCCTCTCAAGTCCTCACAGCAAAAACTGTTAACTCTAACCAGTAACAAAAAGTGAATTCTCTTTTGTCATTTAGGCCCCTGCTTATGACTGGAGTCCTGAAATCCAGGGAGTCCTCCTCAGCTCCCTCAACTACGGCTCATTCTTGGCTCCAATCCCCAGTGGTTATTTGACTGGAAAATTTCAAGCCAAGTACATGGTTGGTACTGGCTTGTTTATTTCCTCATTCCTGAACCTCTTCATTCCACTTGCAGCTGATGCTGGAGTGGCCTTGCTAATTGTCCTTCGGATTGTCCAAGGCATAGCCCAGGTACCAAGATGTTTTCCAAATATAAGTGGAATATAGGTTCCAGAATGACCTCAGATATCCAAGAATGGATTTTTCCCCCCAGGTTATGGTATTAACATGTCAGTATTCAATCTGGGTCAAATGGGCTCCCCCACAGGAAAGGAGTCAACTCACCACCATTGCTGGATCAGGTAATTGATACCCTAATCCCCACCTTATATGCACCGTTCAAGAGTACTCGGCCAAGACCTACCAACAGAACTAAGACCTTACTTACCAACTATTCTGTCTTCATAGTTTTTACTTTAAAGTATTAGCCTATACTATCTTTCTTAATTGTAACTGCTTACTGTGCACAAAACATTCTTGTGTTTTGCACATACTAATTTAATTTTAGCTTCAGAACAATCTTAGAAATCTTATAAATATACATAATTGTTTTCATTTCATACATAAGGAATTTGAGACACAAATGGAATAATAACTTCTCCAAGATCACACATCTATCGAGTGAAGGAGCAGGATTTGAACCTAGGTAGTCTGAGTTGAAACTCATACCTTCAATCACTGTGCAACTCAGCTTTGTAGGAAGCAGGCAGAGTCCCAACACTGGCCTTTTCACCCAGAACATCCTTGCATCTTCTGTTCAGGGTCAATGCTGGGGTCCTTCATCATCCTCATTGTTGGTGGTCTCCTCTGCCAGACCATAGGATGGCCTTATGTCTTCTATATCTTTGGTGAGTTTACATTTTTCAAATCTCAGAATTTTATGACAGAGAATTGTGGACATGATTTCTATGATGCAACTTACCTATAGTTAACCAAATCCTAATAGATATGGATGTTTACATAGCTGAAGTTGATATATTTTGGAGCTAATCACGTTGTGAATCTTGCTGCCTTGTCAAGTGACATTTAAGCTTTAGTAGTCTGAGTGTGAAGGCATAATAGCCTTATCACTTTAAGGGCATCATAACATTCCTTCCTGCTTCTAAACTGGACCCAAAGGACCCCCCCAGAGTAATTTCTTTTATAAGATGCTGGAAATGTTATCTTGGTGGGACTATATTTTTAGTTATGCTAGTTTATTTAATATATTCTTTTAAATTTCTTCTATTATTACAACAACCAGAAAATTGTGTGAATGTGACCTAACGACAGGTAAAATACTGATTGAAGTGGAGAATCAATCAGTAGAACCTGCAAGACAGGGCAGACCATATGAGGCTCAGGAGTGGACATAATACATGGAGAGATGCTGCAGAAGGTTCCAAAGAAACATGGAGTGTTCCAGAGGCAATGTTTACTACTTCACAATTTTACCTTCCTCAAGCTCTGGTTGGGATCTGTCTGGCTGCTGTCAGCTAACATTTGTGTTTGTTTGATTTCCGAAACATTCTCTGAAATCCCCCCTGCAAATTGCCTGATTCCTTACGGTAAGCTCCACTTGTGTAATCATTAGAGGACTGTCCTCTTAGATCAAAGGTTCCTGTAACATCAGGTCAGTATATTGGCCAGAAAAAGATGTGTGAAGATTGATTACTGTAGCACATCAACCTTCAAAGGCTCTGCATGAAAACTTAAAAAAAGCAGCTTACAAAAATTATTCAAGCAATGAAAGAGGCTGACTGTGCTCATGGTTTTGAGAAACAGTAAGCAGCATATACAACATAGAAACTAGCTAAATATTTGTTGAATGTGTAAACAATAATCTAGCCAAATGAGAAGAACTCTTAAGAATTTCTTAAAATTCTAAAAAGGTAATTTTAAGATGAGCCATACTTCCAATCAGTACTCATAATGTTGAGTTCCCCAGCACTGTAATAATGTATATATATATTAGGAAAATTTATTTTCTGATAATTTCATTTCATGTCTAGTAATTGTCTGGATAATCAATTATACAATAATGATGTATCGCTGCTAACTCTTAAGTGTTTTGAGCAAGATAAGAGATAGATATGGAAAGTCTCAATGACGTAAGGAACTTTGCAGAAAAATGACTAGCAGGAGGGATGCTGATTGGCACTTTGTACAGTGAGGGCATTTTCAAGCACATGGGGCAAACACACTAATACCCTGTAACAATGCGCTATAGCCTCAATAAGAGCGCATCTCAAAACCTTTTAAAACTCGGTAGTTTAAAACAACAATCATTTATTCTCACAGTTCTGTGGGGCAGCTGGGTGGCTCTGCTCTGTGTCTGTCATCTGCCTTGGACATGGATTAGCTGAAGCATGTTCTTCCCATGGCAATGGCCAAGACCCATGAGGTCAAGTCAAAAAAATGCAGTGCTTCTTAATAACCAGGCTAGAAACTAAGCCAGGCTGTTGGCAAAAGCAAGTTATGTAGTCAAGGCCAAAGTCAAGTCATGGGCAAGTACCCTCCACCTGTGATAGGACCATACAAGGAGGAGTGGAGTAATGGGGCCAGTCATTCTGTCAACCACAGGAATCATCTCAGGGCAGAGTCAAACTGAAAGAAAAACTCCAATCCAGTGCTAACTGGGTCCTCTTTTCCTAGGTGGAATTGGTTGTGCCTGTTGTCTCCTCTGGTTTCCTCTAGTTTATGATGACCCTGTGAAACATCCCTTTATCAGTCCTGGTGAGAAGAGACACATAGTGTGTTCACTGGCCCAGCAGGTACGTTGAGGAAACCCTCTGCCATTGCCTTATGTCTGTCTGAGGCCTCAGAGGTGAAGAGTGCAGCGGAGCATAGCTCTTGTCTTCTGGTGGAGGGGATATTCGCATGTGCTTTCTTTCAGGACCGTTCACCAGGCTGGTCTCTTCCTATTAAGGATATGATCAAATCCCTACCACTTTGGGCCATTTTAGTCTCTTATTTCTGTGAATACTGGCTTTTCTATATTGTGATGGCATACACACCAACATACATCAGCTCTGTACTTCAGGCCAACCTCAGAGATGTAAGTAATGAGATATAAGCTCATTCTATTCTTGTTTAAATGTTTCATTATGTAACCCTTTGTCTCTCCCATGGCCACAAAATAGAAGGTTAGGCCCAGGATCCCCATGTAGGAAATGTAATACGTTCTGATTGATCTCAGTGTGATTTACTGTTTATTGGAGCAGGGCGGTATGGTTCTATGCTAGCTTGATATTCATAGAACGTCATGTTTTTAAGGGACCTATGCAAAAATTTTATACTCAATCCAATCAACATTTGCAAACAAGATACTCTGCTGGGCAGCATAATCATAAAGAATGGAAAAACAAATTCTGACTTTGAGAAAACTGCGACAGAGAAACATAACATATACTAAAAATAAAACATTATTAATAGGACATAAAGTTCCAAATAGGCCATATTAAAAAAATTGTGGATAATTAAAAGAATATATATTTTATTCAAGTATAACCATATAGAGAGAAAAGTACATACACGTGTCCAGCTTTCTGAATTTTCATAAAATGAACAGATACTCTGATTGGCTGACAGGAGCCTTTCAATTCCTGCTGGATGGATGTCTTAAAAGTGGCAAAAAAGTGTATCAGATGTCATAGCCTGTTAGTGACAGTTCACAAGGCCACTGAATTACTATTACACTCTCATCCTTTGTACTCAAAAAACAGCCTTCTCATATTGATTGGGCTCCTCTGGTGAAAATGTGCTAAGTGGCCAACAGAGAGCTGACCTTCTTAGCAGTGGTCATAGTTGGGGAGCCTGCATGCAGACAGGCTGCAGGGACTGAGATCAGAAAGCCCAAGGAGTGGCTTTCTGGGTCTTCCCAAAGGAGGAGGAGGGCCAGAAGCAGGCAATGAAACCAGAACCTGAAGCTGGGAAATCAGGGGACAGGAGGGCCAGACAGGCAGGATGCTGGTGCCGAGCAATGGACATCCTGAGGCTGGCTCTTGGGAATGATTTGTCTCTGATGTGAAGCTGGGTGGGCTCATCACCCTCAGAGGCCAAGGCTGAGGAGGAGGAGGATGGGGAATGAAAGGAGAGACAAGTTGTGACCAGACAATAGAGCTCAGCCCAGAAACTCCAGAGACCTGTACCTGTAGTCCTGCTGTTCTCAGGATGTTTTCTCACTAAGTCATGTGACCTCGATGGTCTTGGTTTACTCATCTGTAGAATGAATAGCTTGGACCAGGTCGGAGCTAAATCCTTTTTATTACTTGGATTACGCACAACAGAGAATGGTTTCCTTGAATTTTCTTTAAAGGAATGTTAATGTAGAGTTGAATTGATAGCAAGGTTCAACATTTAAAAAACTATATAAAAAAGTAAAGAGTGAAAAATCTTATTCCCATTCCTGTTCCTAAGGACTACCCTGTTCTTCTGGCCCACTCCAGAGGCAACTCTTCTTTAGTTTCTTATATATTCTCCCATTGTTTCTTTATGAGAATGCAGACATACAGGAATGCATATCCTTATTTTCCCAACTTTTCTTTTTACATAAAACATTATTTGCTGTATATGCTACTATGCTTTATATGCTAGGTTTTTGTCAAAATATATCATGGGATCTTTTCATATTGGTACATTAGACCCTTACTGAGAGATATTTTGGTTGTTTCCAATTTTTGAGCAATGCTGCAGCAAAAACCTGTTTATTTGTCATACATCTTTGCAACTATTTCTGTGGAGTAAATTTCTGCATATTAGATAGTTGAGTCAAAGGATAAAAGCACTGTAAACTTTTACATTAATTGTCAAATTGCCCTCCCTAGTGTACCAGTAATATTTGTGAATGGCTAATTTTCCACTGTGTCACTACAGGGCCTGTCAGAAAACTTCTGTATTTTGGTCAATTTCATCCATGAAAAGTAATATCTCACTGTAGTTTTATTTTGCATTTGTTTCAATATAAGTGAGGTGGGGTACCTTTTAACATGTTTAAAAGCTACTTACTTCCATTTTTTCTGTAAATTATCTGTTCATATCTTTTGCCTATTTTTCTACTGGGTTTTGGTCTTTTAAATATCTATTTCCAGGCAGTCTCTATATATATGAAAAGAGCATTCACCCATTTTTCACAAATTGAACTATGGGCATATTTTTCCCCAGACACTAAAAATTATACGGCTCATTCCAGTAACACAGAATTAGTATTAAAAGTCATGTGTATTGTATATAAAGAAAAGCCATAGATTTGGACAGTCCATCCAGGGATCAGTCTTTCTCATGGTGGGGGTGGTGAGGGCAGATGAATCTCACATCATCTCCGGTCCTTAGAGTGGGATCCTATCAGCCCTGCCATTTGCTGTTGGCTGTATCTGCATTATCCTTGGAGGTCTATTGGCAGACTTTCTACTCTCAAGGAAAATCCTCAGACTCATCACCATCAGGAAGCTTTTCACTGCCATAGGTAAGTGCTAAGCTGGACACAGGGGTAGATTTGGGAAGCTTAGGTCAGCTCCCTGTTCACTCTGTGTTTGTCCTTCTGCCCCAGGGGTTCTCTTCCCATCTGCGATCCTTGTGTCTCTGCCCTGGGTCAGATCCAGCCACAGCACCACCATAGTCTTCTTGGTACTGTCTTCTACCATCAGCAGCCTCTGTGAAGCAGGAGCCCTTATTAACTTCTTGGATATTGCTCCTCGGTAGGGACCCCTTTGCCTCATCCTCACAGAAGCTCAATTCAGGTCCAGCAGCCCTAAACCTGCCCTGACACACAAAGTAAAAAGTGACACGTGCAACAGATCACAGGAAATGTCAGCACCAGCCCTTCATCCAAGAAATTCCTGGAAGGGACCGGAAGCTGGTCAACCAATGTGAGCTTAATTTTTCCAGGTGTGAATGAGAGGTCAGTGGCCACACTCCAGCTCAACTGGGGGAGACACACAAATGTCTCTCTGTTGAGGAATGCAGCAGTTACACAGGGCTGGATCACTAAAAGGACTCCTCAGGCTCTACAGGGCATGCTCATGTAAGGCTTTAATAAGGTAAAGGACACACTATCGCAGGAGAAACGTTTATCTCTGATACAGGTAAACAACAGAGTTGACTGAGACTTCCAAATGTAGCTCCCAGGGTTCTGTCACAGTCATCAGGACATACCTCATCTTCAGATAATGAACCACCAAGATATGTGGGAGGGAGCCAAGCCTCATCCAATGAGGGGTCTTTTATACCCAAGGAGGGTATTTTATACCCCAAAACAAGGGCTACAAGATCAGGCTCAACAGGAGAAACCAAGAAAACATAGAAACCAGTGCAAACCATCACTGCATATTTTGTATTAACAATGTTGACAGGTGAGTACAGGTTACCCCTTGGATATCTCAGACTCTAGCACAGGATTATACTAATCATCAGTCAATACATGACATTCAGGCTTAACCAAGGGTCAGCACAATTCCAGGCATCGACAGAGTTGCAATGGACCAGCTAAGACTAACCCTTTGCTTACATGGGAATGTTTCCCTCTCTCTCTCTCTCAGGTACGCTGGCTTTCTCAGGGGACTATTGCAAGTCTTTGCACACATAGCAGGAGCCATCTCTCCCACTGTTGCTGGATTTTTCATCAGTCAGGTAAGGTCAGATGTTCTGATGAATATTCATAAGAGAAACCTATAGCGGGCACCCAGTAGAAGTCAGACCAAGGGTATTTTTGTTCTCTTCTCAATGTGGCTCAACTCCAAACTCAAGAGTCCTATGCAGCCCACAAGGCCTCAATAACCACCCTAGACTCAGCTCATGCAGGAAAATCACCACAAGCTTGGAGCGTGGAGTGAGGGGGAATTCTCAGCGATATAAGTTTATGCTTTATGAGTTCTTACAAGATGAGCTTCTCATGCTGAGTGTCAAATTTTCTGGCTATATTGATGGCATTTCTCCTAGACTGGCCAACCATCCTGGCTTCCTTGGTACTGAGGGGTTTCCCAGGATGTGAGACATTCAGTGTTAAAACCTTGAAAGGTCCAGGAAAACTAGGATGAGTTGGTCACTCTAAATAGGAACCCAACAAATATTTACAAAATGAATGAGCAAGATGCTGAGTGAATGACAGGGTGAAGAAATGACTGCACCTCACATGTATGCTCACAAATGGTTGGTACAGAAACTCCTCTGATTAGTGTTTCTTGCATGGTGTTTTTGTACAGCCTTCCATCCCAGGAGATGCACTTAAAGTTATCAAACAAACTCACCTGATGACTTCGTCATTTTCTAAGAATTTTAGTGATATAGACATTACATGACATTCACATGAGTATCATTCTTTAACTTTCCTGTGGTTTTCCACCAATAAGTCAGAAATATGAATGGAGAATAACAAAGAAAGGGTATTCTTTATGAAATCAAATTCCCCCCACTTTTTTGAAGGTTCAGTTCCCTTCCAGTCACTGACTAACACTGTCAGGAAATGGCTGTTTAAAATGGAAACTCTCCAACTGACCTTGTTTCTCCTGTCATTGATTGATTGATTGATTGGTTTATTCATTCATTCATCCATTCATTCAATAGATATGTATTGAACATTAGCATGTGCCATTAACTGTTTTAAGAGAATAAACAAACATAAGTCCCTCCCCTTGTGAAACCTGTATTGTGGGAAAGAAACTGACAGAAAACTAATGAAATAAGTAAAATATATGGTATACTGACTAGTGGTTAAGCTCTAAGAGGAGAGGAGAATAGGACACATAAGAGGGGAAGAGGGAGTGGAATTTCCATTTAATAGCGTGTTCAAGGAAGGACTCACTAAAAAGTAACATTTCAGGAAGGACTGGAAGGAAGTGAGGGAATGAGTGAGCCAAACGGGTGTCTGAGGGGAGGAGCACTCCAGCAGAGGGAATGGTCAGTGCACCAGCCTCTGGCAGAAATGTACGTGCCTATTCCAGGAACAACCAGGAAGCCCACAGAGGCTGGGGCAGAGTGGGGGGTGGGGGCAGTAGGACATGGAGCCAAAGCCTTTCTGAACCAGGGACAAGAACTGGGAGACTGTTAATAACATATAGTTTCCTGCCTCCAGGATTCAGAGTTTGGTTGGAGAAATGTCTTCTTGCTTTCGGCTGCTGTTAACATCTTGGGCCTGGCCTTTTACCTCATCTTTGGCCAAGCAGACGTGCAGGAGTGGGCTAAAGAGCAGACATTCACCCACCTCTGAGCAAAACGAGCAATGTGTCAGATCCTGAGGCTGAGTGGGTCACTGTTTTCCCTCACAGACATTCCCCTTTCATGCCTTCTTGATTGATTAGCCATTTAATTGGAATTGACTTTGTTTCCAGTGTCTTCTCAGAGACCTTGACTATGGAATCCTGAAGATATTACCATGCTTGGGGATTTTATAGGTGAAAGTAAGGCTAGTTATTTAACTGTGAGCTCCTGAAAGCACAGGTACCTGAATTTCTATGAGTTCTCTGTTCTTTCCACCATTTTCCTGATAAAAGCATCAGAGGCCGGAGGACAATTTCTCACCAAAGCAAAAGAGGAAGGCAGAACCACAGGAGTGAGAACTGAGACTCACAGGGGGAGCTGTGTCCAAACTTCTAGGAGATGAACCCTGAGAGCAGAAAGCCCCAAACAATTGAAAGCATCGTGTACACAATCCAAAGTCCTGGGCCAGGAGGCCAACACAGGTGAAGTAGTTCTTGTATCAAGTGAGGAGGGATAGAAGGCCATTCTGAGGCTTGGCATGAAGGAACCCTATGTGAAAAATGACAGGGAGGAAAGGACAATAAAGAGTGAATCCATCATGACAAGAGGAATGAACATTCCCACAACTAATGTGGGTGGGGTATAGACTTCAACTCTTCCAGACAACTTGTCTTCTATGGATGCTGGCTTTTGGAATCTCAGGCACTCTCAGGCACTCTGCAGTCAATTCTCTCACAACTGCCTTCTCTCTGGCCATCTTGACCTTGGCCCCAAGTCTAGTTTGTGGATCTGTGTAGATCCTTTGCATCTCAGTGAATGGACATTGTCCAGTTTCTCTCCTGTCCCCTCAAACATTCCTTCATGCTGTCACTTCTATCTCAGCTGTCCCTTGTCTGTCCCTCTGACTGTAGGAATCTGACCCACCATTCAGTGGACCTCATTCAGTGTTCACCTTGTCAACCTAAAACCTCGTCCAAAAATGTATGTTCAACTCATGCTGTCTTGACCCAAATCCAAATGTCTGGAGAGTGTGTTTGGTATGTCTACTTTAATTATTCCCCATATGGGCAGCATGAGATCATGAAAGAGTGCAGAAACATTCAACACAAAATGAATATTAATGAGCACATACCCTGGGGGCATGGTGGAAATCAAACCACACACAGCTTCAAGGAGCTTGACAACTCAGGCAGGCAGACTTTAATCAGAGTATCACACAAATAAATGTGCAATGACAACTGTGGAAAGTGAAATAATGAGGGGTACACTGAGCTATGAGAGTGAGTGATAAGGGCATGTGCACCATTCTGAGGGTGGGGAGGGGCACCACCACAAAGTTTCAGTTGAGTTGGGATCTGAAGGACAATAGTTACCTGGTGCAGAGGCTGGTGGGAAGAATGTTCCAGGAAGAGGGCACAGCATAAGCAAAGGTTTAGTGGCAGGAGGGAGCAATCAGGTGTGGCCAGAGTACAGAGCCTAAGGGAAGCATGGTCTGTAAGGAGGCTGTAGAGTGTTAAGGCCAAGAACACACAGGGCACTGTGGGCCCAGTGAGGTACATTGGTCTTTATCTTGAAATCAGTGGGAGGTGTTTTAGTGGGAAGGGACTAATATTGAGAGTGGAAGATGTCCAGAGTGACTACTGGGTCTGGGTTTGCTACTAGATCAACAGTGATGCCTTTCACAAAGATAGCAATCATACTCAGTGAAGGTGACAAGAAAGAAGATGAATACATGGGTCTGGATTTCACTTGTGAGATGTGGTCTCCAGTTATAAATTTAGGGATCATCTAGATGTAGGTGGTGATTAAAATTTTTAGCATGGATGAGATTGCCTGGGGTAACAATATGGTGTAAGAAGGGAGATCCTGGGAACAAACCTTAAAGAACTCCAATATTTAATGGTCAGCTGGAGGATGATGATATGAGAGAGAGAGAGAGAGAGAGAGAGAAAGAGAGAAAAGAGAAAGAAAGAAAAAAGAGAAAGAGAGGGACGGAGGGAGGAAAGAAGGAAGGAAAGAAGAAATGAAGAAATAAAAGGAAAACCAAGAGAATATGGTGCTATAAAAGGGAAGGGAAAAGAAAATGTGTTTCAAAAAGGAGCAAACAATCACCAATGTCAAATTTGCAAAGATCAGGCCAGATGAGGAGTGAGCAGAAAGTGGAGAAAGGGGATGATTACAGAGAAGTTTGGGTGTGAAGGGGAGGAAACACACAAGAGAGTAGCTGCAGAGGATCAAGGAGGGAGTTTAAAATGAGCATGTTTCATGAACTGTGAGAAGGACCTAGCTGAGAGAGAGAGAAGTCACATATGCAAAAGAACAAAAGCATTAACAGAAAGTTCCTGGGGTGGAGGAAGAATGTTGTAACCCAATCACAGAAAGGAGGATGATGAAAGATGGAGTGAAGACAGCTCCTGCCTCTTTACCCGATGGCCCAAGATCATGCCCATGTCTGCTAGCAAGAGGCCCAGGGAGGGTTTGTATTGTGTATCTTTCCTCCTACTTGAAAGGGAATGGGGGGACTGGCAGTTTGTGGAGTAAGAAAAAGGTCTGAAGTGCTCTTGCCAGACCAGGAAAGAGCAATCTGGCAGAGACACACTATGAATTGCCAGGCAGGGCGATCACCTCCCACAGAGACCTCGAATACCTCACATTGTTCCTCAACTGCTTCATTTATGACAGTTTCCTCTACCCAATCTGAGTGTAAACTCCTCAAGTTAAGGAACCATGACATACATTATTTTGTAACTATTCAACATAAGAACTGCATCTTGTACACAGTAAGTGCGAATGAATGCTTGTTAAATTACCGTATGAATCAATGAATGGATCGGTTCTGGGTGGTATGGGAGACCGGTTAGGGAAGAAATGGATGAGAAGAAAAAGGACCCTATTTTGACTCAGTTTTTCTTTAATTCCCTTTGTTTTCAGAGCACAGAATTATCTAAACCTGTGGATTCTTACTCCATCTGGTATTAAGAGAGTGAGAGAGTGGGTCTGCTCCATATGGTTTCTCCAGCAATCACAGAGCCAACCCAGGCTCTCATCAGTGACCATCAAATCGTTGACCACCAGGGCTCAGGGTCTCTTGCTTGTATCTGAGCCACACTATATCTGCATTTATTCATCTCCTTTCCTTCCCTGGACTTCTTTATTTCTTTCAAATCTGTCTTTTTTAGTTTCTTCTGAAAACAAGTTTGATTTTCCCTGGGCCTGACAAAGAGGGAGCTGACTTGTATTGCTTCCTCAGGACTAATGGGTACAAAACTAGGCTACCTACCCTAGGTGCACCATTGTGCACTATAGCCATGTATTGAAACAACACACTGTACCCCACAAATATACAAAAGTAAATGTTAAAATTTAAAAAATTTTTTAAACTAAACAACAACAAAAAAACAAAATATGCAGTCCTTAAAATATAGAAATCTAAAATTTTCCACTGGCCCACACATCTGCAATATGAAGGAATAAAACTTGAAAATTATGAAAAAGGTCTTTCATGAAGCTGTGGAATAAAATTTTGTCTTGTGCTTGTTTATTGGTTTAATTAACAATCACTTATAAAGCCACTGATGCAAATAGGAAGACAGAGATAAATAAACATGTCTTAAAATTCAGGCATGTTTCATGCTGCAAACAATGCATGTTACAAAAGAGATACACATAGGGTGTCAAGGGGATGAAGCTGGTCCCCAGGAATCCTCATACCACCTTTTTCCTGGTGCTGGTGACTGTCCCTCAGCCCCATCATGTGTGCTGGTCCCTCTTCTCTTCAAAAAGGAGGTCTGTTCTCAGGCTCTCCAAGTGCTCTGTTTTACAGTAAGTTTTGTAGAGAAAGAAAAAAAGTGCACACAGATGTCATTGGTGTGTCCTTGTACCCAGAGAACATAAGAAAGCTTTTCAACATTTCAAAGGCATGGTCTGGTCTAGTATATCTTTCTCAAGTCATCTTCCTTGCCCAGCCATAGGTTATCTTAGGCATTTCTTACACTTCTCTCCTCTTGACATAAAAATAAATATGACTGGTACAAGTTTATCATCCTTCCTCTTTCCTACTTTCAAAATTTTCCACGTAAAAGATCCAAACAATTCCAACATTTTTCTAGGTCCAGTCACATGGTATGAAACCATCCATCAGTTGCTCTATATCTATCCCAAACGGAACATAACAAAGCAAACAAAAATCACTGTGGAAACCAGTGGGGTTTGGAACTCAGTTTGATATTGCTGTTCTAATAAGAATACATTTTATCCAAGGCAATAACAAGACACACTTTTTTTAACTTTCACCAAATTCCCACTCTTTGTAAACCAATTTGTTACTAAGAAAACGAAAATTAAAACTCCCTTTGTGATCCTGCACCAACCACATACGCTGGCCCTTCTCAGAGGCATCACCAGTCCTCTCAAAGAACAATTGTTGTGACTAGTTAGCAGACTGGACTGAAACTGGGCTTGACCTGGTTAGCAAGTGTCCAGATTAGCTCCTCTGATATCATTTTCTCCAACACCTGAGAAGGGGAAGTGGCCAATAAATTGGAATGCCTATCTGGGATAACGAAGAGGAAGGCACACATTATCTTTCCTCTGTATTTAAAATTTTTATTCCTTTTAGTATTTGAAATTTTATTAGTTATTAAAACATGTCATCCATACAAGTAGACATTTTCTGGGCTTTCCAGTGGAAGCGGCTACTTACATTACCTATTTACTGCCTATAAGTGCCTCAGATGTGTTTCCACATATTAGCTGAATATAAGCATTTCTTTAACATAGGCAATCATGATGCATTTTGTCCCAAGGAGGAGATATGCTACCCAACAGGTGTTCCAGCAGCTGCTGAGAGAAAATTCAACATCTCCAACCAAAATGTCACTGCTTTGAGTGCACACAGTCCACCTAAAGAAAGAAAGGTATTTCTTGTCCTCCTCTTTTCTGAGATGGCCTATGTTTGGCAAAATCCTTCACAGAAATTTATGGTGAATAATTCTGTAACAGGGTGTAAGATGACGTTACATTGGAGGCTTTGATGTAGGTGGGAAGACACAACAGACATAAAATTCCAAAGTGAAATGTAAGGGTGCCTTACAGAGACTGTTAAGTATGCAATCAAGAACCAGTCAAATGGCTCTAAAATAGTTTAGGATTACATGAAAGTGAAGCCTCAGAAGAGTGCAGATGGAGAAAGGCTTTGTAAGCATCTGAAAATATGTGCTTTCTCCCTAAGATAAGCAACAAGACAAAGATGTCCCCTCTTGCCACTTCCATTCAACATTATATTAGAGGTTCTAAGCAGGGCAATTAGGCAAGAAAAAGAAATAAAAGGCATCCAGATTGGAATAGAAGAAATAAAATGACCTCTATTCACAGATGACAAAATCTTTTATACAGAATCCTAAGCAATCCACTAAAAAAACTATTACAACTAATAAAAGAGTTTAGCAAAGCTTCAGGACACAAAATCAATATACAAAAATCAACTGTATTTCTATATACTTGCAATGTGCAATCTAAAAATTAAACTAAGAAAACAATTCCATTTAAAATAGAATAAAAATGAATAAAATACTTAGAAATAAATGTAACAAGAGAAGTACAAAACTTATACTCTGAAAACTACAAAATATTGTTGAAAGAAATTAAAGAAGATGTCTTAGTCTGCTAGGGCTGCTATAACAAAATACCACTCCCTCACACTATTTACAAAATCAACTCAAAATGAATCAAAGACTTAAATATCAGAGCTAAAACAATAAAACTCTTAGAAGAAAACCTAGGGTTAAATCTTCATGACCTTGAATTTGACAATAGTTTCTTAAATATAATACCAAAGTCACAGCAATAAAAGAAAACACAGACAAATTGGATTTCATGAAAATTAAAAACTTAAGTGATCAAAGGACACTATCAAGAACTTAAAAAGACAACTTACAAAGAGGGAGAAACTATTTACAAATCACATATCTGATAAGAGTTTAAGTATCTAGAATATCTAAAGAACTCTTTTAACTCAACCACAAAAAGATAACCTAATTAAAACAGGGGCAAATGCTCTGAATACACATTTCTCCAAGGAAGATAGAAGAATGGCTAATAAGCACATGAAAAGATGCTCAGTATCATTAGTTATTAGGGAGAAGCAAAGCCACACAATGAGATACCACTTCACACACACTAGGATTACTAAATTTACAAAAAAAAGAGAAAATAACAAGTGTTGATGAGGATATGGAGAATTGGAACTGCTATGCATTGCTGGTGGGAGTGTAAAATGGTGCTGATACTGTGTAAAATAGTTTGGCAGTTCCTCAAAAAGTTAAACGCAGAATTACCATATGACTCAGCAATTCCACTCCTAGGAATATACCCCAAAGAATTGAAACATTATATATATAATGTTTATATATATACATATATTTATTTATATTATATATATAATTATATGATTTATTTATATATAATGTTTAATATATATACACACCAAAGAATTGAAACATACACAAAAACTTGTACATAAATGTCCATCGCAGTCTATTCACAACAGCCAAAAGGTAGAAACAACTCAAATGGATAAGCAAAATGTGGTATATCCATACAATCAAATATTACTCAGCCACAAAAAGAATTAAGTATTGCTACCTGCTATAACATGGGTGAACCCTGAAAACATGCCAAGTGAAAGTGAGATAGGGGGTGCTCAGTTTCCCTGGGCTTGGGTTTCAGGACACACCTCTGGGATTCAAGCCACTCCCTGAGGTCTCAGGCCCCTCCTCTGGGTCCTCCCCTAAAGGAAAGCTACTGTTGCCAGTTAGACCTATTTTCAGCACGGACATGGGGAAAATGGGACCACAAGGGGCTGGCTTACGCAAATCCAGTGACTGGGCATGATCAGTAGAGAAGGGTTATATGATCCTGGTAGTTGAATGACTTTCCACTAGAGGTGGTAGAGAGCACAGAATCCTATTGAATATGCCTAGTGCGTGTGAGGGGATTTGACCAACCAATATGCTCCCAAAGGAGACCAACTGAGCATGTGTAAGACTATGTTACATAATTGGGAACCACCCCCTTAATTGGCTATTCATTAGCTAGCAAAACTGTAAAAGCCAAATCCCAGCAGAAGGCAAGATTGTTGCTTATTTTTCCGGAGGCAATGTACACTTCACTGGCTGAGGTGTGTGTACTTTACTTTTTATCAAATTTACTTTCAGCAGGTGGCTGCTTGTTCTCTTCAGCCAGCTTGCACTCCTTAGTAAACTTTAAGATGTGTATTTCTTATTTTTATGTTAAAGTCGAGGTGGGCCCTACTCAGTCTCTGGAGTTATGCTGCTCTTTCTCTGTGAAATCTCTATTGTTTATTCATTATATTAAACCCGTTCTCACTTTCTACTGTGACTCTACTCTTGAATTCTTTCCCGTGGAGGAGTCAAGAACCTGGTAAGAGGATGGGGTGGGTTGAGGCTGACTATAGGGCCTCCTGAACCCTTCCTCTGACATCAAAAGAAGCCAGTCACAAAAGACATATTACATGATTTCATTTATATGAAATGTTCAGAAAAGGCAAATCTATAGAGACAGAAATTATATTAGTTGTTGCTGAGAGCCTAGTCTGTATTTGGGTGGGCCAGTGGACCTGCTGTTGGCATTTCTGAGGAATCTGAGGGTGAAGGGCCATGGTTTTCCACCAGAGGAACAGGGCAAAAGAAAGTGACCTGTTCATTCAGAGTGGGCTGTACTCTACCATTTTGGGGGGCCAGAGGACACATTAGCATTTTCTATGGATTAGATGCAGGTCACACAGGTCTGGCCCCAAGGACCACCTGGAAGGGCAATGGGATATCAACACAGAGAGATCTGTGTGGAGTAGAGCTGAAGTGCATTTTGATTCTTTCCCTTAAGTCATGTTTGTTCAACACATTGGTTATAATTTTAATAATAATCCATCTAGGTATTTGGTAAGCATCTGATCTAATACCCCAATAGGTTAATAAAGCCCAGAACATGGGGCTAGAAGACAGTGGAGAAGCTCTAAACTCCTGTTTATGTTCTATCCTCAGCATTATTAACTTAAGGAATTCAGCTCCAAGAAAGTTTTGCTTCCTTCAAAGCAATGTTGATATATTTTTATTAGACAAAGAGAAACACAACTTACAAAATTGCATTTCCTATTTTAACTAAGAAGTTAAGAAGTAAATATAACTGCTACATCAAACTCAATCTGGATTCCTCATAGTCTTAACTTTGATCTAGAAGGTTTTAATTTCTGGAATGTAAATCTGCTTTCAATTTTTTAAAAAATGCAATATTAATAAATCACAGAGGAGAAAAACACACAATTATCACAATAAAAGCTACAAATACATTTCACAAAACACAATTTCCATTCTTGGTTTTTGATTTTCAAACACAAAAAGAACAGAAAGGCAATTTGCTAACATAATAAAATACCTATTTAAATTAAAGACCAATTGATTAAGAGTAAGTCTAGAAGCTATGCAATTAAAGCCATAAAGAATAAAGGAATCCTAATATTAACCCATTATTTAAGTCTGTTCTGGCAACTTTGTTTAGGGCAATACGGCAAAGACAAAAACAAAAGAAAAGTATAAATATTTAAAGAGAAGAAATAAAATTATTACTATTTGCAGATGATGAAGATCACTTACCTGAAAACTCGAGTCAATTCAAAACTATATTAACAAGATAGCTTGGCTATCGTTTTTTTAGCTAAAAAATTAACTGCTAGGGTTGGCTTGGTTAGTGCATGGAGTTACAACACCAAGGTCAAGGGTTTAGTTTCCCATACTGGCCAGCCACCAAGAAAAAAATAAAGCCTACCACATATTTAAACAATATCTTTCCAATATCCCAGCTCAAACTTGTAAGAAAATACAATGAATAAAAATAAAATTCAGAAAATATAAGATAGCAACCTTAAGTTTTATGGGAAGTGCAGGAAGCAAACTGGTACTCGACTGGGGAAAAAACTGAACCCCAGTTTGGCAGTGGCAGTTTTATTTTGCTCTTAGAAGTGAGATTGTATAACTATCTTAATATCTCCTAAATAGATTTAGTGCAATTCAATGCAACCCCAAAAAACACTGCAATAGGCCTTTTAAAAAATGGCCCAATGATTATAAATTTTCCTGGAAGAATAAACAGCTGATACTAGAAAATAACATTTTCAAAAATGAAAATGACAAAGGTTGTTTGACCTGCCTGATATTTACATATATTCAAAATTTAGATCAATCAATACATTATATAACAGGTCCCAGGAACAACAGATATTAAACTAAATATTATACCCAGAAATAGACATGAATATATAGAAGCTTATTTTACTAAAAGTTGGTATTTTAATTGTTGAGCGATCAAAGTGAATTATTTTAAAAAACAGTTTTGGTAAAACACCATCTATTTGGAAAAAAAATAGTGAATCACTACTTAAGCCATTCACTAAAAGTCTTCAGTAAACTAAAGACACTAAAAAGAAACCATGACTTGTCGTACAAAACTAGGTTTTCCCAACTCTATGCTGATAATTCCCAAATGTTAACTTCCCACTTGGATCTCTCTACTGTGTTCCAAACCTGTCCACTGGATACTTTCATGAAACTCCTAACATGCATCTCCAACTTAATGTGGACAAAACCTCACCCCAGTCTTCCTCCCTAGCAAGCCTTCTGTATTAGTCCGTTTTTGTTGCTTATAACAAAATACATAGAACTGGATAATTAGAAAGAAAAAAAAAATTATTGCTTACAGTTTCTGGGGCTGGGAAGTCCAAAGTCCAAGGACCACATCTGGTGGTAGCAACAATGACCCAGGGGTCTCACACTGCAAGATGGTGGAAGCAGAGAGAGCAGAGCAAGAGAGACAGACTCTTCTCTTCTTTTAAAGCCCTCAGAACCACGCCCCTGACCACATTTTTAATCCATTCACTACCACACGGTCCTACAATCCAATCACCTCTTCAAAGCTCCACTTTTCAACTACCACAATAGGATTTCCCACTCTCTTAACAGTCACAGTGGGGGCTAAGTTTCTAATGCACAAAACTTGGGGGACACAGTTCAAATTTCCACGAGTTTTGGGGGGACATAATTTGATCCACTACACCTTCCAATCTCAGTAACAAACACCCCTTATTGCTAAAGCCAGAATCTAAGTCCCATTGTTGATTCTTCTCTTTCCTTCACAGTTCATAATCTCCTTGCCTTGTCTGGCCAGCTCCACCTCCAGAGTGCGTCTGAATCTGGCTGCTTCTCACCATCTTCCTGGCCTCCATCCTAGTCCACACCATCAGCATCTCTCACTCTAACTTCTTAAATTGCCTCTGTCCTGGTCTCCCTGCCTCCACTCTTGCCTCCCTAGAGTCCTTTCTAGAAGGTGGCCAGAAGTATCTTTGTAAAGCGTTATCAGGCAAGTCACTCCCCTCCTCAAAATCATCCAATGGATTCAATTATAACAGAAGTGAATTCAAACCAAGCTCTTGGACCTGCAAGCCCCCCATGATCTGGCCTGTAACCACTTCAACTTTCATTTCTCTTCACTCACTAGATTCCCAACCACTCTAGAAGAGAGTTATTCTTGCTAATTGCACTTATTTTCAGCACCAGCAGGGGGAAATTCAGACAACAAGGGGAGATAAATATTACTCCAATGGCTGAGCATGCTCAGTAAAAAGAAATTATATAACCTCAGTGACTGAGCATGCTTGGTAAAGGACCGTTTATCCTTTGAATGCCTTTCTGCTATGGATGCTCTGAGAGCCCTGAATATTTCTAAGTGTTTTTCTTTGAATATGTTGGAATTTAACCAATGAGCCTGCTCTAAAAGAGATCAGCTGAACTTATGCAAGACTATGTTACATAATTAGGAACCAACCCTTTAGTTAAATATTAATTAGATATCATGAATATGTATTAGTGAAACTATAAAAGTTGAATCCTGGTAGAAGGCAGCGCTGCTGCTCACTCTGTCTAGAGCCAGCCTGCTCTTCACCGCAGGAGTGTATTTCTTTCTTTTTGTATCAAACTTGTGTTTAGCAGGCTGCTGTTCATCCTGGGGCCAGCCTGCTCTTCATCTATAAATGTGTATTTCTGACTTTTGTATTAAACTTGCTGTGGTTGGTTGCTCCCTTTCCTGGGGCCAGCCTGCTCTTTGGAGGGTGAGGGATGTATACTATGCTGTTGTGCTAAACTTACTTCTGATGGGCAGCTGCTCACTCTCTTGAGCCAGCCTATGCTTTGTACTAAATGTTAAGTGTGCATGTGTTACTTTTGTGTTAAACTTGGTGCAGGCCCTGCTCAGTCTCTGGAGTTAGGCCACACGTTATCTGTGAGTCTATACTTCTTATCTGTTACATTAGAAATGTTTCTACCTTGTACTCTGACTCTGCTCTTGAATTCTTTTCTGTGTTAGAGTCAAGAACCTGCTAGAGGACAGGGTGTGTTGAGGCCAGCTACCAGGTCCCTCTCCTCTGAGATCAAAAGTGCTTTAAAAATATTTATTTGCTGTCTAATTGAATATTAGAAGGCAGGGGTTCTTAATATGGGGTCTATGAATTTACATAGAAAAAAAATTACATCTCTATTTCCATAATCTCTGACTGTAATTTAACATTTCCTTCCATTTTGAATGTAGGCAACAAACCACAGTAGTGGTAACATTGATGACTTTGATATCAATAGAAATCACAGGTTATTTTCTTATTACAATTATTACTAATATCCCCAAATATATTACTTTGTTCAACATTATTTTGAAATTAATATGTTAATAAAAAAGAATGTTATCATAAATGTGCTTTTTAGTATCTTGATAGCTATATCAACATAATTAGTCTCCTTTAGAATCCTCTGCATTATATGCTGAGTAGTGGTCCATTACACAGAAGAGATTGAGAAACCCTGCTATAAAGGAAATTCCATAGGCAGAATGCATGTTCCTTTACACAACTATTGTCCCTGAAATCCACTGAAATAAATTCAAAGAAGCAAAAACAGAAAATTGCAAAAGCTAGGGATCTACCTCACCCCAAAAGCTACAAGGACTATTGACTAAACTCAAAACACAGAGGACCAAATGAAAAGGTGACATTGGAAATCAACTCACAGCCTCCTACCAAATTCCAGGTGCATTTAGCTGGAAGAGAGAGGTGGAAATGCTGCAGAGCCAGGGTTGCCACAGCACCTTCCTCTGGCGTGAGGTGAACAGGAGAGGGCATCTGGGAACCAACGCACCCTTGTAATCCTGGCCCCCCAGGCACATTGGCAATGGCTTGTGGGCTAGAGGAGAAGCACGTGGCCATGACTCAGCCCTTTCTTATTTCCCCCCCACTTCTTAAATTGCTGGGAAAGTTGCAAGGTAACCAACTTTGCAACAAGTGTTAGTTTGAGAGTAATGGGAAAAAATAAGGTGATTTCACAAACAAAAATGCCTGTGCCCTGCTGAATGCTGACAGCTCTGAGGATGCAGGTTGTTGAAGAAACCATCAGCACAACAAAACAAAAAGCAAAGCCAAGGAAAACATCTGTACACTGTCACATTATCTGTAGTGGTGTTTCAAGAGCTCCTCCATTACCTAGTCTAAAATCTGAGAGGCAAATTTAAACCTTCCACCAACAGCCCTTCAGCTCCTGCCTTTTTGGAATATGCAAGTTGTGACAAGGTAACCAGGAGAACGGAGGGAGAAATTCTACCTACACCATGTTTGGGCTTAGATAGAATTGGCCCTCACTAAATAAAAGAAATTAGAAAAACTGAATGAGTTCGATATTTCAGAAGGGAAAAAGAAAGCAGAAAAAGAATTTTCAAAGAAAGTTTAGAGAATGTAAGCACAATCAAAATTTAAAATATCTACAAACTTCCCAAATTACTTAGAGACAGTCAAGGGGACAGGAGTAAAAGGAGGATGGCAAAGATAAGGCAGGTTTTTTGGGGTTTTTTTAGGGAAATATAAAATAGTATAACAGAAAATGAGGTATATTTTTAATGCCAATAAATGTGGTTGGATTAAATTCATCTGTACAAAGGAGACAGCTCTCAACGTGGGTGAAATAATTTAATCCAACTATATGCCCTTTGCAAGAAACACGTATTAAATGAAATGAGTCAGAAAGGTGGAATTGAAAGGCTATGCAAAAGTATTCCAGAACATCTGAAACAAGCACACACACTCAATCTGAGGTCGCCAAATCAATATCAGAAAGTGAATTAAAAGTAAAAATCACAAAATGGAAAAGGCTGATACATTTAAAAAACAAAGGTAAATTTCCAATTAAGTCAAAATCTGTTCGAAATTAAAACATCATAATATTTAATAATAACTGCTTGGACATAAAACAAGAAATGAATAGAAATAACGATAATGGAAAACTTTAGTATAACTTTCAGTATTTAATATTAATTTAATATCCAATATCTAAAAGCAAACAAGATTAATAGGGTCCGAAAAAAGTAATGTGATTGCTCCCATAGCTCTGTCCAATTCTGTACCTTGGAAATAGAGGATAAACGTTTGTTAATGCCCATGGGATATTTCCTAGGGCTGTTATATGTTTATTTGTAAGGACAATCTCAGCAATTTCACATTTAAATATTTATGTAAGCTCCAGTATTTTTTAACTGCTAGTTATCAGGTCATATTCCATTCAACTTAAACAAAATTTGTTGACTTAGAATACCTTGATAAACATGTTTAATTCCAGATCCAGATTTTTACCATTTCTAATCAGCAATCTTGAGTATTCATGCATCCTGGTGAATTTTTGTGAGTACACCATTATGGAGTTTCTTAGTAGTGGAAATGCTGAGTCAATTCAAGTTTTGAGCATCATTTTTGAGCAGCATTCCTCTCTTAGCATCATTTGGATCATTTATTTCAATCAATGTGCTAACTAGTTATCTTTGTTTAAGGTGAAAAAAATCTATTCCTGTATCAGTGGGTTAGCCAGGAAACTTACTGCATTCACTTATTGTTTCTATAATTTTCCAACCAACCCAGTTGGATTTTCTATGTAAGCAATCATATCATCCACTCATAATGGTAATTTTACCCTCTTTTCCAATGTGTATTTCTTCATTTCCTTCTCTCTCAACTCCTCCCTCTTAAGTAAAAACCACACTGCTTATTGCACAGGTAAAATGCCCACCTACAAAGGGACTTTGAAAAGTTTATGGAAATATGCAATTAAAAGGTAAAAATTTTTTTAAAAATTAAACTTTATTTCTCAATGTATGCTCCATCAAATTCAAGACACTTTTGTAAGCAATGATACCAGCCCTTTAATCCATCCCTAAAAAACGGAGGGTCCTGGGAATTTAACCATGTCGATGCAGTTTCTTTTTCACATTATTAGCTGAAGAAAGATGGGTGCTCCTTAAAGATTTTTTAAGATTAGAAAACAAAAAGAAGTCAGAAGGAGCCAAATCAGGACTGTAAGGTGGACACGTAATGATTTGCCATTGAAACCCTCACAAAATTGCCCTTGTTTGATGAGAGGAATGAGCAGGAACATTGTCATGGTGGAGGAAGATTCTCTGGTGAAGGTTTCCTGGATCTTTTTCTGCTAAAGCTTTGACTAACTTTCTCCAAACACTGTCATAATAAGCAGATGTTATTGTTATTTGGCCCTCCAGAAAATTCACAAGCAAAATGCCTTGAGCTTCCGAAGAACTGTTGCCATGACCTTTGCTTTTAATGGTCCACTTTTGCTTCGACTGGACCACTTCCACCTCTTGGTAGCCATTGCTTTGATTGTGCTTTGTCATCAGTATTGTACTGGCAAAGCCATGTTTCATCTCCTGTTACAATTCTTTGAAGAGTTTCAGGATCTTGGTCCCACTTGATTAAAATTTCCATTGAAATCTCTGCTGTTGCCTGCAGCTGATTGGGGTGCAAGAGTTTGGGCACCCATCTAGCAGAAAGTTTGCGCAACTGTAATTTTTTAGTCAGAATTGTGTAAGCTGAACCAATTGAGATATCAGTGGTGTCAGCTATTATTTCTGCTGCTAATCATTGGTCCTCTTCAATTAGGGCACAAACAAGATTATTTTTTTCCCCACAGATTGATGCAGATGGTCTGTTGCTGTGGGCTTCATCTTCAACATTGTCTTGTGTCTTCTTAAAATGAGATATCCATTTGTAAACTGCTGATTTCTTTGGAGCATTGTCCCCATAAACTTTCTGTAAAGCATCAATGATTTCACCATTCTTCCACAAGCTTCACCATAAATTTGATGTTTGTTCTTGCTTCAATTTGAACAGAATTCCTGTTGCTCTGATAGGGGCTCTTTTCAAACTGATGTCTTATCCTTAGTGCCTCAAACTAGATCCTGTCCAGATATGTTATAGCAAGTTAGTACGAGTTTATTTTGGTGTGAAAAATTTTTGCGATCCATGCAGTTTTTTTTTTTTATAATACACATTTTCCATGAACTTTTTGAAGACCCCCTCATATTGTTATGGAAAGAACTCGGTGAGGAAATAATTCCAGTCACTTGGAGATACTGAGAGTCAGGAAGATTATTACACTAGTGGGACAGGAACACAAGCGGGACCGATGTGAACTCCTGATCTGAGATCCTGGGACCCCGGGTGAGGGAGAGCTTTGGTTATATACCTTTCTTGAGCAGGCATGCAAGCCTTTTATTGCCCCTGTCTGTATCCAGGAAGAGTTACCCAAGCTGGGGGGCTTCATAAAACAGTGAGGGGCTTCAGAGCAGGGTTACAGAGACAGGAAATGTGGTTAGGAGCTTTCTGCAAACGGAGCTGATCGCTTCTCACACACCCAGGCAAAACTGACAGTCTCTAACAGCAGAGTTACAGAGGCCAGAGATACAATTAACTGTTAACCCTTAACACACTCTTAGGTGCCCCTTACAAGCAAGCACATTTTAGCTGTAAAGTTAAACAAAAGGGGCTTAGAAATCTACTTTTGGGGTCCACTATATTTCCCCATTTTAATGCTCTCTCCAAGTATTGAGTGAGCATAACCTTTAGATTCTTGTCTTTTACTAGCATATAAGCATATTTTAGAAGTAACAAAACCATTTGCAACCTGATTGTAAGCAATCTGAACCAAACTTAACCATATAATTCAAAACACATGGGGCAAACAGGAGGCGTAAGAATATTACTATTATTGGTCCAGTAAACAGCAAAAGCCAGGATACTATTTCCAGGTGTTTGTTTAAAAAAATCAAGACCTTTTAACCTTTTTTTTTTTTTTTCCTGGTTATGCAGGGTTTTTTTAGTTGTTAAATCATGTCCCTTACTATTCCTGAGTTTAGCCTTCACCTGTTTTGGAGTATCATTTTTGCAAGGGAGTTAATCTAGCTCTGACATGTGCCCCTAGAGGTACCACAAGGGATTCCCTGGGACAATGTCTGCTTGGGGAATGATGGAGGCTAATGTGCAGACTTTTGCCCAGTCTGTAGGGAGACAGAAGCCCAAACTTATCCCGGCCCTAATAGTAAGTTTTGAGTACCATGGACATCTGGGGTGGCTGTTTAATGACACATATTGTCATTAAAAAATAGCTAAGAAACATTTTGTTAACAGGAAGTAAAAGAGTACCAAGCCAAACTTTTTCTATACTATTCCAGTCTTTTGGGGTGACTGTTGTTAAAAATACAGTAAGTATGAAAGCAAGCAGTATAATAAAACCCAATGGCAAAGGATGACAAATACTTATTATGTCCCAAGATGCAAGTTCCTCAGGCTTCTGCTGTGTGTGGACCAGCCAGCTTCTGGTGTGGCTGGAACAGAGCTTGTCAATCCTCAGGGAATGTTTCTGGAACTGAACCTTGAGTGGATTGGAAGGATCAGCTTTCACTGTCCATAAGGTGGTGTTATCTGAGGAGGCTGCCTGTTTTATTTAACTCCTAAAGGGATAAAGCCTCATCCAAGCAACTGTAAATTTTGTGATATTTTTATTCCTTCTAGCTGGTGGGGGTCTGATAGAGTTTGGATGTGTTGTCCCCACCAAAACTCATGTGGAAATCTCATCCCCAATGTGGCAGTGCTGGAAGCTGTTTGAGTCATGGGGGTGGATCCCTCATGAATGGATTAGTGCTCTCCCTGGAGGAAGGGGAATTAATGAGTGAGTTCTCGCTCTATTAGTTCCCGTGAGAACTTGTTGTTTAAAAGACCTTGGCATCTCCCTTCTCTCTCTTGCTTCCTCTTGCCATGTGATCTGCTTGTACCCGCTGGCTGCCTGCTGTTTTTCTGCCATGAGTAGAAGCAGCCTGAGGCCCATGCCAGATGCAGATGTCCCAAAATTGTAAGCCAAATAAACCTTTTTTCCTTATAAATTACCCAGTCTCGGGTAGTTCTGTTATAAGCAACACAAACAGACTAAAAGAGGGTCTCTTTGTAATTTAGCTATTAGTAGGGTTAGCCCTCCACATATAATCTTTAGGGTATAGTTCATGTGTTCCACTTTCCCTGAACTTTGTGACCTATCTTTATAATAGACTTTTTGGGCTTGTTTAGACTGTTGGCAGTGTCTCAGTCCAATCTTTATTAGTTTTTCTTACCAGTTTAGGCTTATTTTTCCTCTGTTTTAGCATGTGTCTTGTCTTGTGCTGTGGTTTGGGATTTCTCCCCCATTTTATGGCATTTAAGCTTCCAATGGCCCAACTATTTGCAGAACGCACATTGGTCAGGCTTTAGGAGTGCCTGTCCTCCCTGGTGGGGGTTTACTTCTCTTTTTCAGTGTAGAGGTCTGGTTAGGGTTGAGCACTGCTGTCAGGGATGCTGCTTTTCTCCTCTTGTGATTACTTGCCTTCTTTTTCTGGGCCTCTTGGTTTTGGTTAGCAGACCCTTGCATGGCCATCTCTGAAAACTGAGTTGTATGCATTCCAGCAAAGCCTTTCAGCTTTTGAAGTACCTCTTCCAGCTTTTGAAGTTTGTGGCGGATATCAGCACAGGTCTGGGCTACAAAGGTGATTTTCAGTTGCTTCAGGGTCAAACGGCATGCAGATTCAGAAGGCCTCACATAATGTCTTACAGGACTCTGCAGTGGCTCATCTGACTTCTGAGTCACAGTGGCTGTCTTAGACATGTTTGTAGGCTTCCTGGCTCCTGCTCTTAGCCCTTGGAGGAACGCATCCCGGTACCTGTGGAGGTTGTTTTTCCCTTTTTCTTTATTGAAGTCCCAGTTTGGGATAGCACCTGGCACTGCATCTCTTGCCCAGGCTTTGGGATCCCCCGTGGCTTTGGGTGTTTGTTGCTGCAACCATTGCCTGGCTCTGGTCAGAATGTGTCATCTTTCTTTTGTGCTGAAGAGAGTGAAGAGCAACTGGTGGCAGTTTTCCCAGGTGGGTTGGTGGGTGAGGAAAATTGACTCCAGGAAAAGAGGGAGAGTCTGGGCTGCACAGTGCCATCCGGGTTAGCCTGCTGAGGACTGTGAGCTTCCTGCAGGGGCATCTGAAGGGCCATGACTTGTTGGGCCAAGCAGAGTTGTCTCCGCACTGGTTTGGGACTCTCTGGGTCTTCCTGTTGTGATGCCAGTGGGGCCGATAGAATTAAAGCGGTGGGTGCTGTCTGGCAAAGGATTTTTAGGGCCAAGCATCCCTGAGGGGGTGAAATATGGCAGCAACAGTTCTTTTTTTGTGTTTCCCTGACATATAGGCTTTTCTATTATTTTTGTTTCTCACTCCTTGCACTCTGACTACTGGACTGTTTGTACAGCAAGGACCTTACTCTTTCCCTTATCAATGCAGAACCGGACCTAGGGTGGCTGAGTCTTAGCTATAGTTAACCAGAAGGCTATATATGGAAACTGGTCTGGGTATCCTGGTTCCCTGGTGATGACCTTATAAACTGCTTGAACCTTTAGGAGGTCTAGCATTCCTTCTGAGGGCCATCCTACACCAAAATTGGGCCATTCTACCTCACGTAAGGTCTGGAGCTTTTCAGGGGTTAGCCTTTGAAAGGCCTTTAACATATATTTAAGGACAGTAGGTTTAAAACTGCTCTTTTTATGTTTCTTCTTTAGCCTCTCTTTCTTATCTTAAATGTTTATATTAACTTAGCAAATACCACAATCTTCAGCAAAAAGAAGCAGTAGTTTAAAAGAGGTGTACTAGTACATAATTTGGATCCCTTTCCTGCTGGTAAAATGCACACTGAGTTTTAAATATTAAACATTAATAACCATTAAACATTAAACATTACCAGACATTAGAAGGTGTTTAGTCATCAATTATTAGACAGGTACAAAAGCTTTGTTCATGTGTGTTTCCCCTCCCTGCAAGGAAGCCGCAAAACAAACAGGGGAAGGGAGCCCCCTTCTCCCGAGGGAGGAGGAAGACCTTGCAGGAGCCACAGATATTTCCCATTCACCCACACACACATATAGAAGTTAAGGTACTTTTCTTCCCCCAATCCTAACCTAAGGACCAATTTCCCAGTCTAACACCAAAGTAAGATAAATAGGGATCCGGCAATTTTGCAACCTAATCCCAAACCATATAAAGCTCAGTATAAGGTCCTTTACCCAGAGGAGCGTTCTTGTCAATCAGGCCCTGAGAAGGACCCTCTCGGGAGGTGATCAAGCTCCCCCGCCACCCTCCGGGTGGGCCTGAACCTATGGATCTCGGTTTTACAACCAAATCCCAAACCAAATAGACGTCCCCCTGAAGTCTGTTACCCTGAATTTCAACTAAACTAAAGGATGGGGGGACCTACCTGGTCTTAAGGCTGTGGAGGTCTGGCTGGTCCATCTCTCCCTTGAGTCCAGTTGAACAGGCACTTCCCAGGATCGGCGAGGTCACGATGGAACTGAAGCCCTGACAAAGTGGCCGGGCGGCACCTCCTTCAGCTCCTCTAGGCATCGCCAATCCTTCCGGGCAGCTGTGTCCGGTCTGGTGGCACAAAGGGCCAGTCTGGAGTTTCCTGCCATCTCACTTCCCGGCCAGCGCAACAAAAATGTTATGGAAAGAAGTGAGGGAGGCGCCGCCAGGCCACTTTGTCGGGGCTTCAGTTCCATCGGGACCTCGCCGAGTTCTTTCCTTAACAATGTGTATTGACTAAGTACACCCTACCTTCTCGCTGCCACTGTGCTCTAGGTTCCTATCCAAGGCCGACCCCCGCACTGGTACTTGGATTTCATTCCCTCTGGATGACTCAAGTATTCTAATCCTGCTCTTGTGCCGTCTCTCCTACATGGTGAAATCTCACTATTGGAGCACAGCATCAGTTTATATGCTCTTACATCTATCTTCTGAAACAAACGAGCAAACAACACCTTCCTTGATCCCACATCTTTCTACAGATACCACAACATTTCTCTCCTGTCCTTTATAGGAATGTTTATCTTCGTTGTCTCCATTTCCTCAACTCATATTATTCCCTCCCTTTTTAAAAAAAAACTATAAAATAAAACACAAACACAGAAAATTATACAAAATAAATGTTTGGCTCAATGAATTATTATAAAGTAAACACTCTTAATCACTACCCTGGACATGAAAAACAGAATATTGCCAGGACCCAGAAGTTCTTCATGTGATCCCTCCCTCCACATAAAAGTAACAACGACCATGACATTTATAATAATCTCTTCTCCTGTATTTTTTAAAAATAGGCTTATCACCTATGTGTGTATCCCTGTAGGAATTAGTTTCGCCAATACTTAAAAATATAGTATGTCTTTTAAGTCCTCTTTAATCTCCATCCCTTATTTTTTCTTATAATTTATTTAAGAGTCCTTTGACTTATAAAATCTGTCAGAGGTTAGATTTGCTGATGATATCTTTAGGATTTAATTTAACATATTGTCTGTGGTCTGTACTTCCTGCAAAACAGTAGCTGTATCCACAGGCTTAACTGGATTCAGCTTGATTTTCTTAGCAGGGTATGAATGGTGCTGTGTTTTTCTACCGGAAGGTACACAATGTCTTTATGCCTCTCTTTTTGCGGCATTAATAGCTGCTGATATTCAATACTCAGGTTCCTTAATTCATCAGGGGTTGCAAAATAGGGATATTCCATGTCTATCAGATCTGATTTATGTATTAGCTGAGATAATTCTACAAAGATACATTTCCTCTACTATGTATCTACCATTGATAGGGTTTATATAAGAAAGGCATAATATCACATTCTCTTATGAACACACTTTAATGGACCCTTTGTCTCTAACATTTATTTGAAAATCTATTTAGTTGGGGTCACCTTTAAAGTACCTCTTTCCTAACCCCTTAGTAAATTCTTGGACCTTATATAATTTAACCCCTTGATAGCACTTGCTTCAGGTACTCACTTCCACCTTTTTTCACTTCTGTTCGAGACACCACAACTGTTTTCTATTTTTCTTACTTCACTGAAAGCCCCTTCAAGTCTCCCTTAAAAACTTCTCCTTCTTGACCTCACATTTTCATGTGAGGGAGACTCAGCCTCCCAAATTTATATCTGCAGCCCTGACTTCTAGTGAGAATTCCACAGCAGAACATCTTCGGGGCTGCATGCCATTCCCATCAGGATGTCTAAAAGTTTCAGACTTAACATGGGCTCCTTTTTGCCCCTAAACCTGCACCCTCTATTTTTCCCCATCTCAAGGATCACCCTCAACTCCTCTCTCTCCCCAGTTTCAAAAACTGTCCCTAATCTGATCACTTCTCACCTTCAGAGGCGTGTGTCTTGTCTTTCTTCAGCCCAATCCTGAATTTCTGCTTTAGCAAATACAAGGTAGAAAATTAAGCTTATCACATTAATGGCTGCCAACATGAAGAAGACTTTAAACCAGGAAGATTCTGGATCCTGAGGGATTAAAATGCAAAGTAAATGAAAGTTATTGGTCTTGTTTTTGTTTTGTAACATTTAAAATATAACACATTGTGTACATGTATTGAGATATAATTCTGTACCCCATAAACGCGTACAATCAATACATTTCAATTAAAAAATAAATTATTTAAAAAACAAAGTAAAGTAAAATATAATAATATTAAAAATAATATACACTCAATGCAGGTCACTTAACAAACATGGAAAAACACACTCATAAATAGCCAAAAAGAAAAGTCATTTCACTCTACAGAAATAATCACTTTTATCTCTCTTCTGTATATATGTTATCTAAAATTCTATTTTAATCACATATTAAGTTTAATACACCAGTTTCTTGTAGTCCATAATTAATTGATGTATCTTCTTTTTCTATTCTGATCTATCTTTTCAAATTTTCTGCATCTTTTCAAATTATCTTATGTAGCCAAAATATTGTCGTATTATATAAGCATATATAGACAGATGGACAGGTAGAGAGAGAAAGTGTGTTTCTGTATTTTAATTGACAAATTTAACCTATTTCCATGTACTGTAATGATTATTTTTTTAAGCTTTATTATTCTCACATTCTTTTATATTTTCATTGCAATGCTCTATGTTTGTTTTTTAGTTTTTGGATTCACTTTGGAGAGATTGAGTTTTCATCTACTGGTTTAAAAGTTATCCACATTGCTCTTTTAATGTTTCTTCAGATCTATACTTAAGTTGATATAGCTGTCTTGATGGATAAATCAAAAGATGTAGCAATAAGAGATTTTTAAATACATAGATAGATATGTCTTTCTATTTATAGTAGATACATATTGAACTGCATACTTAGACAGATGGATTTATAAACCTTATCAATATTAATCTTTCTCATAATAGGCCTAATATTGGACAGGCTTGCATTTCCTTTTGGTCCTCTCCTGCATGATCATCTTAATCCCCATGCAAACAAACAATTCCTATTTTGGCATTTCTTAAAAACTTTTTATTTTTTCATTATTGGTTATTATGGATATTCTTTTTTTCTTTTCTTTTCTTTTGTCCTTGCTTTTGTTTAAGACAACAAAAATATAATCAAAATAATTGATATTCTTATTTTCCACTCTTATTTTCTGGTTGCATCTCCTGGTTTGTTTTTGTTTTTGTTTTTTAACTTCTCTAATTGTTTATTCTCCCCTAAAGTGTAAGACATTGTGTGGCCTTGTGTCCTTGAAAATATTTTTCTTATGTCATTGTTTTCTTGCATCCTGTGTTGTTGTTGAGAACTCTTGAATGTTATCTGAATGGGATTTTTTTTGGATGATGCTGCTATGAGAGGGTTGATAGAAAAGCAGGATGCTGGGTTAAATTTCAATTTCAGATAAACAATGAATGTTTTTAGTATAAGTGTGTCCCATGCATTTTGGTAATGAAGCAAAATCCTACACATAAACTAAGAAATTATTGTTTACCTGAAATTCAAATTTAACTGGGTGTTCTGCACCTTTTTATTTTTTGCTAAATCTAGCAACCCCATGCAATGAACATTATTGTATATGTTTCTCAGTGTATATGCATTCTTTTATCTTGGAGTGGAATTACTGAGTCATAAATAATGCATGTCTTAAGCTTTACTAGGTCATACCTAAATTCTCTGAAGTGGTTGTACTAATTTACACTTCTGCCATTAAATTAGTTTCTCTTCACATCACCTCACTACTAACTCTTAGTATTATAGACGACCAATCTAGTAGGTGTATACTGTGAGCAAGTTGTGATTTAAATTTTTTCTTTTACTATATTTATTAGCTATTTGTATTTCACCACGTAAAGTGCCTATTTACATTTTTTTCCTATTGTTTTTAATCTCTTATTGATTTGTCATAGCTATATGTTTTTGAGTAAAAGCCCAAGGCTAGTTATATGTGTTACAAATATCTTTTCAAGCTTGATGACTATGTATTCTATTAATGGTATCTTTTAAGGAACAGAAGTTCTTAACTTTAACACAATCAAATCTCATGTTTCTTATTTATATTTTCAATCCCCTCTTTCAATTCTTTAGATTTATGCATAAATTTACAATATCTCTGAGGGTCTGACTCCATGTTTTGTTTTGTTTTTTAGATTTCTTCTAACTTTTATCTTCAAGTCTCTTATAACATAACATCTTATCTCTTCAAGTCTTTTGTGAACTTTTATCGTGAAATCATATTCACCGAAGTTTTATGCTTGAAGAAATTCTGGAGCATAAGTTCAGGATGTGTTTCTCCAGAAAAACTTTACAAGGGTACTTCAAAAAGTTTGTGGAAAATAGAATTAAGAGATAATATGAATCTTCCATGAACCACTTGTAGTACCCTCACATTTGCCTCTCCTAGACATCTATGGACTTACTTTAAATTCAATTCTTGGCTTGTGGCATTTGGAACAAATAGGCTTTGAATTTGGTCCTCAGACCCTTGTGAAAACTGGTTTATTATTTCTAATGCTCAGAAGAGTATTCAGTTTTTCTCTCCCTTTGAAGCTGAGGCAGAGGCAGACAAGTTTCCTTACAGGGTAGAGACAGCTTTGTACAGTTCTGGAGCTATATTTCCTCCCACCTTTTGGAAAGTAGCAAAGACAGCTCAGCTAACAACTTTCAGAAGTCAGCTCAGCACAGCTCTGAGTCAGCTCAAAGTAAGAACAGGCTGTTGCAGGCTCCATGCTCGGGAGAAAAGACAAATCCCAGTCTCCTGGAGTTCCCCCTTTCTAGAGAGACCACTTCTCTAATCAGGGAGCTTCCATGGCTCTAGTGATGTTTTCTGCCTTTCTAACACCATTAAGTATGTACAGCATGATGGTAGAGGGCTCCTGTCTGTGGGAAATTTTGCCATGGTGCACAAAGACTACCTTTATAGATGTGGTTCTTTTGGTCATTTTTTACTCTGTTTACTCTTGATTTTTTGTTCCTTTCTGACAAAACTGTGTCTGGTTACTTATATTATCCCTCACACAGTCAAATACTTATTTTGATTAAGCCACACATTCACTACTAAAAATCATAAAAGTCCACTTCCATTTCAATGACCAATGACTAAAGAGTTTCCAGTACAACTAATTGATGTATAATGAGAAAGAAGATGTATTATCTGTAGACTTGGAGGAATGCCTTATTTGACCAAGTTTATTTTCATATGATACAAAAACTCATAATTTACCTCCTGCTGGCATTTCCTCTGCAATTGGTTTGTATACGTATTACCTTCTTTCTCTGTACAGTTACTACTAGAAAAATAACTACCCATGTCTTCATGTTCCTTACCTGACTAAGGATCCATCCAGTAAGAATGGAAGAAATTAGTCCTCCTATCATTCCAAAAAAACATGTAATTCCTCTGAGAAATCCATAATATCTATATAAAAAAGAATGATTGAACACAGATGGAAAGTAGTACAAATGTTGCAGGATAAGCCAACCTAATCAAATGAAGTTTAAGAGAGATAACTGCTGATTTTGTGAATTAACCATTCCTACTTCTCAAATTTCATTAAAATGTCAGACAAAGTATGTAAATACAAGCAACTTTCTAGTTGCACCATAGAATTAGAAAGGGTGGCATTAGCTTCAATGAATTTAAGAAAATGGGACCCTATTTACAAGTGAACCCAGCAGAGTTAGGAAACTTACAAATACAGTTGAGAAATTCAGAGGGTGATGTGTGTTGGTAATGGGAACTGCTTTGGGGTTAATAAAAAACTGAAGGGCTCTCTATCCACCTGGTCTAGTCCCACAGTCCAAGAGCCACTGACTGCAAGGAAACCAGAAGCCTAGTTTACAAGCAGCTATGATCGGCCAATCAATAGAGTGAAGAGACAACTTACAGACGGGGGAAAAATATTTGCAAGCCATACACTCCATAAGGGGCTAATACCCCTAAAATCTAAGGAACTCAAACAACTCAACAGCAAGAAAACAAATAACCCAGTTGAAAATGGGCAAAGATAAAGAATGAAATCCTGTCATTTACAGAAACATGGATGAGCCTGGAAGACATTATGTTAAGTGAAATAAGTTAGGCACAAGAAGATAAATACCACGTGTTCTCTCTCATAGGTGGGAGCTAAAAAAAAAAAAAAAAGTTGAGTTTATAGAAGTAGAGAGTAGAACTGTGGTTAATAGAGACTGAGAAGGGGAATGGGAGAGGGATAAAGAGAGGTTGGTTAAGGAATACAAAATCACAGCTAGACAGGAATAATAAATTCTAGTGGACTATAGTAGTGCTAGGCATCTCTAATTAACAATAATTCATTTTATGTTCTCAAATGGCTAGAACAGAAAAGCTCAAATGCTCTCATCACAAAGAAATGATAAATTTTTGTGAGAATGAATATGCTAACTAACCTAATTGGATCATCACACATTGTATTCATGTATTGAAATGTAACTCTGTACCCCATAAGTATGTACAACCAGTAAGTGTCAATAAAAAAAATGGGAAAAGGACCCAAAAAGGCATTTCTCAAAAGAAGACATACAAATGGCCAACAGGTATATAAAAACATGTTCAATACCACTATTCATCAGAGAAATTTAAGTTAAAACCACAATGAGGTATCACCTCACACCTGTTAGAGTGGTTATTATCAACAAGATAAGTAACTGTTGGTGAAGATGCAGAGAAAAGGGAGCCCTTGCTCTCTGTTGGTGGGAATGTAAGTTAGTACAGCCATTATGGAAAACAGTATGGAGTTTTCTCAAAAAATTAAAAATAGAACTACTATATGATCCAGCAATGCCACTACTAGATATATATCCAAAGGAAATGAAATCAGTATGTTGAAGAGATATCTGCAGTCCCATGTTCATTGCAGCATTACTCATAGTAGCCAAGATATGGAATCAACCTAAGTGTCCATCAATGGATGACTGGATAAAGAAAAATGTGGTATACATACACAAGAGAATACTATTCAGGCTTAAAAAAGAAGGAAATTCTGTCATTTGCAACAACATAGATGAACCTGGAAGACATTCTGTAAGCCAAATAAGCCAGGCACAAAAGGACAAATACCACGTGATCTCACTTACACATGGAATCTAAAAATTTGAACTCATAGAAGTGAGAGCAGAATGGTGGTTACCAGGGCTGGTGGGGTGGGGTTTAGAGAGACAATGGTCAAAGGATACAAAATTTCATAGGGGATACAAGAAGATCAATACCACATGTTCTCACTTATATGTCTGAGCTAAGAAAAAAAAAAGGTGAGCTTATAGAACTAGAGAGTAGAACTGTGGTTACTAGAGGCTGAGAAGGGGAGGAATGAGTTCAAGAGGTCTATTGTACAACAGGGTATAGGTAATAACAGTGTATTGTATTCTTGAAAACTGTTGAGAGAGTAGATTTTAAATATTCTCATCACATGAATTGATAAGTATGTGAGGTAATGCCTATGTTAATTAGCTACATTTAGCCATTTCATAATGTATCCATATTTCAAAACATCACGTTGTATGAAATAAATATATATAATTTTTATTTGTTAGTTAAAAATAAATGCATATAAATAAATAAATAAACCCTACCTGGGAGCAATATCCAAGGCATTTATAAGTACTCCACACAAAGCAAAGCTGACTGTTGCATTAGCAAGTATCAGGAAAATGACAGTGCTGTAGAAGCTGAAACTCAGGTAAACTATGCACAAACTGAAAATTGCAGGAAGAAGAAGTCCTGGGGAAGGGTTCAGACAACATGGTCAGGTGCATCCTGAAGATGGGGGTGAAGTATCCCCCAAGTGCTTGAATGTTCTGGTTGTTTCTTACCTAGTGTGGTGAAAAGTTTCCTGATGGTAATTAGTCTGAGAATATTCCTGGTCAGGAAGAAGTCTGTCATCTGACCTGATAGGATACTACAGATCCAGGCAAACAAATGGGGGAGACCAGACAGCAGCCCATTCTAAGGAGAAAACGTTATTCTGAGAGTGAGTATGATGGGAAAAACAGTATTGCTACATAGTGTTATCCCTACACTGAAATTCAGTATGTGGAATGTGTACTTTCATACAAGAAGCCATCAACATGCAGCACCAGAATTATTGCTGGGGCCACACTGCCCAAAAGAAAGAGAAAAATAGTTTTGAAGTCAGTAATATGTGTCACAATCTGTCTGGTTTTCTACTTTTGGTATCATGGGACCTGAAAGCACTGGATAATAGAGAGATAATGCTGGGAATGGGAAATGCCAGCTCTGGAGAAAATGACAGTGATGATAATGACAGCAATTGCAAACATGCATTTGATGTTTCCTGTGGACAAGCCACTGTTAATTCTTGCATCAACTCCATAGTTTCATAGAAGATAAAATTGAGTCAGAGAGAGCTTATATGAGCTCATATATCTGACCCCAAGGCTGGATTACTGGAAGGTCATTACAGAATGCCCCAGAGTGGCAAGCCCAGACTCTATTTCTAAAGAAGTCTTGTCTGGTTGTTATGGCATCACTCAACAGGAGGTTCCAAGCATCCATGATTCTCCAAGTTAGATAAGTGATGGGGGTGATAAGCTTCCTTTCAAAGCAAGACCTGAATCATGGGTTCATAGCTCAGGTCTCAGTGCCTTATCCAGGAAAGAAGATTGGTAAGAGCTGGGCAGGGTGGCAGGATCCACCCAAGTGACTTTCAGGGAAGGAATCTAGTTCCTATAGGGAATGGTGGTGTCGAGACTTAAGTAATACACAAAGGCAATGAATGGGACGTAGAGAATCTACGGGTGTATGCATGTTGTTGTGGGAGTGCCAGGCACTGTGTCTGTACCAACACATTTTGTTCTGGGCAATGTGCATAATAAATATCAGAAACAGGGAGTCCCCAGGTAAAGAGCACAAGCTAAACAGTGTTGGTGGCAGGCAAGAGCTGAGACTAGGAATCATTAGAGACAGAAAAATGAGCACAGTGTCCTTCATAAAGTTAAAAGGGGAGCAAATAGTATACTTACCTTTGTTATAGTAACATGAAGCACGGAGTTGATAAACATTGGGGTGTATAAAAGTAAGAGGCTATTCGTACAGAAATAAGCAAAACCACCAAGGATAATAGCCCAGACTGGAAGAGATTTAAGCATAGCCTTGATGGGCAGGTATTGTCTACTTGAGCTGACCTGGAAAGGAATTCATTAAACAATAGTACATCAGGACAAGCCGGAACATGTTTTCTCTGGAGCAGAATCTGGGAGATGCCAATGCAGAGCAGCGTGTTCTACCTGCTGAGCGAGGGAGGACGTGATGTATTCCTTCTCGCTGATGCTTATACATGGGTGGTCCTTAGGGTCATCATAAAACAGAACGAACCAGAGAAGACACAGAGCACAGCCACAAGCACCTATCAAAAGTAGGACAGGTTAGAATTGGAAGTTTCTGTCCATGGTGGGTCTCTCCCAAATTGGCATTTTTTAATGTATCAGTCTGAGAACTGGACTCTCCTCTTTCTTTTTTGAAACTTTGCAACAAGGCTCACATTTTTGATGGTCCTGCTGCCTCTCCCCACAGAACAAATTTTACGGAAATATTGGTCAGCCCTCTGACCTCTCCTGATCTCCTAGCTTCTGCATCCCTTCACTCAAAACAGCTGAGCCTTCCTGCCCTCAGGGCCTTATCTCTTCAGATTCCTAATGTGTTCCACCATGAGAGTATGGCACAGCTGTGCCCACAGAGGACTTGACAATCACCTGTTTTTTAGAGTTCGGTCTCAACCATGTTCCTGAAATACAGCCCAGGTTTTAGGGATTATCTACGTCCTATAAGGGTTTGCCAAATTGTTTATTGTTTTGGAGTTTTTTTATACTAAATAACCTGGTCATGGGCAATCACTGGTAGGACAGAGAGTATGTAGTGTGCACCAGCCAGTCTTCCAGAAATGCATTTGTTCGCTTGACAAATATTGATTAAATATTGTTTAAATTTTGTGCCATGTGCTATTCTAGGTACTGGGAATACAGCACTGAATAAAACAGACAAAAATCCGTCTTCGTGGAGTTGAATTTCTAGTGGATGAGAAAGAAATTACTTTATTCAACCCTAAAAAAATTCATATGATGCTATTATTATCTCTTTTTCACAATGAGAAAACTGAGACTCAAAAAGATCAAATTACTTGCCCAGAGACACATAGTTAGTTAGTGGTAATTGACCCTCAAGTGTGAATTATATTATCTAGAGAGAGAATATAGCCCTAGAGGAGGAAGCTGGGGCAGATCTTTGAAGAAAGATAAGAGTTAATAGAAAGTAGAAGGGGATAAGTCAGCAAAAGAGACTGAGAAGGAATGGCCAGAAGGATGGAGTTCAATGCAGGTAGGGCACTGAGAAGGAATGGCCTAGAAATTTTAATAAAGAATCAGAAGGAAATGCTGAAAATCAAAAACACTATAGCAGAAATAAAGAATGTCATTCATGGACTCATCGATAAACTGGACACAAACAAGTAGGAGTCAGTGAACTTGAAGAAATGTCAATAGAAATTTTCAAAACTGAACTACAAAGATGGAAAAGAATGAAAAGACAGAACTGAATATACAAGAACTGTAAGACAATTACAAAAGGTGTAACACAGATTTAATGGAAATACTTGGAGAGGAAAGAAAGAAACAGAAGAAATATTTGAAACAATAATTACTGCAAATTTCTTAAAATGAATGATAGACCTCAAACCACAGATACAGGAAGCTCAGAGAACACCAAGAGAGATAAATATCAAAAAGTTTACACCCAGGGATACCATAATCAACCACAGAAAATCAAAGACAATATTTTTAAGGAAGCCAGAGGAAAAAAATGACCTGAAGTGTAAGATTTAAATTTAGAATTCTTAGATTCCACTGGCCACAAATCCCTGGCCACTTCTGTTGCTACCCAGATCTGTTCCTACACCACCAGGAGTTTTGTTTTTTGTTTGTTTGTTTGTTTTTAATCAAGTAGTCAAAAACAAAGAGAATGTTTGGGTTTTTTGTTTTTATTTTTATTTTTAAGTTTATTTATTTATTAATATTATTTTTCTGTTACATTCTATGATGTTGTGGAGCAGCTGGGGGGAGGGGGAGGGGAAGAGGGAAGGAAATAGGGTGGGAAAAGGAAGAAGAAGGAGGAGCGGAGTTGAGGCCTGTGGCACCCCCCTCATTCCTGCATGGGAGACCAGGGGGCTTGCAGTGGTGGCCCAGTCATTGCTGAGCTGGGTGCAGATGTCAGAGGGGCATGGCTGAAGCCCTGCTCCCGCCCTCCACCACCCCAGCTCAGGAGCCCAGGGCACTTCCTGTGGTGGATCGGTGGTCATTGCTGGGCTGGCTGTGAGTGTCAGGGGGACATGGCTAAGGCCCTCAGCCCCCCACTGCTCTGGCTTGGGAGAGCCTGGGGCACTTCCTGTGGTGGCTCATTACCAGGAGTTTTGATTGGATATGTGTAGAAACCCTTGCCTTCTGCAAGTAGTCCCACCAGCCCCCTTGGTCAGTCTACAGTTCAATGGTTATTGGGAAAAGTCCTGCTAAGTCTGAAAAAGCTTGGTTCTATTTGAGCACAGCATTCCAAACATGCTTCCTAGAAGGAGGGTCATGGGCTCTAATGAGCCTAATATCTTGTCGCCACAGACTCCCTGCCCCTCGCTGCAGAGAGGCCAGAATGGGCTCTCTATAGAGTGGAGTCCAGGGCAAGGTCTTCTCTGGGCCTCAGGGCAGCTCTGATGGAAGACACAGGTGATCTTGGTGAGGACTGTGTCTATGATACAGTGGATCAAACACTAGACAGATGTGAGGTGAAGAGAGAGTGAGAGGCTAGGAAATGCGGGCAGTGGGTATAGACAACAGATTGTGTAATAATTTCAACTGTCAAAGGGAAGTTACTTGAGACAGAAGATGGGAGAAAGAGAACCATTTTAGAGATATGAGGAGAGTTGAGAAATCTGCAATAGTCTTTGGGAGATAAACATAGCAGGTCTGCCAGGCCATTTTAAGTGTGGCTGTGTGACCCAATCTGCTCTATCTGGTCATTTTTTCCTGCAATTATTAGCTGTTTAAAGACGGACATTGTCTTGTTCTTTAAAAGAGTATCTATTATATTTGTTTAACTTCATTGGGAAGAACATGCAAATGAAATTTAAACAGAATCTTGATTTTCGTTTTGCCTCTGCCACTAACTTAGGCAGGTCACTTGATATCTGTGGGTATCATGTGACTCACAGAAAAAGAGTGTGGGGACAGATACCTAAATCCCTAAATCACTGAGATCTAAGCCATTTAAATGCATATGAGGCACTTCACAGTAGAGCTGTGGTCACAGTATAATGTGTAGTCCCTTCCTTTGAATTTCATAGAGTCACCCATGATAACTGCAAGTGGCATATGTTGCTATACGTGATGTAGGAGGTCATCTATCCTTTGATCAGCAGTGTTGGGCAGCATTAATTATTGAAAAGTTTTCCTAATTTGTAGATAAAACCTCACCTTCCTGCAATTTCTGCATACTTGATTTAATTTTGTAATGCAGAACAGGTCTGCATTTCTCTTATATGGCAGTCCAAAAGGCATGCTTGCAAGGTTTTTTTCCCCTGTCTGGGCTAGACAGTCTCAGTTCTTTTTAACGCCTTCCTGATACAGGGTGTGTGTCCCGTCACTCACCGACCATTACTTACTACTGATAACTAACATGGTGATTAACAGCAATTGAATTTTGCGGGTGGAAGGCATTTTCACATTATGTCTCTGCTACCTGCTCACTGTGTTATTGGATGTCTTCTGGGTGTCCCTCCAAATCCACTCTACACCCTTGTCCACCCTGCTGTGCCACAGGTGCTGACCTGAATGAACATCAGAAGGCCCCCATTTTCTCCCCTTTCTAGTTGGATTTGGCCAACAGAAAGCCTGGGCAGAGACGAGAGGGAGGGAATCAATTGAGATTAGGGTGTCTCTTCAAACCCTAGTTATCCTTCTTAGTACTGCCTCAGTCTGTAGGCCCTTTTATGAAAAATCATGGGTCCTCTCAAGACAGCCTGCTCTTCAGGACTCTCTCCTACTTGCCACCTTTGAGCCTGGGAATGGCCCCAGGTGACTGCACTATCCTTGTGATTATGCCACATTTTACACCTACCTTTTTAAGTAATCATTTTGTGGATAAGTCCTTCTGAATTTACCTTAAGCATGACTTTGGGCAAGTTACCTAAGTTTCTATAAATCCCCTCACTTGTCAAATGGGCAAAACAGCCCTCATCCATGATCCCTCATCTACAAATCTGAAACCAAGATCTGAAAGCCAAGAGTGATTTTATAAGTTATTTGACAACCTCAATTCTTTGTGTGTGTGTGTGTGTGTGTGTGTGTGTGTTTTTAATGTATTCCAATTTGTGTGAATTTCATTTTTTACTGCAGAAATTAATATGTTTGATTATGGGGTGGTGCTCCAGATCATGCTTGGAGTGTTAGGAATAAACAGCATACTCATAATATTATCTTTCTGAAATATAAAGAGTTGTCTATTCTGATCATCTCTTTCCTCAAGAGTTTCATATATGGTGTGTGGATATATAGCACGTACATTACAGAATTGTAAAAGTTATGTACAAAAACACATGCATAGTTCTGAGCATGATGCCTTCTTTGTAATAAGAATTTAATGAATGTTGACTTCTCTCTCTCCTTCAGTAGAGTTCAATAATACTAACATCATATAAATTATTATCTTATATTACATTTTTATTTTTAATTTTCTCTTTTTAAATTCTGAATAATAACTGGGTTTTTATAGAAAGAGACTCACCAAAAATATAGAAAACCATGGGCCAGCCCAGAGATTCACAGATTAATCCAGTCACAAGCAGGACAATGAAAGATCCCAGCAGAGACCCTAATCAAAAGGCACAAAGAACACCCCTAATGAATGCAGGCATCTGAAAGTAGAGAGAATGTAGCTTCACTGTAGTAATGAACAATTTACTATAAATTGATATAGCATAACACTAATTAGAAAAAAAGAATAAAATATTTGCTTTTCTTTTTTCCCCCTCTTTCTGCTATATAGGATGATGCCTCTTCTCTGTTCTAGACAATTTTTTCAGCTTTAAAGCAAGAATGCTGGAATAGACAATTTCCAAAGCCCTTGAAAGTTCAAGCACAGATGTTTCTTATAGCTCTAAGGAAGAACATGATACAATGAGATAAAAATGGGATTCAACCACTCTGGGCCCTGAGACCTTACCTGATTGACTCATAGAAGTAAGCTGGCCTCGTTCCAAGGGAGGAGCCCATTTGACCCATATTTCATGCTGGGCTGTTCCTGCTATCCCCTGAAATGAGAAAGATTAGGTCACTAGATCTCTGATACTTGCTATGAATTGAAACCCTGTTCAGCTTTTGCAGTATCTTAATACCTGGGCTACTCCATAGGCTGCTCGACACACGATAACTGAAGTGTCTCCAAGTCCAGCTGCTAGTGGGGTCAACATGCTGAACAGAGAGCAGAAGAATAATGCAGAGCCAACCATTTTCTTTACAGAGAATATTCCAGATAAGTATCCAGCAGGAATTTGGATGAAGATCATACCAAAGAAGCCGGAACTTAAGATGATCCCCTGGATATCAGGGCTCCAGTTATACACAGGGTTCTGAAAGAAAAGGGGAGACACATCTAATCACTCTGCTTATTGCAGATTTACTGTGATATTCAGGGATTCAGGGAAACAGGTCTGCGAGCTCACCCCATGCACATTTGCTCCCCTCTTCCTGATATTCTTTGTCATAGGACCTTCTTTATTCTTTCATAATGTCATTTTCTATGTATTTACATTTTATCATTTGTATCTTCAACTTATAGCCAAGGGCATCACCTCTGCCCCCCTACCTGGCACAGCACAGACATTTAATACTTCGTTCTTGAACGTTGCTGAACTGCGTGTAAACTCTCTTGTAGAGTACTGCACACACAGCGACAGAGAGTTTTCTCTTGCCTCTTCTCTTCCTCTAACACCTCCATGAATTTAAACTCATTCACAAAACAACCTTTCTCCACATACACACTGCTCCCGGAGAGAAAAGCAGCAATAGACAGTAGATCAAAGCATGAAGAGTTCTCATTCTGAGCTGTGGAAATAACTGGATGGGACTGTGAAGGAAAAAGGCCATTCCTCTTCTTTTGTTTCGTTCTGATGTGGCCTGTTTTTCCTGAGAGTAGATTCGTTGGTCAATTCCTAGGCTAGGGGCCCAGCTATGGTGTTGTTACATTATTAAAGCGGACAAAAGAAATTCTGAAGATTGAATTTATTGTGGGGACTGTGAGGGAGAGGGTTGCATGTGGTTTTGGATGCACCAAACAGCGAGAAACCTTAAGGGTAGCAGGTGAGGACAGGATAAAGCTTCTTTGGAGACCCATTCTCTAAACGTTCACTGTTAGTTGCATAATTAGGAGGAATGTAGTAAGAAATAAAGGGTTTTGCTGAATAAACATAAAGGGTGGTTCTTTTGGTTGAATAAGGAACTAGGTAGGTATCTGTGTGTTTATTCTTTCATCTCTATTATCTTGTCCCCTCTATTCCTCTTTTTTTTCTCCCCTTCTCAAGTCCCTGTACACTATAGCTATGTCCCCTAGGTGGTAATGTCTCTCTTGGATGGAAACGGACTTGCATGAGATCTGGTAGGAGTGACACTCTGAGGATATTGAATAATATACAGTGAGGCATACCCAGGGGTATGGGGGCCAGGGAGGCTCCAGATCTTTTCCACTGAAGGGGTGTGGTGGGGGTCGGGGGGTACCCAGAGGATGAAGCAGAAGGCTCTGCCAGGTTTTTATTTTTAAATCACAGGAAGCACCAGGGAAATCAGTGCTTACCCTTACCCATATCAGGTGGTCCGGCAGGCATTTGTTCAACTCACCCTGTGCGTATGAACAGATCACTTGAAATGCTGAATTGTTTTTCTCATGGCATAAAGCCACCATTCTCCATAACAGGGTATAGAAAAAGAGCCCACCATAGTTGGATTAAAATCACTGAGTTCAGATGGAAACTACCCACACCAAAAAGATAAAACCTCAGTTTATATTTCCCTATTCAATGCATTAGGTAGTTGTCATTGAACAAAATAATTCACACGTAAATACACAAATTACCCTATATAAGCCTTAGGAAAAAAATAATATATACATTTGTATGGGTCTTATAAATAAGAAATAGGTAATACCCCAATAGGTAAAATGGATAATTTATGAGAGGAAAAAATTGAAATGACCAATAAATATAGGTCACAGAAATATAAAAAAGTGTGATCCTATTAATCGTAAGAGAATATTTATTTTAAAGTAATGGAAGAATTTCTAACTATCAGATTGGTAAATTTTAAATAGAATAATAATACATACTCCTTGGCTTTGATGGCAGAAAAAAAGCCTGATTATAAAATATTCCTCATTCACCTCTTTCTCATCTTCCTTCCTCTTCTTTCTGTGCTCAGTGTCCCTTCCTGTGGTCCGGTGTCTCTGCAATGTCTATTCTCCCTTGTTCTCCTTGTTACTTTGTCTTCTTTTCTAAAATGTTCTGTGTTATTTTCTCATAATCCTTTTCCATCAGTTTCCTCTTGTCATTCACCTGCTGCCTGAGCATAGTCTCCTGTGGTCTGGCCATGTCTGCTTTGAGCTCACGTAGGTAATGCCCTGAGTATTTGAACTCATGTGAGTAATGCCCTGAGCTGTTCTTCCCATGGCTCTAACTGCTTCTCTAATTTGTACAGCATCAAACTGAATTGTGGCAGGAGGTTCCATAGAGCGGCGTAAATGTGCTGGTGAAATCTTCCAAGCTCCGTGGTTCAGGAGCTCCCTCCTCTTTTGCTATAGCGAAAGTCTAAAAGACTGCCCCTGTGAGTAGCCATTTCTCTAAAAGTGGGGTTCTGAATACTTAAACCAAAGCAATGGAATACCAAAAAAACTTAAGAATACAATTCAAGAAAACATCTTTGAATAAAATAGATTTAACAGATTTCTGAAGTATAATTAACAAACTGTATATTTAAGTTTTGGCATGTTTAAGCAGTACAACTTGATAAATTTCTAAAATGTGTATCACTCATGAAACCATCACCGCAATCAAGATAGTGAACATACTTTTCACCTCCAAAAGTTTCCTTTTATTCTTTTTGTAATTCCTCCCTCCCACCCCTCCTCCCCCATCTTCTGCCTGTTGCTATAACTTAGTTTTCATTTTCTAGAAGTTTTATATGAATGGAATCATATAGTATGCACTCTTTTTTTTTTGTCTAGCTTATTTTACTTGGCATAAATATTTTAAGTTTTATCCATGTTGTTTTGTGCATCAATAGTTGATTCCTTTTTAGTGCTAAGAAGTACTCTATTTTATGGATATACCATAGTTTGTTCATTCATTCACCTATTGATGGACAGTTTGGCTATTTCCAGTTTTTGCCTGTTAGAAATAAAGCTACTGTGAACATTTAAGTACAAGTCTCTGTATAAACATATGCTTTCGTTTCTTTTCAGTAAGTACCTAGCAGTGGGTGGAAAAGCTGGATCATATGGTAGGTGCATATTGTGATGAAATGGCAAAGTGTTTTTCCAAAGTGGTTGTGCAATTTTGCATTCTCACCAGCAGTGTAGGAGAGCTCCAGTTCCTCCATATTCTCACCAACACTGGATATGTCCTATCTTTATAATTTTAGCCATTTGAATTTGTGTGCAGTATCTAATGACTAATGATGTGGGGCATCTTTTAATGTGAGTATTTGCCATCTGTGTATCTTCTTTGATGAAGTGAATATTCACATCTTTTTTCCCATTTTTGTATTGGGTTACCTGTTTCCTTTTTATTGAGTTTCAATAGCAGTTCTTTATTACATATGATTTGAAAACATCATACCCCTGTCCCTGGCCTGTCTTTTCATTCTCTCAACAGTGTCTTGAATTTTGATGGAGGCCAATTTTATTTTGTTTTTGTGTATCCTGAAACAACAATAGTTCATATATGTATGAGTCTCTCTCTCTTATTTCATTGATCTATTTTTCTGTCTTTACACTAATTTCACACTGTCTTGATTACTGTAACTTTATAATATCTTAAAGTTAGGTAGGTCATATTAGCCCTCCAACTACTAATTTTTCAGCAAATATTCAAAGGCAATTTAATAAAGTCTTCTCAACAAGTTGTGTTAAAAAAGTTGTATATTCATATGTAACAAAAGATCTTCAATGTAACATATGCAAAAATTAAATCAAAGTGAATCATAGATTTAAATGTAAAACTAAAATTTGTAAAACTTCTAAAAGAAAACATAAAATTTTTTTCTACCTTGGGCTACACAAAGATTTCTTAAATGCAACAACAAAAACACGATCCACAAAAGAAATGTTAAAAGAAGTTCTTCAGGCAGAAGGAGTGTTATATAGCTCAGAAATGTGGGTCTACAGAAAAAAGGAAGAACATTAGAAAGGAATAAATAAAAGTGTAAATTATTTCATTTTTGAATTAATCTAAAAAATAGCTGTTTAAAAGATGAAGTGGGTGTTTATACGGTATGGATAAATGAAATGGACAATAGCAGTGTCACAAGAGATGGGAGAGAGGAACTGGCAACATTCTGTTATAAGGTGTTTGCACTACACATGAAGCAGTATAGTGTTACTTGGAGGTGGATTTAGATGATTAAAAAATGTATATTGTAAACCCTATGGAAACTACTAAGATAAGGGCTTTTTAAAGAATAAAGGATATATCAGGAGAGGAGATAAAATTGAATTGCTTAAAGCACTTGTTTGAACCCAGAGAAGGCAAAAAGTGAATAATAATAATAATAAAGAAACAAAAAACAGATGTAACAAATAGAAAACAGTTGCCAAGTATGTATTTCTCTATTCGTTCTTTTAGACAGATTGAAGTCTGGCTTGAGGAAGTAACCGCTTGAGCTAAAGCCGACCTGTCTATTCGTTCTTTTAGTACTTACAGTTTTCGCCTTCTGTATTTTGCTGCTCTGTTTTTAGGGACATATGTGTTAAGAATTATATGTCTTAGAGAACTGATCCCTTTATCATTAGGTAATGCCCTCTTTACCTATAATGATTTTCCTTGCTATACATTCTTCTTTGTCTGAAATTAAAATAGCTTCCCCAGTTTTCTTTTGGCTTGTGTTTTCATGATTGCATAGTTTGTATCTTTCTTCATCTCTTTTAACCTGAGTGTTTATATTTTAGGAGGATTTCTTATAAATAGTATATTTTGGGATCTTTACTTTTTATCACATCTGTTAGACCATTCATATTTAAGGTGATTATCAATATAGTTGGATTAAAATCTACCATCTCTTAACATTTCTTGCATTGCAGGCCTGTTGGCAGCAAATTCCTTTTTTTTTTTTTTTTTTTTTGCCTAGAGAAGACTTTATTGTTTTTCACTTTTAAGGATAATTTCATTGGATAATGAATTCTAGGTTGGCACGGTTTTTTTTTCTTTCAACACATTGAAGATTTCACTCTTCTCTTCTTGTGTGCGTGACTTCTGATAAGAAATCTGCTGTAATTCTTATCCTTGCTCCTATGTAGATAAGATATTTTTTCCTCTGGCTTCATTCAAGATGTGTTATCATAGTTTTCTGCAATTTAAATATGGTATGTCCAGGTGGTTTTTCTGATTGATTGTTTTCTTTCTGCTATTTATCGTGTTTGGTGTTCTCTGAGCTTCTTGGTTGTGTGATTTGGTGTCTGCCAATAATTTGGAAAGTTCTCAGCTGTTATTTTTTCAAGTATTTCTTCTTCCCATTCTCATTTTCTGGTATTCCAGTCATATATATGTTATATCTTTTGATATCATCCACAGTTCTGAGATGATCTGTTGTTTTGTTGTTTTCTTCTTCGCATTTCAGTTTGGGAAATTTCTATTGATCTACTTTTATGGTCACTGGTGTTGAGTCTACTGATAAGCCCATCAAAAGTATTCCTTATTTCTGTTATGGTTTCCTTTCTAGTGCTTTGTTTTTTTCTTATAGTTTCCTTCTTTCTACTGAAATTACCTACCCTGTTTTTCATGTTGCCTACTTTTTTCCCTAGAGCCCTTAACGTATTAATTATAGTTATTTTAAATTCCCTGTATAGGAATTCTTACATATGTATCATATGAGTCTGGTTCCACTGATTACATAAAAAATCAAGGTGCAGTACATTCCATATAGAATGTTATTGTTAACATATAAAGGGGAGAAAATAAGAAAATATATTCATATATGCTTGTATATTCATAATGGAACACAGGAAGAGAATAGCGAGAAAATATATTTCCCACCTTTGTTACCATTTTCCCAGCATCTACATCTTATGACAGATAACTCATTACCTTCCAGTGATAAAATTAATGAAACATTTAAATATACTGCATTTTCAAATACTTTAAATAAAAAAGACAATGTGTCTTCACCTTCCACTTCTGGTTTAAAATGCTTTCACTTTTTTTCTCTTGTCCAAACTTCGCGATTCTAAAGATGCCCTACCTCTTGGGCTTTATTCTTTCCCACAAAGAAGGATTTACACAACCAGCCCTTCAGGAATATTGAGGCATACTTTAATCATGGGACATGTTTATTTAAGTTCACTACTGGCAAGGCAGATCAAGACTTCAACTTTTTTATCAGTAATATTCAACCTTACACAGACTAGCTAGGACAGGATTTTAAACTTATGACAGAGGATAATATTTTTAATATACCTTTATGTTATCGAGCAGCTTCTTTGAAGAGTTATTGGGCAAACCCTGTGGATCTGTGCTGTTCACCATGGAGACCATCGTGAGGTTCAGACATGTAGCCAGTGCCCTTGCTGCAACATTACAGGAGAGCAGGAGGAGAGACAATCCAAACCGAAAGGAAGGAAAACTTGAAACTGGGAAGTAGAACAGAAAGTCTCAATTGTTAACACAACTAGGTAACAACATACTTTAGAAAGTGCCACTCAGAAATCTGGAGCCTTAGATATTAATTTATAATTTTATTGTACTTAATGGCCCTTGAGAAATCATCAAACAATAGGAAGATGTGTGACTGATGTAATAATTCCATACTTACCTAAATCCATAATCCCAACTAGAATGTCCCAGAAAATTAAGCCAGTGTTTCAAGTACTTTCAAGTACTGCTCATGTCTACTTTAAAGGGACTCTGGGTTACTCTTGGAAGTAAGTCTTCTCAATAACAGCAAAGACATCTCTCAGGAAACTGCTCCATTCTTCAAACTTGTAAGAATACTTTGGTTGAGAAACTCTTATGTGCACATTTCAGGGAAAAATTGCATTAAAAAAATAATTACTTATTGAGGTAGTATCAAGATATCAGCGTAGTATAGGTGTAAAGCCAAACAAATTCATCAATGAAAGAAAAGAGGGAGTCCTGAAACAAATACACATATATGGTCAAATATTTTTGAATAAACATCCTAATGCTATTCAATGGAGGAAAGTCAAGTCTTTTTCAATGAGTGGCACTTTCCCAAGAGAAATATAAATATATGTTTCCAGAAAGACCTGTACAAAAATATTGATAGCATCTTTATTCAAAATAGCAGAATGTTTGGGCAGGATGAACATACTGTGGTGTATTAATACAATTCATATTACTCAGAAATAAAAAGGAAGGAACCCCTGATATACTCAACAATCTGAATGAATCTGGATGAATCTTGACAAAAGCATGTTCGGTTAAAGAAGCTAGACATCAAAGAGTATAATACTACAGGAATCTATTTTTATGAAGTCCAAGAACAGGCGAAATTAGTCTATATGGCCCCTTCCATCTCCAAAGCCAGCAAAGGGCATCTCACTTAAGTTGAATCCCTCTTGCACTTTGAATCTCTCTAACTGCTCACTGACCTCTACACCCAGATTTAAAAGGCTTATATGATTACATCAGTCCCAAGTGGATAGATTCCCTATTTAAGGTCAATTGATTTGGGACCATAATGACATCTGCAAAACCCTTCCAGCAACACCTAGCTTAGTGCTTCTTAAATAACTGGGAGAAGGTGTGTATACACTACAGGCCAGAGATCTTTGGGGTAATCTTAGAATTCTGTCTACCACAGCCCACCCTCTGGCCCTTAAAGATCATGTTCATCCCACATGCAAAACACATTCACAGTATCCCAACGTTCCCAAAGCCCTCATCTTATAACAGCATCAGCTCAAGTCTAAAGCCTATAAAAATCTCATTAGTGCAAAGTCCAAAACCTCATTATTTAAATCATCTAAATCAGATGTAGATGAGCGTCCTAGAAGTAATCCATTTGGGGATAAAATTTCTACTTGCAAACTTGCGAAACTGAAGAGACAGGTTATATGCCCCTAACACTCCCACCACATAATGGTAGGACAGGCATAGGATAAAGCTATGGACATTTCAGTTCCAAAAGGAGAAAAATAGAGGGAAAAAGGAGTCATTGATCCATAAAAGTTTTGAAGTTCAGCCAGGCACATGTTGGATTTTTCTTGGAGATAATCCTTGTGGCTCTCAGTTCCACCCTCTGAGCTCTTGGCTCTATCCTCTCTACTCAAAGTTCCACCCAAGAATTACAATGGGGGCCAGGAATCTTGGGAGCTATCTTAAAATTCTGTCTACCACAAATCTGTAGTTAACTAAGGGTTTTTATTGTGAATAAATGTTAACTTCATAAAGAGATTTTTCTATATCTATAGAGATGATCATACATTTTTCCTGTTTTAATTAATTTGCGTATAACATTTATATACTGCCTAATATTAAAGTACCTTTCACTGCTAGGATAAACCTGATTTAGTTTTGGTGGTTTTTTTGGTTTGTTTTTTTTTAAATGTTCTTATAAATTCTTAGGTTTGTTTTGCTAATGTTTTGTTTAGGATTTTTGTATCTTCATTCATGATTTTTTGTAAGATTATTTTGCTTTATATATTTAAGGCCATTCTATTAGGTGCAAAAAATACTTTTGTATAATCCAATTGAATTGAATTTTATATCATTATGCAACATTCTTGTATAATTGTTTGAAGTAGTAAAATATTTTAAGCAAATTGGATATATATAAATTAGTGACCACTTAATTAAATTATAGTATACCCATCCATATCAGAGTCATTTGTAGCTCTAAAAAATGCTGAAGAAGCTCCCTATGTAAAAATGTGGAATACTCTTTAGACATACTGTTAAGTGAAAATAAGCATTAGTACCAGACAAATTAGTTGGCTAGTTTTCCGGACTGAGCTTCCTTAGCAAACAGATAAGAATATTAGATAAAATACATTTAAAATGTCATGAAAAGCATGGATGATCTAGCAGGAAATATGAAATATTCAGGCCAAGGGCTTATTGAAGACAAGGTTCTCGAAACATAAGCTGATCATTGAAGGCAGATCTTGCTCTGAGGATATTTGATTTCAGGATTTTTGTTCTCCTAGGGCATGGGACAACAGGAATCAAAGACCAAGGTCATGCAATGGGAGAGTACAGTAGGAGAACCTCCCCCAAAATGCTTAGATGCCAAAACTTCCTGGGTCAGTGAAGGATGGGCACACTGCTCCCTAACCTTGGCAGGAGACTGCCAAAAAATATTACCCTGTGTGAACTTTAGAGCTGAGCCGAAGGTGAAAAAAACAATGCCCCTGAGAAGTTTAATCATCAGCTAGCCCTTTCTTTGATTTGCAGCCTAAACTCACTATCTTTGGGTCATCTGAAAAAAATCTTAAAACACACACACACACACACACACACACACACACACACACACAGTATTAGTCTGTTTCTGTTGATTGTAACAAAATACACGGATCTGGGTAATTTGTAGGAAAATGAAATTTATTGCTTACAGTTTTGGAGACTGTGGCGACAGTGACACAGGGGTCTCACATGGCATAAATGGAGGAGGAGGAGGAGGGGGGGGAGAGAGAGAGAGAGAGAGAGAGAGAGAGAGAGAGAGAGAGAGAGAGAGAGAGAGAGACCAACCTCCTAATTCACTCTCTTTTTAACAAAGCCCTCAGAACCATGCCCCTGACCACCATTATTAATCCATTCTCTATGGCATGGTCCTGGTCCTACAGTCTAATCACCTCTTCAAGACCCCACCTTTCAATTACCATCATAGGATTTTCCACTCTTAACAGTTGCAGTGGGAATTAATCTTCCAATATATAGATTTTGGGGAACACAGTTCAGTGAATCCACAGCACACACAGAAGATGGCTTGTTCCAAAACTTTCTAAACACAGTCCTCAAAAGCAGAAGAGAAGACCAAGGGTCTGGATCCCCTTAACAGCCAGATGCCCCTTCTCTCCCCCCAAAAGCAGCAAAAGAGAAGAGAATGGATCTAGAAATCTAACAGGAACACTGTGGGAACCCCTGGAGGAGAGAAAAAAAGCCTCTAGAAGTTACTGTAGCTTTATAGTAGATTTTGAATTCAGGAAGTGTGATGCCTCCAACTTTGTTCTTTTTATTCAAGGTTGCTTTAGCTGTACAGGGTCTTTTGTGGTTACATACAAATTTTAAGATCATTTTTTCTATTTCTGTGAAGAATGTCAGTGGTATTTTGATTGGGATTATGTTGAATGTGTATATTGCCTTGGGTAATATGGACATTGATAATGTTAATTCTTCCAACCCATGAACATAGGATATCCTTCCATTTATTTGTGTCCTCTTCAATTTTTTTCACCAATGTTTTCTAGTTGTATTGTAGGGGTATTTCACCTTCTTGGTTAAATTTACTCCTAGGTATTTCATTTTTTGGTAGCTATTGTAAATGGGATTACTTTCTTGATTTCCTCTTCACCTATTTTGTTATTGGCATATAGGAATGTGATTGATTTTTGTGAGTTGATTTTGTATCCTGCCACTTTATTGAATTCGTTTATTAGTTCTAGTAATTTTTGGTGGAGTCTTTAGGGTTTTATATGTATACGATCATGTCATGTGAAAATAGGGATAGTTTGACTTCTTCCTTTCCAATTTTGAAGTCCTTTTTCGCTTTCTCTTGCCTTACGGTGCTGGATAGAACTTCCAGTACTATGTAGAATAAGGCATCCTTGTCTTATTCTAGATCTTAGAGGAAAAGCCTCTAATTTTTGTCCACTTAGTATGATTTTGGCCATGGGTTTGTCATATATGGCCTTTAGTGTGTTGAGGTGAATTCCTTCTATACCTAATTTGTTGAGTGTTTTATCATGAAGGGGTGTTGGATTTTATCAAATGCCTTTTCTCCATCTATTGAAATGATCATATGATTTTTTCCCTTCATTCTGTTGATGTGGTGTATCACATTTATTGATTTACATATGTTGAACCATCCTTGCATCCCTGAGATTAAGTCCACTTGAACAGGGTGAATGATCTTTTCAATGTATTGTTGGATTTTGTTTGTTAGTATTTTGTTGAGGATCTTTACATCTGTGTTCATTAGGGATATTGGTCTGTAGTTTTCTTTTTTTGTTGTGTCTTTTTCTGGTTTTGGCATGAGGGTAGTGCTGGCCTTGTAGATTGTGTTTGGAAGCATTCTCTCCTCTTCAATTTTTCAGAATAGTTTGAGAAGAACTGGTGTTAGTTCTTTAAACATTTGGTAGAATTCAGCAGTGAAGCCATCTAGTCCCGGGGTTTTCTATGTTGGGAAACTTTATTACTGCTTCATCTCATTACTCATTATTGGTCTGTTTAGATTTTCTAGTTCTTCATAATTCAACCTTAATAAGTTGTAAGTGTCCAGGAATTTATCCATTTCTTCTAGGTTTTCCAGTTTGTTTGCATATAGTCATTTCTAGTTGTCTCTTATCATCCTTTGTATTTCTGTGATATTGGTTGTAATATCTCCTTTTTCATTTCTGATTTTATTTGAGTCTTCTCTCATTTTTTCTTTATTAGTCTAGCTAATGGTTTATTGACTTTGTTTATTTTCAAAAAACCAACTCTGTTTCATCAATCTTTTGTATTCTTTTTTAAAATCTCTAATTCATTATTTCTGCTCTGATCTTTGTTATTTCTCTCCTTCTACAGATATTGAGTTTAATTTGTTTTTGTTTTTCTAGTTCCCTGAGGTGTAACATTAGGTTGTTTATTTGATGTCTTTCTTCTTTTTTTTGATATAGGCATTTATTGCTATAAATTTCCCCTTAGAACTGATTTTGCTGTATCCCATAGGTTCTGGTATGTTGTGTTTTCATTTTCATTTGTCTCCAAGAATTTTTTAAATTTCTTTTTTGATTTCTTCTTTGACTCATTTGTTGTTTAGGAACATGTTGTTTAATTTCCATGTCTTTGTACAGTTTCTACTGTCCCTTTTGTTGTTTATTTTTAGTTTTTTTCTGTTGTGGTCAGACAAGATAGTTGATATGATTTCCTTTTTTAAAAATTTGTTGAGACTTGTTTTGTGACCTAACATATGGTCTATTCTAGAGAATGTTTCTTGTGCTGCTGATAATGTGTATTCTGAAGCTGTTGTGTAAAATGTTCTATAAATATTCATTAGGTCCAATTGGCCTAGAGTAGAGATTAATTCTGATGTTTCTTGCTTAATTTTCTGTCTGGATGATCTGTCCTTTACTGAAAGTGGGGTGTTAAAGTCCCCAACTATTAATCTGTTGAAGTCTATCTCTCCCATTAGGTCAAATAGTAATTGCTTTATACATTTGGGTGCTCCAGCATTGGATGTGTATATATTTAGATTGTTATATCCTCTTGTTGAATTGATCCTTTTATTATATAATGACCTTCCTTATCTTTTTTTTACTTTCCTTGGCTTGAAGTCTATTTTATCTGGTGCAAGTGTAGCTACTCCTGGTCTGTTTTGCTTTTCATTTGCATGAAACGCCTTTTTCCATCCCTTCACTTTCAGGCAATATGTGTCTTTATAGGTGAAGTGAGTTTCTTGTAGGCAGCATATTGTTGACTCTTGTTTCATACTCCATTTAGCCACTTCGTATCATTTAATTGGGGAATTTAATCCATTTACATTTAGAGTTACGATTGATGTATAGAGAATTGTTACTGCCATTTTGTTACCTTTTTTCTGGTTGTTTTGTAAACCCCTTTTTTCCTTTTTTTCTGGTCTTATTGTCTTCCTTTGTGGTTGAGTGGTTTTCTCTACCAGTATATTTTTATTTCTCACTATTTATTTTTAGTATGTCTCATATGTTTTTGTGTTATGGTTACCATGAGGCTTACAAAAAACATGTTATGGTTATAAGAGATTATTTTAAACTAATAGCAACTTAACTTTGATATCTAAGAAAAAAGAAAAAAAATACAACTCTATGCTTTGATGTCATTCCACTCCTGCTTTTGACATTTTGCTGTTTTAAGTTACATCTTTTAATATTGCCTGTCTCTTTTGTGATTGTTATATTTGTCATTGCCTTGTTAGATTTGTTCTTTAGTCTTCATATTAAAGTTATCAGAGTCTTATTCACTACCCTTTCAATACTGGAGTATTCTCAAGTTGGCTGTGTACTTACTCTACTACTAAGTTATGTAGCTTTAAATGTTTTCTTACTACTATTTAGTGTCATCTTCTGTCAGATCAAAAAACTCCCTTTAGAATTTCCTATAGTATTGATGAATTCCTTTAGCTTTTGTTTGTCTGAGAAATACTTTATTTCTCCTTTATATTTGAAAGTTAGTTTTGCTGGAAAGAGAATTTTTGGCTGAAAGTCTTTTTCCTTCAGCACCCTGAACATCATCCCATTCTCTTCTGGACTATAAGATTTCTACTGAGAAATTCTCTGAGAAATGTATTTGGGCTCTGTTGAGTGTTACCTGTTTCTTTTCTCTTGCTTTTTTCTATGTTCTTCCTTTGTCTTTGGTTTTTAATAACTTGACTACACTGTTCATTGGGGTGTTCCTCTTTGGATTGAATTTGATTGGTGACCTCTGAACTTATTGTGCCTGCCTGTATACTGTCATCTTTTTCCATACTTGGAAAAACTTCAGTCATTATTTCCTTGAATATGCTTTCTAGGTCTCTTCCTCTTCATCTCTTTCAGATACACCAATTATGCAGAAGTTACTTTGCTTGAGAGAGTCCCATAATTGGTGTATTTCTGTTTCATTTTTCAAAAATCTTTTTTCTTTTTGCTCCTTTGATTGGATAATTTCATATGTTCTGTCTTTGAACTCACTGATTCTTTCTTCTGTTTGATCAAGTCTGCTGTTGGAGCTTTCTATTGAGCTTTTTAGTTCAGATAATATATTCTTTATTTCTAGAACTTCTATTTTTTTATATTGATTCCATTCCTTTGTCAAATTTCTCATTCTGCTTTTGAATTGTTTTCCAGATATCATTAAATTTTCTATTTTCTATCTATATTTTCTTGTCACTCTCTGAACAAGGGTTATTCTGAATTCTCTGTCAGACATATCATAAATCCGTTGTTCATCTGGTCCATTGCTGGTGCTCTGTTTGTTTCCTTTGGTGGTGTTATATTTCTCTGCTCTTTCTTGATCTTCATGTTTCACATTGATGCCTCAGCATTTGAGGAGGCTGCTACCTTTTCCAGGTTTTACAGGTGTTCATTGGTGGTGTTAGACCCTTACTGGCTGACATCAGAGCTTTGTCTTTGGTCTGTGAGTTGTTTTTTTGTTTTGTTTTCTTTTTTTCCATTCTGTGGTGGATTATTAGTACCACCACCACTTAAACTCTGGACTGGAACTAATTTGCTATCCTGTGGTTAATTCCCAAATTGGGAGAACTTCCTGTGGAACTAGAACTTAAGCTCTGTGCTTGAGATATTTAGCTGCTTTGCTGCTTATTCTCAAACTGGGGAAAGTGTTTTGTGTGGATTAGATTTCAATAGCTGGCATTTTAGTCACTTCTGGATCTTGTGAGGTCACCACAGACACAACTGGGCTGTGTGGAAATTCTGGCCCAGGACTGCATCTTTTCTGTAAACTATGACCCTACAGCTCTATTGTTCTGACCACTCTCCACTGTGTGGCACCTGTGCCAACCAGGAGGAAGATCAGTTGCTTACACTATGCCCCAATGCTCCCCTGGTGGGTCAGCCTCTCCCCAACATTTCAAACCTTTTTTGTGGGTCAGGCCATGCACAGTCCCCTAATGAAGATTCATTGACCTCTCTGTGATTTCTTCCTCCTGTCAGTTGTAGCCCCTCCCTCCCATGCGGGTACAGGGTAAGCTTGCCAGTGGCTTTGCTGGCCTGGGAGATGATATGGTGCACCCTTCTCCCCTCAAGACTCCAAACAGCTTCATGCAAAGGGTGCCACTGCAACTTTGCCATCTCCTGGTAGCCACTCCATGTTCTGGAAGCTGCTCTCTGTCTTGTACCATGCTGGCCCAGAAGCAGCCAGGGCTTGGAATGGTTGGAGTGGTTCTTCCTCCCTTGCACTGTGGTCTTTCATGCCTCATGAATTTTGTGCATCTCTCCTGCTGTTCTCTTGAGCTCCAGTAATCCCAGAATGGCAGTTTTTGCTTTTTGGTAGTTGTAAGATATGTTGTGGGGCAGAGAGATGCTGGGGATCACCTATTCTGCCATCTTGATACTATAAAGCTATGGTAACCAAAACAGCACGGTACTGGCATAACAAAAAGACAAGTAGACTAATGGAACAGACAGAAAGCCCAGAAGTAAACCCACACACTTACAGCCAACTGATTTTTGACAAAGGTGCCAAAAATATACACCAGGAAAAGTACAGTTTCTTCAACAAATGGTGCTGGGAAAACTGGATATCCACATGCAGAAGAAGATAGAAACTCGACCATTACCTCTCACCATACACAAAAATCAACTCCAAGTGGATTAAAGACCTAAATTTAAGACCCCAAAGTATGAAACTTCTAGAAGAAAACATAAGGGAAAAGTACATGAAATGGGAGTGGGCAGCATTTTTCAAGAGAGACTACAAAGGCACAGGCAACAGAAGCACAAATATACAAATGGGGCTACATCAAACTAAAAAGCTTCTACACAGCAAGAGGCACTATCAATAAAGTGAAGAGACACCTACAGAATAGGAGAAAGTGTTTGCAAACTACACATCAGACAAGATAGCCAGAATACATAAGGAACTCAAACAACTCAACAGCAAAAAACAAAACAAAACAAATAACCCAATTAAAAAATGGGCAAACTACCTGAACAGACATTTCTCAAAGGAAAACATACAAATGGCCAGCAGGCACATGAAAAAAATGCTCAAATTACTAATAATCATGGAAATGCAAATTAAAACTGTAATGAGATATCATCTCACTCCAGTTAGAGTGACAGTTATCAACAAGACAGAAAATAACAAATGCTGGTGAGGGTGTGGAAAAAAGGAATCCTCCTATATTGTTGTGGGAATGTAAATTGGTACAGCCACTGTGGAGAACAGTATGGAGATTCTTCAGAGAACTAAAAATAGACCCACCTTATGACCCAGCTATCCCATTACTGTGTACATACCGGAAAGAAATGAAATCAATGTATCAAAAAGACACCTGCACTCCCATGTTCGTCACAACACGATTTGTAATAGCCAGAAGATGGATCAACTTAAATGCCCATCAGCAAATGAATGGATGAAAACAAACTGGTAAATATACACAAGGGGATACTATTCAGCTATATAAAAAAAAGAAAAAGAAATCCTGTCATTTGCAGCAACATGGAAGGAACTGGAAACCATCATGTTAAGTGAAGTCAGGCACAGTAAAACAAATATCACACGATCTAACTCATATGTGGAATCTTAAAAAAAAAAAAAAAAAAAGAGGTGCTCATAGAGTTAGAGACTAGAGGCCAGGGTCGGGGGCAGGGAGGAGGAGAAGTGGTGTACTAATGGATGTAAAACAATGCTATCTACCCTAAGTGAATCACTGTGCAGTATGCAGTATAGGCATGTATTGAAACAACACACTGTACCCCACAAATATGTACAAGTTAAGTGTTAAAAAAAAAAAAAAAAAAGCCTCCAAAGGGTGAAGCAGTCCTCACCGTGTTCAGAGAAGGGCTCATTGGTCTAGTCAATTAGGGGTACCATTTCGAGTTTTTGTTCATTTTTTTCCTGTGCATTGCTCCAGGAGGATCGTGAATTACATCTAAATAATGAAATCACAAGGGGAATTCTAAAGCACTCGGGACTGAGAAACAGTAAGAATAGTGCATGTCAAACTCATGCACAGAGCAAAATGTTCATCTCTAAACACATTTATTAGAAAAGAAGAGAGAACCCAAACACTTAGAAACCGAACAAAGGAACAAACCCAAGGAATCTAAAAGGAAGGAAGTGCTAAGCATAAGGACAGAAATATATGAAGGCAGTAAAAAAAGGTCTGTGGAAAGATTTGTATTATCTTGCAATTCTATTTTTCCACGAACTTTTTGAAATACTGTTGGATATATAAATTTGGACACAGATAAAATGGACAATTTAAAATACCAAAATAATTAAATCTCCAAATCGATACAAGAAGAAATACGTAATTTAATGGACTACTAACCTTTATATAAGCTGAAAAATTACATAATTCATTGTCTTTCCCTTCTTCTTCTGGGACTTTGTCCTGCATGACATGGACAGAACTCCAAGCCAATAGCAGTAATTTTGTACTGTCTTATCCTGTCCTGCTTAAAATAAACAGTTTCTCTCAAAAATGTTCGGTAACCATACAATTGTCGATGTCCAAGGATGCTGTGATTCAGGAATACTCACCCTGTCTCCCTTCCACAGAAATGTATCCTCCTTGACATGGAACCAAAATAGTGCACCTTTTCCTGATATTTTCCACCTATTGATAAACTGACAAGTGGAAATAAAGTGTGAGCAGCCCAGTACATGCAATCTTTTTTGTAGGGCTTCTCTGATGAAAAATCACAGTAGGGCTGTTTTTTTAAAACCTCCTTTCCTGAATATTCCTAAGACCGCTTATGTATTTTCACAGAAAAATTCTCTCACATGGAATCTGTGGTGACACAGTGTAGAAGGAGAAAGTCTGTATAATGGGACAGAGAATAAAGTGCTACCTTTTTTGTGAGGCAGCTGGCTCTCCATTTGCATAGAGGGCTGGAGTTTCTTCTCTTTCTGAAGGGTTTGGTCCCATGCGCTGTGATTGCAAACACACCAATGTCAGCATAGTGTAGGAAGTCAACTGTCTAAACACCACCCGTACTCTTTTCTGATTTAAAACCTGCATCAAAGGGAAATTTGCTCCATCGTACCAGGGCCCGTTTAGTCCCATTATGTGCTTCCCTTGATATTTCACTTTTATGATTGTTTCTGATTGATTAAAAAATACACAGAAAACCTGAAGACTATAGAAAACAAACAACCCTCCCAATCCGGAATTCTATATCCAGTGATAATATTTCTCAAAAGTGAAAGAGAAATAGAGACTGTATTAAACAAACAAAAATCGAGGGAATTCATTGCCAGTGGACCTGCCCTACATGGAATGTTAAAAGAAGTCATTCAGGCAGGAAGAGATGGCTATTGGTCGGAAATTGGATGCACAACAAGAAAGGAAGATCACTGGAAAAAGAATGAGTAAAGATAAAATAAGTTCTTTTCTTTTTCTGTCTTAGAAGAACTGAAAGATAACTCGAGGAGGGGCAGATTATTCCCCACACCACCACATTCCCCTGTTCATATCAAAGTGTTTTTGAATGAGTAGCTTTTCAAAAAACTATTCATAATTTGACCGGTCAGTTATCACACATTGAAACGTCTTCTGGAGCTGCTGTTTATTTCAATACACACATACACACAACACGTACAAGGGGTCTTCAAAAAGTTCGTGGAAAGGTTTGTATTGTCTTTTAATTGTATTTTTCCATGAACTTTTTGAAGGACCCTTGTACTACACACACACACAAACACATACACACAAACCACCACACATACACACAACATAAACACACAGCACAAACCCCCCTCATGTTCGCCACCCATATACTCCACACACACATAAACCAAACTTAGAAACATGTTGCAATACCACATGTTCAACACGTATGTATAAACTACACACACCACACATATACATAAACCACACACACAAACACACCATACACACACAGCACACCACACACATCACAGACACTTATACTTACACTCCACCGCACACACACAGACACACCACACCACTCACAGCTGCACAAGCACCACATACCACACAATGCACACCTTTCTTTCCTTGTGTCCTTGTGCACAACTGTCCACCTCACACTCACACTCATTTCTAAAAATACAAAGGTACTTCAAAAGTTGTGGAAAGATTTGTATTATCTTTTAATTCTATTTTTCCGTGAACTTTTTGAAGTATCCTTGTAAGTTCTTTTTTTTCCCCCCCTTGTGAAAAGCCTCAGAAGATAGGCATATTTCCCCCCACAAATTCTCCCATATTACTAAATACCTTCAATAAGCTCTCTGCCAGGGAAGGCCCTCTTATCACCTTCCGGGGAATTAATTGTTAATTTCACTTAATGAGCTGCTTACAGGAGTAAGACTGACCTGATACAGGACAGAAAAGCGATTCCTTCTTCCCCTGTGAAGACTTTTTCTCAACTTTACACAATATTGAATTTCTGGATTTACTAATTTTTAGTTCCTTAAATCCTTCACCAATTTTTTTTTGGCCTCACTATGTCAAAGTTAAAAGGTTACTTTTTAACTTTACTTTCAACCCTGCCTCGAATCTTTAGGAGAGAAATGTGCGTCTTAAAATCATCCAGTCGATTAGAAATGTTCTAGGCATCTGCCAATAATTTCATGGCATGATGAACAGACACGCTTAGTCATTCTCCCTGCCTAGGTGGTAGAACTTGCCTGCTGTAAATGCACCAAATACTTCTCTGTTGAGGATGGCTCTGGGTATATAATGCTATTCTCACAGCAATGCTATGTCTTTCTAAATGCCATGTAAATGCCCTATCACCTTTGTTATTTCCTTGTTTCCTCCCTTTTTTTCTTCCTCCCTCCCCTACTCCTTCCCTCTTTTCTCTCTTCCCTTCTCCAGCCCTCTCTTCCCTCCTCTCCTCCCCCACCCCTCGCCAAGGGTCACATCTGTGTGACATTCAACATACTTAGAAAGAGGCACATTTTATTAATTTGTGTCCTCTGATGCTATGGCTTTCCTCATGTCTTCTCCTGAAATGACTCTGTAAGTTCCCCTGGTTCAGCCACCTGGCTATAGCAATACCTAAGAGCGCTTTTTACTTGGAACTCTTTGAGGGTGATCTACTGATCAGTTGGGAACATGTAAGCCCTAAAATCAGTGATTTTGCATTATAGATAATTTATTACATACTAAACAAGCATTTTTATTTTTTTTTATGCTCTTAAAGTGCCCATTAAATGTTTGACATATAGCAGATGCTGTGTAAATTGAACCAATTATTTTTTTCTCTAAAGAAATGTTGACAACCTTTAAAACCTTTGTCCAAGAGACTTTGATGCCTTTTTATTGTTAGGTTTTGCCTTCTTCAAAAATCTAGGTTTTGTTGATCCTCTTCTGTGGATTCTAGGATATTTGTACTCTCTGTCTTGTTTGACACCTCAGCAGGCAATTTCTGGGAAAAAAAAAAAAAAAGTGCCTTTTAAGAATTGAAAGCCCCAGGTCAGCAGTACTTCAGTGTTCATGTTTTAAATAAACATCACTCCCATCTGATGTAATGTCGTAAGTTCTGGGTGTTGATTACCTAAGAGGGAATCTTTTTGCTTGCTGGCCCCAAGGTTTTCTGTTGTGCTGAGACTCTTGAAATTGCTTCTTCTGGGTTCTGCCTCTGGATTCTATGTTTTACTTATTAAGCTTTTAAATTATGGAAATTTTCCTACATACAAAAAGAAGTTGAACAGTCTAATATAATGATGTGCCTGTTAACCAGATTCAACAATTATCAATTTTTGACCATTCAAGGGTCCATATCCAATGGTTGCTTTCTATAATATTTTAAACCAAATCTCAGATATTGTCATTTCCCCTATAAAAAGTTTAGCATGGATATCTAATTTTAATTAGGACTTTAAAAACCATAACAAACATGCCGTCAGCACATCTAGTAAACAAACAATAATCCCTTAATATTATCTAATATCTAATCACTGATATTTTTTCAATTGCTTTAAAATTGTCTCCTTTATACTTGATGATTTAAATGAGGATCCAAATAGGATCCACATATAGCACTAACTTGATAGGGCTCTCGTGTCTCTCTTATTCTATAACAATCCTCTCCCCATTTTATATTTACTGTTACTTAAAAACAACAACAGCAAAACAGGGTCATTTACAGAATCAGTTTGGCTAATTGCTTCCTTTTAGCATCATTTGATATGTTTCTTTATTCTCTTATGTCCTGTAAACTGTTAGGTGTATGTAGAGGTTTGATTAGATTCAGCATAAGAACACTTCACAGCGGTGCTGGCTACTTCCTGTTGCCTCCTGTCAGGAGGCACAGGATCCATAGCAGGTTGTCTCACTTTTAGTGGTGGTAAGATTAATCAGTAGATTCAGATATTCCCAGCCTGATATCCAGTAATAAAGTTCTCATCAACCTTTCACCTATGGCTTTTAGCTGCTGTTAGTAAATGGTGCCTAGATCCATTATTTCATTAGAAGTTGCAAAATGGTGATTTTCTTACTCTATCATGCCTTCCTCATTAATGAGCTGGAATTTTTTTTATACAAAAAAGAAAATTTACCTTACCAAATATTTGGTAACTCAGAAATACAGATTTAGTAGGAAAATCACAATAAATACTTTATAAAATTTTAGATTAATGTCTTAGTGCCTTAGCAAAAATGACCAGGTACAACTACGACCTCACAGATTTTATTTGATGTGTTTCAATCTATTACAGTTCTTATTCTTTTTTTGATGCTCACATTGTCCCTTCTTTGGCCAGTGGGAGTCTGAGTGGAAAAAACAAAAACTATTTCTTCCATTATGCTCTTACAGCATGCTCTGACACCAGATGTGTGAAGATTTCTCCCCACCAGCAAGCAAGCAAGCAAGCAATCAATTCTCCAACAGACTCCAGTTGGGTGTCCTCCAATTCAATTCCAACACTATCTCCCTGGAGATATCTTAGATCCCACAGATTGGGGGCTCAGTCCTCTAAGACTGCCCCCCCCCACTTCCAATGCCAATTGCAAGCCCCAGGTTATTTTACTGGTGCTTCTGACCTACCGTCTATAAATCAGGATTCCCATGACCACCTCGGATTCGATTAATTTGCTACAGCAGCTCACAGAACTCTAGAAAACACTTACTTATGTTTACTGGTTTATTGAAAGAATATTACAGAAGATACAGAAGAAGAGATACATAGGCCAAGGTATGGGGAAGGGGCATGCAGCTTCCATGCCCTACCTTGGCGTAACACCCTCCAGGAACTTCCACAAGTTCATCTATCTGGAAGCTCTCTGACCCTGCCCTTTTGGGTTTTTATGGAGGCTGCATTAGGTGGGCATGATTGAAGCACAGACAACCATGTAGAAATGTGATTGGACAAAAAGGGTATGATCTAATACTAATAAACGGAGTGGGAAAAACCCAGCAAGCCCTGCTTATTCAGATTCTTCTTGTCCTCTCTGTACAGCCTTCCTTCCTCCTGGGTATAGGGCAGGACCCCTTCTGAAATAGGAATCTTATGACCTGCAATCAGACAAAGAAGTTCAGAGAATTTCTTCATTGCCAGCTCCAAGATAGACAGGCAGGGCAAGATTTGCGTCCTGCCTTGGGGAGAAAAAGGAGCGGGTGAAAGGAGGGCAGGATAAGGTCAGAGAGTCGTCACTTAAAAAATAACAAGGGCTAACTTCCAGCCAAGATGGTCCCCAGCATCACTCTCTCCCACAAATCAACCAATTTACAACTATAAAAAAGCAACAACAGCCAAGCTGGGGCTGCTAGAGCTCAGAGGAAGAGGAGGAGAGACCTACGGAGTTCATGAGGTGGGAGAAGCCATGATGAGAGAAAGAAAAAAACCCTCTGACCATTTCAAATCCTGGCCATTTCCAGGCTGGAGCTGCTGAGTGCACAGAGCAGAAGCTGACAAAAAGCTGCAGCTGTGCCTTTCAGATGAAATTGCTTGGAGGTGGCAGGGGAGAAGAGGGCCTTGCTGGCCCTCAGGACAGCAATGCCGCTAATAGGGTTCCCATGGACCAACATAGGACTGAGGAGCCACAACAACTGAAATAAAGGAGCCACTCAGAGGCTGGTGAGTCATCACAAGGGACGGGAGCATGGCTTGTCCCATAGGAAGTGTCTGGAGCATGGGCGGTGGGGGAGATGGGCCCACTGGGGCACAGCAAGGACAGCTGTTCTGCCCCAAAATCAGTGTCGGACCACTCAGAGGAGACTGATTAGGAATATAGAATTGCATGGGGTGCAGTTTGATGAAAAGACTCAGGCCCAGACCACTGTTTCTACACAACCCAGGTGCACCAGATTTCACTAGAACTGGAAGTACCTCTAAAGTCAACCATTAAAACCTGAGCTGCACAAATAGCCTTTCCTAGGGAATCAGCAGCAAAGCAGCAATTTAGCTCAACCACAGAGCTCAAGAGCTGGTCCCAACAAGAAGTTTCCCCATTTTAGAAGTAAGCAGATCCAATCAAGATGGTGGAATAGACGGTCCGCAGCATCACTCTCTCCCACAAATCAACCAAATTTACAACTATAAAAATGTAGCATCAGCCAAGCTGGGGCTGCTGGAGCTCAGGGGAAGAGGAGGAGAGACCTACGGAGTTCATGAAGGCAGGAGAAACTATGAAGAGAGAAAGAAAAGCTGCTCTGAGCATTTCAGGCCGCGGCTGCTTTAAGGCTTAAGCTGATGAGCGCACGGAACAGGAGCCAGCAGAAGCCACAGCTGTGCCCTTCAGATGGAGTTACTTGGAGGCAGCAGGAGAGAAGAGGGGCTTGGCGGCCCCCAGGACAGCAGGACCGCTAATAGGTTTCCCATGGATCCACGCAGGAGTGAGGAGCCAGAACAAGTGGGAAAAGGGAGCCATTCAGAGGCCGGTGAGTCATCACAAGGGACCGGCACAGGGCCCATCCCATGGCGGTGCAGGAGATGGGCCCACCAGGGGAACACTGGGACACAGCAAAGACAGCTGATCTGCCCCCCAATCAGCACAGGACCACTCAGAGGAGACTGGTCAGGAATGCAAAATTGCATGGGGTGCACTTTGATGAAAAAACTCAGGCCCAGATCAGAGATTCTACAGAACACAGATCCACCGGGTCTCTGGAGAGCCGGAAGTACCTATAAGATCAACCATTAAACCCTGAGCTGCACAAAAAGCCTTCCCTAGGAAAACAGCAGCAAAGTAGCAATTTAAACAACGGCTCAAATACTGGTTTCCACAGGAAGTTCCCAAGTGTTAGAAGCAAAGGACAAAAAATTAGTTCTGGCCCAGGCACACCACCAGTGCCTTGGGGCCTTCCAGAGAACTGGAGGCTTGGATCTAGAGACCAGACCCCACTCCCACCTCCAGGCAAACTGTGCCAGTGCCTCGGGGCCAGCTCCTTGGGAGGGAGCATCTGCACCCAGCCCGGCAATGACCAAGCCACTGCTGGAAACCCCCCGTTCTTCCCTGTGGGAATGAGGGGGCTGCCACAGGCCTCAATCCTGCCCCTCCTCCTTCTTCCATCCCATTTCCTTTTCCCTCTCCCGCTCCCTCCTAACTGCTCCTCAACAACATCATAGAATGTAAAAAATATTAATAAAAGAAAATTAAAAGAAAGAGAAAAAATAAAATAACAAGGGCTATGGGAGTTATGATCCAGGAACCAAGGATAAAGACCAATACAAGGATACTTAGTAAAGGTCATGGAAAAGATAGAATTAAAAGATAATACAAATCATTTCATGAATTTTTTGAACACTCATATATATATATATCATAATATGTATATCATCAATGTATCATATATATCTCCACATATGAGGAGAGTTCAAAAAGATATATAGATAGGTATATGTAATAATATCACAGAGTATCTTCAAGCTGGTTCCCATGTCATTATGATAGAACCCTTGTGGTCTTGGATAGCTTCCTTGTTTTCTAGCACCAAAAATTTTCCGTCTCCACATATGTATTTTCTGTTTTCAGAACTGGACTTTCTTAAAGACGGCTGGTTTCTTTTTTTTTTTTTTTAAAGATGACCATAAGGGGATCTTAACCCTTGAGCTAACCAGCCATTGCTATATATAGGGATCCAAACCCGTGGCCTTGGTGTTATCAGCACCGCACTCTCCCGAGTGAGTGACGGGCTGGCCCCTAGAGTGCTGGTTTCTTTCAGGAGGAAATGATGTGTGGAGACTATACTCTGGGCTCATTGCTCCTGGGTCTCATTGCTTCTAGACATTTTCAGTGGAAGAACTTGGAAAAAAAAATTATCAATTCTTTCTTACATTTCCAATTTAAATTTAAGATTAGAATTATTTTTAAAATTTCTTTGATTTTATAATCTTAAATGTCTATCTTGTGTTGAACATCTTTGTTCCTAATGAATATACTTTTTTGCTTTATTATAACATGCTTATAATAATATCAGAACAACACTAATAGTATTACCAAAATAAACTACTGCCTTCCCCCAAAGCAGACCCTGAGATGAAGATTTATATAAAAGTGACTTAATAGATAGCGATTTCAGAAAAACAAAACAACAATGAAAACTGAGGAAGTTGGGAAGTGGGTGGGGAAAGGAAGGGGGCCAAACAAGGTGTGATAACGAGCCGAGCCTAGAGGAAGGGACTTCGGGATTGATTCTGCAAGGTAGCAGTGGGCACAGTGCAGGCCACGCCTCAGAGTTGTCCTAACCAAAGCTAAAGAAGTTGAAATACTTATATGCCAGCACCCATTTGTTGGCTAAAGCCCACTTCAGGGAGGTCCTGAATTCCCAGGCTCTTCTGCTTTTCAGTGAGTACAGGTAAAGGGGGGTCTGGTGGCCCTAAGGCAGCCCTCAGACCAAGTGATGAATGCGCTGGCTGTTAGCAGTGAAAGCACAAGGGGAGCTTGTGTGCACCAAAAACAGAGGACCCCAAGACATGTGGGCAGAGCACTAACAGCATCTGTTACTCATGACACCGCTCAGTTCCAATCTCTCCTCTCATTATGTTCATTCCAGTCATTCTTCAGGAAGAAAAGAGGAGGGCTAGCATCTCCACAACTGCGGTTGGTCCCAAGGACTTTTCTGATATTCATGATCTTTCTTTTTCTACCCATTCTAAGTCCCTTTCACCCTTGGTCAGCACTTCTTCTGGTGGGTTGCCCGGTGGGTGGGACGACCCGACTTTTCATCTCTGTGATTTAAGGCCATGTCTCTGTCTGGCTGTCGTTGCTGTAATTACCCATTCATGGTTAAAATGAGTATGGGATTCCCTGAGCTATAGACATATTTGTTCCTATCCCTATTAAATAATAGCAACCAACCTTCTCATGACAATTAGGGTCAATTAATTCTGCCAGTATAGAAACTCCTTTCTTTCCCTCCTTGACTATCAAGAAGTGGATCCCAACATGACAAGGCATCACTCATAGCTCTGGGGTTATCGGAACCCTAGCTATGTATATCCCCTCAAGGAAGCATCCTGCTTTAGGGGGAACTAGATCTTTTATATGCACTAAAAATAAAGTTGTTGGGAAGGAAAGCACAAATTCTCATTAGGAGTGATGGAAAGAGAGCCCGCAGCATCACAGAAGGACTATTGGTTCAAGGTGGGTACCACACCTTGAAAAACAGAAATCCAACCCCACAGCGTGTTATCACCTTAGGGGGATATTAATTGCATTCTGTCAAGTCTATAGCTTTGGCATGTTGCAGTACATGAAAAGACCATTGGATTCTGTGAAACAAGTGCCCATTTGTTGTCAAGTGAGTACCTTGATTTGAAGTGATGTCATGCATCTCCAGTGTCCATAATTTGGACACTCCGAGTGCTTAGAGCATGATGCTGTTTCAGGCACTGTGGTCAAGGAAGGCAGACCCATTTCCAGGAAGTATGTCTATCCCAGTTGAGATAAATTACTGCCCTTTTCAGAAGGGAAGGGGACATATGTAATCAACATGCCAACATGTGGCTGGTTGGTTTTCCTGAGGGATGGTACTACATAGAATGTTAAGCATGAGTCTCTACTGCTGATAGTTGGGAAATTCCACAGTGTCCATAGCTAGACCAGCCTTGGGGAGAGTGAATGTAGACTTTTGGACCTATTCACCACTCCTCACTGCCACCAAGGCTAATCTCTCAGCAGCCCATTCAGCAAGCACAGATGTGGTCAAAAACAGAGGGTGGCGGTGACTGATGTCTAGTGGATAAGTCATCCTGCTTCTCTGGTTGTTTAGTACCTTTTCTGCAAAGGATGCTCCCTGATGCAAAGTAATGTGTGACATAAAGATTCTCAAACATAGTACTTACTCCCATAACTTTATCCACTTCTTTCCCAGATCTCTTTGTCACTGATCTCACCACCCTGCCCCTTCCAGATCTCAACCAACCAGCAAACCATCTGCCAATTTCCAGGAGTTTGGATGTATCCTAACCTCAAGCCACCTCTCTCTCTACATAAAATTGGAGAGTTAGTAAGTTTCAGCAACTAAATCTATGCTCATTGGGAAGAGTTTCCATTATTCTGTCTTTCAGAGCCACCTCTTGAGTGCAGCTGTTGTGCTGCAGCTGTACACTTTTGGCTTATACCAATAAATCGAGCCAACATATCTAGGAACCAAGCCTGAGTTGTTTTCCTCCTTCCTTAGTAAGTCATAGGTCACTCCCTGTCATGCAGAAGCATTGATGCAACAATGGTAGGTGGCATGGAGGTCTGGGCCATCTGTCCATGAAATTTTTTGTGCCTTCTGGGTCTGCTCAAGCCAGATCCCAGATAAGCTACTTCCATCATACAGTGGGTCACTTCTCAGCCTGCTTGAGCTTATGACTTGATGAACACATCCAGCTCTGCTTGCAGAGTAACTTGATCTTACATAGTCAGATACTTCATTTTATTAGGGACCAGTAGCACATGGAGCTTCTTTTTGAATGAGTATAATGCTTTGCTTTGGATGTCACGACTTTGCTCCAGAATACCAGGGATCTGAGCTATGACTCTCCTACTGGGACTGGATAGAGCCTCTACATAGCACCATGGGATCCGCTGGGCAATATGGCCCAAGCATCAAGGCCACTTGTCCTGCAGCTGGTTCTGCTGCAGCCCTTTATTTTTCTGGGCCCCATTCAAAATTGCCATCCTTCCTGAGTCACCTGATAAATGGGATGGTACAGTATTCCCAAGTGTGGTATATGTTGTCTCTAACATCGGATGAGTTTTACACCTTTTTCTATCACAAACTGAGGTTATTTCTTAGTGGGAGGGGTTTCAAGATGCAGTAAGTTTCCCGTTACCTTGGTGATGATTTCCTGGCATATTCCAGACCACTGCATCCCTGAAAACTTTATTTATGTGGCAGGTTCTTGACACTGTGTAGGCTTTTTATCCCTTCCTTTGGGAGCATGTATGTCTTTACAGGGCACCCAGAGTTCTTGCCCCTCATTGCTATTCACTTCCAGTTAAAATAATTTCATGTATGTAGTGGAACAATGTGATGTTTTAGATAATGAAGGTCCCTTCAGATTGTATTGTGAAAGGGGCTGGAGACTTAACATAGTCTCTGGCAAGACTGTGAATGGGTACTGCTGTCTATCCAAAGTTAATGAAAACTACTTCTAGTCCTCTTTTCTGGTGGCCACTCCAAAGAACGCACTCACCAAGTCAGTATCTGCATTACCAAGGAACAGAGCATGTGTTGATCTGCTGCCTCTGACAACAGCATATGAAATTAGGGCTACCATTGGATTAAGCCTATGGTAGTCCCTCATCTGCTACAATCCACTTATCTTGGGGCCACACTGGTGAGCTGAATGGGAATATAATAGGGATCGTCACCCCAGCATCCTCTAAGTCTTTACAAACGGTATTATTCTCTACCATTCCACCTGGAATGCAATATTTCTTCTGAATTACTAATTTGGCAGTAGTGGACCATTTCAAGATTTCCCACATAAATTTAAATGACATTAACTCCTATGTCACATCAATGTATCTCAATAGTGACAAAATGTCCCTCATCCAGCCTTACATTCTGCCCTCACCACACTGGTCCCAAATTTTGGGCATGCTCTCCTTGTCCTTTCCACTTTGTTGGTGAATTATCCCTTCCCTCCTTTAACAGGGCCAGCAATACACCATTTGAACCATACTAAGACCTGACCTATTGTTTAAGATTTGGGTTTATTATCTGTCAGGTGTTAGAGAAAGTGAGGATAGAACTTGACTAGGCAAGTATTGTCTTGCATGGCGCCTGTGTCAACTGTGCTTTCTATAGGTCTACAGCATGGGGTATTGGGCTGCTCCTGCAGGGTAAGTTTCAGGCCTACTCAGGTCTTGACTTAAGCATAAGAGATTTGCTGTGGCTGTGAATCCAGCTTTCTTTGTGTTTCTGCTGCTCTGAAAATCAAATCCTGAGTCTGACCTTCCAAACGGGTCTGTTCTCTGGCTTTTGGAGATCAGGGTATCTTTAAATGGTGCCAGGAGGTTTTCTGAGTTTCATATCATGCTCTGATGTAAATGGCCATCTTGAGTACATCCATGGTACTGACTAACAAATAGCCAACTTCAAGGCTGTTGTAATTGCCATTTCCCCATGTCTCTCAAATGCTAGGGGTATTGACCACGCCAGTGCATTCCCTTTCACCTATATCCCATTTCCATTCTAATATACCACAGGAGAGTCTTAGCAATTGTAATGCTACAGCAGGCCAGGGTTCCAACTGCTTATCTTACTAACATCAGGGGCGGTCCCTGGGCCATCTGGCTTGTGAGTGATTCAACTCTGGAAGTTATCCTGAGAATCTGCATCCTAGGTCCCTTTGTGGACACAACTGGCTTAAGTCAAATTCTCTAGTAGCGGACCCTGGGATGACCATTCCTGTAAAAATGATTTATTAAGACATATTCCCAGGAAAAACTGGCAGAGGAGAGAATAAGTAGGATCTGGAAGGGTTATCAAGTAAGGTCCAGCTCAATTCTTAAGAAAATTGGGAGACAGTGTGGGCTTTTCCTCAGACCGAACCTAAGCTGTTTTCATTGCTAATACTCCGTAAACTCCATATATGCCTGATGTATGCAAGAGTCCAGTGGGGTAGTATTCATCAGGAACCTCTCATAAGTGACTAAAAACCCTCTGAGAATAAGGAAAGTCCCCAAAAATCTTACCCAAAGTGATGAATGGAAGTAGGCACACAATTTCAATATCAGTTACTCATTAACAATGATACAGTAAATGGAGAAGAGTAAAAGTGAATGTATGGTTCAGCCCCTAGGATTTCATGAGGAGAAAGGGGCCAGCAGGTAAAAACCTGGAGTGGTTTTACCAAAACCTCTCTAAGACATTGCGGACAAGGCAGTTCTGCTTGGAAACTCATGCAGTGCATTGGAAAGGGACATTTGGAGGAAACCAGCACTTCAATTTGGTTTACCAGATATTCAGCAAGTGCCTACACTAAATGCTCAAAGAAGCATAGCCCAGCCTCAGGACGTCAGGAGCTTCAGCACATCAGATGTATCCATGTACTCTCAGTGACAAGATTAAGGACCTATCATTTGCATGGGCCATTTCCAAGGTCCTAGGGGGAAGGGGGGAATTAGCAGTATGTTCACATAGTCTTTTGTTTTTGAAATTTTGTAAAAGTAAGCTATTTTAATCACAATTGTTTAAGACCACTATCTCCATTCTGTTGGACACTAGAGTGTTTTGTTATGGAGTGGCTAAGGGCGTTTTTTGATATGGCTAAGGGTGAGTTGAAGTGGGAATGTATTTAGTTTGGGCTAAAAATTGGGATACATTTATATGGTTTGGGTCTATAATGGGTATAATTAAATTATTGCTATCTACCTTGGTATAGGAACAGTTTCCTGCAATACTTATATTGTCCACTGTGCCTCCTCACATGTGTAATGGAATAGCCAAATAATGAAAAAGAGTGAATCAAGTAAACATATTGGAAACAGTTTTAAATTTCTTGTTGGCTTTATACAAAATATTGACATTGCAATAATACAATACTCATAACAATAACTCACTCAATGGGATTACCAGAAATATTTGAGTTTTATTGGAGACTGAAGTCTTGGTAGGAGCAGGTTGTGGCTTGAATCACATAAATGCAATTTTTTCCCCTGTAAGTATGAATCACCACCCCACCCCCTCATCCCCCAAAGGTTTTACAAGGTATGTTATTATTTTTTGAATATCACCTGAAAACTTCCTATCTTAATGAAATAGCTCCCTAGTTTATCTTTAAACAGTTCACTCCCAGTATTATGTGGATTATGTCTATTAAAAATTCACATTAAAAGTGACTGTATGAAAGAGGTACTAGAGGTTGCATGTATGCCTGATAATGAATCATTTGCACACAAAGTCATGGAAAGGGAGAATAGAGTATATAGACTGAAGGCAAGGGTAAAGAAAAGAATACCAAGCAGAAATCCATCCTAGGTCAGCACATCTCTGATCGTATATGGCTCAAGTGGGGAGGCCAGATGGATGAATTCAGTGGAGAGGAAACTGGTCACTTCTGGCCAAATGACCCAAACTGCAGAATTCAGAATATGGCGAAGGTAAGCACATGTGAAAAGCAGAAGAGGAAAGCTTCCTTGCCCTTAGTTAGACATAGACTTGAGATGAGAACTTTCCTATGAGGTTGACTCAGACCGTGACGGCTGACCCACCCTTATGCGACTTCCTTCCTTTATGATTCTATACTCTGATGGTGAAATAGCAGCTAATGAAATATGTGCATGAGAAGGGACAGTTGGCTGATGGGGCATTTAGTCCTGGGGTAACACTTGAGCTAATGGGGACCAGCAGGTGAAGCTTATAGCTCATGGTGAATGAGTGTTGATAGACACCCGGCAGGATAAGACAATGAATTGCTCAGTTCAATGTCAGCAATATATCTGGAGATCAGCAGAAATATCAATCTTGATTAATATTTATATTCATTTTGTACAATAGAATTTTGGCTGCTGTTAAGTTCTTGCCTCTAACACAAACAGCATTATGTTGAAGAAGCCATTTAAGCTCCTGGCACTTCAATCTCATCACTGTGAGGAAATGGAAATAATATTTCTTAATCCACAGGGTTGTTGTGAAGATTTAATAAAAGAACATATATAATTTTTTGACAGCTAGTAGGTGTTCCTGATCCACGTAGAGTATACTTTTAAGAGTGGCATAGGGTTTAGGTTATGGGCACAGACTCGGGTCAGAGTCCCCTATTCACTGCTGTGACCTCAGACAAGTTTCTTAACCATTCTGCAACTCTTGATTAATGTCTACTACTGTTACTACTCAAGAAAAATCAGTTCTCTCCTCTTAGAAAAAATCTTTTTCAGGGAGGCTGCTGCAAATGCTGAATGTTCTGGAGATCAAGTGCTGAATGTCATGGTTCTCACACCTGCCAGTTTACTTAGAGCCAGGGAAGACGGTAAATAGTATCCGGAAATGACAGATTCTATACTGACTGTGTTGAAATAATGTCCTGCCAACCTTTGATATGCTATCATATGCACAAACCAACACCCAGTGTGCTCACAAATGAATAACTCAACATAAAATTATTTCCACCTGGATAACGTTTTAGTGTACTATCATATGCATGAAGCGACACAAAATGGGTTGTCATCTAGACCTACAAAACCATCAGTGAACTTCCATGGGCTTTGTAACACCCAGTGTTGTCTCATATGAGCTTATCAACACTTGATGTACTATGATACAGGACTATGAAACCCCAGTGTTCTATTGTTGCTTTGCCTCCCACAGATTTGTCACCCCTTTTCCCCTGGGTAATGGACCCACCAAAGATTATTCAAAGCCCATTTCTTCTGAGCAGTGAGAAGCCCCAAAAAGGAGTTAATCTCCTGGAACCCCCAAGAGAGAGGTATTCCTTCCACTTGGGAAATTAACCATGAATTGGGGTTCTCTTCCCACATTAGCTCTCCAGACCAGGAAGTTACACGAAGAGAACATAGGTGGGGTTTTTGCTAAGTATAGTTTAACAAGTTTAACAATAGAAGCTGGTAACATTCAGTAAGACAAGCAAGGTGACATTCTATAATGCAATTAAGTTGATCCACTAGCAAAAGCTTGATTTTTGCAAACATTCTCTTCTTACAGCAATTTCCCAGTATCTTTACATATCGATCAGTAACCTGTCTGTCTTTGAGCCAGCAACCCTGCTGTGTTACAATTCCTTATCTTACAACAGAGACTATAGCCTGGGGAAAATTTCCTGTCCTTTGCAAGGTCAATATTTGAAACTGCAAGGCTCTATTTGGGGATTTCAAAGAAGACAACAGAAATCAATTTTAAAAACTTGATTGTAGTAGGAAGAGTAAAATTACTGTCTTTAACTTTAGGAGATCTCATTGTGTAGTCTGTAACTTTAAGAAAATAATACACCTAAAGGTAGAATTATTTCAATCAACTGATTCAATTTTCAATCGTCTTTCACTTTCACAGTTGACATTTCACTTGTTTTTTGTCTTTTTTTAAAAATTGAAACAATTGATTATGCATATTTGTGAGATACAGAGAGTTGACTGTTAGATTTGTGTACAATATGTAATAATCAAATCAGGATAGTTGGCATATTTGTCATTACAAAATGTACTCATTCTTTGTGTCCATTAGCCAATACCTCCCTAACCCCCTCTGCCTCCCCCTCCCCCTTTCCCTCCTCTAATAACCACAGTTCTGTTTTCTCCTTCTGAAAGTTCAACATATTATTATATTTGTTATTTTTTTTTAGCTCACATTTGTAAGTGAGGAAATGCAGTATTTCTCTTTCTGTGCCTGGCTTATTTCACTTAACATAATTTTCTCCAAGTTCATCCATGATGTTGCAAATGGCTAAATTTCATTCTTTTTCTTTTTCTTTTTTTTATTTTTTATTTTTTTTTGACCAGTAAGGGGATCGCAACCCTCGGCACGGTGTGGTCTGCACCATGCTCAGCTAGTGAGCGCACTGGCCATCCCTATACAGGATCCGAACCCGCGGCCTTAGCGCTACCAGTGCCACACTCTTCCGAGTGAGCCACGGGGCCGGCCCAAAATTTCATTCTTTTTTAAAGCTGAGTAGTATTCCATTGTGTACATATACCACATTTTCTTTATCCAGTCGTCCATTAATGGATATTTAGTTTAGTTCCATACCTTGGCTATTGTAAATAGAGCTCCGATAAACATGGGAGTGCAGGTATCTCTTTGACATGATGATTTCCATTCCTTTGGGTATATACTCAGTAATGGGATTGCTGGATCATACAGTAGTTCTATCTGTAGTTGTTTGAGGAAACTCCATACTGTTTTCCATAAAGGCTGTACTAATTTACGGTCTCTCCAACAATGTGGGAGGGTTCTCCTTTCTCCACATCCTCTCCAGCGTTTGTTATTCTTGATAATAGCCAGTCTAACTGGTGTGAGATGATATTTCAATGTGGTTTTGATTTGCATTTGCCTTATGCTGGGTGATGTTCAGCATTTTTTCATGTACCTATTGGCTATTTGTATGTCTTCCCTTGAGAAACTTCTATTCAGCTCCTTTGCCAATTTTTAAATCAGATTATTATTATTATGATATTTTACTATTAAATTGTTTGAATTCCTTCTATGTTCTGGACATTAATCCCTTGTCAGATACATAGTTTGCAAATATTTTTTTCCCATTCTATAGGTTTTTTCACTCTGATGCTTGTTTCCTTTGCTGTGCAGAAGCTTTGTAGTTTAATATAATCCCATTTATTTATTTTTTCTTTTGTTGCCTGTGCTTTTGGTGTCTCATTCATAAAGTCTTTGCCTAGTCCTATATCCTAAAGTGTTTCTCCGATGTTTTCTTCTAGGAGTTTTATAGTTTCAGGTCTTATATTTACATCTTTAATCCATTTTGAGTTGATTTTGGTATATGGTGAGAGGTACAGGTCTAATTTTATTCTTCTACATATGGATGTCCAGTTTTTCCAGCATCATGTATTGAAGAGGCTGTCCTTCTCCACTGTATGTTCTTGGTGTCTTTTTCAAAGATCAGTTGGCTGTATGTGGGTTGATGCAAGTACCATGCTGCTTTGGTTACTACAGCTTTATAGTATACTTTGAAGTCAGCTGGTGGAATGTCACCAGCTTTATATTTTTGCTCAGGATTGCTTTGGCTATTTGGGGTCTTTTGCTTTTCCATCTGAATGTTAGGATTGTTTTTTCTGTTACGATGAGGAATGTCCTTGGTATTTTGATGGAAATTATATTGAATCTGTAGATCACTTTGGGTAGTACACTTTCACAACATTAATTATTTCAATCCATGAACATAGACTGTCTTTCCATCTTTTTGTGTCCTCTTTAATTTCTTTCAGCAGTGATTTGTAGTTCTTGTCATAGAGATCTTTCATCTCCTGGGTTAAATTTATTTCTAAGTATTTTATTTTATTTTATTTTTATTTTTTTGGTAAATGGGATTGCTTTCCTGATTTCTTTTTCTACTACTTTGCTGGAATATTAAAACATACCTGATTTTTGTATATTGGTTTTGTATCCTGAAATTTTACTGAATTCGCTTATCAGCTCTAGGAGTTTTTTGGTAAGGTCTTTAGGTTTTCTTATGCACAGAATCATGTAATCTGCAAACAGGGACAGTTTGACTTCATCTTTTCCAATTTGGATGCTCTTTATTTCTTTCTCTTGCCTGACTGCTCTGGCTAGTGCTTCCAGTACTATGTTAAATAGGTGTGGTGAGAGTGAGCATCCTTGTCTTTTTCCTGTTCTTAAGGGAAAAGTTTTCAGCTGTTCCCCATTCAGAGTGATACTTGTGGTGGGTTTCTCATATACGGCTTTTACTCACACTAGACATTTTAATGCTGCATGATGAGTATAATAATCAAGACCTTGAAGCTGAGGTAAGCACAGGAAGCCTTTAGGTTATACTGCACAAAAGGGAAAGTTTACAGATTTTACTTGTAAATTAGCACCAGGCAAATTTTCTTTTTCTTTTAAGCAATTAAGATCAAAGGGGACAAGGAGTATTTATCCAACAAAAATGTGTCTGCTTTGGAAATTCTTAATTTAGTTTAACAAGTGTTGTTGTCGGCATTTTACTAAGAAAAAAATAGAGTTTCTTTCATAAAGAGAAATGTCACATTTCAGATATTGTATTGTCTATGTGTTCAAGGCAAATTCCTGTATCTGAATCCTTGTTTTGTCCTCCAAGACCTTGATCCATTTCTTTGCCCTGCTCTTCCAACTTCACTCCCACCGTTTCCTTTGCCAAAGCATCTCTTAGGCTGGTCCCCTTCTCCTTAGGTCACTGTCCCTTACCTAGCATCCCCCTCAGTTATATTCCCATCTTCCTTTCTCAACCAACCTGTGTGAAAATATTTCTCTTGTTTTCTCCACTCTCTCATTCCCATTCACTTGCCAACAAACTGCAAACTGACCTGCATGTCCATCTCTTTGCTAAATGCACCACAAAAAAGTCACCAATGAACTCCTAACTACAAGATGACTGAGTTCCTTTCCTGTCTGCATCTAACTGAAGTTCTTCCATACACTTGTTATTGCTGATCAGCTCTCTTTCTTAAAAGATCATGTTCATGAGTGTCCATGAGAATTGTCCTCTCCTATTGTTCCTCACACTTATGCACCTGACCCTTTCATCTCTATTATGTGTGGGCATTTCTCATTCTTCTCACTCCTTAAATGTTGGCATTCTATCTTGGCTTGATGCTTTTCCATCCTTCTTCTTGAGCAATCTGGTTCACATTCAGGTTTTTAGTACTGCACATCTTTATTTTTCTTCTATGGCTTTGTTTCCAGCCCAGTCCCTTTATTTAGGTTTCAGGATCATAATCTAGTGCCTTGCTGGGCATGCCGTTATGAGCTAAATTGTGCCCACCCCCCACCCAAAAGATGTTGAAGTCCTAATTCCCAGTACCTGTGAATGTGACCTTATTTGGAAATAAGGTCCTTGCAGATGATTAAGTTAAAAATGAGGCCATTAGAGTGGACTGTAATAAAAAGGGGAAATTTGGACACAGAAACAGAAACAGACATACACAGGGAAGACGATATGGAGACTCAGGGAGAAGGCCATCTATAAGCCAAAGTACATGTGAGGCTGCTAGAAGCAAAAATAAAGGCATAGCAGATTCCCCCTCATAGCCCTTAGAAGGAACTAAACCTTCCCACATCATGGTTTTGAACTTCTGGAACTGTGAGACAATAAATTACTGTTGTTTAAGCCACCCTATTTGTGGCAGTTTATTAGAGCATCCCCACGAAACTAATACACATGCCCTCTTTATAATCCTACTATCACCACTAACTCAGCATGTCCCAAACTCGACTCATTCTCTCCCCCCTTAAAAGGGCTCATCTTCCTGCATTCTCTGGCTTAGTTGTTCAGACCAATCTGGGTCTTCCAAGTTAGAGACTCAGGACTCCTTGACTCCTCTCCTTTCCTGTATCCATCTAACCAAATGCCATGGTATTCTAATTCTACCTTATAAACATTTTTTATGTCTCTCTTCTTCTCCTCATTCTAGCTTGCCCTGGCCTAGTTCAGTCTTCAGCACTGCTGTGTAGACCACTGCATAGATGGTAATTTAACTAGTCTTTCTGATTCTCAAATTAGGCCATTAGAGAGAAAATCTAACCATGTAACTACTGCTGATTCCTGCCTTATTGCTTGTAGGATACACCTCAGACTCTCTAACATGGCAAACAAGACTTCCATGCTCTGGCCACACCCACTTTCCTAAACTCATTTTCTGAACTTTCCTAACTGATCATGAAGGCATGTGATTCTCTTCAGAATCCAAACTGTTTCTTGTTTTCATGCTTTTGCAGAAGTTGGGCTCCAGTGTGGGAAATCTTATCATAACACTCCGCATTGAACATTTAGCTCAAGAATTACTTGCTGGAGAATTACTTGCTAGAGGAGATCTCCCCTGTGTCCTTCAGCTTAAGATTGGAACAGCTCATCTGGTCTCCCATAATGCTCTCCTTGTCCTTGCTATTGTATGTAAGACAGTGCACAGCTATCTATTATTGTGTCTGTCCTCTACATGAGAATGGAGAACAGTGACTGTGTCTAATTTGTTCCATGTCTCATGAGCTCAGATTCTGGACCATGATGAGATCTCAGTATAGTTGCTGAGTTTATTCAACCTTAGCCCTCTATATCCTTGCCCTGACTTTTCATTCAGAACTATTGTCTATCACATTGCTTCTATATGAAATGACTCAGTGGCTCTGATCTCTTCTACATGGTAGAGATCACCATGGGTAGTAATGCAGAACATGGTCCTTAACCCTCTGAACATGCTCTGACCCACCAACACTTACAAATCATTATTTTACAAAAATAGTAATCCATTTCATATTTTGAGCTTTATATATGATATTGCAGAGGGTTAAAAATCTTAATTCCCATTTGATTTTTAGACAGGGCTTGTTAGCTAAAAAACATATGGGACAAAAGTCCTTAGCTAGGGGGCAAAAGCCTACACCAGCAGGGCAAAAGCCCATCTAATCGATTCTAGTCAAGTATATGTTGATTCTCCATTGATTTTTAGATAGGGTTTTTAGGTAATGCATGTATGGGACAAAGTCCTCGGTTAGGAGACAATGGTCTGCAGCTAGTGGGCAAGAGTGCATCGAATCAACTCTAGTAACTGTTTAGGTATGGGATTGTATACTTTAATGATTTTAGAGTTAACAGGTGATTGTCATACTGATCTTGTTAAAGAATTGCCATAGGAACATATGTGAGAAATGTTTGCTGAAGGGAAAACCTTTTGTTAATGGAAACTTAAGATACAATCACTGATAGATAGAATCATAGGAATGTAATGATCACTTTAGCTGTTATAAAAATGGTTCAGTCTTAAAGATAGTGATCACAGTGAAAGTAGCTTAACATTTCACTAATTATACTTTGGACTATCACACTTAGTTTTAATGATGCTACTATGTTCCATTGTTTAAGCTATACTTAGCTATGGTTAACTTTTGTCATGTTGCCCATGTCTTTGTGTCCTTTTGAAATGAGTGAATCAACTGATTTTTCTTGTGAAACTTCTTTGTCTTTACAACAAAAACAGAAGCTAACTTTGAATCTGGGCTGCACCCAGTTTCTCCTTCTAACAGAGGAGTTACTGAGGTGCAGTCCCTTCGGGCTTTTCATTGCATTCATGTTGCTTTGAGTTATCCTTTTTGCATCTCCATTACACAGCAAGAAGTGTAACATGATGTAACCATTAAATTAGTTGAACTCCAGAGGGAAAAAGATGACAGACTTATATTGAGTAATTTGGAGACTGTGTTAAAGGAGACAATTTACACAAAATTGGGCAGGTGGAAGGGGAATCACAAGGGATTATGGAGAACCCCAGAACTAGCAAATTAAAGGCAAAAAATGTCTAAAGGTATAGGGGGAAAGAGAAAGCTGCTTGCCAGGAGCTGTTAACTGTACTGGAAAGATCAGCCTCAGAGATAAGTACTCCCTGTCCTTACTCCCCTGTTTCCACCAGAATTCTAAGCAGAAGCCAGTGGACAAGGGAGTATGGAATGCAATCCATGCAGGTCTGCCTCTTGGGCCTGAGCAGGATGGGGAGGAATAGAGACACACAGGGAAAACACATGGACAATACCCAACCCAATAAATATAAATCAATATTAATTTTCCCAAACAGGAAAAACCATTGCCCTAGTAAGGCTGCCACCCTGGATTGACTTTTAAAACATTGTTTCTTGTATCCAGAAACTGAATCTAACATATTGATTCCCACACAGCAACTCCTCTTAATCCACTGGTAATTCTATACGGATAACAATTTTGTTCATGGCTATCATTTCATTTGTATTTTTATTCATCTTATATTTTCTTCAAAAAGAAGTTTGAATAAAAGGAAAAAGCGGATCTTATATTTGAAAAAAGCCACAGCAAACAAATTCTTTTCATTTGTATTTTCATCATTGAAGGTTTCTCTTTAATGAAATAAGGTGCCTAATGATTCTTCCATCTATGCTGGAATAACTAAGGAAAGAAAAGGACATGGAATTAAAAGCCTTAAATAATGCTTCAAATGGTTATAACCACAGATGAAATCATTGTTCTCTACCTTCATAAACGAGTGAGTTTCCTCTCTTTAGCCCAGTCTTGGACATCTGCTTCTCCAAATATGAGGTAGAAGATTAGTCCTGATACGTTAATGGCAAACAACAAGAAGAAGATATTCCTCCACCCAGACACAGGGTCCTGGATGGAAACCCCAAGTAAGTATTAAGGCTTTTATCTTTTTTTCTATGAAACATCATATTAATAGTTCAGATGACAACATTTGCTAGTGGATTCCATACAGAAATTTATTTCCTGAAAGTGGCTTGATAAATAGAAAGTAGGATTTCAAAGTACATTCAAAATGTTCTTAATAAAAGAGATTTGGGAACTTTCATGATCAACCTGCAGAACTGCGTTTGTCACTATTTATCAAAATCCCATACATTTTCTTTTGCATCAATCTTGACTACATAATCTACGTTAAGAATGCTTTCAAAATTCTTCTTACATTGTGGTGGCACAGTGAAAAGATTAAGGGTTTGGAGCTATATATATTTAAGTTAGAAAAATTCTGATTGTATATTCTCGTACTGAAAAGACAATCAGATTTTTCAGTTTGATCATTAGGAAATTAGATAATATTCCATTTTCATAACTGGTGTGAGAATCAATAATTAAATGAGAATATTGCATATGAAGTACCTATAATAATGCCTGCATGCATCAATCATTTAAAAATGTTTGTTTTCATTACCCCTTTTCTTTTTCATAGTTATGCAAATAAAAATTTCAGTGTTGAAAAAGACATGGCAGATTGGCACCTGTGCATGGAATCATCATCCCAAGACATTTATGTGGCCTTGTGATTTCAATTTCAATAATACTAATTACCAGTGGATCACTAGTCATCTCTTTGGCTCCAGAATGAGCCAGGGTTGAGGTCACCAAAGAAATTATTCTATATATTTTTTTTTACCAGGTTCATCTTCACGACAAAGTCACCCACAATTTAATTTTATTTTCCAACCTTTGAGTGCATTCTTTATAAATGGGGTTAGCAGAACATTTTAAGAGTCCTTCTTGATGAGAAACTCTACCTGACTGAGGAGAAATCCACTGGCAGTTGGTACCAGGATAGATGATGTGTGTGCAAGTGCCCTTGAGGCTCCCATGAGAAAACTGGAATATCTGTGGGGACAGGAATATTCCAGTCTAGATCCAGAGAAGCTTGACAGTATTCTTCAGCCCTGCTCTGTGTATGAATCCACTATGTAATTATATCAAAAAGGACTTGTGCTGAAATGTACTAAAACAAATCAATACCCCTCCCCCAACATAACTGAAAAAAATGGCCACAGGTCCATCTGTGGTCCTTGCTTATGACTTACTCTTTTCCAAAGTTTGGGGCTCCCAGAAAGCTGCAGGCTAAATTTTTTTTTTCTTTCAAAAAATGTGAAACTGACAGTAGAGATAAGAGTCCTACCTTGGAGCAATATCTAAGGAATTGACGTAGATCCCTGACTGACACAACGTGGCCAGTCCACATGCGAATGTCAGAAGGGTAACTGTGATGTAGCTGGAATTGAGGTAGGGCAGGGCCACAATGAATGCTGAAGGGGGTAGAATTCCTAGGGAATGAAGAACATAGAAATTAAACAGAGGGATACATTCCTTAGCTTTTGTATGTCTTGAGAATTATCCAACTCTCTGCTCTTACCTAGAACTGTGGCAATTTTCCTCACAGTGATGAGCCTAAAATTCTTGCTCAGAAGGTAATCTGCCAGGCAGCCTCCCAGGATACCAATACCCCAGGAAATAATAAAAGGAAGGGCAGACAGGAGCCCATTCTGAGGGGAAAAGATCTAGTAAATCACCATAATTAAGGCAGTGAGACCACAACTTTTATTGATAAACCACTAATCATACCGACATTCTGAAATCATACTTTCTTAGAAAAATCAGAAATCTCTTCAATCATACCCCCACAAAAGCTACAGGCATGAGTTTTAATATTAGATTATTTTTGGTAATAAGAGATCCATTTCTCTAGATGGAATGATTTGTGAAGGCAGAGTAATTGGTGAGTCACGCAAACTAAAGAAAGGGGTGGAGGGAAATATACTATACTCACATCTCTGATGTTAACATTGTACATAGAGCTGATGTAAGTTGGTGTGTATATAATCAGTACATTAATTAACCACTGGTGGCTGAAACAACCAAAACTTATGGACCAAACAGGTAGAGATCTTAATATAGCTTTGATGGGAAGAGGCTGCTTAGAAGAGCTGACCTGAAAACAAATTTACTAGTCAGAACAGAAGATCTGAGAGATGCTCACATACTCTTAGAAATCTAGATGCTGACATAAGATCTCTGCAGAGGGTTGGAGTCCTTATGTGTACCTGTTGGTCTAAGGAGGATATGATGTATTCTTTTTCTGAGATGCTTATCCATGGGTGAGAGGCAGGGTCATCATAAACCAGAACAAACCAGAGAACGCAGCAGACACAGCCAATGCCTCCTGCAAGCAGAGGGTACAATTGGTAAACGGGTTGATTTCTGCCTTTTGTGTACATTTCTTTTATGTTGGGTCATCTTCTGATATAGGTCCTGGAAAAAGCTCTTGCTTATTATATCCCCTTTCTATTTATCAAACATTCACATGAATTTCTTTACATTTCTTGTTTATTTGTGTGTGTGGAAATCACAGACACTAAGAATGGCACCACACTTGATGTCTCAATCTTTTTAGTATTAGCCATTCTAATAAGCATGTAGAGGTACCTTACTGTGGTTTTTATTTGCCTTCCCCTAATGACTAAGGCTGTTGAGCATTTTTTCATGTGCCTATTTTCTCTCTCCGTATTTTCTTTGTGAAGCATCTTTGCCCATTTTTTACTTTTTTTGTTCTTGTTTTTGAGTTTTGAGAATTCTTAACACATTTTGGATAAAAGTCCTTATTATCTATTTGTTTTGTAAGTATTTTCTCCTTGTATAACCTTGTCTTTTTATTATCCTAACAATGCCTTTTAAAGAGAGATTTTTTGGTTAGAGCACAGCCTTGTAACACCAAGGTCATGAGTTTGGTTCCTCATACAGGCCAGCCACAAAAACAAAAACAAAAACAAACAAACAAAAAAAACCCCAACAAAACAAAACAAAATTTTTAAAAATGTAAACAAATTTTTAGCCCATTTAAAACAGCTACCAAAAAAATGAAATACTTTGGAATAAATTTAAGCAAGGAGGTAAAAGCTCTCTAAAATGAGAATTATAAATCACTGCTGAAAGAAATTAAAGAGGACACAAAAAGATGGAAAGATATTCCATGTTCATGGATTGAAATAATTAATGTTGTGAAAATGTCCATACTACCCCAAGTGATCTATGAATTCAATGCAATCCCCACCAAAATACCAATGACATTCTTCACAGAAATGAAAAAACAATCCTAACATTCATATGGAACAACAAAAGACCCCGAATAGCCAAAGAAATCTTGAGCAAAAAAATTAAAGCCAGAAGCATAGCACTACCTGACTTCAAATTATACTACAAAGCTATAATAACCAAAATAGCATGGTACTGGCATAAAACCAGACACACAGACAAATGGAATAGAATAGAGAACCCAGAAATCAGTCCATATGCCTATAACCAACTCATCTTTGACAAACGCACCAAGAACATACATTAGGAAAAAGACTCCCTCTTCAATAAATGGTGCAGGGATAACTGGACATCCATATTTAGAAAAATGAAAGTAGACATGTAGCTCTTGCCATATACCAAAATCAACTCGAAATGGATTAAAGAATTAAATATACATCCTGAAACTATAAAACTCCTAAGAAAAACATAGGGGAAACACTTCAGGAAGTAGAGCTGGGCAAAGACTTTAAGAATAAGACAACAAAAGCACAGGCAACAAAAGAAAAATTAAACAAATGTAATCATATCAAACTAAAAAGCTTTTGCACAGCAAAATAAACAATTAACAGAGTGAAAAGACAACCAACAGAGTGGGAGAAAATATTTGCAAAATATGCATCTGACAAAGGATTAATATCCAGAAAATACAAGGAACTCAAACAACTTAGTAAAAAAAAACAGTAAAAAAAAAACTTAACAGTAAAAAAAAAATTAACAGTAATAACTTTTAACCCAATTAAAAAATGGGCAAAGGAGCTGAATAGATATTTCTCAAAGAAAAATATATGAATGGCTAACAGACACATGAAAAAATGCTCAACATCACTCAGCTTCTGGGAAATGGAAATCAAAACCACACTGAAATATCACCTCACTCCAGTTAGACTGGCTATTATCAAAAAGACAGAATAACAAATGCTGGTGAGGATGTGGAGAAAGGGGAATCTTCCTTTACTGTTGGTGGGATTGTAAAATGGTGCAGCCATTATGGAAAACAGTATGGAGGTTCCTAAAACAACTACAGATAGAACTTCCATATGACCCAGCAATCTCACTGCTGGGATATACCCAAAGGAAAGGAAATCATAATGTTGAAGGGACACCTGTACTCCCATGTTTATTGCAGCTCTATTTACAGTAGCCAAGAGTTGGAACCAACCTAAATGCCCATCATCAGATGAGTGGATAAGGAAAATGTGGTATATTTATACAATGGAATACTACTCTGTCATAAGAAAGAATGGAATACTGCCATTCACAGCAACATAGATAAACTTAGGGAAAATTATGTTAAGTGAAACAAGCCAGGCACAGAAAGAGAAATATCGCATGTCCTCACTTACATGTGGGAGCTAATAAAAAGAAAGAAAGAGAGAGAGAGAGAGAGAGAGAGAAAAAAATCACAATAATACATTGAACTTTTTAAGAGAAGAGAACTGAGGTTGACAGGCATGAGAAAGGAAGAGAGAAAAGGGGAAAGAGAGGAATTGGTAAAGGGACATGAAAATCTATTATATTGTATAATGATGAATATACTAATTATCCTGATTTGAACACTAAATAATAATAATAATAAATTTTAAAAGGAGGAGATGTTTTTAATGAAATCTAATTTACTAATTTCTTATTTTGTGGATCATGCTTTTGGTGTTACATTTAGGAAATCTTTGCCTAACCAAAGAACAAAGATTTTTTCCTATGTTTTCTTCTAAAAAGATAATTTCAGATTTTATATTTAGGTCTGGAATTCATCTTGAGTTAGTTTTTGTACATGATGAAAGATATGGATATGGAAAGTTCATTTTTTTTTTTTTTTTGCAAATGGAGGTCCAATTTTTGAGCACTATCTGTTATAAAGACCATCCTTTCTCCAATGATTGCACCTTTGTCAAAAATTGGTTTACTGTATATGTATGAGTCTATTTATGACTCTATTCTGTTCCATTGATCTATTTGTCTATCTTTATGCCAATATCACTCAGTCTTGATGACTATAACGTTATGTCTTGACATCAGGTAGTGTGAGTCTTACAATTTTTTAATTTATTTTCAAAGTTGTTTAGCTATCCTATAATCTTTGCATTTTCATAAGAATTTAGTTTTCAGTACACAGGTCTTTCATATATTTTGTCAGATTTATCCTTGTGTTGAATACTTTTTGATGCTATTGAAAATGGTACTGTTCTCTTTAAATTTCTAATTCTCTCAGCTTTCACATGTTTGAAAACATCTTTATTTTGCCTTTCCTTCTGAAAAAATGTTTTCATTGGGTCTGGAATTCTAGGTTGACAGTTTTTGCTTTCTTTCTTTCTTGTATTACTTTAAAGATGATGTTCCACTGACTTCTCTGTGGCATTGCTTCTGACAGAAAAACAGCATAATCATTATCTTTGATCCCCTGTATATAACACATCTTTTAGCTTTGGCTGCTTTAAGATTTTCTGCTTATTACTGGTTTTGAACCATTTGACTATGATTTAATTTGGTGTAGTTTTCTTCATTTTTCTTGTGCTTGAGGTTCATTAACTAATTCAGAAAACTTTCGGCCACTATTTATTTAAAAAAAATTTTTTTTTGTTTCGTTTTGTTTCCCTGTCCTATTCTTTACCTTGGGCACTCCACAGCTTACTGATGTTCTCATTTTATCATTATACTTTTCTCTGTGTGGATCATTCTAGATGGTTTCTATTGCCATTTTTAAGTTTATTAATCTTTTGTTCTATCATATTTAATCTGTCATTAATTCTAACCAGTGCATTTTTCATCTCAGATATTGTATTTTTTTTAATCCTAGAAGTTTGATTTCAATCTTTTTAATGTTTATCATGTCTCTACTTAACTTTTTGAACAAATAGAGTTATGTTCTAATGCATTTATAATAATTGTTTTAATGCCCAGGCCTGCCAATACTAAAATTTGCATCAGTTCTGGGTCTGCTTTGACTTATTTTTCTCATTTTGAGTTGCATTTTCCTGCTTTTTTCAGACCTGGTAATCTGTGGTTGGAGCCAGATATTGTGAATTATGTCTTGCTGGGTGATGGATATTTTTGTGTTCCTGTAAATAAGTTTGAGCTTTGTTCTGGGATGTACTCATCGTTAAATTATGTGAAAATAGTTTGACTTTTTTAGGTCTTGCCATCATAATTTGTTAGAGAGATCCACAGCAGTGCTCTCTCTACGGCTAACAATATCCCCCTACTGGGGAAATACATTTATGAGTATTCTACTCAATGATCAATAAATTATGAATTTTTCAGTCGGTCTTGTGGGAACAGGCACTATCCCTGATTCTCTGTGAGTACTGGGCACTGTTCTCTAATCTTGACCAATGATATTTCATCTCCCACCCTGGTCTCAGACAGTTTCTTCACATACATACCCTGATCAATACTCTGCTGAATACTCAAGGGGGACTCTCTGCAGATAACTGGGGTTTTCTGTGTAGCTGTCTCCTCTTAGGTATTCTATCCTATGAGCTCTCCATGTCTTACTGTCTTACTCTGTCCAGACTTTTAGCTCTTTCTCCTCAATTCAGTCTCTCTGCTGGGCTTTGCTTAAGTTCCTTCTTCCTGTGCCATGCCCTAGAGCTCACCTCTCAAAGGTCATTGTTTTTCATTGTGTCATGTCTAGTGTCTTGACAACCATTATTTCATACACTGGATCTGGTTTTTTATTCTTTCTAATTGTTTCAGGCCAGAGTTGATATCTACTTCTTCCTATATGTTAGGTGAATATGGACACTCAGTATAGTTTTATGTTTGCTGCAGGTCTCATTGTATCCCTGAATTACATTGAATTTTGAATGTTGAAACTGCCTTGCAATCCAGATATAAATTCTCCTAGTTGTGATGCATTGTTCTTTTTCTATATTGATGGGCTTGATTTGCTAATATTTTTTTCAGGATATTTGTGTTTGGGTTCATGAGAGATATTGGTCTGCAGTTTTCCTTTTGTTGAAATACTTTTGTGCAGTTTTGGTAGCAAGGTAATTCTGTCCTTATAAAATGAGTCATGAAGTACAGGAAAACTTTGTGCAGAATTGGTATAATTTCTTACTTACATGTTTGGTAAAATTTATCAGTGAAACCATGTCGGTTGGGGAATTTTCTTTTTTGGAAAGCTTTAAACTGCAAAACCAATTTCTTAATATATGTAGAATATTCAGATTATCTCTTCCTTCTTAAATGAACTTTGCTACTTTGTATTTTTCACTGAGTTTGTCCATTTTATACAAATAATCAAATTTATGGGAATTGAGTGTCTTGTAATATCCCCTTATTATAATTTTTAATGTCTGTAGAGCCTCTACTGAGGTCCACTTTCCTGTTCTTTGTACTGGTTATTTGTATTTTCTCTCTCTCTCTCTCTCTCTCTCTCTCAAATCTGACTAAAGATTTGTCAATGCTATTAATCTTTTCAAAAAACCAGTTTTTGGTTTTACTGAATCTCTTTTCTTCTGTTTAAATCCATTAGTTTCTGCTCTTATTTTTGTTATTCTCTTTCTTCTGCTTGATTTAGGTTTAATTAGCTCTTCTTTTTCTAGTCTTTAAAGTGTAAGCTTAGATCATTAGCTTGAGACCCTCTGTCCTCTCTAATATAAGAATTTAATGTTAAAAATTTCTCCCTAAGCACTGCTTTAGTTGCATTCCACAAATCTGGTGTATTTTCATTTTCATTCAATTCAATTTAAAAATTTCCTTTATGTCTTTTTCTTTAACCCATTGGAAATTTGTTTCTTAATTTTTAAATATTTGGGCATATTCCAGAGATCTTTCTATTATACTTAATTCTAAGAACACACTTTTTATAGTTTTCAATTCATTTAAATTTGTTAAAGTTTGCTTTTATAGACCATAGATTGTCTATATTCGTGAATGTTTGAAGTACATTTGAAAATATTCTAACGTTGTTGAATGACGTGTACTTCATCTGTCTTCTTAGTCTATTGATTATTGAGAGAAAAATTTTTAGATCTCCATCTCTCATTGTGGATTTGTCTATTTCTCTTTGCTGGTCTACCAGTTTTTGCTTCATATATTTTGAAGCTCTGTTATTAAATGCATATACATTTCAGACTGTCATGTTTTCCTGGTGAATTGGCAAGATTCCTTGTTCTAAAGTCATCTTTGCCTGATATTAATATGTCCACCCAGTTTTCTCTTGATTAATATTTTCACAGTCCATCTTTATCTTCTGTACTCTGCAAGGTCCCAAGAACCAACAAGACTCCATCTCTGCACTCAAGGAGTTCACCAGAAGGGGAAGTGGTTGTGTAAACAAACAAATGAAAGCTGATGGGAGGTTTGAAAGTAGAATGTAAAAGCTACTGAAATAGAAGCTGTGGAGGGAGCGGTTGTTTTTTTATTTCAAATAGTTAAATAGAAGGCTCTGGGGCAATCCTTTTGGTTTTAGTGTTTGGTTTTTCTTTTTCTTTAGGAAACTTGAGCCTTATCTAGGACCCCTCATTGCTGTGCTTAATCTGAGACAAAACCCACTGCAGCAACTATCTCTCTTGCATTTTCTTTCTCCATCTCTCACATACTACTGCTCTGCAAGCCTATCCCTACTCCCTGCAAAGGAATGGAGTATGTCTGATCACACTGTGATAAGAATGCCTTGTAGTGCGTTAATAACACTCTGTAACAGGCAGGAGGACTTCCAAATTCTTTGATGGTGTAGGTTAATTGTTCCCTTATATTATATTAAGATATTTTGTTTTTCTAGGTTTTGCTGTCTGGACTCATTTTCTCTGGAAAAGTACATTCGGATGTAAGTACATACAGACATATGTACATACATACTCAGAAAATTCTTTCTGAATATGAAAACCTGGGAACTAGTAGACAGTAGCTTACCAAAGATATAGAAGACAAAAGGCCACCCAAGAACTTGACTGATGAGGCCACCCAGGAGGATGCCAGTGAAGGTTCCCAGTAGCATTCCTGCAAAGAGATGGAAAGTAAGTTGTGGCTCTGGATTCCTAGCTGTCAGTTGACCTATTCTGCTTGTTCAGTCTCTGTGTAGCAGGAAGTGAGAGAAAAGGGATTTGCCACTTTTTATAAGATCACAGTCTTCATTCCAAGTCTTTCAACTTTCCTTTCATGTTTTTTATCTCCTGACGTTTTTTTGTGTTGTATTCTGATTATCCCTCAGTGTGATAATTGAAGTGAATTTTCTTAGTCCAAATTGGACCCTCTCTTCCCCTATCAGTGAAGATAAACTGATTACAAAGACTAATCTTCCAGGGTTGTGAAGGGCTTTAGAAAGGCACACTGTCAGGCAGGGTGTGTGTGTAGCCTGTTTTCTAGACTTGAAGATTCCCTGGATTTCTTGGTACCCACAAGTTACCCAGAGAATTGCCTTTTTTTTTTTTTCTTGCCTGCACCCACTTTGGGTATCTCCAGTTTGTTAACCGAACACTGCTCATTTTGCACTCTTCCCCAGTATAATTCAAACTTCTTCTTCCAGAATATTCATTCTGGGTACACTGTTCAAGCAGACCATTGTCAGAAAGATGTTCTCAGGACAACTGAGAAGAATTCCAAAGAAGATTAAGTTGTATCCACACCTTACACTGAACACTAGTATAAAATCCAATATGCTAGGAATTAATATGTAAAAATGAAACTATACAAGTACAAGAAAAAACATGAATGAATCATATTATAAACAAAGTCATGCCACAAAAGATAGCTTAGGGAAAATAATGAAAGTCATGTCACAAACAAAGAAGTCTTTTTAATGTATAAATACTTCATTGACATTGAGCAGAAGACAAAGAACCATGCAATAGAAAAGTTGTCAAAAAAGCCAGCAGGAGAATGTTGGATTGTAGTGTACCCATTTGGATTATACGTCTTTACCTGATAAAGCAATGCTATAGAGTCTGCTTCGTTCACGTGGAGGACCCCATCTTTCCCAAAGTGCAAACTGACCCCCAAGTCCTGAGCCCTGAAATAAAAATTGTTAGAGTTCTTGATATGTGGTGTCATGTAGAAGTTCATATCCAGTTCAGATTTATAAAATATTGGGTACCTGGCTTAGGCCCTGGAGTATTCGAGTTGCAATGAACAAGGTTAGTCCAAAGTTAGCAGCCAGAGGAGTGCAAAGAACGAAAAGTGAAGATCCAAACAAAGCTACACCAACCACTCGCTTCGATCCTATTCTTCCAGCCAGGTATCCGCTGGGAGCCAGTGTCAGCAATATGCCATAGTTGATGGAACTGAAGATGATGCCTTGGATTTGAGGGCTCCAGTCATACACTGGGGCCTTAGAGAAACAGAAAATGCTGTAGTAAATCATATACAGAAAGGCTCTTACATACCCTTAAAAGCCCCTTTAGTTCTTTTACTTGCTTTCAAATCACTATTTTCTCAGTTAAAAATTTTAAACATATAAACTCTAGAGAAATAAATGTCCAAACAAACAAACAGAAAGAACAAGAACACAAATATATATCTTGCATTGCTTACCCCTGCAGGAAGACTTTTGGGGGCTTTATTTGGGCCACCCAATGAGTCAACAGGCAGCCCGTCAGTGGAGCCATTGAGTTGGAATTGATTGTCTGTGCTGTTCACCATCACTACCATGGTGATGCTCATGATAACATTTTGTGTCACCAGCGTGAAGTTGCTTAAATGTACAACGAAGGCTAATCCATAGCGAATGGAACATAAGCTCGGAACTGGAAATATTATACATCACATTAGTGATTTCCTTATTGAACCAACTTTAGTTTTTTCACAAGATATAATACAAGAAGTTACCACAGATCATCACCTAAAGATTTAAATGACACCTCTATTGGCTTTAGAAAGGGAAGATGCAAAAGGAGCAAATCCCACTGAGTCAATCCAAAGGGCGTTTTATATCACGGCTTTATAGAGCCCGACTTGCTCTGAGGCATTCTGTCCTTCCGGTAATATTGTCTCTCTCATTCCTAGGTCATTGTGTTCTACAGTTGATGAAATTACTCGCAAGTAATATATATATATAATATACATACAGGGGTACCTCAAAAATTCCGTGGAAAATGAAATTAAAAGATAATACAAATCCTTCTATGAACTTTTTAAACTACCCTTGTGTGTGCGTATGTGTGTATATTAAAAGCAAATATATACATGTAAATATGTGTACACATTTAAATTATATAATTTATAATATATTACATATAATTTACATGTACATACACATACACACATGTGTAGTATGTAATTTATATCCTGACTATATTATTGCATATTATATATTACATATATTAAGTTTATTATATAAATTTTTCATTGGTGTAGATGATTATTCCACTTATATCTTCAGGTATTGAGAACAAACTTTCATTTAAAATTTGAGATTAAACCCCTAAAAGATTTCCTCATTAGAGAAACTGACACCCACAAATTATGAAAAAATAGTGGAAAAAGAAATGAGTACAGCATTCCAATAATCTGTATTCGCCCTTTCAGGAAAGATGGCAACGTGAAAGCAGAAATCTCATTCTCCCTTTTCCAGATCCTGGTTGCATTGTCCAAAGAATGTAAAACATGGGAAAATCATCATTTCTGATTGAAATTAAAGAATAGAATCATTCAGGATATGAAATTTGAGGAAAATTGGTTAGATGAGATCGAATGGTACAAAAGCTCTAAAAGTTAGATTTCTACTCTGCTTCTTAAAAAGTTTTGCAGCATGATATTAAGTCAGTAGAAGGTATGCTGGTAGAACATAGCTAAGAGTCTAATTTAAAGAGCAAATGAAATGTGTGAGGCAGGAAGCTGTATTTACATGGTCTCAGATTTCTTTAGAGAAGGACTTCAGGAAGAGTAGCTCTTTGGAACTCTCTCCATCTCCTTTACTTTTTTTCCCATGAAAAGAAAAGGGATTTCGATCAATGAATTTGGGTAAAAAGCTGAACAGAAAAGAACTCAGCATCTCTTCCAGCCTGCCTGAAAGCTGTCTACTCTTCTACAATGCAGCTACTGTATAGCAGAGCAGGTGTCTGCCTCTTGGGGAAGCCTGGGCTTATCCAATTCACCCTGTGCTTGGATAGGTAAATCTATCCAATTCATGGGAAATAGCAGGAAGCTGGACTGACCACTCTTCTAAGCCATAACCTCCAGCCCAGATTTTATATCTTCAATCAATCATTGAACAATTACTTATTGATGACTCCTAATGCCAGGCCCTAAAAGTATAGCAGCAAACAATGCAGACAAATAGCCTTGTGTTTGTGGGCCTCACATTCCAGAGAGGAGCACAGAATATGAAAAACAAAGCACTAAATCATATAATGGATTAGAGGGTAGTAAGTGCAAGAAAGGGCAAAGTTCTAATGACATGCCAGAGAGTTGGTCATGCTAATACCTGGGGAAGAGCACACCAGGTGAGGGCCTGCGGAAAAGCCCCGAGGCTGGATTGAGAATGCCTGATGTGTTCAAAGTACCAAAAAGAGGTGAGTATGACAGAATGGGGTGAACCAGAGGAAGAAGAGCATATATGAGGAAGCAGAAGTAATGGGGCCTGGATCCTTTAAGGCAGCATGGGTCACTGCCAGTGCTTTGGCTTTTACTTTGAATGGGATGGGGACCACTAGAGGGTTTTGAGCAGAAGTGGGACATGGTATGACTTACATTTTGAGACGATCTCTCTGGTTGCAGAATTGAAAACAAATGGTAGTGAGGAAGTGAAGTTTGAAAGCTATTGCAATAATTCAGAAGAAAAGTGAAGCTAACCTGGACTAGGGTGGTGGCAGTAGCTAAGATGTCATCAGATCCCAGAATGGGAGTAACACCAAATAAGGGTTTCAATTTTACAGATGGGAGGCAGGGGGAATTGGAGAGAGTCTTGTTCTAAACAACTAGAAGAATGCTTCTGGAGTTGTGCTTCACTGAGGAATGGAGTTCTGTGGAAGGAGCAGGTTTGAGGTGGGGTGATCAAGAACTTGTTCCTGGATATGTTAAAACAGAGATGCCTCTTAGGCATCCAAGAGAAGGTACTGAGAATGTTGTTGGATATACAACTCCAGAGTTTAGAAGAGAGTGGGAGCTGAGGCACAACAATGGAAGTTAATAACCATGAGACTTGCCTGGGAAATGGAAATAAACGGAGAAGAGAACCATGGACTAACCCTGGGGCTCTCCAGTGTTTAGAGATTGAATAAATGGGTGAGAAACAGAAAAACAAAACAAAACAAAACTGAAAAGAAATGAACAGTGGGATAGGAATAAAACCAGGTGAGTACAGTGTCCTGGAAGCCAAGGAGACAAGAGTTTCAGAAAAGATGGAGTCAGTATGCGTGTCAGATGTTTCTGATAGGTCACGTAATGTGATGACTGAGAATTAACTCCTTACCTCCTCGCAACAACACTATGAGGCAGCTACTACTACTGTCCCCATTTTACAGATGAGGAAACTCAGGCACAGAGAAGCCAGCTCTCAACGTAGCTCAGGTGTCTTTGCTCTTAGCCACTGTACATGGTACACGTACATGGTGGCTTTTGTTTTGTCCCAAATTATTCTATGAGAATGCTTCTTCTATAACGTAGGTGCACCAATCTTTAGGGTTTATATGGCTGTGTGATATGGGAGAAAAGGGCAACACCCTGTGTCTTCAAGAAGTTCTCAAAACTTCAAGGAAGAAGAGGCCTTGAAATTAACAAAAAAGGCTTCCCCTCAAGGCTATTCTGTCTTTTCTTTATGAAGCACAAATCTTTGTAGTAAATAAGGGCAGGGGGAATTTGGATAAAACTAGAAAATATACTGTAATTAGAATGAGAAGTTCCAATATAATATCTTTGTAAAAGTTTTATTTTCTAATTCAGGACTGGGTGGTGACTTCCTATGTCAATCAAATCAACTAATAATTTGTGAGTTCTTGTGGCCTTTGGCTTCACCAAATTGCCTTGGGATCCTAGATGTCAAGATCACTGAAAGGGGTACCAGCAAACCAAAAAACAAATGACTTACAAGTGAGTAGGTTGAACACTTGCCCCATGAGATAGTTGAAATATTAAGTAGGGGGTGTATTTAAAAGGCTTAGCCTGGCGCTTGCTAGATGTTAAGTGTTCCCTACAGGCTACCATATGTGTCACTAAAAGTTATTTGTGTCCTGTGTGCATTCTTAATGAATTGTCCCAATTGTGTCTATTCTAATAGATTGGTGCCAGAGCTATGCTGTTAAATATTTTCAGTTATAACCCCTAGCTGTGTAAGAATGTGTGAGTTTGTATGTGTGTGAGACAGGGTGGATTAATAAATACCTGCTAGCACACTATTTAACCACTGGAAGAGGGCATTGACACCATGAAATCATGGACTTTTGAAACTGGGAGGTTATATTGATGAATTCAATAGCACTCTAATTACAATCCAGGAGGGTTGTTTTCTTAACTTGATGTCACATACAGACCCTAAGGTGAGCCACGATGATTCCACCTCATGGTGTTCTCACATTTGTGTAGTCCCCTTGTCGTGTGTGAGGGCAGGACCTGACGTGCTTCTATCCAATAGAATATATCAAAAATGATGGGATGTCACTCCCTTGATTACATTATGTTATATAAGACCCTATCTTAGCAGACTGAAGATAGACACTCTTCTTGTGGTGGATTTAATGAAGTAAGCCGAAAGTTGGAGAAGTCCACCTGGTAAGGAACTGTAAGCATCCTCTAGCACCTGAGGATGGCCTTCAGCCAAAACCCAGCCCAAAGTCAGAGCTCTCAGTCATACAGCTGTAAGGAGATAAATGCTTCCAAAAATCTGAATAAGCTTGGAAGTGGTTATTCCCCAGTCTAGACTTCACATGAAAATGCAACCTGGTCAATCACTGGATCACTCAATTGCAGCTTTATGAGAACCAGAGAAGAACAACCAGCCAAACCAAGCCGTGCCTGGAACTCTGACCCACAGAAGCTGTGAGACAAGAAATGTGTGTTGTTTTAGGCTTCTAAGTTTGTGGTAATGTGCTTGCATGAATAGGAAATAATACAGCTGGCAAAAAATAATAAAGACTAGTTGAATGTATTAGTTGGCTACACAAGAATATTTTGGGGGGGAGGAGAGGTAAGCATTGAAAGATGGTTACATTATAAAGCATTGAAATTTGTCATGAGAATAAAATGATAAGACCTCATTGGGTTGAAGAATAAGCAGAAAAATTCAAGGAACAATAGAAAAACATCCAAAAGAATCATGTAGTGTGTAAAGGATGTTGTGGCAATTTCTAGGGGAAAGCTAGACCATGAAATAAGTAGTGCTGAGATAACTGGTTAAATATACAGAAAATAATGTCGGAACAATAGCACGTTTTAAATAAAAAGAAAGCCTACATATAATACAGTAATATTGCATTTTTTCAAATTGAAGCCACTATTGATTTTAAGATACATCATTGTTTTTTGTTCCACTAAATATCAGTTGGTCAGCTGATTAACAGACCAAACTTAGCAGCTCCAAAACTAAACTGCTGAGCAATACCACCCCAAAACTTGTTTCACCCAGAGTCTTTCCCAACTTGGTTGATAAAAATCTCATCCTTCCAAACCCTTTGCAATTACCATTGATTTCTTTCTTTCTCAACCTACAGCCACTCTATCTGGAACATGCTGTTGTCTTTACATTCAAAATGTATGTAGAATCTAACCACTTCTCACCAGAGCCATTGCTATCTTTTGGTTTAAGGCTGGTTCTAGCTACTAACATCTCTTGCCTGGATTATTGCGATAGCCTTCAACTTGGCTCCCTGCTTCCAAACTATTCTCAATATAGCAATTGGAATGCTCTCATCATACCATAATTCAAATCACCTCCTCTTCTGCTCAAAATCTTCCACGTGACTTCATTTTTGTTGAGATTTTTTTAAAAAAATAGGGCTTGGTGCCCTTTAAAAAAAAAAAAAAAAACAGCATGGTGCTGATAACACCAAGGTCCAGAGTTAGTTCCCTGTACCGGCCAGCTACCAAACCCCGTCCCCCCAAAACAAAAACCAACCAACCAAACAAAAAACTAGGTCTCTAGAGTGTCCAATGGAAGTGAAATATTTACACCCTTTGTCTCAAAGTTTTCATTTCTTGGGAATAAACCCCGAGGAAATAAAGTCTCAAAATATGTACAAGTGTTATGTTAAAAAATGTTTATTTATCCTCATATATATGATATAATATCTGTCATATATAGCTTATATACATATAATAGCCAAGTAACATATATAGTTCATATGTAGATATAATAGCCAAATAATGAAACAAAATCCCACAAATTAAATATCCGACCACAGGAGGATTTTTCAAGTAAATAATACTTTAACTATTGGATATGTTGAAATATAATATGTATCCTTTAAGAATAATGTTTGTGAATATTATAAAGCAATATGAAAAAGTAGGTGTTGCCAAGTTAAAAAAGATACACAACACAATACATACAGTATAGGATTATGCAAAATATATATAAATAAAGGCAATAAAATGAAGGCAATAAAAGCAAATTATAGTGGCTGAATGAAGCTTGTGAAAATCTTTTATTTCCTGATTTTTGAAGTATCTATAATTAGTTTTTTTTACTTTACATAATTAAGCAATACAATTACGTTTACAATATTACATGCAGTACAAGCAGAAAACTCAATACTATGTGTGGACAATTTGGTAGTAATTATGAAGAATGTAAATGCATGTAAATAAAGATTAGAAGGTAAATGTCAAAAATAAAAGATTTTTAAAAGAATTAAACAACATACTGTACCCCACAAATATGTACAAGGAAAGGTTAAAATATTTTGAATAATACAAAAAAGAATAGTAGTACTTATTTCCTTCATATATTTGCAAAATGTACATTAATGTTACTGGATTTTTAAAAAATTGAACAATTTAAGAGTTATAACTCATTTCTTTGTATTAAAAAATTGCAGAAAAGAATTCACTGTAAAATCCCAAAACAAGCAGTTGAGGTGGAGTTTACCTTTCCTGAGACTGTGCTTCTCGTCCACTTGCGTATCTTGGGAGTACTTACTCTTTCCTGCTGTGGGGCTCAACTCGCTCATGGCAGCCATTGCTTTCTCCTCTCGTGGTGAATGGTTTTCACCTAGATGAAATGTAATCCACATATGTTAGCCAAGAGAAAGGGACTCCTTTGAAACATTTAAACAGTGGGCACCAAGCAAATGAAAGCTGGCCCATTCCATCTGTTTGGGGTACTGGGCGGCTCATGACCCCCTCTTGGCTCAACATAACAGGTATACTGCACCTAAGGTTTGGAACTGTTTATTATTTAGGCTCTAGAATGCTCACTGTGTGCCAGTTTGAGAGCACTAGCTTTGGAGGGAGGCACTCCCAAGTTCAAATCCAGGCTCAGGATTGACCTACTGTGGCCAAGTGCCACCAGGAACAATTCGTGTGCTTGGACTGGCCAGTTAGCTCTGTTGTTTAGAGTGTGGTTTTGATAACACCAAGGTCCAGGGTTCAATCCCTCTACTGGCCAGCTGCCAAAAAAAAAAAAAAAAAAAAAAATTGTGTGCTTAAGTTTCTTCATTATTGTTAATAGCAACAACAACAACTTCATGAAAAAGTTGTTCTAAGACTTAAATAGATTGCACACGCCTAGCACAGTGCCAGGCACTCAGTGAGTGGTAGCTGTATAATACAGTTTATTGGCATTGTCACTGGAGCTACCACAGACATGAGTAACCTCAGAGCTGTGCTTTTCTGGAATCCTCTACCTGCACTTGAGAACCTGGCTTCTACAGCCTCTGATGACTCCCATACTGTTTCCCCATTTGACCCACCACAAGTGTCATGATATGTCTATTTATATTTTTAATTGGAGACCACATCTGCATAAAGAGATAATGCAACCCAAATCCCATACTATAATAGACCATAGGTTGATGATGTGTGTACAGAGTTCTAGAAATAACTAACACAGAGATCATGACCTTTCTGCATATGGGAACTAAATAAATCATTACTACTATACAATATTAGGATCTTTAATGCCCATGAAGATTTTATATGTGGTACTTTGTATAGAACTACAATATTTGTGCTATGTTTAGTGCTCAATTTATTAAATTTATGAATCTCTTAAGGAAAATGTTTCAAAATCTGTAACAGCTTATGCCACTAAAAATCCAAACTTGTCAGCTTAATAAATAAAATCTTCTTAAACATTAAAACACTGGTACTTAACAAGAACTGGTCTGATACCATTTTTGCAAACTGAGGAATGACTTCTTAGCATCTCTTTATAACAAATATTTCATTGTTCAGAGGTGTTTTATGGCCAAGTGATGAGCAGCAAGCACCCCATCAGGACACACAGTCAGACCTCTCTGGCTGCTGCTGCCATCAGTGTTGTTTGTCTTCTCACCTCATGACAGTGTGGTTACCAGGGGTAACTGGTCTTGTCTCATCTTGGATCCCACTTTTCCTAAACTGCTCACCCTACTTCCAGAATCCAAACCCACTGATTCTTTATATAAATGAACTTTATAAGAAGGCATAAGTACTTAAAAACAAAACAAAATGCAGAGTATACTTCTCCTCTAAACATTAAAATTTATTTTTAAAATATTCCTAAAATGGCATCCCCATTTTGTGTTACAATTATTATATTAATACTTTTTTTGTTTACATTAATGTCTCCTTTTTAGAGTTGTTATGAAATCACGGTTTTGCAAATGGTTCAACTTAAATATGAATATTTTCTTTTCATGCTAAAATTATCCTACTTGGTTTGGGGTCAGGTTCAGGTGTGGATGTCACCTCTCTATTTGGATGTCTCCTCTCTATTTCTAGCTATTTTTTTTTTTTCCTTAAATAGTTTTACTGAGGTATACCTGCTATACAATGAACTGCACTTAACGTGTAAAATTCTGTAAGTTTTCAAGGATGTATACGACTGTGAAAGTTAGTGCAATTAAAATACAATACACACACGCACGCACGCACCCACCCACCCACCCACACACACACACACACACACACACACACACACACACGAGGGTACTTCAAAAAGTTCATGGAAAAATAGAAATAGAAGATACACGAAACTTTCCACGAACTTTTGAAGTATCCGTGTGTGTGTGCGCACATGTGTGTATGTGGGGAGGGGGAGAAAGAGAAAGAGAAAGAGAGAGTAATGAATGCTCTTCAGGCATGACAACCCGGAAACGTGAGTCAGATTTCACTTCCTACTGGCTTCCTTTGCAATGACATGACGGCTCCTTCAAAGCATTAAGTACTTTTACTAAGGTGACATCCTTCATACCCAGCCCTGTATCAGCACAGTCACTGGCTCTGTTCATCAATATGACCTCCACTCTCCACGAACAGGTCAAGTCTCCTGATTCTTCCCATTTGTCTCCTGACTTTTGAAGACACTTCAAAGCTATCTAAGGCTTCATGTGACAGTCTACCACCTGCACACAGATTGTCTAAGGATCTTATCTTTTTGGTACTCCAAATAAACCAGGTCGTTACACCACTTCCTGCCAGCAGGTCCAGCCCACCCACTTCACCATGACAGACACCTACTGCCAGCTAATCTCTAAACATTTCCCCGACTGGATTCAAACCCTGATCTATAACTGGGGGAGGGAAAGGTAACCCGGAGGGAAATTTCAGAACACCCACTGATGTTGATCTTGGCTTGAGCCAAGAACAGGCTCAAGCTGTACAAAGTGGGAAATGCAGTCTCCCCATCTTCTCTTAAATGTGTCCTTCCAATCAGACCGGTGGCCTTTTTACTCCCTTGGCCTTACTCTGAGTGACTTTCTCCTGTTTTAACAGCTCCCTTCATTTTCCACCTTTGGTCCAGAAAACTGCACTGGTTGCCTGGGTTAGAGACTGTATATGGCACCCTGAGAAGTTTCTGGCTGGAAGCAGTGTTCACAGGGAATCACGCTGAGGATCAGCTTCTGGCAGCGGTGGTTAGCTTTAAAGGCAGGAAGTGTCCTACTAACAGCATCCTCCCTGCACGTCTGTGAGGACACAGGGGCCATCAACAAGTTGCACCTTCTGCGTTCTGGCCTTGAAGACTCTGCCTGATCACCACCTTCCCCCCCGCCTCAGCCCACCTACGTTCTTCAGCTGATATTTGCTCATAAGCCAGTTGACCCCCCCGATTCTGCTTTCACACACCTCACTAGAGAATCTGTTTCTTGGCAATGTCTTCCACTGTGCCATTGTCCCCACTAGCTAGTTCCAAAGTATATGGATGATCAGGCACAAAAGCTTCAGCTTCCTTCTTCTCCCTTTCTTTTATAAGCCTTGTTAATATGGGATTTTACATTTTCACCTACATTTTTATCAATACGAGAAAACTTAGGGTTTGGGCTATATAAAAATTGTCAGCTCTTACACAGAAAGGACCCTTGGCGATCTTTTATGTCAACACCAAGATGAGTGACTTACCAACTCAGTGTCTGAGGAAGAGCTTCAAGTCAGACCCTGCGTTTCCTCCACTGCCTGCTTCCTTTACCTTCTTACAAGACACAGCTGAGGATTCTTTTCCACCGCAGGGCTTGAACTGTTAATCGTTAATGAGGTTCCTCAAACTAGAAGTTGAATGAGAAGGGCTTCTTGCCTTTCAGGAAGTTTTTGGAAATGTGTGTCCTCTGACCTCAGAATCCCAGCTCCCCCTGCAGCTGCTCCTGCCTTTCTGATGATGTAAGCTTCTCGACCTTTCTCTCTGTGGGTATCTCTTCAGACTCTCAGAGGCCTCCTCTGATGCAGACACGTGCATATGATTGTTTTGCTTTACTTTGCATTATCTTTAATGTCTTTAGTTCTGTTTTGAAAAGGCTAAAAAGAGAGGAATCATAATTAAATACAGATACTTAGTATTTTTTGGTTTTTTCATTCTTTATTGTTTTTATTTTTTCCCTTTTAAAGATTTTGATTAATTTTTTTCTTCTTTGAAACGTATGGATTTTAACATTACAGATATACTTGAGCTTCATTCACTCTGTTGCTTTCCCTTTTGTCTGTTCCCTTTCTCCTTTCCTTGCCAAATAAAACAAAAACTAAAACCAAAAAAGCCTCACATACATATAGTATGGTTTCTCCATATTTTTCTGTTTTTACTACCTATAGGTATGCTCACAGACTATATAAAATAATGCGTTGTATAATTTTTAAATTTGCACACATGCTGTCATGTAGTATGGACCATTTTATAACTCACTTTGGAAAATAAGAGACATGAACTTGGCACACCCACATGGGCACAGTGGGGGCCAAACTCTCTCAGTTTCTCTTGGGTTGTCGACTTCCAGGGAATTGAAAACATCCTCACCATTTTCCAGCTTGTGTGTGGTTCTGCTTGTCCTTGTCTCATAGATGAGGCAATGCCTTCAGACCCCCAGCTTTATGTAGATAGCTTCCAGTTCCTCCAACGCCCTGGGCTTGTAACCCAGACTCCTTTCGCTATGTGAGCATTAGACTCAGTCTCCAGCCATGGAAAATTAAACCTGGTTCTACGTTCCCATGAGCTCTTCTGGCTTTAGCTCCTGCCCATTGCTTTTGACTTTAAGCCCCATCTTAGTTTACGGCCCTGAGGAAATCTCTTTGATTTTGAGCTTGACTTTTGATACCTATTTGAAGGGTATTGTGAGAGAGTAAAACACATCCCAGCACCCTCTCGGGAGAGAATCTACCACTGAGACCAACAACAGAAATGAGCCCGGGTCTTGGGGAGTCCGAGTTACTATTTGCTGAGCATTTATTATATGCCATCCTCACAGTTCTTTCAGGTAAGTTTTATTATATTATTTATAACACAAAAGAAAAGAAAAACAGATTTGTTTCATCCTTACTTTGGGAATTTAAGTATGGAAAATCTAAATCCATTAAGGGGAAGAGGGGACGTAAATTTCACCATCTTATGTAAAAGATTTTTTTCCCTGAGTCATTTTTGAAGGACTCTGGACCCTGGGATAATTAATCATCAACTTCAGAATTTAAATATAACATGAAACATTTCTGACCCTGAATTATCCAAGTCAGAAAACATGACTTGGTTTTGCAATTTAATTCTTAACTCATTTAAAAATGCTTATGAGTTTTTTGTGCTTGCATGCTAACAGATTTGATGTGGTAGAAATAGACAGAAGTTTGTCTTGGTGTAGAGAAAAACCAAAAATCCAGCTTTGCTCCATCTATATGATTAGTTTTTAAATTCTTGAATATAGATTAAAATATTCCCTTGCCTTAGATTGTAATACTCACCTTTAAAAAACGCATATATTTTTTAATAAAGTTGCTCACTAAATTGCTTTGTTTCAGTCATGAGAATCATCAGAGGATACAGCACACATATCTCTTTTGATTTATCAGTTATCATCAGTGTGGTTTTCACAAGACTGGGAACAGCTGTTGTTAATAATCAGCCACATGACAACTCAGCTCTGATTCTGGGTAACATTTCAGAGGACTCTAATGCACAGCACAACTAATGTCTAACGCACATGACAACGCAGCTCTGATTCTGGGTAACATTTCAGAGGACTCTAATGCATAGTCCTATTGTGATCGTAGGAAGCCTGACATCTGTAGCTGGAAGGCCAGAATGGGTCCCGGCAGAGGAAGCACCTCTCATGTGCACACTCCCCGCCTTACAATGTCCATCAGGGATTCAGGTGATTCAGGGTAGCTCTCCAGCAATCACACTGAATGAGTCTAAGTCTTGAAACAGAGGACTTGACTAAATGGCAGTGGTCATTCTATGGAGCTTGACTGGTTTTTCATACACACTCTAACCTATGAACCCATATGTGGTATATGTCTGCTCAGAATCTCAAGTTCTCATCATGGTTCTGGCAAATCCTTTTTTTCTCTAAGTTCAAGTCAAACTCCTGTTTTGCCTCACAATCTCTATGAGAAATAGGGTCAATCTGGTCATCAATCTGACAACATCTGGTCATGTGCTGGGCATTATTCACAGTGGAACACCATCTTTACTACTTTGCCTCTATCTGTTGAGCAAAATTTTGCACCCGTTGTTAGCTACACAACACATTCAATTATGTATGTGCTAGGTTGTCATTCTGCAAATACTCCTTTTTTCCTTAAACATGGCTGTCTTCTAGTCTACATTCCAGTTTCAGTGCCTCTTATTTCAGCAACTATAGTACCAGGAATATTCATCTAAAAGTGGAAAATCACATACTATTGAGGATACAGCCAAGGAAGAGAAAAAAGAACAATCGTGGCAGATATAATCTCTAGGAGAAGACTTGGAAGAAAATCAGGAGTGTTTATGGGCTGAGATTTTATGTGCTTCCAGTTAGGATAGTAAACAAAATTAAGCTGATATTTGTAATGTAGGAAGGATCTTATAAATACCAAGTAAGACAGTGCTGCATTCTTTAACCAACACAGTTACATAACAATACCATGCTGAGTTTATATCCAGTTTATATCCAGCCTTCACTTACTACCTGGGACTTGGAACAAATGATTTTATTTTGTTGAGTCTCACTTATTTGGAAATCACTAAAAGGATCAGGGATAAATCATGCAACAAAACAAAACTACTCACCATACCTTGCATATAATAGAAAATTAATAAATGAAAGTCATCATCTGTCATGATTATTATTATTGTTATTATTACCACCTCTGAAATGTCATACAGTGGTATTCATGACTGAAATAAAGCAATTAAAAATCTAATTTATTCAAAAGAATCAAATATAGTTGAATTTAAAAGTTGAAGATAGCAATCTCTGTCAAGAAAATATTGAGAATAGATTACTACATGCATTTTAAAAAATGAAAAGAGAATGCATTCCCTGCATACTGGAAGTAAAACAAAATTTCTGTTATTTAATAAAGAGCATCTATAAAAACTACAATAAATATTCCACTTAAAGATGAATCTTCCTGTTAAAATCAGACATGCGAGAGGTGCTTATTACATCTATTCACCATTACATTGGAAGGCCTAACCTGCACAATAACACAAGTAAGAACTGTGAAACAAATGGAATAGAAGAAGTAAAACTATAAGTATCAATAGATGATATGATTGTCTACATAGAAAAGCAAAAAATTCTATACATAAATTACTAATAAGAGTTTAGCAAATTTGACAGATGTAAAAATGATATTCAAGGGCTGATTACAATGATATTATAAAAAGACACAATTCACAACAGCAACAAAAAAAATATGACCTACGAATAAATCTAACAAAAAATGTGGAAGATCGGTATGTAGAAAAGTGTAAAACTTTACTGTAATGTATTAAAGTAGAACTAAATAAAGAGAGAAAATATTTTCATAAACAGAACATTCAAAAGTGTAAAAATCTCAAGTCTCCCCAGTCTAACCCACAGATTTAATGCAATTCCAACTAATATTCCAACATGGTTCTCCATAGAACTTGACTAGATAAATACATCCTCAAATAAAGATGGTGGTTATTTCTTCCTTTCCAATTATTCTTCTACTCAGCCTCCCTCCCTCTTTTCAGGAACTCCTTTTGATACAGATTATTTAACAACAAATGTGTCCTGGGCTCTGTTCTAAGCACTTTACGTATAAACAACATCTTTACTTCTCACAGCAAACTTCTATGGTAGGTTCTGGTAGTAATGCCCACCTTACAAAGAGGTTAAGGAACTTGCTAGTAAGATATGGAGTCAGGAATCCAACCACCCTGGAAGTCTGGCTGCCGTGTCCACCCTCTTACTCTCCAGACTACCCCATCTTTTGGACAAACATTAAAAGTAACTTCAATTTCCCTCCAATTTTCCCTTCTATTTTCCTTCTCTTTACATCTTTTGGCACTACTCTGATCTCGAGCTGTCGGTTTTCTTCCTCCCTCTCTCCCTCCCTTCCTTTATTCCTCTTTCATTTCTTTTTTCCTTTTTTTCTTCCTTTCTTCTTTTTCAGTTCTGGGGATATTTATCCTTTCTAAGAAAACTTTCTTTTTCATGTGTCCAATTCTTATTTTAAGTACATCAGCAAATATTTCTCTTGCTATTTATTTATTTATTATAAGTATTTATATTCATACTCATATTTTGTTTGGAGGGGTCTAGTTTTTCTGTTTGCTTTGGTGCTCTATCTTTGAGAATGTTGAATTGTGCTTGTCTATTGGTTTATGTTGATGGTGTTGAATTGCCAAATAGAAGAGTATATTTCTGCAACTTAAATGTGAATTACTACTTAAATGTGAGCTAATAAACTTTCTGATTCTAAGAGCCTCTCCTGAGATAAGAGGATGAAGGTTGGTCGTGCTGTTGGGCCAGGTGTATGAGGTGCTGGCATTTTTGAACCCGGGGGCGCCTTACTCTTATCTGAAGCATTTTTGTTTCTTAGCCCCCAATGACGATGTCAATCACTTAAAGTATAGTTAGATGTCAAATCTTAACTTGGAGAAAAATGCTGAGGGTAATTTCTCTCTTATCCTCTCCATTTTCTTTGTTTCTTTGTCCTCTGCTACCTTTAGGAAGATGACAAGTTTGCCTCAGGCTTGACTTGGTTTCTTTCCAGGTTCCAGCATTTATATTAAAGCTTCTGATTTGGCTCAGTTCCTTTGATTCCTCCCTCCCCCACTCAAATTCTTATTTTTCTCTTGGTGCTAAATCAGGATGAGGAACAAGACTGTTGACTTCCACTGTTGCTACAAAAGAGGATTAGAGACCAAATCAATTTATTGGCCGTTGCATTGCAAGACTGAGTTTTTATTGTGTTCAATTAATTGTGCCTTCTATTTGTCAGACACCTATGTGTGCAAGTGACAGGAGGCTAACTAAAATGGCTTTGGAAGAAAAAGAAAAGAGGAAATTGAGGTAAGTCACAGAAGATAAGTGCAAGCACAATTCTAGAGAACACAGAGACTAGAATTAAACTTCCCCTGCCCCAAACAAATCTAAACCTCAAACTTTCTTTTCAGCTGTCCTTTTGCACTTTCTCTCCCTTCTCTTAATCTTTTCCAAGAGGCAAAAACATGTTTGCTGGCAGTTCTGGAGTCTCATTCTTCCTATCCATTAAAGAGAAGAAAAAGCAGCTGTGTTCAAACTCCAGGTCTGAAGATCCCAGGAAGGCTCTTATTGGTTCAGCCCAGAATACATTATTACCCTTTGAACCAATCACTGTGGTCTTACGGGTGCCGTGTCAAGTATCCTGATTGGCCACTTCTATCGTCCCAATGTTTTTCAAGCTACAGTTCACTGCTCTCTTGTAAAATCAATTTAGGGCCTCATGAACAGCATTTTTGTCTTGTTTTGTCCTGGTTTTGGCTTAAACAACAGGAATTTAAATTCTCACAGTTCTAGAGGGTAGGAAGTCCAAGATCAAAGTGCCAGCCAATTTGGTTTCCTGGTAAGGGCTCTCTTCCTGGCTTACAGATGACTGCCTTCTTACTGTGTCCTCACATGGCAGGGGAAGACTGAGGGGTGTGGGAAGTAAGCTCTCTGGAATCTCTTCTGGTAAGGTCACTGCTATGGTTTGAATATGTCCCCCAAATTTCACGTGTTGGAAACCTAATCCTCAAATTCACATGTTGATTGGAGGTGGGGCCTTTGGGAGGTAACTAGGATAAGATAAGTTCATCAGAGTGGCATACCCACTATGAGACTGGTGGCTTTCTAAGAAGAAGAAGAGAGACCTGGGCTGGCACACTCTTGCTCTCTCACCATGGAATGCCTTCCACTATGTTATGACACAGAAAAAGGCCCTCACCAGATGCAGCACAGATTCCAGCTCCATGTCCCTGGACTTCCCACTCTCCAGAACTGCAAGAAATAATTTTTTTTTTTTTTGTATAAATTACCCAGTCTATGGTATCCAGCCATAGCAACAGAAAGTGGACTAAACAGGCACTAATTCCATCACAAGGGCCCATGATAACCTCATCTAAACCAAATTACCTCCCAAAGGCCCCACCTCCAAATACCATCGCACTGGGGGTTGGGGCTTCAACCCATGAACTTGGAGGCGGGACACAGTTCAGTACATGGCAATATTGTTGCTAGGAGCTCTACCTATTTAAAGAATGGCTAAATGAAGTTCTCCAAACAAATAAAATGACAAAGCCTTGGGACTTCAGAAAAGAAAAAAGAATATAATAGGTTAGAATAGGAGGAAATACCCTTCTCGTGAGCTTTTAAAACCATATTTGACAGCGTGGTTTTCTAAACAAAATGGACTAGGCTAAAACAGAATGGAATAGATAGTGAATCCCATTTAGTGAGAGTAAGGATTGTTTTGAGAAACTTTTGATTTCTGAAATACAGGCATATATATAATAAACATATAGATAAATATTGCAGTACATTGTAAAAATGTGTATTTCTTGCTGTAGGTCATACTCCAAAAGGGCTGAAATTCTCTCTACTGCACGTTTTATATATTTTATTTCTATTAATAATGCCTCTGTTTCCCAGATTTAAAGCTTTTGTTCAGACTTTCAAAAAGGACAGCCTTGAAATGATTGCTCAACCACAAAGTTGCTTCATTGTCATTACCTTATGGGTTTAATGGGCAGATACACTAATTTCTCCTCTGGACTCCAAAGTCAAAGGTTTGTACATGTGCTTCCCTCCCCACTCTAGGTCAGGCTCTGTTCCATAATCCGGTCTGGGAACTGACCTAAGATGCTGGTTGTTAGATGATGGTAGCCAGCAAAGAAGATTAAAATTGTTTAGAACTAGGTTTGACAAAAGCAAGTTTTAGACTAACATCTGCCACATGCACAAACATTTATGAAAACTTCTAAGCATCACATTGCATGGAATGTTCATTCCTGGCAGTTGCAACAATATTCCAGAGGCAGGATTCTGTTATCCTTAGAGTCAGTGTCAGGTAAAAGCAAATCAGTCTAAACCGATGGTCTGGATACAGGCTCACTTAGAAATGAAGATTAGGGTATCCTCCGTAAAACTACAGGTTATAGATCTTGCTGGATTTTCCAGATATAAACTTGGCAGAATCTGATTTTGGCAGAAATGTGGCTGGCAGACACCCTTGTAGGTTCCTCCTCTGGCCTGTGTGTGATGCTTTTTCACGTAATTTTGGCTGACCACCCTGGAGTGAGACTTCTTGGAGAAACTAACAGCCCACAGAGCAAAACCTTAAACTAGGTGGGACATACATAGCTTTCTATATTAAAATATTTGCAGGGAAAATACAATCTTAGCATGCCAAATACACAGTATTAAAGCACATTCCATAGGCTTGGAGAAAGAAAGAAGTCAACAATTAACAAATTCATTGAAACTTGACTGCAAATAAAGCAGCCCAAATAAACAAAACTGCCTTAAAAGTGCTTTCCTGGATACCACACGAAAATGTTTCTCACATAGCTAGCACGAAAATCCAATGCTAAACTAAACTTTAAGGAGACGTAACCACTGTTACATAACGTCGCTAAAAAAAGACAAAGTGAAGAGGAGAGTGTCAAAGCAACAAATGAAAGGAATGGAAAGACTTTTTGAAATACTGTTGTGCAGTATGTCTACGGTTGTCTCTGAAATCGTGACTGGCTCTTTAAAGAGTCTTTGGTTTCATTCCTTTTTTTTTCTGAAAAGTGGGTCACCTGCTGGGCTTTATTATCTGGGGGCTGGGAACTGGGGGCGTTACTTGCCCTTGGCTTTGTGGTTGCTCTGGGTCTTCTTGCGCAGCAGCGCGGCCTGGATGTTGGGCGGGACGCCACCTTGAGCGATGGTGACTTTGCCCAACAGCTTGTTGAGATGGCCAGCTGCAAGTGCCGCGGGACCTCGGGGGTCAGGTACACCAGAATCGCCGCCAGGTACACGGGGCGCCGCCCAGGCCGGCTCCGCGTAGTTGCCCTTGCGGAGCAGGCGGTGCACACCGCGGCGCACGAGGAACTGCAGCCCGGCCCGGGAAGAGCGCGTCTTGGGTTTAGCGGGAGTCTTGCCGCCCTGCTTCCCGTGTCCAGACACCTGCCACGCAGCGCCCTCTAACGCAAAAGAGAAAACGAGAATGAGAGGCCAAAAGGGGATATACAGTGTGTTTACATATAAATGTATACGTGTGTGTATGCATATACACACATATATACATGTATGTGTATATACACGTGTGTATATATGCACATATGTGTGTGTATATATAAAAAAGCTGAAGCTTACAATTAGCATTCTCATTGGATGAATTCTTAAAAGTGCCCCATCCAAGCAAAGTAGAATTGGCAGATACTTTTACACGCTCTTTCCATTTTGTTTCATCCAATCAAACTTTAGTGTTTCTGAGAACTTCATTTGAATACAGGTACCTACAGGACTCCTGTTGTCACCATTCTCTTTTCAGGGAAACCAGAAACTGGTTTTGATTTGCCTGGGATTTTGAAGTGTTCTATGATCTCTAGAAAGGGCTCTAAGAAAACCATGTGCAATGTGCATTTTTTGCATTATTTGAGATATTCATTTCCTATATGGAAGACAAGAAAATGAATGGGATGTAGATGTATGAAAGTTATAAGATATGGTATGTATTGATGGTAATTAATAAGTCGATCATGTATAAATTAAGAAATGGAAGGACCAAGAGATATCTAACACTCATGAGGCCTGAAATAGACATAAGACAAATGGGCTCAAAGTACTCATGACATATTAAATATAAAACAGACACTAAATATTCAGGGTACACTTCAGACATAGGAACACTCAGTATTGCTGAGGTCTTGATTCAGTGATCTGGTAGGGATAACTCCATTATCATGTGTTCTCTGTTTAAAAAAACACGATACTATTCAGCCTTAAAAAAGAGGAAATCCTGTTATTTCAACAACGTGGATGAACCTGGAAGACATTATGCTAAGTAAAATAAGCCAGGCACAGAAAGGCAAATACCACTTGATCTCACTTGTATGTGGAATCTAAAGTTGAACTCTTACAAAGAGTATTCTGAAAATTGCTGGGAGGAGGTTTTAAGTGTTCTCATCACACACACAAAAAAACTATATATGTGAGAAGTCTTCAAAAAGTTCATGGAAAGATTTATATTACCCTTTAATTCCATTTGTCCGTGAACTTTTTGAAGTACCCTCATATTTGAGGTAATGGATGTTACTTAGTTTGATTTAGCCATTCTACAATGTATACATATATCGAAACATCATTTCATATATCATAAGTGTATATAACTTTTATTTGTCAATTAAAAAAAGAAATAAATAAAACCCATGGCTGTTCAGCAGGCTAATCAACGAGCTACAGCTGTGGCCAGATACACTCATCCCTATGTCTTTCCCATAGTGCGTGTGTTATTATCCCCTTGCATGGCACCTTCCATCTGTAGACTCCCTTGTTGGAACCTCAGTGCTGGTCCTTGTAACCACACCATCAACAAAGAAACTTAATGTGGCAGAGAGAGAGAAAGACAGGATGCTTGAACCCTATGTACTCCCGGATTCAGTATTATGTACCTTAATCTTGCTTGCTCCTTATTCTAAGCATATAAAATTACCCCATCTTTTCCCCCTTGCTTCTGGCTGTAGGCTTTAAATTTATTTAACCAGCTGTGCAAATCTAGCATCTTAATTTGACCTGTGAGCTTTTCTGTCCCATGGATGGCCAGCCTTCCTGTTGCAAACTTGGACATTCCTTTGCATCATGGCAATTTCCAACAAGCCACCATAATTAAGATCAAGAGAAAAACGAGAGAAATAGAAACTCAGCTGTGGGAGAGATACTCAGTCTAAGTGAGTAACTAATAACCTTGTAGGATATTGAAGCAGGCACACCATCATGTGATTCAAGGCCATGTGCATCATCAATTCCTTTTGCAATGGCATTTTTGAGTGGACCACTGGTGAGGACTCCTACCTGGTCTATCACAACAGATAATTGACCATTACCTCTAGGTAGTTCAAAAGTCTGTATGTTTCCTACCACCTGGGGAGCTAGACAAGCACGCTATGTCTGAGGTCACTGATGCCATCACCAAGTACACTGGCTGCCAGTGAGTCCCTTTTATCAGGACTTGAACATCATGAACCAAAGATATTTTTAGAGCCACCTTAGTTTTTAAAATTAGAGTTCTAGTTAATGTGTCTTTTAACTAATAATTCATTGGTTGTGAATCAACCAATCAACTAGTAAGTTAACACAGCAGGAGGAAAAAAAGTGTAAATTTTTCCTCAGCTTTAACATCTTCTTTATGAATAACTGGGTATTTTGCAGTTTTTTTGTTTCCAAGATTGTATACTACTGTGTGCATGTGCTCTAATGTACCAATTATGAAGCAATAACTTCTATTCCTTTACTTTCTTATTAAGGGCTTTAAATACCATTTCTCTCTATGTTTAAAGCTTTTCCTAAAAGTTTAAATACCATCTTCATAATGTTCTCAACCTCATATGGTATCTTAGTTTAACTCTGCTTCCTAATGTGCTGGTCCAACCCCTCTATAATTTGTTTTTTGTTTTTTGTTTTTTAATTTTTCCAATTTACTGAAGTTTTCAATCAGTCCTGGAGAAATTGGTGCCTCAATCCAAGTGCCACGTTTTCCAGAATCACTCTTCTCCCCCAGATCAGATAATTTCTGCTCACCTTAGGGTTGGCCCAGCAAAGCAGTCTCCAGCAACAATTGATTATAGGTGGTTGAATATATGACCCAAGAGGACCAGTGCTGTTCCTCATGGACTTAGATTGAAGAGGTCAATCTTGTTCAAGTAGTTGAAACTGAAATCTGCAAAACATTAGGTGCTACATGGAGAATTTTTTCAAAGTACTATTGGTACAGGCTACACTTAAGTACTAGGCTGTCTGGTTGCCTTTTGCTTTCTGAATGGGTCATGCCAAGTATGAATACCATCCAATCAGAGTGGACTTTGAGCAGCTCGTTTACATGCATTACTTCTTTAATTTTCATCTAATCAGAGACTGGGTTGCCCCTAAGCCTCATTTGAATATGTCAACTGTAAATAAGTCCCACTTGGTATCAGCTGCTCTTTATATCAAAGTAGTGAGAGGCTGAGTCTACCACGACTGGGTCTTCCTCTAAGTGTTTTGCTATCTCCATGAATGTCTCTAGGAAAATTTGTTTGCTATCTCCATAAAGGACTCTAAGAAAACTTTCACCAAAACTCAAAAGATTAGCAGAGAGATGCCCTAGAGAGAGCTACTTCATCTTCTTTAACAAAGTCTTGAAACCGGTGTACTTCAACACGGTTATTTCATCCAAGGCCACATGTACTAAGAACTATTTTGTCAAGGATATTTTCAAATACGTAGTAGGAGAAGCTTGCCACCTGAATCACTGTAACAGATGCTGCACCATTAGTCTAGCTTACTCTGACTAGTTCAGATATTGGTATTTGAAGTGGGGTACTACCATAACAAAAAACTGAAATAATTTTGCTCCCATTACTGCATGACAAAATCACAAAGACAATGAAGATGATGCAGTATCAACTGTATTTCAGTTAGGATGGTGTAAAACTTATATGCAGATAAATAACAGCAGATTAGAATGTGGCATGTTGCACATTATTTGTTGGCTGAGCCAAATGCCATTTTAAAATCCTTACTTTTTCATTCACCTATATTTACAAAAAGAAAAAGAAAAAAGAGAGAGAGTAAGAAAAAGAGAGACAATCAAAGCTAAAATTCAGTTTTCAAGCCTCACTTGCAACTAATGAGGTCATAATACACGTTTTCTGGACAAGGACACATAAGCATTTTCTTGCTTTGAGAATGGATGTGAGCTCCACTGACTATAAGACAAAAGAATGAGGAGAAAAGAGAAAAGGCTGAGGATATGTACATCAGCATGGAGGTGATAGATAAACTGAAAATCTCAATGGCTTACAAAAATAAAGGTCTATATCTTGTTCACACTACACGCCCATTGAGGCTGTCTGCAGCCCTGTTCCATGTCATCCTCCCTTCAGGACCTAGGTTGATGGGGTAGCCTCCATGTGGAACGTGGGTGATTGACTTACGGAGAAAAAAAATAAAGAATGTGGTGGGCCATGAACTGGCCCTAAAATTTTATTGTAGAGTGACTAATTTGACTTCTCATATTTTATTGGCCAAAGCAAGTCATATAGACAAGCCTGGTGTCAATTGGATAGGAAAATATCACCATCACAAAGGGAAGGGCAGAGATGTTTGTAAATAGGAATACAATCCATTCCAGTCTAAACTTCTGATCACAAATATTCAGTTCATGCTCCTTTCCACAGACAAAATATGTTCAATGGATGCCCCTCCCCCTCCCACAAGAAAAGAAAACCCAAAAGTCCCATCCAGTTATAGCATCAGAATTGCAGTGCAGGATCTCATGGTAATGTCAACATCCATCTAGATTTGGGTCCTTTGGTTCTGAAAACCAATAAACTAAAATGACAAGTCTGCCCCACCTGCACTCCACCTCACTACCCAAGGTACAACAATGGAACAGGAACAAGATAACTATAAAAATAGGAAACAGAATAGACACTGTCCAAGGAAATTCTGAAATCATCCTGGGTAGATGTTGTACTCTGGAGGTGGGGAATATTCCTTGATTAATTTAGCTCTATACCCTCAGAATAGTTCCACAGCTCATCGTTTTCCATGGTTCTTGGCTCCACCTTCTGGGAAATCTTTTATGTTTGCATTATTCTTGGCCACATTTAAAAAGGACACTGGAGAATTTGCACCTCCTTAGGAACCACGCAGCTTTCACAGTCCATCTTTTGCCAAAAGAAGATTGTTATTTCAGGCAACATTTTAAATCCTGAATAGTCACAGTCTTCTTTAGTCTAGGCTGATTTGTATTAAACTCTCAAGAACTTTTTCGGTGTATTGCTTATTTAGTTACAACCAACTTAGTCCACTGCCCTCATCAGCCCCCTCTCCAAATTCTTTTTGAGATTTGCTCCTTTCTTTCCAGCTCTCTCACTGGACTTAATATGGGGCATTTTGAGCCTATCAGGGCCCAGTGGGAAAGTCACATCCTTTGTGTTATTTTCTTGAGACATTTTTGTTGAACCAAAAGTATTTACTGGACACTATTCTACTTCAGAGGTTTGAACAATTGGTTACACGGTTCCTTTATTGCTTTTACTCTGGTTCTTGTCATGAGAATGAATTTTAGTAAGTATTTTGTTTTTTAAGTCATTTCTCAACTGAGAGAAAGTTTCTTCTTCCAAATCTCCAAGTATAGATATTCTGAAACTGGCTGATTATTTTCTGGCCTCTTATATTTTTGGAAAACTTTGTCAAATGCATCCAATAGTAACAAAGGTACGCTACTAACAAAAGTTTTAATATTTTACTCACGTATATCAAGGATTATCATTCTAGCCTCTAAAAATGTTTTTTTGTTGTTGTTTTTTGTTTGTTTGTTTTTTGTCTTTTTGTCTTCTGATCAGTCCTAAAGCCAACACTACTCATTTTGCATTTTAATTTGTTTGATTGTTTCTGTTATAGTAGCTCTTGACTACTGGTACTAATCTTTGTATCGGTCAGGACAGGGTAGGTTATGCAGCAATTACAAATAATCCCCAAGTCTCAATGGTTCACAACAACCTGCTTCATGCTACATGTTCAGTAGTCACCTGCTACCCTGTTCCACAACATCTTCACACTGGGATCAGGATGGTGCAGCAGCTTCCATCTAGAACACAACAAGTCTCACAACAAAGGGAAAGGAGAGAACTTGGAAAAATTTTCTGACTAGAAATGCCACATGTCATATTGGCTCAAATTTCATTGGTCAAAGTAAGCCACATGAACAATCTTGATAATAACCAAGCAGGGAAGTATAATATTTCCCCAAGGGAGAAGAAGGAAATAATTTGAATACAAATCATTGCTGGACTAGAAAAGTAGAAAGGGCCTAGGTCCTTGATGTCATCACTTTAAAGCAAAAACTGTAAAAAGAGATAAAGATATACATATCACTATATAATGATAAAAAGATCTATCCATCAAGAAGACATAATAATCATAAATATATATGCACCTAATGTCAGAGCAGCCAGATTTACAGAGCAAATACTATTAGATCTAAAGAAAGAGATAGACACTACCACCATAATAGCAGGGAACCTGAACACCCTACTCTCATCATTGGACAGATCATCTAGGCAAAAAATCAACAGAGAAACAATACTTTAGACCGGTTGGATTTGGCAGATATCTACAGAACATGCCATCCAACAACCTCAGAATATTCATTCTTCTCATCAGCACATGGAACATTCTCCAGGATAGACCACATGTTAGGTCACAAAGGAAGTCTTAACAAATTCAAAAAAATTGGAATTATTCCATGTATTTTTTCCAATCACAATGGACTAAAATCAGAAATCAATAATAAACGAAACTCGGAAAACTATACAAACATGGAAATTAAACAACATTCTACTTAATGACATGTGGATCCAAGAAGAAACTAAACAGGAAATCAAAAAATTTCTTGAGGGCCGACCCTCTGGCTCACTCAGGAGAGTGCGGTGCTGGCCACGCCAAGGCCGCGGGTTCGGATCCTATATAGGGATGTCTGGTGCGCTCACGGCTGAGTGTGGTGCATATGACACCGAGCCAAGGGTTGCGATCCCCTTACTGGTCAAAAAAAAAATTTTTTTTTTCTTGAAATAATGAAAGTAATGACACATCATACCAAAACCTGTGGGATACTGCAAAAGCAGTATTAAGGGGGAAATTTATCTCATTAAATGCTTACTTCAGAAGAATGGAAAGATGGCAAATAAATAACCTAACACTTCACCTTAAAGATCTAGAAAAACAAGAATAATCCAAACCTAAAGTTAGTAGACAGAAAGAAATAATTAAGATCAGAGCAGAACTAAATGAAATAGAAACACGAAAAACAATACAAAAAGATCAATGAAACAAAAAGTTGGTTTTTTGAAAAGATAAATAAAATTGGCAAACCTTTAGCAAGATTAACTAAGAATAGAAGAGAGAAGACCCAAATAACAAAAATTAGAAATGAAAAAGGTGAGATTAGAACTGACACCTCAGAAATACAAGTAATCATAAGAGACTACTATAAACATCTATATGCCAACAAATTTGAAAGTCTGGGGGAAATGGATAAATTTCTGGAAGCATACAAATTACCAAAACTGCGCCAAGAAGATATGGAATATCTGAACAGACCAATAACAGTAAAAGAGATTGAAGCTGTTATCAGAAGGCTCCCAACAAAGAAAAGCCCAGGACTGGATGGGTTCACTGCAGAGTTCTACCAAATCTACAAAGAGGAACTGATACCAATTCTCTACAAACTGTTCCAAAAGATTGAAACAGTGGCCATTCTCCCAAACTTATTCTATGAGGCAAACATTACCCTGACACCAAAACCAGACAAAGATGCATCAAAAATAGAAAACTACAGGCCAATATCCTTGGTGAATATAGATGCAAAACTCCTCAATAAAATACTATCTAACAGAACACAGCAACACATTCAGAAAATTATACACCATGATCGAGTGGGATTCATCCCAGGGATACAAGGTTGGTTCAACATATGCAAATCAATAAATGTGGTACACCACGTTAATAAAAGCAAAGACAAAAACCACATGATCATCTCTATTGATGCTGAAAAAGCATTTGACAAAATTCAACATCTTTTCATAGTAAAGACTCTACAAGCTAGGCATAGATGGAAAGTATCTCAACATAATTAAAGCCATATATGATAAGTCCACTGCTGATATCATTCTGAATGGGGAAAAGCTGAAAGCTTTTCCCTTAAAAACAGGAACTAGACAAGGATGCCCACTCTCACCACTCCTATTCAACATAGTGTTGGAAGTACTAGCCAGAGCAATCAGAGAAGAGAAGGAAATAAAGGGCATCCAGATTGGAAAGGATGAAGTCAAGCTGTCCCTTTTTGTGGATGATATGATCCTATATATTGAACAGCCTAAAGCTTCTATAAAAAAAAAAAAAACTCCTAGAGTTGATGAATGATTTCAGCAAAGTTGCAGGATACAAAATCAACACACAAAAATCAGTAGCATTTCTACTCCAACAGTGAACATGCAGAAAAAGAAATCAAGAAAGCTAGCCCATTTACAATAGCCACCAAAAAAATAAAATACTTAGAGATAAAGCTGACCAAGGATGTGAAAATCTCTATGAAGAGAACTACAAACCACTGTTGAGAGAAATTAAAGAGGGCACAAGAAGATGGAAAGATATCCCATGCTCTTGGATTAGAAGAATTAACATTGTGAAAATGTCCATATTACCCAAAGTGATCTACAGATTCAATGCAATCTCCATCAAAATTCCAATGACATTTTTCTCAGAGATGGAAAAAGCTATCCAGACATTTATATGGAACAGCAAAAGACAATGCATAGCCAAAGCAATCCTGAGGAAAAAAAACAAAGCTGGAGGCATAACACTACCTGACTTTAAACTATATTACAAAGCTATAATAACCAAAACAGCATGGTGCTGGCATAAAAATAGACACACGGAACAATGGAATGGAATAGAGAACCCAGAAATCAATCCATATGTGTACAGCCATCTGATCTTTAACAAAGGCAGCAAATCTACATACTGGGGAAGAGACTGCCTTTTCAACAAATGGTGCTGGGAAAACTGTATACTTATATGTAGGAGAATGAAACTATACCCGTACCTTTCACCATATACCAAAATCAACCCAAAATGGATTAAAGAATTAAATATAAATCCTGAAACAATAAAACTCATTAAAGAAAACATAGGGAAAACTCTCCAGGAAGTAGGAGTGGGTACAGAATTCATGAATAGGACCCAAAAAGCACAGGCAACTAGAGGTAAAATAAACAAATGGGATTATATCAAACTAAAAAGCTTCTGCACAGCAAAAGAAACAATCAACAGAGTAAAAAAACAACCAACAGAGTGGGAGAAAATATTTGCAAAATATACATCTGACAAAAGATTAATATCCAGAATATACAAGGAACTCAAACAACTTTACAGCAAAAACCAAATAATCCAATTGAAAAGTGGGCAAAGGAGCTGAATAGGCATTTGTCAAAGGAAGATATATGAATAGCCAACAGACACATGAAAAAATGCTCAACATCACTCAGCATTCGGGAAATGCAAATAAAAGCCACTCTGAGATACCATCTCACTCCAGTTAGGATGGCTAACATCCAAAAGACTGAGAATGTTAAGTGCTGGCGAGGTTGCAGAGAAAAAGGAACTCTCATTCGCTGTTGGTTGGACTGCAAAATGGTGCAGCCTTTATGGAAAATGATATGGAGGTTCCTCAAACAATTACAGATAGATCTACCATATGACCCAGTGATTCCACTGCTGGGAATATACCCAGAGGAATGGAATCATCATGCCAAAGGGATACCTGTACTCCAGTGTTTATTGCAGCTCTATTTACAATAGCCAGGAGCTGGAACTAGCCCTGTCCATCATCTGATGAGTGGATAAGGAAAATGTGGTATATCTACACAATGGAATACTACTCTGCTGTAAAAAAAGAACGAAGTACTATCATTCACAACAACATGGATGGACTTAGAGAAAATTATATTAAGTGAAACAAGTCAGGCACAGAAAGAGAAATACCACATGTTCTCACTTATTTGTGGGAGCTAAAAATAAATAAATAAATAAACACACAAACAAATAAAGGGTAGGCGGGGGAGAAGAAGACAGAATAACCACAAAAATTCCTTGAACTATTTACATCAAGTGAACAGATAGGATGTGGGGGGGGGGCTGTTGGAGAGGAACGGGTAAAGGGGCATGAAAATCACCTACAATGTATTTTGAGAAGTAAAATATTTTTTAAAAGAATAAATAAATAAAATAAAATAACTGTTTTAGCACTTACTTGTACATATTTGTGCGGTACAGTGTGTTGTTTCAATACATGCCTATACTGCACAGTGATTCGCTTAGGGTAGATAGCATAGTTTTGTCCCCATTAGTGCACCTATCCTTCCACCCCTCCTCTTCCTGGCAACCATTATTCTATACTTTACTTCTATGAGAACCACTTTTTTTTAGATCCCAGGAAAGAATATGCTAATGGCATAATTCTCTTAATTTCAAATTTCTTGCCATTTCTTCTTAATGTATGAGAAGGTAACTAATTTAATAAAAATAATGTTTTTAACACATATGAGTGAGATCATGCAGTATTTGTCTTTCTGTGCCTGACTTTCTTCACTTAACATGATGGTTTCCAGTTCCATCCATGCTGCTGCAAATGACAGAATATCACTTTTGGGTTTTTTTTAACAGATGAATAGTATTCCATTGTGTGTGTGTGTGTGTGTGTGTGTGTGTGTGTGTGTGTGTGTGTGTGTACCACAGATTTTTTATCCATTCATCTCCTAATGGGCATTTAGGTTGATTCCATCTCTTGGCTATTGTGAATAGTGTTGTGATGAACATGGGAGTGCAGATGTATTTTTGATATATTGATTTTACTTTGAGTGTATACCCAGTAGTGGGTTATCTGAGTTGTCATGTGTATTTTTATTTCTGTGAGGAACTGTTTTCCACAATGGCTGTACCAATTTACATTCCCACCAACAATGTGGAGTTCCTTTTCCTCCACATCCTCACCAGCATTTGTTATTTTTAGTCTTATGGATAATAGCTATTCTAACTGGGGTGCAATCATATCTTACTGTAGTTTTAATTTGCATTTCCCTGATGCTTAGTGATTTTGAGCATTTTTTTCATGTGCCTGTTGGCCATTTGTATGTCTTCTTTTGAGAAATGTCTGTTCGGGTCCTTTGTCCATTTTTTAATTGGGTTATTTTTGTTGTTGAGTTGTTTGAATTCTTTATATATTCTGGATGTTAGCCTCTTGTCTGATATGTAGTGTGCGGACACTTTCTCCCATTCTGTAGGTTGTCTCCTCACTTTGTTGATAGTGTCCCTTGCTGTGCAGAAGCTTTTCAGTTTGATGTAGCCCTATTTGTATGTTTCTGCTTCAGTTGCCCAAGCCTTTGTATTCTCACTCAAAAAAATCACTGCCCACTTCCATTTTGTGTAGTGTTTCCCCTAATTTTCTTCTAGAAGTTTCTTTTTTTTTTCTTTTTATTGTAACAAAGTTGGTTGTACATATCTGTGGGGTACAGAGTTGAACATCAACACTCACTTGCAATATGTGATGTTCACATCAGAATAATTGTTATAAGCAATAATGTACACTCTCATTGATATTCGTGGCCCTTTACCCATTCCTCCCTCCCCACTCCCTTTCTGCTTTTAGTAACCCCAGTTGTCCTTTTGAAAATTCAATCTGTTATTGGGAATGTTGTATCTTTCTTTCTTTCATTTATATATTTATAATTTTAGCTCCCACTTACTAGTGAGAATATATGGTATTTCTCTTACTGTGCTTGGCTTATTTCACTTAATATGACTTTCTCTAAGTTCATCCATGTTGCTGTGAATGGCAATATTTCATTCTGTTTTATAGCTGAGTAATATTCCTCTTCTAGAAGTTTCATAGTTTGAGGTCTTAAGTTTTAATCCATGTAGAGATGATTTTTGTGTATGGTGAGAAATAGGGACCTAGTTTCTATCTTCTCAGTGTAGATATCCAGTTTTCCAAGCACCATTTATTGAAGAGACTGTCCTCTCCCCACTGTACATTCTTGACACCTTTATTGAAAATCAGTTGGCTGTAAGTGTGTGGGTTTATTTCTAGGCTCTCTATTCTTTTCCATTGGTCTATTTGTCTGCTTTTATGCCAATACCATGCTGTTTTGGTTACTATAGACTTATAGTATATTTTAAAGTCAGGAAGTCGAATGCCTACATCTTTGTTCTTTTCGTTCAAGATTGATTTAGTTATATGGGGTCTTTGGTGGTTACATACAAATTTTAAGATTATTTTTTCTATTTCTGTGAAGAATGTCATTGGTATTTTGATAGGAATTGTGTTGAATGTGTAGTTTGCTTTGGGCAATATGGACATTTTGACGATGTTAAGTCTTCCAACCCATGAACATAGGATATCTTTCCATTTATTTGTGTCCTCTTCTATTTTTTTCACCAATGTTTTAAAGTTTTCATTGTAGATGTCTTTCACCCACCTTGGGTATATTTAGTCCTAGGTATTTCATTTTTTTAGTAGCTATTGTGAATGGGATTACTTTCTGGGTTTCTTCTTCAGTTATTTCATTTTTGGTATATAAGAATGTAATTGATTTTGTTTGTTGATTTTGTATCCTGTCACTTTACTGAATTTGTTTATTAGTTCTAGTAATTTTTTGGTGGAGTCTCTAGGGTTTTCTATGTATATGATCATGTCATCTGCAAATAGGGATAGTTTAAATTTCTTCCTTTCTGATTTTGATGCACTTTATTCCTTTTTCTTGAGTTATTGTTGTGACTAGAATTTCCAGTACTATGCTGAATAAAAGTAGAGAAAGTGGGCATCCTTATCTTGTTCTAGATCTTAGTGGAAAAGCCTCCAATTTTTGTCCATTCAGTACGATATTAGCTTTGGATTTGTCATATATGACCTCTTATTGTGATTTTTGTTTTTAGTGATTCTAATTATCTGGCTTTTCTTCACTTCTTTTACATAATTGTCTGGTCTATTGTTATTTACTTTTGTTTCTATTATATTCATTTCTAGTATCTCTTCTTATATTCTTTTATATGAAAATTTGGGAAAGGCTATTTGTGTTACCTTGACTCTTGCTCATGATAGTTTGTTTCCACATAAGCTTTGTAATTTTAGATGGTGAGAATATTGTAACTGGGCATTTATTTGAGGAAATCCTAATGGCCAGGGATTGAGTGCTTACCTCCTCTGAGTGCCCAAATTAACCACTTTTATGTTCGTTGATGGCTTTCTAGACCATGTACATATTGCACATTTGAATCCCAAACCAAAGCAGCACAAATTGGTATTTATTCATTCTCAACCTGGGTCAATAGAGAAAATCTTTCTTATCTTCCTGGGCTGATGAACAGATGTTTTTTAGTCTACATGTCACTGCAGCTGTGACCTTCTGTGGGTCTTTGCTTTAGACAGTGTGACAAGGAGAAAAAACTCATTGCAGAAATCTTAATTTTTGTTTCAAATAAAGAAGGGCATTAGATTGGTAAATGTAACTAGAAGGAAATAAATCTGTAATTCTCTTAAATTGTCATCATAATTGTTTAAAGTAGGCTGACAAATGATGGACATTATATAATGAGAGGTGATTTTGACTTGACAATGTAGCTGAGTACAATTCAGGATGGGAAATATGATAGCTAGTTACTTCTATTTCTACTGTGCAGGATGGTCTTGGAAGTACTACTTTTGACCAATTTTAGAAAAATCATAGGATAATAACAGGGAAGACTTGAGGAGTAAACTACCCATCTCACTGCCCTCAAATATATTCATAGCAACAGAGGCAAGTATTGGAGAAGTGGGCCCATGAAGACGAAGTCAAGAATGCCATGATGTGCCTCCAATATCCTCTTCAGTTAGGCTAGCCATGCCTGTCTCTAACCATTGTCTTACTCCATTTGTACTGCTGTAACAAAATACTGCAGACTAGTAATTTATAAACAACAGAAATTTATTTCTCACAGTTCTGGAGCTAGAAGTTCAAGATCAAGGTGCCAGGCAGGTTTGGTGTCTGGTGAAGATCAGGTCTCTGCTTCCAAGATGGTGCCTTGCTGCTGCATCCTCCAGAGGGGACAAACACTGTCTTCATGTGGCAGAAGGGATTCAAGGGCAAGAGGGCCAAACTCATTCCTTCAAGCCCTTTTATAAGGGCACCTAATTCCATTTATGAGAGCGTAGTCTAATGACTTAATCATCTCCCAGAGGCCCCACCTCTCAACCCACCATGGGGATCAAATTCAACATGAATTTTGGAGAGGAGACCATCATTCCAACTATAGCAACCGTATACTTGTCTTTTAATTATCACTATTATTTTTATTATTTTGCTGTTATTTGGACAAAGCAAAAATCCATCCTTTTACTGGATTTCAAGCTTGCTCTCTGTCTTTCCCTTATTTTCTATGTATCCTTCAGTGACAGACCAAGATGAAGAACAAGGTTAATTTCATCATAAAGTGGAGAATGGTGATGATGGGTCAGAACGGAGGACCAACGTCATTTTATTGGCTATTGTGTTTGAAGTGGTGTTTTCATCATATTAAGTTAAAGGTTGTGGCTCATATAAGTCAGACATATGTGGTGCCTCAGGCAGAAAGCCACTCTGAACCAGCATCTGGAAAGAAAGCAGCTAGGGCGAGGGAGATCAATGAACAGAAAGAGCAACGGCAGAAGCAAGCACAGCTCAGAGATCGCATGGTCTAGGATTCAGGATTTGTACCCTATTCTCTTCCTCCCTTTCCCCCTCTCCTTTCTTCCATTCCTCTCCTTTCATTCCCTCTTTTTTCTTTCTATCCCTGTCTTTCTCTCCTCCTTACTCCCTGACAACCCCAATTGCTCTCATTTCTGATGTCTTCTTACACATCACTTTCTTTCGATTAATCTTTTCTAAGAGGGAAAAACCCTTTGCCTGAAAATCTGGAGTCTGATCCTTGAATCTGCACTATAGAGAAGAAAAGATGTTTGGGTTCAGGCTCCAGATGAGAGAGTCCCATGAAGGACTCTTACTGACTCGACTCTGGTCACTTCCCTAATTCTCGTACTTACCACCGGTGCTGGTGGACGTAGAGTTCTCCCATTGGCCAAGCTGTCTAATATGCACCTTTGGTTTCTTGGAGGGCTCTGACTAGCTATTCCCATAAAACCAGAGTTTTCCAAAGCACTCATCTTGACTTGCTAGTGGGATCAATTTGGAGGGCCAGGAACAACATTAAAAAAAAATGAGATAGAATAGACCAGGGTCTTATTTAAGAGAATTGAAAAGCTCAGAGTGTATCTCATGTAATAAAGTAATTGTTTTATGACTATTTTATTTTGGTTATGTGTGTTTGTGTTTATGAGTGTATCTTCAGTTACACTATAATACTGTATTTCTTCCTGTGTAATATTGTCAGAAGAGTGTTAAAAATGCTTCTCTGATGCACATATCTTATATATTTTATTTATGTTATAAGTCCCACATTTAACACACTTATAATTTATTCTTCACAGCAGGTGTTATTTCTTTCATTTAGCCTTTCAAAAAACTTATATTATCAAGTGCTGAATCATTTAGTCCCTTTGCTTATTTTATATGCATTGATTTAATAAATACATATACTAGTTTCTCCATCTTTCCTTTAAATTTGAACTTTACTTTCCTTTTGTTCTTGAGAAATTTACTTTTCTATATGTCCACTCTACTTCCTTTATTCTATCATCTACCTCAATTTATTTTGTGGTCAAAGTATGGAGAGATAATATTGGTAATATGCTTCTCTCATCAATGGCTCCCACCTGTTCTCTGAGAAATTCAGCTTCAAAAACTTTAGTTTGACATGATTGCAAGCATAATACAGCCTAAATCACAAAAATGTTTCAAAGGGTATTTTTTTGATTGTTTATTTGTTTCTTTGGAGTATGTATAAACAAGCATGTTTCTCTCCTGTTCTGTAATTTGTGTGAAGTTCTAGGATGCACTTAAGAGGATGCCTTAAAATACCAACATTTAATTAATGCTAATTCATACATTGTATCACACTTTATTATTTCTGAAATACATAGGCAAAATTAATAGTGTTTTATAACTTCCTTTGGCTGGTGGTAGTCTTGTTATATCCACATTATCTATTGGCCACATATCTAAAGCATGAGCCTCAAAGCTTGTAGAGTGGGTGTCAGTGATTTGGAAGGAAATCTCTACGGCAATAGTAGAGGCACTTTTAACCCCTAGAAACTAAATGATGTTTAGCAACATTCCCAAATTATGAATTTAGATAGGCTACCTGGACATAGTGCCAAATCCAGTTTAGGAGGCCAAAACTAAGTTCTTTTATTTTATTCTAAAAATTATTTTAAGAAATGCTGACTGAATAAATTTCAGATAACACAGATGTTATTTTTGAAAAATACGAATATCAATCATTCTCATTGGAAAAGATCTTTTAAGAGCCATCTAAGTTTTCAAAGTAAGTGTCATAGTCAAATTAAGTACTGTATTTTCCTGTTTGTAATTTACTGCCTGTGAATCACTTACCAAACCAATGAGCAAACTGGAATACATACACTGCACGCCATCTTCATTTCCTGCACTTACAGGATGGAAGTTTAGTAAACTCACAAGCTTACTCTTGGATCTAAGCAAGGTTTAATTTCAGTTATGTTGATTTAGTCTAGGGAGGCAGATATTTATTTTATACTTGTGTAGGGACTGGAGTCCAACCTGTCAACTAAATTTCTGGCCAGGTCCAACAATTGGCACTATATTAATCACTGAACCAATCTCGGCTGTATATGACCAATATATATGACCAATATCCTGTAGCTGCCCCCTCTATGTGGAAGCCCTCCTCACCCTGCCCAGGCTGCAATGTCTGTTCTTTGGCTTATCTGTCACATGGATAATCTCTTTACCCCTGTCCATCTCCAACACCACACCCAGGGCTGCCCTCCTGTGCCCCTTTGTAGACACCCCCATCACCCTATTCAGGCTTCCACAGCCCTGGTGGGCCACCACTGCTGTCCGTTTGTCAATCCACTTGGGTTCCTATACTCCACTCCAGGCAACTGTCTCTAAACACCCTTCCCCCATACACATGCAGACATCCACCTTGTTTAGTCCAACCTACTGGATTTTAGACTCAACCATTCAGAGAGGAAGACAGAGAGGGGTTTATTTTTAATAGATAGATCATAGACACAGATTCTGTTTTTACCTAAAAAGTCTTTAGAAGCATTGGATTAAATAGTCAAATGTTCTGCTAAAATTCTGCATAAAATATTACACTACTGTGAATAATGCAATAGCTTTAACCCACTAAATGTCAGACAACAAATCTAAAGGAACAAATATCCACTCTCCCAGATCATATGAAAAAATATTCCAATTCCTCATCAGGAGAGACTCGCGTCGAACAACAGTGTCTGCATTTCTACATAACCCACCTCAGCCCCACGGAGCACTCTCCTCCCTGAGGAAAATTTGTGGCAAAAATGTCTGGTAATAATAAAAAGAATTCTGAGCAGTTTTTAAAATCATTTATGATGTTTTGTGTTGCGTGTAAAGAAAATCCTAACTCAACTAATTTAAACAACAGATACATTTTTTTTTTTTTTTTTTTATCTCCCAAAACAGGACACCAAAGGCAGAGAGGCTCTAGTGCAGGGTGATCAGAGCCCCGCGCCACTGCCTTCAGTCTCCTGGCCTCTGTCCTCCTCCACACCTGGCTTTACCCTCACGCTGGTCACAATTCCAGGTATCCGTGAAGACACAACAAATTACAGGCAGGAAGAAAACAGCTTTTCCAGAAGGCTTCTCCCTCCTATCTCATTTGCCAAAACTTGGCATAGTTCCAGGTGCTGCCTGAGCCAATCAGCTACAGTGGAAGTGATCTTGTGACTGATGTGAACCAATCAGAATTCACCTCGTGAAGCTACTTAGCAGTGTGACCGACCTCTCCCAGGGGATAATGCCATGTAAAGACAGTGGACTGCTGAACAATGCTGAAAGATTTTGGCATCACAATTAAGGTTAGAACCCCTACCATACCTATCCCACCCAACCCTTTTTCCTACTTTAGTTTTTTCCGTAGCGTTTATCAGTGTCTGGCAAATGATATGTTTCTACTTGTTTATTGTCATTATCTCCCTACAAGACTATAAGCATCTGTAATTCACTGAATCCATCTCTGAGTGATACGTTTTCCAGCTCAGTCGTCATCATTTTTCTATATCCTGTAACTTAAAGATGAATGGATAGTGTTAATCAGTGTTAATACATTTTATATGGTTGAAAAGAAGGAAAGGATAAATGATCACACATACACACACAGACAAATTAACATAAAAGAACAAACATAGAAACACGTCTAGGTTTTATAGCTCCTTTTGCCAGTGGTTACATAACGCAGTATTTATGACACACTCTACCACTCTTATTCCACTCTCCTTTTGCCTTTAGTCAGCACCTCAGCTAGCCATATGTTTTTACTTGGTGAGGCAAATTCCTGAATGATCTTAGAAATTATTAGTCCAGCTTGTAGAGGGTACTATAGTTTTTCATTAACTTTTCCACTGAACGTGAAATAGTAAGAATTCCCAGAGAATTCCCTGGTTTCAAAAAAATACTTTTCCCAGCTACCACAGTATAAAGGTAATCCTATTTACCTTTGATAACCAGGAAGAATGACTCCAACCAGGACAATTAAATAATGCCTATAAATTCCTTTCTCCTGGGAAAAATTTAGTGTGAAGTTATTTGCAAATACCATGTCTTGTTTACATATGCATCAAACACTTCTAGAGCTTTCCCAACACTGTTCTCTTCTTCTCAGCAAAGGAGGATTATACCCCCTCAATCCTCACACCTGCATTTAGGTGTGGCCAAAAGGTTTTAAGCTGAAATGAAGAGGACTCTGCACTAAGGGAAATCTGCCTAGCCCACCCTCCCTATTTTACCCAGTGGGGAAAAAAAGCCTTAATCTGCAGTGGGGAAGGTCTCAAGAATGTCGACTGAATTGACTCATGTATTTATGGAGAGTGAGGTGTCCTACGATCTGCCACCTGCAAGCTGGAGACCCCGGAAGCTGGGGGTGTAATTCAGTCCAGGTTTGAAAGCCTGAGAACTTGTGGAGCTGACAGTGCAAATCCCACACCAAGGCTAGGAGAAGATGAAATGTTTTCTGTAGTGAGACAGAAAAAGAGGAGCGGGGGCAAGTTCCCCTTTCCTCTGCCTTTTGTTCTATTCAAGCCCTCATGAATTGGATGATGCCCACCCATATTGGGGAAGGCAATCTACTGAGACCACCTACTACTCAAATGCTAATCTCATCCAGAAACAACCTGATAAACACGGCCAGAAGTAATTTTTAACCAAATATCTGGTTATCCCCTGGTCCAGTCAAGTTGATATATAAAATTAGCTATCTTAGAGATTTAATGTAATTAACACGGTATAGTACTGGCAAAAGTATAGACACTTAAATTAATGGAACAGGACAGACAGTTTACAAATAAACCCATACAAATATTGTCAACTAATGTTTGATGAAGGACAAAGGTAATTAAATGGAGAAAAGATAGTCTTAACAACAAATGGAGCTGGAACACCACCACATGTTAATAAATGAACCTGGAGACATCCTTCACACCTTATACAAAAATAACTAAAAATCGCTCATAGACTTAAAAGTTAATATATAAAACTATCAAACATTTAGAATAAAATATAGGAGAAAATTTGCATGATCTGAGGTTTGGCAATGAAATTTTAGCTATAATGCCAAAAGTATGATCCATGAAAGAAAAAAATTGATGTTCAGGGTGGGCTAAACTTAATGAATCACTTTCAAAGAACAGAGTAAGGAAATGGAAAAATAATAACTTTATGGTGGAGAAACCTGGCAAACATTAACCAAGTAATGAAGGTTAACATCACAGTGATGCTAGCTGGATCTCGGGTACCCCTGAAGTGATGTGATGAGAAGGGCACTTCACCTTTGTGGTGTTATTTCCCAAAATCCATGACTCCAGTCTCACCATGAGAAAAACAAACAAACCCAGATTGGGGAACATTCTAAAGGTACCTGATCAGTAATCTTCAGGACCGTTAAACTCTTGAAAAGGAGGAAAAGACTGAGACACAGTCACAGACCAGAAGAGTCTGGGAAGATATGTCAACTAAATGCAGTGTGACACCCTAGATTGGCTCCTGGGACAAAGAGGAAACATTAATGGAAAAAGTGGTGAGGTTTGTTAATAATAATGTATCAGTAGCGGTTTCTTATTTTTGACAAATGTACCATAATAATGGAAAATGCTAACAATGGAGAATACTAGGAGAAAGATATATGGGAACTCTCTTGTACTGTCTTTGTACCATCTCTGCAACTTTTCTGAAAATAAAAATTTTTCTGAAACAAAAATAGTTTAAGCTATTAGAAGTCAGGATAGAGGTCACCTTGTGGTGGCTGAGGGACTGGAAGGGACCATGAAGGGTCCTATTAGCTGATAGTAGTGGTTACCTGCTTGATCTGGAAGCTAATCATATGGGTGTGTCACTTTGTGAGTATTTGGCTTGCTGATATGTGTAATTTTCTGGATATAAATTATAGTTTGATAAAAATTATTTTAAATGAGATAATTGTTATTAACTATCCTAAGTAATTTTAAGTTCTACAATTTAGAATTCTTTACTACTGAATATTACATACTTTGAAACAAAAGTTCTATTTTAAACATAATTTATTATTTTGAACATGTAACAAATTCATGTGGTTTGAAATTCACATCTACAATAGAAAATTGTAAAAAGCAAGCAAACAGACAAACAAAAACAAAAACAACACTCCACTTAGGCATGTTCTCTAGTTCCTAATTTCCTTCTTGCAAAAAACCAGAGTAATGTTTCCTGTGCATCTTTTCAGATACAACTTTTGAAAAAATATATATGTATTTTTCTTTTCAATAGAAAGGATGGAAAACTACCTTTTTGAAAATAAATTAATATGCATATACTTTTTTCTTTTTGTTGCTAGTTAAAATAAATTTTGGTAAATAGAAAAAAATGCCCAATATTCATCATCCTAACACACCAAAAATTTGCAATTATACATATTTCGCATGTTAGTTTTTTTACCCCACCTGTTTTTTATTGGGTTTTTCATCACAGTGCAGATGAAATTTGAAGCAAGTATTTTCTCTTTTGTAAAACTTTGAGAGCACCAGGGAATATTGAAATATTCATTCAGTTATTCACCATTTAAATGTGAATGTCCATTTTGAGTCAGGTTATTTGTTAAGAACTGAATTAAAAGAAAAAGATGGTTGCCACCCTCTAGGCAATTACATTCAGATAGAACAAATAAAGGTTCAGACCTTTAATTAAAATAAGAGGTGACAAGGACTATATAGCCTGGGAACATTTTAAAAGGCTTCCTAGGGGAGGTGGTGTTTGCATCAGAGTTTTCCAGGTGGGAAAGCAATAGAAGATATAGATGAAAGACTGTGCTGGTTTGGGAATCAGGGATTACATATTGTGACTAGAGGAACGAGTACTAGGGTTTGATGCCTACAAAGAATTAGGGTTTGCAGGTGCTTCTGCACAGTAAGGAAGAAAAAAGTCTAAGGAAAAGAGCAGTTAGTGGAAAAACAAGACATGGAGAGGAGAGAAAAAGCTGCAATGTCCAAGTGGAAAACTAGCAATGCTGAAATCAAAGTGTAAAGAAGGAAGGAGGACGGCAGACACTATGACATCCTTTCATGAGGCAACAGGGCAATGACCCTGGAATTGCTGAGTTAGCAGCAGTGACAGATTCAGTGCCAAACCATATAACAGAAAAGAAAATCAGAGGTAGAGAAAAGCTCAGATCCAGTGAAAAGGGTTTTTAGCAGTAAAACAGACAGCAGAACCCACCCAACTCTCTAGGGTATGAGGGGCCTTCCTTCCAGGCCCCTCTTCCTGGGGGAGAATACAGGAGAACTAGGCATGATGAACACAGGCATAGAGCCTGTTCACCTCACAGCAGTCAGGCCCTGCCCACTGGCACCAACCCTTTCCAAATGCTTCTGCTGTGTTTGGTTAGGCCTCCTAATAAGCTGATTGATTTTAGGGGAGAAATGGGGCAAGCTGCAAGGTAAGGGAGTTAAGCTCATGTTGTTGCCTGTGCACACCTCTCACGCACACTTGGAGAGCATGGCAGCTCTGGTTATTTTATGCCCGGTTTTTTTTTCAAAGCTTTCAATTAATTAGTCTTATTAGCCTTCATTTGGATTCAAATGCCAAATAATAATCTTCTATCTTGTAAGAGGAACCCCTTTCACTAAAACAAGGCTTAAATTTGGATAAATTTTCCAAATGTTTGCTATTTCTCCACAAGCTCTCTTAAAACACTGGATAAACACTAAGTAGGCTCTCAGCACCCTGAATAGTGTGATAAATCAAAAGCTAGTAACTTCCATATAGGTGTTAATTTATGTCTTCTCAAAATCATTGCGTATTAACCAGGGTTCTCTAGAGAAACAGAACCAACTGGATGAATGGATGGATAGATAAATGGATGGGTGGATGAGAGGGAATTTATGAGGGGAATTGGTTCACATGATTATGGAATCTGAGAAGTCCCACGGTAGGCTACCTGCAAGCTGGAGAACCTGGGAAGCCAGTAGTGTGACTCAGTTCAAAACTGAAGGCCTGAGAACCTGGGAAGCTACTTGTGCAAGTCCTGGAGTCCAAAGAATGGAGAACCTGGAGTTTTGATGTCCAAGGCAGGAGAAGAAGGGCGTCCCAGCTCCAGAAGAAAGAGAGAGAACAAGCAAATAGGCCTTTCCTCTGCCTTCTTATATTATCCAGACCCTCAACTGATTAGGATGGTGACCACCCCCATAGGGTGAGGGCAGAGTTTTCTTACTTAGTCCACTGATTAAAATGCCAACCTCTTCCTGGAGCCCACTCACAGACATACCCAGAAATAATGCTTTACTAGCTATCTCAGTATCCCTCAATCCAGTCAAGCTGACATGTAAAATTAACCATCACACATTGCTATCTTTAGTTTATGAAAAGGACCATTTTACATCTTTCATACTTTCTTCATCACTAAGATCCAACCAGACTTTTTGGATTCTAAATCCCATTGTATAATAGCTTATGCCTCTGTGACCTCACTGTAAAACGAGGGTAATGATACTACCTAATCCACTGGGTTGTGGTGAGAATTAACTGGCACATAACAAGCATTTCACAAATGTTCACTACATTATTTTTTATTGTTTATTCTGTTTAACATTCTGCCTAGAATGCTCTTCACCAAAATCCCTCCTCCTCTTTCTCTTCCCCTTTTTAGGCCTTTTCCCAAATGTCATCTTTTCTATGAGTTCTCCTTCCCTGCTTAATATTTCTTTTTAACCTCCACACAATATGCAGTTTGTTTATATATTGTCTTCCTGACCTTCATATGGACAGGCACTTTGTCTGTTTGTTCACTACTGTAGTTCTAGTACCTAGAGTAGTGCCTGGCACATGGCAGGTGTGCGCTATACGTATTTGGAGTGGTGGTGTAAGGCCCCCAATTAGAATGCTGACTTCTGTGGTAAGGACAACACAGACTTCTCTTGTCATTGTATCTCCATTACCTCACTCAAAGCCAAACACAAATGGCTCAAAGCCTAGATAAATGAAGAGCAAAACAGGATAATCCCATCTGGAGGCCAGGCTATAACAAGAGCAACAGACCTTTTTCCGGAAGGACATGGAGAGCATTAACCTTAAGACTAAAGACTAAGCTTGAGAAGAAATTATTAAGTTACTATTGAAAAGAACTCAATGCAAAGATTGATAATAATTGGCTTTGAAGAAATATGTGAATAATGTTGATATCTGCTTAAGAAAAAACAGTTCCTCAATTTCGTTGTACCTTAGTTGGAGTCAACATTCTAGGCCACCATTCTGAACCTGTTTGACACATTTTAGTTCCCCCCTATATTCATGTGAGACCAAAGACCCATTTACATCCAACCTCCATATGTGCCACATTCTAAAATGGCTAAACAGTCATTCCTCGGGACTGGTTCCAAGAACCCCAACAAAAACTAGGTGTTAGATTGGCCTGAATTGCCAGGCTCCTGGGTGATGACAAATTTGTAGTAAGGAAGCTCTCCACTGATCTTCCTGATGCTCAGCCTCTCTGCCTCGCTGCTTCTTCTTCTATCCATGGCACCAACTTCTCTGATAGTCCCCACAGGGGATGGAGTTAGATGTGGGTCCATAGTGCTGGACCATTGGGGATAATTCACCCTTAAGACTAGGGAGCACTTTCTAGAACTGAAGAGTCACATATCAAAAGAGGCAGTGCTGAAATCAGGCGAAAAAGCAACCGGACCTGACTGCCCAAAAGTGGTTTCAACTGAGGGAGCCATTGTGTTCCCCTGCTGGGGACGCCCACGGACTTTGCTCCCTGGGCACACTTGCGTCATCTGAATGCATTAATTGATCAAATAAGTTGACGTCACCTGGTGTGTAATTCAGGTCCTAAGAATTGTAGTGGCACTTGGAGCAAGGACGAGTCCCCAAAAGGAACCATCCTCACTTTATTTGGCACACAGCTGACTTAGGTAGAACTGGTCCTATTCCACAATGACTAAAATAGAAAATATAAATTTTATATAAACTTATCTCTAAGATTCTTACTCCTTCTTACCAGTATTACAACTGTATTTGGGGGAACTATCTCTTTCCTATTGTGTGCAACATATTGTGACAGTGAATCACAGTGTCATGACCTCCCTATCAAAGTCAAAAGCGTCTGTTGAGGCTCTGCCCACCAGCTCTCCAGGTTCTGTTAGCACCACAGAATGAGCACTTTATATAAATTTCACTAATTATATTCTCTCCTGAAATCTTAAATATTGAGTAGGGGGATAGGAGAATGGAGAATACGGGTTCAAACCCATTTATTTCAGCAATGGAACAAGCTGCTGCAGCTAAAACCTTTTGAGGCTGCCTGTTCTTCAGGTTCCGCTTTGATGCTCAGAGCAGCCCCCACTTCAATTTCTTTAGATAAATCTACTTATGGTTTAACTAACCCAGAGCTGGTTTCTGTAACTACAATGCAAAAATCTACACTGATACGAATTTTTTTAAAAATTCTGAAAAATAAAAAAATTAACTAATAAAAAAAAATAGGGCTAGTTGGTTAACTCAGTTAATTAGAGCATGGTGTTGACAAGAACAAGATCAAGGTTTTGGAGTCCTGAAATGACCAGCTACCAAATAAAAAAAGGGACAAGTACTCTATATGAAAAAAGAAAATAAATATCATGTACTATAAATGATTGGCATATTTTTAGAGATCTTTCTCAAAAAGAGTAAGTTTTTATAATTGTTAAAACTTTGGCAAAGGTCTCTGAACAAACATATATTCCACAAAGCAAGTGATAAAAATAAAAAATATGAGAATAGACTGAGATGAAAGAAGAACTGGTAGTATTAAAGACTTTGATTAACAAATAATGCCATGGCAAAATTTTAAAGACCAGACATATTAAGTGTCAGAATGGATACTGTTTAAAAATAGACAATTTGTATTGAGAAATAGTTTTCAAACTCTTTTGATTTTGTATTTTGTAAAAGAATTTTGAAAACATTAGGTACCCTCTTGAACATTTTTAACTTGACATCTAAAACTTTTCATCAAAGATATAAATAAGTTATTTTATAAATAAAACATAAACATTTTATAGGATGAAATAAGATAAGGAATGACTACAATTAGGGTAAGATTTCATGACATGATTTGATTTTAATAATTTTAACCACCTTACAGTATAATTCGTACCAAATTTAGAGGCAATCATGTAACTTTTTTATCTGAGGATTTTATTAAATATATCTAGAATCTTGGTGCTCTGAGAAAATATTCCAGCTTTATGGAAAGAACCAGTTTGCTAACCTGTTCTGTTCCAGTTGTTTTGAATTCAGAATATGCCCACTCTTGCCAATCTTCTCCTATAATAAAACCACACATAGCAGACAAGGAAAGGCAGGTAAACCAAGAACCAAGGTGAATGTGTTAATCAGTAACAGGTTATTCCCAAACCAATATTTGGAATTATCCCTTTGTTGACAACAAGAAAGTGTTTACACTTCAGGCATTGCCCCCAAATAAAGTATGGATATCTTTTTTTTTTTTTTTTTTTTTTGGTGGCTGGCTGGTATGGGAATCCAAGCCCTTGACCTTGGTGTTATAAAACCGTGCTCTAACTAACTGAGCTAACTGGCCAGCCCTCTTGTTTAAAGTGGTAAGAGGAATATTGTGGACACAGGCACATCCTCAGGCAATTTTAGGAAATAAGTTAGAACTGATGAGCATTGAAGAAGACCTGAGAAAGTGTTTATATACCTCCACAACTGAGAAGTCCATGGAGAAAGCAAAGTAACAGGTCCAAGGATGAAAGTCTGCAGAAACTAGAAGATGGACAATAAGGTTCTATCATACAGACATATGGATGCGGGATTCCTAGTAAAGCAATCACAACAAATTGAGGAGAATCACTAAATAGAACAAAATTGAAGAAAACTCAAGACCACTAGCGGAAAAGCAAATTAGTCATGATATTCAAGGTAACATCAAATGAGAGTTATTAACATCTTGGATCATCTTGGTGAAAGTATGAAATTCCAGGGTAAAGAGAGAATCCTATTAGCTGGCCAACCACACTTGTTCATCATATCAGACACTTAGAAGAGACTAGCAGAAAGTAGATACTGTTTCGAAGAAAAAAAAAAAATCGAGCAAAAATTCTGTCCCAGCCAAGTTAATATTTTAATATATTGAGGCTCCATGATGATAGTATAACATTCTAAGAAAGAAATTCTCAGTTTTTCTGGGACTCTTGAGGATTATCCAAGTACTGTTCCAAAAAAAAAAAAAAAAGAAAAATCTCCACTGAAATGTTTGGAGAAGAAAAAGGGTCATGGATGGTCATGGAAAAAAAAAAAAAAAAAAAATCAGTGGCCAGGGCTAGACAAAGGTAAGCCAGAGGTATCCAGTTTGCAAAATTAAGGAGGCACTCTCATGTGCCAATTCTGCACTTGCACGAGCCTGAGAAACAGTGCCTCCTTAAACACCGCTCCCTGAGCCCCTGATTTGCTTCACCCTAGTTCCAGCCCTTGAATTACATCCAAATAACAGAATGCAAATGTTATACTTCTTGTATGGAACGTACTGAATGCAAAACTAGTATACTAACTGCAAAAGGCTGGAGCAAAATTTCCAGAGAACAGAAATCAAACCAAGGAGGCTATTTGGAGGTGATGTGCTAGGATGTCTCAGTGTACCAGTTTCCTCATTGTATATAAGGAGGGAGTCTACTGTTTCTTTTTTACTCCATAGGTTATTAACTCAAGAAATGAAGGATTAAGAAAACAATGCACGCACAACAGAGCAAAATGTAGTCTGCTTCCAAAAGTGGACTTAGAAGAGAAATCCTCCCGTAAGCCTCTTTCATAATTAAATAAAAATGGATAAAAATAAATGAACTATGTATTCAAAACAAAATTTATGAGAGGTAAAACAAAAGGAAATAGGAGGTAAGACTTAAAAGATAAAGTTAATAGATTACAAAATAAAAAAACAAGCTATTTTTAAAATAAACAAATTACTAAGTGGTCTAATAAAGCAGAAAGAAAGCTCACATGCACCGTGTTAGGAGTGCAAAAGAAGCTATAACCTCAGATATAGATACAATGAATATAGTATTCATAATTTGATAAAACATTTGCACATTTTACAAATACATTTTAAATTGTGTAAAAAATGAATGATCCTCCAAGATAACATAAATTGTCAAAAATGATAGAAGATAAAAAATATAATATAAAACCCCTTAGTAGACCAATAATTATGAAGGAAATTGAGAAAATTATCAAAAAACCCTCTTCCAAATGACTTAAAGCCTGCCTAGTTTTACAAACCAATGTTTTAAGCCTTCAAATAATAATAGCAATTATAAAAATTGTGTTCTAGTTCATCTTTTTCAAAGTATTGAGGAAGAAGTTTCCCTTTCTTTTTTGAAAATTGGCGTAAGCCACATATCCAGACTTAATAAAGACACACAAAACACATGACAGCCAATCTCACACATCAGTACAGCAGCCAAAGTCCTAAATAAACTGTTAGTAAATCAAATTCTGTTTTATATAAAAAGAATACTCAAGGAAAATATTGTTCAACATTAAGAAATATGTTAATATAATTCATAATGTTTAACAGTCAAACAGAAAAAGCAGGTCATCTCATCATTAGATAGATGACAATAAGCTATTTGAGAAAAGTGAATTACTTTGCACAACTGTTAATGTTAGAAACAATTCTCTAGGGATAGTGGGTGTGGGTTGGAAATGCTTCCTACCAGTTCACAATTGCATCTATTCTAACGCCATTAGGAAATGTGAATGGTAACTCTTTCTCAAACCATCAAATGGGAAAAGATAACCTAGGAGTTTCTGACACATAGATACTGTCTTTCAGGAATCAAACAGAGCAGCTGCTCAGAAAACCTAGATGTGCTGGGCCAGTGTTGTTCTTCCCTCCATGGCAACTGATGCTTCCAGGGTCATGGTTTCTTGGAAGCTTGAGCACATTCATTTTGTGGTTTGGCAGCTTGGGATTTGATCTAAAAGCTGAAAACATAGATTGACACACTGCCTTCCCTCCTGCTCTGATGCTGGAGGGTCCACCAAAGGAGGAGGGGGGAGACAATCAGGAAGAAAATGAAAGCAGAGGACCAAGACCCCTTCCCAGCTGCTTCTTTGGTAACACCTAAGCCGAAGAGAGAAGGGAAGCTTTGAAATGGATGAAATTTTGAATTTAAGTAAATGTTTTATTTTTTACATACATAAAAGTCTCCAAATCATAAATGTACACTCTTCACAAAGTAAAGACATCCATGTGACTAGCACTCAAGTCAAGAAATAAAATATTAGCTGTACTCCAACGACCCTTCTTAAGCACCTCCCATCCAGTCATGACTCCCATTCCTGCACAAGGGGAATCACTAACTTAATTTTTAATAGGATGGATTATTTTGTCTGTTTTCAAAAACTTCATATAAATCTTTAAAAGAATATACTCTTTGTCTTTTTTCACTCAATATTGTGTTTATGAGAACCATCCATGGTGTTGTCGGTGGGAGTCTGTTAATTCTCATTGCTGTATGAATAGACTATAATTCATTTGCTCATTCTTCTCTTAACAATTTAGTTGTGTCCAGTTTGGGCTATTATGGATAGTGCTCCTATGAACACTGGTGTACGTGTTTTTATGAAAGTATGTGTGCATTTCTAAGTGAAATATCTGAGCCATTGGAATTGTACATTTAGCTTTAAGAGACATTGCCAAGCAGTTTTCCAAAGAGCTAGTTTACACTTGTATTCTTAGTGTATGAAAGTTCCAGTCGCTCCACACCTTTGCCAACATTTGCTGTTTTCTATCTTCTTTCATTTTATCCATTCGTTAAGTGTGTAATGGCATCTTATTGTGTTTTTGATTTTTATTTCTCCAACAACTAATGATGTTGAACACCTTTTTATATGTTTATGGGCCACTTAGAATTTCTCTTGCATAAAGTTCCTGTTCAAGTCATTTGCCCATTTTTCTACTGGGTTGTCTATCTTTTTTAGGGGGGGAGGTCTTTTTTTTTCCTACAAACTCCCCTTTTTCTCTACATTGTGAATACCCAGAAGGCAGTACCAAAGTGTTCTCATTTTAGAATCACCTTCAGGGCCTGACACTATGTTTTCCTTAACACCTGCTCAAAAATACCTGTTGGTTTGCATTCGGAGCTTTTCTTTACTTGCTAAATTAGCCCAAGGTTCTAGTCCTTGTGGTTCTAATGGGATTCTAAATATAGTGGGAACTTCTTTTCTAGAAAAGTTGTGTTAGAACCAGATTCAGCTCTGTGTGTGGAGACAACCTAGAAGATGTGTTTTAGGTGTTAGGAGCCAGAATCAATTCTCTTTAGGGTTGTTGATACCTATTTGAGAATCTTGGGGAAATAAAGAAAATGTGAAAACAGTCAAATGATCTACCCTCAGAAGGAACTATTCTTGTACATGATATCTTTCTATTCCTTGTTCCATCTTGTTACACTTTCAGTATTTTCTCCTCTATATACATTGTCATTTTACTTGAAAGTGCCCTGTTATCTCCTTCCAATTTTTATTAAGTGGTCTAAACTATTTCAGTGTTCCTTCTGGAAGTGCCAATATCGCCTCCCCTCACATCCGTTCTTCCCATGGTACAAGCTTTCCAATTCTGTCATCTCTCTCCCTGACTTCTGGTTAACTTCATTCATTTCATCTTTTCCTCGTCATTTTCTGGTCATCGTTCTCCTGGAATTTAGCTAGGATAAGTGAGTATCTGTTTTGCCTCATAGAAATAATCCTAATCTAAATAATTTGAAAATAGTCTATTTAATTTTAGTGTGTGAATTTTAATAGAATTTAACCACATAAATAAGCATCCATGTTTCACAATGTATAACAAACAATAAAAATGTTAATTCTGTGGATTGCAGCTTTAAAACTCTGTTATGTGCTGAGCTCTATAATATATGGCTGTACATCTCAGCAGATCTTCTCTGTGTCCATAACCACCTCCATGAAGGTACTTATTGGTGATTATTTTCATGTAGATTTTTATTCATCGAGTATTTTCCAAAGAGGAAAATGCAAAGATACCAGGAATTGACTTTTGAAATTTGTGTAGCAATTGTTAAGACTGGCTGCACATCAGAAACTTCTGGGGAATCTGAAAATTAGTGGAATCTGGGCTTCCTCCTGAACCAATTTATTAGGAATCTCTGGAGTAGCCCAGCCACCAGTATGTTTTAGAGAATCCCCTGGAGAATCTAACACACAGCTGGAATTGACAACTGCTGAGCCTATAGTTAAGAATGTGAAGAAAGAATGGCAATAAGTAAAAAAAAGTTGAAAAGTTAATGGTCAGTATACTATGTTTAAATTTGCAACTGTGTATCCTCAGAGGTGGGTGATGGTACTTTCTTTGGCCCAGTCCTGGATTTCTGCTTGTCCAAACATGAGGTAAAAGACCAGGCCAAACATGTTGACAGCAGCAGACAGGAAAAAGACATTCCTCCATCCGGATTCAGAATCCTGGACACAAAAGACACAGCATAGCTATTAATCTCAGGCAACTCCGATCACAAAGAATACAGGGAATGATACACAACAGCCACTTAACATCTTAAGTCGTCAAAGCAGGTTTATGAAACTGTTGGAAACGAAATGACTCTAACAAAATGACTCTTGGGATAAATACTTCTTTAAACAAAAAGTGAATTCAACTACACTAACGTTGTTCTGAAAATTTGGATTTCAACACTGAGGAAAATATAGAATTACTCACTTAAAATTATGCCTAAAATGGCATCTTTAAGAGCTCATGTTTGTGTTCTTCATGCTTTGTTTTGCTTTTGGCTGTTGACATCAGTCACAACAACCCCTTAGACGGACATCTCAATACAAGACGAGTCATATTTGGTCTGTCTGGGCGGCCCTGCTCACCAAGCCTTAGTAAGTCATAGTTCATTTCTAGAATTATAGTTACAGTGGATTCCTACCAATATGGTCAAAATATAACCCAGAAACCAGATCACATAGAGATGTATTAAAAACAAAACCAAACTTTTCTCTGTAAGTTGGCTCTTGTCGTTCCTTCCATCTCAGCCTGGTTCTGCCTTCCTGCCTCCCCACCAACCCACGTTTGTACTCACGGAGCAACCTCACAGCCCACACTCCCTGCAATGTCCTACAGCCACTCTCTTTTCAGCATGATTTCACCTCTCTTTAAACTGGCCTTGGGACAATTTGTGCTTTCCTTTTGTGATTTTTTTAAAAAATTTGTATTAATCTGAACAAAGTCTTTATAATCTTTTTCTTCTGACTGCCTGTCTTCATCTCTTATCTTCCTTGGCATGTATCATTCACTCTGCTCATAACTAAGAACTCTGTCATGCTTCTGTACCTCTAAGAAGTCATACATGTTGTCTTCTGCACCCAAACAGCTCATTTTCACCCATCTAACATCTATTCATTTTGAGAAATTCAGCTTATATTTTTCTTTCCCTGGGAAACCTGACCTACCAGAGTCTGGCTCCCGAGAAGAGAGTAATTGTGTTGACATCCATGCTTGTTTCCCCATCAGACCATACAGTCCTTGAGAGCACAGTGTATATCTCCAACATCTAAAACAATACCCGCCACTTGCAGATGTTCAATAAACTGGCCCAACCTGACTGATAAGGAATCCGGTGGCAGTGGAAGAGACGATTCCTGCGATAAGCCCAAATCCCCTTGAGATTCCCATGAGGAAACTTGCATATCTGTGGGGAGATGATTTCATTCAGAAAGCCACCTATATCTTCTGCAGCAACTCGATTTTAATACAGCTTGGTTCTAATGGCAAAGTCATTTTGTCTAGCAGTTTTTTGTTCACCTAAAGACATCAAGGGCAATATCTATTTGCCAGCCCTGAAAAAACCTTTCCACTGAATCAATAACTAGGGTGCAATTTAGTCTCTCTGGGAGCCAGTTTCCCCACCCTGGCTGCTCAGTGTAGGAGGCAGTTGCACAATGACAGGACACAGACTCTGAAGCCAAACTGCCTGGGTCCAAATCTTGCCTCGGCCCTTGCATGACCATAGGCATTCCACTTAACCTTCTTGTGCCTCAGTCCTCCCCTATAAAATGGGGAAAACAATAGGGCCTACCTAATATACTATAAGGATTAGATGTGTTGATACATGAGAAGTCCTTAGCACAGGGGTTGGCTCATGGCGAGTACACACATATGTGGTAGCTAATATGGTCAACCTCCTGGAAACTTTTCCAGAATGCATGTGTATGGGCTTTTCCCAGAACACACAGTCTTTGATGGAGAAGCTTGTGGTGCTTTTTATCTGAATGATTACAAGGCAAGTTTGGAAACCGTTGTTCTAAAAATGCCACATTATGTTGTAGCCACATACTGATGTTTCTAGTTATTTGTCATTCTGCCATCGTTTAGTGTATGTCAATAACATGAAGGAGCTGCACAGTGATGACTAAGGTTTAACACCTCTACAGGGGTCTGGAGGAGGGTAAAAAACAGGTAAAGCTCTTACCTGGGGGCAATATCTAAGGTGTTGATGATAAACCCTGAGTCACACAGGTTGCTGGTCCCAGGAATAAGTATCAGCAAAATAATGGTTGCTATGTAACTGGAAGCCACGAAGGGCAGGGCCACAGCACACAGCGATGGGAGGAGAAGCCCTGGGCAATCAGGACATGTGGTCAGGAACCCTCTTAGACCATGTGCAGAAAAGGGATTAGTTAACAGAACCGACATGCTTATCCTTACCGAGGGACGAAAAGAGCTTTCGCACAACGATCAACCTGAGAAGATTCCTGGACAGAAGGAAATCTGCCAACTGACCTCCTAGAATCGTACAGCTTGAGGCAGCAATAAAAGGCAGGGAGGACAGAACTCCACTCTGAAGGAAGAAAATTTATATAGAGTCATTACAGAGGTACATATAGCACCAAAATGTATTATTTAAACAGAACAACCATTAGCCACTCCCCCCTAACATTCTGTGTTGTTTGAGGAAAGTTGGCAACCTTTTCCACATCAGAAGAACGCTGTCTCAGGAAAGAGAGCCAGCACCTGCATCACATGGGTCTCCAGACAAAAGCAATACTAACTTCTAAGAGAAACTTTAGAATCAGCTGGCATGGCAGTGTGATATGGTGGTAAGAACACAGATGCTGCAGCAGCTCTACTACTTAGTAGCTGTCTAGCCCAAGGCAAGTTATCTCACCTCTGTGTGTCCCATTTCCACATCTGTGAGATGGGAATCATTACAGTGCCTCTCTCAAGGTCATTGTGAGCATGAAATGAATGGTTATGTGCACAGCAGGAATGTAATAGGCAGCATAGAAGTATTTCTCCTGATTGCCAGTGTTGTCACTTTCGTAGAACTATAAGAAGTATACTCACATCTCTGAGGTTAACATGGAGCACTGTGCTGATGTACGTTGGTAGGTACGTTATGATTATGGTGCATAACCAGAAATGGCTGAAGAACCCTGTGAAAATGGCCCAAAGTGGTAGGCATCTGACCATAGCCTTTATGGGGACAGATCGTCTGGGAGAACTGGACTGAAAAGAAATATCTAATCAACATTATTAGATCAGGCCAGAGGGCACCTCTCCCAGGAGGCCCACGCCTGCCTTGCAGATCTCTGCAGGTCCACAGAGAGAAGGGGGCATGTACCTGTTGAGCCAGTGAGGACACGATGTGTTCCCTTTCCCTGACACTTATGCATGGGTGATGTATGGGGTCATCATAAATCACTGTGAACCACAGGAGACAGCAGACACAGCCAATGCCGCCTGAGAAGCAGGGACAAAATTAGTTTTCAGGTAGATTTGTATATTGGAGAAGGAGGTTTCCTCTGAAGTAGCATGCTGCACCCAACACACACATGTCAATTCATGGTTATTCTACCATAAAAACTTAAATTTTCCCATTTCTTCCCTTCGATCCTTTTACAAACCTCTTTCTTCCGTTAAAGCTTTCCAGATACCACCTCTCAAATATAGTCACCACTTGCCAATGTCAGAGCTCTCTGGAGGTAGCATGAGCATACACATATTATTGCATAGCTGATTAATTACTCTTAGGACTCCAGTGGTTAGTGTTATGTGTTTTTAGCAGCAACTTCTTAAAATACACGTGATTGTTTTGTTTTGGAAGATCTGAATAGTCAGGACTGAAGACGAAGAGTAGAGTAATAATATATACATGAAGCAACCTGTCATGAAATCAGTGTGGCAAGGAAAAATTTCCAACACATTTGCAAGAGACACTATTATTTGTATTTAAATGACACATTCATTATAGACCACCAGAAGAAATATTTCTTGACAATATCTGGTTAGCACATGCAAACCAAAATGACTGGGATTTGCATCATTAATGAGAAAGCCAGCCAAGCCAGAACGATATTTAATGACACCATTTGGCTATAATGACAGAACAATCTGTAGAAACTTGCCTCATTACTGGAATTTGTCATTTGAAGAAGATTCTATATTAAAAGATTTGGGGGACTAATGTTCTTTAAATTCCCCCCAATAACTGGATTCATCCATTTTTTATTTTAAAGCTAAAAGTCAGGCACTATGATGACACCAAAATGATAGAAACATTATATAATGGATTCCTTGCCACAAGCATTTCATAGTCTAGTGCGGAGATGAGGAGAAATAAATAACCATACACCAACATAACCTAGAGAGGAAATATCAGTAAGTATCATAGTGGCTGAATCTGATGGGGAAAATCCTGGAAGATTCTATGGGGAAGGGAACATTTGAATTGAGCTTTGTAAGATTCACTTGGTTGAGAATAGGTTAAAGGCATCCTGGACAGAAATAATAACAAAATGTAAAGACACATTGAAGGTATACTTCACCAACTTTGACATCTTAATTGCATGCAGTGACTAGACTGGGCATTTCAGATGTGGTGGTAAAGATTCTGCAAAAGCAGCATGGGCAGAAGGGTAAGTCTTCACTACTGATTTCCCAGAACTTGGCGCCATGTGAACAATCATCTCCTCTGCCCTGTGCATGTGGCTTCCCCAAACCACCAGGAAGTTGTCAAGTCAAATTGTATAAACTCAAGTAAAGTACCAATTCTCAGCATTCTGTGTCATCTTCCATTTCATGATGTACGGGCATTTTCTCTCATATAAATAGAATGTGGGTGATGCAGGCATCAAAACGAATGCCTGGGAAATGAAGGTGTCGGAATTTAAGAGATAGTGACTCACCAAAGATGTAGAAGACAAAAGGCCAGCCCAAGGCCTGCGAGATTAGTCCCCCTACACAGAGGATGATGAAGGACCCGAACGCTGCCCCTGAGGAGAAGAGGATGAAGAACACTTATGAAAATAGCAAAGGCTGAGACCACATGGCCTCCCTGGACATTGTCCCAACGGTGAGGTGGCAGACTTAGAATTGATGGGTGATAAGAGTATTTCTTCCTGCTCACAAATGTCCCCCAATAAAGTCATATAAAGTAATTAGAATTAATAAATGATAGTGATATGCCCCGTGACTTTTCAATGCCTCCTCAACACCAATGTCACCAAATCTCTATCTCTTAGTTTGTCTCTCTGCAATCACAGACCAGCAGTATGTTCTTACAATTATAATTACATTTTGTCATGATGCAATATGAGGTTGGTAGACTCTGCAGAGAGTCCCCACCAAGAAGAAGGCCCTCACCAGATGTTGTCCCTCCACCTTGAACTTCCCAGCCTCTGAAACTACAAAATATAAATTTCATTTTCTTATAAAATATCCAGTTTTAGGTATTTTGTTATGAGCAACAGAAAATGAATGCGTACGGGAACAAACCTCCTGGGCTCAAATCTCAGTTTTACCACCTGCTGGCTATTCGTATTTGAGCAATTTACTTAATCTCTACATACCTGAACTCTCCTTTCTGTAAAATGAGAATTAAAAATAGTACTTATATCAGAGGGATGTTGTGAAGATTAGCTCAAAATAGTGAAGACCTCAGAACAATGTGGACACTTTAAACTCTATTTTCCAGGCTGATTTCTCTCCTTCCCACTCTGAGTTCTGTTAGTCTTAATTCTCACTTCACCATCTTTGCTAAAATGGTGTTTATACAGTTTACTTGATCTTTTTTCATTTATGCAAGTCTTAATACTCTAAATGTTTTCCTACTAGGCTTTTCTTACTACCCTAGTCCACACAGTCTTTTCTACTTCTGACCCTCAGTGTCTTTACGGCACAGACGTATCTTTCTTATCTGTCATGTAACTGTCTTATATGGCTGAATGTTTCAGTACCACTTTTTCCCCTCTTCCCCAAACCACCTGATTTATAGAAGGAAAGACAAGATGGAACAGATTATAAATCTCTGATTTGGTATGTACCCTTACCTGACCCTGCGATGCTGGTGAGCTTGCTTCGTTCAAGTGGAGGAGCCCATTTTGCCCAAATTGTAAACTGACCTGTCCATGCCATTCCCTGAAATAAAAAATCATTAAGACCTTTGCTCTTTTGTAGAATCTGGGAATCTGTATCCTGCTCAGAATGAGAAAGTATCTGGATACCTGGGCCATGCCCTGGACTGTCCGAATCACAATGACCAAAATCACTCCGAAGTCAGCAGCCAGTGGCGTAAAGAGGGTGAGAAGGGAAGAGATCAGCAAACCAGCACCAAGTATCTGTTTAGCTCTAAATATTCCTGCTAAGTATCCACTTGGGATTAGAGTCAGTATTATCCCGTAGTTGATGGAGCTGAAGATGATACCCTGAGTCTCTGAGCTCCACTGATACACAGAGGTCTGGAAAAAAGAAACAGGAAAACTCTTTACTAAGAAGTTCTTTTATGAAAATCTACAGAGTTGCTTGGGGTTGGGGAGACACTACTATAAAATATCTATTTTAGTTTTTCTCCTTTACCTACCTTAAACATTCTACCTTTTCTAAACAACAAAACAATTACATCCCTAATTTGCTTCTCTTAGAGACAGAGAAAAACAGAGGAAATGAAGAAGAAAAGAGATAAAGAAAATGATGCTGGGCTGGCCCGTGGCTCACTTGGGAGAGTGTGGTGCTGACAACACCAAGTCGAGGGTTGGGATCCCTTGCCGGTCATCTTTTTTAAAAAAAAAAAACAAAGAAAGAAAGAAAATGATGCTGATCGTATTGGTCTGATCACCACATCTTGGGCACAGGTGCTGACAGCTCTGTGTTCCTTAAATATGTATAATCAATAAAAGAAATAAGTAAAAATAAATAAAAATATAAAAGAAAATGAATACATAGGTGGATGAAAGGAAGAGGAAAATGGAAGAAGCCATTGAGAGAGATTTCATCTGTGAAAGAGCTTTCTTTAACTGTTTTGCCTCTAGTAAAAGTTGGGTAACATGTTGACTCTCATTTCAAAAAATAGGAAAATACAACTCTACTGAACTCTTACCAAAATCAGTCCATAATTAAAAAAAAAAAAAATCAAGTTTGGGAATTATGGTCTGCCCTGGCAGAACTGACTTTCTAAAATACATACAGTATTGCACATAAATAAGATCACATTATTCTGATATAATTCAATAAATAATTTTTAGTAGTCCCCAAGATATATGGCATTATGCTATAAATTAAAGCATAGCACCAAAGAACATAAAATATGAAGTATTTTATCCACTTAAAATAACTATAAATATTGCAAGGTATATGATTCATGTCAGAATTAAGATATGGAGATGAACGTAAGTAAAATAGGGGCTTTGAGAAGAAAGAAGAACAATTTGGGACGGTCCCAGAGAAGGAGCAGTACTTGAGCCATACTTTGAAGAATGACTTGATTTGTGTAGAGAGAAAGAGGAAAATTCATTCGCATTGTTGAAAACAGCAAATGTGGAAGTGCAGCATTTGGAAGGATACCAAATGATCAGAAACTAACAGGGACTTTGGCTTGCTCAGAGCAAAGACTTTCCCTGGGCCACTGAGAGCAGATGTGAGTGTGTTGAGAAGTAGGACCAGATTCTGGAGGAGCACAGCATGTTGAGAGAGCATGGCACGTTTGGCAACTTGAAGGTGTCCTGCGGATGGCCCGTGGCTCACTCGGTAGAGTGCGGTGCTGATAACACCAAGGCCACGGGTTCGGATCCTATATAGGGATGGCCGGTTAGCTCACTGGCTGAGCGTGGTGCTGACAACACCAAGCCAAGGGTTGAGATTCCCTTACCGGTTATCTTTTTTTTTAAAAAAAAAAAAAAAAAGGTGTCCTGGATTCTTGAACACAGGAGTGTGAATGTGTAGAATGGGTGACGGAAGAAAGACTGGAGGTAATGAATTTATTTATTCATCATAAATACTTTGGGTCCATGTAATAAAATCATAAGTTATGAATTATAGGATGACATTAGAAATGTATAATACATGATAAATTGCTTAGAAGATAACTTTTAAAACAGGGTATAACCATGATTCTCATACAAATATAAATTTAAAGTGTGACAAAGATTTTATTTAACTCACTGATTAATGAGGGAACCAGTAAGATGTTACAATTGGTTCAAAGGAGAATTCAAAGAACCACACATGTATAAGCAGGAAGCAATACTGAAATATATTTTAAATAGATGGCAAAACTGGCTTATTATAATGACAAAATATTGGGGGTAGTGGATGAATTTCTTTTAAAAGCTATTTTCTGTGTGCCACATGGAATAGACATGGTAAATATTTGTTTATAATCTTTGTTTAACAAACCATGCATTAAGTTTAAGTGAAGTCAACAAAGAGGAATTAAGTGTATGGCTATGTGATTTTGAGATTAAAGTTAATCTTCAAATGTAAATAAAATGTGAAATATGTACAAAAAAAAAAAAAAGCAATGAAACATTCAAAGACATGAATAGAATTGGGTAACCAAAAAGAATGAGCCTAGGTAGAATCTAGTTTTTCATTCCACTTTTTCCTATTGTTCCTCCACCTTGTAATCATAATCATCTCAATGAAATATTTTTTATTACTGAGGAAACAATGTCTCTAAGAAAATTGATTCCAGTCCTTTTTAGTTTGTCATTGAAGAATTCATACTTCTATACTCTACAGAATGAACATCCAACCTGGGTTTGTTATTCCCTCTCAACCAAGAACTTCATTCTCCTTCACACTTACCTTTGCATTAAATTCCTTGAGGGATCTGTTGGGGTTACTGAGGGTGTCTGAAAGAGGCCCCTCTGTGGAGGCATTAGAGGGACCATGCTGCTGAGTGCTGTTCACCATGGCGATGATGGCAATGCTCAGACTCACACGCTGGGTTATCATGGTGAAATTTGAGAAGTGCATGATGAGGGCCAGCCCACAGCGTAATGAGCAGAAATCAGGGCCTGGAATATGCAGGCAACAAAGAGTATGCAATGAGCATCACGACTGAGATGCTCTTCTCACCATTTCTCCCACAGCTAAATCTGAAAGAACTCCAGATAATATCATTCAGTCTCACTGTCTTTTTTTCATCAAAATAACCCAACCACAGCCTTCCTTTATCAAATTATTTGGTTGGTGTCAAGACAATGAATCTGGGATCTTACAGTCAGGAAAAGTAAATATGGTCTTTCCGAGGTGTGGGAAGCAGATGATAAAGAAAAACCTAAACGTAAGGCATTTATATCATATTGCACCAAAACATAGGGAATGAGGAAAAGGGTAGCAGAGCCAGTCCCAAAACCCAAGTCTCTGGGCTGCAAGTCAGTGGTCTCATCTGTGATGCACATTTATTTATCACAAAGCTTAAGAGTTCGTTCATACACAGAGAGCTGTCTCTGCATTAAGCTATTGCACATCTGAAGTTTCTTCTTAAAAATACCTGAGAGATAGTACTTTAAGTGAGCATTTCCACCAACTCCTTAGTGTAATATCTACTTGGAAACATTTTTGCTGTGCATCAGTAGGCCCTACTTTCACAAAAATTTAGCTTAAAATAAATAAATAAATAAAATGTAGAACCATTTTTACTAAGTCTGTAGGTGATATGGTGCTGGAGGAGTATTCAATATATTGCAAGGACAACACATTAAAAAAAAAAAAAATCCCCACAGTGAGGAGCAATGGGCCAATATTGAAAGGATTTCCATGTGAACGATGGATTAGATTTTTTTCTTCTTTTTTTTTGGTGGCTGGCCAGTACAGTGATCTGAACACTTGACCTTGATGTTATAACACCTTGCTGTAAGCAACTGAGCTAACTGGCCAGACTGGATTAGATTTTTTTCCTGCATATTTGAAGAATGGGGACTAATGGGAAACAAAGAGAGAACCTGTGAAGAAACGTATAAAAATATAGTGGAAGAAATAATTTTTTAAGGAACTGCCAAATAGGCTTAGGGATAGGACTAGTTGCCTGCAAAAGAATTATTTCCATATTACCAGAGTTTTCTAAGCTCACGGGAAATAGCCAGCCACGTGGCAAGGATATGATAGTAGGGATTCATACTTTTGGGGTTAGAGTTGCTTAAAAAAACTTTTTCAAGACTCATTCCATTCCCTAGATCCCAAGATTTATCTATCATTTGACTTAATTTCTGATAGTTAACTCTGTGGAGCTCCCTAAGGAAAAAGTAGCGGGATCAGGGGCTGGACCTGGCTCTAGTATTACTCTGGGGGTGTTTACAAGGGGCTGCATATGGAAAAGGGAGGACAGGTGAGCAGGGATGTATTGAAACACTAGAGGCTTTGACTCTTCCATCACGTAGCCTGCAAACAGGAGTGGTGGCTTTACCTTTCCTGGTGGTTGGCTTCTCGTCCATTGAGCTTCTCTGGGAAATGGTACCACACCTCGTGGTGGAGTTTCCCTCTGCCCTGAATCTCTTTTACCACGGCAGCCTTTTATCTATGGAGAGAACATAATCCAAAACGTGACACACAAATAATCTTCTCCTGTTAATGTTGCCTCCGCTTAGCATCAGTAGAAGTTTTAACTCAACACATCTATATGATTTACATTCTACAGTACACTACTGCTATGCTTTGGGGAGACTAGATTTTTATAAGAAAATCTGGCAGACTTTTACTGATGCTGAGGGGAGGTCATTTTAAATTCTCTAACCACCCATTTCCTCAACTGTCCAATAATAATGTCTCCTTTGTGAGCAGTGCTGTAAAAATTAAATGAGAAAATTGCAAGTACTTTATCAAAGCACAGAGAGCCATGCAAAGGAAAGGAGTGTCATGACTTGTAGCAGGTCATAAGACAGGACAGTTAAGCTCAAGAGCTGAGGAGAAAGGTTCCAGAGCAGTCTTTTCTTTCATTTTGACCATGTTTCTGTCACCTCTGTACAGCCAGAACAGAGTTCCATGGTGTCCTCCTTGAACACGATGGATGATGTTGTATAACGCTTATATATATTACATTTAAAAATTTCAAATGTTATTCTTGTCTTTGCTACACACAATTTGGACACTTTATTTGACTGACAAGGTCTTCAAATCATCTGTAAAATTATACTGAATGGGGGCTTTCTACTACAATTATGAATAAATCCACCTATTTTGACAGGCTATGAAAATTTATGACCCCAAATATGAATACGTTTAATTTGATATTTGTGCACAAATCAAACTCTCTTTAAGGATACACATATTTGTTTCTTTTAGGAACAATCCCCATCCTAACAATATTGTCAATTTTGCATCCATTCCTAAATTGACGCTCCCCTGACTTTAAAAACACATGTATCATATTTATATTTCAACATTCAAGGCTTTGCACCCTTTCTGCACATAAATTTAAAGACTTTTCTGAACCCCTAAAGATGTTCATAATCTACAACCTTAGGATAGAAAATTATAAGGAAAGATAACAGATGAAGAATTTTGTCTAAAAGTATCCTTTGCAGTCTTAGTTATGACAGCATAATTTTGGAGACAAATTAACCTAACAATAAGGGTTTGACAAGTCAATTTTGATAGATTCTTGGGATGGACTACATTGAAATATGTTTTCAAAGGTACTGAATACCATTAGGGAAATGCTTGTACTCTTGTACACGAAGCAGAATATGTTGTGCACATCTACACACACAGAGAGGAACAGATTCACACCAGTGCCAGCAGTGGCTGTTTCTGGGTTACAGAACAGGATGATCATTTTATTCTTTATGATTTTCTACATTTCTCAAGTGATTTCTAAAAATAATTAGTAGACACTCATTTTATACCCTGTAGAAGCTAAGTGTATTTAAAAGAACAATAATTAGGCATTGTTAGCATGATCAGGACAGTTTTCTTCTTGCCAAATGTCTCTAGAATTCTGAGAATAATGTCTCCCCATCCAATTTTTGAAATTGTCTTTTTTGGTTACAATGGACCCAAATGGTGGCCCAACTGCTGGCAAGAGCAGGTCAAGCAACAGGACAGATGTGGGTTGCTGCTCTGCCTTGAGAAGTTTTTAAGTTTTCCTAATATCCGGATGTTATCAGGAGTTCAGCTCACCACTCTATACTCAGATCCTGACTGAAACCACATGGGTCTACACCCACAGTTTGGATCATTTTCTATTTGATTTTCCTTGTTATGTAAGATCCCATGGCTTGGCTGAAGGCAATTATTTAACTGTACATGCAGCTATAGGTACTTATATTCCACTTAAAACTTTCCCACCAACCTCTCCAATGAATCTTACAAACACTAAACTCTAGAGTTGAAAAAGACTCAGAGATCCATTGGCCCAGCTATTCATTTACGATGAGAGAACTGGTGTGTGGAAAGTTTGAAAAGTTGCCTCAAGCCCCACAGTTTCCAGAGCCAGCACCAGGTCTCCTAAAGCTCAGACCCCTGCTATTTCTACCTGTTAATAGTACTTCCCCTTTATTTTCATAAAATTTTAAGCACAAGCTTAAAACACAATAGGGTAGCTTCATTTTGAGATATTCTAAATGGAAATTTATACAATTTTAAATAAAGTTTTAATAATTTATTCCAGAAGGAAATTTGATTGTGAAAAATACTTTGAGTTTTGAATATTAAACAACAACAACCACCAAAACCCTATTTTTTCTTGCTTTTTATGTTAGTAAAATTGTATCACAAGCCTGTCATTTCAGTTGTCCTCATTCTCTACTGCTGGCTAATGGGAAGGAAAGAAAAGCCCAACTTAGCTTTTACAGTTTTAAATGCTACTTTGAATTTTGTCACAATAACTAATTTCAGTTGTTAATTTCCTGCTTTTCTTTGCATGAGACAAACATGGAAATCAGGCTACTGTCTCAAACCATTCTAAACTGGGGTCTTTCTGTGATATAGTAATGAAAATTATTTTACTGAAATAATCACAGAAGCTTATGAAATTATGGCACGATCGATATGTACTTAGAGACAGTAGAATAATTCTTAGCCTAATTGTAAGCAATTGAGAACAAGTAACCTTGTCTAGGACCTTCCTATTCAGGAGTGACACTTTTAAAAAAAAATAGTGAATCCTAGTGTCAGAGTTGTAAGTAGAAAGAAAAATTAAATTGAAATTAAGTTAAAGGAAACATTATATTTAAAAAATAATTTTATGATACAGCATAAGTCGTATTTGAGATAAAATTAATAATATGGACATGATGGTTTATGCATAAGCTAAAGAATTTTTTCCGTATTCTTCTTAGTCCAGAATTTATTATTTTGTTATAATCGCCTTTTTATTACTCTTAGATTTCCCCTAATATCCAGTCTGTCTTGCATCATCTCTGTTAGCCGAGTCTCCTAGTTTACTCAGAGTAAATGTTACATGTAGTTCAAGGAACATGAACCTGCAGTTCAGAGGGTATCCAGAGACCTACCTCAGTTCTGCCATCCCAATTTGAATAATCGAAGCAAATTTCTAAAACTCCCAGAGCTTTCATTATTTCTCAAGAAAAAACGGGGAAAATATTACTTCTCAGGACAACTTGGAGTGAAAACAAAAATATGAGACATGCCTCATAAGTTGTAAAATACCAGACATTGTAAAGTGTTATAGATATAAACAATAGTAATAATAATAAACAGTCATGATAATAATAATAATTAAAAAACCCAGTCACTCTGGACCTCTCAGATCCATGAGTAAATATAGGCTTACAGCAAATAAAATATATTTCTATTAAAGTGCTTTTGATTGGTTGTTAAATCGGCTTTAAATTTTTCCTTTAAAAGTGGGTTCTCTGGCTTGGAATCCACAAGATGGGTGGGGATGGAGGCATCTCCCATCAGAGAGATGATGTGAACATGAGGAGCAATTCCTCAGTGTTAGTGCAACGGAGGCCCCTCTGAGCACTTGCCTACCTTTCTGAGGGATTGGTAGTTCTGAAAAAAAAATTGGTTATTCCAGTATATCATTTATATCACACTGTCAATTCTGAGTGCCAGTGGTGGGCAATCCTAGAAGGCAGGGTTATGCCAAAACTATGGGGCAATTGAAGTGCTGAAGTAGGGGCTCACAGCTCCTCAAGAGATGGGTGGTGCCCACACCTTTCCCCCCCAGCGAGAGTCTCGGGCTGTGTCTTTCAGGCCAATATCATTATCATCATGACTGTGCTTTGGAGTCAGGATTTTCCCTGGGCCGGGGGGCGGGGGGGGGGGGCGAGGGATGTCACCTTCACTGAGTCTTCCCCTCTGGCTTCCCATCACAGCACTAACAGGTGCTGACAGTAATCTCTCCAGGCACCTCTTCCTAGCTCTACAGTGAAGGCAACAAGCCCAGCATACAAGGTTTTTGCCTTCAGTCTCATTCACAACTTCAGTCATGTTCTCCTTTTCTTGAGAGTCAATTTCAAATATGTATAGAAATCTGAAAAGACTCATCAGTTACAATCCCAAACCCAACCCTTGTTGGTTCTGATCCAGAATTTCATTCCACAGCTAAAGCCGGTCCAACTCATCAAGGAGTTTCAGTTAATACTCACGGAGTCCTTGGAAAAGTGACCAATCCACAGTGTCCACTGGCACCAGTGGCCTCTCAAGCTCTGCTCTAGGGTCACGACTGAATCAGTTACAAAGTCTCTGCTTCATTTTGAAACCAGACACCATTCCCAGATGGAGATCCTTAAGCTGCCGTTAATGTTTTTCCTCTGACTTCCCCTAAAACTGTTTCTGCCCTTTAATGGATCTCTGATAGATTAGTAATTATGATTCCACCGAAGAAAAAGAAAAGCACTTACCTTCACCATTAAACCAGTATTTTAAGTCCTAGACTATAAGGCTAACCTGAAGAAAGAGGGAGTTTGAGTCTCTTCTTCCCTTTCAAAGAATCCCGCAAGGTTTCACAGGGATAAATAATGAGCCACGTGACAGTCAGACAGCCCAGGTTTGGCTCTACATTCTCAAAGCAGAGAACCTGGATTTGGCTTTGCCACTTAATTTTTAACTTCATTTCCAAGTTCTCACTGAACAAGTATTTCAAAGGCTGTCGCTGTGTTTTCCTGCTTTGATCTGTGCATACAATCATTCAGTCAACAAACCTTTTTCCTGAAAGGAGAGCAGCACAGTGTGAAAGGAAGAGCAAAGCTCCTGAGTTTGGAGAGATGGGTCAACCCCGCTTCACTTCTCGTGTTTTCTGTGACCTTGACAAGTCACTTAACCTCTTTGAATTGGATTTGACATTAGTAAAACAAGGGTTGTAATACTCAACTTGTGGGGATATTGGACAAAAGAAATGAAATACATAGGCTAACTGGTAGTAGGTCCTCAGTATATGAGACGTTTTCATTAAGGGGTTTGGTTAAGCCAATAGACTTTTCTTAAGAATTTGGTGCCCACAGCCTAGTATATGTGAACTGTGGCTATTCTGATAACTTCCCCAGAAGCTACCCTGTATCTTTCCTAACCTTGTTTCTGCTTGGCTCCTGACTCCTGGGTCTGTGTCTTATTTGTGATTCCTAATTGTTGGACTAGATCTTCCTTGTTTAGCTCCTGACCCTTATAAAATGAGGTGGGGGCCTGCCCTCTCTGGCTCTATTGGCTTCAAACTCCCTTGGTTGTTTCCCACATCCCTGTTAGTCTTGCCATACTCCCCCCAAGAGCCTACTAGAGTCAGCACCTTAGCCAGGCTACTCGGTCCCTGTATTAGTTTTCTATTGCTGCTGTAATAAATTGTCATGAACTTGGTGGCTTAAAACAACACATTTATTTTTAGAGTTCTGGAGACCACAAATTTAAAATGGGTTTCAGTGGGCCAAAATCAGGGTGTTGCAGGGTTGTGCTCCCTTCAGAAGGTCTAGGGGAAAATCCAGTTCTTTATCTTTTCCAGCTTACAGTGGCCACCTGCATTCCTTGGCTCTTTGCCCCTTCCTTCATTTTTACAGCCAGCAGCATGACATCTTCAAATCTTTCTCCCTCTGACTCTTCTCCCTCTCTTGTATAAGGATCCTTGCATTCACTGGGCCCAACTGCAAAATCCAGGATAATCCCCCCATCTAAAAATCCTTAGCTAATCACACATATAAAGTACCTTTTGTCATGTAAGGTAACATATTCACACATTCCAGGGATTAGGATGTGGACATCACTGAGGAGCATTATTCAGCCTGCCATGGTCTACTTTTGAGGGGTACAGGGGTAGCAGGGAGAAGTGAAACAATGTCTTCTTTCTTTCTTTGCTTGAAAATTCTGGTTATTGATTTATTTTGTAAAGTCATCGTGTGCCTTATCAGCCAAAGAAAATAGTTAAGAAGAGGATAAATGAGAACTGCTTTTGCTTAATCAGCCCAGTGTGATATTTTCTACATTTGTACCAATACACAGCATGAGCTGGCAGCACTCCTGGTAGAAAAAGTAGCTGAAAGTAGATCCCCAAAATAGGAGTAAATATAATAAGGAAAGACTGTCCATTGCCATTCTTCAAGCCATGTATTTTGTTTAAATAGTGTGTCCTATAGTTGGATTTTGCAAGATCTCTGAAGATATCCTGTGTATTTTGAGAATTACTATAGGCATAGTTCTTGGCACAGTATCTGGTCTATAGTATGTGCTATGGTTTTAAATGTTAGCTTCCCCCCTAAAATTCTTATGTTGAAATCCTAACTCACGAGGTGATGGCATTAGAAGGTGGGGCCTTTGGGAGGTGATTAGGTCATGAGGGTGGAACCCTCATGAATGGGATTTGTGTCCTTATAAAAGAGGTCAAGGGAGCTTGTTAGACAGAGCAAAAACACAGCTATTTGCAAACAGTAAGCAGGCCCTCACTAGACACTGAATTTGCCAGTGATTTGATTTTGGATTTCTGAACTCCAGAACTGTGAGAAATACATTTCTATTATTTATAAGCCACCCAGTTTATGATATTTTGTTATAGCAGCCTGAACAGACTAAGGCAGTATGTGTTCAGTAAGCATCAGTTTACTGAATGAATGATTTCTTGAGTTACATACACTCACCAGCAAGAATCAAGATTTCTGTAGCTGGTCCAAACCCTCACCCACATCATGATTTTCACATAATTAAGTGTTGTTAAGTGAGCTATACACTTAAAGAACTTAAAGAAGTTAAATCTGTAACATTTATAAATATCAAGAGTAATGCAGCAGAAAAGTTCAGAGACCTTAAAAATTTATGTCTCTTTGGCCAGGCATTAACAGCTATTCCCAATCAGAATAGTTCAGTTCCACACTTTTTTTTTTGGAGAATTTGCTATGTTTCGGACATGGCACCAGCTTCTGAGAATATCAATTTGTTTAAGACCTGGCCCATTACTCCACAGAGTTCAGAGTCCATTGAGCGAGAGACTATACACAAAGACAGAAAACTAGATGAAGGGTAAAAAAGCACAAACAATACATGCTTGCACAGGGTACTAGGAAAGAACAAACAAAGACCCTTGCCAACAAAGGGGTGTCAAAAGAAGGCTTCCTGGAGAAGGCAAGGTTGTGCAGTCTTCATGTGTAGTACAAATGAGTCAGTAACATAGGGGAAGGGCCTTCAGAAAGCAAAGCCACAGAGGCTTGGTATGGGAAATTAAAACTGTTCAACTCAACTGGGGTTAAAGTACAGAAGCATAAAGGGAATTTGGTGGACTGACTGGAAACACGACGAATATTTTCTAAAAAAATCAGTTGCTTTTTCCAATAGTAGAAATAACTTGCCAGCAATAGAAATAGAAGTTTTTAATAATCCCTAGCAACAAAAACATAAAATTTTTAGGAATTATTTGAACAAGGAAAGTGTGACTCAAAGGAAGAAAACAATAGAATTTTATTAAAGGACATCAAGCAAAATCTTGCTAAATTAAACTACGTACTACATTCTTGAATGGGAGAAATTAATATCATAAAAATATTGGTCCTCCTTAAATTAATAAACACATTCTGTGAAAATCCAATTGGAAGAAGAAAAAATGGAAGGACAAACTAGAAATAGCCTAAATGTCTATCAGCGGGAGAGTGAATACATTGTAATACATCCTCATCACAGAAAAGTAAGCAACAGTTAAAAAGAATGTCACACCTATACCATTTAACTTGGATGCTTTTGTAGAATATAATTTAAAATTTTGTAATTTTAAATTAGTAAAGCAAATACAACGTACATACAAAGAGGCCCCATTTTTTCTAAATTCACCCAAGAAAAATCTATATATGTGTATCTTTGTATAAGATTGTATGAGCCAAACCAGCTGGTTACTTGGATTATCAGGTTTGGGTAACTAGTGAGGTGGTAAAAAACTTATAAAACTAAACAAAAAGGTGATCACAAAAAAGCAACATTTTTAGGCTATGGATGTAAAATAATGTGTGTGCTAGTGTACACAGGTACACATTTGTCTATGTGTATATACATCTGTGTGTATATGTACATATATACCTACACACAATATTTATATATATATACATATACAGTATATTGAGAAAAAGAGAGAGAAGAAATAATATCTAAGGTAATTAACTCCAGGCACAGGGATTTTTGGATAAACCTGGCTTTCTTCCTCAGTTTCTTCTGCATTGTTTAAAGTTTTGTTCAAAAGAGCCTTTATTTACTACATAATCAAAAAAGCAAAAAACCCTATTGATTTTAGGAAAACTCAAAGCATCCAGACCAAAAATTCCAATTTAGGAAATAGTGGGAAATCTGTAGGAGAAGTCAGCAGGACCAGGTCACAGGGCCTTTGATGTAATTTTCAGGAACATGAACTTTATCTTGTGGTTCCTATTCCTCCTCAACACAAATGTGTGTGGAGACATAAACAGAAATGCACAGTAGTGTGCTGAGGCGACAGGAAAAATGCAAACCATTTTTCTGAAGTGCCAATTTCACTCAACAATTTAGGGAATGTTTTCAAAATTTGTTTTAAACAAATTTAGTCAAAAGCAAATTTGCATTTTTAAAAGAAAATAAATTTTAAAAAGAAAAGAAAAAAATAGAGGCTTGAAAAAGAATTCATGTATAGGCCAGGCTTTCTTGTGTTGCATTCCCAGATCCATCCTGTAGTTAAAGATAACCCAGTAGAAAAATAAAAAATGATTGGAGGGGCTGGCTGGTTAGCTAACTTGGTTAGAGCATGGTGCTGATAAGACCAAGGTCAAGGGTTCAGATCCCCTACCAACCAGCTGCCAAAAAGAAAAAAAAAAGGCAGTGGGGGGTGGAGTGGGGGTGGGATTGGGAGTCATTGAAATGTTTTAAGAAAAAGTGATTTATATTTTTAGACTATTTAGTTTGGTGATCCTGTCTGACAGATAGAAGTGAGAACACCTCTAATTGAAAAGTAATTACTGCTAAGAAACTCAATGTGGGAGTCATAGTATTAAACTAAACTTTTGTTACCAAGGAGGAGGCAGATGTAGATAAACAGGGCTAAGAACAAAGAAAGGGCTGAACCACAGAAGCATCACACTATAAGTCTCTTATTTCTTTACATAAACATCATAAAACTTATTTATAATCTGGCCACAAAATGCCACTGAGGTGAAAAGGAGTTGATAAATCAAAACAGTTCTGGAACAAGATCCCCAAGTCCTCAAGAAATCACCAAAAGTTGCCTCAAGTTCACAAAGAAGATATCCTAAGGGGATTCTCCAAGTAAGTAAACACTAACAATTTCTATAAGGCTTGGGTCATAAGTCCTCTGGATGGGGCCTCTATCTCTGTGATCTGGTCTGCACCACATTGGAAGGGCCATGACTGATTTTACCTCATCTTCTAAGGCCAAAAGCAGGCTGAAGAACCTTTTCCTTGCCTTTCCCCTAGACTCACATACTGGTCCCAATGCTTAAGGGCTTAGGCCCCAGATGGCAAGAAGAGACAAAGAAGGACCAACCTAAGGAGAAGTGCACCAAGAAAAGAGCAGCTCCTTGGCTAGAATTTTAAAATAAAGAGAGACACTTGAAAGCTACTGTGGAGAAATAACAAGGGAACAACTTTTTATCTAAACAATAAGTGGGACAATGGACAAGGCCCTCGACAGTAAAGTGGAATACAGTGAAAGAGGGGCATAAATCACCTGTATCTGTCCTGCTCAGGACTTGCAATGTACCCATAATTTAGAAAATCAATGTCTTTGGTTCCAAAAAGTTTTCAACTGTTATCTCCTCAAATATTTCTACTTTGCTTTTCTGTACTGACCCCTTAGAGGAATGCAAAGCTTCTTGTCTGCTACCTCTGACTCTTAATTTCATTTTCCCATATATGTTTTTCTTTGTGTCTCTCTTTTGCATTCTAGGTAAATTCCTCAAAATTCCTTTCCACTTCCCTAAGGCAACACTTCTTAAATTTAATGTGCATATAAAACATCTGGAGAAATTATTAAAATGTTAAATATCTGAGTAGGTCTGGGATCGGCCTGAGGTTCTGCATTTCTACCAAGTTCCCAGGTGATGCTGATCCTGATGCTGTTGGTTTATTGGTACTTTGTGTAGAAATTCTCTTATACTCTCCTCCATTGTATTTAGCCTATAATTTATTCCAGGAATAACATTCAATCTAGAATTGATTTCAGCAATGAAGTTTTTTCTTTTTCTTTTTTTTTTTTTTTTTGAAGTTTTTTCTTTCAATGTTCACATTTTTTTCTAGTGTTTCTAAATTTTAAAATATTTAACTTTTCTTGTATAACTTCTTCCTATTTCAGTTTTATAATTTCCTTGTGTTTTTAAGTGGAATTCCTTCATTTATTTCCTTGAGCATCTGATACATACTTATTTTTGTCTGAAACATACTCATTTTTTTTTTTAAGTTATTTTCATCTGGAGTAAACTTATGTTTCCTCCAGTCTTCACACTACACTGTGTAGGACTTTTTGTATTGCCTCAACCTGATGTTTTATATCCACATTCCAAAATCAAGCCAGGTCTTACCCTGACATTCCAGGTCTCCTGCCCTGTGATAGTATTCCAGCCATTACAAATCTGGTCTCTGATTCTGTAGGAGCTTAACTGAGGTCCCAGTTGCCAGCCTTAGTCCATGTTTACCTTCCTACCTCCTCAGAACTACATCTTGCTTAGGCCCAGAACTCTGGACGTCTTTGTCCAAAAATTGGTCTGCAGTCTCTTTCATAATGTTATAAACTCTAAGATGGCTCCCATTATCCCCGTCCCCTCACATTTATGCTTGTGTTCATGCCCTTGAGTTAGATGGGATCTGTGATTTTCTTCTAACCAAAAGAATATGACAAAGGTGATGGACCAACAGGTAGAAGCAACAAGGAAAGACACATTTTTGGCCCAGTCAGAGATTAATACAAGGAAGTATTTCTAATAGTCAAAACTGTCATTGCTATGATTATATTATATTATATATGCTTCCATCTTGGCAGCTTTCTCTCTCTCTCTTTCTCGCTGGTTTTGAAGAAACAAGTGGTTGTACTGGGGAATCTCCATATGGCAAGGGACTGCAGGCAGCCTCTAGAGACTGAGGCAGCTTCTACCAAGAAACTTCTGCAGCTGCAAAAAACTGAACTTGCCAACAACCTGAGAGAGCTTGGAAGTGTATATACCCACAGTCAAGCCTCTGATGAGAATTCAGACCCAGCCAACACCTGGATTGCAGCCAGGTGAGACTCTGAAGCAGAGAACGTATCTAAGCCATGCCAGAATTTCTGACACACAGACCCTGGGTAATAATAAATGTGAATTGTTTTAAACTGCTAAGTTTGTAGTAGCTTGTTTTGCAGCAATAGAAACTGAGTGGAAAAAACACAAACTCAGTTTCTTCCTCTGTAGTCTCACAACATGCTTCTGATACCAGATGTAGGTAGATTTGTCCACCAGCAAGCAAGCACTCAGTTTTGCAGTGGACACCAGCTGGGTGTTCTCCAATTCAATTCCCTTCTGACACTATCTATCTGGGATAGTGTCAGATCCCACAAGTTAAGGGCTCATCCCCCAAGACTGCCCACACTTCAGATGCCAGTCACAAATCCAGGCCTCTGGAACTTCTGACCAAACAGCTGTTAAATTGGGGTTACCACAACCCCCTCCTTAGGTTTGATTAATATGCTAGATCGGCTCACAGAACTCTTAGATACACTTACTTATGTTCATTATTTTATTGTAAAGGATATTACCAAGGATATGATGAAGATTTTCATAGGGTGAGGTGTGAGGGAAGGGATGCAGAGCTTCCATGCCCTCCCAAGGTGTACCACCCTCTGGGAACCTCCATATGTCCGGCTGTCCAAAAGCTCTTCTAACCCTTTGCTCTTGGGTTTTTATGGAAGGTTCATTACATAGGCATGATTGATCCATAAACAACCATGTAGAAATGTGATTAGACAAAGAGTATAATCCAATACTAATAGACTGAGTGGGGAAACCCAGTAGGGCCTGTCTGTTTAGATTCTTTTTGGCCTCACTGTGCAGCATTTCTTCCTCCCAAGGATGGGGCAGGACCTCCTCCTGAAATGGGGATTTTATGATCTACACTCAGAAGAGGCAGATCAGAGAATTTCTTCATGGCCAGCCCCAAGACACAAAGGCCGAGGAATTTTAGAGTCCTGCTCTGGGAAACCAGGAACTGTGGACGAAAACATGTATATAATAATATCACAATAGCTACACATGAACAGTAGAATCTGATGTCAGCATGGACTTCACACAATGAGTCTCTCTCTGGTCCCATGTTTTTAGAGAAGCACTCTTTATCTTTTCGTCCTCTTTATCCTGCAGGGGTCAGATTCCCAGACAATACTACCAGTTCCTGGTCCTGGAGCCCAGCAGGCCGGTGGCCCCAGTCTTGTGCAAATTTTCATGTTTCTTCTCACTTTCTAGCTTACATAGATGTTTATATTATTTTTCCCTTTTGCTAAGTTATTTCCTTCCTTTATATTTTGCCTGTTGTTTCTTTATGTTTGGAATAGAAAAAAAATGAGTCATCTTTGTGAAAAGTCTTTTTTAAAAAATAAAACTAGTTTAATGACCCTTTACCAATTTCTCACCAATTATCCTGATTTGAACATCACATATGGCACATAGGTATTGAAATTCAACTCTGTACCCCACAGATATGTGCATTCAATTAGGTTTCAATAAAAGAAAACAAAATAACACTAGTTTTATTAATTTTCTTTTCTGCTTGTAGAAGTCATAGATAACTCACTTATGAACTTCTGCCTTAAAACTACCCTATGAATTCTAGTTCTGGGTAAGTTGGATAAGCATACTCCATGCTGTCTGTCCGTGGAATTCAGTTATAAATCCTGGAAATAATGCATAGAGCAGCTATTGAGAATTCTGAAATATAAATGGTACCAGGAAGATAGGGGAAGAAAAATAGCATTTAAAGTACCACTGAGCTCGGGGTGAGATAGGTATTTACCTTTCTTTGGAATTCCCCGACCTGGCCTCCAGGCAGCTCACAATTTCAAAATGAGTGTAGGGGCAAGAAGAGAAATCCAGAAGAAGCCCTCTAGTTCTGGCTCAAGGACTGGGAAAGGAGTCTCCTAACACTCAGAAAGAATGGGGGAAACCCCACTTTTTTTCCCCCTCCATTCTCTCTCATCCAGCCCTCAAGCAATTCCATAACCTATTCTCTAAATGAGGGGGAACTTCATCTCGACAGGGGAACTGAAGTCTCAAAATGGTGTGGTAAATGCCCATTTATTTTCCTCTCTCTGTGCTCCTGTCACTTGGTCCTGGATGAAAGTCATGGAAAGAATACAGCGGAGTGGAGTAAAGACCAAGCTTTCTAGCTGATAGAGTTTGGATGTGTTGTTCCACCAAAACTCATGCGGAAATCTGATCCCCTGGGGGGGGGGGGATTAATGAGTGAGTTCTCGCTCTATTAGTTCCCGCGAGAGCTCATTGCTTAAAAGACCCTGACACCTCCCCTCTCTCTGCTCTCTTTGCTTCCACCATCTTGTAACGTGAGAGCTCTGGATCACTGTCACCACCACCAGATGGACTTTGGACTTCCCAACCTCAGAAACGGTAAGCAATAAACTTCATTTTCTTTATAAATTACCTAGTTCCAGGTATTTTGTTATAAGCAGCAAAAACGGATTAATACAGTAGTCAAAACCCCTAAAAAGGGCCAGCCCCGTGGCTCACTCGGGAGAGTGCGGTGCTGAAAGCGCCGAGGCCGGGGGTTCGGATCCTATATAGGGATGGCCGGTGCGCTCACTGGTTGAGCGTGGTGCAGACCACACCGTGACGAGGTCTTACTGGTCAGAAAAAAAACAAAAACAAAACAAAACTCTAAAAGAAGAGCCCCAAGAAGCTGAAAGTACCAGGGAGACAGTGAAGAAGGAGGTGCTTGAAAAAGCAACCCCATGAGGTTGCTTATGAACTCCTGGGCTCATCTCCAAGAAGGGAGTGCATAGATTTGACCCCAAACAGCACACCATGTACACTGAGAAATGAACTATGGATAGAATACCACCAAGGACTCTGAATGATCTCTGGGTGGCACACACATAGGACAAATCTGAATAACACTGCAAAAGCTTTGAAAACCAAACTGACCACAGAAAACTCATGGGGACATGCAGCCTGAATCTAACTAGGTTGATTATTTGCTAAAGCAAAAATATAAACATTCTTAATAGAATTTAAATAAGACCCAGGGTCTTATAAGAAAATATTCAAAATGACCAGGATATAAACCAAAAGTACTTAACATGTAAAGAATCAGGAAAATGTCAACATCTCACAAAGGAAAAGGTAATCGACAGATGCCAATCCTTAAATGACACTAATATTAGAATTTTCTAACAAGACTTTAAAACAGCGATTTTTAAAATGTTCCAGTATAGAATTGCAAATACTTTTGAAATGACTGGAAAGACAGAAAGTCTGACAAAGAAATAGAAGATAAATGGAACCAAATGGAAATTTTAGAACTAAAAAAATAATTTCCCCCTCCCCACCTACCAAAGCAAGGAAACCTCATTAATTGGCTCAATAGCAGAATACAGAGGAAAGAGTCAGTGAACTTGAAGATAGATTACTAAAAATTAGCCAACCTAAATTAGAAAGAAAGAAAGAAAAATTATTTTGAGGAAACGGACACAGTCTTGGGGACTTATGGGACAATTTTGTAAATCTCTAACATTTGTGTCATCAGAGTCTCAGAAGGAGAGAAGAAATAGTACAGCACAGAAAAAAATATTTAAGAAATATTGGCTGAAAACTTAAATACACTAAAAGACATAAATGTACAGGTTCAAGAAGATCAGAAAACCCCAAACAGGATAAAACCAAAGAAATCCATGTCCAGATGCAACATAAATTGCTGAAAACTAAAGATCAATAAATAATCTTGAAAGCAGGCAGAAAAAAACTTAGAGGGCAACAATGATTTTTGAAAGACTACAGATTTATTATCATCAGAAACCATGGAAATGAGAAAGGCGTGACACATTTTTCAAGTGCTGAAAGAAGAGAATCATTAACCTAGACTTTTATATCTAGCAAAATATCCTTCAGAAATGATCCTGAAATAAAAGCATTCTCAGATGAAGAAAAAAATAAGAGAATTCATAGTCAGCAAGACCTGTATGAAAGAATTGCTAAATGTCTTCAGACAATGAGAACTGATACCAGAGGAAAACGTGGAACACCAGGAATGAAGAAGCAGCAACAGAAATAGTAAATATCTGGCTTAATATAGTTGACTATTTGTCTCCTCTTTAGTTCCTTAAAATATGTCAGATATTGAAAGTAAAATGTATAACATTGTCTGATGAAATTATCAATGTATGTCAATACAATACATAAGACAACTATAACATAAACGGGGGAGGGTAAAGGCATCTATATGGTAGTAAGGTTTCTAAACCAGGAGTAGTAAAATATTGATTCCAAAAGTAATAACTGCAATACAATAAGTATAAAGAAGAAAGTAAACATCACCCGTTATAGTCATCCAGAGATAATCAAAATTTTGGTGTTTTATCATTTCCAATTTATTCTGGTGCAGAGACAAATATACATACTCATAAAAACAGGCACTTTTTAAAGCAAGGATGGGATTAGAGTATTCATGTAGTCTTGTGACCTGCTCTTCATTTATATTTTGTTAAGGTCTTTATATAATATTGAATCTATGCACAGGGATATATGAGTATCTTTTTAATAGCTGCATAAATATTACATATTTTTACTTAACTGGTTACTTTACTTCTTAATATGAAAATTTGTTTCCATATGTCATTATGAAGCATTTTTTTCCCACACTAGTTTGATTATTTTCTTAGGGTAATATCCTGGAAGTAGAATAACTGGCTCAGTTGTAACATTGCCAGATTGCCTTCCAGCATGGTCATTACTTCACATTTATAACAGGCAACTTTCCAACAAGGTCCGTATCCTTGTATTTCATGTAATTCTAGTCTCCAGATCTTCTCTTTTTATTTCTCTAATTTATGCAACATGACAAGTTTTCATTAATACTGTGTTGCTACGGTTGGGAGTCCCAACTCTATCCTCTCCAGAGCACAGCCAGAAATTCCTCTTAGAAAAAATTCTATCCATCATAATCTCAGATCTCTCCAATGTAATTTTTCCATCTAAATTCTGTGTGTGATTTGGGTCTTAGGAGATTCAGCTGCCCCTGAAGTTTGGAACCTGGATGTGCCTGAACTCTTATCTGAAACCTTACAGCTCACAGGCCTCTCAAGCCTTCAGCTGAGGTTGTAGTTTAAACTTATTACCACTTGAGCCTATTCCGTTGTAGAAGCCCTATAAGGACTCAGCCTCCAAAATTTACTTAATTTGCTTTACTGTACCAAATGTTAGCCTTAAGGAGATACAAGATGCTTATCAGGATCTCAAGCCCAATATCTACAACAATTGGCTTCTAAGGTTCACACAGGAGACTGCCAGTGAGCACATTCCAGGATCAGGGTTCTTATCCAGGAGGGAAATTCACATCACCTGGGAGTTTTAGCAACATACCAATGTTCTCAGGAGTGGGGCTCAGGCATGTGGACCGCAACAAAACTTCCCCCATAAAAAAAGCTGTCCCAGCACTAGACAAATGAAGACACTAAAAATTTATTTATAGAGCTTTACCTTAACCTAGTGGTTCTCAACTTTTGATGAACATTCAAATCTCCTGGGTAGTTTTAAATAGCACTAGTGCCCAAACCAGACTCCAGAGATCCTTATCCCTGACCCTACTCTAACCCTAACTCTAACTCTAACCCTGCCCTGATGTAATTGTTCTGAGGTGTGTCCTGGGCAGTGAGACTTTTACAAGCTCCCCAGGTGATTCTAACATTCAGCCAGGATAAGAATCAGTGAACACCTTCACATGAAAATCTTACTTCAGACAGCTGGGCTGGACCATGGCTAGAGGAAGGAGTAGTGAGGATGAGAGGCCACAGGCTCATTTCCCAGAGAAAGACACTGCCCTGTTCTCAATGTAGAAAGAAGCCCTGGAGACTGCCATCCTAAGGCAGACTTGGGACCCAGAACAGATACTCTAGAGAATGCTCAGTGAAGCAGAGAGGAGTCTAGGCTCTAGACCACACCTTCGCAGACTTACCACTCATTCCAGGTATCTTGGCAGCAGAGCTTAAAACAGATAGAAGATGCATGGGAGCCACAGAGAAGGGTCTGGTTCAAAGGCTTATGGTCTTATCATTACAGCACTGCTTTACCAGGTGTAGGTCTGGGGACGTGGCAGCACGTCCACGGCCCAGGAGGGTGTGGAGGGTGCTGAGGATATGCCTAGGGTGGTGGACTTAGAGGAAGGAGAGCTGGCATGGGACTGGTCTGAAATTGAGTTTGGCTATAGAGTTAGGGAAGGGTTTTATGCTGTCTGTGGATGGAATCAGATTTGGCCTGCACCTAAAGGCCCTAAGGAGCTGGACTTGGGCTATCTGAGCCCCTTCAAGGGGAGGGACTTGCTGGGAAAGAGTTCTCATGGAAGAACCTAGCTTAAGACAAGCAAACCAAGCAGGTTCATTCTCCACCTTCTCTTAGCATTCAATAGTGGTTTTGCATTTTTCCCATTCCTACAATCACTCCATATAATAAATGTGCGAGGGAGAGGGGAGGAAGGAAATTAAGTTCTGCTAGATGTTTCACTGTTCCATTTCCGGACTTATTCGAAATCAACCCTACTCCTGTATTCCATGCTCTCCATGCTATAGTCCTGGAACTTCAACATATTTACATAATATAGAATATTTTTTATTACCCTTGATCTTTACACATTCAATCTTTCTGGACTTCTTGGATCCCCTTCTTCTCCTGGTGAATCTTGCCCTCTCTTTCAGAATGTTGCTAAGAGGTTATCACCTTTGCAGAAATATCCAGATTCTTCCAGGAGTCTCATGCTGCTTTGTTTTTCACTCACCCTCAACACTTTTTCTTACCTTGTTATAGCATTCAGAATACTTAGTTTTATTTTATTTTTTAAAACATGTCTTAGCTGTCTGGAACCTTTTATAGGAAATACATTTTTTTCTTAATTATGGAAATAACACTAGGGCCCAGCCTAGTGTTTGCCATAGAGCAACTGTTCAATAAATGCTCATTGTGTGAATAAAAGAACACATGTAAAAATGACAAAGAGTTTGGATAAAATTAACATTATTAACTTGAAGAATTTAAAATCATCTATAAGAACCAGATTAAATTTACATTTCTTTGATATTGTTCAAAGAAGTACTAATGCTTTCTTAAAGGCAAAGCCTTATGAACATAGCCATCAAAAATACAAGACTGCCATCTGTTGGTAAACATGTTAGCAGACAGAGAAGGCACGAAAAAGCTGTGTAAAATACACTTTCAATAATGTGCCCCTTATTAGGTTATGTAAAACACAAAAGAAAGACATAGATGTGAACAACCCTATTGCCTTGAACTAACGGATATTTATAAAACATTATATCCAATATCTTCATCCACATTCTTTTTAAGTACAGATGGTATAATCATCAAGATAGACCATATCCTTCACCATTAAAAAAGTCTTAAGGGAGCCGGCCCGTGGCTCACTCGGGAGAAAGTGTGGTGCTGATAACACCAAAGCCACGGGTTCGGATCCCTATGTAGCGACGGCTGGTTACCTCAATGGGAGAGCGTGGTGCTGACACCACCAAGTCAAGGGTTAAGATCCCCTTACCAGTCATATTTTAAAAAAATAAAATAAATAAACAAATGAATAAATAATAAAATAAAAAAGTCTTAATAAATATAAAAATACTTAAATCACAGAGTATATTGTCTGACCACAGTTGGAGATAAATTAGAAATGAGTAAAAATAAGACATCTAGGAAAAAACCACAATATTTGGAAATTAAACAACATACTTCTAAAAAATCAATCTAAAAAATTACAAGGGAAATTATAAAGTATTTCATACTGTACAGTAATGAAAGTAAATACCAAACTTTGTGGGATACAACTGAAACAGTGCTTAGAGAGAAATTTATAACAAGGTGTTTTTAAAACGAAGGTCTAATATCAAAGCATAGAATCTGCAAAGCGGATATGTCTAATGAGAGAGAGAGAGAGAGAGACTGATAAATTGTAAACATAAGCCAGTTTTTATATGTATTTGGGGTAAAAAAAAAAATTCTCAAGCCATGAATTGAGTTTATAGTAGTACTTGACTGGTAGTACTCCAGCTTCCTTCCAAAAGCAAACACAAACCTCCTCTGGAACAAAGCATTTTCATCCCAGTCCTCAATGACCCACAGGTAATTTTACCAGAACAATGAAGAAAACTGGCAAAATAACCAAACATGCAGAATGGATTGGAGGAAGAAGGCAAGAATGGATGAAGGGAGACCAGTTAGGACATTTTGATAAGGTTAAAAGTGGTATTCTGGAATATTTCTTTCTTTATATTTAAAGCTGATTTCTTATAGGTAGCACACGGTGGGGGCTTTCTTTGTTTCTTCCTTTTTTAAAAATTCATTGTGACAACCTCTGATTTTAAGATTGGGGTATTTACATCATTTACATTAAGCGTGATTATTGATGATATGTGTAGATTTACATCTGTCACCTTGCTATTGCTTTTGTTTGTCCCATCTATTCTTTGTTCCCTTTTCCCCCCATTTTCCCATCTATTGAACAACTTGAATATTTTTTATAATTCCATCTTATTCCCTTTTGTTTTATTAGCCATAATTCTTTGTTTTGTTATTTTAGTGGTTGCTTTGATGTTTATAGTATAGTATACATTGTTAATTTATCACAGTTCATCTGCAAATGATATAGCACTTCTCATATAAAATATGAACCTTGAATAGTGTATTTACATTTCCCTTTCTTATTTTGTGCTGTTGTCATACATTTTACTTTTCTGAAATAGTCAACTATTTTTTACAGATTTAAATAAAATTTAAAAATTTTTATCAGTTTACCCATATAGTCATAATTACTGGTGCTCTTTATTCCTTTGCATAGATCTGTTTTCAACATGGTATCATTCTGCCTAAAGAACTCCCTTTAATATTTCTTGTAGTTCTAATCTTCTGATTAGGTGTCTATTGCTTTTAGACAGAGAATGAAAAATATTTTATATTTCAGTTAAGGACTGAGCCAATTGAAAAAAAAAGAACAAGACTACCTACTATTTAATTGCACAGCTGATATTTTAAATTAATTAGAAAATTTATATCCAGTGTAAAGTACATCAGAACACACATGACTAGATAAATTCCTTTATCTTTTATATGTCTTAGTGTTTATTTCATCTTAATTTTTATTTTTATTTTTATTTTTTTTGGAATAAAAATAGATTATTTTTTTAATGGCAAAAGATTAGAAAATAAATTTTCCTATATGTATTAAACACATGAAAAGATAATCAACATCATTACCCAGTAGCAGAATGAAAATTAAAACCATGAAATACCACTCTACATACACTGGAATGGCTTTAATGCAGATAACCACAAGTATTGGGGAGAATGTGGGGAAACTGGAATGCATATATTGTTGATGGAAATAAAAAATGGTGCAGTCACATTCAAAAACACATTCAGAATTTTTTTGAAATGTTAAACATTTATTTTTTATTTTTTATTTATTTATTTATTTTTGTTTTTTTGTTTATTTTTTTTTATTTTTTTATTTTTTTTTATTATTATTTTTTTTAAATTTTATTTTGTCGATATACATTGTAGCTGATTAATGCTCCCCATCACCAAAACCTCCCTCCCTTCTCCCTCCCCCCCTCCCCCCCAACAATGTCCTTTCTGTTTGTTTGTTGTATCAACTTCAAATAATTGTGGTTGTTATATCTTCTTCCCCCCCCCCCCCGGTTTGTGTGTGTGTGTGTGTATGTGTGTGTGTGAATTTATATATTAATTTTTAGCTCCCTCCAATAAGTGAGAACATGTGGTATTTCTCTTTCTGTGCCTGACTTGTTTCACTTAATATAATTCTCTCAAGGTCCATCCATGTTGTTGCAAATGGCATTATTTCATTCGTTTTTATAGCTGAGTAGTATTCCATTGTGTAGATGTACCACATTTTCCGTATCCACTCATCTGATGATGGGCATTTGGGCTGGTTCCAACTCTTGGCTATTGTAAAGAGTGCTGCGATGAACATTGGGGAACAGGTATACCTTCGACTTGATGATTTCCATTCCTCTGGGTATATTCCCAACAGTGGGATGGCTGGGTCGTATGGTAGATCTATTTGCAATTGTTTAAGGAACCTCCATACCATTTTCCATAGAGGCTGCACCATCTTGCAGTCCTACCAACAATGTATGAGAGTTCCTTTTTCTCCGCAGCCTCGCCAGCATTTATCGTTCATAGTCTTTTGGATTTTAGCCATCCTAACTGGGGTTAGATGGTATCTCAATGTGGTTTTGATTTGCATTTCCCGGATGCTGAGTGATGTTGAGCATTTTTTCATATGTCTGTTGTCCATTTGTATATCTTCCTTAGAGAAATGCCTACTTAGCTCTTTTGCCCATTTTTTAATTGGGTTGCTTGTTTTCTTCTTGTAAAGTTGTTTGAGTTCCTTATATATTCTGGATATTAATCCTTTGTCAGATGTATATTTTGCAAATATTTTCTCCCACTCTGTTGGTTGTCTTTTAACTCTGTTAATTGTTTCTTTTGCTGTGCAGAAGCTTTTTAGTTTGATATAATCCCATTTGTTTATTTTTCCTTTGGTTGCCCGTGCTTTTGGGGTCGTATTCATGAAGTCTGTGCCCAGTCCTATTTCCTGAAGTGTTTCCCCTATGTTTTCTTTAAGAAGTTTTATTGTCTCAGGGTGTATATTTAAATTCTTAATCCATTTTGAGTTGATTTTAGTATACGGTGAGAGGTATGGATCTAGTTTCATTCTCCTGCATATCGATATCCAGTTATCCCAGCACCACTTGCTGAAGAGGCAGTCCCTTCCCCAGTGAATAGGCTTGGTGCCTTTGTCAAAGATCAGATGGCAGTAAGTGTGTGGGTTGATTTCTGGATTCTCTATTCTATTCCATTGGTCAGTGTGTCTGTTTTTATGCCAGTACCATACTGTTTTGGTTATTATAGCTTTGTAGTATAGCTTAAAGTCAGGTAGTGTTATGCCTCCAGCTTTATTTTTTTTGCTGAGCATTGCTTTGGCTATTCGTGGTCTTTTATTGTTCCATATAAATGTCTGAATAGTTTTTTCCATTTCTGAGAAAAATGTCTTTGGAATTTTGATGGGGATTGCATTGAATTTGTATATCACTTTGGGTAGTATGGACATTTTCACTATGTTGATTCTTCCAATCCAAGAGCATGGAATATCTTTCCATCTTCTTGTATCCTCTCTAATTTCTCTCAGCAGTGGTTTGTAGTTCTCATTATAGAGATTTTTCACCTCCTTGGTTAACTCAATTCCTAAGTATTTTATTTTTTTGGTGGCTATTGTAAATGGGCAGGCTTTCTTGATTTCTCCTTCTGCATGTTCACTATTGGAGAAAAGAAATGCTACTGATTTTTGTGTGTTGATTTTGTATCCTGCTACTGTGCTGAAATCATTTATCAATTCCAACAGTTTTTTTGTAGAGGTTTTAGGCTGTTCGATATATAGGATCATGTCATCTGCAAACAGGGACAGTTTGACTTCCTCTTTTCCAATCTGGATGCCCTTTATTTCCTTCTCTTCTCTGATTGCTCTGGCTAGTACTTCCAACACTATGTTGAATAGGAGTGGTGAGAGTGGGCATCCTTGTCTAGTGCCTGTTCTTAAAGGAAAAGCTTTCAGCTTTTCCCCATTCAGGATGATATTGGCAGTGGGTTTGTCATATATGGCTTTAATTATGTTGAGATACTTTCCCTCTATACCTAACTTATAGAGGGTCTTTGTCATGAATGAGTGCTGAACTTTATCAAATGCTTTTTCAGCATCTATAGAGATGATCATATGGTCCTTGTGTTTGAGTTTATTAATATGGTGTATCACATTTATTGATTTGCGTATGTTGAACCAACCTTGCATCCCTGGGATGAATCCCACTTGATCGTGATGAATAATTTTTCGTATGTGTTGCTGTATTCTGTTTGCTAGTATTTTAGTGAGGATTTTTGCATCTATATTCATCAAGGATATCGGCCTGTAGTTTTCTTTTTTGGTTATATCTTTACCTGGTTTTGGTATCAGGATGATGTTTGCTTCATAGAATGAGTTTGGGAGATTTGCGTCCGTTTCAATCTTTTGGAATAGTTTGTAAAGAATCGGTGTCAATTCCTCTTTGAATGTTTGGTAAAATTCTGCTGTGAATCCATCTGGTCCTGGGCTTTTCTTTGTTGGGAGCCTTCTGATAACAGCTTCAATCTCCTTTATTGTTATTGGTCTGTTCAAATTTTCTATGTCTTCACGGTTCAGTTTTGGGAGCTTGTGTGTGTCCAGAAATTTATCCATTTCCTCCAGATTTTTAAATTTGTTGGCGTATAGTTGTTTATAGTAGTCTCGAATGATTCCTTGTATTTCAGATGAATCAGTTGTAATATCGCCTTTTTCATTTCTAATTTTTGTTATTTGAGTCTTCTCTCTTCTTTTTTTTGTTAGCCATGCTAATGGTTTGTCAATTTTATTTATCTTTTCAAAAAACCAACTTTTTGATTCATTGATCTTTTGAATTGTTTTTTGGTTTTCAATTTCATTCAGTTCTGCTCTGATCTTAATGATTTCTTTCCGTCTGCGAACTTTAGGATTGGATTGTTCTTGTTTTTCTAGTTCTTTAAGGTGAAGTGTTAGGTTGTTCACTTGCCATCTTTCCATTCTTCTGAAGTGAGCATTTAATGCAATAAATTTTCCCCTCAATACTGCTTTTGCAGTATCCCACAGGTTTTGGTATGATGTATCATTGTTTTCATTAGTTTCAATAAACTTTTTGATTTCCTGCTTGATTTCTTCTTGGACCCATATGTCATTAAGTAGAATGCTGTTTAATTTCCATGTGTTTGTATAGTTTCCAGAGTTTCGTTTGTTATTAATTTCTAGTTTTAATCCATTGTGGTCTGAGAAGATACATGGGATAATTGCAATTTTTTTGAATTTATTGAGACTTGATTTGTGACCTAATATGTGATCTATCCTGGAGAATGATCCATGTGCTGATGAGAAAAGTGAATATTCTGAGGCTGTTGGATGGAATGTTCTGTAGATATCTGCCAATTCCAATTGGTCTAGAGTCTTGTTTAGATCTTGTGTTTCTCTACTGATTCTTTGCCTAGATGATCTGTCTAATATTGACAGTGGAGTGTTCAGGTCCCCTGCTATTATGGTATTAGTGTCAATTTCCTTCTTTAGGTCTAATAGAGTTTGTTTTATAAATCTGGCTGCTCCAACATTGGGTGTGTACATATTTATGATTGTTATGTCTTCTTGATGGATCAGTCCTTTTATCATTAAGTAGTGTCCCTCATTGTCTCTTTTTATGGTTTTTAGTTTAAAGTCTATTTTGTCAGATATAAGAATAGCCACTCCAGCTCGTTTTTCTTTTCTGTTTGCATGGTAAATCTTTTTCCATCCTTTCACTCTTAGTCTGTGTGAATCTTTATGGGTGAGGTGGGTCTCTTGTAGGCAGCATATAGTTGGGTCCTGCTTTTTGATCCAGTCAGCCAGTCTGTGTCTTTTGATTGGGGAATTTAAGCCTTTTACATTAAGAGTTGTTATTGAAAGGTGTTGATTTATTCCTAGCATTTTATTGGTTGTTTGGTTGTCTTAGGTGTCTTTTGTTCCTTGCTTTCTGATTTACTGTTTGTTTTCTGTGTTTGTTGGTTCCTTAGGTTGTAGATAGCGTTTTTGTTTGCTTGTTTTCTCTTCATGAATGCCATTTTTATTATACTAGTGGGTATTGATTTTTCTTGGATTTTTATGGCAGTGGTAGTTATTTTTCAGGAACCAAACCCAGTACTCCCTTGAGGATTTCTTGTAAGGGTGGTCGTGTGGTGGTGAACTCCCACAGTTTTTGTTTGTCTGAGAAATATACTATTTGCCCTTCATTTCGGAAGGATAGCCTTGCAGGGTAGAGTATTCTTGGCTGACAATATCCGTCTTTTAGTATTTTGAATATATCATCCCATTCCTTTCTAGCTTTTAGGGTTTGTGATGAAAAGTCTGATGTTAGCCTGATTGGGGGTCCCTTATAGGTGATTTGACGCTTCTCTCTTGCAGCTTTTAAGATTCTCTCTTTGTCTCTGAGTTTTGCCAATTTGACTATGACATGTCTTGGAGAAGGCCTTTTTGGGTTGAATACGTTTGGAGATCGTTGAGCTTCCTGGATCTGAAGATCTGTGATTTTTCCTATACCTGGGAAGTTTTCTGCCACTATTTTGTTGAATATGTTTTCAATGGAATCTCCATTTTCCTCCCCTTCTGGAATACCCATAACTCGGATATTTGAGCGCTTGAGGTTGTCTGATATCTCTCTCAGATTTTCTTCCATGTCCTTGATTCTTTTTTCTTTCTTTTTGTCTGCTTGTGTTATTTCAAACAGCCCATCTTCAAGTTCAGAGGTTCTCTCTTCAACTTCGACAAGCCTGCTGGTTAAACTCTCCGTTGTGTTTTTTATTTCGCTGAATAACTTCTTCAGTTCAGCAAGTTCTGCTACATTTTTTTTCAGGACATTGATTTCCTTGTATATTTCCTCTTTCAGATCCTGTATACTTTTCCTCATTTCATCATGATGTCTAGCTGAGTTTTCTTGTATCTCATTCAGTTTCCTTAGAATTATCACTCGAAATTCCTTGTCAGTTATTTCAAGGGCTTCTTGTTCTATAGGATCTAGATTATGAGATTTATTAACTTTTGGTGGTGTACTTTCTTGATTTTTTGTATTTCTGGTGTCTTTTTTTTGGTGTCTATTCATTGTGGCAGGGGGTTTCACAGTCCACCGGTTTGAGACTAATGACTAACTAGGATGTTGCTGTGGTTGCCAATTTGGTATGGCTCCCGCCGTGACTGCTCAGTTGGCCTCTAGTGTCTTGTGTGTGTGGTTGCCTCGGGTCTTGGGCTTCTCTGGGGATCCACCTTTCTGGTCAGCTTGTACTCTGCTGGGCTGGTGGATCACGTACCACAGGGTATGTGATCTCTGTTGAGCTTTCACTTTCTGTACAGGACTTCTCCCCGTTCCGTGTGCTCTGGCCCAGGCTGTTAGATCGTGCAGTGGCAACCCCACCGGGTGTGTGGTTTCTGTCGAGTCTCCGCCTCCCTGGCCGCACGTCTCCCCGCTCTGTGCACACTGTGCTGGGCTGGGGCGTGTCTTCTGCACCCCTCGTCTATCAGCTGGGCCTTCAAGACCCTGCTCAGCACCGCCTCGCCCAGGAAGTCTACCAGGTTTCTGCTAGGCACAGACGACCGGTCTCTCTGGGTGCCTTTGTAGCACTGTGTAGATCTTTCTCGGGTCTTGTTCACCTTTGTATCCCCCCGGTATAAACCGAGTCTAGTGCCGCCTGCAGCCTGCTCTCCGGCAGGTTCAAGCGGACCTGGGAACTCTCCTACCACACTATTCCCAACCAGAAATTCGTTAGGCTTTTTTCCAAACTGGTGGTCGCAGAGATGGTATCTGCCTCCCAGTAACAGGAAGTTTACCGGGGCGGAGTCCAGGGTGTGGTGGAGTGACAGTCGGCCCGCCCGTACTTCCTAGCCCTCCCAAAACTGGTCGGGACGCCCCACACCCCCAGCCCCGCCAGAGAACCGCGGAGGGAGTGGGAGAGGAGGCTGGCCCGCAGGGTCCGGAAAGCCCCGTGCCAGGCCAAGCAAATGGGCTCAGTGATGGCCGAGCAGGGCAGAGCTGCCCGCACCTGGGAAAATGGAGGCAGCACCGGGGCAGTGAGTGGCCTGGTGGTGCAGGCGGGAGCCGCGTGGGCATCCACCCCCCGAACAGAGCTGTGCCAGGGATCACTCACAGTGCTGTGCCAGGTCGGGCGCTCGCTCTGTCTCTGGTTTGTTGCCTTCCGTGTTCTCGGCGCTGCCGCCTCGGGCTGTTCAGTCGCGGCGCCGCTCGGGCGCTCCCAGGAATCTTCTTTAATGCCGGCCTGAAACCTCGAATTCATCTTAATTTTTAGAAGATGTTTTTGCTTGGTACATAATCGCAGGCCTTTCATTACTTTAAAGGATTTTTCTCCACTCTCTTCTTGCTTGTATTGTGTCCATGAGAAATCTGTGATCTATATATTTTTCTTTCTGTGCATAATATGTCTTTTGTTCTTGGCTGCTTTTAAGAATTTTCTTTTCGGGCCAGCCCATAGCTCACTTGGGAGAGTGTGGTGCTAGTAACACCAAGGCCACAGGTTCGTGACCCCTATATAGCGATAGCTGGTTAGCTCACTTGGGGAGAGTGTGGTGCTGACAACACCAAGTCAAGGGTTAAGATCATCAGATTTAAAAAAAAAAAAAAAAGAATTTTCTTTTCTTCTTGCTTGCTTTACGTTTAATTTGCTCTTTTTCTAGTTTCTTAATGTGAATGTCAAGTTCTTGACTTGAGATGATTTTCTTTATTGATATAGACATTTACATCTATAAATTTCCTTCTAAGTGTTGTTTTCACTGCATCTCATAAATTTTGCATGTTGTGCTTTCATTTTCATTCATCTCAAAATATTTCTTAATTTTCTTTGTGATTTTTCCTTTGACCCATTGATTATTCAGGAGTATGTTGTTTAATTTCTATATATTTGTAAATTTTCCAGTTTTCCTTCTGTTATTGATTTTTATCTTCATTCCACTGTGGTCAAAGAATATACACTGTATGATTTCAGTCCTTTTAAATTTATTGACACTTGTTTCATGGTTTAATATATGTCTGTCCTGGAGAATATTCCACATTATACAAGAAGGAATAAAGAGCACCAGAAAGTGCACTTGAGAATGTGTATTGTTGTTGTTGGGTGGAGTGTTCTATACATATGTTAGGTCAAGGTGTTTTAGAGTGCTGTTAAGTCTTCTATTACACTGTTGGTCTGTTTAGTTGTTATACCCATCGTGAAAGTGCAGTATTGAAGTCCTCAGGAATTACTGTCGAATTTTCTGTTTCTCCCTTCATTTCTGTCATTTTTGTTCCAAAAATATTAGGGCTCTTTTGTTAGGTGCCTGTGTTTATAATATGTTTTCTTGATTAATTGACACTTTTAACATTATAAAATGCCTTTTTTTGTCTCATAACAATGTTTATCTTAAAGTTTATTTTGTCTGATATTAGTATAGCTACTTTAGCTCTCTTGTATACTATTCGTGTGGTATATCTTTCTCACTCTTTAATTGATTCTATTTGTGTTTTTAAGTCTAACGTGCATCTCTTGTAGACAGTATATAGTTGCAAAGTTTTATCTGTTCTGCCAGTATCTCCTTTTTAATCCTTTTTTATTTAGTGTAATTGCTGATAAGACAGGATTTATATCTGCCATTTTGCTCCTTTTTTGTATGTGTCTTATGTCTTTTCTGTTTTTATAGTCTTCCATTACTGCTTTATTTTGTATTAAAAGAATATTTTCTTGTATTCCATTTTAATTCCTTTCTCATTTCTTTTACTATATTTTTACTATACTATATCCTTTTACTTTATTTTCTTAGTGGTTGCTTTGGGGATTACAATTAACATCTTAATTAATCTGGTTTAGATTAATATAAGTTTAATTTCAATAGTACATAAAAATTTAGCTGTTACATAGTTTCATTCCCTGTCTCCTCCTTTGTGCTGTTATTATCATACAAATGTCATCTTTATGCATTGTGTCCCCATCAACACAGACTTATGATTGTTTTATTCATTGGCCTTTCAAATTAGATAGCAGACAAAAAATTATAAACAAAAATATATTTATATTGTCTATTATATTTACCTATGTAGTGCCCTTTACTGGTACCCTTTCTTTCTTTTAATTGGTTATGAATATTCATGAGATACAAAGTTGGTTGTCACCCCTTGTGCCCATGATGTGAGGGCCAGAGTCCCCTTTATTTTTTAATTTTTTAAATTATTATTAATTTTTATTTTATTTTGTCAATATACAGTGTGGTTGATTATTGTGGCCCATTACCAAAACCTCCCTCCCTCCTCGCTATCACCCCTCCCTCCAAACAACCTCGTATCTGTTCACTTGTCGTATCAACTTCAAGGAATTGTGAATATGTCTTCTTCCCTCTCCCCCCAGTTTATTTGTGTGTTTTTTTTTTTTATCTATTTTTAGCTCCCACAAATAAGTGAGAACATGTGATATTTCTCTTTCTGTGCCTGACTCATTTCATTTAATATAATTCTCTCTAGGTCCATCCATGTTGTAGCAAATGGTAGTATTTCATTCTTTTTTATAGCAGAGTAGTATTCCATTGTGTAGATGTACCACATTTTCCATATCCACTCATCTGATGATGGACATTTGGGCTTGTTCCAACTCTTAGCTATTGGAAGTAGTGCTGCAATGAACACTGGGGAACAGGTATACCTTCGACTTGATGATTTCCATTCCTCTGGGTATATTCCCAGCAGTGGGATAGCTGGGTCATATGGTAGATCTATCTGCAATTGTTTGAGGAACCTCCATACCATCTTCCATAGAGGCTGCACCATTTTGCAGTCCCACTAACAGTGTATGAGAGTTCCTTTTTCTCTGCAACCTCGCCAGCATTTATCATTCACGGTCTTTTGGATATTAGCCATCCTGACTAGGGTGAGATGGTATTTCAGTGTGGTTTTGATTTGCATTTCCTGCAGATTCCCCTTTATTTCTTCATGTGGATTCAAGTTACTGTCTAGTGTCCTTTCATTTCAGCTTGAAAAGATTCTACATTTTTTTGTCTTTTGATAATTTGATTATATGTCCAGGTATGGATCTCTTTGAGTTTATACTACTTGAAATTCATTGAGCGCCTTGCATGTATAGATTAATGTTTTTCATCAAATTTAAAAAGTTTTAAGCCATTATTTCTTCAAATATTCTCTCTCCCTCTGCTTTTTCTTCTTCTTCTGGAAGTGCTATTATGCATAATGTTGGTATGCTTGATGATACCCCACATGTCTCTGAGAATCTATTGATTTTTCTTTCTTCTCTCTGTTTCCTCAGACTGGATAATCTCATTTGGCCTAACATCACGTTCACTGATCTTTCTTTTGACTGCTCAAGTTTGTTGTTGAACCCCTTTAGTGAATTTTCATTCCAGTTATTAGATTTTCAACTCCAGAATTTTTATTTGGAAGAAGTATATTAACAAATGGAGAGTGTTGGCATAGGCCTGACACAAAGCAAGTGTTTAATAAATATTAGCTACCTTTAGGTGTATTATCACTGGCTGTTCCTGAGGCCATGCAAAAAAAAAGCATCCTCCCTAAGCCTCAGCTCAGCCCCAGAGCAGACTTTTTTAGTAAAGCAGTCATCTACGCCATGAGAGATATAGGTAAAAACTATCTGCAAAGCATGCTAAGACTTCCTTTAGGGATGTCCTTTGTCATGCCCATCATTTTGAATAGCTCAAGTCAGTCTCCTTCTAGGTATTTTTTTTAGGCTATAATTCTGTGTCCTTTCTTCCTACCTCTGAGTTGGGCTTACTCTCTCCCCTTTGGTCATCTGAAAAGTTTGGCTTCAAGATCACTTTTTAACTGTGATATTATCAAATCTTCTCTAAGCTCTCTTTCCCAGCTCTCTGCTCACTTTTATTTTCATTTTCTCCCAGTCCAAACCATCAATGTATCCTGCAGAAAAAAGAGCAGCAACTCTCTGGAAAACCAGTAACCACCATGGATTCTTCTACTTTCTGGTACTATTTGTCATGATAACCTGCCAGTGATCTCCACCATGCATGTACATGCACCACACACACACACCACATTAAACACATCACACAAACACAAACAATGTATCACATACTACACACAGCATACACCACCATGTACCCCATACATCAGCCATACAGTACAACATGAATTACACACACACACATATGCACACACCTCCTATGATGTGTTTTTTGTGACACTCAAAAAGTTACTCTTTCATTTAATACCCACTATTATGCCTCAAACTGTTCTAGACACTTGGGATTCATCAGTGAACAATATTGACAAGAAATCCCTGCCCTTATGGAACTTGCATTCTCATGGAGGATGCAGATAACAAGTAAGAAAAATAAAACAAAATATTCAGTGGTAAGTGACATGATAACAAAATAGAAGCATTTGAGAGGAATTAGGAGTGAGGGAGGGATACAGTTGTTAACAGGTAGTCAGGGTAGGCCTGGTTGAGAAGGGAAACCTGAAGGAGTTATGGGAAGGCACTCTAAGGATATCTGGGGAATGACTCTTCCTCACAAAGGGAACACTCAGTCCAGGGCTTTTGAAGGAGACTCTGTGTTCCATTCTCTGTTCTGGGCCTCTGGATGTCTGCAAGACCCAAACTCACAAGATCAAGCCCATACTTACTAACTAGAGATGATGCATTCCCCCATGGGGGGTAGTTTTTATTGGTCTCTCCCTAGGCCTTCCTTTAGGAACATATTTCTGAAGGCTTATCTGCCTCCCTCTCCCCTTCTATGACTTGCTGCTCTCTGTGGGAACTCGTCCCTCCTTCAAGCAAAGGGAACAGGTTTGAGGTGGGACAGTTCTCACAAGACAGACCCTGTCTTGCTTTAGTCCTGCTGTTGCTATTTGTTGGTAGTGTTAGTTTCTTTTCTGTTTGGTATTTACTAGCGTAGGGGCCAAGACAAACTTTCTCTTCAACTCCCTGAAGGTGCTCTGAAAAATTAACTAATAAACAAAGATTAATTTGAAGAAAAAGGCATAACAAATTTTATTATTTTAATGTGTTGGGAGGGGAAATGCACAGGGGAATCACAAGAGAATAATGTTCCAATTTCCCAGTGTGGTACAGATGTTTATATACCCTTCTTCATAGTGAAAGGGACCTTAGCCGGAAAACGGCCATCTGTGGGGTAACTAAGAACAAGCAAAAAATTTCAGTTAGCCATTAACTTAGGAACTAATAATCATCAATTCCTTGAGGTTAGCAGAGAAATTGTGAAACTGACCATATGGCTGAAACTGCCTGGAGATAAAATGCCCCAAAAGCATCCTTCTCAAAAGTTTATTTCTGTTTATCTCCCATTACACCCTCTTATGCTGATTTACTTTAGATGTTGCACACCTAAAATTAAGAACTGAAACTAATTTTATTCTTTTTCTTACCTTTCCTAATCAACTGCAAACAAAGAAATTCCAAGAGAAAGGCAAAACACCCTAGTTGATTATTAGGAAAATTTCATTCACGTTAGTTAGAGGTAAGAGTCAGGCATTTTTATGTTCCAGTGATGCTTGACTGAAGTTATTGTCTTTGAGCTCTCCCTAGGAGATAAGAACTCTGAGCCCCCAAAGCATCTAGGGTTTGAAGCTGACCAGTCCATCAACTGCAGACTCCATGATTCCAAAGCATCCAGTCCATCATGGGACACTGACATCTGACTCGGATCCTCTGCTGATCCCATGACTATCTTCTCCCTTTGCCTGCAGGACAAAACCCCAACCTCACCTTCCCATGTCTTCTGCTTATAAACCTCAGAACAGGCATCAGAAAGCAGGATGATTTTAGCCTGGTCATCCCCCAGATTAGAGTTACCTGAATAAAGCTTCCAATTCTTGCACCAACTTTTGGGTCATTTGTTTAGTGCGAGAGGGTAGCAAAGCCTGTTGCGAGTAACAGCAGGGAAAGGGGAGATGGGGAGTGTAGGAGTAAATGATTTTGAGGGGAACTCGGTGGGCTGGAAGAGTGTACAGTGGCCTGGGACAAAGTCTGTTTGGCCCACAGAGAATACAATGACTGGTAAATGATTGTCTTCAAAATACTGAGTGGGACCAAAATAGAAGACAATGGTCTGTGACAAGCTTATCCAGGTGTGCTGTCAGACTCGTCTTCTTTCCTGTGATATGAGTTCAGTTAATAAAAACTCAGGGAAGGGAATGGAGGTAGCGACTAGTCTTCTTTGGTGGGTCCAGACTTTAGGCAAATAAGGGAACAGCTTCATCCTGTGCTTTATATAGTGACAGAGAACTGGGAGACGGTGGGAGGATGTGGGGGACATCGAGCCTGCTTCTTTATTCCAGCATGTCAAAGCACTATATTTTGGGGTAACAGCTTTCTGCACCCCAACAATAGCTTCCTTTTCCTGATTCTTTGATGGGACAAACTTGGGATGGGCTGTGCCTGCTTCCAGAGTCACATCCACAGCAGTGAAAATCATGGGTATTTGCAAGGAGTCATCATGGGATCAGCGATTCAGGGGCTCATTCTTTCTCATCTGTCTGTGTGCGGGTTGCCTCAGGAGTAGATCTGTCCTGTGCTGTGCATGGAGTCTACTACCACAGGACATGCCAGGGCACAATGAATCACTGGGTGGCAGGATGGCAGAAGGCTCTGTGAGCACCCAGGAGGGCGCAGTGCTGAAAGTCTCCCTTTTGGGGTGGGAGGAGAGGAACCTGCTTCGCAACTTTGCCTCTAGTCTGAGCTGTTGGAGCAGAACTGTGGCTGTGCCGAACTCTGTGCTCCTGCAGCTTTGTTGCCCTGAGCACTCACCTCCAGATGGCTCTCAGGGTCAGCACCTGATGAGCTGAGCCAGGGACACAGGGTTGGCTTTGAGTGGGTGGCTCCAAGAATCCAAGTTTAACTTCTCCTCTTACTTATGTCCTCAGCCCCCCTTCCTGGCTCTTGGGCCACTGCATCTATTTATTCCTTAAGGAAGCATTTATTGTGCACTTAGCTTAAATGCCTCTGACATCTGAGGCTCTAAATGTGGCAAGGTCTTATTTCAAAGTGGTAAGCATTTTTGCTATTAAATGATGTTAAATAAAAATTATAGGAGGCCATTGTTTTGGACTAAGTTCCTGCACTGTGCCCCAAAAGATCAAACTAAAAATCAAAATGGAGTCACCCCTACCAAGTTCCATGTCACTTAGATTGTGGTCTGACCATGACCATCAGAGAAATGAAGAGAGAGAGAAATAGCCAATTTCCCAAAGAGGCCAGTTTAAATCTTCAGTAGGTGTAATAATGAGTTCCCTCTGCTTTAATCCTTATACAAAAGAGATAGCTTGAAGTAACTTGATGTTAACTAGTCAGTTCTTCTATTGTTCTGTCTTCCTGTCCTCTCCTTACAAGGAAAGTAACTTTGAAATGACCAATCTGCTTTTTTTCTTTGTTTCTGCTTTTTTTAGCCTTTTCTGCCTATGAAATAAACCTCTTTTGCTCAGCTCCTTGGAACACTTATTCTCTTTTATGGAATTACGTTAGTCGTTTGACAATAACAATTCTAACCTGGGTGGTGACAATACTCCTGCTTTCGTTTTGAAGTGGAGAGGCTACAGCTGAGTCACTAAGGACTTGCCACCAACCCCACAGCCTTTTCTTCACAGAGCACGGAGCAGAGCAATGGCCCAGCAGACCCCATGGGCCTGCAGCTCACTGAGGACACTTGCTGCTGGGCCATTAGAGGCTCCCCTTGCCTGTCCTGCGTGGCTGACTGGCTGTTTAAAAGTATTTGTGTCCTGCGGGGGGACAGTGAGGAGGAAGATGAGGCACAGCGATGGGACAGAGAAGATTGGGAGGCTGGCTTGGGCAAATTTTGTGAGGCGATAAGCCCCCTGTTGTTACCCCATTTTTCCACCACACCCTTCCGGGCATTTATAAAACAACCTAGAAATAGCAAAAAATAGCAGCAGCCAGGAAGGCTTATGGATTCCCAAGGGGGTTGGTGGCAAAAGTAGAAAGATCTCAAATCAAAGCCTTGAACTGATTCTCTGCAGGCTTCCTGCTTTTAGACACCCTGTGCCAGAAATACATGATAGTTTACTGGGTAATTAATGTGCCCCGTCTTTTCAGTGCTGGGAAAGAAAGATGTTTTTTCTGTGTTCTCCCCTCCCTTCCAGGACAAGCTGAGTGCAAGATACGAGCAGCTTCACTGGCTTCCTCCCTAAATCTCACGGCCCCGCCTCCCACAGTAGTTTTACTTTTGTGTTTAACTTCCTCACCCAGGCCCCAGGAAGTGGCAGCTGCGAAGGGGACAGGCAGCAAATATCTGCGTGAAGGAGGTGACAGAAAAGGTCCAGACCAATCCAGACCAAGGTTTTCTCGTTGTGTGAGTGTGCGGTGGTGGGGGTGGTGGGTGGGGTGGACAGTGTATTTTCAGATGGCAGAGCCCTTTGAACTCTGAAAATTGGCAAAACCTTGCTTTATGGCTCTCACGCCCCTGTCTGCTTTCTCTTTCACCATACTCCACACCAGATTTCAGGAGATCCAGAATATAAGGTAAGTGGGGCCCAAGACAGGCACCCTGAGGCCTTAAAAGGAGGGTAGGCCCTTCTCCCCAGAAGCACAGTGCCCTTGGCAGAGAGGGGCCTGGTGTAACCCTTGCAGGCATTAACTTGTGTGGCTCCAAATGACTGGTCCTGATTATGAGAGAAAAACAGCCTATCCAATAACTTCAGTTGAATTCCTGTTTTTAATTCTAGGCACTATCATTGCAGTGGATTGAATTATGTCCCCCCAAAACTCCCCGAAGCTTGAATTGTGTTCCCCAAGTTTTATATATTTAGCCCCCACTGTGACTGTTAAGAGAGTGGGAAATCCTATTATGGTTATTGAAAGGTGGAGTCTTGAAGAGGTGATTGGATTGTAGGACCATGCAGGGTAGTGAATGGATTAAAAATAGTGGTCAGGGGCATGGTTCTGAGGGCTTTAAAAGAAGGGGAGAATCTGTCTTTCTCTCTCTCTGCTCCACCATCTTGCAATGTAAGACCCCTGGGTTGCTGTCACCACCACTAGATGGACTTTGGACTTCCCAGACTCAGAAACTGTAAGCAATAAATTTCGTTTTTCTTTATAAGTCACCCAGTTTCAGGTATTCTGTTATAGCAACGGACTAATACAGTCATTTCAAAGGAAACATCACTCTTTAAATTTTCTCCCCACTCTGCTCCCCTCTCAGACAAACTCCCAGGAATGGGGGTAGGGATGGGAGAACAGAGCTGGGGCGGGGACAACAGGGCTGGGTTCTCAGAAGTAGCCGTAGCTGGAGGCACGGGGACAGACTTCTTTGCTTCTGGTCACTTCTCTGCTGCCTCTGGTTGTCAGGTCCTCACTGGAGAACACTAGGGCATCCCGCATCCAAGATCCCACAGAGGCCTGGCCTCCCTGCATCCTGGGCTCTGCAAACTTCCTGTGTTCCAATTACCCCGAACTCCTGGGAGATAGTTTCTGGCCTGGAGAAGAGACAGTAAACTCTCATCCAGGAGCTCTGCTTTGGAGGGATAACTGTTCCCTAGGACCAAACCCTCCCCACCCCAGCCTTCTTTCCAGTTTTCTTTCTCTCAGTTCAGGAAGTGGGCACAAAAAGGATAAACCGCTTCTTCTGGTTGCCTTAATTACTTTAATTATCCTCCTGGTTAGATCTCCATGGAGACTTTATTAGCCCAGTGCCTTTTGTTTTTGTGGGGTGGGGGTGAGAGTCAAGGCCAGTCAAATTTGATTGTCTTAGTGGACTCCTTCACACACCACCTAACTACCTGAGTTTTACTACCAGTTACAAGTAAATAATCCTGGTGTCAACTCTTCCTGATATTCATTAGAACAAGGAGGAGTTTCACACTCCCTCACTGAGTTTTCTCTTGCTGTAACTTCTGAGAAAGGTACTGAGAAGCCCGCCTCGCTTCTCTATCCCTCTCAGCACTTGGTCCTAGAGACCTTTCTACAATGATGGAATGTTCTCTGTTGGGGCTCTCATGTAGACACCAGCCACATGTGGCTATTAAGCAATTGAAATGTGGCTAGTGGGACTGAGAAACTGAATTTTTAATTATATTTAGTTTTCATTAAATTTAAATAGTCACTCATGATAGTGGCTACCAAATTAGACAACACAGCTAGATGTTTACGCCTCTTCTAAACTCCAATCCATTTCTTTTTTCTAAAGTGAAGACTTCAAGAGCTACGGAGACCGGTAGCAGCCCACTCAGAACACAGAGGCTCAGGTGAGGTGTGCTTCTATCACTGTGGAAAATTTTGGCTCTTCATCTTCACCTTTAGATCCAATATTGGAACTTTTCTAGAAAAGCCATGGCCTTTAGCACCAAGAAGATGTGGGAGGAAGCCACCTGCTCCATCTGCCTAACCCTGATGGCTAACCCAATGAGCATCAGCTGTGGACACAGCTACTGCTATTTGTGCATCACAAATTTCCTCGAGAACATGAGACAAAAGAATCCATGGGTGCATACGTTCTCCTGTCCCCAGTGTCGGGCCCCGTTTGATGCTTTGAGCCTCCGGCCCAACAAACAGCTGGGAAGCATCATTGAAAACCTCAAAGAGATGGACAGTGAAATGTTGTGTAAGGAGCACGGAGAGCAGCTGCACCTGTTCTGCAAAGACGAGGGCCAGCTCATCTGCTGGCGCTGTGAGCGCACACTGCAGCACAAAGGGCACAGCACAGCACTCGTAGAAGATGTGTGCCAGGACTACAAGGTGAGTGTTTGGTCCGATCTCATGCTGCTCCCAATGACCTTGGATTATCTAGCCTGAAACCTAAGGGTATGACCCTGCGAAACAGTTTCATCACATCATTCTTCTGAAACACCAATTAGGACAGATCCTTGCTGAATCAGGTCCAGATTGTCCATTCTGCCCTTCAACAGGATGGTCAGGCTCTTGTCCCTATCCACTCGTGTTATGACGACCTTCTCCCAGACCTAGAACATTTTGTCCTCAAACCAAACACCTGCGTGTTGTCTTGCTTCACGGTACCTGTATAATTTGAGAAACCACAATGTGCAAGACCATGTGGTAGGGGTTTCAAACACAGGGGAGAAAGACCCACCACCTTTTAGGTATCCCACAGCCCAGTAATACCAGCAAAAATGACTGCCTGAAACCCCCTGGTTTGAATGGTGGGGAGGGGCATGAGGAAGTAGGGAGTTTATCCCAGAAGTGACTTCTGAAGGACACATGAAATGTAACCACCTGCAGGGCATTCCAGGTAGAATGAAACACACATGCAAAGGTACAGCATGGGAGCTTTCCTGACATGTCAAGACCAGGTTAGAGGGTATGTGTTGGGGAAAGGCAGGTGATCATGTGGGAAAGAAAGTCAGGGCCAGAACCTTAGTATTAGCTCAGAGTCTAAATCCTAGCCCAGAGTTGTACCTGCCACTGGGAGATTTTCATTTGGGGAGTGAAGGGTCAGTGACACTGAAAACATCACTCGGGCACCACTAAAACAGAAGGAATATCAAGGAGAAAATTTAAATTATCCCTATAAGAAGGAGAGGAGAGGACAGTTTTATGAAAGATTCAGAAAGAAGAGTCAATGATTTGGAAATGTTTGGTTGTGGAGGGTGAAGCAGGGGGAGAGGTTTTGGGCATCTCCTAGGTGACCCTTTGCTGTGGCACAATGAGGGGGCAGGCATGGTCCTGCTGCCTCATTCCTTCTCTACACTGCCTAGATTTGAGGAAAATGTTGTCCCCAGCATGGGGCTCCTAGTTCTCTCCATGAAGTGGGGCTCCTAGTTCTCTCCATGAAGTGGAGGTGGCCTTGACTAAGATTCTAAGTGCTCCATAAAGACATGGCAATCCTGATTCCATTGAGCAGCTAGTAACTATAATGGGGATGTTCCTATCATAATGACTTTCCAACTAAGTAGTGAAAAAGAGGATCAGCACAGCGCAGTGGCTGTAAGTCTCAGGAGCCCGACTGCTTAGGATGAAATCTTAGTTCTGCAGCTTACTAGATGGGCAGTCTTGGGCAAATTACTTTATGTCTTCATGCCTTGGTTTCCCCTTCTGTAAATGGGAATAATGGTAGTTCCCTCCCTCCCTAACACACACACCCAGGGGGTTGTTACAAACTTTAAGGACATTAAATTTTGTATAGAATAGCACTTGGCAGATAGCGCAGGCAATATAGTCTTTTGCTAAAACAGTTACATGGAGCCCTTTCCTGAGAATGTTAGAGAATTAATGAGTATACTTGTTGGGTTCACAAAGGACAGGAGCCAATTATTTTAACATTGATCACAAGTAGCAATTTGGGTCAGCTTCAAATTGTTTTCAATGAAAATATGAAAAAATAACCTAAAAGCTTTTGAAAATAACCTAAAAGCTTGACATGGATGCTAAATCATTTTCAGCTGGTTTCATAGTACCATTCTTCAAAAGAAATGGGAGCTCATCTACTCTGTTTCTAATAACTTCAGTTGGCATCCTGATCGTTCCTTTCTGACTCACCCTAAATACCTACAGAGTTCCATGTGTGCCACATACTCTGGTATTCATTATGTTTGCTTCAGCACATTATTTTATGAAATTTTCTTTTAGATGATTATTATCTTGCTCTATGTGCAGCTTTTCCCTGTCACTACATGACCGTAGTGGTGCATATAAGCTCAGGCTCTGGGTCAGCAGATGAGGTTGGAGTCGCAGCCCTACTACCTACCAGTTACAGCCCCTTGGGCAAGTTACTTAACCCCTTCCTAAGTTTCATTTTCTACAGCACAGAAATGATGTTAAAAAGCCTACCAGCATTCACGGCTGCCAAGGGGATATGTTACTGCACATACAGCCCTCAGCATGCTCCTAGGCAGAGTGTAAGGAGTATAAGGACTTAATAAATATTCAGTGTTATTCTAACACATCTTGGAGGGCTGGTTGCCCTTAAATGCCTAATGGATCAGATTGAATAAATTTTTTTTTTTTTGGTGGCTGGCTGGTACAGGCAAATTGACTCACCCAATTTTTCCTTCAGGAAAAGCTCCAGGAAGCTGTAACAAAATTGAAGGAACTTGAAGGAAACTGTGTGCCTCTGAAGATGTTTGCAACAATGCAAATAGACCAATGGAAGGTAAAAATCTGAGTTCACTGATCAAGCCATTTTTTATTCTAGAGTTTGAGCATAGGGCATGATGGAGACAAAGCACAATGGTGATTTATTCTCACTAAACCAGACCAAATAGATGAAACTCAAAGAAAAAACTTTGTTTTCAAGCCCCCTGTGTGTACATCCAACAGAATTTATCAGCAATCTTCTCAATCTTTCAACAGTAATTGGCTGGGATTCCCTATTCCTCAGTCAGGTGATGCAGAATTAGTGTGCCTATTTACCTAGAACCAGCCTTGACTGAGTTTCAAATCTTAAATTCCACAAAATACTTTCCTGGCTTGCAGGCCTCAACCTTAATTACCTTGGCACATTTACCACAGTGCAGAGTCTGGCTCTCAGCCTTATGGGTTCAGAAACCAACCTTTGTGAACATTCAGAAAACAGGATCACCCCAGATTGGGATCCGTACTACTGAAGCTCGTGAGGCTGATAAAGGAAACCTACTTGATTTATGAGGAGTATCATAACTGCTGCAAGAACCTACATACTTGCAACTGCAAACTATAGGGTCTCTCAGGCTATTTCCAAGGGTGACCGGACTAACATTTACCATTTTAACCATTTGTAAGTGTACAGTTCAGTGGCATTAAATACTTTCACATTGTGCAACCATCACCATATCCATCTCCAGAACTTTTTTATCTTCCAAACCAAAACTCTGTACACACTGGTAGCCACTATTCTTTCTGTTTCTATAAATTTAATTATTCTGTGTACATCATATAAGTGAAATCTTACATTTGTCCTTTTGTTTTTGGCTTATTTCACTTAGCAGAATGTCTTTAAGATTCATCCATGTTGTAGCATGTATCAGACTTTCTTTCCCTTTGAAGTCTGAATAATATTCCATTATATGTATATACCACATTTTGTTTATCCATCCATAGATGGACATTTAGTTTGTTTTTACCCTTTTTTATTTAAGTCATACATTTTTATGGGGTACAGTTTGTTGTTTCAATATATACATAATGTATGATGGTCTAATCAGAATAGTTACCATATCTGTCACCTAAACATTTACCATTTCTTTGTGGTTATAACATTCAAGATCCTCATTTCTGGCTATCTTGATGTATTGCTAGGGCTAGGGCCCACAGACGCTTCAAACCCATTGTACAGATTGGGTCACAAACCCCTCATCTGCAAGTCCACGAGCTAGGTAATGGGAAAAAAATCATGGGAGCCGTGGGTAAAAATTAATAGGCTTTATTCAGATGCAAGCTCAGGTAGCTAGCAGCAGCCACCCTAGTGGCCTCCTGGGGGCATCCCAAGGGCTCTGGCAGCAACAGCCTCCAGCAGCATTAACGGCTTCCCCATGGACCCCCTGGGGCATCCTGGGGGAGGGGTGGCCCTGTGGATCAGAGCCACTCATCCTTTATACTTAAGTCCAATAACCCAGGACACCTGGGTACACGTGCACAATTACATTAGACAATAACCAAGGAACACTTGGATGCACGTGCATATTTACATCAAATGCTCAGCAAAACTCTGAACCCCTGAGGGACCCTGACCATTTATATTCACTTTCCCTACACTTGATATATACAGTACAATATTATTCACTATTGTTTTCACCTTTTGACCATATTTTCTTGACTCTAGGAAATGATACAGGTTCAGAGACAAAAAATCCAGTCTGACTTTAGGAATCTCCAAAGATTCCTGCATGAGGAAGAGAAGTTTTATCTCTGGAGGCTGGAGAAAGAAGAAGAGCAGATGCTGAGGAGACTGAGGGAGACCGAGGCCAACCTGGAGCAGAAGAGCCATGAACTCAAGAGCCACATTCTAAAACTGGAGGAAAAATGTCAGGGCTCAGCCCAGAAATTGCTACAGGTGAGGCTAGCTGCAGGTGCACTTGGAGCAGGAAAGAAGGTATTACTGAGCTATTAAGAGGAAAATGGTAATGAAGCATGGGAAGATTGGCAAGGACTGCCTGCCTTCGCTCAAAAGTGGCACGTCAGTGTGGGGAATTCTGAGTAGTGTTTTTTTAAGATACAAATTAATATCATCAGGATGGCCTCCACTAGTATAGGGTACCTTTGTTAATTAGAAAAATACATTACTTCTGAACAAACAAAACCATGGGACTTTTGTCCTTGCTGAAACTCTCCTGGAACACTCCTGCAGGTAACTGGTGGGTGACAAAGTGGGGCAGCCAAAAATAGTGATAACTTTTCCCCTGATTTGCTTGTAGAGCCCTTGCTCTGGAGCTATTACAGGGCCTTCTTACAGCTGCATGCAGGATCCAGCCCTTTAAGGTATACACCTGGGGCGGTTAATTCTGGCTTCAACTAACAGAACTGGTGGTTACACTGTAAGGTTGAGAGAGCATGACTGCTCCATCACTATGTGATACCTGTTGCCACCACCATAGTGGCCTAATCTCTGGGCTGTGCATGGATTCACTGCTAAGGGCCTTTGTGATAAATGACCTCTACTACAGGCACATTCTAAAGGAAATTAGGTTGCTGAAAGCAAGTCTTACCAGGGGGAGCATGAATGAAGCTCCTGGCCCTCTTCCCCAAGCAGCCCACAGGCTTCAGCAAGGAAGGTAAAAGACTCAGAAGCTGATAATCATCCTGCCATGCTGTCTCCTTACTTCTTTACGAGGAATGTTTATAGAGAACAGCCCCACATGAAATACTGATGTTCCTGTACTCACCTTTTGATTTTGTTTCTCCATAGGATGTGAAGGACACTTTGAGCAGGTAAGTCCTGGATGAATAAAGGAGGGGAAGGGCAAAAGTATAGTTGAGTAGAATATCCACTGAAGAAGTCTTTGCTCTGCTTATTCTAGGAGTTGGGCGATGAAACTGGAAACACCAAAGGCCTTTTCCTTGGAGATTCATACTACGTGCAACGTTTCTGAGCTTTACTTTGATGTGAGGAAATTGTTAAGGCACTATCAAGGTATGTAAACTCAAAAGTCCCTAAATGCTACAGATGGAAGGGGCTTTGAGCAGTAACCGAGTTCACCACCTGTTGCTGGGCAGGCTCTTGGCCAGAGATGTTGTTTAGTTGTTTTCAGTGGAGCTGTCATATTCTCCCTGGTTAGTATGCTCTGATGCTTAGATGTGGGCACTGAATACTGGTTATCTGCACAGACCCTTCAAATTCCTCTGTCCCATTTGTTAGCCATTCCACTCCATGCAACTCTATGTCACTCAGTTTCCCCAAATGAAAAATGAAAATATTAACAGTTCCCATTTCATGGGTTGTCATGAAAGTTAAATGCATGAACATGTGTAAAGTACTTAGCATGGTGTCTGGTACATCATCAGGGCCACATCACGGTATGTATTAGATCTGATTGTAGTGTTTTGTTAATATTTCAGTTAGCTCTTATAGCAGTACAGGAAAGGTAGATGAATATTATTGACTGTGATTCAAATGATTTTAGGAACTTAGATCTAACACAGAATCATGATGAAAACCGAGTTTTACTGATTCCAAAGCCTGAGCTTCCCATTCCTTTGATTCTTTTAATCAGTGCTTGCTATATTTACACAACTTCATATCCATAATTACAAAATTGAAAAAGCTCTGAAAATGGAAAGTTTTATTATGATTTGTTCGGCCGCAATGTTGGACCTAACCTGAAATGATTTGATAGCTGTATTAGTTATCTATTACTACAAACAAATTACCACAAACTTAGCAGCTTAAAACAACACACATATATTATCTCACAGTCTTTGCGGACCAGGAATCTGGTATAGCATTGCTGGTTCCTCTGCTTAGGGCTTACAAGGGTGCAGTTAAGGGGCTGGTCAGGCCATGTTCTCATCTGGAGGCTAGACTGGGAAAGAATCCACTTCCGAGCTTGCTCAGGTTGCTGGCAGAATTCATTTCCTTATGGTTGCAGGACTTAAGGCCCTGGCTCTTACTGGTTGTTGGCTGCCCTCAGCTTTTAGAAGCCATCTCTCAGCTCCTTGCACATGGCTCCCAACGTGGCCAATTATATCTTCAAAGTGAGCTCAAGAGGGAGAGTCTCTAGAGCAAATCTGCTAGCAGGATGGAGTCTTACATACTGAAATGAAGTCATAGGAGTTCCATCCCATCATCTTTGCCATATTCTGTTGGTCAGAAGCAATTTACAGGCCCTGCCTACAATCTTGGTGTGAACACCAAGAGGCAGGGATCACGGATGGCTGTCCTTGAGTCTGTCTGCCAAACCTGAACTGCACTGATATGATACTAATGTCTTTATTCATCCTACTTAGTTCGAATATATATTTTGCTGCAGACATTGATGTATTTGATTACAAGGCTCTGCTTTATATCTTGGTGGGGGTGTACATGTAATTTAGGGTATCTGTATTGTTTTGCCTTTGTAACTTCAAAAATATTCTGAATTCCAAAGCCCATCTGGCCCCAGGGGGTTTTAGATAAAGAATTATGGACCTGTATTCCCCTCAAGTCAACAACAACGAAACAAAAACACTCTGTATTTGATCCTATAAAGATGTCAGGAGGGAAAATACAGGACTTTATGTAAGTCTTGTCCAGATTTCATTGAATTGCTTTGCCTATTCTCGTTTTTTACAGGAGGCATTACAACATGGTTCGAGTTAACCTGTTTCTTAAATGGGCTTATCTTTTAACAAGCTATTTCTCCTTTTTAAAACCTTCTTTAATTTCTTTCTTAAGTAATACAAATAAATTATAATCAGTCAAACAATATAGAGAATATTCAGAAAAAGTTCAAAGTTTCTACCACCCTCTCCAATCCTGCTTCTCCAGGTAATGAGATCTATATCTTTCTCTGTGTCTGTACAAACATATGATATGGAATGTCTCTACTATGTCACTCATTACTTTTTAAAGCTGCCTAATAGTCCATAAGTATACCATAAATATGTGTAACCATATCACCATTGATGGGGCTTCAGGCTGTTTCTAGTACTTGGGTATAACATTACTGCAATAACTTTCTAGTTCATGCACCCTTATGTCTTGGTGCTTTGTTTTCTGTAGGGCACATGCCTAAAGGTGGGATTGCTAGGATTGTTGTTAATCTTAATACATGCCAGATTACTTGTTTCAGTGTTACAACATGCACACTCACTAGCATCAAGAGCAACTTACATATATTGAGCACTTTTTAAAAAAAATTTAAAATCAGCTCTATTGAGGTATAATTTACATATAATAAAATTGGCCTATTTCAAAGTGGACAATTCAATGAGTTCTGAAAAAATATATGTAATCATATAACAGCCACCACAATAAAGATATAAAAAAAAATTACATTGTCCCCAAAAGTTTTCACATCTCCACCAATGCACTATCATTTGGTCTATGGTAATGACTAATGCGCTATCACTATAGGAATGAGTAACATATGGAATCTGTCACAATGGAATCTTTCATATCTGGTTTCTTGCACTTAGCATAGTGCTTTTGTGTTTCATTGCCTGTATCAGTAGTTTGTCCTTTTTTATTGTTCAGTGTTATTCCATCATTCAAATACACCACAACTTGTTTATCCATTTAGTGATTGATGAACATATAGGTTGTTTCCAGTTTTGGCCTATTCTGAATAAATCTTCTGTGAGTGCTCTTTCCTTGTGATAGATTAGAAAAGCTTTACATGTGCATATGTTTTATACCATAGTCCTCTCTATAGGAAGAATTTTTACTTTACAGATGAGGAAACTAAGACACAAGAGAGGTTAAGTGATTGTTGTAGGTTCCTAAGACCAGGGAATCTTTCTCTACTAGAAACTGTTCTCCTAATCACTCTGCAGTGTGGCAGAAAATGAATACAATGTGTTATTTAATCCATTCTTTTGTAGGATGGTCATTGAGGTTGTATAGTTGGTTTTTTTTTTATTTGTTGCTGTTGCAAACTATACTACTGTGAGCATTCTTATCCATGTTTCCTTGTGTCCTGTAAATTGTTTCCTCTCGGGGGTATACCTTGGAATAGAAATGCTGGTGTGAGGGATGCACATTATCATAATTTTACTAGATATTACACATCTTGAAATTGTACCAATTTATATCCCACTGGCAATATAAGAGCTCTCACTGCTCCACAGCTCCCTGAATCCTCTGTCAGTGACAACATTGTATGTTGGCTCCTCACCTTGACTCTTTGTCCAGTTGGTTATGAACCATCCCACCAGTCTGTGGAATGTGTGTGTGTGAGTGTGTGTGTGTGTGTATACAGAAGTCAAACTTTGATATCTCTCTCTCTATATATATATACAGTATATGTTGATTACATTTTTGATGTATCATATTTTATGTATTTATTTATCAAAGATCAGATTTTTATTTATATGTTATAAAATATGAATACATATATAATACGTTTAACATGTATAATAGTACACATATTATAAATGTGTATGTTAGACATATGTACATAATGTGCAGTTGTCCCTTGGTATTCTTGGTTAAACTGGGGGATCAGTTTCAGGACTCCGAGTGAATACTAAAATCACAGATGCTCAAGTCTCTCATATGAAATAGTATTCACATATGAGCTACACACATTCACCTGCATACTTTAAATCATCTCTAGATTACTTATAATACCTAATACAATGTAAATGCTATGTAAATAGTTGTTATAGTGTATTGTTTAGGAAATAATGACAAAAAAAAAGTCTGCATATTCAGTACAGATGCAATCATCCGTTTTTTTCCCAAATATATTCCATCTGTGGTTAGTTGGATCCATGGATTCAGAACCCATGGATGTAGAACCCACAGATACAAAGGGCTGACTGTGTGTATTTGTGTGTGTGTGTGTGTGTGTGTGTAGAAGCATTCTTCAAAACGTTCATGGAAAAATGGAATTAAAAGATATTACAAATCTTTCCAGGAAATTATTGAAGACTTCTTATATATATATGTAATATGAACATATAAAATGTGTTTTGTTATTATTTATACTATTTTGTATAGGATTTTTTTATCTATGTCTATAAGTATGAGGGTCCTGTTCTCTATTTTTTGGAAGATTTGGTATGAGATTGGCATTATCTATCCTTTGACTGGTAGAATTTCTTGTAAAACAGAAGATCCATTTTTTGCTGGATGTATACATGCATGTTTTGTTATCTGAAGGTAGATTTTAAACTACTATTTTTATTTCTTTAATGTTAGGTCTGCCCATGGTTTTCTTTTCTTTCTTTTGAATGAGTTTTACTAAATATTTCTCTAGGAAGTTATTAATTTTGTCAATGCTTTCAATTTTATTAGTAGCATAAGGTTTATCATAAATTCTCTTAATACTCTTAAATTCTGTATTCATTCTCATTTTTTTTTTTTTTCGTGACCGGTAAGGGGATCGCAACCCTTGGCTTGGTGTGGTCTGCACCACGCTCAGCCAGCGAGCGCACCGGCCATCCCTATGTAGGATCCGAACCCGCGGCCTCAGTGCTACCAGCACCGCACTCTCCCAAGGGAGCCACAGGGCCGGCTCTCATTCTCATTTTGACCTTTCTTTTTTTTTTTTTGATAAATCTTGTCAGAGGTATGTGTATTTTATTAGTCTTTTCAAAGAAGCTACTTTTAGCTTTTTCCTATTGCATTGTTGTTTTCTTTAATTTCATTGATCTACTGTTTAGTCTCTATTTTTCCTTTTTAAAAAATTCCCTTTGATGGGCCGGCCCATGGCTCACTTGGGAGAGTGTGGTGCTGACAACACCAAGTCAAAGGGTTAAGATCCCCTTATCGGTCATCTTTAAAAATAAATAAATAAATAAATAAAAATAAAAATTCCCTTTGAGTTTCTCTGTTCTTTTTCTAATTTAAGTTGGATGCTTAGCTCATTAATTTTCAGACTTTTTTTCTAAGATACACATTTAAAGGCTATAAATTTTCCTCAAAATTCTCCTTTAGCTTCACTGTATATTTTTTATATGCAGGATTTTATTATTGTCCAATTCTATATATCTTCATATTATAATTTAGAAGTGGTTTACATTTCTTATTATTTAGAATATTTTTAGTGATCTTGTTATTATTGGCTTCTAATCTAATTGTATTGAAGTTAAAGAACATGGTCTGTATAATAAAGATTCGTTGAAATTTGTTCGTACTTGTTTTCTGACTAGTATATACTCATTTAGTACATGTTCCATCTATACCTGAGAAAAGTGCATATTCTCTGTTTATTAGTTGCTGGACTTTCTATATGACTATTAAGATCTTCCGCATCTTAATTTTTTTTTTTTTTTGTCTGCCTGATCTATCAATTATGGGGAGAAAAATGTTAAGATATTCCATGATGATTGCATAGTTGTCAATTTCTACTTATAATTCTGTAATTTTTTTCTTTGTATGTTTTCATACTATATTATTAGTGCATGCATGTTTAGAATTATGATATCTTCCTAGTGAATTGTACATTTTATCTTTATTAGGTGACTCTTTTCATCCTTAATAATTATTTGACTTAATATCTTTTGATATAGTTATATAACTATAACAGCTATATGACTATATTATCCTTTAACTTTCAACCTTTCTATATCTTTTTGTTATGTGTCACTTATAAACAATATATAGGTGGAATTTAAAAAATCCAATTGATGTTTTCTCTTTTAAGTGGTTATGACCAACCTGTAAACATTTTAATTTCTCAACTTGGGTTTTCCGGTATCATTCGGGTAACCCCAAACTTCTGTGAGTCGGGCTCCTGATAAGGGCTGACTGGAGAGAGTTTGAGAAAGGGGTGTTTACAAAGGCGAGGAGTAGGAAATCAACACAGAACAGTGAAGCACCCCGGCTAGGAACAGGTAGGGAGCCATCAACTCCTCTAGGCTTCAAGTGGCAGGTGGAGGGAGTTGTATCTATTGGAGAGTGTGACCAGAGGCAGAGGAATGCAGACTCTCCGAATCATAGCCAGTACTGGGGTTCTAAATACTAACTCTGCTTCTTTGTGCCCTATGGTCTCCTCTAGTGCTTCCCACTGGCCAACCCAAACAGAAGCCAGAGGGAAGGGAGCCTGCTTGATGTGTTCACAGGGGTCAATCTTCCTGGGCACAGAGCAGGACAGAAAGTGAGGAGGTATAATCTGGAGTGGCAAAGGCAAAACATCCAGCACAGGAAGTGTTTCTGAATAGTACTTGATTTTCTGTATTGCCACAGTGCAACTGATCAGTGTTTAACCCAGTAGCACAGTGGTTTCTTAATTCTCTTATTAGAACATCTTGTTAATACCATTTTTCATTTTTAAAATTGCGTGCTGGCCAATAACTCACTTTATCTTATTTTTTTCTGTCTTACTTGATTCTAGTCAGTTATTTTTCACGTATATTAGTCATCAGTGCATTACCTTATACTAATCCCTATGGAACATAATCCGAAGGGAGAAAGAAGAGCTTACACTTAAGTCATGGGACTAGGCATATGTCCTGAGACCTGGGTAAAATCCTGGGTCTTCCAATAATAAGCTGTGACATTAGCTGAGTCATTTTCCTTCTCTGATTCTCAGTTTATGTGGTTATTAAGTGGAGATGGAGAAGGGCTCCTTTCTGCTCCACTATTTCATGATTCCTGGAAATCCTACATAGGAGAAGAAGGGCTTTGGACAGGATAGTAATCATATTAACTCTGGTTAGTTCTGGTCTTTGGCTTCTCTTAATGAATAAGATGGTGGTAATGATGATGATGTTAATGATATTGTTACTACCACTTATTAGGCACTTACCACGTACCAGGAATTTTTACCAAGCACTAAGCAAACATTAGCTCATTAAATTCTTCCCACCGTTCTTTGTGAGAGATATGATTTCCACTTTATAGTTAACAAAACTGAGGCTCAGAGAGTTAAATGGCTTGCCTAAGCTCACACAGCTAGTATGAAACAATGCATGGATTTTGAACACAGGCTGGTTTTATTTAAAATTGTGTTCTCAGCACCAAAAATTACATCCTTTTTGTTGTTGTTATTTTTGCAGTCAGTGTGACTCTGGATCCAGATACTGCTCATCATGAATTAATTCTGTCTGAAGATCGGAGACAGGTGACTCTTGGATGCCCCCAGCAGAATCTCGATGCTTCTTCTAGGAGATTTACGGCCTTCGCCTGTGTCCTGGGCTGTGAGGGCTTCACCTCAGGAAGACAGTACTTTGAAGTGGATGTTGGAGAAGGAACTAGTTGGGGTGTAGGAGTTTGTAGGGAAAATGTGCAGAGGGGTGTTGGCAAGAAGCAGAAGCCTCAGTCTGGGTTCTGGACCATCAGGCTGAGCAGTAGGGAAGGCTATGTAGCACTTACCTCTCCCCCAACTTCCCTTCAGCTCAGTGAGCAGCCCCTGGTTGTGGGAGTTTTTCTGGACTATGAGGCTGGAATTGTATCCTTTTACAACACGACTGCTGGCTCCCACATTTTCACCTTCCCGAAGACCTCTTTCTCTGATACTCTCCGGCCCTATTTCCAGGTTTATCAGTTTTCTCCCTTGTTCCTACCTTCCCCGGATGAGTAAGAAAAAGGAACAAAGTCTCCTTCTTGGTTTAACCAGCACAGAGAATATAACGTAAATCCTATAAGAACAGAAATTTGGTATGTTACCTTCATTGCTATTTCTTTAGTACCTAGAACATGCTGGGCTTTTAGTGGATACTTAATGAATCTGCATTAAGTGAATGGATCTAAAGACTGAAAATACCATAGGTGGTCTGCCTGAACTGGGGGAAAGCAAGATAACAGAGATGATTGTACATTGTCCCCTCTACCCCTCTTCAGTGGATTCAGGGCTTTGATTTCCAAGGGTTGTTGAGCGATAAGTAGGATGACCCAGAGGTCAGGAGGTCTGTGTTCTTCCAGTTTGTTTGATGCCATTTGAACTCCTGTGTGGGAGCTGAGGGAAAGCTGCAATTGCATAAAAGAGCAAGAAAATCAAAAAAGCAGTGACTATTTCAGCCACTTATAGGTTTATTAATAATCTAAGCTGCAGTCCTGGGAGCTGCCAGGCCTAGTGAACTCTGCTTGGGAAATAACCAAGTGAAGTGTGAGAGAAGAGACTGGCTTAAAATGAGATGCTTCAAATGGAAAGGGGATTATGAGTAGAAACAAATTTTGATGAGGGACTCAGTTCTAAAAAAGTTGATATTTTCCATAACTGTATTAGAGCTGATAACTGTATTAAAGCCAATTATCTTGAAAGATTTTAAAATCTCAGTAAATATTTATTGCTGGAATGATTGTTGGCAATCTTCATTTTGAGTCAGATATGATCAGATAGGCCTTAACTTTGTACATGGGTTTATTCTGAAAAGTAAATTCCAGTCAAACCTAAATTAATCATACCCGAGTGGGCTAATGACAGGACCATAGTGAAGTCAGCCAAACACAAACAACATTAATGATAACAAAAAAAGTCAAAAAATTGCCAAATATTATAATTTATTATTGATATAAAAATTGATGTTTGAGGTGCTCTGACATCATCTCTTTAAGAGTAGGGGAAATGAAGCAAGAGTTGTTTCTGGATGTCACAGGTATGGTTGGGCCTCCATCTCTACCCAAAGGAAGACATAGAAGAGGTCAGACCATTGTCCATGCTCCCCAGCAAGAGAAGTTCTAGTCATGCTGACAGATACTAGGTTGTCAACTAGCAAGTAGTATATGCTACCCCAAATATGCCACTTTGGCATAAGGATTATTTTGAGCTGAAGACAAATGAGAAAAAACATATGCAAGGCAGCTCTCTGCTTTTCCCCACTGTTGTTGCCTAACAAGAAGACATATTTGTAAAGGAGTCCCCTCTACCTCCCACCAGGAAGGACAGAAGTTAATCAAACAAACCTTGTAAAAACTAGCCCTTATCTATCATTACTTTCCCTATATATTTGCCTTTCCGCAATTTGCCACCCTAGAAACTCAAAGTCTTTGTCCTTGGCATTGTAAATTCTCTAAAAATTTATTGTTCTTTTGTTAAAATGCTACGTTAACTCAAGTTCTAACCATTCCTTTGAGTAATTCATCTCTGAGTACTCCCATGTGTATGAATGATGCACGTTAATAAACTTATATTTTTCTCGTTAATCTGTCTTTTGTTATTCTAGTTTACAGGGTCCCAGATAGAAAACCTAAAATGGTAGAGGGAGAAGATTTTTTTGTTTTCATATACAAGGAACCCCAGTCTTGTTTGTTCTCTGCCCCCATAATTCTAGAGCACTAACCCAGTTCTGGGGCCTAGCACCCACTGGATAATGGAGAAACCCTACCTTTGTGCAGGACCAATGAAGATGCAATCTGGATAATACAAAGCTCTTCTCTACCTGTTGGTGTCCTGCAGTCCTGTCTTATCCAAGTGTGGTCTTGCCCAGAAAAGGGAGGCCTCCTTAACATTGGCAGAGCCTAGAACACTCTGCTCAGAGGAAATTCTATATCCCTAAACACTTAGATTACTGAACAAAAAAGAATGATTAAAAAAAAAATGTTCAACTAAAAAAGTTTTAAAAAATGAATGGAAACCTTTGGAAACTATAAGGAAGGATGTAATAAAGATAAAATTAGAAACCGGGGTGCAGGCAAGTTATAGAAAAGTTAAGTCCTGCTGGTCCTTAGGGGGAAAAGTACTACTAAATTAAATAAACCATTGGCTACTCTAATAAAGATTTTAAAAGAAACAGAAAAAAATAGAAACATGAAAGAGCATACACTGGAAAAAATGAGAGTAATTTGAAGAATTACATGCAAATAAATTTGAAAACCTTCATTAAAAGACTTTAAAATGACCTAACTAACCCTAGATGGAACAGAAAATCTAAACATACAAATGAATTCAGAAAGTTACAGAGTTTACAGGGTTCCAATTAAATAAGGGGGGGAAAAAGAAAAGAAAAATAACCAGATGGTTTTATGGCTGATTTTTTTTTTTTTTTTAAGGAATAGCAATTCATTGTATCCTTGAAGATTAGATTAAGTTTTATAGAAAACCCAAATGATAGTAGATTCAACAAGTTTATTTCTCTCCCATGTAAATAAAGCATCTAGATGTGGAGGTTCAGGAAGCCCAAAAAGTCCGGGGCTTATATGGCAACTCTACAAAATCACCAGGTTTCTTCCAGCAATCCCTCTACCATTCCTAGGATTCAAGAGAGTTTGTAAAGCTTCAGCCATCATACCTGCATCTCAAGCTGTAGGATGGAGAAAGGGATACAGAAGTAGGACAAAGGGCATGTATGCAACAATTATCTTTTGCTGTAGCTTCCTAAAACCTACCAAACAACTGTTGGGGTTCAGAAAACAATACCGCTAAGACTGGCACATTGACATGCTAAGAGGACTTTGAAGCTGCCTCAGAATCAAGATCCTCTAACCTTGTTCTGTGTTCCCCTCCTGTTTCCTTCTCTCCTATGATGAGGGCTGTTAAGCCTCAACCATCTGGTCCCTCTTTGAGTCCATGTTTTGTATGACTCCCATGCACACATATATATGCATGTAATCAGTTTGTTATGCTTTTCTCTTGTTAACCTGTTTTTTTGTTAAGGGGTGTTGGCCGTGACCTTTTACTATGAGAAGGAAAGGGCTCACCCTCTTTCTGCCCCTATACAACCTTCTGCTTCCATTGCATCAGCCAGAAACTTAGTCCATGGCCACAACTAAGGAGTCTGAGAAATGTCATCTTTGTTCAGGGTGGCCAGCTAAAAATAAAGGGTTCTGTATTAAGGAAGAAAGGGAAAATAAACACTGGGTTGACAACTAACAGTCTCCTCCACATTCACATACTATTTAACCTATTTAACTAGTTAACAGATAAAAAAGATAAGCCTACAAACTCACTGACATAAAAACTTGACAAAGATAACCACTCACCCCAAAAGAAATTAAACCTAATCTAATTGATAACTGTCTTAGCTTTGGCTGCTATAACAAAATACCATGGACTGAGTGACTATAACAACAGAAATTTATTTTGCACAGTACTGGAGTCTGGGAAGTCCAAGATTAAGTTACCAGCTGATTTGGTTCCTGGTGAGGGCCCTTTCCCAGTTTGCAGATGGCTGTCTTGCTGTGTCCTCACATGGCAAAGAGAGAGCTAGCTCTCTGTACTCTTCTCATAAGGGCACTAATCCTATCACGAGGACTCCATCTCCAGGACCTCATCTAAACATAATTACCTGCCAAAGACCCCACCTCCAAACACCATCACATTGCGGGGTTAAGGTTTCAACATATGAATTCTGGGAGACACAAACATTTGGTCCATAGCTATAACTACTGAAGCAAACGTATCTTTGTTACACATAATAAGATTTATCAGTACATTAAAAGAATGATATTGACAAGGAATGTAAGGATAATTCAATATTAAATAAGGAGAAAAAACATACAATAGTTTGGGCTGGCCGGTTGGCTCAGTTGGTTAGAGCCAGTGTTATACCACCAATGTCAAGGGTTTGGATCCCCATACTGACCAGCCACCAAAACAAAACAATAATTTCAATGAATGGCATCCTCATTAAAAAAAGAAAAGTTAATAAAATAGCTATAAAAGAGATGGCTATATCTTTATCATAGCATATGTATATATGTATTATGCTTACTAGGGAAATCTACTAGTAGCTTGCCAATGTTACCCACGATTGCCACAATTATTTTCCCTTGTTCTTGAAGTACTAGCCAATGGGTGCAAAGGTGGAGGAGGAGGAGGAAGGAGCAGAAAGAGAAAGTTAATATTCACTCAGTTTTTAAAATATATAACAAACGTTCTAGGTATTTTACATGTAATCCCACCAAGCTATCAGGCAGGTTACTGTTTTCTTTCTCTGCAGAAGAGGAACACAGAAGGACAAACTTGACTAAAATCACACAGCTATGATATGGTACACTCAGGATAAGATCGTAAAGTTGCAAAATCCAAGATAATCTGCTAAAATTAATAACAATAATCATACTAATAATAGAAGTCAAAAGCTGACTAATTATAAAATATACAAAAATCAAGAACTTGGCTATATATTGAAATTTTAAAATTAGGCAATATAAGAAAAGATTCAACATGCAATAAAAACTGAAGATAAAAAATTTTAATTGATCTCTGTTTCTAGCCTAGTTCTGTCATGATCCTATCCTAAGATAGTGTAATCTAAGGATTACGTCTAAAATTAATCACCCTGCCACCCCTTTTTTCTGACAGCCTTATAACTAAAGTCAGACTCCAGCATGGTCCAGGGATCTGATTATAAAGTCAAGTCTGGGAGAAAACTTATACACCAAAAAATTTGCAAGGTTTTGCCAGTTTATATGAGCAAAAACCCTGCAGAATATTAGGGTGAATGGATTCTAATAGTTCTGGAAAAGGGAATGAGAAACTCTTTAGGCTGAGCCATTTTTATGGGTATGGCTGCCTTTACCTGAGATCCTGGATTTAATGTACCAGCTCCAACAGTACAGGAGTTGGCCTGGGTGGTTGGTTGATTCTGGTCTCAAAAAAGCAAACAAAACAAAATGTAAGTGTTCCAGTGGCTTAGTGGTTATTCTCTATGGTCTGTGGATAAAGGTTTGAAATGGGTCCCATGATGTCACTGGAGAAGATGGGGGACCCAAGCAACAGCCCTCAAGCCAGATGTGCTTCCCAGGAGGCAGCAGGTCTAGTGTAGTAGTCAGAAAGGCCTGGCTCCAGGGATTCTTGGCACTAATTAACTGAATAAGCGGCCCCTGGAACTAAGATCTGATGGAACAGCCTACTTGGTCCTATTTAATTGCTTAACAACAACAACAACAACAAAAATAATCTAGAGCTGGTAAACAAAAGCTTGTCTTTTTGAGTCATTCTAAATTCCAGATCTGAGTCAGTTTATAGACACAGATCCCTATAAGTAAACGGGAACCTGGTATACTTGCAGGAGGTCCTGAGATGACATCATGAGTATCTACTTAAAATCTTCCTCTTAGCCTTCCTTTAAGGAGTATGAAGTCATTTTTAAGGACAAATGTGGACTGGAAGACAGGAAATACTTAGACCTTTGGGGATTATTGAACCTGTGCCCTAAGTCCCTGTCAGTACTTGGAAATCCAGGATGTCACAATTGGGATTCTTTAGAGGGGGCCTCAGTTGATAAATGGAGTTTGGACCAGATTCTTCCTCAGAGTTGACCCAATAAGAAACCATCCTGATTTTATTTCCCCAGTTCTTGAATGAACTGGGCAGGCTTAAATTGCAGATGACAGAAGCCACTCTAGGGAAATAGGACCCTACTCTCATGAGTTATCCATTACTAACAGGACTTACAAGGCCCTAGGTGGTCCGGATGCAGGCCCACCCACCCAACCTCATTCCACCCCTCTCTCCAGTCAGCTGCTTCCCTGCTGCCTCATGAAACTTCTCTTGAGTTGCGAGTCTGCCCATCTCTCTCCTTTCAAGGACCTTTGCACACGCTGCTTCCTCCCCTTGCAATTATGTTCCTCCCATCCTTCCTTTAACTAGTTCTCCAATCCTCTGGTTAGCCCCTCAGCTTAGATAATTATTTGCTCAAAAGGGTGCTTTTTAACTCCCTAATCTACACTAGGACCTCCAGTGTGATCTTTCATAGCATCTTTGCTTGTCCTTCTTTGCACCTAGAATCAGATTTCTGTTGCGATTTGTTTAAAGTACATCCCCTTCCCTGGACCCTGGGCTCTATGAAAGGAAAGACTTCATTTTGCTCAACACTTTGTCCATGAGCACACCCCAGTGGCAAGCACTTAGTAGCTGCTCAATGACTCTGAGTGAAGTTGACTGAATGAAGACCAGAAAAATAAAGAGTAATAAAAATAATAAGGCACATTCATACTGCAGCTGTGTACAATGGGGGAAAGCAAACCACCGAAGACCTGGCCTTTGAGTCAGACTGGACTCAAAACTCAAACACCCCTATTGCGGTGGTAAATCACCTTCCCCACATATATATTAGATCTTGTATTTTTTCTCAGTGTGTTTTTCCCCATGGCATTAAAAAGTATTTTAATTATCTGGTTTTAAGTCACTGTAACAATCTCATAATTACTCACACATGCATTCAGCTTGTTTCTTGCAATTATAACTAATACTCAGATGAACATCACTGTATGTAACTTGGTCTTCACCTCTCTCGTTTATCCTCAGGGTGGGTTTTTGAAAGAAAATTCCTAAGTTGCAGCATATGAACATTCATTTAAAAGACTGTTTATATATTCTTGTCCCCCATCCCTTGCCCCACTTCCTCCACCTTCTCTTCTGGCTGTCATCAGCCAACTCTTTTAGGAGCTGAGAGATCTGATTCACATGCTTACCTCTCTTAGCCTTGCTCCTTGAGCCCACCTGCATCACCAGCCTTAAGTGGAATCTGTGCACCAGTTCTCTAGGACTCCCAGGGAAGAAAAAGTGTTATCAAGCAGCTGGAATTGGAAAAACAGGAGACTCCAAAGGTCCTTCATCCAAAAAAGTCCCTGCTCCACCAGGAATAAGGAAGACAAAGAGATTATTGCTCAGGAAGAAGGTATTTGATTAGCACATTACTGAGCACATGGCTAAAAGAATATGCTAAACTCCTTGAGCTTGAATTTTTCAAACAAGGAAAAATGTAGAGAAAGAATGAAAAGAGAGACGAGCCAGTTTCCTCACTTGGGGGGAATTTTCCATAACTCCTAGAGTTCATATTAAAAGTTGCCAAACTGAGCAACTATCTTTATAGTCTGAAAATGCGCAATCTAAAACTGTGATTCAACAAATTCTGCTAAAACTTCAAATACTAACTAAACTATATCAAGAAAGTCACAGCTAATTAATTCATGAGAGAATTTAGCACTCAGTGATATGTAAGAAACTTCCTGAAGCATTTGAAAACATCAGTCCTGCACATGAGAAACAGGACTCCTAGAAGAAGGTGACCAAAGACTTGAGAAAGAATTGGGAAAATGAAAAAACACCTCTTTCTATCAAAGAAAAAACCCCCTCAAGAACAAACAAAGAAATAAGTTGGATTCAGAGAAATCTCAATGAGCTAAGAAAAGAAAATGGACACAACAGACCAAAATTGGCTAAAGCAAAGTTTAAATTCCAGCCTGTCTCACCTGGTGCCCACCCAACCTCGACTGCTCCCTTGTTCCAAATGTAGCCCTGGGCAGAGATTTATCCCACAAAGATTCAGGGTGCCCTTGGATGATCAGGCCCCTAAGGAAGGAGGAGGGTTAAACTCAGGGTTTAAGGATCCAGGGTTTTAGGCAATCATTGCATCAGAACATTTCACTAAATTTCTCAACTAATTTTAATAATATATTTTTTCAACCCAATATATCCAAATTGTTACATTTCAACATGTAATCAACATAAAATATTACAAATGAGATATTTGATTTTTTTATTCAAGTATTTAAAATACAATGTTTATGTTACTCTTGCAACACATCTCAATTCAGACACTAAATTTTCATTGAAATACTTGATATCTATTTAGATTTCATAAAAATTACAACTGAAAAATAGGTTCACATACCCATGTTGTTCTGAACATACTTAAGTTTTTCCAGTAACTGAATCTAGCACCAAAACCTCATTCTCCTTTAATATTCCTATCTGCATTGACAAAAATATTTCATGTTTTTAAAAGAAGTGCTTTGACTTTAGAGCAAAACACATCAGTTTCAAAACTATGTCTAACTAATAAATTCACTACTTCTTGTATCTACTCAGTTTTATTAACATTGAAATCAAAGTGATATTGTAAAAATTTAAAAGCAACTCTAAATTTATCAATGTCAAAAAAAGCACACTTAAAATTTTTCTTATAATTTTGGTAGCCAATTTACATGATGCTGTTGATCACAATTAAAATTGTCTACATATGACTTGGCTGCTTCCAAGTTTCAGCAATTATGAATAAAGCTGCTATAAACATCTGTGTTCAGGTTTTTGTGTGGATTTGCAAGTCCTCTGAGAAAAAAAAGTACCAAAAGTATTAATTGGGCAATGTCCCATATAGCAAGTCTATTCTATTCTAAAGGTAAAGAAAAGTAATTTTTCAAATTTTGAATCAATTTTTGCTATTGTTAGCAAGGTCTTATATTCTTTATTCTTCAGCAGTTTGGTGACAATCTTTCACTTTCTATAAAAAAATTAGTTTTCTTTCATAGTTTTCTAATAAAATTACTGTAACTGAAATAATAATTTTTTTTAACCATCTCTTCTTACAAAAATGGTTTCCTTTTTGTGCAAGAATCCAAGCCATTTTATAGCTGGTCAAATTTACCAGTTCAAATTTTATTCAATGTCATTTAAAATTTTTTGGATTTGATTGTTATTTCAGACAACTACTAATATCTGCTCTTTTCTGCAGTGCTGGATAAAAATTGATTATCAAAGTCACTATTGGGGCCAGCCTGTGGCTCACTGGGGAGAGTGTGGTGCTGATATCTCCAAGGTCACGGGTTCGGATCCCATATAGGGATGGCCGGTTGGCTCACTGGGTGAGTGTGGTGCTGACAACACCAAGTCAAGGGTTTAGATCCCCTTACCGGTCATCTTTAAAAAAAAAAAAAAAAAAGTCACTATATATTTGCTAAAAATGTGTTTTAATATGTCCACTTTACCATCTTAAAAATGTTTTCTCCAGTTTGTTCTGCTGCAGGATATTGCAATGTTCATTCATCATAAAATTTGTGACATACCTTCTTCCAGCCTCCTTTTTGTCTTTATTGTTCTGTTAATTGATTAGCTTTTCATCTCCAGTCAATTCTGCTTCAGTAGTATGCTTTCATTTAAAATTTTTAAATTTGTCCATATTTACTTTTAATTATAAAAGTAATTTAATAAAGGTTAATTAAATTGATTATCAAATAAATATTAAATGTCAGATTTATTAAATAGTTAAATAAGCTAGTTAAAATAATTGGCATTTCAATTTAATTAGTAATGATAATTTACAAGGTTATCACTGTAACTCCTAATATCGGCATAAAATATTAAAAAACACATTACACTATCACCAGAAAAGAGCTGTAATGAAAAATGTAAATTAAAATATCCTTTCTGGTAGGAGAGTAATTCTGCTTTGGTGACAAAGAGAGTAAAGTTCCTTCAGGCCTCTCCAATCTGTCATATTTTGGGCCTTGGGTATCTCATCACTGGAGTCGACAGGTGGTGCCGGCCCGTGGCTCACTTGGGAGAGCGTGGTGCTGACAACACCAAGTCAAGGGTTAAGATCCTCCTACCGGTCATCTTTAAAAAAAAATAAAAATAAAATAAAATAAAATTTTTACCAGATCTATGTCGAATTTCTGATTTCATTTATCAGCTGGGTGAGAGTGGACGAACACAATCTCTCTAGGCCTGCATCTCTTTAAGTGTAATATTGGGGCAGTAATCCCGGGTTGTTGAGAGACGTAGTCAGGCACAAAGCTAGCTAGGCATTTAACACAAAAAATGAGTTTTTCCATTAATTTATATTGTGATTACAAAGCGTATGACCTTCTAAAGCTGAGTTCTCGGCCCAGCATCATTTAACCTTTGCGGGATTGTGGATAAGTCAACCCCTTCTCTGGGCTTCTGTTACACCAGAAACTTATTAACAATTTTGGAGATGATGAGGGAAAGTATTCACTACTGTGTGGCCTCGGCCCAGATCAGTGGTTCTTGACCTTCGCAGCACATTCTGGTCATCTGGAGAGATTTTTAATAACCTACCGATGCCAGGCCTGCTCCCAGACAAATTAAAAAGGGATGTGGGTGAGGGGCCCTGGCAGAGGGCTGATACCTTGCAGCTCTGGAGTGACAATGAAGGGTGGCCCTAACGGAGCTTCTCCCTCGAGGTGTACACCCCCCAGATGAGCCCCCCAAATGATTCAGCACCTCCCCTCGAATCACCCCTCTCCCCACTTTCCCTCCTAACGCGGGTACTGAGGGCATTCAAGGTCCCATCGTCACCCCGGCCTCCCCTCGGCGGCCGGACCAGACCAGAAGCGGCGAGGCGCCCGCACCAGCGATGCCCCCAGCTGGGGCGGGGCGGCCGGCAGGCCCCGAGGTGGGAGGAACGAATCCAGAGCTCCGCGAGATCGGCGAACTGGCCTCAGGCAGTTCTGCGAGGCCGCAGGGGAATTTAAGATACCCTTTCCCCGCTATTGTCACGTAAGCATTTCAGGAAACAGGTTAAAGCTCTGGAAAGACATGGCCATACGTTTATTTCTTATAAAGATGTTTCTCATGCGTTGTTCGTCCATAAGAATAACTCATTTTCCTCATTTGTGATTCTCACATCCCAAGTTCGGTTATTTACCAGAAAAACGCGCAGAGAGCAGCAAGGGTCCCCAAGATGATCTGAAGGGTCACGGGTGCAGGCCTGACGCCGCAAAGGGCTGGAGAGGAAGAAACCGGACTCCGGAGCTGCGACACAGCAACCATGCCTCCCTGCCCCGCCCCTCAGGGCCAAGGCTCAGCCCACAATCTGGGCCCCCGCCCGCAGCGCAGGCCCCGCCCCCTGCCTCCGCGGGCACCAGCGCCCCCTACAGCCTCGCGCTGCCCTCGGCGCGCTGCAGACAGTGGCTTGTGTTCTGACGCCTCTGATTGGCCAGCTCCCTAAGCGCAGACCCAGCGTCCTTTCACCTGATAGGTCACTCCCCGTCCCCACCAGGCCTTGTGTGGGCCTGTCTTGCGCCTGGGGCCCCTTCTCACAGCCCGAGCGTCTGAGACTGAATGCGGCACCCTGAGGAGGATCAGTCTCTTCTGATGCTTCTCTCGTTTTCCTCTAAAGGGTGAGAGCTTCGGGAAAGGATCTGATCCTGGAGGAACCTCCGGTCATGGAGATAAAGACTCTGGAACTGAGTCCGTCGGAGAGAAACGAGATGAGGTGAGACGAGTTAAGAAACCGCGGGGCGGGGCGGGGCGGGGTGGGGGGAGGGCGGGAACAGGAAGTGGGGGCGGAGCGGGAGGCCCAGGGAGGGCGGGGCGAGGCTGCTGCGGAGCCTGACGACCACCCACCACTCCTGGCCTACAAGCTGTGGTCGGCTGCAGTTACTGAACTTTGGTGTGAAAGACTGCAAATGGAAAAGTACAAAAAATAAGGTGATGGAACGATGCGTACTCAACCCTTCCGAGTTTTTTTTTTTTTTTTGTCTTTTTCGTGACCGGCACTCAGCCAGTGAGTGCACTGGCCATTCCTATATAGGATCCGAACCCGCAGCGGGAGCGTCGCCGCGCTGCCAGCGCAGCACGCTACCGAGTGGGCCACGGGCTCGGCCCAACCCTTCCGAGTTTTAAAGATTAACACGCGAACGTATTTGCTTCAGGTGTTGCTTAAAGAAATAAAAGGTGGCAAGTTAAACCGAAGGAAGAACTCGCTCCCCCCCCCCCCGCCCCCCCGTAGAGGCAGTCAGGCTTTTGAAAATAGTTTATGTTCCCTCAGTGCCTGTTTTTATTAAAAATGTTAAAAAGTACTCTCAAGGGTTAAATGCAGCGTTGTTGGGCTTTAAAAACTAATGCCACTTTAAGTGACATTACAAGTGGATCAACGTGGCAGGCTAAGACGGCACGGAGGAAGTAGGGTGGGAGTGTCTGCGGGAACCTTGCCTTAGCCCTTAATTGGCCGCACTTGTGAACACTGCGTGATTGCAATAGACAGGCATTGAGACAGGACCCTTAAGCTGATTGGAGGATGTAAAAAACCTGCCTTCCCCATTTACCTTTAAAAACAAGTGCTTGTGTGCTAATAAACGGAACTGCTCGACAGAACCCCCGCTGCGTCGGGCTGTTTTATTTTGGGGGGGGCCGGCGGTGTGCTCACCTCTCTTCATGGCTCTCTTCCCCCGTCTCCTTCCAAAGGGGACAGGAGGGAAAGAGGAATCCCGGGCCCGTTTGCTCGCCCACCGAAAGCAACGAGGCAAGGGTTGTTTGGGTCGCCGGCGGACCCGACGCAGCATGACATCATTTAGATGATTTTTTTTAAGGACAGGCAAAACAGTCCTAGTTATCTTGCACTGACCTTTTGTATCCGACCTCCTGTGACTTGCTTTTTAACCCCCGCATGGTATTGATTTCATTTTATCTATGTAGATCTATGCAGTTGAGTCCGTTCCATTGAAAGAATAATCGTAGGTGTGTCCCACAATGTGCATTTTGGAAGAGGGCTGACAGGCTCTGCTACTGTGATCTCATGTCGTTTCTTATTCCTCTGGTTCAACATGTTTTTAAGACCCTTCCATATTGCTGTGTCTAATTTATCTTAATTCTAATGACTGCAGAGTGGTCTTCTGTGGCGTACACATTCCCTTCTCCCCGCCATTGTTCCTTTTTACCCCCAGTAAAGGACTCCCAAATTCCAGCAATTGCTAAGTGCTGCCAGGTATTCTCGCACAGGGGCGTGGGACTTTGTCTCAGCCATTATGTCCTCCCACGTCCTCGTCAACCCATGGCATTATCTAGCTTTTAAACATGTGCCAAATAGGAGTAAAGTGATATCTCACTGCTGTTTTATTTTTCCCCTTTTGTTTGGTACTGTGAGTTTTAAATCTTAATTTTTAGCATTTTCAGTTTCCTCATCTGTACACTGCCAGGTGATATCCTTTGTCAGTTTTTCTATTGAGTCGATTATATTTTCTTATTAATTTTCAGATGTTGATGTAGTCTAGATATTAATCATTTTTTGGTTTTCGGTATCTTAAACACCTTCTGACAAAATATGTTAACGTTGTCGTAGATCCTTAATTGAACAGAAAACCTTAATTTTAATGCAATCAAAATTATTAATTTTTGAATTATGGCTGTGCTTATGGGATTTATTTCAAGAAGTTCTTCCTTCCCTACTCCTAGTTTGTAGAATGGCCTCTAAAATTAGAAGGCTTTACAAACTTCAGAATTTATCGTACACTTTAAGGCATTTAATCCATTTGGAGTCCATCTTTGTATGTGATGGTTGATTGCGATCCAGTTTAATTTTTGTCATTAAGTGAGCTAGTTTTCCTGGCAGCATCTACAAAGGATCTACCCATTTCCCATTGATGTGCACTGCCTCCTTTTCATATATTCAATCTCCATATCCACCAGAGTCAGACGTCTCTGAGCTCTGGAGTATCTTCCAGTTTTCTCTTTGTTCTTTTTACTACTATGGCATTGTCATCTGGGAGGGTTGATCTCCCTCTTATCCTTTCTTTTGAAGCTAATTTAATCATCTGTGGTCCTCTTCATTCTGTGTAAATTTTAGAATGTGTTTATTCTAAAAGCAATTTCATTGGAATTTTGTTCCAGATTGCAACGAATACAGATTTTTTTCATTTTAAAAAATTTCATTTCTCTCCCCCCCCCATTTTTTTTGTTTGTTTTTTGTCTGTTGGTCATTTTTTTTGCTAGAGATCTAGCTTGCTAATTGTGAGATAACTAGTTTTTATTTATTTTATTATTATTTTTTTTTGTAAAGATGACCAGTAAGGGGATCTTAACCCTTGACTTGATGTTATCAGCACCACACTATCCCAAGTGAGCCACAGGCCGGCCCTGAAATAACTAGTTTTTAGTTTTGTTAATCTCTTCCTTTTCTTGTTGTTCATCTTTATGCATAGTTCTACCTTAATCTGTATCACTTCTTTCCTCCTTTTTCTCATTTTTCACCTTCCTAAGTTGAATGATTAGCTCACTTAAATTTAACTTTTCATGTTTTCTAACAAAATTTCTTCCAGATCTCACTTTTATTTTGCTAATGTGGTGAATTACACTAGTAATTATTCTAATATTAAACCATCCTCACTTAATAGATTTCATGATCAAATGGTATCTTTTTATATAAATGTGTGTATTTATGTACCTAATGTATTTTACAAATACTTAATTATGTTTTAACATTAATTATTTGGTGATGTATTGGAGGCAAAACTTTCCCTCTCAATTCTTAGGGTGCTTGGCTAGGCCTGAGGATTAATTTGGCATAAAACAGATTAACAGTAGAAAAACATACAAACTTATTTAATATCAGTTATGTGACACAGGAGCCCTTGTAGGGAAATGAAGACTCGAAGTGACAAAACTCAAGTGCTTTTAAACTAGATTGAACAAAGAGAGGCAATTGTGGAAAAGTAACTAAAAATATATGGGGAGGCTAAAGGAAAATGAGAATTATTTTAACAAAGTCATTTGTACAGAGTTCTCTGGCACTCACCTTACAGTCTTTGATAAGAGTGTTTCTTTTCTCCTGGTATAGGTGAGGGTAGCTCTCACATGGAAATTTCATCTCCTGTTGTTTAAGAGAAAGAAGGGGGATTATAGTGTCCCTTTTGCATCTGCTGTTTTTCAAGTGCCTTGAAGTCAGAATAGCCAGTATGCCAGAGTGCAGTTTTCTGGCATGACATACTATGAACTCTTTGACTGATTTTTTTTCTAGGTAGTGAATCACATCAGAAATTTGTTTCCTACCCCTGTTCATTAGAGTGATATTCACCTTTCTGGCCATACACTCCCATTTCAGGGTATGGCTGTAGGAAGTTTCAGCCTGCCTATAGAAAAAATAAATGCAACTTATTTTAAGAAAAGAGTAAACATAGTACACACACAAAATACCCAGTAAATGCTAGTGTTTATTATTATCATTAAAAACGGTTAGTTATAAATAGTCTCACCGTAGTACTTAGTGCCGGAAGAAGCTTTGAAAGAAACCCTGGAGGCAGGGGCCAAAGGGAGGAGCGTCATTGAGAAGGGGGAACAGATGTGGTTCTTGAACAAAAAAACTGTTAGAGCTTTTTAAAAACAATGTACTTAAAATTATTCTTATAAAGCATACTAATTATAGTAAAATAAAAAGTAATGATTTAAAACAAGTCACCTTAATCCCACTGCTCTTAGACAATCCCTTTTTATCATTTGATGTACATTATATTTTTGATAGAATTTTCAAGTCGCTATATTAAAATGAGCTCATATTTAGCTGCTGCTTAGCTGTCCTCTACATGACTATAACTAACATGTTGTTTATGCAATCTTTACTGATGAGCATTGAGGTATTTTGTGTTTTTTTTTACTTTTGCAAACAATGCTGGAGCTGACATTCTAGTACACATCTCTGCATATGTGTAAGCGTTTTTCCAAGGTATATACTAAGAAGGGAACTGTTGGCTGTTAAGGCATGCACACTGCCTATTGGATGCCAGACTGCCAAATTGCTGTCCAGGCCACCTTTCTTTCTCCACATCCGTGACACGGTGGGTGTGCAATGGTATTTCACTATTGTTTTAATTTGCATTTCCTGGCTTTTGTAAGTTACTGGCCATTTTGTAGTTTCCTGCCAGTTGTCTGTTGGTATATCTTTGCCTGGTATTCTTTTGAAGTAATGCCCTCTTTCTAAGAGCAGGACCCACGCCACTTAAGATAGCCTCTCTATTGTGTGAAAGTTAGGTGGGAAAGTGGGGGTGGGACGGGAGGAGCTCCACTAACTGCAAAATTAGCTCAAGTACTGTTGGCTTGCTTGCATTGGTTAATACCTCTTGGCGCGGTGATCAGGCGACCGAGTTGCCGCGCTTGCAGCTTTAAAAACCGAGAACAAAGACGGTTTGGTGCCGCACCTTGAATTGGCTTGTGCTGTCCCGGGGGCTGGAAATAAAAATCTTTTTCTCTTTTTTATATCAGTCTCCAAGGGTGATTTTCTCCCGAGGCCTATAACACTTTTGGGTTGTTTTTCTTTTATCTGTAGAGGATTCATAAAGCAAATGTACCTCACAGGGCCTGGTTTTCCAAAGCCTTGCAGTTTTAAATATTGACCTTGCAAAGGACAGGAAATTTCCCCTAGGGCATTGAATCTCTGTTGCAAGATAAGAATCATAATACAGCAAGGCTGCTGGTTCTAAGACAGACAAGTTACTAATTGATATGTAAAGTTACTAAAAAGCTGCTAGAGGGAAAAGGAATGTTGGCTAAATCAAGCCTTTGTTAGTGGATCACTTAATTGCCTAACAGAATGTCATCTGACTTGTTTTTACTGAATGGTACCAGCTTCTATTGTAAAACTTGTTAAACTGTACTTAGCAAAACCCCACCTATGTCTCTTCCTATAACTTCTTGGTCTGGAGAATAAATGCAGGAAGAGAACCCCAATTTGTGGTTAATTTCCCAAATGGAAGGAATGCCTCTATCTTGAGGGTTCCGGGAGATTAACCCCTTTCTTGGGGCTTCTCACTGCTCAAAAGAGATGGGCTTTGAGTAATCTTTGGTGGCTCCATCACCCAGGGCTAAAGGGGTGACAAATCCGTGGGAGGCAAAGCAACATTTATCAATTGATTTCAAGAGGTTTTTATATAGTTTGGGTTCTACTCTTTAGTCAGTGATAATGTGAATAGGTTCTACAAGTATATTGTTTGTATCTTAACTGTGACTAAAATTATTCTGAATTTCCTATAAATTACTAGAATGGAAATGTTAATTTCCATTACTAACTATAGGAAATGTTAATTTTGCTCTGTTCAAATTCAACAGTATATTCTCTTGATTGTTTTTGGTTTTCTATTTGGTTTAAGAAATTCTGCCCTTCCTTGAGGTTGTAAATAATCTATTTTCTTCTAAAATTTTAAAAGATTTTTTTTTCTCATCTGTGTCTGTATTAGCCCTGGAGTTTTTTGTGTATCACGTGGAGTAAAGCTATAATTTTCTTTTGATTGCATGTGAAAGCCAGTTTCTCAGTCTGAGTTACTGAATGGATCATCCTTTTTCCACCAAGTTTTAATGCTACTTCTACTATTGTATGCAGGGTATTGTTTCCAGGCTTTCTGTTTTATTGTACTGATTTTCTCATCTAATTCAGAATCAAGGCTATTCTCTGTTGGGGAAATAAAACAATCCCGCCAACCAGAGGCCCCTCTGGGTCCTCATAACCACACCATCAGCAGGGAAGACTACGTGCATAGTGAGAGGTAGGACATAATAATAGGCATAGTCCACGATTTTGGTAGTGCTGTCCATACACCTCACTTGTTCACCTACCTAGCAGCAGCTTTAATTAATCCAGATAGCTGGAGTTGGTAGTCTTGTTTATACAAAGTCCCAGTGCTTGTGGGGTGAGGGGGATGACAGGGGTAGGGAGTAAAGGGAGGATTCAGAAAGCCCTGATTTTCCAGATCCTCCTATTCACCTTTTCCAATATGTGGACTCTTATCATTAAGTGTGGGTTTTTTGTTTTTGTTATTTTTTGGTTTTGTTTGTTTAAACAGTATCATCTTTAGAAATCACTGTTCACTATGCTTTAATATACACTATCTTTAAATCCCCATATGAATGAGTTTATCTAGATTTTGGTAAAAGATAGACTAGAACAATGTAAAACAAGCAGAATGATGAAACATGAAAGGTTCAAGGGTGGCCTTGGTTAGGGAGAGTGGCTTTTAAAACTATGGGCTAAAGGGGCCACCTCGTGGCTCACTCGGGAGAGTGTGGTGCTGACAACACCAAGTCAAGGGTTAAGATTCCCTTACCGGTCATCTTTGAAAAAAAAAGCCTGGTGTGGACATGTGTCGTCTTGTGGACATGTGTTCATTTCTCCTGGGTGGAATTGCTAGGCTGTATAAGTGTTTGTTTGATTTTATACTAGGAACAGTGAAACTGTTTTCCAAAATGGTCGTGACATTGTTCACTTACATGCACAGTATATGGATGTAAGGGTTCCTCCAAATCCTTATTAATCCTGGGGACTGTCAGTTGTTTTAACATTAACCATTCTGTTGTGTGTGAAATAGTGTCTCATTGTGGTTTTGACTTGCATTTCCCTAATAACTAAAGATGATGTTTAACCTCTTTTCTTTTTCTTTTTTTTTTTTTTTTTTAAGATGATCGGTGAGGGGATCTTAACCCTTGACTTGGTGTTGTCAGCACCACGCTCACCCATTGAGCTAAACCGGCCATCGCTATATAGGATCCGAACCCGTGGCTTTGGTGTTATCAGCACCACACTCTCCCAAGTGAGCCACAGGCCAGCCCTTAACCGCTTTTCATGTGGTAGCCATGAGTGGATCTTCTTTTGTGAAATGTCTGTTAAAAACTTTTACTTGTTGTTTGCTTTTGGCTTGTCTTCTCCTTATTGGGTTGTAAAGTTCCTTATATTTTCTGGGCACAAGTTCTTTGTCAGATATATGTATGAAAAATTTTTTCTCTCCGTTTGTGGTTTCTGTTTTCGTTTTCTAAACTGTGTTTTTTGAAGAAAAGAAGTTTTTACTTTTGATGAAGTCCAGTCTGTCATTTTATCTTTTCTGGTTCATGCTGTTGTTTCTTTTTTAAAGAAATCTTTGCCTATCTTAGGGTATTGAAAATTTTCTGTTTTCTTTTAGAAGTTTAGTAATTTTAGCCTTTACATTTAAGTCAATGATCCATCCTGAGTTAACTTATGTGTAAGGTTTGAAGTAAGGGTTGAGGTTTTTTTTATTTCTCTCCACAGCATATATAGTTGTTCCACAAAGAGTTGTTGAAAAGACTATTCTTTCCCTATTGAATAGCCTTGACATCTTTGTCAGAATCAGTTGATCACAGATGTGTGGGTCTATTTCTGGGTGCTCCATTCTGTTTCACTGATCTTTGTGTATATCCTTATATCAGTACATTCTGACGTACTGTCTTGTTTACTATAGTTTTTTAATAAAGTTTTGAGATTGGATAGTGGAAGTCTTGGACTTTTTTTTCTTTTAAAGATTGTTTGGCTATCCTTGGTATTTCTGTATAAATTTAGAATCAGTTTGCAAATCTCTATCAAGAAACCAAAAAACCCCCAGCCAGCTGTAATTTTGAGGGGGGATTGTGTTAAAGCTATATATCAATTTGGAGGGGACTGACAGCTTAACAATACATGAATATGGTATGTCTCTCCATTTATTTTGGTCTTACTGAGTTGACTTCAAAGAAGCATACAGAAACTTTTTGAAGTCATCGAAATATTCTGTATCTTGGTTAGGGTGGTGATAACATAGTTGTGTACATTTGTCAAAACTCATCAAACTGTACATTTAAATTCTGTACAGTTTTCAGTATATAATTTACAATCTAAGGGCTGGCCAGTTAGCTCAATTGTTAGAGCATGGTTTTGGTAACCCCAGGGTAAAGGATCGGGATCCCCATACCAGCCAGCAACCAAAAAAAAAAAAAAAAAAAAAATTGTACTTTAATACAGTTGATTTAAAAAACAACAACAAAATTTACCTCAGTTATTTTACTTCCTTTATTGACATGATCCATCAGAATCATCTGACTGGCACTTTATCACTTGGTTCTGGATTCAAGATGCTGTATTGGGGGCTGGCTGGTTAGCTCAGTCAGTTAGAGCAAGGTGTTATAACACCAAGGTCAAGGGTTCGGATCCCTGCACCAGCCAGCCAGCCAAAAGAAAAAGAAAAAAAAAAAGTAAATAAAGATGCTGTATTGGTTCATTATTGTCTTAATATCCCAACCAACCCAGTCCAGGGATAGATGCTGGCCCCTGTGACATGGTAGGAAAGGTTGACATGCCCGGGCCAGGTTCCGGTTAGTAGAAGGTGTGCAAAAGTGATGTATATACCCTTCCAGACCTGGCCCATAACCACTTACCACTCACAATACTTTATGACATTTTTTTCTCTTCAGACTCCTTGGATTAGAGACCATCCCAAGGGCATCTTTGGGAGCCATGAGCTGCAGATGGCCAAGCCACAGATGGAAGGAGCTTCATCTCTTGGGTCACCACTGGAGAACAAATTCTTCCAATGGATTTGGAGAAGTCTTCTCAGATATCCACTTCTGAGTTCCATTTGTAATCCACTTCTTTTATTCTCCCAGCACTCAGTGTCGTTTGGGGGAAATTCTAGATTCTTGTAATATCTTGGTCATGGGTAAATAAGGAAGGGGCCTTTACACACACATGAGACAAACCAGATCAGGATGAGCAAAGCAGCCTGAGAGCAGCAAGACCCCAAAGGGTAAGGAAAGTCCTGCAGAAGAGCAGAGCGGTGGTACAGAGGGAGGTGGGCAGTGCCTTCAGGATGGATCCTCAGGGAATGCCAGCATCCACCAAGCACTGGCAGAATGGTTTAGAGAAACCGATAAAAAGCTCTGCCAATCACAGTCACAAAAGATGGGGCTCAGAATGATGGGTAAATCAGGGATTCACATCTCCATTTTATTGATGAAAAAATTCGGGGTGATAGTAAAATGTTTGCCTTTGTACCTAGCACAGTATATGGTTCGTAGTACATGCACAATAAATATTTGTAGAATGAATGAAGGTTTACCAGCCTCAGACCTTTAATATAACATGCTTAAACCGACTGCCAGGGATTAGAAACTTGCCTATTTGGTGGTGAGTAGAGGGACATGCACCGCTACCCAGGCCAGACACTTAGTTGGGTATAGTGTTTTGAAAAGTTTGAATGTTAGCATGCTATCTTGTGTGACCTAGGCCCCACTACTCCCTATTGCCTTAAAACTCACCCAGTTCACACATTTGTCATCCATCTGTCTCCTGTGGGCTTCAATTGTAAGGGATCTTTGCTGCTGACAAGTCACCTTTTAAATGGAACTTGTTCTCAGCCTTGTTTTGTTCTGTCCTGTCCCATCTCCCAGCTATCACCTTCCCATTATCTATCCACATATGTCCTCTGTATTTTCCCAAGTTTTTTAACATTATAAGCATAAATCCTTAGGCAGCTATGCCACTAGAACTAGAAAACCTAAGCAAAGAGGAACAGTTGGACTCAGATATACCTTCTATAAATTGTGTTGCACATATTTAAATGTATAAATATTATTGTGCTGTGTGGTTATTAGGCAAACCCGAGCCCAATAGCAGTGCTTATAAATTATACTTAATTTAACTCTTATAAACATGTCACACTTATAGTTATTCTGTTTTTCTGCTGCTATTGACTCCCTGGGCATCTTGCACAGTAATGTTTCATATCTGCTGAACAAGGAGTTGGAAGGCATCATCTTTATAGAACTTTACAGGTACATGTCCAAGGCTGTATGATTCTGTGATTACTACCTTGACAGGTAAAACCTAAGGCAAGAGAAAAGGGGGGAGAATGGCACAGTGAAGGGTGGAAGTTGCCTGAATACTAACTGGGCAAAAGTTCTCTCAGAAAACATCTTCTGTAAAAGAAACCTAAAAACCTACATCACCAGGAGACTATTGGGACCATCTCTGGAAATCTTGAAACCAGATAATTAGTAAAGCTTTATATTCTGTCCCTTTCTGGCCACTGTCTTTTCCACATCTGCTTGGTGCCTTCTCCTTTGTGACCCCAGATGCTGAGGATCAGCCCCTCTGCCACATTGCCTGGGGGGTACTGGGTGGTATGGGAAAGAAACACCCTTCCGCCTTAATCTCTTCCTGCATGCCCCAGGCAGGCCTTGACGCAATCCTGGTTCTCTCCAGAGAGTGTTGTTATTGAGGAGGTCTCTCCTGGAATTTCTGCTGGGATTTTGTAGTCAGTTATGTCTCCCCATTTCCCACATGGGCTCTTGCAGACCTCCCCGTCTGTTTTGCCACCATATCAGACTCAACTTTTACTGCAGAATCTTTGCCCTACTTACAGAGAAAATCAAAGCATTTTGTATGTCACCTCTCCCCTAGGGTGACGGAGACGCAAAGGATTACTCAAAGCCCTTTTTTCCAGAGCAGTGAGAGACCTGAAGGGGTTAAATCCCAGGAGACAACTTCTTCAAGAGAGGAATTCCTGGGAAATGACCCCGAATCAGGACTTTTCTCTGTTTTTTATTGTGCAGGCAAAAAGTTACAGAAAAGAACACAGGTGGTTAATCAGTCATAGTGAAAATGTAAACAAACTGGCTACATAACAATTTTCATTACAGCAGGCGCAACTTAAAAATAAGCAATTTACCATCAAAAGAGTCATAAAACTAAGCTATGTGACACAAAAAAGAACCAATGAGATAATAGTTATGGCAACACTTAGTTCCATAGGAAACTTAGAGAAGCAGTTGAGGGTGAAATGTGGAACCAGCCGCTAATTGGCAGAGTAGCCTTGAAGCTTTCAGTACACATATTTTTCCCATAAATAGGTTTAGCTGCACCAAGGGCGTCTGCCCTTAGAGCAAGCACTTATGCTGTGTTACAATTCTCATATCCACACCAGAAACTTTTTAGTCCTGTAAAAGTTTTCTGTTTTTCCCCAAACTTAGCATTTCTATGTGCATTACTAAAAAAGGTTAGGTTCTTCCTCAAACTACAAGGCTCTGGCCTTGCTAAAACTAGGGACTGTGGCCCCACTGTGCTACAGCCTAAACTAAAGGGCTTTGGCCCTTCTAACAGTTAAGGACTGTGGTCCTGCTAAGATAAAGATCCTACTAAGTTACAGCCTGATCTAAGGACTGTGGTCCTTCTAACAGCTAAGGGCTGTGGCCCTACTAAGCTAAAGGTTGAGGCCCTGTGAAATAAATACATGCGCTTTATTAGTGTTAGCACCCTCTACATGGTAGACACTCCACCAACATGGAATCAGACTTATTTATTGTTCTGCCCTGCTGAAATATGGGAGACAAGGTGGTGAAAATTTTGTCTTAACAACTTGGGAGAGTTTTATTGGTTTGTTGTAGTAGCTGGAAGACAGAAACATAAGAAAGAAGCTTAATAAACTTTCTGCTGTTCAGCTGATAATGAACAAGCTGTTAGTAGTTTAGATTGGTCATTGTCTTTGTGGATTAATTATGTAATAATCCAAACAATATCTCACAAACTTTCAAATCAGTTTAAGCCTAAATGGGTCATTTAATAACAAGAGCAAAGAACACATTATATGTTATAGTGAAGGGCTCTTATGTTTTCTTTGGATAGCAGTCAGTAAAGTATAAGAGAAAAATGCATTTGCTTTGGGACTTTCTAATATGTAGCCTAACAAACCTAGGCAACATAGAAATCTGTTGATTGAATACTGGCTCTATTAAAGTAGAAATATGCATTTTGGGGAAAAGAGGAAAAAGATGGGATGTCTTAGTTATTTTGTTTTTTACACTTGTGTATAATAAAATTTAAACAACCTTGTGGGGAGCATTTTATTTCTATTCATAACTACTTAAAGTTATGGGCTAATCTCATAAATCATAAATAGTGGCTTTCTAAATTATGAACTTCTGATATAAATCAATATAGTAATATGATGAAAACTTCATAAATACCCATAACCTTCGAACATATTGTAAGAATCTAATTCAAAAGGAGCCAATATCCAATTTCAGAAATATATTAACTATAAAATTAATTAGGGCAACCAAAATATTTTAGAATTCCTGTTAATAAAACAGATGAGTCACTTTGTAAATTTAGTCATACCAATAAGTTTGAGGAATTATGCCACATAAAAAGTGAGCATATAGTAATCTAGCAAAAATGTCTTGTTATATGAAAAAGCAAAATACAAAACTGAATATGTACTATGATAAAATATGGAAAATATACTCACAGATAGACAAAAATTAGAATTTAATGTAGAAAAAAGTAAATATAGTTCATTTTGTTCTGAAATTTTTTAAATAATTTTTTTTTTACAAAAACCAACCAAAGTGTACTTATTTAATAAAAGTGTACTTATTTAATATACATCACAAGGCGTCAATCAGTACTTAATTTAAAAAACAGAAATAAAACAAAAATAACACCACAGTTCAAGAAACAGAGTCCTATACAGAAATCAAGGAAAGAACAGACCATCTACGGAAAAAGTGAAAAGACGACACAAAGAGAGGCTGGGCAGCCCAGATCTTTAAAGAAATTTTTGAGTGGATAACCCATTTTTCTAAATGCTTAGAAAGAGTGGATGCAATGGTTATTAAAGGGCCCCAGCCTTCTTTAATTGTATGGTCAGACTACTGTCAGCCAGAGGCCTCCCTCTGCTGGGCAAATCTGGGAACACACCGAAAATTCCTCTCAATTCCTTCTCTCCTTGTTCAGGTGGCATATGTCCTTTTGGGTTTCCATACTCTGCCTTCTTGAAGCCCTACACCCTGACAGTGCAGTGCTACCCCTGTTTCACTTGTAGTCTAGAAGTATCTGCTTATTGTATCTAGGAAAGCTCCGTTTAGCTGCAAATCTCATTCTGAGTTTTTACCGTTTAGAAACATCTATGTGCAACCTGGAATAGACTCTAGGAGAACTGGGTAAAGTTGAGAAGGACTGTGATTGGTTGGTGGAGATACAAGATGAGACAATGGAGAGCTGGAGAAGTGGTGCGTGCCTACATGGAGAAAAACTGATGAAAAACTCAGGCTGGTTGTTTAGCTCAGTTAGTTCAGTTAGAGTATAGCGTTGTAACACCAAGGTCAAGGATTCGGATCCCTTGAGCCACAAACAAAAAACAAAATGGTAGGGATTGAAAGCATCACAAAAGGGTTTTGATCGATCCTGTACCATGTAAAGATAATCTATCTCCCTGCAAGCAGTTATAGTCTTTTTCCCTAGATAGACCCTCTTTTTGAATAGAGAGGTTAGCAGTAATTCCAAAGGAAATACTGAACTCTACAGGCTGGGAGACAGAGCTGCCCTCACAACTCAAAGCAAGCTCTGTGCTCAGTGTGGACAAGGCAAGCCCATAAAGGGGTTAAATTACCAACAAGCAATAATTTAAAAATATGGCTCTGCTGCATCTACTGTGAGAATGAAGACCATTCTCAGCAACAGACTATCAACATTCCAGAAAATGTCAACATCACTCTGAAGGGACGGAGTTACAGTGAAGTGCCCCAGAGGAACCCTGCTGAGGAACTTCAATCACATCAATGTAGAGCTCAGTCTCCTTGGAAAGAGAAAGAGCCTCTGGGTTGACAAATAGGGGGGAAATAGAAAGAAACTGGCTACTGTACACACTATCTAGTCACGTACCAAACATGATCAAGGGTGTTACGCTGGGCTTCTGTTACAAGATGAGGTCTGTGTGTGCTCACTTCTGCATCAACATCGTTAATCAGGAAAATGGGTCTCTTGAAATCTGAAATTTCTTGGGTGAAAAATACATCTGCAGGATTTGAATGAGGCCAGGTTGCTTATTCACTCTCTCAAGTCCAAAACGACATTGAACTTGTTTCAAATTCAGCTGCTTTGATCCATTTAAAAACAAGGATATCTGAAAATTTTTGGATGGTGTCTATGGCTCTGAAAAAGGAACAGTTCAGCAGGCTGACAAATAAGATCTAAGAGTTGTCCAGCTACAGAAACAAACTGCAGGATTCCCAAGACATGCTTGTAAATTTTAATGGTGGAATAAAAAACCTATTCATTTGAGAAAAAAAAATTAAAAATATGAACATTTCAGAAGGAACAAAGATGGCTCCTTCTTGGGGAATAAGTTGGCTGACTGCCCTAGATTTCAGACTGTGTCAGGAGGAAAGGAGAGAGTCTCTCAGTCCCAATGAGATAGACCCCCCAAGACTCTCTAATGAGGCAGTGAGGTTTCCAGCTTCAGGACTCTTGACCCCACAGTTTCTTCCTTCAGTCTGTATATACAAGACAATTATAGTTTATGGTGTTGCCAAGACCCAGATTTAAATCACATATGCGCAGATACTGGCATTCAGTAGAGAGTAATTTAGAGTATGTCCAGATGACTTCCACTATGTTCACAGCTTAAAGTGGTAGTTATGGATTCTTCACTCTTGGTTACTTGCATTATCACTTGCAAGAAGTAATAAAAATGTAGTGTGGGTGTGGAGGGAAAGGCCATAAAATAAGGAACAAGATTTTAGTGATGGTTGAAAATTGAATTAGCTTTGTTTTGGGAATATACCCAGGGGACATAGACAGGACTGTTAAAAGAGCAGATCTCTGTCCCCTCTCATCTCTGCTTCTTTCCCTCCCTGATAGAAGGCTTCCATTACTCATCACTTCAAACACTGTGTTTCTGTATCTCCATCTCCTTTGCTTCATGGTCTTTCCTTTACCTCGGTTGCAGCCACACCTCAACTATGGGTAAACTTTTGTTTTTCTGCACCTACACCCAGGTGGTTTAGCATGGCTGAAAAAAAAACCAAAAACCTAACTTTGAATTTTTTGATCAATATAAATTCATGGCCACAGACTTCACCTGGGTCTTCTACACTGCCCACTAGTCCGACTGAGTTTCTCAGATTTGTTCTGTTTCCATTTTACTCATTTAACAGATATTTATTAAACACTCACTTGCATTAGGCTGAAGTGAAGGCATTGAGGACTCAATGGTGAATGAGCAGTCTCTGCCCTCGTGGTACCTACATGCTATGTGGCAGCTATTTCAGACATTCCTTGAAAGTTTTGAGCCCCTCCCAACCCCTTCTAGTGCCCACCATCAGCTGCTACCTTACTCCCACCTTTATGGGGACAATAGAAGTCATCATAGTAGAATGCCAACTTCTTGACTAAACTATATAAACTTCTACTCTTTTGGTTCTGTAAAATGGAAGAGTGCTATATATTAGGCTTCCAACAGAAAAAACTTAAACCAAAAGAATATACGAAGAGAATGGTATGTTGAAGGGACTATATATAAAGGTGTAACAGGGCTAAAGGGAACAACAAGGGATATGAGGCAGCCCAAGATCAAGAAGAGTGGTGACCTGATATCACCCTGTGCTGATGGCAAAGATCTAGTCTCTTCTATCCTCTCCAATTCCACTTTGCTAGAAGCCCACCCAGACCCTGCCAGTAGGAGGCACTGGAGGAAGACCTGAGGTCTAGAAGGAGGAGAAAAGACTTCCCACTTATTTCTCTTAATTTCCATGTTTTTTGACATCACCACCTCAAGGGTTTTTTACCCTGGCAGCAACAATTGAATACACTAACAGCAGCTGGCTGCAGTTTGCAGATCTTCCATGCTTCTAAAATCAGCCTCATCTACAGACATACCAAATGAGTCTTCAGAGGTCCTAGTTCTGGGGCCTCTTTAAAGAATCTTTTCTTTGTTCTCCCAACCCTAGAGGTGTTTGTTAGCTGCTTCCTGTCATAACTATCTCTGATACTTCAGTCCCCCTTTTGCCTTTTCAGTCCTCTTATAACCAACCAATTAGCAACCATTTACATAAAATTCTTTGTTCAGTTCCAGTGCTGTTCATGGCTCCTGATTGTACTCTCACTGACACACACTTAGGCCTGAAGAGGCAAGGGGAGGGAATGCGCACCCAGCGTCCAGGGAGAGTGGACTGTGGAGGATGGACTGACCACCAGGAGCAGCGGGGTGACAAAGCAGGGAATTAAACAGACTGACCTCTCTCTCTTTTGCCATCTAAACTGCTGAGCTTACCTTTGGCCAAATCCAACTGGAACCAGAGGGGCAGGGACACCCAGCTAATGCTATCTGTAGAAGCCAGTCTGCTGGGGTACAGAGCAGGTCAGGGACAGGCAGAAAATGGATCCGGGTTTGGGGCAAACACTGGATAAACCAAATCAAGTATTCAATTATATACTTGTAGCTTGGATCCCATCGCTTCCCTCCTCAGACAGTGTGCACTTGTTTCTGCCTGCCCTCTCCTGTACCTTCACCCTTTCTGTCTCTCTATTAACGTCTCACCCTGATTATTTAAACGTATCTCAGTCTCTCCCAATTAAAAAAAAAATACTCCCCCCGCTCTCCCACATCCCCACCCAGCTGCTGACCTTTCTCTTCCAAAGCCACCTTCATGGGAAAGTCAATTATACCCCCTGCCTATATTTCATCACCTCCAACTTAGGCTCAACCCACTGCAGGACGGCTTCTGCCCTTCATTATAGACAAGGTTACTAACGTCGTCTTTATTTCTAAATCTAGAGTACCTCTTTCATTATCATCTTCTTTGTCTTCTGGGCATCTCTAGATGTTCATACTCATTCTCTCATTCTTGTTTTTGTCTCCTTTCGGCTTCTAAGAGTCTGAGCCTTGCAGCTCTTTCAGTTGTAATCCTCTGTTATTAAACTGGAGCCCTGATGGTGTGGATGAGGGGAAGCATTCTATGGTTATAGGGTTAAATGTCAGTCTTTTAGGGGGCCTTTGTCTTTGGGCTGTGACTTTCACAGTGACATTTAGTGATATTGTGATACTTATAGTGATATAGCTATCTCTCCCACACCCCACCTGCTCCCTTCCCCAGCTGCAGCATTCCCAATTTATTTGCATGAAGCTCTGACCCCTGTTGACTACTTTTCTTTCTTAGATGAGTCAGGAAGGTTGGAGGAGGCTGCAGTTGGGAAGAATCCCTTGCCCCAACTGGGATAAGACTCTGGCAATGTTTTTTCCCCTGGAAAGCAGGCCTTTGTTTTAAAAAATTTCTGGGTGTATTTCATAATGATTATTCCTCTCTTCCTGCCAGAACTACAAGGACATCTTTCTCAGATCTTCATTGCAAGAACCTGGTGGGCTTTCTGATGGTAAAGCCTACAAAAGTCTGTGAGCTCCTGTAAGAGTATGGCCACCAGGAGTTTCTCACTCTCGTGGGAGTCTACACTCAGTCTCCAGCTATTTGTCAAAGTTACTGTTTAAGTGTTGTCAAACATGATATTGTCTCAGCTTCTAGGACATCACACACTCATGGTTCTGTACCATCTTGACATTTGCTGTCTCTAGTAGATATCTCTCCTGTATTAGTCCGTTTGTGTTGCTTATAACAAAATACATGGAACCAGGTAACTATAAAGAAAAACGAAATTTATTGCTTACAATTTCTGAGACTGGGAAGTCCAAAGTCAATCTGGTGGTGGCAACAGTGAGCCAGGGTTCTCACATTGCAAGATGGTAGAAGCAGAGAGAGCAGAGCGAGAGAGACATGCTCTCCTCTTCTTTTAAAGCCCTCAGAACCATGCCCATGACCACCATTTTTAATCCATTCATTACTGCATGGTCCTACAACCCAATCACCTCTTCAAGGTCCCATCTTACAATTACCATAATAGGAGTTCCCACCCTGTTAACAGTCACAGTGGGGTCTAAGTTTCTAATACATAAAACTTGGGGGATACAATTCAAGCTTCACTGAGTTTTGGGGGGACATAATTCAATCCACTACATCTCCCTATAATCTGTGCCATGAATATTGGGCCTCTCCAGATCTGTCCCAGGCCTTCTACTTTTCTTGCTCTTTAGGAGCCAACACATGATCCAATACTCACTCTGCTCACCCTGCTCTTTCAGTGTCCCCTTCATGAAGGAAAGTTTCATCCACCTGCTTGCTCCAGTTAAAAATCATGGTGTCATCCTTGACTGTGTCTCCTTTCTCATTCACACACTTAAGATGTTTATTCTGCCTCCCACTTATCTCTTAAACCCACTGATTTCTCTCCAGTTTCACTGCTACTCTCCTGTTCTAATTGTACATCATCTTTCCTAGTATTATTGTGACATTTTCTTGCCTCCAGTTCTGCCTCACTCAGTCCATTCACTCCACAGCCGAATTGTGGATGTGCACTTCTGACCTACATTCATGCATCACTTAATTGCAGGAAAACTTTCTGAGAAATGCGTTGTTAGGCAATTTCAGCATTGTGCAAATATCGTACAGCATACTTACACAAACCTAGATGGTATAGCCTACTACTTACCCATCTACACTATATGGTACAACCATTATAATCTTATAGGAGCACCATCGTATACACAGTCTGTCATTGACTGAACGCTGTTATTTGGTGCATGACTGTCTTACTGAAGGTAGCAAAAGTAATATGTAATAACCATGTAATATAGAAGTATGAAATACACAATATAAAAGAAATATATATAAATGGTCTCAGTACTAAGGAAACAATATTGATCAATAATTAAATAATTGGTGGACAATAAATGACAACATAAGTGTTCAATAGGTTTTATAAGCTATGGGTTCAGTAAATGTTCATGAAGCTGGTTCAGGGCATTGAAAGATGTGTGACTCTTTGAATTTTTAAAGAAAGGGAGAAAGATTTCAGATAAAAAAAACAAAGAAAAATACATATGACATGAAACAATATTTGTGGCTGTTTCAGGAAGGCCATGATGTGAAAGCTCCCCTGCAAGGACAGAGCTCTCAGATTCAAGTGCTGAGGCCACAGTACAGCTGCACACTGAGGTGACAGACTCGGTCTGCAATTCCAGCGAAGGCCTGTAGACTCGAAAGTGAATACAAAAGGCACAGCTGTACTCTAAGTTCTTGGGGTTGGGGACAATGGAAACAACACCCCTTGGAAGTCTTACTGCCTTAGGAGGTGTCCCTCACACATCTCATGTGCTTTTTAGCGGGTCTTTGTGCTACGGGGAAGGAGATCCTTCTTGACTAATGGGGTAAAATTTTACACATGAAACTCTACCACATCTGGGCATAAAGAAGAACTCCCTGAGGGCAGAGCTAAAACTCTTTCCAGCCTTTTCTATCCTAGCCTATTCTCCACCAAAGATGTGCGGAAGTGAAGGTCCAGTTTCCCTCAAGTTAAGGTAAAATCATAGACTACCTCCCATGTTCTCCTTTGTCCCAAGCTTGTAACTCTCTAGATAGTGGTCATTATTCCCTTCTTTAGGGGAGCTTTGGGACTCGTTGATGTTCATGTATAAATATGTCCTATTATCTTCCAAAATTGCACCTTGCACTGAAACTTCCAGTCCTTTGGGGGGAAAGAGGATACTTTAAGATGTTTCTTCACCTTCTCCTTTTCCCATCCCCCTTCCAAACTATTTTTTGAACCTTAGTTCATATTTTTGAATGGAGTCAAAAATCGATGTGTGTGGAGAATGTGATCCCAGCCCATGGGCCTCACAGAAGATGATAAACATTAGAACTGCTTTGGATTTGAAATTAGGTAGACTGTCCAAGTGAAAAACTTTATAAGCTGCAATTCACAACAAATGGTAAAGAAATTTTCTTATGAAGCAAACAGAAGCCACATGACTCTCCCTCTGGGAATTTATCCCCTGACTATTTTGACCCCGTAAAGTTCAACTTGAACCTCAGTCTTTCTACTCTCAAAACTTGGGCAATTTCTGTCCTCTTGCAGCCTGTCAGCTAGACAGTGGATTCTCCTTCTGGGCTCTGCTACTTTATTTTCACTAAGTAGCTATCCTCATGTTGTTTGGTCTCCCAACTTGGCCTCCCTTGACCTTGGTATTATAAGACTGTGCTCTAACTGAGCTAACCATATAGCCCTCCTTTACTTCTAAATAAGTAAATGTAAGCACAAAGATGTAGAATTACTTATTCAGATTTATCCATGATAAATGGTGAGGGTCAGGTTTCCCTTACTCTTGATGTTGTATGCTTCAGGAATTAAACCTTTTCCCTTTCTTTTTACTCTTCTCTACCTCAGTCATTCACTTGGTGGCCTCAACCAATCTTATGGTTTTTAATAACATATCAACAACTCTCAAAGTTATTAACTGCACCTCAAATTAACTCCATCTTCCCCTAGCTTGACACTTGTCAAGGCCATCAGTGATCTCCAAGCTGCTAAATCTTCTATTCGGGCTTCTATTCACTTTAATCTATCATCATCAGCATTCAATCCAGTTGATTATTCCCTCATCCATTTGGTAATCTTATAGACTGTGCAAACTCTACAACAGAATTTCTGACTCTCCCTTCCCCAACTCCACCACTGCACATCTGCTTCTCTCTTATAAATGACCATCTTATAGATGAGGTTTCATTCTTCAAATTCAGTTTTTCAGCCACATTGAATTTGAGGGCTTAACAACTAGAAAGCACTGAACAAATCAAAAGAGAAAAGCCATATATGATCATATCAATATATAAGAAAAGCCAGCAGCCATTCAATGATTTTTTAAAAAGGAAAATAAGAATTGAAGGAAACTACTTAAATGTAATGCAGATACCAAAAATTAACAAGTACGATCCTAGAGGACAAACACTTAATACCATGTTAATTAAAACTAAGAACAAGGGCCGGCCCTCTGGCGCACTCGGGAGAGTGCGGTGCTGGGGAGCGCAGCTGTGCTCCCGCTGCGGGTTCGGATCCTATATAGGAATGGCCGGTGCGCTCGAGCGCGGTGCGGGCGACGCCACCAAAAGCCCAAACAAACTAAGAACTAAAAGATGTTTGTTTAAATTATTATTCAACCTAATTTGGAGATTCATACCAACTGCAGTATAAAAGAAAATAAAATGCTTGGTATTCACACTGAGGAATAGAAAAAAAGATAAAATTATTTATTTGCTGTTGACAAGGAAAAACCTAAAGGGTTCTAGTCTAAAGAGTAAAGAAAGAAAAGTAGAATTACAAAAATTAGGAAGTTAGCTGGATACAAGATATCAACATATTCATTTCCTCCTAGTGGTAAGACCTCAAAAAAGAAAATGAGAAAAGTATTCTATTCATAATAGAAATAAGCCTATATATTAATTAAAAATAAAATTAAGAAAGGTACATGATTTATATGAGATCAATGGAAAAAAGAATACAGAAATAGATCCAATTATATAAGAATTTAATAAATAACAAAAATGACATATTTCAGTTCAGTGGGAAAATGGGTGGATTATTTAATAAATGGTGTCAGAACAACTGGCTATCCATCTGTGGGAAAGTAAATTCGAATTTTATCTTAAACGATATAAAATAAATTCTAGACAGATTAGAGACCAAAAATTGTTTAGAAAGCAAAAATATACCATAAACAAAGGACATATAGAAAAAATGAAAATTAGAAAACTATCTGCAACACAGGTTTAAGGTTCATTTCTCTGTTATATAAAAAACACAAGACAAGAAAAAGATAAACTGATCCATGAAAAAGTGAGCAAGAAATATAAGCAGGCAATTCCCCAAAGAACATACTCAAATGGCCAGTAAAACTAAAGAAAGAATGCACTAGTGGCCAGGGTAATGCAAATCAAAATGACAATGTGGAATAATTTTACACGCTTTAGACTGGCAGAAATTAATGCTGAGAATAGAAAATGTGTATCCCCCCTTTCTGGAAATGAGCTATTTTGGGGATATGTCAACACCACTGAAATTTAAAATACACTCCAAAACCTAGCAATCTTAGCCCTGGAACTCTATTAGTAGTTTCTTGTAACATGTTCAGCAGTAGTAACTGGAAACATCAATGCTTATCAATAGGAAATGGATGAATAAACTATGCTACTCCATGTGAAAGACATTAAAAAAATAACTTGAAAGGATTTTCGAAAAGTTTTGTTAAAAGAGAAAAGAAAATGCAGAAGTGTATATAATATTATTTTGTAAAAAATTAATAATATCCTTAACCAAAAAAGCATGTATGTGTATTTACAGGTGTATGTACTGAATTCAAAGCAAACATCGATAGTTACATACCAGTTTGGTTAGAGGATGAAGGGAGCTAAACAAAACAATGGAAGAAAAAAATAGAACTGATTATTAAAGAACTTACATGAGCATATGTAAAAATAAAGTTTTACCACTCACTGAGCAGCGATAAGTAAAAGTTAAGTAAACCTGGCTCATCATTTACTGTTTTTCCTAGGATGTGAAAAAAAGACGTTATTAAAACCTGAGTTCCATTCCTGCCCACTGCTCCGGGGGGCGCGGAGAGGGCCGGAGGAGCGAGAACCCGGGAGCAGGCGCCAGAGCCCACAGCCCCTGGTCTTGGCGCCCCGCTGCACTCAAAATGGTAGGTCTGCGGCGGCGAAAGCCCGATCCTCCTACACTATTGACAGCACCCGGCACCAACTCTGTTTATATTCGTTTTTCAATAAACAATTCAAATTACTGCTCGGATTTTGAAATTTACTGTTAACTGTGTATGGAACCATGTCCGGCTCCTGTTTCATTTTTACACCAACTTGGTAAAAATGCCGCTCTTGACACCCAGTCTGCCCCGAGACTCCCCACAATTGAACTGCACGTGAGCTCTAGGGGGAAAAAAAAAAAAAAAACCCAAAAAGCAAAAAAAAAAAAAAAACCACCTTGAGTCCCAGAATTAAAATTGCAAACGCTTAAAAGAGCAATTCCGCGAAAGGGTCCCCAGTATTTAACGTAGGACGAACTTTTGTTTCTATAAACATAGAAAACGGGTAAGGGCTTTTGGGATTCAGCTCTAAAACTCCATTGCAGCTAAACTCCTTTGTCCTGACCGTGGTCCAAACCAAGCCAAAAGCCAGTCCACACGAGGCAAGGCGCCTGCGCAAGCAAGAGCGACCTGCGTTTTCAAAGCAGTCCTCACTGCACTGCAGGAGGTGAGCAAGGTTTATCTGGTGGGCCTCTTCGAGGACAAGCTGGGTACAACCCACGCCAGCCGGTCACTGTCATTCCCAAGGACAGACAGCTCGCCAGCCACACCGGCGAAGAATATCGTTAAGCCATGGGTCTCGTCGATTACCCCAAAAGCATTTTTAAGAGCAAATTTCTGAAAAGGCTGCTTTAGCAATATTGGCCCCAAAACTCAACGTTTTGATCATGGGCCACTTGAACATTGGCCACTTGTGGGGGCTTGGTTGGATAGGCCAAGAGGCACGTGGTACACGATTCAAGCCGAGGCCAGAGGTTCAAGTAGATATCAGTAATTACTCTAGCATGGGGTGTAGGACTTAGAACTTCCAGGTACTTCTAAAACGTGTAGTATACAGAGAACTTAAAAACATGACTACTTGAGGCGGGATTTGGCTTGGGGATTCAACCTAGCTTAAGATGTACTAATCCTAAGTGATTCTAATAAGTAAATCTTGGGTTGAGAATGCACTGCATTTAGCATACATACGGACTAAAGTTCAGTCTCATTTGTGCACTAAAGCTCTTTTCCTGAAACAGGTAGGTGGCTCTTAAAAGAGCCGTTGGGTTGCTGGAAAAAGCTTCCAACCAGTACTTTACTTTTTCTTAGGTGCCGCCTTCTTGGGCTTGGCAGCAGCCTTTGGTTTAGTCACTTTTACCTTGGCTGCTTTTGGCTTTACAGCCTTAGCTTTAGCAGGGCTTTTGGCTACCTTCTTAGGCTTCACAATTTTGGCCTTTCTGGGGCTCTTAGAGAATTTCTTTGCCACCACAGACTTCTTAGCCTTTTTTGGAGTTTTGACACTCTTCTTAGCAGCAGCCCCTGTGACCTTTTTGGGCTTCTTAGAAGATCCTGTCGCCTTAATTTTTACTGCTGCTTTTGTAGCGGCAGGCTTGGCTTCTACGGAGGCTTTCTTATTGAGCTTGAAGGAACCAGAGGCGCCGGTGCCCTTGGTCTGCACCAGGGTGCCTTTGCTCACCAAAGCCTTAAGGCCCAGCTTGATGCGGCTGTTGTTCTTTTCAACGTCGTAGCCGGCAGCCGCCAGAGCCTTCTTGAGGGCGGCCAAAGACACGCCGCTGCGTTCGTTAGAAGAGGAAACGGCCTGCACGATCAGCTCTGACACAGAAGGACCCCCGGGTTTTTTCTTAGCAGCTGCCACAGCCTTCGTAGGCTTCTTTGTTTTCTTGCCTGCCGAAGGCTTCTCGGGAGCAGCAGAAGCAGCTGAAGCGGGCGGTGCCGTCTCAGACATGGCGACTGCACACACACAAAAGGCAAACCACCAGGACCTGAAAAGGCAGAGAAAGCAAAAGGCCCTGGCGCAGACGTATTTATAGGGCGGGGCCGCGCCGTGATTGGTGCGCGCTGGTGCCCGCCCCTCGTACCCTAGCGCCCCCTAGGCCGCCGCGGTACTGGCCCTGAGTCAGAAGGCGGTTGGGTGCCGCAAGGGCCTATCATCCCGCTTACCTTGAGAGAAAACGCACCCCCAAGAAACCGTCCCCGTTTACTCTTTGGGACGGAAATTTAAGGCAGTGCAGCATTGGACTTTGCCTCCCAGTAACATCAGAAGATGCAACTTTCCTCTCAAAAAGCAGCTTTTGGAGGGGGGGCGGGGGGGTGGAAAATGGGGGAGGGAAAGAGGAAAGCGAAGGCTGTAGGCCTTGTCTGCAGATGTGAGGCAAGTCCTCATAAATACTATTGCATTTCCTGGCAACGTTGAAGAGCGATATGTGCTGAATACCTTTCGTGTATTTTGGTCAAAGGAGAATAGGTTGTAGGAAATAGTTTACTAACACGGCGGTTACAACTCAATCTGCAAGTATGGAAGAGTATGCAAAAAAATTAATAAATCTGCAATTGCAACTTATTTCCGCAGTTCACTGTACTTCACGAATATTCGATGCCCTTGCATCCTTATGACATACCCCAAAAGAGCGCTAAGGTTTTACAGCCTATCTTCCATGTCAGTACATGGTTATTAGCATACCGTGACAAGATCAACACATTCTCTTATTCAACAAAGATTTATGGAGTTCACAGTCGAGACTACAAACGCATTAAGTAAACGCTCGGTGGATGAAACGGTTCCCTGACAGGCAGTGTGCCAAGTGTTAGACCACTTACTGTGTAAACGAGAGAACACACCGCTGGGGTAAGATTTTTAGGGCAACCTCCCTTTAACGTGTTTGTGCCTATAACAAGCATTTAAAGGCATAAATATGTTAAAACGATTTCACATTGCGAACCAGAGACTGTTAACTGGTGGGAGAACAAAATGCCATTAAACCGACATCCCTTTCCACAGTCTTTTTCTAGGTAACCGCATAGCGCCCCCAAGAATGAGGAGGTGACATCTCATTCCCGCGCGCGCTGTTACGGTTTTCAAACAAGTCCGCACGGGTTTAAGGTAACCTGAGATTACCATTTCTTTCAAACATACCAACTAAATAAAGTAATGGTCCCACACTCCACTGATCTTTGTTCCCTTTTTATTGAGAAGCTGTTTTCAAATGTATTAAGTAACTTCTGAGAATTTGGAAGAGAACAATTGGAAAGAAAACCACGCATCTTAAAGTGTAGCTAGTTGTAAAACAGTTATGCAAATTGTTAGACATAAACTTTTCTGAGTGTAATAAACGAGGCATATAATCAAATTCAGCTTTTAAGACGAAAGTACTCCGAATTTATCTGATTTAAGAATGGTTTCTACACTAGTTTCTTATTTAGTATTGGAAAATTTCTGCTTGCTTTGTTTCCATGGGGTTAAATTGTGGCTTCAAATAAAACGGTAATGGCTCCACGCAAATGAAGGATGCTAAATCTGCTTTCTTATTGGCTATCGGAAAAATGAAGTACACCAATCAAAAGGTACAAGCTGGTCTACCTCCAGTATGTACGAAAGGGTCACATCCACCATTTCAGCGTTTGAGACTACTGTGAGATCAGCTTTTAGCGCGACCAACTTAAGTTTTTTGTTGTGTGGACTCCCAATTATTTTTGGACAAAATCCATTTCATGTTCCCGAGTTGCCGGTTTCACGTGGCAGCCTTAATGAGGCAAAAGTAAGTGTCCATAGCCGTTGTAAAGGCAATAATTCCAAGCTTGTCTGGCGAGTACCCCAGCGTATCCGCCGGCTGTGTTGGAGAACCAGACAGCCACCGCCATTTTGACCTCGCAAAGTATACCCTAGGCTTAAGAAAACGAGAGCTTTGGAAAGCTGCTGGTGTGGAATTCAGAAGAGCACAAACGTTTAATAAAAAGAAGTCTCATTACAGGAAATGTTTCTATAAACGTTTCTGTGATGACAGTCTAACTTTATTATCTTTTATTTATGCTTTGTAGGTTTCAGTCGAGGTCTTTAGTCAATTAAAGCATGACAAAGAACCCCGTTTTTGTAAAGGGCTTCAGAGAGTTTAGCCCGGCATCACGAGCAGGGAAGTGTAAATACATTTCGGGGAAGAGATGAGCAATATTACTTCAGTTTTTTTTTTTTTTTCCTCTCAAGTACTAGATGTTATACCGAATTGGAGAACTACAATACTATTGAGATCAATGTCTTTAGTTTCATGAAAAGGTAACATTCTCAATCAAAGCACTGCTTTCAGGTTATGAAAATCAAGGGAAAAGGACAATGAAAAAAAACTGGAAGAGCCGTGGATAGAATATAGCAGCCAATTAAGCTGCACGTTTGTCGGACCTTTTAAAAATAAGCCAATCAGAGCCTTATACGTCATTAGATAGGCATTTTCCTCATCCGATCATTACTCTTCACATACTATAAATATCAGCAATGAGGCGGGTCGACACATTTGCACAGCTGCTCTGGTGTGTCGTTACTGCTGCTTTGTATCATGGCTCGCACGAAGCAGACGGCTCGCAAGTCCACCGGCGGCAAGGCGCCCCGCAAGCAGCTCGCCACCAAGGCAGCCCGCAAGAGCGCGCCGGCCACCGGCGGCGTCAAGAAGCCCCACCGCTACCGGCCCGGCACCGTGGCCCTGCGCGAGATCCGCCGCTACCAGAAGTCCACCGAGCTGCTGATCCGCAAGCTGCCGTTCCAGCGCCTGGTGCGCGAGATCGCGCAGGACTTCAAGACCGACCTGCGCTTCCAGAGCTCGGCCGTGATGGCGCTGCAGGAGGCCTGCGAGGCCTACCTGGTGGGGCTGTTTGAGGACACCAACCTGTGTGCCATCCACGCCAAGCGCGTCACCATCATGCCTAAGGACATCCAGCTAGCCCGCCGCATCCGCGGAGAGCGGGCGTAGTTATACTAACATCTTTTCTTTGAGACTTAAACCAAAGGCTCTTTTCAGAGCCACCCACGTTTTCAGTTAAAGTGGCTGTAAAAAACACGGGGCACTAACCTTCAGAGTGCTTAAGTCACCTAAGCGTTAGAAACAAAAGAAAATGCATTCGGGTTAAGTGCTTTTGCTGAATGTTCCCGCCAGAGGGTTAAAGAGACGTGAAATAGGCATTTTATGAGCATTAAACATGGCGCCTAGAGCATCAAATCTGAGAGAAAGAGCTTTACTAAAACGTGGCTAAATTAAAGGAAATGGGCTTGTCACTATGAACTGCAGTTTGTCTTAAACTTGAAATTTATTAAGAGATCTTTTTGCCTTATAAGGTGTCCTATTTAAAGTATTTTTAGAGTCACTGAGTTTACGTTTAAATTACAAACCTAATTCCTCCAAACAACAATGCAGCTCAGTTAAGGAGGCAAATACCAGTGGTCAAACTGGCTTTGTCCCACTCCTTTCCCTCCTAAACCGACTTCCCCGGTGAGTTCCTGAGGCTTGGAGGAAGACCTAAGGGGAGGGGACTGCAGGCATATCACATTTCCCGCCCGCGCGGTTTTCGTTCTATGTATCTGCTGGGAGCGGGAGGAAGGGGGTAGGTATATATAAGGACCAGTTCCCTATTTCTCTCATTTGCTGTAGGTTCGTTTCTTGGAGAGTCATGTCTGGATGCGTAAGGGTGGGAAGGGTTTGGGTAAGGAGGGCGCCAAGCGTCACTGCAAGGTCTTACGCGACAATATCCAGGGCATCACCAAGCCCGCCATCCGGCGCCTCGCTCGGCGTGGCGGAGTAAAGCGCATCTCCGGTCTGATCTACGAGGAGAAACGCAGGATCCTCAAGGTGTTCCTGGAGAACGTGATCCGCGACGCAGTCACCTACAAGGAGCACGCCAAGCGCAAGACTGTCACCGCCATGGGCGTGGTCTACGCGCTCAAGCGACAGGGACGCACCCTTTATGGTTTTGGCGGTTCAGGTTTCTGGTTTCGTCACAGCTTGCACTTCTGAACAAAAGACCCTTCTCAGGGCCGCCCAACTATTCAAAGAGCTGTATAATATAATCCAAGCAACTCAGTGTGTATTAAAAATCAATAGTACTGAGCTAACAGCCTTGAGACGATTGCGGTAAAGGCAAAACTGCATTTTCCCCACTCAGCTTCTCTTACCTCCACTAACTGGATATGGGTAGGGCAGTGATATTCCAAAATCCTTAAAGAAAAAGGAATGGAAAAGAACCAAGTGTTCTGCGAAACTTGCATCGGTTTTCAGGGAACAAAGAGAAACACTGCCCAATCAGCGAGCCTTATCCCTGGCTGTCAACCAATCAAAACTGATGAGCTGATATGGTTCCCTGAGCCGAGCCAGAGAGGGGGGATGGGAAAGCGGCAAAATGCCGTTTTATTGGATTTTAAAAATTCGTCTCTTTTTTACGGGTTACAAAAGAATGAGAGACATCTAAATATCCCGCAATCATGTATTGAGAATAATACTGAAATTATCCCTGCCAATACGTTGATGTATCTCTTTAAAAAAAAAAAAAAAATCTCTGAAAAGGAAACCGGATTCAGACTCTGCCAGAATAACCAGGACACTGATTGGATTCAGGGGAGATTAAAATCCGGTTTAAGGAGAAAAGGCACCTCTTTCTCTCAGTGTCAACACAGCCCTTAGCAGTTAGCCATACTTTTTCCTTCCTTCCCAGAGAAGTGGAAATTAGGGTGTTGGAAATGTTCTAAGATTGTGGTGATGGTTGTACAAATAGTAAATACAGTGAAATTCATTGAATTGTACACTTAAAAGTGGATGATTTTTTAGTATTAAAGTATAACTCAAAGCTGATGTATATGTGTGTGTATATGTGTATACACACACACACACGTATAATTTTTTTTTTTTTTTTTAAAGATGACCAGTAAGGAGATTTTCACCCTTGGTGTTGTCAGCACCAGCTCTCCCAAGTGAGCTAACGGGACATCCCTATATAGGATCCGAACCCGTGGCCTTGGTGTTATGAGCACTGCACTCTCCCGAGTGAGCTACAGGTCTGTCCATATATTTTTAAAGACAGTGATACAGGAAAAGTGGCAGGAGATGAGATTGGTAAGGGCAGTACTGTTGGTCTGAGGGCTCCTGTGCTAGACTTAGAAGTGTGGATTTTGTCTAGTCAGTTATTTTAGCCAAGGAAAATTTTAAAGGATGTCCCTTACGCAATTATGTGTTGCAATAGTATGTCAGGCTTCAGAACTCAGCTGGAGAAGGGATGTGAACTACTTGAGGTTGGCTAATAGGGAAACATCTTACTATCATCTTAAGGTATACTCACAGTTGCTTTTTTGGTATCATTTTTATAGGGAGTTAATTTCAGCCTCAGTATGTTAGCTTCGGCCATGGCTGTGTCTCTCCTTGAGTTTTGGGTCCTGTGTTACATCTGACAATCATCCAAGATCCATTGGCTTTATTTATTTATTTATTTATTTATTTATTCACTCCCCACCTCCCACCCTCATCTATTTAAAGCTGATAATGGAAAGAATTCATCCTGGATATTTCAGTCATTTTATGTCCTCCTTAGCTGGTATTATTCCTTCTGAGGGTATTGATTGACCTCATGTAATGTGCCAGATACTGTTGTAAAACATTGGGTTACATCAGTGAGCAAATTAGAATTCTCTCTCCTCATGACCAGAGTCAAAGCAAAAAGGTTTATGGAAACAGATTTCCTACGTAGGAGGTGTGGTTGTGGTAATAGCCACAACTGGCTTGTGTTATGGCCTACCTGGCCTTTTGAGTTCATAGAATTGCTGATAGAATCATACCCACCACCTCTGAGCCTTCCTCAATTTTTTTTGGCAGCTGGCTTGCTGCAGGGATCCCAGCCTGTGACAGTGATGTTATAAGGCTGCACTTTAACCAGTTGAGCTAACCGGCCAGCCCCTTCCTCAATTCTAACACTCATGCAGTCCTTGTTCACAAGGAAAATGCTGCTGCTTGATTTGTAACCCCCTGCGTCATCCCTTAGATCTCAGAGAAAAGTGCCATGCTGATTGCTTCAGGAAGGGCAAGTCAAGGACTTGGAGGTGGGGAATCAATTGTAGCAGCACTCAGATGTGCCTGGTGTAGGCCTGAAGACTTGTGTAGAATATTCATGCATGCATTTATTCAAAACACAGCTCCACAGAATACCTGTTAGATGTCAGTCCTGTTCTAGGTGCTAGCAATACTTCAGGGACAAAACAAAGTCCCCACTTTCAAGGAATTATATTTTAGTATAATTCGAGATATTATATTCTAGTCACAAAAAAAATCAATGAAAAAATATTGTTACAGGTGGAATACTTTAAAAATGAGCAGAAAAGGATATTATTTTACAAAGTGTGGTCAGGACAATTCTTTTTCATATGGCAGGTATTTGAATACAGGCCTGAATGAAATGAGGTTTATCTACAGCCATGCAGATATTGGGATGAGACACTTCTAGAAAGAAAGAAGAAATACAAAGGCTCTGATGCTGGAATTGCTTGGTCCATTCCAGAAACAGCAAGGAGGTCAGTGAAAAGAAAGAAATGTGATAGAGTGAGCTGAGAGGGTAGCCAGGGACCAGATTTGGCAGAGCCTTCTAGGTAGGTTGGCCAACTCATCCTGTTTTGCCTGGGACTTTCCAAGTGTTACCACTGAAAGTCCTATATCCTGAAAAACCCCTCTGACTCAGGCAAACTGAAATGGTTGGTTACCCTACTTGTAGGCTGTGATAAAGATGCTGGTTTTTATTATAAGGACTAAGAAAAGCCACTAGAATGTTTAGGGCAGAGGGTGGACGTAATACATTTAAATGGATCATGGTGGGGAGGTCGAGTAGAAGTGGAAAGCCTAATTAGGGGTCACTGTGGTCATCCAGACAAAAGGTGATGGTGGCTTATTCTAGAGAAGCAACAGAGGATGTAGTGAAAGGTAGTCTGATTGATTTGAACACAGAGCTGACTGGATTGGATGAAAGTTGTGAGAAAGGTCAAACAGGACTGAAAATTTTCTGGTGTGAGCCTCTGGAAGAATGGAGTTCCATTTATTGAGGTGGAGAATATTGGAAGAAGAACAGATTGATGTTAATGTTTCAAGATACCCATTTTGGACAAGTTTGAGATGCCCATTAGGTATTCAAATACATATGTCAAATATGCAGTTGGATATATGCCTACAGATTAGGGGAGAGGTCAGGGAGAGTATTTATATAGCCAACACTATTTTTCTTAAATTACGTTTCTTTGTGAGGCATGAAGTGGATGGAAAGAAACTGATAGCATTTGGAGACGTGATTAAGGCCATCCTCCAAAAAACAAACATTGGGAATGAGAAACAGCTGGAAGCTGCCATTATCATAGGCTTTGGCATTTCTACAAGTTGACCTGACACTTAACAGCTAGTCCATGGAGTTCTCTTGTTGAAAGTAAACTATTTCACAGACCACAGAACATATAAGTGGTGAAATTCGATGAGATGACCAAGAACAGAGAGGGGTGTCACAAGTGAGCCAAAGCTCACCAGCACACATGACAAGAGTATAGCTTTCCTGCTCTTTAGTAGGGCTGTGCGGTATTCCATTTTATGGCCATCGATCATACTTTATCCAGTAGCTTGTGACGCAATTTCCACTCTTTCGCTATTACAAACAATGCTGCATTAAATTGTGTTTAGGTTTTTAGCGATCTTGTACAGTCTCACCATTTATATGCTGACGACTCTGATATTTACCTCTAACTCACACCTCTCACCTGAACTCCAGAATCTCACTTATAACTGCCTATCAGCTTCTCCTCCAGAATCAGGTGAGTTTTTTCTTTTTTCCCCTGAAGCAGCCATCAATACATTTCTCAAGTATTATATCAAAGATGCTGAATATTCAATTGGCTGATTCCTGAATTGGCACCTAACTTTTTAACGTTTCATAAACACATAGTTTTTTGAAATTTTCATAGCAAAAAAAAAAAAAATATCTTGCAATTTATAGCAGGGAGAGGAAAGAGGGAGGATGAACTAGGGGGACAGTGGGGCCGGAGAAGATACAAAAGCTGCCTGAGAGCCACCGTTACCCGAGAGAGCTTACGCCTTCCAGTTCCTTCGGCGAGGCCCTGCCACGGGCCCCGGAATTAGAAGGAATCACAGACCTTAACTGTAACACAGACTCCTTCGGCCTAGTTAGTGGGAATTTACAAACTGCTTAGGCGGACTGCTTAGGAGGGTCCCCTCCTGAAGACGGAAATTAGTAACGTTAAGGCGCCTCTAAACACGAGACTAAGTTTAGGTAGGGGGGTGACCTCCCTCAGCATGACCGCAAGTAAGGGCGGGCACCAGCCTGATTGGTGAAGGCGTGAGAGGACCGGACAGAAAAGGGGAAGGCCAAAGGGCCACTCTTCCCTGACGTCGCTGAAGGGCACATACACTGGAGTAACCACCCGGCGTTGGGATGGCAACGTTTTAACCTAGCAGCCGGCAGCAGCTTCGCAAGCTCTCATTTGTTCAAATATTTAACTGAATAATCCTTCAACTAAAAGGCAAGTTTAACACTTCACTGGGCTGCCGTTGTACCAGAAAAGCCGCCTCCCTACCGAAGGCGGAAGGGGCCGTTGATTAGTACGTTTACAGGCGACGTAGGGCGAGGTCAGACCTCTCTCGAGAAAAGGCGCGGGGGACCCATTATCTTTGCGTCCTTCATACTGGCCGGGCCCGGGAACCCCCCGCGAGTTCCAACCGCTGGACTCCTTACCCCAGCTTTAGTTCCCGCCCTCAAGGAAGCCCTTGCTCCCTCCTAACCCGCCCGACGCAGCCGCAGCGCGCTCAGCCGTCATAACGGGGGCCGGAAGCGGGCGAGCGGGTATACCAGTAGCCGAGACCACGCTTGGTCTAGAAACAGATAAAAGTTAACAGCAACAGCCGAGAAGTTAACAGCAACAGCCGAGCACAGCTCTTCTTGAGAGGAAATGGGAGGCCCTGAAAAGGGCCGTTCAGGAGAAACGCAAAGGTTTTAGCCTCCGAAGCCGTAGAGGGTGCGTCCCTGGCGCTTGAGCGCGTAGACCACGTCCATGGCGGTGACAGTCTTGCGCTTGGCATGCTCCGTGTAGGTGACGGCGTCACGGATCACGTTCTCCAGGAACACCTTGAGGACCCCGCGGGTCTCCTCATAGATGAGTCCGGAGATACGCTTGACGCCTCCGCGGCGGGCCAGGCGCCGGATGGCGGGCTTGGTAATGCCCTGGATATTGTCGCGCAGAACTTTGCGATGACGCTTGGCGCCTCCTTTTCCTAAGCCCTTCCCTCCTTTGCCACGTCCAGACATAGCTTAGTCTTACAGACAACAAAAGCAGTCAGTGAAATGACACGTTGAGCCACGGGTAATTATAAGCAGAAATCGGACCTGATTGAGAACCGAAAGCGGGACAATGAGGCGGTACTGCTGCACCTTCTGCTCCGCCCCTCCCTAGGCAGTGACCCAAAGACTAAGTGTGAAAGAGAACGTAGTGAATAGTTTCACTTTATACCTTGAGTTTTTCCCTCCTGTTGACTACACTATTATTTGAATCTTAAGCTAAACCTTTGTCTGACAATTTTAATAAGGGCTTATATTTTAATGACAAAGCACTTGAAACAGTTGAAGATATAGTACTCTGGCATATTGCCTACTAAAGTTAAAGACACTTGAGGGCCGGCCCGTGGCTCACTTGGAAGAGTGTGGTGCTGATAACACCAAGGCCACGGGTTCGGACCCCTATATATGGATGACCGGTTAGCTCACTTGGGAGAGCGTGGTGCTGACAACACCAAGGCAAGATCCCCTTACCGGTCATCTTAAAAAAAAAAAAAAAAAAAGTTAAAGACACTTAAAAAATAGCAGGTGCCTCTGTCTGTAGCACTTGAGGGTGGGGATTTGGGGTAAGAACAGCAGGTGCAGAAACATCATTTTCACCTTCATTCTTAAAAGCAGAAGATGAAATAGTCATATGATGAAATTCCCTTGTGAAAAATGTCCTGCTTATATAGGAAAAAAAAGCAACATTCTTTTCAAGGACTGGACGTTAAGGCCAAGACAATTTTGTACGATCTTTGTTAAACTAACCCTAGTTCCTAGTCTCTTTTCTACCCTGTTTAATACCCTAGCCCAAGCCCTTTTGCCTTATCACATTCTCACAGTTTACTATTCTATGCCCAAATAAGTAACTGACTCTGTATCTTTGGGTCTTCATTTTCTCATAAAGGCTCCCACGCCACGTAAAACTTGTGTTAAATAAATTTGTATGCCTTTCTCCTTTAATCTTTCTTATGTCAACATAATTTTCAGGCCCCACCAAGACACTAGGAGGATGAAGGTGGAATTTTGCCACCCCTACACTCTGTATCTTCTCATTCAGGAGAAGGATTGTTAGCTTTGTTACCTTGTAACCTTGCCTTCCTTTTGTTCATCTGTAAAACTGTGGTAATGATAATACTTATGAACCTTTTGTGAGAATTCAGGTTAGCTAATGTAAGTAAATCGTTAGAGACTGTCACTAAGAACTACTACTACATAAATATGGGTTTTTTGGTTTTTTTTTTTTAAAGATGAACACTAAGGGGATCTTAACCCTTGACTTGGTGTTGTCAGCACCACACTCACCCAAGTGAGCAACTGGCCATCCCTATATAGGGATCCGAACCCGTGGTCTTGGTGTTATCAGCACCACACTTTCCCAAGTGAGCCACGGGTCGGCCCCTTAAATATGGTTTATTTTTAGCTATTATTACTTTAAAAATCTGCTGGGAGTTGGGATATTGACCTCTTATTTTCAGGCTTTTACTCCCAGCACAGTATCGCCAGCAGCAAAAATGTATGTATTAGTGGAGATTGTTTTTTTAAAATCATAGGATGTAATAAAGTACAAGATGATGGCAGACGGTTTTGTTTTTCATACGTGACATGTTAGAAATAATTGTCTGAAAATATTCCTTTGTTTCTTTTCTCAAGATGCATGACAATCACAGCCTTCCTGAAGACAAGCCTGGAGTGTAGTTCAAATCTCCATACAGACTTCTCACTGTTGTGTTAAATCTCTCTGAAACACTCGTTAATCAGTCACTTCTACTGGAAAAATGGGAAGGGCTAAATTTTTAAGTCTAAAAAATGAACCCTGAACTTGACTTCTTCCTCTTCTCTGAGAATTTTGGTCTTTTCAACCAAGTCTGTCTAACAAACCAAAACTGTTTCTGGACTTCAACAACTTTAGCTGTAACTTCAGCCTATGATGTCACATCACTCTGAGATGTCTTAGGAAGAAAACTTTGTTTAAATGAAGATCTTGCAACAAACATTTAATGCATTCAATCTGTACATTGTTGTGAGACAAAATTTCACCTCTAGTCTGTTGTGGTCTCCATGTGGGCATTAATTCTCCAGAATTAATTTGGCATTAAATAGATTAACAGGACAAAATAATTCAAATTTATTTTCTATGTTTTATGGGATAGGAGAGCCGTCATAAGGAAATGAAGACCCAAAGACATGGCAGAACCTAAATGCTTTTCTATTAAGTTGAACAAAGAGAGGCAGTTGTGGGAAAGCTAAAGGAGGATAAGAATTATTTTAATAAGGTCTGTTTGTATGTACAAAATTCCCTTAGCTATGACTCCCAACTGTGTTTGTACAGAATTATTTCGTCTATGACTCCCTTCTAAAGAGTACTTTTTTCCTGGTTACAGGGAGGGCATCTTTTGCATAAGAAATTTATCTCCTGTTTTCAGGAAGAAGAGGGGAGATTAGAATGCCCTTCTTGCATCTGCTGTTTTTAAAGTGACTTTAGCGCAAAATAATCCTTATGTGAAGTATATTTTGAGGTGTCATATTCTGCTACAGTAAACACCCTGTGTTTGTCTCTAGCCCCATCTTAATCATTTCCCTAATACAAAGTAATAGATGCTTAATGCAATGATATTAAAATGCTGGCATTACTCTTCGGTGCAAAATGCTCAGTAAATTTCCTTTCACAAATGTAAATTTCTTCCATTCTTTGATTTTTAAATATCTGCTGAAATTTTATTATCCTGTCATACTCTGTACCTAAAGCACCTTTTTTCCTACAGATAAGGAAAATATAAAGGAAAAAAAGCCAAGCACTGTACATCACAGCCAGCACATTGATAACCAGAAAAACCAAGATACTCGGCCTTCATCTGGGGTCCAGAGCCTGGGAGGAAAGTTGCCCAGATATAAGCCAAGTGCTTGATGCCTCTAAGAGATCTCTTCTATGGGTAACAAATGTCTGTGCCAGGCAGAATTGTTTATACCAGAGTCTAGAAAAATAAAATGTAAAACGCACACATACACTCACAGAGAAATGTCATTTTCACCATCTTAAAAATGAAAGGATTATTGTGTAAACCAAAAATTGCTTTATTAAAACCTTGGAACACAAATGAATCCAAGTAAACTATACAATTCAAGTTTAATCTTTTGTGTGTGTGTTTTGTTGTTGTTGACAGTTGTCCAAATACATGGTATATCAATTTATATCTCAGCTGCAGGAAAAGAAAGAATGTTAGTTGTAAGGAATAAGGTGCAGAAATGTGAAGCAAGATCTTTGGAATTAGTTGTTGTCATGTTCTTCAGCATTCTGTGTAGTCATTCTGAACTTAATTTGTAAAATATTGTGTGAATAGCATACAATAAAAAATAACCACAATCATTAGGTGAAATACAGAAATTAAAGTTTAAAATAAATGTTATTTTTCTTCTCACATACACCATTCTAATTCAAATCACCTTGCTTCTAGCCTTCAGTCCCCAAAAAGATAATCCCTGATTATGTTTTTCTGGAAAAACATAAAAATAAGATCAACAAAAGAAAAACGGTCGACTTGCAAATCCTGAATTTGAATAGATAGTAGAGGCAAGAATTGTGAAAAAATTGTGTGGCATGCTATGGTACTGTAGGGGCCAAGGGAAAATTTCCCCTTCAACCCCTTAAATGTTCTCTGAAAAATCAACTAATAAACAGAGATTAATAGAAAGGCATAACAAATTTTATTACATCATAGTTTTATGTGACATGGCAGCCTTTCAGAATAAGCACCCAAAGTTATAGAAAAAAATTTTCCATCTCTATGCTTAGGCTTTACAAAGCAAGCACAGCCATTTAGAAATGTGACTAAACAAGAAAACTAGGACCTAATGCTAAGAGATTGAAAGGGGAAACCCAGCAAGTCCTCTCTGTTCATATTCTGAGACCTTCTGTGTAGCATTCATCCCACCAGGATATGGGGCAGGACCTTTTCTAGAATGTGGGTTTTATGACCTACCATCAAACAAGGTAGATCAGAGAATTTCTTTATGGCCAGCTCCAAGATAGAAAGCGGGGAGAGATTAGAGTATAATTTTAATCTTTATGGCAGGCTTTGGGGAATGGGATTCTGGTTTCTATGACCACTTTGGGGAAGAGGGATTCTAATTTTTAAGGCTTGCCTCGGGGGAGAATGAGGCTGAGAGGGAGGCGAGCAGGTCAGAGGAAAATATTGCTTGGCTACTTCTGAGGCCTTCATTTTGGGGTGTCACTTTCTGAGCCCCAACAGTATGTACTTCTGGAAAAGAGAAAGTAATGCAAATAAGTAGGATATTTACAAGCAAGGCCACAAATATAAACTAATATAGTACATAATAAAGGGATTCAACAAATTAAGCTTAGTCAACAGATTAACAATTATGAAACATGGGTAGCTAGCTAGGAAGAAAATACGCAAGCAGTTAGATCCCGACCTGACATTTTACATCATAATAATTTTCAGTTTAATCTAAAAGGTAAAAGGAAGTAAGACAAAAAGTAGAAATTTTATTTAAAAACCTAGATGAATATATATCAGGATGTGGAAGACCTAAGAGAATGTTGAAGAAACATTTGAACTCTCAAAATTTAACTTTTGGATCCTAAATGCTTTAAAAACCTTGTAGGCACCAGTGAGCATTTATCAGCTTATTCCTTGTATTCTTAAACTTGGAATTACTGGGCTGAATGGCTCGATTTAAAACTGCTGGTCACAGCAACCTAACAGGCCGAATCTATAACATTCAAACCATAACACAAAGCATGACAGATCTCTGTACCCAAGGCTCCTGAACATTTTAATAACTCATTCCCCACCCCCAACCTCCCCGCAAAATCAATAAAAATAAAATGATTTCTTTACACCCTTAGAGAAGTCCATTTCAACCTTTTCCTGCATATCCCCTGGGAACAGCTAGTGCAAACGGTCCCAACCATCCTTTCAGGATCATTGGTCATTGCATTTCTCAGTTTTCTAGAGAAATGTTGAACAATTGAACCCTCAAATTAACTAACACTCCAAGTAGTCACAAGAAGCCATTATAACACATTTTCATCTCGAAATAACAATTTTCCTCATCAGAAAATGATGTTGTTTTAAGTATCCCTTACAGCTGTTTTTGTGGAAAAACCCAGAAAGAGCCTATGTTACTACTCCTCACATGAAACAGACATTCTGGGAAAATCTCAATGAGAATCAAGCAGTTGTTGAATGTATGAGAAGCCACAAATGTGTAGGATATTACTAGGGGGGAGCAACTGAAAGACACAAAGGGAAGAATTTATATTTTAAACGAAAATCAAGAAATTGTCATTCTGACCTGTGAATCTGAGTCAGGGGGTTTTAACAAAGGCTCAGGCCCACGTGTTAAAAACTGGAGAATTTGGAAAGATCTCAAAGCTTCGGCCGTCCCGTTCATTGAAGAGTGAAACTGGTGTGACATATCCTCGAAAATATTTAGTTTTCCTGAATTGCCAGAAACAATTCAGGGACAGAGCTGAGACGAGGTTGCTGCCAAGATGGAAGACTGAGCTGTGAACCAATCAGCGCGCAGCATCTCTGTGCGCGTGTACACAAAGGGACTTCAAGTCCCTGGAAAAACCTTTAAAAAAAATACTAATCTGTCCATCAACTTTCTGAAGTACCCTCGTAGGCACACATTCACGGCCTGACAGGTTAACAACCCCCCCCCCCCTTTTTTTTCCTGTTAGATAACTAAACCTACAATCATGTTCGAAACCGGACCTGCCACAACTTCTGGTCTATCATCCGCCAAAAAGACGCCGATAAAGAAAAAGCCCCGCACGTCCGAAGGTGTCTCGAACCACAAGGAGTCGGGCCCCTGTATCAGGGCTTATCAAAGCGTTAGCCATCTCCAAAGAACGCAGCGGTGTCTCTCGCAGCGCTCAGCAAGGCGCTGGCGGCCGGCGACTATGACGTGAACAGTCGCATCGTCATCAGGATGGGTCTTAAAAGCCTGGAGAGCAAGGGCAGCTTGGTGCACACTAATGCACCAGGCTCGGATTCCTTTATGCCAAAAATAAAACGGCGGCCTGCAGTTAAGTCAAGCACAAAACTAAGATAGTTGCGGGTGAACCGAAAACAACGGCGGGGGGTGGGGGGGAGCGGGAGGCCCCGGAACGAGCCCGTTGACCCCGAATAGTTAAGATCATGGAAAAAAACGAGCCTGAGAAAACGGCCCAAAAACCAAAGCTTTTAAAAAACCAAGCAACCAATCCTAAGGGTATCCTAAGTAACTTAAGAAACATCTAAGTTTTACGAAAGGGCTTTTATAATGTCAATTCCGCGAGTATATTAAGTAAATACTGACAATACAGCACACAGCATCTTTTATAGAAAAGGTGGTTGGCTCTGAAAAGAGCCTTTGGGTATAGGCTTCGCGCTCAACGCAGGAACGTAACTTACGCCCTCTCCCCACGGATGCGGCGGGCTAGCTGGATGTCCTTAGGCATGATGGTGACGCGCTTGGCGTGGATGGCACACAGGTTGGTGTCCTCAAACAGCCCCACCAGGTAGGCCTCGCAGGCCTCCTGCAGCGCCATCACGGCCGAGCTCTGGAAGCGCAGGTCGGTCTTGAAGTCCTGCGCGATCTCGCGCACCAGGCGCTGGAACGGCAGCTTGCGGATCAGCAGCTCGGTGGACTTCTGGTAGCGGCGGATCTCGCGCAGGGCCACGGTGCCGGGCCGGTAGCGGTGGGGCTTCTTGACGCCGCCGGTGGCCGGCGCGCTCTTGCGGGCTGCCTTGGTGGCGAGCTGCTTGCGCGGCGCCTTGCCGCCGGTGGACTTGCGAGCCGTCTGCTTCGTGCGGGCCATAATTGAACTACAAGGAAAGTCTTCAGCGATTCCTACGAATGGAAAGAGCACCGTTCTTTTATAGAGTCAGGCCAGCAACTATTGGGTCCAAGAAGATTCAAAAGTCCCCGCGCCTTTCCCGGATTGGTCCATTTCAGTGCTTGGCTCCCCTGATTAAGAGCTGATTTCAGGTTGGTGAACGAATCCGACGCCCTGTCCTTCACCGGAGCTAAGCTGACGTCATTTTATTTACCCTTTCGCTTCTACGGCTACTGTGCGCATAAATCCTGACTGCAAGCTAAACCTATAACAGATTCGGGCGGGGGGAGGGGAAACAACCTATCAGATATTTTGAACGCAGTTAGGGAAATTTACATACGGTCTGCATTTAAAACGATAAACTTTTCTTGAGTGTGCTACTGAAGAAAGAACTTTTTAAGCTAGCCGTAGCAACGCCATTTTGCAAGGCACAAAACATTACCCTGGTTAAAAGTCCCTAGCATAGGAAAAGTACAGCCTGAGGTTGAGACCAGATAACGAACAGGATATCTGTGGTTATGCACCTGGGCCCCGGCCCGAGGCAAAGGGCGGATAGTTCCCAGAAATAGACAAGTCAGTTAAAGTTTCAAGAGTGCCCCTCAGCTGTTTCAAGGACTCCCAACAGTTTCCAGGGTGCCCCTCAGCTGTTTCAAGGACTCCCAACAGTTTCCAGGGTGCCCCTCAGCTGTTTCAAGGACTCCCAACAGTTTCCAGGGTGCCCCTCAGCTGTTTCAAGGACTCCCACCAGTTTCCAGGGTGCCCCTCAGCTGTTTCAAGGACTCCCACATAACCGAAGCTCACCCCAGGCCTTATTTGAACTGACCAATTAAACTCGCTTCTCGCTTCTGTACCCGCGCTTATTTGAACTGACCAATTAAACTCGCTTCTCGCTTCTGTACCCGCGCTTTTTGCTATAAAAAGGACCCAGGAGCTCCACTCGGCGCGCCAGTCTTCCAAAAGACTGTGTCGCCCGGGTACCCGTGTGTTCAAATAAACCTCTTGCTGTTTGCATCCGTCTTCGTGGTCTCGCTGTTCCTTGGGAGGGTCTCCCTGAACTGACTGACTACCCACTTTGGGAGTCTTTCATTTGGGGGCTCGTCCGGGATCGGAGACCCCCACCCAGGGACCACCGACCCACCAACGGGAGGTAAGCTGGCCAGCAGTCGTTCTGTGTCTCGTTTCTGTGTCTCGTTTCTGTGTCTAATCCTGTGACTCTGACTGTCTTTCTGAGTGCGCGCATTTTGGTTTCAGTTTGTTCCGGGTTAGTCGCTCTGGGAGCGAAGTGCGGGTAGCGAACAGACGTGTTCGGGGGCTCGCCACCCGGCAATCCTGGGAGACGTCCCAGGATCAGGGGAGGACCAGGGACGCCTGGTGGACCCCTTGGCAGAGGATTATTGTGTTTTGGTCTCACCGCGTCTCGGGAGGCGCGCTCTGCCATCGGACTCTTTCTTCTATTTCTACGGCACTCGGTCTCGTCGCCGTTTCTGGTTTCTTTTTGTCTTAGTTGTGATAGGTCTTTGCGTCGTCGTTCCCCTATTGGAAATTTTCGAGATGGGGCAAGGTGCCCTTACGCCTCTCTCCCTTACTCTAAATCATTGGAAAGATGTCAAAACCAGGGCTCACAATCTGTCCATGGAGATCAAAAAAGGAAAATGGCAGACTTTCTGTTCGTCTGAGTGGCCCACATTCGGCGTAGGTTGGCCGCCAGAGGGAACCTTTGACCTTTCTGTCATTTTTGCAGTTAAAAAGATTGTTTTCCAGGAGATCGGAGGACACCCGGACCAGGTTGCATATGTCGTGGTATGGCAAGACCTCGCCCAGAATCCCCCTCCCTGGGTGCCACCCTCCAGCAAAGTCGCTGTTGTTTCGGGATCAGAAAATACTCAAAGGCCACCTACAAGGAAGCCTTCCGCCCCTCCCCAACCCCCCGTCCTCCCGACACCAGATGACCTATTTTCTCTCTCTGAACCCCCACCTTACCCGGCGGCTCCGCTGCCCCCTCTGGCCCCTCAGGGAAACAGATCGGCACCAGGCCGAGCGCCCGGTGATCCTAGCCCTGAGGGACCGGCTGCGGGGACTAGGAGCCGCCAACCTCGCAGTCCGAGAGACGGCTCCGGTCCTGACTCCACCGTAGCTTTGCCCCTCCGAGCCATAGGGCCCCCAGCTGAGCCAAATGGCTTGGTCCCTTTGCAGTATTGGCCTTTTTCCTCAGCAGATCTTTACAATTGGAAGTCTAACCATCCTTCTTTTTCTGAAAAACCAGCAGGTCTCACGGGACTTCTTGAGTCCCTTATGTTCTCTCACCAGCCCACTTGGGACGATTGCCAACAGCTACTCCAGATCCTCTTCACCACTGAAGAGCGAGAAAGGATTCTTCTGGAGGCCCGCAAGAACGTTCTCGGGGATAACGGGGCCCCTACACAACTCGAGAACCTCATTAATGAGGCTTTCCCCCTCAATCGACCTCAATGGGATTACAACACGGCCGAAGGTAGGGAGCGTCTTCTGGTCTACCGCCGGACTCTAGTGGCAGGTCTCAAAGGGGCAGCCCGGCGCCCCACCAATTTGGCCAAGGTAAGAGAGGTCTTGCAGGGACCGGCAGAACCCCCTTCGGTTTTCTTAGAACGCCTAATGGAGGCCTATAGAAGGTACACTCCGTTTGAACCCTCTTCTGAGGGGCAGCAGGCTGCGGTCACAATGGCCTTCATCGGCCAGTCAGCCCCAGACATTAAAAAAAGGTTACAAAGACTAGAGGGGCTCCAAGACCTTTCCTTACAAGACTTAGTAAAGGAGGCAGAAAAGGTGTACCACAAGAGAGAAACAGAAGAAGAAAGACAGGAAAGAGAAAAAAAAGAGACAGAAGAGAGAGAGAGGCGGCGTGATAAACGCCAAGAAAAAAATTTAACTAGGATTTTGGCCGCAGTGGTAGGTGAAAGAGGGTCTAGAGATAGGCAGACAGGGAACCTGAGCAACCGGGCAAAGAAAACACCTAGGGATGGAGAACCCCCTCTAGACAAAGACCAATGCGCGTACTGTAAAGAGAAGGGTCACTGGGCAAGAGAATGTCCCCGGAAAAAGAACATCAGAGAAGCCAAGGTTCTATCCCTAGATGACTAGGGGAGTCGGGGTTCGGACCCCCTCCCCGAACCTAGGGTAACATTGACAGTGGAGGGGACCCCCATCGAGTTTCTGGTCGATACCGGGGCTGAACATTCGGTGCTGACCCAACCCATGGGGAAGGTAGGGTCCAGGCGGACAGTCGTAGTAGGAGCGACCGGCAGCAAAGTCTACCCCTGGACCACTCAGAGACTTTTAAGGGTCGGACATAGGCAAGTGACCCATTCCTTTTTGGTCATACCTGAGTGCCCTGCTCCTCTGTTGGGCCGGGACATCCTGACCAAACTAAAGGCTCAAATCCAGTTTTCCACAGAGGGCCCACAAGTAACATGGGGAGATCACTCTACCATGTGCCTGGTCCTAAACCTAGAAGAAGAATACCGGCTGTATGAAAAGCCGGCCTCTCCCTCCATCGACCCATCCTGGCTCCAACTTTTTCCCACCGTATGGGCAGAAAAGACAGGTATGGGACTGGCCAATAACGTCCCACCAGTAGTAGTAGAGCTGAAATCAGGTGCCTCACCGGTGGCCGTCCGACAGTATCCAATGACTAAAGAAGCCCGGGAAGGCATCAGACCCCACATCCAAAGGTTCTTAGACCTAGGGGTCTTAGTGCCCTGCCAATCGCCCTGGAACACCCCTCTGCTACCAGTAAAAAAGCCAGGGACCAATGACTATCGGCCAGTCCAAGACTTGAGAGAAATTAACAAAAGGGTGCAAGACATTCATCCCACGGTCCCAAATCCATACAGCCTCCTGAGTTCCCTTCCGCCTAGTCACACTTGGTACTCAGTCCTGGATCTCAAGGATGCCTTTTTTTGCCTCAGACTACACCCCAACAGCCAGCCACTGTTCGCGTTCGAGTGGAGAGACCCAGAAAAAGGTAACACAGGTCAGCTGACCTGGACACGGCTGCCACAGGGGTTCAAAAATTCTCCCACTCTCTTCGACGAGGCCCTCCACCGAGATTTAGCTCCTTTTAGGGCTCTCAACCCCCAGGTCATATTACTCCAATATGTGGACGACCTCCTAGTGGCAGCTCCCACATATGAAGGCTGCAAAAGAGGGACACAAAAGCTCTTGCAGGAACTGAGTAAGTTGGGGTACCGGGTATCAGCTAAAAAGGCCCAGTTATGCCAGAAAGAGGTCACCTATTTGGGGTACCTGCTCAAAGGGGGAAAAAGATGGCTGACCCCGGCCCGGAAAGCTACAGTTATGAAGATCCCTACTCCCACAACCCCCAGGCAGGTCCGCGAATTTCTGGGTACTGCCGGATTCTGCAGGCTCTGGATTCCTGGGTTTGCTTCCCTGGCTGCACCCTTGTACCCCCTGACAAGGGAAAACATTCCTTTTACCTGGACTGAGGAGCATCAAAAGGCTTTTGACCACATAAAAAAAGCCTTGCTGTCTGCCCCCGCCTTGGCTCTCCCAGACCTCACCAAATCATTTACTCTGTACGTAGATGAAAGAGCCGGTGTAGCCCGAGGAGTGCTTACTCAGACCCTAGGACCATGGCGACGGCCAGTAGCTTATCTATCAAAAAAACTGGATCCAGTGGCCAGTGGGTGGCCAACCTGCCTAAAAGCGGTTGCTGCAGTGGCACTCCTCCTCAAAGACGCTGATAAGTTAACCTTGGGGCAAAATGTGACTGTGATTGCTTCCCACAGCCTCGAAAGTATCGTGCGGCAGCCCCCCAATCGGTGGATGACCAATGCCAGAATGACTCATTACCAGAGTTTGCTGCTAAACGAAAGAATATCTTTCGCGCCCCCTGCTGTCCTGAACCCAGCTACCCTACTACCAGTCGAGTCAGAATCCACCCCAGTACACCAATGCTCAGAAATCCTTGCTGAAGAAGCTGGGACTCGACGGGACCTGAAGGACCAGCCATTGCCCGGAGTGCCTGCCTGGTATACAGACGGTAGCAGCTTCATTGCGGAAGGTAAGAAGAAAGCAGGGGCCGCCATCGTAGATGGCAAACGGACGGTATGGGCAAGCAGCCTGCCAGAAGGGACATCAGCCCAGAAGGCCGAGCTAATAGCCTTGACGCAGGCATTACGCCTAGCCGAAGGAAAAAACATCAACATCTACACGGACAGCAGGTATGCTTTTGCCACTGCTCACATTCATGGGGCAATATATAAACAGAGGGGACTGCTCACTTCTGCTGGAAAAGACATTAAAAATAAACAAGAAATTCTGGCTCTGCTAGAGGCCATTTACCTCCCTAAGCAGGTCGCCATTATCCACTGCCCAGGCCACCAGAGAGGAAATAACCCTGTGGCGGCCGGGAACCGGAGGGCCGACGAGGCTGCAAAACAAGCCGCCCTGTCGGTCAAGGTGCTAACAAAAACTACAAAGCTTCAAGAGCCAATCGAGCCTGCTCAAGCTAGGACCAAGCCAAGAGAGCTCACTCCTGACCAGGGAAAAGAATTCATTCAGCGGTTACATCAGCTAACACACTTAGGACCAGAAAAGCTCCTTCAACTGGCAAGCCGCACCAGCCTCTCCATCCCGAACCTCCGGTCCACTGTTCAAGAAGTCGCCAATCGGTGTCCAGCTTGCGCCATGACTAATGCGGCTACCACCTACCGAGAGACCGGAAAAAGACAACGGGGAGATCGACCCGGCGTATACTGGGAAGTAGACTTTACAGAGGTAAAGCCTGGCCGGTATAGAAACAAGTATCTGCTAGTATTTGTAGATACTTTCTCTGGATGGGTAGAAGCTTTTCCTACCAAAACGGAAACGGCCCTGACTGTATGTAAAAAGATACTAGAAGAAATCCTGCCCCGTTTCGGGATCCCTAAGGTGATCGGGTCAGATAATGGCCCAGCCTTTGTTGCTCAGGTAAGCCAGGGACTGGCCACACAACTGGGGATAAATTGGAAGTTACATTGTGCGTATAGGCCCCAGAGCTCAGGTCAAGTAGAGAGAATGAATAGAACCATCAAAGAGACCTTAACTAAATTGGCCTTAGAGACCGGTGGAAAAGACTGGATGGCCCTCCTTCCCTTAGCGCTGTTCAGAGCCAGGAATACCCCTGGCCAGTACGGTCTAACTCCCTATGAAATCCTCTACGGGGGACCCCCCCCCCCATACTTGAGTTGGGAGAAACACTGGGTCCCGATGATAATTTTCTCCCTGTCTTATTTACCCATTTAAAGGCTCTAGAAGTTGTGAAGACCCAGATTTGGGACCAGATCAAAGAGGCATATCAGCCCGGTACCATAGCTGTCCCCCACCCGTTCCAGGTCGGAGACCGAGTGCTGGTCAGACGCCATCGACCCAGCAACCTTGAGCCTCGGTGGAAAGGCCCGTATCTGGTATTGCTGACCACCCCGACCGCAGTAAAAGTTGATGGCATCGCTGCCTGGGTCCATGCTTCCCATCTCAAGCCTGCACCACCCCCGGCACCAAACGAGACCTGGGAGCTGGAAAGGACTGATCATCCTCTTAAGCTGCGTATTCGGCGGCGGAAAAATGAGTCCACCGGGTAAGAACCCCCACCGGCCTGTGATCCTCACCTGGAAGGTACTGTCCCAAACTGGAGAAGTTGTCTGGACCAAACAGGCTACCCAGCCGCCTTGGACTTGGTGGCCCGATCTTAAACCTGATGTATGTGCCCTGGCGGCGGGTATTGAGACCTGGGATATCCCGGGATACATAGCATCGGGCTCGGCCCAGATCAGACCCCCTGATTCAGACTATACAAAAGCTTATAATCAGATCACCTGGGGGGTCCCAGGGTGCAGCTATCCCCGAGCTAGAAACAGGCTTGCCGCTTCCCCCTTCTACGTGTGCCCCCGGGATGGCCGGACCCTTTCAGAAGCTAGAAGGTGCGGAGGGCTGGAATCCCTATATTGCAAAGAATGGGGTTGTGAAACCACGGGGACAGTCTACTGGGGACCTAGTTCCTCATGGGACCTCATAACTGTAGAACGTAACGATAGCAGTAAAAACTGTGACAACACCGGCTGGTGTAACCCCCTTAAAATAAAATTCACAGAGAAAGGAAAAAATTCCAGAGATTGGGCACAAGGAAGAACCTGGGGACTAAGGTTCTATTTGACGGGAAACGATCCAGGTGTACTGTTCACCATTCGCCTAGATATCACCAATATGCCAACTGTGGCAGTGGGCCCCGACCCCGTCCTTGCAGAACAGGGACCTCCTAGCAACAAGCTGTTCCCAATGACTAGCAGGCAACCCCCCGCGGCACAAAGGAGCACTGCTACACAGAGCCTCCTATCACCAGGCACTCTACCCCCCACCACGGGTGACAGGCTCTTTGGTCTTGTACAGGGGGCCTTCCTAGCTCTAAATGCCACCAACCCGAACGCCACAGAGCATTGCTGGCTCTGTCTGGCCATAAGCCCCCCCTACTATGAAGGAATAGCCTTTTTGGGAGAGGCCAATTATACCAGCGCCGAGAGTTGCCGTTGGGGGACCCAGGGAAAGCTTACTCTCACAGAGGTCACAGGACAAGGGTTATGTATAGGAACAATACCTTCTACCCATCAACATCTTTGCAACCAGACCCTATCCATCAATTCCTCCGGGGACCATCAGTACCTTCTCCCCTCCAACCATAGCTGGTGGGCTTGCAGCACCGGTCTCACCCCTTGCGTTTCCCTCTCAGTTTTTAATCAGTCTAAGGATTTCTGTGTCCAGGTTCAGCTGATTCCTCGCATCTATTACCATCCTGAAGAAACTTTGTTGCAGGCCTATGACAACCCTCATCCCAGGTTTAAGAGAGAACCTCTCACACTTACCCTAGCTGTCCTACTGGGAATTGTGGCAGGTATAGGTACCGGCTCGGCTGCTCTGATTAAAGGACCTATAGACCTCCAGCGGGGCCTAACCGAGCTCCAGACTGCCATGGACACTGACCTCCGGGCCCTCCAGGATTCAGTCAGCAAGTTAGAGGACTCATTGACTTCTCTATCTGAGGTAGTACTCCAAAATAGGCGAGGCCTTGACTTACTGTTTTTAAGAGAGGGAGGCCTCTGCGCGGCCCTCAGAGAGGAGTGCTGTTTTTATGTAGACCATTCAGGTGTGATACGAGACACCATGGCCAAACTCAAACAAAGACTAGATAAAAGACAGTTAGAGCGCCAAAAAGATCAAAACTGGTTTGAAGGTTGGTTCAATAGCTCCCCTTGGTTCACTACCCTACTATCAACCATCGCCGGGCCCCTAGTACTCCTTCTTCTGTTGCTCATTCTGGGGCCCTGTGTCATCAACAGGTTAGTCCAATTCATCAATGATAAGATGAGTACAATTAAGGTCCTGGTTCTTAGACAAAAATATCAGACTATAGATAATGAAAATAACTTTTAACTCCGCTCTAAGATTAGAGCTATCCACAAAAGAAATGGGGGAATGAAGAAAGAACTTTTTAAGCTAGCCGTAGCAACGCCATTTTGCAAGGCACAAAACATTACCCTGGTTAAAAGTCCCTAGCATAGGAAAAGTACAGCCTGAGGTTGAGACCAGATAACGAACAGGATATCTGTGGTTATGCACCTGGGCCCCGGCCCGAGGCAAAGGGCGGATAGTTCCCAGAAATAGACAAGTCAGTTAAAGTTTCAAGAGTGCCCCTCAGCTGTTTCAAGGACTCCCAACAGTTTCCAGGGTGCCCCTCAGCTGTTTCAAGGACTCCCAACAGTTTCCAGGGTGCCCCTCAGCTGTTTCAAGGACTCCCAACAGTTTCCAGGGTGCCCCTCAGCTGTTTCAAGGACTCCCACCAGTTTCCAGGGTGCCCCTCAGCTGTTTCAAGGACTCCCACATAACCGAAGCTCACCCCAGGCCTTATTTGAACTGACCAATTAAACTCGCTTCTCGCTTCTGTACCCGCGCTTATTTGAACTGACCAATTAAACTCGCTTCTCGCTTCTGTACCCGCGCTTTTTGCTATAAAAAGGACCCAGGAGCTCCACTCGGCGCGCCAGTCTTCCAAAAGACTGTGTCGCCCGGGTACCCGTGTGTTCAAATAAACCTCTTGCTGTTTGCATCCGTCTTCGTGGTCTCGCTGTTCCTTGGGAGGGTCTCCCTGAACTGACTGACTACCCACTTTGGGAGTCTTTCACTACAAGTAGGCAATTAGTATGTATTTCCTAAAATCAAGAGCGTTATTCTGAGTTTAAGTGCGAAATACGAAAGTGCGTGTAACTTACTCTCAATAGGTACAGGCGGAGAGTTTGCGGGTGTTCCCGAGCATTTTCATGATAAAATACTGCTTAAGGCCCTGTGCGTCTCCTGTTACACTTTTCTTTAAATATAAAACTGCTGTTTCTACCAAAACTTCTCAAGTCACCGCTGGGAGAGAGATGGCTTTCCTTCTCCAAACCCAAAGTTCCCGCAGACTTGTGGGGCTAGATTTCTGTAGGGCAGTTTATTACGAGAGACACCATCCCGACTTACCCCAAAATCTGTACGGAAAGCAGAATCCCAAGCATAACAGCTCATTTACTGGAAATTGTGGGTGGCTCTGAAAAGAGCCTTTGTTGTTAGGTTGGTTTTTCCTGCTCAAGGAAAAAGAAAGATGCGCGCAAATACACAGTTCACTTTCCCTTGGCCTTGTGGTGACTCTCGGTCTTCTTGGGCAGCAGCACGGCCTGGATGTTGGGCAGAACGCCGCCCTGAGCGATGGTGACTTTACCCAGCAGTTTGTTGAGCTCCTCGTCGTTGCGGATGGCCAGCTGCAGGTGGCGCGGGATGATGCGCGTCTTCTTGTTGTCGCGGGCCGCGTTGCCCGCCAGCTCCAGGATCTCGGCGGTCAGATACTCCAGCACCGCCGCCAGGTACACCGGCGCTCCGGCTCCGACCCGCTCGGAGTAGTTGCCCTTGCGGAGCAGGCGGTGGACACGGCCAACTGGAAACTGCAGCCCGGCCCGAGAAGAGCGGGTCTTGGCCTTGGCACGAGCCTTGCCACCTTGTTTTCCCCGACCCGACATAACCACTCGACCAAGCACGAAAACGTCCACAAAGAAAAGTACACAAAATACGTTAGGAAGAAGACCAAAAGGAGTATTTATCCTGGCTAGAGGTAGGCTGTGTGGTATTCTCTCATTGGCTGATGATAACTACCCAATGGGAAATCAGAATCTGCATCCTTCATTTGCATATAACCCTTCCATATAGTCTAAGGCTTAATTTTGATCCAATCACCAATCTAGTTTGATATGTCTTTATTGAATACTAATAATAATTGAATCACTTGGTTTTTTCTAAATACCATTCTTAAAGATGGAGCAGAGTGCTTGTCCTTACTGTTCTGACTTTTGGCCACTGGACCTTTTCTGGTATTGTGACTAATGGTTTTGGAAAGGAATGGGCTGAGATCAATTCCCAAAATGCTGTAACTAATATTTAAAAGGTATTTCTGTGCCAGGTGTTGTTTTAACTCTTGAACCTCACAATGGAAAATAGGGAGAAAGGGAGCAAATGATTCTTTATCATAGCCCAACTGTTCTTAAGCTAAATGAACAGTGAAAACCGAGGGCGAGGAGTAGATGATCACCTCCTGAACTAGATTATTGTTTTCCATTTCACTTGTATTTTTTTGTTTGTTTGTTTCTTCATTTCTATCATATGTAAAAGTTTTGGGATCACCTCGAAGGTATGTCGAGTGACTCCTGTCTTCATTTTAGAGACTGGAAAACTGATAGACCCAGAAGAGTGATTTACCTTACCCAATGTAACACTAAGTTAAGGAGACCAAGGACTCCCAGCTGTTGGCTGGAAGTCTTTCTCATCATTCACCAGTTCTATTCCCAATCCTTCTATACTTGCTCTTTTCTCACTTGGCTATAACACACAGGATTCTAGTTATTTTGGAAAACTCCGCATCCTCCATTGTACCCTTTCTGCTTACAGAGCTGATAACTAACTGTTGGGGAGGCAAGACCTTCCTTCTACCATTTGAGGGTTTGATCACAGAGTCTGTAAAATAAACTAGCAGAAGGCAAATTAACAGGAGAAAAAGTATATAAATTTATTACCTACATGGCAGCATCAAAGACAAGAAAAGTGAATATCCCTAAACCTAGTGAGATCTAGAAGCTTATACACCCTCTTCATAGGGGAAAGAGGAGGGGAGGTGTAAGCAATTTACAGGAAAGTAAGTGATTTGGGGGAAAGATGAATTGGCCCTAAGAAAAATGGCTAATAACCTGTGACAAAATCTGAGCACGGTGTTAACCTCCAGGCTCCTCTCCTGTGATAAGACTTAATCTTCTCTGGTTGATAAGATTCCAGGGAAGGGGATTTATGACAGTTGAGTTCCTTTTGGAAGATCCGTCTTTAGGCAGATAAAGGAAATTCAGAGAAAACCCCTCCTTGCATTTGTTATTCCCCAAGTACCTTCAGTTTGAAGTAATCAGTATACCAAAAGGGCATATTTTGGGGTGGCATTTCTCGAACTCTTCCATAACATTGAAACACATAAGTATGAGTCGTCTCAGGACCCCTTTAGGAAATGAGGGAATAAACAGAATAAGCACAGAAATACTCAAAATGAGACTGTGTATTATAGAACACTATGTTAATGTTATTACAGTCATTGCCTGATCTTAAGCTTTCAGGTTGAGGAACATAAAATCAAGAGAGATTGCCTTGGACGTGTCAGCTGCTCCTCTCCGCAGCCAGAAACACTGCTGTCTGCATGGGAAGGGAGGATCGCGGCAGAAGGACAGACGGACACTGGGTTCCTCCTGCACTACAGTTCCTTGTTCACGGAAACTGAGGCCTCTGGCTTGGCAGAAAGCCCGGGGGTGAGGGGAATGGGTGGTTGTGGCTGGTGATTTAAAGTTCCAACTTTCTCTGAAGCTCCTTCCTTCTTGCTCTTGTCCCCGCCCCCCAAGCAAGCCTGCCCCCTCAGCATTCCAAGAGTGCACCCTGTGAACCCCTCCCTTGGGGCGACTCCTGAGGAAGCACCACTCCTCGCAGGGCCCCTAGCCCACAGCAGTGGCCGTATTTGGGCGATTACCAGTCCTGTGGGCTTGGTGATCTGGGGAGCAGATTTGGGGCCTGGATCTCACTGGAGAATGGGTCCTGGGCTTGGATCTTTCCCTAGGGGGCACTCTTACCCCTTTCTCTCTCCTCTTCTCCCATTGCTGCAAACAGTTCAACAAAATGGAAAAGAAAAAAAAGATTGCCAAGACAAATCTTGCTGTTTTTTCTTTTATGGTCCATAAGATCGGAGCAGATGGCACCCAGGTGGAGGTGGAAAATTATTAAAGTGATTTCTGAGGGCTGAAACTCAAAAATCTACTTACACCTGAACAAGATGGCAGAAGGAAAAAGAGCCTGGGTGTGAGAATATCTGCTCCTAAACCAGCCTTGTCAGAAAACCATGGTTTGATCCAAGGAACGGGAAAGTAAAGGTGCTCATTTTGTTTTGTTTTGTCTTTTTAAAAATTATTATTAATTTATTTTTTGGCCTTCTCTCAAATCTTCTGATTCCTTTTTATCTTAACAATGTTCAACCTCCCCATACTCCCTTTTATGATTAACTTCACCATCAACAACAGCATTAATCATTAATAACCACTGTCTCATAGCCTTTGAAAAGTTGCAAGACCCATGACGGAGATGTAAAAAGCTATCTGAGATACCACCACCAAAAACGTTTATGGCCTCTTTGAGAAGGGAGGACTTGCATATATGAAAATTAAATGGCGGTGCATATTCTGCATCCAAAACTAAGGTTTTGAGCAATAAATAGTATGAGAGTGCATGGAGGAGAAGATTAATCACCATAAATTAGAAGGATTAAGAGAGTTTAGAAGAGAGATGCGCATCCAGCATTTATTCAATAGGTATTTACTGGACACCTGTTAAGTGCCAGAGAGTGTTCTAGGTGCCTGGAACATAGCAGTGAACAAATCAGACAACAACTTTTGTCCTCGGACTGCTAATTTTCTTGTTTGGGAGGGTGCACAGTAAGGTAAATACATAGTAGAAGGGTAGAGTGTATTTTTTGGTGATGAGTACTATGGAGAAAATAAAAGTAATGACAGGTGATAGGTGAGACATAGAGAGGTGGGAAAGGAAAGTGTCATTGGGAGAGTATCATTTTAGTTCAGACCTGAAGGAGGTGAACAAGTCAGCCAAGTAGGAAAAATAAATCCTTCAATAAAATTCCAGATATATTCAAAGCCAGGGAAATGTCAGGATCCAAGGATCAGAAGGTATGGCTATTTTAATTTTCTTAACAAATTGTAGGCCATTTTGATGAAGCAGAGAACAAGTGCAAGGCTAGGTAAAACAGAAGCCAAGATTAAGGGCTTGTTCAAAAACCCAGGCAAGAAGCAGAAGTGTATATAGTAACATCAGGAGTCTGTACTCTGGAGTCATGGAGGAGAGCAAATCTTCCAGTCATCCAAGTCACCGAGTCAAGCAAATCAACAAGAACTTGGCATCTGCTATTAGTAAAATAACTTGAAATCCTGTCAGCAAGTGCCTCAAATTCAGTAAATAAATGACTGGAACAAACCTGAAGAAAAACTAGCCAGACAGAGGTGATTGCCACATTGGGGGGGCGAGGGGGGGATTTTCCCTCTACCCATCTTAGGTTCTTGGCTAGGACCCTGTAATAAAAGATAGATTAACAAAAGAAAAGCATACCAACTTATTTAATGTAAATTTTAGGTGACATGGGAGCCTCGATAAGGAAATGAATTCCCAAAGAAGCCATTAAAGCCAAACACTTCTGCTCTGAATTAGACAGAGTAGTAAGTTGTGAAATCATAACTAGACAAAGGAAAAAGACCTTGAGTCTTTAGGGGCAGCAAATTGTGGGAAGGCAAATGTAGGGAAACTAATGGTAGATAAAGGCTAATTAATAAAGTTTATTACAGCGATTCCTCTGATGCCTTCTCCAGGCTGGTAAGAGTCTAAAGTCTTCCTGGTGACTAACTTTTGGTTCTTGCTGGTAGAGAGGGGAGGAGGGTCACCTTTGTAAATTTATGTCCTACATGTAGGAAATAGGAGGAGAGTAGAGAACTTTTCTTGTAGTTGCTGCTTCTCAATTTCCTTCAACTCAAAATAATCCTCATTCCAAAGTGTCATATTTTGGGGTGGCATATTTGTATATTCTTCACACCCTTAAGTTGTAAGATATAAATAAGTGCATTAAATGTATACAGTTTAAATACACCACTTAAGGGCCGGCCTGTGGCTCACTCGGGAGAGTGCGGTGCTGGTAACACCAAGGCCACGGGTTAAGATCCCCTTACCGGTCATGTTTTAAAAAAAATAAATACACCACTTAAAAATAGAAATTGGCCAAGTGGATAAAAATGCATGCCTCAACTGTTTGCTGTCTACAAGAATCTCACTTCAAATATAACTATGAATGTAGGTTAAAAACAAAGGATAGAAAAATATACACCATGCATGCATCAACCAAAAAAATAAGAATGTCCATATTACTGTCAGATAGACTACAGAGCAAAGAAAATTACCAGGGACAGAGAAGAATATTATGTAATGATAAAATGGTCAATTCAACAAGAAAACCGAGCAATCCTAAATGTGTTTGCACCAAATAACAGAACTGCAAAATATGCTGATAGGAGAAATAGACAAATCCACAATTATAGGTAGAGTTCAAAACACCCCTCTCTCAATAATTGATAGAACTAAGCAAAAAAATTACTAAATATATAGAACTCAACAAGTGGCTGTATCACTTTTTTCATTTGTAATAATAATAGTACTCATGCTTTGCTGAATTTTTGTGAAGATTAAGCTAATTTATGCTTGTAAAAAGCGTAGAAATGTATCTGACTAATAATAAGCTCTCAAACATAATAATCTATTGAACTATGGAAAAAATCTATTTAAAAGATTGTAAACAGGGCTGGCTGGTTAGTTCAGTTGCTTACAGCACAGCCTTATAACATCAAGGTCACGGGTTCAGATCTGCATAACAAGCCAGCCACCAAACTTTTTTTTAATCAATAAAAAGATCGTACATAGAGCAACATCCCCAAAGTAAAAAGGGCAAGGCTCATGAGTAATCAAATAATAGAATAAATGTTACTATCAAAATGTAGAGGCTTAAATGATAATTGTTTTCAAAGTAATACAATGAGATTTAATTGTTCATGTCTCCAATTTTAAAAGATTTATTTTTATTTTTTAAAAGATGACCGGTAAGGGGATCTTAACCCTTGACTTGGTGTTGTCAGCACCACACTCTCTGAAGTGAGCTAACCAGCCATCCCTATATAGGGATCCGAACCCACGGCCTTGATGTTATCAGCACCACACTCTCCCAAGTGAGCCACGGGCAGGCCCTAAATTTTAAAAGATTTAAAAAAGTGATAACACCCACTGTTCAAGATGTTTGTGGAAGCCAGTAAGATAGAACACTGTTGGTAACAGCATAAACAACCTTTCAGGAGGAAACTGGGGGATATGTGTTAAAAAAGAAAATATGTATATCATTGGATCCATAAATCCCACCTCTAACATTTCTCCCACAGCCATCTTTTTTTTTTTTTTTTTTTTAAATTTAAAAAGATGACTGGTAAGGGGATCTTAACCCTTGACTTGGTGTTGTCAGCACCACGCTCCCCTAAGTGAACTAACGGGCCATCCCTATACAGGGATCCAGGGATCTGAACCCATAGCCTTGGTGTTATCAGCAGCACACTCTCCCAAGTGAGCCACCAGCTGGCCCCTCCCACAGCAATCTTGTGTGTAGAGAACACAAGAGGATTTTCATGGAAACATGGTTTATAATTTTAAAAAGAGGGAAGATAATCAATAAAGGGCAATTACCTAAGAGGGTACTTCAAAAAGTTCATAGAAAAATTTGTATTATCTTTTAATACTATTTTCCCATGAAATTTTTGAAGTACGTCATGAAAATGATCACTACAATCTCTCTTTGTTAATTTAAAAGGGTAATAGAAAAGCAAAAGTATGGTCTCACTTATATAACATTTATATCTAAATGTGTGTATAGACTTGTACAAGGTAAAGTTTCTAGAAGACTGGTCACAAAAAGTCCTAGATGACAAAATTACAATTGCTTTTTATATTGTAGGTGAGAAAGGATTTCTTTCATACTCACCCATCGATAGGTTCATGGCTGAGGTCCCTGTAAACAAAACACAGATTAACAAACCAAAAAAAAAAAAAGCATATAAATTTATTTAATATAAGTTTTACATGACATGGAAGTCTTCAGAAATAAAGACCCAAAGAAACAGGAAAACCCACATATTTTTATGGTAAGTTTGATGAAGAAATGGATAGCTGTGGAGAAGAATGATTGGCAAAAGGGGTATGATCTAATGGTAATAAACTGGGGGGAACTTAGCAAGGCCTGTTTGTTCAGAGCCTTTTTTGTATCTCTGCGCCCTCAGAGATAAGGACACTTCTTTCTTTCCAGTATAGGGAGTGTACCTCTCACATGAAGGTCTTATGAGCTGCTTCAGGAGAAGGTTAGAGAATTCTTTTCTAGGTTTTATGCCTGCTTCAGAGGAGAAGGGTAAGGGTAAGGTAAGAATGACCTTCCTGCTTCTGCTGTTTTCTTAAATGTCAAGATGCCATATTTTAGGGTAGCATGTCCTGAACCCTTCAAAATATTTATTTGAAAGTATATGTAATGGTTATTATTGTTTTTAAATAAAGCTAGGTATTTTCCCAGGAGGTTAAAAAAAACAAAAAAACAAAAAAACACCTGATTTAAATATATAGTTAAGTGGAACATTTTTTAAAAAATTTAGAAAGCCATATCAAATGTTGCTGAGAGATTTTGAAGACAGAATTGAGAAATCTGTCCTTCCACCTGCCATGAAGCATGTCCAGGGTATTTCCTACTCCTGACGATTACTTTCTTATGATCACTATCTGGGCTCTCTGTTACCTATCTCTCTGTGAGCCTTTCTTTTTTTTTTTTTTTTTTTTTTCCCCAAATTCTCAGTCAATCTTCCTCCAAATTAAAATTCTTCCAAGGTCCCTCCATCTACTTCCAGTCACCCAGAACCCAGCCAAGGGCAGCTCCTCTTCTCCCCACCTCTACAAATTCAGCTCTTCCTGTCTTCTGGTCTTTCTTGCATAGGGAGGGAGAGAAATTCTTTCCCTTACTAGAAGGAGAACTGGGATTAGTACAGGTTATTTTTCTCTCATTTGCTTCATAACCCAGAGACTGCAGCTCTGGAGAAAATGTAGGAGTTTATTAGGGAAAGGGGTGTATAACCCTGCTAATTTCTCTCAAGTTGATGAGCCTGCCCACTGGCCCTGCTGGGTCCAAAGTTGGAGCCTCAGAATCAGTAAAGGAGATTTATGAACATTTCTGGCTTCTCACCACTCCCCCCGAAGTTCAGGTAGGTATCAGATTTATTTATTCATTTATTTTAAATTCCCCATTGACTTACTAAAGATCAGCCAAGTATCAGTATGTATAGCAAAAGGGCCCAGTTTTGAATTTTGAGGCTTGGGTTTTGGTTTTGTCTTGTCAAATGAAAGTATAGGGTTAGGTAAGAAATCAAGGAGTCTTGATTTCTTATTTGAAAGAAATAAGAAAGAAAGCAAAAAAAAAAAAAAAAGGAGAACAAGAAAGGAAAGAAAAAACGGGGAAGAAGACAAAAACTTTATGAAAGACAAGATGGGGAGAAAATAATTCCTACTTCACAAGCTCATTCTGAAAATGCTAAGAAATAATATTGCTACCAGGTATCACTCCTCCAAGGGGAAGATCCTAAAGGTCAGTTCTTAAACTGCAGCCTGAGTTCATTAATAATTTGGGGGAAGGGAGTTGTTTTATAACCTAAAAACAAAAATTGTTAATTTTTAAGATGAGCATCTCTTTCACAATGATATTTTGCATATACTTAGATAGGAAAGGCTTCTCAGTCCACTGACATCTTATGTGGGATCCAGGAGAAGATGTGTTTTTAAATCTTCTTTTCCAAGGGGTCCTGCCTTAGAAACTCTAAATTTTATTTCTTCATCCAAGGACAATGATGACTGTCACTGTTTGGTCCCAGAAAGCGATACCCCAAAGTAAGGGGCTCAGAAGCAGCCTCAAAAGGAAAGTTTTCCTCTGACCTTCTGTGCTACTGTCTCACAGCATCATTCTCCCCTAAGGCAAGCCACAGAAACTAGAATCCCTCTTCCCTAAGGCAGTTCATAGATACACTCTGATCTGCCCCCCTGCCTCTGACTCAGAGCTGGCCATAAAGTTCTCTGACTTACCTTGCCTGATTGTAGGTCATTTAAGACCCCCAATTCCAGGAAGGGTCCTGCCCCATACCATGGAGAAATAAATGCGGCACTGAAAGCCCAAGAGTCTAAACAGACAGGCCTTCTCCACTCAGTCTACTATAGCATTAGGTCATACCTTTCTTGTCCAATCACATTTGTACACGGCTATGCGGGCTTCATAGAACCTGAGCATAAACATGGGCAATTTCCCCTATGTATTTGGGTCTTCATTCTGAAGGCTCCTGTATCTCGTAAAACTATGATATAATAAAATGTGTTGTGCCTGTTCTTCATATTAACTTGCTTATCAGGTGATTTTCTTAAAGAACCTTCATGGCGTTGAAGGGATGTCTTCCCTTGGCCCCAACTTCACCTGCATAGGTGCTTACAGGCCAATGAAAAAAAATTTTTTTTTCTTTCCCTTTTTAATACGCAGTCTGCTGTATCTTCTCCCTGCTTTTCTTCCCCCTCCTCAACCCCGGACCCAGATGCATTCTTAATGACCTTTTTCTCAGCCAGTGCCCTTCCTGTCTTTTTCTAGTGATTATTTTTGGAGTCCCCGATTTTTAGAAAAAGGTCTACAGAGGAAAAGCTGTATGTCTTTCTCTCCAGCTAGCTAGGAGGCGGCGCGTGAAGAATGGCGCGAAATTCAAACTCTTTGTCCCTCCCAGAGCTCCAACGAACATCCAAGCCCCATTCTAGCCGTAAACAGGAAAAGTGACCCAGGAAACGGGAGTGTGGACTTCTGGGACCCAAGGACAATTTAAACGGCTTTAGATTAGTTGCTGTCATCGTTAAACGACCTAACATGAAATTAGAAGAATTTAGTTTCAGTATGCAAAGAACGGGAGGTATCTCCATAGAGCCGCCGAAGGGAACCAGAGATTTCGCTTACGCTTTCCTCAATGCTCAAGGCTAGAATTTACGGGATGAGATCAGACTCAGAAATAAACTTCCCCTACACGCCCTCCTGCCGCCAACACCACCTCTAAGCCCCCAAGTTACTTACCCTGAAATCCCTTAACCGCTTCGTTCACTACGTAGCACGGAGATTCTATTCTCCATCTCAAACGTGATGGGTCAGGGAGGTGAGTAACCAGCGGATCAAGTATCCAGCCAAACCCCGATTTTAGATTTTTCGACCTTACGATAGAGACGATAATATTGACTTATGATGGGTTTTTCGGAACGCAATCCTGTCGGAAGTGGAGAACCACCGAGATTGAATAAACACCAGAACGCTTAACGATGGGGAATAACCTAGATTAAAGACAAATGTAAAATAGTTCTTTTTAGTTGCTTCTGCTTAAAGCCAAACAACAGTCCAAGTCAAACCTTCGCTCTAACACGGTCCCGGTAATGGAATTTTAAATTGATTGCTTTAGGATTCAAAGATAGTACTAGCACCAGACCATAAGAAATGGTGGGTTATAGCTCTTTTCCGATAAAGTGAGTGGCTCTGAAAAGAGCCTTTGGTTTTATATAGAAAAACTGTTCACTTGGAGCTGGTGTACTTGGTGACAGCCTTGGTGCCCTCGGACACGGCGTGCTTGGCCAGCTCCCCGGGCAGCAGCAGGCGCACGGCCGTCTGAATCTCCCTGGAGGTGATGGTCGAGCGCTTGTTGTAATGCGCCAGCCGCGACGCCTCCCCCGCGATGCGCTCGAAAATGTCGTTCACGAAGGAGTTCATGATGCCCATGGCCTTGGACGAAATGCCGGTGTCGGGGTGGACCTGCTTCAGCACCTTGTACACGTAGATCGAGTAGCTCTCCTTGCGGCTGCGCTTGCGCTTCTTGCCGTCTTTCTTCTGTGCTTTAGTGATTGCCTTCTTGGAGCCCTTTTTTGGGGCAGGAGCAGATTTCGAAGGTTCGGGCATAATTCCTAAGAAAAAGTAAAGGCAAAGCTAGTCACGCTACAAACACCACCATCTAATAAAGATGACAATCCTGAGCTCATTTATTTATACTCCTGTAATTCTAATGAGGGTCCAAAATTTGTCACTTCGGATTGGGTAAAGGAATTACACAATCTCTAAGGCGGGGTGTTTATGCAAATAAGGGATTCACGTTCTCTTTTTCTATTGGACAGATAGCAAAGCATATTTTGACCAATAGGAAGGCTCACTGCCACAGCCCTACACTCTCTATAAAAACATTCTTTCCGTTTGCCGAACTTTTCCTTTGAATTATACAGGCTTTTTTCGGCTTTTGTCGCCATGTCTGGACGTGGAAAACAAGGAGGCAAAACTCGAGCTAAAGCCAAGACACGATCATCTAGAGCCGGTCTGCAGTTTCCAGTGGGCCGTGTCCACCGCCTCCTCCGCAAGGGCAACTACTCCGAGCGGGTCGGAGCCGGCGCGCCGGTGTACCTGGCGGCGGTGCTGGAGTATCTGACCGCCGAGATCCTGGAGCTGGCGGGCAACGCGGCCCGCGACAACAAGAAGACGCGCATCATCCCGCGCCACCTGCAGCTGGCCATCCGCAACGACGAGGAGCTCAACAAACTGCTGGGTAAAGTCACCATTGCTCAGGGCGGCGTCCTGCCCAACATCCAGGCCGTGCTGCTGCCCAAGAAGACCGAGAGTCACCATAAGGCCAAGGGAAAGTGAAGTCCACTGCTAACCAGAAAACGTAATTCTAACTTATTCTCAGCTATCTAAAGGCTCTTTTCAGAGCCACTCATATGTTCACAAAAAAGCTGATAACTCAGTTATACTGTGGGAGTATTTTTTAGCCTCATGACTAATGTGTTGGCAGTGATTTTAAAACAGTTCCAGGAAAGTAGCCTGTTCACAAGAAATACTCCATATTAGAGCAGACCGCGTGAAGTTTATCGAAACGAAAAATTACATTTTGAGAACAGGAGTAGCGGGAATGTCACTTGAAAAAAAAAAAAAAAAAAGCAAGGGGCAAGGAAACTAACCGTTGGCCAATAATTAAGCAGCGCGAACTTTTGAAATTCTGAAGTTAAGCAGGATACTTTCCAGCATAAATCAGTAAACATTTGTTGTGGTAGAGTGGGAGTCTGGCAGCATTAGTAACGCGAGCGTGTTAAAGGTTATAAAAATTTCAGGTCACACTTAGACTTTCTGAGTTTAGAGTTTACAAATTTACATTTTTCTTTTTCTTTTTCTTTTTTGAAAGCAAAGGACACATTACTGAGAGACAACACAATCCAAAGATGGAGCGGGCTCGAGCGATAGTGTGGCTCTAGAGCATAGAGTTTACGTTCCAACATGATCCTTACATGGGTCGTTATGTACACTGTACCAGGTGACAGAATAACCTAGGACATAGAAACCTTACTACGAAAACCTCAAACTAAAAAAAGATGGGAGGTGGGGCAGTTCATCCAATCAGATTTTCTACTAATAAACCAATCCAGATCATTCTTTAGCCAATGATTTTGTCGCGCGGGACTTTTGAAAACTTACGAAGCCAATCATATTGCTTCCAACTGTATTTAAAGGCAACTTTAGGAGAAGTTACTTGCAGACCTTTGGCTCTACTGTCAGTCGAAATGGCTCGCACGAAGCAGACGGCTCGCAAGTCCACCGGCGGCAAGGCTCCCCGCAAGCAGCTCGCCACCAAGGCAGCCCGCAAGAGCGCGCCGGCCACCGGCGGCGTCAAGAAGCCCCACCGCTACCGGCCCGGCACCGTGGCCCTGCGCGAGATCCGCCGCTACCAGAAGTCCACCGAGCTGCTGATCCGCAAGCTGCCGTTCCAGCGCCTGGTGCGCGAGATCGCGCAGGACTTCAAGACCGACCTGCGCTTCCAGAGCTCGGCCGTGATGGCGCTGCAGGAGGCCTGCGAGGCCTACCTGGTGGGGCTGTTTGAGGACACCAACCTGTGTGCCATCCACGCTAAGCGAGTGACCATCATGCCCAAGGACATCCAGCTCGCTCGCCGTATCCGTGGGGAGAGAGCGTAAATGCAGCCCATTTTCCCCTCGCTGAAAAAAAAGGCTCTTTTTAGAGCCATCCACAATTTCACTTAAAAGCAGCTGTGATCAACTGGTAAAACATGGCGGAATTTAACTTTTTCCTTCATCCATTTTGTAAGTTACAAACGAGCAAAGCTTAAAAGTTTTCCATGCAAAGTATACTTGCTTTCAAGCAAAGTAATTGAAAATGGCAAGTTGAGGTTTCTTGAAGTTTAGTTAAAAACAGCTATTACCTCATTTCTCACTTTGAGTTTGGTAGACAACAGCCTTTGTGTATTGGGTATTTCTTTTGAAAGATGCCCACCATGTCCTGTCATTCCTCCTTTCGGTCCATCTGACAAAAGTTTTTTTTTACAACATCGTCATTAAAGCTACCACAAAGGCAATGTTATGCATAGTGTTTCCAGTACACAAAACACATGAGTCAGTCCAATATTGGTTTACCTGAAATGTGTTGGAACTCGGAGAGGAAATTGGCGTCAGTACTCACCACCAGAGCTGTGGTAAATAGATGTAACAAGGAATATAAGACTTTCCTGTCACCCTCCAAAGGTCCCTTACTCCAGGCATCTTAAAATTGGTGGGATTTCACATAACGAAATTAGCAGCTGCAGATCTTTTTTTCTTTTACCCAGTGCCAATTTTAAGTTTTCCATACATAGGAATATAGTGAAATTGATGGGTTAGCTCAGGTTTTCCGGGCCCTATAACTTGTCTTAAAACTACAATACAAACGCAGAACTATGTAGACTGAACATTAATTTATAATGGGAAGGTAAAATTAACAAATTTCAATTTTATGAAAAGACAAAGCCATAGCCATCACAAAATTCAGAAAAATAGTCTATTTTATTAACTCTGGGATAAAACACTAAAATGCTTATTCTATATTTTTGATTGAATTACTCTGATTCCATCTTTAGATGAAAATTATTTTATAATATTTTCTATAAACAGTGGGAGGAGAGTTTAGTCTCCTAGGGTGGTTGATCATAATTTGTTTTATTTTCTTGATAACTTAGAAGATTTTTAGCTTCAAAACAAACTATTGGTAATGTCAAGTAAGTTTTTAGGATTGCTTTTAAATTTGGGAAATTCACTGTTGAGCTTCTTTCGAATGTGAGTTATAAAATTTGGAAGAATTTTTCCCAGACTAGCTTCTGGCTCTACACATTTCAAATCTTCATTCTTTTCTACTATGCACTCTCTATCAATGCTGGGTGCTATGAATACTTGGATGCTATGCTTTATCTAGCCCTGCATTTTGGTAGGAATCCAGGTGAGTTTCTGGATTCCAGAAAGTAGTATTCCGTGAAGCCATTCTTAATTCAGATTGGCTAGCAACAACTGAACTATATAGGAGGACATCTGCAAATCACAATATATATCTCATTAACCCCACACTAAATATATCTTCAGCTGAATTTTCTCTTACCCATATCTCAAATATTCTCATCAGCATTCCAATATAAGACAAGGGGAATTGTAATCGAAGAGATTAAGTGGAAATAAAACGGTCTTATCCAGCTGTGATTAGGATATCTTAGCATTGCAAATTAAAATAAAGATATGAGAGGGGCCAGCCCGCAGCTCACTTGGGAGAGTGTGGTGCTGCTAACACCAAGGCCACGGGTTCGGATCTCTATATAGGGATGGCCAGTTAGCTCACTTGGGAGAGCATGGTGCTGACAACACCAAGTCAAGGGTTAAGATCCCCTTACTGGTTATTTAAAAAAAAAAAAAAATTAAAATTACATCTGTGGCTCTTTTATTTCTGAGGAATAGCTCTAGTCTTGTAGAGGGGATAATTACACTGACTCACGTATAAAAACTAATTAGCTACCTCCTTAATGTCACCAAACCTCATTTCATCTCTAAAATGGGAGTAATAATGGCACGTACTTCAAAGTGCTGTGACAAGATGTGTTTAAAAATAAATGTAGAAGGGTTGGCCCATGGCTCACTTGGGAGAGTGTGGTGCTGACAACACCAAGTCAAGGGTGAAGATCCCCTTACTGTTCATCTTTTTTAAAAGATAAAAATAAATAAATAAAATAAAATAAATGTAGAGTAATCAGTAACAGTGCTTGGCATGTTGTAAATATGTGCTCAAGAAATGCTAGCTCTCAAGGCTGTCGTAGCCATTGTGCCCTAAATCCCTGTTCCCTTCTCAAATCCTCTAATGATGTAATCCTGTCTTGTACCAGTCCTGTTTATCTCCGGCATGGATGGATTTCAACCACAAAGGCATCTCTATATTTCCCTCAGGCTTACATAGCCAAAATACCTGGAGCTTTGCCTAAGGAGAATAACAGGATATTTAATTTTTCAGCTATGTATGACAGCACTGTGTGTGAAAGTTTAGAATAATAAATTACGAGTATCCTTTAATTTCTGTTACTCAACACTTCTATCATGTATGAACAATATTATGAACATTTTTGACTAATCAGTAGCTTGGGGAATTATTTCAATATATTATTGTTGTTTGTCAATACTATTCTACAAAACTAAATAAAAACTTGAAAATGATAATATTAATAAGGTTAAATTAAACACAGGCTTTGAAGGGGCTCAGAATGTTACCCCAAGATATTCTTCTTTGGCATAAGGATTATTTTGAGCTGAAGGCAATTGAGAATCAACAGATGCAGGAAGAGTTCTCTGTCTTCCTTTTACCCAATTAAACATAGGGCATAAATATCCTTTTGAGAAGGTGGCATAAATTTTTCTTGTGAGGGTATCCCCCTCTCCTACACCAGGAAAAGGAGAGTTACTCTTATCCATGGAGATGGAGTCTGCACTGAAATGAATCTGCAAACAAACTTCATTAAAATAATGCTTATTATAAGACAAAAAGAAAAAGAAAATAACCCTTATCTTCCATTAGTTTTGCTGATATACTTCCTAGTCACTTTTCCAAAACTGATTGTGCTAGAAAAGCCCAAATCCTGTTTCCTTTTTAGAATGGCTTAGAAGCCCCTGAGTTCTAAATACTTCATTGAGTTTCACTTCTTTTTAAGTGAACTCTGTGCATGTAAAATACTAATTAAAATTGTATACTTTTTTCTCCTGTTAGTCTGTCTTTTATCAGTTAAATTTGCAGTTCCCCAGGCAGATAACCTGAGAGGGTAGAGAAAGTTTTTCCTCCCTGACAGTCTCATCAACTAAAATTGAGACAAGGATCTTTTTTCTTAAGGTGGCCAATTTTTACATTCAAATGAATGGCTCATTAGAGCTAAGCCAGTCAACCATGTGAACAATTGTGAAGGAATGGAACAAAACTAAAAAACATGGACAAAACTGAGAAAACATATTGTTGAAGACTGGATATAAAGGCCAGGTAAAAGTGGAGATTTTTATAATTTTTAACTCTGTAAATGCATGGAATGGTTTCATTTCAAAGTAAAGGACATCCTTCATCTATGGAAATATGTTTTCAGCTGATATTTAATGTTAGGACCCCAAATTGAGACCCCAAAGGGCATTGAGGTAACATTAGAAAATCAACTCTCTGTGCTTGTGTTCTTTCTCTGCCTAATTCTTAGAGCTGATGTGCAAATCAAGTAAATGAGTGGACTTTAAAGTATTTGAAGGAGAACGGAACATAGAAGTGCATGGTGCCATTATTTTAAGCACTAATTAAGATTATATTTGAAGTTTCCTAATTAGGATATCCTGGTGGCTGAAACTTGACTTAAGCTGAGCTCAGTGAGGTGGCCCAAGATTTGATGGCCTAAAGAACCAGAAAGAAACTTAGGAAATGTCAAGAACCCAGCCAGACAGTTTAGCTCTATACATCTCTCATCTCTTTTTCTCTGCACTTATGCTCTATTTAACTCTTCTTGCCAACAACATCTCTTGATTTCTCCAATATGGTGTCTAAGAAGGCAACATCCAGTCTCTGACATCAAGTCACTTCAGCTTCTATAATTTGTTCCAGTTTTTGAACAGAAATTTTTTGATTTGCTCAAATTGGCACAAGGACCTCTAGACCAATCTACCATTGTTTAAAGTCAGACACCCTTTTTCCTCAAAATTTTAGTACTCAGAAAACAGTGTATATTAGGGGCCAGCCCGTGGCTCACTCAGGAGAGTGTGGTGCTGATTACACCAAGGCTACAGGTTCAGATCCCTATATAGGGATGGCCCGTTAGCTCACTTGGCAGAGCCTGGTGCTGACAACACGAAGTCAAGGGTTAAGATCCCCTTACTGGTCACCTTTTTTTAACAAAAAGAAAAGAAAAGAAAACAGTGTATATTAGGAAACACTGGCATTCAAGCTTCGAATCAAAGATGAGGTCAGAGAAGACCAGGATAAGAGCAGAAAACACTCTAGAGCTGCACTGTATCATCTCCACAAACCACATATGGTTAACTGAGCACGTGAAATGGGCTACTATGAACTGAGATGTGCTGTAAGTGTAAAATACAAATGAGATTGCAACGACATAGTATGAGAAACAAAAAAGAATGTGGAATAGCTCATAAATTTTTTACATTGATTTTATGTTGAATGACAATATTTTGGATATATTGCTTTAAATAGAACACATTACTAAAACTGATTTCACTGTTTCTTTTTTCCTTATTATTTGGCTTCTAGAAGGTTTAAAATTATGTATGTGGCTTGCATTTGTGCTCACTTTGTATGTCTATTGACATCACTGTTCTACAGATTGTTAATTCACTCACGCATAAATGTCTTCAATAACTGAGTAGCTTCAATGTGCACACTGTGAGATGCTGGCCCTTAGGGAATCTAAAATCTCATAGGTTACTATTTCCAACAGCAACAGAGAAGATATCTGGGAATAAAGGTAATAAGAAATGTTAATATATATCTGCAAAGAAAATGCAAAAACTCTCTGGGCAATTAAAATACTTAAAGAAATAGAAAAACAGAATTTCTGGAATAAGAAAAGTCAGCATCTCAACAAATAAACTTATGAGTTTCATCTAATCCCAATAAAACTATTAATAGTGTGTTACGGGGTTTTTATGCATGTTGAGGCTAGAGGAGTAGGAAGGGGAGCATCTTGAAGTACAAATGAAAAACAAAATACACAGAAAATAGAATAACCAGGAAAATTCTGAAAAAGAAGAGTAATGAGGCAATTAGCCCTACCAGTTATTAATGTCATAACATCTCAGTTCATTAATCATTCAGTTACTATTTGACCTGCTATGTGTCAGGTGTTCTTCTCAGTATTGAAGATAGTGCTGTCAACAATACTTAAAAGACTGTAATCCTACCTTAGGAATGGCCAGAAACACCAAAGGAACAAAATAGAAACCTGAGGTTTAGTTCACCTGTCCATGGAACTTGGCCTGTGAAAAAGGCCGAATCCAAAGTGGGGAGGCGGAATCAGTAATGAGTTCACTAATGGTCTTGGAAAAGAAAATGAGCCCGTATAATAAACTTCACACCAAAATACAGAGGGCTTAATCGTTTAATGTTAACGTAAAGCTAACAGCACAAAATTACCGGAAGAAACCACGGGAAAAATTTTTCCTTCCTCCTGCCTTCCCTTCCCTTCCCTTCCCTTCCTTTCCTTCCTGTGGATGAATTCCGCCGTCACTACCATTAATGGGATAATTAACTTACACTAGATTCATCGTTGTGGAAATGACAGAATCAGTGAGCTGCTCTCCAGAAGCCTGTCTCTCCAACTTGGGTCTCGCTAAAATCTGTCCACCAGAATAAAAACCAGGACGCTGGACTTTCTGTATCTAGGAGAAACGCCTTGGATGTGTCAGAATGCAGAGAGCACTCGTAAGTGAAAACTAAAGGCCTTTATTAGAAACATGCTCCTCGTCCACACACACACTTCCAACAGTTAACAAATACTTTGTTCTCCGCGTAGACTGCACAAAAAAGCATTAAAAGCAACTTGGGTTTTTAGGTGTTAAAGTCTATCTGAAGTGAGGAAAGGTAACCCTCACGCCAGGACAAAATGGCTGACTCAAAGTTGTTTTTGATGTGCTCAAAGCCATCATCACACGTTTGCGGAAAGCTGCGTAAAAGGAACAGAAGATGCCTAGTCCAGCATTGTCCCGAGTGGAAGGGTCGTTGCCGCTGCTGTAGCTGCTTTTTGTATATTCCTTTGTTGTCGGGAACCAACAGCAGACGAATGCAGGACAAAGGGCCTGCACCCACTCTCCTCCCCGGGCTGGATGTTACCAACACTCCCAGGAGAAACCAACTTGACTATCGATCACATGAGAAGTGTCCGAAATACCAAACACATTTACCAGACGAAAAGGAAAAACTTCCAAACCCAATTGAAGCAAAACATGTAATAAACGCCGGGCACCACCCAGTTAAATACAGAATGAAAATCATGGGCTGGAGAAGTGGGCCAACCCCAGAGCAGGGCGGGACTTTTGAATTACTTTTTGGTCCAATCTGGGTATTCCTTAGGACTAAGAAACTGGCTTACTTGCGGCTGTTTTTGCAGCCCACGGGGAGGGGCTGGAGGTTTATCTCGAGTACAGCCCGCGGAGAACGCCTCAGAGCAGCTGACCAGGCTAATTAGGAACGGCAAGCCTAGGGACAGGCTAGCTATCGGAAGGGGTCGTAGCGTTATTAACTTCACTATGGACACCCTTTCAAGCCTAACTTGGAAGTGCCAGCCCGCGCAATTGTCCTCCAGAGTAGGGGTGAAAAGGGCAAGGCAGATAGAAAAAAGCAAATATCCAGCTCTTTTTTTGATGTCAGTGGTGGCTCTGAAAAGAGCCTTTGGGGTTTTAGAAGAAGCTCACTTACTTCTTCTTGGGTGCCGCCTTCTTGGGCTTGACAACCTTGGGCTTGGTGGCCTTGGGTTTCACGGCCTTAGCTGGACTCTTGGCTGCCTTCTTCGGCTTGGCAACCTTAGCCTTCTTTGGACTCTTGGCCACTTTTTTGGTCACAGCAGCTGCAGCCGGCTTCTTCGCCTTCTTGGGGGTCTTCTTGGCGCTCTTCTTGGGGGTGGCCGCGCCCGTCGCCTTCTTCGGCTTCTTGGCTGCGCCGGCGGGCTTCTTCGGCTTGGCAGCGCCCGCCTTCTTGGCTTTGGGCTTGGCTTCCCCGGAAGCCGTTTTCTTGTTGAGCTTGAAGGAACCCGAGGCGCCGGTGCCCTTGGTCTGCACCAGGGTGCCCTTGCTCACCAGGCTCTTGAGGCCCAACTTGATGCGGCTGTTGTTCTTCTCCACATCGTAGCCGGCGGCCGCCAGCGCCTTCTTGAGCGCGGCCAAGGACACCCCACTGCGCTCCTTGGAGGCAGCGACAGCCTTGGTGATGAGCTCGGACACCGGAGGCCCCGATGCCTTACGGCGCACACCGGCAGGCTTTTTGGCAGTCTTTTTCTTCACAGGAACTTTCTCCGCTGGGGGAGCGGCGGCAGGAGCGGCAGGAGCAGTCTCGGACATCTTGAGGATCAACAACTCGGACACAGAAAGCAAAGCGCCGATGAAGCGGCGCCGGGCAGGGCCGCCATATATATAGAGCGCAGGCGCGCGCTGATTGGTGCTCCGGTCGCCCGCCTGGCTGGCAGGCTCTGAGCTGCCGCGCTGCATCCAAGTTGTGTTTGTTCCACCTCACAAAAGGGGGAAAATATTAAAATGCCCTCCATCAAATCATTCGGGTTTGGTCAGAAAGGGATCCTAGAAGGCTTAGGCTTCGTGCTCTCCATTTATTTTTTCCGCAACTACGAAGACAAAGCGTCCAGACGTCCCCAACTCCCCCAACTCCCAAGTAAGTCCAGGGCTGTCAGAGACCACTTTCTGTTTTTCTTCTAAATTACCTATTCGCTCCTTTGCCCCTGAAAGTTCTTTTTCCCAGGGATGGTTGGGCACATGCTCCCCTTATTTGGGGGACAAAAACGAAATGTTTTACACCTAAATTTTCACGACAATTCTTCTTCTTCGCAAGGGAAGTAACACAGGTCCTCTGTGAATTCTGCAGACAGAGCCGCAGGAACTGTGGACTGGGGCAAGGATACCAGGGCCAGTCCAAAGCAGTTAGGGAGGGATGGGAGGGGGTTCGTAAGCCTGGGGGGGGGGGGTCCTGGGTGGTGGGAGATTAGAGACTTAAATCTTTGCTTCGAAGACATTAAAACTGTCTTATCAAATCCCTCTTTTCATAGATGGGGGCGGGGCACCCTTTTCACTTCTCCAAAGGCGAGAAATTGGGCTGTTTTTAAAGAGCTCTAAGATTCCCCTCTGAGTTGTTCAAGGCAGGGGGTCTGGCCCTCAAGAATAAGGATAAAAAGGGAAGAAGGGAGATCCCTTAAGCCTGCAAAGAACCCCCAATAGACTAAGCAGTTGGGGACATTAAGATGATCTGTTTTCAAAGAAAACAAGCGTTGATTTATTTTTGTATGTTGCAATGAAGAGATGAATTTCAACCCGTAAAAATTCTAGGTTATTTCCAGCAACAGCACTTCATACATGTCGTAATATAGGACATTAACTGGGAACTCAGACATATAGATGAAAATAAAGCAACTACTAAAAAGCCCCTCTAACTTGTAAGATAAATGATAGATTGGAAATAGAAAAAAATTAGAGCACAAATTTTTAAACAAAGATAAGGACAAGTACTAGAACATATAAATTATTACTGTATACCATCTGTTGTTGATGAGCTTAATATTACCTATTCTTATCCCCTCTAAAACTAGCCATCTGTATTCTATTCTGAAGTTTGCTTTGCTACCTGAAGATTTGCTACTTCACATTTCACCATTTGGCTCCAAGTAATTGCAATTTTTTCCTTGAGAGAAAAGGCAAGGTAAACTGTCTGCTCACATATTTAATGTAATTTTATATTTGGGAACAAAATATTATAACTCACCGGAAATTCCTGTTTAAATATATGTTTACATGAAAATATGTTAAAGATGTCAGCCTTGGGTTGTGGTAAATTCCTATGGGGCTATACAAATTGAGTTCAATGATGAATGAAAAATGAGGCATCTTCTTTTCTTGCCTTTTTTTTTTTTTTTTTGAGGCATCTTCTTTTAGACTGAGCATAACCCCATGGTTTCATTGAATAGCATTTGTTCAGTATTCGGAAAGAGTGGCTGGCAGGTTAGCTCAGTTGGTTAGGACATGGTGTTATAACACCAAGGTCAAGAATTTGGTTCCCCATCCTGGCCAGCCACGCTCACACCAAAAAAAAAGGGGGGGGGGGGTGGAACAGTGTCTCCTACTGCTTATGTCCTCTGAGAATTAACAGCCTAATGAGATTAGTGATGGATGAATTAACAGCCATAGAAAACCACTTTAGACTGGCCATCCCCCAGTGTGACTTCGGGAATAGTAATTGTGAGAAACTATTGAAAGTGTACAGACAACTAAATTACCTTCATCATGCTAATAAATTTTAGTAAAATAAATAAAATGAGAACATGTCATTCTGTTCTATGTGCCATCAGTCCCCTCCTCATCTGAATCTTAGCTGAGTGTTCATCTCCACCAGGCAAACAGCTGTGTGGAGTCTTGAATACCAGGTTACTGGACTTCCCTTCTCTATAAATTGGCATCCTGGTGTATCGATCATTGGCAAGTAAATTTGATTACTGTGATGCAGTTCTCTAATATTGATCATTCTGTTTGAATCAATTAAATCACATCTCTGTACATTCAAATCTAAAGTCCAGACTTCAAGCCATTAGGACATCCAGCCACCCAGAATCTTGTCCCCAACCTACCAGCTGCATGGTAGAGGGCAGAAGGCAGAGGAACAAGTAACGCTTCTCCAAATCCCTGTAACTTGTATTGAAAAAAGCTATGCAATACTGAAAAACAAGGCAAAAATATTTCATGTCTTTCTAAGCTGTATTAGAGTATAGTCTAAAAAGTCCATTTATACGTCATCTGATGTTCCAAGGTAGCACTAGACAGTAAAATAGAATGTCAGTCACATACATAATTTTTGATTTTCTAGTAGTTATATCAAAAAAATAAAAATAAACAGGTGATATTAATTTTGATAATAATTTTATTTAACTCAATATATCCAAAATATTATCACTTCAACATGTAACCAATATTTTTAAAAATGACATCGTTTACATTATTTAAATGGTAAATCTTCAAAATCTGGTGTGTAATTTACACTTGCAGAACATTTCTATTCAGATTAGCCACATGCGGCTAGTAGCTACCATATTGGACAGCACAGCTTTAGGTGAAGGTACCTTTGACTTTTTTTTTTTTTATAAATAAAAAGATGACCGGTAAGGGGATCTTAACCCTTTACTTGGTGGTGTCAGCACCACGCTCTCCCAAGTGAGCAAACGGGCCATCTCTATATAGGGATCCGAACCCATAGCCATGGTGTTATCAGCACCACACTCTCCCAAGTGAGCCACGGGCCGGCCCTAACTTTGAATTTTGATTGGGCCTAGAATATGTAAAATTAGATGTTCACTTGTAGAGGCTAATAAATTAATAAGAATTTTATCTAACAGAGATACAAATGTATTCTTTTCAGTAGAACAGATAATCCTAAAAGTTATGACTGTATTACTTGATAGTACGTTAACCAATTTTGTACCTGATTTTTCAGTCTTCTTCCAGCATTCTTTCTTTTCCTAACTAAATATGTATTTTGTTCTCATGTATTTTCCTTTGACCTAACTTTATCATGCTGCTTGCTCCCTTAATGATGAGTTAAATCATTCTTTGACCTATGCATAAACTTGCTGCATACAGTACTTGTATGGGAGTAACGTTTTAAACTTTTTGAAAATTATACTTTGATACTTGGTTAGCTTGTTCTGAGGCTTTAAATCAGAATGTTTACAAGCCATTCTGAAAATTGAAAGACACAAAACTTTTGGCCATCAGCTTTACTTACTTATTATTATTTTTTTTTTAGATGACCGGTAAGGGGATCTTAACCCTTGACTTGGTGTTGTCAGCACCACGCTCAGCCAGCGAGCTAACCGGCCATCCCTATATGGGATCCGAACCCAGGGCCTTGGTGTTCTCAACACCGCACTCTCCTGAGTGAGCCACGGGCCGGCCCTGCTTCAAAGCGACCTGAAGTCTGGAAGGTCTTCAAGAGTCTCAGATTTTGAAATAAGATCGAATGAGCCTGTGAGGAACAAAAAAGCCTATTAAAGTGAGCTCCAAAGGAAAGTTCGGATTAAAGATGTGGTCTTCCCACTCAATATTGATGGCCTCAAGATAAACATCAGTAAGTTGAAGACATAGTTAAAATATTGCAATATTGCAATACATTGTGTATTCTTGTATTTACATACATTGTGAATATAATAGGTTGGCTAATTTTGTTTCATGTCACATTCTTCAGGCTCTGGAAGCCCTGGTGGACAAAGTTAAATATTCAGAGCAGAATGTAAAGTTTAGAAGGCTGTAATGGAGCGCGAGACATACTCAGACAGCAAGACACACTCAAAAGAATGTTGCGACAGGTGTAATGCATAGGAGCTGACAGCTGATTTTTCTTTCACTTCCTCTTTCTACTATGCCAGTGTGGGGTCTGTCAGCTTTTGGAGGTAGCTAATTTAACATTAATAAACCCTGTTATAGGCCTTAACTTTGAGTGACTAATATCTGTTCTTTTCCTGACTCACCAAGAGGTGAAGCTACTTATAGCAGCCACCCCACTGGCAGTGCCTGCCTCAAAGAACGTGAAGTGTTAGTGCTGAGGCCCACTATGAAACCCACAATGTATGGCAGCCTGAGAAGAAATACGCAGGAAGGAACTTCAGGAGATTTCCAGCCTAAATAATCCAGAGAAACTTTCTGTTCTTTTTTCAGTCTTTGCAGACAAATGGCCAGCTATTAGGATATTAAGCCTGAGCAGAAATATTTTCCCCACCAGCCTGTGAGCACCTCAAGGGCTGAGACCAAAATTGCTGCGTATTTGTTCCCTGACACACCCTCGGAATGCATCGGGAAAACTGACAGAACGTAGCAGTAAAGCACATAGTTAGAGCTTAATAAATGTATATGAAGTATTATAAAAGGTACAATACATTGCAAAACATATTTACCTAATATTTTGGAATTGCCATTAGAACTTTATTTGTTAAATTAATAAAAATTGTTTAAAAATATTGTACATGCACTTTTGTGTAAAAACTAGTGGCACAATTGTACAACTGTTGGTTTAAAAGTGTCAATCATACTAATAAAGATAACAGTTAACTGAACCCTTCCTGTGCACCAAGCGTTATATGCACTGCATTCCTGCTACTGATAACGGAGGAGTTAACTACCATTACAATCATTACCACCTCACCAATGTGGAAATGGGAACTGAGAATTTAGACTTCTCTAAGATAGCGCTGCAGACTGATTTTAGTTCATGTACCCTAAACACACAAACACACACACACATACTAAAATACCAATTGAACTAAAGTCAAACAGGATAAGACTTTTGTATTTCTATCCATATTGTGCATAAAATAAAAATACATTCCAAGCTATTAACTACTTACTAATCTATTTAGTAAATTTTAGATAGGGGCGTTTTTATCCCTGCAAAAACATCCCGCATCGACCTCACACCTTCCCCCTCAGAATTACAGGCATTTAAAATACACCATGCTGTTTGTTTTAGTAGACACTAGACGGCGCTCCAAACCAGTAACACATTTTGGAAGCTGGTATGTTCCAATGTCTCCTGGCCTCTGCGTAATTATTTACCTCTAGACAGAAAGTATTATCCGCATTTGATAGATATAATAGTTCTGAGGCACTGGGAAGTCATAAGACTGCAGTAATTCCTCAGGCAAGAACACAGGAAGAACAAATTAAGTGCCTCGGACACTTGTCTAAGTGATCTAGAAAAATTATGCTGGCTGATTCATTAACTCTACAAAAAATTAATTAGCACCTTCAATAAGCCCATCACTGTGCTAGGTTTAGAGGACAAGAAAGTAAATATGACAAGCTCTACCCTCATGGTGGAGATTGGAAGATGGGGACCTAGGAAAATGTAGGTAATAGTGACTGTGAAAAAGAGGTAGGAGTGGACATGAAAAGGAGGAAAAAATCGGTTAACCTGGGGGTGAGGTTAAAAATAGGGTCTTACAGAGAAACTTAAAATATGGTTAGTTCTTTTCATTTTTAAAGTAAAATGACAGTAAGGGGGATAACAGAAGAAAACACTGCTGTGCAAAAATGGTAACACTGGCACTGGCTCTTGCCTACTAGCACACAAAATTATGAAATTCATACTGAGGTATACCGATAATGATGGTGATGATGATGTTAATAACAACAGTAATGATAAATTTATTGATTATTATGTGCTAATAAGGATAAAGCTATTTAAGAAGTTTGTGAATTTACAGTGTACCTAAAATCAAACTGACGCCTTGATTGGAACCACATCCCCTTAAACATACACATCCCAAACAAAACTCCGAAAAGCAGATTGTACTAAAGTGCAAGTTGTATAAAAGTCCAACAGAAGAGGCACCCCCACCGATTGTTTTTTCACCTGTGAAATGCAAAACATACATTAATTAAATTTAAAACATTCAATTACTAAATAGTATTTGTAAACAGTTCTAAGTTGAAAATTGAACATAAAGATTCTTTTATCCTTTAAATTTTCCAAGATTAGTAAAATTACTTAAGGAAAAAAATTAAGAAATAGATTTGCTTTGGCTTTAATACTCCCCTGTCCCAAGGCATTTACAGTGTAGGATGTTATTTGTGAAATTAGACACTAGATGGCGCTCCAAAACAAAACTGCCAGTGGCGAGACTGCTGAGGATCAGGACGCCCTGCTATATCATCAATCATTAACTTGGTATTGACACTGTATTTATTACTCAGCAGATTTTATCAGCACCGAGTGAGCCACGGGCCAGCCCTACTCAGCAGATTTTAAAACTTATTCACATACAGAGTCTTTTGATGGACAGAAGCGATTATTACCCACAATTGACGATGACAACGTTGAGAAGAGTTGGCAATACTGTGAGACTGAAATAAGAGCCCAGAACAGTTAAGTACAGAGACTGGCTCCCAGTATCTTTGGAGTCAATACTTACTAAAGAGAAGTAAATTGTCAAATGAACAAGTGTTGGGAAAATGGAATAATATGGTCAGGCTCCCCTCACCTCGGAGCTGGTTCAGGGTAGTTCAATAAACATTGTGTGTGTGGGTGGAGTAGGTGCACCTGCACAACAGTGCAGCTTTGGCTGGTGTTTTACTGCCTCTGTTGCCTGCCCTGCACAGCCATGTTTTTCCAGACCCACAGCTTCCAAGGACCGTGTGGCCGGTTGCCTAGCTTATAGACCTGCATGAAGGGGTCTGGTGACCCAGCCTGGCATGTGAAGGGTTTGTGACCCAGTCTGTGAAAGGGCTTGAGGGGTCTGGGACTCCAGACCCAACTCTAGCTCAACCATCGGCCCAGTCAGTGCAGGATTACCAGCAGGTAAAAGAGCCACGACAACTAGCGTGGTCGCCTAGCTTTACAATTGGTTTCAAGAACACGACTAAGAGCTAGACAATTGGCACTGTGAAGATTCCAGGCCTTAGCCATAGCTTAGTGGTAGCCAGACAAATTGGTATAGTTGGCAGGATTCTGAGCAGGTCCAGAAGCCAAAAGCCCTTGGAAGAAGGAGGAAATGTAGGTATCCTTGAGCATGTGGTGCCCGGTGGCTACTTTTCTGCTGACCGGAGCCTGGCTGCTGTTAACTATGCTGCAAACCGATTGAGATTTGTGGCCGAAAGCAGAGTTGTTGGAAGCATGGATAAATGTCCTGGACGACAATGTACAGTGACTGGCCACTCCTGCCCCTCACACCAGGAAAGATGACCAACCCAATGGTGAGTTGGGGGAAATCATGCATCTCCAGGCACGAGCTATTGTGCATGAGAAATTGAGGCACAAGCAGCCTATGGGATTGGACGGACAACCGGTGGGTGATCCACAGATGACCCAGTTCACCACCTATGACCCGTATACCCAGGTTGAACTGGTTGACTTGGGGAGACAGTTTAGGCAGAAACATGGGGAGACCCTGGCTGCTTGGCTGTTGGGGTTATGGGACCTAGAAGTGGATAGAGTAATGTGCTCTAGTGAGGAGGTGGAGAAGTTGGCCTCCATCACCACGCACCTGTCCCTGAGACAGCAGCTGCAGAATAGCCACAGGTATGCACCCGGACGAGGTAATCACTCCTTGATGGACTGGGTGAATGCAGCTGCCCAAACTGTGTGAGTAAATTCTGTAGAACTTCTCAAGATTGTTAGTAAATGGCAAACATATGATGAGCTGGTCCAAATCATTCAAGAGCTGGGGATGCAGCAGTCCATGTTTAATGTGAACATTCGTGGCCCAGACGATGAAAACTTTACAGGCAGCTTGAGAGACATAATGCTGCAAAATGCCCTGTCAACATCCTTTGGGTCACTGATGGCCATACTGGACCTATATATTGGTCGTCCTATACATGAGGTAACAACCATGATAGCGGCTTGGGTGAAGTAGAGGAGAAAAGACAAGGAAAAGGGTTCTGGAAGGTGGCTAAGACCAAACCCCCAAGAAGTACCTGGGATTTTATCCCAAAGGGACAAAGCAAGACTAGCCATGAGCAGACGTGGCTTGACTTGCTTGCAGCAGGGGTTGATAAAAAGAAAATTGACCAGCAACCAAATGCAGTTCTGTTTGCCTTGTGGCAGGAATTACGCCCTGAACAGTGTTTCACCAAACATTGGGAAACAGGTGGCAAGGTACGCTCAGTGGATTTAAAGGACTTTTTGGTTGCTCCCGAGGAGGTGGATGATTAGAGACATTCTGATTAGGGAGCAGGCCAAGGTACTTACCTTTGGGAGGCAGGTGAGGACTTGAAGCCTCATGTTGAATTGGCAATATATTGGTCTAGGATGAATGTGCAGCGTGTTTTGGCATTGGTGGGGACAGGTGCAGAATGTAGCCTGATATATGGCAACCCAGATAAGTTTCCAGGGGCCACAGTTTGTATAGATGGCTATGGAGGACATACTACTGAGGTCAAAGCTATCATTGCCATTGGGCATAGGAAGATTACCTCCTTGTGTATATACTATATATATATCTCCTGTAGCTGAATACATCTTGGATATGGATGTACTTTATGGTTTGCACCTGCTAACAACAATTGGAGCGTTTTGGCTGCGAATACAGACAGTAAAGCCGGTGTTACAAGGATATGACCCACAGGTGTTACCCACAAACATGACCCACAGGTGTTACCCAAGCCAAGACGTGTAGTTAATGTAAGGCTGTATCACCTACCAGGAGGACATGCAGAGATAAGTGCTACTGTATTGGAATTAGAGAAAGTTGATATTATTCTCCCAGCTCAGAGCCCATTTAGTGCTCCTGTATGGCCAGTGAAAAAGCCTGATGGTACCTGGAGAATGACTGCAGATTATCAAGAACTGAACAAAGTAGTGCCTCCTTTGCATGCAGCTGTGCCTTCAGTTCATGGCTTGATGGATCAGCTGATGACTCAGCTGGGGACTTATCATTATTTATTGGACCTTGTAAATGCTTTTTTCTCCATTCCAATCTTGGCTGATAGCCAAGATCAGTTCGCCTTCATGTGGGAAGGAAGACAGTGGACCTTTCAAGTATTGCCCTTAGGTTATCTGCATAGCCCAACCATCTGTCATGGTTTGGTGGCTCGGGACCTAGCCAAGTGGACTAGGCCCAGCATGGTTACAGTGTTTCACTACACTGATGATGTGTTTTTAACCTCTGATTCTCTTACAGATTTAACCCAGGCAGCTCCAACGCTGCTAAGTCATTTGGAACAATGTGGGTGGGCAGTGAACACAGCCAAAGTGCAAGGACCTGGACTGTTAGTCAAATTCCTGAGAATGGTCTGGTTGGGTGAGATGAGGGTCATCCCAGAAGCTATTATAGATCAGATACAGGCATACCCTTGACCCACGATAGCTCAGCTACAGACATATTTTGGACTTTGAGGGTATTGGAGAGCTTTTCTACCCCATATGGTCCAAATGGCATGGCCACTATATGCATTGACAAAGAAAGGAGCCCTCTGGGATTGGACTGAGGAAGTAGAACAAGTTTACTGGGCTATGAAAAGGGCAATACAGCAAGTACAAGCTTTACAAGTGGCTGAGCCCCCCTAAGCTGTTTGAGTTAGGTGTACATATAACCCAGGAGAGGTTAGGATGGGGTTTGTGGCAGAGACAAGACCGATTCCGCACACCTGTAGAATTCTGGTCTCAGCTCTGGAAGGGCACTGAAGTGCACTACACCCTAATAGAAAAGCAGCTAGCAGCTGTGTATTCTGCCTCAATAGCCACTGAAGCTATCACAGGAACTGCCAAAGTCCTAGTAAGGACGACATAGCCCATAATAGGTTTGCTGCGCATGTGGGCAACCAACCCTAAAATGGGTGTAGCTCAGACTCCCACTTTGTCTAAATGGGGAGCATATATAGAACAAAGGAGCACTGTGTCAATGAGTCCTCTGTCCAAAGAGTTGCAAACTGTGCTAGGCCTAGTAGAGGTTGTGGAGGAAACATTGACACAACCATCACCCATGGAGGTGAAGGCTACTCCTTTCCATAAGGTACAGGGACCTATCACAGAGAGCAAGTTTGGTATACAGATGGCTCTGGCATGGGACCTTCAGCATTGTGGACAGCAGTTGTTGTCCAGCCCTTGCAGATACCATGTGGTGTGAAAATGGTACAGGGCAAAGCAATCAATGGACTGAATTGAGAGCAGTATTGATGGTGATAAAGAATGTGCCTGGGCCATTAACCATCTGTACTGACAGCTGGGCTGTGTACAAAAGTTTAACACTTTGGATTTCTACTTGGAAATATCAATGGTGGATGGTAGGCCACCATCCCATGTGGGGACAGGCCATGCAGCAAGAGTTATGGGAGTTGGGGCATGAGAAAGATGTAACTCTTTTCCATGTCATAGGACACTTCCCCTTAGCCAGTCCAGGAAATGATGAAGCCGATGCCTTGGCTAAGGTAAGATGGCTGGAGAGAGCCCCAGCTACTGATGAAGCCCAGTGGTTACATCAACGAATGCACCATGCTGGCAGTAAAACCATGTGGATGGTGGCTCAAAGACGGGCTTGCCTATAAAATAGGAAGATGTAGTGAATGCCTGTCATGCTTGTCCAGTGTGTGCTCAAGAGAGTCCACACCCCCGGCAGGTGCCCCATACAGACAGGCAAATAACTCGAGGAAGGGTGCCCCTGACTCGATGACAAGTGGACTTTGTCAGACCACTGCCAAGGTCGGAGAACTTCAGATACATCTTCACAGCTGTTGATAGGCTACTGGTCTTCTGTTTGTATGGCCTTGTAAGGCCCCAGACCAGGTAAACACTGTGAAGGCATTGAATAGCCTTACAGCCATGTATGGCTGGCCTGTAGTCATAGAAAGTGATAATAGAACCCACTTTACTGGACATGGTGTTCAGAGGTGGGCCTCCCAGTTGTCCATTCAGTGGAAGTTACATGTGCCATATCATCCCCAGGCGGGAATGTTGAACGGTACAATGGCCTTTTTAAAAAGGGACTAAGGCTATCTACCCAACCCCCATCCCTAAAGGGGTGGGCATGGCAATTATGGCCGACAGTCAAAAGTCTAAATGAGAGTCCCTGCAAGGGTGGGCCCTCTCCAGTGGAAACTCTGTTGCATAGGGCTGTAGCACCTGTACAGCTGCAAATCACTACTAAAGATAAGCTTTTGGAGCCAGGATATGGCAAGAATGGAAATATTCTCTTACCGGCCCCAACCTGTTTGCAACAGGGACAGACAGTACAATGGGAATGACCTTGGAGAATAAAAGCTCCCCATATATGCTGGGTAGGTTTAATAGGGCCTTGGGGAAAAGGATTAGAGGAAGGCTTGCAAGTTTCACCTTGGGTGACAAGTAACCTGGCCTCCTTGAGTAAAGGTGACATGGTCTGGAACAGATGAGCACTCTACTCCAAAGGGCACATTTGTATTATCATTAAGGCCAATTATGAGTTTCCCTCTACTGTTATGTGTAGAACCTACAGATACAAAAATGTTACCAGATAAAGTATGGTATCATAAGCCAGGTAAGATACCTACTCCTGCAACCATTCTTTCTCAGGATGGCAAACTGGCATGTATCTTACCAGAGGGGCGAGAACTTCCCCTATTGGTACCAATAACTCTTCTGTCTTTTCACCCATAGTGTTCTGGCTTCAGGCACTGCACCAGTCATGCGCTCAACTTGTCGGCCTGCTGAATATGCATTGAACTGCCCATCAGTATGACTGCAGGATTTGCATGGAGGATCACAACAATGGTGACTACTAACCAGACATATACAGCTGACAGTTAAAGGGACAGAACTGCAAGCCTTAAGGCATATTGAACAGACAGTAGGCTATGTAAATGTAAGGGTCATTTATCCTCACTAAGGGAACATTGCGGAAGATTCTGAACACATAGATTGTATGGCGAGGGACCCTGAAGGGGTGGATTGTTGGGAAAATGGAATAATTTGGTCAGACTCCCCTTGGGCCTGGTTCAGGGTCATTCAGTAAACATTGTGCATGTGGGTGGAGTAGGTGTGCCTGCATGGTAGTGCCACTTTGGCTGGTATTTTACTGCCTTGGGGGCCCACCCTGTACAGCCATGTTTTTCCAGACCCACAGCTTCCAAGGACTGTGTGGCCGGTTGCCTAGCTTATAGACCTGCATGAAGGGGTCTGGTGACCCAGCCTGGCATGTGAAGGGTTTGTGACCTAGCCTGTGAATGGGCTTGAGGGGTCGGGGAGCTCCAGACCCAGCCCTATCTCAACCATCGGCCCAGTCAGTGCAGGATTACCGGCAGCTAAAAGAGCCACAACAACTAGCATGGGCGCCTAGCTTTACAATTGGCCTCATGAACAGGATTAAGAGCTAGACAATTGGTGCTGTAAGGATTCCAGGCCTTAGCCATAGCTTAGCAGTAGCCAGATAACAACAAACTCACATGGGTCTGTTCATTCACATCAAAAACACTTATTAGGCAAAGGAAATGATAACTACCCTCACAATGCCTTTAGTTTACAGTAAAAGAGAAAAGTCATGGGGAAAGAATAGGCAGTAATGTTTTACATGTGTCAGTGTAGGCAGGGTAGAATAGAAACTAAAGGGGGAAATGTCCAATTCTACCAGATAATGGGAATGGATATAGTGTCGTGGAGAAGCCACTTCGGTTATGTCTTAAATGGCAGTAATACATTAAACCTAAGAACCCCAGCAACCTGCAGAGACTGCATTTTTTTGTTGTTTTTTAAAAAATTGTTTTAATAATGGTATAACTTCAGTATAGGCAATTGGTAAGAGGATACTGTAGTGTCACCTGGTAGAGAGCAGCATCCCCAGAGAAGCAAGGTCATTGACATTTTTATTAGTGGCATTATATTAGGATATATAATACTAGTTAATACTGGTTTGGCCTTTATTATATGCCACGCTCTATGCTGAGGGGCTTCATATATCAATTTTTGAATTTGAAATGTAATTCTAAATATCTTCCTATGAAATAACTGTTATTATCACCTCTTTTCAAATTGAGACTTAGAGCATTTAAGTGGCTTTACAATATAATGTTTGACTGCCTTGCAGACTGATTATAATTCATGTGCTTTTAAAACATACAACTATTAGTGTATATATCAGAAATGAGATAAAAGAGGGCAGTTCACAAAAAGTCAGGTTACATAAAAGTAATCAGAGCAGACTCTTGCTTTTCTCATCAATAATGAATAAAATATATGGACAGTTTCCAGTGAATTTCCAATAGAAATCCAGGACATTTTCTCCCTTAAAGTTTCTAAGGCCCATGGAAGAGCCGAAGGATAACAATTAACAAAAGTAGTCGTGGATTGGCCTCAAACTCTTCCCATGTGAACGATGGTATGCCATGAGTTCTAATGGGAGATAGCACTCCAAACCAAAATGTATTATAGACAGTTTATTTCTAACCCGCCAGGTCTGTAATCATTACCTTCTAGTTGTTTCTATATCTGTTAATAGTAGTTAGAGGTCATTTAAATAATCATTTGAGCCCTGGCCGATTAGCCCAGTTGGTTAGAGCACAGTATTATGTAACACCACGGTCTAGGTTCTGATCCCTATACCAGCCAGCCACCTAAAAAAATATATATATATATATGTATATATATATCATTTGGGATCAGAAATTATAGCCCCTATTTAGCAGATGAGTAGATTGAGCTTCAGAGAAGTTGGAGTGAGGTCACAGTATAGTAAAGGGCTAGGAACAAACAACCTGGCCTTTGGACTCATATTTAGACGATATTTGTATTAAGAAATGGAATTGTCAAGAGGACTACAAACTCATGAGCATTTTCACCTTCACTTACTACCCGCATTGGTTATAAATCCAATAGAACTTCAGGCTATTTAATGGATTAGGTTATGTCTTCTCTACCTAATTGTAAACTCCTTACTAGAAAGCAAGATATGCTGGCTGGTTACCTCACTTGGTTACAGCACACGGTGATACAACACCAAGGTCAAGGGTTCCCTGTACAGGCTGCCAATAAAGAAGAGAGAGACAGATGATAGATTAGATGAGTCAGTCCTAAGGATATCAGTGAGTGATAAATGCTATGGAGGGGGGGAAAAAAAAAGAAGAAAGAAAGAAAGATAAATTTGAAAATGAAATGAGATTATGTTTAAATAAGTTTTAGCATGGTTCCTGGCAAATAGATTTTACACCTACCACTATTACATCTCTTATTATCATTCCTATTTTACTTAAAGAAACCAATTTGCAATTAAGTATGGTGCCTGAATGCCTGTCAGTCTTTGCTCCTTTTTCAAACCCCACCCAATGATGGTAAAGGATTTTACAAAGAAGGCATAAATCCTCAAAGATGAAGAGAATGGGAGAAGAGACAACCCATGAGAGATATAAACAGGATTTTGGAAGCTGGAGAGCAGATGAATGCTAGGATAGATGAGTGCTAAATGCCTTGTTACACCAGAGAAAGCTGCATCCAACACCCGCAGGAAAACACATTAAGAAATAAACGAAATTCCTGCCATAGAACCCTAGAAATATTTGGGTCTTTGAGACATCAGGTACCTCTAAGGCCAGGGATGTGGGAGGGACTAAAACAGGAGTATTAGTTAGAGATCTGTGTAAGAAGCATTTTGATGTCTGGATCACCTCCCCACATGAACAGCCAGGCAACTGCGTGAGCCAATCTCAGCAGAAGACTAAGATTATTTCTTTGATAATGTTGAACAAGAAAGACTCTGGACTCAGAGACCTCAGGCTAAAGATGGTTAAAGATAGGGGTGCAGGACAAAATTGAAAACAGGACTTTTTTTTTTTTTTTGGCTGCTGACCAGTATGGGGACCTGAACCCTTGACCTTGGTGTTGCAAAGCTGGGTTCTAACCAACTAAACTAACCCAACAGCCCTGAAAACAGGAGTTTAAAAGAAAATCTGTTTAGTTAAAATTAAATTCTCCCAGCTCCTTTTCCCATTTGGCTCCTAGAACCCTAGCACCCAGACTTAAATTTCCATCATTTTTTATTTTAACACATTTTTATTTAGTGTCTTCTGTGTATAATACACTGAGCCAGGTGCTGTAAATGTATTAGTTTCCTAGAGCTGCTGTAACAAAGTGCCACAAACAGAGTGACTTAAACACAGATACTTATTGCCTCACAGTGCTGGAGGCTGGAAGTCCAAAATCAAGATGCTGTCTAGCTCTTAACCCTGTTCATGATGCCAATTGTAAAGCTAGGCGACCATGCTAGTTGTCACGGCTCTTTTACCTACCAGTAATCCTGCACCGACTGGGCCAATGGTTGAGCTAGGGCTGGGTTTGGAGCTCCCAGACTCCCCAAGCCCATTCAAAGACTGGGTCACAAACCCTTCACATGCCAGGCTGGGTCACTAGACCCCTCCATGCCAGGCTGGGTCACCAGACCCCTCCACTCAGGTCTATAAGCTAGGCAACCGGCCACATGGTCCTTGGAAGCCACAGGTCTGGTAAAACATGGCCCCACAGGGTGGGGCGCCCAAGGTGGTAAAACCCAGCCAAAGTGGCACTGCCTTGCAGGGGCACTTACTCCACCCACACACACAATGTTTACTGAACCACCCTGAACTGGCTCTGAAAGGAGGGGAACCTGACCAAATTACTCTAGTTTCCCAACAGATGCTGAAAGGGTTGGTTTTTTCTGAGAGCAGCTCTTTCCAGGCCTCTCTTAGCTTCTGGTAGCCTCTGGGGTTCCTTAGTTTGTAGATGACATTTTCTCCCTTTATCTCTCCACATCTTCTTCCCTCTAGGCATGTTTGTCTCTGTGCCCAAATGTTACCTTTCTATAAGAACACCAGTGATGTGAATGGGCTCACCCTAATGACCTCATTTTAACGTGATTACCTCGATAAAGACTGTATCTCCAAGTAAGGTCACATTCTTAGGCACTAGGGATTAGGACTCCGAAGTATCTTGTTTCAGGGGCAGGGACAAAAGTCAACCCATAACAGTAAATTTATATATGAATCAAAGATTTGCATGAAACTTACTCTAGTAAGAAACACTAAGAATAACTTAAAATATTTTGGCCTTGGCCATGGTATGATAGTAGAGATATTTCCTGAGATTAGAAATGCAGATTTGGTTGGAAGATAGAGAAGCAATTTACAGTCTAGTTTTTTTTTCTTTTGTTGTAGTTTGTTTGCCCCCCACTCTGCCAAGTCTGCTTTTAAATTGAGTATTTAGACCATTTACATTTAAGGCATTTTTTTTGACATATCAGGGTTTGAGTCAGCCCTTTTATTAATTGTTTTCTGTTTCTTTCCTCTGTTTCACTTTTTTCACCTTTCTGTTGGAGTGAGTAGGACTGAAGCCATGTTGGGACCTAAAACCGCCTGGGCAGTAGGAAAATTTAAAAGACACTTTTTTCTTGGCATGCATTTTTTTGAGTTCCCTCTTTTCCCATGGAAAAGATGGTGATGACGGGGCAAGATGACATTATTTACATAAACATAAAGTCATTTTCCAGTCAGCCTGGAGCTGCAGACTTGCACGCACTATCCAGACACTGAAAAATCAAGGAAGACATCAATAAAACTATGTTGTTTCCACCCCTCCAGCAGAATCCTGAGATAACAGCAAGGATGAGAGCAGAAACCAGGCGCTGCCTTGGTGAGACCTTGAACCCAGCTCCTTGCACAGAGCTCCCACAGCTCTCGTCCCCCTCTTCCTGCTTTTCATTCCCATATTCCATTCCCTCAACCCCCTCTTTAAAAACCCCTCAGTAAATCCAAGTCTTAGAGATGGGTTTAGCCTGGCCACTCTCCTTCAGGTTTAACGGAGCGATGGGTTAGCCTGACATCTCTCCTCAAGTCTCCGGTATTCCTGAATAGAAGCTGACTTCCATTTTCACCACCATTTGACTTTTGGATCATTTGTTTTTGTTTGGGGCAGGTAGCTGGACTTGAGTTTGATAAAAAGATTTTGGTGAGCCTAAGCCAGGAGATGAATGCCTGGCATAACAGATTTTGGCAAGCCTTAGCCAGGAGTTGAATGGCCTGGATTCTGTAACAGATTTTGGCAAGCTAAGCCAGGGCTTTTGTAAGGGACAGGCAGCAGACTTGGGTTTGGTAACACTGTGGGCTACTTGAACATCTTTTTATAATTCCATCTTGATTTATTTATAGTATTTTTTTAGTATTTTGTTAGTGGTTGCTCTGGGTCTTACAATGTATGTATAAACTTATCACAGAATCAACATTTTATCATTTTAAGTAAATCACTGGACATCTCATTTCCGTTTATATAGCTTTACCCTCCCCATTTTAAAGTATTATTTTCTTGAATATCAGATTGTGTTATCATTTTTGTTTCAATCATCAAATATGTTTAGAAAACTCATAAGAAGGGCCGAGCCCATGGTGCACTCGGGAGAGTGCAGCGCTGGGAGCGCGGCGACGCTCCCTCCGCGGGTTCGGATCCTATATAGGAATGGCCGGTGCACTCACTGGCTGAGTGCTGGTCATGAATAAGACAAAAAAAAAAAAAAAAAAAAAAAACTCATGAGAAGAAATAGCCTCTTATGTTTATCCATATTTCTTGTTTTTCCATTACTCATTCTTCATTACCGATGCTTCAAGATTCCTTCTTTTATTGTTTCTTTTGCTTTTATTATTTATTTATTTATTTTGGTGGCTGTCCACTATGGGGATCCAAACCCTTTGACTTTTGTGCCCTGAACAACTGAGCCAGCAGGCCAGTATGCACCTTTGAACCTATTGATTAAAGAGAACAGGTATGTGGGAACAAGTACCCAGAGAAGCAACCTGGCCTCAGTGTAATGGTTCTGTTGATTCGGGTAACTCTGTTTCTACTTCCTTAAAGTATTAATCAGAACCCAAACTCCATTCATCCCTGTGCTTTCTGAGTAAGGAGTTATTTCACCATGATTTCTAGCCCTGGAAGAAAATGTGTCCCAGCCATGGGAACATGGGATAAATGCAGGCTTTGTCCATGGCCTTGCTGAACAGAAATCATAGATCTCTTGGATGGCTGTGGGTGCAGTCTTCTGCCATCTTGAGATAATCCTTCTGTACTGCCACCACCCATGTTATAGAACTCATTTCTTAAAGAGAGCATCTCTTAGAGTCTTCCCTTCACATTCTCTACACAACCACATAGTTCATTTAGTCAAAGACAGTACCGAGACCGAGGTTCTTGCCTAGGTGGATGTTTTAGTCAGTTTTGTGTTGCTATAACAGAAATACCTGAGACTGGGTAATTTATGAAGAACATAGATTTATTTGGCTTACGATTCTGGGACAGCTGAATCTGGCATGGGCCTCAGGCTACTTCTACTCATGGAGGAAAAGTGGCAGGCAGCTGGAGGGTACAAGCAGATCACATGGCAAGAGGAAGAAAGAGGAGAGAGAACGTGCCAGGGTCTTTTTAAACAACGAGCTCTCACGGGAACTAATAGAGTGAGAATTCAGTCATTAATACCCCCTCCTCCAGGGAGAGTATCAATCCATTCATGAGGGATCCGCCCCCATGACTCAGTTTCCAACACTGCCACATTGGAGATCAAATTTCCACATGAGTTTTGGAGGGGACAACACATCCAAACTCCATCAGTGGGCAAACAGCTCTTTTTGAAATATGACAGTAGGACCAGAGCATTTGACGCTGGGGCCTGTGGGAGGCCCTGGAGGGTTCTATGGAGTGGGAAGAGCTGGTACAGAATGTGAAGCTCTTTAGATGGGAATCCAGAGTTACTGTGGGACATCATGAAGCAAAACATCCAGAGAACTGGTGAGTAGGGAAAGGAGCCCTGAAATTAGGTGTGGACATGACCCAAGGAGGGGTGAGTGCCAGGGACTCCCTCTTCCCCCAATTTTTTATGAGCATATCAAAGTTTCAGAACCTATGGAGAATCATTCCTGTGTTTGAAAGTGATAGAAAGTGAAGGTTTTCTGTGATGTAAAGATGAAGGTCCTCTCTGCCCAAATGCTATGTTGAGGGAGAAGAAAAGGAAGCTTTTACTTTTCTGGGCTGAAATACTGATCCTTTTCAGTCTTTGGAACACCCAGGTCTCACATTTTGCAGATGGTTCTAAGCTGGGACCTCTAGGAAGATGGCAACTAGGAGAGCTTCAGGAAATATGGATATGAGGGGTAGGACTACCTCACATCTCAGCCAGGATCACTCAGCTGGAATGCTGACATCCCTGAGGCCCGGAACATACTGCAGGGTCTGAAGAAGGACAAAGCCTTGGCACAACACCACCTTTGTCAATGGTGACTGTTAGCACTATCTTCAGAAGTACCTTGAGACCTAGGAGGAAACCTCTGGTGCAATTAGGTAACTGTCCCTTCTAATGGAATCTTTAACACTAGCGTTGGCCTTGTGACCCTCTGCATCCTGACCCACATCCTTTGGTCAGAGAAGCCAGTAGCCATTAGAACTTCACCAAGGCTCATACCTAGACTTGCAGTCCAGTAGTGGGCTAGACCTTAGTTCTGTCAGAGCAAGGATTGGCCTGGAGGCACAGGAAGGCAAGTGAGAAAAGGGTCAGGAACTCCTGACCAAAATCACAAGAAACTTGAATAGGAGCCTTCATGCCATTTAATTTATAGTCTGAGTACTAACTGACCAGTGGAGCAGCTCTTTGTCTGTAAATGTGCATTTCTTACTTTTGTATTAAACTTGCTGTGGTTAGTTGAGCGCTTGCCTGGGGCCAACCCACACTTTGCCAGAGAGGTGTGTATGCTTTACTTTGGTGTTAAACTTATCTCTGATGGGCAGCTGCTCACTCTCTTGAGCCAACCTACCCTTTGTACTAAACGTTAAGTATGCATTTCTTACTTTTGTGTTAAACTTGGTACAGGCCCTGATCAGTCTTTGCAACTAGGCCACACTTGCTCTGTGAAGCCTACACTTCTCATGTGTTCTATTGTTATATTAAACCTGTTTTCACCTTGTACTGTGACTCTGCTCTTCAATTCTTTCCTGTGGTGGAGTCAAGAACCTGCTACAGGACAGGGTGGGTTGAGGCTGACTACCGGGCCTTCCCAGACCCTCTCCTCCCATATCAGCAGCAGGTGATAGATGTGCCAGAGGCAGATGCTCCAGTGAGTTCTCCTCAAACCTGGAGCTAAGGTCACCTCACCCCTATCTCTCCACTGAAGTAGAGCTGACTCTACTAATATGTGTTTTTTATGTCCTTTTTCCACAGAAAGATTACTCAATAACTACCTCAGCATTTTTAACACGTAACATTCAATTCACTATTATGACAATCAAATGAATAGCACTTCTTTAAACTTTTAAAGTCACTCACATTTATTAATCTACCAAATTTTTTGTTTTGTTTTATCATGTTTCAACTTGGACGAGGCACCTGCTTCCCGATCAGAAATTTAACATCATGGTCTGGCCCGTGGCTCACTTGGGAGAGTGTGGTGCTGACAACACCAAGTCAAGGGTTAAGATCCCCTTTACCAGTCATCTTTAAAAAAAAAAAAAAAAAGAAATTCAGCATGAGAAACAAAAGTACTTTTGTTTTCCATGAATGAGTTGGACAGTCCGAACCAGCTGAATTTGATTATTTTAATGAAGTATCCCTTCACCTAAGCCCTATGGTTCTCACTCTTCCCCACACTTAGTAGATGCAGAGTTAAATTTTCCTGTTGGGGTCCAGGGCATTCATTCCTATTCACAGTGGTTTTATGTTTCTCCTGACTCCTCCACGAGTATTCACTGATCATCCCCTTCCTTGTCTTGGCAAATTTTTTCTTCAGTCATGTTTTAACAGCCATAGCTTGGGCTACAGGTTATGTTATATCTGTCAGCAGAGTGACCTTAGGCAAGACTGCCGAGCCAGAGAAATGCAGGGTTCAGTGAAGATCATTTACACAGCCACACCATGCAGCAAGTTAGCTATGAGAGACAACTAGGCCAATTGGCTAAGCCTGCCTCCAGGGATTTGGGCTAGGAGAGGACCCCAGTGCGGGGCTGACTAATGGCCCAGAATTATAAAATACTGTCAGTTGGGCTCTAAGAAGAATTAATGAATCCTAAGTATCTGTAGCTTCAGAACTTATTTTCTGATCAAAAATTTCTAGTTATCATGAAACCATAATCACCTCAGATGTCCCCAAAGATTCTCTGGTGGCCCTATAGCTGTTTGGGGTGGCAGTGGGGAGATGCTCTTGTTAGGAGCAAATGTCTCTTAATCCTGGGCAAGTGTAGATTTAAGGTGATAGGTGATGAAGTGAATCAAATCCATTATGTTAATATTTTGTGTTAAGAAAGAATGTATGCGTATTTTATATTTTAAGTATTTCAAATGATTAAAAGAATTTGGCATAAAATGAAATTGAGAAATTGACATATATTTGTGATTTTTAATTTGATATTTTACTAAGTTGATGAGCATTATTAGAACATTTAAGAACACAAGATTTTTTGATTTTTTTGTTAATCAGATAATTGGATACTCTAACAATCCAATATACCAAATTGATAATTACAAAAAGTTTTAAAAATTTGATTAGTCAAATTGCAAAAGCTTCATCAAAAATGACCATTAAAAATTTGGTAGATTAAGTGTAGTGTTGAGAACACCAAGGTCAAGGGTCTGGATCCCCTTACTGGCTGGCCAGCCACCAAAAACAAAACAAAAAACCAAACCAAACCAAACAACAAAAAATTTGGTAGATTAATAAATGTGAGTGACTTTAAAAGTTTAAAGAAGTGCTATTCATTTGATTGTCATAATAGTGAATTGAATGTTACGTGTTAAAAATGCCGAGGTAGTTATTGAGTAATCTTTCTGTGGAAAAAGGACATAAAAAACACATATTAGTAGAGTCAGCTCTACTTCAGTGGAGAGATAGGGGTGAGGTGACCTTAGCTCCAGGTTTGAGGAGAACTCACTGGAGCATCTGCCTCTGGCACATCTATCACCTGCTGCTGATATGGGAGGAGGGGGTCTGGGAAGGCCCGGTAGTCAGCCTCAACCCACCCTGTCCTGTAGCAGGTTCTTGACTCCACCACAGGAAAGAATTGAAGAGCAGAGTCACAGTACAAGGTGAAAACAGGTTTAATATAACAATAGAACACATGAGAACTATAGGCTTCACAGAGCAAGTGTGGCCTAGTTGCAAAGACTGATCAGGGCCTGTACCAAGTTTAACACAAAAGTAAGAAATGCATACTTAACGTTTAGTACAAAGGGTAGGTTGGCTCAAGAGAGTGAGCAGCTGCCCATCAGAGATAAGTTTAACACAAAAGTAAAGTATACACACCTCTCTGGCAAAGTGTGGGTTGGCCCCAGGTAAGTGAGCAACCAACCACAGCAAGTTTAATACAAAAGTAAGAAATACACATTTACAGACAAAGAGCAGGCTGGCCTTGGAGTGAACAGCAGCCTGCTAAAGGAAAGTTTGATACAAAAAAGAAAGACACTTCAGGGGAAGTGTGGGCTGGTCCCAAAGAGCATGAGCAAAAGCCCCTCCTTCTACCAGGATTCAGCTTCTACAATTTCATTATCTAATACATATTCATAATATTTACTCAGTGTTTAACTAAGGGGGTGATTCCCAGTTATGTAACATAGTCTTGCACATGTTCAGTTGGTCTCTTTTAGAGCATGATCTTTGGTTAAATTCCATCACATGCATTGAACACACCCAGAATATTCTAGGTGCTTTCTAGCATCTCTGGTGGAAAGTCATTCAAAGGATAAACTCCCCTCTACTGAGCATGCTTAGCTGCTGGGGTTATGTAACTCTTTTTTACTCAGCACACTCAGCCATTAGAATGATACAAACCTGCCCCTTGTGGTCTCAATTTCCCCCTGTTGGTACTGAAAATAGGTGTAGTTAGCAATAGTAACTGTTCTCTAGGGAAGGGCCCACAGGAGGGGCCTGAGACCTTGGAGAGTGGTTTGGATCACAGAGGAGTGTTCTGAAACCTGAACCCTGGGAAACTGAGCAGCTCTTATCTTACTGCTGCTGTGGCTTGGCTAGCTGCATTCATTCAATCTCACTCTGTATAGAAGACTGAGAGCTGTGCTGTTCAATACGGTACCTACTAGCCCCAAGTAGCTATCGTAATGAATTAAAATGTAGTAAAATTAAACATTCTGTTCCTCAGACACACTAGTCATATGTCAAGCGTTCAATAACCACAGGTTGCAAGTAGCTATGGCTTTGAACAGTGCAGAAAGATTTCTATAATCACAGAGAGTTCTAATAGAGCATTCCCCCACTCTTTCCAACTTACCAGATTCCTTAAAAGCTCTCAAAAATAATTTAATTCATTTGAATTTTTCTCAGAGAGATTTCAGTGAAGCCTTTTTTTGGAGGCATGGACTTCATGACACTTGGAGCTCTATGATTCATCCTTTCCTACTGTATTAGTCATCTCAGGCTGCCATAACAAAATACCATAGACTTGGTGGCTTAAAGAAACAGAAATTTATTTTCTCAGTTCTAGAAGCTGGGAAGTCTAAGATGAAGGTTCTGGCTAACTGAATTTCCAGTAAGGGCTCTCTTCCTAGCTCTTCCTAGCATGTAGTTGGCGACCATGTCACTGTGTGCTCACATGATGTCCTCTTTGGTTTGTTTTTTGGTGGCTGGTCAGTGCCTGGATCCAAACCCACGACCTTAGTGTTGTAAGGCTGTGCTCTAACCCACTAAGCTAACCAACTAGCCCCTGACATCTTCTTTGTGTGTGGGGTGGGGGGGTGAGGGGAAGGGAAAAGATAGAGAGAGGGCTCTCTGGTATCTCTATTTATAAAGGCACTAATCCCATCATGACAGCCCCACCCTCACAGGCTCATCTAACCCTAATTACCTCCCAAAGACCCCATATCCAAATACTATCACATTGGGGGTTAGGGTTTCAACAAATGAATTGGGGGTGGGGGGATAATTCATTCAGTCCATATCATCTACTTAATCAGTTTTCTGGGACTGCAGTAAAAAAGTATCTCAAGCTGGGTGTCTTAAACAACAGATATATTGTCTCATAGTTCTAGGGGCTAGAAGTCTGAAGGTGTCACCAGGGTTGTTTCCGTCTGAGGGCAGTAAGGGAAAATCTGTTCCAGGCCTCTCTCCCAGCCTCTGTTAGCCTCAGGCATCCCTTGACTTGAATGGGGGTTCTCCCTGCATCCACTGCCCACATTTTTCCTCTGTACTTTGTTGTCTGTCTCTGTGTTGAAAGGACACCAGTCATGTTGGATTAGAGCCCACCCTAGGAAACTCATCTTAACTTGATCATCTGCAAAGAACCTATCTCCAAATGAGGACATTTCACAGGTACTGGGAGTTAGAAATTCAACAACTTTTGGGGGGTACATATTTCAACCCATACCAACTACACTTCCATGAGGGTTTCCAGAGATATGAAGGACTGAGGCTTCAGCACTAGCTGAAGGCCTGAGGCTGGCCCATCTGTGGTTCTGGGCCTCATGGAGTGAGCTAACATCTCAGGCGGGAGGAAGGCGGGTTTGGGAAGAGGAGAAACCAAGAGTCATTCTTCATCCCACTCCTGTCCTCAGAAACTCCTCAGTATATGCGACCCCCATCAAACCTCCTGGTGGTAAATGGTGCTGCAGTTCTAAGCCTTCTGTTTCTTCCCTGTGCTACCACGCTGAGCTTACTGAGGGGCCATGAAGGCATGGATTTCGCCCACAGAGAGTGCCAGTCCAGTGGGAATAGAACCTGTCAGTGCTGAGTGAATGTTACTTCCCTCAAGGAAAAGATGCCAAATATTCCTGCCATGCTGAGCATGGAGGCCAGAATGGGCTCCTCATGATCATGTGGAGTAAGGATCCAGGCTGTCCAGGTTGGTATCCCAGGATGAGTCTGGAAGGGGGTTGGATGATGGACCCAGAATCCAACATGCTAGTGAGGTGGGGAAAGGAGTCAGAAATTCAGTCCTGTTGAACCCCAAACATTGCATCTCATTTCAGAGTCTTCCTCTGATGTCACCAACACTGCTACTTGAGTCCTCATTTTAGTAGGCATTTTGGCCATGGCTGAAATTGAAGTTCTTTGAGAATGGCTATTTAAGTCAGGTAAGAAATAAAAGTAGAAGAAAAAAAAAAAAAAAAGAAAGAAAAGAAAAGAAAGAAAGAACGATGGGAAGAGGGATAAAGGGGCTATCTTTGTTCTGCCTAGTCAGCTGCTGGAGTACTAGACCACAGAACAATTGCCAGTCTCTTACCTCCAATCTCCCTTCATGGAGTGAGAGCTCAGCCCTGCCACTTACCACACCCTGCAGGTAATCCTCCAGGGCCACCTGCCAGGAATAACCTGCACAAAGGAGTGTGTGTGTGTGCATTTTTAATTTTCTAAGTGTCTTGTGGACTCTTCTGGGTGACTGTGTGGACATCTAGCCCATCGCCTTCAAATCCATATGGTATAATGGCCCTGTTTTACCTCTCCACCCTCTCAGTGAAGGATAACAATCTGCTCGCAACCTCTGGTCACCTTTACGGGATATGTCTGAGATATTCTTTGGATAACATTCCCAGGAATGGAGTTGAAGCCCCCAGTCTGCACTCCCATCAGCAGTGCATGAGGATTCCTATGTCTGTATATTCACACCAACACTGGGCACTACTTAGCTTTCTTATTTGTTAATGCTCTAATAGATGCAAGATGACATACCACTTTGCATTTCTTTTATTACCAAGTGCTTTGGGTCTTCCTGTACATCAATTCCCTGTTCATTTCTTTCACTCATTTTGATTTGGGGTTTCTAGTTTGTTCTCCTTGATCTACAAGAGTTCCTCATGTATTCGAATTACTAATCCTTTTGTCTATTTCAGACATTGCATATAATTTTCTGCCATTCTGTCAGGTGTGTATTAACTTTATCCATGGTATCCTTCATTGAACAGGAATCCTTAACTTTAAGATAAACAAATTCATCAATTGCTATTTTATAATACGGCTTGTGTTTTTTACATTTCTGACCATGCCCTACATTTATCCTTTGGTAACTTCTCACTTTCCCATCTTCCTCCACTGGAGACTAGCTATATATGTGTATAAGGGGTGGGGGTGGGGGCAGTGAGAGGGTTATGTGTATGTGTATAATATGAGGAAGTCAGATAAGTATGTATATAGGGAACTGATGTCAGGTATATGTGTACATGTTGGGGAGCAGAGGTCAGGTGTATGTGAAAATATGGGGAGGAAAGATCACAACTCTCCTCATCCAGCTGCTCTATCCTTGCATAGGAGGCTGAGAGGTGGGGGTAGAAATCAGGAGGATATCCCTCCCTTTTTATTAGCTCCAATGTACTACAGGATTGCTGGTGGTTATTTCTCATAGAATTTTTATTTTTTTAAAGATGACCGGTAAGGGAATCTTAACCCTTTGACTTGGTGTTGTCAGCACCACGCTCTCCCAAGTGAGCCAACCGGCCATCCCTATATAGGGATCCAAACCTGTGGCCTTGGTGTTATCAGCACCACACTCTCCCAAGTGAGCCACGGGCTGGCCCTTCTCATAGACTTTTTAAAAATATCTGATAGATGGATGTTTTTTCCCACAAGGTACAGCTTTTAGAATCATTTTTATTTTTTACACCATAACTTAATTAACACTTGTTAATTTATTTTAGGTAGGACTTTAAATAGTCTTCTCAACAAATGGTGGTGGGACAACTAAATAGCCAGGTGAGAAAGAATAAAGTCGGACCCCTACCTCAGACCACGTATTACGAGTCAGAAGCTCTAGAATTAGGAAAGCTGATGGTGTAATTCAGTTAGAGTCCAAAGGCCTGAGAACCAGGAACTCCAATATTCAAGGGCAGGTGAAGATGGAGAAGAGAGAGGGAATTCACCCTTACTCTGCCTTTTTGTTCTGTCTGACTCTGAAAGGTTTGGATGATGCCTGCCCACATTAGTGAGGGAGATCTTCTTTACTCAGTCTACTGATTGAAATGCTTTTCTCTTCTAGAAACATCTTCATAGACACATGTAGATATAATAATGCTTTACCAGCTATCTGGGCATCCCTTAGCCCAGGCAAGTTGACATGTAAAATTAACTGTCATCTATACAAAAATTAACTCAAAATGGATCAAAGACCTAAATGTAAAAACTAAAGCTATAAAACTTTTAGAAGAAAACATAAGTGTAAATCTTCCTGACCTTGGATTTAGCGATAGTCTCTTAGAAATGGTACCAAAAAAACAAGCAACCCTCCCCACAAAATAGGTAAATTAGGTTTCGTCAAAATTAAAAATGTCTATGCTTTGAAGGTAAATGGAAAAAACACGAACTGTTTCTCCCACTCTACTCTCACAGCACGCTTCTGACACCAGTATTTCTCACCACCAGCAAGCAGGCAGGCAATCTGTTTTCCAGCAGACACCAACTGGGTGTCTTTCAATTCATTTCCCATGCTATTTACATGAAGACAGCATTGGGTCTCACAGTCTTGTGGGACTGAGCCCACTGTAGGCATCAGTCACAAATCTGGACCACTGGAGTTTCTGTCTGACCAGCTTCAAGTTGAGGTTCCCACAACCCCCACTTTGGGTTTGATTAATTTGCTAGAGCAGCTCACAGAGCTCAGAAAAACATGTTTACTGGTTTATTATAAAGGATATTGCAAAGGATACAGATGAAAAGATACATAAGGCAAGGTATAGGAGAAGGGATATGGACCTTCCATGTCCTCCCAAAGCCTGACACCCTCCAGGAACCTCCACATGTTCGGCTATGAACCCTGAACCATGTGTTCAGCTATAAAGCTCTCTGAACACTGTCTTTTCAGGTTTTTAGGGAAGCTCCATTACATAGGCATGTTTGAAGCATGGACAACTGTGTAGAAATATGATTGGACAAAAAGGGCATGACCTAACACTAATACACTGGGGAAACCCAGTAAGGCCTGTTTGTTCAGATTCTTCTCAGCCTTTCTGTGCAGCTTTCCTTTCTTCCAGGTGTGCGGCAGGGCTCCTCCTGAAATGGGCGTCTTATCACCTGCAATTAGAGAAAGTAGGTCAGAGAATATTTTTATGGCCAGCTCCAAGACAGAAAGGCAGAAGATTAGAGTTTTGCCTTGGTGAGCCAGGAACCATTAACGAAAAGCAATATTTATATATATGATAATATCACTGAAGTACACCATCAAGAAAGTAAAAAGACAGCTTATTGAATTGGAGCAAATATTTCCAAATCATATATCTTATATGAGACTTATATTTAAAATATATAAAGAACACCTACAGCTAAATAATAAAAGGACAGATAACCCAAATAGATAAATTGGCGAAAGATCTGAACAGATGTTTCTTCAAAGAAGATTTACAAATGGCCAATAAGTGGATAAAAAGATGCTCTACATCTCTGGTCATCAGAGAAATGCAAATCCAAATCACAATGAGGTACCACTTCACGTTCATTAGGATGGCTGGAAAGATAAAGATGAACAATAAGAGATGATGGCAAAAATGTAAAGAAATCAGAGTTCTTATACACTGCCGATGCGAAGGTGAAATGGTATTGTCACTTTGGAAAACAGTGTGGCAAAACAAAAAATGGTATAGTTACTTTGGAAAACATTGGTAACTCTGTTTAACCTGAAAAGATTAAACATAGTTACTATATGACCTAGCAAATCTACCTGGGTATATAGATATTTACCCAAGTGCTATGTTCTGAAAATGTGTTCCCTCCAAAGCTCACGTGGAATCTTGTTCCCCAGTGTGGCAGTGTTGAAAGATTGGGCCTTTGAGGGGTGATTGAATCATAAGGGCTCTGTCCTCATGAATGGATTAGTCCATTCATGAATAAATGGGTTAATAGTTTAACGGGTTATCAGGGAGCAGCCTGGTGTCTTTGTAAGGAGAGAAAGAAAGGATGTGGATGTGCTCTTTGCCCCTCTCACCATGTGATACCTTCCACTGTCTAAGAACTCTGTGAAGAAGGAGGTCTTCACCAGATGCGCTCCCTTGCCCTTGTATTTCCCAGCCTCCAAAATTGTAAGAAATACATTTCTTATTTCATAGATTACTCAGTTTCAGGTGTTCTGTTACAAGCAACAGAAAACAGCTAATACACCAAGAGAAATAATGTAAGTTCACATAAATACTTATACATGAATGTTCGTAGCAGCATTATTCCCAATATCTAAAAAATGGAAACAACCTAAATGTTCATCAGCTGATAAATGGATAAATAAAATCTGGTGTCGTATAGCCTTACAATGGAATAGTATTGGTCCACGAAAAGCATACCTGAAAACATTATGCTAAAGGAAATAAGGCAGTCACAAATAAACTACATATTGTATGATTCTGTGCATATGAAATGTTCAGAATAGAAAACAGATTGGTGATTGTCTTGGTCTGGGGGTTGGGTAGTGAGGGAAGGTGGAGGGATTTGGGAGGTGACTAAAGGGTATGGGGTTTCTTTTAGGAGAGGTGGAAAATATTATAAAATTAACTATGGTAATGGTTGCAGACCTCTGTGAATATACTAAACACATTCACTTTTACTTTTTTTTTTTTTTTTCTTTTGGTGGCTGGCCAATCTTTATATTTTAATAGATGAATTGTATGGTAAGTGAACTGAATCTCAATAAACCAGTTAACCAAAAAAAAAAAAAAACAAAAAACAAACAAAAAAAAACCCAGAATAGTACAATCAACCCCCCAAAGTACTCATCTATTCAATTACATTTAAGAGGCCCTGATTTCCAAGTCTGATTTTTTGGAATTGCCAAAATTTGTATACATGCTTAGAAAAGTATTGCTTGTTGGATTTGTTGGATATTTAACGGTTTTGGACAAATCAGATAAATTAAATTTGTTAATACGGTTTGAAATGTCTAAGGCAGTAATTCCCAAACTTTGGGGGGAGGTGGGAGGGGGGTGGAGCTTTAAAAAAAATCTCAATGCCCGGGTGGCACCCATACCAATCAGAGTATCTGGGGGTGGCATCAGGGCCTCAATATGTTTAATGATTCTCTAGGTAATTCCAATGTGCTGTAGTGTGTGTAAAACATTCGTCAGGTAATTTAATTATGTAAGTTGTGAAAAATGTTTCAAGTGGGACCTAATTTAATTAATCAAAGAACAAACTAAAGTTTTTATCAAAAAATTATTATATTTCTAATTCAAACCTGGCCCGCAAGTTGGATTATGCTTGAGATAAACGTTTTGAAAGTGTATAATTGAATGTTTAAAGTATTTATAACTGGGCCGGCCCGTGGCTCACTCGGGAGAGTGCGGTTCTGATAACACCAAGGCCGCGGTTTCGGATCCCTATATAAGGATGGCCGTTTAGTTCACGTGGGAGAGCGTGGTGCTGACACCACCAAGGCAAGGGTTAAGATCCCCTTACTGGTCATCTTTTTTTTAAAAAATTATTTGTTATTTAAATATTGAAGTTTTAGATAAAATTGTGAAATATGCTTTCTCCAAGAGCAACACCCCCCTCAGGAGCACGGCTGGGTCCCTGAGTGCTTCCCGAGCAGGTACCCTCGGCTGCAGGAGGGAGAGAGCTGAAGTTCGGGAAACCCATCGCTCTTCACCCCTGACCGGGAAAGGGATCCCACCCATCAGGAATAATTATCTGGCATCCCCGGAGCCTCAGCAATGGCTCCAGGCTGACTTCTTGAGCCATCGGATTTCCCCGCCCCAGCGAAGAGGCGGAGACGCGCAGGGACACGCCTCCGAGCCGCGGAAATGAGCCCGCGAGCCCGGCCCGCGCTTCTCCTCCTGATGCTGCTGCGGACCGTGGTCCCACACCGGCGACCGCTGCGTGAGTCCGAGGGATGAGGGCGAGCTAGGGACGTGGAGGGGGAGGAAAAAGCGAAACTGGCGCTGAGGATTTTACTAACTTCGGAAGAACTGCTCAGCCCTATTCGCAGTCCCCTCCCCCTACTTTCTGCGCCCCAACCCGGAGAGGCGACGCCTGCCACTGAGCCGCGGACGGGATCTGCCCCCCCGCCGGCCGCCCCGCCCCTGCCCCGGACTCCGGTGTCCCTTCTGTTCGGAGTGGCTTTTGTAACCACCCACTCCTTTCCTCCGGCTGTGACGCTTTGAAATAAATTTCGTAGTTTTCTCACTTGGGCTAAGCTAAGCCTGGGGGTCTTTGCACTCGGGTCTCGGTTTTAAGGTTTCAGATACTGGCTGTGCCGTTTCTTCCCCAGTCGTCCCAAACCAGGAAGTTCTCACCGAGGGCGACCTTGGCCAGGGCGCCCGCCGCGTAGAGTTAGGAGGCATTTGGCTGAACAAACCCTCAGCGGACCCGTGAGGGGTCTTCACGTCAGAACTAATCGCGCAGGCCGGCGGGGTTGCGTGCAGGCGGGGTTGGGGGTCTGAATTGTACCCCACCTCCACCCCTTTGGGAAGAGAGCTGGGTGGTAGGCTCCTGAGAGCGGCCTACCTTGGGCTTTTCCCGACTCTTGACAGTTGTTCTTTTGGCTAGAAAAGTAAGTGTTATTTTGGGACGTTTGACCTGAACGTAACAGTTCTCTTTTTCAGCCAGGATTTGTTGATTTTCGAGGTGCTGTTTAATTAACCGGCCTTTTCTAACGGATGCCAAAGTAATGATAATTAGCATTTATGCAATGTACTCAGTTTTAAGTCACATTTATATGTCAGATCTTAGTTGACTCTCACTATACATTGGGAGGTAGGAGCTATTAATAGGTTTATTTTACTAGCAGTTAACAGGCCCTCAGGTTAAATAACTCTTCCCCAGGTTACAAACAATGTAAGTAATCTGGTTTTCTGATGTTAAACTAAATGCTACCACTGATTTTTATCTTAGCTGACAGGGATTTTGTGCTGTTGTCTAGCACAGCACTCATTGCTTTACATACATTATCACTTGTCAGCCTCAGCATAACACTTTGAGGGTAGGTACTATGTGTATCCACGTTTTACAGATGACTAGAGTGAGGCAGGGCTCGCTTACCAGTAACTTTGTTCAGTGTTACACTGGACTTTGTTGGCAGAGCCCATGTCTCCACTTCATGTCTGTGATTCTTAAACATCACAATATCACACTGCATTAAAGGTTGAATCATAAAATTTGGTGTTGAACAGAAATATTCATTGTTTACAAGTATAGAAAGAGTCCCAACCATGTGTTGCACTATTCTAGGCCCAGGAGAGAGAGCAGGGAACCAAGTCTTTGCCCTCTCATATTCTTTATTCTAGTGGGAGAGGTGACAATAACTAAAGGAGCAGAAAGATATACATCAGGTAACGACCAGTGCTGTGAAGACATGAGAAACACAGAGGTCAGGGCAAGCCACTCTTGGCTGAGGTTGGAGCAGAGACCTGCAAGAAATAAGCATGACACTGACTAGGAGCAAACTGAGAGGGCCTGACAAGTTTGGATGAAACAAGTTTTCTCATCATGGGAGGGGGGGATGTCTCGTGCATTGCGGATGTCTAGCTGCATCCCTGTTCTCTACTCACTAGATGCTAATAGCACTTTGTGACAACCAAAAATGGCTGCATTCTGGATATACAAGGCACTTCAAAAAGTTCATGGAAAAATAGAATTAAAAGATAATACAAATCTTTCCATGACCTTTTTGAAGTACCTTCATATTCTGAAGGAAATTGCTGAAGGAGCCACGTGTTGTGTGAAAGATGTCTGAGATGCCTCTGCTTTTTTTTCATTTTTGTTTTATTGGCCTGAGCAATGGGGTGATTGGGGATGTCATTTCTGAGATGGTGAAAGCAGAGGAAAGAGCAGCTTGGGGGAATTAAAAGCCTGGTTTTGGACGTGTTCAGGTTTTTTTGTTTCTGTTTTTGACTGCTGGCCAGTATGATAGACATGTTAAGGTTGAGATTCTAATCAGTCATCCAAGTGGTAGTGTCATGTAGGCAGTTGGGTGTAAGAGTCTAGTGTTCAGGTCCAGAGATAAAAATCTCAGTCATTTATTTATCCAACAAGTATTTATGAAGCACCTCTTAGACACCAGGTGCCATTCTAGGCACTGGGGACATATTCCTGAGCTCCCTCACTTTAAAATAGAGGGAATGTTTCAGGAAACTCTCACTTGTTAGAGGTCTTGTCAATTGCTAGGGGTCTTGTCCTTTTAGCCTCCTGGGGCTCTTTCTATATTTGCTTTGGAACTGTTGTGATGCTGAAAAGTTGCCCAGGGCAACTCTTTCTTTTAAATCAGCAGATCCTCCAGCATTTTACAGCCAATATTTGCACATGAAAGGGTTTAGAGATGGAAAGAATGAAAAACCACAATAGCAAATTCCTCAGGACTTGAATCTAATTCCCTCTGAGCACCAACTGCTGAGCCCAACTACTATGGCTAAAGACACCTTAGGATTTTCTAGAGTCTATGGGCTCCAGAGGAAACTGCCTAATTGTAATGCGCAGGGTCTGGGGGCAGTGAGGGGGTGGCAGTGACATGTGGCAGAGGAAGGTACACAAGGAGACAGCAGCCAGGACCATCATGTGGAGGGAAGGCAGGACTGGGACTCGCTCCTCACAGGGCGAGGCAGGTGTGTGGAGCCTCTGCTTGCCTGTCCCCCATGCTGCCCGTGCTGAAGGCCTGTTGCTCTCTCTCCAGGTTCGCACTCTCTGTGCTACCTTCTCATGGGTGCCTCAGTGCCGGACCTTGGGCTGCCCTTGTTTGAAGCTTTGGGCTACGTGGATGACCAGCTGTTTGTGTCCTACGATCATGAGAGTCGCCGTGCTGAGCCCCGAGCCCCGTGGGTCCAGGGTAGGACCTCGAGTCAGCTGTGGCTACAGCTGAGTCAGAGCCTGAAAGGGTGGGACCACATGTTCACTGTTGACCTCTGGACCATCATGGACAACCACAACCACAGCAAGGGTGTGTGGAGAGGGGGCCTCGCCTTCCTGAGGTGGTCTGTGTTTCACCACCTTGGGGAGGCATCTTGAGGGAAAGAGTTAGGAGTTTGAGGTCCTGGGGGGCAGGAAAGAGGAAAGGAATTTGCTTCCTGAGATCATTCAGTCTTTGGGGATGGTGGAAACAGAGGCTGGCTCCTTTGGTTTTAGTAACACACCTGGGGTGTTGCTAGTGTCCCACACCCTGCAGGTGATCCTGGGCTGCGAGATGCAAGAGGACAACAGCACCAGGGGGTTCTGGAAGTACGGGTACGACGGGCAGGACTACCTTGAATTCTGCCCTGAGTCACTGGAGTGGAGAACAGCAGAGCCCGGGGCCCAGGCCACCAAGCTGGAGTGGGAAGTGCACAGGATTCGGGCCAAGCAGAACAAGGCCTACCTTGAAAGGGACTGCCCTGAGCAGTTGCTGCAGTTGCTGGAGCTGGGGGCAGGGGTCCTGGACCAGCAAGGTACAGTGGAAACATCCTTCTTCCCCCAAACACTAGTGATGGAGTGGAGGAGGATGCAGGCATGGGATACCTGACTGTGGTTTAGAGGAGGCCAAGGTTGTGTGTCTCCCAAGTCCTGGGAAGGGACTTTCCCAGTCCTAGGATCTCCACCTTATAAATGAGATATACAATATGAACACAAGTCATGGTTTTAATTTTTTTCTCTATGCATATGGTCAAAGAGGAAATATCTGTGATCTTCTTTTGATTTAACCAAACATCCTGTGTATATTTACACATTTTAGGAATTCAGAGATATCAATTTTCACATAAATACCAAGGCAAGAAAACACCAAGTTAGGCAACCCATCAGAGTGGCAAAATCCTTTCGATTAGGTAACTTTCATGGAACATAGCAATAATCACTGAAGCTTGGCTATCTTACAAGACCCTTTATTTATTTATTTATTTGCAGCTGGCAGGTATAGGGATCTGAACCCTTGACTTTGGTGTTACAACACCATACTCTAACCAACTGAGCTAACCAGCCAAGGCCCATTTTTGGGAGAATAATTACTATGTAGAACAAGAATGCAGTGATAATTGATAGTTTCTATTCAATCTTTTTTTTTTTTTTTTTTTTTTTTTGAGAAGAGGCTGTATTTTGCAAGATTGACCAGCAAGGAGACAGTAGGCCAGGCATTCTCAAATCTCTCTCCTCATCCAGGGACTGGGCAGGTTTTAAGGGGTACTGGGCAGGACTGATCGACTAGTTTTGACTCAGGCCATCTGAATGGACAAAAGTGAATTGGTTAGTCATATTCAATCATTTTTGACCCACATAAAGGGCAATTTCATCTGTCAGAACAAAGCACATGGATAACAGGTAAGTATATGTACATAGTGGATGGTAGAACATGACTGTGACTATTCTCCATGTGACACCTCATCACAGCCAAATCTTGAAATGAGTTTTAGGATACAAAATGGTGTCTTTCCTGTAGCTTGTTTATTCTGAAAGGGGTATTTCCTTCTTCCAACCCATAAAAGGAAGTGAAAGTTCCAGTTTTCTGGCAAGGGTAAAAAGATTCCTCTCCTCATCCTTCCTCTTTCCTGTCAAGTTCCTCCTTTGGTGAAGGTGACCCGTCACATGACAGCTGCAGTGACCACTCTACGGTGTCAGGCTCTGAACATCTACTCCCAGAACATCACCATGAAGTGGTTGAAGGACAAGCAGCCTCTGGATGCCAAGGTGGTGGAGCCTAAGGACGTGCTGCCCAACGGAGATGGGACCTACCAGGGCTGGGTGGCCTTGGCTGTGACCCCTGGGGAAGAGCAGAGATACACCTGCCAGGTGGAGCACCCAGGCCTGGATCAGCCCCTCACTGCCACCTGGGGTATGTGACAGATGAGAGCCAGGGGCTGAGAAAATCTGTTGTGGGTGGAACGAGGAGGGACCCTTGGGGTCAACATTGCAGTAAGAGGAGGGTCTGATCTGAGTTGGGGGATGGGTGGGGGTGGCAGTCACAGGCTGTAACTTGCTTTTGCTGTTTCAGAGTCCTCACCATCTGGTGGTCTGGTCATTGGAGTCATCAGTGGGATCGCTGTGTGTGCCATTATCTTTATTGGAATTTTATTCAGAATCATAAGGAAGAGGCAGGCTTCAAGTGAGTGGGAACAAGGAGGAATTCTCTTACCCCTTCTCCCAGGACACACCCGTCCTCCTGCGGCAAGTGTGGCAGAGGCAGGGTAGAGGGGATTTGGAGTCCATGGGAAGCCTTCTCCTCTCTTATTTTCATCAAGGGCACAGCACCTCCCTGGGAGCAGGAGAGGAATTAATGTTTTTTCCAGGAGCGAAAGTTCTAATTCCACAAACATCTTTTAAGCACCTACTGGTTTGCAAGTGCTATTTAAGGTAGTGCAGAGGCTTTGAGGTTGAGAAAGTCACTGGCTATTCTTAGAATCCAAATCTAGTAGGCAATGAAATCGATGACAAGTAAATGCAGTTAAAGAAGACCACCTGAGGTCTTAAGGCAGGTATGAAGCAAATGCTTTGGGGTATCAAAAGAAGGATGGTTACATTCAGCTGGGGATCAAGAAAGGCATCTGGATCTTGAAGGAAATGTGGGCTTTCTTTAGTTAAGGGTGAGGGGGAGGAGAGGTCTACACAGGTGGAGCAACCATGCAAGTGGGAGAGTATGAGGCACGCTGGGGGGTGAGAAGTAATTACTGTACAGTCCCTGACTGTGCATACCTGTCAGTCACCAATTCTGCATTTCTACTTCCTGAATATCCATGGTGGGGGAAAAGAAGCAGACAGAAGCCAGTTCATATGGAGTCCTGAGGGCCTTTGGGACATGTTGTCATCACTGGGGAGTCAATGAAGGGACATGAGTAAAGAGGGACACAATCTCCCTTGAATGGTGACTGGGTTGTTAGGAAGAGAGATGGGAGGAAAGGAGACCAATTAAAAGGCTAACAAGCAATTCCAGATGAGAGATGATGGTGCCTGAAATTCAGTAGTGCCCCCCAGTCAGAGTGGTCAAAATTGAGATGGTGAATGAAGAAGGTGATGGACAGGGAAGAGGCAAGGGGATGCCATGGTCTATGATGAGCCTCTCCTGGGTCGCTTGTCTTCACAGGAGGAGCCATGGGGGATTATGTCTTGGCCGAGTATGAGTGAAATACAGCCTGCAGACCAACCGTGGGGAGGAAACAGAACGAGAGACTCAAAGATGGGGTGCATTGTGGAGCTCTTCATTTTTCAGGATGGAACTGGACCTAACAAATAGAAACTGCCTGAAGAACTCTTTGCTCTTAGATTTCCCTATTCACTTTCCCAAAGAGTTCTCTCCATTTAAGTTTCTGAATTCCTGCATGCCAGTGATCCCTAGCTTGTGACCTCTCCCCAGAACTCTCTCTCATGAATCTCCAGCTGCATCTACAGGTTCCCTTCATTTCCTCTGTCATCCCAGACCCCGTACACCTATGTCATTTTATTTCCTACCTCTGAAAGAGGGCTCCTTAAATTTTGGGGGACTCACGATTCATTTTGACATCTGAGCAAAGTTATGAACCTTCACCCTGAGACGTGCACACTCACACCCCTACCAGAATTTTGCACACACATCCAAGCACTTCTTCCTCGAACCATTCAATTAGCCTATGATTCATATCTCTTTTATCCAGTAACTCATCTGTCACCAAACTCTGGGGTTTCTTCCATCCGAGCATGATCTGGGTCACTGTGCAGCTGTGAAGGCCGAGCACTGCACAACCAGAGGAGGCACCTTTCCCAGAAAGGGCGTCATGGATTTTGTGTGTATTATGATGTTTTTCAACAGGTGGGAGGGGAAGTATCTTGAAGGGGGTTGAGGAGGAGTGTCTTTTTGAAATCCACACAAAAGTGTCATACAGATTTTCAAAGCTTATTATGCCTGCATTTCCGATTCCTCTCTAGTATGCCAGATCTGAAATACCATAGTAATTTTCTGCCTGGTCTCTGCTGACCCTCTCTGTTCTGATAATGAAATCATGATAATGATAAGTATTATAATAATAATGATAATGTGGCTGACACTAAGCAAAAGCACCTACTTGGTGCCAGACTCTGTTCTGAGCACCTAATCATGTGGATTATTGCAGGCAGTTCTTACAATAATTCTATGAGGTAAGTACTATGATCTCCATTTTTTTTTTTTTTCTTAAGATGAAGAAAGTGAGTACAGAATATCTCACGGCTTGCCAGGGGACAGAGTCAGCCTGTCTGATTGATCCATCTCACACACCACTACATTCAGGTGGTTTAAATGCATAAGGTGAATGGAGAAGGAAGGCGATGGCTGTGGAGATAGCTCTTCTCTTGTCTCCTGTTTTTTCTCAGTGACCATGACCCAAATGAAGGGAAACATCAGAAAACAATCTACTGATCCTCAGCTGCCATGTTTCTTTTCATGGTCTCTGTGAGAAGGTCCCCGAATGTAACTTCCTTACTCCTCCGTTGCTCTCTTGACATCTGTCTCTTCAGTCCCCACACAGGGACTGTGATTGCTGGGGTCGGTTAGTTGCCATGCTGGGCTTCACACTGTCCTTTCTGGCCAGTGCCTACAGAGTCAGAACCCTGGTGGCATTTCCCTCAACAAACTGTGGCAACCTTTCTCATTTTAAGATGGGAAAATGGAAGCTACCAAGTGGCTTGGAGGATGCCCAGGCATCTTCTTGAAGTCTCTGGGATTCTGGTTCTCATCCCCAGTTGTGCACATTCAGAAAAATTAATCTAACCAGGCCACTCATCTGACCATGTTTAAGAGTCTTTAATATACATATATATATATATATACAGATATATAACAAACGTGTTTACTTTATGCTACAACACACACTTGGCTGCATAACTGTGATACAAGCATTCTGTCTTGGAGGGCAGGTGCCTCAGGAGATGAAATGCAGCTCCAAAGTTTGGCAGGCATTGAATGTAAGCAGACATCTCAACTTTTTTTTTTTTTTAACCTTTTCTCTTTTTTTGGCTATGAAAGCTATGTAGAAAAAAGTTAAAGTAATACGCACTGATTGTAGAAGAGTTGAAAAATAAATAAGATTAAAGCTATTATTTTATTAGTAAGTGATATACTCTGTTAACTTGTGAATTAATTCGGTATTGATGCATTAAAATATGTAAAATTAACAAATACGTATATTTTAATAAATGTACAATTGTGTACTGTGTGATTTTACTGATGTTCATCTTATGTATATACTTAATTTCTGTCATTTTCAGGCTATTTTTATTGCTTTTAATTTTTTTTTTTTTTTTTTACATTTTGTTTTATGGAATATTTTCACTAAATCCTGGAAGGTGGATTTCTTTTGCTTTGTTCTAAGGACACTATTGTCTAAGCTTTAAGGCACTGATTATTTTGCCTTCATACTATGCTGGAAGCACACTGACAAGTTCTCTCTCTAAATATCCTGTACTCAAAGCAAACTTCCAAAAGACTTCTCTGACTCTTCTACCTCATGAAAGATATGTTACAATTAAGTAGGTAACGGTTTGTTTTATATTGGTTTTATTTCACACAGGCTGAGATTTCAAGAAATACCCTGGTCTTCACAGTAACCTATTTACTACCCCCAGCAGCAACTGTGCCCTGTTTATTTATTTATTTTCCTATAACAGATGTGATAAATCTCCATTTTTCTTTCAGTGTTTCTTAGCTTAATTTTTCTGGCTTTGTTCATCAAATTTTAAGGTCAACTACATTTGAAAAATCGAAGACCTCCATTTTAAATTGCGTATCTGTCTCGCCATTTAGCAAAGCCTCTCACAAAGCATGTTGGTAAGAAGACGGGTGACACCTAGTGGTCATGGTTAAATGTCTCATGTGAACATGTGACTGGAGGGCCAGGGCTGGGGGGTTTCCGAGGGTGAAAGGATAGACAAGGGTGTTGCTAGGGGAGATTGCTTGTAGGAAAAAAACCCCGGAAATTTGAGAAAACGAGCAAGAAAACGACTTACCAGCTATTTGAATGGCTGGAATCACAGGCCACTGCTGAGCTGCCTGAACTGGGAACCGAACAAAAGGAAAACAACCCTTCTCTGAGTCAAGTACACCAAGTTTTGTGCTGTTGTAACAGAAAAATAAAAATACGGCAGGTGATTGAGGCCTACTGGGAGGTATAGGCCAAAATTATTATGTTACATTATCATAAATCGTACATTACTATACTATTTATTATTTACTTATAAATTTATGGTGCTGTGTGTACTTTATGTATTATTAAATATTCTTTGTGGCCACCACACATATTTAAGAACAAAATGCTTTCTCTAAAATCTGCAGCAGAAAGATAAGAAAAATTTGATTTGAGAAGTCTCTTCAAACCACATAAGTCCCCATTCTGCTATTCTGCCTTTTTTTTTTTTTAATGGGATTATCCTCGTTTTAACGCCACTAATCTTATCAAAGGCCTCCAAGGGGAGGACCCTTTAGGCTTTGTAATTGAAAGGACAAGTCGACACCAGTTGACGATCCACCACAGAGGGCTCCGTTTATTAGGCAGCGCACATATACATAGGGCTTTAAAGGAAAGCTGATTGGTTTAAAATACAATCCCTATTTAGCATACTGCATGGGGTTTGGGGGGGAGCTGATTGGCGTGCGATTCGTGCCGGCGGGAAGGAGAATGCGGAAGAGAAGGGCAACCAGCGCCATGATGGGTTGCGGCGAAGGGCTTATGTGATCAAGGTGTGATACCTTGGGGCATTCGGGTTCTTACAGTAATGACCTTAATCGAGTATTAGCCCTACACTACAATTAATCCCCATCTCTACAAAACGTATGTTCCAGTCTCTAAAACTGGAGCAGGTTGAAAGGGGATTGATAAAGAAGAGAAGGGAAGCCTATTTGGAACTGCAGGCAGATCAGACAGGCACAGAAGAGCAGGAAGAGGGTCCAGGGGCAACTGATTATCCAAGCTTAGCTTTATGATCTCTGCCTCTCTCACAGACTTTTGCAGAAAAATGAGTCAGCCAATAAATGCTTGAGTTGAGAAGAACAGGAAGAAGTTTGTACTCAAGAGGTTCTAATTTGCAATTCTTTGTCTACCTTTTTGTCTTCCCAAACATACGACTTTATGGGCAGAGCTTCGTCATGGCCAGGCTTATGCTTTGTTCAGCACACAGAAGGCCTTCAAATGCGTCGGTTTACATAGGAATATTAAAAGGATTGGGGGGGAAATGTCCCTTGACCTGTAAATTCACCCTCCTTCAGACATTATTTGTACTTTTCCCCAAGGAACCATTACCTAACTTATTAGTAACTAAGTGGAAATAAAAAGAAGCGTGGAATGAAGCTCTCTCCTCAGCGTTGTAGAACTGATGAGAAACAATGCAACACAAAAGAGAAACTAAAGCTTTTCAGCGCAATGAAATCTGTACCTCCCTTTCCAGCTCGCCCAACGACAGCTTTCACCGGCCAATCAAAACATCGTAATCTTAATAAAACATTCTCCTTGCTCCGCCCCCTTGATGACCTAATTTCGAAAAACTCCGCGAAGGCATGTTGTTTTCAATCAGGTCCGCAAAAGTAGTATTTAAAGGACTGCTTTAGTCCGGAGCAGTCACTGCTTTAACAACCATGTCTGGTCGTGGTAAAGGAGGGAAAGGCTTGGGGAAGGGCGGCGCTAAGCGCCACCGCAAGGTTCTCCGTGACAACATCCAGGGTATTACCAAGCCCGCCATCAGGCGCCTGGCCCGCCGTGGTGGCGTTAAGCGCATCTCCGGCCTCATCTACGAGGAGACCCGCGGGGTCCTCAAGGTGTTCCTGGAGAACGTGATCCGCGACGCCGTCACCTACACGGAGCACGCCAAGCGCAAGACTGTCACCGCCATGGACGTGGTCTACGCGCTCAAGCGCCAGGGACGCACCCTCTACGGCTTCGGAGGCTGAAAGCTGAGTCCGTCTCAAAACAACCAAAAAGGCCCTTTTCAGGGCCGCCCACAAGGTCGCGGAAGGGGCTGCACTGCACTGTGGGAATATTAAAATTGGGGTGGTAGAGATCGCTGTAGCGAAGTAAGGCTGCTGAAAAGTAGGAACGATATTGCTCTTGTAACCTAGCTTTCGCTTAAGATTTTGTGGTATCTTGCTTCGCTGAGGTAGTTATAAAATCGGTTCCTTCGCAAAGTAATAAGGATTTTAAAGTATTGCCATAGAAAAGCGCGTTAGTACGTGCTAAACGGTTGACTTAATAAAATGTGCATTTCCTTTGTGTTTGAGAGCCGTCGGAGAGTGCTCTTTCCGGCTTCACCGGCTTTGATAGGCGGCCGTCATAGAAAAGTCAGCACCTTCGTTCTCACAGCACACGGCCATGTGAGCGGAGCCTTTGAAGGAGAAGCTCTCATTGGGTCATTGGGCGTGTTTACTGAGAGTAGGATTTCGTGGCCATTATCTTATTGACCAATACGGTTAGTGTGACCTAATCTCCGTCCCCAGAACTGGAGGAAGAGCCTTTGGGGGGGTTAACTTTGTTTTTAACTCGATGTGTGCCAGGAGATGGCGCGAGAAGCAAAGGTGCACAGAACTCAGCCTAGAGGGATTCCCACGGATTTGGGATACCGGCTGGCTGCTGGACGAGACCAGTTCCTCATCCTCATCTGTGATGAGGATCTGGAATCAACCCACTGATGGGTACAGCGGTTAGACAAGGGGCTCACTGTCCTGTCAGGCAAATGAAGCATATACTTGGACTGTCCTTAAAATTCTTAATAGGGAAACAGTGGCCATCATATCCAAGCAAGGCACTGGCTGTGGTTGATTCTATATAAACTTAAACCATTGTTAGTCGTTTTGTTTTAGGACACAATTAAATTTTTTAAAAGAGACCTAATTACACAAATGAGTCCAGATAGGTGAGGTCTTACTGAGCACTCTGGAGAATGTGCTTGTATGTGTTCACGTGTAGTATAGTTGTGTAGTGGCCTTTTTCAAAGTAGACCCAAACACCAACGCCCCAAATAGACAAACATCAGTATGGATCTAATATTTATGATGATCGTTAAGTGAGAATGCATAAGAATGCTAAGTGAGAAATTAAGGGAAAATGGAAGTAAACTAATTTTCTTTTAAAAGATAAAGGTACTTCAGCTCAGACCCTGAGAGTTTCCTAATAGTTTTTGTCATTCAGGAAAGTTGATTTCAGACCCTCACAATAGTGCAGCCACCAACTTTCACATAAGGTTTTGGGTTCTTAACACTTTTCAGCCTGCGGAGCACTGCCTGATGAAGCCTATGGCTTCTTTTTATAAAGTATGTAAAATAATGCATAGGATTACAATTGTATTCGACGAATAGTTTTAAATTATCAAACCACCTTTTGGAAAAAAAGAACAGTAACACTGAGTCTTTGTTAACATATTAAATAACAACTTTTAATAGTAAGAGTATTAATGCTATTTCAACATTCTTACAACAACCTATAAAAATATTTTTTTATTGGTTAGTCATTCTAATTCAAGGACATTCTAAGTTTCAGCTAGAGATTATGAACGGGTAAAAAAAAATTCCCTATTCCAAATTTTGGACATTATGATTCCTATTCATTGACGCTTTTACGTCCGTGGACATCAAGAAGCTTTGGCTAAGATGACACCACGTAAAAAGGCAGCCAAAATGCAGCACTTGGCATGAACAACAAAAAAGCTGACCAAATCACGTGTATAGATGTTTAATATCCACTCACACAGAAATATTTCCAGAAAACACTTAAGCCTTATCGTAGCATAAGTAAACTAGTGCACAACCTAGCTGTTTTGGGTTGGGCAACGCCCACTTTGCTCCCTGCAGATTGGCACGTGTCCGAGACCCCTTTCAATTTCACCGCAAAGGTTTGCTCATTAACAGAAAAATACAGCCTTTTGCCTTAGTCACGCCCTTTTATGGTCATTTGGGTGGCTCTTAAAAGAGCCTTTGGGTTCTTTGAGAAATAGCTTCTCAGAAAGCTGCTCACTTCTTAGTAGACCTCTTCTTAGGGTTAGTTTTCTGCTGGGTCAACTTCGGCTTCCCGGCCTTAGGCTTTCCTGCCCTCGCCTTCACTGGACTTTTACGCTGTTGCCTGGTGTTGGCTCCTTTAGTCTTTCTCCCGCTCCTTGCAGCTTTCTTAGCTGCTGGTGCCCTCGACTTCCCGGCTCTTTTCTTAGTCTTGCCACTCTTTGGCGATTTTGAACCCCTGGGTAAAACCAGCTTCTTTGTCTTAGCAGAGCCAGGCTTTCTGACCTTGCCCTTGGTGGGCGCAAGAGAGACCTTCTTGCTGAGCTTGAAGGAGCCGGAAGCACCAGTGCCCCTGGTCTGAACCAGGACTCCCTTGCTTACCAGGCTTTTGAGGCCCAGCTTGATGCGGCTGTTGTTCTTCTCCACGTCATACCCGGCAGCCACCAGCGCCTTTTTGAGTGCGACCAGTGACATGCCTACTCGCTCTTCCGACATCGAAAGGGCCTCAATGATCAACTTGGACACAGGGGCCCTCGGAGCCTTGCGACTTGCCCCCGTCAAATCCACCAGTTTCTTCCCGCGTTTCTTCACTGGAAACTTCTCCATAGTGATGGTTGGAACAGGATTAGCTAGGGCTTCAGGTGCCGTTTCAGACATAGCAGTATACACCACGAAAACGGGATAACCAGCCACAAGCGTAAAATGGCGCGGGGCCTCACGGCCTTATATAGGGCAGGGCGCGCTGTGATTGGTGCATCACGTAGGCACCGCCCCCGCCTCTCCGAGGAGGAGCATTTGTGTTTGTTTTACCCCCAAAAGTTGAAACCTACGAAACTCCTCTGTATAGAATCACGCAAATTTCATTGCTGGATGGTTCTTGGAGATTCACATTTCACATGCATTTTTGTCTTTCAGTGAAAAATGACCCTGCATACCAAAACGATTTGAGAAAGCCGTCGATTTGCAGCCAAATTCAAGGGGAAGAACAAAACTTCGTCTTTTCCTTGTAAATTTAAAAGTAATTTTCAGCAAGATACTGATCTCATCTCTTCTGAGTGGTCTTCCAAATGGGTGGCTTCCAATCGGTGGGGAAAATAAGTATTCATGCCCTAAATTTTATTAAAAATTATTTATATGTGTTACGGAAATAACACAGATCTCTTAGCTGTCTCATTGCAGAGTTCTATAAGATGCTTATAGAATTGCCTAAAAACTTAACGGTATGACCTTATTTAGGCAAATGCAGAGCTGGCAGGTTAGATCAGTTGCTTAGGCAAATGCAATTTAATAAACTGTAATCAACAAGGCACGCGGGCTGTCTGTGATTGAAGCCACTTCCCTGAAGTTCCTGAAGCTTTATAGAAGACACTCGAGTTTGTAGTAATAAGGATCTCAAACGTGATATTTGCTTGGCCAAAATCAGGCCACTCTCACGGTTGGTGTCCTCAACTTTATTTTGCCTCTGATTTCATTATTTCAATACCACCCTCCCTTCCCTCAGATAAAGAGACACAGTCTCCGCCTCCAATTAAGTGTAAAACATGAGGCAGGAAGCCTGGCCCGAAGAACTCAGTGGAAATGGCAGACCCAGATCTCTAGCAAGACTTGACTGACAGGTGTGGATGCAGAGCTGTGGGGAAAGGGTTGTTGGAACAATGTCCAGTATGCTACCCTCAGCTTCTACTGGAACTGGCCTTTTGCAAGAGGTCTGGAGATAAGAGTTTGTCCATGAAGTCCAGGCCTTTCTGGACGATGATGAGAGAGCAGTGCAGTGTGGCCAGAGCCTAGGGTCTCAGCAAAGGTAAACCCCATAAGGACCATTTCGTGAAGATCCCCAAATGCCGATGTGAGAAATTTGGGAGTTATTCTGCAGGCAGGCCAGGGAGTCACCAGAGGTTTATAAGAAGTTCGTGGTGGTGTTATTGTTGTAGTTGTCTAAGGCTTTGTCTAAGGGGACAGTGTGGGAAAGAAGAAACTCTACATTTAAGATATTTCTGGAAAAAAGAAGTAAAAAAGAAAAAGAGCAAAAATAAAAAAGAAAGAAAACAAACAAACAAACAAAATATGTCTGAAGTGAAAGCCAAAGGATGAGATTTGCAACTTGAGGTTGCAAAGTGAGGTAGAAAAGCCTCTTTTTCTCTCCATGTCTCATACACATACACACTCACACTCATACACATGTACAACACACACCTGAAACAAAAATTCAGAGCACAATAGTACCTTAACAATATACCACTCTAATATATTCTATTCTGGTCTATTTCATTTCTTTAAGTACACTGGTTGCAAGTCATGAGATTGATTTCACAACCTACTAAAGCACTGTGACCCTCAGTTTAGAAAATATTTCTAACAAAAACAAAAAAAGTTTAAAAAATAAAAAATAATATAAAATAAAATATTTCTCTTTAGAAAGATTACAGATGCATTTTTCAGAGCACACTTTGCTTTTACTGATGTTTGTTTCGCTGACCCTTGGTAATCCCTCAGTGTTTGTGCCATTAAACATTAGTGGTGTGAGGGCTGAGTTGTGGATCAGGTTATTTTGTTTTATTTTTGGTGGCTGGCCAGTATGGGGAACTGTGGATCAGGCTGACCCTTATATTTACAGGTTGACAGAATGTATCATTCCTTTGCTTTAAAGGTAACAAAGAACTGGAAAATTTAGAAAATTCTTAGATTCCATAATGTAGGACCCAGAAAAAGATCCATGATTCATATTTCGCATTAGATAGCTAAAAAGGTACCATAAAAACGAATAACAAACACACACACCCGCATACATATGTATCATGCTGACCCTGTGCCAGTTACTGTCCTAAATGTTTCCCTCAAAAATAAAAGTAGGAATTGATTTTATAGATGAAGAAACTGAGGCACAGGAAATTCTTGTGACTTGCCCAAGTTCTTAGAGCTAGTAAGCAGAACTGGGGTTTAAGTCCAGTTAAGCTTCAAAAAGCTCTGCTCCTCCTTCCTCACTCTTTGGACTCTCTTAGTGTTTTAGTCCGTTTTGTGTTTCTGTAACAGAAATACCTGAGACTGGGTAATTTATAAAGAAGAGAGGTTTATTTGGCTTACGATTCTGGGAGGGCTGCAGCTGACATGGGCCTCAGGCTGCTTCTGCTAATGGCGGAAACCGGCAGGGACAAGCAGATCACATGGTGAGAGGAAGAGAGAGAGAGAGAGAGAGAGGAGGTGCCAGGGTCCTATAAACAACCTGCTCTAGAGGGAACTAATAGAGGGAAATCTCTCTCATTAATCCCCCCATCCCCAAGGAGAGCATTAATCCATTCATGAGCGATCTGCCCCCATGACTCAATCATTGGAGATCAATTGGGGATCAAATTTCTACATGTTTTGGAGGGGACAACACATCCAAACTCCATCAGTCAGCTACAGATATTATCTGTGTTGTATAACTTTTTTTCCTTCATTTAGTATGTTGGGCCTGATGTTCATGTGATTACATTTTTTAATAATTCTAATAATACAGTTTTATTTTTAGAACTTCTCTTGTGGGAAATTCAGTCACGTGAACTTTCATTATTTGAAGTAATACTGAGACAAACATTTCCTTAGACAAACTGTGACTGGCATCTCTAACCTCTAAATAGTAAAGCAATGGAAGCAGTCACACAAAAAAATTTTTAATCTATTTACTTTAAAAAAAATTAATTCATAACTGGTAATATAAGAAGCGTACAGCCCATTATTAATATTAATTTTACATTCTAGCCTGTTATTTTTTTTTTTTTTAAATATGACCAGTAAGGGGATCTTAACCCTTGACTTGGTGTTATCAGCACCACGCTCTCCCGAGTGAGCCACGGGCCCGCTCTTAGCCTGTTATTTTTTAAAAACGTTTATTTGTAGATTTTTGTGGTGTTTAGTGAGGAAATTAGCAGGGTTTCATTTCCCAGCACTCCCTCCCTATTCACTTCTTGTATTCTCTTGACAGCAAAGATTCCAACCTACCTTTTAAAACTAGTACTCCCTTTTTATATGCTACTTCCTTTTTTAAAAAAAATTCACTTCTAGATAATTTTTTATTTTATTTATTTTTTTGGTGGCTGGCTGGTAATGGGATCCGAACCCATGACCTTGGTGTTACAAGGCTGTACTCTAACTAACTGAGCAACCAGCCAGCCCCCCAAGGTAATTTTTTAAAAATTAATTGACACGTAGTTTATTCCTTTTTTAAGAACTATTTTTGAACTTTAGATTTGGTTTGCAATTACCTTTACAGACATTATTTTACAAATTAACCTTAACTCTCTATTCAACTGATTTCTTCATTTTTGAATTATTTTATTTTGATTATTTTCTTGTTCAACTACTGAGTAACTAATTTGTTTGTTTTATATAAAGGGCATGTAGATAATTTCATTTTGTAAAAGTTGTTTCTAAAAGACTCCAAATGTCATCAAGTATTTATTGAATATCAAGTGCGGGCATGATGCTGTTCCAGGTCTGGATTACGTACAAATTTTTTTTAATAAAGAGAAAAAATACTACTTGGTGTATAAACTAAATCAGTTTCCATCTATTTTGGGAGATAAATTCTAAACACATGTAATGACAATCACTAGATGTTGAAATCAGTGTTCAAGACAATAATCTGCCCAGGATTTCAAGGCAGGAAAGTCACTTTGGGAGAGTGGCAAGGACAGCACCTTCTCTGTTGAGTTAGATGAACCTAAATGACTTGTTCGGCGGGTTTCTGCTGCTCCTTTGTAAACTGCACATCTTCAGGAGTCCTGGAAAATGTCTAAGAGGAAAAAGAAACTAGGCTCAGGGCCACCATTTAATTAGGAAGCACTGGAAATACTTGACCTGGATGAAAATTTATTTGCATAGCTGAATAACACCCCTGGAGGAACCATTGGGTAATCTCATTTCTGTTCTTCCTGACATTCTAACCTCTCTTATTAGCAATTTATATGTAAGCAAAGACTCTACCCACATCGTGATGTTTCTTAATTTGTGACTAACATGTATAATACTAACAACACAGACTGGTGTCCAAAACCTTTCTATGAACAGCTCATTGCTGAGTGAGTGACAAATAATTTTCCCAAGTTACATGGATGTTACTGAGCCAGTCTTTGAAAGCAAGGAGACACAGGCATTAGCATTTGGGGTGAATTTTCTGTTGCACTTTATTCCAGAATATGGGATAGAAAAAAACAGAAAGTCTTTCTTAAATTTCCTGATAACAAGGGGGTAAACTCAGATGACACATGCCTATTTCTCTTTGCCCTTATCCTTTCTTCCTGCCTAGAACATAGATAAGACCTCTAGAGGTGCTGCAGATAACCATGAGATTAAAAGTTACATGGAAGATAGTTAACACAAGATGATAGAAGGAACCTGCATACTCGGGCAGCCTAGGCAGCTCCTGAAAGGCCTGAAAACCACCTTAGCCTTTTTGCTAATTGAAAAAAACAAATTTCTTTCTGGTTAACTCATTGAAATAGGTTTCTGTGAAATGTGGACCAATGCTTCTGTAATTGAAATGCAAATATTGGTTGAGTGAATGGTAGCACTCCATAAGCATGTTAACTTCATGAGGCTGAGAATTCTCCCATAACAGTGCTTGGTGCATAGGAGGGGCATCGCTGTGATTGCCCATTGAATGAATAGATAGATGTATCATGCATGGTCAATCTAATTTCCAGCTATATCTCTTATTTCTCCTTTTTTGGGGGAAATGTCTTACAGCATATATCCTTCCAGGTTATTTACCCATCTCAGGCATCACTCTAGGACCAATTTACAGTCTACCAGCAGTGTGTGGGTAGTTTTTTCACCACATGCAACCCCCTCCAAGACTATAAGGATATCATTAACCTTTATATCATTGTCATTTGGATAGAAAAAAATAGTTTTGTACATAATTTGTATTTTAGTTTTTTATGAGGTTCAATGTTTTTCATGGGTGAGTTGTCAGAGCATATTTATTGAGGATTGGGCATTTGTCTCCTGGTGAGAAGTCTTAGTCTAATGCTGGCTCTGGGGACATCTGGCTCTTGACTTTCTGAGGCTGCTGTCTGCATGTGGAATGGAGGAGCCCTGGCCTTGGAATAAGAAAAACTGTTAACTTCCCACCTCATCTGTTTCTGGCTTTTGTAATATTAGACAAGTTTGACTTTAAGTCTTAACTTTAAGTTTTATCTGTAAGTTACAGCAATGATACTGTCTTACTCTGCTTGGGCTGCCATAACGAAACACTAGGTGGTTTAAAGAAGAGAGATTTATTTTTTCACAATTCTGGAGGCTGAAGTCTGAGATTAGGATATAGCATGGTTGGGTTCTGGTGAGAGCCCTATCCTAGTTTCACTCTTACGACCTCATTTAACCTTAATTACCTCTTACAAGTCCTATATCTTCAAATACAGTCACATTGATGTTAAAGATTTCAACATATGAATTTTTAATTGTGGGGGGAGGAGGAGCGGACACAATTCAGTTCACAGCAGAAACTTTCTCAAAGAGTAGTTATTTATTTAGTTTGGGGCAGCTGGCTGGTCTGGGGATGTAGAGGAATCCAAACTTTGACCTTGAGCTTGCCATTACAAGATGGTGCTCTAACCAACTGAGCTACCCAGCCAGGCCCTTTAGTTTGCAGATTTATAAGAGATAATGTAGGTAGAATTAGTTTCAGTTACATGCAGCCAAATGCAGTTTATTATACCAGTATAGTCCTGGGCAGAGGGGGAACCTGATAAATATTATTTTTTTGGCCTTAACTTAAGATCTCACTATTTTTGCATAGGACCTTCTCATGGAACGATTGTAATCATGCCCAACATTTTCCAGCTCAGTTTATTTCTTATGGGGTTATGGCTAAAAATAACCCTTACTAAAATGAAGGAAATGCAATTTCAATATTTTTTTACATTTTTTTCTTTTTTATTTTGTTGTGCCTATCAGGTTGCCAATGCCTTAAAAAAAAATTAAGTGTAAATACGAGTGCAATAAAACAGGAATTTCCATATTATGTTGAGATTATAAATTGGCATGGCCCTCTGGATCACAATTTGGCAATGTATATCTAAAAAACTAAAAAATGTTTCAGGATTTCTATTTCTAGAAGTCTGTCCTAAGGAAGTAATTAGATACTTGAACCAAGATTTATGTACAAAGATGTGTAATCTGTATGATATATAATGCATAAAAATAAGACTCAATTGAAACAGTCAATAACAGAGAACTAATTACATTAAGTGGCAATACATCTGAAAATATTATACGTCCATAAAAATTGTTTCTAAGCATATTTAATTACCTAAAAAATTATGTATGTGTATATATAGCATGACACCTAAATCTGCCTTATATATGACTTATATTTATATGTATACCATATATATTAATATTCGTATATACATATATCTTACATACATATAAAAAGAATAGGACAGCCATCCACCAAAAAAAAAAGAATTAGTAGATTCTAAAAATTATTTTAATTTTTTTCTTTATATGTTTCCTTTTTCACAAATTTGTCTACAATGAACATTCAATATTTTTATACTCAGAAAAAAAAAGCTAATGTTTTTGTCAGATGCTTATTGGTCCTTCCTTGATTGTTAATAAAACCTCTGTTTATCTTCTTCTAGTATCACTTATTTTCATTGATTTATTTGTGAGATGAAACAGTGTCCAATAGTGATGAGTGGTGGAAAAGATACATCTAAAAGCTGTTGGCTCCTCCTGTAAAAAGAGAGAGATTGATTGATACACTTCTGTAATTCATCACATATCTAACATTCTGCTCAACTCTAAGAACAGCAGCAATAATGACTATGGCTGACATTCACTGGGTGTTCGCTTTGTGCCAGGCAGTGTTCTAAGCACTTTACAGACACCAATGCTTTCATTGTCCCAACAACCTTATGTCATAACTACTGTCCTTCTCCCTGCTTTACAGATGAGGAAATTAAAGTATGGAGAGGTTGTATTTCCCAGGTGAAACACCTCTTGGATGGTGAGTCTATGCAGGAAACTCACACCCTGTAGCACTTGAATCTGTATATGCTCTTAAATACAAAATGAATGTGTCCTGGAAGTTCCATTTTATCTAAGCCTCAAAGAGTAGGAATTTATCAGGTAAGAAAAAGAAGTTAGGGCTTTTTATAAAGGAGACACAGCAACAAAGGCCAGGCGGTGGAGATTGTTTAAGATGGGTCCATCAGCTTGGCTGTGAGCCCTGCAGAGCTGCCTGTGAGGGCTGTGGAAGGTCCTTGCATGACCACAGGTTGATGAGTTCAGGCTTGTTATTTCACATGGGGCAGGTGTAGTAGTTTCCAGAAGCCTCCCTTTTCTCAAGTGCTCATCTCTCTGGGCTACTGGTAGACGAAGTCATCCCCATGCCTCTCACCTTTGTCTTCCTTTGAAATAAGCAAAGTCAAATTAGATGTATATAATGGAAAAGCACCCAAATAAATGCTTAGTCTGTTTCTTGGGGTGTTATAAAATGCATATTTCACTTAGAACAATGCCTGGAACATGCTAAGTGCTACACCAGTGTTACCTACTATTATTTTAGTTATTTATTTTTGGTGGCTGGCTGGTACAGGGATCCAAACCCACAATCTTGGTGTTATATTCCACTATTATTATATTAAGTATTTGTATCAATGTTAATATAAATATTATCATTTCTACTACCAAGCCTGGTCCCCCTTTTCCTGCTCTACCTCTTCCCTGTCCCGAACACTTATCCCTTTCTCATATTCTATATAATTATTTATAATAACTATTTTTTGCTGTCTGTCTTCCCCAGCTGAAATGTAAGCTCCATGAGGGTACTTTGTCCAAGGAGACAGGCACCGAAGATGGCTCCTGAGCAGCTGGAGGAACAAGAGGCAGACAATGGTCCTTCAAGGTGGGAGGAGAAAGGGAAGAAGCCTCCCACTTAGATCATCCCAAGACTCTGTCCTCACTCCCTCTGGGCTAGATGTTGTCACTGGTTGAAAAGAAGCCATTGTGGGGCCTTCGCAAAGGGACAGAAAAGTAAGAAGAGAGAAAAGAGAAAGCAGAAGTAGGAGAGAACAAAGGGACACTGAACATGATGACTGACAGAATCGGCTTGCTCTTTTTATCCATCAAACCTTGTTTGCTTTTCTGCCTGGGAATCCAGCCAGTCTGCATTTCCCTGATTCCCTGGCAGGTAGATGGGGCTGACACTGAAATCTGGCCAAAAAAAGGTGGGCAGACATGATGCATGCCACTCCCAGACCTGAACTGTACAATCTCTCTCACAGAGACATTTTTCTTTTTTCCTCTGCCTGTTGGCCCCATGTTAAGGCTCCAGCAGAGATCTCTGAGACGCAAGGATGCCCAAGGTACAAGATGGTAGGAAACTTTGTCCCTGAAAGACTGAGGAGCAGAGCTCCAACCCCACACCATTATGGGACATTATATAATGGAGTAATAACCTTCCATTGTCTTTAGCCACTAGGTTTTGGGTGTCTTTTTAATACAACAGGAAGTATTACCTCATCTTGATGTGAAGTTTGCCTTTGGAAGCAAACTCAACATTGCCATCCATAGTAGCATGGACCCCCATCAGCCCATCATACATAGGCCTTAATCCCAGATCTGGTCTTCTATTCAGTGAGTAACAAATATTATCCCCCAGCAAACCTCAAGCACCTCAAAGCTTTTGACACACAAGTTGGTTCCATTGAGACCCTCGGATGTCAGGGTCTCACGCTCAGCATTCCATTCATTGGTTCATCATTGCAATTCCCCTATCCCTACGTAATCCTCATCTCCCTACTCCTTCTCTGTTGGGATTTTTTCTCCATGTCACTCATCTTGTAATAGTCCAAATATTTTACTCACTTATTATGTTTTTCTGTCTTACTCTACTAGAGTCCTACCTTTCTGTGGGAAAAATTTTGTGATTTTGTTCACTAATATGTGCATACATGTAGAACAGTGCTTGACACATAATAGGCATTCAAAAAATTTATTGAATGAATTGATAAATTCAATAATTTTTGTGCACCTACTATGTACCAGGCTCAGTGATAGCTCCTAGGGATACTGTAATGACCAAATCAGAGCTCAGAGCTAAGAGTTATGTAAATGATGAGGTCAAGGTTTACCCCAGGATTGCCTCCCCTAGGTAGATCTATCTCCTCATAGAATGAGGCAAGCCTCGTCATTTCTGTTCTTTCATCCCTTCTGAGCCAGCAACAGGGAGATCTAATAACAGGATATGAGCAACTATAGCATAGCAAGATAAAGCCAGACCTTTCTATTAATATTTATATTTAATCTACAAATTGATCATTGAATGATGTCTTTAATTTTTTTTTTTCCTCCTCAGAACTGAGGTGGGGGAGTAGTAAGAAAGTAGCTCATTCTCCAGATTTACTCCCTTTTACCTAATTTATAATGAACCTATAGTAACTGATTTTCAGAGCCCAAAGTATTTAGTCAGAGACTAAAATGTCTTGCAGGAAAAGTCACAGGCAGCTGTGTACTCTGCCCAATTTAATTTTCTGCTTAGTCATCCAGGATTTCAGAGGGTGAGGTTTGGAAAAGCTAACTAATTTTTAATGACTTTTAATTTAGGACTGCAGGGACTGTCTGGCAAAGTGCTGAAACTATACATCCTTCCAAATCTGGAAGATTCAAGATGAATGATAGTTATCATTCTTTATGTCCTTAGGAATATGCCTAGAGAGCTAATTAAATATTTCTGAAAAAAATGCATTTTCTCTTAACCTGCATATATTTTAAAGCAATTGAAATTGATTTATTAATATTGTGGTTCTTGAGGTGTGGGTTGAAGCACTGTTCCACATTTATAGTTTTTCAATTTGTAATAATTATGTATAACAGAATATTCAGTTACTCATCAAGTCTTTGAGCTAATCAACTTTTTCTTGGCAGCTGGTGGGTAAAGGGATCTGAATTGTTGACCTTGGTGTTACCAGCACCACCCAAGTGAGCTAACTGGCCAGCCCTAATCAACATTTTTTAAAATTGTAACTACTTTGTCCTTGTCATTGGAGTTCTTTTATGTTAGAAGATTATAAAGTTGAGATGGTTTGATGACACCAACTAGTATGAGAGATTTGACATAGTTCATTTTTATTGCAGGAGGTGGTTATATTTGATTTTATTTTTTCTAACTTAGAAATTGGACCAGACAATAGTCACTACAGTGATGGTTATGAAAGGATTAGGGCTTATTTATTTATTTTTTTGCATAGCAGTTGGGGCATTTTCTTCTGTGTTGCCTTTAATTTTAGCTATTGAAATTTCATTTAGTTGTTCCTTTGTCTCCATGAATCATTATCTCCTCTTCCCCCACCACCTCAATATTATTGAGCTGTCTAAAAGTTAGAAAACCCCTTCGTTTTCATACAAGTTAAAGTGTTGAACAACCCCTGGGCATATCTGCTGTAAGTTTATCTGTCAACTCTTAAGCCTTGAGCAAAGTGACATTCTCATACCTAAAGTATTAAGTGGACTGATTATTGCTTACAACACATTTTCAAATAATTTTATGTCAAGATTTTAATAAAGATTGAACATCAGACAAACCAGAATGAAATAAATTTAGTGTGAGAACAGCTGTTAAAAAGTCATGAGATTTCCCTTTATCAGAAAAAGGAGGTCTAAAAAAAGCTGGATTTAGATTGAAACAACATTTAAGAGTTATATGAGAAGCAGACTGAACAATAATTTTACAGGCAATATGTGAAAGATACCAAATATACATAATTATTTTAGTGCTCCTCCTTTCTTTAAGGTGTGGGAATTGTTGGTTACCCAATGCCTATCAAGAAAACCCAGAGCTAGTTTTTGGTATAAAAGGCATCTTAACAGTTTTATTATTTGAATTTACAGTTCAAATTTAATACAGGTAAAAAATAAAGCTGCCAGAGAAAACTGATTACTATATTATATGAACATAAATCACAGGTATTTAAAAACAAGGTTGCAGTCTTATTTTAGAGTGACAATATATATTAAAATGATTTACTACATTAACAAGCAGTAACAACTTCCTTAATAAATAAACAGACTAAACATAGCCACTATCTTGTATTCTTATTTCTGTCTCTCTGTAGCTATAGTACCTGGTAGAGTCAGAGTTGTTTGTGTTAATGACAGCCCTTAAACAAAGCAGACAATTGTTTTCCCTCTTAGGCACAAAGAAAATGGGAGGCGATCATTCAAAACCTGCCTGGTCTCTTCAGCCTGCACACATATATCACATGTCCCCCTTTTACAAATCTAAAGTGGCAAAAGCAAAAATGTCTACAGACACCCTCTAACCTGTTAATCATTCATCACTCAAAACTATAAAAATAGGAGACTTGCATAGAGCAAACTGGTTTTAGTGATTTGTATTTGCAGCCTCCAATTTAGAAATTGTCCAGGTATTTAAAGATTAGGCATTAATTTACTAAATTTGATATTCATCGAAGTTAGTTATCCCAGATTGTGAATTCAGTAAACTGACACATTTCTTACAATTGTAACTTCACAAAAATTAATTTCATTAAAATAACTATTAGATTAAATTTAATACATAATTTATAATTTTTAAATTATAAAGTATGTTAATTCATCTAATCGGTAAACCTAGAGGAAAATACTTAGTAAATGAAAATTAATTCGTTTTTCTATTTGTTTCTTTAGAAAATTAACCCTAGACTTGTGTAAACTAGAATATTATGCTAACATTATTTTTACATTACAGTAATAAAAAAAAGACATAATTTTAAAAGAGAAATTATTAGGCCACTGAATTTGTCCAAAAAGTAAACTTCATTAGAAATATTTTATGATTTTTTTTTTCCCCACAAATGTTGTCAGAATCAAAATGGAGTCACCAGTGTTAAAAACTTTGAAAAACGGAGTTACAGTGGGGGCCAAGTTTTTAATACATACAACTTGGAGGACACAATTCAAGCTTCAGTGAGTTTGAAGGGGGGACCAAAAAAAAAAAAGGAAAAAAAAAAAAAAACCCGAAAAATGGAGCTAGGGAAGGCCATGAAAGTAAGGTTCTCATTCATGAATGTGTGATAACAGAAACTACCCCAAAAGACTGCAAAAACTACAACCTTGCACAAAGGCCATTTCAGCCCTACTCAAAAAAACTTCTGCAAGGACATCTGCCCAGAAACTGCCTGTCCAACCTCAAACTGGTGCCATCCTTGTTATTGATTCTTATAGCCAAGGATAATTATCCCAAAACAATTATGTAATCCTCCTCATTTTTCCTTTGAAAACCCTTGTCTTCCTTTACCTCCCTGAACTTATGGCTTTTTTTTTTCTGATAACCTGTTAACTAAAACCACTAATTAAACTCACAGTTAAACTTTCTTTTTTTTCTCTGCATTACAACTTAGAGGTAGCACATTTAAAGCATAAAGAAAATTTTGATTTTTTACAAATTGGAGTTTTTATTTCAAATGTATGTATTTTTGTGAAAAGTTTATATAAACTAACTAAAATTTGTTTATATTATCATTTATTAATTTCCTACTGAAGTAGACAATTTGCTCAAAATTATTTACATTCACAAAACAAAATATTCTCAATTATTGTGCCAATTAGAGGAGCTAATTGTGCTAATGGAACAGAATTTAAGGTAGGTAAAAATAAAGCTACAGGTATCTACTGAGTATGTTGTTCAGTTAAAAAAGCAAAGGCATGTAACTAAGAGCAAAGGTCTGAGAGAGAGAACCACGGCTAAGAATATAGATAATTCTTTGATCCCCTTCTAAGTTTAGTAGGAAATTCTCGTTTCCAATGCCATATTTCTTATAATGAACCCAGTAAGCTTTTAGAAAATAAATCTTTGTTTTATATAGGTATTGAAAGCATGCTCTTTTTTTGGACTCAAAAGTACAATTTATAATGATGTTTCTTCTCTCTTTTCTCTAACCTTACTCAAAAAGCCCGAGGGACAATAATTTGGAATTACTGAATCAAACTTAAGAGGCTTCGGCATAGTAATTAAACAGGAGATTCGGTTTCCTTGGTTTTCTTCTTGTCCCAAGCCTCCTGTTAGGCCTAACGTTTTTTAATATTCAAAAGTTACCATAGGCAGACATTTTAAATTCATGTCATCTTTCACACAGGAATGCCATTTTTGCAGATATTGACAACTATATAGACTCGTGAGTAAACACACACACAAAAGAGACAGTTTTGGAAGGAAGAAAGAGGCATACAAACACAAAACATTAAATGTGGTGGATCCCATCAAAGGCCAGAAAGAAAAATAACCCTGTGTTCTCAAATGCAAAGAATATCATAATCCTCAAACAAACATAAACAACCCCAAAAGACTACTAAATGAACCAGATTTCCTGTCCTCATCACCAACTAATCACTTAATAGTGTGACCATAAAATTATAACTCAAATTTCTCTACAACTTCTACCCATAGGCACCCAATCAGTCAAGTGCAATCAGAATAAAAACCCAGAACAAGAAACAGACTTGGGCAAGAATAAAAGTTTAGCATGCAAGAACCAAGAGAAGGTGAACAGAAAATTCCAAGGACCCAGAGCTGGACAAGGTGTTTTCAGGTCACACATTTTGTTGCCTCCTAATGCACTCAGGTAAATAATGTGTTGGTGGAACCTCCAGAAATAAATGGTCAAGAAGTTAATGATTAGCCTACTGTTTACTTGAATCGAAGAGAGAACAATCAACAAAGCTATCTCACCTAACACGGACAAAACCAGAAATTATGTAAGAAAAAGGGGAGAAAGGGAGGGGGGCCGGGGACAGAACTCGCAATTGGCCTGGAAACAGTGAATCTTATTTGTTGTTGGTTAAGCTGAATACTTGGCAGTTAGGAGAGAGATCAGTCTGGACTGGACATCAGTCACTGAGCAGGCAACAGGACATAGCAAAAAAATCTAGTTGTGAAAGGATTCATAATTTTGGAGTTTGGCTGTGGAGTACGTGTGGTGAGCATCTGCCCATGTTCTGCATTTGCACTTCCACCTAAATTAGTTCACTTCTGCACCTTTTCTCATCAGAATCTCTAAGGTAACTCATCCAGGTCAGACAGCCAGTGATTGCAAAGCAGTGTTCAAATGGAGGACTGTCTGGCGTCAAAGCCAGATTTTAGTTTATTACACTCTTTCCAGATGTGAGACAACTGCAAACTTAAGATTACTAGGGTCCTAATGTTAAATAAACTTGACTCCTAAATCACATGGTATTTTATTTAAAATTGCATAATATTTTATCTTGACGCATTTTATTTCTTGCACCTTCCATGCTTTAAAGAAAGCCAACTTCACGTACTCAAATGTGTTCTAGATTCAAATGAAATAGACTGGTAGTGTTTCTAACTTTGATTTTACAATCTTTGCCTGGAACAAAGAGCAAGTGAAAAGTGCTTAAGCGATGGTGGAATTTCCCAGCCCATAAACCAGGCTACAATTATCTGGGAAATTGTTTCTTTAATGATGACAGTATGTGACAAATTCAATGGTTTTTCTTGCAGTTTTTCAACCCAGACCGCATATTACAAGCCTCCTACGAAGCTTTTAAAACACCAGATCCAATAGCGACAGCATGGATTTAACTGCGACTTAAAGAAAAACAGACCAAAATAAGTAAAAAAAATAAAAGCTTGGTTTAGGGTCTTCAGTTTGCAAATCAATCTCATAGGTAATGAGAATAAAATAAAATGTACAATCTAGTCCAATGTGTCCATTTATTCTGATTTTGTACTACACCTTGGGTCCTTTCAAATTAGAACACAAAGCAACCCCCATCCCCAACCCGCTAAATTTAACGTGTATGACCACAGCTCTTTTCGTGAGAATATGGGTGGCTCTTAAAAGAGCCTTTGGAATTAGATGTAAAAATGCTTACTTGACAAATTTACTTGGAGCTGGTGTACTTGGTGACGGCCTTGGTGCCCTCGGACACGGCGTGCTTGGCCAGCTCCCCGGGCAGCAGCAGGCGCACGGCCGTCTGGATCTCCCTGGAGGTGATGGTCGAGCGCTTGTTGTAATGCGCCAGCCGCGACGCCTCCCCCGCGATGCGCTCGAAGATGTCGTTCACGAAGGAGTTCATGATGCCCATGGCCTTGGACGAGATGCCGGTGTCGGGGTGGACCTGCTTCAGCACCTTGTACACGTACACGGAGTAGCTCTCCTTGCGGCTGCGCTTGCGCTTCTTGCCGTCCTTTTTCTGCGCCTTGGTCACCGCCTTCTTGGAGCCTTTCTTCGGGGCCGGAGCGGATTTCGCTGGTTCAGGCATTTTAAAAACCTCAGAACGCCAGAAATGCGATGAGACTAGGAAGCAGATTTCTGCTACTTATAGGGCTTTTATGCTAATGAGGGATGCAGAGCGAGTCTTAGTTAATTGGAAGACAAATAGCAGGGTTGTCACCCATGGGCAGAACTATGTAAATGAGGTATGGAAATATAGCTTTTCTATTGGCTACTTAACATAGTCTTGCTATTAGCCAATCAGAGAGACGGATTTTCTCCCCAGGAAATGCCTATAAAAGCAGCCGTGTTTTACATACCTTCCGACTTTATTTCTTTGGAGAGAGACTAGTTTTTCTGTTATTTGGCCATGTCCGGGCGAGGCAAGCAAGGAGGCAAAGCTCGCGCTAAAGCGAAGTCTCGTTCTTCTCGCGCGGGCTTACAGTTCCCCGTGGGCCGTGTGCACCGCCTCCTCCGCAAGGGCAACTACGCCGAGCGGGTCGGAGCCGGCGCGCCGGTGTACCTGGCGGCGGTGCTGGAGTATCTGACCGCCGAGATCCTGGAGCTGGCGGGCAACGCGGCCCGCGACAACAAGAAGACGCGCATCATCCCGCGCCACCTGCAGCTGGCCATCCGCAACGACGAGGAGCTCAACAAGCTGCTGGGTCGCGTGACCATCGCTCAGGGCGGCGTCCTGCCCAACATCCAGGCCGTGCTGCTGCCCAAGAAGACCGAGAGTCACCATAAGGCCAAGGGCAAGTGATTTGATAGGCATCTGAGCTTCCGGTAAACGTTTTCAAACCTAAAGGCTCTTTTCAGAGCCCCCCACCGTTTCAAGGGAAGAGCTAAATCACAGTTGTAGATAGGGAAAAGTACTAAGGTAAGAATATTTTCCAATAAGCGGGGAAACTATAATCTATTATTGCTAACAGGCTTTTGCAGGAAACTTGCTAAGAACTCGTTTTATCTGTAGGAAGTGTTTCAACCAATGGCCTAATGTTTGCATGTAGCGTACGATATCCACACGAAATGTTCTCTATCCCTTGTATTTTGTACGGTCGAGCGATTGACCGTGATTAGTAACGCCCATCTACAGCTTATAAATTCAGAAAAGCGCTACGGTCTGAAAACTTTTTTCTAGTTCACTTAACATTTCGGAGGTTCTTGAAGGCACACTTATTGAGCCGGCATGGTGATTTTATCGATCTGTTCCCTGGCTGGACCGTCTTAGGTTATTATTCTCGTCTTAGGCTGCAAGCAGCCCGTCTTCCCTAATTATGTAAGAGTTGTAGGTTCTGCTAGTGTTAACGTTAAAATTGTGATCTGAAACTTAAGCACAACCTTGGAAGGGGCCTCTGGAAAATCGGTTTTCCGGAGATGATTCAAGGTAGGTAGGTCAAAACAGACTAAATGCTGACTTGAGTGGCAGGTCCTCTCTCCCATTCGCCGGTTTTAAGATTCGAGCCCATTTCTAACCCGGGGGAGTCAATTTTGTCATTTGTAAATTTGGTGATCATACCGATTAATTAAATGAGTTAACGCCCCTAACCTAGGTAAGTGCTTAATATTAAACGAAATGGAGTTAAAACTTAATTATTTTGGGAGGTTAAACGTGTAGATTCCCAATGCAGCCGGGAAAGCAAAAGAGTTGGGCCCTAGGCTTCCCCAAAGCCTTTACTACTAAGGAATCTGGTAACAGTTGTTCCAACCACAAGACGTAGCGACCTGAGACGGTGCAGAAATCTCTAGGGTCCTATTTTCCTGGGTTGATTGCGTTTCACCAAGTTTTTCTTTTTGGATGATTCGGTTTGTGCTTTGATGGGGAATGAGTGGGCCAGGAAGCCTAGTGGGCTAAGGCTTGCCCACGCCTCGGTACCAGCTGCTCGGACTGGCCAAGCACACACAGCCCCTTAAATGCTCCTGGAGCTCCGCTGAAGCTTTTGCGTGGATTTGAGCATTCAAATCCGAGTGTATGCCGGGAGAGGTTTTTATTTTCTTTCTTTCTTTTTTTTTTTTTTTTCTCTCAATCCACGCAGAAGCTGGTTCCTGCGGAAGCACCTCCCACTTTCCAGAACTGGCATCGATGTCGGGCGGTCTTAAGGCAGCCTCTTCCCCTCCTCCTTTCCTCCACATCCGTCTTCCCTAACAATCATCCTCAAGGAAAAGGATCGGGTGTCCAGGAGTTTGAGGAAGGAGAAGTGGCGGAAAAACACGTGGTCGCCTTTATGGCCACACGTTAGAATTTCCTGAGGAGTTCTTAAGTTAATTATGGGCAGCTGAGCTGAGAATCATCGCACTTGGGGGAGGTCTGGCCTCACAGAGCTCTGGGCCAGGGTCCGCTGCGAGGACCGGATTCTTTCCGCCCAGGAATTACTGTATGTGGGAGAAGTGGGATTCTTTCGTCGGAATTGCGTCATATGGGCCTTGGGATCCTTTTCACTAACCTGCCAAGTTGCGTTTGAACGCAGTCCCTATACTTAGTAGGTGTGTGGCTTCCCCGAGGTGCTTAACCTCTCCCTGCCTCCATCTCTTCGTGTGTGCCGTTGTTCACCTCGCCATGAAAAAGAGCCCTGCTCAGCAGTGTGGGTTCTGAAACTGGAACACAGGCTGCTCAAGAGAAATGGCTACTGAGGCATTTACTGTGTGCGAGGCATATTTCTATGCAGTTTCAGGGTATTAATTCATTTAATCCAGCAATCTTGGAGATAGATTCTATCCCTATTCCGAATTTATTTTTTTTATTTTTATTTTTTTTAAAAAGATGACCGGTAAGGGGATCTCAACCCTTGGCTTGGTGTTGTCAGCTGAGCGAACCGGCCATCCCTATATAGGATCCGAACCCGTGGCCTTGGTGATATCAGCACCGCACTCTACCGAGTGAGCCACGGGCCGGCCTTCCTATTTCGAATTTAGAGATGAGGAAACTGAGGAACAGAGGTTAACAACTTGTCTAAGTCCCAAGACCCGGAAGCCACTACTTCTAACTGTGGCTATTCTAGAACCACCCCTCCCTGAAAGGCTATTATCAGAAAAATGGAACCAGTTAAAACAAACAAAAAAACCCAATGCATAATGAGTAAATTATGTCTACATACCAGAACTTTACTGACATCCTAAACTGAAGACTTTTAAGGAAGGAGGACAGGTAATTTTCCTCAAAACCTACCTAAAAGAAAAGAGATAAATCTTGACAATGTGTTAGCACTGCCTAGAAAAACAAAAAACGAAAAAACAGTTTACTTTTGATTTAAGGTATGACAGTGAAACAAGGGGGACAAGTAAGAAGATTCTTTGGAAAAGAGCTACTAGATTTGATAAACTGATTTGTTGTGGTGAGTGAGGAAAGGATAGAGGAGACTTGAGTCTGAATTCTCTCCTCTGGGATCCAGTAACAGAACTTTGTTTTTAATTATTTAGTACAGACTGATACGTTGTGTTAATTTTGTTAATCTTTATATTTTCATCTTCAGCAAGATCTCCTGAAGGTCAAGGGCCCCATCTTGTTATATTGTTCCTAGTCAGCATAAACCCTGGCATACAACAGATACTTGACAACTGAGCATTGAGTAAATGGTGAGCTGGATTAATGTTACTGGGCAACCAAGAAGCACATTGTTCCAGAGGGTCAGTGTATTACCAGGGAAGACAGTAAGGACACACCAGACAAACAGGCTGCTAATTGCATGTTGTCTTTCCAGTAGAAAATCTCTTCTGAAAATCCAATTCATATTGGCAACTTGTTTGGGGAACTTCAGAGAAACACAGAAGGTGCCAGATGACCACTTCTTACCTAAGAGGTACGGCTAAGAGCCTGCTCCCCAAGCAAAGGACGTTCCTCATGAATATGTCCTAGCTCCCCATCTCCAACATGCCTTCTTACCTTCCACTTTGAAATGTCACTTCATATCCCAAAGCCCTAATTATTTATGTGAAAAATTCTCTAGTGAGCAATAAACTCTCAGTAGCTTCAGTTGATTTCCAGCCCTTGAGCAGGTCTCTCTCTGTCTTACCTCAAGGGTCCTAGAATGGACTATATAAATTGGAGCAAGTTGAAGAGAAAAACCCAGGTCTTCCAATTACTGAAGGCACCAGGACACCAGATAAAAGTTCATCTCAGGGATTTACTGTGAGATATGAAGCTGAGATAGAATAATTATCTAGATATACACAGTACCCTTAACAAAGCAGGTAAGTTTAACACAATATGACCAGTTGTAATATTCCTTTTTTAATTTCCAAATAATCTTTGTAGTAATATATTCTCTCCTTTTATCTATCTGTCATCTCCACTAGTTTCCTATATGTATTTTTGTGTCATTTAAATTCTGTTTTACACATATTATAAGGTTTATGGCCAGTCGTAAAAATATGCATACAGGTATTTTAAGGTTAGATTTTGGTTATTTTCTAAGGACTTGTCATCTGTTGATCCTAAATTATGTTTGTGTATTCCTGTTAAGTGTAATGTATGTGTGTTGGAAGATTATTAGAACTTAACTGAGGATTCCCCATACGTACTAAAACTAAAAATAAGGGCTCATATGTAGCTACAGGATTCTCTTTTCTATTTTATTCCAATATGGTAAAATTGTATGAAACCAAAAAAGATTAGTATCATGAGGAAATTTTCTAGAAGACAGCCATCACATATATTTACACCTGAAAAAGAAAACCGTGCCATTAATAAATAGATAAGTCTATGAAAAAAGAATAAATAAATATAACCATTGTACCTTCCAGACAAATCGGAATGGCATTTAAACTTCAAAATGAAGTGAATCCTCAGGCACTGAATTAGTATAGTTATATTTTTAAAAATCGCAACTTTATTGGACTTCATTATATTGTAGTTGTTTGTTTGAGTTGTAGTTTGGGCAGGATGAGGGAGCCAGTTTCTCTTAGTAATTACAACTTTTGCACATTGCTTATATTTGAGACTTTTTCTGAAAAAAGCAAATGTGATAGCTTCTGACTCTTTGGTCTATGGTGTTTGGCTGCCAGCTGGGGCCTAAACCTTTATTTGTACTCTTTACTATCTGTCTTAGTCTACTCAGGCTGATATAACAAATTAGCATAGACTGGGTGGCTTAAACAACAGGTAAAAAAATTTTTTTAACACAAATTTATTTTCTCACAGTTCTGTAGTCTGGTCCAGGTGCCAGCACGGTTGGTTTCTGATGAGGCTCTCTTCCTGGCTTATAGATGGTTGCCATCTCACTGTGTGTTCACATAGCCTTTCCTCCACGCATGAGTGCAAAGAGCTCTGGTGTCTCTTTCCCCAGTCCTATAAGATTAGGGCCTTGTCCTCATAACCTCATTTAATCTTATTTATCTTTTAAAGGCTGCTGTGGATTGAATTGTGTCCCCCAAAGTTCCAGGTATTACAAATTTAATCCTCACTGTGACAGTGTTAAAAGGATGAGTAATAAAATTATGGTAATGAAATGGTGGGGCCTTGAAGGGGTGTTTAGATTGTGAAAACCATGCTCTCATGAATGGATTAATCCATCAGTGGTTTAATGGTGGTCACGGATGTGGTTCTGATGGCTTTAAAAGGAGAATGAATGAGGATAGTCTCTCTCTGCTCAAGCCATCTCCCATGTGACACTCTGCATTGCTGTGTAGAGTCACCCTCAAGAAGAAGGTCCTCACCAGTTGTGTTCTCTGGACATTGGACTTCCCAGTCTCTGAAACTGTAGGCAATAAATATCGTTTCTTTACAAATTACTCAGTTTCGGGCCGGCCCGTGGCTCACTCGGGAGAGTGCGGTGCTGATAACACCAAGGCCCCGGGTTCGGATCCCATATACGGATGGCCGGTTCGCTCACTGGCTGAGCGTGGTGCTGACAACACCAAGTCAAGGGTTAAGATCCCCTTACCGGTCATCTTTAAAAAAAAAAAAAAAAAAACAAATTACTCAGTTTCAGGTATTTTGTTATAAGAAACAGAAACAGACTAATACAAAGGTCCTATCTCCAAATACAGTCACATAGGAGTTTAGGACTTCAACATATAAATTTGGGGGGACAGAATTCAGCCCCCAGAGTCTTAACTCATTCTAGCATCAATTCTAAAAGTCTAAAGTCCGAAGTGTCATCTAAATATCATTTAAGTCGGATATGGGTGAGGCTTAAGGTATGATTCATCTTGAGGCAAAATTCCTCTCCAGCTGTGCTCCTGAGAAACCAGAGAAGTTATGAGCTTCTAAAATATGTACGATAGTGAGACAGGCATAGGATGAACAGTCCTGTTCCAAAAGGGAAAAATAGGAAAAAGGGAAGGGGTGATGGATTCTAAGCAAGTCCAAAAACCTTGTAAGTCAAATTCTCTTAGATCTTAAGGCTTTGAGAATAATCAGCTTTGGCTTGAAGCCCTGCCTTCTGGGCCCACTAGTGTGTCAGTGTCTCCTCCATGGCTCTGTGGGTGGTCTCCTCCTTCTGCTCTGCCTAGAGCCCTGCCCCTTCTGTCTGGTGGGGTCCCACTTAGGGAGCTCTCTGTGAGAAACTCTCCCAGACAGCTTTGCAAGGCATCCTTCAAAACTGAGGTGGAGTCAGCCTTGCTTACCCACTCTCACCTGTGCACTCTGAACCCGAGGTGGGTGTGACAGCCCTAATCGCTGAATTGCCTTTGGGTTCTTCTTCCCTTTTCTCGAAGAATAGTACGTGTTCACAGCCAGATAACTCTATAATTCTGTCCTGTAGACTCCAAAAAGTTCAGTAATCTGTCTTTATTTCTTCCCATTTTCTGTCTACTTTAGTTCAAACTGGCAGTATTTCTGCTGTTATAATAGTATCTCTCTTCCTGGCTTCTGCTGAGATGGCTGCTTAAGTCCATGACTCATACCCATGGTCTTCTTATCAAATGGCTGTTCAATCATACCTCTTTAAGAAAAGCTTTCTCGATTTTTACAATGTGGACAGGCTGTAAACTTTCCAAATCTAAAAGTTCTGGTTTCTTTTTGCTTAGCAATTCCTTCTTTATTTAATTTTCTTAAAAAAATTATATATATATTTTTAGCAATTCCTTCTTTAATTCATCTCTTTTCTGTTGCATTTTACTATAAGCAGTAAGGAGGATGCATATCACACCTTCAATACTTTTCTTGAAAATCTCCTCTGCTAAATATCCAATTTCATTGCTTATAAGTTCTATCTTCCACTAAACTTGAGAACAAAGTTCAGCCAAGCTATTTGCCACTTTATAACAAGGATCATCTTTCCTCCAGTTTGCAATAACTTTTCCCTCATTTCCATCTGAAACCTCATCAGAATGGCACTTACTATCCATATTTTAGCTGACATCCTATTGACCATTATTTATGTATTCCCTAAGAAAATGGAGCTGTCTCTCCAATTCTCTTTTCTCTCTGAGCCCTCACCAGAATTGCCATTAACATCCATATTTCTACCAACAGTCCTTTTACAGCAATTTGTTTTTTCTAGCATGACCTTGAAACTCTTCCAGCCTCTACCCATCATCTAATTCCAAAGCCACGTTCACATTTTTAGGTATTTGCTGCAGCAGCAACCCCCCTCCTTGGTACAAAAATCTTAGTTACGTGGGTTGCCATAACAAAATGCCACACACTGGATGGCCTAAATAACAGAAATTTATTTTCACACAATACTGGAGGCTAGAAGTCTGATATCAAGGTGCCAGCATGACTGGTTTCTGGTGAGGCTCTCCTGCAGGCTTATGGCTTATGTCACAGACACCAGGCAGATGAGCATGTCCGTTCTGTCCTGTATTTGTTGATAGCCAGAGCTGAAAGTATAGGGCTCTTACTTTATGCCACAACAAATTGCCCTTGCATTAAACATTCATTTCAAAATGACCAGACTGTCGCGTGCTCTAAATTTTAGAAATGTGGAGCATAGTTGTGGTCCCTATTTTTTACCCTGTTTCCTTAATGGTTTTTATCAATACTGCAGTTTTAAAGACCACCTATATGCAACAAACCCCCTATTTTACATTTCCAGCCCTGACCTTTTTCCTGAAATGCAAATATGTATATCTAAATTTTTATTTGACATTTTCAATTAGAACTTTATCAGCCCTCTCAACCTGAATTCTTCATGACAAAAGAGTTAATACTGTGCTCCCTAAGCCTGTTATCTTTTCCATTCCTTCCCAATTCAGTAAATGACACTACCATAAATCCTTTTACTCAAGCCAACATTCTAGAAGTGAGATTTGCTGCCTTTCCTTCATCCTCACAAATCCAAGTTTTCTGTTAGTCATGTCACCTACACCTTCAATATATACCTTAATTCATTCTGCATACTGTTTACCATGACCTAACACACCATTCATGACCACCTCCGGTCTCTGTCTGCCTCTCTGATGTCATCCCCTTCATTCTGTTCCAGATACTCTGGGTTCTCTTCCCACCAAGCAGCTAAGCTCTGTTGCTTCAAGGAGTTGGTACTGTTAGTCTCATTGTCTGAAATGCCTGTCTCTTGACTTTTCTTCTCATTTTCACCTTTCCGGTCTCAGCTCTTTCTCAGACAGGACTATCTAAAATACTATTTAGGTGAATTAAAGATCTAAAAATATAAAAATATCACCTAGCATTTTAGGAGACCTTTGTATCATTTGTGTGTGTGTGTGTGTGTGTATGTATGTGTGTTTGTGTTTTGGGGACGAGGGTGTCATTATTAAGCGAGGAAGCACAAAAGCCATACAGGAAAGGATGCAGTCCACACAGGCCGAAAACTGGCTTAAGATACAATGTATGTAAAGAGAATAGTAGGCAATGGGCAATAAATTGGGATAAATGATTTCCAAAACATTATCTACAAGTTTAAGGACCTCAATTTACAAAGAATTGCAAACTGTTAGGAAAAAGGCAAACTACGTCATATGAAAATGATTAAACAGGGTATTTTATATCCTTTATTAAATTGAAATGACCAGTACATATGAAAAAAAAAATGTTCACCTTCCTAGTAAACAGTTATGCATATAAGAACCGACAAAGGGTTACCATTTCTCACCTACAAATAGACAACTACTAAAACTAGTAACAATCAGGGCTGCTGAAAATGAAAAAGAATTGCCACTATCATGTAATCAGCTGGTGTGTCTGACCAAATCAGTGTATCCCCTTACAATGTCTACTCTATGATAAGGAAACCTCACCAGCTTTTACATTCTAATACTGGGATTATTCAGTTAACACTCTCATCTATAGGGTGAGTTTGTTGAAGAATTGTGTCTTTCTTATCTCTGTACCCTAGCACTTCACAACTTTCCCATGTAATAGATCTTCAGTAAATACTCAGAACAAATAATAGGAGTGAATATGTTGACATCAAAACATATTTGTGCAGAAATGGAGTAGTCACCATCTAAGCTGCATGGACTTGTGTTTATTCTCGGGTTATGTACAATTTTAGCCACTACTCAGTCTTAAATTCCAGTTGCTAAATTCAGAGGGATATACATGACTGATCCTAGAGCTGTGCTGTCCAATACAGTAGCCATTAGCCACATGTGATATTTTAAATTTAAATTAAATCATTAAATTAAAAATGTATTTCCTCAGTCTCACTAACCACATTTCAAGTTGCTGGTAGCTACTGTATTGGACAGCATGGATATAGAATGTGTCTATAAGCACAGGAACGTCTATTGGATAGCATTGGGCTAGGTACTTCTTGTCTGTCTGGCATGATCAGTTCAAGTACACTTAACTAGCTTCCTCCAGGTGGCATCTAAGGATAAACTTGTCAGATAAACTACAGGACACTCACTTAAATCTGAATTTCAGATAATTGTTTTGGTATAAGTCTGTCACCCCAAATATTGCATGAGACATACTATACTGAAAAAACAAACAATTATTGCTTACCTGAAATTCAAATTTAACTAGACATTCTGTATTTTTATTTGCCAAGTCTGACAGCCCTACCTGAAGAGCACAATTGGAGAATCTTCCCAGGGGAGTTGGGTGCTTTTACCATGGGGAGGTTTTATGTAAGCAATTGAGAAAGGCTTGCACTTGGAGAGAAGCTAACTCACGAGGAAAGGATCTGTAAGTTGTGTGTGTGTGCCAGGAAGGCTGAGGAGGTGGTTCGCAAATAAATTTACTTTGATTTCTCCTTTCCTTTAGGTTTCAAAAGCTGCTCATCACAGAGAGATGCCAAGATCTTGAGTATCAGTCAAACCCACCAATTCTCAGAAATAAATGGATGGATGGTCTCAACATTCCTACATCACTGATGGATTCTGCACCTGAAAATTTTTTCCTATTAAAAACTTACTCTAGATTTATTTATTTGTGTTTACATGTTTGCATTGGGAATAAGAAGCGTAGATGGGGGGAAAGAATATTATTGGATACAAAATGTATATAAATTTAGAACAAAATGTATCTAAATTTTGAATCAGTAGGGACAGCCCGTGGCTCACTCGGGAGAGTGTGGTGCTGATAACACCAAGGCCACAGGTTCGGATCCTATATAGGGATGGCCGGTTCGCTCACTGGCTGAGCGTGGTGCTGACACCACCAAGCCAAGGGTTAAGGTCCCCTTACCGGTCATCATTTTAAAAAATATAAATAAATAAATAAATTTTGAATAATACATTCATGGTGTTCAAACAACTTGAAATCACAAAATATATATTGCGAATCCACCCCTCAACTTCCCCCTAGGTGATCACTTTTTTTCCTTGTATATCTACCCAGTGTTAATTGATGCTGATGTTAGTCAAAAATGAATATACAAGGGTATTTCAAAAAGTTCATGAAAAGATTCGTATTATCTTTTAATTGTATTTTTCCACAAAGTTCTTGAAGTACACTTGTGTGTTTTATCTTTCTGCTTTTCATTCTTACAAGGTAGCAGACTTTACACACAGTTGTCCACATGTTCTTTTCATAACAATATATCTTGGAGAACTTTCCATACCAAGAACACACAGAACTTCCCATACACAGTTGCATGATACTGCATTTGCAAATGCATTGTAATTTATGTAACCTGGCCCCTGTTGGTAGACACTTTGGTTGTTTGCAGTCTTTTGCTATAAAAACAATTCTGGAATGATTAACCCTGATTCACACAAAATTGAAATTGCTCTCGTATTCTGCTAGGATGGTGAAAAGTGAACTGAAATTCAAGTTATTCTTGGGCTGAGCTCAAGGTTTATCTCCTTAAAAACTATGTGGCTGATCCAATCAAGATGGTGGAATAGATGGTCCACAGCGTCACTCTCTCCTACAAATCAACCAAATTTACAACTATAAAAATGTAACATCAGCCAAGCTGGGGCTGCTGGAGCTCAGTGGAAGAGGAGGAGAGACCTACAGAGTTCATGAAGGCTGGAGAAACTACGATGAGAGAAAACCTGCTCTGAGCATTTCGGGCCGCGGCTGCTTTAAGGCTCGAGCTGCTGAGCACGTGGAGCAGGAGCCAGCAGAAGCCGCAGCTGTGCCCTTCAGATGGAGTTACTTGGAGGCAGGAAGGGAGAAGAGGGCCTTGGCAGCCCCCAGGACAGCAAGACCACTAATAGGGTTCACGTGGACCCACGCAGGAGCGAGGAGCCAGAACAACTGAAAAAGGGAGTCACTCAGAGGCCGGTGAGTCATTGCAAGGGACCGGCGCAGGGCCGTCCTATGGGAAGTGTTTGCAGCATGGGCGATGGGGGAGACGTGCCCACCAGGCGAACACTGGGACACAGCAAGGACAGCTGATCTGCCCCCCAATCAGCACAGGATCACTCAGAGGAGACTGGTCAGGAATGCAGAATTGCAAGGGGTGCAGTCTGATGAAAAAACTGAGGCCCAGATCAGAGTTTCTACACAACTGAGGTGCACTGAGTATCTGGAGAGCCGGAAGTACCTATAAAGTCAACCATTAAACCCTGAGCTGCACAAAAAGTCTTCCCTAGAAAAACAGCAGCAAAGCAGCAATTTACCTCAACCACAGAGCTCAAGTAATGGTTCCTACAAGAAGTTCCTCTGTGTTAGAAGCAAAGGACAAAAAATTAGTTCCAGCCCAGGCACACCACCAGCACCTTGGGGCCTGCCTGGGAACTGGAGGCTTGGATCTGGGAACTGAACCCCACTCCCAGGCAAACTGTGACAGTGTATTGGAGCTAGCCTTGGGACCTGAAGCATGGAGAAGGGGACTGCACCCCCCTCCCACAACCAGGCACACCACTCCAGCACCTCGGGGCCTGCCCAGGAACCCGAGGCAAGAAGAAGGGGACTGGACCTCTCTCCCACAACCAGGCACATTGAGCCAGTGCTTCAGGGCCCACCCGGGGACTGAGGTATAGAGAAGGGAACCGGACCTCTCTCCCACAACCAGGCACACCAAGCCAGCACCTCAGGGCCCACCCAGGGACCTGGGACATGGAGAAGGGGACTGGACCCCTCTCTCACAACCAGGTATATGGCGCCAGCACCTTGGGCCCCGCCCAGGGACCCAGGGCATGAAGAAGGGGACTGGACCACCCTCCCACAACCAGGCACACTGCACCAGTGCCCCAGGGCCTGCCCATGGACCTGAGGCGTGGAGAAGGGAACCGGATCTCTCTCCCACAACCAGGCACACCAAGCCAGCACCTCAGGGCCCGCCCACGGTCCCGGGGCATGGAGAAGGAGATTGGACCACCTTCCCACAACCAGGCACACCAAGCCAGCACCTTGGGTCCCACCCAGTGACCCGAGGCATGGAGCCAGGAACCAGACCTTCCTCCCACAACAAGGCACAACATGCCTGTTCCTCGGGGCCCACCCAGGGACCTGAGGCAAGAAGAATGGGACTGGACCTCTCTCCCACAACCAGGCACAAAACTCCAGCACCTTGGGGCCCACCTGGGTATCTGAGGCATGGATAAGGGGACCGGTCCCTCCTCCCACAACCAGGCACACTGCACCAGTACCTTGGGGCCCGCCCAGGGACCTGGGACATGGAGAAGGGGACTGGACCCCTCTCCCACAACCAGGTACATGGCGCCAGCACCTTGGGGCCCGCTCAGGGACCGGAGGCGTGGAGAAGGGAACCAAACATACCCTACAACCAGGCATACCACCAGTGCCAAGGAGCATACCAAAAACAGCACCTCCACGTGTGTGGCCCACCACAGCCACCACACCGATGGTCTCCCAACCACTGGAGTACGTTCACACAAGAAGAATCACTAGCAAAGACAAAGAAAAGAAGAAGATGTCTCTTTCCACAAAACCCATTTCAGAGTGACAGAAGAAGCATCTGCTCTATGATAATACTGGGGGACCTGATCACATTTCTCAGCATTGGACAGATCATCTAGGTAACAAGTTAACAGAGTAACCATTATTCTTTCAGAAGGAGAGAAGAAACCTAGGGCAATTAGAGGGTGGAGGGGGAGGGATTAGGGGAAGGGGAAAGATTGGACAAGGGGTATAAAGAATAATTATGATTTGTAACAATATATATGCTAGTAATATTGATTTAATCAACATATCTCAATGTTCAACCCCCAAAATATTTATAATCAATTTTGATTCAATAAATATAATAAATTTTTAAAAAACCATGTGGCTGTTGCCAGGTTAGTCATTTTGAACCTATATTTCTTTATCCATAAAATGGAGATAATACCTATCTTAAGTGACTCTGAAAATGAAAAAAGATTGTGTTCATGAATTGTTTGAAGTGCTGAAGAACAGCACAAATTATTTGATTTTTAACACCATTTTTTTTGTGAGAGTTATATCTAACACTTTGTGACAGAAGCAAATTCCCCCAAATTCCTGTCTGTCATGAGGAAATAAAAGGGGTGCAAAGTGGGGTGGGGGTTATCTGTCTAGAACACCACCCTGGTTAATTGCCATTTTCTGCCCTCGCTGCGTAGGAATTAGAAAACACACCCTCCTAACCTGCCACTCCCCTCCTGCCTTTTACTCTCTCACTTGCATTCCAGGTTAGGTTTTAAGAATATCTCTGCTACTGTACTATAGTCTCTTTGTGATGGGGGCTAGGGTCTTGTTTGGTCCACTGCTGTATTCGCAGCTCCCAGGATGGTGCTTGATATTGCCTGGCATATAGCAATCACTCAAGAAATAGCTGATGAATTTACGAGGCCCTCTCTGGGTGGAGATTTAAATTCTGACCCTGAATTTCCAGGAGTAAGTGGGAGAGTCATCCAATCTCACAGGCTGAGTTAAAAGAAGGGTACACTCAATATACTCAAAGGAATGCCTGCACAATAAATATATAAAAAGTAGTTTTTGTGTTTGTGAACACGCACACACATACACACACACATGCATAGACATACAGTCAGGTGCTCTGAAAAGATGGGAATCTAGAGCTAAAATACTTGGGCTTGTGTTTCAGCTCTGCCATTTACCAAGTGCCTGACTAGGGGTTAGTCACCTGCTATCTCTGAAGATCAGGATTTCCATCTGTAAAATCAGATAATAGCACCTCCCAGAGTTGTGAAAAACAATCAAATGAGATAGCACTCAGTTTCTTATAAAACCTAATATAAACACATCCAAGATTTTATGAAGACTATCTACCTGTCTGTCTACCATCATCATCCCCAAATGTAGAAAAGTGAAAGCAGGAGAGGATATTGAGCTTTCTGTCAAAGATATGATAACTTCCACCTGCAGAGATTGAGTAATTGGGTTTGTTAAGCCAGAAGGCTAACTGCTTCTGGCCTCAATTCATCCTTGTGCCCAGATGCAGCATCTGGAGGTGGCAACCTGGTAAATATACCCACACCCCTCCCATGGAGTCTCCTCTGGGTTCAGAAGCAGCAGCCCCAGTGGAGTGGTTGGGCATTTCAAACTTGGCTGAGCCATTTTTCCAGGAGCAGAGGCTCCCAAGACAAGGATACCCCACACTCTGCCCATTCTGCTTTTGGTTCATCTTGACTCCCTGCCTTTAGTGAGGATATAGAAAATTCATTCCTATTGGGTGCCTGAGCAACCTTGGCAGAGAAAAGAAAAATGAGGAAGGCCCTTAAGGAGAAGGGCCCTAGGTACATTGGCCCAGTGGGAGGAAAAAATAAATGAAGGGCAGAGTACAGAAGGAAACTTCCATTTCCTTTAGCTCAGTCCCTTCAGATTGCAGATGATGAGGCCGGGGGCTCTGAACTAGTTGGTTTAGTGGATGGGTGCAAAAACAGTTGAGTGGTTTGTCCATGTTCACATACCAAGTTATATTTCTGCCCTTGATATTGTCATTCTCTCAGATCTCTAATTGAAAATCTATGTGTCATTTTGAATCCCTCCTTCCTTTCTACTGTGTTCAGTGTAACATTGGTAGCCTAAAATTGGCCATAATGGCAGTATTTAGAAGATGGGAATTAGCAATGCTACAAATCAGGGTTTTTGGGTTTTGCTCCTGGACAGCCAGTTATTAAACATTCACCTGCCCACCACTGCCACTGCATTAAATATCCTCTGCTCTTACCTGGTAAAGATACTCTCATCTCATCTCTCTCTCTCTCTCTCTCTCTCTCTCTCTCTCATTGGCTCCCTCTATTGTGCTGCTTTCCTAACTAGAAGAATCCTGTCTCACCTCCCAAATGACCACTCTCCCATGTTTCTGGACTGATTTCAATTTCCACACTCTCTCTTATGATCTGTACTCACTGCAAAAACTTCTAAATTGTTTCCTACCGAGGAAGCCTAGAACACTCTTCTTGCTGATACTCACCTTCCTCAATCCCTCACTTACGTCGGCCTTTTGCTCAAATGCCACCTTCTCAGTGAGGGATGATTCTCCCACTCCCAGGGGAGGAGAGATGCCTCTGGGAGGGTGACTGCGGTCTGGTGCATGGCAATGCTGTGAGTGTGGACTGTCAGCATGGTGTGGCTCGGAATGTCGTGAGCAAAGGCACTGTGAGCACACAAGCAGAACTCTTCAACCAATGACACCAGGGACTTCCTCTGGGTTGCCTGGCAATGAACTGGGAACAGTGGCTGCTTCTCCCCCTGTGGGAGGATCAGCCAATGTTCCCAGGTGCTGGGAGGCTGGCTTCCCCAGCTGACTCCCACACAAAAATATTTATTCTCCCTATTTGAGTCTGCTTTCATGCTTTCTTTATGAAAAGGGAACAGCATAGGCTGTGGGTCCTGTTCTGGAGCACAGCCCCTCTGTGCATCAGGCTACCCCCTTCCTGGGTGCATGCCTCTGCAGGCTGCCTGAGATCAGGCACTGAGCATCTGCTACCTTCTGCCTCCAAGTTCCAACTGGCACGAGTGACACTGTGACTGCTGACAGGACGGCCAGAAGCCAAGAGTGGGAAGACCTGTTAAGTGGAGTTAAATTACCTCTGGAGGTGGTTGTCAGTGGAAATGAGTGGATACAAACTTTCATTGGGGGGCTGGAATGTAACTTTTTAATTATTATTCTAATCACCTTTTGTTTCATCTTCTCAAATGCTCTTCATAAAAGCCACAAACCAATAGCTCTCTCTGTAATTTTCCATTTATTGCCTTGTAGCCCTCTTTCTATTGTCCATTCTGTTTCCACTGTCTCTCTTTCACCTCTTTAAAGAAGCAGTTTTAAAAAGTATCTTTTCTGTTTTTACACTGGATAGTCAACGTAGAAAACTGCCGCACTCCATGGATACCCAGTGGGACTCAGGCATGCAGCTCCTGGTTTCTGGTGCCCCACGTCTGTACTGTGGAGCTGCACATGTCGATGGTCCTCTGGCTCCATGACTAGGAAGCAAACTGTGTGGGTCTAATTTGTGGCTCAGAAGCTGTGCCTCAGAATCAGACAGATATTCCTTATTGCCCAAAGGTACTGCTATGCTATGTAAACTAGATTAGAATTTAAGGAATGTAGTTCCTGCCTTCTTTCATTAATTAGCTTATGATGTTCACTATGCAACAGGTATTAACTCATGTTGTTTAACTCTCAGAATATGTTCATGAAGGAGGTACTATTATTATTCCATTTTTTTTAATAAGTAGACTGAGATACACATAGATAAAGTAATTTGCCCAGATCACATGCATAGTAAACTGGCAGGGGGGGTAAGAAAGAAGATGTGCAGGTGGGATTAGAACACTTTGGGAGGGTAAATGAGAAAATGCATGTAACGACCTTAGAAGAGCACAAAGGCAACTCTCAACAAGTACTATTGTTGTTTGCTACTTGTCACTGTTGTTATTATCATGATAATTATTGTTTCAATACAATGATACCAGTGGTCTAGTAGCCCAAGGAGCTAAGCCCAAGGAAATTGGTTTGCTGTAGTTTCATGTGGTTATTTATTACTCCAATTTCATATTGTACCCTGTGCTTTAATCTTTAACTAAGAAACACCTAAAAGAAGTCCCTAATCCTTTTTTATTTTCAGTTTAGTTATATCTGAGAGAGAAAGAGATGGGGATTGGATTTTAGGAAAGTGAGAAGACACTTGATTTTAAATAATCTATTCTATTTATTTGTGCACAACTCAACCCAGATGACAACCACCTTAAAGGCTGGTCATTTTGATTTCTGGGACGGTGTGAGGTAATAGAAATAAAAGCACAGGTTTGACCATCCATAAGGCCCCTACTTTATACCACAATGTGACCATGAGTCAATTACTTTACCTTTTTATCCTTTATTTCTTGTCTGGAAAATAGGACTAGTCATGATCACCAATCTGAGAAGACGGATGTGGCGATTAAATGGGGTTAATATACTTGGCACATAACGGACACTAAAGTCCATGCCCTCTCTTCCCTCATTTTTCCCTTATAGGGTGTTTGATTCATCTCCGGATGTATTTGTTATCTATTAGTATGTCACAAATTATCAGGAAATTTAGCAACTTCAGGATATGAGCTCGGATAAGCTGGGCCCCCTCGTTCTCTCACAAGGCTGCAGTCAAGGTGAAGGCCAGGAATGCAGCCACCTCAAAGCTCAGCGTGGAATTGATCCACTTCCAAGCCCACTTACATGGTCGTTGGCAGAATTGAGCTCCTCCAGGGTTGTTCGATCGAGACCCTGAAGTCCTCCTTGGTTGTTTCTTGTCATGTGGGCCCCTCCATGGGGCAGCTGACTTTCTTCTAAGTGAACAAGTGAGAGGGCTCTCAAGAGAAGCCACAACCTTTTGTAAACTAATCTTAAAAGTGACACACCATCCCTTTAGACATATTCTACTTGCTAGAAAAAAGTTACTAGGAGCAGCACACAAGATAGGGGGTAATACAAGGGTGTGAACCCTCAGGGGCGGGGATTATCTTAAAGGATGCCTACCACAAGAGGTAAATCACAACCTGTTTAAAACAAGGCAAAACTGTCTTCTTGATCCAGCATCTTTAAAAATGGAAGTGCACCTCTGTGTGTCCTAGGGCGCCTGGTTGAGTGCAGGTACAGGGTCACATGCTCAGTCATCTGAAATTGCAGAAATATTTGTGTGAGTTTCTGCCTGTTTCTGTTTACTCCGATGCTGCTGCACATCACTGGAAACTACATTTCCCAGGTTCCCTTGCGGTCTGATTTTCAGTACATTAGGCCAATGGGAGGCATGGATGGAAGGTGATGCTGGGACCAGAGTTTTTCTCCTCTTCCTTGTTTTTCTCGTGAGGCTTCTCTGGCCTCATGGTTACTCTTTCTTCATTGTGACTTCAGTCCCACCAGATAGCCCTTCTCCGGGTGGTCTCAGTTTACCAGCCTGTGCCATTCCCGCTTCACTGAGAGTTCCAGCCCCGACTTCTAGAGAGGTGGCAACTTTCTGCTGCAGCTTACCTTTGGGTTGCACCCCCTCCCTCTCTTGGGTTTCTCAATTCTTTCATCACCTGTTTATCTAATTGCCTCTATTACATTCCTTCTATATGAAATCCCTAGAGTGGTTTCTCTTTTTTCAACTGGACTGTACTAGCACACTGGTAATGGTGGGACAGAATACAACTGATGGACACTGGCTTTTCCCAAGCAACTCCTGTGCGGAGATCAGTGTTTGCAGCATTTTCTAGTCCTAAATATCTGTCCTTGTCCTCATGCTGTGGGAAGTCCAGAGGATGGTCACTTCTTCAGGATGGATCTTTCGCCACTCTGGGCTCCAGTTAACTGTTTTGTAAAGTGGGAGGCTTTGTAACATCTGTAGTGCCTTAAATCTCTGAATACTGGGGACTCCAGAATGTTTCCATAGGGAAAACTTAGGAGCTTCATCTGGTTGGGGAGAGGGTGAGAGTACTTAATATGAGACTTAAAGGATGTTGGGGGGTAGGAGGGAAGAGAGAAAAAAGAAAGAAACAAACAGAAATTTTAAAACTTTGAAATGTCGGCGTCACAGAACGGGAGTACCTCTAGTGGAGACTATGCGGGAGGCTAGCACGGATCATGGGTCATGCCACGACTTTATAAAATAAGTATATTGTCCTTCCTACACATTGCTTCCTGTTTCTTCCTTCACCCCTTGCTTTCCACCCCACTCCCAAATCAAGGAAGAGTGTTTAGGAATAAAGTTAACAAATATGAAAATAATATTTCATTGTGTTGGGGATAACAGTAATTTATGCAGGATGGTAGAATTAGTCACTGGAGAAATCTTCACAGGAGGAGAAGCAACAAGGTAAGCTCTTTTAGCTGTAAGACCCTGAGCGAGTTATGTAACGTTTTTGGAGACAGTTTTGTTTTCTGGAAAATTATGATAATAATAGTACATAGGGTTATTATAAGGATTAAGTGAGTATTTTTCAAGTGCTTAGGACTACATCTACTCAATAGTAAACCTTATAAATATGTTGCAGAAGTCTAAATTGTAACTGACTACACTTACGTTGTAACTGATGTAAATTATACAGGGATGTTATGATTACTACATATCTTTTCCACGGAGAAGAATGCAGTATATAGTGTCCCTGAGGTGGGGGAGCTGGTTGATCAGGAGACCACTGCCTGATGAAAATATTCCTTATTATAACTCTACACTCAGAAAGTATTCTGTAATCTGTATCTTGTCTCTTGACCAGAAAGTAATGCAATGAGCATACCTCTGTACTTATTTTTAATATCAATTGTATCTTTTATTATAAACTAATAAAGTAGTGATATGGCTTATAAACCTTTTTCATGCGAATTTATATTTAAATAACTATAGAAGGGCCGGCCCATGGCTCACTCGGGAGAGTGCGGTGCTGATAACACCAAGGCCACGGGTTCGGATCCTATATAGGGATGGCCGGTTTGCTCACTGGCTGAGCGTGGTGCTGACAACACCAAGCCAAGGGTTGAAATCCCCTTACCGTTCATCTTTTAAATAAATAAATAAATAAATAAATAATAAATAAATAAATATAGAAATAGGTAATATATATGGTTATTTACTATGTATCAGACACTGTTATAAGCACTTCAAAAATATTGTCTAATCTAGCAACTATTCTACTAAGTAGGTAATAGATGTATCAGTTAGGTTTTGCTAAGTTATGTAGTCAACAACACCCAAATCTTTGTGGATAACAACAGAAAATGTTATTTCAGGCTCCCATTGCATTTCATTGTGGCTCTGTGCAACATCTTCTTCTGGAGGGATCCAGGCTAAAGAAAGATCAAATAAAGGGATTTCATTGCTCTTAAAGATTCTGTTGGCCACAAGTTACTTCCACTCATATTTTATCAACCAAAGCAACTCACATGGTGAAGACTGATGTAGATATGGTAGGAAATTATACTCCTCAAATGGAGATGCATATCATAAATCCATATCCATGGGAAGGGATGTATAATACTCCCACAAAGGACAGCAAAAAGCGGGGACCAATAGTACAATCTACTGCAATATTCTCATCCAAATATCAGTCATGATAAAGCTGAGAAATAGAGTTCAGTAAATTTCTTAAAGTCACCTAGTAAATGAGAAGATTGGGATTTGAAATGGAGTGATCTGTCTCCAGAATTGTGATAGTCAGACTCCAAGAAGTAATTTGCACTTCCTGTTAGTCACAGTGTGGTTCCCTCCCAAATTTGATAAGACTGACATGGAATTAATAGAATATCATGACTTCTGAAATTATGTCATAGAAGATATCGTGACTTCTGCTTTGCTCTCACCTGGATCACTCATTCTGGAGAAAGCCAGCTACCATGAAATAAGCCTTCATGCAGCCCTGTGGAGAGTTACATGGGCCAAGGAACAGAGACCTTCTGCCAAAAGCCAACACTGACTTCCCAGCCAGGTGAGCTATCTGGAAATTGGATCTTCTAGTCCCATAATTCAACTTAAGTCTGCAGATGACTAAAGTCCCAGCTAATATCTTGACTCCAACCTCACTAGAGACTTTAAGTCAAAACCACACCGTTAAGTCACCCCCAAATTCCTGACCCATGAAAACTGTGTAAGATAATAAATATTATTTTAAGCCACTAAATTTTGGGATAATTTGTTATGCAGTAATAGATAATTATACAAGAGTTTATCTGCTTAACCATTATGCTAAACTGCCACCACATATGAATGATCCTGTGTAAAAGATGATCCTTACATTTACAAACCTGAAAATCCATATCATGGAGTGGAAGAGTGGAGAGGGAAAAGTAAAGGAATATTGAGGAAATAATAAGAGGTATGTATGACAGGCAAAGACAGAAACTGAAGAACAGAGAAAAGATGCACAAGAAGGCCAAACGCAGTGTGTTCGTGTTCGTTGAACCATCTCTTCTAACCATACCTGTAAGACCTTTGAATAAACAGATGCTGAAGAGATTGATTAGGAGAGTGATTGTGGGTTCGTTAGCAAGGTTGACAGAAAGGCGTTTAATATCTCTGAAACAATTGTTTCTCATGGGGCCCTCTTTTCAGTCAGAAGAGGATATTCCCTGGCTCTTGATAGGGTTAAGAGAACTGTGTTTGGGCTCTTAAGAGTATATATGTAGACACTTATGTTTTATATTCTTAAGATCTCCTAGCTCAGAAAAGTACATCCCAACCTTCCATCTCATTCCCAAATCCAAAGTACTCTCCACCTGCACCTTTTGCAAAGACCCTTCCTGCCTCCAGATTCCTTAGAACTCCACTCCTGGCAGCCCAGAGGGCAAGTCACTAATCTCTCATAGGCTTTCATCTTGAAACAATAATGAGTGGTTCCTGGAGTTTTCATAAGCTTCAACACCAAAATGAAATTTAGAAAAATTGATTAGATTTATACTTTTTACGATTTTGAAAATTTATTTATTTAGACTCAGGCCAATGTGGAACAATTGAACTTTGAGTTTAGAAGCTTAAACTCTGTGTGCATGTGCATACACATATATACATATATAAGGTGAAATACATAAGATATAAAAACATGTGCATGCTATATAAGATACAATAATATGTAAAGAGATGAAAATCACCTCTTAAACTGTAGCCTATAACAGTGTTCCTTTCATCTGCTGATTGAGACACATTATCTAGGAAATCAATAATGATTTTTGGTTGGTTGTAATCAGCTTTATTGAATTAAACAGAGAAAAGAGGAGAGAGAAGAAAAGAGAAGAAAATGACAAAGTAAATTGCACTAAAAAATGATACCTAAAAAAAACGATTTAAAAAACAAACAATAAAGGGATATCTATCACTTCCTCAAACCTTTATTTTAGTTAGGGCATGCATGCACACATAAGTGTATGTGAGTTTGAGTATACGATGTAAAGTAGGTTTCTTTATGTAGATTACAGTAAAAAAAATCTCTTAAAAAATAACCGATCAGCTAATAAACACATGAAAATAAAGTGAAACCATTACTGTTTAGATTACTTATGCTGTGTAACAAAGTATCTCAAAACCTAGTGGCTTTAACAACCATTTTATTATATCCACAGATTCTGTTCATCAGGAATTCAGATAGGTCAGAGTGGGGTTAACTTGTCTCTGTGACGTGATGTTCAGCTGTGAAGACTTGACCACTGGGAGTTGGAATCACCTGAAAACTCTTTCTTTCACATTTCTAGTCCTTAAACTAGGATAATTCAAAGACCAGAGTGGCTAACCAGAGTGCCCAGACAGGGTCTCCACATGCAGCTTGTCTTTCTTACAGGATGGTGACCTCTGAATCACCACATTTCTTATGTTATAGTTCAGAGATCCAAGCCTAAGGATTTCAGCAAAATTAAATTTGCTACATTATGCAACATGAGATTGTCCATGAGAAGTACACTAGATAAGTATATACACCACGCCACATTTATAATATTAAACAGCAATGCAAATCAACAAACTTGAGCTTTCTGCAGCTGCTTAATAAAGATAGGATCTTATTGAGGAAAAAATCCAAGAACAAACTAATAAATATACTGTGATTTCACATATATAGATTTCAAACACAGGACAAAGTGGACCATATTGATCATCAATACATAGAGATGTGATAAATCTATAAAGAAAAAAAAAGAAAATAATTTCAATGAAAGTACAGATAATGAGAAGGAGGGTACAAGGGAAATAGGATATGGATGCCTGGTAAACTCAGCATGCATTTTTTAAAAATAAACTTTATCATATTCTTAAGAGAAACATGTCTGCTAATCATAAGGAAGTCCATGCATATAGTAGAAACTTTGAAAACATCAAAGTTTAGGCACAAGAATAAATATAATCTATATTTTCACCACTATGGAGGGTCTATATCACATTTTCGTGTTTTTCCTTTATCTATTCAAAGTGTCATAACATGATGAAATACTAAGAAAAAACATTTTAGAAAACTTTTTATTTTGAACTAATTTTAGATTTACAGAAAAGTTACAAAGACAGCACAAAAAGTTTCTTATTTTCCTCAACTGGAAAAAAACTGGAAACGTTTCTCATTTTCCTCAACTGCTCCCCCTAATGTTAATAATCACATACAGTTATCATGAATAGGAAATAGACATTGGTACAATATTAACTAAACTTCAGACCTTATTCAAATTTCACAAATTTTTTCACTCGTGTCTTTTTTCTGTTCCAGGATCCTATTCATAATCCCACATTAAATTTAATTATTATTTTTCCTTAGTCTCTTCCAGTCTGTAATAGTTTTGCAGTCTGTCCTTGTCTTTTATGACCTTCACAATTTTGGAGCACGCTGATCAAATCAAGAGTCCCTCGATTTGAATTTGTGCAATGTTTTCTCATCATTGGAGTGAGTTCATGTATGTTTGCCAGGAAATACCACCAAAATGATGAAGTGTCCTTCTCAATGCAAGAAGTTTAGGATGTATGTATATCTTATTAATTCGTGATGTTTACCTTATTCACTTAGTTAAGGTGGTTCTGCTGGGATTATTCGCTGTAGACTTATTACCTTTCCCTTTGTAGTTGATATGTACTTTGGGGACGATGAAAATACTGCCTCTCCTTAAACTTTTACCCATTAATTTTAGCATTTATTGTTGGATTTTGTCTGTAACAAGATCAATATAGTGTTTGCCTAATAGTCATTTTCTATTTCCCTCTTTTCTTCTACATTTATTAATTAGAATTATATTGTAAGAAAGAGTTATCCCTTCTCCTTATTTCTTCATGGATATATATTTTAATCTATGAGTTAAAATTCAATATTATCTTTTTTTTTTTTTTTTTAATTTTGTTGCTCAAATAGTACCAGCTTTGGCTATTAGGAGATCCTTCAGATTGGTTTGCTGATTTTTTCAACAAATTTCCACCTCTTTTTTTTTTTTTTTAAATCATCTCCTTATATTCTGGCACTACAAGATGTTCCAGACCCGTTGTGTACAAGTATTTTCACTGCCAAAGCCTTGTAATCAACCACTTGTCTAAGGGGTACTGGTTCTTATTATTGAAGAACGGTGCTTAAAAACTAAAGATTGTGTTCCAGGTGTGCTGATGGCTAGGAGGCTGTCACTATTTCTTTCTTTCTTTTTTTTTTTTTTTCTTTTTTTGAGTATTTACTATTTTTTTTTTCAGGGTGTCACTATTTCTAGACCCTCTCAGCTGACAGAGCAAGGAGTTATATGTGTGTACACTGACCGATGCATATACACATAGAGCTATGTTTATCTGTATAACTGTAGATATATTTTTAATATGAGTTAATGTTAATACCTCTGATTTTAATCTAGAACCATAGGGGTCATTTTAGCTAAACACTTCTTTCTCCACCCGTGAGAACACTATATCTCATTGTCTGCAACACAGATAATTTTACTTACTTGTTCAATTCTAACATACATATAAAGTAATTTCAGAATTGAAACCCATACCACTGAAAGAAAGTCGTACTAAATTATAGTTTCTCTCTCTATATATTATTATACATATTATATATAAATAATATATAACTGTGTTGCCACGAAGTGTCTTTTATATATATATATACATATATATATACACACATGCATACACACACACACACATATATACAGTTTCTTTTTGCCTTTAGACTTACAGTATCCAATCAATATTGTTTTCCACAGTTACTTAAGTTAACTTTTATCTTCCTCAACCCCTCAGTAGTGTTATGTTGTTAATTTAATACAGTTTGGTTCATTTGTTAGTGCTTGTATTCCATTTTGTATTCTCCCATTCCTATTGGTTTTATTAGTTTATTTATGTAAGTTTATTTTGCCAGTATATAAAACATTACTGTAGTTGTAAGAGTCAGAGTTATATAAAAAGGTATAATCAAAAAAGTGTCACTTCCTCCTCATCCCTGCTTCCCTTTTCACATTTCCCCTTCTTTCTATTCCTTTCTTTCTCACCAACCTCCCATAGTTAACCAATCTCTTTACCTTTTGGGTTATCCGTTCTGTATTTCTTTTGCAGAAATGAGCAAAAGCTTGTGTGTTTTCTTATATCCCCTTCTTTCTCTCATGAAGGGTATCTTTTGCACTTTGCTTTATCACTTAAATGTTTATCCTGGAATTCATATTGATTTATAAAGATATTCCTCAGTCATTTTGGTAGATGCATACTAATTTATTGTGTGAATGTGCCCTAGCTTGTTAAACCATTCTCTTATGTATGGACATTAAGGTTGTTTCCAATATTTTACAATTCCAAACAATGCTGTAATGAATAACCCTGAGTATGCAGCCCATAGTTTTTTGCTTTGTTCTGGTTTTTTTTTTTTTTTTTTTTTGTCGTTTTTTCGTGACCGGCACTCAACCAGTGAGTGCACTGGTCATTCTTATATAGGATCCGAACCCGCGGCGGGAGCGTGCGCAGCACTCTACCGAGTGCGCCACGGGCTCGGCCCATGCTTTGTTCTGTTTTTTAAAAAAGATGACCGGTAAAGGGATCTTAACCCTTGACTTGGTGTTGTCAGCACCACAGTCTCCCAAGTGAGCTAACTGGCCATCCCTATATAGGGATCCGAACTCGTGGCCTTGGTCTTATCAGCACCACACTCTCCCAAGTGAGCCACAGGCTGGCCCTACAACCCACAGTTTTAATCGTTGACTTGAATAAAAATAAAAACAATCTGTAAGATAATACTATTATCTTAGGCCCCTGTCTAGTACAAAACACCTCTTCCCCAAACTCTGTATTTAATAAAGCAATCATGGTAAAATCCGATTAAAATGGCAAAGTCTAGAATTAAGCACTTGGAATCCAAAATTGCAGAGTAAAACGAATGAAGCACAAGCCTCTCTTTCCTTTCAACTTTTCTAATAATCACATTGTTCATCTTAGCACAGTTGCTATTATGTCCAAAATGGAAATCAACAGAGTGCCCCCCATTTTCCATCACTCCGGGTTCTGTAGAGGCTTACAAAATGTTAATAATAGGAAATTATTTTCTTAGCTCATTAAAGAATGACACACTTGAGAATATTTTATGACTACAAAAACTCAAGAAATTCACATACTACCCACTTTGGATCTATGAGCCTGAACATTAAAAATACCTTTTATATGGGAGCCTAGCACACAAGGAGTTATGTATATAACTGAAAGTATATGCATTGACATCTGGTACTTTATATTCTGTTCTAACTCATGAAAAACAACAATATTTTGGTCTTGCATTACTAAAAAGTTTTCACAACTTTTTAAAAAATATATTTTGATTGACACATTGTAGTTATGGGATGCAGTCTGATGTTTTGACACATATATATGTTGTACAAGCATCAGTTCACAGTATTTAATGTATCCATCACCTCATGCATTTATCATTCTTTTTATGGCAAAAACTTCAAAGTCTGTGCTCTAGTTATTATGTAATATATAAAACTTAACTGCTAGGGGCCAGCCCGTGGCTCACTTGGGAGAGTGTTGTGTTGATAACACCAGGTCAAGGGATAAGATCCCCTTACTGGTCATCTTTCAAACAAACAAACAAACAAACAAACAAACAAAAAACAACTGCTAACCATAGTCATCCTACAATTTTTACAAATTTTAATAGTTGTTCAAACCTTTGAAGTCAGACCAATATGAGCTGGAATCTGGGATGTAACTCTTACCAACAGTCTTCTCAGGAAAATTTCTTAACCTTTGCAAGTCTTCTCCTGTAAAATGGGGATATTATCTATAGCAGAGGATTGTTGCATTGATTAGGTGAAAATGCAGGTGGCACACAGTAGCCAATAAATGGAAGGGATAATTATTATCCCAAGAATGAGAATATGGGATAAGGGGTGGAGAAGCTATTCTAGGGGATTCAAGTAGTACATAGGCAGCCAAGGTTCAGTCCACCCTCTGCAAATGAAAAATAGTAAATCAGATGATGCTTAGCTTTACTTACTTGCCTTTCTCCTTGTCAAGCCCACTATAGTGACCGGTCAGATGAATATAGTGAATCCAAAGAAGTCAGAATTGGATTGCTGCTGCTCCCATCCTGCCAGCATGGGTTCATATTCAGCATGGACATCTTTTCCAAGGTCTCACAGGCAAGCCCAGAAATCCTGGGAACAATCAAATGACCGGAAACAATTTTACCCTGTGAGACACCTCCAGTGAGAGCAGAAATGGTACCCAAACTTACCTGTGCATGCGAGTTGTATAAGAAATTTGTTAAATATTCAAATTCTGCAGACCCACTGGAGAGATTTTAGATCAGAATCATCTAGTACAAGGCATTGGAATTTATATTTGGAATATACGCATGAGAATGCATGTGCACACTCATAGTTCTGCTATAGCCAGTCTAGCTGGCAGATCAATAAGAAAGTGAAGACTATTTCATCTTGGTAAAGTGTCAGATGAATGCTTGAGTTAATAGTGGCCAGTCCTCGATGTCTTCTTTAAGTCAAATAGTTTTACTTATCAGAAAACACACTGCACCAAGGAGACAAATAGAGGTGAGTTGATAGAATGCAGAATGTGGAGAGTTTAAGTCCCTCCAAGTTGAAAGCAGTGAGGAAAACATAGAACAAAATGAAACATTTGAAAGCACACTTTTATGTGTTATGCAAATTTCAGCCATTTACGGGAGTCATTTTGGTTGCCATTAAAAATGGGTATATTTCCACCATTCCAGAATCAAATGCCCATATAATCACGTTTCCTTAGTCTGTTTTGGAGCTTCGTCCACCCACCTTTTCATTTTAATAAGTACCAAAGGGTACATTTGTTTTGCACTAGTATGCACCAATTAAATTGAAAATGTTCATGCATTAAGGTTTAAGAAATCTGCATAATTTACATCGCTTTTATACCAAATTCAGCATTAAATTTATTTATTTTTTATTTTATTTATTTTATTTTTTTTAAAGAAGACCGGTAAGGGGATCTTAACCCTTGATTTGGTGTTGTCAGCACCACACTCACCCAAGTGAGCTAACGGGCCATCCATATATAGGGATCCAAACCCGTGGCCTTGGTGTTATCAGCACCACACTCTCCCAAGTGTGCCACGGGTTGGCCCTTCACTTTTTTTATGGAGCTCTGGGAACCACTGGGCCATAACTTTCGTGGTGATTGAAACCATACATGGTGGGTGGAGTAGTCATTCATCAACTATTCAGTAATAACAGGGTCTGAGTTTCGAATAGATATGTTCCAATCTGTACTTCCCATTTATGCTTCCATATGATCAGATGCTTGAATTTCAGCTCTAACTAGTATATTACAATTTGGTCTTGAAGCATATGCCAAAAGAACTCAGCAAGGCGGCAGACAAATTTCTCAGAGTAAAGTGCACTTCCACTTTCAGTGACTTTATGGACACCATTTGCGTGTTACTTGAAAATTAATCCTTTTTCATTTCTGTACTCCGAGTATGTTTTAGACTCCCCTACCTTCCCAAATACCCTAAATTCAAGGTATCTCAACTCATGGAGCAGTTGTCCAGAGGAAGAGAGAAACAACAGCCCCGCCCCCAACCCTTGGGAGCAGAAAGGAAAAGAATTATCCTAAGGAAATGTTTTAAAACTCAAATGCAGCAGACAGAAATAAAACCATGGCTGCATAGATTGACGTCCAGGGGTCCAAAACTTAAACCCAAATGGGCAATAATTTGTTTGGCATTATACTAAATCAGTTTGATGAACTCAAATGCCCTCGGCTCAATAGGCAGGACTCTCCGAGGAGCCTGTGTTACTTCCCTCACTTAAGTGCAGATTTGTAATAAAAACCTTAATGCCAGTGGCATGTTTTTTTGACATATAAGAAGCTAACCACTTGGAGAATCATATTTGAGGGGTCAGAAAACTCCACAGTTAAAGATGGGTTTATAATTTACAAAGAAAATAGAAAGTTTTGTTTCTCTGAGTTGAAATTTGCCGAGCACGGCGGGAAATATTGCTAGTTTTTGGCACAAGGCTTTGTGCTTTCCTTATAATTTCAGGTCTGTGTGAAGCTTGAGGCTTCGGGGATCATTATCTGAGAAAAATCGGGCAATTTGGTGTAGAGTATTTTGATATTTTGGGCTTTTTTTGAGGTGTAACAAACACAACTCGGGATCCAAGAGGACACTCTGCGGCTGCCAGCGAGGCGGGCTGGACAGCGCACCAATCACGGCGCAGCTCCGCCCTATATAAACGGGCGGGCGCAGCGCCGCGGCCCGAGTCCCGGCCAGTGCCTCAGCTTCCGGCTCGAATTGCTCTCCCCAAATCCGCCTTCAGTATGTCCGAGACAGCGCCCGCTGCGCCCGCTGCTCCGGCACCTGCCGAGAAGACACCCGTGAAGAAAAAGGCTCGTAAGTCCGCAGGTGCCGCGAAGCGCAAAGCGTCTGGTCCCCCGGTGTCCGAGCTCATCACCAAGGCTGTCGCTGCCTCCAAGGAGCGCAGTGGGGTATCCCTGGCCGCGTTGAAGAAAGCGTTAGCAGCTGCTGGCTACGACGTGGAGAAAAACAACAGTCGCATCAAGCTTGGCCTCAAGAGCCTGGTGAGCAAAGGAACCCTGGTGCAGACCAAGGGCACCGGTGCCTCTGGTTCTTTCAAGCTCAATAAGAAGGCGGCTTCCGGGGAAGCCAAGCCTAGAACTAAAAAAGCAGGCGCAGCTAAGGCCAAGAAGCCCGCAGGAGCGGCAAAGAAGGCCAAAAAGGCGACAGGGGCGGCAGCTCCTAAAAAGAGCGCCAAGAAGACCCCAAAGAAGGCCAAGAAGCCCGCCGCAGCTGCAGCAGCCAAAAAAGCGAAAAGCCCGAAAAAGGCGAAAGCAGCCAAGCCGAAGAAGGCGCCCAAGAGCCCAGCGAAGGCCAAAGCGGTGAAGCCCAAGGCGGCTAAGCCAAAGGCCGCCAAGCCCAAGGCAGCCAAGCCAAAGAAGGCGGCAGCCAAGAAGAAATAGGAAGCTTCTTTGGCCAACTGCTTAGAAGTTCGACAACCCAAAGGCTCTTTTCAGAGCCACCCACCGATCTCAGTAAAAAGAGCTGTTGCACACTTGAGGGGGCGTGGCTCGGAGGAAAACGCGACGGAGGGGCGGGCCTTCAGGGAGGGGGAGGGAGTGGGTTTCAGTAATAGAATATGCGTGGGGTGTAGCCAAGGCACTTCTACGGGCAGAGAAAGTAAAGTAGCATTAGCATTTCTTTTAATCTGTGTTTCCAGAACTGTCTGTAGTATATCGTGCATCCTGAATTAGGCGTCTGAAAGTCAGCCCCCGCCCTTTGGTGCAAGATAAGGGATAGCAGAGCACAAGTTTAGGGACAGACGACTCATTTTCAGTTTCCCCGGGGCCGTATTTCGTAGGTTATTGGCTAACTTTGTAACTAAAAACCCTGTACAGGAAAGACTTAGCCGTTTAATGTGCCACTTACGGGTTTTTTTTAGCTCATGGATATTTGGGGACATGATCCCAGAATTTCTGGGCAGGGAAGGGAGAAAGCAGCCCAGCATATTGCTGAGGTTCTTGTGAAACAGCTGAAGGGAAGAGCGGGATAATGCGCTTCCGTTCCGCGGGGTTGCGTGAGAATAGGTAGCTGAATACACCAACCTAAATCTAGTGTCTTAATAAGTTACAACTGCGTGCTCTGTGCGACATACACAGCACTTAGCCTTGAAAAGGCTTATTTATAGTAGCTTCTGGTAGCCTAGGCTGGGCTTTCTGATTGGTTTAAAGTAAAGTAACAAACTAGCCAATGAAAAGATAGACCTTCAAGGAGGTGTATATTCGCATTTGTGACGACACACTAAAATAACCCAATCAGAAACGAAATCTTATTAACTTCATTTGAATACCGTATCTATAAATGAGTGTGGACTCTGCCACGGTGGTTATTTCCCCAAGTGTTTGATATAGTGTATAATCTTTAGCGCAACGATGCCTGAACCTACCAAGTCTGCTCCTGCTCCGAAGAAGGGTTCCAAGAAGGCGGTGACCAAGGCGCAGAAAAAGGACGGCAAGAAGCGCAAGCGCAGCCGCAAGGAGAGCTACTCCGTGTACGTGTACAAGGTGTTGAAGCAGGTCCACCCCGACACCGGCATCTCGTCCAAGGCCATGGGCATCATGAACTCCTTCGTGAACGACATCTTCGAGCGCATCGCGGGGGAGGCGTCGCGGCTGGCGCATTACAACAAGCGCTCGACCATCACCTCCAGGGAGATCCAGACGGCCGTGCGCCTGCTGCTGCCCGGGGAGCTGGCCAAGCACGCCGTGTCCGAGGGCACCAAGGCCGTCACCAAGTACACCAGCTCCAAGTAAATCTGTCAAGTAAGCGTCTTTACACTTAATCCCAAAGGCTCTTTTAAGAGCCACGCATGCTTTCAATAAATGAGTTGTACTCCTTTCATTCCAAGGACACTTGAATTTCTTATGCCAAATTTGTTTTCCTTTTTCGGTTGCTAGCCGGTAGAGGGGTTGAACTCTGGACCTTGGTGTTATCAGCACCACGCTCTAACCAATTGGGCAAACCGGCCAGCCTTCTCATAGTAAACTGAAAGCTATGTTCTCAATCTTTAGAGTTGTACCAGTGCTACAAAAAAAAAAAAAAAAAAGGAAAAGAAATAGTAAAAACAGCTATCAGATAGTGAGCTCTCACTGTGGGCACGTACATCTTTTATAGAATCATAAATTCATTTTGCACCATAAGTAAATCGTAACTAAAACGAACTAAAAATGTAGTTTTAAATGTACAGCTCTCCGTTTCCGTGTGTAGGTCTCCAAGTCGATCGTGAAGTTGATCTGACACTCAGTGACGACTGCTCGCGCGGAGCAGGAAAGAGCATACTCCGGCAAATTTCATTGTGCTCAAGGCTTTTTTTTCCCTTAAAAAAAAAATTACCATCTAGACCGTTGCTACTGAAACAAGGCTGAAAACGATGTGAGTTTTCAGAGAAATATTCGAAAGGTTTTACTGGCTTGCTTGCTTTGCAATTAAGCCCATTCCTGTTTGATGCTTTTGAGCAGAAGAGTAGGAGCGGAAGAGGCGGGTGCTGTTTTATCTAAAAGGCGCCGAGGGAGATGAAAGGGAAACAAGCAGTCTTTGAGACACCTTCAAGTCCTGTCAGTTACTATACTTTCTTCCTCAGAAAGTTTTGTTAGTTAGTTTATAGTCTTTTGGCAGCATTCAGCTTAAATGTTCTCTGGACGTACAGGCCAGCTCCGGAAAGAAGTCCTTTGGGTAAAAGCGTAGAAGCCGAGTAGTCAATCCGTTAAGGTGTCTAACTGTGGATAGGCAATCGTTATGTCAGCATTGAAGCCCCCTTTTTTCAGTATAGTTCACTTTTCCTGATGGCTTTGAGTGCTAACGAGGACAGGAGGTAGAAAGGGAAGGAAAACTCCTTCTGGCAGGATGTGACCTCAGCTGCACAAGGCAGGATGGCATGAAAGGTTTCAAGCCGCTGCCGGGAAATTGATGTTTATGGGGAAAATAAATCTAGAAGAGACGGGGGAGCTGGAATGGAATGGCGAGGAGGAAAGGAACCATTGGTTCAGATTTCCACGATAAAATTGCGAGGTAGAGGAGGATGATCTTGGAGTGAGTACTGATTGTAATGGAGACTTTAGGTAGAGGTTATTACTGGCTCAGGGAAAAATGAATTTAGAAATACTACTGTCCTCACGCCCTCACAAACAAACATGGGTTCATGGATTAAGAAAATAGATTTTTCACAATATGGTAGGCTTAATTCTTGAATGGACAACTAAAAGCCTGCATATTTTTTAATTCCTAAAGGCAAGGAGCAGATAAGAAAGTAAGGAACTCAGGCCCAGGCACATGCCCAGTGTGAAACTCCAAGATTACAGAATCTGTCTTTCACCCAAACCCGAGCTTTGGTTTTTAGGGTGTTATATGGACCCTGAACATGCTGTGGAGCCTGATAAGAAATCTTTACCAATGAAGCTGAGACATCAGACCAAACGCTACTTCCTCAGAGAAAGATGAACTACAAATAAAAACATACACACTCACACACTCAAAAAACACCACAGATGATTGCAAAGAAAGGCAGTTCTGAACCTTGGTGTGGAGCAGGATAGAGTCTGCCACTAAGTTTTGTACTATAAGTCTTCTTGGCTCTTACTTGTTCCTGGCATTCATACTACAGATTCAAAACACCCAAGGTGAGAATTTAGGGATATCCCAGGCTGGTTTTGTGCCCTTGAGACCTGGTAAAAGCAAAAACATATCATCTCTGGAAGAACAAAATTTATTTTACATCTTAACAAATCCGCACAGGGAAAATACCAAAAAAAAAAAAAAAAATGAATGAGCAGCTTCATAATCAAAACTAACCAAACACACCACAAAACAAGGAAGTATGACCAGGAACAAGAGCAGCAGACAATGGGAACAAAAAGTAAAAAGAGGGAATTAACAGGTACAGACTTCAATTGACTAACTTTAATGTTTTTGTGGGGTTTGATTTTTAAAAAGAAAAAGACTTCAAAATATATTGATGGACTAAGCAAATACAAAGAATGACCACACAGATTTGAAAAAGCATCATAATTCTAGAAAATAAATATACATATATAACTAATTGTAACAATTAAAATTAAAATCTTATAGATGGGTTTAACAGCAGAGGAAATTTAATGAACTATATAACCAGATCTTAAGAAATCCAAAAAGCGGAAAGAAAAATGTAAAAGTGAGTTTAAAAGACCTGGATGTAGTAAAATGATCTGACATACATCAAATCATAGTATCAGAAGGACAACCAGGGAGAACAATGCAGAAGTGAGATTTAAAAGGTCATGGCTAGAATTGATGGATTACTCATATAATTAAAAATAATTCAAGTGGAGTGAAAAATGATCCAACACAAAGGAGAGGTCACTGTGTGATACTGAATTACGCTCTACAAATTCTTACATTCTAATGCTGGTTTTCATAAGAATGTGCCGTCCGTTTCATATTGATAGATGGAAATTGTGGGTGTGGGAGGATAATTGGGCAATTCATTACTTACAAGTATTTTGTGTCTAGCTAATTTTACCAAATTTTGTTAATTCTAATCATTATTTAATGGACTATCTTGATTTTCATTGCATATATTATTATCATTAGCAAATAAAAATGTTTGATATTCTTTCCAGTAACTACTCCTGTTAGTTGCTTCTCATATTGTGTTTGCTAAAATAATAATATGGCATATTAGACATGCTAGCAGGTATCATCCTTTTCCTCCTTTTCAAAGAAATGGCTTTGGTAGTTCATGATTTATATTTGCTTTTGTGTGTTTGTATGTGTAGTCTTTATTATGTTGATGTAGTTTCCTTCTAACCCTGCTTCAAAAATCTTTTATTGGAAAGATTTTAGAATTTTATTCAATCACTTTTTGGCATCTGAGGAAATTTTGTGCTTTTCCTCCTTTAACTTGTTATGGTTAAGTATAGATAAATTTCTTAATGTTGATCTATTCTTGCATTCCACAGCCAAATGTTATTTGGTCATGTTATATTACTATCTTAAATAATGGTGGATAAATTTTGTGAATATTTTACATGGATTTTTTACTATTTTTTCCATTTTTTCTATTCATACATAAAAATCTTTTTTTTGTTTTTTCTTCTTTAATTTATAAAGAACAGAGATTTATTTGGCTTACAATTCTGGGACAGCTTCATCTGGCACAGGACTCAGGCTGCTTCTATTCATGGTGGAAAGCTCCAAACAGCCATCCGGTACAAGCAGATCACATGGCAAGAGGAAGCAAGAGAAAGAGAGCAAAAATCATTCTATGATTTTCCTCTTTTGGGTTTACCTTTATCAGATTTTGCCATTAACATTATGGTACCTTCATAAACTTAATTGTGAGGCTCTCCATCTCTATGAATTATATATTGCTATGTAACAAATGATCCCAAAATCGAGCAGTTTAAATCAATGAGCATTTGATATCTCATTTAGTTTTTGTGGGTTAGGAGTCTGAGAGTGATTTAGGGAGATTATAGCTCAGGGGCTTTTTTTTTTTTTTTTTCCAATTTTATTGGTTATGAATATTCATGTCGTACAAAGCAAATTGTCACCACTTGTGCCTAAGATATGATGGCCATAACCATAACTGGCAGCATGCCCATTACTACAAATTGTGATTATACTCCATGTCCCCCACCCAATTATCCCTCCAATTATCCCTCAAGGGCTTTTCTGAGATTGAAATCAAGATGTCTATAAGTACACATAGCTGCAGTCATCTGAAGCTTTGACAACAGCTGGAGGATCCTCTTCCAAGATGGCACACTCACATGCCTGGCAAGTTCAAGCTGGCTATTGGCTGCAGGCCTCTGTTCCTTAACCATATAGACCTCTCCAGAGGGCTAATTGATTATCTTCAAAACATGGCAGCTGTTATTTCCCGGAAAGAAAAATTAGAGAGAGAAAGCGAGAGTGAAAGGAAGAAGCCACAATGCCTTTTGTGACCAAATTTCAAAAGTCAAACAATATTACTCCTGCCACATTCTATTTATCACAAGCAAGTCACTTAAATCTGACACATACTCAGAAGGGGAATTAGCCTCTACCTTTTGAGGTAAAGATATGAAAAGAATTTGTGGACATTTTAAAACCATCATAACTTTTTTATGTTGAAAATGCTTGAATACAAAAAGTATTTGTGCTTTAAAGATTAGACAGGCATCAACTGTAAAATCACCTGGACCTGATAACTTGATAAATAGTAGACCTTTAAGAGTTCTGACAACTTAAACTGGAATTGACCACTATCCACACAAAGGCCAATGAATTCCCCATGTGAGGGCCGGCCCGTGGCTCACTTGGGAGAGTGTAGTGCTGATAATACCAAGGCCACGAGTTCGGATCCCTATATAGCAATGGCTGGTTAGCTCACTTGGGAGAGTGTGGTGCTGACAACACCAAGTCAAGGGTTAGGATCCCATTACCTGTCATCTTAAAAAAAAAAAAATTCCCACGTGATTCCCTGATAAACTTTTCTCTGAGATTGTAAAAGGAAAAAATATTGACTGTGCAGTGTACATAAAATATTAACCCAGCACAGAAGGTACTTTTTAAAAGTATTGAATGTATTGAATTAATTCATCTGAGAAGTCATAAGCTGCAATATGTAAAGCAAATCTCTGGTGCATGATTGTTGGAATGTCCAACAAATACATTTGGCTGTTTTGAAGAAAAAAAAAGCAGAAAAATAAATACAAAAAAGAAATTAAAATCACAGAAAATACTGTGGAGTAGGCAAGTATGAGAAAATAATATGGCAAAACAAATCAAAATTTAAAATTGGACAAGAATTTAAAGCTAATTTAATATTTGTTTAATATACAGAACTTAAGATTGATAATTAACTAACAGTGAAAAAAATGCAATGTCTAAAGTATAAGGTATCAGATTAAGAGTTAACAGAGGGAGATAAAAGTAGAAGAAATCAAGTAGAATAATTTAGTCATGAAGGATAATTGAAGTATGTCAAAATTTCCTAGTAAATTTTAGCATAGTTATTCTTGAGAGTGTTTATTTTTAAATCTCTATCCAAGAGACAGTCACTGAATATCTTTGGGCTAGTCACTTTCTTGAGCATTAGAGATACAAAGAGATAAGGTGGTCCTTGACTTCCTGAGTCCTCAATCAAAGAGGCTTACAACGAATTACTTTCATTTTCCTTTGCCTTTCGCTAAGGCCTAAAAAGGTTTCTTATACTTTGGAAATATGCAGGGGAGTGAATGGACTTGGGCTTATATGAAGACTACCAAACTCATTAAATTAAGGCAAAAATATTTGTCCTAATTTTTTAGTAATAAAATATGGTAGTATTAATATCATTGTGACATATTGAGAAATTAAGGAACAGTTGTCCATAAGACTGTCCTTACATCTGTTTTCAACTGTAGAGTTCAGTGGTCTTCAGAACTACTCACATATTTGAGAAGGACTCACAGAACTCACTAAAAGCTATTATACTCAAAGTTACAGTTTATTACAGCAAAGGGATACATACTAACATCAGCTATGGGAAGAGACACCTGGAGCAGAATCTAGCAGGGTTGCAAACATGTTGATACCTTCTGGCAGTGATGTATGACTATGCAATAGATGTGGAGTATTGACAGCCAGGAAAACTCACACAAGCCTTGGTGTCCAGACTCTTTACTGGGCCTTAATCACGTAGACGTGATTGACTGCTCATATGGCTGATCTTCAGAGATAGAGCAGATATGACATGATGTGAAGCCCACAACATATATTAATTGTTAAACTTTCTGGTGTAGCTCAAGGCTCCCTGGGAAAAAAAGATGCTTTTATAAGCCACGATATTCCAAGGGCCTAGAGATCAGCTCCTAGACAAAAGGCAAAGATTAGACTGCTATCTTTACTACACACTTGGTCATAAGAAAAACTATAATTTTGCAATTTTTAATTAAATGTCTATTATTGACCATAATGTGAGTTCTACAAGTATTTGGTTATTATGATTTGTCACTTTGTTTTGGATATTTAGATTGATCCAGAAATTGTAAGGTGATTTCTCATTGATTTTTGTACTTTATTCAGATGAACAACCTTGATTTACACTTCCGACTCCCCTCTAAATCCTGGCTGTAGAAAAAGAAGATTCAGGAGAAGCAGAGGTCAACTTAAGGGAAAATTTGGAGTTCTCGAATCTTATTTTGGTAGCATGAGCATTCAGTGTTAAATAGAATTAAAAGACCTCCTTTGCTTCACATAAGCAGCAGCACTTGAGTGGTTCTTCCTTCCATAAATCATGAAATTTGTTAGCATGGACAGTGAATGGAAGTTGTAGAAAAGCAGAGATATTGTGTTTTAGAATTTTGTTTAACAGTTGGACAATAAATGTTAATCTGTACTTCATAAGTACAAAACAATATTTTATAAATATCACAGCCAAATTGTGGTTATTTTTTAGGAAAGAGGGAGAAGCATTGGGAAAAGAAAAAAGGTGAGGGAAATTGAGAAGGACTCAGAAAAGGAATGGAAGAAGCAAACTGCTACTAGAAAAGAGAAGGAAAGAGCTTAGAGTCCAAAAAGAAGTTGTACAGGAGAATGTGGGAAGAGAAGGCAGAGAGAGAGAAAGAAAAGGGAGATGGGTAGACAGACCTTCTCGTATATTTGGTGTCTCAGCTGGGTATAATACCTGTTGCATAATAACTGAAATACTTCACACATTTTTTGTGTTTTGGGGTGAGTGAACTGATTAAAATATCAACAAAACAAAACAAAAAACTGGGAGGCTTTCTCTGACAAGAAGATGTAAAATGACACTCTTCTATTCACATTCTTTTTAAATATTTTTTTTAAACAACAGAAATTTATTGTCTCACAGTTCTGGAAGCCAACAGAGTTGGTTCCTTTTGGAGGCTCTGAGGGCAAATCTATTACATGCCTCTGTCCTTCCTTCCGGTCATCTTATAAAAAAATAAAAAATAAAATAAAATAAAATAAAAAAGATGACCCGTAAGGGGATCTTAGCTCTTGACTTGGCATTGTCAGCACCACGCTCTCCGAAGTGAGCTAACTGGCCATCCCTATATAGGGATCTGAACCCTTGGCCTTGGTGTTATCACCACACTCTCCCAAGTGAGCCACGGGCCAGCCCTTGGTCATCTTTTAAAAAATTTAAAACAAAAACAGAAACAAAAAAAAACAGGATAATAATAAACCACTTCTTAGAGTTATTTTAAGGATTAAGTGAGATAATTCATGTAAAGCTCAAAAGAATGATAAACATTTAGCAACCACTTAGCAATTGTTAGCAGTTATTATATTTTCCTTTTCACTGAGTTAAAACAAAAATCAGGGTGGCCAGATCTCTTCAGGTCAAAAACTAAACGGAGTCAATATGAGCTTTTGACTGTTTGAATCCCACCCAAGGATAGTTTTCGGGGATTTGGAACAATGAGCATATTATTCAGGGCTATTTCTTGACTAAGTATGATTTGAGCCATTATCTGTTAATGCGAATAACGACTAAAGTGTAGGTAACCCTGGAGCAGAGATTCCTGATAGTACATTATACAAGCACATGTAAAAAGAACTTTCTTTCTTTGTATAGCAAATATTAATGCTGATGACAAAATGACATCTAACAAACCCTTTTTATTTCTTCAATCAGGGGAGAGAGATGAATGCAGAGAAGAAATGAATTCATAAAGTAACTGAAAATATGAGTCTGTACATAGCAGTTACGAAGCATGAAAACTGATTTGCCTGAGAATGATTGACTAGTATGTATATCCAAATCCAACCCATCCTGGTTTGCTGCACTTTGATTCATCAAAAGGAGATCATTACCTGAATGGAAGAGACTAAACAAGTTGTTTTAGCTTTTTCACTTTATTTTTTGTTTGAGTGATAAAAATGGAATGTAATTCTGTTACAGGCCTACTTACTGGGAGTCCACTATTTACCATGGACTACCTTTGCAAGGAAAAGTCTGAATGAGAGGATGGCAAAGTCTGTAAATGAAATGTTATCATTAATAAAATCTGTAAAGCATTGGAATTCTGCATTCATTGTTGACTCAAAGCTTTTTCCTACGGTCTCCCCTTTCCAGACAACTATCTGTCCATCTATCTACTTATCTATATATCTTCACATAATTTTGCAGCATCAAGATCTGAGTGGGTAAAGCGTTAAGTACTGTTTTGGCTCTAGTAATGATCCTGAAGGTAAACAGCTTAGTTTAGCAAAGCTGACATTTGAAAGGTCACCTCCTGTATGTAAATTAAGGGAAACACATACTTTGAAATTGTCTTAAACTTAGGTGTGTCCCAAAATAACATGAAGAATTTTAAAAAACACAGACTGGTAGGCGCCACCTTCATAGTTTGATTCATTAGATCTGCAGTAGGACCATTCCTACTGCTGGTCCAGGGACCACATTTGTTGAACTTTGTTTTAAAGACGTGAAATCGACCTGAAACGCTACCAAATAGCCACGCGAAACCGAAAAATGGCAAAAGTTTAAACTTCAGGTGAGAAGTCCTGAGAAATGGCAGACACCGACCTCCCCGTGCGGCTACCCAGGGGTGAAAATGAACTAGGAGCCCGCCTCGCGCCCACGCCGGTTCCCTCATGGGACCATCCCACTCCGCCCCTCCACGCCGTCTCTCTCCTAGGGCCATCCTGCCACGCCCCCCCACGCCTGCTTTCTCATAGGGTCGTCCTGTCACGCCCTCCACGCTCTGACGACAGAGCCTTACGTTACGCCGGCGCCACAGTACGCCACTCAGGCTCCCCCATAGGGCAGTCCGTTCGTTTACGTCAGCCCGTCGTCCGCGCGCGCGGGGGGGGGGGGTGGGGGGGTTGCCGGCGGCGGACCCCTGGTGGTTCCCAGAACCCGAGGACAGGGCCCTCTTTTTTTTTTTTTTTTTTTTTAAAGATGACCGGTAAGGGGATCTTAACCCTTAACTTGGTGTTGTCAGCACCACGCTCACCCAGTGAGCCAACCGGTCTTCCCTATATATAGGATACGAACCCGTGGCCTTGGTGTTATCAGCACCGCACTCTCCCCAGTGAGCCACCGGCCGGCCCTTGGGCCCTCTTTTTGGCCGTCTACCGGATACCCGGAGAGTGTGAACAATTCATTTGTAGATAAAAACAGAGAGACAAGAAGTTTGAAGACCGAAAAGCGGGGCAGCAACTCTCTTAGTGTTTTTGCCCCTCTCCTGACTTTCTGACGGCTGAAACCGACAAGAAGAGGGGGAGAGAAAAAGCTGGAAGAAAATTTCGGCTTCAATCTGCCAGCGTCTCTGCTTTCTTCTTGGGGAGCTGCCACTTCCCCTTGTCTCCAGTGGCCGAAGACTCCTTATAACTTCAAGGACAACGTGCTTGCACCACCTTTATTGTTCTCACGTTTGTTGAGCACTTTGTGTGAGTATTCAGTGTAAGTGTGTATATGTATGTGTGTGGATAATTACTATTTCCTAATCTAATAACTATATATATTTTTAAATTCCATCTTCAAGTGCACACAGGGCCGACATCCTTCAGGCGCCGTAGGCACAGTGCCTGTGACACACAGTACTTGTAGAGGCTCACGAAATTATTTTATCTTTTTTTTTTTTTTAAAAGATGACCGGTAAGGGGATCTCAACCCTTGGCTTGGTGTTGTCAGCACCACGCTCAGCCAGTGAGCAAACCGGCCATCCCTATATAGGATCCGAACCCGTGGCCTTGTTGTTATCAGCACCGCACTCTACCGAGTGAGCCACGGGCCGGCCCACACGAAATTATTTTAATTTCTTCTAAAATTCGAAGAAAAAATGAACTTTCAGGTCGAAGAAAACGTTCTAAGATATATATTAATCTTTACGTAAGCTTAATGTTGTTACTATTGTTACAGAGGAAGGGGCCCACGAAGGCAAAAATGCCGAGGGCCCTAGAAAGAATGCCTCTATGGGTGCACGTAGCTGACAACCTTAGACCCTTCAGAGTTATTATTTAACTTTTTAAGCAAACACCTAGACATATTCCTGAGTGCTTTGCAGATGTTAACTGATTTAATCCTAATAACGCGCCTGTGCACTGTCGTTATCCCAGTTTTACCTACGAGTATACTAAGTGAAGCTTAAAATAATTTGCCCAATGTCATACACTTGATAAATGGAAGAGAGCATTCGGACCCAGGCAGGTTACACTAAAGATATTATCTTTTGGTATATTTAAGGAAATAATCTAAATAACAGGTAAAAACAAAATCTTGCTTTTCACAAAATCAGTGAGATTACGGAGATTACGACTTCTGTTCCCGCCCTCCCACCCCCCAAGAGTGCTACATAGGAACTCCTCTCCCCATTTTACACATAGCACACCCTCTTTACTACCCAGGTCACCCATCTACAGGGACGCTTCTCTTACCTTATTTCTCCACCCCCAACACCGTCTATGTGGACAAAGACCTCATTCTCTGTATTGAAAGTACTCACCAACATGATGAGTCAACCAGGTTCCTTCTGCCCACAGTGTGAGTTGAACTTAGGATCAGAAAAATATTTTAACATGTTCACACTCTCCCCCTTTATTCACAAAGACACAGAAGTTGAGCCTCAAAGATTCAAAGCATCCAGTGAAGAGTTATCTATAGGCAATTAGAAAATATCAGAAAAGAGGCTCCCAGGAAACAGCAAAAATGCCTGACTCTTTTCTGCTTACCTTCTGTCTACACCTGGACCAATGCCACACTGTTTTAATTACTGTAGGTTTATATGTCTTCATATATACTAAGTCAAGGCCCACCACTCTCTTCTTTCTCTTCTTTTTGAGAATCTTGTTGACTATTTCTGTTCATTGATACGAATTTTACAATGCTTTACCAAATATCCATCGGGGTTTGTTTGGCATAACATTGAATTTTAGGTTATTTTGAAATGTATGAACATTTTAGCATGTCGAGCTATCACAAGACATAAACATAGAACAGTATATACTGTACTTGTCTACTTAAGTGGATCTTGTTTTGTGTCCTTCAATATTTCATAATTTTATTCATATAGATGTGGAATATTTATTATTGGATCTTGAGTCCTTAAAATCTGTTGTACTGTTGTGAATGTCTGGCTTTTCTATCTCAATTTCAGATAGTAATTACTGAGGTATAGAAAGACCATAAATTTTTATATGGTACCTTTAGACCCCCCCAACACTGTTCAGTTCTTATTCTAATTGTTTACAGATTCTTGCAGACTTTTACAGTGACAATTATATTATTTTCAAATAATAAAAATAAGTTTTTTTTTTTTTTTTCTTGTTGAATCCTTACCCTGTGTACCTCCTGTCCTTGTCGCATGGTATCAGCCAGGTCCTGTGATGCCTTGTAGAATAGGAGTAATGCCACAGCACTCTGGTCTTGCTTCTGATGCTGTGGAAATCCTTCCAAAATTGCACCGTAAGTGTTATGCTCACTGTATCTACTTCTTATGATGTTCTTTTCTCATTCTAGTCTGTTGAAATGTTTATGATGAAAGAGTGTAATATTCTATCAAATAGGCTTTCTCAGCATCCATGGAGATAACCACATAGTTTTTCTCTACTAATCTCTTACACTGACAGATTTATAATACTAAACTTTTCTTCTATTCTTGGAATAAACCCTATATGACATACTATTTTATTTTTTTAAATAATATGGTCTCTTGGTTTTCATTTTCTTGGGTTTCAAATAGGGCTTTTTAAAAAATGAATGTTGACAAGAGAAAAGACTATAATTTTCATTTTCTTGTACCTTCCTGCCTGCCTGCCTGCCTTCCTCTCTTTCTTCCTTCCTTTCTTTTTCTTTTGTGTTGTTCTTCAGCTTGGATAATAAGGTTATACAATTTAAAAAGAAAAAATGAGTAAGAGAGCTATTTTTATTCTTATTATTGAAACAGATTATGTAAGACAGGGATTATCAATTCCTCAAAATTCACTAAGACTTGTAAAATCCACCTATGCTTGGCATCATTTGTGTTGAAAGGCATTGGAGAGGTTTTTTTTAAAAAACTGCCTATCCTATTTCCTTAATCATAATTTGTTCATTCAGCTTGTCTATTAATTTTGGTGGGGGAGAAAGGAATCATTCTTTTCCGCTAAATTCAATTTTTTGTAAAAGTTATCCACAGCATTCTTTTATAGTTCTTTATGTCTTTCTTTTGGTAGTTACTTTCTCTTCTTTATTCCCATATGCTCTCCCCTCCCCTGCCCTGACACACACACGCACACACACACACTCTTCTTTTTTTTCCAAAGAACAGCTTTTGATTTATGGATCATCTCCAGTTTTTCTATTTAATTGATTTTTATTCTTTTAAAATTTCTCTTTCTACTTAATTTCGATTTATTCTTTTGTTCTTTTCTAGCTTCTTTTGTTGAAATCCTAGTTTATATATTTTCAGTGTTTCTTGTTTCTTAATATATGTATTTAATATTATATATTTTCCTTTTAGTACCACTTCAGGTACATTCTACAATTTTCACATATGTTATTCTCATTCATGTTTATTTCAGAATATTACATAATTTCTCTTATGATTTCCTGTCTAATCCATAGTGTTTAGGAGCATAATCTTTAGTTTCTAAGCATATGGGGAGACTGCTTTATTTTTACTTTTTTAAAAAAAAAAAACCCAAAACTTTCTAGTGCTCTTTAATTAGATTTAGACAAAAGAGTCCTATGTGTATAAAATTGATTCTTTGATATCTATTGTGACTTTTTTTAAAGTCGGTGTTGAATTTTTGAAACTGCTCAATGTGTGCTTTGAAAAAAGTTGGCTTTTCTCCATGTGTTAAATGCAGGAATCATAGATAAAGTTTGTTCATTGTGTTATATAAATCTTCTATAACCATAAGTGATTTTTTTTGCTTGTGAAATGAGTTTCTAAGGGTAGTATATTGAAAGGTTACCCTACAGTTGTAAATTTGAAATTCTTTTAATTCTGCCAGTTATTGCCCTACATAGTTAGTGGTTCTGTAGTCAGGTGTATACAGGTCTTTTTTTATTGTTTGTTTGCTTGCTTTGGTGGCTGACTGGTAGGAGAACATACAAGGTCTTGAATGTTATATCTTAGTGCATTTTTATTTCATCATTATGAGGTATAGCTCTTTTTCATTTCTAGAACTTCTATTTTGTTCTTTTTCAAATGTGCCTGGTTTTGAATGCCCTTGTTGATTGTTTTATTATTCCATTTTTTATTTCTTTAAACTTTTGGCAAACAGTTATTCTATAGTTTCTATTTGATATCTTCAATATCTGAAATTCTTTGGGGGGTAGTGAGTGGGACATTGAAGACTTGGAAGCCTGACTCTCCATATTGTCTTATTTTTCTCTTCGATTTGGTGACGATTTATGATCATATATTTGGACATCCCAAGTTCCTGATAGAGTGTCTGGCACATAATAGGTGCTCAATAAATAGTTGCTTAATAAATAAATAAACAAACCATCTGTGTAGCTCTACTTGGTTTCCAAATGCTTTCCTCCGGAAGGGGTTTATGTTTGTCTTCCTAAGGCACTAGGGGGAGCCATGGCCCTAGGTCACTTTCATTTCAGGCTGCTTTCATTGAAAAACTCAGACTCTATATTAAGGCCTGGGGTAAAAATCTTGGGGCAGATTTCCTCTGCCTTCCTCCTCAAAGCCTTGTAGAGACGAACGAGTTTTATTCCTAGGAAACTTTGCTAGATTTTTCTTTTCTTTTCTTTTTTCTTCTGTAGGCTACCCTTTTCAAAGTTCTCTGGCTTTACCTTAGATGTCTTTAGTTTTGTTTAAGAATCTAAAAGTCTCTTCCCTAAGGGGTGGACATTAATTACCAAAGCTCATAATCTTGATAGTCATACTTGCATCAGAGAACCCAAGCTGGTATGTTTATCACCCTAGTTTCAGCTCCCAGGTTTTTTTTTTTTTTTTCTCGTGACCGGCACTCAGCCAGTGAGTGCACTGGTCATTCCTATATAGGATCCGAACCCGCGGCGGGAGCGTCGCCGCGCTCCCAGCGCAGCACTCTACGGAGTGCGCCACGGGCTCGGCCCTCAGCTCCCAGGTTTTTATTGTTCTGGGGGATTTCAGGGAATTGTCCTTGGTTTTTTTTTTATTAGCTGGGCAACTGTGTGCTAGTGTGTTGTAGTTTTTTTAGTCCTTAATTGTTTTGCTTCAGGAGGGCTTTCCAGAATATCTCAATTTCCACATTGCAACTAAAAGTCCTTACAGTGTCCTTCTCTGTCTCTAACATTTTTAGCTTCAAATTCTATTTTGTTTGTTATTAATATTGCCGTACTTGCACTCTCTTGGTAAACATTCCCCAGGCATATTTTCTCCCATCTTTATTTTTTGTATTGTTGTTTTTTAAATCCATGCATGATTTGTTTTCATACTCAGATAAGAGGTGTACTCTCTAAGGCACATTTTATTACTTTTTATTTTATTTTTTGCTTTAATAAAAAAAAGTAAATATCATAAAAAGATAAAATATAATACTCATTCCAGAACTGACATATGCTTTTCTAAGAAAGGCAAAAGAAAACTTACAAAACTTCCCTGAGACCACAATCATATAACAAAATACCTTAGACTATATTACATTTTAGTTAATATCCACCTTTATTTTGAAGTTCCATTTAATGTAATCCTGCAAAAAAAAAAAAAAAAAATCACTGTTCTTGGATCTGGAAAGAATTTTTATGGGGGGAAAGTCTATTAGAGAAATCTGCTTATTTCAAAGCATACTAGTCAATTTTGTTTTTAAACTAATAGTCCTGTGGTCCAGGTAACACCCTTTAGCTAATCATTGAATGATCACTGCCTCAGAAGAATAGCAATTAGGTTTCAGTAGTTCTGCCAGGACAGGCAATTTTATGGTATCTAACATATATTGCTATAATTAATATATTTCAGTAATTTCAGATTACATTAAAATAAAACCAAATGTGTTTAATATTTTATAGGTTTAGGGGCTGGCCCATGGCTCCCTTGGGAGAGTGTGGTGCTGATAACACCAAGGCCAAGGGTTCGGATCCCTTTATAGGGATGGCTGGTTTGCTCACTTGGGAGAGTGTGGTGCTGACAACACCAAGTCAAGGGTTAAGATCCCCTTACCAGTCATCTTTTAAGGGGGAAAAAAAAAAGTATATATATATATTTTATAGGTTTTTATTTTTTTAAACATCACACCCAGCAAGATTTAAATGAGATTTAATTGATTGCAACTGACAGTATTAACCTTTGTTTAGGCCCTGTGATCCTGGAAAACAGCAGTGGTTAAAGAAATCCTTCCACCTTTTTTTGTTTTGAAAATGGTTTACTGCAAGGAACCACCCTTTACCATATCACATAAATAAGACTCATGGATGCCCCCTTTGTTTACCTATGACAAGACCAAACACAGAAACACCAAATGCCCATTTTTTCCCTCCTAAATGATTAGCTGAACTGCTTGTCCCTCCTGATCATTTGGAACAAAATGCTTGTTAATCAGACTTCAATTTTCTCCCTCCCCCAGATCTCAGAATTTCAACCCACCCTCAGCCTGAGCCAGCATACAACTTCTCCTTAAGCAGCCCTACTGAGGATAGGTTGGCTTGGGGGTAAAACATTCTTCTGTTTATCATCCACTCAAACCATCTTTCATCCCACTTTTTACTCTTTCCTGTAAAAGAAAAAGTCCTTTGCTTGCAGATTTTAAGCAGTAGTCACCCTCCCCATTAGTCCCTTTGCCCCTGTCAGTAATCATTTTGAATAAAGTCTTTCCTTGCCAAGTATGAATTTATTTTATTTTATTTTATTTACTTTTAAAAAGATGACCAGTAAGGGGGTCTTAACCCTTGACTTGGTGTTGTCAGCACCATGTTCTCCCAAGTGAGCCATGGGCCAGCCCTTAAATTTATTTTTTAGTTAACATAACTCTTGGACTATTTTGTCTGCCCTGTACACTGTGTGCATTTCACTAAATTCATGTAGGTATGGAATGAACACTCTAGTTTGGTTCAGTCCTCACCGTTCTTCAGTGCTGTATTGAGTCCAGGATCATCTGTTCATGATTCACACATTTAAATTAGTTGATTCCTTCCTTAGATGCATGATTTAAATTCTATAAACCCAATAGTGAGCTACAAAAATTGATTATACTTGTGGGACAAATACTCAAGTTTTATTGAGTATTTTTTTATTTCTCCTGAATTGAAAAAAAATCAGAAAAAAAAACATGAAAGGTCTTGTGTTCTCAGGCAATGTGACTTCTTCACAGAATGATCAAATACATTTGTACAAATGAAGGTCCTTTTTGGGGTGAAATCTTATGGGGAGGTTGAAGTTTGAGTCAAGTTAGAGAAATTGTCACATCTAAAATGATTTCATATTGACTTTATAGCTTTGGCTCTCAGTCAGTGGCTTTCAACTTTACTCATAATGAAAATATATCAAATTCTTAGCCATTAAATTAATAAAGAGGTGGTATTGGTATAGCTAGTATAAACTAACAAGTAAATAAAGCTAATAACAATGCTGATGTAAACTGACAACAACAAATGATCCTAAAAAAAGATTCAGAAAGGGATAGTTTGAAAAAAATACGGGATAGAAAAGAGAGTGGAAAGAAATATGCCTCTTTTTGCCACTCACTCCTCCTCTGCAGGGGGATACCAAAGTAGGTGTATCAACAGCTCCCTAGGACAGTGCTTCTCAAATTGTAGAGTGCGTTCAGATCTCCTGGGAGTCATATTAAATTGCGGAGTCTGATTTGTAGGTCTGGGGAAGACTCTGCCTCTCACTTCTCTCCTGGGTGACTTGCTGCTGCGGGTCCAGGGACCACAATTTGAGTAGGGAGGCCTTAGTAGATAAGAAGCAATTAGATTAAATTAATTGGGAAGCAAGGGCCAATGAGAAAGGAGACCATTCCTCCAGTATGCAAGCCCAGCAAAGAAAAGCAGGTCTGTATAAGGAAGGCTACAGTTAAGAAAATTGGGGTATCTTTCAGAGAAGTATTGTGTTAAAAACACTGGAGCCAGCTGGGCAATGGCAGAAGTAGCCGCAACAACATGTTTTAAAATTTGCAATTCTAATGATAGTTAAGTACTTATAATCTAACTCCAAGGGTTGAATAAGAAACAGCAATAGGTATCTAATCATTTTTTTTAGTTACATAAAGTTTTCAAACTTACATAACAATCCAACCTCTGTTTAGGCGTATGAGTATCTGAAAAGGCTCAGGCTGTTCAAACTTTTTAAAAATACATATGCAGGGGAGGAAAAGTTTCTCCTCTACACAAAGAATTCAACTGACTAAGACAGACCAACAGGAGAAAAGCATATATATTTTACTAAATTTTATATGTACATGGGAGTCTTCACAAGAGAATGAAGACCCAAAGAAGCAGATAGAGTTGAGTTTATATACTAAATTGGACAAAAAGTAGTAAATTATGAAAACATGACAAGAAAAAGGGGCTTGGTCAAGGCAGTTAATGGTGGAAAAGTTACATGACATGTAAAGATGAGTTTATTAAGGTTTGTTTGAACAGATTTTCCTCAGCCTTGAGTCCCCATCTCTGGTAATAAGAATGTTTTTCCTCCTCTGGTATAAGGAAGGCATCTTGCATTTGGAATTTTTAGCTCCTTCTTTTAAGAAGAAAAGGGGAGGTTGGAACACCCTTCTTGTATCTGCTGTTTTTTATTTATTTTTAAACCCCTTTAGTTCAAAATAATCCTTATGCCAAAATGGCATATTTTGGACTGGAATATTCTGCCATCCGTCACATATTTATGAGAAGGTACTATGTGCCAGGCACTACCAAGACCAAGGGTTTGGGTCCCGTTACTGGCTAGTTGCCAAATAAAAAAAAAGAAAAGGTGAATCCTACCATGAACTTTTTGAGGTACCCTCATACATATAAAAGGTTATTGGTGGTAGGAAAAGGCCATTTTAAAATGTTTATCAATACAAATAAGGGTGTAGATGTCTTATCTGCATTAATGTTTAGAAACATATTTATTTATTTTACTAATTTCTTTGCCGTCCCTTCGTCCCTTCTTCTTGCCTTTGATACTGTTCTGTGGATTCAGTTTCTTCTTGTTGAAATGGCCTTTTTTTTGTTTTGGATGAGAATTTGTGAGATGCAAAATCTCTGGATAATTTATATATTTATGTATATGAAAGCGCCTTTATCTCTTCCTTGCTTTTTTTTTTTAGCTTGTTTGTTTTGTTGTTGTTGTTGTTGTGTCAGTCGGCTGACCATTAATCTTCCTTGCTTTTGAATGCTGATTTTGCTGTCATAAAACTCAGAGTTGAAAGTATTTTCTCTCAGAATTCAAGATACTATTAAAGTTACTATTGCCATTTTAATTGACTTTCCACTGTATACTATCTTTGTTTTCTCTCTGGTAGCTTTTAAGATTTGCTTTATTTTTAGAAATGTATATATTAAGGCTGGCCTGTGGCTCACTTGGGAGAGTGTGGTGCTGACAACACCAAGGCCACGGGTTTGGATCTCTCTATAGGGATGGCCTGTGGCTCACTTGGGAGAGCGTGGTGCTGACAACACCAAGTCAAAGGTTAAGATCCCCTTATTGGTCATCTCTAAAAAAATTAGAAATAAAAATAAAAAATGTATATATCATGCAATTCCATTTCAATATCTAGGTGTGAATTTTTTTTGTTTATTTATTAGGTCTAATAATTTTAATTCTAGAAAAAGTTCAGCTGTCAACAATGGTAAATGGACCACACTCTGTCCAGATTATATTATCCAGACTAGTTCAGAACAAGTCTCAGGACTGACTCATAATCTCTGAGCTACCTTCTTATCCCCCCTTCACTGCCACTACCTTACCCGCACTGCTGGAGCATCTTTATTTGCCTCTCAGACTCATCCTCTGCCTTTTGCAACCTGCTCTATGTCCTAGAATGCTGACCTCTGCATTATATCAGCCAAGTTTCTTTACCCTCTGGCTTCTTGTTGGCTGATGGGAGGCATCAGCAGGAGATCTGGGGGTGGAAGGAAAATGAGAACAAATTATTTATTTTGCCTGGCTCCTTCCCTACAAAAAGTAGGCAGTGGCTGCATTTCTCTAATGAAAGCCACAGCTCCCATTGGACAGCTCTCTTCGGAGTTTGCCCTTCTCTTGCCTCATCTAAATATGGGGGAATAATGGCTATTGCTAGGCCCAGCATCCTTCACCGTTTTTTCCCATAACCCTGCTCACAACTTTGAAAATAGTTTCTTTATTAAACTTTCTTAAATCATCCCTTGGCTGACACAGAGGTCTCTCTTCAGGAAAGAACTCACTGCCTGACTGTGAGGAGTGTGGTTATCCAAAATCCTCCAGTGGTGAGCTTCATCAGGGTCCACCTATGCTGTCAACCTAGCCATCATTTTCTTAAAGCATCTCCCAGCCAGTGACTGAGCAGGCTAGTGGTCAAGAGCCTGGTCATTTCCCTCACATTTGGAACTCATCTAATAAGCAGTCTTTGTCACACAGCTTACCATTGGGTAGGCAGAGATTTTATCAGATCTGCCTTACCCAAACTTGAGTCCTCTGTTTTCCTTTCCTTTTTTTTTTTTTTAAAGATGACTGGTAAGGGGATCTTAACCCTTGACTTGTTGTTGTCAGCACCATCCCTATATAGGGATCCGAACCTGTGGCCTTGGTGTTACCAGCACCACACTCTCCCAAGCGAGCTATGGGCCAGCCCTCTCTGTTTTCCTTTCATAAGTGTCACTTCCCATTGACTCCGGTGTACTCTTGTCTAAGTGTCTGCCTCCTGAAGACCCCTGTTTTGACCCCCATGTTTTGCCTGCTGGAACCCTGACTAATACCAATTATTTTGCATTTTATATGTATTATATATATTGAATAATTAACATATAATATGCATATCACATATTATGAGTATTATATATTTATAAACATTACATATTTATATACATTATATATTTGTATGTTATTATATAATTTTGTTGTTCTTTTTATTTAAAAATCCCTTTGATTTCCTTACTAGATGGAAATCAGATGTTTGCTATGAAAGGCGAGTCACTTTAAGTTACCCTTAATACTTGTTTAAAAACTCACGAAACTTCTCTTTTATGTCAACACCTTCCTTGAACACTTCTGGGTCCATGTGTGATCATCTGTGTCTGAAGAGAAAAGCTAAGGCAGAAAAGAAAATAGGTGATAAGTCCTTGAGATGGGAAGCTGCCAGGGAACATGGAATTGTCCACCTCAGCTGTGGCTGAAATCAGAGACTGAGGGGATATTTCATTGAGCACACAACCATCTGCTACAGAAAGCATTCAGCTAATAAGAGATTTCAGGGAGGTAGATTGCAATATCATGAGAAAGCCTTACCTGAAAATGTTGGAGTGAGCAGGACTGAAGCGACGATGGGACCTGCATGGGCTTTAGAAAAGAAAAAGAAAAAAAGGACACCATTTTTTTCTTAGCATGCATTTCTCTGAGTTCCCTCTTTTTCAATGGTTATTTGATATTTTGAACTTTGGTTATGGGGCAAGATGACATTATTTACATAAATGTAAAGTTGTTTTTCAGTCAGCCTGGAGCTACAGAGTTGCCATGAGACATGAACTATCTAGACCCTGACAAACCAAGGAAGACATCAATAAAGCTATGCTGATTCCACCCTGAAACAAGTCAGAATCCTTCAGGACCTTAAGATAACATCAAGAAAGAGAATAGAAGACAGATGAAACCCCTGCGAGATTTTGCACCTGGATCCTTACACATCACCCTCCCTCCCGCTTTTTATTTTCCACATTCCATTTCCTCAATCCCCTCTTTAAAACCCCCTCAGTAAATCTGAGTCTTTGAGATGGTTTTAGTTTGGCCATCTCCTTCAGAATTACCAGGGAGATGGGTTAGCCTAACATCTCCTTCAGGTTAGCAGTTTACCTGTCCTGAATAAAGCTGACTACCTTCTTCACCAACATTTGACTTTTGGGTCATTTGTTTTTGTTTGGGGCAGGCAGCCAGATTTGGGGTCAGTAACAAGATTTTGGTAAGCCTCAGCCAGGAGCTGAATGCCCTAGGGTAGCAGATTTTGCTAAGCCAACCCAGGGTTTTTGTCTGGGGCAGCCAGACTCAGGTTTGGTAACAAAAGAATCACAGGCAAATTATATATTTCATGTGTGTCACCCAAGTAGCACCTGCAATGACAAAGTGAGAATCCATCACGTAATCACCTCACAATAGCCATACAAAGTGACATGAGGTGACTTAAGGTTTATTCTGCTGGGGAAAAGCTAACCAGAGAGAAAAACACTTATGGCCCCATGCTATAGCTGATGATTATACTAAGAATTTTCTCTACGGTTGTTCTAATTATACAGATGTTAGATTTTTTCACAAAAAGGGGTTTCTGCACTCCTTAATTACCACTGGAAAGCACCTGTAGTTCACCAAAAAGCATGACCATATTTATAAAAGTTCTCTGAAGAAAATGAAGATATCAGAATTTGAAAAGTTGTGTTATCCTAAATCCAATTCTTATGTTTTTATTTGCCCAGGAAGAATCTAGAGGTAAGTTTTAAATCCTGTAGGTGAGTTTTAATTCCTAACCATTCTCTGAAAATACAACCTTTCTCCTTTGTACTTCCAATTCCTGAGGCCTCAGCTCCAATACTAGAGTTTGATAAAACATATGCAGTGACTGTGCACAATCTTCTGGTTAGCTGCCCACTGAATCCATCCTCAGAAAAACTGACTAGTCAGAGTTGTTCTCCTGTGCTTTTCCCACTTTACTCAAATCATCCTTTTACCACACGTGCTTCAGTTGTGGGGAGTGAAGCTGCAAGGTGGGGAACTTTTACAGATAAAGGAAACTAATGAATGGGCTTAAGTAGCAAGTCACATGATCAAGAAAGATCATTTTGACTTAGAAAGGAGGATTGATTCCGGTGGAGTCTGATGGTGAGAAGGAGACCATTTGGGAATCTACTGCATTTGCCTATCTAGACAGAATGAGGACAGGAAGTAAGAAAGTGGTGGGAATTGATAGGAAAGAGGGAAGAGACAGATATTATAGGGAAAATCAACAAATATTGAGTATTTGCTGCGTGCCTGCTACTGAGCCAAGTATTACCTCACATACTTCTTACAACACCACATTTTACTGAGGATTAAGCTGAGCATTAAATCGCAAATTAGAAGATAATTAACAATCTTAGTAACAACTGGTTTAGTTGAATGTTGGGGACAGAAATAGTATATTGGAGAGTATAGACAAGAAAATGTTGAGAAAGGTGTATAGACTTCCACCAAAATAAGACTTAGCTGCATGGCATGGAAGGGGGAAATAAAGAGAGGGTGCAGATTTGAAGGGAAACATTGTTTTAATAATATGTCAAGGACTAGAACATGTTTATAGCCTAAAACAGGAAAGTCATTGAAGAGAAGAAAAACGTTAAGATTCTGGAAAAATGGAGGGATAAATGATAGGACCAGTTTCTAGAGTTACTAAGAGAAGAGGAGGCAGAGGAAATAGCTTTGATCAAGAGAAGTAGAACTTTTCCATTAATTTATTCTACAAAAAAAAAAAAATTTAGCATCTGTACTATTCTAGTCATGGGTGGTAGGGCAATGTACAAAACCAAACTAAGTCCTTGCCCACAAGGAACATTCTAGTGAAAACAAACAGGAAAAAAATACAGAAGTAAAATACATAGATGCAAGGGTCTGATTCACGATATGGTGAACATTAAGAAAAGAAAGATATTATATATGCGTTGTGGGGAGTGCATACTATATTTCATATGGTGACCAAGAAAGGCTGTGTACACATGATGACCCTGGTAAGGTGAAATATGATCAGCCCCCTAAGGAAGGTCACAGTGCAAATCTATACAGATAGGGGAGAATATCCCAGCACAGGGAACAAGAGCAAAAGCTCTGAGGTAGGAGGTGCCTGGCATTTTAAAATAGCAAGAAGGCCAGTGGTCAGAGAGCTAATGGGAACCCAGATCATATAGGGCTTTTCAGGTCACTGTAAAATTTTGGTTTTGGTTTTATGAGAGATAGGAAGCCATTGCAAGGTTTTGAGCATAGTGATGACATATATGGCTTGAGTTTATAACACTTCACTCCAACTTTATCTGGCAGTTGGCCCATAGGTGGGTAAGAAATGCAGCAGTCAGGAGACTTCTGTGGATATCCAGGTGAATAAGAACAGTTGTTTAAATCAGGATGATAATGATGGTGGGAGAAAGAATCGGTCATATTTAGGATACATTTTGATGGTAGAGTCATTTGGGTTTGTCAGTTTGTTCTTGAGCTGGATGTGGGGTGTAAGAGAAAGCGAGGAGTCAGGGATGGTTTCAAGTCTTCAAGGTGGTCTGAGCACCTGGCAGAAGAGTGGCCTTTCACTCAAACTGTGAAGACTCTGGGCAGGTTGTTTGGGCAGGTCAGTTTTAAGCAATAATACAGGAGATTCTTATTAGATGTCTGTTTTAGTCTGTTTTGTGTTGCTATAACAGAATACCTGAAACTGGGTAATTTATAAGGAAAAGAGGTTTATTTGGCTTATGATTCTGGGACAGCTGCATCTGGCATGGGCCTCAGGCTGCTTCTACTCATGGCGGAAAGTGGCAGGCAGCCAGTAGGTACAAACAGATAACATGGCGACAGGAAGCAAGAGAGAGAGAGAAGGTGCCAGGGTCTTTTTTAAGCAATGAGCTCTCCCAGGAATAGAGCAAGAACTCACTCATTAATCCCCCCTCCCCCAGGGAGAGCATTAATCCATTCATGAGGGATCTGCCCCCATGACTCAATCAGTTTCCAACACTGCCACATTGGAGATCAAATTTCCACATGAGTTTTGGAGGGGACAACACATCCAAACTTCATCAGATGTCCTAATGGAGATGATGAGTAACAACTGGATATACAAATCTGGAATTCAGATAAAAGGTCTCAGCTACAGATATAAATTTGGGGTTTTTTTGTTGTTTGTTTTTTAAAGATGACTGATAAGGGGATCTTAACCCTTGGCTTGGTGTTGTCAGCAGCATGCTCACCCAGTGAGCTAACCGGCCATCCCTATATGGGATCCGAACCCGTGGCCTTGGTGTTATCAGCACCACAATCTCCCGAGTGAGCCACAGGCCGACCCCTATAGATATAAATTTGGAAGTCAGAATCATATATACAAAATTTAAATTCATGAAACAGGAAAAGATCTAGGGAAGAGGTCCAAACTTTGAGCCTGTGGGCAGTCCAGTCTGGAGGACATCCTTTGAAAGATTCATTTAAATTTGTATGAGGGGAATTGGGGAAATAGCATGTAGTGAGTGCACAGATTTCTCTGTGAAGTATGGGATTATCGTATCTTCTATAAAAGAGCATGTGGGGATAGAGTGAGGGCCCCAAGAAAGACTGCAACAGTGGACTGTGAGAAAATGGGGTAAAAAGGACAGACAAAAGGAAGGCACTGGGGACCCTCTTCTCCTGGCATTGAAGAAATTTTAAAAAGTAACTTTCACTAAGGTCTTGAAGATTTCAAGTATCAATCCTGCAGAGAGTAATTAGCCCTTTGAAAGAGGCAAGTTGAGAAGGACTGGAAAAAACAAAATAAACACAAGCCTTCTCTTTGACTGTCTTAGAATGTAAAACACAAGGATTTTCTGTAAGAAAAGTTCACAATCTCAAGTTCTATAAGGGTTCACACTCCCAGTTTCCTCCACAACTAAGCTCTGGAGACTTTTCAAATAAGAAAATAGCTCAACAGCTAGAAAAATACTACCTCTGGGAGTCAGGAAATGAAAAATGGTTCTCTCCATACAGATATTTTCATGTCAGTATTTATGATGGTTAAGAAGAATTATTCAAAACTTGGAAAGAAGCTGAGGAGGGAGAGTGACCTGTCATTTTTATATGCCAGACCTCAACCTCCAGCTCTAGATCTGTTGTGTCTTCCCCTTAGGCAGCTCCATGTGAATGTTACCCTGATTGGACTCGAAATACTTTACATCAGAGCATAACATAATGCACCTGTTTTTCCCTCAACTGCCTCAAGAGAGCCATCCCTTCTTCCTCTTATATCCCACATACCCAGTAAGTCATTAAGTACCCTCTAGGTCAGCCCTGTTCATGAGCTACATAATGAGAGCCACATTTGCAATTTAGGTTTCCTGGTGGCCACGTTTTAAAAACACAAAAAGAAACAGGTGATTAAATTTAATAATTTATTTTATTTAACCCAATATAGCTTAAATGCTACCATTTCTATATGCAATCAATATAAAAAATTATTCACTGATGGAACACTTTACATCTTTATTTTACAGTACATCTTTGAAATCTGGTGTGCAATTTGGACTTGCAATCCATCTCAGTTTCAATGCTAAATTTTATAAAATTTACAGTCAATTCACATTATCCAAGTTGTACTACTTAATGAAAGAAAGTGAGCGGAGATGCCGGGTACTGTTCAAGCTTTATTAAAGAAAGAAATCTCTGGGCTGTGCTCAGAGTGGCACGGGGCCCAGGGCTGCCCTGAAAATGGTGGACAGCACCAAGTGTGGGGGGTGGTAGAGCTTATATAGGGTGCCAAGGGCTGGCTGATACCATCAAGGAGGGTCAATATGCTAATATGGATCGGGGTGGAGAACTGCGTCCTTGCGGAAGCAAAAGGGGTTTCTGTTTAAGTCAGAAGGCTTCTCCTAAAGGGAAGGGGGGAGCCAAGGGGAGGAGGTGGGCGGTGCCATTTTGTACTTGGGCTTGTCTAAAGTGGCGCTGGTTATGTTGCAGATCTATTATTCCTGCCTTTTAAGTATAGGAAAAAGGGGAAAGGGCGGAGGTCTAACTCTTCTGAAGCTACTTCCTGCTGGAGATGAGCAAAGATATGGAAAAAATAAAAGATTTAGGTGGTGGTGTACTGGTTTCATGTGGGGAGGCTGTATTCCTCTGGGGAAGGGTCGCTGATTCTTAGGGGCTGATAACCTCCTTGCAGGGACAATTTGGCGACCTTTTGGTTAGTGAAAGCCTGCATACATTCCTGCAAGAAATTAGAGAAACACCAAAAGAGACAGGGACCAAAAGTAGGATGAGGCACAGTTAGGGGTCCTAGTAGGGGCATAAGCCAGGGTATGCCAGGGTTCGGTGAAATGGCTTCTGTTGTTTTGGATCCCCCGGACTCATTTACATAATAACAGCGTTCCTCCCCCAAGACGAGGCAGGTGCCTTCCTTCTTGGCTGTGAGGAAGTAAAGGGTCCCACGGTTCTGTAAAACGACTGTCACAAGTGAGGTGACCTGTTAATCTGAGAGTTTTTGATAGAATTGAGAGGCAGTAGCAGGGCCCGCCATGCCAGTTCCAGTTGCAGGAAGGATCCCTGCCCCAATTAAAAAGGCACAATTAGTGCCCCATGGGAGCAGGGGGCACTTCCTGAGGAGGAGGGGCAAAGTTAGTCCCAGTCCCTTCTCCATCTCTCCCTCTGTCTGGAGGGTGATGTCAGGGATGAGCCAAAAGAATATGCAAGAAATCGCATTAGGGGGGCAGGCAACAGGATAACACAGTTTCACAAAGGAAACATATTCCAGTTTAAAGGCATGGATGAGAAGGGGGAAGTGAGTGGCAGCGTTTGGTGTTAGTGAGGTAGAGTGTGGGCAGGCCCCACACAACGCTGACAGTCCCCACTGAGGTGAGATTAAAGGAAAGTGAAGAGACGTTTCTGGAAAAGTTACGGACTGCATTGACAGGGAGGGGGTGACCACAAAAAGTTTCTTGCGAAGTGGGAGACAGGTGAGTCACTCAGGGACCAGTCTGATTCGCTGAGGATTGCAACGTCCCTGCAGACCCGGGACCTCCATGTTCCAGGTAAGGGGAAGCATTGAGATAGGAGGAAGAACATGGGAAGAATGCAAAGCGTTAGGGAGCCCAAAGAATTTAAAGGGCACATTTGCCACAATGAAATTGCTAAGAAGCATCTTACCGATAGGAGGTAAAGAAGTGCTAGGAGAAATCCTCCCATAACGTTACACTCTTTTGGCGCCGCTGCCCCAAAAGCTCTTGTGCAAGGGACCTGAAGCAGGCCTGCAAGAGTGAGAAGATAATCGCTGGGGGAAAGATCATCCTTCTGGGACTGGGGGATGCCGTGAGCCATCCTGCTATAAGGAACGGCATGGGAGCCTGAGTGATACCCCTTGTTCTGCAGGCTACAAGGGGGTCCCACGTGTGTGGTACGGCTCCTTGGAATTTCTTGTTTGTTCACCCTTGGTTGCTTGACAAGGCTTCCCAGAATTAAACAGCCTAACCTTTTGGCTTAGAATGGCTTTGGGAAATTCCCTGGAGTTTCTCAAAGGACATGTTAAAATACATCAAAATTAACTGGTTTATTTAAAGGGCATTGTCGGTACTAAAGGTGTTTTTGATGCATGTTCCCGGTGTGGGTTGGCTCAGTTTAATTTTGTTATTAATCTTTTTTGTTAGTGATGTGTGCATGGACCCATTGTGGCTGTGGTCATGCTCTTATACGTGTGGAATGAAGTTATTATGTTGGATTTCTATCCACATCCCCCAGAGAGATGGTGGGTCCGAGTGCAGTAATATTTATAACTAATTGATCATCAATCAGTTACAGATTTCTTTGTTTCTCCCCACTCCCACAGTTTCACTTGATTTACCAAGAACATGTTCTTTCCTTAGTAATAATAAGAATGATATAGTGTGTTTTTGTTAGTTTGAGTAGAATCATTTAACTTTTTACTTTGTCCCCTGTGCTGTTCCCGGAGTCTATTGGCAGGGAAATAAAAGGTATAAACATTGTGATTTTGATTATAAATTAAAATGATCAATATAGGGTGTAAGCAATATTAAATTGTTAACCTTAACTAAACAATGTTATTAAAATTAAGAGTAGTAAGTATAAGTAAGATTTAAAAAGGGTTAAATTGTAAGTTAAGAAGGTTAAGAATTATAGTTTAAACTAAAACTCTGATGCTCTTTAAAGCCAAGCATGCTGCTATTGTATAGTTTCCTGGCCACAAGCCACAGGCTTTGGGGTGAACTATTGATGCATGAGTAGATGTTTTTGTCACAGCATGAGTGCCTTGGAACGTTTGACCTTTCTTTTTCAATAGAAAAAAAATAAAAAATGTTTTGATTAAAAGATAAATCAATGTGTTAAAGATTAGGTAAAAACATATAAATAAAGCAAGATGTTTGTGGTTGTTGTCCACACTTGCACTAGACATCTGCGGTCTATCTCTTTCTTTCCTTGCCGATGCCACACCACCTATTCAGGTCCAATGAATCCTGTGGAGCTGGTCTCCAGCAGGGGGAAGAGTGGAGGTCCTGGAGATTTTCAGTCTTGTGGGTCTTAAAATGGACAAAGTGTGAGATGTTGGGTTGGGGATTGAGTGGAGGGACCCCTCTGGCTTGGTGTTAACAGATTTTTGGGTAAAGTCTCAGGTGCTAGTTTTACCAAGGATAAGTGATACCAAGGGGCCTTTCCTAGTACTTTTACTGCCGTGGGGCTGGCGAGAAGTACTGTTATAAGGCCCTTCCCAACATGGTGAGAGAGGCTTTGGGATTCGGGTTTTAATACACATTTGTTGTCCTGGGCTCAGTTTAAAGTCTGGGAGGGTGGTGGGGAAAGGATGAGGTGATAGAAGGTTGGTCTGTTCCCTAAGAAGATCCCTAATGAGGGAAAGAGCAGGGAGGTACTAGCCTAAAGGCGATGAGCTGGAAGGGAGAGGTGTGAGAATGAAGGGCCTACCGTACATAAGTTGGAGGAGGCTGAGGCCCATGGGCTTGTGGGGGGCAGCCCATAGGCAAGTGAGTGACTGGTGGGGAGGCCAAAACAAGGGATGATTTCTGAGGTGAGAGCATGTGTTACTGCTGTAGCATCTGAAGTGCAGGGAAAAGCCTAAATCCAACCTGAAAAGGTATCTACTAATGTTAGAAGATAGTGTGTGCTTTTGTGGGAGGGTAATATAAGGGCTGAAGAAGGCATAGTAGGAGTTCATAGCCTATATGAACTGAATTATGGAAATCTGAAAGGATTTGCTCAGCTTGTGTAGTAGGGAGGACATAACAACCAGAGAGAGTATGCCATTTGTCCTTTGTGCCCCCAACTGTTGAAGGTGTTGTATTTCTTGGAGTGTGTATTGGGATAAGGGCTTAAGGGCCATGAGAAGAACCTGAGCAGGAGAAGAAGAGTGGGGGCTGGTGATTGGGCAGCCTATTTTGTGGTTAGATCCACCAGTTTGTTTCCCTGGGCTATGGGGTCATTGGAGGGTTGGTGTCCTCTGAAGTGTATAACCCCAACCTCCTTTGGGAGTTGTGCAGCGTCAATAGCTTGTGTTAGATTTACTGTGGCATAACCTGCTTGGGGGGTGGGCGTGGAGGTTGCGCTCCTGTCTATGAACCGTGTAATAGGATGTGGGGAGATGTGTAGAAAGGGACTGAGAAAGAGGTCTAAAGGCTCCATGCAATTGTGTTCTAAGTGTCATGAGTGTTTTGGGATGAGAGTGGCTGGATTTTAAGGGAAGGCAAGGTTTAAAGGAGAACTGGGAGTTTTCAATGAAAGTAAGGTGAATAAGTTGTAGGCGGGAAAGGGAGAAAATTGACTTGGACTTATGGCTGAGAAGGTCTTGACTGTTTGTTGTTTAAAAGTTAGTTTAGAGCTTTCTTATGCTGAAAGGGCGGCTGCCACCACAGCCTGTAAGCTGGGGCCCATTCTTGAGATGTGGCATCTAGTTGTTTAGAGAGGTATGCAACCGGGGAGAAAATGTCTCCTGCCTTTTGTCCCAAAACCCCAACTGCCAATCTTTGGGTTTCGGTGATGTCAGGATAAAAGGATGAGATAAGTTTGAGAGAGATGAAGGTGGGGCTGCGAGGAGAGCGGCTTTTAATTGCTGGAAGGGAGAATGAATGGGCTTTGTGGGATCTAAAGGAACGGCAGGATCCTCTTTAGCTGCCCCATAACGTGGCTTCGCTAGCACATCAAACTTAGGAATCCGTAGGCAAAGATACCCTGCAAGCCCCAAGAAAGAAAGGATTTCACCCTTTGTGGTAGGAGTAGAGAGTTCAGGAATTAGACTCTTGATATGAAGGGGAAGAAATTTTGACCTCGTTGGGAGACACTGGATAGCCCCTGGAGGCCAGGAAATTAAGGAGAGCAACAGTGTGGGCCTGTGAATCCTCATAGGAAGGGCTACAAAGGAGGAGGTCATCCACATATTGTATTGAAGTGCTAGAGGTTGGGGGGGAAGTTCAGATAATTCTTGAGCTAAGGCCTGGACAAAGAAGTGGGGGCTATCCCAGAACCCCTGAGGTAGTACTGCCCAAGTAAGTTGTTGGGAACGACGTGTGTCAGGATCAGTCCTGTACTAAAAGGTATGAGCCATTAGGCTTTAAAACTGGAAGGATGGGTGTATTGAAAGGCGAGTGGGTAGGCCGTGAGAGATGAGAAGAAAGGAGTTTGTGTACGACGGGTTTTAAGCCTATTAGGTGTTTGTTAGTGATGGGGTACTGTGGGACATTAAGGAACAAAGAGGGGTTCAGCAATTTAACAAGGATAGGGGAATGGTGTGTAGCAATAGAGGGAAAAGAAGTGTCCCATACTAGGGATTAATTTTGTTTGAAGGGGAGGGGAAGGTGGAAGCCCCAGGGGCCAGGTCTGGGGCAGCCTGTGACAGGAGTATTTTAGCTGGAGTTAAAGTGTTTAGGGTAAGTGTAGCTTTGAATTTGAAAAGAATGTCCCATCCCAGTAAGGGGGCTGGGCATTGAGGCATTATTACGAATTTGTGTGTGAATTGGGTGTGATGTAGGGTGCAGGAAAGGGGTAGAGTGATCTGTGGGTGGTATTCTGATCCTGTGACCCTTACTATTGTGATAGAGGATGGGGTTGTTGGTCCTGCATATTCAGGTAGGGTAAAGTAAATTGTCCCTGTATTAATGACAAAAGAGATCAGCTTACCTGCTACAAGGCAAGGTACCCTGGGCTCATGCATGGTGATCTCCATGGGGACCCCAGGCCCTGGTCATCAACAGTCCTCTTCCTGGGCAAGCCAAGAAGCTCCAGTTTAGATGGCTGTGAAACGAAAGCCTGTAGGTTGGGAACTGGGCCACTCCCTCTCTGGCAAGTGGCACAGTCAATCCCCCAGTGACTTGGCCATTTATAGTGAGGATGGGTTATGACAGGCCTGTGCCCAGTGGCTGCATTTGAATGCCCTGGTTGACTGCATTTGAAGCAGTTCCCCGGTGGCTTGCCCCTTGAGGCAGCCAGCTGTTGAGTATGTGAGCCATAGATGTCATTAGCCAGGAGCTGGTATTTGGCCTGATCTCTTTTATAGTTTTGTTGAATATCAGGGACTGATTGGGTAATGAAATGAGAGTGTAAGAGGGCCATAGCTGAGGGGAGTTTGGATCTATACATGTGTATTCACGTAAAGCCTCAGAGAGGTGGGTTAGGAAATCGTTGGGATTTTCAGTGGATCTCTGTGTGATCTCTCTAATCTTGTCATAGTTGACTGACATGAGTAGCCTTTTGGAGGCCATGAAGTAGGTGTGTGATTGTGTTATCCAGGAGATCCTGATACCTGTGGCTGGCCTGGTAGTTCCAATTTGGGTCCGTGGAAGGAACAGCAATGGTTCCCACAGGCTGCCTATTATTTTAAGCATGTACCTGAGCTGCCATCCAGACCTGCTCCCTGTACATGGACTCAGACAATTCCTTCCATCCCATCTTGTTTTAGTCTGTTTATGTTGCTATAACAGAATACCTGAGACTGGGTAATTTATAAAGGAAAGAGGTTTATTAGGCTTACGATTCTGGGACAGCTGCATCTGGCATGGGCCTCAGGCTGCTTCTACTCATGGCGGAAAAGTGGCAGGCAGCTGGTGGGTAAAAGCAGATTACATGGTGAGAGGAAGCAAGAGAGAGAGAGAGAAAAGGTGCCAGGGTCTTTTTAAGCAATAAGCTCTCGCAAGAACTAATAGAGCAAGAACTCACTCATTAATCTCCCCTCCCCCAGGAAGAGCATTAATCCATTCATGAGGGATCTGCCCCCATGATTCAATCAGTTTCCAACACTGCCACATTGGAGATCCAATTTCCACGTGAGTTTTGGAGGGGAGAACACATTGAAACTCCATCATTCCACCCCTGGCCCCCCAAAACTCATGTCACTCTCACATACAAAATACAATCATTCTATCCCAACAGTCCCAAAAGTCTTAGCTTGCTCCAGCACCAACTTAAAAGTCCAAAGTCTCATCTGAAACCAAAAGCAAAAGTCCTTCCAGCTGTGAACCTGAAAAACAAAACCAAATTTATCTACTACCAAGATACAATGGTGCAACAGACATTGGGTACACATTCCCATTCCAAAAGGGAGGAATAGGCCAAAAGAAAGGAAAAACAGGTCCCAAACAAGTCTTTATGTCTTAAAGTTCCAAAATAATGTTCTTTGACTCCAAGTCCTGCATCCTGGGCACAATTGGGCATCTGAGCACCCAAAGTATCAGGCAGCCTTGTTCCCACAGCTCTGCTAGGCAAGTCCAGTGGGCCATGCTGGTGCCTGTGGTTTTTCCAGGCCTGCATTGCATGTTACCAGTGGCCCTGAAGTTCTGGGGTCCTGGCAGCAGCCCTGCTGCGTTGGCTGTACTAGACATTTCCCTAGTGGGGGATCTCTGTGGGGACTCAGACCCCACTTTCCTGCTTGGCATTGGTCTAGTAGATGTCCTCTGCAGTGGCTCTGCCCCTGCAACAGGTCTCTGCCTGGGCCCCCAGGCTTTTCCATACATCTTCTGGAATCTGGGTGGAGGCTGCCACGCCTCCACTGCTCTCACATCCTGCTGGCCAGCAGACTTAACACAATATGGATGCCACCGAGGTTTCAGACCTCTACTCTCCAGGGCTGCTGCACAAACCACACTTGAGGCCGCTCCAGCCAGAGCAGCTGGGATGCAGGGAGCAGGTTCCCAAGGGCAGCTGCGCCCAGGTCTGTCCTCCAGGATAACTCAGTCCTTCTAGGCCTCAGGGTCTGTGATGGGTGTGGCACCGTTCCAAACTCCTCGAACACCTGCAGGGCTTTCCTCTCATTTTCTCCCCTATTAGCATCTGGCTGCCTCAGCACCAAGATAATGTCTTTAGCAACCAGTTCATCTGCTTCACCCTTGCATTGTTCGCAGGCTCTCTGCTTCTTACTGAATGGCCAGGCTGCAAATTTTCCAAATCTTTACACTCTGATTCCCTTTTAAATTCTGGCTTTACATCATGATTTTGCTGCTATAACTCAGAGTAGGCTCTTAAAAGCAACCACGCAGCTTCTTTAATGCTTTGCTGCTTACAAATTTTTCGGCCAAATGCTCTAGTTCACAACTCTTAAGTTCCAACTTCCACAAAGTCCAAGGGCATGGACAAAATGCAGCCAGGTTCCTTGCTATGGTGTAGCAAGGGTTATCTTTTGTCCAATTCCCGATAAGTTCCTCATTTCTATCTGAGACCTCATCATCCGCATGGCCTTTACTCTCCACATTGCTATCAGCATTCTGCTCACCACCATATAACTCTCTAAGACATTCCAAACTTTTCTTCATCTTTTTTTCTTCTTCTAAGTCCTCCAAACTCCTCCAACCTTTGCCCATTACCCAGTACCAAAGCTGCATCCACATTTTCAGGTATCTGTTTAGCAACACCCCACTACTCAATACCAATTTTCTGTTTTAGTCTGTTTATGTTGCTATAACTGAATACCTGAGACTGGGTAATTTATAAAGGAAAGAAGTTTATTTGGCTTATGATTCTGGGACAGCTGCATGTGGCATGGGCCTCAGGCTGCTTCTACTTATGGCTGAAAAGTGGCAGGCAGCTAGTGGGTACAAGTAGATTACATGGCAAGAGGAAGCAAGAGAGAGAGAGGATGCAAGAGAGAGAGAAGGTGCCAGGGTCTTTTTTAAGCAACAAGTTCTCGCGGGAACTAATAGAGCGAGAACTCATTCATTAATACCCCCTCCTCCAGAGAGAACGTTAATCCATTCATGAGGGGTCCGCCCCCATGACTCAATCAGTTTCCAACACTGCCACATTGGGGATCAAATTTCCACATGAGTTTTGGAGGGGACAACACATCCAAACTCTATCACATTCACTTCAAGGAAGGGTTATAAAAAGCTGTAGCTGAGATGGGGTTGTTACCTGATGAATGGGGAGGAGGGGAGGAGTTGAGCTAAGGACGAGTGTCTGGAGGCCAGGTGTGGGGAAGAGAGAGAAATGTGGAGGGCTGATGAATCAGAAGATTGATCCAAGTCTGGAAGGAGAGGTCGAGCATGAGCTAGGAGAATTTGAGACATAGGACAGTTTTGACAAAGAACATGTTCAGAGATAAGAAAAAGCCTGAACAATAAATCTCTACAGCTTTTGCCATTTTGGTGAGTATCTAAATCGAGTGCCATCTTGTTGCCACTGGGATCCATTGTAATGAGGTGTTTGAGTTTTAATATCTCCCTGGAGGCTGAGAAATTGGCCAGGAGACGGCCCAAGGGTGTAGAGCAGCCCAGAGGTGTAGAGCGTGGAGGTTTAGATTGTGAAGGTTTAGATTGTGAGGATCCCATTTAGATGGTGAGAAAGGGCAGTCAGTCCTGGTAGAAGAAGCATGCCAACAAAGAGCATCCTCTCTGCTGTCCACCTTCTTTTCGAGAGAAAAAAAGCCACTGACCAGCTAATGAAGCGTCCTTCAATAGCTGGGAGGCACAAGAAGAGTTCCCTCAGCCAGGCACCTGGGCTTTCATAGAGACTTGAGTCATCGAGAGAGAGTAGTCGGGGGAACCATAGAAGTAGGCAGGACAGACCCACGGACTCACCCTGAATTGAGGCTGGTTTTGGATGCATTGGTCTGAAACAGCAAAAGGAGAGAAAGTCTCCAGTGTACCCGGTTTCGGCAGGTCCGGGAAGGGCGGCTGAGGGCCAATCACCCCCAAAGAGAGGGGATCATCTGCAATGTTGGCCAAAACCCTTCCCGGGTTTCGGAACCATAATGAAAGAAAGTGAGCGGAGATGCTGGGTGCCGTTCAAGCTTTATTAAAAGAAATCTGCTGGGCTGTGCTCCAAGTGGCACAGGACCCAGGGCTTCCCTGAAAATGGTGGACAGCATCAGGTGTGGGGGTGGTAGAGCTTATATAGTGCGACAAGGGCTGGCTGATACCATCAAGGAGGGTCATTATGCTAATCTGGATCAGGGTGGAGAACTGCATCCTTGTGGAAGCAAAAGGGGTTTCTGTTTAAGTCAGGAGGCTTCTCCTAAAGGGAAGGGTGGGGTGGGGAGGTGGTGGGCGGCGCCATTTTGTACTTGGGCTTGTCTAAAGTGGCGCTGGTTATGTTGCAGATCTATTACTTAATGTTTTCCAGTAACTGAATCAAGTACCAGTTTTTAAAATTAATTTTATTAGAAAGAATTTCAGGATTTTGTTTTGTTTAGGTTATCAGAAATATTAATTATTGTAACACTATACTTTATGAATCATGATTAAGAAAGAGCACTATAGTAGATGGAATGCCAGATAATAAAGTTTATTGTATTTTAAAAAAATAAAAATAAAAATAAATAAATAAAATTAATTTTAAAAATAGAATTTTAAAAATAGAATTTAAAAATTTTGTTTTTCACTAGCACTAGCCACACTGAAGTGCTCAATAGCCTCTAGTGGTTTGTGTGATGTATATTGGATGGCACAGCTCTGATCTACAAACGTGAATTCACAAACCATTCCTACTTTAATTTGTATCTCCAACGCCTATGACATTAAGAGAAATGTTTTTTAAATGGGCAAATGAATTAAATGGGCAAATGTCAAATAATTACTAAAAAAGTTAGTCGTCTACCCACAAATAATTAATTCACATAAATGAAGGAGATGACATTGAGACTGTCAATTCAAGGAAGTCAAAAATAGATTTTATTAGAGCAATAGAGAAAAAAACAGAGAAATAGGAGAAGAGCAAATCATGTTTTTTGCGTTTGGGGGGGAGATACATCAGCCTACTGATAACAAAGAGGTCAGTCTGAGCAATATGCCTCTCAAGCAAAAAAAAACGTATGTGTATATATATATATATATATACACATATGTATGTATATATGTATATATAGTTGTTATTGATTCCCCCAGAGGCTCTGCAAGTTTACTGGTGGAATTGTTAGGCAGGTTGTCCCTGCAATCTATGCTAATACCCTTCCCTCAGCACCTCCAGCTCAGTTAGGCTAGGCGTACACTACTTCCCTCAAGGCGACTTCTCAGTACCACTGATCATATGCCTTTGGTTCACTGTTACCTATTCATTCTTGTGCTAAGTGGCTACTAAATGCCAGACAATTTTCCAGGCATCTCTTGAAAACAAAGAAGAGAACTGTTTCTCTTCTTCACAAGGAAAAACATGTTGTCATAAAAGAACTATGTCGGTGTGAACAGGATGCAGGACTGAAACCATGTTGGGACCTAAAACCTCCTGGGCTGCTGCGGGAATGGGGGGGAGGGGGAATATTTTTCAAAGGACAGTTTTTCTTCTCTCCGCTCTTTCTTCCCACCCCCTGGCTTTCTTATCTTGCTTGCTAAATAGGAAAACAAGGCTGAGAAGCTAATCAGTATTTTGCAAAGCTGACAATTCTTTGAGACTTTGAGAGTTTTAAGAAGAGATAAAGGCCAAATGCCTGGAAGCTGACTTTGGACAGCAGCAAAGGCAACCAGAACTCTGCGAAGCAAAACTTCACCAAAGACTTTGCAAAAAAGTTGATTTTACTTCAGAGCAAATCAAAATCTTTCAGGGCCCTGAGATAACAGTGAAGATGAGAACAGAAACCAGACGAGGCTCTGGCGAGACCTTGTACCTGACTCATAGACACGGACCCCTCCTAGCTCATCTTCTTCCCTCCTGCTTTTCACCTCCCACATTCTGTTCCCTCAACACCTCCTTTAAAAAACCCCCAGTAAATCTAAATCTTTGAGGTGAGATAGCCCACCATCTCCTTCAGCTGAATACATCTGCTTTTCTATCACCAATCATTTCACTTCTGAGTCTTTTTTTCTTTCCTTTGTGAAGGGGTGGGAAGGCGGACCTGAGTTCAGTAACAAATCAACTGCTACAGAAGGTACATTTTCTAGAAAGTGCCTTTAACATATATCCTAGAGAAATATGTGCACATCTATGCCAAGAAACGTAGAAGAAAGTCCTCAGCAGTACTGACCTCAGATCCCAAATAGACACAACACAGATGTCTATCACAATAAATTGAGTAAACCAACGTCACTATTTATTTAGCTATTAAAAATAATAGTACTGTTAAACTCCATGGTATTTCAGTTAAAAAAAAGAATAATGGTACTGGAGAAACAAATCTACATGAATGAATCTCAAAAACATCTGGTTGAATGAAAAATTATAAAATCATAAACAACATATGGTTCTATTTATGTGAAGGTAAAAATAGGCAAAATGAAACAATTTACAATTTATGGGTACATGTTTAGATGTCAAAAAGAAAAACAAAGAACAACTAAGACACAATGTAGGATAACAGTTTATCTCTTGCATTGTGGATGGGTGGAGGGAGAGACAGAACTGGGAGTGATATAGGGCCTAATAAGTTACTAATTATATTCTAGTTCTTAACCTGGATTTTTCAGTACCAGATATTTGCTTTAAAATTCTTGTTTATGTTGCATAATCCCTTTACATGGATGCATTGAGGCTCAGAAAAGTGATACGCCAAAGTGAGGGCCTCAGAAGGAGCCTGAAAGGCAAAGTTTTCCTCTGACCTTCTCCTGTCTCCCTGTCTCTCAGTTTCATTCTCCCCTGAGGCAAGCAATAAAAACTAGAATCCCACTTCCCCTTGGCAGGTCATAAAAAACAGAACCTCTTTGTCCAAAGCCAGCTATAAAGACTGAAATTATACTCTAATCTCCCCATCTTTCTGTCCTGGAGCTGGCCATAAAGAAATTCCCTGACCTACTTTGTCTGATTATAGGTCATAAGCCACCCCTTATTCTGGAGGTATGAATGCTACACAGAAAGGCCATGGAGAATTTGAACAGGCCTTGCTGGGTTTCCCACTCAGTCTATTAGCATTAGATCATACTTTTCTTGTCTAATCACATTTCTACATGGTTGTCCCTACTTCTTAGAACCTAAGCTTAGAAACAGTTTTCCCTATATCTTTGGGTCTTCACTCTGAAGGCTCTCCCATGTCTCGTAAAACTATGATAAAATAATTTCTTGATGTCTTTTTTCCCTCTTATTTATTTTTTTAAAAAGATGACTGGTGAGGGAATCTTAACCCTTGACTTGGTGTTGTCAGCACCACGCTCTCCGAAGTGAGCTAACCAGCCATTCCTGTATAGGGATCTGAACCCGTGGCCTTGGTGTTATCAGCACCACACTCTCCCAAGTGAGCCGTGGGCCGGCCCTCTTTTTTCCCTTATTAATCTATATTTATCATCTGGTTGGTTTTTTGTTTGTTTGTTTGTTTGTTCAGTGAAACTTTGGGTGTTTGAAAGGGAAGTCTCCCTTGTCCCCAACAGATGTAATATTATATTGTAAAAAAATTTTAAACCTCCTCATTCAGACATAAGGGATCTCAGGACCACTGCGTAGTTCTTGCCATTTTTAAAATCTCCCATATCTTTTTCTTCTTTACCTATGAGCCATACAGCATTTTGTTCAAATAGACATAGTGAAAGAAAGTGAGCCGAAACGCTGGGTACCGATCAAGCTTTATTAAAGGAAAAGAATCTGCCAGGCTGCGCTCAAAGTGGAGGACAGCACCAGGTGTGGGGGTGAGAGAGCTTATATAGGGTGCCAAGGGCTGGCTGATGCAATCAAGGAGGAGAATTATGCTAATACAGAAGCTATGTGACCAGGGTGGAGAACTGAGCCCTTGTGGAAGCAAAAGGGTTTCTGTTTCTTAGAAATCATGAGGTTTCTCGTAAAAAGAAGGGGGTAGGGGTTGGGGCCATTTTGTTCTTGGCCTTGCCTAAAATGGCGCAGGTTACATTCAGAACCTATCACATGTAAGTGCAGGAATTTAAAAGTCTTTAGCAGGAATTTTTTGAATCATGAATGGCAATGTTACTTCATTAAAATCAGTCATGGGTTTCAAAACTAACTTATTATTTGAACATCTGATCTGTATAGTTTAGTTGTAGTTAAGGGCCTCATCTGAGTGGAATTATAAGGCAAGTTCTCCCTGTAATCTGTGCCAATATCCTTCCATCAGCACCTCCAGCTCAGTTAGGCTAGGCGTACACCACTTCCCTTAATGCAATTTCTCAGGACCACTGATTATATATCCAATCACATTTCTACATGGTTCTTTTTCTGTTCCTTCTTGCAGTTTTAAATTTTATCACTGGATCCCCCTCTCTATGGTTTTCTTCCTGTATGTACATTTTGTGTCTCCCCAAGCTATTAGTTCATCCTCTTTAGGTGGATTTCTTTCTCCTTTTACTCCTCTTTTTTACCTCTACCCCTCCTTCCAGTGTATCTATTTTTTTTTCTCTCCCTCTGCCACTTTTCCCTTAATCCAGTTTACATTTTCTGTCTCATTTTTCTCTCTTCTCTTTCTCCTTTCTGACTAGTTACATTGTAGAATCAAAGCATCTTCCTTTTTAACAATCTCTTGTAGTCATCGAAGAAATGCTCTCTATTTCCCAGTCTTTTAGAATGTGATCAAGAAGCATTTCTCTTTTTCTAAAACAGCCCACTGGAGCAGCTGGAGTCTCTTTTGGTTAAGGGCCCAGACTCAAGCCGGATTCTGCCTAAATCATCATTCTGGCTCCACCACTTACAAGTGATGGAATCTGGAGGAAGATGCCGCGTCTCCGGTGCTCTGGTTTCCTCTTCTGTAAAATGGGGAGGAATAGTAATATTAACCACACAGTGGTTTTAGTATTAATATAAATAAAGCACTTTAGCTATTATTTTGACCGTTGCTACATTGGCAGAATTGGGAATAAGGAAGAAATATGGATGTTGAATAAGTCTTCAAGAGATTTTCTCCTTATCACTGAAATGAGAAAAACAAACGAAGTACTTTGTGAAACAAAGGTAAAACATTAACTCAAGAGTTCTTTCTTGTGAGATGCTAACCTGCCGCAGGGTGGAAAGTTGCTAGCGTTGGCTCTCGATTGCGTGGAGACCTAAGGCGGTGGGGGTGGGAGTAATAAAGGAATGCCCAATTTAGTAATTTCTCTGCACTAAAATGGTAAAATGGGAAGGGAAGAATTAGCTAAGAAGCCGGCTTCAGCCAAAGATCGAAGAACTATTGACTTCTGATCCTTGCTCTGTCTAAACTAGGTGCGATTCGCTTTCTAACTGTAGCCTTACTGGCTAAGAAATTCTTTTTTGTCTTATCTCCCTTCAAACTGTGTTGCTTTGCTTTCTCTCTGGGGTTTAATTCTTTGCCTTTTATTTTCACGCTGTTTCTGTGCATTCTGTATACAGTAGGAAACACTCCTCAGAATTGTCTGGGTGGCTGCAGGTCGCCTATTTCGCAGTTCTTCCTTTCTCTCCCACTGGTCTAGATCCTAGAATCAAATGTAAAGACGGCGCTTTTCCAGAAGCTTTTAAATGGGCCTTACAATTTGGAGACATAATTATTCCACGAACTTGCCTCCCCGGCATTTCGAAACAACTTCTAGATTTTATTTTTTTATTTTTATTATTATTTTTATTTTTTGGTGGCTGGCCAGTGAGGGGATCCGAAGTCCTGACCTTGGTGTTTAGCTTTCAAAATTAATAAGCAGGGGCCGGGCCGTGGCTCACTCTGGTGAGTGCGGTGCTGATAACACTAAGGCCACGGGTTCGGATCCCATATAGGGATGGCCGGTTGGCTCACTGGGTGAGCGTGGTGCTGACAACACCAAGTCAAGGGTTAAGATCCCCTTACCGGTCATCTTTAAAAAAAAAAAAAAAAAATTAATAAGCAGACTAATATGAATTGTTTGAAATAAAAGGAGCCTGTTACAAAAAGTGTTGATTACGTTAAAGAAGCTGGCCTGATTGGTGGAAAACTGCCCTAGGATATGACCAATAGGAGAGTACACTTACGATCGTCATTTGCGTGCAGACCTCAGGAAAAGTAAACGAATCAGAGATCGCGAAGCTAAGTCTTCATTTACATAACATTATGTACAACTAAGCAGGATCCCAACTAGCGGATTTCATTTTCTTCTCTTCGCACAGAAACCGGAGTTAGAATGCCTGAGCCAGCCAAGTCCACTTCGGCCCCGAAGAAAGGCTCCAAGAAGGCGGTGACCAAGGCGCAGAAAAAGGACGGCAAGAAGCGCAAGCGCAGCCGCAAGGAGAGCTACTCCGTGTACGTGTACAAGGTGCTGAAGCAGGTCCACCCCGACACCGGCATCTCGTCCAAGGCCATGGGCATCATGAACTCCTTCGTGAACGACATCTTCGAGCGCATCGCGGGGGAGGCGTCGCGGCTGGCGCATTACAACAAGCGCTCGACCATCACCTCCAGGGAGATCCAGACGGCCGTGCGCCTGCTGCTGCCCGGGGAGCTGGCCAAGCACGCCGTGTCCGAGGGCACCAAGGCCGTCACCAAGTACACCAGCTCCAAGTAAATGTATCGAGAGGTACTGCTAAAGCCAAAGGCTCTTTTCAGAGCCACTCGCCGTTTTCATAATCGGAGCTGCGCACTAGCACGTGTTCCTGGAAATCTGGCATTCACTTAGCATTAAGAGCAACGTTAACGAAAGCGTTACTAGTTATCAGTTCTTGGACGGTAGACCCGCCGCATACGGTTCTGACAGTCGTGTCCTCCCTCTGGGTTCCCAGCTGTGTAAGCGAACGTGGACTGAAGCACTTAACTCTCCAAGCCTTTGAAATTTTCCTGTAGGGCAGGCCCCACGGCTCACTCGAGATAGTGCGGCCACGGGTTCGGATCCTATATAGGGATGGCCGGTGCGCTCACTGGCTGAGCGTGGTGCAGACCCCACGGTGCTGAGGGTTGTGATCCCCTTACCGGTCAAAAAAAAAAAAAGAAAGAAAGAAAGAAAGAAAAGAAACAGAAAGAAAAATTTCCCTGTAGCTGGAATGGACACATTAAAAAAAAAAAAAAAAAAAATGCATAGATACTATGTGTGCCGGTGGCTGAGCTTCAGGAAGTTCTGGTGTATGTTTATGTAAAATTGCCACCCTGTAGCCCCTAAGAGGCTAAAAAATTGGAAAATCCCATTCTAAAAATCGTAACCACTTCTCTGAGGCCGCGAAGCTCTGCCCGTTGTTCTTTTGTGTATAGTTCCTTTCACCTTCCCCACTCCTCGGCCGCGAAGCTCTGCCCGTTGTTCTTTTGTGTATAGTTCCTTTCACCTTCCCCACTCCTCCCGCCCATTGCCTAGGGCTTTTAGGGTCCTTGAGAAGCTTTTACTCTAAGGCCTTTTTGCACACTTATGTTAGGCGGCAGCGGCAGCTCTCCAATAAAGGAGCAATAGTTCTTATTAACGTTTAATTTGCTTTATCTTTCTTTTCTAAACTACCTCAAAAAGGCCCTTACCATTAGATTTTTAAGATAAAATTCTTACAATCCCCCCCTCCCTTCCTGGCCCTGCCTCGTTTCACAAACTAGACCTGCAAAAAACGATGCTCAGTATGTAGCCCTCTCAGTCTCCTCACTAGAATGGCCATAGAATACAGAGATTGGCTCTGCAGCCTCAAACCCATCCTTTTCTGGTACTCATGAGTTCCCGTCTGAGTTTCTCCTATCCTGTCTGCACTTCAGCAACTGTGGAGCGATCCTGACGAAGAAGGAGCGAGAGACCCAGAGAGGTCAGAAAGTACTGAGAAAGAAGAAATGACGCAAGAGATGCTTTTCAACGTTCTCATGTTGCACAGCGAGTTGTGGAAGTCTGTGGCTTATGATCACAATGCCAAAGAGACAGAACCCCAGAAAACAAGCAGCGAAGCTTCTCTTCCTTCCTCATTTCTCAGGTCACTGCGGGTTACAGGCTTCCCTAGTGAAGGCAGAAACCAATTTTGTCTGGTCTCCCTTCTGTTCTCTCAACAAGGTAATATGAATACAAAGAAACAAGTACTTATTTTTAGGTTTCCACATTGCAACTGGATTTCGACTTTGGTCACCTTGATTTTAGTTTGAGACGGTATTGAAACTCCTTGGTCAATAGTGAATCCAGCTTCCATTCTGGAGTCATTGTGGTCTTTTGAAAGCATACCTGATCAGTCTTTCAATGATCCCCCACTGCTCTTAGCACAAAATCAGAAATCTGTGCTATGGTCTCAAGATCTGCAAAGTCTGGTCTTTTACCTAACCTCAGAGGATTCTTTTTCTCCTTTTTGTCTACCCTTCTCCCTCCATCCCCTGCTGCCACCACCATTTTAAACATTTTAGTTATTATTTGTCTTTTTCCAGTTTTTGGAATTCCCCATGACCCCTCCAGTCTCCAGGTTTTTGCAATTGTTCTCTGCCTGAAATGCCCCTGATTCTAAACCCCACCCCAACACACACAAACACATACACACATACACATACCCACACACAGAGTTTATTGATCAACAACTCCCATCTCAGCTTTATCATTATGCTCGTGGAGAAGGTGGTCTCTGCTGTGAAAGATTCCCTTAACCCCTAAGAACTGGCTCTATACTCAGCCCCAAACCAGTCATTAGTAAGGGACATGGGACGCTTAGGTTTGGTGTGGCTAATCATGATCAGATTCGTGAGGCTGAGAGGAACTCTGCCTTTTCTGGAACACAAGACAGAGAGCAAGGGAATAACTGGACAGAATCAAAGCTGTATGAGAAAGGAAGAAGGGAAAATGAACTGTGAGGAGGAACCTGCATTGCCTGATGCAAGTGCCTCCCAAGCACTTCAGTGGCTTGAAAGTGCATAACCATTCATTTAATACTGAAGTGCCAAGCACTGAATTATGTACTGAGGATATAAAGCATTGGTTCAAAAACTTGAGGGTGCATCAGAATCACTTGGAGGGCTTGTTAAAAGACAGATTGCTAGTCCTTATTTCAGAGTTTTTATTTCATTAGGTCTGGGGTGCGACCTGGGAACCTGCCTTTCCAAAAGGTCCCAAGGGATACAGATGCTGCTTGTCTGGGACTATGCTTTGAGAATATCTGATAGGGAGAAGAAAAAGCTAACCAAAGCCCCTGCCTATGTGGAGCTTTCCTTGGATTAAAGGTGAGATTATAAGATTGTGAAGGTTTAGATGTCAAACAATGAAGTTTAGATTTATTTTGCAGACAATAAAAAGTTATAGAAAGCTTCTAAGCAGGGACTGACATAATCATCTCTAGTTCTAGGAAGATGCCTCCGGTGGCAGGATCCTCAATGGATCAGAAGGAAAGGGTAGTAATAAAGGGGGAGAAAGCTTCAAGCCAAAGAAATGGCAGCAGTAATGGAGCAGTTGATACAAGCAACAAATCAGAGAGCAGTTGAAGGTATCCCATTCAGTATTTCATCAAATATTGATCGTATTTTCTCTCTGTCAGGCATTGAGATACTGCAATGATCAAGACAGACAAGATAATTTCAAACAGACAGTAGTTCTAAGTGCTGTGAAGAAATAAAATAAGGCCAGATGTCACGATAGTGATTAGGTGATGCTTTGAATAAGAGAACCAATAATGTATGGAATAAAGCTTTCATCTAAATAAAGTGTTTTACATGTAGTTTGCTTTTAAGTCACCATGTAGATGAATGCTGAGTCATCTTATAAGAGAATTAATACTAAAGTTGTCGGTTGAGGGTAAAATCACACAAAGTTAAAATTAACTTTGAACTTCATTTAAATCAGATATAAAGTTCGGTATTATATTGTTCTCAGTGTGTCCAGCACTACTAGTCTTTCTATCATTATTGAAACAGGGCAGACATTTGAGCATCAGAGGAAGTATACTGTTAATAAAAACTTGAAAATATAACCAAAATGACAAAAATAAATATCTACATTCCCATCACTCGTAAATAATCTTTCCTTTAAAATAAATAAGTAAACAAATAAAACATTAAGACATTACAAAAGAAAAAAGCAAGAAAGGAAGTTTGAGCCCAATGCCAATGCATCTGCTGGTGCCAACAACTCTGGGGCATGAAGGAGTTTGTGTTCAAGAAACAGAAGGTCTGTGTACTGGGAGATTATAAAGGTAGTGTTAAGCTGTGAGTCTGGGGGTTAAATAGGTGCCTGAATATGTTGGACCTTATATGCCAAAGGAAGGCACCCAAATTTTTATTTTTGTCGCAGCCAACTATTGGGATTTTATGCACTTTGGTTACTATGTGAAGAACAGATTTTATGGAATTAAAAGTAGAAAGAGAGTCTGTCCAGTAAACTTAGTTGGTAGAGTGTGGTGATATAACACCAAGATCAAGTGTTCAGATATCCTTACCTGCCAGCTGCCAAAACAAACAAACGAACATAAAAAACAAACAAACAAACAAACAAAAACACTCTGTGAGAATGATAAAAGCAGAAAGAAGTGGGGGTGGGGGGGATTGAAAGGTCATTGCAAGATTTTTGGTGAAATTATTAGAGTTAGATTTAGGAGGAAAAAACCAACAAATTTATTGATGAACTGGGGCATATGGGTGAAGAAAAAAAATAGCTCACATTTACTGAGCACTTTATATGTTCAAGAAACTGTGTGAAGCTCTTTAGAAAGGTTAACTCACTTCAGCCTCTCAACATCTACATGATCTTGATTAACTAATCTCTTCTTATCTGACTAGAATATGAGCAAGTTGTGGGCTGGGGTTAGACCCAAGGCAGCATGCCCGTAGAGGTTGTATGCTATCTACTACCCTACGGTGCTGAAGTTCTTCTTGGATAGAAAAGCATGAATTGTAGGATAGAATAAGGCTAGGGAAACTGGGATGTGACAATTTCTAAAATCTCATATGCATTCTATTGGAGATGTCAAGTGGGCAGCTGCATATGTGAGGCTAGAATTCAGAAGCAACATCAGAACTGGACATAGAAATTATGAAAATTTTGGAATAGAAATTTTAATGTCATCAGCATAGAATGGGATTGGAGATTATCCATGGAGGGAGAATAGAGAAGAGAGTTTATCCTGGAAACACTCCAAACTTTAGAGAAAGGAGACAGCAAAAGATCCTAAATAGTGATGAATGAGCCTGCAGGAAAATCAGCAGCAGTGTAGAGAATAAACTGTTTCAAGAAGGATGATGTGGAGAGGCTGGTGTGATGTATAGTAGGATAAGAACAGACTTGAGCTTTGGATATGGTAAATAGAGATCACTGGGAACTTGGGTAATGGGTAACCCAGGGCACCATCTGGAATAGGTTCTGGACTCTTCCCTAGGAAAAGCCTCATTTAGAGCTGAGTCCCAACTATCCCCATTGTGTTGTTACCCTCTTGTGGGACATCATATCTGATTGATGCAGGCATCTGCCCAGGTGGATCAATCAGATTCACTTTCCTAGAAATTGGGAAATGAAGAGAAAGACAGGCTGAGTGTTCAGCAATGCCTTAGGCGTGGTCAATGACCTTACCTTTCTAAAGAGTTTTTTATTTTATGTTTTATTTTGTTACCTGGTTTTGATATTTACATCCAAAAGAACTTTAATTAACACATGTACAAACTTTTAAGAATATATGTAAACATTTATTGAATATAGAATATGGTCATATTATTTATCATACATTGTCTCACTCAGTCCTCAGAAAAATATGAAGCTTCTCCTACATTATAGATAAGGGAACAGGAGTTAGCAATTTGTCACAAATCACAAAGACAAAAATGGCAGTGCAGGGACTTTAAATACACATATTTATGGTTCAAATGCCACCTTCTTTTTCTTTGGGCCTCTCTAATATCAGAAGAAATAAGAATAATAGTAATAGAAATAATGATAGCAAAAACACAGAGTGCATTGGTTGCCGGAGACCAGCTCCACAGGATTCGTTGGATCTGCATAGGTGGTGTGGTGTCGGCGAGGAAAGAAAGAGATGGACCACAGATGTCTAGTGCAAGTGTGGACAACAAACACAAAAATCTTGCTTTATTTATATGTTTTTACCTAATCTTTTACACATTGATTTATCTTTTTTTTTTTTTTTTTAAAGATGACAGGTAAGGGGATTTCAACCCTTGGCCTGGTGTTGTCAGCACCACGCTCAGCCAGTGAGCCAACCGGCCATCCCTATATAGGATCCCAACCATGGCCTTGGTGTTATCAGCACCACACTCTCCCGAGTGAGCCACGGGCAGGCCCCAACTTTTAACCAAAACATTTTTTATTTTGTTTATTGAAAAAGAAAGGTCAAAACATTCCAAGGCACTCATGCCGTGACAAAAACATCTAGTCATGCATCAATAGTTCACCCCAAAGCCTGTGGCTCGTGGCCAGGAAACTATACAATAGCAGCATGTTTGGCTTTAAAGAGCATCAGACTTTTAGTTTGAACCATAATTCTTAACCTTCTTAACCTACAATTTAACCCTATTTTAATCTGACTTATACTTACTATACTTGATTTTAATAACATTGATTAGTTATGGTTAACAATTTAATATTGTTTATACTCTATATTGACTATTTTAATTTATAATCAAAATCACAATGTTTATACCTTTTATTTCCCTGCCAATAGACTTCGGGAACAGCACAGGGGAAAAAGTGAAAAGTTAAATGATTCTACTCAAACTAAGGAAAACACACTATATCATTCTTATTATTACTAGGGAAAGAACATGTTCTTGGTAAATCAAGTGAAACTGTGGGAGTGGGGAGAAACAAAGAAATCTGTAACTGGTTGTGATCAATTAGTTATAAACATTACTGCACCCAGACCCACCGTCTCCCTGGGGGAATGTGGATAGAAATCTATCATAATAACTTCATTCCACATGTACAAGAGCATGACCACAGCCACAATGGGTCCATGAACACATCACTAACAAGGAAGATTAATGACAAAATTAAATGGAGCCAACCCATACCGGGAACATGCATCAAAAACACCTACTGACAATATCTTTTAAATAAACCAGTTAATTTTGATGTATTTTAACATGTCCTTTGAGAAACTCCAGGGAATTTCCCAAAGCCATACTAAGCCAAAAGGTTAGGCTGTTTAATTCTGGGAAGCCTCGTCAAGAAACCATAGGTGAACAAACAAGAACTTCCATGGAGCCGTACCACACACATGCGACCACCTTGCAGCCTGCAAAACAAGGGGTATCACTCAGGCTCCCATGCCATTCCCTATAGCAGGATGGCTCACGGCAATTGGTCAAAATACTTAACAAATATTTAATTTTATTCACCCCCAAATATGTAAAATAGGGACTATTATTATCTATAGGTAAGGCATCAGGCACAGAGAGGTTAAATAACTTGAACAAAGACAAATCATAAGTACGCATCCCTCTGTACAAGGTTTCCAAAAAACCTCAGCAGGGAAATTGAATGGCTGGGCTGTGACTCACTTGGGAGAGTGTGGTGTTGATAACACCAAGGCCACAGGTTCGGATCCCTATATAAGGATGGCCAGATGGCTGACTTGGGAGAGCATGATGCTGACTACCCCAAAGTCAAGGGTTAAGATCCCCTTACCGTCGTCATCTTTAAAAAAAAAAAAAAAAAAGAGAGGAATTAAAACATTTCTTTTTACCTTAATATATGATTTGCTTAATAACATAGCCTACTAAATATTTAGGCCTTATTAAATATATTTACTAAGATGGCCAATGGAAGACAAGTTTAAAGGGTCTCCAGATAAAATTCACAAACTTCTGTCTTAATCGGGCTGAAAATAAACTCCGCACTGTTTTTATTTACTCCTAAATCTTGTGAGATTCAGTCAGTTTGGGCCTTCAGGCCACTAAGAATTAAAATTTTTCAGAATGGGCTATCTTGTATTCTGAATTACAAAACGATAAGACCTGATCTAACTTCTCAAGAATATATAGTTTTGTTGCACTAAGTGAATAAATGGTGATAAAATAAACTCACTCCAGTCCAGTGTGTTGGTTCTTTAGTATTATGTCTGCCCTTGACTCTCTATCCACAAAATTGGATCTTTAGATCTCAGGCCCTGACATCACAGACCCCAGGCTATTGACAGGAATTCATGGAGCCCTGGGAATTCCTTGAGCCTCAAAGGGTGAATGATCCCCATGACATGTCTATGTCCATACGCATATTCTTCAACAGATTCTCAAGAGTTTTTGATCCATATATTGTTAAGAACTAGTCTCCTAAGGGGAGATGGTATTTTGTATAACTACTTAAGACACATTGACAGTCTTACCACTGGTCTCTAACATATTAATGAGCCCCACTCTGTGTTCTGTCTATAATGGGACACGGTGGAGGAAATACCAAAGAAGGAGGTTCATTTGGCATTAGCTCTCTTTAAAAGAGTTTTTCAGGTCAATAGAAAGATAATTCCATACTGCTAAATAAATGAGAAATCAAGACCACATTTCATATTGTAAAGTTAAGCTGCTATAGCAAAGAGACTTAACGATAAATGAGCTTAAGGCCAGTCATTTTTTCTTTTTTTTTTTAAAGATGACCGGTAAGGGGATCTTAACCTTTGACTTGGTGTTGTCAGCACCACGCTCTCCCAAATAAGCCATGGGCCAGCCCTTAAGGACAGTCATTTTCGTCTCATGAAACAGATCCATTGTGATTAGTCCAGTTCTCTGGAGCTTATGATCAATTGGAAATCCTTGTTCCTTCCAAATCAATGTTCTGTCATCTCCTAGGACCTGATGTTCTCGCTCAAAACAAGATCAAGGGGCTGGCCAGTTGCTGCTGATAGCTGATAACATACCAAGGTCAAGGGTTCAGATCCCCATACCCTCCAGCACAAAAGAAAAAAAAAATCAACACCTTTATAACCGGTGGGAAGAGGAGAGAAGGCAACATAAAAAGTTTTAAAGCCTAGATCTGAGAGTGACTTTTGTAACTTCTCACGTTTGTTAGAATTGGCCACATGCTCACATCTGCTGTCAAAAAGGCCAGGAAATGTTGCCCCTGGCTAGACTGCCACCTGTCCAGCTATGCCCTTATTATGATAAAATGAATAAATTTTATTGGGAAAATATCAGTCTACATCACAATAATCCCCCAAGAGTCTTCACAGAATAAAACCCATTGTAAGGACACCAAAGTGACATACTGGCAGTCCTGAGAGACTACAGAAAGCTTACAGTAGATAAGAGCAAGGAATGGACTAACCCACTTGAAGACTGTGCTTTTGTCTCACTTCCTGATATTTAGGGGAAACGGTGAGATTCAAATCATGAAGACCTGGTTTCGAAAGGCCCATTCCAGCTCCTTTTGTCATATGTTGGCATGCAACCACAGTACACTCATTTGATTTAGCCAAAATAAATTTGCAGTAAGTCTAAGATTATTCAACATAAAGAGCCAAAAAATAAGGACTCGGTGAACATAACTAAATATTCATACGGGCCACAGGTACATTATTAATAAAAGGTTCTTTTGTAGTCAAGAGAAAACAATGGAGAGCAGCTCAGAGAAGCAAAGAGCCAACAAGTTGGCCTGTCTCTCCATTCTGCTTTAAAACTCTTTGAGAGAATACTATGTATTCCCCTTAACTGTTTGTCCCAGATTTACGTTGTCCCAGATTCACTGTCTTCCGCATACTTCAAAGTTTACTACTGATTTTTATGTGCCAGCTTTCCCACTCCTGTTAGGTCCAGGAAAGCACGTTTTAGTATCTTCAGCTCGTATTAACAATGCCTCAGTGGACTAGACGCCACCTCAGGCTTTTTCCCCTCACTTTTTCCGGTAGCACCAGCCTTTCTTTATCTCTTATTTCTGTGATGCTTTGCGGACTTAACTGTGACCTTGCTTCACTGATCGTCACGCGGAACTTTAGCTGCAGTTGACTGTCCTAAAATGTCAGCCTGGTCATAGAAGATGCACAGCAAATACGGGCCGACCTGACCTTACAAATTCTGCAGTTAAAACTAATAAATAGTAGTAAAACAATTAAACTTGAGAATCACATGTAGCTGTCTAGTACAGATTCTTAACGTAGAGTTAAAGAGTTTTTAATACAGTGCCTCACTCTTTTAAGTGAAAGATTAAGTGGCCCTGAAAAGGGCCTTTGGTTTTGCTATAGAAAACATACTGGAAAACTAATACTCAGCCGCCAAACCCGTAGAGGGTGCGTCCCTGGCGCTTGAGCGCGTAGACCACGTCCATGGCGGTGACAGTTTTGCGCTTGGCGTGCTCCGTGTAGGTGACGGCATCACGGATCACGTTCTCCAGGAACACCTTGAGGACCCCGCGGGTCTCCTCGTAGATGAGGCCGGAGATGCGCTTGACGCCGCCGCGGCGGGCCAGGCGCCGGATGGCGGGCTTGGTGATGCCCTGGATGTTGTCGCGCAGGACCTTGCGGTGGCGCTTTGCGCCGCCTTTGCCTAGACCCTTTCCGCCTTTTCCGCGTCCAGACATCGCTACAACCGAGGTAAGTCTGCCAAAACTGTAGCTCCGACAGGCACACTGAGCGCCTTTATAATAACATGACGGACCTGTTTGAGAACCTCAACAGCAGGGGCGGGAACCACCGTCAATTCCCGCCCTTGTGCGTCAGAGATTGGAGGAGACCGGGAGGGGCCCAAGGCAGCAGTAGAGCCTGGGGTTGGGATTTTAATACGAGCTTCTCGTTAGGGATGCTTGTGCATGTGGGTACATATAACACTTGCAGCTATTGCGCAGCCCTGTAACACCAAGGTCATGGGTTTGGACCCCTGTAGTGGCCAGCCACCTGGGGAAAAAAACAAAACAAAGCTACTAACTGGGACAAGAATTCATAGACTTTCCACGAAGAAGACTGACACTTGTCCTCCAGATTTCCCAGAATATGAAATAATTAATCCACGCGGTTGTCTCTTATAAAACACTTTAAATATGGTTTTAAGCAAATCATGTCCTTATTATTTAACTTCCTAAAATTATCTTTTATTGATTGGATGTCTGGTTAACTAAGCAGGGCTCTTCAGCAGGCAGACGTGATAGTCCTACTGAGGGAACCAAAAATACATGAAGGTTACATTTTCAGAGGTCAATTCAGGTTAAAATCACTGAGGGCTGCCTTGAAAATTTATAAATATGTATATCCCAGAGCATTGAGAACCTTATCTGCTGTGAATTGAAAGTTTATGGTTTGATTATATCTTTAGTCAAGGACAGTATAGCTTAGCTAGCACTGTATCTGCCACCACATTCTGTTTCCCTAACCAGTTGGCATCACGGCATCCAACCAAGCTATGGAGACAGCCTGCTGTACACCCCAGCTGTGTGACCTTGGGCAAGCTATACTCAGTTCCTTTGTTTTAAATATATAAGAAATTCTAACTCATAGAGTAGGTTTGTTAAGTTTAAAATAGATAATCCATGCAAAGTGCTTAGAGTAATATCTAGATTGCAAATGAGCAATCACTAAATATTAATTATTATGGTATGGTATAGTATGTGGCTTTCAACTCCTCCCTTCAAGATTTACTCCTCTAAAGTGCTAAGTCTAAGAGAGTATCCTAATTTGCAAAAACCTAGATTTGAGAACTTGTAAAATAATACAACTCATTATTAACCCCATGAGAGGAGTTCCAGGTGCTTTGGGTAGAATATTTGGCTTCTCTTCCATGATCTGTGTTGGAGCTCAGAAAACAATACACCAAATGAAGGCCTCAGAAGCAGCCTGAGAGGCAAAGTTTTCCTCTGACCCTCTCCTGCCCTCCTGTCCCCAGCACCTCATTCTTCCCCAGGCCAGCCATAGAAATTAGAATTCTTCTTCTCCTAAGCGAGTCACAGAAACCAGAACTCGTTTTCCTCAAAGTCACCCATAACGCCTAAAAAGATTACTCTCCCCACCCTTCCCCAATTTCTGTATAACAGCTGGCCACGAAAAAATTAAGACCCTTATTCCAGAGGGGTCCTACCCCATACCAGAGAGTAAGGAATGCTGCAGAGAGGCCAAAAAGAAACTGAACAGACAGGCCTTGCTGGGTTTCCCCACTCAGTCTGTTAGCATTAGATCATTCCTTTCTCGTCCAGTCACAGTTCTACACAGCTGTCCATGTTTCATCGAACCTAAGTATAAAAATGGATAGCTCGTCCTGGATCTTTGGGTCTTCAGTCTGAAGGCTCCCATGTCATGTAAAACTATGATCAAATAAACAATGTATTATGTATGCTATTCTCTTGTTAACCTGTCTTGTTATAGGGGTGTCGGCTGTGACCCTTACGATGGGGAAAAAAGAGATCACTCCTTTTCGCATCCACACCTGTGACGAGGACTAACTTCATCTCAGCTGTTACATGAGTTTATGGTATGTGAAAACAGATTGCAGAGTAGGGTTCATAACCTGAGATACAGAGACAGAATTCGGGGGATCTGGGAATAAGTATAGAAAAAAATTTCCATTTTCATTTTTGCTCATCTCCAACTGAACCTTAGCATTTCCTCCATTTATGAATTCAGGCAACAAACACAGTAGAACTGTCAGGACGTGCTATTATTCATATCACATTGCAAGATATCACTTAAACATACACTCCTTCTAGACTGTAGTCTTAGTTACATGGGTAGATCTTGTTATTTAATGTATTAATAAAGAAGCATGTATGGTACTATTTTGCAAATTTGGGGTTTTTATAGCTTCATAATCGTAATATAATTATTTCCTTTTGTAATTCTATGTATATTATCTTTTCTTTTTTAGGCGGCTCAGCAGTACAGGGATCTAAATCCATGACCTCAGTGTTAGTAGCACCATGCTCTCTCGAGTGAACTGGCCAGCCCATTTATCCTAAGCATTTAAAAACATTCTGAGAAGTGGTCCATAAGCTTCATCAGATATACAAAAAGTCCATTACAGAAAAATAGGTTAAGAATTACTCTTCTAGAAGGTCCCGAGACTTGAAAAACTCTGGGTTTCATAAATATGCAAAGAGGAGCATTAAGAAATTCCATAAATGTTGAAATAAAAAAAAAAAACATGTTAGTAACAGTAGTCTGATACAGATGTGTAAAGATAAATGGCAATGATTTTCTCCATTTATAAACGGTAAAGAGGTAAAATCGCCTTCTCTATTCTTAGAGTTTTCTTGGAGAAATAGAGTCCAAGTTTTTACTCTACCTTTAGGAACAGAAACAAATCTTTCCACAGATTGAGCCCAGTCTCCAACTTTAACAATGTAGAGATATCTCCAAGGTCGAGGGCCAAATAGCCTCTAGTCATGATTAAATGAACCTGTGGAATAAGTTTAGAAGTCCCTCACGAGATACACAGGACATTGGCACAAGGTGCCGTCCCATCTCCTAAGGAGATAAAATAAGTTATTGTTCTTTCTTCTGCTTTGCTGTATAAAATATCTGAGAGTTTGCCCTAATTTTGTATCACTTTTGTGCTACATTACTTGTATGTAAATCTATTAATGTTTCTTCAATAATAAATTGTTCCTTCTCTCTCTTCCGTATTGGTACAGAATGGTCGTTTGTTGCCAGAATTGTTTTATTTCTACAACAGGTGAGGGGGACTAAAAGCCCCATAGGTTTCACATTCCTTTATTTTACCTTAAATAGAAATACAGTTTCTAAGCATAAATTCTCTATCGAGATTAATATTAATTCTTCTTAGGAGAGGCATAATATGAGCCACTCAGCGCTCAATGGTAGAAATTAGAATAAGATACTTATTTCTTAGTTGCTCAACATCTTCAGTGGTGTGTAAGGCCCCAACCAGTCAGGTGTGGCTTTCATTCAATTCAAAGTAAGTAACAAGAGTCAAGCATTACTATATCAACAGTACTGCACAGGGTATACTGATGAAGAAAACAAGCATTTAGGCAGTAGCCATGATGGCAGAATAAAGCAACAGAAGGATGTTCAGTACACTTTTGAGTTCTGTTCTGGTTTCACACAGACTCCCTATACGTGTCTGTGCAAGTTCTTTAGCAATTCCATACTTTGAGTTGTTTTCAATCTACTACAAGATTTAAAAGTTAACAAGTATGAAGATAATGTAAAACAGACTATAATGTCCATTAAAGAAATCAGTGTAGGAATTCAAAACAGAGAGATCTCATCCAGTTTGAATGATGGGGAGTGACATACATAAACATTTGAAAGTATGTCATTAGGTTAGTTTGAAGGATCCTATCTCAGTCAGTTTTCTGTTGCTTATAACAGAATACTTGAAACTGGGTAATTTATAAAGAAACCAAATTTATTTCTTACAGATCTGAAGGCTAGGAAGTCCACTGAGGGGACACATCTGATGAGGATCTTACTGGTAGGAAATCCCTACAGCGTCCTGAGGCTGTGCAGACTGTTACGAGATGAGGGGGCTGAGCAGACTAAGTCAGGTCTTTCTTCCTCTTCTAAAGCCACCCACCAGTCCCACTCTGGTGATAACGCATTAATTCATTCATGCAGGCAGAACACTCATGACCCAATCACCTCTTACAGGCCCCACCTTTCAACACTGCCACGTGGGGGATTAAATTTCAACATGAGTTACACAGACGGCGAACGTTCAAACCACCAAGCATAAAGATCTCTGGACCCAAAGCCTCCTGAACATTTTAATAACTGATTCCTCAACCCAAAATAAAATCAATAGAAATAAAATAATTTTTATTTTACTTTTTAGAAATAAAATAATTTTTATTTTACTTTTTAGAAATAAAATAATTTTTATTTTATTTTTTAGAAATAAAATAATTTTTAAACCCATAAAGTCCAACTCTCTTTTATGTCTTTTTCTGTGTCTCCACTGACACCACCTATGGCAAATGGTTCCAACTACTATGGTCCCAACTACTATTTCGGGAGGATCATTGATCATTGCATTTCCCATTTTCCTAGAGAAATGCTGAACACCTGATCCCCTCAGATTAACTAATCTTCCAAATAGCCACAATATGTAATTATAACACTTCTCCAGCCCCAAATAACAGATATTATCAGAAAGATCTGTTGTCTTAAGTGTCCCTTAGTGGTGTTATGGAGAAATGCAGAGAGCCTGTGTTTACTTCTCATATAAAACATTTTCTGGGTAAATTTCTATGAGAATCAACCAGTTATTGAGCTTAAGAGAAGCCACAAATGTGTAGGATATTACCAGAGAGCAAACAACTGAAGACACAAAGACACAAGGGCAAGAGTTTATATTTTAAGAAAATCAAGAAATCGTCATTCTGACCTGTGAATCAGAAAGGCTGGGGCTTTTAACAAAGGCTGAGACCGACGTGTTTAAAAAAACTGGAAAAACAACATACGAAGATCTCAAATCTTCAGCAGTCCCCCTTCATTGTAGAACGACATTGGTGTGATACCTTCCCAGGAAATTTTAATTATTTTGTTTTCCAGAAATGTCACAAATACACCTCACGGACAGAGCTGAGAGTAGGTTGCAACCAAGCTGGAAGACTGAGCTGGGAACCAATCAGCGCGCAGCATTTCCGTGTGCATATAGCACGCACTCCCAGCTCGGCAGTTTTAACTAAAAGACTTTTTAAAAAACGGGTTTTTTTCTTCTTGATATCCAAGTCTTCCCATGTTCGAAACCGCACCTGCCACGACTCCTCCTGGACCTCTTACGGACAACACGCTCATAAAGAGAAAGGTCCGCAAGCCCGCAGGTGCTGCGAAGCACAAGGCATCCGAACCCCGGTGTGGGAGCTCATCAGCAAAGCCCTAGGGCCCTCCAAAGAGCGCAGCGGCGTGTCTCTCGCTGAGCTCAAGGAGCTGCTGCTGGCGACTACGACGTGGAGAACAAAAGAGGCATCCGGCTCGGCCCTCAAAAAGCCAGGTGACCAACGGCACCCTGGTGCAGATGAAGCGTGGAGGAGCCTCGGGATCCTTCAAACTCAACAAGGCTGTGTTCGGAGAAGCCAAGCCTAAGGCCAAGAAGGCGGGTGCAGCCAAGTCCAAGACGGCTACCAGGACAGCCAAAAGGCCCAATAAAGCGACCAAGAAGCGTCACCCCGAAGAAGCGTAGAAAGACGTCAAAAACGAAAAGCTCGGCGGCGGCTACTAGAACGGAAAAAAATGCCGAAGAGCCCGAAAAATGTGAAAACAAATTAGTCTAACAAGGTGGCCAAGGACACAACTAAAGACAAAGCTCAACCGCACTCAAGGTGACACGCCGAAATTAAAACTAGAGCACCTGATTAAAAGCCGCCTATTAATATTTTTAAAAAGCTTTCGATACCAATTTCCGGGGACTGTGCAAGGAACAGAAGTAAAAACATTTACTTACAGTACACACAGCACTTTTATAGAAAAGTTGGTTGGCTCTGAAAAGAGCCTTTGGGTTTACGGTTGTCACTCAGCGCAGGAACGTAACTTACGCCCTCTCCCCACGAATGCGGCGGGCGAGCTGGATGTCCTTGGGCATGATGGTCACTCGCTTGGCGTGGATGGCACACAGGTTGGTGTCCTCAAACAGCCCCACCAGGTAGGCCTCGCAGGCCTCCTGCAGCGCCATCACGGCCGAGCTCTGGAAGCGCAGGTCGGTCTTGAAGTCTTGCGCGATCTCGCGCACCAGGCGCTGGAACGGCAGCTTGCGGATCAGCAGCTCGGTGGACTTCTGGTAGCGGCGGATCTCGCGCAGGGCCACGGTGCCGGGCCGGTAGCGGTGGGGCTTCTTGACGCCGCCGGTGGCCGGCGCGCTCTTGCGGGCTGCCTTGGTGGCGAGCTGCTTGCGCGGCGCCTTACCGCCGGTGGACTTGCGAGCCGTCTGCTTGGTCCGGGCCATTACGGATTTCCTGAAACAGCTAGCTGATGGAGAAATGAAAGCATAGGCACTTCTACCTTGTATATATAAACAGGGTCCTGTTCTGATTGGACAAGGCAGTCTTTCCCCTGCAGCTCGCAGCTAAGACATTGGCGGCGACGTTCACTTTGTGATCACATGCAGATATTAACATCTTCTGTTCCTCTCCTTTAAAGTGCTGGTGTTTTCAACCCTTCCTGTGCCGTCTTTTGTACCTCTCATTTAAAAAGTTGGCTTTTTCCCCTAGAATTTTATGTAGTTACTAAGATGATATCATCTTGCTTGCTACATAATATTTAAATGTTGGAGCTTGAAACTGACTTTATTTTGATAATCTTTTTGAAAAGGCTCACGCCATATATAATTGGCCAAGTGACTTGTTCTACCCTTACTGAAGTTTAGGAAGGCTTTCACCATATCTTGGCTTCATTTAAACTTTGGGTTTTTTTTCTAAAGACTTGTTCTCAGTGCACCATGACCATTAACTGAAGTAAAAATGCCACACCTGTTATTAAACTAGGTTAACATATTCTTTTCCACTAAAATTTAGTATCCTCACATAAAAGTACTCTTTCTTTTACGATTCAACTCGTGTAAATCGGTGTTAAAAAAAAAAAAACCCCAAACTTTTTAAGTGTCACAATTACTGTATGCCCTATCAAAGTCATCCTGAACTCAACAAGCTCTGCCTCAGGGCGATCTGAGAGTCCGGGGAATGTATTTCTGTATTCCTATTTACAGTTAGGGTGGCTGGCTTCTCAAAAAAAACCCCAAAACACCGTAACTACAGGTGATTTTGTCCCATTAAGATGCAGAACAATTCCTCCCGAAAGGTAACACTACAAAGGCACAGATTTATTACTCTGTAGGTCACTAACTAGATGTACATCTTAAACACTGGCCAACCATTAGTCTTCCCATTATGTTTCTAATTGTTTAATTTTTACAATCCTAAGAACCTACGGTAATGCCCAACATTTTTTCCTTACTTTTTTAACTTTAAAATGGTTCGTTTAACGTTTCTGAGTGAAAATAGTTGACCTACAGAGTGGAAGAATTACGCTAAGGTTCACTGCAGAGCTAAAAGAAAATGTAAGCCCTTTTAATGATTACGTGGGTGGCTCTGAAAAGAGCCTTTGGTTAAGACTGACTCCTTCAAGGCCTAAAATACTAATTTTCCCAGCTTACTTGCCCTTGGCCTTGTGGTGACTCTCGGTCTTCTTAGGCAGCAGCACGGCCTGGATGTTGGGCAGGACGCCGCCCTGAGCAATGGTGACTTTACCCAGCAGCTTGTTGAGCTCCTCGTCGTTGCGGATGGCCAGCTGCAGGTGGCGCGGGATGATGCGCGTCTTCTTGTTGTCGCGGGCCGCGTTGCCCGCCAGCTCCAGGATCTCGGCGGTCAGATACTCCAGCACCGCCGCCAGGTACACCGGCGCGCCGGCTCCGACCCGCTCGGAGTAGTTGCCCTTGCGGAGCAGGCGATGAACTCGGCCAACAGGAAACTGGAGCCCAGCTCTGGAAGAACGCGTCTTAGCCTTGGCGCGAGCTTTTCCACCTTGCTTGCCGCGACCAGACATCTTGTGACTCTAACAGAGCAGTACAGCAACGGGAAAAGACACGTAGATACAAATCCTCTTGGCAAATGAGAAGCAATTATACTTGCAATCGGAATTGCAAATTACGCCTTTCGATTGGCTAAAATGGTCTTTCACATTGCAACCAATTGCAAAGTAGAAATGGAATCACCTAATTTGCATACGACGGTACAGCTCGGGACGGTTTATCCAATCAAAATCTAAGTGTGTAAACACCATATTTGCATAGGAGCCCTACGAATAATACCAGAACTTGAGAAAGAAAATATTTTATATTTTTATAGCTTACAAACACGGGGTTTTTGTTATGTCTAAGCCAGCGAAGTCTGCTCTTGTCCCGAAGGGATTTAAGAAGGTGGTGACCAAGGAGCAGCCGCAAGGAGAGCTACTCCGTGTACGTGTACAAGGTGCTGAAGCAGGTCCCCCCGACACCGCCATCTCGTCCAAGGCCATGGGCATCATGAACTCCTTCGTGAACGACATCGTCGAGCGCATCGCGGGGGAGGCCTCGTGGCTGTCGCATTATAACAAGCGCTCGACCATCACCTCCAGGGAGATTCGGATGGCTGTGTGCATTTTGCTACCTGGAGAGCTAGCCAAACATGTCGTATCCGAGGGCACTAAGGCTGTCACCAAGTACGCTAACTCCAAGTAAATGTAACACAGAACATCTTCATACCCTACCCCCAAAACTCTTTAAGGGTCACTTCCTTTCTCAGAATAAGAGTTGTATGACTCATATTTTCTGCGATTACCAAACAAAATTGATTGATGTGTGCTATGTGGTGCTGGCACCTCGAGATACTCAAGTCTTCTGACTGGTTGAAAGCAGAGGACCATAATTACAGAGTGATAGGATGGCTGTCTCACTTCTGCCTACTTTGGGTGCAAGGCTGATAAAAGTGCTGTCACTCCAAGTTTCTCTTCTATTGAAATTGTGTTGTAATATACCCCCTATAATGGTTCCATGAAAAGTAAAGAAAACTTAGGAAGCTTGGTAATCACTTTTCCTAGTGCCCACACCTTGATCTTAGTTTTTCAGATGAGCAATGGGAAACTTAATACACCCATACAGGTTTAAGAATTTTTTTTTTTTCAGGTTTAAGAATTATTAATGTATTCAATAACATTAAGAATACACATGTACATTTGAGTTTGAATATGTAAATGCTATTAAAATTATGGGTGCATATAAATTCTAAATATCACAAGGTCTCATAATTTTGAAATTTCAGTGACCTTAAGATTAGTAATTTACATTTTTTCTAGCTTTAAGGGGTTTTTTTTGTTTGTTTGTTTGTTTTAAAGATAATCTAATGGAAGTTGCAAAAGTATTGGAAGGCTGGAAAGCAAAAGCAGATCTGAGGTATTCCAGAGACAGCAGCAGGAATCAAATGTAAGACTGGGGACACAAAATGAAAAACTAGGTGTTTGGAGGGCAGGTCTGGGGGAGCTAGAACTCAGAACTCTGAGAGGGTGTGATGAAGATGACTCTCAGAGTGCAAAGGAATAAGCTGGGAAGTAGAGCCAATTGCTGATGCCAAGGTGAAAGACATTGCTGGGATGGTACTGATGGGAAGAGAGAGTTCTTTCTCTTACTCTCTCTGCCTCCCTAGTGTTTACTATTTGTGTAGCCTAACTGGCAACCAGCTGGCAAAAAAAAAAAAAAAAAAAAGCCAGCAAATGAATGAATGAATGGATGTGGTGTACAGAGTCTCAGCCACTTTACCATAAAGTAGGTGGAGAGGAAAACACAAGGTAAGAAATAGAGCCTAACTTTCTGATCACATGGGCCCCTCTATCATCAGTTTCTCACAAGCAGGCAGCTAGCTTCCTCCACAGTAATCCCAGAGAGAAAGAGAACCAAAAGAAAGGGCCCTGTCTTTTCTAACCAAATCTTGGAAATGACATATCATCATTTCTACTTTATTCTAGTGGTCACGTTGGCAGGCAGCCTCTAAGATGACTCCCAAGGATCCCAGTTTCCTCTTACCTTACACAATCTGCTTGAGTGTAGAATGAAGTTTTGATTCGTTTCTAATGAATAAAATCTAACAGAAATCATGGAATTTAACATAAGATTGAGTTACAAAAAAAGACTTTGGATTCCATTTTCTTCACTCTCTTTCTAGCTCTGAGGGAAACCCACTGCCATTTTGAGCTGCCTTGTAGAGAGAACTCAGGAAGCAAGGAACTGAGTTGGTCTCATTGCTTGTGAACTGAACATCAAATAATGGAAGGGATGATTTGGGAGAAGATTGAGAAGAAAGGAGTGACAGAGAAAAGACAATTTGAATTGTGTCATATCCAATCTAAAATACTATTTATGTACTTTGTTAATAAAAATAGTAGACCAAAACCGTTCAGTTCACCCACCCCACCCAATTTCTATTTCGCTAGCAACCAGAAATCAACAATACTACACTATTTACTTGCTGCCAAGAAATAACGTCTTTCACATCCAGATGAATTAACTGCATTTTCTATTAAAAAAAAAAAAAAAAAAAAAACTACAGAGCAGCAGCAAGTGAGGATTCATAGAACATTCAATATAAAATTTCAAAAAATTAAATCTATAAAGCATGTATAAATAGTGCATGAACTTTTGAACTTAAATGACCAAATAGACATCCTTTGGTAAATTTGACTTGTACACAAATGAGTTTCAAGAATTATCCATTTCCTGGCATGACACACCAGATCATTAAAAACAAAAGCAAGCATACTAAGGGTTTATCACCCCTAACCCATTATGAAAACTTCTGGGTGAGTTGGGTGAGTATAGAACATAAAGATTTGGGAGCAGTGCAAGCCAATGCCACCTCCCCAACCGACTCACCCAGATTCACTCACACGACTCCCAAGTCTTCCAAAACACAAGTGTTCTGAAGTTTGAGGTAATTCTATCAGTGAATACTTGACAAATAAGAGTTGGGTTGCAGGTGTGCTAAGGCCTAAAGCCTTAGTACAACACAGTCACAGCATAAAAGTGGCTTGAGAGCAGGTGGGGTGCCCAGTGGGAATGGCTTTGAGACAACCGATAAAACCAAGAATGTGAGCAATGACAATCGTGAAGGCAGAGAACCAAACTTGCTGGGTGGTTGACCCTTCACAGCAGAATAGCCAAGTCACGCCTTTAACCACTGTGAAAACACTGGAGACCTGGCGAAACCGTTTTTGGAACAGCACGAACGCCACATTTGACTTTAAAAGATGTGCCTGCATCTTCACTTTTCCCAAGACAACTTAACGTCCATAACTAAATGTATTACAACTCTTCACATGACAACCTTAGTGGCTCTGAAAAGAGCCTTTGGTTTTATATATTAGAGAAGCTGTTCACTTGGAGCTGGTGTACTTGGTGACGGCCTTGGTGCCCTCGGACACGGCGTGCTTGGCCAGCTCCCCGGGCAGCAGCAGGCGCACGGCCGTCTGGATCTCCCTGGAGGTGATGGTCGAGCGCTTGTTGTAATGCGCCAGCCGCGACGCCTCCCCCGCGATGCGCTCGAAGATGTCGTTCACGAAGGAGTTCATGATGCCCATGGCCTTGGACGAGATGCCGGTGTCGGGGTGGACCTGCTTCAGCACCTTGTACACGTACACGGAGTAGCTCTCCTTGCGGCTGCGCTTGCGCTTCTTGCCGTCCTTTTTCTGCGCCTTGGTCACCGCCTTCTTGGAGCCCTTCTTCGGGGCAGGAGCAGACTTCGCCGGCTCAGGCATGTTGCCAAGTTAATAACGGAAAGGAAAATATATATACTCAAATGACACCTTGTGTCTGGAGTCTCTGCTTTTATAGGCCTTCTATGCAAATAAGGGATTCAAGAATATCCGGCTCTGATTTGAACATATATTAGTGACGGAGAATATGTAAATTGCATTGCATCATACCTCCTTTCTTATTGGCTAGCTAGTGAAAAGATAATTTTAACCAATCAAAACTCACGTTTTACACTTCCACCCATCACTATAACTAGCTTCTTGCTGCTCCTTTCAGCGCATTCCTTTTTTGCTTTTCTCTGGCTATATTCTTTCTTATTGTTGTTAGACCAGTATGTCTGGACGTGGGAAGCAAGGAGGCAAAGCTCGCGCGAAGGCTAAGACCCGCTCTTCCCGGGCCGGGCTGCAGTTCCCCGTGGGCCGTGTTCACCGCCTGCTCCGCAAGGGCAACTACTCCGAGCGGGTCGGAGCCGGCGCGCCGGTGTACCTGGCGGCGGTGCTGGAGTATCTGACGGCCGAGATCCTGGAGCTGGCGGGCAACGCGGCCCGCGACAACAAGAAGACGCGCATCATCCCGCGCCACCTGCAGCTGGCCATCCGCAACGACGAGGAGCTCAACAAGCTGCTGGGTCGCGTGACCATCGCGCAGGGCGGCGTCCTGCCCAACATCCAGGCCGTGCTACTGCCCAAGAAGACCGAGAGTCACCACAAGGCCAAGGGCAAGTGAAACGCTTACCAGGTCAGCAGTTGTCCCTTAGTCCCGGAAATCAAAGGCTCTTTTCAGAGCCACCCACTTTTTCCGTAAAGCGCTGGAATACTGAAGCCTACGTGGCGTTTAGGTTTAATTTCACAGAAGTTTTGTTTATCTACCTTGCCGGTCATTTCTAATTCACAAGTAAAAATACTCGTGCTCCAGTTCTTACCCTGAGTGAGGTGGGTTCATTTTTGAAGCCGTAACTCACGTTATACACCGTCAACCTTTTAGAAAGAATGAAGCTAGCTGTCTAGTGTCCCATTATTACTAAAATGAAAGGCAATGTGTTTAAACGCACAGGAGTCAAAAGGTTATTGCTATTCCGACAGGACATAAATTAGGATTGGAGGCAACGTCAGTGACAAGGTGTAGGAATCAAGACCGACTGTAATGCGACAAGATGGTGATACATTGTCTGCGTGTGTCTGCGTGTGTGTATACATATACACATAATTATATATACGCTGCGTTTCTATATATATTGTCAGAAAAGTCCGAAATATAAATACAAGAAATGAGAGAACAAAGAAGGTTAGCTGGCCAATCGCACTTCAGAGCGGGCTTTTCAAATTTTAGGGACGATGGCATTGCTATCACTGAGGACTGTTTTAAAGTGTTGGTTATGTTTCTTTTCAGCAAAACGCAACTAACGAAGCACTCTAACATCAAAACTAAATGGAACTTCTCTTTCATGACCTAAATTTAAATATGAACTAAACTCGAAAGAAAAATGTATTAAGTATTTAATCTGTAATGGTAAGTATTTAATCTGTAATGGTAATGCAATCACATTTCTCCGGAAAACAATCTGAAACCCAATTAGATCACAGCGCGGGACCTATAAACCGGTCTGCTCTGCTCATATAAGTGTGGTTTCAAACCGCCTGGTACTATTTGTCAGCCAATTCCCACTTTTCTGTTACCATCGCCGCTATTATGAGGTAATCACCTTACAAGTCCACCAGCGGCAAGGCGACCAGCAAGAGCGCGCCCGTCACTGGCGGCGTGAAGTTACATCGCTGCCCCCAGCTGGCCCCGTGGCCCCGCGCTAGATCCGCCCGTACGGAGGTCAGTCGAGCTGCTGATCCGCAAGCTGCCCTCACAGCGCCTGGTGCGTCTGGTGCGCGATCTATTACTTTGGAAAACCGCTTCATTTTTCACTTCATAGACTGTCTTTTAAAACGGGGGGTCGGGGGTCTGGATGTGTGTGGATTAGTTATTCAGTATTAATTATCAAAGGGAGAGGTGCCATTACTGAGGTGGTGACTTGCCTCCTAACGCGGGGTGGGGGTGGGGGGTGGAGAGGGGAGGGATCCTAACACTGACAGTTACTTGTAATTATTGGGGTCAAAGCCCAGGGAAACCAAATGGAATGAGTTTATAATGGGCCTCCAATCCACTACTTAAAAATCAAAACATACATTTTTTTTTCACATGGAGAAATTCATGCAGTTACCTTATGACAGTTATCAAAGTGTAAAATTCGAGTAAACCAAATCTAAATATACAATGAATATATTTATTATATGTCATTTATCAGTATGGGAACCATTAGGAAGATAAACCCTGGTTCAAAGGCATATAGGAGAGGGCCGGCCTGTGGCTCACTCGGGAGAGTGCAGTGCTGATAACACCAAGGCCACGGGTTCGGATCCTATATAGGGATGGCCGGTTTGCTCAATGGTTGAGTGTGGTGCTAACACCAAGCCAAGGGTTAAGATCCCCTTACTGGTCATCTTTAAAAAAAAAAAAGAGGCGTATTGGAGATTACCAAGATAATGTACACTTATTGAAAGTGTCGATTAAGATAAAGTCAAAAGGGCAAATTTAAATCAACTAGGGTTATAGTCCTAGGGCACAATAATATTCTAACCATTGGGATATCTTTTCTACTGGACAGAGAAAAGTTTCATCTATAATGGACAAAAATCATTACAATTGTCAATATCCTATAAGTCATCTAAACAGACAGATAATAAATAGGCCCTAATGAATAGCCAAACAGAAGCACCTTTCCCTAGAATATTAGAAAAAAATTGGGGCAGTCCTTTGAGACTCTGCTCTCCTATGACAATGAAAGGAAATGTAGTCTATCCCTTCATCTTAATCCTGAGATTGGGATATTTCTTAACAGTATTCAGAGCTGTCCTGCGGTGACCAGAGTACTTTCCTTGATGTCCTCAGTAAGCCCATGCCTGATGAAGAATCTGCTTTCCTTTCTGCATTTTCCACCTTCCCATGATGTGCTTACCAGTGCTGACTTGCAATGACATTGGGGACATGTGTCCAAATTCCCAGACCTAAGGAAGAATGTGAAATTACCAGCACCCCTCTTGGCTCCTCTTTACCTCTAAACAACTCATATGACATCTCTTGTTTACTTTTTATTTTAAAAAAGTGAAAATCATGATTCAGGAAAAGTAAAATGAACACATATCAGAGTTTATTTCATTAATGAATAAAGCAACATGTAAATAGTTATGATAGGTTCAAAGAGCACTTGAAAAATTATTTTGTAGACAACTTACCAAAGAAATGTTAGGATGAAATTACTGAATTGGATTAAATCAAAATTAATGTCTAAAAGGCCATAAATATTTAGAGTTATATTTGTCCCACTGAACAAAAATTATTTGCATCACCACAGGACAAAAACCTACAAGTTAAGAAGTAACTTCATTAAGTTTTGTACATTTAATTAATAGTAAGTAGTGACATCATGACAGTATATTTTCCTAAAATCATTTTGTGGCCTTTAATCTTTTTATGATACTGGACATAATGGCCCCTCCCTTTTTCCTAACTTACAAATCCCATAATTTTTTTCACACTGTGAATTCTTACTTGAGAAAAAAAGAAAAATATGGCACCTACAAGATAAATTCTATGAAGCATCACGGTGTAACTCATTGACATCCTTACTTTACACATTAATCAAATAATAGACAATTTAACTTTGTATTCTTTCTAGACTCCAAAAGTAATTAACCTGACTTTTTTAACTCATTCTTTCTTGGTCATTACCTACCTGCCAAAAATAGTACATCATTTTCTGGCCTTCCTTCTTTTCATCAAATGACTTTGTGCTTCCACAGTGGTTTTTTTTTTTTCTTCTTTTTTAAACCCACACAATGTTCAATCAGAAACAGAAAGAGAAGCTTAAGCTTTGGGGGACACTAATTTGTTTAAGAATCAGTTTAGGATGCTCTCACTCAAAAGAAATACAATTTTGGAAAAAAAATTAGCTGAGAATTTCAAGTAGTCTCCACCTCCTGATACCCTGCCATTGAGGAATTCAAACATTAATAATTATTCTAGATGCCCATCTTTTCTTGAATTTATGTGTAACATTTATTTTAAAAGCCTCTATTAGTTTCCGTATGTGATTTATATTGGGGAACTATATATAACCATATAAATAGTTATATATGATTTTGGCTTCATTATAACTTTAGTACAGTCTCTGTAACTCGGTTTCTTAGAAATACATTGAATTTTCACTGTGTTTCAGTCCTATTATCTCAAACTTTGGTAAGGAATCAAAAACCAGAGAGGAGTAAGGAAGAATCCTGGCACAATGCTGCATATAAAATATAATGCAAGCTACATATGTAATTTAAATTATCCAATAGCTACATTTTATTTATTTATTTACTTTTGTTATGCTTTTTATTCAATAGCTACATTTTTAAAAGTGAAAAGCAGGTGAAATTGTTTTATTAATATATGTAACCCAAAATATCAAAGTATTATTGTCCAATATGTAATTAATATAAAAACATCATTAATGCATTATTTTACAATCCATTTTCATCCTAAATCTTCCAAGTTGAGGTATGTTTTATACAATCTTAAGCTTTTGTTGGAAATAACTTGATTTACATTTGGATTTCATAAACTTTACATTTGAAAAATTAAATTCACATATCAGAATTGTTCAAACATACATTTTCCAGTAACTAAATGCAATATCAGCTTTTCAATTTAAGATAAAATGAAATAAAATAAAGAATGCAGACCTACTCAGCAATACCCGCATTACAAATTTCACTAGCCACAAGCGGTTTCTATTCTTTCATACAATGCAGATCCTAGGGTCAATTCTGCTTATATTGTAAAGATGGTGATGAACACAGTGATTAAATGGGGGAAGAATAATTTAATGCAACCATTCAAATTTTGCAATAACTTCTAAAATCAAAGATTTGCTCATACACAGATATGGTGATTATGAAAGGAACTGTAGGTAGGTACCAGATTGCAAAATACATGACTGAAAAATCTAAGAGCACGGGCTGGGGGCGGGGATCTGTCTGTGGTCACTGGACATGGAATTTTCTCAAGTAAATAAAACAGTTCTCGCTGATTGACTGCCTTGAATCTTAGACCTAAAATTTAGCTTTCAGTTTCAAAACAATAACTTTTTTTATTTTCTTAAGTTTTTTTAAAAGATGACCGGTAAGGGGACCTTAACCCTTGACTTGGTGTTGTCAGCACCACACTCGCCCAAGTGAGCTAACGAGCCATCCCTATATAGGGATCCAAACCCGTGGCCTTGGTGTTATCAGCACCACACTCTCCCAAGTGAGCCATGGGCCGGCCCGAAAAACTAGATTTTAAAGCATAAGTCCATTTAGCACTTTCAAAAGAGTTTTTTAAAGTTAGTATGTATCTCTTACCACACAGACAAATCATTATTTTTGCAGTGCTCTCTCTGTGTGAGTTATATAACTTGCTTTTCTATTTCTGCCTTCATGGTTCTATTGAACACGATATTTTTCATGACTTCTCCCAGCACGTATGTGTGTTCTAAAGATAAACAGTATGGGTTTTGGACAAACACTTGCTCTCTTCACATGACCAACATATTGGTAAGGTTTCAGCAGAGCTGCTCAACTACTACCAAGGTTAATCACATAATTTTGGAGCTTTGCTCTACTTCTTAGGAATAAGATCTCTTCTAGGACATATATTTTCTCATTGTTATTTATTTTCTTACATCAAATCCAAGCTTTTTATCTTCCAGGGTTACCCTACCCTATTCAGTCAGACAACTTTCCTACAGATGCTAGGATTTTTTGTGCACTTGTAAAATACTTTGTGCACTTGTAGAATTTTTTGTGCAGTTGTGCACACTACATTTAGTGTGGAAACAGCAGAATGCAGCCAGACCGACTGACTTAAAATCACATGGCTCTAACACTTGTTACTTGTGTCATAAGTCATGTAAACTTACTGTGCCTCAGGGACTACATTTCTTAAATGGGAATAATGGTACTTTCCCCAAAGCATTATTGTAAGGGGCTTTGGAGTCAAACAGACATAGCTGGAATCTCAGCACCTCTCTTATCTGGTCCGAAATCTTAAAAAGTGATTTGATCTTTTTCACCTTTAGAATCTTGATGTGTAAAACTAATGAATCCCTAAAGTAGTGGTTTGAAGTATTAAACAGCATTTGAGAGTTCTATTTCTAAGCCATAGTCTAAACCCAGTGAGGGTTCCATGGTAAGCACCAACCATTTCCACTTAGTTTTCCTCTTACGTTTTACTGCTAGAAGCCCAAAGCATCCACAAGTTTCCAAGAGAACAAAGAGAAGGAAGGTTTTAGGTCAAGCGATTTAGTGATGATAGGGTTCCCTTGGTCACCTGGCGTTTCCATTCCCCTGAAGGCTTAATCCACCCCTCCATGACTTCTGTAGGTCCCAGATATAGGCAGAGTTGGTGACTGGACCCTTGTGCTATGTACTCCACAAAGCAGCCAATGGAAAAAGTGGCTGTTTGAGAATCTCAATACAGCCACACAGAAGACAGCCTCTGGGTTGAAACAAGCTCATCATAAAAGTCATCACTATGCTGAAAGTGGTTTCCAAACAAAAAACTTTTTTAAAATTTATTTTAGGTGTCAAAGGCTAGAAACAGGTAACACAAGTTACTGCATGATATTCAGCCCTTGGGGAAAATAGCCTAATGCATAGGTTTTCTGTTTTGTACCACTTTGATAAAAATAAGGAGAGCAGACACTTCTAAGTGACAATTGTCACACACATATTAAACTCAATTCTTGAAGCACTCCGAAGAGGAAGACATTATCATCACCCTAAATTTAGAATGAGGAAACTGAGGTTCAAAATGTGGAGCCGAGATTCTGAAGACGGGGAGTCCACTCCCAAAGGTGATGTAATGCTTCCCGTCTGCAAAATGCCTGGGTGACAGTAAACCTCAATCCTTTCTGTGCTATATACTTCTTGCGGTTGAAGTGGTAAATTACCTCGATACCCTTGTAGCCTCCAATCGCACTACCAGGAAAGCTCTCTCAGAGGCATAGAACAAAAGGGCTCACAGACCAAATTAAAATGCTTGAACATTTTTAATCAATTTAAACCATATAGCCTACAGCAAAGGAAAATAAATACGGTACCACAGCATACTTTTTTTCATTTCTTTTCTTTCTTTCTTTTTTTTTAAAGCAGGCTGGTATGGGTGTCCAAACTCATGACCTTGGTGTCAAAAGGCTGCTTTCTAACCAAGGTAGCTAACCAGCCAGCACCCAGTACAGTGCACTTAGGATAAGATACAAACAGATGAAAGGACCACAGTTGATGAATCCTGTTACTAGGTAATGTTCATATACCAGGGTACTTCAAAAAGTTCATGGAAAAGTGGAATTAAAAGACAATACAAGTCTTTCCATGAACTTTTATTGAAGTACCTTCGTATTCTCCCTTTGTCGGTCTCTGCCACATGGACCTTTCTCACTGATCGTGTTTCTGAGGACCAGGGTTAAATTGAACAAGAGGGCTCAGCAGGTGGAAAGTAGCTGGGGCCAATCACACACCCTTGCTCTATTGAAGAGACCCAGAGGCACGCATGCCTGGTTGAAAGCTGCTGCTCGCCAATGGGTTTTATCTCTTTGCCGCAGGCAGAGGGCAAGGGGGGTGGATGATTTAAGACATTACAAATATGAGACGCCTCATGAAGACAGACTACTTCTTATGCCTGACGAAAATTTGGGGTCTACCTAGTCCTTCAGTCTCTTCCTCCCTATGTTCAGAGCACCTGTTTACACCTCTATTGTGTGTGTCTAATTTGTCACACAAGCACCTTGTTGACGTACTATGAACACTCAGTCCCCCTTGCAGAACTGAGTAACCCAAGGAATAATAATACAATAATACAGGGAATCTCCCTTACAGTTGCCTCCTCTCCACTCACTTTCCCTTGCTCTTTCTCCAGCCAAATACCTGCTATGACTTCTGAGCCCAGCTCCGATGTGACCCTCATCCTCGTATTCTAACAGTTCTCTCTCCTGCAAATGCCACTAATAATGAAATTTGTCACCATCAGTGTTCCTACTTGAATATGTTCTGTTATTATTTTATAATTGTTTTTGTTTACTCTGGCCCAAGCAATTTATAAACTACTGGAAGTTAGGGCTATGCTTTCTTCTTTACTGGTATCATTCCTATTCTGGTGCATGTACTAGATATTCAAGGAACATGCACTAAGTTGTCAAAAAACACATTTACAACCGTTTTGACTAGTCTTTGCATACAGTGTTGGCAGAGGCAATCTGCCAAGTGCCTACATGCCCTTACTGGCCATGGCAATAATGTGAGGCCCTGATGGGTCTTTGCATGGGCCATTTATCAGGACTGTACTTTCAGTGAGCAGCCTTAAAGGATGAGGTAATGTCTGCCTCCTGACAAAGAGCGTAGCTGCTTATTACACTCATTTTAAGAGGTACATACCCCAAGCTGTTTCCCGGCTGTAATGCAAACCCACTCTGTGCCACAGCACCTGGGTCCCTAGATGTCCTTCCTGAGGGCATCAAAGAACAAGGTAAGGGCTGGCCGGTGGCTCACTCGGGAGAGTGTGGTGCAGATAACACCACGGCCACCGGTTCGGATCCCTGTATAGGGATGGCCATTTAGCTCACATGGGAGAGTGTGGTGATGACACCACCAAGTCAAGGGTGAAGATCCCCTTACCGGTCATCTTTTCTTAAAAAAAAAAAAAAAAAAAAAAAAAAGACCAAGGGAATCCAATGCACACATGCTGCCTGCTGTACTGTGAGTAATAAAGGCTTTTGTTTCTGAGTGTCGCGTCAATTGCTAGCAGCCATGAAAGAGTTATAGGTTATCACCTTGTAAGTAGAGAAATATTCCAGGCTCCTCACAAACCCTGACACATGAGAAGATATCACAGAGAGACAGAGAGTGTGCAACATTTTATTCCAAGCAGACACTCGCTAGCTGTCTGCTGGAACTCTCAGGCCAAGAATAAATATTAGGCTTTTCAGCCTCAGAATCTCCTTTGTTTAGGGAGGTTATGTTCTTATGAAAGAAAACAGAAAATAGATGTATAGAGCGATATCACTTCGCGAACTATGCTGAGGAAGAAATGAACAGGGCGATGTCATTGTAAGTAAGTGGGAACTGGGTTGTCATTTTAGGCAGGACAGCCAGGAAGCTCTCTTGGAGGAGCTGAGATTGGACTCAAGATTTGAAGTTTGATAGGGAGCCAGGCGAGGGATGTCCTAGTCTAGAGGACCTGCAGGAGGAAAGCTTCAAGGTGAGAAAAGCTTTGTGTGCTCCAGGAACGAAAGTGCAGCCAGTGTCGCCCCTTCTTCCATTTCTAAAGTGCATCACAGTCTCTGCTTCCCTTGCCACATCTCTTCTCTGACTCTGACTCTCCTGACTTCCATGTATAAGGACCCACCCTTGTGATTACACTGAACTCACTTGGGTAATCCAGGATCACCTCCTAATGCCCCAAACCTTAATTTAATCACATTTGCAAAGTCCTTTTTTACCATGTAAGGAAACATATTGACAGGTTCTGTAGATTAGGACATGGGTATCTTTGGAGGGGGAATTATTCAGTTGACCACAACCATAACAGGTATAAGGCCTTTTATCGGCATGATTGTAAGACTACTTCAAATTCCGAAAATGCACAAAACTCTATCAGAAATTAGGTATAACTTTTCATTTCTAAGTTGAAGTTCTTAGTTGCCAGCATCTCTTGTCAATCACATATTAAAGGCGATGTTTCAGGGGATATTGAACAGATAGCAACATTCTTGGGAGGACTATAAAACCATGCGTGAGGACACCTCTAGTAACAAAACCCAGAACTGTGCTGCAGGATTGGCCTGGTGCTGATATCACAACTGCCACTGCCGAACCAGAAGTTGACTCACTTGGAAGTCATGGTTGCTGCCACTACCAGAAGCTGGCCCTTCTGACATCTTCTACCCCAGCAGAAGCAGAAGCTCCAAGCAGTCACTGCTCTCCTGTCTTCCAATTCCGAAGAGAAGTCTTTTTTTTTTTTTTTAATGTATGATCAACGGAGGTCTACTTGGCTCATGACTCTGGGACAGCTGCATCTGGCGCAGGCCTCAGGCTGCTTCTACTCTTGGTGGAACAAGGCAGGCAGCTGGCACGTAAGCAGATCACATGACAAGAGGAAGCAAAAGAGAGAGCGGGGGAAGAGAAGTCTTTTAAACATGTGACTCTTGGTGAAGCCTAAGCCTAGATCACTTATGTGTGTTCTTGCTGTAAGGGAGGCTGAAATTAAATTTCTGAAGGCTGAGTAAGTTAGGCCAATCTCTAACCTGGGAATTTCACAAATTTATAAAAGAAATAAATGGATCAGTATTTTTCAAACTTGTTGTCCCTCAAGTTCCACAGCAAAACCAATTCAAATCAAAACAAAAGCACATATATGCTTTAAGCTAAATTTTATGGCACAATATTTTCATTTTTTACATGACATGGTACTTTTGAAATTTGTATTTTATAGTCTTCCATTCTATTTATTTTTTTATATGCTGACTGGAATCCATTAAATTGTTTTCATTATCAACGAATCGGTCATAGTCTGCATTTTAGAAAGTCTGCAGTAGGTAGCTGGCAGCCAGATATCTGACATTTATTTAAAGGAATGTGGTAAGAGAGAAGAAAGTTCTGGGGGGAAGCAGAGATATTGCTAAAAGGCAATGATTTGTACAAAACTATATTATTGGTCCAGATAGCTTTTTAATTACATTGATTTATACAGTAATTGCACAAATAATTATGGAACGACCAATATGTGCCATGTAATTTTTGTAGGTCCTAATGATACTAAAATGAAGACATCGTCCAAGGCCTCAGCAATCTTGACAGGAAAGCAAGCATTTATCATCAACAAATGTTAAAGTGTGCAATAGCTTTAAAGCCACATGTGTGGAGGAGTGGAGAGTAAAGAAATCCTAAGTGCTGATTTTGGAGGAGTGCACTTTGTGGAGAGCAAGGAAATCTTAGGTACTGATTTTGCCTGAGAATCAGGTAAAGGTCTATTGAAAACTCTTGAAGGAGGAATAACCCAAAGGAATCGAAAGTTATCAGTGGAAGAAGAAACAGTGTCTGTGAAAGAAATACCGTTGACAAAGCGTTCCAAGTATGACAAGTTCTTCAGTACCTTCGGCTATACAAGTACATGTTTGGGGAGAGGGGTTTGGAGATGACCTTGTGGAGGTGGTGGGTGTCAGATAAAGCACAGGAATTGGGGTTTTATTCTACAGATATTAGGAGAACCAATGAAGGCTTTTTATTTTACTTATATTTGCATGGATGATAAAATTTGCAAATCACTCAGATCTCTGATTGCAGTGGGATGGACTGGTTGTCAGGTTAGAAGACAGCAAGTGACCTGTAAGCAATCTGTGTTCACTACAGAATATTAGGGTTAGAAGGCTGCTACTCAGTTCTCTTCCAGGTACCTGGATGATATGTTATCATTTATGGCACATGCTGGAAGACATAGAGGATCTATTAAGTGATAAGTGTGCAAGGGATAATTCATTGGGAAGAATCAGAGAAATAGGACTCAGAAAAGCAAATTGAGAAGAATCGGGGAGAACATAGGAACTGGGCCAGAAAGGAAACTTGCCGAAAACCAGCTCCCCAGGATTCGTTGGACCTGAACAGGTGGTGTGGATTCGGTGAAAAGGAAGAGACGGACCACAGATGTTTAGTGCAAGTGTGGACAACAACCACAAAAATCTTGCTTTATTTATATTTTTTACTTAACCTTTTACGTGATGGTTTATCTTTTAATCAAAACATTTATTATTTCATCTCTATAGAAAAAGAAAAATCAGAAAGTTCCAAAGCATTCACGCTGTGATAAAAGCAGCCACTCATGCATCAATAGTTCACCCCAAAGCCTGTGGCTTGTGGCCAGGAAACTATACAATAGCAGAATGCTTGGCTTTAAGGAGCGTCAGACTTTTAGTTTAAATTATAATTCTTAACCTTCTTAACTTACAACTTAACCCTTTTTAAATCTTACTTACACTTACTACACTTAATTTTAATAACATTGATTAGTTATGGTTAACAATTTAATATTGCTTATACCCTATATTGATTATTTTAATTTATAATCAAAATCACAATGTTTATACCTTTTATTTCCCTGCCAATAGACTTCGGGAACAGCACAGGGGACAAAGTGAAAAGTTAAATGATCCTACTCAAACTAACAAAAACACACTATATCATTCTTATTATTACTAAATAAAGAACATGTTCTTGGTAAATCAAGTGAAACTATGGGAGTGGGAGGAACAAAGAAATCTGTAACTGGTTGATGATCAATCAGTTAAAAACATTACTGCACCCAGACCCACCATCTCCCTGGGGGATATGGATAGAAATCCAACACAATAACTTCATTCCACACGTACAAGAGCATGAGCACAGCCACAATGGGTCCATGCACACATCACTAAAAATGAAGATTAATAACAAAATTTAATCGAGCCAACCCATACCGGGAACATGCATCAAAAACACCTTTAGTACTGACAATGCCCTTTAAATAAACCAGTTTTGATGCATTTTAACATGTCCTTTGAGAAACTCCAGGGAATTTCCCAAAGCCATACTAAGCCAAAAGGTTAGGCTGTTTAATTCTGGGAAGCCTTGTCAAGCAACCAAAGGTGAACAAACAAAAAATTCCACAGAGCCGCGCAACACACGGGACCCCCTTGTAGCGTGAAGAACAAGGGTTATCACTCAGGCTCCCATGTCGTTCCCTATAGCAGGATGGCTCACGGCAGAAGCTACCACAAAATCTCCTGAGGAAGGCTGGCTTGTTAACTCACCTGGTAAGAACACAGTTATATACACCTAGGTCGAGTTTGGATCCGTGTACCTGCCAACAACCAAAAGAAAAAGAAAAAAAAAAAAGGAAGAAAGAAAACAAAAAAACAGAAAAACACCCCACTCAAACAAACAAACAAACAGTTAAAAACAAAATCCTGTGAGGAGACTGTGCAGGCAAGAGTCAGATGTAGCAGAGACGAAGTTCTTAACGTGTTCGTGTATTTTGTAATTAGGTCACTGGTAACTATGGCAAGGACATTTTTAGTTAGGTGGTTGTTGAAGGCATGTGTGTGTGTATATATATATATATATGATCATGAGAAGAGTGACTTGAGAGATACAGACAGAGACACTAAATGAATTTTATGTGGAGGGGAAGGAACCAGTAGAGAATACTAAAACTTTTAACCGAGGTATCACGACAATTAGGTTAGGATGAGCAAGTAACTCAGCGTCCAGGAAGTTTAGCAGGGGAAGGAAGCTTCATCAGTCATCCCGAAGGCGCAGGCGCAGGCGCAGACGAACACTGCGGTGCTTTCACTCTCCGTAGGTCGTCAGGTGGGGCGGGGGAGGCACGCGGGGCGAGATTTAGAACAATCACCCATTCAGCTTGGTGGGAAAGTGGAAAGGCGAGGATCCAGTCAGGGTCACGGGTGGGAAGACGACGGGTTGACAAAACACGAAGAAACTGTCACTAGGGCCCTTGGGAAAACCACAGGCTGAGAAAGCATGAGGAAACTGAGTATCAAGGTAGGAAACCGCAGTAGACGGTAAGCCGTGCTAGTTGCCAGTTCTCACGGGCCTGCAGTGGACGAGGCAAAGACCGAAAGTACCTTCCCCACGCTTGATCCGTTTGCTAGACTTGAACCCACCTATACACAACCCTTCACAGTACAAAGCAAAACACCAGGATGAAAGGCTTCTTTTTAAGGCCGCGGCTTAGTTACAAGCCCCAGATAGGACTCGAGAACAATCTTAATGCTGTGGGAGTCAACATTTTTGAAGCCTCTGGCGCAAGTCCGCTAACAAACCCAGCCGCTCCCGCCCGCACCAAGTCCCTCCGCCCGTCCTTTGTTCTAACACACTCGAGATCCGCCATCTTAAGGACAGTCGGCTCACGAGCACCTTTTACTCCTCGCAGAAGAGCGTAGCTTAGCTAGAACCGCGACGTTACTACTGCTAAACGTTACCTTCCCGTCTTCCTGCGTCAGTGTCAGCCCTTCGTGTGACAAAGGTGGGTGGCCCTGAAAAGGGCCTTTTACGAGCAAAGTGTAAAACTGGCTTGAAACTCAGCCCCCGAAGCCGTAGAGGGTGCGTCCCTGGCGCTTGAGCGCGTAGACCACGTCCATGGCGGTGACAGTCTTGCGCTTGGCGTGCTCCGTGTAGGTGACGGCGTCGCGGATCACGTTCTCCAGGAACACCTTGAGGACCCCGCGGGTCTCCTCGTAGATGAGGCCGGAGATGCGCTTGACGCCGCCGCGGCGGGCCAGGCGCCGGATGGCGGGCTTGGTGATGCCCTGGATGTTGTCGCGCAGGACCTTGCGGTGGCGCTTGGCCCCGCCCTTCCCCAGGCCCTTCCCTCCTTTCCCTCTACCAGACATGACGCACACAAGCTCTCGCTCTTCTGTAACCTTGGCCGGCCCTGCATTCCGCTTATATACTGACGATGCGGACCTTTTAGGAAACTAAACCGGGAGACCTCTGTCCCCGCCTCTTCCCTACCTTGCTGGGCGACCCCTGAGGTTGCCTAAGGAAGGAAAGGGGCGTTGAGGGAGGAGAAATGCCACTCAGTGTCTGACTCCTTCCTGTTTCCTTGTCTGGGTGCTGAGCCGCTGGTTTCTGTGTCTTCCAGTCCCGTGCTGTGGGTTCCCTCAAAGGACTAATGTGTAAGTCTCTTAAGAAATTAAGTATTATTCTTAATTCTCACAATCTACCAGTGGTCGTTGAATTTGGCAAAAAATGAAACAGAGGCACATATGCATCATTTTCATCAGTCTCGATCGAGGGAGTTTATTATTACTTTCTTCATATACTCTAGGCTCGTTTAATTGCTTAATAGGAAGGGGGGCCAAGGCTAATCGAATTTCCACTGTTTCCCCGTGGTTTTTTTCTTTCGTTTTATTACTTTTTTATTTTATTTAACTTTTTTTGTTTTTGTTTCCTTTCTTATAAAGCTCCATCTGCGCTGTAAAGATGAGGAAACCCAGGCTTGGAGACCTAATCCGGGTCTGATTCTGCAGTCTCATAAACTACTGCTTCCGAGGCAATAAATCATTAACACTACATAGTGGTGAATAAACGCTTGCAAATTAACAGAATTAACAAAAATAACACTAATGAATTTTGTGAGATATTGTACAAATAACGAGTAACTGAAGTAATGTTTTGCACACAGATCATGGACTGCTAGACAAATTCCAACATTTGCTTGCAATGTCCACACATTGGCATTCAGTGCCTTGCACGTACTACAGAGGTAATTTTAAAATATTCGTTCTCTGCTGGGGCTTACTTTATAGGCAGTCGGAAGATTTTACGTTTCCTGGAGGCAGAGTTTTCTTGGGATTGAGCTTAGGTCCAGTCAACCTGCACGTGTAGAGACACTGAGCCCCCATGCTCACCCTTTTGATAAAGGTACCAAACAAGCATAACTTAGGATCTACTACATGCCATGGAGTCAAAGTCTAGTAAAAAGAAGAGAAACGTAAAATCAGGATGAGAGGCCAGACATCAGCCCAGTATCCTCCTAGTTGCTGCCAAGTATGGATGGGTGGAGCGGCCATAACCCAGCTGCACTGGCATCACCCAGAAGCTTGATAGAAGTAGAGTTTCAGGCTAAACCCCAAATGTGCTGAGAATTGATATTGCATTTTCAATAAGATCTCCAGGTGGGTGGTATGCTCTTTCAAGTTTAAGAATGTACAGCTATGCCGTCCTATATTAGCCACTAGCCACATACGCTTAGTAAAATTTAAATTAATTAAAATGGAAATCAATTTCTTCAGTCAGTCTAGCCACATTTAATTGCCTAATAGCCTAATGTGGGTACTGGCTACCTAGTGGACAGTGTCGACACAGAACATTTCTGTCATCGCAGAAAGTTCTACAGGGCTGTGCTGTTGAAAGGGGATTTCTTCTGAGCTTCCAGTCCAGATAGGGGAAAGTACTGTGGTGGATGCTTGAGAATGAGGCTGACTGCAGGAAGTGAGGATTTAGAAGAGTGCTTTTCAAGTATTATAGCAATTACCCAGCTTCTGGGTGTACCAGATATTACAGATGGAGACATGGAAAGAGGAAGTCGGAAGTTTGAAAGCAGTAGTACCCTTTTAGGGAACAAAATTAATGGATCATTGTTGTGCTTGGAGGGAAGCTTCAAGGGGCCAGTGTCTTCATGTAAGGCCATTTCACAGGAAGTTAAAATAGAAATGATTTCTCAGGGATTTGCTGAGCACACTCAATTCCAGTACAAAGCTCTGTCTTCTAAACAGTCCTTCGTCTTTCTTTGCCAATTTTGATGTTTATTTTACATCGTCATTTTTCTCCGGAAACCTTTGAACCTCACTGAATTTTGGAAAGCCTAAGCACAGTACCTGTGGACTAATGTAGTGATCCATACCTGTATCTCTCACGGTCACTTACTATGGTGGTGGTGGTGGGAGAGGGTAGTTAACTCAAAATTGACAGAACATGAAGCCGGAAGTTGGTGACTATCACTTACTTAACTAGTTCTTCTAGGTATTTTTTTACATCTATGAAATAATTCGAACCTTAGTGTAGTGGCCAATCTACTGTTTTAGGATACATACAGATTCAGGATTCAATAGAAATAAACACAACTTTGAGAGGTACCAAGGTAATAGGTGAAACTTTTCCTTACTTCAAGTTTATAACCCTATGGGGTGATCCAGCGTTCAGAAACCTTGTCCATGCTACAGTTACAGGGAAGATAAACACCCGGGTATCGAGCGATAACAGAGTAACCATATGCAGCACAACCCCTTCCTTGTGCAAAACATCTGGAGAAGAACTGGGTGAGAGCCGGTCTCAGTTATGGCCCTCCAGGAAGGGCAGAGATTACCTATAAACAAGGGAATGGCCCTTCGCCCCAGTGCCTTCTCACTTATCGGAAAACTAAGTAGCCATGGGAACCAGTAAGAGGTGCACAAGAATAAAATGGTGACATCTGCTAATTGAATCCATGTAACTTGGTGGACAATTCCAATTATTCAACAAATAGACTACAATAACGAACAAAATTATAGACTCAAAAATCTGAATTTTAATTGTACCTTTAGGTCTAGATAATATAAAGCTAGGGACCCAAAGGGAAAGGGGCCTATATAATACTTCTGACCTTGACATTGACAATGATGAAATCAATGATGACCAACAGAGCCTTCCTCCAGACCACTCGTAGCTCATGTCTCCTTCTCTCCTGCTTTTCACCTCTCACATCTCATTCCCTCAACACCTCTTTTAAATACCCCTCAGTAAATCTAAACCTTTGGGATGGGAAAGGCTACCACCATCTCCTTCAGCTGAATACATCTGCTTTTCTAACACTAAGCATTTCACTTCTGAGTCTTTTTAAATTTTCTTCTCAAGGGGGCCGGAAACCGGACCTGAGTTGGGTAATAGTAACACAAACACAAAATACAGCAGAAAAATGGGTCAAAATTAGTTTCAGAACCTGAATGAGCATCATGTAGGAAAGCTTATACTAGTAATAGCCTCTAGACAAGCGAATGATACAGTGGACAATAAGAACTTTTTAAATGAAAAATTTGGAGAAGTACCTTGGAAATAGTCAACAATACTGATTAGGAGATTAAACTTTCAGGTCCAAGAACAGAAACTCCCCTAGGCTGAGTCTACTATCTACTGTATAAGTGACATTATGTTACCTTTATAAAATGCTGCTTTTTAATTTGTAAAGCAAATACAATTATATTGTATCACACTGTGGGCACATACTTAAAGAATCCAGGTACAAGTAATGTAAGTATTGGACAACTTTAAATTCTGCAGGTATCCACTATGAAATTATTTAAAAGTACAAATAACTATTGGACAACTTTGAGAACATTAGTGAATTTAGAACATTACCATTCAAAGGCCTTAAGAGCTAAAACACACAGACAGAGTAAAGCAATACTAGAAACTTTAACAGCTTTAGAACCCAATTATATGGTAAATTCTTCACTGCACTGAAAAGTTCAAATAAACCACTCACACTGTCATAAGTGCTTCTTACATTTTTATAACAGGTTAAGTTTGTAAAAAGAGAAAATGTGTTTACAAAGTGCATTGGGAAAATCTTATTATTACAACTCTCAACATGAAAAATTGAGAGGCCCTGAAAAGTGCTGGTGAGTAGTGAAATATAGAAAAACTTTTAGTTGGAGCTGGTGTACTCGGTGATGACTGTGGCATCAATACAATCTGCTTAACTAACTCCTTGGAACAGGAGGCACAAGGTAATCGCCCTGGGTGAGATCGAGGAAGCCCATCGCTTGTTGGAATGAGCCAGGTGGGACGTCTCGCCCCAGATGAACTAGAAGGTGTGTCCTGTGTTTATGATACCCAGGATCTTGGACGAGATGCTCTTGGGGTGAACCTCCTTCAGCGCCACGTCGACATAGAATAGTTCTACCTCTGACCGAGTTTGCGTTTTTTGCAGTCTTTTTTCTGCGCCCAAGTCAATGCCCTTTTACAACCCTTTTCAGAAACTGGAGCACTCGCATTGTAAACAATAGGGAGAAAAACTAAGAGACGTACTTACACGCGCACGCGCAAACACACTGTTCCCGAGTATATACAGCAAGAATGTGCAAAAGAGGAATTAAAAATCTAAACTCTCATTGGACCACATTAGCCAATAGATTCAGAGTATGTAAAGTAGGAATTCCAAAAGTGCTTTTTTTATTGGCTGGAAAAACAAACACTTTGAGGGGAACCCAATAGGTTGATTTATAATACTACGTTATAACTTGATTCACTAAAAGTTCTTTCCGTTACACATTTTTTTTAAAAATTGGGAACTCTCGCGTTTTGACGCGAAAACCAAGCTAGGAAATCCTGTTATCGGGGCGTGTCCCAACAACAGTTCGTTTGGTTTTTCCGTGTCCTGGGCTCTTCGGGTCTCTCCGCTAAGAATCCCAAGATGCTGCGTCATTGCGCTGTCACAAAGAAACCGCCTCAAGAAGACGCTCGTCGCCGCCATCTTTCTCGAGATTCTGCATTGCAAATATTTCCTTGCGGGCTCGCGATTATACCCGGACTCACGTTTCAAATTCAACAAAACAATGTCGCTAAATTCTGTTAGATTCAAACCGGATATTGAAGAGCCAGGAATGTCAGGATAGTAGAAGTTTGCTGCGCGCACACAGATTTCTTAACGTTTGAACAGTATATTCAAGAAGACCGTGTTTGATTGAGTTCTACGTTTACCCTGAAGATGACACTAGATCTAGTAAAGAGATACTGAAACGATGCATTTTTAGATAAGTGGGTAAGGAAGGGGAATAGCACCCTATAAAAACACGTAAATTCGGCTGAAGAAAATGGCGGATGTTTTTGAAAACTGAAATTCTGATGCACTTTTTCTTTCAAACACATATTGTTTTGTATACGCAAACAGTTCAAACCTTCAAGAATATTAAGTTAAATGATAAAATGTGTTTGTGGGACATACTCGAGGGTATGAAGCATTACAAAGATACCAATAATTTAGAAAATAATTTTAAAAATAGGCTGGGTGTTTTCTAATTGAAATTGACCAATCAGGAACTTGCATAGAAAGGATAAACCAATTGTAAATCATTCCGAGCATATCCGGAATTTACCAACCGAGGACTAACGGGGATTGTCCATAATCCAATGAGAGTGATTCTGTAACTGTATAAATAGAGGGGCAAGCCAGTTTACCTAGTCTGCTTATTTTACATATAAACGATGGCCCGGACCAAGCAGACGGCTCGCAAGTCCACCGGCGGCAAGGCGCCGCGCAAGCAGCTCGCCACCAAGGCAGCCCGCAAGAGCGCGCCGGCCACCGGCGGCGTCAAGAAGCCCCACCGCTACCGGCCCGGCACCGTGGCCCTGCGCGAGATCCGCCGCTACCAGAAGTCCACCGAGCTGCTGATCCGCAAGCTGCCGTTCCAGCGCCTGGTGCGCGAGATCGCGCAAGACTTCAAGACCGACCTGCGCTTCCAGAGCTCGGCCGTGATGGCGCTGCAGGAGGCCTGCGAGGCTTACCTGGTGGGGCTGTTTGAGGACACCAACCTGTGTGCCATCCACGCCAAGCGAGTGACCATCATGCCCAAGGACATCCAGCTCGCTCGCCGCATCCGTGGGGAAAGGGCGTAAATTATGTTCCCAAGTTGAGTGAGAACCGTAAACCCAAAGGCTCTTTTCAGAGCCAACCACTTTCTCTTATGAAAATGCTGTAATACTCAACAAAGGAGGCTTACTTAACAAGTCACGAAATCAGTTTGTGCAATGACCTACAAGACCTTGGTAGTTTGGCGATTGAGCTCTGGAAAAACCCTGTGGTTCTTTAAAGTCCTCAAAACAAGAGCTCTCTCCACTATTTTGCTTGGGCGCAACCTTTCTGCCCTGGTTTCTATGGATAAAAATTTTGTTACAGGCCACTTTTTAGGGTTGGCTGTCCAGTTTAGGGTTTTCAGTCTCAGCTGGTCTCGAGGCTACCTTCGGCTTCCCTTTCATCTTTTTCGAATTTTGTCCACTTATTTGGCGCTTACATGCTCTGTCATCTAAGTTTTCTGACTCTAGACACTTTAAAAGCTGGTGGCTTCGGCTTTGCTTTCGAGGATGCTTTACTGTTGCTCGTAGGGGCCGGCGCTCTTGGTCTACCTTGCTCACTAGGGTCTTAAGTCCCAACTCCTTGCCAGCAGCTGCCAGCGTCTCCTTGAATGGGGACAGGGATGCGCCCCTGATATGGGGCTAAGGTTTAGTTTATCAGCTGAATACCGAAGGACCAGCGTTGACAGACTTTACTTGGGCGTAATCTGCAAGGGTCAGCCAAAGGAATAAACGAGAGCAGCTGAGTGGGTCTCAGACACTCACGAGTAAACGAAAAACTGCAGGAGCCCTGAGCCTTTTCAACTTTTCATCTGACAGTCTCACAGGGAACTTTCAACTTTACTAAATACCCTATCTTAATCTGTAAATCAAATCTCATTAAACCTCATTTATTATTAAAACATGAAAATCTTTTGGCAACTTGAAAGTTCTGTCTTGCAGGATATGCTCTACCCTCGCTTTTTCTCATTCAAATAAAGTAACGTCTACAGCATATGAAATGTGTATTCCATTCAAATGGAAATAACAGATTCATCACAATTTCTAAACTGGTTGCTGAAGAGAAAGGAAGTTGGGAATTCTGTTCTGAAACTACAAGCTGTTATTTGGGAATGTAGAAGAATGTTTACTATTCGGGATACAATTTGCTGTTTGGAAGGACTTTATGTGTATTTAAACATTTCCTCTAATATGTCAATTTTGAGATGGGGTGCGGTATGTTTAACTGTAAATGAGAGGTTTCTATTAATTTTTATTAAAATGGGTTGTTTTCCCTCAAGTATCATAAGGAAAGAGGTTTGTCAGATGGTAAAATTAATAGTGACAAAGCTATAGATACTCAGTCCAAATTAGTCTTAGTAAGAAGTCCTGAAGATTTTATAGAAAAAACTCTCATTCTTTGAAGCCTATCAGACATTAAGACTTGGGTGCTGTGAACTGAGGAGTCTAAGTCCATGTGATAAAAAGCTTAACTGTTTGTAATTAAAATTTGTAATATAGTGACACCACATATGTTGGCTAAAGACATTCCATATTTGAATTTGGTTTCCCATATCCTGTACTTTCTTTGAGATTCTAGCACAGTAAGTTTTTAACCTGTTTCTTTCCTTTTTTTTTTTTTTTTCCTTATTAACCTGTGTTTCTGTCTCAGCGCTGTTGGACTTTGTGACTTGAGGACCTAAGGAGCACAGAAAACATCTTGTTATATAATTAAATCCATCAGAATATCTAGCATGGTCCTTGTTTTTCTGTTTATGTTTTGTAGTTGCTGAACACCTTGGAGTGGCATAATTCAGAGGGCCGGCCCGTGGCTCACTTGGGAGAGTGTGGTGCTCATAACGCCAAGGCTATGGGTTCGGATCCCTCTATAGGGATGGCCAGTTGGCTCACTTGGGAGAGCGTGGTGCTAACACCAGGTCAAGGGTTAAGATCCCCTTACCGGTCATCTTTAAAAAAAAAAAAGGAATGGCATTGTTCAGAAGGTAAGAGAGAGAGTCTGCAGAACGGGACATAGAAAGGAGGGTCATAAAAGGGGCAGAGAATTTTATTACCCTTCGCTTCCTACGTAGAAAAACAGAAAATGAAATCATTCAATTTGATTAATGTCTGGTGATAATCTAACACATATGATGGGATTTTTAAAGTTTGGTCAATTAGACACACATACACACACACATCTGTAGAATAGTGAGACTAATGACCTAGAGTTCAGTTTAGTTAATGACAGAAAAGAATAGATGCGTTAAAAATTTTATGCTTACCGTCCAGGCACCCAAAAAAGATTTTTTTTTTTCTATTGGTAGTAATGCTACCCAACTATTAAATGTCATGAAAGCATATTATAAGAAATAACTATGCATTTTAATTAGGGAAATTTGTTCATGGAGATGAAACTTGATATGGAATTGGAAGCACTGGAAAGATTCTCACAGGTACAGAGTAGAGGAAATTGCAGATGAGCAAAGTTGTAAAAAAAAAAAGAATTAATAAAGAAGAAATAGGAAGGTTGGTTGAGTTGTTATTAGTGCCTATTAGAGTAAGCAGAAGGTATTATTATGAAAAGAGGCCCTCACTTGATCCTAAGGCAATGGGGACCCAGTGACCCTTTTCAAATGGATACTTTGTTTTTTGTTTTTGAGGAATGATCAGAATTTAGAAATTGAAGGCTGGAGAAACCGGAGTTATGAAACTGATTAGGGAGCAATGGAATGACCCTAGCTGTGAGAGGATGAAGAGAGAATGTGTGAAGAAAGAAAATGTTAGAGTCACTGAGAATTCCCTAAAAATCAAGCTGATTTAGTGACTGACAGCAATAAATAATGGAGGCTGTCACACAATAACATAAACTCAATCTGCTCCCTCCATTTAAAAGAAGCCAGGCAATTTTACTAAATAAAAGAAAGTAGTGAATTTAGGCTGGTCCTAACAATTCCCTTTGTCTCAGACCTATGCCATATGCATAACTACCCTCCAGAAGCCAAGATAATATGAAAATGCCCTTCACATCTTTTATACTCAGACATCTTTAGTCTTCTCTACCATCCTAAGATGTTCATTGAAACCTGATTTAACTGCTACAGAGAAAAACTGAAAGATGGAGGAAGATTTTTTTCTTTTTTAAAAAGATGACCAGTAAGGGGATCTTAACCCTCAACTCGGTGTTGTCAGCACGAGGGTCTCCGAGTGAGCCAACGAACCATCCCTATATAGGGATCTGAACCCGTGGCCTCGGTGTTATCAGCACCACACTCTCCCAAGTGACCTTGGGCCAGCCCTGAGGAAGATTTTAAAAGTTCCAAGTACCTAGAAAACAAAGGCCTATCCAAGGCAAAGGAATGTGAATATTAATTTACATAAACCAGAGTAAAACTGTAGAAGGTCCTTTGCATTTCAAAGGGCTTGTGGATTGGACAGCTCACAACGGGCATAAAATAGCATAAGGATAGAAAGGGGTTAATCCCTTTCCTCCCCATCATAAGGGTCTCAGCCAACACCCCTCCAACAAAAGACAGGTTAACAAGAGAAAAGCGTAAGGAATTCATTTGATTGTAGTTTTATGTGACACAGGAGCCTTCAGGTTGAAGACCCAAAGATGCAGGGAAAACTGTCCATTTTTATGCTTACATTTTATGAAGCAGTGACAGCTCTGTAGAAATGTGATTGGACAAAAAGGGTATGATCTAATACTACTAGACTGAGAGGGGAAACCCAGCGAGGCCCGTCTGTTCAGACTCTTCTTGGCCTTTGTGCTGCGTTCCTTCCTGCACAGTATGGGATAGAACCCCTCTGGAATGAGGGAGGGTCTTTATTTTTTTTTATGGCAAGCTGTTACACAGAGGGGTCTGGGGAGGTTAGAGTAATATTGTTAGGCTTTATGGCTAGCTAGTGGGGCAAAGGGATTCTGGTTTTCATAACCCGCCTCAGAGAAGGGGGATTCTATTTTCTACGGCTTGCCAAGGTGGAGAATGAGGCGCCAGAGACAGGAGGGCAGAAGTAGGTCAAGAGAAACTGTGCTTCTGAGGCTGCTTCTGAGGTCTTCATTTTGGGGTATTCTTTGCTAAGCTCCAAGAATAGAAATACATAAATTCTGCTTAGCTCTCTATGAGCCCAAAAAGGAACTAGAGAACTCTACTCCTTTTCCAGTTAATTTACTAGATGGGAGAAGGACTTAAGAATCTGTGTTTGAGACCCAGCTTCACCATTTACTGACAATAAATGGTCATTTCTGGTCATTTTGTCTTTTTAAGCCACAATTTTCTATACTTTAAAGTAAGCATTTTAACTCTACTAATGTAAATGCTTAACAGTGAGGCCCAAGTGAGGCAGTTATAGAACTGTTTTGTAAACCTTTAAGAACGAGAAACACAAGTGTTACTCATAAAGTTTGTGGAAAAATGTAATTAAAAGATAATGCAAATCTTCCCATGAACTTTTTGAAGTACCCTCGTATGCTGTAATCATGTTGTATGCTCTTACTGAATGCCGCATCACCGCAGAACTCTCTTATTCCTCATTACTCATCATCAGAAACCTAACTCATTCTGGATACATGGGTACTTAGAACAGTTCAAGGAAAAGGATAAGGAAACTGTGGTACATCTACACAATGGAATTCTACTCTGCTATAAAAAAGAATGAAATACTACCACTCACAGCAACATGGATGGATATAGAGAAATTTATATTAAGTGAAACAAATCAGGCACAGAAAGAGAAATACCACATGTTCTCACTTATTTGTGGGAGCTAAAAATAAATAAATAAACACACAAACAAAGGGTGGTGAGGGGGAAGAAGACACATTACAACAATTCCTTGAACTTGTTAAGACAAGTGAGATGTAGGTGGGGAGGGGAAAAAGGGAGGGGGAGGAGGAACGAGTAAAGAGTCACGAAAATCAGCCACAACATATATTGAGAAATTAAAATAAGAAAGAAAGAAAAGTTCAAGGAAAAAATAGGATTACAAGATAATATGAATCACTGTATCCATTTTTTGAAGTACCTTCATATTGAAGACCTCCTAGGTTCTCTTCACCCTTATCTTTCCCACTCAATAACTTAATCTCTTATTTTCACAGAGTTCTTAATGACTAACTATTTCACGTTCTACTATTTATCCAGATCTCTTTCTCAACCAAGCCACTTTTATAAAGGGAAAGGGACTTTTGGCTTTCTCTAGAAAGAAATTATGAGACGCAGTTAGGGTTTAAAAGAATTGAACTCCTGCTTAGAAGAGCTAGAAAGCTAATCACGGGCTACACTTTTTTTTTTTAAAGAAGCTTAAATAAGATATAAAACTTAAACTATTAACTGGTGACTAAAATTAAGGCTGCAAAGCAGAAATAATTTTGTAATGTTTTGGGGAGCCAAATGTGAGGATTGACCCAGAAAACATCAGACCCAGAGTTAGAGAAGTCTATTACAAATAACAAAGACTGTATAGACAGAAAAGGCTGAAGAAATCATAAAGAATGAAAAGCAAATCGGTCATTTCAAAGGTGGGGTCAGAAACAGAACAATAGGAAAATAATTGATTAACCTCAGGATACTTCAGGTATTCTTTCCATGTTAGGATTACTTAAAGCAGAGGGAACTTTTTTTTTTTTTTTTTTAAACTCATTTTGCGTTTTAGACAGCTGGCGAAATGGAAATCCAAACCTGCAAACTTGGTGTTACAAGGCTTCACTATAACCAACTGTACTAACTGGCCAGCCAAGGGGCTTTTAAAAATCATATCTTTTGAAGGTTTAAAGTGGCCTCTTTGGAAAACTGGCTATCTCTTTCCCCTGAATTCTCAGAAAGTCACACCACAACCTAAGCGACTTGGAACTTAGCAGGGATGATCCCATTTTCATTTTTGGTCTGATCTTCTGGGACCTAGTGCAGGAAATTAATGCAAAACAATGGCTTCCTATAATTCTTATGTAACATAAGCAATCAGGGGCATGTAAACAAAGAAATAAGGTAAAGAAGCATTTAAATCATGAAGGATTTGTGGGACTTGGTCCCACTGGGGACCTGCTCAGTTCACAACTTGTTTTGTACTGTGCACTACATGAGGAGTCTGTGCAATTCTATAGAGACCTTCTCAAAACGATGTTTCTTAAATACTTATACAGAATAAGAAAACGTAGTGATATTAAAAGTTATCAGTTTTTAAAGTACGTGTAATATATATGCTTCTATAGTAACATCGAATGAAAGGATCACCAGTATGTGTAGTAACAAATGTCAGTTTGAAGGACTCACAGCGAGTGTAAACTTTACTCAAAAGTGCCTGTAATAATTGCAAAGCAAATTATTAAACAAAAATATCTTCTTACCATTAACGAAAAAGCCCTAGGTACTGCGAAATCCACTGTAATTAATTGCCTATATTAATGGAAGGAAATGCTAAATTGCATTCAGCATTTGTGAAAATGAAGATGTAATTTCCCCTCAGAGCCCCAGAAACGTCTGCAGAACTCAGAATTTGTCAGGATTTGTCAGTAAAATTAAGTGGGTTTTCCCAATGGAAACAATCAAACAAAAAACGCCTCAGCCTCAGGAATGAAATGGAAATAGTGGATCGTGCAGTTCAACCCATCCATCTACAGCCCATTTTTTTCGTCCTGGCGACACCAACTTCAGGAGCTAGCTCACAAACCACGCCGCCTTCTCAAACGTTTTGTTTGGTTGGCTTTTTCCTCTCCCTGTTTCTTGTCTACTTACCAAATAGGTATTGGACAGCTGACCCTAGATCCCGGGTCTTAATCTGTGAAGAAGAAACCTGGATGACTTTATACATTATTCCCTTAGCACCAGGGAGGTAGGAATAATTATGCAGATTTAACTATTGCAACAGTGTTGAGTAATCTCTGAAAAGCGGATTTCATTTGATCTCTTGGGTAAAAAACAAAACAAAACAAAAAAACAGGCTTTTCAACTACTTCCCAGAATACAACTTTTAATATCTCAACCTCTGATTGGTGCACTATTCTCCCTCGCTGGAGCCCATACTGGTCCAAAGGTACATTCTGATTAGCTAACTCTAAACAGCCCCTGCAAACCAATGGGAAAGTAAATTTTACAAAACAGCCGGAGACTGTAATAACCCCCTTCTGCCATTGGCTTAATAAAAACAATCCTAACCTGTCTGGCCGCGGGAAACGAAGGTAAAACTTGCGCCAAGGCTGCGACCCCCTCTTCCCGCCGCGGGCCTGCAGTCCTCAGTAGGCCGTCCATTTACTGCACAAGGGCGGCTACTGCGAGCAGGGCAGAGGCGGCGCGTCGCTGTACCTGACAGCAGTGCTGGAGTACCTGGCCACAGAGATCCTGGGGCTGGCGGGCAACGCGGCCCGCAATAAGAAAGCGCGCATCACGCTGCGCTACTTGCAACTGGCCACCAGTAATGAGCTCAGCGCGCTCCTGGGCCGCGTGACCATTGCGCAGGGAGCATTCTTGCCCAGCATCTAGGCGGTGCTAACTGCACCAGAAATCCCAAGGCTCTCCAGAGCCGCCAAATCAAAGGTCTGTTAGGAACCGTCTTCCTAAGTCAAGCCATGCGCGCTCTCCCTGCGTATCAAAAGTGAATCAACAGGCCAATCACGCACTAGGGCGGGAACTCAAAAATATAATGCTTAATTTGTCAGTCGCCAAATAAAATAAAAATAAAAGCCCAGCTCTTTCGACTGAATCTCTGGGTGGCTCTGAAAAGAGCCGTTGAGGTTTGCAGCAGGACATTCTGCTACATTTTTACTTCTTTTTAGGGGCCGCCTTCTTTGCCTTTGTAACCTTGGGTTTTGCAGACTTAGGCTTGGCTGCTTTGGGTTTAGGGGATTTAGCCTTAGCTGGACTCTTGGCAGCCTTCTTCGGCTTGGCTGCCTTCACTTTTTTCGGACTCTTAGCCACTTTCTTGGCCCCAGCAGCTGCAGCCGGCTTCTTGGCTTTCTTCGGAGTCTTCTTAGCGCCTTTCCTCTGGGTGGCTGCGCCCGTCGCCTTCTTCGGCTTCTTGGCGGCGCCGGCAGGCTTCTTGGGCTTGGCGGCGCCCGCCTTCTTGGCTTTGGGCTTGGCTTCCCCGGAAGCCGCCTTCTTGTTGAGCTTGAAGGAACCGGAGGCGCCGGTGCCCTTGGTCTGCACCAGGGTGCCTTTGCTCACCAGGCTCTTGAGACCCAACTTAATGCGGCTGTTATTTTTCTCTACATCGTAGCCAGCGGCTGCCAGCGCCTTCTTGAGCGCGGCCAGTGAAACGCCGCTGCGCTCCTTGGAAGCAGCCACAGCTTTGGTGATGAGCTCGGACACCGGAGGCCCAGACGCTTTGCGCTTTCCCGCAGCTGCGCCTGCTTTCTTCGCCTTCTTCTTCACAGGTGTTTTCTCCGCAGGTGCGGGGGCAACAGGCGCAACTGGAGCAGTCTCCGACATGTTTCTGACTTACCAGAAAAGCCAAAAGTAAGCTCAAATTGTCAGAACGACATGGCCCCAGCGCCGGCGGCTGGGGGTTTATATAGAGAGAAGCTGCGTGGTGATTGGTTCCCTGCTCCATGCGCCACGCTGCCGGAGAAGGGCTCCTCGACTCTGCCGGATGGCTGTGTTTGTTGCCCCTTAAAAAAGAATAAAAATATAAGAAATCTGGGCACGAAATGATTAGGGATTTGGGGGAAACGGATCCGAGAGGCTTTAGGCTTCATTTCTGCCTTATTTTCTATACCTAGTTTCAAAACCGGCACCCTGAAACTTTCTTGATTCCCCCAACTCTCTTCCAAACTTCGGTCAAATTGAGACAACTTTCAGGTTTTCCTTAAAAATACTATTTCTCTTTGTCTTACTTGCAAATCTTTCTTACAGGACATTGTTCTGCGCATTTTTATCTTCTCAAATTTACATAAATGAACTCTTTTTTTCTCAAAAGTATAAGGAAATTCGGTTTTTTCGCAAGAGCAATAGCACAGGCTCTCCTGCTGAAAGACTCCCAAAGTGGGTAGTCAGTCAGTTCAGGGAGACCCTCCCAAGGAACAGCGAGACCACGGCTTCGGATGCAAAAACAAGAGGTTTATTGAACACACAGGTACCCGGGCGACTCAGTCTTTCGAAAGACTGGCGCGCCGAGTAGAGCTCCTGGGTCCTTTTTATAGCAAAAAGCGCGGGTACAGAAGCGAGAAGCAAGGTAATTGGTTAGTTTAAATCAAGCCAGGGGTGAACTTCGGTCAAGTGGGAGTCCTTGAAACAGCTGAGGGGCACTCTTGAAACTTTAACTGACTTGTCTATTTCTGGGAACTATCCGCCCTTTGCCTCGGGCCGGGGCCCAGGTGCATAACCACAGATATCCTGTTTGACTCTGTTCCCCTTGTTTCTTAACTTGACTTTTTGGCTGTATTTTCCCTATACCCTTGTAAAAAGCACTTCCTTCATTCCCCCATTTCTCTTGTGGATCGCTCTAATCTTAGAGCGGAATTAAAAGTTATCTTCGCCATTTAAGGTTTGGTATTTTTGCCTAAGGACCAGAATCTTAACTGCACTTACCCTATCATTGATGAATTGGACTAGTCTATTGATGACGTAGGGCCCAAGGGTGAACAACAGAAGGAGGAGTAATAGGGGCCCGGCGATGGTTGACAGTAGGGTGGTCAACCAAGGGGAGTTATTTGATCTGGTTATAAGCATTTTCATAGTTTGAGTCAGGAGGCCTGACTCTTTTAGAGGCCGGTGCATCAATTTCTGGAATATCCCAAGCCTCGAGACCCGCCGCCAGGGCACATATATCAGGGGTAAGGGAGGGCCACCAAGTCCAAAGGGGGTGGACTTCTGTCTTGAACCAGACAACCTTTCCAGTTTGGGACAGTACCTGCCAGGTGAGGGTGTTGGGCTGGTTAGGGTTATTACTTGGTAGGCTTGCTCCGCCGCCGCCGAATGCGCAACTTAAGAGGATTATCAGTCCTCTCCAGCTCCCAGGATTCATCTGGTACGGAGGGTGGCGCAGGCTTGAGGTGAGAAGCATGTACCCAGGCTGCAATGCCATCAACTTTTACTGCGGTCGGGGTGGTCAGCAATACCAGATACGGGCCTTTCCACCGAGGCTCAAGGTTGCTGGGTCGATGGCGTCTGACCAGCACTTGGTCTCCGACCTGGAACGGATGAGGGATGGCCACGGCACCTGGCTCGTATACCTCCTTGATCTGGTCCCAGATCTGGGTTTTTACAACTTCTAAAGCCTTTAAGTGAGTAAATAAGACAGGAAGAAAGTTATCATCGGGACCCAGTGTTCCTCCCAACTCAAGTATGGGGGGGGTCCCCCGTGGAGGATTTCATAAGGGGTCAGACCAAGCTGGCCAGGGGTATTCCTGGCTCTGAACAGCGCTAAGGGAAGGAGGGCCACCCAGTCTTTTCCACCGGTCTCTAAGGCCAATTTAGTTAAGGTCTCTTTGATGGTTCTATTCATTCTCTCTACTTGACCTGAGCTCTGGGGCCTATACGCACAATGTAATTTCCAATTTATCCCCAGTTGTGTGGCTAGTCCCTGGCTTACCTGAGCAACAAAGGCTGGGCCATTATCTGACCCGATCACCTTAGGGATCCCGAAACGGGGCAGGATTTCTTCTAGTATCTTTTTACATACAGTCAGGGCCGTTTCCGTTTTGGTAGGAAAAGCTTCTACCCATCCAGAGAAAGTATCTACAAATACTAGCAGATACTTGTTTCTATACCGGCCAGGCTTTACCTCTGTAAAGTCTACTTCCCAGTATACGCCGGGTCGATCTCCCCGTTGTCTTTTTCCGGTCTCTCGGTAGGTGGTAGCCGCATTAGTCATGGCGCAAGCTGGACACCGATTGGCGACTTCTTGAACAGTGGACCGGAGGTTCGGGATGGAGAGGCTGGTGCGGCTTGCCAGTTGAAGGAGCTTTTCTGGTCCTAAGTGTGTTAGCTGATGTAACCGCTGAATGAATTCTTTTCCCTGGTCAGGAGTGAGCTCTCTTGGCTTGGTCCTAGCTTGAGCAGGCTCGATTGGCTCTTGAAGCTTTGTAGTTTTTGTTAGCACCTTGACCGACAGGGCGGCTTGTTTTGCAGCCTCGTCGGCCCTCCGGTTCCCGGCCGCCACAGGGTTATTTCCTCTCTGGTGGCCTGGGCAGTGGATAATGGCGACCTGCTTAGGGAGGTAAATGGCCTCTAGCAGAGCCAGAATTTCTTGTTTATTTTTAATGTCTTTTCCAGCAGAAGTGAGCAGTCCCCTCTGTTTATATATTGCCCCATGAATGTGAGCAGTGGCAAAAGCATACCTGCTGTCCGTGTAGATGTTGATGTTTTTTCCTTCGGCTAGGCGTAATGCCTGCGTCAAGGCTATTAGCTCGGCCTTCTGGGCTGATGTCCCTTCTGGCAGGCTGCTTGCCCATACCGTCCGTTTGCCATCTACGATGGCGGCCCCTGCTTTCTTCTTACCTTCCGCAATGAAGCTGCTACCGTCTGTATACCAGGCAGGCACTCCGGGCAATGGCTGGTCCTTCAGGTCCCGTCGAGTCCCAGCTTCTTCAGCAAGGATTTCTGAGCATTGGTGTACTGGGGTGGATTCTGACTCGACTGGTAGTAGGGTAGCTGGGTTCAGGACAGCAGGGGGCGCGAAAGATATTCTTTCGTTTAGCAGCAAACTCTGGTAATGAGTCATTCTGGCATTGGTCATCCACCGATTGGGGGGCTGCCGCACGATACTTTCGAGGCTGTGGGAAGCAATCACAGTCACATTTTGCCCCAAGGTTAACTTATCAGCGTCTTTGAGGAGGAGTGCCACTGCAGCAACCGCTTTTAGGCAGGTTGGCCACCCACTGGCCACTGGATCCAGTTTTTTTGATAGATAAGCTACTGGCCGTCGCCATGGTCCTAGGGTCTGAGTAAGCACTCCTCGGGCTACACCGGCTCTTTCATCTACGTATAGAGTAAATGGTTTGGTGAGGTCTGGGAGAGCCAAGGCGGGGGCAGACAGCAAGGCTTTTTTTATGTGGTCAAAAGCCTTTTGATGCTCCTCAGTCCAGGTAAAAGGAATGTTTTCCCTTGTCAGGGGGTACAAGGGTGCAGCCAGGGAAGCAAACCCAGGAATCCAGAGCCTGCAGAATCCGGCAGTACCCAGAAATTCGCGGACCTGCCTGGGGGTTGTGGGAGTAGGGATCTTCATAACTGTAGCTTTCCGGGCCGGGGTCAGCCATCTTTTTCCCCCTTTGAGCAGGTACCCCAAATAGGTGACCTCTTTCTGGCATAACTGGGCCTTTTTAGCTGATACCCGGTACCCCAACTTACTCAGTTCCTGCAAGAGCTTTTGTGTCCCTCTTTTGCAGCCTTCATATGTGGGAGCTGCCACTAGGAGGTCGTCCACATATTGGAGTAATATGACCTGGGGGTTGAGAGCCCTAAAAGGAGCTAAATCTCGGTGGAGGGCCTCGTCGAAGAGAGTGGGAGAATTTTTGAACCCCTGTGGCAGCCGTGTCCAGGTCAGCTGACCTGTGTTACCTTTTTCTGGGTCTCTCCACTCGAACGCGAACAGTGGCTGGCTGTTGGGGTGTAGTCTGAGGCAAAAAAAGGCATCCTTGAGATCCAGGACTGAGTACCAAGTGTGACTAGGCGGAAGGGAACTCAGGAGGCTGTATGGATTTGGGACCGTGGGATGAATGTCTTGCACCCTTTTGTTAATTTCTCTCAAGTCTTGGACTGGCCGATAGTCATTGGTCCCTGGCTTTTTTACTGGTAGCAGAGGGGTGTTCCAGGGCGATTGGCAGGGCACTAAGACCCCTAGGTCTAAGAACCTTTGGATGTGGGGTCTGATGCCTTCCCGGGCTTCTTTAGTCATTGGATACTGTCGGACGGCCACCGGTGAGGCACCCGATTTCAGCTCTACTACTACTGGTGGGACGTTATTGGCCAGTCCCATACCTGTCTTTTCTGCCCATACGGTGGGAAAAAGTTGGAGCCAGGATGGGTCGATGGAGGGAGAGGCCGGCTTTTCATACAGCCGGTATTCTTCTTCTAGGTTTAGGACCAAGCACATGGTAGAGTGATCTCCCCATGTTACTTGTGGGCCCTCTGTAGAAAACTGGATTTGGGCCTTTAGTTTGGTCAGAATGTCCCGGCCCAACAGAGGAGCAGGGCACTCAGGTATGACCAAAAAGGAATGGGTCACTTGTTTATGTCCAACCTTTAAAAGTCTTTGTGTGGTCCAGGGGTAGACTTTGCTGCCGGTTGCTCCTACTACGACTGTCCGCCTGGACCCTACCTTCCCCATGGGTTGGGTCAACACCGAATGTTCAGCCCCGGTATCGACCAGAAACTCGATGGGGGTCCCCTCCACTGTCAATGTTACCCTAGGTTCGGGGAGGGGGTCCGAACCTTGACTCCCCTAGTCGTCTAGGGATAGAACCTTGGCTTCTCTGATGTTCTTTTTCCGGGGACATTCTCTTGCCCAGTGACCCTTCTCTTTACAGTACGCGCATTGGTCTTTGTCTAGAGGGGGTCTTCCATCCCTAGGTGTTTTCTTTGCCCGGTTGCTCAGGTTCCCTGTCTGCCTATCTCTAGACCCTCTTTCACCTACCACTGCGGCCAAAATCCTAGTCAAGTTTTTTTCTTGGCGCCTATCGCGCCGTCTCTCTCTCTCTTCTGTCTCTCTTTTTTCTCTTTCTTGTTTTTCCTCTTCTGTCTCTCTCTTGTGGTACACCTTTTCTGCCTCTCTCACTAAATCTTGTAAGGAATAATCTTGGAGCCCCTCTAGCCTCTGCAACTTTTTCTTGATATCTGGGGCTGCCTGTCCGATGAAGGCCATTGCAACTGCCGCCTGCTGTCCCTCAGAAGAGGGGTCAAACGGAGTGTATCTCCTATATGCCTCCATCAGGCGTTCCAAGAAAACCGAGGGGGGTTCTACCGGTCCCTGCAAGACCTCTCTTACCTTAGCCAAATTGGTGGGGCGCCGGGCTGCCCCTTTGAGACCTGCCACTAGAGTCCGGCGGTAGACCAGAAGACGCTCCCTACCTTCGGCCGTGTTGTAATCCCATTGAGGTCGATTGAGGGGGAAGGCCTCATTAATGAGGTTCTCGAGTTGTGTAGGGGCCCCGTTGTCCCCGAGAACGTTCTTGCGGGCCTCCAGAAGAATCCTTTCTCGCTCTTCAGTGGTGAAGAGGATCTGGAGTAGCTGTTGGCAATCGTCCCAAGTGGGCTGGTGAGAGAACATAAGGGACTCAAGAAGTCCCGTGAGTCCTGCTGGTTTTTCAGAAAAAGACGGGTGGTTAGACTTCCAATTGTAAAGATCTGCTGAGGAAAAAGGCCAATACTGTAGAGGGACCAAGCCATTAGGCTCAGCTGGGGGCCCTATGGCTCGGAGGGGCAAAGCTACGGTGGAGTCAGGACCGGAGCCGTCTCTCGGACTGCGAGGTTGGCGGCTCCTAGTCCCCGCAGCCGGTCCCTCAGGGCTAGGATCACCGGGCGCTCGGCCTGGTGCCGATCTGTTTCCCTGAGGGGCCAGAGGGGGCAGCGGAGCCGCCGGGTAAGGTGGGGTTTCAGAGAGAGAAAATAGGTCATCTGGTGTCGGGAGGACGGGGGGTTGGGGAGGGGCGGAAGGCTTCCTTGTAGGTGGCCTTTGAGTATTTTCTGATCCCGAAACAACAGCGACTTTGCTGGAGGGTGGCACCCAGGGAGGGGGATTCTGGGCGAGGTCTTGCCATACCACGACACAGGCAACCTGGTCCGGGTGTCCTCCGGTCTCCTGAAAAACAATCTTTTTAACTGCAAAAATGACAGTAAGATCAAAGGTTCCCTCTGGCGGCCAACCTACGCCGAATGTGGGCCACTCAGACGAACAGAAAGTCTGCCATTTTCCTTTTTTGATCTCCATGGACAGATTGTGAGCCCTGGCTTTGACATCTTTCCAATGATCTAGAGTAAGGGAGAGAGGCGTAAGGGCACCTTGCCCCATCTCGAAAATTTCCAATAGGGGAACGACGACGCAAAGACCTATCACAACTAAGACAAAAAGAAACCAGAAACGGCGACGAGACCGAGTGCCGTAGAAATAGAAGAAAGAGTCCGATGGCAGAGCGCGCCTCCCGAGACGCGGTGAGACCAAAACACAATAATCCTCTGCCAAGGGGTCCACCAGGCGTCCCTGGTCCTCCCCTGATCCTGGGACGTCTCCCAGGATTGCCGGGTGGCGAGCCCCCGAACACGTCTGTTCGCTACCCGCACTTCGCTCCCAGAGCGACTAACCCGGAACAAACTGAAACCAAAATGCGCGCGCTCAGAAAAGACAGTCGAAATCACTGAGTCAGACACAGAGACGAGACACAGAAACGAGACACAGAACGACTGCTGGCCAGCTTACCTCCCGTTGGTGGGTCGGTGGTCCCTGGGTGGGGGTCTCCGATCCCGGACGAGCCCCCAAATGAAAGACTCCCAAAGTGGGTAGTCAGTCAGTTCAGGGAGACCCTCCCAAGGAACAGCGAGACCACGGCTTCGGATGCAAAAACAAGAGGTTTATTGAACACACAGGTACCCGGGCGACTCAGTCTTTCGAAAGACTGGCGCGCCGAGTAGAGCTCCTGGGTCCTTTTTATAGCAAAAAGCGCGGGTACAGAAGCGAGAAGCAAGGTAATTGGTTAGTTTAAATCAAGCCAGGGGTGAACTTCGGTCAAGTGGGAGTCCTTGAAACAGCTGAGGGGCACTCTTGAAACTTTAACTGACTTGTCTATTTCTGGGAACTATCCGCCCTTTGCCTCGGGCCGGGGCCCAGGTGCATAACCACAGATATCCTGTTTGACTCTGTTCCCCTTGTTTCTTAACTTGACTTTTTGGCTGTATTTTCCCTATACCCTTGTAAAAAGCACTTCCTTCACTGCAAGCTGTTTTGCACCAAGCTGTAGGAATTGGCACTGGGGTAGAAAGTTCTACGTACAACAGTGGTGGGTTATTTTAGAAAATATAGGTTTAAAAAAAATTTTTTTTTGAGTTAAAAGTGTGTAAACTGGGCTTCATCCCCGTGTTTTAGTGACTTAAACGTTTTCGGAAAGATGCGGGGCAGATGCTCCATAATTCTACATAACAGTTCTAAATAAAATCATTAGCCTCTTTTAAATTAGGATCATAGGTTTTTCCAACCTAGAATAGGCATTAGGAATCAACATCTCTGCATATACAAAAAAGAAAATCAAGGAGAATGGCAGATGTAGATCATTTTACCAGCTAGGAGCTAAAGAGAATTGAGAAAGCACATGTATAAATACCCATCTCTTTAAAACGGTATATAATTTAATAACAGACACCATCCATAATATTTTATTCTCCATATTTAGCATATATTTCCTATATTTCAAAATTATATTTAAAAAGCAAATTTTAACATTGCAAGTTTGGACACAGGATTAGAAAGAAAATAATTATCATTTTAATTACATTCTGAATTTTCATAATTTTCCTGTGCTTTTTACTAACAAACTATGAACTAGGCTGTCACAGCCTAAATTAATTGTCTGAATCTGTCCACCTAACGAGTTGAACAAACATTTCATAGTAAACATGAGTGACTTTACTGCTACATCTCTTTCAGTTTGCAATACAATAGAGCTTAAGGGATTAGGTTATTATTGGATAATTAAGCACAAAATTAATATTCTCCACCAAATAATCAGACACTGAAATGAAACCCTATATTTCTTAAAACGAAATATTTTGGTGTTATGTTTCGCCTAATAAATACTTCCATTTCCAAAAATCTAGTTATTCTTGCCTTCATTCAATGGTGAGTTGAGGATTTTCTCAAACAAAATCAAAATAAGATCAACTTTAAGGATTTCATCTCTTCAAACTTTTACCATAGAAATGACTTTGCTTGTTTTTAAAAAATCATTTAATGGCTGGAACCAAGTCTCTAGGACTTAAGGCCATGTTATATGCCATAAAAATACAAATATTGAGTATAAAGGAGGTAAGTTTATCATACTGGAACCTCAGAACTTCATAATTCCCAAAGGACGTATTTTAGGGGTGTCTGGAGGAAGGCTCTGTTGGTCATCATTGTCAATGTCAAGGTCAGAAGTATTATATAGGCCCCTTTCCCTTTGGGTCCCTAGCTTTATATTATCTAGACCTAAAGGTACAATTAAAATTCAGATTTTTGAGTCTATAATTTTGTTCGTTATTGTAGTCTATTTGTTGAATAATTGGAATTGCCCACCAAGTTACATGGATTCAATTAGCAGATGTCACCATTTTATTCTTGTGCACCTCTTACTGGTTCCCATGGCTACTTAGTTTTCCGATAAGTGAGAAGGCACTGGGGCGAAGGGCCATTCCCTTGTTTATAGGTAATCTCTGCCCTTCCTGGAGGGCCATAACTGAGACCGGCTCTCACCCAGTTCTTCTCCAGATGTTTTGCACAAGGAAGGGGTTGTGCTGCATATGGTTACTCTGTTATCGCTCAATACCCGGGTGTTTATCTTCCCTGTAACTGTAGCATGGACAAGGTTTCTGAACGCTGGATCACCCCATAGGGTTATAAACTTGAAGTAAGGAAAAGTTTCACCTATTACCTTGGTACCTCTCAAAGTTGTGTTTATTTCTATTGAATCCTGAATCTGTATGTATCCTAAAACAGTAGATTGGCCACTACACTAAGGTTCGAATTATTTCATAGATGTAAAAAAATACCTAGAAGAACTAGTTAAGTAAGTGATAGTCACCCAACTTCCGGCTTCATGTTCTCTCAATTTTGAGTTCACTACCCTCTCCCACCACCACCACCATAGTAAGTGACCGTGAGAGATACAGGTATGGATCACTACATTAGTCCACAGGTACAGTGCTTAAGCTTCCCAAAATTCAGTGAGGTTCAAAGGTTTCCGGAGAAAAATGACGATGTAAAATAAACATCAAAATTGGCAAAGAAAGACAAAGGACTGTTTAGAAGACAGAGCTTTGTACTGGAATTGAGTGTGTTCAGCAGGTCCCTGAGAAATCATTTCTATTTTAACTTCCTGTGAAATGGCCTTACATGAAGACACTGGCCCCTTGAAGCCTTCCCTCCAAGCACAACAATGATCCATTAATTTTGTTCCCTAAAAGGGTACTACTGCTTTCAAACTTCCGACTTCCTCTTTCCATGTCTCCATCTGTAATATCTGGTACACCCAGAAGCTGGGTAATTGCTATTATACTTGAAAAGCACTCTTCTAAATCCTCACTTCCTGCAGTCAGCCTCATTCTCAAGCATCCACACTACTTTCCCCTATCTGGACTGGAAGCTCAGAAGAAATCCCCTTTCAACAGCACAGCCCTGTAGAACTTTCTGCGATGACAGAAATGTTCTGTGTCGACACTGTCCACTAGGTAGCCAGTACCCACATTAGGCTATTAGGCAATTAAATGTGGCTAGACTGACTGAAGAAATTGATTTCCATTTTAATTAATTTAAATTTTACTGAGCGTATGTGGCTAGTGGCTAATATAGGACGGCATAGCTGTACATTCTTAAACTTGAAAGAGCATACCACCCACCTGGAGATCTTATTGAAAATGCAATATCAATTCTCAGCACATTTTGGGTTTAGCCTGAAACTCTACTTCTACCAAGCTTCTGGGTGATGCCAGTGCAGCTGGGTTATGGCCGCTCCACCCATCCATACTTGGCAGCAACTCGGAGGATACTGGGCTGATGTCTGGCCTCTCATCCTGATTTTACGTTTCTCTTCTTTTTACTAGACTTTGACTCCATGGCATGTAGTAGATCCTAAGTTATGCTTGTTTGGTACCTTTATCAAAAGGGTGAGCATGGGGGCTCAGTGTCTCTACACGTGCAGGTTGACTGGACCTAAGCTCAATCCCAACAAAACTGCCTCCAGGAAACGTAAAATCTTCCGACTGCCTATAAAGTAAGCCCCAGCAGAGAACGAATATTTTAAAATTACCTCTGTAGTACGTGCAAGGCACTGAATGCCAATGTGTGGACATTGCAAGCAAATGTTGGAATTTGTCTAGCAGTCCATGATCTGTGTGACAAACATTACTTCAGTTATTCGTTATTTGTACAATATCTCACAAAATTCATTAGTGTTATTTTTGTTAATTCTGTTAATTTGCAAGCGTTTATTCACCACTATGTAGTGTTAATGATTTATTGCCTCGGAAGCAGTAGTTCATGAGACTGCAGAATCAGACCCGGATTAGGTCTCCAAGCCTGGGTTTCCTCATCTTTACAGCGCAGATGGAGCTTTATAAGAAAGGAAACAAAAACAAAAAAAGTTAAATAAAATAAAAAAGTAATAAAACCAAAATAAAAAACCACGGGGAAACAGTGGAAATTCGTTTACCCTTGGCACCCCTTCCTATTAAGCAACTAAACGAGCCTAGAGTATATGAAGAAAGTAATAATTAACTCCCTCGATCGAGACTGATGAAAATGATGCATATGTGCCTCTGTTTCATGTTTTGCCAGATTCAACGACCACTGGTAGATTGTGAGAATTAAGAATAATACTTAATTTCTTAAGAGACTTATACATTAGTCCTTTGAGGGAACCCACAGCACGGGACTGGAAGACACAGAAACCAGCGGCTCAACACCCAGACAAGGAAACAGGAAGGAGTCAGACACTGAGTGGCATTTCTCCTCCCCTCAACGCCCCTTTCCTTCCTTAGGCAACCCCAGGGGTCGCCCAGCAAGGTAGGGAAGAGGCGGGGACAGAGGTCTCCCGTTTAGTTTCCTAAAAGGTCCGCATCGTCAGTATATAAGCGGAATGCAGGGCCGGCCAAGGTTACAGAAGAGCGAGAGCTTGTGTGCGTCATGTCTGGTAGAGGGAAAGGAGGGAAGGGCCTGGGGAAGGGCGGGGCCAAGCGCCACCGCAAAGTCCTGCGCGACAACATCCAGGGCATCACCAAGCCCGCCATCCGGCGCCTGGCCCGCCGCGGCGGCGTCAAGCGCATCTCCGGCCTCATCTACGAGGAGACCCGCGGGGTCCTCAAGGTGTTCCTGGAGAACGTGATCCGCGACGCCGTCACTTACACGGAGCACGCCAAGCGCAAGACTGTCACCGCCATGGACGTGGTCTACGCGCTCAAGCGCCAGGGACGCACCCTCTACGGCTTCGGGGGCTGAGTTTCAAGCCAGTTTTACACTTTGCTCGTAAAAGGCCCTTTTCAGGGCCACCCACCTTTGTCACACGAAGGGCTGACACTGACGCAGGAAGACGGGAAGGTAACGTTTAGCAGTAGTAACGTCGCGGTTCTAGCTAAGGCTACGCTCTTCTGCGAGGAGTAAAAGGTGCTCGTGTGCCGACTGTCCTTAAGATGGCGGATCTCGAGTGTGTTAGAACAAAGGACGGGCGGAGGGACTTGGTGCGGGCGGAAGCGGCTGGGTTTGTTAGCGGACTTGCGCCAGAGGCTTCAAAAATGTTGACTCCCACAGCATTAAGATTGTTCTCGAGTCCTATCTGGGGCTTGTAACTAAGCCGCGGCCTTAAAAAGAAGCCTTTCATCCTGGTGTTTTGCTTTGTACTGTGAAGGGTTGTGTATAGGTTCAAGTCTAGCAGACGGATCAAGCGTGGGGAAGGTACTTTCGGTCTTTGCCTCGTCCACTGCAGGCCCGTGAGAACTGGCAACTAGCACGGCTTACCGTCTACTGCGGTTTCCTACCTTGATACTCAGTTTCCTCATGCTTTCTCAGCCTGTGGTTTTCCTAAGGACCCTAGTGACAGTTTCTTCACGTGTTTTGTCAACCCGTCGTCTTCCCACCCGTGACCCTGACTGGATCCTCACCTTTCCACTTTCCCACCAAGCTGAATGGGTGATTGTTCTAAATCTCGCCCCGCGTGCCTCCCCCGCCCCACCTGACGACTCACGGAGAGTGAAAGCTCCTAACCTAATTGTCGTGATACCTCGGTTAAAAGTTTTAGTATTCTCTACTGGTTCCTTCCCCTCCACATAAAATTCATTTAGTGTCTCTGTATCTCTCAAGTCACTCTTCTCATGATCATATATATATATATATATATATATATATGTACACACACACACACACACACATGCCTTCAACAACCACCTAACTAAAAATGTCCTTGCCATAGTTACCAGTGACCTAATTACAAAATACACGAACACGTTAAGAACTTCGTCTCTGCTACATCTGACTCTTGCCTGCACAGTCTCCTCACAGGATTTTGTTTTTAACTGTTGGTTTGTTTGTCTGTTTGAGTAGGGTTTTTGTTTGTTTGTTTGTCTGTTTGTTTGTTTCTTTTTCTTTTTCTTTTTCTTTTTCTTTTGGCTGTTGGCAGATACACGGATCCAAACTCTTGACCTAGGTGTATAGAACTGTTCTTACCAGGTGAGTTAACAAGCCAGCCTTCCTCAGGAGATTTTGTGGTAGTTTCCTTTCTGGCCCAGTTCCTATGTTCTCCCCGGTTCTTCTCAATTTGCTTTTCGGAGTCCTATTTCTCTGATTCTTCCCAATGAATTATCCCTTGCACACTTATCATTTAATAGATCCTCTATGTCTTCCAGTATGTGCCATAAATGATAACATGTCATCCAGGTACCTGGAAGAGATCTGAATATCAGCCTTCCAACCCTAATATTCTGTAGTGAACACAGATTGCTTACAGGTCACTTGCTGTCTTCTAACCTTACAATCAGTCCATCCCAATGCAATCAGAGATCTGAGTGATTTGCAAATTTTATCATCCTGTCATTTTATCATCTATGCAAATATAAGTAACATAAAAAGCCTTCATTGGTTCTCCTAATATCTGTAGAATAAAACCCCAATTCCTGTGCTTTATCTGACACCCACCACCTCCACAAGGTCATCTCCAAACCCCTCTCCCCAAACATGTACTTGTATAGCCGAAGGTACTGAAAAACTCGTCATACTTGGAACGCTTTGTCAACGGTAATTCTTTCACAGACACTGTTTCTTCTTCCACTGATAACCTTCGATTCCTTTGGGTTATTCCTCCTTCAAGAGTTTTCAATAGACCTTTACCTGATTCTCAGGCAAAATCAGTACCTAAGATTTCCTTGCTCTCCACAAAGTGCACTCCTCCAAAATCAGCACTTAGGATTTCTTTACTCTCCACTCCTCCACACATGTGGCTTTAAAGCTATTGCACACTTTAACATTTGTTGATGATAAATGCTTGCTTTCCTGTCAAGATTGCTGAGGCCTTGGACGATGTCTTCATTTTAGTATCATTAGGACCTACAAAAATTACATGGCACATATTGGTCGTTCCATAATTATTTGTGCAATTACTGTATAAATCAATGTGATTAAAAAGCTATCTGGACCGATAATATAGTTTTGTACAAATCATTGCCTTTTAGCAATATCTCTGCTTCCCCCCAGAACTTTCTTCTCTCTTACCACATTCCTTTAAATAAATGTCAGATATCTGGCTGCCAGCTACCTACTGCAGACTTTCTAAAATGCGGACTATGACCGATTCGTTGATAATGAAAACAATTTAATGGGTTCCAGTCAGCATATAAAAAAATAAATAGAATGGAAGACTATAAAATACAAATTTCAAAAGTACCATGTCATGTAAAAAATGAACATATTGTGCCATAAAACTTAGCTTAAACCATATATGTGCTTTTGTTTTGATTTGAATTGGTTTTGTTAGGAACTTGAGGGACAACAAGTTTGAAAAATACTGATCCATTTATTTCTTTTATAAATTTGTGCAATTCCCAGGTTAGATATCGGCCTCACTTACTCAGGCTTCAGAAATTTAATTTCAGCCTCCCTTACAGCAAGAACACACATAAGTGATCTAGGCTTAGGCTTCACCAAGAGTCACATGTTTAAAAGACTTCTCTTCCCCCGCTCTCTCTTTTGCTTCCTCTTGTCATGTGATCTGCTTACCTGCCAGCTGCCTGCCTTGTTCCACCAAGAGTAGAAGCAGCCTGAGGCCTGCGCCAGATGCACCTGTCCCAGAGTCATGAGCCAAGTAGACCTCCGTTGTTCATACATTAAAAAAAAAAAAAGACTTCTCTTCGGAATTGGAAGACAGGAGACCAGTGACTGCTTGGAGCTTCTGCTTCTGCTGGGGTAGAAGATGTCAGAAGGGCCAGCTTGGTAGTGGCAGCAGCCATGACTTCCAAGTGAGTCAACTTCTGGTTCGGCAGTGGCAGTTGTGATATCAGCACCAGGCCAATCCTGCAGCACAGTTCTGGGTTTTGTTCCTAGAGGTGTCCTCACGCATGGTTTTATAGCCCTCCCAAGAATGTTGCTATCTGTTCAGTATCCCCTGAAACATCGCCTTTAATATGTGATTGACAAGAGATGCTGGCAACTAAGAACTTCAACTTAGAAATGAAAAGTTATACCTAATTTCTGATAGAGTTTTGTGCATTTTCGGGATTTGAAGTAGTCTTACAATCATGCCGATAAAAGGCCTTATACCTGTTATGGTTGTGGTCAACTGAATAATTCCCCCTCCAAAGATACCCATGTCCTAATCTACAGAACCTGTCAATATGTTTCCTTACATGGTACAAAAGGACTTTGCAAATGTGATTAAATTAAGGTTTTGGGCATTAGGAGGTGATCCTGGATTACCCAAGTGAGTTCAGTGTAATCACAAGGGTGGGTCCTTATGCATGGAAGTCAGGAGAGTCAGAGTCAGAGAAGAGATGTGGCAAGGGAAGCAGAGACTGTGATGCACCTTAGAAATGGAAGAAGGGGCGACACTGGCTGCACTTTCGTTCCTGGAGCACACAAAGCTTTTCTCACCTTGAAGCTTTCCTCCTGCAGGTCCTCTAGACTAGGACATCCCTGGCCTGGCTCCCTATCAAACTTCAAATCTTGAGTCCAATCTCAGCCCCTCCAAGAGAGCTTCCTGGCTGTCCTGCCTAAAATGACAACCCAGTCCCCACTTACTTACAATGACATCGCCCTGTTCATTTCTTCCTCAGCATAGTTCGCGAAGTGATATCGCTCTATACATCTATTTTCTGTTTTCTTTCATAAGAACATAACCTCCCTGTGAGTAGGCCCAAGAACCTGAACAGCTGTAGAGGAACTAAAACAAAGGAGATTCTGAGGCTGAAAAGCCTAATATTTATTCTTGGCCTGAGAGTTCCAGCAGACAGCTAGCGAGTGTCTGCTTGGAATAAAATGCTGCACACTCTCTGTCTCTCTGTGATATCTTCTCATGTATCAGGGTTTGTGAGGAGCCTGGAATGTTTCTCTACTTACAAGGTAGTAAGTTAACCTATAACTCTTTAATGACTGCTAGCAATTGACGCGACACTCAAAAACAAAAGCCTTTATTACTCACAGCACAGCAGGCAGCATGTGGGCATTGGATTCCCTTGGTCATTTTTTTTTTTTTTTTTTTTTTTTTTTAAGAAAAGATGACCGGTAAGGGGATCTTCACCCTTGACTTGGTGGTGTCATCACCACACTCTCCCATGTGAGCTAAATGGCCATCCCTATACAGGGATCCGAACCCGTGGCCGTGGTGTTATCTGCACTACACTCTCCCGAGTGAGCCACCGGCCAGCCCTTACCTTGTTCTTTGATGCCCTCAGGAAGGACATCTAGGGACCCAGGTGCTGTGGCACAGAGTGGGTTTGCATCACAGCCGGGAAACAGCTGGGGGTATGTACCTCTTAAAATGAGTGTGATAAGCAGCTACGCTCTTTGTCAGGAGGCAGACATTACCTCATCCTTTAAGGCTGCTCACTGAAAGTACAGTCCTGATAAATGGCCCATGTAAAGACCCATCAGGGCCTCACATTATTGGCATGGCCAGTAAGGGCATGTAGGCACTTGGCAGATTGCCTCTGCCAACACTGTATGCAAAGACTAGTCAAAACGGTTGTAAATGTGTTTTTTGACAACTTAGTGCATGTTCCTTGAATATCTAGTACATGCACCAGAATAGGAATGATACCAGTAAAGAAGAAAGCATAGCCCTAACTTCCAGTAGTTTATAAATTGCTTGGGCCAGAGTAAACAAAAACAATTATAAAATAATAACAGAACATATTCAAGTAGGAACACTGATGGTGACAAATTTCATTATTAGTGGCATTTGCAGGAGAGAGAACTGTTAGAATACGAGGATGAGGGTCACATCGGAGCCGGGCTCAGAAGTCATAGCAGGTATTTGGCTGGAGAAAAAGCAAGGGAAAGTGAGTGGAGAGGAGGCAACTGTAAGGGAGATTCCCTGTATTATTGTATTATTATTCCTTGGGTTACTCAGTTCTGCAAGGGGGACTGAGTGTTCATAGTATGTCAACAAGGTGCTTGTGTGACAAATTAGACACACAAAATGGAGGTGTAAACAGGTGTGCTGAACATAGGGAGGAAGAGACTGAAGGACTAGGTAGACCCCAAATTTTTGTCAGGCATAAGAAGTAATCTGTCTTCATGAGGCGTCTCATATTTGTAATGTCTTAAATCAGCCACCCCCTTGCCCTCTGCCTGTGGCATAGAGATAAAACCCATTGGCGAGCAGCAGCTTTCAACCAGGCATGCGTGCCTCTGGGTCTCTTCAATAGAGCAAGGGTGTGTGATTGGCCCCAGCTACTTTCCACCTGCTGAGCCCTCTTGTTCAATTTAACCCTGGTCCTCAGAAACACGATCAGTGAGAAAGGTCCATGTGGCAGAGACCGAGAAAGGGAGAATACGAAGGTACTTCAATAAAAGTTCATGGAAAGACTTGTATTGTCTTTTAATTCCACTTTTCCATGAACTTTTTGAAGTACCCTGGTATATGAACATTACCTAGTAACAGGATTCATCAACTGTGGTCCTTTCATCTGTTTGTATCTTATCCTAAGTGCACTGTACTGGGTGCTGGCTGGTTAGCTACCTTGGTTAGAAAGCAGCCTTTTGACACCAAGGTCATGAGTTTGGACACCCATACCAGCCTGCTTTCAAAAAAAGAAAGAAAGAAAGAAAAGAAATGAAAAAAAGTATGCTGTGGTACCGTATTTATTTTCCTTTGCTGTAGGCTATATGGTTTAAATTGATTAAAAATGTTCAAGCATTTTAATTTGGTCTGTGAGCCCTTTTGTTCTATGCCTCTGAGAGAGCTTTCCTGGTTGTGCGATTGGAGGCTACAAGGGTATCGAGGTAATTTACCACTTCAACCGCAAGAAGTATATAGCACAGAAAGGATTGAGGTTTACTGTCACCCAGGCACTTTGCAGACGGGAAGCATTACATCACCTTTGGGAGTGGACTCCCCGTCTTCAAAATCTCAGCTCCACACTCTGAACCTCAGTTTCCTCATTCTAAATTTAGGGTGATGATAATGTCTTCCTCTTCAGAGTGTTTCAAGGACTGAGTTTAATATGTGTGTGACAATTGTCACTTAGAAGTGTCTGCTCTCCTTATTTTTATCAAAGTGGTACAAAACATAAAACCTATGCATTAGGCTATTTTCCCCAAGGGCTGAATATCATGCAGTAACTTGTGTTACCTGTTTCTAGCCTTTGACACCTAAAATAAATTTTAAAAAACATTTTTATTTGGAAACCACTTTCAGCATAGTGATGACTTTTATGATGAGCTTGTTTCAACCCAGAGGCTGTCTTCTGTGTGGCTGTATTGAGATTCTCAAACAGCCACTTTTTCCATTGGCTGCTTTGTGGAGTACATAGCACAAGGGTCCAGTCACCAACTCTGCCTATATCTGGGACCTACAGAAGTCATGGAGGGGTGGATTGAGCCTTCAGGGGAATGGAAACGCCAGGTGACCAAGGGAACCCTATCATCACTAAATCGCTTGACCTAAAACCTTCCTTCTCTTTGTTCTCTTGGAAACTTGTGGATGCTTTGGGCTTCTAGCAGTAAAACGTAAGAGGAAAACTAAGTGGAAATTGTTGGTGCTTACCATGGAACCCTCACTGGGTTTAGACTATGGTTTAGAAATAGAACTCTCAAATGCTGTTTAATACTTCAAACCACTACTTTAGGGATTCATTAGTTTTACACATCAAGATTCTAAAGGTGAAAAAGATCAAATCACTTTTTAAGATTTCAGACCAGATAAGAGAGGTGCTGAGATTCCAGCTATGTCTGTTTGACTCCAAAGCCCCTCACAATAATGCTTTGGGGAAAGTACCATTATTCCCATTTTACGGATGTGGTCCCTGAGGCACAGTAAGTTTACATGACTTATGACACAAGTAACAAGTGTTAGAGCCATGTGATTTTAAGTCAGTCGGTCTGGCTGCATTCTGCTGTTTCCACACTAAATGTAGTGTGCACAACTGCACAAAAAATTCTACAAGTGCACAAAATATTTTACAAGTGCACAAAAAATTCTAGCATCTGTAGGAAAGTTGTCTGACTGAATAGGGTAGGGTAACCCTGGAAGATAAAAAGCTTGGATTTGATGTAAGAAAATAAATAACAATGAGAAAATATATGTCCTAGAAGAGATCTTATTCCTAAGAAGTAGAGCAAAGCTCCAAAATTATGTGATTAACCTTGGTAGTAGTTGAGCAGCTCTGCTGAAACCTTACCAATATGTTGGTCATGTGAAGAGAGCAAGTGTTTGTCCAAAACCCATACTGTTTATCTTTAGAACACACATACGTGCTGGGAGAAGTCATGAAAAATATCGTGTTCAATAGAACCATGAAGGCAGAAATAGAAAAGCAAGTTATATAACTCACACAGAGAGAGCACTGCAAAAATAATGATTTGTCTGTGTGGTAAGAGATACATACTAACTTTAAAAAACTCTTTTGAAAGTGCTAAATGGACCTATGCTTTAAAATCTAGTTTTTCGGGCCGGCCCATGGCTCACTTGGGAGAGTGTGGTGCTGATAGCACCAAGTCAAGGGTTTAGATCCCTTTACCAGTCATCTTAAAAAAAAAAAAATCTACTTTTTAAATGTTTTGTTGGGTTATGTTTTATTTGTTTGTTGTCATTAAATAATACTAACACACAGTGATGATTGTGTAAGTTTTCAGCTTCCCCTCTGGAACAAAGAATACAAATCAAATATACACCATTCCAAATTAAAGGTTCATAGACCAGGGAAGTAAAAATGCCATTCTGTGAAACTGGGGATGTAAAGTAAATTTTTGAAATAAGGGTCTGTAAAATCTTATGTGGTCTACAAATAACTTAAACTTTGATACCATCCCTACAAGCTACTTCCAGTGACAAGGCAAAGGGTTTTCAAAAGAAAAGCAAAAGAACACATATAAGAGGAACAGACAACTTTTTACCACATTTATTTTATAAAACATGGAGGTGGGTAACATTACTTCATAATGTAGTTGGTTCAGGTATCTTTCATTTAGCCCTCCAGGCCCTGTTTGGATCTCATCAATGTACTTACCTGGACGTCGACCTTCTGGTTGGGTTAAGCGAGTGGAAACCCCATGCAAGGGACTGGAGGAAAAAAGAACAAGATAGGGTATTTATTTCCCAATTTCCCTTCCAACGGTCACCATAGGCTGCCTGCATCCCTCTCTCAAGGCTGCAATTCTTGCCAGAGATATCTCTGCATGCAGCTCTGGTGACTCCCTCCCTTGCCCCTTCCCTCTTATGTGATCCTTACTAGGCCTGGGGTGAGGCACTATTTCTTGAGGTTTCTGTATCCTGCCCAAATTGAGGGCAAATAGTTTTTTTTAGTAAACTTTCTTCCTCTTACCCACTGTTTAAGTAGGCTGTTTCCCAAGCTGACCTTAACCAAACTCAGTGAGGTCATTACATAGCACAAAGTGCATGGCTGCCACATCCAAAAAAATCAATGTAAGTAGAATGCATATCTCACCAAGTCATATTTCATTAGTATGTGTCCTGCAGGATAAAGTTAATTCTTTTTGGCAGCTGGCTGGTATGGGGATCTGAACCAGTGACTAGGTGTTATAAGGGCTCTAACCAACTAAACTAACTGGCTAGCCATAAGTTTAGTTCTGCGTTCCTCAATTTACAAGAGGAGGTCCTCTGCACTCAAGCAACTGCCACAGATAAAAAAGTGTTTGCCCTCAGATAACTAACTAGATTTGTTTGGATTGCAAATTTGAATGGCTTCAGGGACAGGCAAGAGATCTTTGAATCAGGATAGCAGTGAACTATCCAGCTTTATTTCACTAGGTCATTCAGGCAGTCACAGATCTTCTGGCTGAATCCAAGGTCCCTGACTGTCAGGTGCAAGCTCTGTATAGTCCTCTCAGTCTTTGTTATGTCATTTGCCAAATGGGAATGTTAACAATGCCTTCATTGGGAGCTGTCCAGGTAATCAAAAATTTGATTTCTTTAGTTCAAAAGTCATGTATGTATGTTTAAAGATTTTTTTTCATTCCAAATATATTCTTGGATCATTTGTCATTCTAGAACTGAAAAAATCCCAAACGCAAATCACAAGAAACAAATGAATTCATAATCATATTGCCAAATAACCCAGCTAAGTGGAAGAAGCCAGGCTTTGGGTGTAAAGACCATGAGTGGCTGTTCTCACAATGTGATATTGGACGTGTTTATTAATCTGACCTTCAATGGCCTTATCCATAGAATGGATAAATACTTTTCAAAAACAGAGGCATTGCAAGCAAATTGATTGGCATGTAGTTGGCAAACAAAGAATTCCTATACCACAGACTTTATTACAAACAAAATATTTATAATACAGACAGGAGTAAAACACAGGGAAGGATCTCAAAACATTTCCAATATAACACCAATACATACAGTGCGGTTCAATTTATACAAATTAAGAGCTATACTTTTTAAACAATTTAGAATTGGAGAGGAAAAAGAACGTAAATTGCCAGGGGCTCATGTCCTGTTCTATATGGAGGACAGAGGTGGAGGGGCGATAGTCCTCTCCTGGAGTTGGTGCATCGAACTCTAGCAAAGTTGTCATAAATTCTAATGGCACACAAAGGGATTTTACATACGTGCCAGAAATAAGTACGTGATCATCCCTAGATTTTTACATCATAAAAAATATTTTTTGAGCTAGTTGCTTGGGAGCATTTAAGGAAAGATAAATGATGTTCTTCGAATAGAATGTATAAGTAGAATAGAATAAAATAACAATGGATTTTTATTGCACACTTAGGATGTTCTAAGCACATGGCCCTAAAGACCGTGGATTTTGAGGCAGGATCCAAAATACCTAAAAAATCGTGTATCACCAATAAGTAAATGAACCAAACCATACTCTAATGGACGCGTCACCAGCAAAATAGCCAGAAGAGTGCAAAAAACTATTTATGGGGGAAAAAATCAGATTTTTTAAACCATGAAATCCCAAGCAATCCAAAGTAGCAACCCCTAAAGAATTGTCACAGCTTTAGGGGCTGGCCGGAGCTTTTTTTGCCTTCTTATTTTGAAATAACTGGATTCACAAGAAATCACAACAGTACATAGAGTTTCCTGATCCCTTCACCCAGTTTTCCCTAGTGACATCTTATTAAAGGAGTCCAGAACACAGCACTCCAAAATATGACATTCTGGCAATAATGACTATTTATTTAGAGTCAAAGACATGCAATAAAAACTTTCCTTTTCTTAAAAGCAGGAGTTGAAATTCCCTTCTGTAAGATGTCCTCCTTATACAAGGGGTCTGCAAAAGGTTCGTGGAAGGACTCTTTTAATTCATTCTTTTCCACTAACTTTTTGAAGCTCCTTCCTACCAGGAGAGTTAACTTTCTCAAGATAAGCCCAAGTGGAATCTACAAACAAATCTCAACTAACACTTATCTGCCTACTTTACCCAAATAACTACTCAAACCCAAACCCCTTTACCGTGTCACATTCAGTTTACTGCCCAATTCAAATTTCGGCTTTGGATCTTCATTTCCTTATGAAGGATGCAGTGCCATATAAAACTGGTACTAAGTAAAATGTGTGTACTGCTATTCTGTTGTAATCCAAGAGGGAAAAGGTGACATTTTGCCTCCCCGACACCAGGGAAACAACTACAAGCCTTTCAGTTCTGCATTTGTGTTTAGAGCCTTTTGCAGTTTAATATAGTAATGTTAAGAGCCTGAGCTGCGCTAAGTAAGCGGAAGCAGGAGCAAACGCACATTTACCAACTCATTCACAGAATGGACGGGTGCTGAAATAAGCGAATTCACGCCAATATACTGAGAAAAAGGCCACAAGCCAATTTCGAGAGCTCGACAGCCACTGCGTACTGCCCCCGCCTCATTCCGGGCCTTCCACCGATCTTTGGTTAAGTAGTGCTTCCCTTGCGGTACAGCGCTTTAAATTGAAACTGTGGGTGGCTCTTAAAAGAGCCTTTTGATTTAAGGGTTGACAGTGAAAGGACAATTTACGCCCTCTCCCCACGAATGCGGCGAGCGAGCTGGATGTCCTTGGGCATGATGGTGACCCGCTTGGCGTGGATGGCACACAGGTTGGTGTCCTCAAACAGCCCCACCAGGTAGGCCTCGCAGGCCTCCTGCAGCGCCATCACGGCCGAGCTCTGGAAGCGCAGGTCGGTCTTGAAGTCCTGCGCGATCTCGCGCACCAGGCGCTGGAACGGCAGCTTGCGGATCAGCAGCTCGGTGGACTTCTGGTAGCGGCGGATCTCGCGCAGGGCCACGGTGCCGGGCCGGTAGCGGTGGGGCTTCTTGACGCCGCCGGTGGCCGGCGCGCTCTTGCGGGCTGCCTTGGTGGCGAGCTGCTTGCGGGGCGCCTTGCCGCCGGTGGACTTGCGAGCCGTCTGCTTCGTGCGAGCCATGGCAAACCTCAAAACAGCATCCCAATTGTGTCAGCAACTGCTCTTGACCCTATTTATAAAGGCAAAGTCCTCCTGATTGGACCAAATTTTCAAATTCCGCGCCATGAATTAAGTCACTGGATAGGCCTTGTGATTGGGTACCAAATCTCCTGAGCGGTTAAAAAACGTCCGTGTTTGAACGTGATTGGTTCAGCTCAGTTTCGTACTTTAGCTTCTATTAAAATTTCTGACTTGACTTTGGAGAGATGTTTTATTTTGCCAGTGCGAGCAACCCTACATCATGGTTCTGAACTTCCCAACAAACACTGTCATCATTTCCAGACACTCCTTTTCTACGGAACGTCAAAATCAGACCACCGTTGAAATGTACCGATCCTTTCGTGCTTGAAAAAGCTTAAGTCTACGTAAGAATGCTGCCGACTTTGATCAGACTATACAAGAATGCCAGTGGCACAATTTTGGAAACATTTAAATCTTTCCCTAATTTTTATATCTCCTTTTCTAGAATTAGTTCTTCATAGATTATTTTTAAAACGGCAACTTCAATTTTGCACGAAATTAGAGACATAAACGTATATCAGGCTTTCGTTCCTCTTTAGATCTGATTCTAGTTAGACAGGGATCATAATTAATACTGCTGGCAAAATACTAAGTTCTTTTAACTGTTTTAAAACGAAAGCTACCGGGTATTTTTTCTGATGGCGTAGGAAATAATTGAGTAGAGGTTCCATACAAGTACCCAATAAAAAAGGGCTTTTGAATTCACCTTTTTGTATACAAACTTTCTATTGGCTGACATAGCCCAATCAGGAATTGACAAAGATTAAGCATCTATTTGCATAGAAGAGCTACAAAAGCAGGCCAGCCCTCTGTTGAAGTTGCTTTTTGCGTAACTAGTTTTGTTTCATTTTTCTGCCATGCCTGAGCCAGCCAAGTCCGCTCCGGCCCCGAAAAAGGGCTCCAAGAAGGCGGTGACCAAGGCGCAGAAAAAGGACGGCAAGAAGCGCAAGCGCAGCCGCAAGGAGAGCTACTCCGTGTACGTGTACAAGGTGCTGAAGCAGGTCCACCCCGACACCGGCATCTCGTCCAAGGCCATGGGCATCATGAACTCCTTCGTGAACGACATCTTTGAGCGCATCGCGGGGGAGGCGTCGCGGCTGGCGCATTACAACAAGCGCTCGACCATCACCTCCAGGGAGATCCAGACGGCCGTGCGCCTGCTGCTGCCCGGGGAGCTGGCCAAGCACGCCGTGTCCGAGGGCACCAAGGCCGTCACCAAGTACACCAGCTCCAAGTAAATGTATCGAGAGGTACTGCTAAACCCAAAGGCTCTTTTCAGAGCCGCTCACAGTCACAAATGAGAGCTTTAATGCTGAATGCTGCTTTTGTGTCTGCGTGGTGCAGAAATAATGTTGCCTGTTGAATTGGTAATAACTATAACGCAGTGTGGAACGAGTAAGTTTTCTTTGTCAGGGTGAGTTAGAAGTACGTTGAGTATCTTTAATAGAAAAACCATTACGGAAAGTATAATTGTGGGCTATATGCGAATTTTTCATTGACGTTAGTCTAGTGGTTGGCACCTGAGAACTTTGGCTTTTTTTTCTTTTTGGTACGTGGGCTTGGGAAGGAAAATAGGCCTATCGAAGAGTAACTTATTCTCTTACCTTGCAAGCAGCATAGGAGTTTTAGGCGCCTCTGGAAAAAGTTAATTAAATAGGGGTTGTAGGAGAGAGTAAATCTCAAAGCTTAGGAACGCTGTACTGTGTCTTTATTCTTGGGTAATGTCTGGCAGCCAAAAGACTTAAGGTCGGGCAGTCCTATTTTGGAAAGGCTAGCAGAAAAAAAAAAAGAAGAAGAAGAAAAAAAAAACCCTTTATGTTGTGGATTTTAAAAATACCAAGATTAATGAGCATAATGGCAAACTATCTAATAAAAACCAGAAAACCCCAAACTTCAATTTCGGTCTTCGGCTTTTGGTAATTCCATCCTCATGGCCATTTCTCTGTTGGATCATGGAGTTGGCAGCGTAGTAAGAGAGGCGAAGGAAGAGTATCCTGAATTTTCAGGTCTGAGATGTAACTAAGATTCCTTCCTGAGTTGTGTTGGGTAGATGGACTAGGACTCTATTCGTTTGCTTATTGAGACTATTCAGTTTTATAAAGTACTGGTGAAAGCAGTGAGGATAGGAACCATCCCTGTTTTTACCTGAATCGCAGTCTAAAATGAGTATTTAAGCAATAGTCTCAAACTAACAAGGGGGCTCGCTGGTAACTGTTAGGACGTGGTCAAGGGTTCGGATCCCCGTCTCCCCTCCGCACATCTCTCCCTACCTCCCCCCAAATCAAATAGAGGGGGAAGCGTCGGTCTGAAGGTCACTTTTTTTTTAATTGCTCTTTGATGGGGCTGAATTTACATTGCCAAAAGCTGGTGGAGGGGAGATAGGGAGATCTTGCTCAGAGGATATATAATTACAGTTAGATAGAAATAAATTTCAAGCGATCTATTGTAAAGCAAGGTGACTATAATGACAATAGATTGTATTCTTGAAAAATGTAGAGAATGGATGTTATTGGCTATCATCACAAAATAACTGTGAGGTGTACTGTATTTGTTAATTAACTAGATTTAACCATTCTATAGTGTATATATATTCAAAGTGTCATGACACAATAAACACATACAATATCTGTCAAATTAAAAATCAAATGAAAATAAAAATTGGAAAACAATTAAGTTAATTGCCAAAAGCTGAAAATTGACTTAATCTCAAAAAAGTCAAGTTTTCACTGGAGACAATTCTGGAAGGAGGGTGAAGCAAGGGAGATGGCAAGGGGACAGGAGCCAAGAAGATGGATTTTAAGACCAGACTGATTTACTTGCCTTTTTAATTTTTATTTTTTCTTATACTACATGATTCTCTCACCTTTTTAGGGCAGCCACAGAGAGAGAAATGCAGACAGAGACCAAGAGAAAGAGTTAGCAGAGTTCCAATCTGCATTGATGGACTACAGTCAAGACCAGGGGCCACACATTTATACTTTCATCTGGCCATGTCTTGTCATTAGTTCATACACTTTCATAGAAGTCCTAGTTCAGTGCCTTAAAATGTATGACCTTCCTGAAATGTCGAAAGTAATATTATGATAGCAAATCTTGTCCATTGTTCATCTGCAGAATTTTCTTTAGTGAGATGAAGTATTTTTAATATTAATCCGTATGAGTTAGTATTAGATACCCCGGAAGGGACTGACAACCTAAAATACTTATTACTCAATAAAAATGACAGTCTATTTCTCTGTCATACAAAGCTATATAGCTCAGGTCTGGGATAGGAGCGCCAATATCCTTCAAGGATTCATCTCCTTCTATGTGCAATGTGTGTTCTATTATTATAGATATTCTCAAACCCATTCTGCTACTGAATTCTACTATGGAGGACTGACACAACAAATGGGATGGATGAAATTCAGTAAGTATTAAGTAGGTAAGTAAGAAGTCTGTGAAGTGTAGACAAAATTCAAAAGCTATATTCAGTATGAGTCATAACATAGAGAAAGTCTGTAGTGCTTATGTGTGCTACACAGAGATAAGAAGAGATGAAAAAACAAGAAGCATCAAGTATTTGGGAGACACCAAATATTTATGAAACACTCAATGTTTATGAAATCTTAAATTGACCACCCATTGTTGATACTCATTTTGTCCTCATTTGCCTTCTTCAGACAACAGGTATATAAAAGCCATTGCTGCTGATGTCCTGGTGACATCTTCAAAACTTGCTGTTTTCAAAACTCTTCAAAACTTGCTGTTCGTGTTGGCTCCAGATAACTTCCATGTGCTGAGTCCCTTTGTTCATCATCAACTCTGGTTCTCACAACCACCCTCTCACCATCATCATAAATAATTTTATTTTATTTGGTTTTAACAATTATGAATTTGGCCATTGTATCATCCCCGTTATGGAGATTTTAATGTAGAGTTTTGTTGGCGATAGGATGAGCAGTACTTTTTATTTGTACTTGGGAACTCTTCCATAGATATCCAGTGTAATGAAATCCCACAAAATATGCTTGTTATATTATGTAAAGCCTTTTCACAAATGTTACATTTGGCTTCTCTTCTGAAAAGTAAAATGGTGGTGATTTTGCAGAAATCTGAAATCTCTTTTTATTTTAAATAGATTATCACATAAGTAATACTCTTTTCTTAACTACTGGTATCTTTGAATCAGGCTGGCAGTCCTCTGTGGGGTTAGCACTCATCTGTTCCCATCCCTGCCTTTTGATTCACCGTCTTAACAAACTCCTCAGGGACCTGGAGCCATATTTTTGAAAAGTACTAAAATGTGAATCAGTGCTGAGTTACCTGGAAACTCCAGCTTAAGAAAAAAACAGAAGAGGATACTGATTTTGTATAGCTGGTTGTCAGAACTGTGGTCATGACCCAAGTATGCTCCTAACTTGGGATCTGTGATTTCTTCTCCGTGGAATAATCTTCCTACAGATGTATGAAGACTTTTCTCCTTCTGCTCAGTCTCATCTCAGTTGTGAGGTCTTCCCCACCCATCTTATTTAAAATCACAACTGTCCACCACACATCTCTCCCACCTCCTGGAAGTCCCTTATTTCCCTTATCTGTTTGTTTTCTTCTTTACTTCTTTACCTACTGACATTATATCTATATATATATTTTTTTTTTTTTTTTTAATTTTTGTTTTTTTTCTGTTTCCCATAACAAGAATGCAGAGGGGGACTGCCTATATTATTCTCTGCCTGGTTTCCAGCACCTAGAACAATGCTTGGCACATAGTAAGTACTCAAAAAGTCCTTGTTGAAAAAAAAATTTTTTTAATTAAAAACAAGAGAAAAGATAATAAAAATTAAAATGGAGAAAAAAACTTTTAAAAAAATCTGTTGAATGAATGGATGAATAAATTAATGAAGTAAAATTTAAACATGCATGCAGTACACAATTGTCTGTCCATTCTCTAGCCCAGAAATAACAACTGTGACTTAATTTTCCAAATGAGCCCCTGGGTGAGGCAGTTCACCTCACTATGCTTCAGTTTCTTCATTGTTATAGTGTGGCCAGTGACGGCCTCCAACCCATACAAATACTATGCAGATTAAATAAAATAATCCATATGTAATGCTCTCTTGTAGGCATTAAATTATAGACTTTTTAACTAAAGAAATCAAATTTTTGACTACCTGGACAGCTCCCAATGAAGGCATTGTTAACATTCCCACTTGGCAAATGACATAACAAAGACTGAGAGGACTATACAGAGCTTGCACCTGACAGTCAGGGACCTTGGATTCAGCCAGAAGATCTGTGACTGCCTGAATGACCTAGTGAAATAAAGCTGGATAGTTCACTCCTATCCTGATTCAAAGATCTCTTGCCTGTCCCTGAAGCCATTCAAATTTGCAATCCAAACAAATCTAGTTAGTTACCTGAGGGCAAACACTTTTTTATCTCTGGCCATAAAACTATTAGAGGTACCATAATTTGAATCCAAGTTCAACTAAAAACTAACTTTTAAAGCCTTTCCCTTTTCTCCCTATTTTAGGGAAGAAAAAAGAATTTTTTCCTCAACCCTCATAAATTCTTAGTTGGAACAGACTCCTGCAAGATAAGACAGATTAACAAGAGAAAAACAAACATTAGTTATTAATTTATCTTTTGATGGCTGCCCAGCACAAACATTACTTTATTAACATGTATATGGCATATATACATGGGAAACACCCAGGGAATGAGTAATTCTCAAAGAGGTGGCTTTGAACTCCAGCTTATGTAGCATCTTTGAAAAGAAAAAGTAACTTTTTAGAAAAGAGACAAGACAAAGGAAAAGGGACTAAGTCTTTAGGGGTGGCAATGTGGGGGAAGGCAAATAAAAGGCAGATGACAGCTAGTTTGTAAAGCTTGTCATATAGATTCCTATGGTGCATCTCCAGGCCCATAAGGGTGATAGTTGTCTTCAGTGGTTAACATTTGCTCCCCTGAGGTAAGAGGTGCAGGATACCTTTTGTTTTTATAAATCTGTGTCCTGCTTTCAGGCAAACAGAGGGAGTACAGAGAGTTTTCCCTGCATCTGCTCCTTCTAAATTGCCTTCAACAATCCTTATGCCAAAGAGGCATATTTTGGGGTGGCATATTTTAGTCTCACACACAATAAAAAGCTCCAGATCAACTTCAATTTTCAAGGTCTGAGTAGCACAAAACAGAAAGAAAAGTGGGCCCTAATTTTTATACTGAAGCATAATTGAGACTAAAAATAAAGCAGAACCTGCTCAAATGGGAGACAGACACAAAGACTCCTGTTTAACTCCTCTCAGGGCCTTGCATCTCATTCAGAGCAAAAGCCAAATTCCTTACAGTGGCCTATGTGGAAGACCAGAATATGCCATCCCAAAATATGAAAGATTGTTGAACTGAAGGCAGGTAGGAAGCAGACACAGGAAAGCTCTCTGCCATTCCTCTATTTGCCTAAAAGCAGGACATAGATTTATAAAGATAAAAGTTATCCTGTCCCACCCACCCCCTTTACCACGAAGAACAAAGGTTAACCACTGAAGACAACTTTCACTCTTACAGGTCTGGAAGTGCGCCAGAGGAATCTACAAGGGAACTTGAAAAAGTTCATGGAAAGATTCTGTAAAATACAAATTATGGGATGCCATTGTTTTGAACTAAGTTCCTGTACTAGGCACCAAAAGAGCAGAATAAAAATCAAAATGGAGTCACCCCTGCTAAGTTCCATATCACCAAACTTAAACAAATTTGTGGTCTGATCTTCTGAGAAACAAGGAGAGATAATAGCCAGTTTCCCAAACAGGCCAGTTTAAATCTTCAATAGGCATGATAAGGTCCTCTTTAATCCTTACAAAAAAAGGATAGCCTGAAGTAACTTGAGGTTAATCAGTCATTTTTTATTGTTCCATTTCCCTGTCCCAACCTTACAAGGAAAGTAACTTTGAAATGACCAATCTGTTTTTTGTTCTTTATTTCTGCTTTCCTCAGCCTTTTCTGTCTAAAACCAACCTCCTCTGTTGGACTTATCAGAACTTATTCTATTTTACGTCAAGGAACGAAGTGTTGCCCAATTCTAGAATCGTAATTAAGCCAATTAAAATCTTTACAATTGTAATTTTACCCTTTGGCAATTTGTATTATCCTTTAATTCTATTTTTCCAAGAACTTTTCTGAAGTGCCCTTGCACATAAGATTTGCTAAGCTAGCCTTCATCTGCCATTTATTTGCCTTCCCCCCAAGATGCTGCCCTTAGAGACTCAGTCTTTTTCCTTTGTCTTGTCACTTTTCTAAAAAGTTACTTATGTTTGTTGAATATGCTATGTGAGGTAGAATTCAAAGTGGTGTCTCCATGTGCATTTATTAACATGTAAAATTTATACATTTTAATAAATTTGTATATTTTTCTCTCGTTAATCCGTGTTTTGTTACAGGAGCCCATTTCTACAAAGAATCTATAGGAGTGTTAAAGAAAATTAGTCTTCCCCTATACCTACAAGCCCCTACATGATATGACTTCCTTTTGTTTCTCCAGTTTCCTCTCCTGTTGTCCTCTGCTCATTCCACATAGCCACCCTGGTAGCTTAGTGTTACCGGGTGGCATATACAGGTTCTTGATCCATGAAAGAAGAATCTTTCATGGACTGGCAAAAGGAAAGGAAGAAAGGGACTGAGAATTAGAACACAATAGGGCTTTATTACCAAGAGAAAGTACCTGCCAAAGTGCACAGGCATCTCCACCAGAGAGAGACACACATGCCCCCAACCTTCTCCATCCTCTCCGTCCCACTTGCAGACTCGTAATGGCCGACCTCTACCTCTCCTATTCCACCTGGTGCACCGACCCTGGCCAATCCAGTCTGAGTATTTATGTGCAGCCTCCCCGGGGTGCGTCCCCACTCTGCCCTACCTCATTAGCTCTCTTCCTTCTCATCTCCCTGCAGATTCCATGCAGATTGCTTTCTCACGTTTTTCAGCTCTTTGCTGAAATATTATCTTCTGTGAGGACTTTATTGCTCACCTTATCTAAATTTCAGCTCCCCATGACACTCCTAATTCTTGCTTTTTCTCTTTCTCATCATCCAACATGTGACATATGATATCTACTTATCTGGTTAGTCTGTTTTGTTCTCCAGATGTATTCCCAATGCAAAGGTCAACATCTTACACATTGTAAACTCTCAACAAATATATCTTGAGCAAATAAATCTTAAAATTCACCAATGTTAAAGAAATATTATTTGCTGGGGGAGTAATGATGACATTATTATTAGGTTTTTAAATGATACATATTGAAATATTGAGAGATGAAATGATATTTGCTTTACAATAATCAAGGCAGAGGGATGAAATGGCATAGGATAAAACATATTTGCCCAATTTTGATAATGTTGAAGCTGGATGAGAGGTACATAGATTTATTAAACCATTATCTTTTTCCATATATTCTAAAATGTCACATAAAGTTTTTTTAAAATGAAAACAATATCTGAAAAAAATTATAAATTGCTAAATAAAGGCCATGGAGAAAGACCAGCTGGGTACCCAAACAGGACTTGCACTAATCTGTACAGAAAGGGCCCCATGTGAAAACAGAAAGGTATTTTGGTCTGCCAAGACACCCAGGATAATGTCTGTTTTTCCTTGTCACATCCCTGAAAACCTGTTACTGCCAATCACTGAAAGCTTCTGGGTGTCTCAGCATATGCTCACATTAGCCTTGCCCTGAGAAACTGCTATAAAAGCCAGGTGCTATTTGTCTCATTGCAGTGAGATAAAACAGTTGTCAAGCAAGCTAGAAAATCCTGTCTTGGAGACCAGTATATTCTCTCTGAAGGCAAAATACAGGGAAAGCCTGATTCAATCACAAGCGTACTTCCAAAAGTTTGTGGAAAAATAGATATAAAGATAATGTTAATCTTTCCATAGATCTTTTGAAGATCCCTCGTTGATAACACCTTTTTAAACCTGAAGTCAAACAGGAGCTAATTTCAGGACTGAAATTCATGTAGCATTGAGCTTCAGCATCTGCTACCTGTTGGAAGCACCTGAGTTTTTTTTTGTTTTGTTTTGTTTTGTTTTTCAAAATGACGGGTAAGGGGATCTTAACCCTTGGCTTGTTGTTGTCAACACCACGCTCAGCCAGTGAGCGAACCGGCCATCCCTATATAGGATCCGAACCCATGGCCTTGGTGTTATCAGCACCGCGGTCTCATGAGTGAGCCACTGGCCCGCCCTAGCACTTGAGTTTTAATAATCGCTATTGCCTGGGCCCACACTCCATAGACTCCAATTAAATTATTCCTGACTGGGCCTCAGGCAAAGATATTTTTATAAAAGCTCCCCCAAGTGACTGTAACATCACATTGAGACTGCTGATTTATAATGAAATCAAATTATTTTAGGGGCTCCATGTTATGTGCGCTTTCTTCAGAGAATCTTTTATTCTGTTATGTAAACAACCCAAGCAGTTTGCAAAGCTTCACTCCTGGTGAGAGTTCACAGGCAAGCTGCTTTTATTGATGAGACCAAAAATGACATTAAACTTGGCTCCTTAAACTAGTACTCACGAGAATCACCTGAGGTAAACTTGGCACAATACAAATTCTTACTCTACCCTTGGGTGATGCCTGATAATCTATATTTTTAACAAGCTCCCAGGTACTTACTATGCTGCCAGTGGGTAGACAACCTCAGTAGCAAGAGTGTAGAAGCCACCAATTTGCTTTGGGTTGTCATCAATAAAATCATTAGATCTGGATGGAGTGCTGTAATCCTTTACTTTTTGGCAGCTGGCCAGTAAGGGATCCGTACCCTTGACCTTGGTAATGACAACATGCTCTACACAAGTGAGCTAACCAGCCAGCAAGTGCTGTAATTTTTCATGAGCCATATAACAGAAACACTAAAAGCTGCTTTTTTTTTTCTGTATACAGATGGGGATTAAGGAAATAACTTGGTTTCAAACGATGTCCACATACTCACACCTCCACCTTTCTCAAATGTCAATGCCAAAACCTGAAAACCTTTAGGACTAAATTGCAAAACCACACCTCCTCTATTCACCCGAATCTAAACTTTCGTGGGTGAAAGGAAAAGCCTCACACTTCATTACTTCTTTCAAACTACCTAAATAAGACAATCCATTCGGCCCACACTGGCTAAGTCCAAGCATACCTCAAAACTCCCACCTGAGAAAAGTATGCTTTAAAAGCTTGTGATCTAGCAGTTCCAGGAGACTGCCAGAGTTAAGCAAGTTCATCCGGCTACACATAAAACACACCCTCAACTGAATGTCTCAAATTCAAAACGTTTCTGGAAAACTACACAGTAGTCTAAGGGAATTACCATATAATCGATTGGGTAATTACAGCTGCTTTAGCGAGAAAGTGGGTGGCTCTTAGAAGAGCCTTTGTGTTGGACTAAGAGAAAGCTTTACGCCCTCTCCCCACGGATGCGGCGAGCGAGCTGGATGTCCTTGGGCATGATGGTGACGCGCTTGGCATGGATGGCACACAGGTTGGTGTCCTCAAACAGCCCCACCAGGTAGGCCTCGCAGGCCTCCTGCAGCGCCATCACGGCCGAGCTCTGGAAGCGCAGGTCGGTCTTGAAGTCCTGCGCGATCTCGCGCACCAGGCGCTGGAACGGCAGCTTGCGGATCAGCAGCTCGGTGGACTTCTGATAGCGGCGGATCTCGCGCAGGGCCACGGTGCCGGGCCGGTAGCGGTGGGGCTTCTTGACGCCGCCGGTGGCCGGCGCGCTCTTGCGGGCTGCCTTGGTGGCGAGCTGCTTGCGGGGCGCCTTGCCGCCGGTGGACTTGCGAGCCGTCTGCTTGGTCCGGGCCATCTCCGAGTTAGAAAAAAAACCACAGGGAATTGGCAAGTGAGTCCGGAGAGACTTGCCTTTATATATCCTCAGAAACATCCTGATTGGCTTTGCTGCTTTTCAAATGCCCCGCGCAATGAAACCATTGGCTGAAGAATCAACGACGAGATTGGTGAATTACTGGAGATTCTGATTAGATGAATTACTCCGCCTTCCAATTTCCTCTTTGCTATAGTCTGCGATCCACGGGAGTTAATTTTCTAAAGATTTAATTCCGCGCTTCTCAAACTTTAATGTCCATAACGATCCACTTGAAGATCTGGAAATATACTAATTTTGATCCAGCAGATGTGTGGTGGGGCAGGAGATTCTGAGGACACCGCTTTGAGAATAGATTTACAATACTTGTATTTTGTGGTTTTTGTTGGGTTTTTCAAGTCCTCTGGACTGCCACTTCCTAGCTCCATTCTGAAATCTTTTACTTATGATAGGATTTCTGGGTGGAGTACCTTGGGACATCACGGCGAAAGCGCCTGGCCGTAAAAGACAGACACACAACAAGGCGCAACAAATGTTAATTGACTTCTGTATGTTCAGAGCTCAAATGACATTTTGCTTCGGTTCGGAATTTGAAATGCCCCGGCTGAAGAGAAATACCGCATATTCTCACTTATTTGTGGGAACAAATAAACAAACGGAGGAAGAAGACACAACAGTTATAACAATTCCTTGAACTTGTGAACAGATATGTTGATTGGGGGAGGCGGGAGAGGAAGGGAGAAAAAGGAAGAATTGGTAAAGTGACACGGAAATCAACTGCACTGTATATTGATGTTAAAATTTAGAAAATAAAAGCAAAAAATAAAACTGAGTAACTGACCTGGCTGATTTTAGTTTTAACAACGATCCTATTGCCTTGCCATTTTTCACTGGGTACTAATGACATTCCAGGGTACCACAGGGTAACTTGTTTTCTCTAAAGCCCCCTAGTTCTTTACTGTTGGTTTGACCTAGTGAACACTGGTGAAGGCGCACTGGAGTGAACCTGTCCATCTAAACACTAAGGTTTTGTAAACGCTGCTAAAGCTTGCTTACTCCCAACTATGCTAAAGTATTTACTCCAGATATTATTTTGTTTTTTGTTTGTGTTTTTTTCGTACTACTTTTCCTAGACCACATTCAAGCAAAGGACGCCTAAATAACAGTACTCAGTTACTTGTATAGTAGTGACCTGAAAAAATTGAAGACCTACAACTGTCTTTAAAGCGCATAGAATGTAAAACCATGACTCTTACAATCAGTTACAAGCTTTTTATGTGAAAATGTGAATGGGTCTTAAAAGAGCCTTTGCATAAAAAGACAGTAACTACACACACTAACATCTCGATTGCTTCACTTTCCCTTGGCCGTGTGGTGACTCTCGGTCTTCTTGACCAACAGCACGGCCTGGATGTTGGGCAGGACCGCCGCCCTGAGCGATGGTCACGCGATCCAGCAACTTGTTGAGCTCCTCGTCGTTGCGGATGGCCAGCTGCAGGTGGCGTGGGATGATGCGCGTCTTCTTGTTGTCGCGGGCCGCGTTGCACGCCAGCTCCAGGGTCTCGGCGATCAGATACTCCAGCACCGCCGACAGGTACACCGGCGCGCCGGCTCCGACCCGTTCGGAATACTTGCCCTTGCGGAGCAGGCGGTGCACACGGCCCACGGGGAACTGCAGCCCGGCCCGGGAAGAGCGGGTCTTGGCCTTGGCGCGAGCCTTGCCGCCTTGCTTTCCGCAGACAATGAAGTATCGAAAGAAATGTTAAGAAAAACCCGATTGATTCTGGCAAGGTGCAAGCAGCTAGGCGATTATACTCTGCAGGAGTTTGATAAAATACCCTAAGCGATTGGCTGAACACAAATTTCAGCCAATCAAAAAGTAGGGCTGGGAGGGAAGGGGTAGACCTCTTTAATTTAAATAGTGGCTATAGTTGAAAGGTCAAGTTATTTAAGGTTGAGCTAGGGAAGAGCCAATGAGAGTTCGGAATAAAGAAATAGCCTATCAGGTAGTAAGATACTGAAGAACCAATCAGAAATCAGAACTTGCCATCCCTAATTTGCATGTCGATCGCATAAATAGTAAGTTCATTTGTTCTCTTGAGAACATTGCTTCCCATCATTTAGAACTGCTGTCTTTGTCTTCAATATGCCGGAACCAGCCAAGTCCGCTCCGGCCCCGAAAAAGGGCTCCAAGAAGGCGGTGACCAAGGCGCAGAAAAAGGACGGCAAGAAGCGCAAGCGCAGCCGCAAGGAGAGCTACTCCGTGTACGTGTACAAGGTGCTGAAGCAGGTCCACCCCGACACCGGCATCTCGTCCAAGGCCATGGGCATCATGAACTCCTTCGTGAACGACATCTTCGAGCGCATCGCGGGGGAGGCGTCGCGGCTGGCGCATTACAACAAGCGCTCGACCATCACCTCCAGGGAGATCCAGACGGCCGTGCGCCTGCTGCTGCCCGGGGAGCTGGCCAAGCACGCCGTGTCCGAGGGCACCAAGGCCGTCACCAAGTACACCAGCTCCAAGTAAATTTATCAAGTACGTAAAAGCGCCAACGACCCAAAGGCTCTTTTAAGAGCCACCCACGTGGTCCTTTGAAGATCTGTAACTCTAGATTTACTGAATAAGAAGACTAGGGCTTTATTAAAATGTCGCGATATATTGCTTCTTACCCTATAGTTTGTGATGTACGTAATTGTATCACGCGCCTTCCCCTGGCTATTCTGAATGGCTTGTACTAGGTGGAGCTCACCTAGAAACAGCTCCATACTTCCTCCTCCACACTACTACCTCGAGAGATTTTGTTTTCCCTTACATTTTTTTCATAATCCCATTCATTTGATCAAAGTCTGGAGTTGTAAATCGTCCTAAATCTAAACAAAAATAAGATTCAGAATTACCGAGAAAGCGAAACTACGTTTTGTAATTTGCTGCTGTTAGCTTGCGAAGGGCTCCAGCAGCACCTGATGGCGCAACATCACCTTTGTTGGTTGCGTTTATACCACATCATACATTCAGATACTCTCCCCGTTGTTTCAAGTCCACTAACGTCTCTACGAATTTCTTATTTATCAATTTATCGTTTGGGGATTATTTCACGTAGCTATAATTATTTCTTGGCATCAGAAATTTCTATCGTCCGCTAGAGTTTTCTAGCCAGGTGAAGGTACTGACGTTTCAGTCAACAGACAACAGAACAGCATGAGGGGAAAGAAAGAAGGGAAAGTTTCCCAGTGATTTTCTTGGAGTGGGGGTTGGGCGTGTGAGAATATGGGGACCTGCTTCTTTCTGTCAGCCTCTTCACTTTTAGGCTCCAAGGGCTCTCAGAATTTCCTCTGAGTCCTAGAACGACCTTGTCCGTGTGTACTTCATTCCCTGAAATTTCATTTTGAGAGAAGAGGGTTTCAAAGAATTCACACTGATTTCACCTCCTGTGAAATGGAATATCCGGTTTTACAGGTGAATTACCCGAGGAATTAGGGATCTGAATCCCATCTACCTGATTCTAAGGACTATTTCAAAACTATTCGTTAAGTGACTTTTTCTCAAGCAGGAGGTTAGTTTCACTCATAGAAATGAAGAAATTTAGGATAAATGGAATTAAGAGAAAAGTAAAACTAGTCAGGGTACAACACATATTCTTTGTTACACGGCAAAGTCCTACAACAGCAAAATCTGCTTTAAAAAAGAAAAAGATATATATATATATATATAGCGACCTTTGGAACCTAAAGATCACTTGGCGGCAAGTTTAACTTTTCTGAGCATGTGTTGTGGAGGGGAAACCATGGACACTAACAATGTAAACCTGAGCTCCAAAATCTCATTTTCTACTTACTAGCTACAGGTCTTTATCTGCAAATGCCTACATAGCAGATTACTGTGAACATTAAGTTACCCAATTTTGTAAGGGGGCTTGTGAAGAAAAATTCCCCAAGCTCCATATGTAATTAAGGCATTCATTTCTTGCTCTCCAAAGCTAATTTTAAATATATTTTAAAACAATGTATTTGTGAAAAGAAATATTTAAGCATGGTTTAAGGGGAAAAAATCCCTTAGGATGTGATACAGTTTGAATTCTGAATTTGGACAATTTATTTAATCCCTCTGTGAGCATTTCCTTACCATTAAATGTAGTAACTACCACATGACGTTGCTGGGGTAACCAATAAAAGAACACAGTAAAGCACTTAAGATAATGCTCCCAACAGTGTGAGCTGTGGCTAAAGCCTCTGCTTGAAGTGATGGAGAAGGCACCTTGGTCCTGCCCACATTGGAAGTTCAGAATTCTGAGGCCTTGAACCTGGCAGAACTTTGCCAAGCCTACTAACTTTTGATGCCAGTTAGGGTTCCTTGTCTGGCGGTGTAAACAAGAACTTTCTAATAGTCCAATGCCCTCTTTAGAATCATCTCTTTCCTCTGGCTTGTTCTGAGGACATCCTAGATCCTGTGGCTGTTGGACTTTCCTGCCTTTGCTTTCCGGTTCAAGCAACACATGTCATATTTTCCAGGAACCTTCCCATGCCCTCACTAGAACTATGGGGACCTCCTTCAATAGTCAGATGCATTGGGCTGTAAGGAAAGAAACCTAGAAACTCAAATAAAAATTGCTTAGTAATTTTTAAATTTTTTTCTCCCTATGCTTTCTGCCCCCTTTGTTAACCCGCCAATATTTATTTTCTCCCCATTTATTTACAGTTTCCCTCATATACCTCCAAACTGGAACCATTTTTTTTAGATGGACTTCCGCAACTTGATAAATATGCTTTTTAACTGGAACATAGGAAATTAGCTGCCTAATTAGGGCCAAACTGGCCTGAATCCATTCTATTCCTTAGACACTGGTCACTTCAAAGGAAACTAATTCATGTAAGTTCCTTTGCTTAAAAAGCTGAAGAATACAACCTCACCCCCAAAGTAGAGGTAACATTATCTTTAGGCTCTGATTCAAGTAGCTGCTACCTCTGTATTTGTCATTCCTATAGTAAATCATTTCTGAAATCTACAAAAAAGAGGGTTACTACCTCTCATCTACTCTCAGCAGTGTATATATTGATGGTTTTCAGAACACACTACCCCCAAATATGGCACCTTGACATAGTGAATATTTTAAGGTGAAGGAATTTGAGAAACAGCATGTGCAGGAAGATCCTTTTGACCTTTCCCAATTCTTCTCTCCTACAGCACATCATAAGACCCTCAAGTGAGACCTGTGAAGGCTGAGATGAATCTGAACCAAGAGTCCTTGCTAGGTTTCCCCTCATTCATTACCCTTAGCTCATTCTCTTCTTTTTGTCCTACTGCATTTCTCTACCATGACTCTCCACTCTTCATCACCTTCGTTAATCTGTCTTTTGTTACAGGGGCCCCAGCCAATGAACCTAAGATAGGTAAAAGGAAAAGATAAGTATTCTCCCTTACAGTATACACTGGTTGTGGGTGTGTGTCTGTGTTCTGTGTGTTTGTCTATCTTTCTAGGGTAGAGAAGCAGGCATAACAATGAAAAGAGCCAGAGAAGGTGAGAGCATGGTGTTACAACACCAAGGTCAAGGGCAAGGGGGTTTGGACCTCCTTACCAGCCAGCCTCCAAAAAAAAAAAAAAAGAAAGAAAGAAAGAAAGAAAGAAAAAGAAATAGAGAAAAATAATCATAGAATGAAAATGTTCGAGAAGTATAGTAGTTTGCTAGGGCTGCCATAACACAGTATCACAGACTACGTAGCTTAAACAAATTTATGTTCTTACAATCCTGGACGCTAGAAATTAAATATCAAATTTGTGAGCAGGTTTGATTTTTTTCTGGGCCTCTCTCCTTGGCTTGTAGATGGCCATCTATTCCCTGAGTCTCACATGGTCTTTCCTCTGTGTGTGTCTGTGTCCTAATCTCCTCTTATAGAGACACATCACATTGGATAAGGACCCGCCCAATAAAACTTCATTTTACATCTTTAAAAGCCCTATCTGCAAATACACTACGTTTCCAGGTTCTAGGTGTTAGAACTACTTCAACATAAAAAGGGGGCAAGGGGGGAACAATTCAACCCATGACAAGAAGTATGACAATTAGGCTTCCAAATACTACATTAACCAAGTATCCCACAGGCACCTCAAACTCAGCAGGACCTAGAATGTCCTCATTATACTCCCCAGCTATACTTACTCATCCAGGTGTAAAATGTAGTCCCCATCCTAGGTTACTAGCTTTCCTTTTTTGCATATATTTAATAATATACACAGTCATATTAATTCTAACTTCTAATTTTAATATTGTTCATATTTTTGTTTACTTTAGCTAAAAACTAAAAATATAAATGTTGAAGCATAGGAGTTTGGCTAAAAGTAGGTTTTATCCATAAAGAAATAGTATGTAGCTGTTAAAAATAATGTTGTAGAAAAAATAAACAAACATAAAATATGCTTATGGGCTAGTCTGAGGGAAAAGCAATTTTTCAAATAGTGTATTCTCATTTATATACATTATATTATATTACACACATATGCACATGTAATGTAGTCACAGGAAAAACAAAAACAAAGAAAATAACAACTAGAAGGATCAATGCCAAAACATTACAGTGCTGTAACATTTTTGGGGGTGAAAGAACCAACTCCTCTTAAAACTTTTTCTATTTGGCTCTCTCTAAAACTCCCAATGGTGTGCTTAAGAAACAGGAAGTTGTCTTTCAGACCCTTTTATCTCCAAGTTTCTTTGTCCTGTGTTAACAAAATTAAAAGTAATTAATTCAACAAATAATTATTGAGCACTAACTATATACCAGGTAATGCTAGGCCATTGGTATAAAAAAATGAATAAGATATTTTTAAGGTATTAAAAAAATAAGATATTTTAAAGATATAATTCCTTACTAATAAAATTGAAAAGTAAGGTAAGAGAAAAATATCCTAGCATAAAACGAAAAAACTGAGAATTATTTGTAAACTACTTAGTAAGTTATGTGATTCTAAGTGTATGTTGTTGTTTATAAAATAATTTGACAGTGACCTCAAAGAAGATCAAATGGAAAATTTAAGGAAAATGTGCAATGTGATTGTAAAGGCCAGAAAAATGTAAGGAATTTTTAAGGCAAGAAATGGACAGAATTCAGGGTCACGATTACCTCTGGTGGGGTAGCAGGAGGATGAGATTAGGTCAAAGCAATTATTGGTAATATTTGTTATACCTGGTTGGTAATAGGGTTCAAGCATGGTCATCATATTATCTTTATAACCTGTACATGTATTTAATATATTCTTCTATATGTATCTAGAATATGAATAAATAAACAATAACATGCAAAATGGAAAAGTCACTTCACCTTCCACAAAAAAGACAGACTCCCTCCCATGAGCTATTAAATGTTGCTTTTATTAGAAATTTGGTTATAAGAAAAAAAATTTTTTTAATTTAAAAATGAAATTTTTAAAAAAACCACCCCTTATACCCCAAAAGTCTGTAGATACCCAGAAAAGACAAGTAGGGCACTTTGCAATTGTAAATTCATTTAGATTTGTATTCATTTCATTCATTTTCACTCATCCAGAAACTTGTTCAGATAAATTAAACACATAATTTAAATACAATATGCTCAGTGCAACAACTGTTTCTTGTCAAAGATGAGAGAATTGTTCCATAATCAGAACCAATGGAGGGAAGTGCAGATTTTGCATGGCTCCCTGTTGTCCAGAGAAAATTCCAGATTCCTGTCATTGCCTTAACAGGCCTCTAAAACCTTACACCAAGCCTCGAATCCAATGCATCAACTATCACTCCTAATACTAACTTGAATTACACTCTCTTCTGACATCCCATATAGTATTCCATTTCTGTTTCGCTTTTTATGGGGGTATGTTTTGACTCTCTAGATAGACTGCAGGCCTTTCAAGGGCAGTTAAAATAAAGCGGGGGTGGGGGGGGGTGGGGGGGGCGGAGTTTGCAACGTTAAACAGCGTGGTCACAGACAGCCTTAGTGAGAGGATATTGGAACACAAACCTGAGGGAAGTCAGGGAGCAATACCTACAGAGATCTGGAAGCTGAGCAGACTAAGCAGAGGAAACCGTCACTACATAGTCCCCGAGAAAGAGATGTACTTCAAGAAAGTTCGAGGGGCTAGTGGAGCTGGGCTTAAAAAGGAGCGGAAGAATAGCTGGATTTAAGGCCAAAAACATAACAATGACCAGATAGTGGGGCCTTGTAGGCCACTGAAAGGATTGGGTTTTTACTTTGAGTGAAATGAGAGCCTTTGGAGGGTTTTCAGCAGAATGACCTCATCTGATTTGCCCTTTATTGCAATCCTTCTGGCTGCTGTGGAACCAGGTGATGAGAGTCTGGCAGTAATAAAGGTAAGATATGGCAGAGAAGTGACCAGAGTGTTAGCAGTAGGAATAAGAAATGGTTGAATTCTGTTTGTGTTTTCAAGGTAGAGCTGTTAAGACTTACTGATGGATTGGATGTAGGATGTGAAAGAAAAAGGACAAAAAATTACTCCAAATGAAAAGGTAGACTTATCAGTCACCAATTTCAAGATGAGAGGAGCTGTCTTTGAAGAGGTAATATTAGAAATTCTGGGCTGGGCAGCTGCTCAGATGGTTAGAGCATGGTGCTGACAACATCAAGGTCTGGGGTTTGATCCCTGTACCAGCCAGCCACAAAACAAAACAAAACAAAAAAATTCTGCTTGAGGCCTGTTTAAGTTGGAAGTGGATATTAATTGGACTTTCAAGTAGAAATGTCAAGTTGGTAGCAGGGTCTCTGAGTCTCGAGTTCAAGGAACATCTGTGAGCTGGTGATTTAATTTCCATATCACCAACATATAGGCAGTATCTCCACTGCAATAAGGAAACATCAGTTCAACAGAATCAGACAGAGATTTTTGTTCTTGTTGTCAAGATTCATCTCAGAGCGATTAGGAGCAGCTGAGCTTAGAAAAGAGAAAATGCAGCATCAGACATAGGACTCTTTAAAGCTGAATTCCACAAATAAGCTTCAGGAAGCCTGAGAACTCCCTGAAATTGCATGTAAAATATGTGAGCAGAGTAGGTGCATTTTGGAGAGAGTATGTATATTTATTACTGGATCCCCAAAATGATGTCCCCATGTCTCTAACTTTAATAGATTATTTGAGTGAGAATTTCAATTTTATTATATACTTTTATTACTTGAGGGTATTTTTCCACATCTGTAAAATAAAGATAATATTTATTCTGTTTGTTCTGAGAATTACAGGAGAAAGGGAGAATTACTGGAGAAAGTACTTGTAAAAGTGTAAGTTATGAATCCACATGTCATGAACACAGAACAAACACTCCTTACTTCTCTGTTAGTGCTCAGTTCTTGAACTGCTTCTGTTCATTATCAACTCTTTTTTCTAAGAGACTTTATCCGATCTGTGGCTTTTTTACTCTCATGGTAGTTATTCTCTGACAACTCTCAGTTATGTTTCCAGCCACACCTCTTCCCTAAACTCCAGACTCATATATCCAACTGCATATTTCATATCTTTCTCTTAGATATGTAACAGGCACCTCAAACTTTGGATGTCCAAAACTAAGCCTGTAATTCTCTCTAAAACGTGTTCCTTCCATATTGTTCCCAATTTTAGCAATTGATATATCTCCATCCCAGTTGCTGTGGCTAAAATCATTGGAATCATCCATGAATTTTCTCTTTCTCTTATGCCCTACATTCACTAGTTCAGGAAAAACTATCAACCCTGCCTTCAAAATGTATACAGAACACAATAACTTTTCACAGCCTCCTCCACTAACACACGGGTCCAAACTACCGTAATCTCTCAACTGTGTGATTATAGTAACTTCCTTATAACTGGTCTCCTGGCTCCTACCCTGGCCCCATCACAGTGTATTCCCCATTGGGCATTCACATAGACCATTTATTTTTATTTATTAATTTTTTAAAAGATAACCAGTAAGGGGGTCTTAACCCTTGACTTGGTGTTGTCAGGACCATGCTCTCCCAAGTGAGCCACGGGTTGGCCCTTACATAGACCATTTAAAAATACAGACCAGATTGTGTAAGTCCTCTGCTAAAAACCCAACAGTGGCTTCCACCTCACTCAAAATAAAAGTCAAAGTAGTTACATCGTCCTACAAAACCATGTAGGAACTACTGACCTCCATTTGCCTCTAAGTCCTTATCTCCTTTCCTTTCCCACCCTTCCTCTGACCAGCCACAATACCTACTTGCTACCTCCAGGCCTTCCTATTTGGTGTTCTATTTGGAATACTTCACTTTTTCAATACCATTTTTTCTCAACCATTACTTATCAGTAAGTTTCCATCATCATATAATTTAAAATATCACCTCCTCCCTCTGCACATTATGTCTTTTCCTGCTTCAGTGATCTTCATAGCACTTAGCACCATCTAACACACCGTTTTATTTATTTTGCTTGCGTGCCACACCCAGTACACTCCATGAATATAGAAACAGTGTTTTGCTCACTATCATTCACTGCTGTAATTCCGACCATAGAACAGTGCCTGGCACATGCTATGTGCTCGATTTTTTTGTTTGTTAAATTAACGTTCTCATACGTTTTTCTCCTCAGTCCAGTGCCTTAGCTCTGATAACATCTGATTCTTATTTATGCACGAGTTCATATCTCTAAAAAAGATGACATTCAAAATAACTCCATTGATTTTTCCAGTTTGAAAGTATCACCCTGCAGATTACTTGCTGACCACAAGGAGAAAAACTTTATTTTTCAATGGAACTATCATCCTAAACCGGCAATTGATCATCTTGAATTTAGATAAACCAGACATAATGTGCCCCTGACGTGGTGCAATAGTATGTACATATTATCTATAAACTGTTCCTGACAAGAACATTAACCTGATATCAGTTAAGTCTATGGAAATCACTTGCACTTTACATGGCGTGTAGAGTATAGAAGCCAAGTAAAATGGCCCCATCCGGAAAAAAACCAAAGAACATTCTATAGGTCTGATCTCCAGCAAATCAATGTCCAAAAAAATGAGGAAAGAGGCGGACGGGGGAGGAGACTGTTTTCGATTAAGACTTGAGACAGAACCAAAAGCTGATTTAATCTTTTTCTCAACAAACCACATCTGCCATTGAAGCATATTTGTAATGTACTTAATATGGGCTAAGATCTTAGGAAATTCGAGTAGCCGTGTGAGTGATTATGTGGGAGTTCTTTTGTTTTGCTTAATTAGTGTCTACTTTGGGGTGAAATGTCCTGATGCCTGCATGTTAATAATGCTGTCACCGCTACTTGTTAATTATTTTAGACGTCTACCCATTGTTTAATTTAGATGTTTCTATATAACACCTAGTTAATCAAGCAATATCCTACCTACTTTTTGTCTTAATGTTTCCGTAGTAAGAAGTTAGAAATACATTAGTCTATTCTAGCCAGCTCATCTCGTTCGTGTTTACTGGTTCCTCTTCCAGAGCTTTTTGTACGCCAGGTTTGGCAGGGGAAAGGCAGCAGCGGACGCGGTGCCTCTGGACGTAGGCCCGCGCACCTGCCCAGTGAGGACGACTCGTTACGCTAATTGGCCTTTGTTCCAGGGCTTCCCTTCCCGCCGCCGGCGCGCGGGCTTTCTTTGTTCCTCGCCCTCCCCGCCATCTTGAGCACCGTCAGGCAGAGCAAGATCGCCCCGCGCTCTCGGGCAGCGAACCCCGACCTTTCGGAAGTACTCGAAGTCGTGCGTTCTTGAAGGAAGCGTTCGGGGCAGACATACACCCACCTCAGCTGCCTTACTGCCACCTCGAACGTTAAGAGTGCCCGAGAAAGCTTGTACAGTAGCAGAGACAAGTGGGTTGCCATAAAACAAAAACAAAACAAAGCATAACATCTGGTATACCTGAGAATCAAACACTAGACTCAAGCCGAGAAATATTACCTGAAGTTTTTAGCGCAGTCACTACACGCCCTAAAATAGCAGCGGCCTAAAAAATTAAGCAACAATGCAAAAGATGGCAGCTCTTTTACAGAAAAATGTGGGCGGCCCTGAAAAGGGCCTTTGAGAAATGAAGTTGGTAGGGTCGTCTTAAGCAATCAGCTTAGCCACCGAAGCCGTAGAGGGTGCGACCCTGGCGCTTGAGCGCGTAGACCACGTCCATGGCGGTGACAGTCTTGCGCTTGGCGTGCTCCGTGTAGGTGACGGCGTCACGGATCACGTTCTCCAGGAACACCTTGAGGACCCCGCGGGTCTCCTCGTAGATGAGACCGGAAATGCGCTTGACACCGCCGCGGCGGGCCAAACGCCGGATGGCGGGCTTGGTGATGCCCTGGATGTTGTCGCGCAGAACCTTGCGGTGGCGCTTAGCGCCTCCCTTTCCTAAGCCCTTTCCACCTTTCCCACGGCCAGACATGGCTAAGGAGCAGCTACAAACGCGCTTCAGCAAAGTGAAGAGTGAGCCGGCGGCACTTCCTTTATATGCATGGTTATCGGACCTAATTGAAGACTGAACACGCGCAAGCGGAAACCTGTTCAGCCCGCTGGTCCGACCTCTCAAGGCCCAGCTTAAGATGACGTCACCAAGGCTCGCTCGAGTCCCCGCCCACCAACCTCGTTCTTTGCAGAGGCGTTCCCTGAAAGTCCTGCGTTTCCAAAGGGGAATTTTCGGGCCGTTTTAGCAAGTACGTCAGAGTAAAGAAATTAACATTTTTCAATGATTACCAATTGCTGCTTGGGACGCTGTAGGACGATTGCACAGGAGGTTGGCCCACACTATCGGAACTGCAGCCACGCCCGTTGAGTGCGAGTCCAGCTTTGTCCCCATGTTTACAGGGCTTCCGGAATTGCCGCTCTGTAGCACAGCCCCACCAGACCCAACCTCCCCTGCGGAGGACTCTGAAAACTGCAACGTTTCACCCTCTCCAGCACCAAGCCGAGGGAAATCTGACCAAAAAGGTTTTCTTCTCGAAGGCAAATACGTGGTTGGTGATTCCGTGGTAGAATTATCGCCCACCCGCCGCGCGGAGATTACATTCCGGATTGTTTTCTCTCCTTTCGTTAAAGTTTGTAATTCACACTTAAATATCTAGCCACCTCTCACATCTGCATCCAGTAATTTACTGGTTTGTAAATGTTTACTTCTCCATTATTAGTTTTGTTTTCTCTTTGATTCTGGTAGCAACATTATTCCGAAGAGAATTAGCAATTCATAGGAACCAAGGTATTAAGATAAATAGGCGATTTACCGCAAAGTGTTTCTTTTTGTTGTTTTTCCTTCTGAAGTATGAGAGTATGAGCACAACGCTTTAAACAGAGTTAAGGAAGTTATTAGGGAATGCATTTTCCAGACTAGCAGAGTGGCGCAGCGGAAGCGTGCTGGGCCCATAACCCACAGGTCGATGGATCGAAACCATCCTCTGCTACAATTTTGCTCCCTTTAGTTAAAATTCTGCAGCTTAGTTTCGAAATAAGGGAGGAAAATAAAATGAACCCAACCTTTTTTATTACTCCAGATTTAAAACTATTTCTGGAAAATAAACGTGATATAGTTTCTGATCTCTTCGAATATCTTTCGCGGACACCTAATTATTAACTCTCATGTTACTGCTTCTCATAATAAACCAGATTTCTTCTGTTGCGAAAGAGGCAGCGCCACTGTTGTCAGCCAGCTATTCTGTTCCAATCATCTCCCGTTACCTATTGATAAAGGAGAACTCTCCCACCCTGAATAGTATGATGTCTGAACACATGACACCCGACACTGGATATAGATAAGACTGATAGCAGTTTATTAGTCACATGTGAGGGTACTTCAGAAAGTTTATGTAAAAATGGATTAAAAGATTATATGAATCTTTCCATGAACTTTTTGAAGGCCCCTCATATACTCACAGCCTGGGAGAAGAGGGCTCTGCAGGCCATTCAGGGCCATAGAGGGGTTGCAATCAGGAGCAGAATGAACCAGAAAGAGTTTTGAGAAGCAGGCTTTGTAGTAATGAGAGTGGGATGACCGCTGTTTACTCCCAGAGTATGTCATTGGCTTGTTTTAACAGTTTTGAGGGCTTGCAGGGAGATGAAACACATTAGGCGGATTCGGATGCAGCTGGTCTGGCTGATTAGGGAACCCAGGTGGCCCAGGTGGGGAGCCTTTCCTGCTCATTTGGGGCATTTTCTAGCAAAACGGAGGAACTTTTGGTTAGGCCTTTTGGGAACCCTGTGAGAGTCAAAGATGTCAAGGCAACACTTGGAATTTTAGGCCTTACAATACAGTCTGGAGTTATGGCAGAACAGATAGTGAAAAGACAGGTCATAAGGGGATGAGTACACAGTACAAATAGATTTAGATTTTATTTTTTCTATAAGCAATAGGAAACCACTGACCAATTGTGAGTGAAGAATATGATCAAATTCTCTCATTTAAAAAAAATCTCTGGAGTTTTCATGTTTGTGGTGTGTTCCTTGATTGGTTTATTTTTCAGCGAGTCATTTCTCTGAAGTCTGACTACTCCATACTCGTGATCTCCACTTGGATGTTTAATATACAACTTAGCATGTCCAAACAGATCCTAAACTGCCCCCCACACACACACAAACACGCACACACATGCACACTTCGCTCTCAAAATGGTTCTCCTACAGTCATCCACATCTCATTAAATGGAAACTTATTTGTTACAGCAAAAAAAAAGCTTGGAGATGTAGATGACTTATCTGTCTCACGCCCCCAATCCAATCAGCAAATCCTTGAAGACATATCCAGAATTCAACCACTTCTCACTCCCTCCACAATCACTAAACCCAGGATGGTCTAGCCACTATGGTGGCATTTGAATATTGCAATAGCCTTTTAACCAATCTTCCTCCAGGAAGAAAGAGAGCAAGAAATCCATATTTGGTTTTTTGCAGGATAGAAGAATCCTCTTGTTGAATAATCCCCAGATTAAAGATGATTGCAGAATTATTTTTAAAAGTATATGAGAAATTCACCTAATTTTTATTGAGCTGTTAATATTTGCCAGATGTTTGGTAGGCAGACTTTGGCAACAGGATGAGTTGTATACAGCTTATTGGTCACCTGAGGTGACTTTTAAATTCATTGGTGGCTTTCAGTGGGGTGGTATACAGTCGAGGAACTGGGGAATTGCCCAACAGCCCACCCCTTGTGTGGCTGGGCCCTTCCAAGAACTGGGTGAACTTTGGGTGGCTTGGGAAGTCCTTTATCTGCCCTTACCAGAAAGTCCCACCCGCAGGGCCTTGTAATACCTTGCACAAGCTAATTACAGAAGCAGAAAAGCTAGTCAGTTAATATTTAAGGGTGGGGGAAGGGGTTCAGGTCCACAATATCAGAGAAAAGTGCCAGAAGAGTGTGGGGAAGGGAAAACTGTCATGTCTGGGGGCCTGCAGAGATCCGCGCAGGGCAGCAATAAGGGTAATTGTGCAGGTGTTGCCTTGTGATGCTTGCAGGTGCATTTTCCTTGACAACTCTCTAGGCAAACACTACAAGTACCTGGAATATGTATAGTGAATGTGAGTGAGCATCAATACTGGAGAAACCCTAGGTAAGCGTAATAAAATATATCCCTCGATGCTGACAATATGCAATATGAAAGAAAGTGAGCTGAGATGCTGGTAGGAAAGAAATCGGCCAGGCTGTATTCAAAATGGAGGACAGCCCGGGGCTGGGTTTGCTAGAGTTTATATTAGCTTTTGGGCATGAAATGCATGGGGGGAGGGACCATTAGGTTGATGTAACTGGGTGGAGAACTGCGCTTATGCAGAAGCTTCTCCTAAAGGGAAAGGGGAGGGGCTGGGTGCTGGAGTGGAAGATGAGGCCAGCGGCTGCTTCGTGCTGGTGCTTATTGTGTGCACAATGGCACTGGTCACGTCCAAAATCCATCATTCCTGCCTTTTAAGTATAGGAAGAAGGGAAAAGGGGCGTAGGTCTCATTCTTCTGCAGCTACTACCTGCTGGAGATGGGCAAAGATATGAAAAAAATAAAAGATTTATGTTGGCAGGTAAAACAATTAGGTGGTGGGGTACTGGTTTCGTATGGGGAAGGTCGCTGATTCTGAGTGGCTGATATCCTCGCAGGAACAATTCAGCGATCTTTTGGTTGGTGAAAGCCTGCATACGATCCTGCAAGAAATTAGAGAAACACCAAAAGAGACAGGGGCCAAAAAGTAGGATGAGGCACAGTTAGGGGTCCTAGTAGGGGCATAAGCCAGGGTATCCCAGGGTTCGGTGAACTGGTTTAAGTTGTTTTGGATCCCCCGGACTCATTTATATAATAACAGCGTTCCTCCCCCGAGAAGAGGCAGGTGCCTTCCTTCTCAGCTGTAAGGAAGTAAAGGGTCTCACAGTTCTGTAAAGCGACTGTGGCAAGTTAGGTGACCTGTCACTGGAGGGAGGAGATGCTGTCTATGCTTAGTTCTTCTGAGAGTTTTTGATAGAATTGAGAGGCAGTAGCAGGGCCCGCTATGCCAGTCCCAGTTGCAGGAAGGATCCCTGCCCCAATTAAAAGGTACAATTAGTGCCCTACAGGAGCAGGGGCAATTCCTGAGAGGGAGGGACTGAAGTTAGTCCCAGTCCCCTCTGTCTGGACGGTGATGTTAGGGGCGAGCCAAATGAATATGCAAGAAATTGAGTTGGGGTCAGGCAACAGGATAACATGTTTTACAAAGGAAATATATTCCAGTATTAGGGCATGGATGAGGAGGGGGAAGTGAGTGATAGCGTTTGGTCTTAGTGAGGCAGAGTGTGGGCAGGCCCCGCACAACGCTGACAGTCCCCACTGAGGTGAGATTAGAGGAAAGTGAAGAGACGTTTGTGGAAACATTGCAGGCTGCATTGACAGGGAGGGGGGTGACCACAAAGTTTCTCACAAAGTGGGAGACAGATGAGTCACTCAGGGACCAGTCTGATTCGCTGAGGACTGCATTGTCCCTGTGGACCTGAAACCTCCTTGTTCCAGGTAAGGGAGAGCATTGAGATAGGAGGAAAAACACGGGAAGAATGCAAAGGGTTCGGGAGCCAAAAGAATTTAAAGGCCACATTTGCCACAATGAAATTGCTAAGAAGCATCCTACCAATAGGAGGTAAAGAACTGCCAGGAGAGAAATCTTCCTATAATGTTACACTGCTCTGGGGCAGCTGCCAATCCTGTAGCAAGTACTAGAACAAGTAGTATAATAGTAGCTCTTATGAGAGGGATATGAAGCAGGATATGAAGCAGGCCTGCAAGAGTGAGAGAATAATCGCTGGGGGAAAGATCATCCTTCTTCTGGGATTAGGGGAAGAGAGAAGGTCCTGGAGATTTTCAGTTTTGTGGGTCCTAAAATGGATGAAGTGTGAGGAAATGTTGGGTTGGGGGTTGAGTGGAGGGACCCCTCTGGCTTGGTGTTAACAGATTCTTTGGGTAAAGTCTCAGGTGCTAGTTTTATCAAGGATAAGTGATACCAAGGGGCCTTTCCTAGTACTTTTACTGCCATGGGGGTGGCGAGAAGTACTGTATAAGGCCCTTCCCAACATGGCGAGAGAGGCTTTCGGATTCGGGTTTTAATATACACTTGCTGTCTCGGGCTCAGTTTAAAGTCTGAGGGGGTGTTGGGGAAAGGATGAAGTAATAGAAGGTTGGCCTGTTCCCTAAGGTCCCTAATGAGCAAAAGAGTGGAGAGATACTGGCCTAAACATGATGAGCTGGAAGGGAGAGGTGTGAGAGTGAAGGGCCTAACATACATAAGTTCGACGGGGCTGAGGCCCATGGGTTTGCGGGGGGCAGCCCGTAGGCGAGTGAGTGACTGGTGGGGAGGCCAAAACAAGGGATGATTTCTGAGGTCAGAGCATGCATTACTGCTGTAGCATCTTCTGAAGTGCAGGGAAAAGCCTCAACCCAACCTGAAAAGGTATCTACTAAGGTTAGAAGATAGCGTGTCCTTTTGTGAGAGAGTAATATAAGGGCTAAAGAAGGCGTAGTAGAAGTTCATAGCCTATATGAACTGAATTATGGAAATCTGAAAGGATTTGCTCAACTTGTGTGGTAAGGAGGACATAGAAACCAGAGAGAGTATACCAGTTGTCCTTTCTCTGTGCTCCCAACTGTTGAAGTTGTTGTATTTCTTGGGGTGTGTATTGGGATAAGGGCATAGGGGCCATGAGAAGGACCTGAGCAGGAGAAGAAGAGTGGGCCCTAGTGATTGAGCAGCCTGTTTTGTGGTTAGATCTGCCAGTTTGTTTCCCTGGGCTATGGGGTCATTGGAGGGTTGGTGTCCTCTGAAGTGTATAACCCCAACCTCCTTTGGGACTTGTGCAGCTTCAATAGCTTGTGTTAGATTTACTATGGCATAACCTGCCCGGGGGGGTGGGGGGGCAGGCACAGAGATGGCGCTCCCATCTATGAACTGCGTAATTGGATGTGGGGAGATGTGTGGAAAGGGATTGAGAAAGAAGTCTAAAGCCTCCATGCAATTGTGTTCTAAGGGTCATGAGTGTTTTGGGATGAGAGTGGCTGGATTTTAAGGGAGAGAGAGGTTTAAAGGAGAACTGGGAGTTTTCAATAAAGTAAGGTGAATAAGTTGTAGGCGGGAAAGGGAGAGAATTGACTTGGACTTATGGCTGAGAAGGTCTTGACTGTTTGTTGTTCGAAAGTTAATTTAGAGCTTTCTTATGCTAAAAGGGTGGCTGCTGCCAAGGCCCATAAATAGGGCCCCATTCTCAAAGTGTGGTGTGTAGTTGTTTAGAGAGGTTTGTAACTGGGGAGAAAATACCTCCTGCCTTTTGTCCCAAAACCCCAACTGCCAATCTTTGGGTTTTGGTGATGTATAGGATAAAAGGATGAGATAGGCTTGATACAGATACAGATGGGGCTGCGAGGAGAGCGGCTTTTAATCGCTGGAAGGGAGAATGACTGGGCTTTGTGGGATCTAAGGGAATGGCAGGATCCCCTTTGGCTGCCCCATAAAGCGGCTTCGCTAGCACGTCAAAGTTAGGAATCCATAGGCGCAGATACCCTGCAAGCCCCAAGAAAGAAAGGATTTCACCCTTTGTGGTAGGAGTAGGGAGTTCAGAAATTAGACTCTTGAACTGAAGGAGAAGAAATCTGGGCCTTGCTGGGGACAGTCGATATCCCCTGGAGGCCAGGAAATTAAGGAGGCAACAGTGTGGGCCTGTGAATCCTCATAGGAGGGGCTACAAAGGAGGAGGTCATCCACATATTGTATTAAAGTGCTAGAGGTTGGGGGAAGTTCAGATAAGTCTTGAGCTAAGGCCTGGCCAGAAAGTGGGGTTATCTTGAAACCCCTGAGGCAGTACTGTCCCGGTAAATTGTTGGAATGGAACGTGTCAGGATCAGTCCTGTACTAAACGGGATGAGCCATTAGGCTTTATAACTGGAAGGATGGGTGTATTAAAAGGTGAGTGGGTAGGCTGTGAGAGATGAGAAGAAAGGAGTTTGTGTACGACAGGTTTTAAGCCTATTAGGTGTTTGTTAGTGATGGGATACTGTGGGACATTAGGGAACAAAGAGGGTTTCAGCAATTTAACATGGATAGGGGAATGGTGCATAGCAGTGGAGGGAGAAGAAGCGTCCCATACTAGGGATTAACCTTGTCTGAGAGGGAGGGGAAGGTGGAAGCTGCAGGGGCCAGGTCTGGGGAGGCCTGTGACAGGAGTATTGTAGCTGGAGTTAAAGTGTTTAGGGTAAGAATAGCTTTTTTTTTTTTTTTTTTTTAAAAGATGACTGGTAAGGGGATCTTAACCCTTGACTTGGTGTTGTGAGCACCACGCTCAGACAGTGAGCGAACCGGCCATCCGTATATGGGATCCGAACCCGGGGCCTTGGTGTTATCAGCACCGCACTCTCCCGAGTGATCCACGGGCCGGCCCAAGAATAGCTTTGAATTTGAAAAGGATGTTCCATCCCAGTAAGGTGGTTGGGAATTGAGGCATTTTTAAGAATTTGTGTGTGAATTGGGTGTGATGTAGGGTGCAGGAAAGGATTTGAGTGATCCGTGGGTGGTATTCTGATCCCATGACCCCTACTTTTGTGATAGAGGACTGGGCTGTTGGTCCTGCATATTCAGGCAGGGTAGAGTAAATGGCCCCTGTATTGATGACAAAAGAGATCAGCTTACCTGCTATGAGGCAAGGTACCCTGGACTCATGTGTGGTGATCTCCATGGGGGCCTCGGGCCCCGGGCATTGTCAATCCTCCTCCTGGGCAAAGCTGAGAAGCTCTGGTAAGGATGGCTGTAAAGCCAAAGGCTATAGGTTGGGGACTGAGCCACTCCCTTTCTGGTGAGTAGCACAGTCCATCCCCCAGTTACCTGGCTGTTTGCAGTGAGGACAGGGCCCTGGACGTGGCCGTGGATTGGGACATGCTTGTGCCCAGTGGCCTGGTTGAACACATTTGAAGCAGTTCCTGGCTGGCTTGCCTCTTAAGGCAGCCAGCTTTGGAGTATGTGAGCCAGGGATGGCATTAGCCAGCAGCTGGTATTTGGCCTCATCTCTTTCATAGTTTTTTTTGAATATCAGGGGCTGATTGAGTAATGAAATGACAGTGTAAGAGGGCCATGCCTGCAGGGGAGTTTGGGTCTATACGTGTGTATTCATGTAAAGCCTCAGAGAGGCGGGCTAGGAACTTGCTGGGATTTTCAGTGGGTCTCTGTGTGATCTCTCTAAGCTTGTCATAACTAACTGACTAAGTGAGTAGCTTTTTGGAGGCTGTGAAGTAGGTGTGTGATCGTGTAATCCCAAAGATCTCGATCCCCATGGCCAGCCTGGTAGTTCCAATTTGGGTCCAGGCAACAAGAGCAACGGCTCCCACAGACCACCTACTATTTTGAACATGTACCTGAGCCACCATCCAGACCTGCTCCCTGTAGGTGGACTTGGACAATTCCTTCCATCCCAGCCACTTCACAGAAGGGTTACAAAAAGCCGGAGGTGAGGGGGGAGAAGGGGAGGAGTTGGCTGAGGACGAGCATCTGGAGGCCAGATGTGGGGAAGAGAGAGAAATGTGGAGGGCTGACGGATCATTAGATTGATCCGAGTCTGGAAGGAGAGGTTGAGCGTGACCTAGGAGAATGTGAGACATGGGACAGTTTTGACAGAGAGAAGAACATGTTCAGAGATAGGAGAAGGCCTGAACAAGGAATCTGTACAGCTTTTGCCATTCTGGTGAGTGTCTAAATCGAGTGCCATCTTGTGGCCACTGGAATCCATTGTAACGAGGCATTTGAGTTTTAATGTCTCCCTGGAGGCCGAGAAATTGGCCAGGAGACCGCCCAGACGTGTAGAGCATGGAGGTTTGGATTGTGGGGATCCCGTGTAGAGGGTGAGAAAGGGCAGTCAGTCCTGGTAGAAGAAGCATGCCAACAAAGAGCGTCCTCTCTGTTGCCCACCTTCTTTTCGAGAGAAAAAAGCCAACTGACCAGCTAATGAAGCGTCCTTCAATAGCTGGGGGGCACAGCAGGGTTCCCTCCGCCAGGCGCCTGGGCTTTCATAGAGATCCGAGTCGTAGAGAGTAGTCGGGGGAACCATACAAGTAGGCAGGACAGACCCCTGACTCACCCTGATTGAGGCCGGTGTTGGATGCGTTGGTCTGAAACGGCAAAAGGAGAGAAAGTCTCCAGTGTACCCGGTTCCGGCAGGTCCGGGAAGGGCGGTCGAGGGCCAATCACCCCAAGAGAGAAGGGATCGTCCACAACGTTGGTCAAAACCGTTTCGGTTTCAGCACCATAATGAAAGGAAGTGAGCCGAGATGCCGGGTACCACTCAAGCTTTATTAAAGAAAGCTGCTGCGCTGTGCTCAAAATGGAGCCCGAAAGTTGTTTCTAAGTCAGGAGGCTTCCGGTAAAGGGAAGGGGGCGGGGCTGGGTGCTGGAGTGGAAGACGAGGCCGGCGGCTATTTCCTGCTGGTGCTTATTGTGTGCACAACGGCGCGGGTCACGTCCAAAATCCATCACAATACTTTGGCATCTTTTAAGTCTGACACACTCCAGTTTTTCTGCCTCGGGAAGCGTAAAGCGAACGACTTTTCTCTCCATTAAGTGGCCATATACAACACCAAAATATTTGTCGATCCTAACCCTTCATAAAACCCTATTCTGTGGCCTCAAATAACCCACGTAATCTAGTTCCCTTTCTTCCGATGATGATTAAGCATGGGCGGCGCAATCGCCATCGCCAGTTTGTCATTTGTATGCAGCTTAAACGAAACACTCAGGACGAGGAGAAAGATGTTCTATGTTGCAAGAAAGGAGTGCCGCGGGCGACCACATGGCCTAATGGTCAAAGTGTCTGACTTTGGATCAGAAGGTTGTGGGATCGAATCCTTTGTGGTTGGTTAGGGTGGGTCTCTTTTTCTTTTTTTCTTCTGTGCACTCCTATGAAATTAGATTACCTCGTCTCGTTGGAGGCGGAAAAACACCACCCTTTCTTTTTGTCCTGTAAACCCTTTTCTTTCTTCCTCCTCTCCTTGAAAGTTCAGGAGGAAACCATTCTCAAAGGCCTTGGAAGAACTAGTACCAGAGTGAAGAGAGGCGGAAAGTCAAAAGTGCATCAGGCCATCCAATATTTGGGAACTGTCAAGTTCTCTCCAAATTTGGATTTTGACCACCCGGGTTTCAGTTTTTCAGGCAAGGATTTCCCTGAGCCTCTTGTAAAAAGGAATTCAGATCTGTAAACCGACCTCTCTGGAACTGGTGCGTCTCCGACCACTAACGGCAGGCCCCAGTGCAGTCGCAATGGGAAACCTGTGGCATCTCCTTCACCATCTCTTCACATTTCTCTAGTCTGAGAAGGCCTGCGGAGTTTCCACTCCTGCTGGAGCCTAAGTTACTGCTTTTCACTCTTCCTCTCTTTTTCCATCTTAACTTTTTTGCTTTAGTTTCGTTGCCATCAAAAGGATGAGAACAGCTCATATTCAGTTCTAAATTGCACAGCAGAAACGTTAAGGTCATTAAAAGAGCCCGACTGTTTCCAGTTTGTGTGTGCAAACAGGAAGACAGGGAAGACAGACGCACAAAATATGTAAAAACACATTTTGTATGCCTAAATAACTGAATTTAACAATAATGTAGGATTAAGGAAAAGTAATCTCCAATTGTTGACATCATGGTGAAACACAGGATGTTTGACTCCAGACCGGTACATTGCTTCAGACGATGTGCAGTCCATGAGTGAGTTTGTAAGTCAAAGTAATGAATATTAAAACATGGTAATAATTACCTCTCCCAGTCCCCTGTCTCTTTGTTAGATCTCTGGCTGATTCTGGTTTTCTCTAGTCATCTGTAGATTGCAAATTGTATTAAAAAATTGGGGATTGATCATTGATTCCTTGACTTTGGGATTTCTTTGACTATAAAGTGTCAATGTCTTAATGTCACGTAAAGCCACACTCCACTTTCCTCCCTTTCTACAAAACCTACCATTTACACTAAGCATCCTTTTGTAAACTAGAGAAAGTAAATAACCTCAAAAGAACAGCCTTTTAAAATGAATAGTTATAGTTGAGAAAAACTCACGTTGCTTTTTTTTTTTCTTTCTCCTTCATCTCTGACCAGTATTTAATCCTCTGTACCAGAGGATGAACAAGACTTTCTTCAGAGACTACACACACTCCCCAAGCATTAAATGGCAGTGGAAATTCTGATCCAAGAAGATAAAATGTGCCTGACACAAATTCTTTCCTTTTAATTTTCTTTCTTTTTCTCCTGCATTGACAGTGAAGGATACCAAAAGCAGGAGAGAGCCTTTCCAGACTGGAAAGTGCCAAAAGCAGGAAAATTGAAAAAGACAGGGCAATATGTGGACATCTTGTGTCTTAAATGATTACTGGAGTTTAGCGCTTGTCTCAGATTCAGAAAAGAAAAATATGTACACCCTCTGATTAATGTGTAAGCCCTTCTGCTTTGAGAAGGGGATTCAGAAAAAGATAACCTAAAAAACACTCTTTACAGATGGATGAAAAAAGTGACTGAAAGAACAGAAATTAAGAAAGATTTCTGGATGTGAATCACAAACACTGGGAGTTGTTCCCTGCTGGACAGAGAAGAGCAAGATTCATAAATTTAACGAATGTTTATGGAGCACCTAGCCTGTGCCCACTTCTCTTCCCAGCCACTATTCTAGGCACTAGAATTCTAGAATGTAGGATCTAGGATTCTAAGATCACAATAAACAAAGAACACAAAAATTCATGTCATTAAGAGGTCTGAGGATAGGCAAGAAAGAAAGCAACACAGAAAACACAATGAATAAGTAGACTATATAATATACATCATATTGTATATTAGAATAGAGAGTTTCTGAAGGAGTTCAAAATATGCCAACCTGGCATATTTGCTATTTAGAATTTAAGGGCACTTGAAAAACAGCAGGTGCAAGAAGATCACTCTAACCTTCCTTCTGTCTCTCTCTCTCTTTTTTTTTTCTGTTTCTTAAAAGCAGAAAATTCCCATGTGAATAATGTCCTCCCTAAACCAGTAGGAAAGTATAACTCTTATCATTAAGAATGGGAAGTTGAGGCCAAGGGCAATCTGTACAAATAAACCTTGTTAAACTAACACTTATCTTTCTAGTTATTTCTCCATCCAAATAACTACCCCAGCTGAAGCCCCTCCACTTTGTCACATTTTTATAATTTACTACACCCTGTCTAATTCAGCATGTAAGCATTCAACTCTAACTGCATCTTGCGGTGTTCATCTTCTTATGAAGGCTCCCATGTCACATAAACTTGTATTAAATAAATTTGAATGTTTTTCTCCTGTTGATCTGTCTTATGTCAATTTAATTCTTTATCCCCTCTGGAAAAACCCTCAAAGGGTAAAAGTAAAATCTTGCCTCTCCTACAATTCAAAATAGAAGGATTTTTATTATGACTTTCAAGGAACAAAGTCCATATGTTTCAAGGAGCAAAGTCCAGTCAGCTCTTGTTCTGTAACAAAGAAACACAAATATTTAAAATTGCATAACCATAAGCATCTGTGTTTATCAGCTGAAGGTTGACAGATGTAGGCCAAGCTTATACGGATGGCTGTATTCTTTTAAGATATGGGTACAGTTCACCTTAGGTCCATGGCTCCTCCCTGCAGGAGGAGGACTAACCAGGACTCTGGTTAGTTTGAAGTATATTCTTTCTGGGGCAAAGGATAAAGGGACAGCAGCTACCCAGAGGAAAATTCCTCTCATGAAGATGGCAGAGGTGCATAAGGGCAAGCCCAACTATGCAGGCATATTTTAAGGCCCTGATTGACTCATGCCTGCTAATATCACACTGACCAAAGTCATTCTTGTATCCACACCCAAAGTCAAGAGCTCTGGAAGTACACTCTATCTCTTTGGAGGAATTGCAAAGTTATTAGGCAAAGGGCTTGGATACAGGAAAGAATAAAGAATTGAGGTCAACATTTTCGTCATATGAAGAGTCAATACAGGTTTGTGAATTTTAGAAATTATTAATTCTTATTATGTTAAACCTTATTGCATTTAATACTACAAACAATTTATAAGTTTATATGTATTTTGAGGATGAGAAAAGCAGCCCCTGACAGCCAGAAATTGGACTGACATTAACAGTTATGCCTCGGTGTTACTAGGAGCTGGCCTGGTACTCACAGCTAAGTACTGGTCATCTCCTTTTGAACATAACCTATCTCAAAGGACACTAACAATAGGCAAGGCCACCTTGTGACCATTGTGAAGTAAGATAAAAGCAAGAGAGTTCATAATCAAATTTAAGATCAGATAGAAAACAAGATTATTGCCAAGTAAAAATGACCAAAGGTCCCTTCCTTTTTGGCTTAAATGAGTGACTACTGCTTCTTTAGCAATTATAGCCATAGTTCTGCTTTATCCTCTCACCTTCTAAATAAAAATTATTAGAATATCTAATCATAGAATTACTGAGTCAACTCCCTCATTGCATGAAGCCAATAAATCCAACTTTGTTCAACCACAAGTGTGTTCCTGTTGGTCTTTGGCAGTAGATCACCAATAGTCTTGAATTTTGAAACACTAAATATTACAGACAGTGAGGCAGCTAACTTTTATGTAACACCTCCCTTTTTTCCATCACTAAGCCAGATTAAGGGGAGATGAGTTAAAAAGTTGAAGGCAATCTTTAAGTGTCATAAACGTAATAAACTTTTCCAGTCTGCTGTATTTTAACATTGCTATATTTTTGTTTAGATATAGGATTTGGGGGGCCAAATGACAGTTTTTAATTTTTGTTTGTCAACTTTATCAATCTTTTTCTTTGTGACTTTTTATGCAATATAAAATTTTATGGTCCAGTGATCTTCCATTATCTCAGAGTAATATAGTATGTGTAACTAATCCCTACTGATTATACATTTATGATGTTACTGATACATATTATTATAAAGAGTGTTGTGTGGAACTGTGGAATATACTATAAAGCATATGTACTTCACAGGGCCTGGTTTTCCAAAGCCTTGCAGTTTCAAATATTGACCTTGCAAGGACAGGAAATTTTCCTCAGGCTATAAGTCTCTGGTGTGAGATAAAGATTTGTGGCACAGCAAGGTTGCTGGCTCAAGGACAGACTAGTTACTGATGGTTATGTAAAGGTACTGAGAAATTGCTGTAAGAAGGAATGTTTGCTAAGATCAAGCTTGTGTTGATAAGACCACTTAATTGTCTACTGGAATGTCATCTGGCTTGTTTCACTGAAAGTTTCCAGCCTATACTGTTAAACCAGAACCCCACCTATGTCTCTTCCTGTAACTTCCTGGTCTGGAAAATAAGTGCAGGAAGAGAACCCCAATTTGGTGCTAATTTCCCAAGGAAGGGTTGCCTCTCGTTGGAGGGTCCCAGGGAAGTTAACCATTTCGGGGCTTCTCACTGCTCAGAAGAGATGGGCTTTGAGTAATCCTTTGCATCTCCGTCACCCAGGGGAAGTGGGGTGACAAATTCGTGGGGGGTGAAGCAACACAAAGCAACATGGAACAATCCTGTAATGGGTAAATATTTGCACATGTCCTATTAACTTGGTATAAAATTACAGTAGTGGACTTTCTAGGTTAAATAGTATATATACTTTTAAAGCTTTGATATAAATTTTCAGTGGTTCTTCCGAAAGGATTTCTGATTAACAATGTCTCCAGGACAGACAAATATCAAATTTGTTATACTAATTTCCATTATTAGAAATGACTTTGTTATTGTATATATATTGTGTATTGTCTACTAATAATGTACCACTAGTAATGTAAGTGATATGTTTCTCTTTTGTTTCATAGGTGTATCTTAAGCACCTGAAACAGTGCCTGGTACGTAGCAGGTGTTTAATAAGTAGTTGGAAAAGGGCAATATGTGTATGGGTGGGAAAAATCAAGCACAGGAAGGGAATAGGCAGCAGCAGTCAGGGAAGTACCAGTGGAAGTGATATTTGGGCAAAGGAGGTGAGAATTTGAGCCAAGTAAATATCGGAGAAGAGTTCCAGGAAGAGGAAATAAGTGCAAGGACCCAGAGGTAACATTGTGCCTGGAGTGTTCAAGGAACAGCAAGAAAGCCAGAGTGGCTGGGAGAGACAAAACAAGAGAGTGAGATACGATGTGAGGTCAGAGAAGCTGTAGTGAAGCCAATCACTTAATCTTCAAGGCTTTACACTGTGTGAAAGGGGAGAGGATGGAAAGTTTGAAACAGGTGAGTGACACCATCTGACTTACCTTTTAGCAGAATCGTGCTGGCTGCTTGGGTGAGTACCGAATGTAGCAGAACAAAGTGGGTGTAGGGAGAAGAGCCAGAAGGCTAGTTCAGGGTGGTCTGGACTAGAGGGCAGCAGTGGAAGTGTTGAGAAATAATTTACTTCTGGATACATGGTAAGGAGAGAACCAAGAGGCTTAGCTCTTTTCTATTTAATGTATTCCTCCTTCATTGCTCCTTAGTAATGAGGGGGGAAAAGTCTTTTGGGTTTGAAAAAAGTGACAGATAGAGGCAAAACTGCCTTAAATCTACCTTCCTACTTTGCAACACTACCAGAGACTTGGGCACATTTAAAATCATCACTTGTTGTGTATTCAAAGGAGTGACAAATGCCCTGAGTATACTCTGCCTGGATGAAGTTTCAATCCTTCCCCTCTCTATATCAACATACACACGTGCACACACACACAATATGCCTTTAAGTGTTTATTTTAGAAATACCTGTTGAATGTTTACAACGTGCAAAGCTGGGGCTGGCAAGTTAGCTCAGTTGGTTGGAGCATGGTGTTAATAACACCAAGGTCAAGGGTTCGGATCCTGACCAGCCACCCTCCCTGCCCTCCCCGCAAAATGTGCAAACCTGGAAAGACAGGATACAAAAGGGTGGTACCCCTTGAACCTTATTCTCAGGAAGGTAAATTGACGAGGAGGAGTAAGACTTCTCAGGAGTCCATATCATTGAACATCTCTGATTCTTTGTTGAAAAAAAAAAAGCAAAATTTACAAAACATATCATCCAATTCCCGAAAACAACCTATTAGCTTTTAATTTGGATCACCACCTCCCAAGTTTTTATTTCAAAGATTAAGTGGGTTAAAGTTTGTAAATCATCTTGGAACCATATATACCATAGATACAATTCGAAAACAGATATTGCCTGAAAATACACACTTTTTAGGCCTCAGTCCTCGTGAGACACTGCACACTTAGGAGAAGTGCATTTCAGGAAAGGTTTTCTGTCGTTTTCTTTCAAAAGTCACAACCCCAGTCTCAGGGTTTGAACCTATTAGAAAAAACTTCATCACCTTAACCACTTGATCTAAAACAACCTGGTTTACACAAACCTTAAAGAAAGGTTGGTTATTTAATAAGGAAAGGTGGTTTACTTTTTAAAAATTGCTTTCTCTACTATCTCCTTTTTCTCATCTGTAAAAGAGACGTGATAAACGGGAGAAGTTTTTCAGAGAGATCATCTTTATGGTTTCTGCAAATTTTCTTGTTCCACTCTGTGTAGACAGGCCCTTGCTATAGTTTACTGTAAAGTGAAAACAGATGACTTGTGAGGTTTTATGAGATTATGTGCTAAAATTAAGATGTAAGTGGCAGAAGATGATCAAGGAAGGGAGAAATAAAGAGAGGCTGGAAAGCTTGGAAAAGGTTTTCAATTTAAATTAATTCATCTAAAATATAAAGAGGCGAGTAATGCTTTCTGTTTGCAGATTTATGGTAAGGGGGAGAGAGTTACATTTGCTCCGGGTCTTGCAAAAGGTTTTTGCCAGGAAAAAGTAGAGACCCTCCTGATAGAAGGACCCAGCATACGCAGAGCATGTGAACAGTTTCCACTCCTGAAAGGCAGGGACCGAGAACCTTGGACCCGGCAATATACGTGAGATTTAAATGGCGAAGAGGATTAAACGAAAACTGCCAAGGGAACCAAGACCAACGAGCGGATGGCACAGTGAGTGAAGAGAAGAGCATGGCCAGTGGTTCTCAACCCAGGAGACCCACTAAAGTGACCTGTGGCAACAACACAGACCTCTGGACCCCAACCCCAAAGATTCTGATTTAATTGGGCCTGGGGGAAGAGAGGACGTTAGGATGTTTTGAGAAAGCTTCCCAGTTGGTTACGTATAGTTTACAAACACTGAACCCCGGAACCCCGGGTCAGGTAGGAAAGTCTCCTGAACCTGGAACCTTTCACGTACATCTTGCTCACCGGGAGCTAAAACTCACTTCCACAGAGCAGTGGGGAACGACGAGGATGGGATTCGAACCCACGCGTGCAGAGCACAATGGATTAGCAGTCCATCGCCTTAACCACTCGGCCACCTCGTCACGTTGGTGGAAGCCCTTAATAAATATTATTTCCTTACTCAACAGTGTTCCATTTCGCAACTCTTTGTTCCTATCACGTTTTCATTGAGGAATTGTGTTTCCTCTCCGTAAATGGCCCTCTTATTCTTACAGAGACAGAAAAAAGAAGAAGAAACAGAAGTAAGGGAGAAATATGGACCTGAATAAAGATTATAAAGTACACTTCCTTAAGGGAAAAAAATTGGAGAAAATAACAAAGGAAAATGGAGGTAGACTGCTTTTATTTTAAAATCAAATTGGATTTTGCCATTTCTATTAGGCCATGTATATTGACACCATCATTAAATCGGTTGTTATATTTATTGTTGCGTTCTTGGACACTCCCCTCGGTAGGATTCTCAAGGATGCCTGACATGCGATGACAGTAAAGTCCTTGAAAAATAACCATCACCTCTCTAGGAAGCCCAAGTAACTGGTGAAGAGGTGGGAGTGATGGGTTAAGGTCAAATTGTGATTGGTTCTGAATGTCAAATCAAAGATTTTGGACTTTATCTTAAAGAATTGTGGGGCCATCCGAGAGATTTTTGTTTCGTTTTGCATATTTTGTACAGGAAAATGTGACAAAAATTATAATTTAGTATTGTCTTTTTTTATTATTACCTATTTCTATGTCCTCCAGCCAAAGACCATCACGAATACACCTGCAGTCAGATAAGTTGGGTTTGTAGCTGCTGCAACTTGGAAGAACACACATCATAGGGAACCTTGGAGGACCTCAGTAAAAAAGTGTTTTAAAAGGCCTTATGGCATCTGAGCTTGTGTTGGGTGATTTGGGGGAGGGTGCAAGGAAGCCGGGCTTTGTTCTGGATTGGATGCTGTCAGGAAGGGAAGGCATAATTTTGCAACTGAGTATCTTAACGAATTTTATCTAGAAGGAGGTATGAATAGAACGAAGTTATGCTATGAAAACAGTGGTCCCTCATATGAGTTGGTAGAAAAGGATGTTTGGTATTTTTACGGTTTGCACGGTGACCTTGTTTTATTATCTATCTGTGCTTGGACAAGATTATGAAATGTTTTGTTTTTGTTATTTGTTTTTTGCTTGGTTGTTTCTGTCCCATTTCATGACGACCAGAGAGGTCAGTCTGATGCTGATATTCAATGAGATTGTTTTTATTCAACAGAAGAACCCCATGGCCTAGCAGTGAGCACTACTCCGGTTCCTGACAATACCCAGGTCTAGTGGACAGAGTCAGGCCAGTTGCTGGATGCCAGGGATTACTTTTTTCTTTTCACCTATACCAAATATTATTACCAAAAAGTTACTTGTGTATGTGTGTGTTTTGACATGATGTAACATAAAATAAATAGAAAATAAGAATAAAGAAAAAATAAAGATGAAATCTGGAATATGTTCAGGAGGCAAATTGCATGCCCTAAGGGGGTATTAAGGAATGATTTAATATCAAATGTTATTAAGTATCAAATCAGTATCAAAACATACCAAGCTAAGACAGATAAAATATATAAAGTTGCATTTTTTAAAAAAAAGCTTAGATAAGTGACAAACTAAAATGTTTTTGGAAAGGAAAAAAAGAACGATTATTTGGTCTTGGTGGTGTTGGTATTAAGAATTATAAAGCATGATAAGCAAACTGGAACCTGAAGCATCCATTGGTTCTTTCATTCATTCAATTTTTTGGTGAGTATTTATTGAGCATATCATATGTAGCAGACACTGTTCTAAGTACATGAGCATACACCACACACAAAATTCCCTACTGCAGTGAAATGTAACTATGTGGAAATAGGCAATAAGCAATTTAAAAATCAAAGTATACAGTATGTCAGAAGGCAATAAATGCCTTGGAGTGGTGGCAACTTGAATAGGATGGAGAAATGGGGTGTTGCTTATAACAGATACCTGAAAATGTGGAAGCAGCTTTGGAACTGGGTAATGAGCAAAGGCTGGAAGAATTTGAAGGAGCAGGCTAGAAAAAGCCTAGATGCTGGTGGGAGCTTAGAAGACAAGAAAACCAGGGAAAGTTTGGAAATTCTTAGAGACTGGTTAAATGGTGGTGAGCAAAATGCAGGTAGAAATATGGACAGTAAAGGCCATTCTGAGAAGAGCTCAGATGTAAATGAGAAGAGAGTCATTGGAAACTGGGGCAAAGATCACCCTTGCTTGAACTGGCAAGGAACATGGCTGCATTATGTTCATGCCCAGAAGATTTATGGAATGTAGAACTTAAAGGTGATCACCCAAGGTATTTGGCAAAAGAAATTTAAAAGCAGCAAAGTGTTAAGGAAGCCACATGGCTACTTGCAACAGCTTATGCTGAGTTATTGTGGCAAAGGAATGACATAAAGCCAGTATTTGAAAGGGAAGCAGAGCAAAAGGATTTAGAAAATTCACAGCCTGGCCATGTGGTAAAAAGGCATAGGGCATTTTCAGGAGAAAAATGCATTGGTGCAGCCCAGCAACAATTTGCTGAGGAGATTAGTACAGAAGAAAGGGATTATCAAGATAAGGGGGAAAAGACCTTGAAGGCATTTCAGAGATCTTGGAGGCTGCATCTTCTATGACAGGCCCAGAGGCCTAGGGAGATAGAATGGTCTCAGGGAACAGGCCCAAGTCACCCTCCATGGGATCCTTGCCCAGAGCCACCTTGGGAAGCTGCTTCCAGCACCAGCACCCTGGCTGCTTTGACTGCTTCTGCTGTGGCTAACTTGACCATATGTGTGGCTGGACCCACAGCTTTGGAAGATACAAGCCAGAAGCCTTGGCAGTGTCCACGTGGTGTTAGGTCTGCAGGCTTGCAGAATGCCAGAGCTGTGGAGGCTTGGAAGCCTCTACCTCTATTTCAAAAAATGCATGGAAAAGCCTGGGAGCCCAAAAAGAGATCTGTCGCAGGCACAGAGTCACTGCAGACAGCCTTCACTAGAGCAATGCTGAGCGGAAATGTGCAGTCAAAGTAGCAGGAGAGAAAACTCACCGACGTCACATCTAGTGGAGCTGTGAACGTCATGGAGACCCCAGACTTGTGTAGCTACCGGCATGCAACACCAGCCTGGGAGAGCTGAAGTGTGGCCTAAGACCAGGAAAGCCATAAGGGAAGAGCTTCCCAAGGACTTGGGGACCCAATACCTGCACCAGCATGAAGAGGACATTGACCATGGAGTCAAGGTACATGATTTGTAGCTTTGAGATTTAATGCCTGCCCTGCTGGGTTTCAGACTTGCTTAGGACCTGTCTCTCCTTTCTTCTGGACTATTTCTCCCTTTTTGAATGTGAATATGTATCCTATTCTTGTCCCGCCATTGTATCTTGGCAGTAGACAACTTGTTTTGGTTTCACAGATGGGACTTTGAACTTTGTACTTTTGAGTTGAAACAAATTAAGACCTTGGGGATGGAATTAATGTATTTACCTATGAGTAGAACATAAACTCTAGGGGCTGGGAATGATATGGATTGAATTGTGACCCCCAGGTTTTATGTATTAGAAGCTTAATCCCAACTGTAACTGTTGAGGGTGAGAAATCCTATTATGGTAATTGAAAGGTGGAGCCTTGAAGAGGTGATTAGCTTCTGAGGACCATGCCATAATAAATGATTAATAATGTTGGTCATGGGCATGGTTCTGAGGACTTTAAAAGGAGAACATGAGCAAGTCTCTCTCTCTCTCTGCTTCCACCATCTCGCAATGTGATACCCTGTGTTGCTGAAGCCACCACCAAGGAAGCCCTTCACCAGATTTGTTCCCTGGACTTTGGACTTCTCTGCCTCAGAAATGGTAAGCAATAAATTTCATTTTCTCACAAATTACCCAGTCCGGGTATTTTGTTATAAGCAACAGAAACAGACTAATACAGGTGGTCAGGGAAAAATTAGCTCAGTGGCTCTCACTTCATGCTGCACGTTTGAATCCATGGAAAACTTTTGAGAAATACCCATGTTAGGGCATCCATACAGATTCTGATACAGAATCCCTAGAGATTCTGATGCATTTGTTCAAGTGATACTAGAAGAGTGGCTGTCAAGTTCTTTAATGCCAGCTTAATTATGAAGGAAAAAATATAAAGGAAAACAAAGCAAACTGAGGCCAAGAGATAATTTTCCCAGTTGACATACACCAGGAATTGCACTCAATACATCATTTTCTGACTAAGCAAAAGAAGGTGTCTGCAAACTGTCAGTCATAGCAGTAGGGCAGCACCAGTTAGGGCTTGTATTAGTCTGTTTTTGTTGCTTATAACAAAGTACATGGAACTGGGTGCTTTATAAAGAAAAATGAAATTTATTTGTTTACAGTTTCTGAGTCTGGGAAGTCTAAAGTCTATCTGGTGGTGGCAATAGTGACCCAGGGGTCTCCACTGCAAGATGGTGGAAGCAGAAAGAGCAGAGAGAGCAAAAGACAGCCTCTCCTCTTCTTTTAAAGCCCTCAGAACCACGCCCCTGACCCTGACCACCATTTTTAATCCATTCACTGCTGCATGGTCCTACAATCCAATCACCTCTTCAAGGCTCCACCTTTCAATTACTGTAATAGGGTCTCCCATAGTCTTAACAGTCATAGTGAGGGCTAAGTTTCCAATATATAAAACTTGGGGGACACAATTCATGCTTCAGGGAGTTTTGGGGGGACGTAATTCAATCCACTACAGGACTCATTCTGTCTTGGGGTCTCTAGGGTATTTAAAACTTAGTGTGGTAGGCACACTTCTTGTGTAATCCCATCTCTTTGAGTATGGGCTGGATATAGTGACTTGCTCCTAACCTATAGAATACAAAAAATGTGATAGGATGTCAGTTCCATAGTTAGGTTAGGAAAGATCCTGACTTCCATCTAACCAAAGGATTTGAACTAGTGCCTTCTCAGCTTACAAGCTTTGATGAAACAAGCTGCCATGTTGATGAGGCCGTGTGGCAGGGAATTGAGGATGGACTCCAGTCAATAGCCAGCAAATAACTCAGGCTCTCAGTCCAACAACCTTTAAGGAACTAAATCCTGCCAATGACCATGTGAGTTTGGAAGTGGATCCTTTCCCAATTGAGCCTTCCAATTGTAGATGACTACAGCCCAGCCAACAACTCTAATGCAGACTATGACAGACCCTGAAGTAGAGAACCCAGCTAAGCTGTGCCCGCATTCCTGACCCTCATAAACTGTGAAACATAATGTCTGTTAAATTGCCACTTTTGTGGCAATTTTTTATACAACAATAGATAACTAATACACTCAGGAAGGCCTGATGGCCCAGAGAGCAATAAATCCTATGGTTAAAAGGGAATACGGTTGAGAAGATACCGTACAAGATACTGTAAGATTGCCAGATCTGAGTTCAGATGCTAATCATTACACCATGGAGCCCTTACTTAAAAGTCTCTCTATTGAAAGACGTGTATAAGCTCGATCCAGATCTGTACATTATCTCTCTAAAAAGCCATGACAGATAGATTAAATCTAAAGAACATTAATAGATACCTCCAATTTATTAATGGAGGTTGTGGTAGGCTGACTAATGGCACCAAACACAGGTTCACATCCAATCTTTGGAACCTGTGGATAAATCACCTTGTGTGGTAAAGGGGGCTTTGCAGATAAGATTACATTGAGGATTATGAGATGGGGAGGTTATCCTGGATTATCCATGTGGACCCAATGTAATCACAAAGGTCCTTATAAAACAGATGCAAGAGAATCAGAAAGAATAGTAGGAAATGTGATTACAGAAGCAAGAGGTGATACAAGGAAGGGGACACTAGACGCTGGAAAAAGCAAGGAAATGAATTTTCCCCTGAAGTCTCCAGAAGGTATGTCGCTCTGCTGACACTTTGATATTAGATTTCTGATCTCCAGAACTGAAAGAAAACTAATTCATGTCATTTTAGGCCACTAAATTTGTGGTAATTGTTACGGCAGTGATAGGAAACTAATACTAACATGCTATCATCACTGGGGTTAAATAGGCAGGAGGAAGTTTACAGGGGTTTTTCTGCAACAATTTTTAGAGGCTAGAGGAACTCATGGGGCTCTTCTCTTGTCATCATTGAGAACACTGGAAGATTGTTTTGAAATGTGATTACAGAGTCAACAGAAGGAATTTAGGGTCCTATTGATAGCTGGGATTGCCATATTTAGAGTCCAGAGTGTTAACCGTTATGTCATGGGACCTATGTATAAGTAACCTTCAAGGAAAAACTTGTATATTACTGTATCTGGTCAGGTGATCTTTAAAATGTTTTGGGATATGAACACTAATAGAAATCCTCATATATGGAGACAATGAAGGCTTACAGGTGACTGTGATGGCTAAGGTCTCACTCCGTGGTTTTCACATGTTCATGTCTGTTCAGAGTTAGCCTACAGAGCATTTGGAGTGAGCTCTGGAGAAGGAGAGAGTCACAGGTGGGGCCTCTGGCACATGAACCCTTAATCGCCCCAGCACATAATTAACTTACAGAGAGCTGACTGATTTGGGGCACCAGCAAAGCAAAAGCAGGCATCAAAAGGAGAGATTCTAGGGGAACATGATGGTGAAAGGGAGAGGGCAACTCTCAGTAGCCACAGGAAAGAGTAGGGAGCTGGATATTTCTCCAGGGGAGAGGAAGTGCAAGTCAAAGAGAGCGTCTATACATGCCAGAGTGTACTCCTGGTTAGAGTAAACTCTAGGGCAAGATCACTAAAACTGAGACAGGCCCAGAGATTTGAAGTCAAGGTGCTAGCCATTACATCATGAGGCCCTTGAAGGTGGATCTCTACTGAAAGACTGATGGATGTGTACTTCTTCTAACAGACTACGTAATCCTGCAAATACTGTGGGCAACTCATTCACTTGAGAAGTTGTACTGGGTATAGACAGTAGCAGGTCTAGGATGTATAGAACTGCACCGCTGTGCCGTTCAAACTTTTTTAGGACACTTTTAGTGCTTAGAAGCTGATGGAACACTTTAAATAGGTTCCAGGAGAGGAAGGAACTGGGATTGGGGACTGTAAAACATAAACTCTTAATTCTGGGGGGCCAAGATTCTAATTTACTAGAATCTGAGGAACTCTGGGCAAAAAGATAAGAAGGGACATCAACTGAAAGGGTGCATAAGGCTAGAATTCTAGAGGGAGGTAGTTAGAGACAATTTTCTCCAGGCCAGGGGAAACATGCTGATTTGGAGGAAGTAAATGGCAGCGCTTGCAGCCCGGTGTGAACACCTCCAAGGCTGGCTAATGATTTACAAGATTCACAGAGGAAAAATCACCGAGATGTTGCTGAGGTCACAGAGATTTTGTGCATGGTCCCAGCGGAGTCGCCAAAACAAACAAGTTCCTGGGCGTGCTAACCATTATACAATGCGATCCTTACATGATGAGCTTGCTACTGCAATTCTTATTTCGGGCTGATACATTTTAAGAGGGTTCCAAACAAGAAAAGATTTGTTGCAGGGGCCTCTGACACATGAATCGGTAAGCACCCTGAGCACACCCTGCCTGTCTGACTTTGTAAACCCAGGCAAAAGTATGTGTCAAAAGAAAAAGTGAAGATTCTATCTACAAGAACACGAAGGTGATAACAAACTGAATACTGCCCAGAGGCCAGAAATGAAAGTAATAGGAGTTGCAAGATGCTTCTGGGGAGAAGAAGCTCAGGCGGGAAGTTGCATCCACAGATTGGGGTGGGATGTACTGCCGGTTTGAATAAAGGACGGATGACAGGTCACTGGAGCTAAAACTGTCACTAGAGACAAAACAAGCCCCATCGAGATTTGAACTCGAATCACTAGATTCAAAGCCCAGATTGCTAACCATTACACCACAGGGCCACCCGCAGGTACGCTTTCCTAAGAACTACGTACATACGCCTTGCAGAGCATGTCATTCTGTTCAGTATTTTGTGTACTGTAATCTTTAAGAAATATGAATAGAATATCTGCTGTATCACAAATAGCAGAGGGTCTAAAAGACTCACGAGCAATACGAACTTTTCAGGACCACGCTTCTGTTAGAAACTGAAGGAACCCAAACCCATCAGGCACTCTTCAAAAAAAGAAAGAACTGAGGTCTAAGATGTGAAAGATCTATCCTTAAGCATCCGGAAGACAGTCTAATTTACCAGGATCTGGGAAACTCCGGCGTCCAACAAAAGAGGAGGGGCAAAAGAGGACAGGCGAAAAAGTAGGAAACGCTGTTCGGCAGGGAAGCGTTTTGTTGCTAACTGGGGAGCTTGGGGGAGCAAGTGCTCAGGTGTCTGTCCGCTCTTCAGGGCGCAGTAGCAATTTCAGAGATGAGGTAGAGGCTCTAAAACGGTGATAGGTCCCACCGAGATTTGAACTCGGATCGCTGGATTCAAAGTCCAGAGTGCTAACCATTACACCATGGGGCCGACAGTTGTAAGCTCCCCCAGCAAATTACTGACAGCGTGTTTATAGTACGTCGAATTAGCTTGATCGGAATGTTTTCTTTCTTGGACTAGCAAAACAGGTACATGTTCCCGGATTCTAAGAAAGCAACAAAATTGCTCCAGCCGGCGGAAAGCCAGACAGAACTTTCCTTTGTTTGGAATTGTTCTAACCTGTTCACGGAGAAAAGATTACGGGCTTGCCTTGCACAATCAGAACTGTGTGCGTTATACTGAATTCTTAAACCAGGCCATGATCGTTTGTCGACCTACAGGTTTATAGAGGAAAGGGTCAACATTTAGAAATCTCTTAGGACATTTGTCCATATGGAAACGGCAAGAAGAAAAAAAAGTTAAATGTGTAGGGAATGTTCTGATAATTAAGTTAAAATGTAGGGGATTTACTGGTAATTTCGGGGATAAAAAGAGAGCTTTTACCTATTTAAATATTTCTTTTAGTATTTTTTTTATTTGGCTCATCTACATTTCTTAATGGATCGATTGCTCGTGTAATAATAATTTTTGTTATATTTATTTTACAGTTTGTGGATGTGTTAGACTTAAGAGAGTTTGAGAACAAAACAGGTTTAAAAATAATAATAATAATAATATTTAACCGGCATCTGAAAACAGTTTTGAAAATTCTCTATTATTTCCTCTCTGCAATGCTAGTCTCTGAAAGTGGTATTACAGGAGGCTATAGAAGGCAAGAATGACTGGAATTTTTCGTTTAAGATACTGATTCAAAAATATCAGTATGCTCACGAGTAGTATAGTGATGCACTCAATGTACCCAAATTCTCGTAACATCAAGCGGAAGAAGTTAAAGGCAGGCGAGGTTTCAGAAGACAGACATGAACTAGATTTCAGAAGTCAGACATGAGTTGGATTTAGGATAGGGAAGCAACAATTAAAGAAAATTCAAAAGCAAAACAGCCTGTGCGTTTTCCCAGCATCTTTATTAGTCTCAGAAATTCCGAATGTTTTCAGGCAGTTTCCCAAAAAACCTTTTCAAGAATTTTTCTCTACGTCTTCTTACATGGAAAGACTACAACTACTTGTTTCCAGATTTAAGGGGGAAAGATAATAACAACCAAAGAATACAACCTATTCCGTATTGTTGTGTCACTGCACAGATGGTATACCAGGTTTGTACCTGCAAAGAAAATACTTCTTCGTAGTCGGCAGGATTCGAACCTGCGCGGGAGGATCCCAATGGATTTCAAGTCCATCGCCTTAACCACTCGGCCACGACTACATACTTATCTTCGTGCTCTGGATATATTCCCATGAGGAATAATATCTTTCCTGTTAAAAATATTCTTTAAACCTGTTTATTCAACGACGCAACAGATACGGAGTGCCCGTCATCATAGTAAAAAGATCAAGATTTTTTATTTTTTTAAAGATCAAGATTTTGAAGTTTGAGATGCTGATAAGAGGAGTTATCGCAAATTACAATACTTCTCTGACGTACGAGGCACTAAAGACCTCAGCGTGGACACATGCCAACCCCTAACACGGGTAGTGGTCTCCAAATCTGGGAAACTGAATGACCGACTCGCCAGACGTAATTATGATTTACCATTACTGAAGATTGGAAACTGGGTACTCTAACAAATTATAGTGGGGACTCTTACACAGCCATTTCTGGTCCACAAATCTTTGAAAGAGGATGAGTGATACACCTCATCCAATTCTTTTTTGGATAAAGTTATACCTTTAAGTCCTATCTCTTTTTTGTAAGTCAGTCCTATATTTTATTTTTTGAGAAAAAAAACTGTTCCCCGTAGCAGAGGATGGTTTCGATCCATCGACCTCTGGGTTATGGGCCCAGCACGCTTCCGCTGCGCCACTCTGCTTACCTCTGAAAGCCTCTTCCAATACTTTATTAGAAGCTATCGTTGGCGGCCTTTCTAATTCTGATTGCATTTTGGCGGCTACCTCAAAAACGAAAAAGTACATTGATGATCCCTGTGTAACTGCACTCCACTTCCAAATACCAACGATTTAGAATTCTCCACCGGAAAACTCCAATAACTTGAGGTCGGAATTCACTCGAGCTCAGACGGAATTACATTTCAGGTTATTGGAAAAGCAAACGCATGCTAATTGGCATAATTTTTAAACCTGAAGCTGCAGAACGGCTGGCTTTTCTCAGCCATCCTTGGATATCTACACAAAGCCACGGTAAACATTTATTTGTGGCTTCTATCGAAGGTACATCTTCATTGTTGAAAAGATAAACACTGCATTGGCCGGGAATCGAACCCGGGCCTCCCGCGTGGCAGGCGAGAATTCTACCACTGAACCACCAATGCTTGATGCCCAAGGGTTGTTTTGTCTTCTTGTAACCATGTTTATATCGTCCCTAGATTATTAGTAAAATAATGAAAACATTTGTTTTTTCCCCTAAGATTTTCTAAAATCCAATTAAAGAAAAAGCTATATCTAAATATTCTGAGAAAACCTGTAAGCTAGAAGGAAGCTAAATGTCTTTGACCCTTGACGACTTTTTAAGGTGAAAAACACCTATAAATACCCAACATATAAAAGTGTCTTTCTCCATCCCTCCCCCAGTTTAAATCTTAAATGAAAACAAATCCCGAAAATCTCTCATTTAGAGTGTAAGCCAATTTGATTAATGCACTAGATCGAAGTGTTCTTTCAACTCCGAAACACCAAGTTACCCTCATTTTAGAAAAAAAAAGATATTCTGTTGTCATTCTATTGTGCAGACACAAGGTTGGCAAGGAGGGTATTGTCACTGGAAGAGGGAATGATAAAGTACGGTTTCTGCTGAATCCTATTCCATACACACATCCCCATTACCGGCCCCTGGAGAAGATGACCACCAGTTGCTGAGGTCGCTGTGGCGCTTTGGACTCAAAAGCCAAAGCAGTGCCTGAAACTAAGTGGGAGATATGGTCCCTATTTTTGAGGACTTTTCAGTTGGTTTAGAGAAAGAAAAAAAAAACACATGGAATACCGTTAATGAACAATGAATGAAAACTAAAATAAGTCTTGAGTTTGAGTTTCAGGAAGGTAATGGATTCTGATGGCCTGGATAATAAAACATGTGAAAGCCAGGAGGTTTCTCACATGCCTCTGTCCCACTTTAGTATCCTTATGTTTATCTTTTCACCTTTTCTTCAAAATAGAGAAGTTGCAGTGCCACATTATGGGAGGGTTTATTTGGTAGCTATGAACAGGAATGCTTTGAAGGGGAGGAAAGGCAGGAAGTTGCAATAGCAAATTAAGAATCTACTGCTATTTTTCTTAAAAGAATTTAGGTTTCTCCAAATCCTTACAACAGAATAATACAGAACTCAAGGGTATGAGTGATATATAAAAACATGGTCAAGTTACATAATTTGTTAGCATTTATTTACTCATATGTAAACAGACCTTTGAGTAGTTGACCTACAATCCTCAAGGGGCTATAAAGGTAAATTAAAACTGTGCCTATTAAAGCTGCTTGAAAAATAGTATAAAAGCACCAGATAAAAATTAGCTACCAATAATTACTTAATGCAACTTTTTAATGAAACACTAGAAGTCAGATATTTTACTTTATTTCTATTATAAACAGGAATTTTCAGTATAATGCATGTAGTAAGTTCTTGTGTTAGTTGTATTGGATTGATGTCATAGTGTAGAAATTTTAGAACAAATACCTAAAGTATATTCTTCATGTGTGGTGTAAAAATAATCTTTATAACATGCATTCTTCTTCCTCAGATCTTATTTACCATTTGTCAAACCTGTCTCCCTAAAATATCACCTAAAACACCATTGAAAGAACAAAGCTGAGTTTATAGGGTGTATTAGTCCGTTTTGTGTTGCTATAACAGAATACCTGAGACTGGATGATTTATAAAGAAAACAAAATTTATTGTTTACAGTTTCTCAGGCTAGGAAATCCAAAGTCCATCTGGTGGTGGCAACAGTGACCCAGGGGTCTCACATTGCAAGATGGTGGAAGCAGAGAGAGTAGAGAGAGAGAGAGAGAGAGAGAGAGAGAGAGACTCTCCTGTTCTTTTAAAGCCCTCAGAACCACGCCCCTGACCACCATTTTTAATCTGTTCACTACTGCACAGTCCTACAATCTAGTCACCTCTTCAAAGCTCCACCTGTCAATTACCATAGCAGGATTTCCCACCCTCTTAACATTCACAGTGGGAACCAAGTTTCTAATAAATAAAACTTGGGAGACGCAATTAAGCTTCAATAGTTATGAGGGGACATAATTCAATCCACTACATAGGGCACTAACTCAAGGGTATTAGTAGTGTCTCAGAGCAAAAGGGCAAAGTTGAGCTATTTGCTGAGATTCTTGAGATCTAGATTTTGATGATCTCTCAAAATCTAGAGTTTAAAATTGAGTAAGGATCATGATATATTTTAGCATTGGTAGACACAGCCAGGAAAGAATGTTAAAGTGAAATGTTGTATTTGTCTTCTATTGCTGTGTAGCAAATTGCCCTAAAACTTAGTGGCTTAAAACAACAAACATTTACCCTAACAGTCTCCGTGGGTCAGGAGTTCAGGAGTAGCTTACCTGGGTGGGGGTCTGTCATGAGGTTGCAAACAAGATGTTGACAGGAGCTGCAGTCATCTGAAGACTTACCCGGGGCCAAAGAATTCTCTTCCAAGCTCACTTGGCCGTTGGATGGAAACCTCAGTTTATTCACCACATGGGCTTCTCTGTGAGTGAGTATCCTGACATGGCAGCTGACATCCACTAGATCAAGTGATCCATGAGAGAAAGCAAGGCAGAAGCTTCAGCCTCTTGAGACTTAGTACTTAGACTTAGACTTAGACACTGTCACTTCCACATTATTTTATTCACTTGAAGCAAGTCACTAAGTCCAGCCCACACTTCAGGAGAAGAAAATTAGGCTCCATCTCTTGAAGGAAGCCTATTTCTGGACATATTTTAAAACCCCTACAAGGGCTGAAAGAGTACTGCATGTAAAGTGCTCAACTTTCATTCCTTGCCTTCTGTTGAGAAGCTGATAGGTCTTTCAAAAAATTCCTGAAATAAACAATAGAGTGTCTGGAATAGACAAAAAGTTTTTGCAAATTTTAGCTTCCTGGGCAAGGAATCGTAGTTATGTTTATGAAAATAGTGGAATAGTAAAATCATATTAATAGAGAAAGTAAACTGTTGGGATATTTTCAATTCTCACATTCAAAATAAGCTCCCATAATATATGTTTTGTTTTCTAAGAAAAACTTTAAAATAATTACTTTAAAAAATTAAACTCTAGGGAAAAACTTGGCTAGATAATATTTTAGTTGTCTTACAATAAATTTTAAAATACCCAATGTCTAAAACATCTACTGGAAATAAAGCTTACTTTCCAGTACTCTGTATTTTGTTAATTAAAGAAGCTTTGGGTTGGCATTTTATAGAAATGACATATTGGCTTCTACACTGAAACAGAGACAGAATGTAACTTTTCCTTATCAAATGCTGGAATCAATAAATATGGTTATAATATATCACTGTCAGACATTCTGACTAGAAGACACACTGGGGACGGGGTGGGGAATGAGACCCAAATGCTCTGCTTTAAGATAAATTTATGAAGACAGAAGAGTATAGATGCAGAAAATCTAAAATTGGGAAATCCATATTTGAGATAGAACAAAAATGGAATTCTGGAAGTCATTCAACCTACCAGACATGATTATTATTGCCTTGTTGTGGTCTTCTGTTCTAGGGTTTGGACCTCAGATATATTGGTAGAGCAAATTCAGTGAATTTATCACCTGAAGGGAATTAGGCCTTAAGGACTGATTTTCACTAATAGGACTCACAGGAGCCTGATGTCTTAAACCAGAATACAATTTATTAATTTGGAGGGGAATGCATAACTTTTCAAAACTGGAATCCTTGTAGCCATAGTTTAGGTCACCTTGATCCTGGTCACGAAGTTCCCTAGAAGTGACTTAGTAATGAGAAGAGATCCTGGTGGCATACCATTAGCAAGGACCTCCCTAGTGGCCAAACTTTAGTCAGGCTTCACTCAGCCCTCTTCCCCACTAGGCCTCAACCTTGGTCAGCCTAGCTCAATTCTAGCAAGAATCCTGCTGAGCCAGTTTATTGAGAATTTTTCCACCCTTGATATCTAATCAAGCTCCTCTTAGTAATTTTCCATCCATTGACCCCCTGCCCATTGACTACAAATCCCCAGCTGTTCTTGCTATTGTTTGGAATTGAGTTCAGTTCTGTTCTAAAGTCTCTCTCCCCTACTGCAGTAGCTCAAATAAAATGTCTTGCTGCTTTAAAAAAGTGTCCAGTGCAATTTTTCTTTAACACCATCAGAGGGAAAAGAAGTAGGTGATCTTGAGGGATATTTCAGCCAGGTTATGAGAAAGGCTGATCAATTGCCCAAGGCTAGTTTTAAAAGGTGATTCCTATATTATTCCGTATCATGTTGCAAAAACTCCAACAATTACAGTTGACCTATCTATTGCATCTTTCCTGATGCAGAGAAATCTAAGCTTTTTGTCATATATACAAAAACAAACAAACAGCACTGTACTTACCTAGACTGTATGCATAGGTAGATTCTTTTCTCTGCCCTCCCACCCCTTTCTTTCATCATAGGTAACTCTCATTTATAGTCCAAAGTCCTGCTTTGGTGTCCACATTCTCTGAATTCATCCCTAAATCTCACACTCTGCACTCTTGGCACTCACATAGTCAAAGGCCATCATTCTCATATCTCTGTACTATATCTCTGGGTCAATATAGACTTATTCTTGTAAACCTCATAATTTATCCTAATGATGAGTTTATTCTGTTTTCTCCACTGGACTGCTATTTTCTCCAGAGCAGAAACCCTATGATGAGTCATCTTTCTATGGAGCTCAGTAATTTTTTTAAAAAATAATTTGTATTTTCCTGTTTTTCAAAGAAAAACTTTTAATGAAATATTTTAAAAATACAAGTCAGCAAAAAGCAAACAAATTAAAATAATGCCTAGTCCCATACTCAGAGATAACTACTGTCAGTATGGTGGTATAACCATTAGCCATATGGGGTACATAGTAAATAATTTCTTAATATATCTTTTGTATATTTCAAGGGCTATATAACACTTTGCTCTATAATAAATACATTTATTTAACTAATTCTCTCCTGTTAGTGTTCTGGGTTGATTATTGTTGTTGCACCTCTACGATTCTGAATAATCCTGTCTTTGCTATATCATATAACAAAGATTCTCTCCTTGACCAAACTCTAGCCAGGCTCCTCTGAACTCTCTTCCCGACTAGACCTCAACCTTGACTTAAAAGACTTAAACAAGACACTGACAGAGTTTCTAAAAGCTCAAAACCACATCCCTAGGATGATCCTAGTCCAGCTTAAAGTACTTGCCTGAGAAAACTTCAAGGCTGCCAAAAGAATTTATTTTTTGTTCCGAACAATACCTGAAGATAGGACCCCTGTCATCCACTCTGTAGGAGGATAGGAGCCTAACTTTTATAAGCATCAGTTAGCAAACCCAGATGGGTTTCTCATGAACCACTTTCCAATTTTTCTAATTTTTTACTTCTCTGACTCTGCTGAGCCCAACTCACCCATCTCCCTATTTCCTCATTCTCCATTTAAAATGCCCAGCCACCTCTGCCCAAATTGAAGTTGAGTTGAGTTCACACAGGACTCTTTTTCTTACTGCAATAATATATTACTAATGAAAATCTGCCCTTACCAATTTAACTAGTGTCTGGCTTCTTTTTTTTTTTTTTTTTTTTTTTTGTTTGTTTGTTTGTTTAGTTTTAGTTTTAATTAACAAATAATAATTGTATTTTGTTTAATAGGAAAATTTGTGAAAAAGTCTGTGGGGTTTTTTTCCCCTATTTTTTTATTCTTATTTTTGTTGTTGTTAAAAATTGTGAAAGACTCTGAAATGTACCCCCCCCCCCAAAAAAAAGGATGACCATGTGTCTAGTGTAGTGCACATTTCTGGGTTACTTCATTCTTTAGAGACCTGTACCCTTCATTGTCTTGGAGCTATTTTACAACTCTATAAGCAGTAGAAAATGTGTAGTTGTGCAAATGATTCTTGTCCAGAGAAATGCAAATGAATTGTGTCAGAGGGAACGTAAATGATTTTTGTCCTGTGGATATAGATCAGTCTTGCTTCTATTTAGAAATTCATTCAGCATTCCTGATTGCTTGTGTGTGTGTGTGTGTGTGTGTGTGTGTGTGTGTGTGTGTGTGTTGTTAATTTTCCTTTGAATTGGTTGTAATATTTTACAGGATCAATCATTAATTATCAAGATAAGTAAAACACATGTTCATTTTATATTTGTATGAAAGTCATGATTTTAGTTTATTTATCCTTTAATAGCTACCATATCCACATGAACTGGTGTCTGAAATACATAAGTTCCTGTTTGGTTTGTTCCTTAATTAGAACATGAACTTGAGCAATTATTTATGGCAAGCTTCAGTTTTGTTACCTGAAAACCAAAGGAATTATATAAAACTTGCAGAGAAACTAGCACCATGCCTAATATATAACAGGCACTACATAAATGTTGTCCCATCTTATCCCTGGAGCAGTTCCCAATTTAGTTGCTGTTATGAGCTGAATTGTGCAAATTCATATGCTGAAGCCCTAACCTTCAGTACGTCAGAATGTGACTGTATTTGGAGATAAGGACTTTAAAGAGGTGATAAGGTAAAACGAGGTCTATGGGTGGGCTTTAACCCAATATGAATGGTGTCCTTATACAAAGAGGAGATTTCTCACACAGAGAAAAACCACTTAAAGACAGAAGGAGAAGTACAGCCATTTGCAAGCCAAGGAGAGAGACCTTAAAAGAAACCAACCCAACTGACACCTTGATCTCAGACCTCCAGCTTCCCGAACTGTGAGAAAGTAAATTTCTGTTGCTAAAGCCACAGAGTCTATGGCAACCCTAGCAGATTAATACAATTGGAGACGGTGAGGTCTGGAGTAAGGCAAAGAAAATAATTACTGTACAATACCAGTACACAATTTGACAGAGAACTATACACCTTTTAAAATACAGTAAAGTCAAAAATGCCTGCTTGATTTTTTTTTTAAACGACAACTATCCCATCTATCTGTTTTGAAAGAAAAGTTTTTCTTTCTCACTTTATTATAAGGCAAAAGACGGGACCAAGGAACACCATAAACATATTATCTAAGTAACATAAAAATACTGTAATTCAGTGCATTCTTTGTGAAGTAACTAGCCTTAAGCTTTCATTGCATAGGTTCCTTTTATGAGAAAGAATAAAGAAAGAAGGGGACTTATGATAAAAGATCGTTTCCACTCATTGTTCCCTGAGTCAGCAGGCCAGCATGCAACCACCGTTCTGCTACCTTTATGAAGGTGTTTAGCAAAGCCATAGTAAAATCTAAAATATGCCCTGTCCTTCCCTAGTTCCTCAAAAACTGAGTGCCTTCTGTGTACCAGACACTTTGCTAGGCACTAGAAGTGCAACAATAACGTACACAGACGGGTCCCAGCCCTCACGGAGCACACATATGAGTACAACAGCATGAGTCACAGACAACACATTACAGGAGTAAAGACGATTTGGGAAAATGTAGGTGATTAGTGTCCAAGAAATTAATCTCCGGGAACATACAATTGGAGGGCACTGTCTAGAGATCAAAGAAAGGCTCCTTTGAGGAAACTGGCATTTTCGTTTTGGTTGACCACTCCAACATGAGTGTTTGAATCATGCAGTGAAGGACGGAGAAATTCCTTACAGAGGAAACAACAGGGACAAAGGCTCTGAGGTGGAAAGAAGCAAAATGCATTTGAGGGACTGAAAGAACGTCGATGTGCAGAGAGAGCTAATAAGCATAGCTGGTTGTTTTGTTTTTGTTTTCAGCAGGAAAATGTCAAGATATGATTTGCACTTAAAAAGCAAACGTAATATTATCAAAACATCACATTGTACCCCGTACATGTACAAAACTATGATTTTTCAATTAAAAAATATTAATTTTTTTAAAAAACAAGCATTTAACTGAGCAAGAGAAGATTTGGGAAGACGAGTTAAGAGGTTCATGTCAATATCCCCAGCAAGAGATAAAAGATAGAAGGAAAGAGACCGTAGTGGTAGTGGAGCGCGGCTGGCAGCTGGGATAGAACGAGGAGGTAAAACTCAGCAGCACTAGCTGCTCGACTGAGAAGTGAAGAGCGGGCTGCGTCCAGTATGGCTCCAGGTTCCCGGCTCACCGGCGCGAGGGTGGGAATGAAGCTGCGAAAGCACCAAGTGTTGTAGGCACATAAGCAAAGGAAGATCGGCAGGTAAAGAGGGCAGAGGATGATCCTGGGGAAAAAAAATCAACATTTTTGGACTTAACGTAGAGGGATGGGTCTTCTACAGCTAAAGGATGCGAAAAGAAGGGATCAGAGAAGAAAGGAGACAGGAGGCTATGCGGTATCTGATGCCAGAGGAGAGCGTTTTAATTACATGTCCCTTTAAAGAAGGTGGCAAAGGATGCATTCTCCATGAAGAGAATTCATTCTGCATTTTAGAATCCCAACAGCAGCTAAGGGCAAAAGCTTTCAGAGTGACAAGTTCATTTCGCAGGGTTAAGTCAACAACACACCTCAGAGTAAATAAAGTCCTCTTTCCTTTCGTTTCTCCTCTTCCCCGCCCAAAACACAACTACAGATGACCTCGACATGACTTGAACACGCAACCTTCTGACCTGGAGTCAGATGCGCTGCCGTTGCGCCACGAGGTCACGCAAAATGGATGAAGGGTCCTGTATCATTCCGTTCACTTTCTCTCAGAGATTTTATTATTCGGTTTGATTATTCTTCTCTCTCCACTCTTAACAGCTTCACTGTGACTTTGTTGAAAGAACTAGGGGATTGACCAGATTAAATATTAAAATTGACCAGCTTAAATATTAGATCCAAACTGTCCATGTGAGAAAACTCAGTTGTTTGTCACGTTCAATCTTTCCATTTATCAAAATTTTTCTGTTTGGAGAAAAATCATGTATGTATTGGGTTTAGATCCTCAGTGAAAGAGGAATAAGAGCTGCAACGAAATTTGCACTACTACTTTTCTTATAAATGCACTAGACTTCTCCCTGTTCCAGAACAGACTTCCAGCCTCGCATTGCCCTGCGGTACCCGGCCTACTTCTTACCTCACTCAATCCAATCCGCACACCCGCCCCACCTTCAACCTGGCGAGCCTCAAAAGCCTAGCATAAGTACCATCTGTTCCCCAAACCCTCACTTTTCAAGATCCGTGGGCCTTCTGGTCCCTATTGTATACAAGAGCCACTCAGTTCACAATAACCCCCAAACAAGCTGCTAACATTTATTGGGCTCTTACCATTTTCTACTAGCCCTGTGGGTCATCTTCCTCCAGCCCAGTGATTCTCAAAAAATGCTCCCTGGATCAGCAGCAGCAGATAATTTAGAAAAGCAAATTATAGGCCACACCGCAGGTCTCCTGAATCAGAAACTGGAGCTGGGGCCTGGCAGTCTGTGCTTTAACCAGCCGTCCAGGTGATTGTGATGCAGGGAAAAGTTTGAGAATCACTGCTCCAGCCTAGAGGACGCAATATTTTGCTCTCTCAAGAAAATAAACTTCCAAATATGCTAATTATCTTGATTTGATTATCACATACTGTACACAAGTATTGATAGTCAACTCTGTACCCCACAAATATGTATAATCGATTATGTTTCAATAAAAATAAAATAAAAGGAGTAACTCTAAATAAAAAAAGAAAGAAAGAAAGAAAAGAAACTTCCAGTCTTCTAGGATGGAAGAGAAGCCGTGTATTAGTTTGCTAGGACTACCATAACAAATACGGTGACTGGATGACTTAAACAACAGCAACTTATTTTTTCACAGTTCTGGAGACTAGACGTTCGAGATCAGGGCATTGAACGGACTGATTTCTTCCGAGGCATCTCTTGTAAGATTTTTTAGGGAGGGAAATTCCTTATTTATAATACTTTTACTATAGTGCAGCTGGCGAAAGAGCAAATTATTTCCTCTCAACCAGTTTCCAGTCATTGCAGTGTAGGACCACGTGGCCTAATGGATAAGGCGTCTGACTTCGGGTCAGAAGATTAAGGGTTCGAATCCCTTCGTGGTTGCTTGCTGTTGCTTTAGCTACCCCGGACTGATGGGTGGTCATCTCGTTCCTTTAAAGGAGTGTGTGTGTGTGCCTTAAGGCCTGTGACTAGAAACCTATTCCTTTTCACTTTAGCTTAATAGCTTTACCCTCTATGTATTTTTTTTCCCTCCACACTCCTTGCCTTTGCTTTGTACTTCTTATTCAGCCCCCACGTGTCTCTGCCTCTCCACAGTACACCATACAGTCCATTCATTCTCAACCCCTGGGAGCTTCTTAGAAATGGAAACTTTCGCGGCAATCCTCCTTTCCCCGTCCGAGCCACCCTTAACGTACTAAATTACAATCTCCGTGGGTGGGGCCTAGGATTCTAGGTTTTAACCAACTCTCCAAATGATTCCTTTGCACACTCGAGTATGAGAACCTTTTATAGACTTTACTGGCCGCATAACGTCTCTCAAGTTCTTCCCTATCCACTCGACGATCTAGTGCAAGCACCACAGAGCCTTTTACAATTTAGCGCCAACCTACCTGAGTTCCAAGATTGTCATAACAGAGGTAATATGAAGAGGCTGTGAAAACTCCTTGGAAAGACGGGCATGAAGGAAGGCAGGAAAGTGGTCAAGTCTGACAAAAGTACCTTCTAATAAATGTAGAAGAATCACCATCTGCAACACTCAGAAAAATAATAGACCCAGGCAAAGAATGTTAACGATGTTAAAACTATTAGACAAAGTTATTGGGAAACAACATATGTGCATAGAGTCAAAGTGCCACTCCAAGATTACTTGCCAATTGCAAAGGGAAAAAGAAAGAACCCTGGGGGCACCACTTTATCTTCACTATAGTGGGATATCCTGACAAGTGCCTTCTGATGTAAAGTTACTACTGTGTAAAGTACAGTGTCTGGCCAAAAATGTTTAACCTGAATCTAATCACTCAGCTCAATCAAAGGGATCTAATCAATTATTTAGACTTACCTTTTTGTTTAAAGGGAATAAGAATAAATGAAAAGATGCCATGAGGAAACAGTCAGACAAATACAGAATGTGGGACATTCTACAAGACAATAGGCTTGGTTAGAAAAAGGGACTCTAAAAGATATATTAAAGATGCTTAAATAAGGACTGGATATTAGATATTTTTTAAAATTGTTAAATTTTTTAGTTGTGATAATAGTATTGTGGTTATATAAGATGCATGTTTTGGTGATACATGTTTATGTATTTAGGTATGATATGTCATAACTTCTGCAAATGAATTTCATTCAATTCAGCAGAAAAAGGTAGATAAGACTAATATGACAAAATGTTAATCGCTGAATCTGGATGGTGGGTGGACAGATAATTCTCTAATTCTTTTAAATTCCTTATAAGTTTGCAATTTTTTATAATAAAAATTGGAATTTTTAAAAAAGGCTTGGCAGAGGCTGTGCTACTTAAACACAGGCCCTGGAGGATGAGCACAGGGCTCCAAGCAGACAAGGCAGAGAGTCACGGTGAAGAAACCAGCACCATGTGAGGAAGGGCAGATCCTTTCTCTTCTCAGGAGTCCCAGGCTCCCTTGGCAGATAGGAGAGAAAGGGAGCTGAAAAGTCTGGACAGATGCCGAAGATGAAGGCCTCCTATGTCATTTGTGATCTTCCCTGTAGTCTTATCTTAAGGACATTAAAGGAGAGAAAGGTCTCAATTAGATTTGCAGTCTCGATTAGTGCTGGCATAGCCTTACCTGCATAATCTGCCCCCAGCTACATCTCCAGTGTCATGAGTCATTGCTGCCCCTCCCAGTACTGCTCCAAAAAGCGATGTTTCAACTAGACAGAACTTTCTTCAGTTCCTCCCATTTTTCATGAGGTTTAGGTCTAGAGCACTAACCCCAAACCCTGTTTTGACTCGATCCTACAGATTCTTCAGATCCGAGTTTAAATGTGACGACTTCCACAAATATTTATTGGGCACCCATGGAGAATTCAGAAGTAAAGAAGGTAGAACTGGATCCTTTCTTCATGGAGTTTAATGAGTTAATCTCCTTTGTGGCTGGGATCTAGCACCTCGCATATGGGCTACTATGGCACACCACACCTCTCACTTGTACTCAGTTGTACTTCTTCACTTTTGTATTGGTTTACTCTAGAAATCCCTGAGAATAGCAGCCATTTTTTTCTTGCTCACCATTGAATAAGCAGCATCTAGTAAAGTGCTTGGCACATGATTGTGCTCAAAAGAGATACTGGGGTTCTGTTCTCGCTTTGGAGGTGGTCTTTGTATGTATTTTCAGACTATTATCCACAGAATATCAGATACAATTGCTCTTCCCCTTGTGAGAGAAGGCCCCATAGAATGAAGAGCATTTGACTCTCAGAAATATTTTCAATTTCATTCAGAGATGTTATTTCTTCTGATTAAAATATTTTGAACTTTATGAAGATACAGGAGATAGGCTTCCCTGTAGAACATTTTGGTAAATCCAGATTCTTGAATTTTAAAATGGTAGTTACAACAGCAGCTGACATTTGTTTAGCTCTTAATATATTGCAGTCACACATCTGAGTGTTTGAAGACAGGGGATTTTCAAGGAATATCTTTGTCGGATTATTTTTTGAGGATAAATTTTTTATTAGGCAAAAACTATGAGAATCTTTGAGGTTATTAAAATATATTGCTGGTTTGCTTTCTTAAAAAGACTAAGAGTATTCCATTCAGTTTACCATGTATGTGCCTGGAATTGAAGTTGGTTAACTTCTCTCCAGTTTTCATTGATAAGACACGAACCCAGGGATTACTAAATCCCTAGTAAAGAGGTAGTGTAGGGTGTGTGATATATAGTAACATGGTGTGTGATATATAGTAACATGTAAGGACTTGCAGGCTATCTGTAGTTGTGGCCGAGTGGTCAAGGCGATGGACTAGAAATCCATTGGGGTTTCCCCGCGCAGGTTCGAATCCTGCCGACTACGAAAGGGGGCTTTTATATCTTGAGAGTGTTCTCTGACCCATAGATCTGTTATAAACTTTCAGTTATCTCACATTATGTGAAGATGGGTTCGCATTGTCTAAATTCAACTTCCTCTAATATTTTTTACAAGCTGCATCAAAATTGATTTCCCATTGCCCAGGGAGAATTCATCGTTCACGTGTGCACCAAGTGAGAAGAACCACTAGGTCTATGTTTTGTCCTAGTTCTGAGGGTTTTGGGCGTTCAAAGTCCCGATGACCAGGAGAGAATAACTCGAAATAAAGTTTTCAGTCATCTCTAGAGTGGCTCAGTAATATCACCACTTCCTTTTTCTATAGGTGTAACGCATAAGCTACCTGCAGGTGGGCCAGTGGCGCAATGGATAACGCGTCTGACTACGGATCAGAAGATTCCAGGTTCGACTCCTGGCTGGCTCGGGCTTGGTGGCTCTTTTATCAGATAGGGGTTTCACAAATTCCTCTCTCCCAAATTAATTTTAATTAAAAAAAATTTTGTTTGAAATATCACTGTATCACTTTCACAAAAATATTTATAATATAAAGTCGAGCCTTAGTTTACTACTCTTCTTTAACATACATGTTTTTAAATTAAATCGCCAAATTGGAGTTTTCAGAATTGATCAACCCTCACATTAGTTGATAAAATTTTAACAGAGGGAAAACTTTTTAAATGCATCATTCTGTGAGAGTTACAACTGAGAGTTTAACAAAGTGAAGATTTCTAGACAGCAAACATTTTTAGGTTCTTTTCTATGCTTTCCACATATATGTAATTTAAGGAATCAAATATTTCACAGGATTTGTAACAAAAACCAAGTCTCTTTTCTTCTCCTAGTCGTCCAGCATTTCCTCCCCTGTATTTACCTACATGCCTGTCAATAATATGCTTATATGGTTCTTCTGTTGACTTTGTAGAAGATGAGTAAGTGGTTCAACGTTCCTTCTCACACACTCGGGCCCGGCCACACAGTGCACACTTCCTATATCGCCATTCCTCTGATATTATTATAGCATTTGTGATAGATCAATATTTGTAGCTTAAAATATGGTGACTTTGTAAAAACAATTCAACAGGTAAGCTAAGAAATAAAATGCTGTTTTCCCTTCCTCACTTTTATTTCCCCTGACATTAATAATTGTCTTTTTTTTTTTTTTTTTTTTAATGTTTTTGTTTTTATTGCTTGGTCTTCTATGCATTTATCACCAGTTTAACCCCAAACTTTTCAACAGTTGTCTAAACAATCTCCAGAAATTCAAATACATTGCAGAGTCTGTACATTTCATCTTTCTTAAAAAGTGCCTCCCACAGCCTTAGAACTGCTCAAATTTGGAAAGCTTACCTCTTCACCTGGTGTTCGTTTGCTCCTGTAAATCTCTTTTGAGCATCGTCCCAGGGATTCCCAGTTTTTCTCTCCTACTGTGAATCAGTATTTTCTGTATCCTATGTTTTTCTCTTTTTCTTGATTTGCTCTCTGTTTTAGTATAGTGTGTCCTCCAATTGCTTGTTGAGAAAGCATGCATGAGGTAAATACTTCGAGATCTTCCATGTCTGAAAAAGGTTTGGACTCTATCAGCTCATTTGGTTGATAATTAGGCATGGTATAGAATTTTAAACTAGAAATCATTTTTTTTTTCTGGAATCCAGTGTTACTGCTGAGAAGTCTGAAGCCATAAGTAACCTGTTTTTTTTGTGGGGTTTTTTTGTTTTTGTTTTTCTTTGTCTCTCTCTCTCTGGAAATTTCTAGGTTCTTTTCTGCAGGTTTGGTTTCTCTTTAGGCCTCTCTCCTTAGTTTGCTGTGCCCACACATGATCTTTCCTCCGTGCACATGAATTCCTGGTTTCTCTCTGTGTATACAAATTTTCTTTTCTTATAAGCACACTAGTCAGATTGAATTTGGGCCCACCTTAACAGCCTCATTTTAACTTAATCGATTCTTTAAATGACCTATCTTCAAATACAGTCACATCCTGAAGTACTAGGGGGTAGGATTTTAGCTTATAAATTTTGGGGGACACAATTCGACCTGTAACACATATTCTACATTAATACTAGCCATCAAATATATGAGAATACTTCAAAAAAGTTCGTGGAAAAATAGAATTTAAAGATAATATGACTCTTTCCATGAACTCTTTTAAGTACTCTAATACTATCTTTCTGATTGGAACAGATGACTTTTAGAAATACGAATCCTTTTCAAGGATGCTTGTATTTTCATTTATAGTGGTCTAATTGCTAAGAGTATGGCTATGACTCAGAAAGTTTCACATTACCCTCCCAAATTCATAAGATGTCTTAATGGGGGCCTTTTTAATTTAAAGAACGAAAGAGAAAGGAAGGAAAGACTTTCATGTAGTCTGGCTGAGGGGAATCTTCTTTTTCTTTTCTTTTCTTTTCTTTCTTTTTTGGCAGAGGGGAACCTTCTGAATCAAGCAGGTTGCCTCTTTTTTTCTTTCTTTAAAAAGTATTTGAACTTGGAAAGCAGTTGCCCTGCAATTGTAACAATTCATTAACCAATAGAAAACCAATTTTCTCAGAGAACAAATTAAGAACCTCATAAACATGAACCTCACAGAGAACCACTGGATTTTTTTTTTTAATCTATTTAAATTTCAGGGCTAAAATGAGAACAGTTCTCCATGGCATGTTAACAATGTATGGTTTTAATGTCTCAGAAATCTGGCCCCAGAAACCTTTCTGATATTACCTTTTACTACTTGTTCACTCAGCTTCGGACCAGGGGCTTTTTGCTATTCCTGGAGCAAGACATGGATGTTCTTTTCTCAGACCCTTTGCATTTGCTATACTCTCTACCTGCAACCATCATCCCCCAGATGATATTGTGGTTCAGTCTCCTTGAAGTCTTTGCTCAAATGTCTTCTCGGTGAGCCCTTCCCTGATCTATTAAAACATGCAGCCCCACCCCATTAGAACACACACGTGCGCACGACCCACACACAAAGACACTTTATCCTCCTTTCCTGTCTTATTTTTTTCACAGCTTGTTTATTGCATGTTTCCCCACTTAAATGTGAGCAACATGACGACAGGGACTGCTTTTTTGGTATTTATTTTGTTTTGTTTCTGTAGTCTTAAGACAACACAGTGACTGGCAATCAAACTACTTTTTGTTTAAATAAATGAATAATTAGTGAAACAGAGTAAAGAAAATTGGGAAATTAACAAGGGAATAAAGGAATGCACGCTTTGGTCATTAAGATGGCAGTGAGTGTGGGTCCACCTCAATGTGATTATAATAATTCGTGTTTATCTCTAGTCTCCAAATAGAAAATTAATTCTGAATTTGCTGGAAACAGTGCTTATAATCGTGCAGAGAGGTTTAGAGTATTACTGCATTGCTTTGCTGTTTACTAACTGCATGACCTTGGACAAGGTATTTAACCTCTAGAAAACCTGAGGAGTCTCATTTGTACAGTGAAAGTAATAACAAGTATTTACTCTGTAGAATTGCAAAGACTAAATGATTTAGAACTTGGAAAGCGTTTGGCCCCACGTAAGTGCTCAATCATACAAAAGCTTTTGTTACTTTGTTATTTTTATTGAGTCTAGTTTTGGATAGCAATGTATTACATACAGATATGCAAGCTCTGAGAGAAGTGCGAGTCAAAATAAGTTCCTCACAGGTCTCGATGGCAATTGTGTCAGTTCCATCCTAACACTGGCGCAGATCTATCTCGAAAAGAAAAAAAAAAACGGAACCCGGAAATTCTAGCAGAGGATGGTTTCGATCCATCGACCTCTGGGTTATGGGCCCAGCACGCTTCCGCTGCGCCACTCTGCTGTGCATGCCAGCTGCGTCATAGCTAATATTCAGCTTTTCTCTGCTTTGCCAGTTTTTCAAATCATAGAATTGTATGTTCACTCTTTTTCTTCCATAGTAGTAACCTATCGTTTATAATACAATAGCCATGGGCTTAGACTAACTACCGCAAAAAGGGTTAATAAGAAATAGGAAAAAGTTATTTTGCATACACTTCGGTGCAAAAATGCATGATTAGATATAACATGTCACTGTGTATCGTGTGAACGTGTACAGTACATCTATAACTAAATGTCTACTGATATCCTAAATATCATGTTTTAAAGTCATTGTACCTACTGCTAAATTTGACTGGCTTTAAAAAAAAAAAAAAAAGAAGTAAAGTCACTGTAAGTTATACAAAATAATAGAAACCCTTCCAAAGAAATAAACGTACTTTTCCTTTCTTTTATGCTGTACTGTGCCAATTTATAATCTGTTGAGGGAAAAACCCGGCAAATTCATGCACTTTTTTTACATAAGAGTTTTAGGGGGTTCAGGGAACCTCTAGCCTAAAGGACTAACTTTCTCTGTCTCAATAGTTCACTACCCATAGTTTCGATTTGGCAAACTTACTGTGTGCAGGTTTTCTGCCTCTGGAAACGAACTGACTCCTGGAATCCCAAAGATCCAAGAATATGCTATGTAACCCCTCTAGCGTGGAAAAACTGGCCCGGGTGTGAAGTAGGTGAGTTTAGATGGTCACCCACTAAAACCAGACTTGATGGCTGTGAAGACCGTCTACGCAGCTGAACGTTGGAGAGTGAGCGGAGATGGAGAGAGAGCCGCCAGCACAGACATGATCTTGGAACAGAAGGCCAGGAGGGTTAAGAATAGAGATGAACCGGCGAAGAGTGAAATTCACAAATTTTGCAATAAGAGCGCAAATGTGTTCACGGTCCCAGAAATAAGCCGCCCAAATACAACAACATATTCCTGTGCATACCTGCCTATTAAATAAATAAAAGAGAATTTTGAGGAGCCTATAATAATTGAGGATCCAAACCTGGGAGAAGGAAAAAAGACAAAGATGACTAGCGACCAGCCCTCCCACGCCGGGGAGTTAAAAGCCACTGACCCCGACGTGATTTGAACACGCAACCTTCTGATCTGGAGTCAGACGCGCTACCGTTGCGCCACGAGGCCTCCCGCGAAAAGCATTTTTATTAACTTATTAACCTGATCTATGGAATTAATTTTCCGTATGCAGAGAAGGCCACGCGGGGACCATTATTGTGGCTGCAAAACAATGCCTGGCTGCCTTCTTCTGGATCAAAACGCTGTCCACCCAATCACTGATTTTCTCTGCACCCAAATTGCTTCTATTTTCGCCTCTTCCCATTCATATTCCATTTTTTTCTTATCTACTTTTCTCCATATATTCCAAAAATAGACATTTTAAGAGTTTGTTGTTTTTGTTTTTATATATTCTGTTTACGGTCGGTCTTTTCGGAGTGGAATCGTGTGTAGTGGAGGTAGCTGGAAGTAAACGATGAGAGTCCTTCCTTCCCCACCTCCTCTCCAATAAGAGATGCTGACCAGGGTGCGTTTTGAACGCATTTGCAGAGTTGATTATCGATCCTAATTAGTGTTTCAGTGAGATGAATTCACGTGGAGGCTGGCGCGTTTAATCTGTGCGGCATCCCTTCTGCGAGATGGCGGCGTCTCCTGCACCCTCAGCTGACAATACGGGCCTGATCTCACACCCAGACAGAATCAGATCACCGGACCTGAAACTGGCCCCAAAAGAGCAAGAAATCTGTCTTCGGGAGCGACTGGGTTACTCTGACACTGTGCTTCGGCTGGTTAAAACGCCTGTCTAGGAAACAAGCGGTCTTAGTTTTGAATGACAGCGGGGTTTGGGGGGGGGGGACCTGAAATCTACGCATAGACCGTCTCCCCAAATACTGGAGGGGACGCTTTAAACTCCTAGGAAAAGATATTCTGAAAAGTGACCCACTGCTGTAAAACAATCTCTGAAAATTAAGCTTTCCCTTTCGTAATAAAAAATGGGTCCAGAGCCCAGGGTTCCTTCTGGGAATTATGAAGGACCATAAATACTCAATTGAAGGAGTTGGTGTTTGACCCTGTAGATAGCGGAGTGGCTTTTGTAGGTTATATGCAGGTATTCGCTTGTTAATCATCCTGCAGCGTTGTGGAAAGAGATTAGGGGGTCTGGGTGGACGGTGTGTCGGGAGTCGGAGGCATTGGGCGGTGGATGAACCGGCATTCAGAAAATAAACGAGCAAGGGTTTAAGAGGATCTGCAGACGTTTATAGAAAGGAAGGAGCAGCAGATCCTCAGGATTGCTGTGAGTTTACGAGGGTACTTCAAAACGTTCATGAATTCAAAGATAATACGAATCTTTCCATGAAATTTTTAAAGTACCCTCGTATTTATGTAACGTGCTCTAAAAGAATTTATATATGCCTGGCACAGATTGAGCTCTCAACAAATCTTACTATAATTGCTATCATTATGAAGTTTGGTGAAATTATTTTATTTAGTTTTCTTCCAGCTGCTCCACAATTGTCAAGGTTTGGTGATATTCTTAAATGCATTTGCTCACATCACCAGCCTCATTCAACAGAAACTGTGGTAAAACTTACATTTATCAATTGTTAGTTTCTTCCATAGATTTAGAGTTTGGTGTTATCAAACAGAATTGAATGGGTTAGCCAGTTAACTCACTCGGTAGAGTGGGATGCTGATAACACCAAGGCCAAGGGTTCAGACCCCCACCGCCAATAAAACAAAACAGAATTAAATGAATTTGCTCCTTTCAGATGTTAGAGTTAATCTTTTTCTCTAATAAGGAAAACAAAAAAAAATTAGTAAAAATGTCCATCATCCCAGGTTGCAGCTAAAATCAGACAGACCATTGACAACATAGGGCTGCAATAGGAACCTGGAAATTAACATCACTCAAATAGGCCTGGAATTAAAAACTCAGTGAAACACTTCTAACTCATAGAAGTTTCTTTATTCACTTGTTTTGGTTAGTATTTAATGGTAATTCACAGCACAGCTGATTTCTGTCTGGCTGTTTATAATTAACTTTTTCTAATATAGAAATGAGTCTGGATAAAATTTTCTAAATTGGGTAAGAGTCTCAGTAACAAGTGTCTGGAGCACCTTGAGGTTGAAGTTGCTTCTCTCACTCTTTGTCTTATTTCAAAGCCTATGTAGCCTTTTACTACCCATGATCCTAAGCCCTGCAGTTTTGCTATTTACACTATTCCAATCTGAGGCTCCAGCAAGAGCCTTCAGGTCCCCCAAATCCTGAGTCCTAGCACCACATCACAGTTATTGCTGATTTTGACCACTTCTGGTAGCTATGTCTTTGAGTCCATGTTCCTGTCTCTACCTGGTACCTATTCCAGAAACCTGGACCCAGTCCTGAAGATCTAAGCAAAGAAACTCCAGGAATAGGCTGTTTGGCTTTCCTAAGCCCCCTCCCACCAACTACCTCTTGCTCACCATCATCCATCTTGAACCACCTGCTGACAGACTCCGCTCGTCTGGGTCTCCCAAATGTCTTTGTTCCTGTCATACATCTCATCACTGAGATCTCCTTACCCATTATGACAAGACACACTGGGGTTTTTGTTTGTTTGTTTGTTTGTTTGTTTGGTCTTTTTCGTGACGGCCATTCCTATATAGGATCCGAACCCGCAGCGGGAGCGTCGCCGCGCTCCCAGCGCCGCACTCTCCCGAGTGCGCCACGGGCTCGGCCCCAAAACACACTGTTGAAATCTGTGTAGGAGCATCTCCTGACTGCTCACCAGAATACAGACATTTGTCTGCTACCACTTCCTCTGCATAAAGCTTCCCCTCTCAGCTGGGCTCTCTTCTGATTCCTGCAATGGGCCTGTCCTCCCCAAGTCTGCTCCACCTAGTGAATGGGCCAAGTTCCAGTCTGTCTCTGCAACACTAATATTGATTTGTGTTTGGGGTGGAAACACATGTCAAGTGTAATTAAACTTAATTAGAAGATTCATATCCATTAATATGGCTATTATTTTAAAATAAAGAACAGAAAAATAACAAATATTAATGAGAATGTGAAGAAATTGGAACACTTGTGCATTGCTAGTGGAAATGTAATATGGTGCAACCATTGTGAAAAACTGTATGGTAGTTTCTCAAAATATCAAATATAGAATTACCATATGATCTAGCAATTCCACTTCTAGGTATATACTCAGAAGAACTGAAACCAGGGACGTGAACAGATTATTTGTACACCAGTATTCATAACAGCGTTGTTCCCAGCAGCCAAAAGATGGAAACAACCTAAACATGCATTGACTGGCAAATGGATAAACAAAATGTGGTACTGCACATACGAGGGGTCTTCAAAAAGTTGGTGGAAGATTTGTATCATCTTTTAATTCCATTTGTCCATGAATTTTTTGAAGTACCCTTGATGGAATATTATTGGGCCTTAAAAAGGAAGGAAATTCTGATACATGCCGCAGCATGCATGAACTTTGAAAACATTAAGCTAAGTAAAATAAGCTAGACACAAAAGGGCAAATATTTTACAATTACACTTGTATAAGGTACCTAGAAGAATCAAATTGAGGACAGCAAGTGATTACCAGGAGCTACAGAGAGGGGAGAATGAAAAGTTATTGTTTAACGGGTACAGAATTTTAGTTCAGGATGATAAAAAAAAGTCCTAAAATGAATGATGGTGATGGTTGCACAACAATGGGAATGTACTAATGCTAGTGAATTGCACACCTAAAATAGTTAAAATGGTAAATTTTATGTCATATGTATTTCACCACAATAAAAATTTTTTTAAAAAAACTAAAAGAGAAAAGTAGAGACAGAAATGAGGAGGAATGGGAGGTTAGAAAGGGAGTTCACAGAGGTACAACACCTTTACTTTTCTGGCACGGAAATACGAAAATCTGTGCGTATGTTGTGTATAAGGTTGGTGCGCCCACCGGGCATGGCTGTGATCTCATCTCTGACTCCTCTTCCTGTCGCCACTCTGCCCCAGCCACATTGCCTCGGCAAGAATAAAATTATAAAGTTTTCTTCCAGGAGGGAGGCAACATCCTCCCCACACTTTCCTCCTTAGGGTGCCTCCTTAAAAACATAATAGGCTCAGGGCCAGACCGTGGCTCACTTGGGAGAGTGTGGTGCTGACAACACCAAGTCAAGGGTTAAGAACCCCTTACCGGTCATCTTTTAAAAAAATAATAATAATAATAATAGGCTCAATATAAGGAGATTATTTTTATTTTACAGTTCAAGGTTATGTATGGCCTTCCCACCCTTGCAACTGTAAACGCATACCTTAAAATTAATTCAGGAGTTCCCCATGAGATGTACAAAAGAAATCATAAGGGGCATCCATTTGTCTCTCAAGAACATAATAAACTTTTACTTGTTTCTTCTACTTTACTGTATAAATTTATGTGACTTCTTTCTAGACTCAGCCACTTCTGTGCAACCTTACACGCACATAAATCTGATAATGCTTACTCAGTCATGCATTGTGTTCTCTCTTCTGTACTGGTATGAAGGGATCATCTGTTGGCTGAATTGTTTTATTTCCCCAAATACACCAGGCTTGGTCCTACTTCAGGGCCTTTGCATTTGCTGTTCCCTCTGCCTAGACCCCTCTTTCACCAGATATTTGTATATGTCCCCTTGTCTTTTAGGTCTTTGTCAACTTCTCATTGAAACCTTCCCTGTTCACTGTTCTCAAAATGCATACCTCTCTGACTCTCCCTGTCTCTTTTCCTTGCGTTATTGTTCTCTGTAGCACTTGTCAGCATCAGACATACTATATATTTTGCTTATATATTTATTTGTTACCTATTAAAAATAACTAAAAGTAACTAAACTAAAAACTAAGACACAGCCTCTTTTGGGGTCCATCCAGGAGGTCAGCTTGCCCTCCATGTATATCCCCATTGGCTACCACAACCCCCTCACTGCCACATCATGTCCACAGCTTTCTGCTGAGAACAGGAAGTCCGCCCACAGGGACACTGGCCTTTCTAGGAAGTCAAACTCCCAGGGTAGATATGTCCCTCCTTTTGGTTGTAAATCCCCCTCTAATACAGCACACAGTTAATTATTGTAGCAGAGGCTGCCATAGTAGATTTATCACAGCATGTTCCTTTTTCTCTTGAAAACACAGCTAAGTGACACTTCCCAGCCTCTGTTGCAGTTAGATGTGGCCATGTGGCCGAGATCTACACAATCGAATGTGTGAAGAAGTTTTGTAACTAGGCCAATTTGCAACTTTGAGGCTTGGTCTAGGAAAACCTCCCACGGGGATTTGTTTCTGTCAGTCAAATCTGAAAATCCAGTGGAGGACTCCATGGCCCTAGGTGCCTGAGACACACAAGAATCTCTTTGTAACCACTGGGAAAACCAACCAGAAAACTGTGCATTAGGTGTTGTCTTGGGGGGAAATTTTTATTAAATTGAAAAACAAGACTTACGGGTTCCCGTGTTATAGAAGCTAGCATCACTAACACATTACTAATACAATAATGCTTTATAGTCCTTTGCTCATTTGTCTTTCATGTTTTGAAACATAAACTCTCAATCTCATAATCATAGAGTTCTCATAAAACACTAAGTGATAAGGTTACTAGAATCATTAATACACACATATGCTACACATGTGGCAGAAAATACATGACTTTTTCCAAAATTCTAAAAGTTATTACCTCATTTAATAATGCAACATTATTTTGCAAACTAGTTAAGTAGTCCTCTTGCACTGCAACCCCTCATTCTAAAATTCCAAGCTGGACCAGAACCCCTTCCCAGAACCAGGCACACCATACCAGTGCCTCAGGGCCGACCCGGCAACCTAAGACCACACACTCCCCACAACCAGGCACACTGCCAGTGCCAAGGAGCATGCCAAAAACATCACCTCTATGTGGGTGGCCCACCGCAGCCTCCACAATAACCACAGCTGCTGCAAAAGCAGCTAGACACCACAACCACCACGCACTGGAGTGCACTGACACAAAGAAAGTCACCAGCAGAGATAAAGAAAAGAAGAGGATGTCTCTCTCCACAAAGCCCATTTCAGAGTGACAGAAGAAGCGTCTGCTCTATGATAATATTGGGGGACCTGATCACACTTCTCAGTGTTGGTCAGATCGTCTAGGTAACAAATCAACAGAGAAACCATTATTCTTTCAGAAGGAGAGAAGAAATCTAGTGTATTTAGAGGGCAGAGGCGGGAGGGAGACGGGGATGGGAGAGATTGGACAAGGGGCATAAAGAATAATTACGATTTGTAACAATATATATGCTAGTAATATTGATTTGATCAACATATCTCAATGTTGAACCCCAAAATCTGTATAATCAATTTTGATTCAATAAAAATTTTTTTAAAAATAATAAATAAATAAATAAATAATAAAAAAAAATAAAAACCCAAGCTGAGCAGAAACTTATAAATGGATGGTACTCTTTTGCAAATGCAACACTACCCCAAAAATCTCATCATAAAGTGGACTTCATTCTAGGAATGATCTTATTTTAGCCTGACTTTCAGATTTCTTTTCACTGTTATCAAATCAAAGACTTTTCCTAAGTGCTAGCTCATTTCCACATTTATTTTTCACTGGGCTACTTACTCTTCTGGTCATTCCAGGCAGTGGTGTGCTGGTAAATGTTTAACAACCAGCACTCTAAGGAAAAACAATATCCTGGTATGTACTGTTGACAATTTCTTTGGTATAAATTCTCCCACCATGGATGATTCAAACTATAGATGTGAAGTTACTAAAGTCACTGAAGTCACTGAATGCTGAGCTGGGAAGAGATGTGCACCATAGGCTCCCATGAAGTCTGGCACTCCACCAATGTTTAGTCTATAGTATTACTCAACAATAATGACAATAGCAGCTAATATTTATTAAGCACTTACTGTGTGCCAAAAATATTTCTCTGATTTTTTATATGCTGTCATATCATTACATTCAATCCTCACATTGAGTCTGTGAGGCTGTGTTGAAAATGCAAAAAATCGCCCCAGCAGCTACAAGCTAAAAGCTAGAACAACTGAACATAAACAATTTTTATAGCATAAACAATTACCAGGCAAAGCCACTCTGTTATCTGTGGTAGAACAAGACGGAGACAAGATCACTCCATAACAATGTCTGGAACAGGAAAGCGGTAAGGACACTCTGCAACCACAAAAATGAGTAAACAATCCCTTTGCCAGCATAACAGAGCAACTTTGCTTTTTTACTAATGACATTCCCAGCCCCTCTTTAGTTCTCCTGCCTCCTAGATAAAAATTACCGGGATACACAGTCTCTGAATTGCCCGCTTCCTGGCAACACCCAGTCCAGAGCTGGCATCTGATGCCCTTTCACTCTCCTTAAAATAAGCTTCACCCAACCCCCTTTTACCTAATAACCTAGTATTCATGCTACTACTGTTCGCTCTCCATTGCTGCAGCAACTGAAATCAACCTAACTTTTTTGACCACATGTGTGTTCCTAAAGGTCTCTCTGGTCAGTGGACTTTAACAGTGTCAGTAGCTTCATTTCACAGAAGAGAAAATTAAAGTTTAAACTGAAGAGTCCTTAGGGAGCCTGTTGTTTGAGGTCAGATTTCATACAAGAGATCCCTTTACCTTCCCACAAGAAGCAGACAGTCTGGGCTGAGTTTAAGACATTGTCAGAGAAAGCAAAACGAACTGGCTACCAGGATAGGGACTCACAGATGGATAAACCAGAGATTAGCAACAGCAAGAAACTGTTAACACCGCTAAGGATGGAGAGACAGTGGGAAGAGGTGGTAGTAGAGCCCAGAGTGGGAGCTAGAACGGGGACAGTGGCTGTCCCAGAGATGAGAAGCAGGAGCTAGAATCCCAGAGGGAGGATCTTAAACCCTGGGATGGAAGCAGCCGCTGCAGGAAATGCTTCAGGAAGCAAACAGAGATAAGAAATATCCAGGCTTCAGGGTTCCTCCTGCATGCCAATCTTTTGTCAGTTCTCCCATTGGCTAAACCTACCCAGAGCCGGACGGCAAGGGCACCTGGGAAATATAGTTCTCTGTGATGCAGCACACACCAAGAGAAGGGTGGGGAATGGATCTAACAACAAAAAGGCAACTTGATTCACAAAATAACCCTCCCAGTAATGATCAAGGTATTAAATCTACAAAAGACATTTTTTAATGCACTCTAATAAACATTAGAGTTTGCCCTTTGAAACAATTCCTTCTGGCATGCAGTTATACTTAAAAGAATTCGATTGTAACACAGATTTCCGCTTTATATGTATTTAAAGTATATAAGTTTTAAAGCATAAAAATCATAGAAAACAACAATTACAAATATTCAATTAAATTAAAATATGTTTCTTTCTAAGATGTAAGCATGCAGTATGTAAAACACATGCCATACCCCAGGTATAGAAATGCTACTACATCACTGATGGAAGACAATTTTTTGATAGGTTTGGTAATAGGATTTGGGGGGGGGCTTATATTAAATCTAAAGAGCTTTAATAAAGAGCCAGGCCATTATTAGTTAAAGGCCAATTCCTTTACCAGATTTCCTTTCTTTGAGTAAAATATTTATTATTTTTTTGTAAAAATTTACAACTAGACCTCTAGAAAGATCTCAAATATCCAAAAGTCCTGAGGTTAGATAGGTCAGCAAACACCTCCTAGGGCCAAATCCAGCTTACAGCTATTTTTACATTTTATTTTATTTTATTTTATTATTATTTTTTTTTAAGATGACCGGTAAAGGGATCTTAACCCTTGACTTGGTGTTGTCAGCACCACGCTCAGCCAGTGAGCGAACCGGCCATCCGTATATGGGGTCCGAACCCAAGGCCTTGGTGTTCTCAGCACCGCACTCTCCCGAGTGAGCCACGGGCCGGCCCTATTTTTACATTTTATATGGTGTATATAAATGAAAAGAAGAAGAATAGCCTGTGACATGTTAAAATTACATGCAGTTCATCATGGATTCAGATCTCCGTACCAGCCAGCCACCAAAAAAAATGAAAGAAAAATTATATGTAATTCAAATTTGATTGTCCATAAACAAGGTTTCATTTGGGCACAGCATGTCCATTTTTGTCTATGGCTGTGCCACAAAAGCAGTTATGACAGACCGGACGGCCCTCAACAAATGTGAAAAGAAATAATATCTTGCCCTTTACAGAGAGGCAGCCACTCTTCTCCTGGTATCTCCAGAATTTTTCTTGTCATGGAGACAGCACAGATCTGGGCTGGCAGAAGGATCCGGCTGCTTCCAGAGTGCGATGCTGCCTGAAGGAGTTAAAAATATGCCACTCTGGCATATTGTCTATTTAAGTTAAAGGCATTTAAAAAACAGCAGATGCAAAAAGATCACTTCTTTTTCTTAAAAGCTGAAGATGAAATTCCCGTGTGAAAGATGTCTTTTCTACACAATACTACAGAGAAGGCAACATTCTTATCCTCAACGAGAAAGAACTGAGGCCAAAGGAAATCTGTACAAACAAGCCTTGTTAAAGTAACCCTTATCTTCCTAGCTACTTCTCTACCCCATTAACTACCCCAGGCAAAGCCCCTTTGCCTTGTCACATTTTCAGTTTACTGTGTTATTCTTTGTCCAATTCAGTTATAAGTAACTGACCCTGTTTCTTTGGGTCTTCATTTCCTTATGAGGGCTACTGTGCCCTGTAAAACATTTATAAATAAACTTGTATGCTCTTCTCCTGTTAATTTATGTTATTTCAATTTAATTCTCAGACACGGACAGGACCCTAGGATGAAGGAGGTGGAGTTTGGCCACCCCCAGAGCCCAAGTCTGCAGCCCTTCAGGAGTCCTGAGCACAGGGGCCTCCAGTCCCAGCGCTGGGCCCGCCTGCCCTCCTGCACATGGGTTCATGGCCCTGACCGGAGGCCAAGCTGGATATCTGTTCACAAGTCACCATTGTATTCTCACAATATGATGATACATTCCACTTTCCTTTTTTTTTCCTCCTTAACTGAGTTTGAGTTGCAATGTTAGAAGCAAAGGTAATAGGGTATGAAAGAAAATTCAGCCCTTGGTGTGTGTGTGTGGGAGGGAGGATAACTTTAGGAGAAATATTCTTTCTATTTGCTGGGGAGAGTAGGCCACTATAGCTTTCTTAATAAGCAGAAAATTAAACAGGCTCTTTGTGGTTCTAGATCAGTGATCCACTCATTCATTCAACACACATTTATTGTTGGCCTACTCTGTGCCAGGCACTTTTCTAGACTTCAGTTAACAAAACAATTAAAACAAACAAAGAAAATCCTTTGTTGGATGTCACTATCTCTGGAGGTGATCCTAGGTGCATCTTATGACCATGAAAGGAACTAAACTGACATGCTAAGCCTGCAAAGTATAAAGATGGAAAGAATCTGAGTCCTTGATGACACACGCTGGAGTTGTCCTCTGTGTTGGTCAGGATTTAATTGCAGAGAATAGAATGCACTTTAGCTTGTGTAACCAGGAAGAGGTTAATTACAAGGTACTGTCTATGCTGAGCATTCAGAACTGACTCCTAATGTCACCTGCAGAAGTGGACCACTGAGGAAGCTGCTGGTTCTTCTGTAATCAGTACTACAGTGCCACCGCCAGTATCAAGAAAACCACCGCCATCAGGAAGCCCATGCTTGCTGCCAGCTCCAGAACCATGCAGCACCTGCTACCATCTGCACCAGCAAAAAAGGACACCTTATGACCTGCCTCTCAATTCTTAGAAAATCAGTGATGGGTCATTGGGGACTCTGCTAATACAACACAGAAAAACCAAACAACACTTGAAACTGCAGCCCCTGCTTCATTTCCATTCTCCAAATCCCATGTGAGTGCATCTGATTTGCTAAAACTAAATTTCTCCCAAATCAGAGCTGAATGAAAACCTGAGAAATGTAGTTTTTAGTTTTCCTGCCTCAACAATACAAGAAAGACCACTAGGAAGAGGGCGGATGGCTATGGAGTGCCATCTCACCATATCCTTCCCCTACCTCAGAACTTCCTGTTAAATGACAAAACTCTTCTTTATTGCTTAAGCCAATGAATCAACCTGACACCCAAGGGAATGGGTGGAATCAATTAGTGCTAGAGCTAGTCCTCTGAGCCTCAATCCCATTCTCTCACACCTACCACCCCTCACTGACTTTGATCTTCATATTTCTTCTTTCCCTCATGTATGGTTACAATATTCAATAAAAGAACACAGAGATGAAACTTTCCAGAGGAGATGGTAGCACAATGAAGTTAAATCACGAGAGGTCTTTCCTAACAGGCAACCAAAATGGAATTTCTGAGATCTACTAAATTTAGCAAGAAACTCAGGACTGACACAGGTTCTTCCTCCATGGGTGAAGGTAGGAAGATAAGTTTCTCAGAGAGTGAAGAGGGGGTCTCTAAGAAAGAACAAAACCTCCTTCATCTGTTGAACTATCCTTGACAATACCCCTATTTGGGATCCTTTTCTAGTTACTCTTCTAAAGAAAATGACTTTCCCATCACTATCCCCAAGTAACTAAAATGGCTAAACTTCCTGTGGAAATAATGGCATGTTTCAGCAACTCCCATATGTTCATCACTGTCCAGGAATGCACAAAAAATATTATTCTTGCAGAGGATGATTATTTTTCATCTTTATTTTTTTTTATTTATTTTTTTTTTAAAAGATGACCGGTAAGGGGATCTTAACCCTTGGCCTGGTGTTGTCAGCACCACGCTCAGCCAGTGAGCGAACCGGCCATCCATATATGGGATCCGAACCCGGGGCCTTGGTGCTATCAGCACCGCACTCTCCCGAGTGAGCCACGGGCCGGCCCTATTTTTCATCTTTAAATGAAGCTTCTCTTAATAATGAGCTCAGTTCACAATTGTCTCCTAGTTTTAGGAAGTTTCTAGATACACGGACTTTTGGAACGTGTTTTCTAAAAGGACCTTAACCACCTTTCTATGGATTGAATTGTGTCCCCCCCAAATTCATATGTTGAAATCCTAACCTGGTACCTCAGAATGGACCTTATTTGAAAGGGCCTGAGACAGAACTACCACGTGGAGGGGAAGCTCTGGATGTTTCCCGGCTCCTCTGGGTGGGACCGTGGCTGAGAGGCTCAGACGCTGAGGACACCTCGGCAGGATGCGGAGGAAAGAAGCAGGGATTTGCTCAGAAACCAGAGCACAAGGATGTAGAGGCAGATGCCCGAGTGGGCCAGTAATACTTCGTGCCTGGACATGGCGGAGGGCATCTCTTCATCCTCAAACTGAGATACCATTCTGAGGAAAAGGGACGGCCCAAAATTAATTGATAACGTCCGGAAATGACAAGACGAAGCCCATTGACTTAGGAGCAGCCTGAGTTGACTAAGATTGGAGGTCCTGCCATTAAGCGGGAAAGGAACTAGGATAGAAATAAAGGTCAGTTTATCTACAACTAATTGAGCAAAATTTCACTCCTGGGTTTCTGGCCTACATAATTCAAACATACTTACAGGGCAAAACACACGTCTTTCGGCTCTTGGGATCCGCATTGTGCACGGACAGCCCTTGGCGTGCCCACCCACAGGCCACGTTGGTGGAGGCACACCACACATGCAGTGAGGCGCAGCGGCCACTAGGCGGCGGCGAAGCTAGAGATTATCCTCCGAGAAAAGAGAGGCGGAAGGGGCGGGAGGAGGGGGTGGGAAGAGGAGGGAGGGGCCGGGAGGGAGGGGGAGGGGGGGCGAGGTGGAAAAGCGAGCTGGGGAAGGGAAAATAATTCTCCAGACAGCAGTCAGTCACATTTTCAGGACACAACATTTTACAATGTGCTGCAGATACGGTCTCATTTTTTCTTCACAGTAAGAACCCAGTTAGGTAGTGATGGCTGTCCACATTTTATTTTATTTTAAACCTGAAATATTGTTGTCAGTTTTAATAAAACATTCTGTATACGTAACAAAATAAAGAGAAATATTGGGGTGGATGTCGAGACTAATGGACCTTTACCATGTTTTACAGTTTTATTAAATCCATTTCTTTGGTAATTCTGAGATCTCCGAAAAACATTGTGCAATCCTCATGTCAGAGCTCAGACACGGAGGCAAAGAGGTAGAGTCGTACACAGAACTCAACAAAACTCTGCCTCCAGGGAGTTGGCATGTTCGTGGGAGTGAGAGAGAAGATGAATAACATAGATAGGATGTCAGATAGTGACTTGAATGTTCTGGAGAAAAATTAAGCATGGAAAAGAGACAAAAGGGGCAGAGGAGAAGGGAATGGTCAGGGATGGTTTTGAGCGGCCTCCTCATCTGTGAAATGGGGGCAATAGCGCCCACCTCGTAAGGTTCTGATGAGAAACCAATGAGTTACTACATTTATAAATCTCAGTAAATGCTCCATAAATGTTAACAATAAAGAGAGAAATTAAGAGCGGTAATTTATTGCTGTAATCAAAACCTTTGGAGCTGTAATGTTTGAGAGACTGGATTAATTTTTTTAGCTCCGCAAAGCAGAAATACAAACAAAAGGTGAAAGGTACCAAGAAGAGGATTTTGCTCTGTAGGAGAAAGAACTTTTTCACAATTATCATTGTCCATTTTGTGAGGTAAAGAGCTCCCTGTTGTGGGAGTAATTAAGCGGAGATCTGATAGATCTTAAGAGGGTCTCTGCGCTTTGTGGGCAGAAAGTTAAAAGTTAGCCAAGTTTTATGATTCCTTCTAAATTTTGAACTTATGATTCAAGTAAAATTTACCAATAGTTAATCTGACACGTATTGAGTGACGCACATTCACTCAAATTCTTCTTGAACTCTTCTGCTGGTCATTTTTAGAGCTTAAGAACAGACCACACAGTCTAGTGGAATACAACTGTTATTTTACATCATACTCACAAATAGCAGTCGGCATAACATCTTCCTGCATTACTTTCATAAAGTCAAATGTTTTCCTTCATGGTTTATTTGTCTTACAATATCCATAACTTGAGTTATTGTCCTCTCTTTTCTCTATTATCATGCAGATTCAGCACAGCATAGCAACCATAAACAAAAGCTTTGGAATGAGACAGATCTGACTTTAAATCCCAGCAATCTGTTCATCTCTAAGTGACCTGGAGCAGGTTATTTAAGTGTTTTGAACATTAGCTTTCTCATCTGTAGAATGAGCTTATCATTAACTATTTAAAAGTGATATTTTGAGGATTAAAAGATAATGCATATGTAAAACACTAGCATAGTGCCTGTGAAAAGGTAAACCAATAATTAGCAGTTAATGAGTTTTCGTTCCCATTCCCCACATACTATTGACTGTTACAGAAGTAATGCCCTCTTTTCTAAGAGCAGGACCAACGCCACTGAAGATAGCCCCTCCATTGTGTGAAAGTTAGGCAGGAAAGTGGGGGTGGGACAGGAGGAGCTCTGCTAACTGCAAAATTAGCTCATGTACTGTTGGCTTGCTTGCATTGGCTAATACCTCTTGGTGTGGTGATCGGGGGACCGAGTTGCTGTGCTTGCAGCTTTAAAAACCGAGAACAAAGACGGTTCGGGGCCGCACCTTGAATTGGCTGGTGCAGTCCTGGCCACTGGAAATAAAAATCTTTTTCTCTTTTTTATATCAGTCTCCGAGGGTGATTTTCTCCCAATGCCTATAACATTTGAGGGCTCGTCTAGGATCACTATCACCCTCGGGGACCTACCTACAGTGCTGGGATTTTTCCCCACACTGCAAAGTCTCTAGGGGGGAGCTCCTGAGAAGACGTTCCTCAGCCCCAGAGGCACACGATTTTCTGCTGGCCAGCTTAGGATTGTCTGGCGCCTCTAGATTTGTGTGAGTTGACTCTTTTTGGTGGGGGACCAGGCCAGACTGGACGCAGTCGCAATGCCTCTTCCCTGGACCCAGCGAGACGTCGCTGCCATCCACTTGGTGGCCTCCCTTGGTGGCCAAACTTGTGTATTATTTTGTGTTTGTCTTTATATTAACCTCGTGAGTTAATGTTGTTGTGAGTCTTGTTTTGCATTTGGGTATCAGAGCTCTGATTTAGGGACTTTGTGGAAGGCTGGATGCAGCACTACTTCCCAAGTCCAGGACTCCCACGAGACATCGTCTGGTCCTTTGGTTTGAAATTGTTTGGAAATTTGTTGTAGCCACTTGTATTTGTCTTTTGTGTGTTGCTGGGTGTGCATATACGTTTTGTAGCTTTGTATGTTTTTAACTGTGGTCATATGTAATGTAATAGTGAGGCATGATAAGTATCTGCCATCCTGTGTCTCTGACCTTTATTGTGCTAGTTATACTTTTCTATGACACTGGAATCTGAGAGCCTAATTTAATTACTGGCAAAAAATTGGAAAGCTTTGGGCACCAGAGAGGACCCCAGCTGCAAGAGGCAAGTTGCCACTGGGACTATTTTGCTCCCATGTCTCTGCTGCTGGTAGATCTCTCCTGGAGTCCCTGGCCTAAATTCTGATAAGGAAATGCTTTATTCTCTTTATCTTTCTCTGATTTTCTGAGCCCTCTTCTGTTCGGTTGGATTGTATCCACTTCTGTTTAAGTGCACCCTGCAGGGCTCCTGGCTAGGCTTTGTTTTTCTGATTTAAATCTGGTTGGTACTTTTCTTCTTTATGCTGAAAACAGTGGGGAGAACTGCTTTTATCAATTACTGTTAATGGAATAAATTAGCTCCACCTATTGGGACCAAGCTGAACTGGATGACCCCACTGCTCCTCTTTTCTCTTTGTTTGTTTGCTTGGTTAAACATTTAATTGAGTACCAGCAATCTGAATAAACCCTGCAATCCTGTTGGCGTGCACCCCACAGATGCCCCCTATTCCATGCCGTTGATTGGTGCCATAAGTGTGGAGTATGACAAGTTACAACTTAGACCAACTAATTTGGTTGAGACATCTCTTTGGGATGTATGTGTGTGCATATACATGAGTGTTTTGTCTGTATATATGGCAACTATTTCTGCCTGCTTTTCAAGCTACTACTTGGGGGTCACAAGATCCAAATTGTGCTTTTGGCCTTAAGATCACTGGGAAAAGGCAATGCCAAGGTGCAACAAATCAAGTGCCCAGTTAAATTATAGCAAAATATTTGGGAAGATTGCTCCATTTGATCTGGCTAGAAAAGTAAACATTCTCTGCATTTCTTTGAAAAGGCTTGCATACTTGCCTTGCAATGTAAATTTGTCTCCTTGAAAAGTCCCAGGTACTTTGCTTTGCAATGTAAATTTGTTACCTTGCTTTCTCTAAAAGAGATAAGTTTTGGCATTTTTCAGAAATGCAATTTAAAATCAACTGTCCTTTTTGAACTAGTAAGTTTTCTATTTTATCTGTCTCAACATTGTAAACAAAGCCTATATTAATTAATAAAAGTGTAGCTTGATGTAAAAATTAGACAAATATAAATGGGTTAAATGCTTATAAATAAAATCATAATTTCAAATTGCTTCTCAGAAATTTGAAATCTTAAAGTGTTATATTAATGAAATACTAAAACATTAATTATTATATAAGTTTATGTTTATATTTTAATGTTTTGTTTTTATATGAAACAAAAAAACCAAATATTTGAATCTTAAAATTAAAAACATGTCTCTTCAGAAGTTAGAAATAGTTTTTTTGTCTACAAATATTAATATAAAACAACTCAAAAGTGCTTGCTTCACAGGTTTGTTACTGGAAAATTGGAGCTAATGAGACAATTGTAGTCAGTATGCATAATTCAAACTATTAGATATAAAGACTTTAACAGAATATTTTTTATAAAGATACATTTGGTAAATGTTGTTAAAAACAAAGGTAATATGGTTTTTGTTAAAAAAAATTTTTGTCTAGGGCCGGCCCGTGGCTCACTCGGTAGAGTGCGGTGCTGATAACACCAAGGCCCCGGGTTCGGATCCCATATACGGATGGCCGGTTCGCTCACTGGCTGAGCGTGGTGCTGACAACACCAAGTCAAGGGTTAAGATCCCCTTACCGGTCATCTTTAAAAAAAAAAAAAAAAAAAAAAAAAAATTTTTGTCTAAATTAAAAATAAAGGGTTTATAAAAACTAATAAAAAGTTTATGATAATCTTATGTGATCAAAATTCACTGAGATTAGATTTGTTTATAAGCTTTTATTAAAATTAGTTGTAATATTAACAGTCCACTGGTACAAAAAGTAAAATTTGATTTCCTTCTTAAAATTTTCCTATAATATTAATAACAGATAATAGAAGGTATTTTCTATAACTCATGGAAACTCAAGATTGCTGCCTCATAACTTTAACCTTTGTTGGAGACCTTTGAAACTACTTAATAAACCAAGTTTTGGGGCTGGAAAAACCATAAATACTTATTTGGTAAAAATAGCTGAGACTCAAACTGGGCTTTGTATAATCTGCTCTGACAAATGGACCCGCATTTACTAGCCTGAATATATAAAAATGTTTTTATCAGAGTACATCTTTGCCTGGGTTTACTAATCAGACAAGATTATATTTGTCTTTACTAGAGGCTTTTAATTAAAAACCCAGCGAAAACCAGAAAAACCTTTCTCTATGTATAATTTTTAGGCAAATTAGGCCAATTTACCATTGATAATAAAGAAACAAATATGTAAGAAAGAGGTAATTTTTAAAAGGCTATAGATGTGGGGATAAGGTTATGGTTGGAGGGGCTAGAGAGAAAAAAATTTAAAAAATACTAATTTTTATGTAAGAAAGCATCTGGTACAGTGTATTTTTGTCCTAGAGTAAAATGACTGGCTATTTAGAAAGTAGGAAGTATAGGACAAAAACAGAATGTCTGAGTAAGTCTTGATAACGGTTTAGGTAGATAAGTTTGTTAAAAGGGTTTTACAGTAAAAAACTAACTGGATTTAAAAACAAATTATGTGTGAGTTTTTCTAAAAATTAATGTCAAAAGTATTCTAATACAGAGTTAGAACTTGCTCTCCTGTGAAGGAACAACCAGATTTTCTAAAAAACACTTGATTGCTCTTAACACAAAATTGTAAAAAGTTTTTCCTTGTCTTTTAGATAGCTGGCCTAGAGAGCTTATTTCATGTTTTATCATGATAACTTCTTGTGCTCTCTGCCTTTAAAACCCTTTGTCACTTTGGTTTTACTTTTTGTAATAACTTGTGCTTTTATTCAACTAAGTGTTTTAAGCTTTTTTGTCATTTAACACAGCTTTCCAACACTAAATTCTGAAAGTTTAAAATAACTTTAAGGAATTCCAAGGGCCCTGGAGCCTCTCAAAGGATATACAAAAGATGTATCAAAGCTAATTGGCTTATTTAATAAATTAGACTATATGAGAAAGCATTGTCAGTACTGAAGGTGTTATGGATATGTGTTCCAAAATCTTATAAGGTTCTTAAATATCTGTGTCTTGATATAAATGCCACCGGTCATAACCTTGGTTTAATTATAATTTTAAAATGTTATGTCTCAAATATTTCATGAAAAAAACTCTGATAGGTACAGTTTCCAACAAACTTTGAGTTCATAGCTTTAAACTGAAGTTCCAAAATTCTAAGGAAGAAACTGATGGGTTCGTGAAATTGTTCACAAAGGTCAAAACAACAAAAGTTAATTGGTAGACTAATTAAAAGGAATTATAGTTTTTTACAATTTCTTTATTTTGAAACACTGCTGATTCTCTTAATGTTTTGTTTTCTAGATCTAAGAAAATCTTTTAAGGTATAACAGCTTGCTGAAGTATATGTTTATGAACAAAAATTAAAACACTTACCTTTCTCTCTACTTGATCCCTCCTAGATTAAAAAAGAAGCTATTCACAAGTTGTTTTACAGCAATACAGTTATTTGCATAAATTCAATAAGAATTTGTTCTTTTTGTAACAGGACACAATTGGAAACACTGGTTATTTTACCAAGGCTTTGACTGGAATATCTTACCTTCAGACATGACCAGACTGCCTTAAGGAATTAAGCTTGACCCTTTTATGGAGCCAATAAAAAGCCCCTTGGAGAGACTGGCCTGATACCTTGTCTACATAATTACAAGGTTCCTGGTCTTCCAGTAAATAAAGAACGTAACTTTCTGACAGGCCAGAACCTTGATATTTTGGATACTTCCAGAAGAGAGGAATTCACCCAACTCACACAGGTAATCGGAGAGTAAGTCAAATCCTTGGCTTGGCTTCCTAAGACCCGAGTTGCATTTAAAGGTCTAATCTGAGATTCCTTATGAATTTCCAAAGCCAACTCAAAAAAAAAAAAAAAGAGAGAGAGAGAGCTTATATAATAAGCCATTACTCTTGCTGCACTTTATGCAAATAATTTGGCCAAAAACTAAACTCAAGATACCTTTGATAAATTTGAAAACCTTGGAGAAAAAATTATTTTTTAAAAAGAAACACTAACACACCTGTTATCCGATTCTAGCCCTGTGTTTTTAATCTGTTTGTAAAGCTTGTATCTTCCAGGCTACAGTTCCACGTCAAGACGGTGATAACCCAAGGATTCCAACCCAACCTTTCCTGAGAGGAACTAAGTCCCTATAAATCACTAGTGAAAGGATGAGTCGACACCAGTTGACGATCCACTGGAGAGAGCTCATTTATTAGGCGGCACACACACATATCTATAGGGCTTTTAGGGAAGGCTGATTGGCTTAAAATACAATCCCTACTTAGAGGGCAACCAGGGCCATGATGGGGTGTGGCTGAGAAGGACTTATGTGATCAGGGTGTGATCCCTTGGAGCATTTGGGTTCTTACATTCCTCCCTTTTTCTTGTTTTAGGAAAGGGGACTTTGAAGTCATCGAGCTACTTCCTGCTGAACTGGGGTGTTGTGGGGGGGGCAAAGGGAGGAAGGTACATAAACACCCATTATGAAACCCCAAAGGAGGGTGGAGCAAAAGGGGAGAAGTCCATAAATGTTCCTTGAAGCCACAAGTCGCACATGCACTGGTTCCATTTTTTGTAGTCGGAGACTGGAGGGAGCAGCCAGGCATCGGTGGCGAGGGCGTGTAGGATGCGTTTCCTCTGTAAGGTGGTGTCTCTTCAGCATCGGCTGAGGCGCTCACGAGATGAGGCGGGGGGTTCATCGGTATCTAGAAGCTGGTAGTTTCTAAGCAAAAGCTGGTTAAAGGCCTGATTAGAGATTTTTCCCACTTGGGTTTGAAGAAACCTAATAATGCAGGGCAAGAAAAGGCAGGTTATGAGGATAATGATTAGAGGTCCCAAAATGGGCCAAATCCAAGTTAGGATAAAAGGGGTTAGAACTGGATGTGGTTAAGCTAAGTCGGTGAGTTTGATGATGTTTGTTTCTACTAGACCTGATTCATTGATATAATAACAGCATTCTTCCTCAAGGAAGATGCAAGTACCTCCTTTTTCTGCGGTGAGGAGGTCTAGTGCTCTACGGTTTTGGAGGGTGACCTGAGCTAAAGAGGTAATTTGTCTCTGTAGAGAGGAAAGAGATTCGGCAGTGGAAGTCAGAGCCCCTTCAAGTTTAGCATTTATGTCCTTGAGGGGGGATGAAGAAGATGGAACAGTTCTGAACTGGTGTACAGAGTGAGTTGAGGGACGATGGTGACAAGAAGGCATGGGGCAGTAAGATTAGGCAGGATGGAGGTAGAGAGGGTTCCATTGCACCAGAAGAAAGAGCCTGGTGGGTCGACGGTGTGGTTATAAATCGTTGAGGAAGGGAAGCGTCTAAGGGGACGGCCGCCAGGAGCGGTCGCATGAGAGAAAACAATTTCCGGGAGAGAGAGAGAAAGATGAGTGTTTCAGAAATGATCTGTTGCCAGGTGTAAATGGGTGACCCTGGGGAGCTAGCAGAGGGGCCTGAAAGCTCCCTGGGTGAAATGAAAAGAACAGAAGGTTCATGTCTCCGGAATTGGGGGTAAGGCTAAGGTCCGGGATCGGTAGGATGAGGGATACACTTAAAAGAATGGTGTGTTAAGTTCTTTTGCAGCTTGTTATCGGAGTTCTCGGTGGCCGAGGGCGGATCTTGAGTGTAAGGCTTCAGCCTGGAAATATGAATCCATGGAGTAACATGATTACCTGGCAGGGCAAGTTTAGCAGCAGTTGGAGTGCAAAGGATGACAGGACATGGGCCTTCCCACTTAGGGGTTAGGGGGGTTTTGGGTTCCGGGGAGTGATTGCCCTGGGCTGAGTGAAAGGTTATTTTTGGAAAGTGACGGATCTGGAAGTAGCCAGTCCTGGTACTTCCATAATTCGGTGCGAAGGTGGGAGAGCAAGGGTAAGGCCATGGTGGGTGGTATGGGCCCTTCAGTTGCTGTGATCCCCGGGGGGAGGAGGGGCCTACCATACATGACTTCAAAAGGGGAAAGATTGGAGGGCCTTTTGGGGAGAGCCCTGGTCTTGAGTAGAGCGAGAGGTAGAAGACGGACCCAATCAAGGTGTAATTCCAGAGATAATTTAGTTAGTATGTCTTTTAAGGTTCTGTTGGTTCTTTCTACCTTTCCAGATGCCTGAGGTCAGTAAGGGCAATGTAGGTGCCAGGGGAGAGAGAGTGACTGGAAGAGTTTTTGTACTATCTGGGGGGTAAATTCAGGTCCATTGTCAGATTGAAGGGAAGTAGGCATCCCAAATCGTGGGATGATTTGGGAAAGGAGAGTCTGGGCTAAGGTGGAGGCCTTTTATTGGATGTTGGGAATGCCTCCACCCATCCTGAAAAGGTATCAACAAACACCAAGAGGTATTTGAGGCGCCGGACAGAAGGCATGTGTGTAAAATCGACTTGCCAGTCGGCTGTGGGTGTGACACCTCTGGCCTGGTGGGAGGGGTATGGCCCAGGTTTGAGAGGGGTGTTAGGATTGGTACGCTGGCAGATTGTGCATGAGGAGGAGATTTTTCGTAAGAGGGCTTTGTCAAATGGGGTGATTGAGAAGAAGGCCTGTAAAAACTGGGATAAAGCTTGGGGGCTAGAGTGAAACAGGTCATGGAGCAAGCGAAAGAGAGAGGACTTATCATCATTAGGCGGTTGGGGCTGAGAGGGTGTCTGTGAACCCTGGGGGCCGTAAGGAAGAATGGGAAGTTGGTTTTGTGTCTGTGGATGCCATGCCGCAGTGCGTGCGACGAGGTCAGCCTTACAATTCCCGCGAGTGATTGGGAATCATCCCTCTGGTGGGATCTGCAATGAATGACTCCTAATTTACAAGGTAAATGGGATGCCTCAATTAATGTGGAGATTAAAGCTGAGTTGGTGATTGTGTTACCCTTGGTGTTAAGCAGACCGCGTTCTTTCCATATGGCGGCATGAGACAGAAGTATATGAAAGACATATTTGGAGTCAGTGTATAAGTTAAGAGTTCTTCCTTCAGCTAGAACGCAGGCTCGCGTGGCAGCGATAAGTTCAGCCTGCTGGTTGGTAGTACCCCTGGGTAAAGGTTGGGCCTCTATAACCGAATTAAGGGAAACTATGGCATAACCTGCGTAATGAGTGTTTCCTTCCTTGAATGAGGATCCATCCGTGAACCATGCGAGATCAGCGTGAGACAGGGGCCCCTCGGTGATGGAAGAGCGGTAAGGTATGAAATTCTGAAGGCTTTCTACGCAGCTGTGCAAAGTCGTGTTGGGGGAATCTGGTATAGGCAGTAGAGTAGCCGGGTTTAGGGGTGGGCAGGTATTGAAGGATAGGGCAGGATTTTCCAGAAACGAGGATAGGAGGGTTAGAATTCTGGAAGGTGGGAGGGAGTGGAGAGCCTTATAGGTAAGGAGGTCTTTAAGGTGATGTGGTGAGAGAATGGTGAGAGGTGCCCCAAATGATAATTTGGATGCCTCCTTATGCAGTAACTGCCCCGCTGCTAGGGCTCTTAGACAGGGTGCCCAGCCTCGTACAGTGGGGTCCAACTGTTTTGATAGGTACAAGGGGGTGAATGGGAATGACAGCGGCGTTAACAAGGCGGAGATCTTGGACGAGACGAAAGGCGCCATTAGGTTTTTTTACAGCGAGTATGGGAGTATTGAAAGGGGAGCGAGTGGGACGGAGATACCCCTTTTTTAATAGGTCCTGAATGATGGGGCTTAACCCGAGGAGGGCTGTTGTGGTTAATGGATACTGAGCCTGACAAATATATTTGGAGGGGTCTTTTAGTTTTATGTGTACAGGGGAACACTGGGCCAGAGCGGGGCTGGCAGTGTCCCAAACTGTGGGGTTAACAGGGTGCGTTAAGATGGGTAAGGACCTTTTTTGGAGGGGTGGAATTAGTAGGATCTTGGGCTTGAACTAGCGCTAGGAGGAAGGAAACGGGGGAAGAGGAAGAGGACAGGAGCAAAGTAATGGAGACTTGAAGCCGTGACAGAATGTCCCGACCCAACAAGGGGACGGGGCATTGTGGCTTGACTAGGAAGGAATGGGAGAAAACGGATTGAGTGCCTTGAAGGCAGCAGGTTAAAAGACGGGTTTTTGGGGGAAAGATTTGTTTACCTCCTACCCCGACTATAGGAGAGCTGCTGGAGGTGGTGGGGCCTTTATATTCCCTTAAGACCAAAAAGGTGGCTCCAGTGTCCAGGAGGAAAGATATTGGGTGGCCGTCCACAACCATGGATACCCTGGGCTCTTGCTTTGTTATAGATATGGTCGGGAAGGGCCCAAGGCTCCATCAGTCCTCCTCAGCGAGGCCCACCATAGGTGGTGTCCACGGTTCGAGGGACTGTGGGCCAGTTGGTCCCTTACCCCTTCAGATGAGGGGGCAATCAGATCCCCAATGTCCCTTCTTTTTGCATTTTGGACAAGGAGTGGTGGGTGGCCTAGGGGTGGGGCAAGCCTTGGCCAAATGCCCTTCCTTTCCACATTTAAAGCAGGCTCCAGGTGGAGGCTTAGAGGTGGAGGCTGTGGGAGGGCGCCCAGGGGGTTTGATAAGCTGGGCCAACATCTGAAAGTTGGCGTGGTCGGCCTTTTGTTTTCGACGTTCCTTTTCCTCCTCTCGATTATGAAAAACCTTGAAGGCCACTGACAGGATTTCGGTCTGAGGGGTTGCAGGACCCTGCTCTAATATTTTAAGTTTAGTTTTAATGTCGGGGTAGGATTGGGCCAGAAAATAAGTCATAAGGACATGCCGGCCATCTTCTGAGTTGGGGTCTAAGTTAGTGTATTGTTGAAAGGCCTGAGTTAATCTATTGAGGAACTCGGAGGGAGTTTCCTCCTTTTTTTGGACAATTTCTTGAGTTTTTTGGAAATTGACGACCTTGCGAGCCGATTTTTTGAGGCCAATTATTAAGCAAGAGGCAAAACGGTCTCGAGCCTGGATTCCCTGGGCTGTGTTATAATCCCAATTAGGTTCCTGTTCTGGGACTGCTTGGGGACCTGGCGGGTGATCTGGATTGGTACGATGGGTGTCAGTGGCATGGGTTTGGGCTGTATCCCAGACCCTGTGGCATTCCTCAGGGAGGAGAGTATTGGCTAGGAGCATGAATATGTCATGATATGTGAGGCTGTAGGCCTGCAGGATCCATTGGAATTCTTTAATGTAGGTGGTAGGGTCGGTAGAGAAAGAGCCTAGTCTTTTTTCTAGTTCTGTAAGGTCAGCTAGGGAAAAGGGAACATGGACCCTAACTACTCCTTCAGCCCCAGCTACCTCACGTAGTGGGGTGATTGTTAAAGGGATGGGGGGAGGTCCTCAGGAACAGGTGAAAAGGGGGGCTTAGTGGGTCAGGAGTAGGGGAGGGTAAAGACGGGGGAGTGGATGGTGCAGAAGGTGCAGAAGGTGATGCAGATGACGGGGGAGAAGGAGCGGACGCCGGAGGCACTGGGGGAGGAGGAGGTCGGTAGGGTGGGGGTTCATCAGCAGGGTCAAAGGTGGAAGAATCGAGGGGTGACTGTGAAGAGGGTTTACAGGCTAAAAGGAGCACAGGAGGAGCAGAGGGCGGGGTTCTGAGCCAAGAGGTTAAAAGCCTCAATGTAGGGGATCTCCTTCCATTTTTTAGGCGCTGGCAATAGTTAAAGAGGTCTTGTAGAATGTTAGGATCTAGTGTGCCCTCAGGGGGCCATGTGTTTTGATTATCTAAAGGATAATAAGGCCAATCTTGCGTGCAGAATTTGGTGAGGAGTTTGGGAAGGTATTGAAGTGGAGAGTCCCCTAGGGAGGAGGAGGAAGCGCCCATTCTGGTCTCTTAATGGGAATTTAGACAGAAATCGGACAGAGATTTAGTGATAGGAGAGATCCTTTGGCCGGTTGGGAAAGGCGGGATCCTAGAGGGTGTCCCCAGTAGGTCACGTCAGTCCCGGCAGGTTCAGGTACGAACCAGGAGGAGAGAAGGGAGGTGTGGGTCGTCTCTCAGACCTCCACTTCTCTAGGGCAAAAGCCCGGTGCCTGAAGGAACCTAGCGCCAGGATTTTCTGGTTGGGTCCCGGACCCGGGAAGTGGAGAGAGACGGAAATTGGACAGAGATTAGAAGAGAGTGGTGGACAAGAGGGTGAAAGAGAGAAGGAGAGAACAGAATGGGGCTTTTAACCTCCAAAAATGAAAGTAAAAGTTTACCGGGGCTTTGGAACCTGTTATAGTTTGGGAATTTATGGTGGTCGTGAAGACCATGGTGGGGTGGGGTATGGGCGTTAGGGGCTACTGGACGATCACGGCTAGACTCCATGTGGTAGCCTGAAAAAGGGCTGGTGCCCTTTAAGAAAGGGGGCTTACCTAATGATGAGCCGGTGGTGAGTGGAAGGAGCCAGGGCCAAAAAGAATGGACGAGGGTGGACCATCAGTGGTGAGCGGTGGAAGGGAGGCCGGTCCTGGCGGGACGGAGTTCCCGAGAGGCGACTCAAAAAGTGCTGCCCCTGCGATTTGAAGTGTTACAGCTCGAGGGAGCCCCGAGGGGCGGCTTGGAAAGTGTTGCCGCTGCGATCCGAAAAGTGTCCCCGCTGTTTCGGCACCAAATGAAAGGACAAGTCGACACCAGTTGACGATCCACCGGAGAGAGCTCGTTTATTAGGTGGCACACACACATATATATAGGGCTTTTAGGGAAGGCTGATTGGCTTAAAATACAATCCCTACTTAGAGGGCAACCAGGGCCATGATGGGGTGTGGCCAAGAAGGACTTATGTGATCAGGGTGTGATCCCTTGGGGCATTTGGGTTCTTACATTCCTCAGTGTGATCCCTTGGGGTATTTGGGTTCTTACAACTAGATCAGCCAATGAGAGATTTTATACCTCCAAAATGCAGGCAGGGACTATTCCCATGGTCTGCAGGAAGTAGTTTCAGAAGAAAGAGACCTCCAGCCCCTTTTACCTTAACAATAAGGAGGATAAAATCTCTCAGGGGGGAATAAAACAATAAGGCTAGGCCTGTGAACCAAACTGTTAGGTCTCTAAATCTGACTGAATTCACCAAAGAGAAACTTTGCCCATGGGGATGAAAGCCCAAACTTATGCTTGGCGGTGTGCAAAACCAAGGACTTTATATAAAAACTAATGATTATGAGCTCAAAAATTCTATAACCCTCCTCCAAACTTTGTCTTCCCTTTCCGAGGTAGTCCTCCAAAACTGTAGAGGACTTGACCTCCTCTTTCTACAACAAGGGGGACTCTGTTTGGCATTAAAGGAAAAGTGCTGTGTATATACAGATCATACTGGAGTCATTGAAGACTCCATGAAAAGGTTACGAGAACGCATCAGGCAACAGGACTTAGAACAAGAACAGTCCTCTAACTGGTTTGAATCCTGGTTTAACTTTTCTCCATGGCTAACAACTTTAATTTCTAGCATTATGGGACCACTAATAATTCTCCTCTTGCTAATAACCTTGGGACCATACCTTTTCAACAAACTCCTCAATTTGATTCGGTCCTGCATGCAAGAGGTCAAATTGCTGGTTCTCCATTCCCAATATGATCAAATCCCACTAAAAGATTGGGAACACATAAATTGGGGACAAGATATTGACCCTTAAGCAAAGATTCACTTAAAAAAATCCCCTTAAAAACAGTGGAGAATGAAGTAATGCCCTCTTTTCTAATAGCAGGACTGACACCACTTAAGATAGCCCCTCCATTGTGTGAAAGTTAGGTGGGAAAGTGAGGGTGGGACGGGAGGAGCTCCACTAACTGCAAAATTAGCTCATGTACTGTTGGCTTGCTTGCATTGGCTAATATCTATTGGCGTGGTGATCGGGCAACCGAGTTGCCACGCTTGCAGCTTTAAAAACCGAGAACAAAGACAGTTCGGGGCCGCACCTTGAATTGGCTGGTGTGGTCCCGGCCGCTGGAAATAAAAATCTTTTTCTCTTTTTTATATTAATCTCCAAGGGTGACTTTCTCCCAACGCCTGTAACATTACAAGCATTAAATGACAATGATCTGACTTGTTTGGACCCTAATTTGGACAAACCAATTGTAACAATTCATTTTTGAGGCAATTAGAGAAATTTGTATATGACTAGGTTTAGATGATTCAAAGGAACTACAGTACCATTAATTTTACTAGGCATGATAAAGGCACTGTGGTTATGCAAAACAGTCTTTGTCTATTAGACATTCATTTAAAAATGCTTATGGGTGAAATTGTGTGTTACGTGGGAGGAAAATTGAGGACAGAGAGAATACTTTTCATCTGGCAAAATGGTAAAGTTGCTGAAGCTGTGGATGTGCACATGAGTAGTCCTTTATACTATTTTCTCTAGTTCTCTTTTGGTTGAAAGTTTCTATAATAAAAAGTTTAAAAATAGACTAAAAGAATGGCATGAAACCCTTCCTAGTACATTGTTGAATCATAAAAAGGCAGGCCACAAAACATTAAGAACTTATTTGGGAAGAAAAATACATTATTTATTGATCCATTTCACCAATATTTACCAAGCATCTACTACATGTTGGCACTGTTCAGAGGAGAGGTGTTCTCAGGAAAAGTTAGTGTCAGCTCCAAGAATGGTAATTTCCAACTGACAGTGGGAGTCAGAGCACTTGTACAGTCTCATGCATCCGCCAGATGTGGCAGAAAACTTTAAACCCCATTTCTGTGAGTATCAAAAATAGACTGTACCTGAGGCCAGTTTGTGGAACTCGAGAAGTTTGACTTCATGATATCCAGTCTCCTCTCAGTACTCGGTTTCAGATGCCCAGGGCCTGCCAAGTTTTTAACCCAGTCCCTTATCATACAAACTCTGTGAGGCGGGGCCCTTATCTATTTCAGATTTGCGTATGTGGAGGAATGGAGTTACTGCATAGATGCCCAAACCATTGCTGGAATACAACGAGAGAGAGAGAGAGAGAGAGAGAGAGAGAGAGAGAAAGAGAGAACAAGAAATTGCCGTCATTATTTACCTTTGACAAAGAATCATTTGCTCTACTTATATATTGCATCCAAAGTCTTTTATTTGTAATTGTGGAATAAAAAGCTATCTTCCTGATTAAATAGACTTCAGGCAATTAGTAACCAGGTTAGAAACATATTTTCAGGTGTAAGGGAGTCTTCTTGCCCCCAAGATTATTCTTTACCCTAAGAAAGAATAGTCTTTTCTGGGGTTCTTAGATACTAGAGACCACATGATAAATATTTCCATGTCCACTTAGGGGAAAAATTAAACTAGTGACCTCAGCAGGTCTGGGGTTGAATGTGGTGACCTATGGTGCTTATTTGCTTGCGGTGGGGCCCTTTGGGCCATTTCAGGTGCTGGTGAACATGGTTCCCGCTGCTGACTGCATTATAGGCATTGACATTTTGGCTGTTTGTGGCATGTAACATCACTGCTGCCTGACAGGTTATGCCGCTTCACAGCTGAGAACTGAGCCGTAGCAGTCAGGCACATCCACTCCTGCCTGCCACATGAGCTACCTAAGCCTCACTGGGTTATTCAACAAAGGCAGTACTGCACACTCAGTGGATGGAAGAACATTACTTTGTTAATTCAAAACCTGCTACAGATAAAAATGGCTAACAGGGAAGTAACACAAGACAGGACGTGATGAGAATACAAATTTCTTAGAACACCACTGACTTCTTTTTGGCATTTGAAGCAAGGTTTGGATCAGAAGGGATGTATGGCCAGTAGGGGCCGCCAGCAGTCATAGATGAAACTGCCTACCTTGTGCTTGCTCTGAGTCTCACCGAACTCCCTGCATCGTAGGTCTGCAGGAATCCTGTGCTCGTCGGGCTCACATGCTGTGCATAGCTCCTCTCCTCATGAGCGTGCTCCGTTGTCCCACTGGATTTCACTTACAAAACACAAGTTCTATGATTAAATTATTAGGGATTTCAAGAGGGCAGCACCAGAGCATTAAAGTAAGCACGGGGTCCTTCTGAGAGCATCTTCCTGTGCAACCACACAGGTGACACGCCTATAAAGCTGGCCCTGTGTCCCTCTCCTTACTGCCTCTCAGATCTGCCTCCTCTTCATCCTCCTTGCCTGTGTCCAAGTCTCTGTAATTCTCCCCTGGGCTGTTGCAATAGTTTCCCTAATTCCTGTCTCCCCTACTAGGCTTTCTCCATAGTGCCCTAAGAAAAACCTTCATAAAGCACACATTCACTCTGGTCCTCTAATCTCCTCCCTTTCAAACCTTTCCATGAGAATGTAGTACACAATGCCAAGCATAGTGTCTAAGGTTCTCTGTGAGCTCCCCCACCTCACTCTGCAGCCCCAGCCCTGACGAGCAGTCGTTAAATAAGCAAACACCCAACACATGGGTAGGGTTGCCAGATTAAACATAAAAATACAGGCAAGGGCCAGCCCATCACTCAGTTGGGAGAGCGTAGTGCTGACAACACCAAGTCAAGGGTTAAGATCCCTTTAACAGTCATCTTTAAAAAAAAAAAATTACAGGGCGCCCATTTAAACATGTTCCATGCAATATTTGGGACAATATTATACTAAAAGTTATTTGTTATTTATCTAGAATTCAAAAAAAGTTTTCTATTTTTGAAGCTGGCCAGTACAGGGATCGGACCCCTTAGACCTTGGTGTTTTAATACTGCACTCTAACCAAACGAGCTAACTGGCCAGCCCTAAAATTCCAAATTAACTGGGTGTTAGCTGTACTAGCCACACTCCCTCTATCTCATCCCCCAAGTCACACCTCAGAGCCACCCTTTCCGGAAGCTTCTCGGCCTCTTCCCTCATGCTGTGCTCTCCCTTGGTTGCTTTTCATCACATTGCTCCGTTTATCTGTCCCCCAGCACACTCTGGGGCAAGCAGCCAAAGTCAAAGTCTAGAGTTACTACTGTCTAGTCATGACAGGTTACTTAATCTCTTTCTGTCTCAATTCCTTCATCTGTAAAACGAGAGCAATGAGGACGGTGGGGATGAGGACGGTGGTGCCTGCCTCCGACAGAGCGTCGTCATAAAGACTCAGAGTTCACACATTTAAACATCCACATGTACAAATCACTTAGAATAACACCTGGCACAGTAAGTGTTCATTGCTCACAGCTAGAACGACTTGGCTGTCAATTCCTGGCCAGCAGGAACTGCATTCTATTGATCACACCCCTGGCTCCTGATACAATACCTGGCACACAGCTGAGGCATGCTTATTGAATGAACTTGTCTGCTTTAACCTCCAACTTAGAGCCTTGAGAAGGAAGATTATAAAAACCTTCTCTGGGCTTCAGCCTTGTCCAGGTACCAAGAAGGTTCCTGTTGGTCAGGCCCTATTTTCTCTGGGGTCCCCTCGGGTGCCTTTCTTGGGGCACCTCTCCACCTTGGCTTCTGCTCCTTCCATGCACCTACCTGACTCAAGGCCTGCTCTCCTCCCTGGCTATTCCATTCTCTCATCTCAGAGGCAGTGCTTGCTGGACTGTGGCTGTGCACCTCTGTGCAGGCTGAGGGGAGGTGGCTTCTTCCTCCCCCTGCTTGGCCTCTCCTGAGCCCAGCATCTAGGTCCAGACTTTTCTGCTCCTGTGATCCAACTCTGACAAACTCCAGAGAATAAACATTTCACATCACTCAATCCAAGGTGCTAGAGAACAGGGGATGCTGAAGGACAGAGGGGAGATGAGCAAGGAGCATTGCGTGTAAGGTGAGCCTAGGTAAAAACCTGAGAGAGGAAACAAGGAAACCAAATGATCCCTTTCATGTTACTCTCTTCGCAGTAAAAAAAAAAAAAAAAAAAAAAAATGGTGGGGCAGGAAAAAGACTTCCTATGTTTTTTGGCCAAGGAACTTTGTGCTGTTGTGTGACATTTCTCAGCTGACTGGCTGCCGTCATCCTGGGCCTGAGCAGAAGCGGACTCACCCACTGACTGGCCAGTCTGAGTTACTGAAGTCCTTGCTTCCCAGGATCAGTGTGGGTGGCCAAGGTAGGCCAAGCGATGAGGCAGGGACTGGCACACAGAGGAAAGGGTTCAGGGATCAGGTTTTGAAGTCAGACCAAACTGGGTTCAATCCCAGCATTGCTGCTTTCTAGGAGAGTAACTTTGGTCCAGTCACCCAGTCATTCCAGTTCCAGTCATTGAACTTTTCTCAGCTTCAATTTCCTGCTAATATGGGGATCATAACACCTCCCTGGCAGGTTTGTTGCAGTGAGAAGTATAAATAAAACTCACACTTGTGGGCTTGCTTGAGTCATGGGGAAGCGTACAGCCCCTAGAGTCAGGGGATGAGGGCGGGGGAGTGAGCACTGGATAACTACTGTCTTTTATTTTTAGTGTCTTTTATTATGAGACAGGGATTCTGAAGAGTATAACTTTTTCCCAAGAGGGAGCAAAGTCTCAAATTAAGGGGATATTTTTCCTCTCCTCTTCTGTGATCTTCCTCACTTAAGACGACTCTCAGTTTTCACATGAGAGGTGATGGGAGGCTCAAGATTCTATGTGCAGGGGAGAGTGTGTGTTTGTGTCTTGGGGAGCCTGAAGCTGCATAGGATCAGCACTCTCCATACAGCTGAAAAAAAATGCCAATGGTGTGAAGAAGGGGAGCTGATGAAGATTTGGGGAGGCATCTGAAGTTCTCCATAAACACATTGCAAATGATAGAGGAGGCAATGTTGGGTGTGAAGAGTTGGAATAAAAATAACTAGGTTTAGTCAGAGAGGTCTCAGAGCTGTCACTAATTGTGGGATGTTAAGGAAACAAAGTCACTAAGCCCCGTTGGATCTGGGCATTTGTTCTGTTATGTAAATTGAGGGGTCAGGGATTGAACTGAAAGACCAGTAAGGATCCTGGGGTCTCAGCAGTCACAGACCCACAGCTGCAGCAGGTTGAACAGATATCTCAGACTTGTGCACTGTTCTAGGACAAACGTTCTGCAGCCAGCTGTGGGCATGATAATTCCATTGTTGTTGTGGCAGCTTTTCTATGGGTAGAAAAAATTGTGGGGGCGGGGGGTAGTTCTCATATCAAAGCCTGAGTAGCAAGCAAGTGGTGGGAGGAGGAGATGGAGGAGAAGAGAGAGTGGAGACTGGATGCGGTTTGGAAGGACGGTCGTGATGGAGCTTAAGGAGTGCTGCCCACAGGAGAAGTAGCATCCAGAAGTGCAGCTGTGCCTCTGCTCTCCAGCACCTCTCGTCTTCAGACCCTGCCTCTCCAGTCCATTTCAATGCATTCCTTTCCCGTGCCAAGGGTTCCCCTGCCCTGTCGCAGGCCCCTGGTCTTGCACCATCCAGGGCCTGCGTCCATTTTTTACACTCAGAACAGTCCCTTGGACAGGAAACCTCTCTGCCTAAGTGCAAAGGCCAAACAGCCAATTCCAGTCTGCAAATACCTGCGACCAGGGACTACTTCTTCCTAGGAAGCCTCCAGACCTGGCACTCAGAGTCAAATAGGAGCAGCTCATGGCAGAGGAAAGATGGCTAAGCTAAAAATCAGAAAGCCAACTAGTTATGAGCTTGGATCAGTCAGGTAAAGCATCATAGCCTCAAATGTCATCTGCAGAAGTTTAAGGAGAAAGAGAGGGGAACTAGACTAGATAAGTGATAGTGTGAGTTCTAAAAAAGCCTGGATTCCAGAAAGGCTGAGTTGATAGTGTTGGTGGAGTTCTAGGTCCCTTCTCCTGCCTTATAAAGTGTTTTGAACATTCATAGAAAGGAGAGATTTTGGTTTTGGTTTTGGTTTTGTTTTCTGCCAAGAAGGATCAAGGAAGGCTTCGTGAGCTGGCTGGTTAGCTTACTTGGTTAGAGCATGGTGCTGATAACACCAGGGTCACAAGTTCAGATCCGCATACTGGACAGCCACGCACACACACACAAAAATAATAATATATATAGTTGTATTAGTCTGTTTCGGTTGCTTATAACTAAACACCTGGAACAGGGTGATTTATAAAGAAAACGAAACTTATTGCAGTTTCAGAGGCTGGAAGTCCAAGTCCAGGGAACGCATCTGGTAAGGGTCTTGACGGTGGTAACAGTGACTCAGGGGTCTCACATGGCAGAAAATGGTGGAGTAGAGAGAGAGAACTTCTCATGTGCTCTTCTTTTAAAGCCCTCAGAAACACACCGCTGACCACCATTAGTAATCCATTCACTACTGCATGGTCCTACAATCCAATCACCTCTTCAAGGCCCCACCTTTCAATTACCATAACAGGACTTCCCACCCTCTTTACACTGTCACAGTGGGGACTAAGTTTTGGGGGGATACCCAAAGCAATAACATAATAAATAACTTTTTTTCTTTTAAAGGAAGGCTTCATGGATGAGATGACATTTGAAGACACTAACAAATGAGTGAGATAAAGCACAAGTTCACAGTCCTGGCAGGAAACAGGGCACCGTTCAGAAAGGCAATTGAAGAGACTTTAATGGAGGGACCATTTGCAAAGATCAGGGAAGGCTTAAGGGACACCAACAAAGGATGGCGACATACCCTTGGGCCATGGCAGGAACCATTACCCATAGATCTGAAGGAGCAAGGGGAGAGCATTTTCCAAGTAGAAGAGACGTGTGCCATAGTAGAGGGTATGAACAGGAACTTCCTACAGTAGAAAGGTGGCCACTGCCACCTGCTGCCAGTAGGAAGGGAAATGGGGGGATAGATATCTCGAAGTTTCTGCCCTTTTACCCCTTGGTGGGTCCCCACCAGAAGCCAGATTGCAAGAGCTGCTGACACAGTCCTTAGAGGTGAGCCTATGGGGCTCTGAGTAGGCTAGAGAAGAATGTGGAGTGGATGGGGGGGCCGGGGTGCAAATGAAGAGTAGTCAGCCCAGGAATCTCCCTTCAAGGGTGTGCAATCTAGAGGGAGAGATAGATGTTAATAAATAACCACCTTATTGGGTAAATCAGAGTAAGAATCATTATAGCGAAAGGTAATGTTTACTGAGCCCTCTGTCAGGCACTGCGCCAAAGGCTTCACATGCATGCCCTTGTTCCAGCCCTACAACCATCCTATGAAGCCATCACCACAGTTAAACCCATTTTGTAGAGGTAACATGGAGAGGGTAAATAGTAGGCCTGAGATCACACAGCCAGTGCAGTTGGCTGAGCCAAATGTGAGTCCAGATAATGTAACCCTAGAGCTCACACTCCTAACCAAACTGCCATGCTCCTTGGTCTAGAGCACAAATTCCCACCTGCATCTGGGTCTGTTGGCCTTAAATGCTGCCATTTCAGATTTGGAAGGGAAGCTTGCAGAACATTTATCCCACCAGAGTTTACTGAGTGTATTAATAGTTGATGACTTACTTGATCAGTATCTTTCCTGGGTCTTAACTGCTCTGGAGCTTCATTTCGATAGCTTTACTCATTGCATCTGCCCTCCACTAAAGTCCTCTCCTAAAAAGAAAATTTAACATTTTTCTCACTTCGTTCCTACCTGACCTTGCTCCCTAGCAAAAGCCCCCTGACCCCATTGCCCCTGCCTTCCAGCAAATCCCTGTAGGACCAAAGAAGTCAACAGTGTTTCACAGATGCATTCTGCATTGTGCTTTTTGGGGGGTTGGTTTGAACACAAAATTGTTTTTCTCCAGCTTGCTTCCCATTCCCAGGACCCCCAGCCATATCACCTGCTCTTTCCCAAGCACACGTAGGAGGTATTGCCAACAAGCCTGCTGAGCTCCAGGGCCTCGTGCCAGGTGGTGTGAGTGCCAGACTGACTGTGCTGCGGGGAGGCTGACCAACCCAGGTGTGTGGGGGCTGGTCTCTAGACTTGACTTCTTTTTCTGAAATCCTTGCTATCTTATATCATAAATGCAGCAGAAAGGGCTGCACAGTCCAGAGTTTATCCCTGTCATAATCTGTTTCAGCACTGGCTGGGCGTGGGGGATTGCGGGGGGTGTGGAGACGTGGCATCTCAGCATGACGCAAATCTACATAGAGTCCTCAGGAGAGCCTTGCAGATGACAACACATGGATGGGCCCATGGATACTCTCCTGCCGCTTACTGTATTCCAGTTTGAGATGCAGGAGGCGAGGATGGTCCTGACCAAAGCCCTGGCCCAGCCCAGTGTCTAAATCACAAAGCGATCTAAAGACTGAGTCAATCAGAGAAGTGGAGAAATGTGAGTGTCTGAGAATGGGCTGTGGGGAAGTCTGGCAGGTGGGCATGGGTGCAGGAGATATGGAACTGTGAATGACTTCAGAGGGCTCCTTGAGGGCAAGGGCTCTGTCTGACTCTTCTTTTTCCCTCTACCCATACTATGTGCCTGGCTCCTAGCAAATATGCAGGGGTGTCTGCTTATAAACTGAACCCAGCTCTTCCTGTCTCCTAGAACCAGTATGGAGGGAGGGGCAGGAGATGAACCATAAAATCAAAAAATCAGAAATGGCAGGGACATTAGAGGTGATCTAGTGAAGCCCAATCGTGCAATCTAAGGTAGAACTGAAGGCCAACCAGTTGAAGGGACTAGCTCCAGATCATACGGTTTGGTGTCAGATCTAAAATGAGACCCCGAGATGTCTATCTGTGACCTGTACTGACTCCATAGGGATTTTGACAATTTTCCTTTTTCCAATGCAGTAGCAATCCCTGAGGGGGGGGGGGGTGTCTTCAGACATTTTGTAAAGAGGAGAGGGGTTGCAAAGTAGAGTCTGGGAAAACTGGAAAAAATTCCCAAACTCAAAAAACAAGCATATTCTCATGATGCTGTGTTGAAACCTCTGTCATCTTAACACATCCAGAGGCTGCTGGCCATAGTCAGGTGTGTATTCTTGGAATACAGTGTCGGAACCATGGGAAGCAGTCACTATGTTTATCGACTTATGTGCTCACAACTACACAGAGAAAGATGCCAGGCACAGTTAATCCATGTTTCTTAACTGACTGAAGATGGTCAGAGACCAGTGATCTGATGAAAACGATTCCTGCTCATCAGGCCTTACAGCTACCTCCACATTCTAAGGCAACCACTGCATGTGGGAAGAAATTAAGTCACCAAAATATGATGTCATACATATAGACTCTATATTATAGAGCATATTAAGACTTAACAACAAAAGTTTTCCAAACACTACTGAGAACTATAGAAATTATTGTGGTTCAACCACCTGATTTATAAGTGAAACCCTCGATGTTCAGAGAAGAAGTGACCTACCTGTGGCTATCTAGATGCTAGGATCAGGCATTAATCTTTAAAATAATCATTTATGTTTATGAGTTTTCTGATTTTAAAAATAATTCATGTTTATTTTAGAAAAAAATTATAAAGGGAAATAGAGAACAGCACTAGGATAGCACACATTTCGGCAAGTGAACGCAGTGATGGCTGCAAACTGTCTACTGTTACAGGATCTGTGCTGAAAGGACTTCTTTGGGTTTCTCTTATCTCCCCAACAGCTAACCCTTGCCGAGCAGTTGCCTGTGTCAGGCTGTCCATTGGCCGACTGCTGCCTCCTGCATCCACGACAGCGACTCTGTTCATGGCATGAATGGGAAAAGTAGGCTTCCAAGCTTTCCTCTGCCTGCTGTCTTGCTTGGCTTGTCTGTTTCCCAACTAAAGATCCAAATGGAAATCAGTATCAATGCATTCCATAAATATTTATTGAGAGTCCCCTATGTCTAGGGTTGCCCAATTTAGTCAATGAAAATAGGTATTTTATCTAACAATTCTACCTACCTTCTGTTTTAGGTGCTGGGGACTCAGCAGAGGACAAAACGGACAAAAATCTGCCTTTGTGGAGCTTACATTCTAGAGCAGAGAGGCGGTTAATATACAAATAAAAATATAAGTTGATTATAACATGATAAGTACTATGGACAAAAATAAAGAAGGAGCTCAGATTGTCTCTGCATTCTCCCAGGAACAGGAGTGTCCATCCTTAGGTTAGTCCAGTGTCCTTCCCTCACTCATACCTATCTTTACCTCCTCTCCTTACTGGTTGTTAGCCAGATCAACTGACCGGGAGTGACCCCCAAGGTGACTGATTTTCTAGTCAAGGTGTGGAGGACAGCAATGTCCCCAGTCCCTTCTTCCACAAGATGAGAACTGAGCACATGGAGGTTCAACAGCTGCACGTGCAGTCATCTTCGGTCACATACAAGGATGGGATGGATTACCACCACAGGAGAGAGGCCTGTGCTGCAGACAGCACTTCCGCCAGGAGATGCCAAGTCCTTGAAGACTCAGCATTTATACAAGTGTAGCAGATTGAATTGTGTCCCCCCCAAACTCATCGAAGCTTGAATTGTGCCCCCCAAGTTTTATGTATTAGAAACTTAGCCCCCACTGTCACTGTTAAGAGGGTGGGAAACTCTATTATGGTGATTGAAAGGTGGAGCCTTGAAGAGGTAATTGGATTGTAGGACTGTGCAGAAGTTAATGGATTTAAAATGGTGGTCAGGTGAGTGGTTCTCAGGGCTTTAAAAGAAGAGGAGAGTCTGTCTTTCTCTTTCTCTCTCTCTGCTTCCACCATCTTGCAATGTGAGATTCCTGAGTCACTGTCACCACCACCAGATGGACTTTGGACTTCCCAGCCTCAAAACCTGTAAGCGCAAATGTCGTTTTTCTTTATAAATCACCTAGTCTCAGGTATTTTGTTATAAGCAACAGAAATAGACTAATACAACGAGGATGTGAGGTCACTGAAGGAGACTGGTGAGGTTGCCATTTGAGGGGATGGAGGGCTGTGCATGGGTGTAGTTTGCTCTCTTCATCTTAGGCTTGTTGCAAATGGTCTGGATCATTGCTGGAAATCTCTTTTTGGTCTTTTTTTTAAGCCCTACTTAAGCAGTATTTCTTGGGAAGTAGCCTGTTCATCTGCTTAATATCTTATCTAATATTTGCTGCTTTAGTGTGAACCACCACTGCCTGCCTGCTTTGTGCTCGCCACTGTAGGAGAAAGAAAGAAGTGTCAGGAAAAATTGTGAAAAACTTTAATATGTTCAAAAAATATGACTGGGTATCTTTTCAGTGAATACTGACGTTGTGTAGTGGACCTCAAGCTGGGGATATCTGCTTCTATAGGAATGCACCCTACTTGTTCTGGGCTATTTCACAACTCTGAAGAGACAGATCACATGGAACACTGACAGTAATACAAGTGATTCTTGTTCTTGGTAACGCGAACGATTTCTCTGAGAGAGAATATAAGTTTCTGTAAATCAAATCCTCACTGGAAACAGTTTTAACCTTTTTGCTGGTTTCCTCATAAATTAGTAATCTAAGCAATATCTTTGACACAGGTTCTTATATTGTTACCTCTATTGACAATTATCCTTTATTAGGATTTTACGCTAAAGTTACCAGTATTTGGGGAAGTTAAGACTATCCTTTGATAGTTAGTGAATGATACAAAACACTACACACTCTAGGATTAAATTTTATGAAGTAGGAACACAAATACAGCAAATGAGACGGCCTGTGTGGGCTGCTGTGGGAGATAATGACTTTATGATTCACCTAACAAAAAACATGGTGCTCAGGTATTAGGAAAAATTGCCAGAAACTAGTTTTTTAGTACAAATTTCCACCATATTAAGAAGATAACACCAGCGGATAGTTCCCTCTTCCTTTAATCCTTACAACAAAAATATCTGTCAGATATTTGGAGGAAATTTGCTTATGGGGCATGGATTGGCCCTAGGCCATTACATTTATGTCCATTTATGACTCTGGCTGTGTGGGTAGTTTTTATTTTATCAATTTAACTTTTTCTATGCACATGATTCACTGAATTTGCAAAACATCTTTGAAAAGAATTTCTATTTATATGGAATCCTTTATCTGATAGACAAACAGGGCTTACACTCCTTTTTTCCAACTCAATGGTAGTTATTGGGTGCTTACTAAATGACTAGCATGGGCTGGGTGGTAAAGAAAGTTCAGAAGAAACTCATACATTTGTTCAGGTTTGCCCCTGGAGCAAACAAACAAACAAACAAACAAACAAAAAACCCCATGCATAGAAGATCACTTACGTAGGCAAGTTCTTTTCTTAGTGATTTGACACAGATAGTGTTACTGAATTCTCCATGTTATAGGCGGAAAATCAAGACAAACCACATGTAGAGTAAGCGGTGGAGATGGAGCTAGTACTGAGGACTTCTAATTCCTACCATAGTTCTTTCCCTCCCCAAAATACTTCACTCAACAATTGCACATAACATGAGGGGCTCCCATGTTCAAGGTGATTCTCATTTCAAGGTGATCCTCAATGGAAGGCTCCTGTTCCCATGATCTGAGGAACAAAGAACAATTTCCAGTCATTTCTCAGTGGTCATTTTGCCTCCCTGATTTAACACAGGTCCCAGAAGCCTTTCTTTGGGGGTATGATTCTCAGGTTTTTTGGTTTTTCAACCATCCTGTGGGAGAAAATGGGGTCTCTGTGACAGCCAAGTCCCTTCCTGCTGTTGGGCCAGACCATGAATCTTGGGGGGTCCTTGAAGCGTCCTCAGTGCAGCTCTCGTGCCTCCCTGCCCTTGGCTTTTTCCTGTTTTTTTCCACAGGAATAGTGCTCAGCAATTCCGACACAGACGCTCTCTTCCAGAAGGACTTTCCTTGCCTGGCAGCTCAAACCTCACGCTTGCTTGTGCTGGCGCTTCTCCTGGCGGGTGCACTTGGCTTCATCTGGAAACTTCACTGGGAGAAAGAGCAAGAATGCCAGTTCAAAGGTAAAGCCATCAGAAGACCAAGGCAGTGAGGTCCCAAGAAGACAGTGGGAAAGGGATTGGACAGATGGAAAGGGAGAGGAAAGACATGAAGAGGATCAAGAGGGTCTTTTTACTGAGGTTTTTAATGCGGTCCTTCCTCACAAACCCTACCCCGTTTACTTGGCCAGAGATGTAACCCTGACTATGATCTAGAGTTCCTACTTTTGGGACAGCTCCTGAACTCACTGTGCATGGACCCCAAAAGAGGGCTCTTTTATCCCCCTTAAGACTTACCCCTCTGTGGGCAAGTCCTTTCTACTACTTAACCCAGGGCCCCTTGTCGAGCATAGATCACTTACCAATTTTTTTTTCTTCTTTTATCACAGATCCTTGGGACTCAGTTTACAATGACCGTCCTCTCAATTGCGGCCACCAATAAACCACTCTACCTCTTGGGCTCTTGTTCCCTTCCCCCAAGAGCTACTGCTGCCCTTTTCATTTGAATACTTGCAGTTTAAATAAACATCAGGAAACATACAGAAAGTCTGAAAAACAACACATTGCTTCTAAAAAGTTCTTACAGTATGGGCCATAAGATAGAGTTTCAGAGTAAACTTGCTAAAACAGAAATCTGATTACATTCCTCTGCATTCTCAAACATTCTGTGGCTTTTCGTTGCCTCCTGCAGTTTTATTACAGTGGGGGATTCTATAGAGATGTGTAAGTTCTAAAATAACCACTTAAAATTTTTAATGTCAATTTAAATCTAAGAAAACACAACTTAAATAGACTCTGCATCATCTGGTTAACATTCTTATAATCAGTTATTGCAAGTGGTTCCAGTTTCCAAGCTAACTGCTATGTTTATAATCACGTTGGTGACAAATGACCTCCCATTAATTTTTAATGCTACATTTTGAATTACTTCCCATCTCCTTCAGGAGTTTGAAGATATATTTTCAGAAATAATCTATAAATTAGTTTTTGTCTAAACAAGTTTTTTTCATAATTCAACTGAAGGAACACTGGCCTAAAAGATAAAGACCAGCTTCCCCGGACTTCATACGTGCCCTGCAAGCACTCAATATCCAGTCTTCCTACTTCTGCTCCATCTTTGGACTTTCGCTCACACGTGCCACCCCACACTGGCCTGACCTCACCACCTGCACTGCCCCAAACGCATCACGTAGTGTCAAGCTTCTGTGCCCATTTCCTCCCCTGGTCAACGCATTTGGTAGACCCCTATTTATTCTACTTATTCAGACAAACCAGGGAAGCTTCCTTAATCTCTCTGAAACTCTATTTTTCTCACCTAGAAGTTAAGTTCATTACACCTACTGCTCTGAGCACATGTTAGGGATGAGATAAGGTGTGCAGGACACCTGGTACAGAACACACAGCACATCGCTGTCGTGGTGAACCTTAGCCTTTAGCCACATCACCACATTCTTTACCAGTGTCTCAGATGGTGAAGGAAAGTCCCCCTTCAGAGAGAAAATAAAACAGGAAGGTTCCAAACTTCCTCCACAACCACCCACACCTGCCTCTCCTGATCTGTATCTTCTGATTTCAATAACTAGTCCTTTCTCCTGTCTAAAGCTAATTCTTCACCTTCATCCTGGATATGCATGGTCCACACTCCCTGTCTGCCTTGATGATGGACCACTACTCTACCACACCGTGGAAGTGGTCCCTGCCAGTTACTCGTGGCCTCCCCGCCATTAAATCCCATATACACTTCTCTGTCCTTTCTTCATAGACCTCCCTGAGTAGGTCTTCCTCCCTATTGGGCATCTGCCTCATTCCTTCCCTGGGCCCTCTCTCAGTTCTGTCCCACTCCTGCAGAGCTCCTTCTCAGAATTCTTGCTCTACTGCTCCGTAACTGCTGATATTCCTTAGACTTTGGTCCTGGGCTCCCTTTTCACACCATACATGCTCCCTGTAGAGTCTGATCTATTCTCAGGGCTCTACCCCATAAGCTGACCCCACCAACCCCTGGATGTCTGTCCCCAGACTCACCCACCCCCTGAACTCAATGCTTCTCGATGCCCCAGAGGCATCTCACCATCAGTGTGGCCCTGAACTCTCACCAACCCTGCCCCCCTCTGAACTGAACTCTCACCAACCCTGCCCCCCTCTGTGTCTGAGTGAATGACACCACCTCACAGTCATTTTCAACCCGTGCCGCTCTCTCTCACCCACCACATCTTGTCATAGCCGAGTTTTAAGGAAACACACTCAGAAGGGAGTTTTAAAGGATTTATTCCCGGCCGGAGCCACAGCAGCCAATTCAGACTGTGGCCCCGAGTCCAGGGTTACTTTTACTTTTAAGCCCTTCGTGGCGTGCTCGTTAGCCCGCCTGATACAGTTTAGCTAATGCAAGCAAGCCTGGAGGGCATATGCTAATTTTGCGGTTAGCCTTTAGCAGGGGCTTTCCACCCGTCCCTCCCCCTCATTATTACTTCCATGAACAAAAGCAAAATGGATGGTTTTTATATAATATGTTGTTATTTGTGTTAACTTTAATTGGCAGCTAGTAACATCCTGTTAGGCATACAGGATGTTTTGCAAAAGCCAGCACAGCTGGCTTAAAGAGGCTGAAATATGCAAGTTTCCGCAAAGCATAAAACTTCCCACAAACACATGTATTGAAGAAGCTTTTGGGTAAGGGTCTTTAACACACCTGGGTATAAGGGCAGGAAGTGTGGTTACTTGAGGAGGGGTCTTAGAAAGCTAGCCTGTTTCTCATCTACACAGCAAAGAGCTGAGAGCTGACAGCCTGTGGTTTTCTTGCTAACACAAGCACAAGCTTGTGACCACAGAGCTACAGAGTACAGAAAGAGCTGAGAGCTGACAGCCTGTGGTTTTCTTGCTAACACAAGCACAACCTTGTGACCACAGAGCTACAGAGTACAGAAATATTCAACTGTTTTTTTTTTTTTGCAACTGGGACAAAGATGGGTTTTCCATGTTACTTGTAACAATCTGACTAACAGCCAAGTCCTGCTATTTGCACTTCTTTTCCAGTCCTCCAACTTACTGGTTAGATCACAGACTCTGGAGCCAGTCTGCCTGGGCTCAAGTCCCAGCACAGCCAGCAACCACTTGTATGACCTTGGGTGAGTTGTTTAACCTCTGTGGGCCTCAGTTTCCTCATCTATGAAATGTCGGAAATAAGAGTACCTCCCTCCTAGTGTAGTGAGTATTGTTAATATGTGTAAAACCCTAAACACAATGCCAAGATCACAGTGGGTTCTATATAAGTATTAGCTATTATTAATGGTAATAATCAATCCACTCCCTTCCCCATACCTATGGCCAGGGCCTTGCTTCAAGGCCTCATCATTTCTTGCCTGGAGTGTCACAGTACATTTCTACCTGGTCTTGCTGTCTTGTACCATCTGGCTCTCTAATAAGGACGAGCTGCATTGTGCAATTCCAGCTGGCATCATTCCCTAGACTACAACGTAAATGACACCCCTGCCTACCATCTCCCCCAGCACCTGTCCCACTGCTATTCCCAATGTAAACATTTTCTCATGCCAAAAGAGATTTTCCTTTCACCTTCAAACTAAAACTCCAACTCCACACCAGGCACCTGCTGATGCTGTCTCCTGGGAAGATGGATTTAGGAGTCATCAGTGCAGGGATCATGATTGAACCTTTCAAGATGGAAACTAATGACATTGAACGAGGGGTTAATATGTGCAGGTGTTATGCCAAGTCCTCCCCAAATAACTGACATAACTGCTCTCATCCCCATGTTACAGATGAGGAAACAGGCTGAAGATATTGAGTAGTTAATTAACTGGCTCTGGGTTCCACGAATAATGAGTCTTAGATAATAACAGATGGAGTAGACAGGAGAGCCATGAGCCACTAGATGGTAAGCCACAGTGCCTAGGACATCCTAACAGCTAGCCAAATACAGCTAAAGAAAATTTGCATTTCTGGGGGTCCCTAATGGCAGCAAGAGGTGACATCATAACCATAACAAATAGACACTTCCTGATGAGGCTAACTAAATAAAGAGACAGATTTCCAGGCAGTTGGTCACATTGTGCTAGGTCTTGGAATAGACTTGGAAAGTGCCTAACCATGGCAGTGAGTGGGCCATGATCACAGGGAAGAAGAGAAGGTTCTGTCCTGTTTCCAAGGCTGGGTCCCAACTGAAGGCAGCCTTCACATGAGTTTGCACATGCTGGTGCCTTTCAGCTGCTGAGGCACAGAAGCTATCTAATGTGGAGAACAAAGAGAGGGGCTAGAGAGCTCCCAGTGGAGTCCAAGGCCACACTTAGGGACCAAGACAGGGAAATAGAAGAGCCCATTTGTTCTGGCCTCCCTCTGCCTGGACACTATCCTCGCAGGGAACGTAAGGAGGGGAAGTGAGATAAGTGCCAGAGCTGAGTGAAGAGGATGCTGAGGAGGGTAAGAAAAGGCAGCCAGGGCACAGGAAGAGCCAGCGAGTTTATGCTTCTAGCCAGGGAGACTCACTTCTCTTTTTTCTATCGCGGATTGGAGAAGAGCCCAGGACTGTGCTGCTGAGTGGCCATTTAATTCCTAAGGTCTTGGGCCCAAGACTCCGTAAGAAAAGATCTTAGTGGTCTTTCTCCAGCTTCCAGCTCCAAATAGTGGCCTGACAGGGTGGGCCATGAACGGAGGCTCAGGGCAGATGTGCACAGCCTCGAGACCAAGAGCTGCCCCAATCGCAGTTCAGCACCCGAGCCCCATTCCTTTCCAAGGTTTAGCCTTTCATTTTTCTTTTTCCTTCTTTTTTTTTTTTTTTTTTTTTTGAAAAGATGACCAGTAAGGGGATCTTAACCCTTGACTTGGTGTTGTCAGCACCACGCTCACCCAGTGAGCAACTGGCCATCCCTATATGGGATCCGAACCCGTGGCCTTGGTGTTATCAGCACTGCACTCTCCCGAGTGAGCCACGGGCCGGCCCCTTCTTTTTCCTTCTGAAAGACTTTGCCACACATGTTCTCTCTTGGGTTTTTCTATTCTTCAATATTTTCAGCACTGTAGGCCTAAGGGTACAACTAAAAAGTCTAATTGAAAAGACATTCACTCCCAAGTGGGTAAGGTGCTCTTTGAGGAGATCTAGCACTTCTGACCACCTAAGCTCCTCTCCCCTCAGAGCAGAGGTGCCACTTCATACTTGGCCCCCCATGGAGAATCTAGAAAGGAAGGATAAATAAAATTATGTAAATACTCTTTTCCAATAGCTAACATTTGAGGAGCAGCTGTTGTCATGCACTAGGCACAGGTCCAAGTACTTTTCATGAGTCTCACATTTGTGGTCCTGTCAACAGCCTCAGCAGTAGGTACCATCATTATGCCTATTGACACTGGAGGAAATTAACCCACAAAGAGGGGACAGAAATAGCTCCAATTCACAGATCCTGGAGGTGGTGATGCTATGACACCAGCCCTGGTCCTAGAAGGTATACATTAATCCCTACATTATGCACTCTCCCGTGGTCAGGAGGTGTGCCTAATCTGATCCCTTTAACCAGAAGAAATGCAAGAATTTCAAGTAACTTGCTCAAGGTCACACAGCTGATAAATTCTGAGTCAAGGGATGCTGACTCCTTGTCCTTGTCTACCTTCTAGGTGTGGTGTTCCCCAGGGGTTCCTTGGTCACTTGTCACTCTGCACACGATCCATATACATGCAGAGTCCTCCTACATTCTTACCTTAATCTTTCCCAAGCTCCAAATCCACCAGCTTCCTAAATTTGTCCAACGGCAACTCACACCAAGCTAAATTCAATATTCTATCAACTGCCAAAGAGATAGTTTGAGTTCTGGAGACTGACTTGTATATGAGTATATATTGGGCAATTAAAGAGAAAAGTAATCCATTTTTAAAGATTCTCTCAAGCAAGTAAATGAAATAGAAACTAGAAGGAGATTGAGAAAGCTTTAAGAAGGAAAAGCTGATGGGAGTTCATAGACGTTCACTTTGAATTTCTGTTATTTGCTTCTTTGTTACAGGACTGAGTTCACCAAGGGCTGCCTGAGGGCGGGGACTGTGTTTTGTCTTCTGTGAATCCTCAGAATCCAGCACATAGAACAACTGTCCTTTATTCTTTTCATGGAAACAGCCTGTAAGGGGAACTCACTTTCTGTCGTGATTGGTATTCATCAGGGCAGCCTAACTATTGTAGCAAACTACGCCGGAGTCTCATTAGATAAACACAATAGAAGTTTACTTCTCCATGGCTTCTGAGCTCAGGACAGACCACGTGGGAGGCCAGAGCTCTGCTCCACCCAGACCTAGGGCCTCACCCACCTCCACATTCAGCCAGCAAAGGGGAAAGAAGGGCTAGGAATGTTGTGCAGGAGGTTTCTCATGGGCCAGGCCTGAAAGTGGCTGACTCTTCTCCTGGGTACCCAAGGAAGCTGGGAAAAGTCATCCAGCTGTGTCCCCAGGGGGAGAAGGAGCCAGTCTTTGGTGAACACAGAAAAGTTTCTCCCATGTGACTTGTCTGAGCCTCTCACTGTCTCACTGTCAGTACCTGGCTCAAGGATGAACAAACACAGTCTTTCCCTTTTCGGGTCCAGGTCTAGTAGAGGAGAGAAGCATGGAACCAAAGTGCAGGGACATGCGAGCACTGTGTGAAAATGCTGGGGCGGATGAGAGGACGAGGTGGGGAGAGGACATTCCTGAACAGCTGCCCTGCTCCTGGGACCTGGATCCCAGATCTCAGCAGCCTGGGGGATCTCCTCTTTCTAACAGTGTCTAGAGCTCTCCCAGTGGCTCTTTCAGCACGTCCTTGAGGACACCTGGGAGGATGCTCGTCACTCCAGCTGTTTTGAGGAGGAAGGGAGGGGCCTTGTGGGCTACGATCACTTCATTTCCTTTTTCTCCCAGTCACGGAGGCCCTGACATGCCAGCGTTGACCTGGTGCTCTCGTTTCTCTCGCTTTCTGCAGCTGACTTGACCTTGGATCCCGACACTGTCTACTTTGAACTCTTTCTGTCTGAAGATGGCCAAAGTGTGAGGCAGAAAAACACAAGGCAGGACGTCCCTGAAAAACCTGGAAGGTTTGGTCTTGACACTTGTGTGCTGGGCCATGAGACCTTTTCTTCTGGGAGACATTATTGGGAAGTAGAAGTGGGGGATGGGACCTACTGGGAGCTCGGCGTCTGTGAAGAAAATACAGAAAGGACTTGGGGAATCTCGGAGTCACCTCAGAATGGATTCTGGGCCTTGGAACCTGAAGCTAACAAGTATCAGGCCCTCACCGCCCCCCAACCATCCTCCCCCTGAGCAAACCCCAGGCCAGGTGGGGATCTTCTCGAGCTATGAGGCAGGGGATGTCTCCTTCTACAGTGTGGCTGATGGGTCCCACATCTACACTTTCCCCCAAACCTCCATCTCTGGGCCTCTTCGGCCTTTCTTCTGCCTCTGGTTCTATCACCCAGCCTCTGACCATCTGTCCCTGAGGTCATTGGTGCTGGACTTTCTCTCAGGCGGACCTCCAGGGGACAACTCTGCGCAGGGGATGAGGAGCTGCCTCTAGGGACAACTGTCCCAGAGCTCCCATCTTAGCCAAAGGTGGAGGTTGAGCCCCTCTGACGTTTGCTCTCAGAGCTGCAGCCCTGTCTTTCCCGGTCTTTTGGGGGCCAGACAAAGGCAGGGGCTAGTTTCCAGTGCTCCAGGGCTGCGTGGTTTCGGGGGATGGGGGGCCCTAAGGAAAGACGATGCAGCACTTTAGCATCTTGTCAGAATTGTTCCTCTGGTGTTGCCACCCCAGCTGGAAACTGAAAAAGGGATGGCAAAGGGAAAGCAGAGACAGGAAATACTGATGGAAAGAGCAGAGGGATGGAGATGGGTGTGTGAACTTGATCCCCTCACAACATCATGATAAAAAGAAAGGCAGAGGTCTGCTAGCAGTGGTTGTCTTTAATGCCTGAGTAATGGAACAGCAGCAGGAAGCTGGATCTTCATGGAGTGTTGCCATTTCACAGTCTTTTCATGCAAGGACTTTGTTTCATTTTGCTCCACATGAAGTATGGTATTTCCTTGGGAAATACTAAACAAAGTTCATAGAGAAGAGTCACTTCTCCATGGCACCCTGCTAGTCTGGGACTTGACCTTACCTCTAATGATGGATGTAATGCCACACCCTCTCCTCACTGAGAATTCAATACATCTTCAATTAAGCAATTTCAATGACCCTTGTAGCACTTTTCACCTCATATTTTTCAAGACTTCTTTTCTAGTTTGCAAATTTGTTTACTTCTCCTTTCTGTAGATAACTTCCTGCTTAAAATATTTTACATAATTAACACTTTAAAGGCATATTCTCTACCTTTTTTATATGTTTATACAAATACACAGTATTGTAACAAAATTAGATCTTGCTATATCTGTTATTTCACGACATTTTTATTTACGTAAACACCGATATTACATTACTTGTAATCAAGATGGGTTTCTTTCTTTCTTACTACAAATAATGCTGCTGTAAACAACTTTGTACATAAATGGTTGTGCATAGCTCTGATCATTTCCACGGAAAGGTCCAAATTGCATTTGTGATTAGAATAAATTCAGCAATTGCTGGACAGAAGGAACTAGAATTATTCTTAAGTATATGTACACCCCTATCTATTTCCTGACTGCACATATATTTTGGTCTCTCCTCAGTCTTATCTCTTAAACTTAACATTAGAAGCCCACCCCTCAGTTCACCTTTCTTTGGGATCAATCCAGGACATCTCACTCTTCTCAAGGAAACCCTCCAAATTCTCAACCCTGAGGAGGAGAACCAAGTTTACCTTTTACCTAGCACACATGTGCAGGACTTATTCTGTGTGAGGCACTCTTGTGAGCAAATTGCCTGTATTATCTCATTTCATCCTCACAATACCTACCCAAAAGGTTCAGTACTATTACTTTTTTTATTTTAAAGGTAGGGAAATTGAAGCACAGAGAGGTTGTGTAACTGGCCCAAAGGAACACAGGCAGCCTGGCTCCACAGACTATGTTCTTATCCACTCCATTATGCAACCTCTCCTCACCAATTTTGAAGATCAGTGCCTGAGACCTACTAGATGATAGGTTGGAAGGTTCTCAATACAAATTTGTTCAGTCAATGAATTATTGCCTGCCATTTCACATTCATGTATCCTCCCAGGATTTCTTTCTCAGGGCTTTGGGTAGAGGACTGGCTGAGAAGTGGATTCACAGCCCTGTTTCCCAGGAAACTACCAAGTGCAGAGAACTGAAGTGTCATGCCCAGAAACTCCTTATCTCAAGCTCAACACCTGGGCTACTTATTTGTGTCAGAAACTTGGATCCTCCAGGCAAGAGTGGGATGTTTCATTCTACTGACACAATTTCAAGCCCCAAAACTTAGATTGTGAACATAAAAATAAACAAAGGAATAAATAAATAAACAACAATGGATGGATGGATGAGAGATGAACAGATGGATTGGATTATAATAAAGTAGGCAAAGTTTATTAAAATGTTAATTGTACAGTCCAGATGGTAGATATATTGGTATTCAGTGAAAATTCTTTTAGCTTTTCTATAAGCTTGAAAAGTTTCATAATAAACAGTGGGGGAGTCGGGGGGGGGGGGTGAAGAGGGGAGGGAAGAAGTGTGTTTTCCTGCTGATAACAGAGACCAGAAGTACCACTGGCTTAAACAAAACAAGGGTTTATTTTCCTTTCATTTAAATGAATTCAGAGGGCAAACGAGGGCTTGTCTAGCAGCTCAGAGATGTCATCCATACCCCAGCCTCTGGAAACCAGAAAATTATATTATTTGGTAATGCACCCTAGACCTGAATGTTGGAGAGGCTTAAAATGGTTCAGTGTTTCTGGTTTTCTTTCTCTTCCTACTTTCATTTAGCTCTGTAGTAAAGGATTGTCCTCTTGCATGGACCCATCCACATGCAAGCAGATGTTAGCTGACTGCCACAGTAGCGTTTTCATTAATCCACATCTTTCCCTCTTCACACATCAAAGTCTTTTTATTTTTCCACTCAGTTCTTCTGATATTTCTAATATATAAAAAAGACATAAAAAAGGGGGAATATTAAAAAATACTTATTATACGATGGTACTTCAAAAAGTTTGCAGAAAAACAGAATTGAAAGATAACACAAAGCTTTCCATGAACTCTGTGAAGGACCTTCATACGCATATCACACAAGAATGGTTCAACCAGGCAAACCCAGAGAAATGTGAACAGTAAGGGAGGCAGGGCTGGAATTCTCAGTGTGTACAATTCCCTGCAGTTTGTTTTTATTCTGACCTTCCCCAGTGGTTTCTGCCCAGCAACTGAGGAAGCACCTCCTCCGAGCCAATCACAAAACTGATTCCAAAGAGCAGCTCTTACTGTTTCTCACAGTGAGCAGACAAACTCTGGTTTCTTTCTGTTTCGTTTCTTCCACATGACAGACTCTCAATGTAACAGAGAGGACTGGGAACTACTGATTACCCTTCTTCGTGGGCTGTGATTTTCAGACAGACTGCCAGAGGGTGAGTGGGGGAGATTGATTAGAGCCAGGGCAGCAGGGCCTGGGAGGGGAGGGTCTGAGAGCTGAGAGGGGCCTGCAGGGAGGGGCTGGCACAGAGAGAGGCTGAGGGGCTTGGGGTGGGGGTTGGGGATGCAAAGGGTAAGGACCTGCAGACGTTGGGATTTGGTGGAAGGGGGACGACCTGAACGAAGAAACTTTCCAGCTCCATGTTCTTAAGAACATGTTATCATCTGAAAGGAGCAAGGGACCCTTAAAATCTGTTCTGGTTATCTCTAGTATTTCTAGTGTATTCTGAGAGATTCTAAGAGATGTGCCTTAAGGATTTCCATGTAAAGATGTTCATTAGAGAACTACTTATAATACAGAAAAATCTGAACCAGCATACATAAAGAACAGTGGGGAATGAATAAACAATGCATGGTTCAATCACAAAAGGGATTTTTATGCAGCCATTATGAATTGTGGGGGGTTTTTTTTGTTTGTTTGTTTTGTTTTTAAAAGATGACTGGTAAGGGGATCTTAACCCTTGGCTTGGTGTTGTGAGCACCACGGTCTCCCAAGTGAGCCAGGGCAGGCCCATGAATTGTGTTTTTAATGAAGAGAAATTATTTATAGTTTAACAGCATTGTATCCAAATGTTACACTTTGTTATCTTTTGCGCCAGTATCTTTTCTCTTTCTATTCTCCACTTCCCAAAAACCTAGAGCATGTTTCCCAGTGGCTGCAAGCTATTACATTGTATGAAAATACCATCACTTATTTACCTCTTTCTTTATTTGTACATTTAAACTGTGTTTACTTTCTACTCTTGTAGATTTCACTATGTTGAACAGCCTTAAACATAAATCTTTGTGTTAATCACTGATTTTTTTTTTTTTTTTGAGTCATTCCGGTAAGTGGAATTTTTAAGGCCCTTGCTAAATGTATGACTAAAATACTTCCAGAAATATTTGCATTCCCACTAGCAAAGTATATGACTACCACTACAGATTATTTAAATTTTTACTCCTTTATTTTCTTCTCCATTTTCAAAATTGTCTATAATCAGCAAGAAAGAACAATAAACATTGTAAAAAATACATGAACATGTGTTCCTACTGTGAGGACAGCACAGAAGTTGTTAGCTCAGGGACCCCAAGATAATAATTGCTGCCCCTCTCTAGTTTTGAGGAGCTGAGGATGTGGTGAAAGGCAGTGTCTAGTCTGAGGGTGCAGCAGCTTTCAGGCAGGGCTGGAGGGAAAGCCAGCTGCACAGACCTCTGTTCCCTTGTCCCATCATCGACCCCTCCCCACACTCTTGCAGACCTCCTCACAAGCAGTTCTCAAGGCACAGGGACTCTGACTTTGTCCGCGGGCTCCTTTGTATTGGAGGAAACGGTGTGAGGAGATAATATTTACTGACCAGCTAGTATGAGCCAGTCACTAGAATTACTCATAACAATTATCATTAGGTAATACGTAAAATTGTTGAAATTAAAAACATTCACATAATTTTAAAAGAAAAGGGTGCAAAGGACCAAAGTGTCCTTTCACTGGCCTAAACTCCATCCTGCAGTTTAGCATGCAGCTTTCGAGACCTTTTGAAGGCATTTACACATGTATGTGTGCACAAATCTATAGCTTTGCTTTTGTTTACTTATATAATGAGTAGGACAACTCTGCAGGGTGCTTGTTAATCACTTAGGACATCTCCATTATGCAGGTTAGCGACAACAAGCCACTCTTTCCAATTGCAGCATGGAATTCCCTCACAGGGATGAGCCGTCACCCTTCTCACCAGTCTCCTGAGGGGCCTGGTCGGTTCCTACTATTTCCATACAATGAAATGCGATGCCACTATGTCAACCTCTGCACTCGTGGCACTACTGTGCTGAACTAGACAACACGAATTCAGTTGCTGGGCCAATTGTGCACATTCTGATTTTCACATTTCCCAACGTTTTAGGTGTTACTATATTTCACATAGGTTTTGTCAAATGACTGAGATTACACAGCTCGTGAATCACAGTGCCATTACCTATTTTCTACCCTCTTGCTGTCCCTAACAACTAACTTAGTGAGCCTGGCACATTTTGGGTTCTCAGTAAGTATTTGTTGACTGACTGACTGAAGGAACGAAGGGAAAGGCGGGTGAGACCTGTTCGTACTCCCAGCTCTCCCACTCACTGGCCTTGTGATTAAGAAGTGGTGGGTTCAGCCCCTGACTACCTCTAGGGAGTCTGCCTGGATCCTGCCCAGTCTGCTGGGCTGTGATGTGACTATGCTGATGGTCAGGAGTTGGCATCTGGAGGAGTCCACAGTGCTAATCCCAGCAGGGTACACCCTCCAGTCACTTTGTCTGGACTCCTTTCAACCCAACTTCTTCCCAGCAAGAGGGAACATTTCAGGAGTGGAGGGAGGGGGAAGGGAGGGGCCTGGGGCCAATTCTCAGCCCTGTCTCTGAGCCCCCCTCACCCAGAGGGACTCTTCTGGGTTCTTCCTCTGTTTAGGGATGCACCAACTCTGAGTGCTTCGGTGAAAGCCAGCTAGAACCACAGACAGAACAAGCCATGCTAGCTGGCACACCCACAGTGTCGGTACAGGTAAAACAAGGGAGTCCATTAAGGAGGGTCCTGTGTTAATCAGAGGGCGATGATGGAGGCCTGGACCTGGCTGCCGCAGGGGAAGTGTGGGGAAGGATTCTGAGTATTTTCAGACAATAGAGTGGCAGAATTCCTGATGGAATAGCACACGTACATCAAACACATACATATTTTTACAGATGATCTTCCATGGCGGAACCCAACGGTGAAGAGACTTTAGGACAGACATTTCTCACAGCTGAGGATCTTCTTGGGTCACCACAGTTGAGTTAGGCCTGGGGAAGTGGAGGTTCCAACGTGGAATCGTATGTCTTCTTCCAGGCCATAGTGTCTGCCCTGTCCCTTCTGCTGAGTCGTGATATGCAGCACAGATGAAAATGGCAACTCCCAGGCCCTTCCTCCTGCTCGACCTCCTTGTGTACCTCAGCTTGGTCCAGCTACTCACCCCTTGCTCAGGTAGGAAATGATTCTGCTTCTATGTGTCTGAAGCAGACATTACCTGTTCATGCCCACTGAGAACCTGGAAGACCCATCTGAAGTGAAGGTTCACCCATCATTAAGAGACAAGCTGAGCTTCTGTTAGGCTCGTGTTCCTCTCTGGACTCTTTCTACCTTGCCTTCCCTACCTGAGAACTACCCTTTCTCTCATGGCCCCGACTCTAACCCCTCTGATGGAGCTTTCCCCTTTGGCTGACCAGCTCACTTTGCTGTGATTGGACCCCCTGGGCCCATCCTGGCTAGGGTGGGTGAAGATGCTGATCTGCCCTGTCACCTGTCCCCAGCGATGAGTGCAGAGTCCATGGAGCTGAGGTGGGTGAGGTCTAGCCTTAGGCAGGAGGTGAATGTGTATGCAGATGGAAAGGAAGTGGAAGACAAACAGGCCGCAGCCTATCGAGGGAGAACTTCGATTCTAAGCGACAGCATCAGTGCAGGGAAGGCTGCTCTCCGAATATACAATGTCAGAGCCTCTGACAGTGGAAACTACCTCTGTTATTTCCAAGATGGCAAATTCTATGAAAAAGCCATCGTGGAGCTGAAGGTTGCAGGTGAGCCTCCAGGTTTTGTTCTGAAATCTTTCCTTCCTAGGACCTGGGGGAAGAGGCAGAGTTCCAGAATTCTTGGTACAATCTCTTGCCCTGTGGCTCTGGTTGGGTTTGGTCAGTGGGGAGCTGTAGCAGAGGATATGGGGAGGGAGACCCTGCAGGATTGCCTCTGGCTGGCTGCATGCCCTTACCTAGGATCACAACTCCTCTCAAGGATACCATCCATACAAGATTCTCATCTTTTAGGTCTTCAAAACTGCTCCTTCTTCTCCTTTGTGTATAGGGGTGGTGGTGATATCCCATTGTAAATGGCCCTGGGGTACTGCACCAGTCCATGTAGTTTTCCCCTCACCACCACCACACTTTATAAACTGCTCCTGAATGAAACCCTCATTGAGATATCCAATGTGCCTGTGCCATCTCTCCTGTTGAGACCCTCCCTGGTGCAGGAGGCTTCCAGGAATGTAGGCTGCTTTATCCTTCCACAGCACTGGGTTCTGATCCTCACATAGAAATGAAGGGTTATGAGGATGGAGGGATCCACGTGGACTGCACCTCCACTGGCTGGTACCCCCAGCCCCAAATACAGTGGAGAGATGCCAAGGGACACAGCATCGCGGCTGTGACAGCGCCTGTGGTTGCAGACGAAGCAGGACTGTATGCAGTGGCAGCATCCGTGGTCCTGAGAGGTGGCTCTGGGGAGGGGCCATCCTGTACCATCAGCAATTCCCTCTTCAGCCAGGAAAAGACAGCCAGGATTTCCATCGCAGGTCGGTACCCTTCTTGGCCTCAGGTATACCGAGCTGGACTGTGGCTATGGAAAGGAGGGTGTGTGATTCTCCCCCGTGTGAGTCTCTCCTGCTGACCTGGGTCCTTGCAGTGAATAAAAGGACCAGAGCAGGGACCTGGAGCCTCCTCCTTCCTCTAGGGGAGCTTCTCTCCTCCATAAATCTGGTTATGCCACTAACATTTACTGAAATTTTCCTGTCCAAAACTGCTACAGGCAAAGGGAATTGGATAGAAATGGTCAAGAAAAGTTCTTTGCAAAGTCAAATGAGAAAATGGGGGAAAACTGTGTTTACAACTCATATCATAAAGAACAAGCTAATCTCCTTGAAATAGAAGGAGGTTTAGAAGACTGTAATAGAAAAATTAGCAAAGAACGTGAATTATTAATTTACTGAAAAGGAAATAACACAGAAAAAGATTCTCAATGTCACTCATTAGAGAAACGAATATTAAAGAATTTTTCATTCATGCTGTTGGCAAAATAAAACTAAGTTGGTTGATAACACATGCTGATGGCAGGAATGGGGGAGGCAGCAACTCTCAGGCATTTGCTATATTAATTTGTTGTTTTTTGGGTTTTGGGTTTTTTGGGGTTTTTTTTGGCAGCTGGCCCATTCCAGGATCTGAACCCTTGACCTTGCTGTTCCAATGCCCTGTTTTAACCAACTGAGCTTACCAGCAAGCCCTAAATTGTTTTATTTTTGATATATATTAGCACAGCCACTATTGGGGGCTATCCAGTGCCTATCCAGACGACATATTTGTTGATTCTGGGCTGGCCAGTTAGTTCAGTTGGTTAGAGCATGGTGCTAATAATATCAGCTCCAGGGTTCGATTCCTGTACTGTCCAGTGGCCAAAAAGAAATAAATAAAATTCTACTTTTTGGACTTTATCTGACAGATAAGATTGCCTCTTTGTGGGATGACCCACGTGAAATGCTATTTCTCATAGCATTATGATTGCACAATGTTACAAGCTATGCAAATGTTTCCTGATGGGGAACTTCCATACAAGGAAATACTGCACAGGTGTAAATGGAAACAAAGAAATTCTCGCTATTCTAAAATAGAAAAATTTCCAAGGTACACTTTACACAGAAAGAACAAGAGGCAGAGCAATGAATATAGAATGGTATCTTTAGTGTAAATAGAGGAAAAGTAAGAATATATTTCTATTTATGTTTTCTAAATTTAACAGTTATATAACACTCGCTATATGTCAACCACTTTCTAAGCATTCATTTCATCCTTCTAACGTCAGGAGGTAGGTACTATTATTACCCCCACTTTACCCATAAGGACACTAGGAGCACACAGTTAAGTAACTAGTCCAGGGTCGCAGTGCTGGTCAAGTGGAGGAGTCACAATTAGAGCCCAGGCCCTCTGGCTGCACAGTTTATGTCACCATCATATTAAGCTGACAAATGAGAAGCTAATCGATGGGGAAGAGAGGAGGAGGGCTGTGTGGTGAGAGACTTGGGTATTAGAAAGTATCTCCATGCTCGTGGCGCTCATGTCACTCGGATAGAGGCGCACGTGCACGGTTCTCTGAGACTTTAGGAAGAGAAACATGACTTGCTCTCATGGGGTAAATGAGCGGCCCCCCCAAGCGCTGAGCAGCTGAAGCTCCGGACCCACGGGCTGGGGAGGGGGCAGGCGTGTCCCACCCACTGCCCACAGCCCAGGCCCTTCGTCCCCTTGTCCCCTCGCAGGCCCCTTCTTCAGGAGCGCCCAGCCCTGGATCACAGCCCTGGCAGCGACCCTGCCGGCCTTGTTGCTGCTGCTCGCGGGGGCCGCTTACTTCCTGTGGCGACAGCAGGAGGAGAAAAAGGCTCTGTCCCAGGAGAAAGAGCGAGAACAGGAGGAGAAAGAAAAGGCTCAGGCCGAAAAGGAGCAGGAACGAAGCGCGAGAGGTATCTGGCCTCGGCAGGGAATCGAACCCCTGGCTTCCAGGCCTGCGCGCGAACACCTCACCCCATCCCCACCCAGGCGCTGTGTAGTTTCTAAGGTTTATTTTCCAGAAGGTCCCCTCTCCGCTAACAGTTCGTGACTGCTTCTGCTTATTTTCCAGAGAAGCTCCAGGAGGAACTCGGTAAGTTCCTGTCTCCCCAGAGACCATGCGTGGCTTCCTATCCCTGCTTCAAGCCACTCGATGACTCTTCCTGTTTATTCCATTGCAGAGTGGAGAAAAATCCAGTACATGACTCGTGAGTGGCCTGACATTTTCTCAGAATTCTAATCTCAGACTCTCTGCTTGGATAGTTTGCAGCCCTAGCTCTTTGCCCGGGGTTGACAAATGACCCCAGATCCTTTTACGGTGGGAAAGAAAATAGACACCCAGGAGTGTCTCTTTTTCTCCTTTTATTTCAATTATTTGATTTTGTTTGAAGGACAGCACAGGCCTTCAATCTCTCTCCTCTAGGGGCCCACAACCCTTTAGCCCCACAAAGCACAGAGGAAAATGCAGGGTACAATTGAAAAGAAAAGGGGAGAGGAGGACGGAACAACAGATGAGGTTCCTTCTCTGTGCCAGGATCCGCACTAGCTGCTTTACATCCTGTATGGGACGCAGAGAAGGAAAGAAGAACGGACGATTATAAGGAAAGGGAAAGTTAGAAAAGATGGAGGGAGAAAACTGTCCCTCATAAACAGGAGTAGCTATAGTGACTCAGTTCTTACACACTTATTGTATCTGCTATCGAAAATTAGTCCCAGAAATTTCCTCATTAAGTTCCTCAAATTCTTTTCAGAAGGAGGCATCTAAATAGCACAGATTGAGATAGATGGGTCTTGTACACTTGCACATACACATATAGACATGGCGACACCTTCTCCCAGATACAGGAGCATAGATACACACAGAGTAGATCAGCCGGACCACAGCTGGGAAGACACTCATATGGTGCCTGCGGCATCACTAGGGGGCCATTGATGTTCCCCGACTTGAAATGAAGGAGGAGAGGGGAGGAGAGCCTTGTACATGCACAGAGAGAAGGTAGGGAAGGGGGGGGGTCAAAAAGAAGGGAAAGGGGATGACCCAGACATGGCAGAGTCCAGGTGACATCTATTTGCTTCTTCCATTGTAGGTGGAAAGAAGTCTTCAGCCTATGCTGGTGAGTGACCCTGAAGCTCTCTGAGTTTGCTGGGACATGTGCCCTGAACATTTCAACCTTTTCTCTGAAGGGACCCATTGGCGTTGTCACTAGGAATAATGAGATCAAAACCAAATGCTCATTTTCTGTGGGGTTCCTCGTCTGCTTTTCCAGAGGCTTTGAGAGAACCCTCCCCCTGCTGGACCACTTGCTCACCCCCTAGCAAAGCCTGTCCACGTAGCCTGTGGCCCTCATGACAGAGGGCACACAGTCCACCATTTGTGAGAAGCCGCCGCCCCTGATCCATCAGAGCCGTGGAGGACAGAAGCTGGACCTAGGAGAGATTGTGCAGAAAGAGGGAAAGACAGGACTTAATGAGGAGAATGGGGTGGGGGCAACGACAGATATACTGACCTTTTCCTTGTCTGTCTCCTCCTCTCAGAATGGAAAGACGCCCTCTTCCAAGCTGGTGAGTGAGTCCTGCAGGCCAGCAATCTGATGGGCCCTATTCCTTTTTCTTCTCCAACTCTTGAGATTTGGGGAAGGAAAGTCCCCACAACTAGGAGAGTTTTCAGTGGGTGGCTTTAGTTCCCAATTGGAAAGGTGTGCCTAAGTCCAGGGCCCTTCCTGCTGAGAGCCCAGGGAACTGGGGAGGGTTGCTGTCCTGGGCTTCCAGAGACCTTCATGGGAAGGAGGAGGCATGAAGGGTGGAGCCGAGGGGGAGAGGGAGGCTGCAGGACCCTGCAGGGAATGACAATGGGAAACGCCAAGGGGAGAAGGCAGCGCGCAGGGAACTTTGCCTCTCCATGGCTTCTGCCACCTACTGCCTTTGCGTGTCCTCTGATGAGTTAATGTGTCTGAGCATTGGCTTTCACATTGTTAGACGATGATTGTACCTCCTATGCTGGGAGGTCTAAGGTAGAGACTGAAGGAGTATGTATTAGCCGAAAAGCTAGCAAGAAAGATGGCATATTCAAAATAAGTGGTTGAAGAGGGTTTGGAGAAAGCAGGGTCAAGGGAAGCCAGGGAGGGAAAGTGAGGTGTCCCAGACCTCACAGCAGTGGGGAGCTGTCTCCAGCCCTAGGCTTGGAGGGATGGGGAGGTGGGCAGTTCTTGGAGGCCAGAGGAAGCTGCAGCTCAAAAACAGGCTGCCTCCAAAGAGTCATGCCTTTGTCAGAGCAACACCATGTGATCCTTCCAGTCTTCTGCCAGGGCCTCCCACTGGCCACACCCAACAGGAAATCAGAGGACAAGGGAGCCCAGAGATGCTGTCCATACAGGACAGATTCCTGGGACCCAGAAGAAGGTGGATGTGGGGGCACATAAAGTCCCCAACATAGCCCCTAGCACAGAGAAGGCATGGCACCTGTTACATGTCAAGTGCGTCCTCTGTGCCTTGCCCTGGGCTGAGTGAGTTACACTGTTGACTTATTCAACCCTAGAGATTAGTACTTTTATCCCCACTTTTCTGGTAAGGAAATGCTTCAGGTAAGGCTCAACGATGTTCCATCACTTGGATGTGTGGAAAGAGAGACCATGCAGAAATGTCATTCAGCTCACAAGTGATAGAGTGACAACTGTAAGTTAAATGTATGTAACTAGAAAGCTGAAATGGGCAGGGTCAATTTTGGGAAGGAAATAAGAAAAAGCTAGAAGGAAGGAGTCTTATTGCCTCCTGAGCCAGCGTCAGGATATCTTGCTCGGCAGAAGTTGACCGTCATTTCACTCTCCCCTTCCCCACTGGACACAGGACCCCCGAGGCCTTCTCCCATATTAGTAACTAGAGTCACATTCAGAGCAGGCTAGGGGTGCCAAGCTCTGGACTCGCCTCCTGGACAAGACTCAGGTCTTGAATGCTGAAGTTGTGAGGTCCAGGAAGAATGGCTGAGCCCACAGACACATCTTTAAACTCTCTGCAGCTGATGTGATTCTGGATCCAGACACAGCAAACCCCATCCTCCTTGTTTCTGAGGACCAGAGAAGTGTGCAGCGTGCAGAGGAGCCACGGGATCTTCCAGACAGCCCTGAGAGATTTGATTGGCGTTACTGTGTGCTTGGCTGTGACAGCTTCACATCAGGGAGGCATTACTGGGAGGTAGAAGTGGGGGACAGGAAAGAGTGGCACATCGGGGTGTGTAGAGAAAACGTGGAGAGAAAAGGTTGGGTTAAAATGATACCTGAGAATGGATACTGGACTATGGGGCTATCTGACGGGGAGAAGTATCGGGCTCTCACGGAGCCCAGGACCGAACTGAAGATTGCTGAGCCCCCTAGAAGAGTGGGGGTTTTCCTGGACTATGAGTCTGGAGAGGTCTCATTCTACAATGCTCTGGATGGCTCTCATGTCTACACCTTTCCTCACACCTCCTTCTCTGGGCCTCTGTGTCCTGTTTTCAGAATTCTGACTTTCGAGCCCACCGCCCTGACCATTTGCCCAGTGTCAAAAGGAATGAAAAGTCGCTTTGTCCCTGACCCACTTCCTGACCTTTCCCTGGAGACCCCAGTGACCCCGAGCTTAGCTAATGGGAGATGGGAGCCTCAGGTTGATGTAAGGTCTCTGCTTCTCCCTGCCCAGTCCGGAGCTGAGGGCGTCCTCCTCCAAAGCAGGCAGTGACAACTGTAAAGCTCTGTGCACACGCTGAGGCACTTCACTGGAAATAATACAGTTGTCTCCTATGGCAGTTGTGTTTGGTACCATCACAGAACCAAAACCAATCTTCCTGCTTTCAAAGTCTCTAAGAAGTGTAGCTAATAACCTAAAGATTGTCCGGGATACATGAATTTGGGAGAAAGGAAGCTAGAAGAACTTCAAGGTTTTTTTAACTGTACTATGGAATTCGCTTCCTGAAAACGAGTCTATCCACCCTTGATCATGGGTGGATGTTAAACCGATAATCCTTTCAAATGAAGGACACTACAGAAAAGCTCCTCTTCGTTATCATTCCTATTATTGCTTCCCCACTGCATCCCTTTCCCTTGCATGTAGTGGTTAAGTTATATTTGTTCAATACATTTATCAGTAATCCTCGCTCCTCGACTGGTATTTTTCTGGTCTCTGAGAAGTCTGCTCACCCACACTCTCCCCGGAGTTTCACAGCTTACCTCATTGAAACATCTGCAAAACATCTTTATTATATTAGTTTCCCATTGCTGCTGTAAAGAATTACTACAAACTTAGAGACTTAAAGCAACACAAATTTTATGTTAAAAAATTTTATTGGGAAATAATCGAATAAACGTATTTGTGGGGTAGAGTTGAATACCAATACCTATGTGTAGTGTGTGATGATCAAATCAGGGTAATTAATTAGCATGTTCATCATTACAGAACATAATCATTCCTTGCAACACAAATTTATTATCTCACATGTCTGTAGGTCAGAAGTCTGATATAGATCTCACTGGGCTAAAATCAAGGTGTCTGCAGGCTGAATTCCATTCTAGAGGTTCTAGGGAAGAATTTATTTCCATGTTTGTTCAGATTGTTGGAAGAATTCAGGTCCTTGAAGTTAGAGGACTGAAACCACCATTCCTTGCAGATTGTCACTGGAGGGCTGTTCCCAGCTTCTAGAGGCTGCCAACCCTGGCTGCTGACTCTCTTCCTTCACCAGTGGGCTGAGTCCCTTTTGATCTTTGAATTTCTCTTTGTTCTTCTTCCAGGGCGTCTGTCTGATTCTTCTGCCTCCTACTTTCAAGGACTCATAAGATTAGATTGAGTGTACCAATATAATTCAGAATAATCTCCCTATTTTAAGGTCCATAACCTTAATTTCATTTGTAAGGTCCGTTTTGCCATGTAATACATCATATTCACAAGTTTCACAGTGGGCATCATTGGAGGGAGGAACATTACTCAGCCAACCACACTTATTTGGGAAGTGATCCCAGGAAATACCAGTGCAGAAATAAAGTGAGACAGAGTAGGGAGAAAGCCAATTAAGAGAGAAATAGTATAAAGAGCTCATTCATGGGTCTGTTACCATGTACAACTGGGTTCGACCTTGGACTCTCTATGAAACCATATAAAATTGTGGGATAAATCTCAAAATCTTCTAAGGGATAGTAAGCCTGGGGCATTTACCCACAATGCCCTTCCTCTTTTACTTGAACTGGTTGAAGGTTGCCCCTGAAGCTATTAATTCTCCTGCAATTCCAGACTGGACCATGCTTTGCAAGAGAGTAAATACCACTGATACTGAAGAAAGCTCTCAGGTGGAGAAGAAAGGCAGGCACGTGAGGTCTGAAGTTGTTATCCTTGGAGGAAACTGTCTGCCTCAGCTATTGGTGAACTGAGATGGGCCAAGAGGATATGGGATGAGGTATTAACAGCATCTGTTCACAGGGCCCTGCCTCTGAGAACATGGTGAGTGCCTGTTAAGTTCTGTCTGCCCACCCTCTCCCCCAGGTGAGGGATGCTTCCACCCGCATCCATTTAGCAGTAGTGACCTCCTGTCTTCCAACACGTGTCCATATCACATGGCCCCATGCCCCACCACAGGGACTGGATCTGAGATGGACATCTGACCCAGTCTAGGCTAGAGGACTTCCCTTCATGGTTTCCACTGAATTTTTAATTTTTGTTTTTGTTTTGTTGGTGGCCGGTGTACATAGTGATCCATCCCTGGACCATGGTGTTATCAGCACCGTGCTCTAACCAACTGAGCTAACTAGCCAGCCCTTTTTCTTTTTTCGTGGCTGGCCAGTAAAGGTTGACTGAATTTTTCAGTGACAGGTAATCTGTTACACCTATAGCAGGGGTGCATGAGAATTGTGGGAAGGAATCTTCTACTCACAATGTGGTCTGGAAAATCAAAGGAAGGTGGACTGCAGAGAGACAGTACTGAAGCAAAAGTGCAGAGAGAAGTCTTGAAGATGGAAGGAGTTTGTGCAACCTTCCCATGTTTTGCTCCTTTGGGGGCCTGTTAGAATGAGCAGGACTGAAGGCATGTTGCGGTCTAAATCCAAAGGGCTTTAGAAAAAAAAAAAAGACAGTTTTTTCTTAACATGCCTTTCTCTGAGTTCCATCTTTTCCCATAGTTATTTGATATTTTGAACCTTGGTTAAGGTGCAGACTGACAGTATTTACATAAAAGTAAAGCTGTTTTCCAGTCAGCCTGGAGTTGCAAACTTGTGTGAGATACATACTATCGAGTCCCTGAGAAACCATAGAAGACTTCGATAAAGCTATGCTGATTCCACCCCAAAGCAAATCAAAAATCCTGCAGGGCCCTTTGACAACACCAAAGAGGAGAACAGAGTCAGATGAAGCCTTGATGAGTATTTGCACCTGGCCCCTTACACATCCCCCTCCCTCCTGCTTTTCATTTCCCACATTCCATTCCCTAAACTCCCTCTTTAAAAAACACTCTATAAATCTGAGTCTTTGAGATGGCTTTAGTCTGGCCATTCTCTTTCTGGTTTACTGTAGAGATGGGTTGCCCTAACATCTGTAACTTTTTTCCTATTCTACCAACATTTGACTTTCAAGTTATTTGTTTTTGTCTGGGGGCAGGCAGCTAGACTTGGATTCAGTAACAGACCCAGTTTACGGCTGTGTGTTCTGTGAAATTTGTTCTCTTGTGGTGAAGTAAATATACCAGTTACTATTGCTGCAGCCCTAAAAATTAGCAGCTCACACAAGTGTTTTACTGTGCCTGTTGATTCTGTGTCAGGAATCTCAATCTGAATATTAACCATAATATTAAAAATGGTTTTTCTGGGTGCTAAGATGTCTGGACTCATCTGGGAGGACACCACGGCTAGAGGTGACTCAAAGGAAGAGATACACCCAGATTTCTTTCAAAGATTGGATTTTATTGCAAAGGAAAAGGGGATCAGAAGTCACTCTGTGTCCTAGCACTTACATGATTGGCATGTATAGCTGGTCCGTGGAGAACCATACCAAGGTGACTCTCCCTCTCTGTTGACTCCTCCCAAGACAGAATGATTGGATCAGGTCGACGCCATCCAATGTGGCACACCTCATTGGTGTAGACATGGCTTCTTGATAGGCTACCTCATGGGCAGTGGACTCTCTTCCTGTTCAGAACACAGCTGTTGCCCTCTGGCTCAGGACAGCTGTGGCAGGCACCCAGGCCTGGCTTCACTGGGTGCTTCTTGGACAAATGGCCTCAAAAGCCCCGGGCCTCTACAAAGGCTTCCAATATACTTAGGAGGGGGAAAAAAAAAGCCCTGAGCATCATTTTGTTCGGATAAAAGCTGTGGCCTGGCTAGGCTCTTCAACATTTACAGTCCCCTCTTCTGTGCCTTCTCAATCGCAACTCAGTCCTGAGTGGAATGATCAAATAGTTACTACATTTATTCTCATTAGTCGCTGAACTCAGAAGCCACTTTAATCATAAACCAGAGGCATCAGGCAACGAGTGAGGCTGCTGTATGAGAAACAGATGGTTAAAGGGTCAGCACAATACAAAAAGCAGTTCTTAGGGCCTTCTGTAGCTTATTCTAATCAAAGATTTCCCTCTGCAGAGTGGAGAAGGAACCTGCTTTGGTAACTTATTCTGGGTCCCTCTGATCCTCCTTCCCTGTCCAAGAACCACTGACCATGGGTGGCCTGATCCTGCTGCCACCTTGCTCTTGGCTCTGGTGCCAGATGAGTTAAGGAATGAGATCATGCTGTTGGGAAAATGACCTACACAGACCTTTCTCATGCGTGCGTTGAACCACACTGAGTGGACAGCCAAGGGTGGGCCCTGTAAGGAGAGAGGAATGACGTCACCAGATACCTGTCCTGAGAAACAGACACTCCAGTCACTGGAAGATCCAATTGCTGTCTAAATAACAATTATGCAGGACAGAGTACAGGAATAGCAGAAACTGTGAGTGTCAGAAGAGGCTGAGAGCATCCTGAGTGTTCTTAGATGAGGTGGACATCAAGGCCAGGCAGGATTTCAAGAGGCAGAAATGGAGGGAACAGGTCAGGTGAGGGGAATGTCATGGGAAAGGGAGTGCTGGCCCCAGGTGCAGGAGGGACACAGGCAAGGGGGGTCCATTGCTAGTGGGTTAACTGCAAAGTTCCGAGTTGAATCAAAAGGGGATCAGAGGGCTCCGAGGAAGCACTTGGACACTTGAGGGGACGGTTGAGAACTGTGCCTTAGTATGATTATTGTGGAGAAAATCTATTTCCTAGATTTTGGATTGGAGTCTGTGGGGCATGTTGGTGGGGAGGAAAATATGTGTGGGTTGGACCCAACCAGACCTTCTCCTGGCAGATGTTAAAGCCTAACTAGGAAGTCTCTGTTCACTTCCATCTTCCTGCCCCCACTAGAATGCCACATACCTGAGAGAAAGGGTTTTTGACTCTCACTCAGTCTCCTCAGCTTCTCTTACCCGACAGTGGCAAATGAATGACGAGGTCTTCTTAACAGCTGCTGCAGCTGCTGTCTCACTTCCTTCCCTGCCCCTCCCATCAGCCCTTGCCTAATCCCTAAATCCTTCTCCTGCTAGCAAATCCACCCTCATCCAACCTCCAAAGCCAGGAACTAGAAAAAGATTTCTCTGGCTTTGCAAAGAAGGCTGCTTATGTTTACATTTTCACTTCTTCACACACACACACACAGGCCTCTTCTCGTGGTTAACATCAACGCCACAATCCGCGGGGGTCCTCGGGGCTTTGCAAAAAAATGAAAAATGTCTTGTTTCTGAAAAAGAAAAAGGAAATTTAAAAAACCTGATGATCGCAAAAGTTATTTGCTGCATACAATTGTTTTAAACGGGTTCCATATATTCTACCTAGTAACTGGTGACAATTAAGGCCCAGGGACACCATTGGCTGGCTGACCACAGCCGGCCAATCCCGGGCTCCAAACCATTAACAGGAAATCTTGGGACACCGGACACTGAGAGAACGGGTCCCAGGTCTCCGTCCCGCAGCTCTGCACATCGCGACTGATGGGAGGTGAAGAAAAGTTTTCTCTCCGTCTTCCCGACGTTTTGTTCCTTGGTGGTGACTGTGCTCATGGGAGCGTTAGAAGAAAAGAGACGACCGGAAAATGGTCATCGAGGGTCGGCCGAGTAAGACGCGAGGTTAACTGGAGAAGGTAGGAAAGGGAGGGGAAGCGCTGCAGCTCCGGGGTGGGCGGGAGGGGGCCGGAATCTGCTGCGGAGGAAAAACGGGGTCCCTGGGAGAGGGGAGCCCCCGGTGGGTGCCCGGCCTGGCTGACGGGGAGGAAGAAGAGAAGGGAGGGAGTGCGGAAGCTGTCAAGTGACAACTGAGGGAAGTGCCCTGTGGCGAGAGACGTGAGCCGGGGAGGGCGGGCACCGCCTGCCTCCGCGTCGTACTAGTGGCTTATTTCATGGCGCGTCTCACGAACCCACCTGTCAGGAGGTACCTGAACCATGGGACCAAGGAGGCTGCCCAAGCCCGAAGTTAGGGCGCTGATGCGACCACATGGTGACGGGCGAGTTTGACGTAGATGGCAGCTGCGGTGCCCAGTCTGCTCTGCCGAGTTCTTCTCCTCTGCTGACTTCTCCTCCTCTGCACACCTAGGCCCTGGTCCCTGCCTGTACCGATGACTCCGTCCTTGTACGTATGGAGCCAGCTGCCTCCGGACCCTTCTCCCTGCCGGCCGCCCTTCTCCTCTCCCTGCTCCTCAGCCTGTTTGCACGAGTCTCAGGTAGGGATGCATGCCACTAGCTCCTGTCACCTTCTCAGAAAGCAACACCAGCTCTGCAGTCTGCAAGGAGGAGGAGCCAAGAAGGACTGCAGCCCTGTGGACCCTTCTTTTAGTCTGAGCGTGTTCATCAAATTTATACCAGCGCTGCCCAAAAGAAATGCATTGAGAGCCACAAAGGCGAGCTGCGTATATAGTTGTAAATTATCAAAAAAAAATTTTATACCTTTTATTTTAAAAAGTAAACAGAGGGCCGGCCCGTGGCTCACTCGGGAGAGTGCGGTGCTGATAACACCAAGGCCCCGGGTTCGGATCCCATATACGGATGGCCGGTTCGCTCACTGGCTGAGCGTGGTGCTGCCAACACCAAGTCAAGGGTTAAGATCCCCTTACCGGTCATCTTTAAAAAAAAAAAAAAAAAAAAAAACAGTAAACAGAACCATAAAGTAAATTTTAATAATATATTTCATTTAACTGCAACTAACCAAAAATTAACATTTAAATGCTTTTTACTGCAAAATATTACAAATGAGAATTTTAACATTTTTAAATTTTAAATCTTCAAAATCTTGTGTGTGTTTTACACTTTCAGGTCATTTTGATTGAAACTAGGCTTGTGGCTCCCCTATTGGACAGCTCAAGTTCATGCTACACTCAGGCACTGCACTAGATTGGGAAATAGAGGAAAAGTCCTAGGGAGCACAGGTCGTAGAGGTGATCAGGGTGAGCTCCTCAATGTGTTGCTAATGAAGCATTAGCAGCCTCAATAGGTACCGCTCCCAAGGGTCAGCCATGGCTACTGGTCCCCCAAATCCTTCCTCAGCCCAGGAAGTTCCTGTGGCCTTGGAAAGAATTTATGTGTCCCCCGGAATATCCATTTCCTTTCCTGCCTGAGATATTTGATGCCTGGTGTCCCCTCTGATTCTTCCCCTTTGTTGGGCAGCACAGTTTACTGTCGTGGGACCAGCAGATCCAATCCTGGCCATAGTGGGAGACAACATCACATTAAGCTGCCACCTGTCTCCCGAGAAAAATGCTGAGGACATGGAGGTGCGGTGGTTCCGGTCGCAGTTCTCCCCGGCGGTGCTGGTGTATAAGGGAGGGCTAGAGAGAGCAGAGGAGCAGATGGAGGACTACCAAGGAAGAACCACCTTTGTGAGCAACGACATCAGCAGGGGGAGTGTGGCCCTGGTCATACACAACGTCACAGCCCAGGAGGACGGCTTCTACCGCTGTTACTTCCAAGAAGGCAGATCCTATGATGAGGCCATCCTGCGCCTCATGGTGGCAGGTGCGTCACTTTATCTTGCTTTGTTGCCTTTGCGCAGTGTTCCTTTTGAGGAAACCTTCTCTCTTAACCTTGGGCCCATTGCAGACCAGCAGATTTTTGCCTGGAATGCCCTTTATGCGGGGAGGGTGGCATCTTACTGCCCAAGGGCCACTTGAGTGGGTTTTCCCTGCTAAGCTGTGGGCATCACTGCTTGAGAAGCCCACACGATCTCAGCTGAGGCCCTGGGCAGGAGAGTGTGGTTAATCCCTGCAGATTATTCTTTTACCTGCCTTATCATTCAAACTGTGCCCTCTTGAGAGTGACAGGAGGCACTGTCAGGCATTGCATTTAACAAGTGGAATAAACAAGGACTGCCCAGAGAAGGACATGTGCATGTCTAGTTGTTGATAAATATTCATCTTGCCTTTGTCCCTTCCCCCAAACACTGATTGTAGTGAGAGTGGCTGACATTTAAATAGATGATTTTATTAAAGCAAAATTAAGTACACAGGCAAACTTATGTACTAGGCCTGGTGGCCCCACAGAGAAAACAAGGAGAATTCGGCTGGGAGGAATTTGTCAAGGCTTTGCAATAGAAGTGGCATTTAAACTGGTATTTCTAGGAGTTTATCAAAAGAGCTTTAAGGGATGACCTCACTCCTGGAGACAATGCATTATTCTTTAGAAGAAATGTTTGAAGACTGGAAAGCCTTTAAGACTCACAAAAGTCCATGGTGGTATTTCAGTCCATCAGAACAGTAAAGGTGAGGTTTGGGGACAGTGCGACCTACCCATGGGTAGGGGTCTCAAATTATAAGTGGTAGGAGACTCCATCTTTGTTACTTGCAACAGCAACATTATACATGATTAATACAGAATATCGGGGAAGGAGGGTTTCTTGACCGTTGTATCCTGACTCTGTTGAAAGCAGCACTTACTGGTTTGCCGGTTATGATTTGTGTGTGGCAGGAACCCTTTATTCTTTCCCTGTAACCATGACCTTGGTGTGGCCTATCCCATTCTGAATGGAGTTGTCGTAGGATTTTTTGTTTGTTGTTTTTTTGTTTGTTGGATTGTTTGGCTGGCTGGTTCTGCCTTTAAGTCTGTTGTCTCACGCTTGCACTTATTGAAACCCATGAAATATTTTGCAGAACTTTTTTGCAATTTGCTGAGTTATTTTAATTCTTATTCTACTTGAAGTTTTCTTTCTGAGCCTTTAAATGTACAACTAGATTTTTCTTTTTCTCTTGGCAAAATCACATTGAACAAGAAGCACTAGACTTAAGTGATTGCTTTAATTTTCTGTCTTTGGTATAAGTTGTTGGGGAGGCTTTACAAAGGAATTACTCAATGGAAGTTTGGATGGTCACACATGGCTGAAGGGCCTCCCAGCGCCGTGCCTCTGCAGCTCCCTCACACCAGGTATTCTCTTTTATTAAAAGTTGTTTTAAAGATAGAAAATAGTTAGGATGAGTCTGGATTCCTAGGATATTTGGTGATAATCTTTTGACATTGAGAATGTGATGGGGAGGGTGGTTGGCTGGTATGGGGATCTGAACCCTTGACCTTGTTGTTACCAACACTGTGTTGTAACCAAATGAGCTAACCAGCCAACCAAGAATGTGACATTCTTATCTTGAGGATATCCCAGGACCATCCAGATCTTTCTAATACATTGATGTTCTCAAAGGACTATAAGAAAATTACCTAATTTACTGAGCCCCTGGGGGGTAAACTTCTGTGAATCAGGGTAAGGATTGGCTTTGCAGGCCAGCTCTGTCCATTCTCCTAAGAAGCACCAGCTACTATGGGTAGTAGATAGCGGTGGTGCTGTGAAGCCCTGAACCTGCAGAGAAGGGACAATGTCTTCAGGTCACAAGGTTTCTTAAAATTTGTCAACCTGGCAGGTTTCTGTCTTTGTATTATTCTAGAGATGTAGGAAACCCGGTGTACTGAGAAGTCATCCCAGGAGAAAGGGAAATCCTAAACCTGCCCCTTTCAGGTTAAACTGGACACACCCACCTGGCAGTGAGAAAAATTAGTCTTTGGCAGAATAAATTGAACAACAAGCATTTATCATAGACAGAGATGCTTGGTGCTGTGATGGGGCATGTAGGTGGAGCACAGTGAAGAGTGTCTAGTGTGATTTTCTCCTCAAGGAGCTCACAGTTTGTCATATGGTGTCACGTTGTTCTCCAGCATCAAGGTTCATTCTTGCTTCCTTCATCCTTCCTGTCCTCCTTCCTGTTTCTTGGTCCCTCTTTTCCTTCCTTCCTTTGTCCCTTCACAGGGGGGTCCTGTGGGAATGCATGGGACATGCACATTCAGGGGGGCTGGGTGCGGCCCACTTGCTCTCTCCCCTTCCCTGGATGACCACCATTAAGAGCTGCTCTAGGACACATTGGCTGAGACACCCCTGCCTTTGTAGCTGAGCCTGGTCTGTCCCCTCAGGCCTGGGATCTAAGCCCGTCATTGAAATGAAGGGCCACGAGGACGGGGGCATCCGGCTGGAGTGCACATCTGGAGGGTGGTACCCCGAGCCCCGTGTGGTGTGGAGGGACCCCTACGGTGAAGTCATGCCCGCCCTGGAGGAGGCTTACACGGCTGATGCAGACGACCTCTTCACGGTCACCACAGCTGTGATCATCGTTGATTCCTCCATGAGAAACATTACCTGCTCCGTCAACAACATGCTGCTTGGCCAGAAGAAGGAAACTGTGATTTTCATCCCAGGTCAGTTCTCTGCCCTCTGGAGACTCAGCCTGTGGAGGCAGATCCTCAGCAGACAGATTGCAGCCCAGAATGGGGAAGGGGGTTGAGGGGAAGGGTCCCGGGCCCTGAAGAGCTGGAGGCTACAGCTGAACCCGGAGCCTTGCCCCCTCTCACAAGGGGAAAATCCAGTAGTCTCAGACCACATGAGTAGGAGCCTCTTCTCTGAGGGTAAATCTGATCTTTTTCCCTGATAGAGTTCTTATGCTGTAGCAATTTTTAAACATCCAGAACATCAGAAAACACAGAGTGTGGCATGGGTGGGTGTCCATCTACACCTGGAGGTGCTGTCTGTTGAAGCCCTCCCTTTCTGTCCATGGGATTTCCCAAGGGACAGAGCTGGGGAAAATCCCCATCCACAGATATCAGTAAATTCATTCAACCAGTATTTTACCCACATCTCCTATGTTCATGGCACTGTTCCAGAACTGGAGATAAATCACTGAACAAAATTCACCAAGTTTGCAGCCCCCATGAAGCTCATATTTTCAAGGGACAGAGAGCAATAGATGATACAGTTAACTTAAACAAGTGATTAAATACTCAAACTAGGTATTATATATCAGATGGTGATGAATACTGTAGGAAAATCAAACAAGGGGGGCTAGGAATTGTCAGGGACATGGGGTGAACAATTAGTAGCAGCACAGTCAGGAAGATGTCGCTGTAAAGATGGGAACTGAGATGTTAAGAGATCAGCCAAGGAGATGCTGGAGAACTGAGAACCCAGGAATGGGAACAGCACATGCAAAGGTCCTGAGGTGGGGACATTTCTGCCAATTTTGAGGAAGCCAAAGAGGTGATATTGATATGGCTGGAACAGGGTGAGTGAATGCAGGAATGGGAAGAAATGAACTCACAGAAGTGAAGAGAACACACTACACGTGGCAACACAGGCCACACACAGGCTTTGGCCTGTAGTCTGAGTGAGATGGGAAACTTTGGAGGTTCTGCGCAAAGAACTGACATGATGTCACATTCGCTGCTCAGCTGAGAATGGCTGCAGATGGTAAGGGCACAGCGAGGAGGAGGGCATTGCAGCTCTCCAGGCACGGGGTGATGGGGCTTGTTCCCATGCGCTGGCTGTGGTGATTCAGCATGCCCGATGACCCGTGATTACCCGGTCCTTCCCGCGCTGACCCCAGAGGTTTCTGCTCTTCTATCTCCTGGGGCCCAGCCCTGGCAGTCACTGTGGGGCCAGGAAAGGCAGAGCCAGCGTCACTTTCTCCATTTGAGGTCTGAGGCAGATGCTGACAGAGCAGGGACCTGAGGGAGCTCTTCAGATGTGCTCCTGAGGGGCGCCCTCATCCTGGCTCTCCTGTTTCTCGCTAAATAGAACTTTTTCTGGCTCACTTTTCAGAATCCTTTATGCCCCACACAATTCCCTGGACAGTGGCCCTGGCTGTCTTCCTGGCTATTCTGATCATCCTCCTGGCTGGGAGCGTCTGTCTCGTCAAGAAACTCCACAGGGAAAAAGAGATTTTGTCAGGGGAAAGGGAGTGTGAACATGAAGAGAAAGAAAATGCACGTAAGGACCTGGGGAAAGAGCGTGTGAAAAAAAAGCAGAACATCAAATAAAAGGTAAAAGAGTAGGAGGACAGGTCACTGAAAGGACACAGCTGTGACAGGTGGAAGCTTGGGAACAGCAGAGGCACACGTCATGGCAGCGGCAAGGCTGGAACTCTGTCCAGTAGCTGATCTCTCAGGGCCCTCTGTCTTCCACTCTGCACACCTTGCACTCACTGACCTGGCTATGCTCAGTGCTACATTGTTGGACAAAAGTGAGCCTACAAAAGTACTGGTACTGTCCAGCCACCTGATCCTGTGTCGTTTCTGGTTTCCTGTGGTTCCCAAGGTATGGGGCAGGGGCCGGTGGCATTCATGGAAAGGGCCAGTCCTGCATCATTTAACACACACCCAGCCTCTCAGTTCTGTTGAGGACATTATTTTGTTTCTGTTTCTTTTTTAGAGCAACTTCAAGAAGAATTGCGTAAGTTTAACCTTTCCTGAACCACTGAATGCACGAAGTGTGTTCTGCTCAGTCAGCCGTTACCTCATGACATTCACCTCTGTGTCTGTCCCTTGCAGGGTGGAGAAGAACCCTCCTACATGCTGGTGAGCACCTCTGACATTCCCTCAGACCCTGAGCTTCTCCCCGTTAGCCAGCCAACAGGACCCTAGAGCTGATGAACAGGGGACCCAGGGCTGGGTGGGGGGCAGCAGGGGGCTGGCGTCGGTTCATCAGCAGTGTCCCACCTGCACTGGATCCCAGCTCTCCTGTCAGGGATTCCTGCAGCTCCTAATCAGCCCTATAGTTTACTTCCCATGATCCTTTCTTTTTGAGATTAGAATTTTAGTTTGTGATAACTAGTGGTCTCCCACATGTAGTGAACCTCCCCAAGAGTTATGTTTCAGTAGTTGTTGCTCTTGGATTCTGGATTAATTTGAAAGAGGACGGTGCTGGCTTAGCTCTTTATAAACTGGGCGTTGGTGTGGACTTGGCACATTGAAGACCCACATGAGTAAAAAGGTATAAGCTTTCCCAATATACCCAACTCAAGAGTTTATAAATAGCCAGAAATTCCTTCTTGCTCCCGAGAGGGCACTGATTACTCTACATGTAGTCAGCCAGATGGAAGGGTCAGGCGAGTGGGAGAACACAGTCCAACTTCCCACTCCTAATGAGCACTTTGCATTTCATGATTTGTCACCTTCTGCACATAAGCACCAAAGAATCCAGGGTCTACCTGGTAACATGACAGGAGGATCTTTCCTATTTAGGTGAATTTTTAAATTGTGACAATCAACTTGCAACAAAATCAGAAGTTGTCACAATCCAACATAACAACTCGGGGAAAGGAGGAAATCTTATTAACACAATAGAAAGACAGGCTGAATGACTAATAATAAATGCAAGTTAGACAGGTCTGAAGAATGTCCAGGGTCTGAAGTATTTCCTACACCCATGGAGGTCATAGCTGTAGACTTCAGACCCATGTTGTTAAAGCAAAACAGGATGGAACTATTTCCCCTCTATGTTTGCCCCACACATCTCAAGCACCAGGTTGGCTTTCAGGAATATTTATCATCATTTTTTACCCTTGGAAGGGTGCCCTTGTCAGTCATTTAATAAGTTGTCACCTGATTAAAGTAACACAGGACCAATGAAGAGATCTCGTAGCACCCAGGACATTGTGTAGCGAGAGACTCACCTTAATTGTTTTATGGGGTGGGGGGCAGAAGAAGCAAGACATAAAGCTGTTTTGCCGGTTTAAACCAAGTCAGAGTGTTTGTAACTAAAGAGAGGCCCAGAGATCATATGTTTTGAATAGAAAAGGGGTCAGGTCTGAGAATTCTGAGAGAATGTAGGAATCTTTTTTTTTTTCTCGGTGGGGTTGGGGGGCTGGCAGGAAAGGGGATCCAAACCCTTGACCGTGGTATTACAATTCTGCACTCTAATCAACTGAGGTAACCGGCCAGCCTAAGAATCATTAATTTGGGCTCATTTGCTATTTTTCTTGATTTCTTGGCACCCCAATTCTCTTCTGCCTGAGGGCACTGCTTCTATCTCTGGAGAGACTGAAGTGGAGCCTCAGTAATTCCTAGACTGTGAGCTCCTGGGATAAGTTGTCTTCATGAAAAAGGCCACCACATGGGGGATCCCGCCCCAGCTTTCTGGGACCTCTCTAGGACCAGGGATCACACAATCTCCAAGGGTCCTGAGACCCCAGGTCTAAACCTGAGACTTCCTCTGCAGCTGATGTGGCGCTGGACCCAGACACCGCTCACCCTGAGCTCTACCTGTCAGAGGACCGGAGAAGTGTGAGGCGGGGCCCTTCCCGGCAGAGGGTGCCTGACAACCCGGAGAGATTTGACTGTCGCCCTTGTGTCCTGGGTCAGGAAAGCTTCACTTCAGGGAAACATTACTGGGAGGTGGAGGTTGAAAACGTGATGGTGTGGACCGTGGGGGTTTGTAGAGATGGTGTTGAGAGAAAAGGACAGGCCCTGCTGGTCCCTGAGAATGGCTTCTGGACCCTGGAGATGTTTGGAAACCAGTACCAGGCCCTGTCATCCCCTGATAGGATTCTCCCTCTGAAAGAGCACCTTGGCCGGGTGGGCGTCTTCCTGGACTATGAAGCTGGAGATGTCTCCTTCTACAACATGAGGGACAGATCACACATTTACACGTGTCCCCGTTCAGTGTTTTCTGGGCCCCTGAGGCCCTTCTTCAGGCTGGGGTCTGATGACAGCCCCCTCTTCATCTGCCCAGCATTCACAGGGGCTTATGGTATCGTGGTGCCTGAGGACGGCCTGATACTTCACAGGGTAGGGACCCACCATAGCTCACAGGACCAATTCCCTGGTCTCAGAGGCACATAGAAAAGCCCTGGCCACCTCAGCTTCATTTGCACAGTGTCCTCTGCTGGAAAACGGGCCCTTCTTCCCTCTGTCACACAAGAGAACATCTTCCAGCTGCCTCCTTCTCACCCACTGCAGGCAGCAGCCCCAGCTCTCCCCTCACTAGGCCATGGGGCAGGGTCCAGTCTGAGGGACGCTGTTGCTGCTGCAGGACTCCCATGCAAGAGGAAAGTGTGTGAAGGTGACAGGCTGAAAACCTGCTGCTTTAACATCAGGGTGACACATTCAGCCTGAAGCTTTAGTTGGCATTAGACAGTGTGGACTTGGGGCGAGGGCAACAGGACCCCTATAATGTGGGAAGAGGGAGGGGAACACAGAGCTTCCTGAGGGAAGGAGGAAACCACATATGGAATCACAGCTGGAGAAAAGGGACCTTTTCTAAGAGAGCTGGGAGGGAGCCAAGGCTGTGAGCATGTTCAAGCCTCACCATGACAGCTACATGGCCAGGAGCTGATGGCCCATTTCCATCCAACCCCAAAGATTTCCAGATCACAAGGTAAGGACCCCAGGCCTAGAAGTGGGATGAAGGAGGATGAAGGAGAAGGACCTCTCGAGATCTGGCTTGCCTCAGGTATCCCTGCAATAGGAAGTCAGTTCTCAAGCATTGAGGCTTACGGTCCTGGCAGAGTAGATGAGTACTGAACCATGTCTACCACAGATGTCAAGATTCCTGGTCTCAAGATGCCTGTAGACATTAAAAATTACTGAGGACCCTAATAGCTTTTACAAATTTGGGTTCTATCTTTAATATTCATGAAATTAGAGATTAAAACTGAGAGATTTTAAAAATATATTTTAAATTAAAATAACATTGGTAAACAATTATAGTTCAGTATACTAGTATGTTTTATGAAAAATAACTTCTTTCTAAAGCAAAATAAGTTCTATTGAAAATTGTGTCGTTGTTTATCTTTTTCCAAACTTAATGTGTGTCTTAATAGAAGACAAGTGGATCCTCAAGGCCTTTGTATTCAATCTGTTGGGATATCACAGATCATATAGGCTCAAGAACACGTTACTGTACATTAGCGAGAGAATGACATTGAAGCAACAAAGAATGTTACTATTAATATTCTTATGGAAATAGTATTAACCTTGTGGACCCCTTGAAAGTATACCAGGGGTCTGGCTACTTAGTTCAGCTGGTTAGAGCATGGTGGCAGAATACGAAGGTCAAGGGTTCATATCTCTGTACTGGACAGACATAAAAAAAAAGTAGAAAGTATATCAAAGATCCCCCAGAACTCCCCAGACCATATTTGACAACTAGGAGAGAAGATACTGGAACTGAATTAGTGTGATGGTTAATTATATGTGACTACTTGACTGCATTAAGGAATACCTAGAGAACTGGTGAAGCATTATGTCTGAGTGTGTCTGTTTTGGGATGATATCGGCATGTGTGTCAGTGGACTGAGTGGGGAAAGTCTGTCCTCTGTGTGGGCGACACTATCCAATCACTTGGGACCTGGACAGAACAAAAAGGCAGAGGAAAGGGGAATTCTCTCTTTCTCTCCTGGAACTGAGACATCCTGCTTCTCTTGCTCTTAAACATCAGAACTCCAGGTTCTCCAACGTTTGAACTCCAGGACTTGTACAATCCCAGGGTCTCCAGCTTGAAGAGGCCTGTCATGGCACTTCATAGTTTCCATAATCATGTGGATTAATTCCCCTAATAAATTCACTGCCCTGTATCGTTATCTATGTCTGTGTATCTACCCTGATGGTTCTCTCTCTTGAGTACCCTGACTAATAGAATCCAGGCTTCAAAAATTCTGACTTAAATGGTAGTATTTTGGATATTAGATAATTCAGCAATCCACTTGTAAAACTGAGCTAAAAGAAGTTTTTCATTGTTGTCTTTTTAATTGAAAATAAAACAATTCTATATACTTAAGACAAGTAGCATCCAGAGTGGATGCATTTATTTTTTAGATGCAAATGTATCACCCTTCAACACATGTGCAATGGTTATACGTTCTTAAAATTAAGTCAGCCAGAGAGAATCGCAGTCTCCTTGATTCATATTGTTTAATCCTTCAATGCAGAGCCTCGGCATTTCACACTTTAAACATACCAGAAAAGGACTCTGGGGTGAAGAACCTATATCACATTCAAAAAGGAGAGACTTTCTTATATTGTCTGGGTTTATGGAGAACAAACAAAATGATTGTTCCTGTATTACATGAAACACTAAATCCAAAGTAGGAATTCTAACAAGGAATGGGCCGGTTCTGTTCTTTTATTTTCCTATCTACAGCCCCACTGTACTGAAACAAATAGTATTAATGGCCCCAATGTGAACAAATTTACACATGCCAAACACTGCATCTTATTCATTATTACAGATAAACAACACAAAATGTGAATAATCTGAATTAAAGGCTCCAAGTTTTAAGTATCCAAGAACAATCAGAAAAAGAAAAACATGTCAAATACTTTAAGCATTAATTTTTCATACTCCTAAAACTATAAAATAAGGTCTTTGTAAACACAAGCCAATGAATTGCATTAGAAATCCATAAATATTTTAAACACTTATGCAACACAAGTGTACATAAATTTCTGTTAAGGTGAAAAATATTGCAAACAAAAATAATTTATGACTGTATCGTGTTAACTATTAGTGTATAGTATGTATTTACCCTACCAAGTGTAGTAAAAATGAACAATGGGGTCACTTTATGTAAGTAAAACAATGATCCTTTAATGGACATTAAATACCTGCTTTTAATAACTTTTTTGAGGCTGGCCCGTGGCTCACGCGGTAGAGTGCGGTGCTGATAACACCAAGGCCACGGGTTCGGATCCTATATAGGGATGGCCGGTTTGCTCAATGGCTGAGCGTGGTGCTGACAACACCAAGCCAAGGGTTGAGATCCCCTTACCGGTCATCTTTAAATAAATAAATAAATAAATACCTTTTTTGGGTTTTGGCTTTGTAATAAATAGGTAATAAATATCTGCAGTACATTGTACATGTTGAGAGCTTATCTTTCTCCATTTGAAAATCTTTCTCCAGAGTCATAATGTCTTAAAGGCATCCCAGTGGACAGGGATTTTGCAGCAAGTCCATTAACAAAGCAATCTTATCATCTATATGCTCCTGGAGTTTATATATTCGCTGATCAATGTAGTCTATAAGTTCCTTTTCCACCAATTTGGTATTTTTAGAAAGAATCTTTTCCAAGCAGGAACAAACAGGTTGCTCTTCCATTCCAACACCAAGAATGGTTTCACTGGCCTGGTAATGTTTCCCTGTCACTCAGCATTGTGTCCCACAAGGAGATGGGTAACTTGACTATATAAATTCTATAGAAAAAGCAGCAACTCAGAGTTAGGTATATTTAAGTTGTCACTGGCTTTCTTTGGTAAGAAATACTACATTTTCAAGATCGTTTTCAAGAAGGGAATGGTTTGGTGGCACAATTTTACACTCATCAAGGTTTAGAGTATTTCCTCCACCAGGTGGCTATGTACTTTTATCAACGTAATCTTTTAAGTTTTCAGTCATATTTTCAGATGTCAATCCAGTTCTAAAAGGCAAAAGTGTGGAGGAAGACTGGTCTAAGGCTCCTGAAGTAGATGATGATTGTGGTATATGCTTGTATGCAGTATTTCCCCAAACCGACTGACACTGCTCTCCAATGGGAGTACAGTTCTGCTGTTGAAACCTAACCATATTCATCAACTGCTGAGCTCCAGGTCATAACTTTGACCCCATGGACTCCATCATGGTTTGGACCTTGTTAAGGTCTATCCTTGATCTTAGGGCAGGAGAGCTTGGTGAAGAATTTGTTGAAATTGGTCTCATGTGTACCACAACTACTGATGAACACACACTGCTATTCACCAAAGGAAAGCAACCTTCTGTGATGATGTGATGAGGTGATGTAGGCTTTGTGATGTAACATTAGGCTACTGTTGGCCTTCCGAAGATACCTATGGCCACTAAGTGACTTATGGGCAGTAGCATATACAGTGTGGGTAACTTTTATTTTACATGTGTTTGTAGCAGACTCCAATTTTAGATATTTTTTTGTACAAAATAATCTTTTCATGATCACCATCATACAGGACAGTACTGTTTTTGCCCCTACTGGTGCCACAGTACTCCTCTCCTAGGTGTACTTCCATATTTCTTGCTTAACTTAAAATGCCAATAGAAACGATTTCTTCACCTCCTTAGGGTCACACCTCAGGTAAAGGAAGCAGTGTTTTTCATCTTGGCTGTTCAGGCTTCTCTTCAAAATCACCAGATCCTGGCCCAGAGCAGGAGGGGCCAGCAGCTCCTCCCAGTTGAAGTTGAAGTCCAGGGCACCAGGACAAGCCGTGATAAGAAGGAGGCTCTGGGTCAGGGCCCTGCATGCAGCTTCCCAGGAAGAGGCCAGCATCAGGTGGTGGTCAGTCCGCCATCATCTGTCCTGGTCTCTATTCTGCAGCCTCCAGCCAAGTTAGTCCTCTAAAAGTTTTTAAATCATCCAAAATTGTATTACTGCACTTACAAATGGGCACATTATAGAAAGAATCAGGAATATACTGAAGTACCTGAATTGTTAAGATGGATGACCAGGTTGTTGATGTTTATGTGAAAGTCTGTTTAGTGAGCTATAACAAAAGTACCAATACTGGATGGTTTATAACCAACAGAAATGTATTTTCAACACTTCTGAAGACTGGGAAATCCAAGATCAAGGTATCAGCTGATTGGTGTCTGGTGAGGACCTGATTCCTTTTTCATAGTCTTTTTGCTATATCCTCACATGGTGAAGGGACAGTGTAGTTCCCCACAGTCTCCTTTATAAGGGTGATAATCCCATTCATGGGGGGCTCCCCACACCTCAGAAAGAAAATAGAAGGAGGAGATTTTAAACTTCCTGCCCCCTTCCCTCACCTGCACCTTCCCATCCTGATTTGTTTCCTCTGATTTCAACAGGGCAGCTGTCCTTCCTTTCTTCTGTCTGAGGCTAATCCTTCGCCCCCATCCTGAACCACCAACTCCCCAGCTTCCCCCAGGGCTTCTCTGTTCAGTCCATTCATTCATTTATTCAACAAGGAATCATGAGCACTAACTATAGCACCAATCAGTGTTCTAGGTATTGGGGGCACAGAAGTGAACATAACAGAAAGACCCCTTCCCAAAGAACCTAACTTTGAGGATAGGAGACAGACAAAACACTGAATAAGTAGTAAAATACATGGTGTTTTACATGGTGATAAGTGCTCAGGAGGTAAATAAATTAGAGTAAGAAATATCGGTAGTTGACATCTAAAAAAGGGCAGTGATGAACAGGAGGAGCAGGCCACAGGAGCACCAGGGGGAATGCATTCCATTAGAGAGAACAGCAGTGCCAGAGCCAGAGGCAGAAGTACGGGAGGCATGTGCCAAGACTGGTAATGACGCTGGTGTGACTGGAACACACGGAATAACCAGAAGGATGGGATGGGGCAATATCATAGGGGTCTGAGGGCCAGATCACATATGGCCTTAAAAGTCATCATGGTAGGCTGGCCCATGGCTCACTTGGGAGAATCTGGTGCTGATTACACCAAGGCCACAGGTTCAGATCCTTATATAGGGATGGCCAGTTAGCTCACTTGGGAGAGCGTGGTGCTGACAAAACCACATCAAGGGTTAAGATTCCCTTACTGGTCATCTTAAAAAAAAAAAAAAAAAGTCATTGTGCTGACCTTGGCTTTGCCTCTGGGAGAGGAGCCACCTAAGGTTTTGAGCAGAGGAGGGACTGGATCTGACCTGTGTTTTAAGAAGTTATTTCATATGTTAGACAGAGTGAGGTGGAAGAATGGGTGGAGGATAGAAGCCTGAAGACCAGCTGGGAGCTAGTGCAGTAATGCAGGTGATAGATGAGGATGACTTGTACCATGGGGAAGCCTTGAGGTGGTGAGAACTCGTCCAGTGCTGGATTTATCTTACAGATAAAATAAAAAGGCTTTGCCAATAAAGTCAGATGTGGACTGTGGACGAAGGAATGTTTCAATAGCTGGAAAGATGAAGTTACTAGTTTCCAAGGTGGAAAAACTGAGAAGCAAGGTGCAAGAGAGGAGGTAGCGCCGAATCTCAAGCTCAGTTATGATACATTTAGACTGAGAAGCCTGTTAGAGTTCCACATGGAGATGTAGAGTGGGCAGTTAGATAATCAATAGTGCAGTCCACCTCAGAGGTCAGGGCCACAGATAAATATTATGTACTAAACTTTGCTATATATTTGAAAAGTTTCATGGTAAACAGGTGGGGATAGGGAGAAGAACTGCATTTTGCTCTTGATGAGAGAGGACTGATTACCAGTGGCTTTGACAAAACAAAGGTTTGGTTTTTTTCACATAAATAAATTCAAATGGTGGCTGCCTAGAGCTCTTCTGGGACCTGGGAGATGTCATCCATGCCCCAGTGTCCAGTATTTATTCTCTTCTGTCTCAGTATGTGCTTTCATCTTAAAGTTGCCTCATGGTCACAAGATGGCTGCTGACCCTCCTGCTCAAATTCTATGATCTAGACGTGAGGAAGGAGGAAATAGGAAGAGTGGAAGGGTCTTCCTGATATCTTAGCCTCCCCTTTTAAGGATCTCTCTGAGAAGCACAACTTCCACCCTCAATCCATTGGCTGAAACTTAGTTCTTTGGCCTTCCCTAATTACAAGAGGAATGGGCACATTGCAATAACAACAAAATGGGATTTCGTTAGTAAGAAAAGTGGGTACTGGATATTTTACAAGCCAGCTCGACAACACGGCTTAAATTCAAATTGTTGTAGGAGAATAAAGTTCCAACAGCCAAGGTTAAAGCTAAGTCATAGCAGTTACAATTACTTTAGGGGTCAGTTTTATGACCTACATGATGTATGGACCTTTATTTTTGCTCTGTGACCCAAATAAAGTTGCAACTGCTAGGTCCCAAGGTTTGTCTCAAGGACCCCTTACATAGACACCATTCATAGTTTACCCAAAGTTTAACCTCAGAACATGGTCCACTGCCAGAGTGAGAAATAAATACACATGAAAACACAGCATAGCACAAACAAGGAGCTGAGGCTGAATGAAGATGCTCAGCAACACCCAAAATAATTTTATGACAAATGTGAAACATTCCAAGTAGTCACTGGAAGCACTGCCTCTGGACAACAGAAAATGACGTAATTTGGTAGGGATCTGGGATCTGAATTTTGTAGGTATTGAAACAGGAAGAATGGGTTTGTTTTCATTCCATTTATTCCTTCATGTGGCTCTGTGGTTGAAGGTTATAATCTCCTCCATGCACGGACAAATGATATCGACACATTGCTACAGTACCATTTTAATTCATATACATCTTCTTCTCTTCTCTCATTAAATTTTTAAAAATTTTTCTGCACAGTTCTGCTGATATTTCTGTTACGATATAAAGGACATGGAGCAGGTGAGTATAAACACTGACTCTACACATATACACACATTATTGATTCAAACAGGTAAACAGAGATAGAAACACTATGAGTCTTAGGGCTGGAATTTTTCTTCAAAGTGTACAATTTAATGCAATTTTAACTTAGATTGAACCTTCCCCAGTGGTGTCTGCTGAGCATCTGGTAAGAGACACCACCTCTGAGCCAATCAAAAAACTGAATTGTCGGAAGCGATCCTATTACCGCTCAGAATGCGTGTAGAACACAGGCTTTTTTCCTTTTCCTGTATTCCAGGTTAGAGAATCTTCACTATAACGGAAAGGATAGTGTTAAACTAGACTAGATGTTTTTTTGTTTGTTTTGTTTGCCACCTGACCTTTACCTCGTTGCTGTAACTCCGCCCTCTAACCCAGCGAATGCACTGGCCCTTAACTACACTTGGCCTGAGGGGGCCTCCGTACCGCGCCCTTTGAACTCCGGGGAACGTAAAGGGAAGTGTAATGGGGAGAAAGGAGGAGCACCGGCAGCCGATCCCAGCAGCCGAGACCAACTAGCTCGCAGGCCACCAACTGATCAGATCTTGCTCAGATGGGAAAATGCCTGGAGCTGTAAGCAATCGGGCTGTTTCTGTCCCTCGTTTCCTTTTTTGTTCGGTAGATGCCGCAGCGTCACTGCCCACTTTGTGCAGCTGGGCTTCCTGAGCATCGTGTGGTTCTCACGGCCGCCCATCTGCAGATGGTTCTTTGCACAATAAATTCTGCTAAGTTTAGTTTGTCTGAAGTTTTTGTTTTAGGAATGGAGAGCTCTTGATTACCTGTGTTCCGTGGGCTGTGATTTTTAGGAGGACTGCCAAGGGGTAAGTGGGGAAAATGAACACAAGCCAGGGCTATAAGGCCTGGAAGGAGAGGGGCTGAGAGCTGGGTGGGCATGCAGGGACGCGCTCGCACAGAGAAAGGGGTGAGGGGCTTGAGTGTGCTGGGTGGGGAGGATACAAAGGATGGGGACCTGCAGAGTTTGAGATTTGGTGGAAGCGGGAAAACCTGAACGCAGTAACTCTCCAACTGCATGTTCTTAGCAAGTAAGTATGGTCAGAAGGGACCAAAAGATACTTAACATATCTCCTGGTCATCTCTGAAATATATTCCAAAAGGTTCTAAAAAGAGATGTGCCTTAAAAAGATTTTCATGAATATTGTAAATTTTAAAAACTCCCAATTTTTCTGATGCCTCCACATCCCCACTGAAAGAAAGTGAGCCAAGATGCCGGGTGCTGTTCAAGCTTTATTAAAGAAAGAAATCTGCTGGGCTGTGCTCAGGCTGGCCCGGGGCCCATGGCTGCCCTGAAAATGGTGGACAGCCCCAAGAGTGGGTTCGCGAGAGTTTATATTAGCTTTTTGGCGCGAAATGTACAGGGAGAGGGACCATTAGGTTGATGTAACTGGGTTGAGAACTGCACCGATGCAGAAGCCGGGAAGTTGTTTCTAAGACAGGAGGCTTCTCTAAAGGGAAGGGGGGAGGGGAGGAGGTGGGCGGCGCCATTTTGTACTTGGGCTTGTCTAAAGTGGCGCTGGTTATGTTGCAGATCTATTATTCCTGACTTTTTAGTATAGGAAAAAAGGAAAAACGGTGGTGGTCTCATTCTTCTGAAGCTACTTCCTGCTGGAGATGGGCGAAGATATGGAAAAAATAAAAGATTTAGGTAGCGGTGTACTGGTTTCTTGTGGGGAGGCTGTATTCCTCCCGGGAAGGGTCGCTGATTCTGAGCGGCTGATAACCTCCTTTCAGGGATAATTCAGCGATCTTTTGGCTGGTGAAAGCCTGCATACGATCCTGCAAGAAATTAGAGAAACACCAAAAGAGACAGGGGCCAAAAAGTAGGATGAGGCACAGTTAGGGGTCCTAGTAGGGGCATAAGCCAGGGTATCCCAGGGTTCGGTGAAATGGTTTAAGTTGTTTTGGATCCCCCAGACTCATTTATGTAATAACAGCGTTCCTCCCCTGAGAAGAGGCAGGTGCCTTCCTTCTCGGCTGTAAGGAAGTAAAGGGCCTCACAGTTCTGTAAAGCGACTGTGGCAAGTGAGGTGACCTGTCACTGGAGGGAGGAGATGCTGTCTATGCTTAGTTTTCTGAGAGTGTTTGATAGAATTGAGAGGCAGTAGCAGGGCCCGCTATGCCAGTCCCAGTTGCAGGAAGGATCCCTGCCCCAATTAAAAGGTACAATTAGTGCCCTACAGGAGCAGGGGCACTTCCTGAGAGGGAGGGACTGAAGTTAGTCCCAGTCCCCTCTGTCTGGACGGTGATGTTAGGGATGAGCCAAACGAATATGCAAGAAATCAAGTTGGGGTCAGGCAACAGGATAACATAGTTTTACAAAGGAAACATTCCGGTTTTAGGGCATGGATGAGGAGGGGTAAGTGAGTGGAAGCGTTTGGTCTTAGTGAGGCAGAGTGTGGGCAGGCCCTGCATAACGCTGACAGTCCCCACTGAGGTGAGATTAGAGGAAAGTGAAGAGACTTTTGTGGAAACGTTATGGGCTGCATTGACAGGGAGGGGGGTGACCACAAAAAGTTTCTCACAAAGCGTAAGACAGATGAGTCACTCAGGGACCTGTCTGATTCGCTGAGGACTGCATCGTCCCTGCGGACCTGGAACCTCCATGTTCCAGGTAACGGGAAGCATTGAGATAGGAGGAAAAACTTGGGAAGGATGTGAAGGGTTAGGGAGGCAAAAGAATTTAAAGGGCACATTTGCCACAATGAAATTGCTAAGAAGCATCCTACCGATAGGAGGTAAAGAATTGCCAGGAGAGAAATCTTCCTATAATGTTACACTGCTCTGGGGCAGCTGCCAATCCTGTAGCAAGTACTAGAACAGATACTATAATAGTAGCTCTTGTGCAAGGGACGTGAAGCAGGCCTGCAAGAGTGAGAGGATAATCACCGGGGGAAAGATCATCCTTCTTCTGGGATTGGGGGAAGAGCGAAGGTCCTGGAGATTTTCAGTTTTGTGGGTCCTAAAATGGACGAAGTGTGAGGAGAGATGTTGGGTTGGGGGTTGAGCAGAGGGACCCCTCTGGCTTGCTGTCACCAGATTTTTGGGTACAGTCTCAGGTGCTAGTTTTACCAAGGATAAGCGATAACAAGGGGCCTTTCTTAGTACTTTTACTACCGTGGGGCTGGCAAGTACTGTATAAAGGCCCTTCCCAACGTGGCGAGAGAGGCTTTTGGATTCAGGTTTTAATATACACTTGCTGTCCCGAGCTCAGTTTAAAGTCTGGGAGGGTGGTGGGGAAAAGATGAAGTGACAGAAGGTTGGTCTGTTCCCTAAGAAGATCCCTAATGAGGGAAAGAGTAGGGAGGTACTGGCCTAAAGGCGATGAGCTGGAAAGTAGAGGTGTGAAAATGAAGGGCCTACCATACATAAGTTGGAGGGGCCTGAGGCCCATGGGCTTGCGGGGGGGCAGCCCGTAGGCGAGTGAGTGACGGGTGGGGAGGCCAAAACAAGGGATGATTTCTGAGGTGAGAGCATGCGTTACTGCTGTAGCATCTGAAGTGCAGGGTAAAGTATCTACTAATGTTAGAAGACAGCGTGTCCTTTTGTGGGAGAGTAATATAAGGGCTGAAGAAGGCGTAGTAGGAGTTCATAGCCTATATGAACTGAATTATGGAAATCTGAAAGGATTTGCTCAGCTTGTGTAGTAGGGAGGACATTACAACCAGAGAGAGTATACCAGTTGTTCTTTCTCTGTGCCCCCAACTGTTGAAGGTGTTGTATTTCTTGGGGTGTGTATTGGGATAAGGGCTTAAGGGCCATGAGAAGGACCTGAGCAGGAGAAGAGTGGGGGCTGGTGATTGAGCAGCCTATTTTGTGGTTAGATCTGCCAGTTTGTTTCCCTGGGCTGTGGGGTCATTGGAGGGTTGGTGTCCTCTGAAGTGTATAACCCCAACCTCCTTTGGGAGTTGTGCAGCCTCAGTAGCTTGTGTTAGATTTACTGTGGCATAACCTGCCCGGGGGGCGGGCGTGGAGGTTGCGCTCCCGTCTATGAACCGTGTAATAGGATATGGGGAGATGTGTAGAAAGGGACTGAGAAAGAGGTCTAAAGCCTCCATGCAATTGTGTTCTAAGTGTCATGAGTGTTTTGGGATGAGAGTGGCTGGATTTTAAGGGAGGGCAAGGTTTAAAGGAGAACTGGGAGTTTTCAATGAAAGTAAGGTGAATAAGTTGTAGGCGGGAAAGGGAGAGAATTGACTTGACCTTATGGCTGAGAAGGTCTTGACTGTTTGTTGTTTAAAAGTTAGTTTAGAGCTTTCTTATGCTGAAAGGGCAGCTGCCACCACAGTCTATAAGCTGGGGCCCATTCTCGAGATGTGGCATCTAGTTGTTTAGAAAGGTATGCAACCGGGGAGAAAATATCTCCTGCCTTTTGTCCCAAAACCCCGTCTGCCAATCTTTGGGTTTTGGTGACGCATAGGATAAAAGTATGAGATAGGTTTGGGAGAGATAGAGCTGGGGCTGTGAGGAGAACGGCTTTTAATCACTGGAAGGGAGAATGAATGGGCTTTGTGGGATCTAAAGGAATGGCAGGATCCCCTTTGGCTGCCCCATAAAGTGGCTTTGCCAGCACAACAAAGTTAGGAATCCATAGGTGCAGACACCCTGCAAGCCCCAAGAAAGAAAGGATTTCACCCTTTGTGGTAGGAGTAGAGAGTTCAGAAATTAGACTCTTGAACTGAAGGAGAAGAAATTTGGGCCTCGTTGGGGGACACTGGATATCCCCTGGAGGCCAGGAAATTAAGGAGGCAACCGTGTGGGCCTGTGAATCCTCATAGGAGGGGCTACAAAGGAGGAGGTCATCCACATATTGTATTAAAGTGCTAGAGGTTGGGGGAAGTTCAGATAAGTCTTGAGCTAAGGCCTGGCTGAAGAAGTGGGGGCTATCCTGAAATCCCTGAGGTAGTACTGCCCAAGTAAGTTGTTTGGAATGGCGTGTGTCAGGATTAGTCCCGTACTAAATGGTATGAGCTGTTAAGCTTTATAACTGGAAGGATGGGTGTATTGAAAGGCGAGTGGGTAGGCCGTGAGAGATGAGAAGAAAGGAGTTTGTGTATGACGGGTTTTAAGCCTATTAGGTGTTTGTTAGTGATGGGGTACTGTGGGACATTAGGGAACAAAGAGGGGTTCAGCAATTTAACATGGATAGGGGAATGGTGCATAGCAGTGGAGGGAGAAGAAGCGTCCCATACTAGGGATTAACCTTGTCTGAGAGGGAGGGGAAGGTGGAAGCTGCAGGGGCCAGGTCTGGGGGGGCCTGTGACAGGAGTATTGTAGCTGGAGTTAAAGTGTTTAGGGTAAGAATAGCTTTGAATTTGAAAAGGATGTTCCATCCCAGTAAGGTGGTTGGGAATTGAGGCATTTTTAAGAATTTGTGTGTGAATTGGGTGTGATGTAGGGTGCAGGAAAGGGGTTGGGTGATCTGTGGGTGGTATTCTGATCCCATGACCACTACTATTGTGATAGAGGATGGGGTTGTTGGTCCTGCATACTTAGGAATGGTAAAGTAAATGGCTCCTGTATCAATGACAAAAGAGATCAGCTTACCTGCTGTGATGTGTTACCGTGGGCTCATGCGGGGTGATCTCCATGGGGGCCTCAGGCCCTGGGCATCGCCAGTCCTCCTCCTGGGCATTGCCAGTCCTCCTCCTGGGCATTGCCAGTCCTCCTCCTGGGCAAAGCTGAGAAGCTCCGGTAGGGATGGCCCTGAAGCCAAAGGCTGTAGGTTGGAGACTGGGCCACTCCCTCTGGCGAGTGGCACAATCAATCCCCCAGTGACCTGGCCATTTGCAGTGAGGACAGGTTACAACAGGCCCATGCTGAGTGGCCCAGTTGATTGCATTTGAAGCAGTTCTGGGTGCCTTGTCCCTTGAGGTAGGCAGCTTTGGAGTATATAAACCTTGGATGGCATTAGCCAGGAGCTGGTATTTGGCCTGATCTCTTTTATAGTTTTTTTAATATCAGGGGCTGATTGGGTAATGAAATGAGAGTGTAAGAGGGCCATGCCTGCAGGGGAGTTTGGGTCTATACGTGTGTATTCATGTAAAGCCTCAGAGAGGCGGGTTAGGGACTTGCTGGGATTTTCAGTGGGTCTCTGTGATCTCTCTAAACTTCTCATAATTGACTGACTTGTGAGTAGCCTTTTGGAGGCTGTGAAGTAGGTGTGTGATCATATTATCCTGGAGATCCCGATCCCCATGGCCAGCCTGGTAGTTCCAATTTGGGTCCGTACAAGGAAAAGCAACGGCTCCCACAGGCTGCCTACTATTTTGAGCATGTGCCTGAGCTGCCATCCAGACCTGCTCCCTGTACGTGGACTTAGACAATTCCTTCCATCCCAGCCACTTCGTGGAAGGGTTATAAAAAGCTGGAGCTTAGGTGGGGTTGTTACCTGAGAAGGGGGAGAAAGAGAGGAGTTGGGCTGAGGACGAGCGTGTTGAGGCCAGGTGGGGGGAAGAGAGAGAAATGTGGAGGGCTGACGGATCAGAAGATAGATCCGAGTCTGGAAGGAGAGGTCAAACATGAGCTAGGAGAATTTGACACATAGTACAGTTTTGACAGAGAGAAGAACACATTCAGAGATAGAAGAAGGCCTGAACAAGGAATCTCTACAGCTTTTGCCGTTTTGGTGAGTGTCTAAATTGTGTACCATCTTGTGACCACTGGGATCCATTTTAAGAGGCATTTGAGTTTTAATGTCTCCCCGGAGGCCAAGAAATTGGCCAGGAGACGGCCCAAGGATGTAGAGTGTGGAGGTTTGGATCGTGAGGATCCCATTCAGAGGGTGAGAAAGGGCAATCAGTCCTGGTAGAAGAAGCATGCCAACAAAGAGTGTCCTCTCTGTTGCCCACCTTCTTTTTGAGAGAACAAAAAGCCAACTGACTGGCTAATGAAGCGCCCTTCAATAGCTGGGGGTCACGATCAGGGTTCCCTGGGCCAGGCGCCTGGGCTTTTGTAGAGACCTGAGTCGTAGAGAGTAGTCGGGGGAACCATACAAGTAGGCAGGACAGACCCACTGACTCACCCTGAATTGAGGCTGATGTTGGATGCATTGGTCTGAAACGGCAAAAGGAGAGAGAGTCCCTAGTGTACCCGGTTCCGGCAGGTCCGGGAAGGGTGGCTGAGGGCCAATCACTCCCAGAGAGAGGGGATCATCCGCAATGTCGGCCAAAATCCTTCCCGGTTTTCGGCACCATAATGAAAGAAAGTGAGCCTATATGCCGGGTGCCGTTCAAGCTTTATTAAAGAAAGAAATCTGCTGGGCTGTGCTCAGAGTGGCACAGGGCCCTTGGCTGCCCTGAAAGTGGTGGACAGCTCCAACAGTGGGTTTGCGAGAATTTATTTTAGCTTTTGGGCATGAAACGTAAGGGGGGAGGGACCATCAGGTTGATGTAACTGGGTTGAGAACTGCACTGATGCAGAAGCTGGAAAGTTGTTTCTAAGTCAGGAGGCTTCTCCTAAAGGGAAGGGGGGAGGGGAGGGGAGGCAGTGGGCGGCACCACTTTGTACTTTGGTTTTGTCTTAAGTGGCGCTGGTTATGTTGCAGATCTATTACCCACAAACAGGTTGTGAACACCCTGCCCAAGCAATCAAGTGCACCAGTGTGATAAATTCAGTCTCTGCCACAAGTTTTCCTTCTTGCCTTCTCCTGTGATGACGTAGTGACCTCCTCCCATCTTTTGATTTTTCTTCCTCTAGTTCATTTCCTTTGTCACTGTCTCTGCCACTCACACCCACTTAGCTTAAAGATCACTCTAACAGCAAGTGCTGAATTATTATAAATAAAAGGAGACAGCTTTTTCTGTGCAGGGATCCCCAAGTATGAACCTACCTATGCAATGACTTACAGAGTACTAAGCTTCTCACCATTCCTGCAAAGACTGCTGCTACATTTCGAGGCATTTTGGTTTTTTTTCTGTGATTGTTTAACCACACTAATGGAGGAACTGCTAGTATAGTGAATTTGAAAAATGTACAGGAGAAGAGTGAGGGAAAGGATTTCTGATGCAAACTGAAGAGCATTGAGGGAAAAGGATAATGGGGAAGGAGGGTCAGAGCATGTAAATTAGGGTCATCTGATTTACAGAGCATGTAATCAATAGTCATCTTCACTGGACTAGAGTTGAGGGGATTCTGTTTTTCTGTTAATTGCCCAGGCTGAATTTCCCAATTGAATCCTTCCTAAATGCAAATAACAAATTATTGTATTTAGAAGACTTATTAGTGTAGTGATTCTTTGATTTGTCCATTTATGTGCAACCTGCTAGTGGGTACTATGCTTCCCTTCTGTGTCGCTTTTGAAGTTTCAGGGCCCCGCTTGTTGTTTTATACATGGTTGACCAAACTTAGGGAGGTTGGTGGGATGGTGCTGATGCACAGCATGGACTGAAAATGCTCACTGGGGAGGAGGCATAAAGAGGGCTTCAGATGCAAATGCCCAGAGCTCTCCAGGTTGGAAAAAACTGTTGGGAAGACTGTGTAGAGCAGAGGGTCTACAAAGTCCGTAATATCTTCTGTCTATTTATCTCTTAGCATGAAGCTTCTGAGGGACTCACCACTATCGTGCTGCTCCAGACAGGTAGGAGATGGCAGTTTTCCCAAACTCCTGCCTCCAAGGTCTGCTCATCCTTATTCTTCTGCAGCTTCTGGATTCAGGTAGGTCTTCCTTCTCTCTCTGTCTTTCTCTCTCTCTCCCTGCTACTGGGTTGAATCATTTCTCTTTCTGTAAATATGAACAGTCCCAGTGATTCTTCCCAGTGATCCCCGGAGGGGTCCAGATGGATGCCTCAAGATAAGCAATAAGAGAAACAGCAGAAGAATTTGGTTCTTTGGCTGGGCATAGTTTCTGTCAGTTCCCAATTCCCATCTCTACATTCTGTCAAGTCCCACTCATTTTATTGCAGCTCACTTTGATGTGATTGGACCCCCAGAGCCCATCCTGGCCATGGTGGGTGAATACGCTGAACTGCCCTGTCACCTGTCCCCAAATGTGAGTGCTGAGCACATGGAATTGCGGTGGTTCCGAAATACATTCTCGCCGGCTGTTTTGGTGCATCGGGATGGGCAAGAGCAACAGAAAGAGCAGATGTCTGAGTACCAAGGCAGGGTGATGCTGGTGGAGGACGGTATCACCAAGGGGCACGTTGCTGTGAGAATACTTGGCGTCATGGCCTCTGATGCTGGTGTCTACGGATGCTCCTTCAGATATAAAGAAGCCCACAAAGAAGCCTTCCTGCATCTTAAAGTCGCTGGTGAGTGCACAGGTTTTGACATTTTCAGTGATACCATGGAGTATGGGAAAGTGCTTTGTAACCTTTAAAGCATAACAGAATCCTAAATTATTATCACTGATCACAACGTGCTAAAAAATATAATCTGTAAATACTTGGGGCATTTTCACCATGATGACCATGGACCCTCTGGTGGCAGCTTGTGTAGTACATGTGCTTGTACTTGTAGGGGGGAGAAACATCTTGAAGATTGCTTTTAAAATCTTGGAGACCTGATAGGATGTAAGAGAGGTTTTTTAATAAGTCACAGACCTAATTTTAAAAATGCCACAATCTATTAACTATTGTCAGAGAAACGCACATTCTTTTATACAGACATGAACATGGCAAGTGCCTCATGATGATCTTGCCTATCTCTCAAAGCCTCTTTAAAGCCTTCTCCCCCCACTTCCAACAACAGTGCTCTTTCTGACAGCTGAAGCTCCCTACGTGGACCACTTAGCCATCTGTAAGCCATTGGTCTTGTTGTTCCCTCTGCCTGCAAGAACCCTTGTCATGTATGGCCATCAAACTCCTATTTGCATGTCATGTCAAAGAGCACTTCAAATGCCCATCCGTCCTTTAGGGAATGGGCTTTTGCCTGATCTCAAAATGGCATCCTTTTGATGAGGTGTGTGGAATGTCATTTTTTTGATACTGTTACTGATTGTGCATGCAAGATTTTCCCTCTTGGTGTTGCTTAAGCCAATGAAACAAAACTGAGTTCGGTTCAGCAAAACAAAGGCTTTATTCCATTGTTAGGGAATAGAGAGATGCATGCCCATGCTCTGGCAAGTCACACTCTCCCTGAAGTGGTGTTAGGCTTGGGTTGTTAAATCTAGCTTGGGGAGGTATCTCTGGCATAGGTGGGAGTATTTGGGGCAGGTGCTGTCCATCTCTCCTTGCATTGGCACTGTTAGTTGCCTTGCTGACATATGTCTCTGCCCTACCAGTCTTTGTTTCCTATAGGCAAACACAGCTACCTTTGACTAGTGGTTGCTTAGGTGACCATGTTTGCTCTCTCTTTACAGCAGTAGGGGACATCGACATTCATTTCCTATAAGCAAACACTGAGTTTCCCCTTTTTACAAGAGCTATGAAGCTGGTTATTGGCCTCTGACCTTCCATTCCTGTAAGCAAATATACCTTAAAGGAAAAAAAAAATTAACACTTCCACATTCCTTTATAGTTTACCTTGGGGTGTCCTGCTGACAATACTTCAGTTTCCTTTGAAAAGAGAAATGAAGATGTTTCTACTCCTAGTTTTCCTGGGTTACTATGTGTATTCCTTGTTACAAACATTGTAGCCCTGTGTTTATAAGGCTCTAATAAGTGTGTCCACTGAAAGATTAAAAACAGATTCTGTCACCATAGCTCTCGGCTCTGACCCTCACATCCATATGGAAGTTCAAAAAAGTGGAGAGATCCGGCTGGAGTGCACCTCAGTGGGATGGTACCCAGAGCCCCTGGTGCAGTGGAGAACTTCTAAGGGACAGAAGTTTCCATCCACATCAGAGTCCAGGAATCCCGATAAAGAAGGCCTGTTCACGGTGGCTGCTTCACTGATCATCAGAGACACCTCCTTGGAGAACATGTCCTGCTGCATCCAGAACCTCCTTCTTGGCCAGGAGAAGGAAGTGGGGATTTCCATTCCAGGTCAGTGGAACCAGTGCTGAGTTCCTATGTTGAAACAGCTTAAGAGTCACACAACATGGGACACCTGCCCAGATGTGACCTCATGGCGGAGTCGTCCACTTTTTCCTTCTCAGCTCCACAAAGTCTCCTGCATGATGTCTTGAGGGAGCTCCCCAGAATTTCACAACATGTATAAGGATTCTGAAGGTACAAACTCTATACACTTCAGAGAGATTCCAGTTTTGGATGCTTATGAAATACATCTAAATTAGAAAATCTAGTCAATGGGTGTTGTCCATATCTGATACAGAGAGTCCCTTCTCTGAATAGCCAGAACATTTATATTATTTTTCTAGTTTCCAAATAATCATCAACTCTCACTGTTTGTTAGACTGTCGTTCAAGTTGCCAGCATCCTCAGTGAAGCAGGTTATCTCATTTATTCCCCAGATACTACCTCTGATTTAGGCAGCAGCGTCTCGTGTCTAGTTTACCTGTTTGTTATCTCACTGTCCCTTTCCCCTGTAGTTTTCACCAATTCTTGTGTCTTCTTCCCTGCACTCTGCTTCCACCCTAGGAATCTGTTTGCTTTCAGAGAGACCTTACTTTTAAGTAAAAATATACTCTTTCTTTAAATCGTTCTCTGAGTAGAGATCACTATTCATTCAGATTTCTAACAAGTAAACAAGTCTTTCTCCTTCCATTTGCCTTCAGCCTCTCAAGTGACTACTAAACCTCACTGACTCTCCACATTTCATTGAAACCCCGCAGAACGTTCTTCAGTGATTTCCCTAATTCAGTTCAATTTCATTCTGTTCCTCATCTTTTTGATTCACCTGATCCTGATAACTATCCTTTTCTAGTAACTGTCTCCAAATTTTCATCTAAAATATTTTATGTTTGTTATTCTCTTTGGCCTGTAGCTTTTATGATTTTTCTTTCTGCACTCCTTTGTAATCATTCCTCAAGAATCCACTTTCTACATCTTTCAGTTTTCCCCTCTGGTAATCACCTTCCCCTTCAGTCCTCTCCCCTCCCTGTAGGCTGGGGTGTGTGTTGACAATCCCATCAAGCTTTAGTCTTTTGGTGACCAATCCCTTCCAGAAAATATTTAGGGGCCCCACAGTCACGAATCATAACATGAAGATTTAAAAGACAGTCTTATCACCACAGAGATTCCAAAAATTTTAGGAGCTGTATGTCAGGAACTGAGGAGGAAAATGAAATACAAATATCACAATATCACATCCTCTTACTTCCCTCCACCATCCATAGGAGAGCCATCCCACACAGATTTACATGGCACCGAAACATCAGAGGTCAACTGTTCAGATCCTCTTACTGACCAGCCACCATAAATAAAGAAATAAAGAAATACGTAGCACGCATATGAAGATGGTTTTCAGAATTGTATCTTTCATTCCAATCTCTTTGCTGAGGGCCAGTACCACACTTCCAGCTGCCTGTTGGCTGTCTCTCACCCCTGTGTCTTCTAGCCTAGTTGTTAATTACTTTTGGATGTTAGATGAACCATATACCACTTTCCTTCTCTCTATCTTTTTGTTCAAACTTACGTTAAAATTCTAGAAAAGGATGGCATTAATCTCAAGTTGTCATCTCCCACAGAGTGACAGAGATGTGAAAGATTTCTCAGAGCCCATGTATTCAGAGCAATGAGAAGCCCGAAGGGACTGCACCCACGCAAAACTCCTTCAAGAGAGGAGAGCCCAGGCACAGCCCCGAGTCAGGTTCTGCTTCAGTTTTTATTGTAAAGACCAGAAAGTTAGAGAAGAAACACAGGTGGTTAATCAATCATAGTGAAAACATAAACAAACTGGCTACATGGCAATTTTCAATAAAGCAGGTGTAATTTAAAATAGTTCAAGCAATTTACCATCAGAAGTCGTAAAACTAAGCTATGTGACGTACAAAAAGAAACGATGGAATAATCACCATAGCAGCACTTAGCTCCCCAAGAAACTCAAAGAAATAGCTGAGGGTAAGATGTGAAACGTCCCCCAACCACTAACTAGCAGAATATCCTTGAAGATTTTAGCTCACATACTTCCCCATCATTTAGGTTTAGCTGCACCAAGGGCAAAGGTCCCCAGAGCATTCACTTTTTGCTGTGCTTCAATTCTCTTCTCTACATCAAAGACTTTAGTCCTGTGAAAGTTTTCTGGTCTTTCCTAATCTTAGCATTTCTACGTGTTTTCTTAAAGAGCTGGGCTTTGGCTTAAACTAAGGACCTTGGTCCTTCTACACTACAGGCTAGACTAAGGACTTTGGTCCTCTTCACTACAGGACTTTGGTCCTTCTATGGTATTGGCTTTAGCCCTGTGGAATACGTGTGTTTTATTTCTGTCTCATTAATGTCAATATCCTCCCCATCAAGTGTACTGCTCGATGAATTTTTATGTATTACATCCAGTTTTCACTAACCGGATTTGAATTTTGGTAATTCTTGCATGGGTGGGAAGTGAAGCTACTAGTATGTATTTTTTTTAAATTAAATGTTTTATTTTGAGATCATTTTAGATTCACATGTAAATGTAAGGTATAATAGAGGAGAGAGAGACAGCTCCCCCTAATTACTGTATTAGGTTTTCTATTGGTTGTACATATTGTGTAGATTAGATTGCTACTAGGTTACATCCCACACGCAGGGATCTAGGGTAAGGTTTATAAGAAGAATCTTAGGTTATTTTATAGCTTTCTGGTGCCATTATGCTGCTTCTAAGTAAAATAGTCTCGTGATAATGTTTTGTAGGACAGGAGGTCATGATCACTGACTTATCCCAGGTATCCCAAGGCACTGTCATTTAGCTGATCTGGTCAGAGCAGATTTTTTTTAAAAAAATCATTTCCTCCCTTTTGATCAAAAATCTTTCATATGAAAGCATTGATGATCACCTCAGGTAGACATTCTGATCCCTCATTTGTGGGAAGGCTGCTTCCCAAAAGTCATGCTAACCTTCCTTAGACTTCCTTAGACTTAGGTCTAAGTCCAAATTTTAAGCAACAAGGGAGTTGGGATAAGATGGTCATTAGATCCTTCACTCTGGAAAAATAGATAGCTGAATTTGTTGCACAAGTTGTGCCCTTGGAGAAAAGAGTGTACTCAAAAATGGCAAGAGAACTTAAAAAAAAAAAAAGTAAGGGCACTTTACAACTTAAACTTGGTAGTAAGTTTAACTTAGCATAGGCCTGGGAAAATGAAAGCAAGAATTCAACTTTGTATGTAAACATCAGGCATATGGCTTGGCTAGAATGCAAACTAAGAGATAAGACGTACAGTCTGACAAAAGCCGAAGACTAGAAGATTTCCCCAGAGTAAAATGTAAAAGTCCAAACATTTCAGCAGTGTTGATCATGGACTTGTCATCAGGTCAGGCTCAGAGTCTTGGAGAAAATGCTCAGATGCTGTAGGTGTCTGGCTATGGGTTAGTTTCAGTTGAGGATCCTCAGTAATGTAGGAGGTCCACTCATTTTTAATGAGAACTTTGCCATTTTTGAACAAGAAACATGAATCCATGAGTAAATGTCTTTAAGCTTAGTTGCACAGGGATTGGTTAACAATACCTGACGTAGTGTCCTTTAATGTGACTGGAAGGAGTACTTTTATTTGATGACATTTTTAATAAGCAAAGTCTCTGGGAGACTTTGGTCTTTGATGTCTTCATCTCACAGAAGCTTGCTGTGGTAGGAATCTAATTAATTTAGAAGTTTTGAAGAAGAAGAAAAAAATTTTTTTTTTGGCAAGGACCTTTATAAGGCCTTGGCAGTAATGAATCACCTTTTAGAAGAGCTGGAGAGCCGGCCCATGGCTCACTTGGGAGAGTGCGGTGCTTATAACACCAAGGCCACAGGTTTGGATCCCTATATAGGGATGGCCAGTTAGCTCACTTGGGAGAGCCTGGTGCTGACAACACCAAGTCAAGAGTTAAGATCCCCTTACTGGTCATCTTTAAAAAAATATATAAATAAAAATAGATGAGCTGGAAAAGCTGATTGATAAAGTTGTTTATCTAGGCATGTAGATCTACCCTTTATTATTTTAAAAGGAAAAAGCTGATAATTTGTAAATTGGGTAGAACGCAAGTTATGCAATACCAGTGGAAGAGCCCTTGGCCACGTATTGTAAATGGACTGAATTATTTGACCAGTGAAACCTATTTCTCGATCATTGTGGAGCCCAGAGGAAAGTCGTCAGGAAGGGGTATTTGCCAATTCAAGATTTTAGTGCAGATAATAAAAACTCAAAAATAATGGACAGGGCTAATATCTAATAACAGATACACTGTAGTTTTTTTGTAAAACATCATTTTTCTCTCCTTGATCTTATCTTTTTACCAAAGATACGAGAAGACTGATTGATTTGTAAAATAAGTTTAGTCTCTGGCCTGATTATTTGCATAAAGTGCAGTAAGAAGAGTGGTTTACCATATTGGTACCTTTTTAATTGGCTTTGTTAGTACTTTTATCAGGAATGTTAGATTAGACCTTTAAGAGTCCCTAAAGGCTTAGGAAGCCAATGTACAGATCTGGTTTCCTTTCAGATTGTACCTGTGGGAATTGGGTGAATTCTCCTCTTCTGGAGGTTCTCGGCAGAAAGTGACATTCTTCATTCTTTTTTTTTTTTTTTTTTAAAGATGACTGATAAGGGGATCTTAACCCTTGACTTGGTGTTGTCAGCACCACGCTCACCCAGTGAACTAACGGGCCATCCCTATATGGGATCCGAACCCGTGGCCTTGGTGTTATCAGCACGACACTCTCTCGAGTGAGCCACGGGCCGGCCCCAGAAAGTGACATTCTTTACTTACTGCGAGGCCAGGAACCTTGTAAAGGAACATGTAGTCGAGGTTCCAGGCCAGTCTTTCTGCAAGTCGATTGGCTTTATAAAGTCACTCTCAATCCTTTAAAGCAGTCTGGTCCTATCTGAAGATATATCATTCTAGTCAAAGCCTTGGTAAGATAACCAGTGTTTTCAGTTGTGTCCTGCTACCAGAAGAAGAGATTCTTATTGAACTTATGTAAATAATTATATTGTCACAAAATAAGAAAACTTATGAATAGTTTTAAAATCCTGGAGGAATCAAGTAGAGAAATGTAAATGTTTTAATTTTGTTTATCAAAAATACTTTACCAAATTGCTGTAAAGCTATAAATAGCCCAAAAGAAAAAGGATTTCCTTAAATCTGGAAAACAAACAAAAATAATCAACAATGTTTTAAGAAGTCATAAAAATAATTTTAGTTATTTGTCAGTTTAGTCTCATGTAATTAATTTTTGTTTTGTTTGATTTTAGGTTAGCATTTTATGAGTTCACTTTTTTTTTATTGGAGTTTGAAGTTGTTTTTTTTTTTTTTTTTTTTTTTTTTTTTTTACCTAGTCCAGTTGGTTAATGTCAAAGTCATCAGCAAAGGTCTATATTTTAAAGTAACTGTTAGAGTCTTTTTACCCTTTTTATGGACTTCTCTGAAGACACAACTTTAGGATTATAGTTGTTTGTAAAGATCTTTTAGAGGAAGCACCAGAGTAAAGGACTTTACTGTGAACAATGAAGACAAAATACCCATAGTTAATGACATAATTGACAAAGAAATTTGATTATTTTTATGGCCTACAATGGTTGTACAAAATAGCCATAATTATGACTCATAACATATACCCAGACGTATTAGATATTTAGATATTTTATGTAACTGTGGAATCCATATTGATAACATACTCATATAAAATTACATATTTTGAAAAAAACCTTAAATGGTTCTTTGTTTTTTATTTTTATTTATTTATTTATTTTATTTTTATTTTAATTTATCAATATACAATGTAGTATTGATTTTCGTGTCCCCATACCTATTCCTCCTTTTCCTCCCTCCTCTCCCCGCTCCCCATGCTCCCACCATCAGCATCATATCTGTTCACTTGCCTTAACAAGATCAAGGAATTGTTGTGATTATTGTCTCTTCTTCCCCATCCCTTCGTTTATTTGTATATTTACTTATTTATTTTGATTAGCTCCCACAAGTAAGTGAGAACATGTGGTATTTCTCTTTCTGTGCCTGGCTTATTTCACTTAATATAATTTTCTCTAAGTCCATCCATGTTGCTGCAAATGGTAGTATTTCATCTGTTTCTGGTTTTAATATCCGAGTAATAGTAGCTTTATAAAATGCATTAGGAAGCTTTCCTCCCTCTTCTATTTTCTGCATGTAATTGAGTAGAATTGGTGTTAATTCTCTTTTAAATATTTGGTAGAATTCACCAGTGAAACCATCTAGCATGGAGTTTTTTGTATGGGAATTTAAAAAATAAGAATTTAATTTTCTTAGTGGTTGTAAGTCTATTCAAGTTACCTATTTTACATTCAGTGAGTTATGGTAGTTTATTTTTTCAGGAATTGGTGCATTTCATAAGTTGTCAAACTTGTTTTCAAAATTGCTCATAGTATTCTCCTTCTTAGTGTTGGGGCTCAGAAAATGATACCCCAAAGTATGGCACCTTGGCATTCTGAGTTCTTTGAACAAATGGATATTGGAAGGCCTCAGCAGCAAGTTTTTCTTGACCTTCTGCTGCCCTCCTGTCTCCCACCTGTCTCTTTTCCCGAAGCAAGTCACGCAAATCAGAATTCCTCTTCTTCAAGGTGGGTCATAGACACTAGAACCCCTCTCCCCCAAAGCAAGCCGTAAAACCTAGAAATATTGCTCTCTCCCTTCTCCTTTGAAGACCTTCACTCCAGAGAGGTCCTGCCCCATACCCAGGAGGAAGGAATGCTGTGCATAGGGGCCAAGCGGAATTTGAACAGCCAGGCCTTGCTGGGTTTCCCCTCTTCAGTCTATTACCATTAGATCACGTTTTTTTTTTTTTTTTCTAAGCACATTTCTACACAACTGTCCATTCTTCATCAAACCTAAGCATAAAAATAATTTTCCCTGAGTCTTTGGGTCTTTATTTCTGAAGTCTCCCATGTAATGTAAAACTTTGATTAAATACACGTGTCAAGCTTTTCTTTTGTTTCTGTTGTTATAGGAGTGTTGCTGTCCCCCTTATGGGTGAGGAAAGGTATTGCACCTTTCCCCTACTGGGCAGCATTGAAAGTCCTGACTCTGCACTGTTCTCCTCTGACGTCACCCTGGTTGGGAGGGAAAAGAACATCTCCCTAGTGCCAGTGAAAGTCCAGACTCCCCACGTGGTCCCCACTGCCTCCTGGGTTGTGGGATCATAACCAGGCATGTGGGGATGACACTTGAGGCTCCCTATTTTGCATTCTCCAGACCATGTTGTCAGAGGAATTCGGGTGCCTTTTTACAGCCTGAAGAAGATGGAGGTCGAGGTGCTCACTCAGTGTTTTCCCCATGTATGTTGGTAGCCAGTTTTTTTCCTACTTTTTGTGGAGTAGAGGGGAAAATGTCTAACATTTTTCTTTCTTACTGGGCTGTTTTTTCACTGGTCCTATGGCTAAAAGAACAAGCTTTTGCTGGGGCTTTCTTTGTGTGTTTATGTTGGTGTTTGCAGGATGCCAGCTCCTTTACCTCTAAGTCTGGGATATATGAGCAAAAGGAAAACTCAGGGAGCTTACTGTGGCCTTTCTTGGATGCCATGGTTCTTAGTCCATCCCTTCTCTCCACTTTCTAGAATATTCTGTGACATACAGAGATTCTATTTCCCCTTCGCTACTTACCACTTTCATACTCACATTTTCCATTTAGAGAAATTATGTCATCAAGCTCAATATGTAAAATTTCTTTTTCATCATACAGGTCCTACCTAAATAAATTGTTTGTTGTATTTCTCTATTTTCTACTTTCTCCCAGCTAGAATTGACATATTTCTGAAAGTGTTCACATGCAAGTACAGCCACTGCCACTTTCAAAGGAAGGGTTGGTTAAAGCAAGGTGAACAGAGACAGGGAAGCAGTGTCACTTCCTACTGTAGTCCTTGTGTGCACAGTAGAAATTGGATTTCACAGAAGATCTTTGCAAACATATTTCTCGGGCATTTTCTTTCAGCTCCCCTTTTCCCGATTTGGAAAACCTTGATGTTGCTTTCTGTATCCCTGGGACTTGTCACCATTGGAATATTTTGCATTTGGAAATGCTACAAGAAAAGCAAACGAGACAGTCAATATGGTACTGTTCCCATAGGTAGGTTATAGCGTATTAGGTTTTTTTGTCATGGGTGTTAATGTCAGATGAGGAATCAAATTCTTGATGAGTGGTTGCATTAGAGTCCTTTGACATGATTTTCAGAATGAAATTCCAATTGTCTGGAACTCTGAAGAGGAATGGGGGATTTTATCACAGAATCACAACCCAGCTCCTTAATTAAAACATGAGAACCAATGAAGTCTCATCACCAATTCCCACCCCTAGGGATACAGTGCTGGGAGGTGGGGGTGGGACACAGGATCATCCACTGGGTGATAGGCATGTGTGGGGAGAACGGGATGAAGACACACATTCAACATGTGACACCTGAGCATGGACTCTGGGCTGTGGCATTGTCTGGGAATGGGTACAGGGTCCCAGGGCTGCCTTCACTCAAGTCCCCCACATGCCACAACAGTCTCTTAGTATCTTAACATCTGAACCTAACCCATCAAGAACTTCCAGGTTATGTCTAAGGTAACAAAAGGAAACAAAACACATTTCTTATTTTTGATTGATTGATGTTTTTTCAGTAATCAGATACAGATAGTAACAGGCTTCCAGTGTCTTTCCAATGCCTATTTTCTTCCCCCTCCTCACATCTGCAGCTCCAGAGGGCCTTTGAAGTATTTCTATTCATTTTACAGAGAAGCTCCTAAAAATTTGATTTGTTTAGTTTTGTCATTTATTGTAAAATATGCAAGAATTTCTCTCTGTAAACTGACAGTGACCTGTGATTCTGTTTTATTTCAGATTGGGAACTGGCTCGATTGCATGCAGGTCAGTGGCTTGGCTCTTCTCTAGGCTCCGAGATATAAACTTTCAAGTATCCAAAGACCTAGAATAGGTGGAACTGAAAAGCACTGATACTCTTAGTAACAAACAGAAAAAGATGTTAAGTTGTGGAAAAAGCTTAGTATTTCTTTGGGACACATATGGAGCCATTTTAAGATAGCAAGAGATAAGCTCTCCCTGAGAGGATCCCATTAGGCCTTGCAAGCCCTAGGGACAGTCAGCTCTTATATCACCCCATGGCTGCTGATGAGGCAGGGAGCTGGGGGAATGGAGACCCCTGAGCAGGCCAAGCAGCTCTCCCTCTGAGAGGACTTGTCAACTCCTGTAACAATGCTCTCTTTCTTTGGAGAAGGAAGGTGTCTTAATCAGTTTTCTGTTCTTTGTAACAAAATACCTGAAGCTGGTAATTTATAAGGAAATGGAATTGATTTTTTACTGTTTTGGAGCCTGGGAAGTTGAAGGTCTGGGGGGTGCACGTGGTGAGGGGTTTCTTCTCGGTGTGGACACTACAGAGTCTTGAGGTGGCACAAGGCATCAGCTGGCAAGAGGAGAAGAGCTTGCTAATGTGCTCACCTGCTCTCCTTATAAAGCCACCAGTCTATGTCCATAATGACGCATTAATCCATTAAGGCAGTAACCCATGAATGGGTTAATCCATTCATAAGGGACTAACTGTTATGATCCTATCCCTTCTTAAAGGCCTCTGCCTTTTCAAAATAAAATTAAAAATAAATAAATAAATAAATAAAAAAAAATAAAAGATACAAATTTTTTCCATGAAAAAAAAAAAAAAGGCCTCTGCCTTTCAAATACTGTACTCAATTTTCCCACTCTCTCAATACTGTTACAATGGGGATTAAGTTTCAACATGAGATTTCGAGGGAACATTCAAACCATAGTGGAAGGACAGGCCCTCTAACCTCTGATGTTCCCTGATGGTCACGCTTTCTCCCTGTCCCTCTCTCTCTCCAGTTGATGTGACTCTGGACCGAGACACAGCGTATCCTTCCTTTTTTCTGTATAAGGATTCAAAATCTGCTCGGCTGGAAGATTCACATCAGGAACTGCCTGAGAATCCAGAGAGATTTGACTCGTGGCCCTGTGTGCTGGGCTGTACGCGCTTCACCCGGGGAAGTCATTACTGGGAGGTGGAGGTGGGAGGCAGGACCGACTGGCTGGTTGGCGTGTGCAGGGAGAACGTGATGAGGAAAGGATTCATCCTCATGACTCCCAAGAGTGGCTTCTGGGTTATAGAATTGTCTGGAAAGGAATACTGGGCCCTCAACCCACTTCGAACTCCTCTCTTTGTGAGAGGAGCCCTCCATCGGGTTGGGATTTTCCTGGACTATGAATCAGGAACCATCTCCTTCTACAACATAAGTGACAGATCCCATATCTATACTTTTCCCAAGGAATCTTTCTCTGGCCCCCTTCGTCCTATATTGTGCTTGTGGTCATGTGATGACAAACCACTGACCATCTGCCCAATTGTTGACGGGCCTCCGGAGGTCACAGTCCTTGCTGATGTTCAGGAGCTTTCTAAGCACTTTCTGATGTCCCCCATGGGGGGACCCAAAGAAGGATGACACAACACTGCAGCATCTTGACTGGATTGTTCCTCTGGTGTGGCCACACTAGCTGGAAACTGAAAAAGAGACTGCAAAGGGAAAGCAGAGACAGGAAATAGTGATGGAAAGACTGGAGGGATGGAGAGGGTGTCCAAACTTGATCTCCTCAGAACAGCATGATAAAAAGAAAGGCAGAGTCCTGGTGGCAGTGGTTGTCTTTAACGCCTGCATAATGGAACAGCAGCGGGAAGCTGGATCTGCATGCAGTGTTGCCATTTCACAGTCTTTTCATGCAAGGACTTTATTTTGATCCATGTAAAACCCTGGGAAATGCTAAGCAAAGCTTATAGAGAAGAGTCACTTTTCCAGGGCACCCTGCTGGTCTGGGAGTTGACCCTACGTCTAACGATCTTATGTGTAATGCCACATCCTCTCCTCTCTCAGAATTCAATAAATCTTCAATTAAGCAATTTCAGTGTTCCTTGTAGCACTTTGCACCTCATATTTTTCAAGATTTCCTTTCCAGTTTGCAAATTTATTTTTCCTTTCTGTAAATAACTTCTAGCCTAAAATATTCTACCTCACCAATAGTTAAGTGCATATTCTCTAACTTTTTATATGTTTCTACTAATAAACACTTGTAGTTTTCTAATAAAAATTGGATCATGCTATATATGTTATTTCCTTACATTCTTATTTTATGTAAACACCAGTATTATATTATGCATAATCACGATGGTTTTCTTTCTTTCCTATTACAATTAATGCTGCTATAAACATTTGTATGTAAATCATTATGCAAAGCTCTGATAAATTACACAGAATAAAGGTATGAATTGCATTTGTCATGAGAATAAATTCTTGAACATGCAATTGCTGGACAGACGGGACTTGAATTATTCTTACATATATGTACATACCTATCTTATTTCCTATAGGCAAGAAGTAACTGCACATATTGTTTGGTCTCTCTCAGGCTTATCTCTTTAACAGTAGAAGCCCACCCTTCAATTAGTATTTCTTTGGCACCAATCCAGGACATCTCAGTCTTCTCAAGGAAAACCTCCAAACTATCAACCCTGAGGAGGAGAACCAAGCTTACTTTTAGCATACATGTGCATGACTTATTCTGTGTGAGGCACTCTTGTGAGCAAGTTGCCTGTATTATTTCATCCTCACAACAGCCACCCAAGAAGTCAACTATTTTTATTATTTTACAGATAGGGAAACTGAGGCACAGAGAAGTTGTATAAGTGGCCCAAAAGAACACAGGTAGCCTGGCTTCAGAGACTGTGCTCCTATCCATGGAGTTCTGGAACCTCTCCTCACCAATTTTGAGCTTCAGTGCCTGAGACCTACTAGATGGTAGGTTAGTAGGTTCTCAATAAAAAGTTATTGAATCAATGAATTTTTTCCTGATGCATGTCACATGCTTGTTTCTCCCAGGATTTCTTTCCCAGGGCTTTGGGTAGAGGACTGGCTGAGAAGTGGACTCATGGCTCTGTTACCGTGGAAACTACAAAATGCAGAGAACTAAAGTGTCATGACCAGAAACTCCTTTCAAGCTCAGCACCTGGGCTACTTGTTTGTGTCAAAGTAACTTGGATCCTCTAGGCAGGAGTGGGATGTTTCATTCTACTGACATAATTTCAAGCCCCAAAACCTAGATTGTGAATTTAAAAATAAACAAATGAGTAAATAACAATGGATGGATGGGGGACGAACAGATGGATGGATTATAATAAAATGAAAAAGTTTATTAAAATGTTAATTGTACAATTCAGATGGCAGGTATATTGGTATTCAGTGAAAATTCTTTCATCTTTGCTATAAGTTTGAAAAGTTTCATAATAAACTGCGGAAGTTGGGGAGGGGGGCGATTGAGAAGGGAAGAAGTGTGTTTTCCTGCTGATAACAGAGACCGGAAGTAGCACTGGCTTAAACAAAACAAGGGTTTATTTTTCTTCCATGTGAAATGAATTCAGAGGGTTGCAAACTAGGACTTGTCTGGCAGCTCAGAGATGTCATCCATACCCCAGCCTCCGGAAACCAGAAAATTATATTATTTGGTAATGCATCCTAGACCCGAATGTTGGAGGTGCTTAAAACGGTTCATTGTGTCTGGTTTTCTTTCTCTTCCTACTTTCATTTAGCTCTGTAGTAAAGGATTGTCCTCTTGCATGGACCCATCCACATGCAAGCAGATGTTAGCTGACTGCCACAGAAGCGTTTTCATTCATTCGTATCTTCCCTTCACACATCAAAGTCTTTTTATTTTTCCACTCAGTTCTTCTGATATTTCTATTACATAAAAAAGACATTAAAAAGATGAATATTAAAAACTACTTATTTATTATACAAGGGTACCTTAAAAAGTTCATGGAAAAACAGAATTGAAAGATAACACGAGGCTTTCCGTGAACTCTGTGAAGGACCTTCATACGCATATCACTCAAGAATGACTCAACCAGGCAAACCCAGAGAAACGCGAACACTAAGGGAGGCAGCGCTGGAATTCTTCTCAATGTGTACAATTTCATGCAGTTTCAGTTTTTATTCTGACCTTCCCCAGTGGTTTCTGCCCAGCAACTGACTAAACAACAGATCTGTGCCGATCACAGAACTGATTCCAAAGAGCAGCTCTTACTGTTTCTCACAGTGAGCAGACAAACTCTGGTTTCTTTCTGTTTCGTTTCTTCCACATGAGAGACTCTCAATGTAACAGAGAGGACTGGGAACTACTGATTACCCTTCTTCGGTGGGCTGTGATTTTCAGACAGACTGCCGGGGGTGAGTGGGGGAGATTGATTAGAGCCAGGGCAGCAGGGCCTGGGAGGGGAGGGTCTGAGAGCTGAGAGGGGCCTGCAGGGAGGGGCTGGCACAGAGGCTGAGGGGCTTGGGGTGGGGGTTGGGGATGCAAAGGGTAAGGACCTGCAGACGTTGGGATTTGGTGGAAGGGGGACGACCTGAACGAAGAAACTTTCCAGCTCCATGTTCTTAAGAACATGTTATCATCTGAAAGGAGCAAGGGACCCTTAAAATCTGTTCTGGTTATCTCTAGCATTTCTAGCATATTCTGAAATATTCTGAAAGAGATGTGCCTTATAGATTTCCATGTAAAGATGTTTGTTAGAGAACTACTACTAATAAAGAAAAATCTGAACCAGCATACATCAAGAATAGTGGGGAATGAATAAACAATGCATGGTTCAATCACAAAAGGGATTTTCATGCAGCCATTACGAATTGTGTTTTTATTGAAGAGAAATTATTTATAATTAGGCAGCATTGTATCCAAACATTACACTTTGGTGTCTTCTGCTGCAGTATCTTTTCTTTCTATTCTCCACTTCCCAAAAACCTAGAGCACGCTTCCCAGTGGCTGCAAGCTATTACATTGTATGAAAATACCATCACTTATTTACCTCTTTCTTTATTTGTATATTTAAATTGTATCTATGTTCTGCTATTGTAGATTTCACTATGATGAACAGCCTTAAACATAAATCTTTGTGTTAATCCCTGATTTTTTTTTTTTTGAGTCATTCCTATAAGTGGAATTTTTAAGTTCTTTGCTAAATGTATGGCTAAAATACTTCAGAAATATTTGCATTCTCACTAGCAAAGTGTATGATTACCACTACAGATAATTTAAATTTTTATTCCTTTATATTCTTCTCCATTTTCAAAATTGTCTATAATCAGAAGAAATAACAATAAATATCCTAAAAAATAAATGAAAATGTGTTCCCACTGGTAGGACAGCACAGAAGTTGCTAGCTCAGAGACCCCAAGATAAAAATTGCTGTCCCTCTCTAGCAGCATAAGGAGCAGTTGTGAGGAGCTGAGGCTGTGGTGAAAGGCAATGTCTAGTCTGAGGGTGCAGCAGCTTTCAGGCAGGGGTGGAGGGAGGGGTCTGTGCCAGCTGCACAGACCTCTGTTCCCTTTGTTGTAGAAAAACAGACTAGGCAAGAAGTATCCCAACACTTGGAAAGTTGGAGAGCCAGGAGTTTATTACACTAGCAGGTCCAGACAAGCTCGTTCTCTGATATTCTGGACCCTGAACCTAAGACTGAAGAGCTTTTAGGAGGCGGACACTTCCAGGGCTATTTACACATTTTTTTTTTTCTCTTTTCTCAGTATTTCAGCTAGCATATGCGGTCTGTGCTGATAACAGCTCATTTACAGAAGCCAACCCATGATTAATAGCCAGACTTGTGGAGCAAGCAAGCATAGTTTCAAGAACAAGATAATGCTGTTAGAACAAAGTAGGCCTGTGAGAAAATTATTTCAAACTAGTGGAGCAAGCAAATATAGTTTCAAGGACAAAACAGGCTTATGAGAAAGTTATTTTTGTATTTGCACACAACACCTTGTCCCCTTCTTCCCCCTCCCCACGCAAAAGCAGACCTCCTCAGAAGCAGTTCCGAGACCCAGGTACCCAAGGCACAGGGACTATGACTTCATCCTCAGGCTCCTTTGTCTGGGAGGAATCGGAGTGAGGAGTTAATATTTACTGAGCAGCTAGTATGAGCCAGTCACTAGAATTACTCATAACAATTACAATTAAGTAATACGTAAAATTGTTAAAATTGAAAACATCCACATAAATTTAAAGAAAATGGAGCAGTTGGCCAAAGTGTCCTTTCACTGCCCTAACCTCCAGTCTGCAGTTCAGCATGCAGCTTTTGAGACCTTTTGAAGGCATTTACACATTTATGTGTGCACAAGTCTATAGCTTTGCTTTTGTTTACTTATACAGTCAGTAGGACAACTCTGCAGCATGCTTGTTAATCACTTAGGACATCTACATGACACAGGTTAGTGACAACAAACCACTCTTTCCAACTGCAGAGTGGAATTCCCTCACAGGGATGAGCCCTCACCTTTCTCACCAGTCTCCTGAGGGGGGCGCGTCAATTCCTACTATTTGCATACATTGAAAAGCAATGCCACTGTGCCAGCCTCTGCACTCGTGGCACTACTGTGCTGGACTAGACATCATGAGTGCAATAGCTGAGCCAATTGTGCACATTCTGATTTTCATATTTCCCAATGTTTTCGGCATTACTAAAGTTCACACAGGTTTTGTCAAGACTAGGATCACACAGCTTGTGGATCACAGTGCCATTACCTGTTTTCTACTCTCTTGATGTCCCTAACAACTAACTTAGTGGGCCTGGCACATTGTGGTTACCCGGTAAATATTTGTCGACTGACTGAAGGAAGGAAAAGGGGGTGAGATCTGGTCCTACTCCCAGCTCTCCCACTCACTGGCCTTGTGATTAGGAAGCAGTGGGTTCAGCCTCTGAGTACCTCTAGGGAGTCTGCCCGGATCCTGTCCAGAGTCTGCTTGGCTGTGATGTGACTATGCTGATGGTTAGGAGTTGGCATCTGCAGGAGTCCACAGTGTTACTTCCAGCAGGGGACACCCTCCAGTCAATTTGTCTGGACTCCTTTCAACCCAACTTCTTCCCAGCAAGAGGGAACAATACAGGAGTGGAGGGAGGGGGAAGGGAGGGGCCTGGGGCCAATTCTCAGCCCTGTCTCTGAGCCCCCCTCACCCAGAGGGGCTCTCCTGGGTTCTTTCTCTGTTTAGGGATGCACCAACTCTGAGTGGTTAGGTGGAAGCAAGCTAGAACCACAGCAGGAACAAGCCATGCTCCTGGCACACCCACAGTGTGGGTACAAGTAAAACAAGGGAGTCCATTAAGGAGGGTCCTGTGTTAATCAGAGGGCGATGATGGAGGCCTGGACCTGGCTGCCGCAGGGGAAGTGTGGGGAAGGATTCTGAGTATTTTCAGACAGTAGAATGGTGGATTTCCTGATGGAATAGCACACGTACATCAAACACATACATATTTTTACGGATGATCTTCCATGGTGAAACCCAACGGTGAAGAGACTTTAGGACAGACATTTCTCACAGCTGAGGATCTTCTTGGGTCACCACAGTTGAGTTAGGCCTGGGGAAGTGGAGGTTCCAACGTGGAATCGTATGTCTTCTTCCAGGCCATAGTGTCTGCCCCGTCCCTTCTGCTGTGTCATGATATGCAGCACAGATGAAAATGGCAACTTCCAGGCCCTTCCTCCTGCTCGACCTCCTTGTGTGCCTCAGCTTGGTCCAGCTACTCACCTCTTGCTCAGGTAGGAAATGATTCTGCTTCTATGTGTCTGAAGCAGACATTACCTGGTCATGCCCACTGAGAACCTGGAAGTCCCATCTGAAGTGAAGGTTCACCCATCATTAAGAGACAAGCTGAGCTTCTGTTAGGCTCGTGTTCCTCTCTGGACTCTTTCTACCTTGCCTTCCCTACCTGAGAACTACCCTTTCTCTCATGGCCCCGACTCTAACCCCTCTGATGGAGCTTTCCCCTTTGGCTGACCAGCTCACTTTGCTGTAACTGGACCCCCTGGGCCCACCCTGGCTATGGTGGGTGAAGATGCTGATCTGCCCTGTCACCTGTCCCCAGCGATGAGTGCAGAGTCCATGGAGCTGAGGTGGGTGAGGTCTAGCCTTAGGCAGGAGGTGAATGTGTATGCAGATGGAAAGGAAGTGGAAGACAAACAGCCTATCGAGGGAGAACTTCGATTCTAAGAGACGGCATCAGTGCAGGGAAGGCTGCTCTCCGAATATACAACGTCAGAGCCTCTGACAGTGGAAACTACCTCTGTTATTTCCAAGATGGCAAATTCTATGAAAAAGCCATCGTGGAGCTGAAGGTTGCAGGTGGGCCTCCGGGTTTTGTTCTGAAATCTTTCCTCCCTGGGACCTGGGGGAAGAGGCAGAGTTCCAGAAGTCTTGGTGCAATCTCTTGCCCTGTGGCTCTGGTTGGGTTTGGTCAGTGGGGAGCTGTAGCAGAGGATATGGGGAGGGAGACCCTGCAGGATTGCCTCTGGCTGGCTGCATGCCCTTACCTAGGATCACAACTCCTCTCAAGGATACCATCCATACAAGACTCTCATCTTTTAGGTCTTCAAAACTGCTCCTTCTTCTCCTAGGGGTGGGGGGTGATATCCCATTGTAAATGGCCCTGGGGTACTGCACCAGTCCATGTAGTTTTCCCCTCACCACCACCACACTTTATAAACTGCTCCTGAATGAAACCCTCATTGAGATATCCAATGTGCCTGTGCCATCTCTCCTGTTGAGACCCTCCCTGGTGCAGGAGGCTTCCAGGAATGTAGGCTGCTTTATCCTTCCACAGCACTGGGTTCTGATCCTCACATGGAAATGAAGGGTTATGAGGATGGAGCGATCCACGTGGACTGCACCTCCACTGGCTGGTACCCCCAGCCCCAAATACAGTGGAGAGATGCCAAGGGACACAGCATCGCGGCTGTGACAGCGCCTGTGGTTGCAGACGAAGCAGGACTGTATGCAGTGGCAGCATCCGTGGTCCTGAGAGGTGGCTCTGGGGAGGGGCCATCCTGTACCATCAGCAATTCCCTCCTCGGCCAGGAAAAGACAGCCAGGATTTCCATCGCAGGTCGGTACCCTTCTTGGCCTCAGGTATACCGAGCTGGAGTGTGGCTGTGGAAAGAAGGAGGGTGTGTGATTCTCCCCCGTGTGAGTCTCTCCTGCTGACCTGGGTCCTTGCAGTGAATAAAAGGACCAGAGCAGGGACCTGGAGCCTCCTCCTTCCTCCAGGGGAGCTTCTCTCCTCCATAAATCTGGTTATGCCACTAACATTTACTGAAATTTTCCTGTCCAAAACTGCTACAGGCAAAGGGAATTGGATAGAAATGGTCAAGAAAAGTTCTTTGCAAAGTCAAATGAGAAAATGGGGGAAAACTGTATTTACAACTCATATCATAAAGAACAAGCTAATCTCCTTGAAATAGAAGGAGGTTTAGAAGACTGTAATAGAAAAATTAGCAAAGAACGTGAATTATTAATTTACTGAAAAGGAAATAACACAGAAAAAGATTCTCAATGTCACTCATTAGAGAAACGAATATTAAAGAAATTTTCATTCATGCTATTGGCAAAATAAAACTAAGTTGGTTGATAACACATGCTGATGGCAGGAATGGGGGAGGCAGCAACTCTCAGGCATTTGCTATATTAATTTGTTGTTTTTTGGGTTTGGGGTTTTTTGGGCAGCTGGCCCATTCCAGGATCTGAACCCTTGACATTACTGTTCCAATGCCCCGCTCTAACCGACTGAGCTTACCAGCAAGCCCTAAATTGTTTTATTTTTGATATACATTAGCACAGCCACTATTGGGGGCTATCCAGTGCCTATCCAGACGACATATTTGTTGATTCTGGGCTGGCCAGTTAGTTGAGTTGGTTAGAGCATGGTGCTAATAATATCAGCTCCAGGGTTCAATTCCTGTACTGTCCAGTGGCCAAAAAGAAATAAATAAAATTCTACTTTTTGGAATTTATCTGACAGATAAGATTGCCTCTTTGTGGGATGACCCACGTGAAATGCGATTTCTCATAGCAGTATGATTGCACAAAGTTACAAGCTATGCAAATGTTTCCTGATGGGGAACTTCCCTACAAGGAAATACTGCACAGGTGTGAAAGGAAACAAAGAAATTCTCGCTATTCTAAAATAGAAAAATTTCCAAGGTACACTTTACACAGAAAGAACAAGATGCAGAGCAATGAATATAGAATGCTATCTTTAGTGTAAATAGAGGAAAAGTAAGAATATATTTCTATTTATGTTTTCTAAATTTAACAGTTATATAACACTCGCTATATGTCAACCACTTTCTAAGCATTCATTTCATCCTTCTAACGTCAGGAGGTAGGTGCTATTATTACCCCCACTTTACCCATAAGGACACTAGGAACACACAGTTAAGTAACTAGTCCAGGGTCGCAGTGCTGGTCAAGTGGAGGAGTCACAATTAGAGCTCAGGCCCTCTGGCTGCACAGTTTGTGGTCTTCACCATCATATTAAGCTGACAAATGAGAAGCTAATCGATGGGGGAGAGAGGAGGAGGGCTGTGTGGTGAGAGACTTGGGTGTTAGAAAGTATCTCCATGCTCGTGGCGCTCATGTCACTCGGATAGAGGCGCACGTGCACGGTTCTCTGAGACTTTAGGAAGAGAAACATGACTTGCTCTCATGGGGTAAATGAGCGGCCCCCCCAAGCGCTGAGCAGCTGAAGCTCCGGACCCACGGGCTGGGGAGGGGGCGGGCGTGTCCCACCCACTGCCCACAGCCCAGGCCCTTCGTCCCCTTGTCCCCTCGCAGGCCCCTTCTTCAGGAGCGCCCAGCCCTGGATCACAGCCCTGGCAGCGACCCTGCCGGCCTTGTTGCTGCTTCTCGCGGGGGCCGCTTACTTCCTGTGGCGACAGCAGAAGGAGAAAAAGGCTCTGTCCCAGGAGAAAGAGCGAGAACAGGAGGAGAAAGAAAAGGCTCAGGCCGAAAAGGAGCAGGAACGAAGCGCGAGAGGTATCTGGCCTCGGCAGGGAATCGAACCCCTGGCTTCCAGGCCTGCGCGCGAACACCTCACCCCATCCCCACCCAGGCGCTGTGTAGTTTCTAAGGTTTATTTTCCAGAAGGTCCCCTCTCCGCTAACAGTTCGTGACTGCTTCTGCTTATTTTCCAGAGAAGCTCCAGGAGGAACTCGGTAAGTTCCTGTCTCCCCAGAGACCAGGCGTGGCTTCCTATCCCTGCTTCAAGCCACTCGATGACTCTTCCTGTTTATTCCATTGCAGAGTGGAGAAAAATCCAGTACATGACTCGTGAGTGGCCTGACATTTTCTCAGAATTCTAATCTCAGACTCTCTGCTTGGATAGTTTGCAGCCCTAACTCTTTGCCCAGGGTTGACGAATGACCCCAGATCCTTTTACGGTGGGAAAGAAAATAGGTGTGGCGGTTTGGGGGGACACCCAGGAGTGTCTCTTTTTCTCCTTTTATTTCAATTATTTGATTTTGTTTGAAGGACAGCACAGGCCTTCAATCTCTCTCCTCTAGGGGCCCACAACCCTTTAGCCCCACAAAGCACAGAGGAAAATGCAGGGTACAATTGAAAAGGAAAGGGGAGAGGAGGACGGAACAACAGATGAGGTGCCTTCTCTGTGCCAGGATCCGCACTGGCTGCTTTACATCCTGTATGGGACGCGGAGAAGGAAAGAAGAACGGACGATTATAAGGAAAGGGAAAATCAGAAAAGATGGAGGGAGAAAACTGTCCCTCATAAACAGGAGTAGCTATAGTGACTCAGTTCTTACACACTTATTGTATATGCTATCGAAAATTAGTCCCAGAATTTTCCTCATTAAGTTCCCCAAATTCTTTTCAGAAGGAGGCAGGAAATAGCACAGATTGAGATAGATGGGTCTTGTACACTTGCACATACACATATAGACATGGCGACACCTTCTCCCAGATACAGGAGCATAGATACACACAGAGTAGATCAGCCGGACCACAGCTGGGAAGACACTCACACGGTGCCTGCGGCATCACTAGGGGGCCATTGATGTTCCCCGACTTGAAATGAAGGAGGAGAGGGGAGGAGAGCCTTGTACATGCACAGAGAGAAGGGAGGGAAGGGGGGGGGGGTCAAAAAGAAGGAAAAGGGGATGACCCAGACATGGCAGAGTCCAGGTGACATCTGTTCGCTTCTTCCATTGTAGGCGGGGAGAAGTCTTCGGCCTATGCTGGTGAGTGACCCTGAAGCTCTCTGAGTTTGCTGATACATGTGCCCTGAACATTTCAACCTTTTCTCTGAAGGAACCCATTGGTGTTGTTACCAAGAATAATGAGATCAAAACCAAACGCTCATTTTCTGTGGGGTTCCCCGTCTGCTTTTCCAGAGGCTTTGAGAGAACCCTCCCCCTGCTGGACCACTTGCTCACCCCCTATCAAAGCCTGTCCATGTAGCCCATGGCCCTCATGACAGAGGGCACACAGTCCACCATTAGTGAGAAGCCGCCGCCCCTGATCCATCAGAGCCGTTGAGGACAGAAGCTGGACCTTGGAGAGATTATGCAGAAAGAGGGAAAGACAGGACTTAATGAGGAGAATGGGGTGGGGGCAACGACAGAAATACTGACCTTTTCCTGGTCTGTCTCCTCCTCTTAGAATGGAAAGACGCCCTCTTCCAAGCTGATTAGCGAATCACTGCAGGCCAGCAATCTGATGGGCCCTATTCCTTTTTCTTTTCTAACTCTTGAGATTTGGGGAAGGAAAGTCCCCACAACTAGGAGAGTTTTCAGTGGGTGTCTTTAGTTCCCAATCGGGAAAGTGTGCCTAAGTCCAGGGCCCTTCCGCTGAGAGCCCAGGGAACTGGGGAGGGTTGCTGTCCTGGGCTTCCAGAGACCTTCATGGGAAGGAGGAGGCAGGAAGGGTGGAGCCGAGGGGGAGAGGGAGGCTGCAGGACCCTGCAGGGAATGACAATGGGAAACGCCAAGTGGAGAAGGCAGCACGCAGGGACTTTGCCTCTCCAGGGCTTCATGCCACCTACTGCCTCTGTGTGTCCTGTAATGAGTTAATGTGTCGGAGCGTTGGCTTTCACATCGTTAGACGATGATCATACCTCCTATGCTGGGAGGTCTAAGGTAAATACTGAAGGAGTATGTATTAGCCGAAAAGCTAGCAAGAAAGATGGCATATTCAAAATAAGTGGTTGAAGAGGGTTTGGAGAAAGCAGGGTCAAGGGAAGCCAGTGAGGGAAAGTGAGGTGTCCCAGGCCTCACAGCAGTGGGGAGCTGTCTCCAGCCCTAGGCTTGGAGGGATGGGGAGGCGGGCAGTTCTTGGAGGCCAGAGGAAGCTGCAGCTCAAAAACAGGCTGCCTCCAAAGAGTCATGCCTTTGTCAGAGCAACACCATGTGATCCTTCCAGTCTTCTGCCAGGGCCTCCCACTGGCCACACCCAACAGGAAATCAGAGGACAAGTGAGCCCAGAGATGCTGTCCATACAGGACAGATTCCTGGGGCCCAGAAGAGGGTGGATATGGGGGCACATAAAGTCCCCAACATAGCCCCTAGCACAGAGAAGGCATGGCACCTGTTACATGTCAAGTGCGTCCTCTGTGCCTTGCCCTGGGCTGAGTGAGTTACACTTTTGACTTATACAACTCTAGAGATTAGTACTTTTATCCCCACTTTTCAGGTAAGGAAATTCTTCAGGTAAGGCTCAACGATGTTCCATCACTTGGATGTGTGGAAAGAGAGACTATGCAGAAAGGAAAAAGTCATTCAGCTCACCACTGGTGGAGTGATAACTGAAAGTTAAATGTATGTGACTAGAAAGCTGAAATGGGCAGGGTCAATTTCAGGAAGAAGTAAGAAAAAGGTAGAAGGAAGGAGTCTTGTTGCCTCCTGAGCCAGTGTGAGTATATCTGGCTAGGCAGACCTTGACTGTCATTTCACCTTCCCCTTCCCCATTGGACACAGGACCCCTGGGTCTTTCTCCTATGTTAGTAACTAGAGTCACATTCAGGTCAGGCTTGAGATGTCAGGCTCTGGACTCGGGCCTCCTGGGCAAGGCTCAGGTCTTGAATGCTGAGGCTGTGAGGCCCAGGAGGAATGGCTGATCCCACAGACACAGCAAACCCCATCCTCCTTGTTTCTGAGGACCAGAGGAGTGTGCAGCGTGCAGAGGAGCCACAGGATCTGCCAGACAGCCCTGAGAGATTTGATTGGCATTACTGTGTGCTTGGCTGTGACAGCTTTACATCAGGGAAACATTACTGAGAGGTAGAAGTGGGGGACAGGAAAGGGTGCCATATTGGGTTGTGTACAGAAAACGTGGAAAGAAAAGGTTGGGTTAAAACGAAACCCGAGAATGGATACTGGACTATGGGGCTATCTGACAGGGAGAAGTATTGGGCTGTCACGGAGACCAGGACCAAACTGAAGATTGCCGAGCCCCCTAGAAGAGTGGGGGTGTTCCTGGACTATGAGTCTAGAGAGGTCTCATTCTACAATGCTCTGAATGGCTCTCATGTCTACACCTTTCCCCACACCTCCTTCTCTGGGCCTCTGTGTCCTGTTTTCAGAATTCTGACTTTAGAGCCCACCGCTCTGACTGTTTGCCCAGCACCAGAAGGAGCAGAAAGTCCCCCTTGTTCCTGACCTAAATGCTGACATTTCCCTGGAGACCCCACTAACCCAGGGCCCAGCTAATGGGAGCCAGGAGCTTCATGCTGATGTAAGGTCTCTGCTTCTCTCTGCCAGTCTGGAGCTGAGGGCGTCCTCCTCCAAAGCAGCCAGTGACAACTGTAAAGCTACATGCACAGACTGAGGCACTTTACTGGAAATAATTCAGTTATCGCCTATGACAGTTCTTTGTGTTTGGTACCATCATGGAGCCTGAACCAAGCTTCTTACGTTCTAGGTTTCTAGGAAGTGTAGCTAATAACCTAAACATTGTCTGAGATATATGAATTTGGGAGAAAGGAAGCTAGAAGAACTTCAGGATGTTTTTAACCACTCTGAAATCCGTCTCCTGGAAAGGGGTATACACACTCCGGAGCATTGGTGGAGGTTCAGAGGATATTCCTTTCAACTGACAGATGCTTTGTCGTCATCACCACTGTTGCTCCTCACTGTATCCCCTCTGCCTGGCATGTTGTGGTTAAGTTCTATTTGTTCAATAAACTTGTCAATAACCCTCACTCTTCTCCTGAACTTTTTCTGTCCTCTGATGAGTCTGCTCACCACAGTGGTCTCCACACCCACTCTCTGACCACAGTTTCACAGCTTACCTCATTGAAACATCTGCACAAAATCTTTATCGTATTAGTTTTCCATTGCTGCTCTAATGAATTACTACAAATTTAGAGATTTAAAACAACTCAAATTTATTATCTTACATTTGCATAGGTCAGGAGTATGACAGATCTCACTGAGCTAAAATCAAGGTATCTGTAGGGTTCTTTTCAAGATGCTCTAGGGAAGAATCTGTGTCCTTATGCAGAGTGGTGGCAGAATTCAGTTCCTTGCAGTTATAGGACTGAGGTCACCGATACTTGTTAACTGAGGGCTATTCTCTGCTTCTAGCAGCTGCCGCACCCTGGCTCATGGCTGTCTTCCTCCATTTCAAAGCAGCAAACATGGACTGAGCCCCTCTCAATCTTTGTATTTCTCCCTGTTCTTTCACTTTCTGATTCTTCGGCCTTCTGCTTTTAAGGACTAGATTAAATTGATTAGATTGAGTGTGATTAGATTGAACCCACCCAAATAATTCAAGATTATCTCTCTATTTTGACGTCCATAATTTAATTCCATGTGTAACGTTCATTTTGCCATGTAATATATCATATTCATAAGTTTCGCAGTGGGCATCACTGGGCGATGGGGCACTATTCAGCCTACCACACTTACTTGGAAAGTGATCCCTGGAAACACAAGTGCAGAAATAAAGTGAGACACAGAAGACAGAAAAACAATTAAGAAATGGCATAATGGGCTTATTAATGGGCCCCTTACCATGTAGGTACGTGGGCTCAATCCCACCCTGGACTCTCTATGAAACCATATGAAATTGTGACATGAATCTCAAAATCTTCCTAAGGGTTGGCGAGCCTGGAGGGGAGCATTTACTCACAACTCCCATCGTCTTTCACTTGAACTGGCTGAAGTTTGCCCCTGGAGCTGTTAATTCTCTTGCATTTCCAGGCTGGACCATGCATCTGCAAGAAAGCAAACACCACTGGAATTGGAGAAGGCTCCCATAGAGGTAGAAGAAGGCAGGCCTCATGAGGTCTGAAGTTGTTATCCTTTCAGGAAACCGTCTGCCTCAGTTATGGGTGAACTGAGATGGGCCAAGAGGATATGGGATGAGGCATTAACAGCATCTGTTCACAGGGCCCTGCTGTGAACATAGTGAGTACCTACTAAATTCCGTCTGCCCTTCTTGTCTTCCATGGTGAGGGATGCCTGCATCCCCAACATGCAGCAGTAGTGACCTCCTTTCTTCCAGCACATGTCCATATCACATGGCCCTGCTGCCCTAACACATGGACTGGATGTGGGATGGACACCTGCCCCAGGCTAGGCTAGAGGATCCCCATGTGACATCTGACCAGTTACACCTGTAGGAGGTATGCATAGGAGCTGTGGCAAGGCATATTCCACTCACAGTGTGGTCCAGAAAATCAAAGTTGGACTGCAGAGAGAGAAGACCAAAGCAGCAGTGCATAGAAAGCTTGGAGATGGAAAACGTTGGGGCAACTCTCCTGTCTCTGGTTCCTTTGGGGGCCCACTATCACTTCTGCTGTGTTTGGTGAGATATTTTCTTTTCTGAGAAGGTAAATGTACCAGTTACTATTGCTGCAGCCCTAAAAATTAGCAGCTTGCACACTGTTTCACTATGCTCATGGATTCTGAGAGTCAAGAATCTGAAATTTGAACGGGTAAGAATAGAAATGTTTGTTCTGTGTTCCAATATGTCTGGGCCTCAAAGGGAGGACTCCATGGCTGGAGGTGACTCACAGGAAGAGATGCAGACAGATTGCCTTCAAAGATTGGAGTTCGGCTGGCCAGTTGGCTCAGTTAGATAGAGCATAGCCGTATAACACTCAGGTCATGGCTATGAGTGACCAGCCCCTAAAAAATAAAAAGAAAAAAAGAAATTAGAGTTTCTCGGAAAGAACAGGGGATCAGAAGTCACTCTGGGTTCTTGCAGTACTGCCATGTCCACCAGGTCCATAGAGAACCATACCAAGGAGACCCTCCCTCTGTGTTGACTCCTCCCAAGGCAGAGAATGATTAGGTCAGGTTCTCACCACCCAATGGGGCACACCCCAGTTGGACACGGTCTCTTGCTAACTACTGCATGGGCAGTGGACCCTTCTCCTGCTCAGAACATATGTTTCCCTCTGGCTCAGGCCAGCCGTGGCAGGTGCCCAGGCCTGGCTTCACTGGGTGCATCTGGCATAAATGGCCTCAGAAGGCCTGGGCCTCATTTTCTTCAGATAAAAGCTGTGGGTGTCCAGGCTCTTTGATCCTTATGGTCTCCCCTTCTGTGCCTTCTCAATAGCAACTCCTGCATGGGGTGATCATACTAACTACATTTTTATTCTCATTTGTGGCTGAACTCAGAAGCCTCTTTAATTTTAAACCAGAAGCATCAGGCGATGAGTGAAGCTGCTGTATGAGAAACAGACAGTTAAAGGGTCAGCACAATACAAAAAGCAGTTCTGGGGGCCTTCTGTAGCTTATTCTAATCAAAGATTTCCCTCTGCAGAGTAGAGAAGGAACCTGCTTTGGTAACTTATTCTGGGTACCTCTGATCCTCCTTCCCTGTCCAAGAACCACTGACCATGGGTGGCCTGATCCTGCTGCCACCTTGCTCTTGGCTCTGGTGCCAGATGAGTCAAGGAACAAGGTCATGCTGTTGGGAAAATGACCTACACAGACCTTTCTCATGCGTGCGTTGAACCACAACTGAGTGCACAGCCAGGGGTGGGCCCTGTAAGGAGAGAGGAATGACGTCGCCAGATACCTGTCCTGAGAAACAGACACTCCAGTTCCTGGGAAGATAACAATTGTTCCCTAAATAACAATTATGCAGGACAGAGTATAGGAACAGCAAAAACCGTGGGTGTCAAAAGAGGCTGAGAACATCCTGAGTTGTTCTTAGGTGAGGTGGGCATCAAGGCCAGGCAGGATTTCAAGAGGCAGAAATGGAGGGAACAGGTCAGGCGAGGGGAATGTCATGGGAAAAGGAGTGCTGGCCTCAGGTGAAGGAGGGACACAAGCAAGGGGGATCCATTGCTAGGGGGTCAACTGCACAGTTCTGAGTTGAATCAAAAGGGGATCGTAGGACTCCGAGGAAGCATTTGGACACTTGAGGGGACTATTGAGAACTGAGACTTAGGGTGATTATTACGGAGAAAATCTATTCCTGGATTTTGGATTGGAGTCTGTGGGGCATGCTGGTGGCGAGGAGAGTATGTGTGGGTGTGGGTGCAGGTTGGGCCCAACCAGACCATCTTCTGGCAGATGTTAAGCCCAACTAGGAAGTCTCTGTCCACTTCCATCTCCTGCCCGCACTAGAATGCCACCTGCCTGAGGGAAAGGGCTTCTGACTCTCGCTCAGTCTCCTCAGCTTCTCTTACCCAACAGTTGTGAATGAGCGACGAGGTCTTCATAACAGCTGCTGCAGCTGCTGTCTCACTTCCTTCTCTACCCCTTCCCATCAGCCCTTGCCTGATCTCTGCAATCCTTCCCCTGCCGGCAAGACCACCCCGAAACAACCTCCAAAGCCAGGAACTAGAACAAGATTCCTCTGGCTTGGCAAAGAAGGCTGCTTATGTTTACCTCATCATCTCTCCACACACACTACGGGCAAACAGAGGCCTCTACTCGTGGTTGGCATCAACGCCACAATCCGCGGGGGACCTAAAGGCCTCGGAAAAAACAAAAAGTGCCTTGTGTCTAAAGAAGTAAAAGGAAATTTAACAACGTAATCATCTCAAAAGGTTATTCGCTTGTGATTTTTTTTAAAAAACTACTTCTGTGTATTCTACCCAGTAACTGGTGACAATTAAGGCCCAGGGACACCATTGGCTGGCTGACCACAGCCGGCCAATCCCGGGCTCCAAACCATTAACAGGAAATCTTGGGACACCGGACACTGAGAGAACGGGTCCCAGGTCTCCGTCCCGCAGCTCTGCACATCGCGACTGATGGGAGGTGAAGAAAAGTTTTCTCTCCGTCTTCCCGACGTTTTGTTCCCTGGTGGTGACTGTGCTCATGGGAGCGTTAGAAGAAAAGAGACGACCGGAAAATGGTCATCGAGGGTCGGCCGAGTAAGACGCGAGGTTAACTGGAGAAGGTAGGAAAGGGAGGGGAAGCGCTGCAGCTCCGGGGTGGGCGGGAGGGGGCCGGAATCTGCTGCGGAGGAAAAACGGGGTCCCTGGGAGAGGGGAGCCCCCGGTGGGTGCCCGGCCTGGCTGACGGGGAGGAAGAAGAGAAGGGAGGGAGTGCGGAAGCTGTCAAGTGACAACTGAGGGAAGTGCCCTGTGGCGAGAGACGTGAGCCGGGGAGGGCGGGCACCGCCTGCCTCCGCGTCGTACTAGTGGCTTATTTCATGGCGCGTCTCACGAACCCACCTGTCAGGAGGTACCTGAACCATGGGACCAAGGAGGCTGCCCAAGCCCGAAGTTAGGGCGCTGATGCGACCACATGGTGACGGGCGAGTTTGACGTAGATGGCAGCTGCGGTGCCCAGTCTGCTCTGCCGAGTTCTTCTCCTCTGCTGACTTCTCCTCCTCTGCACACCTAGGCCCTGGTCCCTGCCTGTCCGGGGTGACTCCGTCCTTGTGCGTATGGAGCCAGCTGCCTCCAGACCCTTCTCCCTGCCGGCCGCCCTTCTCCTCTCCCTGCTCCTCAGCCTGTTTGCACGAGTCTCAGGTAGGGATGCATGCCACTAGCTCCTGTCACCTTCTCAGAAAGCAACACCAGCTCTGCAGTCTGCAAGGAGGAGGAGCCAAGAAGGACTGCAGCCCTGTGGACTCTTCTTTTAGTCTGAGCGTGTTCATCAAATTTATACCAGCGCTGCCCAAAAGAAATGCGTTGAGAGCCACAAAGGCGAGCTGCGTATTTAGTTGTAACTTATCAAAAAAAATTTTTTTATACCTTTTATTTTAAAAAGTAAACAGAACCATAAAGTAAATTTTAATAATGTATTTCATTTAACTGCAACTAAAGATTTACGTTTAAGTCTATTTTACTACAAAATATTACAAATGAGAAATTTAACATTTTGCAATTTAATTCAATTTAATTTAATTTTTATTTTTTCTTAGAACCTGTCAGAGTGGTTTTTATTATTACAAATCATACTTATTCTTTATATTTCTTATCCAGTCTCTCCCCATACCCTTCTCTCTCCCCTGTCCCACCTCTGATAACCCTCGATTTCTTCTCTCTTTCTGAAACAGTAACAGGTATTCTGTTGATTTCCTTTCTAGATGATCTGTCCAGTACTAAGAGAGATGTGTTCAGCTCAACTTTTTAAAATTTTCACTTCAAAGTCCTGTGTGTATTTTACACTTTCAGGTCATTTTGATTGACACTAGGCTTGTGGCTCCCCTATTGGGCAGCTCAAGTTCATGCTACACTCAGGCACTGCACTAGATTGGGAAATAGAGGAAAAGTCCTAGGGAGCACAGGTCGTAGAGGTGATCAGGGTGAGCTCCTCAATGTGTTGCTAATGAAGCATTAGCAGCCTCAATAGGTACCGCTCCCAAGGGTCAGCCACGGCTACTGGTCCCCCAAATCCTTCCTCAGCCCAGGAAGTTCCTGTGGCCTTGGAAAGAATTTATATGTCCCCCGGAATATCCATTTCCTTTCCTGCCTGAGATATTTGATGCCTAGTGTCCCCTCTGATTCTTCCCCTTTGTTGGGCAGCACAGCTTACTGTCGTGGGACCAGCAGATCCAATCCTGGCCATGGTGGGAGACAACATCACATTAAGCTGCCACCTGTCTCCCGAGAAAAATGCTGAGGACATGGAGGTGCGGTGGTTCCGGTCGCAGTTCTCCCCGGCGGTGCTGGTGTATAAGGGAGGGCTAGAGAGAGCAGAGGAGCAGATGGAGGACTACCAAGGAAGAACCACCTTTGTGAGCAAAGACATCAGCAGGGGGAGTGTGGCCCTGGTCATACACAACGTCACAGCCCAGGAGGACGGCTTCTACCGCTGTTACTTCCAAGAAGGCAGATCCTATGATGAGGCCATCCTGCGCCTCATGGTGGCAGGTGCGTCACTTTATCTTGCTTTGTTGCCTTTGCACAGTGTTCCTTTTGAGGAAACCTTCTCTCTTAACCTTGGGCCCATTGCAGACCAACAGATTTTTGCCTGGAATGCCCTTTATGCGGGGAGGGTGGCTTCTTACTGCCCAAGGGCCACTTGAGTGGGTTTTCCCTGCTAAGCTGTGGGCATCACTGCTTGAGAAGCCCACACGATCTCAGCTGAGGCCCTGGGCAGGAGAGAGTGGTTAATCCCTGCAGATTATTCTTGTACCTGCCCTATCATTCAAACTCTGCCCTCTTGAGGGTGACAGGAAGCACTGTCAGGCATTGCACTTGCCAAGTGGAATAAACAAGGACTGCCCAGAGAAGGACATGTGTGTGTCTCGTTGTTGATAAATATTCATCTTGCCTTTGTCCCTTCCCCCAAACACTGATTGTAGTGAAAGTGGCTGACATTTAAATAGGTGATTTTATTAAAGCAAAATTAAGTACACAGGCAAACTTATGTACTTGGCCTGGTGGCCCCACCAACAAAACGAATGAGAATTCGGCTGGGAGGAATTTGTCAAGACTTCAAAATAGAAGCAGCATTTATACTGGTATTTCCAAGAGTTTATTACAATGGCTTTAAGGGATGACCTCACTCCTGGGGTCAGTATGTTATTCTTTAAAGGAAATGTTTGAAGACTGGAAAATCCTTTAAGACACATAAAAATCAATGGTGGTATTTCAGTCCATCAGGGGAGGTGAGGTTTGGAGACAGTGTGACCTTCCCAGGGGGGTCTCAAATCATAACTGGTAGGAGACCCCATCATTGTTGCTCACAGTGGCAATGTTGTATGTAATTAATACAGAACATGAAGGAAGGAGGCTTTTTTGACCCTTGTGTCCTGACTCTGTTTGAAGCAGTACTTACCCGTTGACCCATTATGATTTGTGTGTGGCAGGAACCATTTATTCTTTCCCTGTAACCATGACCTTGCTCTGGCCTGTCCTACTCTGAATGGGGTTGGCATAGGATTTTTTGTTTGTTGGATCATTTGGCTGACTGGTTCTGTCCTTAAGTCTTTTGTCTCCCACTTGCTCTTATTGAGCTGCGTGAAATACATTGTAGAACTTTTTTGTAATTTCTGAAATTGTTTTATTTGTTATTCTACTATAGGGTTTCTGTGTGAGCCTTTAAGTGTACAACTAGGTTTTTTTTTTTTTTTTCCTCTTGGCAAAATCACATTGAACAGGAAGCGCTGGACAAGTGATCGCTTTAATTTTCTGTCTGATATAACTTGCTGGGGAGGCTTTACAAAGGAATTACTCAATGGAAGTTTGTATGGTCAGACACAACTGAAGGGCCTCCAGCACCATGTCTTTGCAGTTTTCTCACATCAGGTATTCTCTTTTATTAAAGGTCGTTTTAAAGACAGAATATAGTTAGGATGAGTCTGGATTCCTAGGGTTTTTAGTGATGATCTTCTGACATTGAGGATGTCACAGAGTCATCTTAAGGATATCCCAGTAGCGTCCAGATCTTTCTAATACATTGATGTTCTCAAGGAACTATAACTGAATTAGCTAATTTACTGAGCCCCTGGTGTGTAAACTTCTGTGAATCAGGGCAAGGATTGGCTTTGCAGGCCAGCTCTGTCCATTCTCCTAAGAAGCACCAGCTCCTGTGGGTAGTAGATAGCGGTGGTGCTGTGAAGCCCTGAACCTGCAGAGAAGGGACACGGTCTTTCGTCATAAGGTTTCTTAATATTCTGTCAGCCTGGCAGGTTTCTGTCCTTGCTGTATTATTCTAGAGATTTAGGAAACCCCGTGTATGGAGAAGTCATCCGAGGAGGAGAAAATGAAATCCTAAACCTGCCCCTTTCAAGTTAAACTGGACACACCCACCCAGAAGTGAAAAAATGATAGTGTTTGGCAGAATAAATTGAACAACAAGCATTTATCATAGACAGAGAGACGCTTGGTGCTGTGATGGGGCCTGTAGGTGGAGCACAAATGAAAGTGTCCAGTGTGATTTTCTCCTCAAGGAGCTCACAGTTTGTTTGTCATATGGTGTCACGTTGTTCTCCAGCATCAAGGTTCATTCTTGCTTCCTTCATCCTTTCTGTCCTCCTTCCTGTTTCTTGGTCCCTCTTTTCCTTCCTTCCTTTGTCCCTTCACAGAGGGGTCCTGTGGGAATGCATGGGACATGCACATTCAGGGGGGTTGGGTGCGGCCCTCTTGCTCTCTCCCCTTCCCTGGATGACCACCATTAAGAGCTGCTCTAGGACATGTTGGCTGAGACACCCCTGCCTTTGTAGCTGAGCCTGGTCTGTCCCCTCAGGCCTGGGCTCTAAGCCCGTCATTGAAATGAAGGGCCACGAGGACGGGGGCATCCGGCTGGAGTGCACATCTGGAGGGTGGTACCCTGAGCCCCGCGCGGTGTGGAGGGACCCCTACGGTGAGGTCATGCCCGCCCTGGAGGAGGCTTACACGGCTGACGCAGACGGCCTCTTCACGGTCACCACGGCTGTGATCATCATTGATTCCTCTGTGAGGAACATGTCCTGCTCCGTCAACAACACGCTGCTTGGCCAGAAGAAGGAAACCGTGATTTTCATCCCAGGTCAGTTCTCTGCCCTCTGGAGACTCAGCCTGTGGAGGCAGATCCTCAGCAGACAGATTGCAGCCCAGAATGGGGAAGGGGATTGAGGGGAAGGGTCCTGGGCCCTGAAGAGCTGGAGGCTACAGCTGAACTGAGGCCTTGCCCCCTCTCACAAGGGGAAAATCCAGTAGTCTCAGACCACATGAGTAGGAGCCTCTTCTCTGAGGGTAAATCTGATCTTTTTCCCTGATAGAGTCCTTGTGCTGCAGCAATTTTTAAACATCCAGAACATCAGAAAACACACAGTGTGGTATGGGTGGGTGTCTATCTACACCTGGAGGTGCTGTCTATTAAAGCCCTTCCTTTCCCCGCCTACAGACATCCGTAAATTCTCAACAAGTACTTTACACACATCTCCTCTGTTCATGGCACTGTTCCAGAACTGGACAGAAATCACTGAACAAAGTTCACCAAGTTCACAGCCCCCATGGAGCTCACATTTTCAAGGGACTAAGGAAACTGTACAATGTAATGTTTCCTCAGAGATCTCACAATTCATTTGGCATTTTGATCTCCTGTCATTCTCCACCATCACGGTCCATTCTTGCTTCCTTCATCCTTCCTTTGCTCCTTCCTGTGTCTTTTCCCCTCTTTCCCTTCCTTCCTTCATCCCTTCACAGGGGGTCCTGTGGGAATGCACGGACATAAATAAATGAAATAATTAATTTTAAAAAGTGATTAAATAATTAAAGTTCAAATTATATCACATGGTGACAAATACTATAGGAAATCAAGCAAGCGGGGCTAGGAATTGTCAGGGACATTAGCAGCATGGTCAGGAAGACATCATTGTGAAGATGGGAACTGAGCAGTCAAGGGATCAGCCAAGCAGGTGTAGGAGAACTGAGCAACCAGGAACAGGAACAGCACATGCAAAGGCCCTGAGGTAGATACATGTCTGCTGGTTTTGAGGAAGTCCAAGCCGGGATGCTGGTGATGCTGGAATGGAATGAGTGCAGGGAATGGGAAGAAATGAACTCACAGAACCTAAGAGACCACACTACATGTGGCAACACAGGCCACACTCAGGCCTGTAGTCTGAGAGAAATGGGAAGCTTTGGAGGTTCTGAGCAAAGCATTGACATGATGCAGATGGTAAGGGCACAGCGAGGAGGAGGGCATTGCAGCTCCCCAGGCACGGGGTGATGGGGCTTGTTCCCATGCGCTGGCTGTGGTGACTCAGCATGCCCGATGAGCCTTGATTACCCGGTCCTTCCCGTGCTGACTCCAGAGGTTTCTGCTCTTCTATCTCCTGGGGCCCAGCCCTGGCAGTCACTGTGGGGCCAGGAAGGGCAGAGCCAGCATCACTTTCTCCATTTGAGGTCTGAGGCAGATGCTGACCAAGCAGGGACCTGAGGGAGCTCTTCAGATGTGCTCTTGAGGGGCGCCCTCAGCCCGGCTCTCCTGTTTCTCACTAAATGGAATTTTTTTCTGGCTCGCTTTTCAGAATCCTTTATGCCCCACACATCTCCCTGGACAGTGGCCCTGGCTGTCTTCCTGGCTATTCTGATCATCCTCCTGGCTGGGAGCGTCTGTCTCATCAAGAAACTCCACAGGGAAAAAGAGATTCTGTCAGGGGAAAGGGAGTTTGAACATGAAGAGAAAGAAAATGCACGGAAGGAACTGGAGAAAGAACGTGTGGAAAAAGAGAGAGAACGTCAAATGAAAGGTAAAAGAGTGGGAAGACAAGTCACTGTCATAGAAGGGACACAGCTGTGACAGGTGGAAGCTTGGGAACAGCAGAGGCACGCATCACGGCAGCAGTGAGGCTGGAACTCTGTCCAGTAGCTGGTCCCTCAGGGCCCTCTGTCTTCCACTTTGCACACCTTGCACTCACTGACCTGGCTACGCACAATGCTCATTGTTGGACAAAAGCGAGCCTAGAAACGTAGTGGTACTGTCCAGCCACCTGATCCTGTGTCATTTCTGGTTTCCTACTGTTCCCAAGGCACAGGGGAGGGGACAGTGCTTTTCACGGAAAGGGGCCAGTCGTGCATCATTTAACACAAACCCAGCCTCTCTCGTTTCTTCTGTTGAGGACATTATTTTGTTTCTGTTTCTTTTTTAGAGAAACTTCAAGAAGAATTGCGTAAGTTTAACCTTTCCTGAACCACTCAATGCACGAAGTGTGTTCTGCTTGGTCAGCTTTTATCTCATGACATTCACCTCTGTGTCTGTCCCTTGCAGGGCGGAGAAGAACCCTCCTACATGCTGGTGAGCGCAACTGACATACCCTCAGACCCTGAGCTTTCTCCCCATTAGCCAGCCAACAGGACCCTAGAGCTGATGAACAGGGGGCCCAGGGCTGGGTGGGGGGCAGCAGGGGGCTGGGGTCGGTTCACCAGCAGTGTCCCACCTGCGCTGGATCCCAGCTCTCCTGTCAGGGATTACTGCAGCTCCTAATCAACCCTACAGTTTACTTCCCATGATCCTTCCATTATTATTATTATTATTATTATTGTTCGGTGACTTGCCGGTAAGGGGATCTGAACCCTTGACCTTGGTGTTAGCAGCACCACGCTCTGACCAAGTGAGCTAACCAAATATCCTTTTTTAGAATAATTTAATACGTGATTACCAGAGGTCCCCCATACGTAGTGAACCTCCTCAAGAGTTCCATTTCTATAGTTATTGCTCTTGGATCCTGGATTAATTTGAAAGAGGACAATGCTGGCTTAGCTCTTTATAAACTGGGCGTTGGTGTAGACTCTCATTGAAGAGCCACATGAGGAAAATGCAATTAGGTTCCCCAGTAAACCTGACTCAAAGCTTTATAAATAGCCAGAAACGCCTTCCTGCTCCCAAAATGCACTTGTGCTCTACATGTAGCCTGCCAGGCAGAGGGTCAGGCGAGTGGAGAGCTCAGAATCCAACTGACCACTCCTAATGAGCACTCTGCATTTCATGATTTGTCACCTTCCGCACATAAGCACCAAAGAATCCAGGGTTTACTTGCTGCCATGACACACAGACCTTCCCTCTTTGGGTGAATTTCAAAATTGCTACAGTTAATTTGGGACACAATCCCTAGTTGTCATAATCAAATATTCCAACTTGGGGAAAGGAGGAAATCTTATTAACAAAAAAGAAAGATAGATTGAATGACTAATAATATATGTAGATTAGATAGGTCTGCAGAATGTCCAGGGTCTGAAGCATTTCCTACACCCAGAAAGGTCATAGCTGTAGTCTTCAGATCCATGTCGTTAAAGCAAAACTGGATGGAAATATTTCCTCTTATGTTTGCCCCACATACTTCTCAGGAAACAGACTGGGTTTTGGGGATATTCATTATCCTTTATAACCCCTTGAAGGGTGCCCTTCTCAGTCATTTAAATCAGTTGTCCCCTGGTTAAATGAATACAGGGGACCATTGAAGAAATGCTGTATCTCCCAGGACACTGTAGTGAGAGACTCACCTTAACTGATCTAAGCATGGGGGGAAGCAATAGATAAACCATCTTTGCTACTTAAACCAAGTCGGAGTGTTTCTAATAAGGATAGGTCCGGAGATCATTCATACGTCCTCACTAGAAAAGAGGACAGATCTGAGAATGCTGAGAGAAATTGGGAATCATTAATTTGGGCTCATTTGCTAATTTTCTTGATTTCTTGGCACCCCAATTCTCTTCTGCCTGAGGGCACTGCTCCTGTCTCCAGAGAGACTGAGGTGCAGCCTCAGTAATTCCTAGACTGTGAGCTCCTGGGATAAAGTTGTCTTCATGGAAAAGGCCACGTGAGGGATCCTGCCCCAGCTTTTTGGGACCTTTCTGGGGACCAGGGATCACATGATCTCCTGGGTTCTGGGTACCCCAGGTCTAAACCTGAGACTTCCTCTACAGCTGGTGTGAGGCTGGACCCAGACACCGCTCACCCTGAGCTCTACCTGTCAGAGGACCAGAGAAGTGTGAGGCGGGGCCCTTCCCGGCAGAGGGTGCCTGACAACCCGGAGAGATTTGACTGTCGCCCTTGTGTCCTGGGTCAGGAAAGCTTCACTTCAGGGAAACATTACTGGGAGGTGGAGGTTGAAAACGTGATGATGTGGACCGTGGGGGTTTGTAGAGATGGTGTTGAGAGAAAAGGAGAGGCCTTGCTGGTCCCTGAGAATGGCTTCTGGACCCTGGAGATGTTTGGAAACCAGTACCGGGCCCTGTCATCCCCTGACAGGATTCTCCCTCTGAAAGAGCGCCTTGGCCGGGTGGGCGTCTTCCTGGACTATGAGGCTGGAGATGTCTCCTTCTACAACATGAGGGACAGATCACACATCTACACGTGTCCCCGTTCAGTGTTTTCTGGGCCCCTGAGGCCCTTCTTCAGGCTGGGGTCTGATGACAGCCCCCTCTTCATCTGCCCAGCATTCACAGGGGCCTATGGGATCACAGTACCCGAGGAGGACGGCCTCATCCTTCACAGGGCAAAGACCCACAACCGCCCACAGGACCAATGCCCTGGAGTCAGAGAAACATAGAGAAGCCATGGTCACCTCAGCTACATCTGCACAGCACCCCCTGCTGGAAAACGGGCCCTTCTTCCCTCTGTCACACAAGAGAACATCTTTAGCTGCCTCCTTCTCACCCACTGCAGGAGCAGCCCCAGCTCTCCCCTCACTAGGCCATGGGGCAGGGTCCAGTCTGAGGGACACTGTTGCTGCCACAGGGCTCCCATGCAGGAAGAAAGTGTGTGAAGGTGACAGGCTGAAAACCTGCTGCTTTAACATCTGGGCGACATGTTCAGCCTGAAGCTGTAGTTGGCATCAGACAGTGTGGACTTGGGGCAAGGGCAGCAGGACCCTTGTAATGTGGGAAGAGGGAGGGGACCACAGAGCTTCCTGAGGGAAGGAGGAAACCACACATGGAGTCAGAGTTGGAGAAAAGGGACCTTTCCTAAGAGAGCTGGGAGGGAGCCAAGGCTGTGAGCATGTTCAAGCCTCACCATGACAGCTACATGGCCCAGGAGCTGATGGCCCATTTCCACCCAACCCCAAAGATTTCCAGATCACAAGGTAAGGCCCCCCAGGCCTAGAAGTGGGATGAGGGAAGATGAAGGAGAAGGACTTCTCGAGATCTGGCCTGCCTCTGATGTCCTGAAATAAGGAAGACTTCGGTACTTAGTCACTGAGTATGGCTTAAGGGTTAAGGTCCTGGTGGATCAGGTGAGTCCTGGGCCATGTCTAGCACAGGGTTCAGGTTCAGTTGGCACAGCAGTGGTCTTAACATGCCTGTAGACGTTAAAAATTACTGAGGACCCTAATAGTTTTTTAAAATTTGTGTTCTATCTTTAATATTTATGACATTAAAGATTGAGAGATTTTAAAAATAAATACTTTAATTTGGATTAAAATAATATTAATAGACCAGTTATACTTTAAATAGCAGATCCTATGAAAAATAACAAAATAAAACAAAATAAATGAGGCAAAATCCATTTAAGGCAAAATAAATTTCATTGAGAGGTATGATATTGTTTAATTTTCCAAATCGAATGTCTGTGTTAATAGAAGATGGCTGGATCCTCATGGCCTTTGTATTCAATCGGTGGGGATATTGCAGGTCATTTAGGCTCAAGAACACTTTACTGTACATTAGTGAGAGAATGAAATTGAAACAACAATTAATATTATTATTATTATTATTATGGAAATAGTATTAACCTTGTGGACCCCTTGAAAGTATATCAGAGATCCCCCAGGACTTCCCAGACCATATCTGAGAACTAAGATAGAAGATCCTGGTATTGAATTATTGTGATGTGTGATGTTTAACTTTATGTGTCACCTTGACTGTATAAAGTGATACCTAGAAAACTGGTAAAGCATTATGTCTGGGTGTGTCTGTGAGGATGTTTGTGAAAGATTTGGGCCTGTAAGTCAATGAACTGAATGGGGAAGATTCACCCTCTATTTTGAGCACCATCCCGTCACTTGGGGCCTGAATAGAACAAAAAGGCAGAGGAAAGGCAAATTCTCCTTCTCTCTCCTGGAGCTGAAACACCCTGTTTCTCCTGCCCTCAGACATCAGAGCTCCAGGTTCTCCGACCTTTGGACTCCAGGACTTGTACAAGCAATACCTCTCACTCCTCAGTTTCTCAGGCCTTCGGCCTCTGACTGACAGTGACTTCTTCAGCTTCTGCGCTGTGAGGCTTTCAGACTTGCACTGAGCCATGGTACTGGCATCCAAGGGTCTCTAGTTGTGGGACTTCATAGTTTCCACAATCATGTGACCAAATTCCCCTAATATATCCACTCCTATATATCTGTATCTGTATCTGTACTTATACATGTATCTGTATCCATATTATCTGTATTCATGTCTATTCATCCTGTTGGTTTTGTTTGTATGGAGAACCCAGACTAACACAATCAGGCTTTGTAAATGCTGGCCAGAATGGTGGTATTTTGGATATTAGACAATTCAGTAATCCAATTGTAAAACTGGGGGAAAAAAGTTTTTATTTATTTATTATTTTTAATTTTTTTTTAAAAAGATGACTGGTAAGGGGATCTTAACCCTTGACTTGGTGTTGTCAGCACCACGCTCACCCAAGTGAGCTAACTGGGCATGCCTATGTGGGATCCGAACCTGTGGCCTTGGTGTTATCAGCACCACACTCTCCCCAGTGAGCCACGGGCCGGCCCTTTGGGAAAAAAAGTTTTTAAACAGTCCAAAATTGTATTACAACTAAATGGATATATTATGGAAAGAATCAGTAACATACTAAAATACCTGAATTGTTTTTTGTTTGTTTTTGCTTTTTAACAACATATTTATTTTAATTAATATAAAAATATATTTTAGCATGTATTGTTTTCTTCCCAATTTTAGCAATTATAAAACCTGTTGTCATGAATATGTTCACTTATTTAGCTTTTCTGCTTATTGTATTATTTCCTAATAGTAAATGTTTTGTATTTTTTAAAAATTTGTTTATTTTTATCATTTTTTTACATTCTAAGATGTTGCTACTGCCGAAGTCCAGCTTTCAGCGAGGGGTGGGTACCCGAAAAGGGAAGGAGAGGGTCGGCAAAAATAACAAACACACATGGAGACCTCAATGCATCAATATGCACGTTCTCTCTCTGCGGGCTGTCAGCGTGTTGCAGCTGGAGCCCAGTAGAGCATGAGACAATGCCTTTTATTTAGATTTTTCTCTGCAGGGGGGTTTTGGGTACTATTTTTATTGTATTGGCAAGCTTAAATCAATAGTCCTAAAAGCAGGGAGGAAACTTTTTTAGAGGTCAGCTAGTCCTTTCCTTTGTCAGCATGTCTCAGGTGATCAACTGGTGCTTCTTTTTCCTGGAATCAGGTTATAAGATCTGAACCATCCCTTCATTGTCTTGAAGTTATCTTGTGACCTTTTTCTGTTAGCAAGCTGTGGTTAATATCCACCCTATTAACAGGGTGGCAGCTATTTTGTCTTAAATGTAAATGAACCTACTATTCATATGGAAAAAGAACAGTGGATATTTGAGCAGCATTATCATGCACATTTTAAGGTTATGCATTGGCTGTGGCCCTGTAATTTTGATCTAAATGTTAAAGTGTCCTTGTGCACAGCACCATCCCTCACAAAACTAGCTGTACTCTCTTATTCTTCTAAGATCTAATTTTGCAGGTTTAATAATTTTACAGAATATATTTTTATCCCAATACCTGATTTTTAATGATTTATTTAAAACTGGACACCACCAAGTAAAGGGAATTCTACCGTTTCATTCCCATATACTTAATTTATCCCAATCATATAATTTCCCATTAATACCAACCATTCTCTTGCCATTAATATAATCTTCAGTAAATGATGTTTGCCAACTTACATCATATTTTGGACGTCCCCTAGGGGGATACCAGATTTTTCCTTTCCCCATTTTGTATCCCACATATAACTTTGCGTGTTTAGGCTGCAGCTCATATTTAGTCACGAGCGGTGCTTTTGGAACATATGTTGGTGTGGTCAATTTATCATAAGGGGATAATTTTAAATTGTCCAATTTACTCGGATCCTCTGTGGGAATGCTTAGTTCAATGACTGCATAATCATTTGTGTTATTTTTATAATCTTTTGGGAATTCAGAGAACTGTCACACTAACCAAAATATCGAAAGAGAAAGCAAAAGCAGTACCACGAAGCCGAGGCAGGAACCCTTACGGTTGTAGCAAGTGCTCGTAGCTGCGGCCTTGCCAACAGCTCTCCCTCCGGCAGTCCTGCCAACTTGGAGAGGGCAGCCCAAGCTGACTCCTTTAGGATCCTGCCCTGGCGTGGACCATGCCATGCTACAGAGGAGTTGTGGGGGAAGGGGAGAAGAAAAAGGGGAGGGGGACAGGATGAGAGGAGAAGGAAGGGGGTGTGGTCGAGGCCATGGCAACCCCCTCATTCTAGCAGGGGAACACAGGGGGCTTTTGACGGCAGCTTGGTCATTGCTGGGCTGGATAATGGATTTCAATATAAAAAAGTAAAATTATAGGGGGGCCTGAGGCATGGAGCCCGGAGAAGCCAAACCCAGCTGCAACTAGGCAAGCTGCCGCCACCACTCCAGGGCCCTCCCGGAGTCAAGCTGAACCCAGCCATAACCAGGTAAAGGGCACACCAAAAACATCATTTCCACGTAGGTGGCCCCCCATAGCCACCGCAATTACTATGGCCACGGCAAAAGTCACTAGTCTCTCTAGAAAAAGTCATAGCCACCGTGCAGATGGCACACGAGACTCTCAACTGCACTGACACAAGGAAAGGTACCAGTGGAGACAAAAAAAAAAGGGCGGGGGTCCTCTCTCCACAAAGCACACTCCAGAGTAATAGAAGCATCTGCTTTATGATGATAGGGAAAGACTTGATCATACCCATCTCAATACTGGACAGATCATCTAGGCAACCAATCCACAGAGGGACAGTTCATCTATCAGACTGAGGAACAAATCAATGGTTATTAGAGAGGGGAAGTGGAGGGGGAAAGGGAAAGATTGGATAAGGGGCATAGAGAATAAGTATGTGTAATAATGAATATGCTAACAAAATAATAATAATAATAATAAAGTAATATTATAAAACTTTAAAGAAAAAGTAAGAGAAAAGTTTTGGGATTGAGCAATCTTAGCCTTGACAGAAAAGGTACAATTTATGTAAGAATCAATTGATAAACTGAACTTCAAAGTTAAAAACTTAAGTTTTGTGAATATCCTGTTAAGAGGAGGAAAAAGACAAGCTACCGATTGGAAGGAAATATTTGCAAGCCACTTATCTGAGAAAAAACTCATATCTAGAATGCATTAAGAATCCTTACAACTCAACAATAAAACAAATCAAAACAAAAAAACTCAACCCAATTAGAAAACACATGAACAGATATTTCACCGAAGAGAATACACAGATGGCAAGTAACTACTGAAAAAGATATTCAGCATCATCAGGGAAATGTAAATTAAAAACACAAAAAGGTGTCATCACACTCTTATTACAATAGCTAAAATTAAAAAAACGACAATTCCAAATGTCGATGAGAATGCAGAGAAACTGGATCATGGACACACTGCTGGTAGAAATGTAAAATAGTGCAGCCACTCTAAAGATCAGTTTGGTTTCTTAAAAAACCAAACACGTAACTATCATAAAACACAGCATTTGCACTCCTTGGTGTTTATCCCAGAGAAAAGAAAACTTATGTTCAGATAAAAATCTGTACATGAATGTTCACAGCTGTGTATGTGATAATCAGAAGAATCTGCTCTGACCAGGTCAGCTAAATGACAGAGCCTTGGGAGATCTGGGATAAGTCAGTAATCGTGTCTTCCTGTCCTAGAAAACATTATCATAAGACCATTTTACTTAGAAGCAGCCACAATCACATCACAAAGTCATAAAATAACCAAAGATGCTTCTTGTAAATCTTACCCTAGGTCCTTGCATGTGGGATGTAAACTAGTAACAATCCCAAATCTATATATACATCATGTACAACCAATAGAAAACCTGATAAAGTAATTAGGCAGGACTATCTCTCCTTTGACCCTTTCCCCTTCTTGTGAGTATAGAATGTTAAGTTCTGCTGGCCTCTTCAGAACACGTTCTGTAGGATGACCTCATCTATGTGTTTCCCCGGCTGCAATCATCACTTTGGCTCAATAAATTCTTGCTGTATGTATTTGTCCTCAGTTTCTTTTTAGGTCAACATTTTGGTGATGATGAAGGCACTCCACAGCACGTCCCCTGACCACCCAGGGTTTCCTCTTGAGTTTGAGCTTTCCATAACAGCAAAAAAGGTGCCCATCATACCATCCGTCTCCAGGAGCTTCGTAGGTAAGGAAGGGGTCAATTTCTTCAGGATGCCAGATCTCCCTCTTTTTGGTTGAGATAAGAGGATATATTGAACTGGTTTTTTTTTTTTTCCCCAACTGCCTCTTTTCCCTTTCAGAATGAGCGTTTCCATCTTCCTCCATAGGAGTTTCAGAAAGAGGTACTGCTAATTTCTGTTCCCCCTGCATGGTGGGAGATTCTAGGTTAAGGTTTTGCAGCTGTCTCTGTTTTTGGAGAGGAGGTGTGGGAAAGGGGGAATTCTGTCATTCCTATTTCTGCCGCTAGGTGGAAGTCTTGGGTCATGATATTGACAGGACACCAGTGTATTTCAGTTTTTTTTGGCTAAGGGAAAATTACACAGCATGCTTTGAAATAACAGCTGCTTTTTTAATGGTGTTTTATTTTACAAAGACTTAGGAAACAGGCCCAAATAACTCAAAGTGACCTCTGAATTACAATCACCAAATATGCACTCTTTAAAACAAATTTGTCATGTTAAAAATATATATATATATAGTTTTTAGAGGGCTCTATCTTAAACATTTGTCTTATAGGCACCTATGAAAAAATTTACCACAAAATTCCTTTAACTTACTAAAGTAATATTTATAAAAATTAGCTTAAGTTGTTGTTTTAAAACTACCCCTCTTAACCTTTTGTGGTACATATTTGCTATCCTTCTACCCCAGTAGACAGCTTTTGATTTCCTGTTTATCTTACCAATGTTTTTAACTTTCTGTCTATAGAGACACACAGACACTTTTTGTACAGTTGGTCAGCTAAGAAGCTGAGAGCATAAAAACTATGGCCAAACAAAAACATGGGTTACACCCATTTCCAGCCAATGGAACTTGTAAACTTTTCTCTTTAAGTTGTCATTGAAAAGGGTCTAGATCATGGAAGAATATAAAATTCTTATTTGTTTGGATTTTTTAGTCCTTTGTTCAAATATATCTCTAATTTAAAATTTGGGTTATAATAAATTAAAAATTTTGTTGTTTAATTTCTCCCCTGAGCTAAATAGGACTATTTGCAGCTACTGTACTAAGTGTTGTCAACTCTCAAAGCCTTCTTTTTGGGAGTGGCGCTGGATCCTGAGATGGCTCCTTTATACCACTTTGGTTTTGAATCATTTGGTAACTACTTTAAAATTTAAAAGTCAAGAATATTTACTGTGTGTTCTCGCTAAAAATATATAAATTAAAAAGCATGGTTTTAGAGCTCGATGATTCAATTTGGCTTAAAAACTAATAATTCAAACTATATTAGTTTTTTTCAGTCTACTAAACCCTTGGTTTTTTTCTTTTCCTTGATTAATGGGCTTTGCTCTTCTTTCAGTAATCCAGTTAAGGAGCAGAAACTAAGTAGAAAAAGTAAATTGTCTAACTATATTATTCTCAAAAATTAGACTTTCTGGCATTCAACTGATTATTCTAAACAGTCTTCTAAATTTTCTATGTATTTCCTTATAAAATCCTGCAGTAAATTCTTATGTTGCCTAAACAGCTATTTTAAAATCCTTCTCTGTGTCTTATCTAAATGATATACCTAAACCTAATTCTACCCTCAATATGGCATTTCTAGAGAATGGCTGATAAACCTGTCAGATCAAATTAAAGTTTATAGCCACTTTCCAGCAAGAATCCTCAAGTCCAATTTTTAAAAAATGCAACAAATCTAGTTAAAAAAAAAAATGGATATTTTGTCCATCCAGAGGAACTTTAAGAACAATCAGACCTAAAAGACAATATTCCTTAAGCTCTTTCTTGGAAGACCTTACATTTCTTCTGTATGCCTTGAGATACAGATCTTCTAACTTGTTCTACCTAGGAGCTATTCCCTTTGGAAATAAAAACAACTTCGGGTGGCCCAGCTAACAATTGCTTAGGACAGTAAGACAGGTAATTAAAGATTGAGAGTCTGAGAGAAAGAGAAAACTCTTTTAAAACTAAATAAATAAAAAACCTTAATGAAAGCTATGTTATTTCTATCTGTATTTTCATGTGTATACATATGTATGTGGTGTGTTATGTCTACATTTATAGTCTAACTTGTGTTTGCATATTGTCTACATGGTACCAAAATGGCTTAGAAATAATGCATGCTTATAAACAAAGTAAATAAGCCTTAATGCTTTAATAATCTTTGATAAATAAAACTACTTTTTAAATTGTTGGTAAAGTAAATAAAAATGTTTTCAAATTTAACTTAGATGCTTTTGGAAAATTGCTTGACTTCTGGCCAAGATGGCAGAATTGATGGTCCCCAATGTCCCTCTCTCCCACAAATCAATTTACAGCTATTAAAAAGCAATGACAGCCAAGTTGGGGACACTAGACCACAGAGAAGAGGTGGAGAGACGTATGGAGTTCTGGAAGGCAGGAGAAGCCATGACAAGAGAAAGAAGGGTTCTCTCCCACCATTTTGAGCCCTGGCTCTTTAAGGCTGGAGCTGATGAACACATGGAGCAAAGCTGGCAAAAGCCACAGCTGTGCCCTTCAGATAAAGTTGCTTGGAGGCAGCAGGGGAGAAGAGGGCCTTGGTGGCCATCAGGCCAGCAAGACCATTAACAGGGTTCCTGTGGACCCACATAGGAGCGAGGGGCCACAACAACTGAAAAAAGGAGCCAGTCAGAGGCTGGTGAGTCATCACAAGGGACCAGTGCATGGCCCATTCCAAGGGAAGTGTTTGGAGTATGGGCAATGTGGGAGACAGGCCCATGGAGGAACACTGGGGCACAGCATGGACAGGTGATCTGCCCCCCAGTCAGCACAGGACCACTCAGAGGAGACTGGTCAGGAATATAGAACTTCTGGGGATGCAGTTTGCTGAAAAGACTCAGGCCCAGACCAGAGTTTCCACACAACCCAGGTGCACTGGAGCTCATGAGACCTGGAAGTACCTACAAGGTCAACAATTAAAACCTGAGCTGCACAAAAAAACCTTCCCCAGGGAATCAGCAGCAAAGCAGCAATTTAGCTCAACTTAGCTCAAGTGCTGGCCCACAGGAAGTTCCTCCATTTAAGAAGTAAGCGAAGAACAACAAATTAGTTCCACTGCAGAGTTTAAGTGGTGGCAACAGTGAATAAAATAACACAGAACTGAAAGAAAAAATAAAATGCCGACAGACCAAAGTTTGATACTGACTAGTAAAGGTCTCACGTCACCAAAGAACATCTATAAAGTCTAGAAGGACCAGAAGCCTCCTGGACTCCCAAGCTAGGGAGCGGGGAGAACAGGAGGCTTCATTCATGTCCACCGACATCTGCAAAGAGCCCAGCAATGACCACTGAGCCACCACTGGAAGACCCCTGGTCTCCTGAGCAGGAGAAGTGAGGGACCGAGGGCTTCAGCCACACCCTCCTGACATCTGCATCCAGCCCAGCAATGACCAAGCCACCACAGGAAGGCCCCTGGTGTCCCCTGCAGGAATGAGGGGGGTGCCATGGGCCTCAACCATGACTCCCTTCCTCCTTCTTCCACTGTATTTCCTTCCCCTTTCCCCTGTCCTCTTCCCTCTCAACTGCTCCACAACAATATCTTAGAATATATAAAAAAAATAATATTAATAAATAAATAACCTTAAAAAATAAAGTAAATAATTTAGATACTTTTGCCTAGTTCTATCAGTCAGGTAAAATTTTATGCTATTTGTTAGACATTTAAAAACATCATAAAACTACTGCTTCTAGTGGAGTTTTTATATTGACTTGATTCATTGGTAGGAACTGGCCACTGAGCCATGCTGGAATAAGACATTATCTTTGTAGTTCTGCCCTCTGCCCCGAGATCCACCCAGGTATGTAAATCTAGCACCTGAATGGGCCCTGCCTTTCAAAGGCACCCTGGATGGCTAAGGGGGGAAACATGGGAAAGGATAAGTGTATCCAGTGTCTCAAAGGCCTAGGTTAAAAGAAGACTGGTTACAAATTAATTGGATAGCTGCCAGACTTAGGTAGGATCTTGTTAATATGGCTAATCAAACAAAGGAAAAATCCACAAAACAAGGCCTCTAAATTCATGAGCTTCCAGCTTTAGCAGCTAACCAGTCAAGCCATATCTTTTAAAAGAAGGCAAACTGCCCCAAGCAACCAAGAAGGGTCTGTTTTTACAACAAACTGATTACACATAATCTAAAAGTCTAGCTTGGTTTTCCAAATAGACAGTTCAAATATACCTATTTAAAACAAGTGAATTAAGTAAATGAGACTAGAATAAATGTTTATGCATGTACTCATCACAGTTTCAACAAAATCTTTTCAGGAATTTAAAAATCTTAAAGTCATGTTATATTAAATTAAGCATTAGGTAATCATAAGATATTTGAGTCATTTCTAACTAAGTTAAAATACTGAAACATTAATTATTAAACATGGGCTTAAGTTTATATATGCTATGGGTTAAATGTGTCCCTCAAAATTTCATGTATTGGAAACGTGACCCCCATTGTTAGACTGTTAAGAGAGTGGGAAATTCGGTTAAAGTATTTGAAAGGTGAGGCCTTTAAGAGGTGACTAGATTGGGGGACTGTGCCCTTGTGTATGAATTAATCCATTCATGGAGTAATGGGTTTGGTTCTGATGGCTTTATAATGAGAGCAAGTGAGAAATGTGGCTCTCTCTTACTCAGGCCACTCTCTTACCATGTGATACCCTGGTCACCACAAGACTCTGTGTAGAGTTCCCACCAAGAAGAAAGTCCTTACCAGGTGTGTTCCCTGGACCTTGGACTTCCCAGCCTCCAAATTGTAAGAAGCAAATTCTGCTTCTTTATAAATTACCCAGTTTCAGGTATTCTGCTATAAGCAACAGAAACAGACTAATACAGAAAACTGGTACTACTGCAATATACTATGATGTCTTACTTTTACATGATGTACAAAAGGCTAAATATAATTAAATCTGTTAAAAAATTTTAAAAACATGTCTTTTCAAAAACTAGGAAATGGTTTTCATCTACAAAATTGATATAAAACAGTTCAAAATTGCCTGTCTTCTAGGTTTTTCACTGGAAATTAGGCTTACTAAGAGTTAAAATTGTAGTTAATATATGTTGTGTCTTCAGAGACATTCATAAAAAGGACAAAGAGACTCTATAACATACAAACCTTTGCTGATGACTTTGAGATTTGAACTGGACCGGGTGAAAAATATTTCAAACTCCAATAAAAAAAAATGAACTCATAAAATTGCTAACCTAAAATCAAACAAAACAAATATTAATTTCATGAAAATAAAGTGGTAAGAGAATAAAATTATTTTTATGACTTTTTGTTTAAAACAGTGTTGATTATTTTGTTTCTGTTTTCCAGATTTAAGGATTTTTTTTTCTTTTGGAATATTTGTAGCTTTATAGCAATTTAGTAAAGTATACTTTTATAAACAAAATTACAAAATTTACTTTTATCCCTACTTGCTCCCTCCAGGATTTTAAAACTATTTATAAGTATTCTTATTTTATGACAATATAGTTATTTCCGTAAGTTCAATGAGAATCTGTTCGTCCTGTAGCAGGACACAACTGAAAACACTTGTTATTTTACCAAGGCTTTGACTGGAATGTCCTATCATCACATAGGAGCAGACTTCTTTAAAAGATTGAGAGTGACTTTATAAAGCCAATTGACTTAGAGAAAGACTGGCCCAGTACCTTGTCTACATGTTCCTTTACAAGGTGTCTGGCCTTGCAGTTAATAATAATGTCATTTTTGGCAAGGAACCTCCAGAAGAGGGGGATTCACCCAATTTCTACAGGAACAATCAGAAAGGAAATCAGATCTGTACACTGGCTCGCTAAGCCTTGAGAGACTTTTGAAGGTCTAACCTAACATTCCTTATAAAAGTCCTAACAAAGCCAATTTAAAAGGAGCCTGTCTGATAAATCACTATCCTTACTGCACTTTATGCAAATAATCAGGCCACAGACTAAACTTAATTTACAAATGGGTTAGTCTTGTTGTAAATACCTTTGGTAAGAAGATGGGATCAGAGAGAGAAAAGTGATGTTTTAGAATAAAACTACAGTGCACCTGTTATTAAATTCTAGCCTGTCCATCGTTTTTGGAGTTTTTATTATCTGAACTAAAATCTTGAATTTTGGCAAATATCCCTTCCTGAGGAGTTTCCCCTGGGCGCCACAATGATATGTTTTACTGGTCAAATAATTCAGTCCACTTACAATACATGGCCAAGGGCTCTTCCACTGGTATTGCATAACTTGTGTTCTACCCCACTTACAAAGTATCAGCTTTCTCCCTTTAAAATAGTAATGGGAAGACTTATGTGAAAAGACCTAGAAAAATAACTTGATCAATCAGCTCTTCCAACTCTTCTAAAAGGTGACATTCTTCATTACTGCCAAGGCCTTATAAAGGTCCTCCCCCAAAATTCTTTTATTTTTTTTTTTAAAGATGACCAGTAAGGGAATCTTAACCCTTGACTTGGTGTTGTCAGCACCACGCTCTCCCAAGTGAGCTAACCGGCCATCCCTATATAGGGATACGAACCTGTGGCCTTGGTGTTATCAGCACCACACTCTCCCAAGTGAGCCATGGGCTGGCCCATTTTTTCTTTTTTGAAAAATTCTAAATTAATAAAGTATTCTTACTACAGTGAGCTCTTGTGAGATGAAGACATCAAAGACAATGGTCTCCCAGAGTCTTTGTTTATTAAAAATGTCATCAAATAAGAGGATTCCTTCCAACCACATTAAAAGACACAATGTCAGGGATTGTTAACCAATCCCTGCATAACTAAGCTTAAAGACATTGACTCATGAATTTATATTTCTCATTTAAAAATGGCAAATTCGACTTCTGATCAAGATGGTGGAACAGATGGTTCCATCGTCACTCTCTCTCACAAATCAACCAATTTACAACTATAAAAAAACAATGAGAGCCAAGCTGAGGCTGCTATAGCTCAGGGGAAGAGGAGAAACCTACGGAGTGCGTGAAGGCAGCAGAAGCCACGATGAGAGAAAGAAAAAACTGTTCTGACCGTTTTGAGCCCTGGCTGCTTCTGGGCTGAAACTGCTGAGCACATGGAACAGGAGCTGGCAAAAGCCACAGCTGTGTCCTTCAGATGAAATTGCTTGGAGGCAGCAGGGGAGAAGAGGGCCTTGGTTGCCCCCAGGCCAACAAGACTACTAATAGGCTTCCCATAGACCCGCATAAGAGCAAGGAGCCACAGCTGAAAAAAAGGAGCCACTCAGAGGCCAGCAAATCATCACAAGGGACCAGCACATGGGAAGTGTTTGGAGCATGGGTGGTGGGGGAGACGGGCCCACCAAGGGATCACTGGGGCACAGCAACGACAGCTGATCTGCCCCCCCATCAGTGTAGGACCACTCAGAGGAGACTGGTCAGAAACAGAATTGTATGGGGAACAGTTTGATGAAAAGACTCAGGCCCAGACCAGAGTGTCCACACATCCCAGGTGCACAGGATCTCACTAGACACAGAAGTACCTATAAAGTCAACCATTAAAACCTGAGCTGCACAAAGAGCCTTTCCTAGGGAATGAGCAGCAAAGCAGCAATTTAGCTCAACCACAGAACTCAAGTGCTGGTCCCCACAGGAAGTTCCCCCATTTTAGAAGTAAGCAAAGGACAGCAAATTAGTTCCAGTGCAGAGTTTAAGTGGTGAGAACAGCAAATAATCCAATACAGAACTGAAAGAAAAAACAGAGTACCCACAACCAGAGACAAAGTTTGATATTAAGTAGTAAAGGTTTCATTTCACCAAAGATCACATATAACACCTAGAAGGGCCAGAAGTCCCCTGGGCTACAAAGCCAGAAAGGGAGGAGGGCTGGGGGCCTTGGCCATGCTCCCCAACATCAGCAACCAGTCCTGAGGTGGGGGCCTCAGGTCAGCCACAGCCCCCGGATATGCACAACTACCCTAGTGAGCCTCAGCAAGAAGGGCCCCAAGTTCCTGAGCTGGAGTGGTGGCAACCAAGGGCCTTTGCCACACCCCCCGACATCTGCACCCAGCCCGACACTGACCAAGCCACCACTGGAAACCCCTGGTCTCCCCTGTGGGAATGAGGGGGTGGCACAGGCCTCAATTCCACCCCTCCTCATTCCTCCTTCTTCCATCCCATTTCCTTCCCCTTTCCCCTCTCCCCCTCCCTCCCAACTGCTCGATGACAACATCATAGAATGTAAAAAAAAAACAATATTAATTTTTAAAAAAGGCAAATTCACATCAGTGGACCTCCTCCATTACTGAGGAGTCTCACCTGAAGGTAACTCATAACCAGACACCTATGGCCTGTGAGCAAATATCTTCTCCAAGACTCTGAGCCTGACCTGATGACAAGTCCATGATCAAAGTTCCGGAAACGTTTGGACTTTTACTTTTTACTCTGGGGAACTCTTCTAGTCTTAGACTTTTGTTAGACTGTATGTCTTACCTCTTAATTCACATTCTAACCAGGACATATGTCTCAAGACTACTTACAAAGTTGAATTATTGCTTTAATATACATTTTCCCAGGACGATGCCAAGTTAAACTTACTACTGAGTTTAAGTTGTTAAAAGTGCTCTTAGTTTTTTTTTTTTTTTTTTTTTTTCTTTTTCTCTTGCTATTTTTTGGTACACTCTTTTGTCCAAGGGCATGATTTATGCAACAAATACAGCTATCTATTTTTTCAGTTTTGCCAAGAATTAAAGGATGTGGTTACCGTCCCATCCCAACTACCATATCGCTTAAAATTTGGACTTAGACCTAAGTCTAAGGAAGTCTAAGGAAGGCAAACATGACTTTCTGGGAAGGAACCTTCCCACAGAGACAGGTCAAAATGTCTAAATCAGTTGATCATCAATGCTTTCAGATGAAAGATTTTTGATCACAAAGGGGGAAATGATTAAACACACACACACACACACACACACACACACACACACACACGCCTGTTGTGACCAGCTCAGCTAAATTACAGTGCCTTGGGAGATCTGGGATAAATCAGTAATTGTGTCTTCCTGTCCTAGAAAACATTATCATAAGACCATTTTACTTACAAGCAGCCATAATGACATCACAAAGCCGTAAGATAACCTAAGATGCTTCTTGGAAATCTTACCCTAGATCTCTGCATGTGGGATGTAAACTAGTAACAATCCCAAATCTAGACATCATGTACAACCAATAGAAAACCTGATAAAGTACTTAGGCAGGACTATCTCTCCTTTGACCCTTCCCCCTTCTTGTGAGTATAGAATGTTCAGTTCTGCCGGCCTCTTCAGAACACGTTTTGTAGGGCGACCTGATCTATGTGTCTCCCCAGCTGCAATCATCATATTGGCTCAGTTAATCCTGCATTGGCTGTATGTATTTGGCCTCAGTTTCTTTTTTAGGTTAACATTCGTAATAACCACAAACAGGAAACAACCAAAATGTCTTTCAACAGATAAGTGATTTAAAAACTGTGGTATTTTCATAACATGGAATTCTAACTGCTCAGCAAGAAAAGAAACAAACTATTGACACATAGAATAACTTGGGTGAATCTTCAGAGAATTATACTTAGTATTCTGGTTGTGGTATTTACTAGAGTTTTGCAATATATTATCACTGGGAGAAATAAGGAAAAGAGTACATGAGATCTCTATATTATATCTTACATTTGCATGTGAATATAAAATGATCTCAAAATAAAACAGTTAATTAAAATAAAAAAAATACATGTTACTAGCTTCACTTCCCAGCCATGCGAAAATTACCAAAATTCACATCCAGTTAATGAAAATTGGATGTAATATGTAAAAATTCATCAAGCTGTACACTTGAGATTAATGCCATTCTTTTCTAGAATTTTAACAGGTTTAACCAAAAAGGAGGGAGAAGGAAAGTGGTATATGGTTCATCAAAGGTCCAAAAGTAATGAACAGCTAGACCAGAAGACACAGGGGTGAGAGACAGCCAACAGGCAGCTGGAAGTGTGGTACTGGCCCTCAGCAAAGAGACTGGAATGAAAGATTCATTTCTGAGAACCATCTTCATATGGGTGCTATCTATTTCTGTATTTCTATATTTATGGTGGCTGTCCGGTAAGAGGATCTGAACCCTGACCTCTGTTGTTTGGGTGCTATGTAAATCTGTAGGATGGCTCTCCTATATATGGTGGAGGGATGAAAGAGGATCTGATATTGCGAAGTATGTATTTTATTTTCTTCTCCACTTCCTGACATTCAGCTCCTAAAACCTGTGGAATCTCTGGAGCAATAACACTGTCATTTGTATGTTCATGATATGATTGATGACTGTGAGGCCCCTAGATAGTTTCACAAAGGGGATTGGTCACCAGAAAGACTAAGGCTTGATTAGACTGTTGGGACTATCAGCACACACCCCATCCTCCAGGGAGAGGACTGAAGGTGACGTTGATTACCAGAGGGGAAAACTCAAAGGTGCAGAAAGTGGATTTTAAGGGAATGATTACAAACGGGAGCAGAAAAATAAATCATAAAAGCTACAGGAAAAAAAGTGGCCAAAAAAAATCACGAAAATAAAATATTTTACATGGCAAATTTGGAGACAGTTTCTAGAAGAGGATAGATATTGGGATCAGATGTATCAAAAAAGATGAGGAGCAGGGCTGGTCCGTGGCTGACTCGGGAGAGTGTGGTGCTGATAACACCAAGGCCTTGGGTTCAGATCCCTATATAGAGATGGCCAGTTAGCTCCATGGTGCTGACGACACCAAGTCAAGGGTTAAAATCCCCTTACCGGTCATCTTTTAAAAATTAAAAAAAAATTTTTTTTAATTAAAAAAATAAAAAAGAAAGATGAGGAGCAGAATGGAATTGAACTGAATTAGGGAAATCACTGAAGAACCTTCTGTGGGGTTTCAATGAAATGTGGAGAGTCAGTGAGGGTTAGTAGTCACCTGAGAGGCTGAAGGCAAATGGAAGGAGAAAGACTTGTTTACTTGTTAGAAATCTGAATGAATAGTGATATCTATTCAGAGAACGATTTGAAGAAAGAGTATATTATCTTAAAAGTAAGGCCTCTCTGAAAGCAAACATAGATTCCTAGGGTGCAAGGAGAGCACAGGGAAGAAGACACAAGAATTGGCGAAAACTACAGGGGAAATGGACGTGAGATAACAAGTGAACTGGACATGAGATGCTGCTGTTTAAATCAGAGGTAGTATCTGGGGAATAAATGAGATAACCTGCTTCACTGAGGACCCTTGGAACTGGAACAAAGTTCTAATAAACAGTGAGAGCTGATGATTGTGGAATGTACTATAAAGCATATGTACCTCACAGGGCCTGGTTTTCCAAAGCCTTGCAGTTTCAGATATTGACCTTGTGGAGGAATGGAAATTTTCCTCAGGCTATAAAGTCTCTGATGTAAGATAAAGATTTGTAACACAGCAAGGTTGCTGGCTCAAGGACAGACTAGTTACTGATTGTTATGTAAAGATACTGAGAAATTGCTGTAAGATCACTTAATTGTCTAAGGGAATGTCATCTGACTTGTTTCGCTGAAAGTTACCAGCCTATATTGTTAAACTATAACCCCACCTATGTTCTCTTCCTGTAACTTCCTGGTCTGGAAAAGAAATGCAGGAAGAGAACCCCAATTTGGGGTTAATTTCCTGAGGAAGTGATGCCTCTCGCTTGAGCATTCCCAAGGGAAGTTAACCATTTCGGGGCCTCTCACTGCTCAGAAAAGATGGGCTTTGAGTAATCCTTTATGTCTCAGTCACCCAGGGGAAGTGGGGTGACAAATCCGTGGGGGGCAAAGCAACACAAAGGAACAGATGATTATTTGGAAAACTAGAAAAATAATATAAATGTTCTAGCTGTTCAAAGGAAGGACTCTTTGTATCAGAAACGCACAATGACACCCACTGACAAGCTTTTCTAATTTAGATGTATTTCGTAAGAACCCCAAATTGGAATCTCTCTGAGGTGTGTAGAGTTTGTACCTTCAGAATTCTTATACATCTAGTGAAATCTTGGGGAGCTCCCTCAAACCATCATGCAGGAGACTTTGCGAAGGTGAGCGGAGGCGGACAACTCTGTCATGAGGTCACATCAAGGCAGGTGTCCCAGGTTGTGTGACTCATAAGTTGTTTGAACATAGGAATTCAGCACTAGTTCCACTGACCTGGTATGGAAATCCTCACTTCCTTCTCCTTCCCAAGAAGGAGATTCTGGATGCAGCAGGACACGTTCTCCATGGAGGTGTCTGTGATGATCAGTGAAGCAGCCACCATGAACAAGCCTTCTTTATCGGGATTCCTGGACTCTGATGAGGACAGAAACTTCTGCTCCCTGGGAGTTCTCCAAAGCAGTTGGGGTTCTGGGTACCTTCCCATTGAGGTGCACTCCAGCTGGATATCTCCACTTTTTTCAACTTCCATATGGATGTAGGGACTATGAAGAGAGAAGAGCTATGGAGAGACAAGCTGGCCTTAATCTTTTAGAGGACACCTTTCTTGGAGCCTTATAAGTACAGGGCTGCAGTGTTTGTAAGAAGGGAGATACACAGTAACCCAGGAAAACTAGGAGTAGAGACATCTTAAGTTCTCAGTTCAAAGGAAACTGAAGTATCAATAAAATGACATTTCACACACCTCATCAGAAAGATGCCATTTTGGGATGAGGCACAAGTGTTTCCCCTAAAGGATGGATGGCCATTTGAGGTGCTCTTTGATATTTGGACAGGAGTTTGATGGGCAGACATAAGAAAGGCTCTTTCAGACAGAGGGAACAGCAGGACCAATGGCTTACAGGTGGGTAAGTGGTCCAGGTAGGGAGCTCCAGCAATCAGAAGGAGCCCTGTTGTTGGAAATATAGGAGAAGGCTTTGGAGAGGAAGGAGAACTTCTGTTGGGTCTTGAGGGATAGGCAAGAATGGGAGAAAGGAAAATTGTTTCCTATTCTTCTCTCTGAATGTCCTTGGGAGAATTGGGAATCACGGTGGAGGATATAGCATTCCCGTGCTGGGATGTAGATTCAGGGATTCTCTTACACAGTTTCTACCTCAGCTTCCCTCAAGCATTTAAATTTCTATCACAGAGGCTTCTTTTCTTTCCTCTTCTGCCTGAATCTATTCTTGTAACTGTACAGACTACAGAAAACACTCTACAGAGTTTCACAGCAAAGCCACTAAGTATTTACCCAAATTTATGTCTATATATGAGATTGAACATTTATCTGACAAGAGTTAACAGAAGTTAGAATTTTAAAAATTAAGTCTGTCACTTTATGAAGGAACCATTGTTGTATCCCATCAAGTTTCTAGGGTTTTAGAAATGATCTTCAAGATATTTCTTCTCCTCTACAAGTACGAGGACATGCACTATACAAGCTGCCACCACAGAGGGTCCATGGTCATAGAGCCAAGATCTAGATTTCAGCACCACAGTTATTAAATGGAAAGCTTATGTGAGTAGCTAAACATGAATGATATTAAAAGGTACTACTGTATTTACAGATGTTTTTAGCACATTGCAAGCACATTGATAATAATTTAGGATTGTTATTATTTACTTTAATTTTTTTAGTGATAAGAGCCATTTTATCTTCCTCACACTCAATGCAAGGAAATAAAATATAATCCAAAGAAAAATATGTCCTTACTATTCACAATAAAAACACTCTGCTTCATTCCACAGGCCTGGGCATATGGTACAGTAGGGAGCATTTTATGGCTCAAATGGATGAATGTACCATTTTGATTCTGATCCACTGAATAGAATCTCATCCATATTCAGTGACTGGACTAACTCCATATGAGCTGTGATAGACTGAACCATTTTTTGCAGTATCCCAAGATCTCACTAAATAAGAAAAGATCCTACACAAGGAATTATAACAACTGATCTGTCTACAAATTATATCTACAGGCTCTTTCTTTAGTATAAGTTGGAAAAGGGGACGCTTTCTTGAGTACATGGATACAGGTATTACTGTTGCCTAAAGATTGCTGGATTGATACTGTATTGTTATAATAAAGATAAGGAACACATTGAAACCAATGTCAGATTAAGAAACTTCCACAAGTTGTCTCAACTCTTCAAATAGTGGAGCAAGTTCCTCTTCTAGGCTGACGATTAGTCCTGTGTTGGTATTGCCGCTTGCTATGACATTCACCACCAAACGCAAATAATGAAATGGAACTACCTGGTAGGTGTTATAGTAGCAGATGATACTTTTATTTTTTGAAAGTCCAAGTTTGCTCCCTTGGTCTGTTGCAAGGGCAAAAGTACATAAGAAAACAGGTCTCAAAGCATGCTCTGGAGCATTATCATTGGCCACCTTAGTAACAGATACTCCGTCTCTATCTGACACAACAATAGCATGGAGTCCTTCCACACATGGTTGCTTTTTATACAGGAATCACTTTAGATCATCAGCCATAACGAACCCTTTCTCTGGCAGGATCAATCTCCACACCTGGGTTTCTGGGCTGCCAGGTTCCCTGTTACACTTTTAAAGGTTACAAAGCACTTTCCCATACCTCGTGGTGTCAATGAAAATCTCAAAACCTGTGCACTCACCAGCGATTTTCAGACGCAGGAAGGCTTCTTCCTGGGCTTCTTTATCTCTGAAAGATCATCCATAGACCCCGTCATCAGAGGCCCTGATGTACCCTCACAGCAACGCACCCCGCAGGTGATGTTCTCCTCCACCAGTGTCACCCTGCCTCGGTACTTGGGCATCTGCTCTCCCTGCTGCTCTTGCCCGTCCCAGCGCACCAGTAAGACTGGCGAGAACTTCTTCCAGAACCATTGCAGCTCCGTGTGCTCACCACTCACATTTGGGGACAGGTGACAGGGCAGCTCTGTCTCTTCACCCACCATGAAGAGGATGGGCAAGGTTGAGTATGTAATTTTTATCTCTGGCCCTGACCTCTCAGCTGGACTGTACCATTGATGATCTAACTGCCCACTCTGCACCTCCCCGTGGAACTCTAACAGACTCCTCAACCATAAACGTGTCCATAACTGAACTTTGGATTCAGCTCTACCTCCTCTCTTGTCTCTTGTCTCTAAGTTTTCCCATCTCAGATATTGGTAACTTCATCTTCCCAGTTTTTTAGAACTAATGGCTTGCAGTCACCCTTGAAATCCTCCTTCATTCGCACCACATATCTCACTCTGTCAGCAAAGCTTTTTTACTTTATTTTTAAAATAAACCCAGCATTGGACCAGTTCTCACCTCCTCAGGGTTTCCCCCAGTACAAGTCATCCTCATCTGTCACCTGGATCACTGCACTAGCTCACAGCCGATCTTCAGCTTTCTATCCTCCACCGACTGCTTCCACCTCACTCTGTCTAGCATCTGATATAACTTCTTAAAACACAGGTCAGATCCAGTCCCTCCTCTGCTCAAAACCTTCAGTGGCTCCCCTTTTAGAAGCAAAGCCAAGGTCAGCATAATTTTTAAGGCCATACGTGATCTGGCCCTCAAACCCCTCTGACTTTGCCCCTTCCCACTCTGCTGGTCACTCCCTGTGCTCCAGTCACAGCAGCCTCATTGCCAGTCCTGACACATGCCACCCATGGTCATGCCTCTGGCTTTGGCACTGCTGTTCTCTCTAATGGAATGCTTTCCCCCCAGTGCTCCTGTGGCCTGCTCCTCCTGCTCATCACTGTCTCCTATTTTAAATGTCAACTACAGATTTTCCTTTGATTTATTTATTTATTTTCAAAACACTTATCACCAAGTAACAAGCCACATATTTACTTCTTGTTTTTTGTCTTGTCTCTTACCGCACAGAGTTAGGTTCTTTGGGAAGGGGTCTTTCTGTTATGTTCACTTCTGTGCCCCAGTACCTAGAACACTGATTGGCACATATTTAGTGCTCATGAATCCTTGTTGAATGAATGAAAGAATGGACTGAACAGAGAAGCCCTGGGGGAAGCTGGGGAGTTGGTGGCCCAGGGTGCAGGTGAAGGATTAGCCTCAGACAGGAGAAAGGAAAGACAGCTGCTCCGTTCAAGTCAGAGGAAACAGGTCAGGAGGGGAGGGCCGGATGAGGGGAGGGGCAGGAAGTTTGAAATCTCCTCCTTCTATTTTTCCTCTGAGGTGGGTAGAACTCTCAGGAATGGGATTATTGCCCTTATAAAAGACACCTCAGAGAACTACACCCCCCTTCGCCATGTGAGGATATAGCAAAAAGACTATGAACAAGGGATAGGGCTGTCAGCAGACTCTGATTTACTAGTGACTGGATCCTGGATTTCTCAGCCTCCAGAACTGTGGAAAATAAATTTCTGTTGTTTACAAACCATACAGTCTTGGTATTTTCATTATAGCTGATTGAATAAACTTAAAACATACACATAAAGATAAATAACCCAGTTTTCCATCTTAACAATCCAGGTATTTCAATATGTTACTAATTCTTTCCATTATAAATCCATTTGTAAGTGCAGTAATACAATTTTGTACTGTTTAAAAACTTATTTTTTTGCCCAGTTTTACAATTGGATTCCTGAATTACCTAATATCCAAAATACTACCATTTAAGCCAGCATTTTCAAAGCCTGATTGTGTTAGTCAGGGTTCTCCATACAGACAGAACGAACAGGATAAATAGAAATAAATATAGGTATAGATGATATATAGATTCAGGTATAGACATAGTTATAGATACCGGTATATGGAATAGATATGTTAGTGGAATTGGTACACACAGTTACGGAAATTGTGAAGTCCCACAAAAGGCATTCTGCCAGTACCATGGCTCAGTGCAAGTCCAAAAGCCTCATAAGCACAGAACTTGAAGAAGTAACTATCAGTCAGAGGCCGAAGGCCTGAGAAACTGAGGGGTGAGAGGTGTTGCTTCTACAAGTACTGGAGTCCAAAGGTTAGAGAACCTGGAGTTCTGATGTCCGAGGGCAGGAGAAACAGGGTGTTTCAGCTCCAGGAGAGAGAGGGAGAATTTGCCTTTCCTCTGCCTTTTTGTTCTATTCAGGCCCCAAGTGACGGGATGGTGCTCAAAATAGAGGGTGAATCTTCCCCACTCGGTTCATCGACTTACAGGCCCAAATCCTTCAGAAACATCCTCACAGACACACCCAGACATAATGCTTTACCAGTTTTCTAGGTATCACTTAATACAGTCAAGGTGACATATAAAGTTAAACATCACACATCACACTAATTCAATACCAGGATCTTCTATCTTAGTTCTCAGATATGGTCTGGGGAGTCCTAGTGGATCTCTGATATACTTTCAAGGGGTCAACAAGGTTAATGCTATTTCTATAATAATAATAAAAACATAATTTGTTGTTTCAATCTCATTCTCTCACTAATGTACAGGAAAGTGTTCTTGAGTCTAAATGACCTGCAATATCCCCACTGATTGAAAACAAAGGCCACAAGGATCCAGCCATCTTCTATTCAGACAGACATTCGATTTGGGAAGTTAAACATGCCACACTTCTCAATAGAATTTATTTTGCCTTGCCAACAATAGTTATTTTTCATAAGAATGCTATTTAAACTATAGTTAGTTTATTAATGTTATTTTAATATAAATTAAAATATTTATTTTTAAAATCTGTCAGTTTCAATCTCTAATGTCATAAATATTAAAGATAGAACCCAAATTTTAAAAAAGCTATTAGGGTCCTCAGTAATTTTTAACGTCTACAGGCATGTTGAGACCAGGAATCGTGACACCACTGCTGTGCCAACTGAACCTGAACCCTGTGCTAGACGTGGCCCAGGACTCACCTGTTCCACTAGGACCTTAACCCTTAAGCCATACTCAGTGACTGAGTACCGATGCCTTCCTTATTTCAGGGACATCAGAGGCAGGCCAGATCTCGAGAAGTCCTTCTCCTTCATCCTCCCTCATCCCACTTCTAGGCCTGGGGGGCCTTACCTTGTGATCTGGAAATCTTTGGGGTTGGGTGGAAATGGGCCATCAGCTCCTGGGCCATGTAGCTGTCATGGTGAGGCTTGAACATGCTCACAGCCTTGGCTCCCTCCCAGCTCTCTTAGGAAAGGTCCCTTTTCTCCAGCTCTGACTCCATGTGTGGTTTCCTCCTTCCCTCAGGAAGCTCTGTGGTCCCCTCCCTCTTCCCACATTACAAGGGTCCTGCTGCCCTTGCCCCAAGTCCACACTGTCTGATGCCAACTACAGCTTCAGGCTGAACATGTCGCCCAGATGTTAAAGCAGCAGGTTTTCAGCCTGTCACCTTCACACACTTTCCTCCTGCATGGGAGCCCTGTGGCAGCAACAGCATCCCTCAGACTGGACCCTGCCCCATGGCCTAGTGAGGGGAGAGCTGGGGCTGCTCCTGCAGTGGGTGAGAAGGAGGCAGCTGAAGATGTTCTCTTGTGTGACAAAGGGAAGAAGGGCCCATTTTCCAGCAGGGGGCGCTGTGCAGATGTAGCTGAGGTGACCATGGCTTCTCTATGTTTCTCTGACTCCAGGGAATTGGGTCTTTGCCCTGTGAAGGATGAGGCCACCCTCAGGCACCGTGATCTCATTGGCTCCTGTGAATGCTGGGCAGATGAAGAGGGGGCTGTCATCAGACCCCAGCCTGAAGAAGGGCCTCAGGGGCCCAGAAAACACTGAACGGGGACACGTGTAGATGTGTGATCTGTCCCTCATGTTGTAGAAGGAGACATCTCCAGCCTCATAGTCCAGGAAGACGCCCACCCGGCCAAGGCGCTCTTTCAGAGGGAGAATCCTGTCAGGGGAAGACAGGGCCCGGTACTGGTTTCCAAACATCTCCAGGGTCCAGAAGCCATTCTCAGGGACCAGCAAGGCCTCTCCTTTTCTCTCAACACCATCTCTACAAACCCCCACGGTCCACATCATCACGTTTTCAACCTCCACCTCCCAGTAATGTTTCCCTGAACTGAAGGTCTCCCGACCCAGGACACAAGGGTGACAGTCGAATCTCTCCGGGTTGTCAGGCACCCTCTGCCGGGAAGGGCCCCGTTTCACACTTCTCCGGTCCTCTGACAGGTAGAGCTCAGGGTGAGCGGTGTCTGGGTCCAGCCTCACACCAGCTGTAGAGGAAGTCTCAGGTTTAGACCGGGGGTCTCAGGACCCCTGAGGATTGTATGATCCCTGGTCCTAGAGAGGTCCCAGAAAGCTGGGGTGGGATCCCCCATAGGGTGGCCTTTTTCATGAAGACAACTTATCCCAGGAGCTCACAGTCTAGGAATTACTGAGGCTGCACTTCAGTCTCTCTAGAGACAGGAGCAGTGCCCTCAGGCAGAAGAGAATTGGGGTGCCAAGAAATCAAGAAAATTAGCAAATGAGCCCAAATTAATAATTCCCACTTTCTCTCAGCATTCTCAGATTTTGCCCTCTTTCCTATTTAGGACATATGATCTCTAGGCCTCTGGAAACACTCCCACTTGGCTGAAACCAATGAAGATGGTTCATCCCCTGCTTCACCCCAACTCCCCTGCCCTAGTCTCATAAATTAATTAAGGTGAGTCTCTCACGACAGTGTCCTTGGTGGTATGGAGTTTCTTCATTTGTTCCTTGTATTCCTTTCACAAGTGACAACTGACTTAAATGACTGAGAAGGGCACCCTTCAAGGGGTTATAAAGGATAATGAATATCCCCAAAACCCAGTCTGTTTCCTGAGAAGTATGTGGGGCAAACATAAGAGGAAATATTTCCATCCAGTTTTGCTTTAACAACATGGGTCTGAAATCTATAGCTATGACCTTTCTGGGTGTAGGAAATGCTTCAGACCCTGGACATTCTGCAGACCTATCTAATCTACATATATTATTAGTCATTCAATCTATCTTTCTATTTTGTTAATAAGATTTCCTCCTTTCCCCAAGTTGGAATATCTGATTATGACAACTAGGGATTGTGTCCCAAATTAACTGTAGCAATTTTGAAATTCACCCAAAGAGGGAAGGTCTGTGTGTCATGGCAGCAAGTAAACCCTGGATTCTTTGGTGCTTATGTGCGGAAGGTGACAAATCATGAAATGCAGAGTGCTCGTTAGGAGTGGTCAGTTGGATTCTGAGCTCTCCACTCGCCTGACCCTCTGCCTGGCAGGCTACATGTAGAGCACAAGTGCATTTTGGGAGCAGGAAGGCGTTTCTGGCTATTTATAAAGCTTTGAGTCAGGTTTACTGGGGAACCTAATTGCATTTTCCTCATGTGGCTCTTCAATGAGAGTCTACACCAACGCCCAGTTTATAAAGAGCTAAGCCAGCATTGTCCTCTTTCAAATTAATCCAGGATCCAAGAGCAATAACTATAGAAATGGAACTCTTGAGGAGGTTCACTACGTATGGGGGACCTCTGGTAATCACGTATTAAATTATTCTAAGAAAGGCTATTCGGTTAGCTCACTTGGTCAGAGCGTGGTGCTGCCAGCACCAAGGTCAAGGGTTCAGATCCCCTTACCGGCAAGTCACCGAACAATAATAATAATAATAATAATAATGGAAGGATCATGGGAAGTAAACTGTAGGGTTGATTAGGAGCTGCAGGAATCCCTGACAGGAGAGCTGGGATCCAGCACAGGTGGGACACTGCTGGTGAACCGACCCCAGTACCCTACAGCCCCCCACCCAGCCCTGGGCCCCCTGTTCATCAGCTCTAGGGTCCTGTTGGCTGGCTGAATGGGGAGAAAGCTCAGGGTCTGAGGGTATGTCAGTTGCGCTCACCAGCATGTAGGAGGGTTCTTCTCCACCCTGCAAGGGACAGACACAGAGGTGAATGTCATGAGGTAACAGCTGACTGAGCAGAACACACTTCGTGCATTGAGTGGTTCAGGAAAGGTTAAACTTACGCAATTCTTCTTGAAGTTGCTCTAAAAAAGAAACAGAAACAAAATAACGTTCTCAACAGAAGAAACGAGAGAGGCTGGGTTTGTGTTAAATGATGCACGACTGCCCCCTTTCCGTGAACAGCACTGTCCCCTCCCCTGTGCCTTGGGAACAGTAGGAAACCAGAAATGACACAGGATCAGGTGGCTGGACAGTACCACTACGTTTCTAGGCTCACTTTTGTCTAACAATGAGCATTGTGCGTAGCCAGGTCACTGAGTGCAAGGTGTGCAAAGTGGAAGACAGAGGGCCCTGAGGGACCAGCTACTGGACAGAGTTCCAGCCTCACTGCTGCCGTGATGCGTGCCTCTGCTGTTCCCAAGCTTCCACCTGTCACAGCTGTGTCCCTTCTATGACAGTGACTTGTCTTCCCACTCTTTTACCTTTCATTTGACGTTCTCTCTCTTTTTCCACACGTTCTTTCCCCAGTTCCTTCCGTGCATTTTCTCTCTCTTCACGTTCAAACTCCCTTTCCCCTGACAGAATCTCTTTTTCCCTGTGGAGTTTCTTGATGAGACAGACGCTCCCAGCCAGGAGGATGATCAGAATAGCCAGGAAGACAGCCAGGGCCACTGTCCAGGGAGATGTGTGGGGCATAAAGGATTCTGAAAAGCGAGCCAGAAAAAAATTCCATTTAGTGAGAAACAGGAGAGCCGGGCTGAGGCCGCCCCTCAGGAGCACATCTGAAGAGCTCCCTCAGGTCCCTGCTTGGTCAGCATCTGCCTCAGACATCAAATGGAGAAAGTGACGCTGGCTCTGCCTTTCCTGGCCCCACAGTGACTGCCAGGGCTGGGCCCCAGGAGATAGAAGAGCAGAAACCTCTGGAGTCAGCACGGGAAGGACCGGGTAATCAAGGCTCATCGGGCATGCTGAGTCACCACAGCCAGCGCATGGGAACAAGCCCCATCACCCCGTGCCTGGAGAGCTGCAATGCCCTCCTCCTCGCTGTGCCCTTACCATCTGCATCATGTCAATGCTTTGCTCAGAACCTCCAAAGCTTCCCATTTCTCTCAGACTACAGGCCTGAGTGTGGCCTGTGTTGCCACATGTAGTGTGGTCTCTTAGGTTCTGTGAGTTCATTTCTTCCCATTCCCTGCACTCATTCCATTCCAGCATCACCAGCATCCCGGCTTGGACTTCCTCAAAACCAGCAGACATGTATCTACCTCAGGGCCTTTGCATGTGCTGTTCCTGTTCCTGGTTGCTCAGTTCTCCTACACCTGCTTGGCTGATCCCTTGACTGCTCAGTTCCCATCTTCACAATGATGTCTTCCTGACCATGCTGCTAATGTCCCTGACAATTCCTAGCCCCGCTTGCTTGATTTCCTATAGTATTTGTCACCATGTGATATAATTTGAACTTTAATTATTTAATCACTTTTTAAAATTAATTATTTCATTTATTTATGTCCGTGCATTCCCACAGGACCCCCTGTGAAGGGATGAAGGAAGGAAGGGAAAGAGGGGAAAAGACACAGGAAGGAGCAAAGGAAGGATGAAGGAAGCAAGAATGGACCGTGATGGTGTAGAATGACAGGAGATCAAAATGCCAAATGAATTGTGAGATCTCTGAGGAAACATTACATTGTACAGTTTCCTTTGTCCTTTGAAAATGTGAGCTCCATGGGGGCTGTGAACTTGGTGAACTTTGTTCAGTGATTTATGTCCAGTTCTGGAACAGTGCCATGAACAGAGGAGATGTGTGTAAAGTACTTGTTGAGAATTTACGGATGTCTGTAGACGGGGAAAGGAAGGGCTTTAATAGACAGCACCTCCAGGTGTAGATAGACACCCACCCATACCACACTGTGTGTTTTCTGATGTTCTGGATGTTTAAAAATTGCTGCAGCACAAGGACTCTATCAGGGAAAAAGATCAGATTTACCCTCAGAGAAGAGGCTCCTACTCATGTGGTCTGAGACTACTGGATTTTCCCCTTGTGACAGGGGGCAAGGCCTCAGTTCAGCTGTAGCCTCCAGCTCTTCAGGGCCCCAGACCCTTCCCCTCAATCCCCTTCCCCATTCTGGGCTGCAATCTCTCTGCTGAGGATCCGCCTCCACAGGCTGAGTCTCCAGAGGGCAGAGAACTGACCTGGGATGAAAATCACGGTTTCCTTCTTCTGGCCAAGCAGCGTGTTGTTGATGGAGCAGGACATGTTCCTCACAGAGGAATCAACGATGATCACAGCCGTGGTGACCGTGAAGAGGCCGTCTGCGTCAGCTGTGTAAGCCTCCTCCAGGGCGGGCATGACCTCACCGTAGGGGTCCCTCCACACCGCGCGGGGCTCAGGGTACCACCCTCCAGATGTGCACTCCAGCCGGATGCCCCCGTCCTCGTGGCCCTTCATTTCAATGACGGGCTTAGAGCCCAGGCCTGAGGGGACAGACCAGGCTCAGCTACAAAGGCAGGGGTGTCTCAGCCAACGTGTCCTAGAGCAGCTCTTAATGGTGGGCATCCAGTGAAGGGGAGAGAGCAAGTGGGCCGCACCCAGCCCCCCTGAATGTGCATGTCCCATGCGTTCCCACAGGACCCCTCTGTGAAGGGACAAAGGAAGGAAGGAAAAGAGGGACCGAGAAACAGGAAGGAGGACAGGAAGGATGAAGGAAGCAAGAATGAACCTTGGTGCTGGAGAACAACGTGACACCATATGACAAACAAACTGTAAGCTCCTTGAGGAGAAAATCACACTGGACACTTTCATTTGTGCTCCACCTACAGGCCCCATCACAGCACCAAGCGTCTCCCTCTGTCTATAATAAATGCTTGTTGTTCAATTTATTCTGCCAAACACTATCATTTTTTCACTTCTGGGTGGGTGTGTCTAGTTTAACCTGAAAGGGGCAGGTTTAGGATTTCACTTTTTCCTCCTGGGATGACTTATCCGTACATGGGGTTTCCTAAATCTCTAGAATAATATGTCAAGGGCAGAAACCTGCCAGGCTGACAGAATATTAAGAAACCTTATGACGAAAGACCGTGTCCCTTCTATGCAGGTTCAGGGCTTCACAGCACCACCGCTATCGACTACCCACAGGAGCTGGTGCTTCTTAGGAGAATGGACAGAGCTGGCCTGCAAAGCCAATCCTTGCCCTGATTCACAGAAGTTTACCCTCCAGGGGCTCAGTCAATTAGCTAATTCAGTTATAGTCCCTTGAGAACATCAATGTATTAGAAAGATCTGGACGCTACTGGGATATCCTTAAGATGACCCTGTGACATCCTTGATGTCAGAAGATCATCACTAAAAACCCTAGGAATCCAGACTCATCCTAACTATATTCTGTCTTTAAAACAACCTTTAATAAAAGAGAATACCTGATGTGAGAAAACTGCAAAGACATGGTGCTGGAGGCCCTTCAGTTGTGTCTGACCATCCAAACTTCCATTGAGTAATTCCTTTGTAAAGCCTCCCCAGCAAGTTATATCAGACAGAAAATTAAAGCAATCACTTGTCCAGCGCTTCCTGTTCAATGTGATTTTGCCAAGAGAAAAAAAAAAAAAAAAAAAAAACAACCTAGTTGCACATTTAAAGGCTCACACAGAAACCGTGTAGTAGAATAACAAATAAAATAACTTAATTACAAGAAAGTTCTACAATACATTTTACACGGTTCAATAAGAGCAAGTGGGAGACAAAAGACTTAAGGACAGAACCAGTCAGCCGAATGATCCAACAAACAAAAAATCCTATGCCAACCCCATTCAGAGTAGGACAGGCCAGAGCAAGGTCATGGTTACAGGGAAAGAATAAAGAGTTCCTGCCACACACAAATCATAATGGGTCAACTGGTAAGTACTGCTTCAAACAGAGTCAGGACACAAGGGTCAAAAAAGCCTCCTTCCTTCATGTTCTGTATTAATTACATACAACATTGCCACTGTGAGCAACAATGATGGGGTCTCCTACCAGTTATGATTTGAGACCCCCTGGGAAGGTCACACTGTCTCCAAACCTCACCTCCCCTGATGGACTGAAATACCACCATTGATTTTTATGTGTCTTAAAGGATTTTCCAGTCTTCAAACATTTCCTTTAAAGAATAACATACTGACCCCAGGAGTGAGGTCATCCCTTAAAGCCATTGTAATAAACTCTTGGAAATACCAGTATAAATGCTGCTTCTATTTTGAAGTCTTGACAAATTCCTCCCAGCCGAATTCTCATTCGTTTTGTTGGTGGGGCCACCAGGCCAAGTACATAAGTTTGCCTGTGTACTTAATTTTGCTTTAATAAAATCACCTATTTAAATGTCAGCCACTCTCACTACAATCAGTGTTTGGGGGAAGGGACAAAGGCAAGATGAATATTTATCAACAACGAGACACGCACATGTCCTTCTCTGGGCAGTCCTTGTTTATTCCACTTGGCAAGTGCAATGCCTCACAGTGCTTCCTGTCACCCTCAAGAGGGCAGAGTTTGAATGATTGGGCAGGTACAAGAATAATCTGCAGGGATTAACCACTCTCTCCTGCCCAGGGCCTCAGCTGAGATCGTGTGGGCTTCTCAAGCAGTGATGCCCACAGCTTAGCATAGAAAACCCACTCATGTGGCCCTTGGGCAGTAAGAAGCCACCCTCCCCGCATAAAGGGCATTCCAGGCAAAAATCTGTTGGTCTGCAATGGGCCCAAGGTTAAGAGAAAAGGTTTCCTCAAAAGGAACACTGCGCAAAGGCAACAAAGCAAGATAAAGTGACGCACCTGCCACCATGAGGCGCAGGATGGCCTCATCATAGGACCTGCCTTCTTGGAAGTAACAGCGGTAGAAGCCGTCCTCCTGGGCTGTGACGTTGTGTATGACCAGGGCCACACTCCCCCTGCTGATGTCGTTGCTCACAAAGGTGGTTCTTCCTCGGTAGTCCTCCATCTGCTCCTCTGCTCTCTCTAGCCCTCCCTTATACACCAGCACCGCCGGGGAGAACTGCGACCGGAACCACCGCACCTCCATGTCCTCAGCATTTTTCTCGGGAGACAGGTGGCAGCTTAATGTGATGTTGTCTCCCACCATGGCCAGGATTGGATCTGCTGGTCCCACGACAGTAAGCTGTGCTGCCCAACAAAGGGGAAGAATCAGAGGGGACACTAGGCATCAAATATCTCAGGCAGGAAAGGAAATGGATATTCTGGGAGACACATAAATTCTTTCCAAGGCCACAGGAACTTCCTGGGCTGAGGAAGGATTTGGGGGACCAGTAGCCATGGCTGACCCTTGGGAGCGGTACCTATTGAGGCTGCTAATGCTTCATTAGCAATATATTGAGGAGCTCACCCTGATCACCTCTGGGACCTGCGCTCCCTAGGACTTTTCCTCTATTTCCCATTCTAGTGCAGTGCCTGAGTGTAGCATGAACTTGAGCTGTCCAATAGGGGAGCCACAAGCCTAGTGTCAATCAAAATGACCTGAAAGTGTAAAATACACACAGGACTTTGAAGTGAAAATTTTAAAAAGTTGAGCTGAACACATCTCTCTTAGTACTGGACAGATCATCTAGAAAGGAAATCAACAGAATACCTGTTACTGTTTCAGAAAGAGAGAAGAAATCGAGGGTTATCAGAGGTGGGACAGGGGAGGGAGAAGGGTATGGGGAGAGACTGGATAAGAAATATAAAGAATAAGTATGATTTGTAATAATAAAAACCACTCTGACAGGTTCTAAGAAAAAATAAAAATTAAATTAAATTGAATTAAATTGCAAAATGTTAAATTTCTCATTTGTAATATTTTGTAGTAAAATAGACTTAAATGTAAATCTTTAGTTGCAGTTAAATGAAATATATTATTAAAATTTACTTTATGGTTCTGTTTACTTTTTAAAATAAAAGGTATAAAAAAATTTTTTTTGATAAGTTACAACTAAATACGCAGCTCGCCTTTGTGGCTCTCAACGTATTTCTTTTGGGCAGCGCTGGTATAAATTTGATGAACACGCTCAGACTAAAAGAAGAGTCCACAGGGCTGCAGTCCTTCTTGGCTCCTCCTCCTTGCAGACTGCAGAGCTGGTGTTGCTTTCTGAGAAGGTGACAGGAGCTAGTGGCATGCATCCCTACCTGAGACTCGTGCAAACAGGCTGAGGAGCAGGGAGAGGAGAAGGGCGGCCGGCAGGGAGAAGGGTCCGGAGGCAGCTGGCTCCATACGTACAAGGACGGAGTCACCGGTACAGGCAGGGACCAGGGCCTAGGTGTGCAGAGGAGGAGAAGTCAGCAGAGGAGAAGAACTCGGCAGAACAGACTGGGCACCGCAGCTGCCATCTACGTCAAACTCGCCCGTCACCATGTGGTCGCATCAGCGTCCTAACTTCGGGCTTGGGCAGCCTCCTTGGTCCCACGGTTCAGGTACCTCCTGACAGGTGGGTTCGTGAGACGCGCCATGAAATAAGCCACTAGTACGACGCGGAGGCAGGCGGTGCCCGCCCTCCCCGGCTCACGTCTCTCGCCACAGGGCACTTCCCTCAGTTGTCACTTGACAGCTTCCGCACTCCCTCCCTTCTCTTCTTCCTCCCCGTCAGCCAGGCCGGGCACCCACCGGGGGCTCCCCTCTCCCAGGGACCCCGTTTTTCCTCCGCAGCAGATTCCGGCCCCCTCCCGCCCACCCCGGAGCTGCAGCGCTTCCCCTCCCTTTCCTACCTTCTCCAGTTAACCTCGCGTCTTACTCGGCCGACCCTCGATGACCATTTTCCGGTCGTCTCTTTTCTTCTAACGCTCCCATGAGCACAGTCACCACCAGGGAACAAAACGTCGGGAAGACGGAGAGAAAACTTTTCTTCACCTCCCATCAGTCGCGATGTGCAGAGCTGCGGGACGGAGACCTGGGACCCGTTCTCTCAGTGTCCGGTGTCCCAAGATTTCCTGTTAATGGTTTGGAGCCCGGGATTGGCCGGCTGTGGTCAGCCAGCCAATGGTGTCCCTGGGCCTTAATTGTCACCAGTTACTGGGTAGAATACACAGAAGTAGTTTTTTTAAAAAAAATCACAAGCGAATAACCTTTTGAGATGATTACGTTGTTAAATTTCCTTTTACTTCTTTAGACACAAGGCACTTTTTGTTTTTTCCGAGGCCTTTAGGTCCCCCGCGGATTGTGGCGTTGATGCCAACCACGAGTAGAGGCCTCTGTTTGCCGTAGTGTGTGTGGAGAGAAGATGAGGTAAACATAAGCAGCCTTCTTTGCCAAGCCAGAGATATCTTGTTCTAGTTCCTGGCTTTGGAGGTTGTTTCGGGGTGGTCTTGCCGGCAGGGGAAGGATTGCAGAGATCAGGCAAGGGCTGATGGGAAGGGGTAGAGAAGGAAGTGAGACAGCAGCTGCAGCAGCTGTTATGAAGACCTCGTCACTCATTCACAACTGTCGGGTAAGAGAAGCTGAGGAGACTGAGCGAGAGTCAGAAGCCCTTTCCCTCAGGCAGGTGGCATTCTAGTGCGGGCAGGAGATGGAAGTGGACAGAGACTTCCTAGTTGGGCTTAACATCTGCCAGAAGATGGTCTGGTTGGGCCCAACCTGCACCCACACCCACACATACTCTCCTCGCCACCAACATGCCCCACAGACTCCAATCCAAAATCCAGGAATAGATTTTCTCTGTAATAATCACCCTAAGTCTCAGTTCTCAATAGTCCCCTCAAGTGTCCAAATGCTTCCTCGGAGTCCTACGATCCCCTTTTGATTCAACTCAGAACTGTGCAGTTGACCCGCTAGCAATGGATCCCCCTTGCTTGTGTCCCTCCTGCACCTGAGGCCAGCACTCCTTTTCCCATGACATTCCCCTCGCCTGACCTGTTCCCTCCATTTCTGCCTCTTGAAATCCTGCCTGGCCTTGATGCCCACCTCATCTAAGAACAACTCAGGATGTTCTCAGCCTCTTTTGACACCCACAGTTTTTGCTGTTCCTATACTCTGTCCTGCATAATTGTTATTTAGGGAACAATTGTTATCTTCCCAGGAACTGGAGTGTCTGTTTCTCAGGACAGGTATCTGGCGACGTCATTCCTCTCTCCTTACAGGGCCCACCCCTGGCTGTGCACTCAGTTGTGGTTCAACGCACGCATGAGAAAGGTCTGTGTAGGTCATTTTCCCAACAGCATGACCTTGTTCCTTGACTCATCTGGCACCAGAGCCAAGAGCAAGGTGGCAGCAGGATCAGGCCACCCATGGTCAGTGGTTCTTGGACAGGGAAGGAGGATCAGAGGTACCCAGAATAAGTTACCAAAGCAGGTTCCTTCTCTACTCTGCAGAGGGAAATCTTTGATTAGAATAAGCTACAGAAGGCCCCAAGAACTGCTTTTTGTATTGTGCTGACCCTTTAACTGTCTGTTTCTCATACAGCAGCTTCACTCATCGCCTGATGCTTCTGGTTTAAAATTAAAGAGGCTTCTGAGTTCAGCCACAAATGAGAATAAAAATGTAGTAAGTATGATCACCCCATGCAGGAGTTGCTATTGAGAAGGCACAGAAGGGGAGACCATAAGGATCAAAGAGCCTGGACACCCACAGCTTTTATCTGAAGAAAATGAGGCCCAGGCCTTCTGAGGCCATTTATGCCAGATGCACCCAGTGAAGCCAGGCCCGGGCACCTGCCACGGCTGGCCTGAGCCAGAGGGAAACATATGTTCTGAGCAGGAGAAGGGTCCACTGCCCATGCAGTAGTTAGCAAGAGACCGTGTCCAACTGGGGTGTGCCCCATTGGGTGGTGAGAACCTGACCTAATCATTCTCTGCCTTGGGAGGAGTCAACACAGAGGGAGGGTCTCCTTGGTATGGTTCTCTATGGACCTGGTGGACATGGCAGTACTGCAAGAACCCAGAGTGACTTCTGATCCCCTGTTCTTTCCGAGAAACTCTAATTTCTTTTTTTCTTTTTATTTTTTAGGGGCTGGTCACTGTGGGTTCCAAACCCATGACCTGAGTGTTATAAGGCTATGCTCTATCTAACTGAGCCAACTGGCCAGCCGAACTCCAATCTTTGAAGGCAATCTGTCTGCATCTCTTCCTGTGAGTCACCTCCAGCCATGGAGTCCTCCCTTTGAGGCCCAGACATATTGGAACACAGAACAAACATTTCTATTCTTACCCGTTCAAATTTCAGATTCTTGACTCTCAGAATCCATGAGCATAGTGAAACAGTGTGCAAGCTGCTAATTTTTAGGGCTGCAGCAATAGTAACTGGTACATTTACCTTCTCAGAAAAGAAAATATCTCACCAAACACAGCAGAAGTGATAGTGGGCCCCCAAAGGAACCAGAGACAGGAGAGTTGCCCCAACGTTTTCCATCTCCAAGCTTTCTATGCACTGCTGCTTTGGTCTTCTCTCTCTGCAGTCCACCTTTGATTTTCTGGACCACACTGTGAGTGGAATATGCCTTCCCACAGCTCCTATGCATACCTCTTACAGGTGTAACTTGTCAGATGTCACATGGGGATCCCCTAGCCTAGCCTGGGTCAGGTGTCCATCCCACATCCAGTCCATGTGTTAGGGCAGCAGGGCCATGTGACATGGACGTGTGTTGGAAGAAAGGAGGTCACTACTGCTGCATGTTGGGGATGCAGGCATCCCTCACCATGGAAGACAAGAAGGGCAGACGGAATTTAGTAGGTACTCACTATGTTCACAGCAGGGCCCTGTGAACAGATGCTGTTAATGCCTCATCCCATATCCTCTTGGCCCATCTCAGTTCACCCATAACTGAGGCAGACGGTTTCCTGAAAGGATAACAACTTCAGACCTCATGAGGCCTGCCTTCTTCTACCTCTCTGGGAGCCTTCTCCAATTCCAGTGGTGTTTGCTTTCTTGCAGATGTATGGTCCAGCCTGGAAGTGCAAGAAAATTAACAACTCCAGGGGCAAACTTTAGCCAGTTCAAGTGAAAGACGATGGGAGTTGTGAGTAAATGCTCCACTCCAGGCTCGCCAACCCTTAGGAAGATTTTGAGATTCATGTCACAATTTCATATGGTTTCATAGAGATTCCAGGGTGGGATTGAGCCCACGTACCTACATGGTAAGGGGCCCATTAATAAGCCCATTATGCCATTTCTTAATTGTTTTTCTGTCTTCTGTGTCTCACTTTATTTCTGCACTTGTGTTTCCAGGGATCACTTTCCAAGTAAGTGTGGTAGGCTGAATAGTGCCCCATCGCCCAGTGATGCCCACTGCGAAACTTATGAATATGATATATTACATGGCAAAATGAACATTACACATGGAATTAAATTATGGACCTCAAAATAGAGAGATAATCTTGAATTATTTGGGTGGGTTCAATCTAATCACACTCAATCTAATCAATTTAATCTAGTCCTTAAAAGCAGAAGGCCGAAGAATCAGAAAGTGAAAGAACAGGGAGAAATACAAAGATTGAGAGGAGCTCAGTCCATGTTTGCTCCTTTGAAATGGAGGAAGAAAGCCATGAGCCAGGGTGTGGCAGCTGCTAGAAGCAGAGAATAGCCCTCAGTTAACAAGTATCGGTGACCTCAGTCCTATAACTGCAAGGAACTGAATTCTGCCACCACTCTGCATAAGGACACAGATTCTTCCCTAGAGCATCTTGAAAAGAACCCTACAGATACCTTGATTTTAGCTCAGTGAGATCTGTCAGACTCCTGACCTACGCAAATGTAAGATAATAAATTTGAGTTGTTTTAAATCTCTAAATTTGTAGTAATTCATTAGAGCAGCAATGGAAAACTAATACAATAAAGATTTTGTGCAGATGTTTCAATGAGGTAAGCTGTGAAACTGTGGTCAGAGAGTGGGTGTGGAGACCACTGTGGTGAGCAGACTCATCAGAGGACAGAAAAAGTTCAGGAGAAGAGTGAGGGTTATTGACAAGTTTATTGAACAAATAGAACTTAACCACAACATGCCAGGCAGAGGGGATACAGTGAGGAGCAACAGTGGTGATGACGATAAAGCATCTGTCAGCTGAAAGGAATATCCTCTGAACCTCCACCAATGCTCCGGAGTGTGTATACGCCTTTCCAGGAGATGGATTTCACAGAGTGGTTAAAAACATCCTGAAGTTCTTCTAGCTTCCTTTCTCCCAAATTCATATATCCCAAACAGTCATTAGATTATTAGCTACACTTCATAGAGACTTTGAAATCAGGAAGATTGGTTTTGGTTCCGTGATGGTAGCAAACACAACTGTCACAGGAGACAACTGTATTATTTCCAGTGAAGTGCCTCAGCGTGTGCACACAGCTTTACAGTTGTCACTGGCTGCTTTGGAGGAGGACGCCCTCAGCTCCAGACTGGCAGAGAGAAGCAGAGACCTTAGATCAGCATGAAGCTCCTGGCTCCCATTAGCTGGGCCCTGGATTAGTGGGGTCTCCAGGGAAAGGTCAGCGTTTAGGTCAGGAACAATGGGGACTTTCCGCTCCTTTTGGTGCTGGGCAAACAGTCAGAGCAGTGGGCTCTAAAGTCAGAATTCTGAAAACAGGAAACAGAGGCCCAGAGAAGGAGGTGTGGGGAAAGGTGTAGACATGAGAGCCATCCAGAGCATTGTAGAACGAGACCTCTCCAGACTCATAGTCCAGGAACACCCCCACTCTTCTAGGGGGCCCGGCAATCTTCAGTTCGGTCCTGGGCTCCGTGAGAGCCCGATACTTCTCCCCGTCAGATAGCCCCATAGTCCAGTATCCATTCTCGGGTTTCATTTTAACCCAACCTTTTCTCTCCACGTTCTCTCTACACACTCCGATATGCCAGTCTTTCCTGTCGCCCACCTCCACCTCCCAGTAATGCCTCCCTGATGTGAAGCTGTCACAGCCAAGCACGCAGTGATGCCAATCAAATCTCTCAGGGCTGTCTGGCAGATTCTCCTGCTCCTTTGCCTGCTGCAGACTCCTCTGGTCCTCAGAAATACGTAGGATGGGGTTTGCTGTGTCTGGATCCAGAATCACATCAGCTGCAGAGTTTGAAGATGGGCTCAGCCATTCTTCCTGGACCTCACAGCCTCAGCATTCAAGGACTGAGCCTTGCCAAGGAGGCCAGAAACAGAGCCTGGCACCCCTCGCCTGCCCTGAATGTCACTCCAGTAACTAACATGGGAGAAAGCCCCAGGGGTCCTGTGTCCAATGGGGAAGGGGACGGGAGGGTGAAATGAGGGTCAAGGTCTGCCTAGCCAGATATCCTGATGCTGGCTCAGAAGGCAACAGGACTCCTTCCTTTACATTTTTCTTACTTCTTCCTGAAATTGACCCTGCCCATTTCAGCTTTCTAGTCACATACATTTAACTTTCAGTTATCACTCCACCAGTGGTGAGCTGAATGACTTTTTCCTTTCTGCATAGTCTCTCTTTCCACACATCCAAGTGATGGAACATCGTTGAGCCTTACCTGAAGCATTTCCTTACCTGAAAAGTGGGGATAAAAGTACTAATCTTTAGGGTTGTATAAGTCAACAGTGTAACTCACTCAGCCCAGGGCAAGGCACAGAGGACGCACCTGACATGTAACAGGTGCCATGCCTTCTCTGTGCTAGGGGCTATGTTGGGGGCTTTATGTGCCCCCACATACACCCTCTTCTGGGCCCCAGGAATCTGTCCTGTATGGACAGCATCTCTGGGCTCCCTTGTCCTCTGATTTCCTGTTGGGTGTGGCCAGTGGGAGGCCCTGGCAGAAGACTGGAAGGATCACATGGTGTTGCTCTGACAAAGGCATGACTCTTTGGAGGCAGCCTGTTTTTGAGCTGCAGCTTCCTCTGGCCTCCAAGAACTGCCTGCCTCCCCATCCCTCCAAGCCTAGGGCTGGAGACAGCTCCCCACTGCTGTGAGGCCTGGGACACCTCACTTTCCCTCACTGGTTTCTCTTGACCCTGCTTTCTCCAAACGCTCCTCAACTACTTACTTTGAATATGCCATCTTTCTTGCTAGCTTTTTGGCTAATACATAGTCCTTCAGTCTTTACCTTAGACCTCCCAGCATAGGAGGTATGATCATCATCTCATGTGGAGGCCGAAGCTCAGAAACATTAACTCATCAGAGGACACGCAACGGCAGTAGGTGGCAGAAGCCCTGGAGAGGCAAAGTTCCCTGCGCGCTGCCTTCTCCACTTGGCATTTCCCATCCTCATCCCCTGCAGGGTCCTGCAGCCTCCCTCTGCCCCTCGGCTCCACCCTTCATGCTTCCTCCTTCCCATGAAGGTCTCTAGAAGCCCAGGACAGCAACCCTCCCCAGTTCCCTGGGCTCTCAGCGGAAGGGCCCTGGACTTAGGCACACCTTTCCGATTGGGAACTAAAGACACCCACTGAAAACTCTCCTAGTTATGGGGACTTCCCTTCCCCAAATCTCAAGAGTTGGAGATGAAAAAGGAATAGGGCCCATCAGATTGCTGGCCTGCAGTGATTCACTCACCAGCTTGAAAGAGGGCGTCTTTCCATTCTGAGAGGAGGAAACAGACAAGGAAAAGGTCAGTATTTCTGTCGTTGCCCCCACCCCATTCTCCTCATTACGTCCTGTCTTTCCCTCTTTCTGCACAATCTCTCCAAGGCCCAGCTTCTCTCCTCCACAGCTCTGATGGATCAGGGGCGTCGGCTTCTCACAAATGGTGGACTGTGTTCCCTTTGTCATGAGGGCCATGGGCTACATGGACAGGCTTTGCTAGGGGGTGAGCAAGTGGTCCAGCAGGGGGAGGGTTCTCTCAAAGCCTCTGGAAAAGCAGACGTGGAACCCCACAGAAAATGAGCGTTTGGTTTTGATCTCATTATTCCTAGTGACAACGCCAATGGCTCCCTTCAGAGAAAAGGTTGAAATGTTCAGGGCACATGTCCCAGCAAACTCAGAGAGCTTCAGGGTCACTCACCAGCATAGGCTGAAGACTTCTCCCCGCCTACAATGGAAGAAGCGAATAGATGTCACCTGGACTCTGCCATGTCTGGGTCATCCCCTTTCCCTTCTTTTTGACCCCCCCCTTCCCTCCCTTCTCTCTGTGCATGTACAAGGCTCTCCTCTCCTCTCCTTCATTTCAAGTCAGGGAACATCAATGGCCCCCTAGTGATGCCGCAGGCACCGTGTGAATGTCTTCCCAGCTGTGGTCCGCCTGATCTACTCTGTGTGTATCTATGCTCCTGTATCTGGGAGAAAGTGTCGCCATGTCTATATGTGTATGTGCAAGTGTACAAGATCCATCTATTTCAATCTGTGCTATTTCCTGCCTCCTTCTGAAAAGAATTTGGGGAACTTAATGAGGAAATTTCTGGGACTAATTTTCGATAGCAGATACAATAAGTGTTTAAGAACTGAGTCACTATAGCTACTCCTGTTTATGAGGGACAGTTTTCTCCCTCCATCTTTTCTGATTTTCCCTTTCCTTATAATCGTCCGTTCTTCTTTCCTTCTCCGCATCCCATACAGGATGTAAAGCAGCCAGTGCAGATCCTGGCACAGAGAAGGCACCTCATCTGTTGTTCCGTCCTCCTCTCCCCTTTCCTTTTCAATTGTACCCTGCATTTTCCTCTGTGCTTTGTGGGGCTAAAGGGTTGTGGGCCCCTAGAGGAGAGAGATTGAAGGCCTGTGCTGTCCTTCAAACAAAATCAAATAATTGAAATAAAAGGAGAAAAAGAGACACTCCTGGGTGTCTATTTTCTTTCCCACCGTAAAAGGATCTGGGGTCATTTGTCAACCCTGGGCAAAGAGCTAGGGCTGCAAACTATCCAAGCAGAGAGTCTGAGATTAGAATTCTGAGAAAATGTCAGGCCACTCACGAGTCATGTACTGGATTTTTCTCCACTCTGCAATGGAATAAACAGGAAGAGTCATCGAGTGGCTTGAAGCAGGGATAGGAAGACACGCCTGGTCTCTGGGGAGACAGGAACTTACCGAGTTCCTCCTGGAGCTTCTCTGGAAAATAAGCAGAAGCAGTCACGAACTGTTAGCGGAGAGGGGACCTTCTGGAAAATAAACCTTAGAAACTACACAGCGCCTGGGTGGGGATGGGGTGAGGTGTTCGCGCGCAGGCCTGGAAGCCAGGGGTTCGATTCCCTGCCGAGGCCAGATACCTCTCGCGCTTCGTTCCTGCTCCTTTTCGGCCCGAGCCTTTTCTTTCTCCTCCTGTTCTCGCTCTTTCTCCTGGGATAGAGCCTTTTTCTCCTCCTGCTGTCGCCACAGGAAGTAAGCGGCCCCCGCGAGAAGCAGAAACAAGGCCGGCAGGGTCGCTGCCAGGGCTGTGATCCAGGGCTGGGCGCTCCTGAAGAAGGGGCCTGCGAGGGGACGAGGGGACGAAGGGCCTGGGCTGTGGGCAGAGGGTGGGACACGCCCGCCCCCTCCCCAGCCCGTGGGTCCGGAGCTTCAGCTGCTCAGCGCTTGGGGGGGCCGCTCATTTACCCCATGAGAGCAAGTCATGTTTCTCTTCCTAAAGTCTCAGAGAACCGTGCACGTGCGCCTCTATCCGAGTGACATGAGCGCCACGAGCATGGAGATACTTTCTAATACCCAAGTCTCTCACCACACAGCCCTCCTCCTCTCTTCCCCATCGATTAGCTTCTCATTTGTCAGCTTAATATGATGGTGACATAAACTGTGCAGCCAGAGGGCCTGGGCTCTAATTGTGACTCCTCCACTTGACCAGCACTGCGACCCTGGACTAGTTACTTAACTGTGTGTTCCTAGTGTCCTTATGGGTAAAGTGGGGGTAATAATAGCACCTACCTCCTGACGTTAGAAGGATGAAATGAATGCTTAGAAAGTGGTTGACATATAGCGAGTGTTATATAACTGTTAAATTTAGAAAACATAAATAGAAATATATTCTTACTTTTCCTCTATTTACACTAAAGATAGCATTCTATATCCATTGCTCTGCATCTTGTTCTTTCTGTGTAAAGTGTACCTCGGAAATTTTTCTATATTAGTATAGCGAGAATTTCTTTGTTTCCATTCACACCTGCGCAGTATTTCCTTGTATGGAAGTTCCCCATCAGGAAACATTTGCATAGCTTGTAACTTTGTGCAATCATAATGCTATGAGAAATAGCATTTCACGTGGGTCACCACACATAGAGGCCATCTTATCTGTCAGATAAATTCCAAAAAGTAGAATTTTATTTCTTTACTTTTGGCAGCTAAAGGGTACAGTTATAGAACCCTGGACCTTGGCATTATTAGCACCATGCCCTAACAAGCTAAGCTAACTGGCTAGCTGCAGAAGTGGAATTTTGGATCAACAAATATGTAGTTTGGATAGACATTGGATAGCCCCCAATAGCAGTTGTGCTAATGTATGTCAAAAATTCAACAAATTAGGGTTTGGTTGTTAGCTCAGTTGGTTAGAGTGGGGTATTGGAACACCAAGGTCAAGGGCTCACATCCCTAAACTGGCCAGCTATCAAAAACCAAAAAACAATGAATTAATATAGCAAATGCCCGAGAGTTATTGCCTCCCCTGCTCCTGACATCAGCAAGTGTTATCCACCACCTCAGTTTGATTTCACTTTGTTTTGCCAATCTCATGAGTGAAAAATTCTTTGCTATACGCCTCTCTAATTAGTAACATTGAGAATCTTTTTCTGTGTTATTTTCTTTTCTGTAAATTAATAATTCTTGTTCTTTGCTAATTTTTCTACTAGGGTCTTTGAAACCTTCTTATATTTCAAGGAGATTACCTCTTTCTCCATGATATGAGTTGCAAGTACATTTTCCCCCCATTTTCTCATTTGTCTTTGCTTAAGGATCATATCTTAACCATTTCCACCCAATTCCCATTGCCTGTCACACTTTTGGACCGGAAAATTTCAGTAAATGTTAGTGGCATAACCAGATTTATGGAGGAGAGAAGCTCCCCTGGAGGAAGGAGGAGGCTCCAGGTCCCTGCTCTGGTCCTTGTATTCACTGCAAGGACCCAGGTCAGCAGGAGAGACTCACACGGGGGAGAATCACACACCCTCCTTCTTTCCATAGCCACAGTCCAGCTCGGTATACCTGAGGCCAAGAAGGGTACCGACCTGCGATGGAAATCCTGGCTGTCTTTTCCTGGCTGATGAGGGAATTTCTGATGGTACAGGATGGCCCCTCCCTGGAGCCACCTCTCAGGACCACGGATGCTGCCACTGCATACAGTCCTGCTTCGTCTGCAACCACAGGCGCTGCCACAGCTGGGATGCTGTGTCCCTTGGCATCTCTCCACTGTATTTGGGGCTGGGGATACCAGCCAGTGGAGGTGCAGTCCACGTGGATCCCTCCATCCTCATAACCCTTCATTTCCATGTGAGGATCAGAACCCAGTGCTGTGGAAGGATAAAGCAGCCTACACACCTGGAAGCCTCCTGCACCAGGGAGGGTCTCAACAGGAGAGATGGCACAGGCACATTGGATATCTCAATGAGGGTTTCATTCAGGAGCAGTTTATAAAGTGTGGTGGTGGTGAGGGGAAAACTACATGGACTGGTGCAGTACCCCAGGGCCATTTACAATGGGATATCACCACCCACCCCTATACACAAAGGAGGAGAAGAAGGAGCTGTTTTGAAGACCTAAAAGATGAGAGTCTTGTATGGATGGTATCATTGAGAGGAGTTGTGATCCTAGGTAAGGGCACGCAGCCAGCCAGAGGCAATCCTGCAGGGTCTCCCTCCCCATATCCTCTGCTACAGCTCCCCACTGACCAAACCCAACCAGAGCCACAGGGCAAGAGATTGCACCAAGAATTCTGGAACTCTGCCTCTTCCCCCAGGTCCCAGGGAGGAAAGATTTCAGAACAAAACCCGGAGGCTCACCTGCAACCTTCAGCTCCACGATGGCTTTTTCATAGAATTTGCCATCTTGGAAATAACAGAGGTAGTTTCCACTGTCAGAGGCTCTGACGTTGTATATCCGGAGAGCAGCCTTCCCTGCACTGATGCCGTCGCTTAGAATCGAAGTTCTCCCTCGATAGGCTGCGGCCTGTTTGTCTTCCACTTCCTTTCCATCTGCATACACATTCACCTCCTGCCTAAGGCTAGACCTCACCCACCTCAGCTCCATGGACTCTGCACTCATCGCTGGGGACAGGTGACAGGGCAGATCAGCGTCTTCACCCACCATAGCCAGGATGGGCCCAGGGGGTCCAGTTACAGCAAAGTGAGCTGGTCAGCCAAAGGGGAAAGCTCCATCAGAGGGGTTAGAGTCGGGGCCATGAGAGAAAGGGTAGTTCTCAGGTAGGGAAGGCAAGGTAGAAAGAGTCCAGAGAGGAGAGCCTAACAGAAGTTCAGCTTGTCTCTTAATGATGGGTGAACCTTCACTTCAGATGGGACTTCCAGGTTCTCAGTGGGCGTGAACAGGTAATGTCTGCTTCAGACACATAGAAGCAGAATCATTTCCTACCTGAGCAAGGGGTGAGTAGCTGGACCAAGATGAGGCACACAAGGAGGTCGAGCAGGAGGAAGGGCCTGGAAGTTGCCATTTTCGTCTGTGCTGCATATCACGACTCAGCAGAAGGGACGGGGCAGACACTATGGCCTGGAAGAAGACATACGATTCCACGTTGGAACCTCCACTTCCCCAGGCCTAACTCAACTGTGGTGACCCAAGAAGATCCTCAGCTGTGAGAAATGTCTGTCCTAAAGTCTCTTCACCGTTGGGTTTCACCATGGAAGATCATCCGTAAAAATATGTATGTGTTTGATGTACGTGTGCTATTCCATCAGGAATTCTACCATTCTACTGTCTGAAAATACTCAGAATCTTTCCCCACACTTCCCCTGCGGCAGCCAGGTCCAGGCCTCCATCATCGCCCTCTGATTAACACAGGACCCTCCTCAATGGACTCCCTTGTTTTACTTGTTCCCACACTGTGGGTGTGCCAGCTAGCATGGCTTGTTCTTGTTGTGTTTCTAGCTTGCTTCCACCTAACCACTCAGAGTTGGTGCATCCCTAAACAGAGGAAGAGCCCAGGAGAGCCCCTCTGGGTGGATCCCTCAGAGACAGGGCTGAGAACTGGCCCCAGGCCCCTCCCTTCCCCCTCCCTCCACTCCTGTATTGTTCCCTCCTGCTGGGAAGAAGTCCGGTGGAAAGGAGTCCCAACAAAGTGACTGGAAGGTGTGCCCCGCTGGGAGTAACACTGTGGACTCCTCTAGACACCAACTCCTGACCATCAGCATAGTCACATCACAGCCAAGCAGACTCTGGACAGGATCTGGGCAGACTCCCTGTGGAGGATCCAGAGTCAGTCAGGGGCTGAACCCACTGTTTCTTAATCACAAGGCCAGTGAGTGGGAATGCTGGGAGTAGGACCAGCTCTCTCCCGTGTTTTCCTTCCTTCAGTCAGTCAACAAATACTTACTGAGAACCCACAATGTGCCAGGCCCACTAAGTTAGTTGTTAGGGACAGCAAGAGGGTAGAAAATAGGTAATGGCACTGTGATTCACAAGCTGTGTGATCTCAGTCATGTGACAAAACCTATGTGAACTTTAGTTAACACCTAAAACATTGGGAAATGTGAAAATCAGAATGTGCACAATTCACTCAGCAATTGCACTCGTGATGTCTAGTTCAGCACAGTAGTGCCACGAGTGCAGAGGTTGGCACAGTGGCATTGCTTTTCATTGTATGTAAGTAGTAGGAACCGACCAGGCCCCTCCGGAGACTGGTGAGAAGGGTGACGGCTCATCCCTGTGAGGGAATTCCACTCTGCAGTTGGAAAGAGTGGTTTGTTGTCACTAACCTGTATGATGGAGATGTCATAAGTGATTAACAAGCACGTTGCAGAGCTGTCCTACTGACTGTATAGTAAACAAAAGCAAAGCTGTAGACTTGTGTACACATACATGTGTAATTTCAAAAGGTCTCAATAGCTGCATGCTGAACTGCAGACTGGAGGTTAGGGTAGTGAAAGGACACTGGCCCATCGCTTCCTTTTCTTTAAATTTATGTGAATGTTTTCAATTTTAACAATTTTACGTATTACTTAATTGTAATTGTTATGAGTAATTCTAGTGACTGGCTCATACTAGTTGCTCAGTAAATATTAACTCCTCACACCATTTCGTCCAAATCAAAGGAGACTGAGGATGAAGTCATAGTCCCTGTGCTTCGGGTACCTGGGCCTGGGAACTGCCTGTGAGGAGGTCTGCAGGGGCATTGGGAGGGGTTAGGAGGGGGCAAGGGAACAGAGGTCTGTGCAGGTGGCTCTCCCTCCATCCCTGCCTGAAAGCTGCTGCACCTGCAGACTAGACACTGCCTTTCACCATATCCTGTGCTCCTCACAACTGCTCCTTATGCTGGTAGAGAGGGGCAGCAATTTTTATCTTGGGGTCCCTGAGATAACAACTTCAGTGCTTTCTTCACGGTTGGGAACAAGCATTTTCACTTATTTTTTAGGATATTTATTGTTCTTTCTTGCTGATTATAGACAATTCTGAAAATGGAGAAGAATGTAAAGGAATAAGTATTTAAATAATCTGTAATGGTAGTCATACACTTTGCCAGTGTGAATGCATATATTTCTGGAAGTATTTTGGCTATATGTTTAGCAAGGGCCTTAAAAATTCCACTTACCAGAACTGCTCTTCAAAAAACAAGACATTAAAAAAAAAATAGGGATTAACAGAAAGACTAATGTTTAAGGCTGTTCAACATAGTAAAATCTACAATAGCAAAATGTAGATACAGTTTAAATATGCAAAGTAAAGGGGTAAAAAAATAATGTTATATTCATACAGTGTAATAGCTTGCAGCCATTGTGAAGCATGCTCTAGGTTTTGGAGAAAAGCACAGACAGAAAATAGATATACCACAAAAGATACCAAATAGGTGTAATGTATGGACACAATGCTGTTAAAATTATAAATAATTTCTCTTCACTAAAAACACAATTCGTGATGGCTGCATTAAAATCCCTTTTCTGGCTTCTGGTCAAGATAGCAGAATAGATGGTCCCCAGTGTCACTCTCTTCCCCAAATCAACCAATTTACAACTACCAAAAAGCAACAACAGCCAAGCTGGGGCCACTACAGCTCAGGGGAAGAGAAGGAGAGACCTACAAGGTTCATGAATGCAGGAGAAGACACAATGAGAGAAGAAAGGACTGCTCCCATCATTTCAAACCCCAGCTGCTTCCAGACTGGAGCTGCTGAGAGCACGGAGCAGGAGCTGGCAAAAGCTGTAGCTGTGCCCTTCGGATGGAGTTGCTTGGATGCTGCAGGGAAGAAGAGAGTCTTGGTGGCCCCACACAGGAGTGAGGCACCGCAACAACTGAAAAAAGGAGTCGTCACAAGGGATCTGCACATGGCCCGTCCTATGGGACGTATTTGGAGTACAGGCAGTGGAGGAGATGGGCCCACCAGGGGAACATTGGGGCACAGCATGGACAGCTGATCTGCCTCCCAGTCAGCACAGGATCACTCTGTGTAGGCTGATATAGAACTACCAGGGGTGCAGGTTGCTGAAAAGACTCAGGCCCAGACCAGAGTTTCCAAACAACCCAGGTGCACTGAAGCTCATGAGACCCAGAAGTACTTACAAGGTCAACAATTAAAACCTGAGCTGCACAAAAAGCCTTCCCCAGGGAATCAGCAGCAAAGAAGCAATTTAGCTCAACTACAGGACTCAAGTGCTGGTTCCACAGGAAGTTCCCCCATTTAGGAAGTAAGCAAAGGACAGCAAATTAGTTCCAATGCAGAGTTTAAGTCGTGGGAACAGCAAATAATACAAGACAGAACTGAAAGAAAAAACAAAATACCAACAGATCTAGAGAAAGTTTGATGTTAACTAGTAAAGCCCTCACATTACCAAAGAACACCTGTAAAACCTAGAAGGACTGGAGGCCCCCTGGGCTCCCAAGCGAGGGAGGGGGCAGGGCCAGGGGCCTCAGCAATGCCCCCCAACATTCGTAACCAGCCCAGCAATGACCACCAAGCTGCCGTAAGAAGCACCACATGCTCTGCAGCTGGGGTGGTGGGAAGCTGAGAGCCTCAGCCACCCGTTCTGTCATCTGCATCCAGCCCAGCAATGACCAAGCCACCACTGGAAGCCCCCTTCTCTCCCCTGCAGTAATGAGGGGGGGTGCCATGGCCCTCAACCACACCCACCTCCTGCCTCCTTCTCCCACCCTATTTCCTTCTCTCTTCCTCCTTCCTCCTCCTCCTCAACTGCTCTGCAACCTCTTAGAATGTAAATATATAATAATATTAATAAGCAAATAAACATAAAAAATTTTGTTTAAATGAAAGAATCCCTTTTGTGATTGAACCATGCGTTGTTTATTCATTTGCCACTGTTCTTTATGTATGGTGGTTCAGGTTTTTCTGTACTATTAGTAGTTCTCTAATGAACATCTTTACATGGAAATCTATAAGGCACATCTCTTTCAGAATATTTCAGAATATGCTAGAAATACCAGAGATAAACAGAACAGATTTTAAGGGTCCCTTGCTCCTTTCAGATGATAACATGTTCTTAAGAACATGGAGCTGGAAAGTTTCTTCATTCAGGTCGTCCCCCTTCCACCAAATCCCAACCTCTGCAGGTCCTTACCCTTTGCATCCCCAACCCCCACCCCAAGCCCCTCAGCCTCTCTCTGTGCCAGCCCCTCCCTGCAGGCCCCTCTCAGCTCTCAGACCCTCCCCTCCCAGGCCCTGCTGCCCTGGCTCTAATCAATCTCCCCCACTCACCCTCTGGCAGTCTGTCTGAAAATCACAGCCCACGGAAGAAGGGTAATCAGTAGTTCCCAGTCCTCTCTGTTACACTGAGAGTCTCTCATGTGGAAGAAACGAAACAGAAAGAAACCAGAGTTTGTCTGCTCACTGTGAGAAACAGTAAGAGCTGCTCTTTGGAATCAGTTTTGTGATTGGCTCGGAGGAGGTGCTTCCTCAGTTGCTGGGCAGAAACCACTGGGGAAGGTCAGAATAAAAACTGAAACTGCATGAAATTGTACACATTGAGGAAAATTCCAGCCCTGCCTCCCTTAGTGTTCGCGTTTCTCTGGGTTTGCCTGTTTAAATCATTCTTGTGTGATATGCGTATGAGGGTCCTTCACAGAGTTCATGGAAAGCTTTGTGTTATCTTTCAATTCTATTTTTCCACGAACTTTTTAAAGTACGCTTGTATAGTAAGTATTATTTAATATTCCCCTTTTTAATTTCTTTTTTATATAATAGAAGAACTGAGTGGAAAAATAAAAAGATTTTGATGTGTGAAGAGGGGAAGATGTGGATTAATGAAAACGCTTCTGTGGCAGTCAGCTAACATCTGCTTGCATGCGGATGGGTCCATGCAAGAGGACAATCCTTTACTACAGAGCTAAATGAAAGTAGGAAGAGAAAGAAAACCAGACACAATGAACCGTTTTAAGCACCTCCAACATTCGGGTCTAGGATGCATTACCAAATAATATAATTTTCTGGTTTCTGGAGGCTGGGGTATGGATGACATCTCTGAGATGCCAGAAGAGTCTTGGATTGCCATCCTCTGAATTCATTTTGCATGAAAGGAAAATAAATCCTTGTTTTGTTTAAGCCAGTGGTACTTCTGGTCTCTGTTATCAGCAGGAAAACACACTTCTTCCCTCCCCACTTCTCTCTCCACCCTCAATGTTTATTATGAAACTTTTCAAGCATATAGTAAAGTTGAAAGAAATTTCACCGAATACCAATATACCTGCCATCTGGATTGTACAATAATCATTTTAGTGAACTTGCTTACTTTATTATAATCCATTCATCTGTTCATCCCACTATCCATCCATCTATCCTTACTTATTTACTCATTTCTTTAGTTTTAAATTCACTGTCTATCAGAAGTTTTGCTGCTTGAAATTATGTCAGTAGAACGAAATGTCCCACTCTTGCCTGGAGGATCCAAGTTACTTTGACACAAACAAGTAGCCCAGATGCTGAGCTTGAGATAAGGAGTTTCTGGGTATGACACTTTAGTTTTCTGCACTTTGCAGTTTCCAAGGAAATGGGGCCCTGAGTCCACTTTTAATCCAGTCTTCTACCCAAAGCCCTGGAAAAGAAATCCAGGAAGGTAAATGCACGTGAAATAGGGCAGGAAAGAATTCATTAATTTAATTACTTTTTATTAAGAACCTACCAACCTACCATCTAGTACGTCTCAGGCAATGAAATTCAAAATTGGTGACGAGAGGTTGCATAAAGGAGTGGATAGGAGCACAGTATCTGAAGCCAGGCTGCCTATGTTCCTTTGGGCCAGTTACACAACCTCTCTGTGCCTCAGTTTCCCTATCAGTAAAATAATAATACTAGTACTTGACTTTTTGGGTGGCTGTTGTGAGGAGGAAATGAGATAATACAGGCTATTTGCTTTTAACAGTGCCACACACAGAATAACTCATACACAAGTAAACTTGTTTCCCCTCCTCAGGGTTGATAGTTTGGAGGTTTTCCTTGAGAAGAGTGAGATGTTCTGAATTGATGCCAAAGAAAGGCAAACTGTAGGGTTGGCTTCTACGTTAACTTTAAGAGATAAGCCTGACAGAGACCAAAAAATATGTGCAGTCACTTCTTGCCTGTAGGAAATAGATAGGTTTGTACACATACATAAGAATAATTCTAGTCCCATTTGTCCAGCAATTGCACATTCAAGAATTTATCCTAATGACAAATGCAATTTGGACCTTCGTTCTGTGGAAGTGGTCAGAGGTATGCCTAACCATCTATATACAAAGATGTTTATAGCAGCATCATTTGTAATAGGAAAGACAGAAAACCGTCTTGATTATGAATAATATAATATTGGTTTTGACATAAAATAAGAATGTCAGAAAATAACATATATAGTATGATCCAATTTTTATTTGAAAACTATGTGTGTATATTAGTATAAATATATAAAAAGTTAGAGAATATGCGCTTAACTGTTGATGATGTAGAATATTTTAAGCAGGAAAGTATTTACAGAAAGGAGAAGTAAACAAACTTGCGAACTGGATAGTTGTATTAGTCCGTTTTGTGTTGTTATAACAGAAATACCTGAGACTGGTAATTTATAAAGAACAGAGGTTTATTTGGCTTACAATTCTGGGACAGCTGCATCTGGCACGGGCCTCAGGCTGCTTCTACTTATGGTGGAAAGTGGCAGGCAGCCGGCGGGTACAAGCAGATCACATGGCGAGAGGAAGCAAGAGGGTGAAAGAGGAGGTGCCAGAGTCTTTTTAAACAACCAGATCTCATGCGAACAAATAGAGCGAGAACTCACTCATTAATCCCCCCTCCCCCAAGGGAGAGCATTAATCCATTCATGAGGGATCCACCCCCATGACTTAATCAGTTTCCAACACTGCCACATTTGGGATCAAATTTCCACATGAGTTTTTTGTTTGTTTGTTTTTTGTTTTTTAAAGATGACCGGTAAGGGGATCTCAACCCTTGGCTTGATGTTGTCAGCACCACGCCTAGCCAGTGAGCTAACCGGCCATCCCTATATAGGATCCGAACCCGTGGCCTTGGTGTTATCAGCACCGCACTCTCCCGAGTGAGCCATGGGCTGGCCCTTCCACATGAGTTTTGGAGGGAACAACACATCCAAACTCAATCAAAAAGAAATCTTGAAAAATATGAGGTGAAAAGTGCTACAAGGGTCATTGAAATTGCTTAACTGAAGATTTATTGAACTCTCAGAGAGGAGCGGATATGGCATTACACTTAAGATCGTAAGATGTATGTTTAATTCCCAGATCAGCAGGGTTCCCTGGAGAAGTCACTCTTCTCTATGAGCTTTGTTTAGTATTTCCCAGGATTTTATGTGAATCAAAATGAAATAAAGTCTTTGCATGTAAAGGCTGTGAAATGGCACTGCTCCATGCAGTACCAGCTTATGCGGCTGTTCTATTGTGCAGCATTAAAGACAACCACTGCTACTGGGCCTCCCCCTTTCTTTTTATCTTGACATTGTGAAGGCATCAAGTTCAGACACCCCCCTCCATCCCTCTAGTTTCTTCTGCCCTGTCAGTATTTCCTGTCTCTGCTTTCCCTTTGTGGTCCCTTTTTCAGTGTCCAGTTGGGGTGGCCACACCAGATAGACAACCCTGACAAGACACTGAAGTGTTGCATCGTTCTTCCTTGGGTCCCCCCATGAATGGCTCCTTTTATGAGTTATCTGCAGCCCCTCACTCCTTGGTGGGTCCACAGGAACCCTGTTAGGGGTCTTGCTGGACTGGGAACCACCAAGGCCCTCTTCTTCCCTGCAGCCTCCAACCAACTTCATATGAAGGGCATAGATGTGGCATTTACCAGATCTTGCTCTGTGTGCTCACCAGGACCAGCCTTGAAGTGGCTGGGGCTTGAAACAATAGGAGCAGTCCTTTCTTTCTCTCATGTGCCTTCGCCTGCCTTCACGAATTCCGTAGGTCACTCCTCCCCTTCCTCTGAACTCCAGTGGCTCCAGCTTGCCAGTCAGTTGCTTTTTGTTTGTTTGTTTGTTTTTTAAATAGCAGGGTTTGTACTAGATTAACATTTTCAAAACTGTGTTCTTTCAGTAGTTTATGGGGGGGTTATGAATATTCATGAGATACAAAGCTGATTGTCACCCCCCATACCCAAGATGTGAAGGCCCGATTCATACTGGCGGCATACCCATTACTACAAATTGCATTTGTACCCCTTGTCCCCCACCCAATTATCCCCATCCTCCCTCCCCCTCCCCCTCCCCCTTTACCTTCCACTCCACTTGTAGACCAAAGAATGTTCTTTCCCTCTGCAAGTCCAAGTCGTTGCTTTTTAATAGTCGTAAATTAGTTCATGGTGGGAAAGAGTGATGCTGCGTATTGTCTATTTCGCCATCTTGACCAGAAGTCAAAAGACCTGAATTGTTAAGATGGAAAACCAGATTACTTATTTTTATGTGTATGTTTTAATGATGTTCAGTCAATTATAATGAAAATACAAAGATTGCATTGTTTGTAAACAACCGAAATTTATTTCCTACTGTGCCGGAGGCTGAGAAATCCAGGATCCAGTCACTAGTAAATCAGAGTCTGCTGACAGCCCTATCCCTTGCTCATAGTCTTTTTGCCATATCCTCACATGCCGAAGGGAAAGTGTAGTTCTTTGCAGTCTCTTTTATAAGGGCAATAATCCCATTCCTCAGAGTTCGACCCACCTCAGAGGAAAAATAGAAGGAGGAGATTTCAAACTTCCTGCCCCTCCCCTCATCCGGCCCTCCCCTCCTGACCTGTTTCCTCTGACTTGAACGGAGCAGCTGTCTTTCCTTTCTCCTGTCTGAGGCTAATCCTTCACCTGCACCCTGGGCCACCAACTCCCCAGCTTCCCCCAGGGCTTCTCTGTTCAGTCCATTCTTTCATTCATTCAACAAGGATTCATGAGCACTAAATATGTGCCAATCAGTGTTCTAGGTACTGGGGCACAGAAGTGAACATAACAGAAAGACCCCTTCCCAAAGAACCTAACTCTGTGCGGCAAGAGACAAAACAAAAAACAAGAAGTAAATATGTGGTTTGTTACTTGGTGATAAGTGTTTTGAAAATAAATAAATAAAACAAAGCAAAAACTGTAGTTGACATTTAAAATAGGACAGTGATGGGCAGGAGGAGCAGGCCACAGGAGCACTGGGGGGAAAGCATTCCATTAGAGAGAACAGCAGTGCCAAAGCCAGAGGCATGACCATGGGTGGCATGTGTCAGGACTGGCAATGAGGCTGCTGTGACTGGAGCACAGGGAGTGACCAGCAGAGTGGGAAGGGGCAAAGTCAGAGGGGTTTGAGGGCCAGATCACGTATGGCCTTAAAAATTATGCTGACCTTGGCTTTGCTTCTAAAAGGGGAGCCACTGAAGGTTTTGAGCAGAGGAGGGACTGGATCTGACCTGTGTTTTAAGAAGTTATATCAGACGCTAGACAGAGTGCGGTGGAAGCAGTCGGTGGAGGATAGAAAGCTGAAGATCGGCTGTGAGCTAGTGCAGTGATCCAGGTGACAGATGAGGATGACTTGTACTGGGGGAAACCCTGAGGAGGTGAGAACTGGTCCAATGCTGGGTTTATTTTAAAAATAAAGTAAAAAGGCTTTGCTGACAGAGTGAGATATGTGGTGCGACTGAAGGAGGATTTCAAGGGTGACTGCAAGCCATTAGTTCTAAAAAACTGGGAAGATGAAGTTACCAATATCTGAGATGGGAAAACTTAGAGACAAGAGACAAGAGAGGAGGTAGAGCTGAATCCAAAGTTCAGTTATGGACACGTTTATGGTTGAGGAGTCTGATAGAGTTCCACGGGGAGGTGCAGAGTGGGCAGTTAGATCATCAATGGTACAGTCCAGCTGAGAGGTCAGGGCCAGAGATAAAAATTACATACTCAACCTTGCCCATCCTCTTCATGGTGGGTGAAGAGACGGAGCTGCCCTGTCACCTGTCCCCAAATGTGAGTGGTGAGCACACGGAGCTGCGATGGTTCTGGAAGAAGTTCTCGCCAGTCTTACTGGTGCGCTGGGACGGGCAAGAGCAGCAGGGAGAGCAGATGCCCAAGTACCGAGGCAGGGTGACACTGGTGGAGGAGAACATCACCTGCGGGGTGCGTTGCTGTGAGGGTACATCAGGGCCTCTGATGACGGGGGTCTATGGATGATCTTTCAGAGATAAAGAAGCCCAGGAAGAAGCCTTCCTGCGTCTGAAAATCGCTGGTGAGTGCACAGGTTTTGAGATTTTCATTGACACCACGAGGTATGGGAAAGTGCTTTGTAACCTTTAAAAGTGTAACAGGGAACCTGGCAGCCCAGAAACCCAGGTGTGGAGATTGATCCTGCCAGAGAAAGGGTTCGTTATGGCTGATGATCTAAAGTGATTCCTGTATAAAAAGCAACCATGTGTGGAAGGACTCCATGCTATTGTTGTGTCAGATAGAGACGGAGTATCTGTTACTAAGGTGGCCAATGATAATGCTCCAGAGCATGCTTTGAGACCTGTTTTCTTATGTACTTTTGCCCTTGCAACAGACCAAGGGAGCAAACTTGGACTTTCAAAAAATAAAAGTATCATCTGCTACTATAACACCTACCAGGTGGTTCCATTTCACCATTTGCATTTGGTGGTGAATGTCATAGCAAGCGGCAATACCAACACAGGACTAATCGTCAGCCTAGAAGAGGAACTTGCTCCACTATTTGAAGAGTTGAGACATCTTGTGGAAGTTTCTTAATCTGACATTGGTTTCAATGTGTTCCTTATCTTTATTATAACAATACAGTATCAATCCAGCAATCTTTAGGCAACAGTAATACCTGTATCCATGTACTCAAGAAAGCGTCCCCTTTTCCAACTTATACTAAAGAAAGAGCCTGTAGATACAATTTGTAGACAGATCAATTGTTATAATTCCTTGTGGAGGATCTTTTCTTATTTAGTGAGATCTTGGGATACTGCAAAAAATGGTTCAGTCTATCACAGCTCATATGGAGTTAGTCCAGTCACTGAATATGGATGAGATTCTATTCAGTGGATCAGAATCAAAATGGTACATTCATCCATTTGAGCCATAAAATGCTCCCTATTGTACCATATGCCCAGGCCTGTGGAATGAAGCAGACTGTTTCGGTTTTTTTTTTCATTTCCTTAAATATTTAAAAAGTACCTACTCTGGGTAGGGTACTCATGATTCCAAGATGAGATCGATTCCAACATCTGTTCCTTAAAGAAATTGCAGTCTGGGTGGAGAGACTAATATGTATATAGATAATATCAATAAAAGAAGACAAATTATAAAATAATGGGTCAAGTTGGCAGGGGAAACTAGATATTGTGGTGAGTTTAAATAGATAAAATATCTTATTTCTTTTAGTTCAAAAGCCACATTTAATAACCTTATTTGTTAATTGAAACAAAATTGGTCTGCAAATTAGTAATTTACTGTGAATATCTATGTGCAATAACAGGACATATTCATGTACAGTTTAAAAAGTACAGCCATAGGCAAAGGCTTTCTCGTTCTTCAACTCAGTGTTATAAGCAAGATAGCAAAGACTTCGACAGAGGTAAATATTAGCACAATGATATAATTAGTTCTAAAACTGCATTTCTAATTTATAGTAATTAATTTAAATTTTCTAATATGTCATTCAGGTTCCATATTTGGACATATACTAAGGGCTATTCTTTTATTTTTTTTAAGTTTATTTATTTATTTATTATTATTATTTTTTTTAATTCTCAGATGTTGTTAAGGAGCAGTTGGTTGGGGAGCGGGAGATGGGAACAGGGAAGGAAATAGGGTGGGAGAAGGAGGAAGGAGGGGGGCTTGTTTGAGGCCCATTTCACCCCCCTCATTCCTTCAGGGGAGACCAGGAGCTTCCAGTGTTTGCTTGGATGCAGATTTCAGGGGGGTGTGGCTGAAGCCCTAGGTCCCTCATCACCCTGGCTTGGGAGCCCAGGGTGTATCCAGTGGCAGATCGGTGGTCATTGCTGGGCAGGTTGTGGGTGTCCGGGGGACGTGGCCAAGGCCCGAAGCCCTCTACTGCCCTGGCTTGGGAGCCCAGGATGCTTCCTGTGGCGGCTTGGTGGACATCACTGGATTGGTTGAAACAGACTCTTTATTGTGAACAGTAAGGACAAATTTTTCTTCAGATTGTTTTATTTCTTTGCATTGAGTGTGAGGAAGATAAAATAGCATAGTAAAAGTAATAATATCAGTACAATCAGTAAAAAAAAATTGAAAATCATAACAGAATCCTAAATTATCACTGTGCTTACAATGTGCTAAAAAATATGATCTATAAATACAGTAGTGCCTCTTAATATCATCCATGTTTAGCTACTCAGATAAGCTTTCCATTTAATAACTGTGGTGCTGAAATCTAGATCTCAGCTCTATGACTGTGGACCCTCTGTGGCCGCAGCTTGTATAGTTCATGTCCTCGTACTTGTAGAGGAGAAGAAATAACTTGAAGATTGTTTTTAAAAACCTAGAGACTTGATAGGATGCAACAATGGTTCTTTTATAAAGTGACAGACCTAATTTTTAAAATTCTAACATCTGTTAACTCTTGTCAGATAAATGTACAATCTCATACATAGACAAAAATTTGGGTAAGTACTTAGTGGCTTTGCTGTGAAACTCTGTAGAGTGTTTTCTGTAGTCTGTACAGTTACAAGAATAGATTCAGGCAGAAGAGGAAAGAAAAGAAGCCTCTGTGATAGAAATTTAAATGCTTGAGGGAAGCTGAGGTAGAAACTGTGTAAGAGAATACCTGAATCTACATCACAGCACGGGAATGCTATATCCTCCACCGTGATTCCCAATTCTCCCAAGGACATTCAGAGAGAAGAATAGGAAACAATTTTCCTTTCTCCCGTTCTTGCCTATCCCTCAAGACCCAACAGAAGTTCTCCTTCCTCTCCAAAGCCTTCTCCTATATTTCCAACAACAGGGCTCCTTCTGATTGCTGGAGCTCCCTACCTGGACTACTTACCCACCTGTAAGCCATTGGTCCTGCTGTTCCCTCTGTCTGAAAGAGCCTTTCTTATGTCTGCCCATCAAACTCCTGTCCAAATATCAAAGAGCACCTCAAATGGCCATCCATCCTTTAGGGGAAACACTTGTGCCTCATCCCAAAATGGCATCTTTCTGATGAGGTGTGTGAAATGTCATTTTATTGATACTTCAGTTTCCTTTGAACTGAGAACTTAAGATGTCTCTACTCCTAGTTTTCCTGGGTTACTGTGTATCTCCCTTCTCACAAACATTGCATCCCTGTAGTTTTAAGGTTCCAAAAAAGGTGTCCACTATATGCCAGTTTCTCTCTTCAAGGCTCTGGACTCTGACCCTCACATCTTTTTTGGCTGTGCTTTTTGGGTCTTACTCATAAAGTCTTTGCCCAAGCCTACTTCCTGAAGTGTTTTTCCTGTGTTTTATTTAGGAGTTTTATCATCTCAGGTCTTATACTTAAGTCTTTAATACATTTTGAGTTGATTTTAGTATATGGAGAGTACGTGTCTAGTTTCATTCTTCTACATATGGATGTCCAGTTTTCCTAGTACCATTTGTTGAAGAGGCAGTCTTTTCCTCAATGTATGTTCTTGGTGCCTTTGTCAAAGATAAGTTGATTGTAAGCATGTGGGTTGAATTCTGAGTCCTCTGTTCTGTTCCGTTGGTCCAAGTGTCTGTTTTTATGCCAGTACCATGTTATTTGGTTACTGTAGCTTTGTAGTGTTATTTGAAGTCAAGTAGTGTAATGCTTCCAGCTTTAATTTTTTTGCTCAGAATTGCTTTGGCCATTTGGGGTCTTTTGTTGTTCCATATGAATGGTAGGATTGTTTTTTCCATTTCTGTGAAGAATGTCATTGGTATTTTGACGGGGATTCCATTGAATCTGTAGATTGCTTTGGATAATAAGGACATTTTCACAATGTTAATTCTTCCAATCCAAGAGCATGGAATGTCTTTCCATTTTTTTGTGTCCTCTTTAATTGCTTTCAGCAGTGATTTGTAATTCTTGTTGTAGAGATCTTTCGTCTCCTTGGTTAACTTTATCACTAGTTTTTTGTTGGTGTTGTTTTTTGGTGACTACTGTAAATGGGATTGCTTTCTTGACTTCTTTTTCTACTTGTGCATTATTGGAATATAAAAATTTTACTGATTTTTGTGTGTTGATTTTGTAGCCTGCAACTTCACTGAAATCATTTATTAGCTCTAAAAGTGTTTTGGTAGTCTTTAGGTTTTTCTGTATATAGGATCATGTCATCTGTAAACAGGGACAGTTTGACTTCTTTTCCAATTTGGATGCCCTTTATTTCTTTTTTGCCTGATTGCTCTGGCTAGTACTTCCAGTACCATGTTAAATAGGAATGGTGAGAGTGAGCATCCTTGTCTTGTTCATGTTCTGAAGGGAAAAGCTTTCACATTTTCACCATTCAGGATGATATTGGCAGTGAGTTTGTCATAAATGCCCTTTGTTATGTTGAGATACTTTCCTTCTGTACCTAATTTGGCGAGAGTCTTTATCATGAAGTGTTGAATTTTGTCAAATGCTCTCTCTGAATCTACTGAGGTAATCATATGTTTTTTTTTTTTTCTCCTTGGTTTTGTTGATGTGGTGTATCCCATTTGTTGAACCCTCCTTGCATCCCTGGGATAAATCCTACTTGATCATGTTGTATAATTTTTTTGATGTGTTGCTGTATTTTGTTTGCTGATATTTTGTTGAGGATTTTTGCATCTTTGCTCATCAAAGATAGTTTTCTTTTTTTGTTGTATCTTTGGTTTTGGTATGAGGGTGATGCTGGCCTGTGAAAGATCTCTGTTTCAAATTTTTGGAATTTGAAGAAAATTGATATTAATTCTTCTTTAAAGGTTTGGTAGAATTCAGCAGTAAAGCCATCCAAGACCTGGGATTTTCTTTGTTGGGAGACTGCTGAGTACTGCTTCAATCTCGTTGCTTGTTCTTGGTCAGTTCAAGTTTTTCTTAGTTTCTTCTTGGTTTCTTCTTGGTTCTGTCTTGGAAGTTTGTGTGTGTCCAGAAAGTTATCCGTTCTGTCCAGCTTTTCAAATTTGTTGGTATATGGTTGTTTTTAATAGCATGTAATGATTCTTTGTATTTCTGCAGTATCAGTTGTATGGTCTCCTTTTTCATTTCTGAGTTTTGTTATTTGGGTCTTTTCTCTTCTTTTTTAGTTATCCTGGCTAATGGTTTGTCTATTTTGTTTATCGTCTCAAAAAAACAACTTTTTGTTTCATTGATCTTTTCTATCATTTGGGGGATCTCTATTTAATTTAGTTCTTCTCTGATCTTAATTATTTCTTTCCATCTACTAATTTTGGGATTGGATTATTCTTGTTTTTCCAGTTCTTTGAGGTGTAGCATTTGGTTGTTTATTTGTAATCTTTCTATTATTTTTATATAAGCATTTATTGCAATAAACTTTGCTCTTAGTATTGCTTTTGCAATATCCCTCAGGTTTTGATATGATGTGTCTTTATTTTCATTAGTTCCAAGAAATTTTTTGATTTTCTGTTTAATTTCTTCTTGGACCCATAGGCCATGCAGGAGCATGTCGTTTAATTTCCATGTGTTTGTATAGTTTCCAGAGTTTTGCTTGTTATTGATTTCTAGTTTTAATCTGTTGTGGTACAAAAAATACCTGAAATGATTTCAATTTTAAAAAATTTGTTGAGACTTGATTTGTGACCTAACATGTGGTCTATCCTGGAGAATATTCCATGTGCTGATGAGAAGAATATATTCTGTAGTTGTTGGCTGAAATGTTCTGCAGACATCTGCCAAGTCCAACCGGTCTAAAGTGTAGTTCAAATCCTGTGTTTCTCTGTTGATTTGTTGCCTAGATGATCTGTCCAGTGCTGAGAGATGGGTGTTCAGTTCCTCAACTATTATTGTACTTGGGTCTATCTCTTTCTTTAGGTCTAATAGCATTTCCTTTATGTATCTGGGTTTTCCGATTTTGGGTGCATATGTATTTATGATTGTTATGTCTTCTTGCACGGTAGATCCCTTTATAGTGGCCTTCTTGGTCTCTGTTTATGGTTTTTGGTTTAAAGTCTATTTGATCTGATATAGGAATAGCTACTCCTGCTCATTTTTTGTTTCCATTTTTGTTGTATATCTTTTTCCATCCCTTCACTATTAGTCTGTGTGTATCTTTACAGGTAAGATGAATCGCTTGTCGACAGCAATCTCTTGGGCCTAGTTTTTTATCCAGTCAGTCTGTCTCTGTCTTTTGAGTGGGAAATTTAATCTATTTACATTTAAGGTTTTTTTGTAAGATACTGTCTTACTCTTGTCATTTTATTGATTTTTGTTAGGATGTTTTAAATATCTTTAGTTCCTTTCTTCCCCATTTATTTATTTATTTTTATTTATTTGTTTATATTGATTGATTGAGTGAGTGAGTGAGTGAGTGGCTGGCCAGTACAGGGATCTGAAACTGTGACCTTGGTATTATAAGGTTGCACTCTGACCGAGTGAACTAACCAGCCAGCCCCTTCTTTTCCTTTGATTGTTTGTCTTCAGTGTTTGCAGGTTTTTTGAGTTGGTAAGATATAGTTTCTTTCTCTTTCTCACTTGCATTTTTGTTCCACCAGTGGATTTTTTTCTTTCTTGTGTATCCGTGGTAGTGAGTACTGTCTTTTGGATTCCAGATGCAAGATTCCCTTGAGGATTTCTTATAGGGCTGGTCATGTAGTGGTGAACCCCCACAGTTTTTGTTTGTTTGGAAATACACTATTTCTCCTTCATTTCTGAAGGATAGCTTTTCTTGGAACAGTATTCTTAGCTAGCAGTTTTTTTCTTTTAGTATCTTGAATGTATCATCCCGTTCTCTTTTGGCTTGTAGAGTTTCTGCTGAGAAGTCTACTGTTAGTCTGATGCAGACTCCTTTATGGGCGACTTGACACTTTTCTCTTGCTATTTTTAGGATTCTTTCCTTGTCTTTGAGTTTCGCCAGTTTGACTTTAATGTGTCTCAAAGCGGACCTTTTTGAATTGAATCTGTTTGGGAATCTTTGAGCCTCCTAGATCTGAAAGTCCATGTCTCTCCCTATACCTGGGAAGTTTTCTGCTATTATTTCATTGAATGTGGTTGCAATGCTTTTTCCTTTCTCCTCCCCTTCTGGAATGCTAATGATTCAGATGTTTTGTTTGTGCACTTAACATTGTTTGTTGGCTCTCTTAGATTTTCTTCACTTTTTTAAATTCTTTTTTTTTTTTCCACCTGGGTTATTTCAAAAAGACCATCTTCAAGATCAGAAATTCTTTCTTCTGCTTGTTCTAGCCTGCTGCTTAAGCTCTCGGTTGTTTTTTATTTTATGAATGAATACTTCACTTCCAGGAGTTCTGCTACATTCTTTTTTAAGGTATTGATCTCTTTGTAAATATTCTCCTTCATATCCTAGACAGTTTTTCTCATTTCATTGTGCTGTCTAACTGAGTCTTCTTCTATCTCATTGAGCTTCCTTCAGATTGTTGTTTGAAATTTCTTTTTAGTCATTTGAAGGGTTTCCTGTTTTGGTACTTGAGAATTATTGTATTCCTTTGGTGATGTCATGTTTTCTTGTTTTTTCATATTTCCAGTGTCTCTTTCTTGAAGTCTGGTCATCTAGTAGAGCAGTTGCTTCTTCTGTTACTCTGGAGTGGGCTTTGAGGAGAAAGACTTCCTCCTGTAGATGTGTTGTATATTGACAACTGAATAGTGTTTTAGTATTTAGTACTGTTTTAGTCTCCATGTGGATACTTTGGCTGTATTTAATGTCAGAGTCGTGTGTGAGTGCCTCCATGGCCTAGGCACTGAAGCACTTAGTGATTCCTTGCTGAGGTTAGTGATACTGTGTTGGGTTGTCAAGGATGTGGGCAATCTCTTGAGTTCTTGGGAGAAGCTCCTGGGTGACCTCTTGCTCTTTGGCTGGGGTGGGTGACCCTGGGTGGGCTTGTTGGCACCCTGGTTAATGTCCCATAGCCCTGATGGGTGCACTGGGGTACATTGAAGCTCCCCAGTTTGAATGGGTGACTCTCAGTGGGGTTTCTCTTTCCTCTTTCCTACAGGCAGAGACTCCTCCCAAGTCCTTGCTTCTCCTGGTTAGGAGATGGGTTAGTGGTGGGTAGGAATTTTCTTCTTTACTCTATTTGGCTATCCTGCACTCTCTGGAGATTCTACATGTATCTCTCACTGGATCAAGGTAGTCACATGGACTGTGCACATACCTTCCACCCCTAAATGTGCTACCGTGGGGTGCAGCATAATTCCCACTATGGGTTGGGCCACTGGGTCATGGATCTGTGCTTGCTCACCTCTCTCCCCAGGCTCTCCTGGTGACCTTCCTTGTGTCGATGCAGTCACGTGGTCAGTGGGCCACCTGCATGGTGGCAGTGACTGCTGCAGCATCAGTATCTTCTGCTGTGGCAGTGGGCTGCCATTACAGCTGTGGTGCTTGTGGCAGTGGTTGTGGCCAGCCACCCATGTGGAGTTGGTGTCTGTGGCAGCAATGAGCTGCCTGCACAGTGGTGCCCCACACTCCTGCTGTCTGTCAGTAGGGACTGCCCTTGGCTCTTGACCATTTTTTTTTTGTAGCTTTTATGATTTATCTTTCTCCACCTCTATGGAATCTTTCCCCAGGGATCCACATTCTGCACCTTTCAGTTTTCTCTTCTGATTATCAAGTTCACCTTCAGTCCCTCTCTCCTCCCTGGAGGCTGGTGGTTGGGGTTGAAAGTTCCAGCCCTCTGATCAAGCCTTGGTCTTTCTGGTGACCAACTCCCATCCTGAAACTATCTAGAGAGCCCCTGCCACCATTCATATCATTAGCATCCCACCACCAGTACCACATAGTTTTGAGTACTGTAACTATATAATAAGTCTTGGAATCTCAGTGACTATTTCCTCCCACTTTATTCTTATATTTTCTTTAAAAAAAGATGACTGGTAAGGGGATCTTAACCCTTGACTTGGTGTTGTCAGCACCACGCTCTCCCAAGTGAGCTAACCAGCCATCCCTATATAGGAATCTGAACCCGTGGTCTTGGTGTTATCAGCACCACCTTCTCCCCAGTGAGCCATGGGCTGGCCCTTATTCTTATTTTTTAAAATTGTTTTAGCTATTCTAGGACTTTTACTCTACTATATAATTTTTAAAAAAAAATAATCTTGTCTACATCTATAAAAATGTTGATTGAATTTTGGTGCGAATTGATTTAAATCTGCACATCAATTTGAGGAGCACTGACAACTTTGTTAGGTTCAATCTTCCAACCTATGAACATGCTATGTCTATGTGTCTATTTGCGGAGTATACTATAAAGCAAATATATTTCACAGGGCCTAGTTTCTTGCACTTTCACGTTTAGTCTAACTTCTTAAAAGTACATATAAAATGTTGACCTTGCAAAAAACAGGAAATTTTCCCCAGGCTATAGTCTCTGTTGTAAGATAAAAAATTGTAATACAGCAAAGTTACTGGTTCAAAGACAGACAAGTCACTGATTGATATGTGAAAACACTGGGAAGCTCTGTAGGGGAAGGAATGTTTGCTAAGATCAAGCCTTTTTTTTTTTTTTTGGTGGATCATTTAAATTGCCTTATGGAATGTCACTTTGCTTGTTTTATTGAATGTTACCAGCCTATATTGTTAAAATATAACCCCACCTATGTTCTCTTCCTGTAACTTCCTGGTCTGGAAAATAAATGCAGGAAGAGAACCCCAATTCATGGTTAATTTCCCAAATAAAAGGAATGCCTTCTCTTGAGGGTTCTGGGAGATTAACCACTTTGAGACTTCTCACTGCTCAGAAGAGATGGGCTTTGAGTAATCCTTTGTGGCTCCATCACCCAGTGGAAGAGGGTTGACAAATCCATGGGAGACAAAGCAATGTCTATTTATTTAGCTTTTTAAGTTTTTTTATCAGCATTTTATAGTTTTCAACTTATGAGATTCATACATATTTTGTTAGCTTGATATCTAAACATTTTATTATTTTTTGAGCAATTGTAAATACTATATTATTTTAAATTCAACACCCACATGTACATTGAGAGTATATAGAAATATCCCCGTATCAGCCAGCTGCCAAAAAAAAAAAGAGAAAGAGTATATAGAAATAAAGTTGATTTTTGTATATTTATCTTGTATTCTTTGATCTTACTGAATTCACTTATTAATTTTAAGAGTTTCTTTTTGTAAATTTTGTGTGAATTTCTATGCAGATAATCATGTCATGTACAAATAGGACAGACTTTATTTGCTTTCCATTCCTTATGACACTAGTTGGAACTTCCAGCATTATGTTAAATAAGAGGAGGGAGCAGACATACTCACTCTAATCCCAATCTTTTTTTTTTTTTTTTTTGTCTTTTTCGTGACCGGCACTCAGCCAGTGAGTGCACCGGCCATTCCTATATAGGATCCGAACCCGTGGCGGGAGCGTTGCTGCGCTCCCAGCGCCGCACTCTCCCGAGCACGCCACGGGCTCAGCCCTAATCCCAATCTTAAGGGGACTCTTTCATCATTAAGCATCAAGTTAGCTACAGAATTTTGTAGATATGTCAGGTTGAGGAAGTTCCCCTCTATTTCTGTTATCTGAGAGTTTTTATGATGAAAGAGTGCTGAATTTTGTCAAATGCTTTTCTTCATCAATTAATAGGATCATGTAATCTTATTTAGCATGTTAATGTGGATTACATGGATTGATTTTGAATATTGACTCAGCCTTAAATTCCCAAATAAGTCCCAATCGACCATGTTGTCTAACTTGTTTTTATATTTTACTTACTTTTATTTGCTAATATTTTGTTAGGAATTTTTGTCTCTGTATTAATCAGGGATATTGGTCTGTAATATCTCTTTCTGATTTTAGTATCAGGTTAACACTATCTTCATGAAATGAGTTAGGAAGCTCTTTTCCTCTTTTTTTTTTTTGCGACTAGATGGTAAGGAAATCCAAACCCTTCACATTGGCGTCATGAGCACCATGCCCTAACTCTTCTTTAAACATTTGGTAGAATTTTCTAGTGAAACCATCTGGCATGAAGAATTTGTTCTGGGGGAGTTTTTAAATTACAAATTTAATTTCCTTGATAGTTGTAGGGCTATTTGAATTATCAATTTCATATTGGGTGAGGTGTGGTAGTTTGTGTTTTTTGAGGAATTGGTGCATTTCACCTAAATTGTTAAATTTATGTGTTCAGAATTGTTCATAGTATTCCCTTTCTTATTTGGGGGGCTCAGAAAATGATACCCCAAAGTATGGCACCTTAGCATGTTCAGTACTTTGAAATAACAGAGATTGGATGGCCTCAGAAGGAAATTGTTTTTGACTTTCTTCTTCCTTTCTGTCTCCTGCCCCTCTTCCAACCCTGAATTGAGTCCTAGGAACCAGAATTCCTTTCCCCAAGGCTGGTCATAGAAATTAGAATCTTTCTCCCCCAAAGCAAACCTAGAAAAGTCACTCTCTTACTTCTCTTTTCTCCCTTGAAGACCTCCACTCCAGAGGGGTCCTGCCCCAACCCAAGAGGAAGGAATGCTATACAGAAAGGCCAAGAAAACTCTGAACAGACAGGCTGCTGTGGGTTAAATGTGTCCTCCAAAAGTTCATGTGTTGGAAACTTGATCCCTTTTGTAACAGTGTTCAGATGGTGGGAAATCTGATTATGCTATTTGAAAGGTGGGCCTACAAAATGGAATGTTCTGATGAACTGAGCAGAGGAGGTTGGCTTTACCAATAGAAAAGGACTAAGAAAAGCAGAAACAGAGAACAAAAAGCAGATTGCACATTTCAAAATTACTTTCCTTGTAAAGATTAACGTAGAGGGATCTTCTTTATCATGCTGGCTAAAATCGATCTGTTTGGGTATTTGGCTATTATCTGTCTCTCTCCTGAGTTCTTGGAAGTTCAAATAAACAACTTAGTTTTGGCTTGGTGGTATGGAGTGTCAGCATGAGTAATTTTATTTTGGTTTGGTCTGTTGGCCCTAGTACGGGAGTTCAGTCCAAACCAAAGGCCTTCTGTATGTTTTATTTAACAATTCCCCCTTATGATCAGCCTCCCACCTAGGGTAGAGTGTGACTGACTAAAACTTAGGGTATTAGTGCAACTTTCAGTACCATTAGTTTGGGTTTTCAGGCTCAACACATCATTTATAGGTTATAGTGTCCTCATTATAATGCATTTCCTGGAGTTTTCATCATTTCAGCCAGAGGGAGAACATTTAGAGTTCAGCAGATGACTGCAGGTAGTCATTTAAGACTTTTTGAAAGGATGCAGCACACCAGGGAGTGTTAATAGTACACCACTATTATGATTATCAGGGGGATAATGCTAAGAGTTTAAAGTATCCCCCTTGGTAATGGTTCCCATGAACCAAATCAACTAAAATTGAATAGATCAAAGAATAAGCCTGATGAGAAATCTACCCATTTTAGTCAAGCAGCCTATTTGTTCTATTTATCCATGTGCAACAAAAAATGTTAGCAACTGCACAGACTCCTCCCTGTTCACCTAGGTAATCTAGCATCCCATGACTGGGTTAAGTTAAAGCAGGGAGTGAAAATAAGTGGGTCTCTGGCTCTATAAAATGAACCACTAGCCCAATATGAACAACATTTGTATTAGGGCTGTTGTTAAAGTTACCCACTGAATGAACTAAAGGATCCCTTTGGTCATGTAAGAATCTGGATTTGGCAAGACCGATCCAACATTTTGTCACGTTACCTGTGGAAGCTACTGTCTGTGAAATTCTAACTACACCACTATCCTGCCAACACAAAAGGTAGGCATCAGTAAGGAAAAATTAAGAGGGTAGAAGTCTCATTATGATAGGGAGTCTTGTTCTGATGATTTGGGAAAAGCTGTCAATTTCTCATCCTGATTTTCAGTTTGTAAGAAAACTTTCTAAGTGATTCATTTTCAGAAATGACTTATCTGAGGGTGTTATATTGAGATGGTAATTAGTTACTAGACCCTTTTGTTTTCTTCATTCCCTGGTGTTTCTCTCTTCAGACAACTTTATTAGGCCTTTTTCACAGGCTTGTCTGAGCCCCCAGACAAAGGAATTCCTTGCAAGGGGGTAATAAATCTTAGACACCATTTGGGAAGATTGTGCATCCCATTGTACTCAGCCAATGAGGAAGTGGAGGGAGGGATGTGTGCACTAGGGAATAAATTGCTCAATGTAACTGTTTCATGCATACCTGCCTTTCAGACACCTGAACCTTGCAAGGCCATTATTAAAGTCTTGCTTTGCTGTACCTCGTGTCTTTGTCCATCCTTTGGAATTGGATGGGTGAGGGCATTTCTCACACAGTTGAATGTCTCTGGTTAAGGTATTGGGCGTTTTGGTGAACTTTCTGTGTTTCTCACACATCAGGCATGGGACTTGTCCTTTGATATTTACATCGAGTTGTCCAACTTCAGCTTACAGGGCTTCAAGAACAGAGTAGCTCTTGTTCTTTGTTGAAGAGTTATAACCAGACATTGGAGGAAACTAGAAAAATTCAAGATCCAGCTCAGTCTACAGGTAGATAATAAAAACTTGAAAACAATGATCCAGGGCTACAATCTAATAATAGGTGTACTATAGTTCTTCTTTAGAAGCATAATTTTTTTCCTCTACACTCAACCCTATTTCTACCAAAGACAATCAGTAAGATTAATTTATTTGCAAAATAAGTTTAGTCTCATCAAACTTGGCCTGATTGTTTACATAAGTGTAGAAAGAATAGTGATTGACAACACAGGCTCTTTTCAAGTTTGCTTTACTAGAATTTTTGACAAGGCATCTCAGGTTGGACTTTTAAAAACCTCTCAAGCCTAGGAAAACAAACCAAGACAGACTTTAGACTTCGCCTGCTGTACCTATAGATTCACTCTATATACATTTTTAAATATGACATCCTAGTCAAAGCCCTGGTAATATAGTTCCAATTGTATTTTGATATAAAGAGAGCAGATTTTTATTGAACTTATGCAAATAATAGTATTACCATAAAAATTAGAATACTCACAAATAGTTTCTAAATTCTGTAGGTTATAACACCAAGGTCAAGGGTTCGGATTCCCATACCGTCCAGTTGCAAAAAAAAAAAAAAATTCTATAGGGAGAAAAAGTAAGTGTTTCAATTTTTGTTCACAAAAGTATATACTTTACCAAACTACTATAAGCTATAGATAACTTAGAAGAAATGAGGTTTCCTTAAATCTGAAAAACAAAACATTAAAAGAACCAACAACATTTCATATTTTAAAAGCCATAAGAACCCATAATTTTTCATCAGTCCATTCAGTATTATGTGATTAATTCTTGTTCTGATTGATCTTGGTTAGCAGCTTTGTATTAGTCTGTTTCTGTTGCTTATAACAAAATACCTGGAACTGGGTAATTTATAAGAAAATGAAATTTATTGCTTACAGTTTCCGAGGCTGGGAAGTCCAAAGTCCAGGGAACACATCTGGTGAGGGTCTTCTGTGGTGGTGGCTTTATAGTAATGCAGGGGCCTCACATGGCAGAAAATGGCAAAGCAGAGACCCTCAGAACCCTGCCCACAGCCACCATTAAACCATCAACTTAATCACCTCTTCCAGGCCCTACCTTTCAATTACCATAATAGGATTTCCCACCTTCTTAACACCGTCACAGTGGGGGCCAAGCCTTCAACACATTAAACTTTAGGTGATCTTCAAGTTTATCAATCCAACAGTATGATTCTTAAACTTCTCAAAGTCATTTCCATGAATCTCCTTGAAGATACAACAGTTTAGGATTATAGCTGCTTACAAAAAATTTTCAGAAAAGTGTCAGAATGAAACAATTAATGGGCTGGCCGGTTAGCTCAGTTGGTTAGAGTGCCGCCTTATAAGACCATGGTTACAGGTTCAGATCCTTGTACTGGCCAGCTGCCAAAAAAAAAAAAAAAAAGAAGAAGCAATTAATCGTGGGCAACAACACTTAAAATGGCCATGGTTAAAGATCTGGTAAAAGCTTATTATAATAATGATGCAATTGATAAAGAAATTGACAATGCTTCCCTTATAATTAACATATCAAACCAGTTTCCATCAGTGTACTTTTGATATTAATATTTAATTTTTAGAAAAACTTAAAAATAATTTCTTTCTAATTTTAACGAGCTTGATCACACATAAAATTCCTTTTACAAGATTCATCTTCCACAAACCTTCTAAAACCTTCTTGTAGCCCTTCAGCTACTTGTCCTATACTTTTCCTTTTTATCATATTGGGACAACCAGTCATTCCACTTTAAGAACAAAAATTACTCTTTTTTCCTTAACAAAAACATCTTTCATGTAAAATTCACTTACCAAAAACACATCTAACTTTCCTCACATAAGGAGTTTTTCCTCTTACTATTTCTAGTTTTAATTATCACATATTAATTAGAATTTTTAACTCTTAGTAACCTTAACTTTTAGTGAAAACCTAGGAAGTAAGCAATTTTGAACTGTTTTATGTCAGCATTTTGTAGATGAGCACCATTTCATAAGTTTTAGAAACATGTTTCTTCATAACACAAGGTTTATTAATAGACTCAAATATATTTAGGTTCTCTATACCATATAAAAACAAGATGCCAAAATACATATACTTAAAACTAATATACTTTTTATACTTTAAATTAATATTTCAGTATTTGAACTTACTTAGAAATGACTCAGACATTTCATGAATATCTATTACTTAATTTAACATAGCATGACTTTAAGATTTCAAATTACTGAAAAAAGATTTTCAAAACTATAAGTTCATTTAAAAACTTTTATCCTATTTACATTCATCTAATTTACTTGTTCTTAACAATTATGCTTGCATTGCTCCTTAAACAAAACTAGTCATTGAAGTTGTTCAGGGATTGCTACCCCAAAATATGTCACTTTGATTATTGATTACTTTGAATTAAAAGCACTTGAAAAATAGCAAAATGCAGTGCAGAGCTTTCTGAATTCCCCTTATCTATCTAAAGACAGATCCTCCCAAAGGAACTCAACTGTCATCAAGTCTCTCCACAGGGAGTTCCAGCAACCAAGGGAAATTAACTTTTATCAGAGAAGAGGAGACTTCACCACACCCACACAGACCATGTCACAAACCATTGGCTACTCTTCTAAGAGCCCATTCATCCTTCCCCCAAATCATTTACTATGAGGATATCTCTCTTCTTCATCCTCTGGCCATTACACCCATTTCAGTAGGGGAATTGAGTCCTTTCTTGATTGACCTAAGTGATTATTGCCCTAAGCAATTGTTTCCCAAGTTGCTTACTGTAATCTCTGCCTTTTGGCTTTTTTAATCGCTCCAGACTGAGTAAACAGAGTGAACTGGTTTGGGGCTCTGTAATGTTGGGAAACCAGAAGGGGGGTCCCTCTGTTCCATTCAACCTTTGGCAGATTTAACCTTTGTTTTAACCCCATCACTGTCCATTTTATTCATCCCATTTATAATAACCAACTAGAAATGCATGTCCAAAAGGATGGCTATTGGTAAAAAAAGGTAAGAAATTTACATCTCATATATCAAGTGAATATTTTCATGACCTTGAGGATAGGCAAAAAGTTTTTAAACAAGATACATAAAAGGCTAATCATAAGAGAAAGAGTGATAAATTGGAGTTCATTAAAATTAAGAATTTTTGTTCATCAAAAGACAACAGAAAGAGAGTAGAAAAAGAATCTCCTAGCTGAGAGAAATAGTTGTAATATCAACAGGAAGTAATATATAAATAACTTTACACAAATAAAAATTATTTCATGTCCCAGCATGATGCCTTTTTATAGAAATCTTTTATTTTTTAAGACAGGGTAGTAGGCTGGGGGATTAGGATGTAAATTGCATGAAGGCAGAGATTGTTCTCATTTTTTCCTACTTTATATCCTGTGTCTACAACAGTGCCTTCCACACAGCACGTACTCAACAAATGTATATGGTGAGTGAATGAATGATAAGATAACCTCACACCAGAAAATAATCTCAGAGAAATTTTCCTGGACTTGACAGGTAGTGACTTTAGCCAGATAGACTGCACTATGTCATGTTCAAAGTGACCCCAAACTAAGCCTAAGCCTAAGGCGTGTGTGTGTGTGTGTGTGTGTGTGTGTGTGTGTGTGTATGGCTGGTCAGTATGACTAAAGCTTCTTAAAAAGCTCCTTTACCATGATTCTATAACCTTCTGTTTGAATATATTGGCCAATATTTTAGTCTGTTCCAAAAACGTTTGTTCTGACTTGTATAATCTTTTTCCAAGGGAAACTATGGAACCTTTTTCCTGGAAACAATGCTTCTCAAGAGTCCTTCTTCAACTTTCAGGTATGGGGAAGATTTTTTTTTTTTTTTTTTTTTTTTTGAGATAGAATACTCGTTCCAAAAAATTTCTACCCTTGAAAGACAAAAGATAAAAACAAACCTTGTTGGTTGCAATCACCAAACATCACGGAAAGCAGACATTGGTCGTGTCAATGTAGACAGGGAAGAGGGCTGTAGCTACGTAGCCTTTTTTTTTTATTCTACTTGAACACTCAATGGATGTATTCCATTGAGTATTCTTTGAATGGAAAGAAAAGAAGGGAAAGGGGATATGCAAAAAAATGGGAAATTTTTCTTTCAGCTTAGTTCCTCAGTTGAGTAACTGATATTACAGTTCCATAGCATTCAGAGATTCTATTTCCCCTTTTCTACTTTCATACCCTTATTTCCCATTTAAAGGAATTTTGGCATCAATATCAGTAAATAAAATTTATTTTTTATCATATAGATCCGACCTAAATGACTCTCATTTGTTGTCTTTCTCTATTTTTCTGCCTTCTCCCACCTAGAATTGACACCTTTCTGAAAGTGTTCAGGTGGAATTACAGCCACTGCCACTGACACAGCAAGGCTTGTTTAGAGCAAGATGCACCAGAGATAGGGAGGGACCCAATGTTCCTGTGGGCACTGGAAAAAATGGATTTCCCCAAAGACCTCAGCAAACATACTTCTTGGGGATTTTGTTTCAGCTCCCTCTTTCCCAATTTGGAAAACCTTGATGTTGCTTGCAATGTTCCTGGGACTTATAATCACTGGAAAATTTTTCATTTGGAAACAATACAGGAAAAAAAAAAAACCACAAAAACAAAAAAAAAGTGAGAGAAAGGATGAAACTTGTCCCATAGGTAAGTCATAGAATATCAGGTTATTCGTCATGGGTGTTTGTGTCGAATGAGGAATCAAATTTTTGATGTGTGGTTGGATTAGGTATCCCTTTAGATGAATTGCAGTCCTTCTGAACCTATTATTTCAGAATTTTCCACATGAAATTCCAATTGTCCAGAGCTCTGAAGAGGAATGGGGATTTTCATCACAGAATCACAACCCAGCTCCTTAATTAAAGCATGAGAACCAATGAAGTCTCATCACCAATTCCCACCCCTTGGGATCTAGTACTGGGAGGAGGAGGTAGGGCACAGGATCCACTGGGTGATAGGCGTATGTGGGGAGAACGTGATGAAGACACACATTCAACATGTGACACCTGAGCATGGACTCTGGGCTGTGGTGTTGTCTGGGAATAGGTACAGGGTCCCAGGGCTGCCTTCACTCAAGTCCCCCACATGCCACAACAGTCTCTTAGAATCTAAACATCTGAACCTAACCCATCAAGAACTTCCAGGTTATGTCTGAGGTAACAAAAGGAAATAAAACACATTTCTTATTTTTGATTGATTGATGTTTTTTCAGTAATCGGATGCAGATAGTAACAGACCTCCAGTGTGTCTTTCTGACCTTGTTTTCTTCCCCCTCCTCACATCTCCAGCTCCAGAAGGCCTTTGAAGTGTTTTCATTCCAGAGAGAAGCTCTGACTTCTGGTCAAGATGGTGGAATAGAGAGTCCCCAATGTCACTCTCTCCCACAATCAACCAATTTACAACTATGAAGGAGCAACGACTGCCAAGCTGGGGCCACTAGAGCTCAGGGGAAGAGGAGGAGAGACCTACAGAGCCACATGTTGACATTCCCAGTCACCTCTGTCCCTCATCCTATTTCAATTCTCTGCTCAGCATTCATTGCTGTCTTACATTTTTCTTGCAAATTTGTTTCTTGGCTCGCTTTGTTCATTGATGCTTCCCTGGCACTTAGAGCCGGTCATGGCATGCAAAGGACACTCGTGAGTATCTGGGATGAATGAACATGCATGATTCTTCTGCAGAGAGTCCCTAAGCAACAGGGCACAGTGGAGCAGGACGCCCCGCATGCAGAGGTAAGGCTACCGTTCTTTCTGCTGATCGGCCATGACGGCCTTCCCACCTCCCAGTGCCCCTCTGCATTCCTCCCTGTCCCACTATTCGCAGAGCTTTCCAAAGAGATAAGGAAAGGCCTGAAGGCAGCAGCGGCTGTTCCCTGAGTAGTGACGGCTAAGACTGTTCTGAGCTGGGGAGGGCCAGTCTCCCAGCTCCAGGCTCCCACCCAGACTCCCCCTCCCTGTCCCTCCTGCCTGCCTTCCCCTCCACTTCCCTGTCCACAGACAGAGCCACAGAGCTGCTGCCAAAACCCAAGCCACTCCCCTACACACACTGTCACACACACAATCTAACATATACACCATCCCATACACACACTAACACACACTATCACATACACACTCTTAACACACACACCACCCCATACGCACACTAACACACACGCATATACCAGCCCCCACACACACACCAACCCCTACACACAAACCACACACACCACACATGTGCATGCACACACACCGGACCACACTCCCCACATCACACACACACACACACACACACACACACACACACACACACACACACACACACACACACACTCTCTCTCTCTCTCTCTCTCTCTCTCCTCGCACACCAGCCCCCTCCTCGCTGCACTCCTTTCTCTGCATATCATGGGGCTCCAGGAGCACGCAGACAGATGTGGTTGGGAGAGGTTCCAGCGCAGGTACCAATCCTGTCCTATATCAGGATAAACTAGAGTGAGTCTGACACGTGACCATGCCAGGCATGCGCAAAGGACAGAACCTGCATGCACTATCTGGGAGCTGGTCAGGAGCAGGAGGAGCCCATCATGAGCCGCCCCCCGTCCCGGCTGCTGGCAGGGCCTGTTTCATAGTAGTTGGTCCCTGGAAGACGTGATTTGAAGGGGACCAGAAAACACCCTCTCCCAGAAAAACCTCACCCCACCCACAGCGCCTGAAATTCCACACTAAAAGACCTTCTTTGGGGTTCTATGTTATTCTCTCCTGGTCCTTTTTTCATAGCAGTCTCTTCCTTGGATCCAAAGGGAACCAGAGACGAAGTCACCAACACCCTGCTCACCCCTCAGCGCGAGCAAATCGTTGGTGGGGAGACAGAAAAAGGAAACAGGAGAGGGGAAATGTGCATTTCTCCAGCTGCGGCACCCCAGCTGGGGAAGCCGGCTTCCTCCTGCTCCGTCCCAGGTGCCCACCTGCATGGCCAGAGCCACTCAGTCACGTGACCCCGTCCCCCGAGACAGCCCACCTTTTTCTGTCCCCACACTCTCCCCACCCTACACCCTTCACTGGCCATCAGACAAATTCTCCCTGAAAGGGGAGGTTTCAGAGGTGACAGGGCTACAGCGAAGCCCAATTTTCATTGACACTCAGTCTCTGACAGCTGTTAGAAGAAGAATGCGATTTTGAAATTTAAATTACATGCTTCTGCATTTGGCTCAGGGAGACAACCTGAGGATAAGCAGTTTATTTCCCGAGCCACCATGAAGGGGGCAGGGAGGGAGGCCACCCGCTCCTCCATTCTTCCCCAGCCTGCCACCCCCAACACCCCCACCTCCTCCTGGCGGGGGCTGCCTCAGCACGGGGTCTCTGACAGGCACCAGCCCAACCTCCTGAAGCATTAAAGCCTCACTCTCCATCCTTCTGCTCAGCAGTCCAAGGTGCGGGGCCTGCCTCAGTGGGGCCAGGCCCAGGGAAGGCAAGGGGCTCTCCCCAGCATCCAGCAGAGCTAAACCCGGCCCAAGCCTCCCACAGCCCCACCAGGGCCACTGATGGAAACTTCACAGGAGACTGACTCTGGAGCCCAGAAATAAGTCTCTTCACCCCACCCAAGGGCAGCCCAGCCCCTCCCTAGGGACTCAACCCTGCTAAATGAGCAGTCATCCCGAGCTCTGTCATGGAGTAATCCTGAGCCCCAAGGGAGGAGATCCCAGAGAGGCCATTCTCCTGTCTGCCACTGTTCACTGTCCCGAGCCCACTAGGATCAGAAGGCTTCACCACCCTGAGCTCGGCCAGGCCTCCCAGCCATGACGTTGCCAGGAAGGGGCTTGTTCCCAGATCCCACTTTCTCCTCTTGCACGACTTCCCTGATTTCCCCAGGCACTGCCCAGTGCTGCCTCTCCTGCACTCTTGGCACAGCACTTGGTCTACAGGGCCACTGATAATAAACCACCTACTGGGTGTCTAAGTGGATCTGCCCTCCCCACCAGGCAGCAAGGACACGGGTTCATTTACTGTAGTGGCTCACACCTGTCTGGAACGCATTGAGACTCAGTGTTTACTGAACTAAATAGTGCCGCTCCGAGGTCCAGCCCCAGCCCGGCCACCTCCATGCTGCCTCCTGCGCCCCCACCCCTGCCAGGACCCACCCCTTCAGCTGCTCCTGAGAGGTAGCATGTATGTGGCACCTCACAAGTGCCTGGACTCCTAGTCACCTTTTCCTGTGCAGGTCTAAGGCCTCCCTCTAGGCTATTGGCTCACGCCAGTCTGCAGACAGTGACACCAATTGCTTCCGTCTGGGGAGCTCCTGTGTGCCGGCACCCTGTGAAGAGCTGGCCGCGAATCATCACTGGTCCTTGCAAGGCAGCCAACCACTCCATTTCCCAGACGAGAAAGATGAGGTTTGGGAGGTCAGGTGACCTGAGGTCCTGCAGCTGGTAGGGCAAGGCCAGGATTCCAAACTAGGCCTTGCCAGCCTCCAAGTCCACCTTCTGCCCACCATTCCAGGATCCTCTGTGGCTGTGTATTAGGACAGAGTGCTAGGCAACCAGGGACGGACGCGGAGAGGGCGGATGCACCGGACACAGAGACCCAAGCCCATGACAGCACACGTGCCCCCAACACGTGGGCGTGAGTGCCATGACAAGGTCAAAGTGCTACAGCACCAGGGGAAGGTGTTGTTCACCACCCAGAGCCACACGCAAGGCTTCTTGTTTGCATGTTTGTTCTCTCCTTCCTGACCCCAAAAAGGAGACCACTGGAGCCTCCAGTAAGAACGTCCCTGGCCCTCACCTGGCTCCATTCAAGCAGGAAGGCCCACCCCAGAGGCCTGCAGGCCAACCAGAGTAGACACTGACCTTCTCTCCTGCCTGCAATCCACAAAAGGCCACCAAGCAGCCTCCATCTGCCCCTGCCCAGGTACAGCCCAGCACAAGAAGGTAGTCATGGCCCAAGACTCCCACTGAGCCTCAGGGTCCCTCTGCCCACTGAAAAGCACCTGGTCTCCTCCACTCCAGCCCCCATGTCACCAAAAGGCATGCAACCATTTCTGTTTCCAGAATGCCAGGTTCTAGGCTGGCCCTGCCACAACCTGCCATCTGAGCTTGGAGAAATCACTCCACAGTAATGTTTAAATAGCTAACATAGTTTAGCGCAACACACCAGGCACTGGGTCAAGCACTTACCCACATTAACTCATTCAATCCTTACAAAAATCCTAGAAGGCAGGGGTTCCACCGGCCCCATGTTGGGCAAGAGGAAACGGGGGCTGAGTGGGGAGGAACCTGCCTAAGGTACACACTGGGCAGGGGTGGAACCAGGACTTAGACCCTGGTCTATGTCTGCCCCTTCTCTCTGGGCCTCAGTTTCCTTTTCTGTGAGGTGAAGGGGTGGGCCGACTTGACTCCTAAATCCCCTTCTGGTTACAGAAAGGAAAACAATGTTTCCATAAATATTCTCCATGCCCGTGCCTCTGGTAGTACTTGCATGAAAAGCAGAGGCCCGAGAAACCCCCTGCCCCTCCCCAGAATGCACAGGCAGCACCAGCTAAAGCCATCTGCCCGCCGCTTCTCCCTGGCCTGAGGCACAGCCCCAGTGGCGGTGAGGGACACCGCTGCCTGGCCCACCCAGTCCCTCTCACCCTCGCTCCCATCAGGCCTGCCCCTGCACGCTCCATACCACCCTCCAGAACCTCCTTCCCTCGGCGGCCTCTGTGCCTGAGAGATCTTCCTTCCCCACCTTTTCCACCTTCTCCTGCCTGCCCAGACGGGACCAGCTAGGGTTCAGTATTCACAGAGTCACAGAAGCCTGGGGACGAGATGGATGCTCGACTTCAGCTCCTGCACCCCTGCATCCCCTTAGATGACCTCCGGCCTCCACCAAACACCCTCAGCAGAAAGGATGGTTCTTTATCAACCCTATTAGTAGCGGTCACATGTGCATCTTATGGATATGGGCACCACTGCTCAAAAAAGCCACAGTGAGGCCCAAGACACCCCCCTAAGTGGCGAGTCAGGATTCGAACCCAGACCTGCCGGCTCAAGGCCCATGCTCTTGCTGTGCACCAGGTGCCCCTAAACACTTGTGTCTTGTTTTCAAGGGGGCAGTTGGAATTGCTAGAAATGGGACAAACCTTACGTCTCCATGAAAACTCTCTTCCCATGTATAAGGCGAGAGCAGGACATCTGGAAGCTTCCCACATCACTGTCACTGTGGGTCAGGGCACAGCCAGACTGCTCCCCACCTGGCCTTGGACTCAGGAGTAGCTGACCCATCACTGAACCCGGGCCTGTCAGGTGGGATTAGGCAGAGACGCGGGGAGAGCCCGAGGGCCTGCCCTGCCCCAGGGCTTCTGGCCATCAGAGGGTGTTATGGGGATCCCGGCAGCTTTCACTGCCAGCAGAATCCCAGTAGGACTTCCCAAGGACCCCAGCAGAGAGAGGGGGCGAGAGATGAACAACAACAGATGTTCCAGGAGGCCCCTATAACCAGGCACCAAATTCTCAGATGGGAGACAGTAAAGAGATAGCAGCAACCAGGCCTCAAAGACACAGCACCATCATTCCCTGGTGTCCCAGACAGGCCAGGGCAGCCCAGAGGAGGCCACCAAGACTCCATGCCCCTGCCATAGCCTCTCTACACAGAGACAGTGCCAGGGGCCACATACAGCCAAATACGGGTGTGCGGAAGCAGGGAGGGGCCTCCCACCTGATTTCATACAGTCCTACAGGTGGCAGCCTTGGAACCCTAAAGCACTAGGGCAGGATCTTGGGTCACCCAGGCCAAGACTTCCCAACCAGCGTGCCCCACACAGGTGGGCGATATGTGTCCCAGATATGGACCCCCTAGCCACAGGGCAGCCAGGCAGGGGGCCTGTACTGGCCTGAGCTCCAAGCTGGTCTGCTCGCCCTACCATATCACCATTTTCCATGTGCCTTGATGGGACCAAGGTTGAGGAACACTGCTCTAATCTCATGACTTCATTCTCCAGAAAAGAAACACATGGTCTGGAGGGTGGAAGGGACCTGCCTAAGGCCCCACAGGCTGCAGTGGAATCTAGCCTCCCCACTCCCGGTCCCTCCTCCTGCTCCCCACTAAGGCCGCTTGGTTTCTTGCTGGCAGGGCCAGGGCCTCCCCTCCAGCTGTGTGTCCAAGTTTCCCCAGACAGAGCCGCACACTCACCCAGCTCTAGGGCTGCTCTTGGTGGAGCAGAGTCAACAGGGATGATGAGGAGGGACCATCAAAGTTCCCAAAGCCTGGCCCTCACTTTGGGATGTGGGCCCCAGAGCACAGAGGCTGTGTGGGGCCCAGTTATCCCCAGGCAGCAGGGAACAGGGAGCCGATTCCTTGAGCTGCAGACCCAGTAATTTCCTCATTTGTCTTGTCCACATCCTTGTCCCACAGAGTGTCAAGTCCATTACGTAAAGATTTTCTGCTAGGAAGATACTTAACTGTGAGTCCAGGATCAAGCAAGGGCCCGGTCTAAGGAAAGGCCCTCCGAGCCTCGGCATTCAGGAGCAAGCCAATGTTATCTATTTACTGGAGTAAACCTCAGCACCTGTCTATGCAGTCGTACTTAGCTGGTACCTGAGCTACTAGTGGGGTGGGACATGGGTGCTTTTGGGGCCACCAGGGCATCCTCACCATAGAATCCACATGTGAACAGTGCCCTACCCCTCCATCTGAGCCCCAGGGCAGTGTCTCAAAAGAAATGGTCCATGGCAAATTTCTATTCAAAATTAATCAAAAAATGTGAGAATCAATGTCTGTGTTAGAATGTGGAAATCAAAGTCTATGTTAGAAAAGACCTCGGTCAGCCCACCATTAGTCCAGCCCCGTCGATGGATCTCACAGAGCTACCCCAGTGCCCACAGGCAGAACCAGCATGGGGGCCTGCTCTGTGCCAGTGCCTCTGCCATGCCCCACAGGACTGAGCTGGTGAGAGCCGGGCAGGATGCTTAACCCAAGTGATCGTCTTTGAGGTTTCCGTTCCATCCACCACCACCCAACAGCCACCCCAGCCCATGCCTCCTTTCTCACAGCATCCAGGCTTTCTCCCGCCAGGGAAGTGAGTGCCATCCCCTCCCCACCCTCTGGGACCTGCATTCTCAATGGGGGGGAGGATCACCAAAGGGAGCAAAAGTTGGTTCTTGGGTGGGCAATGTATTGCAGCCCTCCAAAACTTGACCCTTTGTGATGAAAATTTATTCCTTGGTATTTAATATCTCTAGTTAGGGAGAATTAATTTTTCTCCTTGGGGAGCAATAACAGAAAAAAACAGTTGAGAAACATTGTCCTAGAGAATTCTTCATTGGAAAGGGCTCAGGGTCTCCCTGGAAAGTCTCTTGGTTCACACTTTAGAGCAGCTAATGTCAACTGTCTGGGACTGCGACCCCCAGGCGACAAGCAATGCCTGGAGACATTTTTGGTTGTCATGACTTGGGGGTGTGCTACTGACATTCAGTGGGTAGAGGCTAGGGACGGTGCTAAACGTCCTATAACACACAGGACGATTCTTCCCACAAGAACGAGTGAGCCAGGTCAGAACGTCAATAGACCTGCTGTTGAGAAACCCTGGTTTCAAAAGACTTCAAACACTGCCACAAAACTGCCTGTCTCAGCCTGGGGCCTGTAAGCCAGATCCCTGTCTTCAGAGACCGCTGAGAACAGGACCCACTCTGGCCACCCCTGAGTACCAGTGTTGACTCCTGGAAGAGCAGTCCCACCCCTCATGGAGCAATCCCAAGACTGGGACGCCTCTCCCCATTGCCAAGCAGGAGCAGGCTGCCCTGGGCCCAGGGTCCCCCAGCCAGAGGAACAGGCCAAGAAGAAAGAACCACAAAGCTCATCTGGCTTCTGCGCATGGGCCCTGGCAAGCAAAGCTGGAGCTCAACATGGTCCTCCTCCGTCCCCGGGGCAGGCCGGGGTGGGGAGAGGCCTGGGGACCAGACATTCATCCCTGGGAAGCTGCCTTCAGGGCACTCAAGAGCAGAGCCCTCGGGGGAGTGTGGTAGCACTAACACCGACAGCCACGGCCAGCTGCACACTCATAGGTGCTCGCAGCACGCTGAGGGCTCTACCACCCATGGGATCCTTCAGAGCTCACACCAATCCCATGAGGTCAGGACTGTTACTCCCCCCGTTCACAGCTGAGGAAACTGAGGCATGGAGAGGTTAAGCAAGCTGACCAAGTAGAAAAGCCTCGAGTAGAAGAGCCAGGGGCAGGAAAGAGGGAACAACATCAAGAGGGACATCAGGTTCAGATTCAAGACCTGCTCCATGACACCATCGTGCACAGTAATTTCCACAAATGCTTTATTCCATAAACCACCGAGGGAGGGGGTTGTTATGGTCTCCTTCACCCACAAGGAACTGAGGCTTGGAAACATTAAGCCAATGCAGGGCAGAACCAACAGAAGCCCAGGATGCCTAAGTCCAAGCCCAGAGCCCTGTCCACCAAGCCACAGGGACAAGGGGCAACTGGCCAAGTCCCCGCATGAACCCACTCACCTGAGAAGATTGAAGCAAGCCTGAAGATGTTTGAGAGGCGGGAGGTCACTGGCTCATAGGGTGAGGCTTCGTAAAACTCCTCCCCTGGAAGAGAGAATCAGCGTCAGACACAGGCTCCCCTGTCCAGAACTCTCCCTGGCACTTAGCAAATCTACCCGAGGAATGTTCTTCCACTGGGGCTGGTGCTATCAGGAGGTGGAGATGGGCAATCTTGCCCGGAGTGAAAAGTGCTACCCTAGGGCAAGTTAGGAGTGAAAAGTTTAACCTGTCATGTGGGCAAGCTATTTCTCTCCAGCCAGAGGACGAGCTCCCCAGAGCAGGTCGGAACCACCTAATACTTTCTCTCATGACCTCCCTGCATGAACAACCCTCTTCAAAGGACTCCCGAATACTCTGGAAAAAAGACTCAGGGGAGGAGGAACAGTGAGAGCCTGTGAAAGGCCAGGTACAAAGCACAGGATCAGCCAAAGGGCCCCTCATGAGTGTTCAGTACAACGTCCTCATTTCACAAGAGAGGGCTCTGAGGTGGCCCAGAGAGGTGAAGCAACCTGCCTGAGATCACACAGCTACTCCTGGAAGAGCCAGAACTAACCTCTGGTGTCCTGGCCCTCAGACCACTACTTTTCCCATCACACCACCCTGGCTCTGACCAGATCACTAAGGAGGACAGAATTTCCTCATTGCTTCCTGTCATGTCACCAGAAGACTCTGGCTGGAGGGGCTAACGATCCAGAGAGTGGGAGGCCTGGTTCCCAGCTCCTGCCTGCCTGACCCCCCTCCTGCAGGCCCTACCAGTCCTCCCCACCACCTGCCGGCTGCTCAGACCTCTCTTGGAGGCTCTGATTGCGTGGAAACGTGAACAGCAAGAGATAACGGGCACAGGGCTGACCTGGAGACCCCGACCACCTCATCGGGAATCTTGGCCCCTGCCAGTGCCTCCTCCCAAGATGTTAATGGTAAGGACAGTCACTCAGACTGTGCATGTGTGACGGGCAGGGGTGCCGGGGATGACCCCCAGCCTTGCACACTGATTTCCCATGCACTGGGGCCCAGAGCCAGGGCAGGCTGCCTCAGGGCCAGCAGCGGTGGGCAGCATCCCCAGGAGCACTTACAGGAAGGCACCACTCATCCAGGAGAGCAGCTTGCAATCGTCCTGTAAGGGGATGCTTATGGATTGAATTGTGTCCCTCCCAAAAGTTTGATGTGTTGATGGCTTGGTCCCCACCATGACAGTGTTAAAAGGGTGAGAAATCCTATTATGGTAATTGCAAGGTGGGGCCTTGAAGAGATGGTTAGATTGTAGGACCATGCCATAATGAATGGATTAATGACAGTCAGGGGTGTGGTTCTGAGGGCTTTAAAAGGAGAGCATGTGAGAGTCTCTCTCTGCTTCACCATTTTCTGCCATTGAGACCCCTGGATCATGGTCACCATCACCAAGACCCTCACCAAATGTGTTCCCTGGACTTTGGACTTCCCAGCCTCTGAAACTGTAAGCAATAAATTTTGCTTTCTTACAAATTATCCAGGTCCATGTATTTTGTTATAAGCAACAGAAACAGACTAATACACAGTCCATGGGGTTACCCAGAGGCTAGGACTGAAGACTCAACTAACCCCCCAGTTGGTTGACAGAGCAGGGAGTTTGCTATGCCCAGCACACCCCCAGGAAAGGGTACAGACTCCCCAAAGACTAGGAGGCACATCCTCTCCTAAAAAAATGGCCTCCAGCCTTCACCTCACCCTTTATGCCTGCGACACCCAGCCCACACAGTGGCAGCCCAACTGGCATTTGCCGACTGACCTAAGCAAATGCTGCTCCCTCTTTATGGCCTGGGTCTAATCCCACCTTCTCCCTGGGAATCTTCAGGGCCCGTCGCCAGCCTGTATGAGCTCAGTGTCCCCCACTCCACCCACTGGCACTTGATTTATACTCCCTGGAGAAACGACTTGTGGCGAGGTTACCAGCCATTGCTAGTTATTGGGGCCAAACAAGATAAGAGCTTAGGAATCACTTTTGTGATAAAAACAGGTTATACTGTGCTTTCTGTGTGCCGGCACTACTGAAAGTGCCTTAGATACATTAATTCATATTCATTCTCGTAACTACTCTATGGGGTAGGCACCATTATTCTCCTTAGCTTGCTGAGAAGAAACCAAGGACAGAGACACTGAGTGAGTGACTTGGCCAAGGTCACACAGCCGGTAAGCGGCAGAGCCAGGGTTTAAACCCAGGCAATTTGCTCCACAGCCCCAGTGCTTCAACACTATGAAAACTGTCCCCCGACGTACAAAACACGATTGAAACCAAATCATTCTTAAATAAGTACTGTCATCGTTTCACTCTTCCCAGGATCAGTCTTCTCTTGCTAGCCAGACTGAGCCCCCAGAGTGGGGCCTGTCCTGCCCTTCTACCTCTGGTGCGGCTGTGCTCCTGGGTATGGATCAGCCAGGATGATCGACTAAAGGCATCTCTAGGGGGAAACAGCCTCTTCCAGGACTGGTTTAGAGCGGCCCATACTCTCTAAGCCAATGCATGTCACCTGTCCCTGCAACAGAATCTACCAGTGGGAAATCCCAAGGCCTGGACTGCAGAAGCCAGATCCAGGATGTCACATTCTGGGAATGGACATGGGGGAGAGGCGTTTGCTCTTCACATTTGAAGAATGAGAAGACTCTAAATTTCAGTGTCACCTTTAGAGAAGGCAAGAGACCTGGTCTTAAGGCCCCCATGCAGTCAACAGTGACAGTCCCACTGTATAAACACGGGTGGTGGTAATGACAGAGGATAGAAACAGCCCCAGGCCACAGGATCTCTGCCAAGGCAGTAGTAAGGAGCCTGGATAAAGAGTTGGGGGCCCTGGGTTCTGCCACCAGGTCGTTGTGTGTCTCGGGGAACCATCCCACCTCTCTATGCCTCAGCTTCCCAGGCAAAAGGGGGCTGGGCCCAAATGATCTCCAGGTCCTCCAGACTCTAGGAGCTCAGCAGCCACACCTTCAGAGGCCACGCTCCTGCCACTGCCAACTCTCCGTACATGCCACGGCCCCCACTACGCATGGTGAGAGGGTGGAGCAGAGCCCCACGGTGAATCACACCCACCAGCAGTGGCCAAAGAGAAGCCAGGCAGCAGTAGGCAAGTCCAAACCCACGCACATCTCTCCTCTCAGTGATTCTTGCCCCGCTTCATCCCCAGCCCAAGCCCATTTATTAACTGTAATTAAGGAACAGGGAGGAAGGATTTAGAGCTTCCCCCAGGGAGACCGCTCAACCCCAGCCATGAGAGCTCAACTCTCAGGTAGACCCTGTCATTCATGGGAACGTCACTGGCTGTTCAAAGGCCTCCTGACTTCTCCTGGTCAGAAACTACCTCCAGGCCTCAAGACTCAGCAGAAAGTGTAATTCCCTGAGGAGAAGAGACAGGCTTCTGCAGGAGGAGACAAGCAAGGGTGGACTCTTCCAGATCAGGCCTGGAGAAAAGTCTCCTGGCCTGCATGCTGGCTGTCACCCTCTGAGGCACACAGTAGGTGCTTAACAGACTTTTGTTGAAGAAATGAACAAATAAACCATCTCAAGACCCTGAACCAGAGACAGACATCCATAGTGCACACAGCAGCGGGCAGCTAAATGCACACAGCATTGCTGTCGCAAATGAGAAATGCCTCCCTTGTCTTGCGTGCTCTGATGCAGTGATGCCAGAGCCAGCCACTGGGACACCGAAGGCTGTTTGCACCAAAAGGCCCAGCCTGCTCTGCTTGCTGGCTCTTCTTCTGTCCTCCCTCTTCCTGGTCCCCTCTGTAGCCTGCAGCAGGCCCACCCCCACCTGTTGCTTTGAAACTGAAGGCTGCCAGAAACAAAACGGGAAACACAACTCCCCAGCTCAGGAATCAGGAACTTTCATCTTTTGTACACTACAGAGTCAGGCTCTGGGTAAAGACAGCTCCTGGTCTCTTGCAGAACAAAATGCATGTGCTTGATGACAGTACTGCCCTCTTTGCTAGCTCTAGGAATCGACGCTGCTAGGAGATGAGGCTGCTCAAGTCATAAAGAACTACTTTGTCATGAGTGGTGGTCACACTAATAATGACATGCACTGCTCATTCCTATATTCAGAGTGCACTTGAGCCATCTCAGCCACAGGGCAGCAGTCCCTCTCTACCCAGACTCCACACTCGCAGTGGGTCTCTTTCCTCCTTCCCTTCCAGCACCCTGGAGGGAGTGTTCCTCCTCCGCTCTGAGGATAATCCGCCATCCCTACCCCATGCCCTGGGCCCACCCCTCGCCTCTCCCAAGGGCAACATTCCACAGAGAACCCCTCTCTCTTCACCTCAACATCTCCATCACTACTGTCCTACCTTAGAATATAAAATACCCAATCCTCTCCCATTGTCACACCAAAATTCTGGAGAGAGGTGTCCACACTCACCACTCCCATCCCCCAGCTACCATGCACTCCTTAACCAGGCTCCTGCCCCCAGCAGCCACATGTCAGTCCTTCTGCTTGACCCAAAGCACTTGGTGCTGCTGACAGCCCTTCCTTCTGAGAATCAGCCCCTCCCTCGCTCTTCTGCTGGTCCTCCCACCTCTCCCCCAGGGCCTTCTCAGTTGCCCTTACAGGCTTCCCTTCCCTCTCCCATCCCTAAATGTCCGTGGTCCCGGGGGCCCCCATCACTGCCCTCCTCTCCATGTGACGGCACCTACTCCCTTGACTCCGGTGATCACCTACAGGCTGACGTCCACTCCTGAATCTCTCTCTCCAGCCCACTTCTTCACCTGAGCTCCACACCTGCAGGTCTGCAGGGTATGGCCAACAAGAGGCACATGCCCCCAAATGAACTCACCATCACCCACCCTCCCCCTCAAAGCCTTCCCTGTTTTTCTGAACGTCCCGAGCATCCATTCAGTGGCCCAAGACAGGAAACAGGGTGCCCTCCATGACTCCTCTCTCTCCTCACACTCTTACTTCACTAGTCACCAAGACCTGTTGCTTCTACCTTCTGAACAGCTCTTAGAGCATCTCCTCCTTTCCTGCCACTGTCCTGGTTCCACCACCATTATGCCTAGCCTGTATCTCTGCAGTGGCTTCTCAACAGTCCCTCCACTCTAGTTTCTGCACAGAAACCACGTTAACATTTTTCGGAAGCATAGGTCTGACCATCTCCCTTAAAGCCTTTCAGGGCTCCCTACAGCCCACCAGATCTCATACCCACCCCGCTGCTCTGTCCCCTACTTCTCCCTGCTTCCAACTCCACCCTCTGCCACATCGGGTTACTTTCAGCTCCGCAGGCAGGTTCCCTCTCTCACATCTGGGCTTCACCCATACTGTTCCCTCCACTGCCCACATCCCCTACAGAATTCTGACTCACTCTTCCATCTTGGCTTGGAGGCCGCCTCTTCCAGGAAGACTCTTTAGATTTTGTAACAAGGGGTTTCTAGATGCCCCTCTAAGGTGCCACCACAGCGCCCTGTGCTTTCCCATCACAGCCCCCACACCCTCAGATGACACACGCCCCCTTCCTTAAATTGCACCCCACCCCAGACTACAAGCTCCCTGCAGACGAAGGCTGCACCACTTGTTCTCGACTGTTCCTGCAATGCCTAGCAGACAGTGCATGCCCAATAAACAGCTGTTAAATTAATAAATGAATGTCTCCTAAAGAATATCCAGTTTGGAGAGGGAGGAAATGGAGGGTGTTGGGGAGGGGTTCACAGGTTCTACCTTGGACTTGGAAGCAGGCTTGCCAAGGGATGTGGGACCTGCTACCCATACACCAGCTACAGAAAGCTCCTCGGCCAGCCATAGGGTCCAGAGCCACGTGAAGGGTGGGCCTCCTGGAGCAAGGAGGCAGGAGCAGAAAGGATGGACGAGGCAGCCAGCTCTGGGCTCAGCTGCCTGGCAGGACAGGGCAGGGGAAAGCCAGGGGCTGGCTGCTCTGGGCATCAGTGCTCTGAGTGCACACAGCCTGCCCTTCTCTCTCCTCCCTCCTACTTCTCTACCCACCTGGTGACTCTCGCCTTCTCTAGGACCAGCTCACACAGTCCTTGCATAAATCCCGTGGTCTTGCTCTTTCCCCACCCTGCTCATCTCCCCTTCCTCCAGCCTTAGTTCTCCTGGCCTTCTCCCACACCACCCTCCTAGGTGGAGTGGCTACGTCCTCTGGGCTCTAGATTCCCCTGGTGGATAGACACAGAAAGCTGGCCAGTCACCCCATTACCAAGTCCTCCTTCCTGAACCCCGGGCCCACTATCGCCACCTCCCGGGCTTACCCTCGGTCAGCCCCAGGTGGATGCTCCAGTAGATCTGCAAACACTGCAGCTCCTTCTTCATGCCCCGCTTGCAGCGGCAGTCATAAAGCGGGCTCTCCTGCAGGACCTCCAGGGCCGCCTGGCACTCCTTGTTGGGCAGCAGGGTGTTGCGATCGCGGCCTGCCAGGCACTGCCGCAGCGTGCGGTAGCGGGAGGTGCAGTTGGATTCGGCCGCACACAGTTCATTGGCCTGAACACAGTCCACCGGGGGGCGCCAGCCATGGAGCTCGGGGCCCTGCAGGAAGGAAGGGCTGGCCAAAGGTCGTCTGGGTGGTGGGGAGGGAAGACAAGCATCAATGAGGACCCCAGAGGCCGGCCCCGGGGCGGGGGCCCTTCTGGGAACTTCACGTCCATTTTACACCGAAGCACACCAAGGCCAACATAGTGGAATAGTTCTCCTCAAACCCAACGAGAAGTGAGCCGTCGTTCTCCCCTGGCTCCACCAGGCTGGCTTCCTCCTTGGCACCGGCACTGGGGCTAGGAGCACAGCACAGGAAAGCCAAGAAGTCCCTCGCTTGAGACTACAGACAGTCTAAGACACCAGGAGTCCAGAGAAGAATGTCACAGCCTCAGCACAGAGCTGGAAGCTGCAGGGCTTGCTGGGGTGCAGAGGGGGACTCTCAGATCACCACCCCAGGCCTCCTGCAAACCCCACTCCAGCCAGAGGCCCGTCCAACGCGCTGTGTGAAGCCGTGAAAGCAGCAGAAAGTCACTGAACTTGTACAGTCTGTTAGGACCTTAGAGAGACACGCACTCGGGCCCCCACATTCTACCCTTGGGAGACTGAGGCCCAGAGAACAGAGATGACAACTCAAGATCACCCACAGAAGCAGAAAAGCCCCTCCGACCCCTACTCTACTCATTCTGAGTTGCTAGACTGTAAGAGAAGACAGGGAGAGAGAAGCCGAACTCTACGGTCCAGGCGTGCCCAGCAGGGAGGGGCTGCCCCATTCCCTTCCAGCCCAGCCCAACTCTGCACCAGATGGAGACCTGAACTCTGCCTTCCATGGGACAAGTTCCACCCCAGCTCTCCCAGAAGCAAGTGCTTTAGGCAAGCCTGTAGAGCAAGTCCCATTCCTCCCTCCAGCCCTGCCTCTCCTGTCTCGGCCTCTCACGCCTCTCCTGCCACCTCACAGGGGGTGTGATTCTCCACCACCTTTTATCCGTTCTCCTTGACGGGCCCTCTCTCTCTCCTCCTCTCTCTTTCTCATTTTCTTTCCTCTCCTCCCCACCCATCCCCTGAAACCTTCTCTCCTTGCCTCTCTTTCTTTTCTGCCTTCCAAAAGCCAAATAAATCAATTGCAAATGGGAATTTTTCCCCCAGACCTCCTTCGGACTCTGGCCTGGAAGATCGACCCTTGCTTCTCTGCAAATGAGCAAGCACCAATCAGCCAGCCCTCTCCATCCTTTGCCCCTGGTGTCCAAACCCATGGTGCTTCAGAAGGGAGGGCATTGGGGGAGAAGATTATACAGAGGTGAAGGGCAGGGAGAGGCCAGCCTGTTGCCTTCAAGGCCAACCTCCCAAAATGGTTTCTTCCAAATGTAGACATCCTCTTCCCAGCCCCCCTGTCCTCTCCTAAGGCCCTGATTCCATATCCTGCTGCAGAAAAAGCCCATCCCATGTCCCAGAGCCATGACTGCTTTTTCTAAGATGCAAATAGTGACTTGGGAGACTTCCTCCACTCCACCCCACCCCAAAGCATAATAAAATCGTAGGCCACAAGTCTCCCCCTCAGAATACCGTAGAATCCCCTCATCCTACCCAGAAGGGCCACTCCTTCCCTCAGGAGGCCCTGCTCAGGGGGGAGCTACTGTAGGGGGACAGCGATACCTAGAGGCAGAGCACAGCACCGCAAGCCTGTCCCTCCCCAGAGCCCCAAGGGAAAAGGAACCCACGCAGAGAGAGTGCTGGGGTGGGCCTGGGGTGGAGAAGACCTCAGGGCCACAGCAGAAGACCTTTCCTTCTCTCAGTGACCATACCTGTGCCCCAGAACAAGAAGAGCTAAAGGCTGTGACCAGACTGAACTGGACCAGAGAAGAAATCGCAGAGAGTGGAGTGTGAGGCCCAGGCAGGGCAGCGGGGCATCTGTCCAAGTGCAGGCTGGAGAGGTGTCCTGGAACAAGCTGAGGCAGCATCTTTCATTCTTGGCTTCAGCAGATTCCAACATCCCTGAGCAGGACCTGGGTGCATCTGGGCCACTCAGGAGCAGCTGAGCCAACACGGCCACTGGCACCTGCTACCCCGGCCCAGTGTCCTGTCAGGCTTCTCCCCTCCTACCTTGACTGAGTCAAAGCCTGCACAGCCAGAGGAGGTCTGGGAATGGGACATCCTCTCATCCTCGGCCTTCTGTAGGCTCAGAATTCAAAGCACCCTTAAGGGTCAGGGTATTTATTAGCCTAGGGGGGGTGGACAATAAGGATGCTTACTTACTCTCCTTGCCCTGCTGGTGGGGCCTAGGACCCCAAGGGATGATCCTCACACAAGCTTAGGTAGGCTCCCGAACCAAAAGAAGGCTTCCCCATCCTGTCAATTGGCACATGTGCCCAGGACAGGGACATGCTCTGCAAAGGGCCAGGCTTCCTTTCACCACACTGTGACCCCAGAACCAATCATGCCCAGCCAGAGAAAGGAATTGCAGCAACCTGCAGGCCTCAGCAGAATCCTAGGAGAGTGAAGGGCAGAGGGTAGCCTGGTGATGTTTCCTAATCCTAGGTCAGGAGGAAACTCAGATCCACCAGGAACAGTCATGTGGAGCAGCTTCTAGAGACATGGGTCGACTGAGATGACACAGGACTACATCTGCCCTCCTGAGGTCCCCACAACAGCTAGAATGCCAGTCGGAAGTGGGCCCTCTGACCAGCTCCACTGCTCCAAGCCACCTTCCCCAGCTCATTCTCTCTTTGGGTATGCCAACACTGCAGGTCAGGCGGGCTGGGCAAGGAAGGCCCTTCTCTCCACCAGTGGTCCTCCACCCACAGACCTCACTCAGAGCCTTGGGAAGGCCACATCAAAGGCCCTTGCTCCTGGAAAGACGCTTCACCATGCCCCCAGCCAAGACTGCCTACCAAAACTCAAGCTCCAGGAAAACCTCTCCCGCACGTGGAATTTCCAACCAACTCCCAACTATGGGCTCCTTGCCAGGAAAAAGGCCTTAAGGCTAAAGTTTCCACCAACCTATCCCTTTCTTTTGGCTGGCCTGACCCAGAGCCTCTCAATATCCTGCAGCCACTCAGTTAAGCCCTCAGCCCAGCTTTGGAAAAGGACTTCTCAAAGGAAAGAGAACTAAAGGGCTGTGCCCCGAGGGGATGCTGCCTCTGCTCCTCTCCTGCTCCTGCCACCACCACTACTCAGCACTCAAGTCACAGACACCAGGTGGGAGCCTCCGACCAATCCCCCATGAACACACTTCCACACACAAACATACACACCCACCATGAGCAGGATCCCCAATGCCACTTCTGGGAAGGACAGGAGAGTTGACTCCTCAGCTGGGGAAAGCCTGACTACAGCATGGGGGTCTGGTCTGGAGGGGGCTAAAGGGCCCACGCTGCTCTCCTCCACCCCCAGCCCTCAGAAGGCGCCCGCACCAGGGAGCCCTGCAGGCAAGGGGAGAGGGGGGTGTGTGCAGCTCAGCATCGGGCAATCTGGCCGCTTTGCCTGAAATAAGATTTTCTTTTCTTATTGGCCCTGATCATTCTCAGACCCAGAAAGCTGGGTTTTCGAACCAGCAGTGGGAGAAAAGGTCAGGTTTTATAATAGCCCCTTCAGAATGAGAGGCCACCTCCCCAGGGCTGCTTGGAAGGGCTGGGGGATCACAGTGGGCCCAGAGCATCTTCCAGCTTCCCTACTCACCCCTCCCACCCCAGAGAGAAGCTGCCTGCCGCTTAGGGAGGTGGGAAAGGCTACACCCCAGAGCCGAGCCATGCCCCCTGGGAACTCATGCCTGGGGCGGGGAGAGAGAGGGCTTAGGCAAAGGGCCCAGGGCCTGACCAACGTCCACCCTCGCTGACTCTGAATCCCCTGTCCAGTCTGGAGAGTTCTTCTTAGACGACATACCTCTTCCTGTAACCAGCACCTACCTCCCCCCACCCCTGCCTTCCCAGAGCCCCTCCTGCAGGAAAGAAATGGTGTGCTCATGACCTCGCCCGGCCGCCGGGCTCACAGCGGGCTACACAGCCAGGCAGGGCGGCTGGAGCAGCACCGGCACTGAAGCAGATGTGTGCTTCTTTGACACACACGAGTAGTTCCTGGGCTCCCTCTATGGGGCACCTACTCGGTGGCAGCAGCCGTGCCTGGGACCCCTGGTCAGCACACAGCCTGGCACACACTCTCTTCCACACTCAGCTGCTGGGCGACTGCTTTCTCTAGACCCCTCTTCCTAAGCAGCTATTTCACACAGGATAATAGGGGGCGAGGGCCTGAGAATTCCGTGTGGGAAAGAAGCTGCTGTAGGGATCGGGGGCACCAGGCAGCCCCTCCTCCCTGCCCTGGAGGAAGGGGGCTTTACAGAAGGAGCAGAGGTCTTTGTTCGGATCCGTTTTCCTCCCTCGCCGTGCCCCCGCCCCTTCTTCACTCTAGGAAGCAAACTTTGGCTTCCCTGCCTCTTCTTCCCACCAACTACGGGGTCCCCGGTCCCCAGAGGTGGGCGAGGGAAGGCCGGTACCGCTGCTCGCAGCCCTCCACTCCCGCCCACCCATCTGGCTCCGGTCGCGGTGGGTGGGAGGGAGGGGAAACGGTGGGGAGACACTTGAAAAGTGTTCCAGGGGGTGGAGCCGCTGGGAGGGGGCTCCGGGAGGGAGGAAATGGGGTGCATTTTCCAGAGGTTGATTGGCAGGTGACTGCCCGCGCTCCCCCACTGATGTCCAACCAGGAGCTCCTGGAGAAACCCCATGCCCTGCACCTTGATCGACCGGGAGCCGACCGCGAACGGTGGACCTGGCACGATTTTTCCCTCCCAGTCTCTGAGCCCCTCTTCTCCTTCTACTGTTCCAGATCAAGAGTTGGATTTTTTTTCTTAAGTTGCCGCAATTTGAACCCATTAATTTGGGGGAAATATGTGCGGTCGCGGCGTGTGAGCGAGCCAGGCTGTCTGTGCGCCGGGATGGTTTGGACGTTGGAAGTCTCCTTCCCAGTCCCCCGCTCAGCCAGCCAACCGCGACTCCCGTCGCTCCGCCCGCGTCCTCGCCGCCTGGCCCTGCTCGCTCCGCGGCGCGCGGTCCCCGCCGGTGTCCTGCCGTCGCCCCGCACGCCCCCCGCGTCCCCCGCTGCTCCCCGCCCGCAGGCACTCACCTAAAAAGAAGAGGAGGCAGAAGGCGTTTGCCTAGATCATGTTAAATAAATCCCACAGTTTTTTTGTCTTTCTCCCTTGGGTAAAAAAAAATACCAACAATAATAGTAACAGCCAAGCAGTGATAATCAGAATGTTTTGTGTTCTCTCTTGAGCACGCCCAGCCACTGGATTGCATAAGCCAGGCCCCTGTGGTCTCACTTTCCCGTTGGTGCTAAAAATAGGTCTAACTGGCAACAGTTAACTTTCCTCCAGGGGAGAGCTCAGAGGAGGGGGCCTGAGACCTCAGGGAGTGGCTGGAAACGCAGAGGCCTGTCCTGAAACCTGAGCCCAGGGAAACCAAGCACCTCCTGTATCAACCTGGCAGTGTTTGTCCAGTTTCTCCACTTAAAGGTCCTCCCCCCACTCCCTACTTTCCACACTGTCCTCTTTTGGAGAAAGTCACTCTGCAGAGCCCATACCTGGTAAGATGTGAAAAAGAACAGAAAATAGTAAAAGTAAGGAAAGTGTGAGACATTAGAACTTGGAAGTTTAAGGGAGGAGTCTACTTGGAGCTCCCCTCATGAAAATTATTTAACACAAATGTAATGGTCTAATAGCATTATTTTTTCTTTTATCCAAATTATTTTCATGTTAACCCCTAACCGAGGACAAGCACTGAGGATCTGAGAGGTAGAAAGCAATGGAAGCAATTCTGAAAAAGGACATATTGCTTGAGAAAGGAATGGGAGAGGAAGCTGCCCCCAGTAACATGCTGGGGGTGACAGGGGTTGTTTGTTATCAGGAAGTTGGAACAGAAAATCAGAGGTAAGAAGGTGCCAGAAACAATAAGCCAAATTTACCATGCCTAAACTGCATTGTGGGTCTGGTGGCAAATACACTGAGCAGATCACATGATCGTACCTCTTCTTTTTCGCTTTGGCTTTGACCAGGTGGTGAAGAACAGGACTTCGAAGCAACAGATTTCATCATAGGTTGTCTGGATTTCTTCCTGACCAGGATGATGCTGAAAGTTTACCTGCTCTGAGACAGGATCCAGACATTTGATAGTAAATTACCCCAAAATATTTGCCCTAAAAAATGGTTCCATTTGATGACTTTTTGTTAAAATCAGATTTTTTTTATTAACTCAATTCAGAAATGTTAAATGTCCTGACAGTCTTGCTAATGAATATAAATAGCTAAGAAATGTTTGTTTGTAGTTTTTGTTTTTGCTGGCCAGAAAAGATCATACCTCTCTTTCACCTACTAAGAACCTGGGTTTTGTTCTCCCCGAAAAAGATTATAACCAGAGCATATGGCTAGTGAATTAAGGTGTTAGAAAACAGTATAGATATAACCACATATCGACGCCACTACACCTGTGAGAATTTTGCATTTGTTTGTAAAATATAAATTTCCCTAGGCTTGCAATGATTTTATAGTTTCTCAGTTGGTAGAGAACACGTCATTTACTGAAATTGAATTAAAGAACGTGTGATTTGTGCTGGGTCACACATCTAATTAATGGCCTGCAGCAAGAGATGTTCCCAGGAGTCTTGATTCCGGACCAAGTGTTCCTCTAAAGGCCAACATGTCTGACAGAACAGAAAGGTTCTTTGCTTTTTTAAATTCACCATTAGCATCAGGAATAAAATATAGATGAAAATGTCTGCCTTGTTTAAACAATATGTCATACCACCATCAAAGTATTTTGACTGGATGCCTGTTAATTGACTCTTGTATCATATGATGCTGCCTAATTTTTATGAATACAACTAAAGTCCTAAGAAGCTCAGTCAATAACAACAGCGAGCATGTCCTTATTCAGTAATATCCACAAAATGTTAGGAGTGATCTGAATACGTTTTGTAAACGCCAATAGCGTCTCTCCGCTACCTTGACCTGCAGCACCACTTTTCTTATCTAGGATGGAAAACACAGAACCAAGCTCTCCTCCAAACCCTCCATTCTGCAGCTCCCCCCAAGCCCACCTCCAAAGCCATGGGAGACACTAGTCAGCCTCGGCCCTCTCTCCTGCTGGCTACAGCTCCACATTCCTTAGCAACACAGTGCTCCGGGAAGCCACTAAAAATGAAATGGATTTGGCAAACGAAGGGAAAGTTGTTTAAACATCCTAGTACTGAGCCCCTTTGCTGACATCCTGATACTTACTCTTTTCTTCTTCATACCTCACTCTCTTTATCCAGAAAGGCACTGAAGCATTTATTTTCATAGCTTGGTACTTTCTTAATTAGAGTGTACAGAAGCAAATTAACTATTTTTTGACATAAAAATTTTACAAACAGACATCATGGTACTATGTGACAATAGAATGTTGAGTTTCTAGGTTTCTTTTCCTCTGTCAATTGTTATGACTTCATTTCTTCTGCTACCGGTGGTCTGGCACCAACAGCCTCCTGTTCCCTCCATGTCTACCCCTCATCGTCCAAGTTTTGCATCTAGTATCCCATTTTATATGCTGTAAGCTATAAAGCGGTAGACTAAACTCATCAGGGGTGTACATGTAAAGTTAGTATCTGTAAAGCTGTACAGGCTCCAGGTGGAAAGAACGTGGGACTGCTGTGGTTGAAGCTCATAGTCCCTTTTGTTAAGATCTGGGTGTGGCTGGATTGTGACACCTAGCACCAAGGATTGGGGCAGATTAAATGGAACCACTTAGCTCTGTTTCTTTCCTGCCTATGTCTGTTACATTTCAAACATGGATTCCCCTGATGCAGGGGTTGGTTTTCTTTTTGTGATGTTAGGTGAAAGCAGCTCAGACCAGAGGTGTAGCCGATAAGTAGGTTGTTCTTGAAGTGTATAGAGTGACTATGGACAAATCGAGTCTCCAACCTATTTTCAGAAGGAGAAACCCAACTTTTGTAGACTCAGGAGCTGGATGAAAGGGGTGGGGGACAGAAAGGGGCTGGGGGGTGTGGCCTCAAGTGGAAGCAGAGTCCAGGTGTTGTAGAGAAGATCTCTCAGCAATCAGAGGACATCAAGGGTGGAGGTCTGGTATGAAGGGGTTGTCTCTGAATGTTCATATTGGGCTCTATTTATTTTATCAGCTGAGTCTGTTTCCCAGTTAGTTTGGAATTCTCCTGTGATTTTCCCAAATGTTGGGTAGGCCTCATGGAGCATCTGTCAACACAAGTCCAACATTGCACCCTCCCCAGCACCTGACCAGTGGGTTGTCCTGTCCCGGGCTGGGTTGAGAACCCTCAGTCCTTCTGCACAGCTGTACCCCACTTTCCTCTGCTGAAGGTGAGCTCATTATTGGACTTGACTTTCCCTTCTTGGTTACACTCTTGTTTAAAGTTAGGCTCCATTTCAAATTCATTAAAGAGTGTAATGACACAGCCACTCAAGACATCTCCCTGGAAAGTCATCAGAGCTGACCACGGCTGGTAAACGTGCTGACCTCCTGTCATTCCTCATCCAGCGTGAGGAAGCTCATCACCTCCTCCTCTTTGCTGGTTGTAACTAGATCCACGGACGTTCGCTGGTTTTACTGAGAAAATCCTGACAGTTACTGAGATTTTCCAGCCCTGTCCTGAGAACAGTCATCGACACAAGAATCACGTTGTCCGTCTTGTGAAAGTTGAGAACATTGATTGTGGCTCCTAGAGATGGTTCTGGTGCCTTTAAGAGTTGGTGTGGATGAGGAGAGTGAAGCCTCTTTTATTGCCGTGAGTCAAGTCAGGGGCTCGTTTTGGAAGTGCAGTGTCTTCTGGATGCATCCAGATAGTTCTTTGCTTCCTGTTTTAGGTATCAAGGAGAATGTCAACAATATTGGGGGAGGTTCTGGAATAATTCTGAGTAGAAAATGGCTGTCTCCCTGGTGTGTGCTCGGAGGATGTCCTTGAGGCTCTCTCAGGTTGAGGGCATCCCAGACTCCAAGGGCTTCATTTGTTTGGCCTCATGGCAAGTACTTTGCTTCCATAGCCAGACAGACATCATGGACCATGAAGGACCGGCTACGACAGGCTGTGGTCATGGACCACTGGAAAGTGGTGAACTGGCTCATAGTGGAGTGAACAGCAGTTCAGTGCTAGGATAGGATGCCCATCATTAGGGGGCAGGCACAGAATTTTAATCTTTTTAATAATTACGTCTTCCAAGAACCCCCATCTGCAATTTTAAAGTGTCAGCCAAGGCAAAAGTCACCCCATCCCTCCTCTCCATAGGCTATTTGCTCACTGCAGATGTTTCTTATTCCAGTCTTACCACAGCTGCCAGACAACAGAACAAAGAGCTTAGACAAGTAGGTCCTAGATCACATGGGTGTACTTGGGTTGCCAAACCCAGAATTGACTCCTCAGTGTGGTTTGCAATCTTGGCAAACCCTGTCTTATCTTAAAATGGAAAGTATATTCTTCAGGAGGAGAAAGATAAATGATAAAACAGAGAGGATTTCAGGGAAGCATTGTTCTTAGACACCCACCCCGGCCCCTTGTGCTCAGGAGGTAGAATGCTGTCTTCTGCATGAGTCCAGCTCCGGGCCAACAGGCCCCTCTCTCCAGGGCTCCAAGCCCTTCCCTTCCCAGATGTCCAGGCCGGGGAAAAGCAGTTCTTGCTGAGCAGGGATGTGCAGCAATACACTTCACAAAGACACGAGGTAATTACTGGCCAGAGCTCTGCATTTTGACAGACTTCTCTCTTCCCGGATTGAACATCTGGCTGTGGCTGCTCCTCTTCAGCTTATCCAGCTCCCTGGAGCTGCAGCCCTCAGGCCCTCCTCGACCCTCTCCTGTGCTACACATGGAGACATGCATCCAGGACAGCAGAGGTGGCAGCCCCCCACTGTGCTGGGAATTTTTTACTTCAATGCGGGTGGTGGCATGGAGCAGCCACACCTGGAGGCAGCAGCAGCTGGGCTGGAACCGTGCTGTGTCACTCTGTAGCCCTGTCACTGTGGAGCAGTCTCTTCCTCAGTGTGATCTTAGGGCTCCTTGTTTATAATGCTGGGGACACCCAGTGATGGCCACCTCCTCCCAGGCTGGTCTGAGTGTGATCACACGGTGCAGAGCAGGCTGGGAGCTACCAAGTGCTTTGACCGAAGAAGTTGGCCTGGCAAGTGGTGCAAAGGGTCCTGGCCTTGGATACAGGACACCAGGGTAGTGAAACTGCTGATAGCACATGCATGTCCCCTTGGCATGCCTGACTTCTGACACTGGGGCAGCAGGTCCTCTGCAGGCCTATAGCACCTTCTCCCCAGACAAGTGCACACACACACACACACACACACATGTGCACACACATCTCTGCACACCCACACCTATGTGCACACACACACGACTGCACATACACAACCCTGCACACACACACACACACCCAAAGACACAAACCTCCACACACTCACACCTGCACACACACACCTGCACATTAACACACCTACCCACACACATCTGTACACATGCACCTGCACACACACACACACACACACACACACGTGCCTGCACACAGGGCAAGAACAGGAAAGAGGAACACCACAGTGGACACCCATTGGGCTTCTGGGTGGAAGGACTGTGTTTTTAATGTTATTCTTCATTCATATTGAACTACTGATTTACTTATAATCATTATCATTTATCTTTGTAATAAGTGCCTACAAAAATTGAAACCGGGTAATGTACTTTACTTAGTAGGTGAGTGTTTAGTGGATAATATTTAATGTGCTGTTAATGTTTATATAAATAGAAAATAATGTGCATATTAAAAATACTCACATATCACGTAAAGGAGAATAAAAGGTTTTGAAAGTCCCACCCAGCAGAGCTGGTCCTCATTCATGGCTTGGTCACATCTCCCAGGCTGTCTCTCCCATTTGACTTCCTCTGTCCTGTGTCTGTCTGTCTCACTCTCTCACCTAAACAGTCATTTACATACAGGTGTGTATGCATGTTGACAACACATAGATGTTTTTCAACCTGAGACCCTCAATACAGACTGGCCTTCATGACATATTTACATGACAATTTCTGTGTGCAGCTCAGCGGCCACTCAATGTTCCCTGGTCCATGTGGACCAGGTTTGAACACCCAGCCCCTCTACAGGATGTTAGAGATGTGGCCAGCCCCTTGCTACCTCCACCACTGCTGTGATGAAAACACTTCAACAGAAATCTTGAAAAGCTGGGCAGCTGTGGTTGTGGAATAACCTCCCTGGCTTACCACTGCTTGGCAGATGGACACACGTGTTCACTTTGATAGAAGTTGCTGAGTGGTTCCTGAGATGGGGTATCTACGAACATGTCTCCCAGGACATCCGCTGGGATCTCTTCTCCCACATTGTCACCAGAGCTGGTCATCACCAGACATACAGACCTGCCCATCTGATGGGGCAAATGACATCTCAATAACGGGTAAATTTTTGTGTGTCATCATAAGGGAGGTCGTGGATGTCTGACATTTACTGGCCATATGAATTGCTTCCCTTTGGAACTGCAGGAATCTAACCTTTGTCCCCTTAAAAACATGGATAAATGAAAACTCTTTGTACCACTAAGGTGCATATTACCCTTTCTCTGCCCATGAAGAATTTTCCAATCTGGGGTTTGTCTTTTAAGCTTTGGACATTATTCTTGTTTTGTTTTGACCAGGAAAAGTCAGTCTTTTCCTCTGTGGTGTCTGGCTCTCCAGTCATTCAAAAGTAGTTCCTATTTCAAGATTATGGCAATAATAACTACCGGGGCTCTGTGTTTCTACATATAGTCTTTGATTTTTCTGTAATTTTCCTCTTACTAAAAACATAAAATAAAAAATTAATCAGTTCCTTCTCATATTATGTGGCCAGACACAAAAGGCCACATAACATATACCTGTACCGATAGGAACAATCCACGATAGGTAAATTCACACACAGAAAGTGGAGTGGTTGTCAGGGACTAGGAGAGGCGGGATGGGGAGTGACAGCTTAATGGCTACAGAGTTGATGAAGCTGTCCTGTCACTAGACAGAGGTGAGGGTTGCACCACATGAGAAATGTACTTCATGCCACTGAATTGTAATTTTGAAAATATTAAAACACTTTATTTTATACAAGGGATATAAGTGAAGAAAAAAGATAACATTTGAGGAGATGCAGGACAAAGACAAAAACGAGGACAAGCACAGTGGCAGGGAAAGGGAAGGACAGCTCTGGAGTGGGGACTGGTGAGGGTGTTGGTGGGAGCTCTGGAGCCAGGGCTCGCCTGGATGCTGGTGTTTCTTCTACTTTTGATGTTTCAGGGGTGGTTAGGTGAGCTTGCTCTGGCTCTTCCTCTAGCTCTGGTTCTGGATCTTCCCTTGGCTCTGGCCCTGGATATTGCTCTTCCTCTGGCTCTGGATCTTGATCCTGCTCTTGCTTTTGCTCTTGCTCTTGATCTTTCTCTGGCTCAGGATCTTGCTCGTGCTCTGGCTCTGGCTCTGGCTTGGGCTCTGGATCTTGCTCTGGCTCTTCCTCTGGATCTTGCTCCTGCTCTTTCTCTGGCTTGGGCTCTGGATCTTGCTCTGGCTCTTCCTCTGGATCTTGCTCCTGCTCTTTCTCTGGCTTGGGCTCTGGATCTTGCTCAGGCTCTGGCTCTGGCAGTGGAGGTGGAGCTGGAGCTGGAGCTGAAGATGTCATTAGCTCTTGGGACAGTTGTTCAGCCTGGGCAGAAGCTGGAACTGGATGGAGTGACAACAATTGAAAATATCAACATGAGTTTCTATGTCTCTTCCAATGACACTGTCTTTCTGAGAAGCCCAAGTCCAGAGACCCAGCCTCAGGAAGTCTCCCCACACTGCAGAACACTGCATGATTGTTCTGAGTACTCAGTGCCCCTCTCCCCAGCCTGCTTCTGGAAACTCTGCTCTGTGTGGCCCAGCCCAGCCCCCTCCCCAAACCCTCACAGGCACCCACCCTCTTCCTCCTCACCCTCAGTTTCTGCCTCACTGGGCTCCAGGTGCTCCATCTTCTCCAGCTGGGCCAGAAGAAGATCAGCCTTGCACTCCACCTCTGAACCTGGCAGATTGATGTGTACATAGGCCAACAGAAACTTCAAACAACGAAATTCAGGAGGCTCATAGAAATCAATGGAATAGAATCCCAGCCAGATCTTTAGGATGGAGGACATGGCACTGGGGGAGACAGGTGGGCAGCAGCATCAGAGGCCTGGCCTATCCCTCTTTGCTGCCCTCCCAGGGCTCCCCTGAGTGAGCTGCAGTCTTGTACCCTCTGCCCCTGCCTGTCCATAGACCAGCCCCTCCAATGTCCACCCCCAGTATGGCAGCCCTGGCAGAGATGGTCCTGGCAACCAAGGAGGGGCTGGCGAAAGCCTCTGTGGGGGGAGCCTTCAATCACTGGTGTGACCACCTTTCCCTTCTTCAGGGAAACCTGACACCCTCCTCTGTCTGTGTCCCTGCCCAGTCCCTGTTGGAATGACCTGTCCGTCAGGGCAGGAGGGTGCTGTCTGCTCTGGGCATTACTCGCTGGCACACAGGAGGTGTCCAGGAATATTTGATGAATGAGGAAACAGAGGGAGGCTGTGCTCCCCTGGCCTTCCCAGGGCCCTTAGAAAACCCCAAACTTGAGCTCACATGTGGATATGCTGCCCAAGTGTCTGCATCAAAATCTGCATCTCCTCATCCCACTGACACTGATCTCTTGACCCTGACCACACTCTGCGCCCCCAGCACCAGCTGAGCATCCCCATGGAGGCTCCAGCCCCGAGTGTGAGCGGGATGCTCTGCACACCTCCTGCTCTGGCTCAGCACGGACTCTGGGGGTGTGGGCAGGGCTGGATGGGAGGGGGTGGGAATGGATTCTCTGTGGGCTCACTCTGCTCTCCAGCCTCTCGCACACCCTACAGTCCTTGTGGCCCCATCCCCAGCTCATCTTGACTCTTTTTCCTGCAGGGAAAGCCCTGAGCCCTCAGCCCTGTAGCAGGAATTATAAGATGTGTGGGAGCCAGAGTTCTGTCAGCCCCCCCATCCACAGGCCCCCGCAGACCACACACAGTTCTGTGGAGATGGGAGCCCCTCCATCTGCACCCAAATCCCACTTACCATTTTAGCTGCTCCAGGGGTCCACCATCCCCGTGACAATCAGAAAGTATTTTTCCATACCTAGAGGAGGCCAGGAAGGTGTCACATCCACCATATGGTGGCACTACCTGCTTCTCATGTCTACTGTGACTGTCTGACCTCTGACTAGAATGGAAGCCCAGGAGGGCAGGGAATGTAGTCTCCTTGGTTCATTGGAATATGGCCAGTGCCCAGAAAGTGACTGCACATAGTGTTGCTTCACATATGTTTGTTGAAGCAATGAACCCCAACCAATGCCTTCCAAGATATCTGGGTGCATCTGAAGACCTCTGCCGGCCCCTGGTCTCTGTGCTTTGAATACACCCAGAAGCCTGCAAATAAAAACTCAAATTTCCTGTAAAAATGTGAAAACAGTGAAGCCCAAGTCAACAAAGTCAGTGAGGGTGTGACAGAGACTTTCTCATGGGGGGGCAGGAATCCTGAATGAGGACGACTGTGGCCCTTCAGCAGACCTTTCCACAGGGCTGGACTCAGGAGCAGCACTTTCCATAGGGGACCCACTGGAACTTGTTCCTGTTACCACCCCACTGATCACAGGAGGAAACTGAGGCTCAGAGGGGCGTGGTGACAGTCCCAAGACCCCCAGCTGGGAGGCAGCCAAGTGACACTGTGCGATTGAGGGGCAGAGTGCTCACCTGAGGAAAAGCAGATCCAGCACCTGCTGGGGAGTGGCAAAGCTCCTGTAGTTCGAAAGAAACGTGTGGACGTAGGAACGGTTGCCATCCAGGGCAGCGGGCAGCAGGAGTGCCACCCGCTTCTGCACCATGTCTGTCGGGAAAGGCCACACCATGTGGGTGGCATCCGGGCTCAGGGAAGACTTGTCTCCACTCTAGGACAGGACAGGGGAGAGATACACAGTGACAGCACCATGAACCCCCAGGAGGGAAGGGGCCAGAGGCCAGTCTTAACCCTAGGGAGGACATGAGAAGACAGCCTGAGGGCCCAGGGTTAATATACAGTGTAGTGGCTGCCACCCCGGCAGTCTCCTTTCACCCTCCAGCCATGACATGAGGTGTGAACACACCAGGAACCAGCAGGTTTATAAAACCCCACCCTCTGCCCCTGCACAGGGATGGTGTCCCATGTCCCCATTCCCCACACACTCAGGAGGAGGGTGTGTGGTCACCCAGGGAGGCTCACAGTGCTGGCCTGGCCTGGCCCGCCCTCCCCTGGGACACCTGACTTTACCTTTGGGGACCTCCTGCCAAAAGGCCACAGGAGCCCAGGGTGAGGGCTGAACCAGCGCCGGAAGCAGCGGACAAACCTCTCAGCACAGGGGTTCCTGGGGCTACTGCCCCGGGACCTCCGGATACAGCACAACATCTTACTCTGCCTGTGGCCAAGTGAACTGGGGAAGGGGCTGTGTATAGAATGTGGGTGCCAGGTTACCGAGTTCCGAGTTCTGTTGGGGTCTGTTGTCAAGGAAGTGAGGTCACTTCCTGGTACCTCAATTCCTGAACCCCTCCTCTGTGTACAAGACTGTAAATGCCCTTCTGGGTACCTGACTGGTGACCCTCCTGCCCCATGAACTCTATTGCCCACACTTCCACCATCACTGCCTGACCACACCCCTGTGCAAGGCCTGGGTGCAGCCAACGTCACAGCTCGGAGGAGATACATGTAGGTTCAGCCCCGGCTCCTGCTTCTTATCACTTATGTGACCTTGGACAAGCCACTTGACTCTCAGGACCTCCCCAGTCTCCCCTTCTGCACAGTGATGATCATTCTAGCATCTTCTTCCTAAGGGATGTCATCAGGCATGTGTGAGAAAACATCTCTAAAACCTATTGCCAGTGTAACATGTAGCTAATGAACAGGACTAGAGCTAACATCCACGACAGTGTGGAAGTTAGCATGGAATATGACTAATGACAGGCCTGCTTCCTGCCACATAATCTTGAAAATGTTGCTTTTGCTCTTGGCCTGTTTTCCCTGTCTGCACCATTCAAGGGTTGGAATTTCATGCATTCAGATACTGTTTTCCTCCACAAAACCTTACACTGGCTTCATGCGTATTTCGGTTTGGACTCAAGTGCCACATCTCTGTCTGTGTGGTGGGAGATTCCTCAGTGGCTCCCAGTGGCCCCCACCATCTGCTGCACACATCCTCATGGAATCCCCTGCCCGGGAGTGGGGACTGGACTTAGCGACTCACTTCTAACCAATAGAAAATCAAAAGTGAGAAGATGTCACTTTCAAGATGTCATTGTAAAATGCCTGTTACTAGAGTCTTGTGCTCTGTCTCCTCTGCTCTCTCTCCAAGTATCTACCGTATGGCAAGCATGGTGCCAAGAGCTGGACAAAGAGCTGAACAGCTGCACCCTGGTTTGGGAGATGATCCCAGTATAAGGAAGAAGAGAAGACGTGCTGTCAGGTGGCTGCCATTCTAAGAGAGGAAAGGATAAAGTGAACCAGGAGGCCATCAGATTATTCTAGATTAGGAAGCTACCTGAAGATGGTAGGAAATGAACACCATGTCCAGAGATGAACCAGAGGCGTTTGGTCCATTAAGATGATGGCAACATATATCTTACGTATAAGATACACTAAGAAATACTATTCACAAATTTAAATCCTATTTTCAAAATCATCGAATGGCAAGGATGAGTGCTCATGTTAAATGTAAACATAACTAGAATTGAGGAAGATTCCATTTTTGGAATAACTTTATATCTACATTAGATGAAAGTATGCAGATATATTCAGCAATTCTTTTCAAATTGTATAAAATATCCATTGTGGACATAATCAGGGTTCCACCCACATACTTTGACTTCCTACCCCATTTTCTTTACACCAGACACACATCGCTGTGATGTAGATCTGTTGGTCTCAACGCTTTCCCAACCCACAGCCTACTGGTCCTGGGAGACAGCAACTGCGTCACTATTTTGTGCCCAGAATCCAGGGCCTGACACGGGGCTCCATAAATACCAAGAATGTATCTTGGTGTGAAATCTAGCCTGTTGAAAACCTACTGTGGGTTGTGTAACTAAAATCCTATATTCCTCATTTGTATTGTTTTCTACATTTTTTTTTTTAACTTTGAAAGCACATTTCACTTTTATTATTGGGTAAATGATTTGTGCTCTGGGCTTAGAATACTCTATAATAAAAATGATTATTTCGGCAGAGATTGCAGGTGGAGAAAGAACCAGGGATGGGTTACATTTTCATAAATTATTGAGTTAAGAATTAAGTCTTGGAAGACAGTATGCCTGGAAAAAGCTTGAAACAAAACTCTGAGACTTAATTTGACTATTTCTACTTTAATTGAAAGAAGTTAGTGATTTCTTTTTTTTGAAAAGGGCCAGAAAGTAAATATTTTAGGATTTGTAGTATACATATGATCTCAGCCATAACTATTCAATTCTGCCATGATAGCCTGTCAGCAGACAGACCAAAACACAAACAAAAGCATAAGTCAGTGAGCAGGGTTGTGTTCCAACTGAACTTTATTAATTGATGCTGGACTTTGAATTTCGTGTAATTTTTACATGCTATGTAACGTTACTCTTCTTTTGATTTCTTCCTGACCATTTAAAAATGTAAACGGACCATTCAAAAATAGGTAGGAAGCTGGATTCAGCCAACAGATAGTTCACTCACACCTGGTATATAGAACGATTAAAATAAAAACATAATTTTGTCCTAATCTATGTTTTTTTATCCAAAAACATATGAACTATAAAATGTTAACTATTATACTCTATATACTCTTTTAGGATAGAATTTAATAAAATATATTTTTAAAGTACATGAAACATAAGATGGCTTTATGTACTATAAAATTTTAAAGTAAATATTAATACCTACTTTTTTGTTTGTTTCTGTGTGAGGTGTTTTTGTTATTTACACTAATGGAACTATAGGAAATTATCCTAGGTCAGTTCAAAGGGAGAGAAATTTTCAGTCCCACCCATGTTTAGCACTCTTTGAAGTGCTTAATGCTCAGTTAATTAGTAGCTGCCGGATGGAGAAGGCTACTTCTCCATGCACATTGGTGTGTGTGCATGGTTGGGAGAGTGAGAGATGATGTTATGTGTCAGACCTCTCCGTGTCCCTTTTAGATGCCACTAGCTCAATCACTGTGGGTAATGAACCATGAAATACTTATGTGTCTTCTGCCTGGCTTCATGATTGACGCTTCTGATCAGACACAGCATTTCATTTCCAATATCACAGGTGACAGAGTAAGTGCAGAATGTTTTGCTGCAAATATCAAAAGATCCAGAGAAGAAAAGATAGTCCTACCCCTAAGTATGGATTAAAAACAATTGAAAACAAACGGCCATTTTCAATTATTTGGTCTTGTTTAAGTTTTATATGTTTGATATCTGTTAGTTATTACCTACATGTATCTAGGAATTATTTGCCTAGGCTGCCAAAAAGGAAAAAAGGAAGAGACATAGAAATAGGCTGCTAAGGATTTAATCCAGCTTCACTGTGAAACCATAATACTAAAAGTGAACTTTTCACATAATATTCATTGATAATTTTATCTGATAAATACCCACTTGAAATAATAAACTGATAAATCATCACAATAGGAAAAGAACTTCAATCATCTATGCCAGCCTTCTAGCCTACAATTATTAATTAATCATTTATGGAACAAAAGCTCCTATAGGTGGCTTTTAAAATTTTATTTTCTACTGAAAGATTGTACTGAATTGAGGTGGAAGTCTGAAGCCTAGGAAAGAATACATTCATTTTGTGCTTTTGATTAACTCTGAAATTTTATTTACCCTCTTACCTAGAGGAAGAGTGCCAGTGTATTTTCCCCAATCATCTGTTCAAAAAATTTGACACATCCTGCAAACTGTACTTGAGAGAAAATACAAAGTTTTAAAAATCACAGACAAAAAACCCCAACCCAAAATAAAACAGAAAAATCCTATTATTAACATAAAGCAAAAATTATTAATGCATTCATAAATTGCTTCAGGATGCCTCCCCACCCCACCCCCACCTCTTACACACAACCACCCCCCAAACTCCAAGCTTTCTTCTGTATCATATTTGAATTTTCTTTTTCCAGGAAAAGCAGAGTATTATGAGTGTGCCCATAGTAAGAGTAGTAGCTTCAATTGTTTTCCCCTGTGGCAAGTTGAAAAACAAGAGCGTTGCTTCCTCCTGTCTGCTGTAGATGTCTTCATGGGAGCACTGTTTGTGCAGAGAGCACACTTTCCAAGTTTGCCAGAGCAGATCTGTTCATCACCAGCCAGAAGGGCTGCCAAAGCAATATGCTTATGTTCTACATAATGCAGGAATTGGCTAATAGCTAAAAATAATTTATAAAAAGAATATTTGCCCCTAAAATGTTATGAATACCTGTGGTGAATGGGAAGTTGTCTTCTTTTGTATTTACTGTGTTTTATCTAATAAAAGGAGGAATCATAAGCAATCAGAACATTATGCGTGCAAAAGGCTGTTTTGACCTTCGCCAGTTCTATTTTCTTTCTTCTCCCGTACATTCGTTGCCTTTTAAAATTTCTCCACTCGCCTTCTTCTCCATTTCCTTTGCCAGTTTCCTTTTCCTAGTTCTCTCTTCTTTATTTGGTCTCTTCTCTTTCCTGTACTCTCCTCTTATTCTTCTGTCCACTTCATACTCTCTTGGGATGAAGAATGGCTTCTGGCTGAGGCATGGCTGTAAGAAGGGGACATTTTAGAGCTAATGTATCTTATTAAAGACAACATAACAACAGAAGAAAGAGACAGGTACAGGCCTCCTCGTGGCCAGGATTTCTTCCTTCTCTCAACAGCGTGGTTCATTGAAATAGCTCCACAACCTCATTAAGGTAATTTTTGTAATATTTCTATCCCTAATTTTTTTTCTTCATGAAAAGATGAAATTTCTTTTGAGTTCTTCTGGTTCTCCTATTTTCCCCAATATTTGCTGGCAGTGGAAATCCTATAAATCAGTATTAAGTTCTGACAATTCCGCATGCCACCAGTTAAGTGTAATGGTTTTGAGCTGCAAGCATAATTCTTTTTAACTAGGCTTTAACTTTAGTGGAATTTGAATTTGACAGTCCCAATTCATGTGTTTCAACGTCTGAGCAAAACAGCCGTCTTTGAGTTCTGATGGAATGAACATTAAAAAATTAACCTTTTGCCACAAAAACACACTATTCCAGGCAAAAGCTTTCACGCTGTTTTGAACCAGTTCTATGTATTTATAGTAGAATGAATAGTTCTAATATAATTCATAGAGTGATGAAGGGGGTTATGGGAAAAGGATGTAAACCCAGGCTTCCTTACTTATTCTGTGAAGTGCCATCACTAAGTATGGGATATTGACCTTGAACTCCATTCCATTATCACATGTAAAAAAATATTAGTTGTAATCTGTTAGACATTTACCATATACCTAAAAATAATGAGGCACTTGTGGCAAATGCTTGACATTTTTCATTATGATTATTTTTAACTTTTTTTTTTCGAGCTAACTTGTCAATTAAAAAAAGTCTTCAGTTAACCATCAATAGTCAACAAGTTTTTCATAAACCTTTCCCTTATATGTTTGAAAAAGAGAAAACATGTATAGGAATAAAATGTTTAGTTTTTAAATATTTAATATTTCCTTTTGACAACATTAAAGCTGTTAATGCCATTGGCCAGCTATCAATTGCTGAGTGTACAAAACCTGGCTCAATAAAATATATTTGCATATAATTTTTCCAAAATGCTTAATTTTTTTTTTTTTTTGACCGGTAAGGGGATCGCTACCCTCGGCACGGTGTGGTCCACACCGCGCTCAGCCAGTGAGCGCAGTGGCCATCCCTATATAGGATCCGAACCCGCGGCCTCGGCGCTATCATCGCTGCACTCTCCCGAGTGAGCCACGGAGCCGGCCCCAAAATGCTTAAATTTTAAAGTTTATTTAAAAACCTTTATTCTTTTTTAAAAAATATGTGTCTGTACCACTCTTGGTTGTAGCTTTCTAGTAAAGTAGTTTTTGGAGCGATCTTTGGTCCGCACTGGACCGTTCTTACGAGTCACTTGTGCTGGCACTTCCATCAGCACTGGTGGCCTCCACTCCGGCCTGGCCCGGCTCACGCGCCCTCCTGCAAGGCCGAACTCAAACTCTGCGTTGCCGGTGGGACCGGCGCTGGCCGGCCCCTTCTGCGCCCCGGCCCGGTGTCGGCGGGGGCGGCGACTCGTCACCCCAAGCCCCGCCCCGTGCCCCGCCCCCGGGACGCCGCGCGCGCCCCCGTTTCCGGCGAGACCTTGAACCCGGCCTGGGGGTCGCACCCGCTTGTCCATCTGCTCAGACGTTCGGGAAAGCGGCTCAGGTACCTGGGAATTGTTGTCATCGTATTTCACGTCAGTTTTGCCCTTTCGGAGTTATTTAGAGGCTTCTCTGCACAAGACTTAGTACATGGTAGGCACTTTAGTAAATATGGGCTGAATAGTCTACGTTTTAAAAAGTCTTTATCTTTTAGGACAGTTTTAGATTTACTGAAAAATTTAGAAGATACAACAGAAAGTTCGCACATACCCTGCACCCAGCTTCCCCCACTATTAACATCTTACACTGATATGATACATTTGTTACACTAATGAACCAGTACTGATAAATTATCATTAAAGTTTATGTTCATTCAGATTTCCTAGGTTTTTACTGAATATCCTTTTTCCATTCCAGGATCCAATCTAGGACACCACATTATATTTAGTTGTCACGTCTCCCTTGGCTCCTCTTGGCTACAGTTGTTTCTCATACTTCCCTTTTTATGGATGACTTTCACAGTTTTGAGGACTACTAGTCGTTATTTTGTGGAATGCACTTTATTTATTTTTTATTTTTTGTGGCTGGCCAGTATGGGGATCCAAACCCATGACGTTGGTATTATAAGGCTGCACTCTGACTGAGCTCACTGGCCAGCACTTCCACGCACTTCTACTGGAATTTGTCTAGTGTCTTTCTCATGGTCAGACTGGGGTTATAGGTTTTTAGGAGGAAGACCACAGACATAAAGTGCTATTTTTATCACATTATACCAAGGGTACATATATCACCATGGTATTGCTGTTGATGTTGATTATTTGGCTGAGGTAGTGTTTGTCAGGTTTCTCCAGTGCGAAGTTACTCTTTTTTCCCTCTTTCCATACTATGCTCTTCAGAAGGAGGCCACTGTCCACATTGCACACATGAGGAGTGGAGAGTTACGCTCCACCACCCTGAGGGCAGAGTGTCAACATACATTATTTGGGATTCTGTTACATGGGAGATTTGTCTCCTTCCCCTCATTCGTTTCTGTATGGACCCATGGATATTTATTTTTCCTTTGGGTTATAATACTTTATAAATTTTCTTGCTTAAATTGTTGCAGCTTTGGCCACTGGAAGCTCTTTCAGTTGACTCCTGTGTCCCTTTGACATAGCCTGTTAATCTAGACTTTTTTGGCTTGTATGTATTTTTTTGTGTGTTTTTAGAACTTCCCTACTGTCTGGCAGTACAAGATGCTCCAGGCTCATCTTGTATATTTTTCTAGAATCAGCCAGTCCTAGACTCAGCCATTTCTCCAAGAAGCCTTGGTTCCTTTTTTTGCACAGTGGTATTGGAAATCAAGATCTGGGTGCTAGGCGTTGCTACTGGGGTGAATCTACTTTTCTTATATCACTATTGTATCCTTTTATCTTTAATCCCTTTTTACTTTAGTATTCTAAGCTAAGTGCTGAAATTCAACATACTTTCAGTGTTTCTTGTTTTCACAAATGGATCAAGTATATAGTTTTTTTTCCTCTGAGATCTGTTTTGGCTGAATTTTACAAGTTTTAATACAGAGGTCTATCATTGTCTATTTCTAAAGGTTTTTCATTTCAATTTTGATATTTCCTTTTTTGAATCACTAAATGTCTAGAACAATATTTTTTTTATTTTTTAAGTGGATAGATTTTGTTGTTATATTCTAGTTTTCTTACACTGTGGAAAGAAAATGTGGCTTACATATTTCTAAATTTGAATATTGACATCTTCTTTGTGGCTTAATATAGGGTCAAATTTTTGTGAGTGTTACATGCATTTGAGAAGGATGCAAAGATTTTCCTTATTGGTCAAAGTTCTATATGCTGTACAGTTGATTAACTTTATTGTGTTATTCAAACATTCACTTACTTATTTTAGGCCTCTAGTTCTGTTTTCTGAGAAAAACGTCTCACTTTTATCATGGTTATATCAATTTCTTCTTGTATTTATGATAAAACTTTGCTTTATATATTTATGTTGTTTGTTTTAACCTTTTATTTTGAGAATTTTCAAATCTGCAGAAAAGTCCCAATAATATTCATGAGCACCCATATACCCTTCACCGAGTTTCACCAGTTCACAAATTGCTAACATTAGACATTCTCTCTACACACACACACACACACACACACACACACACACACACACACACACACACACACACACACACACACACTTCAAAAAGTTTGTGGAAAGATTCATATTATCTTTTAATTCTATCTTTCCACAAACTTTTTGAATTACGTGTGTGTGTGTGTGTGTGTGTGTGTGTGTGTGTGTGTGTGTGTGTATGAACATAGATGAAAAATCCTCAATAAAATATTAGCAAATCAAATCTGACAATGTATAAAGAAAAATTATATACCACAACTAAGTGACATTTGTCTTAGGTATGCAGGGATGGTTCAACATTCAAATATCAATTAATGTAACCTATCACACATCAACAAACTAAAGAAGAAAAATCACATGATCACATTTGTAGATGCAGAAAAAGGATCCGACAAAATCTTATACCCATTCATAATAAAAATTCCTAACAAACTAGGAATAGAGGACAATTTTCTCAATTTGATGGAAGCACATCTACAAAAACCGTGCGGTTAACATCATACTTAATGGGGAGAAATTAGATATTTTCCCACTGAAATCATGAACGAGGCAAGGATGTTTGCTCTCACCACTCCTATTTAACATTGTACTAGAAGTCCTAACTAATGCAATAAGAAAAGGAAATAAAAGGCATACTGACTAAGAAGAAAAAATAAAACTGTTTCTGCTTGCAGATGACATGATCCACCTGTAGAAAGTCCCAAAGAATCAACAAAGAAACTCTTGGAACTAATAAGCAATTATAGCAGGTATCAGGGTATAAGATTAATATACAAAAGTCAATTGCTTTCTTATATACCAGCAATGAACATTTGAAATTGTAATACCATTTCCCTTAGCATCAAAACAAACCAAACAAAACCCCACACACTTAAGTACATATCTAACAAAATATGTACAAGATGTATATGAGGAAAACTTCAAAACTGATGAAAGAAGTCAACGAACATCTAAATAAATAGAAAGAGATTCTACGTATATAGATAGGAAGACATAATATCGTCAAGATGTCACTTCTATCCAACTTGATCTAGATTCAATGTAATCCTAATCAAATCCCAGTAAGTTATTGTGAATACTGACAAACTGATTCTAGAACTTATATTGAGAGACAAAAGACCCATAACAGTCAATACAATACTGAAGGATAGAAACAAAGTTGGACTGACATTACCCAACTTCAAAACTTCTATAAAGCTACAGAAATCAAGATAGTGTGGTGTTAGTGAAAGAACAGACAAATCGATTAGGGGAACAGAATAGAAGGCCCAGAAACGGACCCAATTAAATATCACCAGCTGATCTTTAACAAAGGAGCAAAGGCAATTCAATGGAGAAAGGATAGTCTATTTCAACAAATGGTGCTGGAACAACTGAAAAAAAAAATGAAGATAGAACTTACACCTTTCACAAACATTAACTTAAAATGTATCACAGATCTAAGTGTAAAATACAATGCTATAAAACTCCTAGAAGATAACATAGGAGAAAATCAATATCAGTAGCACTGTCCATGAAAGAAAAAATTAAGTTGGACTTCACTAAAATTAAAAACTTCTGCTCTGTGAAAGATACTGTTGAGAGAATGAAAAAGACAAGCCACAGACTTAGAGAAAATATTTGCAAAAAGACATATATGATAAATCACTTATCCAAAATATACAAGGAACTATTAAAACAACAACCAGAAAATGAACCACCCAATTAAAAAATGGGCAAAAGATCTGAACAGAGAACTCACCAAAAGTATACAGATGACAAATAAGCATATGGAAAGATGCTCACCATCATGTGTCATTAGGGAATCGCAAATTAAGACAACAATGAGATATCACTACACACTTATTAGAATGGCCAAAATCTAGAACACTACCACCACCAAATGCTGGTGAGGATTTGGGAACTCTCTTCATTGCCGGGGGAATGCAAAATGGTATACAGCCACTTTGGAGGACAGAGTGGCAGTTTCTTACAAAACTAAACATATTCCTACCATATGATCCAACAGTCATGGTCCTTGGAATTTCCCCAAATGAGTTGAAAACTGATATCCATACAAAAACGTGCACATAAATGTTAATAGTAGATTGATTCGAAATTGCCCCAAAGTGGAAGCAATCAAAATGTCCTTCAGTAGGTGAATGGATAAACAAAGGTACATCCAGGCAATGAGATATTATTCAGCAATGAACAGAAATGAACTATCAAGCCAAGAAAAGACATGGAAGAACTTTAAATGCATATTACTAGGTAGAAGAAGCCAGTCTGAAAAAGCTGCATACCGTATGATTCCAACTATATGACATTCTGGAAAAAGAAAAGCTATGGAGACAGTAATAAGATCAGTGTTAAAGGTTCAGGGGGACGTGGGAAGAAATGAATGGGTAGAGTACAGGGTATTTTTAGGGCAGTGAAACTATTCTGTATGATACTGTAATGGTAGATACATGTCATTATACATTTTGTCAAAACCCATAGAATGTACAACACAAAGAGTGAACTCCATTGTAATATATGGACTTTAGTAAATAATGTATTAGTATTGGCTCATCAGTTGTAACAAATGTACCACACTAATAGAAGTTGTTAATAATAGGGAAAATTGGGGAGGGGGAGAAGAGAGGGTATATGGGAACTCTGTATTTTCTGATCACTATTTCTATAAACCTAAAACTACTAAAAAAAAAAAGTCTACTAATTAAAAAACAACAACAAATAGGCTTCAGGGCATAGAGTTTAAAAATGTAAAGAAAACTCACTGGTTAACCATATTTACTTTAATATCTATTCAGAGTTTAAAAGTGTCCCAGCAACACAAAATAATTTTTTTAGCTTTGAGACAGTAATTAAAACTGTACAAATACACATAATCATTATTATTAAGATAAATTAGTCTTTAGATTTGAACATTTTTCAGATTCTGAAATCTGAACAGCTGAATCTTCTATAGAAAAATATCATATTGTTTTTTAATGTGCTTTTGGATAATGCCCACAAGATGATACCAATTACATTAGCATTTGTTATAAAGTCATAAAATACATAAAAATAACTGCAGTTGATAACATTATTATTCTTTAAAAAGAATATACAATACTAATGTCCAGCCCATAAAGTGGCAGGTTAAAATATTGTAGTCCTAAGTTCAAAATGTCTATTTTAAATACCAATTTAGAACTAAAGCTAAGAAAAACAGTATGTGCAAAGTGAAACCACTGCCATAGCAACTGAACACACCTGCTCTGTAGAGCAAATTGGGGGTCAGAGCCAAGTCAGTGATCTGCAGCAGCGAGTTTGCTCTGGGGGACCAGGTGGCGCACTTCACCTTTGCGTCTGGTAGGAACACAGAAACAAAGTATTCTGCAAGTCCCATGAACAAACATCAAAGACAGTTTCACAAACTTTCTTAATGATGTGAAGACAAGAGAACCTTGACTTGGTTAATATGGAGGTCCTCAAGCCATTGGGCTTGATGATCACCATGAATTCAGGCAGTTTTATCAGACAAGAGCAAACAAGACTCTCCAAAAATATCAGGTGGCATAATATTGATATCTATGTTAAAGAAAAATTTATTTCTAAGAAAGGCATCCTGCTCAAGATTGGAATTACCATTGCTCCCATAGTTTCAACATAGAAAAACAAATGATAATTGCAATCTTCCCGCTATTGCCCAGGTGACAGAGCAGCGCCTCAGTCAAATAAGAAACACGCCTGACAGCCCACAGAGGTCTGGCTAGTCACTATGAAAAAGCGAAGCAAAACATAAATGTTTCAGGCCAAGCATCACAAAGTGATGATATATTAAATAGTTCAGGCAAATATACAAGTGAAAACAAAAACACTCTAAACACTTTCTGGAGGCATTATTATTATTATTATTTTTAAGATGACCAGTAAGGGGATCTTAACCCTTGACTTAGTATTGTCAGCACCACACTCTCCCAAGTGAGCCATGGGCCGGCCCTTGGAGGCATTTTTTTTTTTTTAAATCTCATATTGTACTTACTATCTATTAATTTATAGATTCAATACTTGATACTTTGGCAAATAGTTTATTCAATACTTTGTCCTACCCATATATGAGCACTGCAGGCAATAATGCTAAGAAAATGCATTTCATTTCTAGGAAAGAAATAAAATAGGAGATGATTTTTGCTCTTCAAAGTACCCACTATTGCATATTTCTTCCAGAACTCAGTAGAAACAGACATCCGTAGACACTTCCCAGGGTCGGGACTTGCACATACTCTGCAGAGCAATGCTGTGGGGATTCACACCAGACTCTTACCAGCGGCCTCCATACTTAGCCACCGGGTCTGTCCTCCCATGCACTGAGGGAACTGGCTATGCGCGGTTCATGATATTTAGATTTTTTGCTGTAGGATTGTAAGTAGAAAACTGCCCCTGACCAGTTTTTGTTTTTCAGATATATTCTGAAAAAAATCAGAATCAGAAATGATTATGTATATTCTTACTGCTGATATTTCCAGTACTTCACATTTAGATAGGCAATACCAAGTAAGATGATCAAGAGAAATTCTTCGTTCAAATTCAGTGGCTAACACCCTCAGTGCTAGTGGCTTTGTAATATCACACGGTGGGGTTATATGTAAATAATATTCAAATACAGTATCACTATAGAAAACATATTCAAAATTAAATCTTACAAAACTGGCTTCATGGAGCTACACATATGGGGTCCTATACCAGTTTTCTTTTTAAAAATAAAAATGCAAGTTTTTAGAATCAAGAAACTTCATTCTTTACTGGGAAAATTATGGGCAATTAACACAACCCACTTAAATGGCAACTGTTCCTAGGGATGATTTATTCATACATTTGACTGCTTAAAAAAAATGTGAAAATTTTAAAATGTGTTAAATATTTGTTATCTGAACAACTTATAAGCTAAAAATGCTTAAACATCTCAAATGACAAAGTAAATCCTTTTACAGAAAACTGTCTTCTTCAGTCCCTCCCTCACCCTTCACCCCCAGTTTCTAACTGAGAACTAGGTATCCCAGGTGTTCTAATTGAGGAGGAATGTTCCATCTTTCTATTGGGATTTAAAATCTTTTCACACTGTGTAGTAGCTGTCATGCTTGGATTAAACTCTAAGTTGAAATGAGTGACCATTTTGTACCCTAACACTATCTATACCATATTTACTGGCACGGTTTCCTCGTTTTTGTTACACCTTCCCTGTAAAGCTGGCAGTGTAGGAGGAAATTACGCAAGCACGTGGTCCTGCTGGCTGCTAACTGCAGCTTGGAGCGGACATGGCATTAAGTGCAAAATGCCCGGGGAAGACAGTCGCCCACTGCCGTGCAGTCTGGTCGGGGCAGGGAGACCAAGAGCTCTCCCTTCAGTGGTTTGACAGGTCATTTCATGTCATTAGACTATAATAAACAAGCATCAGTCTGTTAAATTAGCCAACTCACACATGACGGCCAAGGTCAAAATGGTACCTTGGTCAGAGGAGAGAGCAAGCAGTGCGGGATGGAGTGAAGTGGGTAGGGGGACGCCATAAGCCTGGGGGATTCAGACAAGGGGGAGGCAACACAGTCTTAAGCTAATGGGTGAGACTCTTGGAGTAAAGAGTGAGAGATCTAGGGAGTAACAAAAACAGAAGCTTTTTTCCAGATCATGACATAACCTAAGTCAAGTCCTAAATGCCTTTAAATGAAACTGTGTTCAAGACCATATTTTTAAAACTTCTTTGAAGAGGGAATCATTTTCCCATGAAGGTGGTAGTGTTGAGATTTAGGATTCCTTTCTGAGAAATAACAGGGTTTTAGGACTCAAGCACCCTTGGTGAATGAAGAACCAAGTAGCTGACAGAGGAATCCAGACCTCGTGGCAGGGCAAGAAATGCTTTTGTACCTTAGACCCCCAAGAGCAGAGCAGTCAGCTGTAATGCTTGCTGTGCATGTATTTTAAAAACTGCATTTGTCCTATCAAGGGCATTTAACTTCTTGTAGAAAACGTGTGCTCGTGGAATTTGCCTCTTTGATGCCACTATGATATAACTTTTAGCACGATATAAAACTTTCCATAGATGGAGATCATAATGGTGCCTTCCGTATTGGAGCCGCAGGGAGGACGAAGTGAGCTAATGCCGTAGGATGCTTAGAACAGGGCCACGCTCCTGACCGGCATCTGCATGTGAAAGACGTCACTTCTCCAAGTCCTCCTTGTTACTTTAAAAGCCGGGGACGAGGAGGTATTAGGAAGTTAGGGAGGAGTGATTACATGAGGATGGGAGAAAAAATTAATATGCTTATTCTTCTCAAAACATGAGGGTGAAGAAGAGCGGAGACTATGAGAGGAGGGGAAATAGTTGAGTAAATACGGTAATGACCTGGTTTTATTTTCTTGTGGGAAAGTGTCGCCCAAGTGGGAGGACTGGAAGACACATCTCTTACAGAACAGTGTTTTCCTAAGGATTTGCGCTGACTACTCGAGAGTGATTAGTATTTACTTTTTTTTTTTTTTTTTAAATCTTTCTTCCTATCACCGTCTTTAGGGAAATCTGATAAGCAGAGCAAATAAAGAGATGAAAAGTTACGAGAGAGCATTTACTTAAAAAAAAAGAAAACAGGAATGTGCATGCTAATCTGACAGAATAATTCACATATGAAGGCCTTTGATATCCTACAAAAATAGTTTTAACAAGACCAACTCTCAATTTCTAAGAGCAGGTATCCAGATAATAAAACAATTTGAAACATTATGACTTTCTGCTTTTACACTAAAATTTGCTTCTAAGTCATAGTGAATGACTCATTTTAAAGCTGGCTTAAAATATTTGAGGCTTTATAAAAATCATTGCTGTACATAAAATGTTTACTTATATATGTATTTTCAGCAGAGATAATGAAGCAACCCTTTCCACAGATAAGGTAACAGTGTTGTTTACTTTAAGCAGTTCCACTGTGGTAAGAAATAAAAAATTAAAGTCATCCAATGCTTTTTTTTTTTTTTTTTATTACATTTTTAGCTCCAATTGCATGAGGACTGGCAACTCCAAGCAGGAGCTTTAATGAAGATTCTGGTTAGAATAGACTGTGAGAATGATTTTCGAGTCAACTTTTCAATTAAATTACAACTAGGTATCTTACCATACTTCTGATTATCCGCCTGAATGTTTATCTGAGGTGCTTCAATAAGAATGTCTATTTTAGATTAAAATGATTCAGAGGACATTCATCATAAAATCTGGTGGGCTCAAGTCCAGAATCATCACCCTCAATTTCAAGAGTGCACACCTGTATGTGGCTGTGATATGACCTGCCACTGGAGCAAGCTGACCCCAACTAGCCATAGTATTGGAGGGTGGAGGGATAAACCCTTTCAGCACCTAATATTACTGCAAACAAAAGGGAGGTATGAAAGTTCCACCACCGTTCATTTCTATACTCTAAAATGGAACGATAGAGAAACCGCATGTTAACTTGTACATAAGCAGAGCGTCAACATTTATTAAGCTTTCACTCTGTGCCAGGTGCTGGGCAGAAAGCTCTGAAAAAATGCACCTTCTCACATCTCATGTGTAGCGCAGAACATGCTTTGGAAATAGACAAACCGAGTTTCTATCCCAGCTCCACAAGGTGCATGAACTTAGGTAAGTTACTTAATGTCACTGTCCTCATCCATAAAGGAGAGATCTACATCATCACGTTGTCATAAGGATTAAACAACATAATCCCATTGAGCCTTTACATTGTGTCTGGTTGGGAGTAACCACATAATTAGAGGTAGCTCGTCTTATAATTATCAGACTCTCAAACCATGTTTCTAGAAGAAAAACAACATTTTGCCAAAAACCATTAGAACTGTGTTAATAAAGTGACTGTATAAACTTAAAAAGGAAAAAGCTCCTTTCTACTTGGAAATCTCTCACACTGTATCTGAAATTGTTCTTACCTGAAGCTGTTGCACCAAGAGGTGCTAAGTGGATCCTCTGACCGGCTGACCCCACTTCTTTTTTGAGAAAGGAAGGAATATATCCTGACTGATTGTAAGTAGAATAGCGTCCAAGATTTCCTAGTGATGTATCATAAGTTTTCATAGTCAGAGGTGATATTTTAAAGTGCTGTAGAATAACTTTGAATACTGCCCCCACTACTTCTAAATACTATTTTTTGGGCATCTACTGTGTTCTAGGCACTGTGCTATATTTGTTACAGATATTCCTATTCAGTCCCTATAACAACCCTCTGAGATGCACATGATTGTCCACGTTGTGTGGCTCTTAGATGTACAGCAACCAGCCTAAGTTCTCACAGTTACTGAGGGACTGGACTAGAATCTGAACTCAAGGCCAAGGTGTGTTCAGTTCACCCTGAACACACCAGGCTTTTTTATGATGCTAGTTCTTAACATGGGGCTGTTTTTCCTGCCATGAAGCCCTCATCTCTGAAGTGCTATCTATGCCTTTCTTCATTTTGTATAATTGTTGTAAATGGACCTATTCTCATAGGTTGTTGTAGGGATTGAATAAGCTGTAGGCGAAGACTAAGCATAGAATCTGGGGTTCCGTCAATGTCAGCTCTCAGCATCACTGTCATGGCCCTCGTCACCACTATCATCTTCACTGTGAGTGAATGATCAGTCTGGGGACAGCACAGGAATGGCTGCAGAGGGAGGTCTAAGGGCAGGGGACCAGTCAGGTGGTCACTACTATGGTTCAAATGAGAGAGAATAAGGATGTGAACTGAGGCAGTCACAGGGTGCTGGAGAGAAAGGGGACTGAGCGGTCTGCAGGGTGGGGGTGGTAAGGAGAGAGGGGAATGGAAGCCCCTGCATTTGTGCTTAGGTGACTGCGTGGGTTGTCTCAGGACAGCAGTATAGGAGGAGAGCCGGGTTTGGGGGAAGGACCTGGTGGCCAGGAGATATGTAAGTCGTGCAGTGTGAGTAGGCGTAAAAATATATGAACAAGTTCCTTCTTAACATTTGAAAATTTCACATTAATCCCTTTTCCCTATAAAATTATATTTTCACTCATACCTCAGTTTCCAAATTTTATCCACATATAATTTTAGGCTTAAAGGTCTTTAAATCGATCACTCAAAAAGTGTGTATAAATTGAAAAAAATTGTAAACTTCTTGTAATCATAAGTATAAAATAGTTTTTTTCTGAATTAATTTACTTATAATCACAATGATTCATTGCATATAATTAATCCAAAAAAGCTGAATATTATAAATTTTGAGCATAAAAACATGAAAAGTAAGTTTTTTTGGAAATGCATCTCTTAACGAGAAAGAGGGGACTTTTTTAAAGTAGTCCATGTATCAACAAATGAATATTTGCTGCTAGAATCACTCAAGGCTCAGCATCATTGCAATTTCTTTCTTTCTTTCTTTCTTTCTTTTTCAGTTATAGAGATGGAAGCACCACTGAGAAACCTTGTTAATGCAAACAAATAGTTGGGAATGAAAGATGTTTTTACAGCTCTGCCACTCTATTCTTTGAATGCTCTTCAAAGTCACACACCAAAAATCATACAGTGATCTTATAAAAAGTGCTTTTCAATCACCCAGCAGCCAGCAACTCAATTAGGCCCTTCTTCAGTTTTCTGCCAGCTAAGAACTGAAAACCACTGGACTATAAAAAGGATTTGTTCCCCAGTCATCAGTTGCATACTTTCTCAAAGCTGACATCAACACACCAAATTATCTCTGTGATTGGCACCCCAGATATTTTTTACATTTTGGGGGAACAGGAAGTACACTGTAATAACCAATGAGAAGTCTTCTTTTCTTTAGTGAGGTGAGAGACCAGAGACACCTTGCTAAGGAAGATCCATTTTAGAAAAGAACCGAGATGGAAGTTGAGGATGTAGCAAATGATTCCCTTAAAACAGTACTAGTTGGAAAACCTTTGTGTAACACCCCCTCTCCACCCCCAGGTACATATGTCTCAGTTGGGAGAAGGCAGCTGTGATATATTTAGAAGTAAACATCTGTAGAAGGAAAACAACATATATTTATATTTTAAATGTATTCTTGTGTTACCTGCGTTACTCCTTGTGAAAGCAAGGTCTGCCCCAGTGGGTCCCAGTGCCTTAGGATACAACCGATGACCCCACGTGTACGGGTCCCTACCCTTTCCACTGGCTATCAAGGACACGTTCCTGGGACTTACACCTGAGAACAAAGCAGCCATTTCGCAGGTCAGAGCATGATCAGAAACTTGAAGGAAGAATAAATAACACATTCAAAGAATAGAAATACCATGGACAGGAGAATGGCTATAAATTTAGGATAAAATATAGCAAATGCTTGCTTTTTGATGAATTCTAACATCCTAAGCTCTCAGCACAACAGCCTGGAATACTGACCGTGTACTTCATAAATAGAAAATATTTTCTATAATACAAGTAATAATAAACATTTGAAATCCTTGTTAAATGTCTTGTAAAAATTGAGGTGGCACAAAAATTTTTCTTCAAACGTGCCTGCTGAGTTACTTCTTTCTACTTCTCTGACTCTGTTTGTGTTAGGTGTATATAAAACAATTGATTTCTACCTCTCAACTTAGGGACGTCTCTGGAAACATCAAACAATCCAGGAGATATATCAGCTTTGGGGGGAGGAGGAGGGAAGTTCGGCGACCCAACAGTAGATGAAATTTTGTCTGAATTCGCTGCCTTGAGTTATGTTGGTATTGGAATGGGGGACGGATTTATCTATTTTTCTGGAAGTCTTTCTTTAAAAGGGCTCTAGAGAAATGTAGTAATGGTGTGTTAGTTTCCCACCTGGTTTTACAGATGGGAATTTCAGAATGGTTGGGTTATCGCCATAATGCAGAAAGAGATAAAACAAGACACCTGGACAAAAAGCCAGTTGTCTGAAGCAACTTGGAGGTGATCTACAATAAATAGAAAGGTTACTTATTTCAAAGTTTGTTTCCTCTTTTTCTTTAAGCTGAAATAGAGATACGAAAAAAAAAATCTTACTGGTCTCAGTGAGTGAAAGACCTATTGCTGTTCATTACAGAACTGAAACACTGGAGTTGACTTAAACATTCAAGACACATATTGCATTCTCAGTAGTTAGGTTCACAATAATTTAAAATTCAATGACATATTTTTAATATTCTTGGACTATATTTCTTGGTAATTTTGTTACCTTTATTAGGTTAAATTCTGTTTTATCAAAAAGGGGGAGAAAATTATAATATGTATAAACACCTTAAGTATGCAAACATGCATCAGATATTTTGTGATGATGGAGATGCATGTTAACCTTGTGAACACCAAGTTGAATGTACATTACTTAACAACATATCTCAACAGCCCCATTTATAGATCTTTTTAAAAAAAAAAAAGGAGTACAATTTACATAATATAAAATTAACCATTTTAATGGGAATAATTCAGTGGTATTTAGTATATTCACAATGTTGTACAATCACCACCACTATCTAGTTACAAAACATGTTTATCAACCCAAAATAAAATCCTGTACCTAGTAAGTCATTACTCCGCATTCTCCCCTCTTTCCAGCCCGAGGCAAATCTTTTTTTATTGGTACTTTTATTTCTTAAAACAAATATTTATTTCAACAGTAAAATTTCTATTTGATACTATTTCCTTAAAATCTATTTTATCACATTCTATGCTACACCCCTAGATATAGATACAAAGAGAGAGGGGATGAACAATATAATCTGCTTATTTGTATTTGTTCTAGAAGCCAATAGGTTTCCAGATAGGTATTTGCAACATGGGTCTTTTTAATGAGCAGCTTGATCCCTGGGCAACACTTACAAATACTTTCTTAGTCATTGTGGGAGGGACACGAGTTTGAGGCAACAGTTTAATCTTGCTGTCATCAATAGAAAGTGGATTAGAGTGGTATTTTCTGTTTTGAAATGTAATTCATAAAGTTTAACAAAACAATAGTTACAGTCAACCTTTTGGGAAAAAGAGTGTTAGGATGAGTTGCTGCAAACCATTTGTTTGTGGCCATCAACACTGTGCCCTGAATTCACAATTATGGAAAAACTTTGTGAGTAGCTGAGAATTATCAGAATCCCATCTCCTTGCTCTTGTGTGTGCTGACACATACATTTATTTCACATGGGCTCACCACAAAGACGAGATATGACAGTGGCTGAAGACTTTTAATCAAAATTGAAGCTACCATTCACGTAACTAGGACCACAGTGTCCAAGGCCGTCGGAGAAGCTATTTCTGTAAAATGGCAGCCAGAGGTCAGGATTGGCCCAGATTCATGAGCCTAGACAGATTTTTGAACCCTATCTGCCACTCTGGATTAATGTGGAATTAAAGAAGCAAAGAATGTAGTGGTGGGCAAAATCATGGGTGATCAGTTCTGTAGTACAACATTTTGCTTCATTTTGTTTGGAGAATGATAACAGTCAGAGGAGCTTGCTGATTCTGGCCCTTGTTGATAAACTACAAAAGGCACGGTTTACATTTAGTTTATAAACTAGTCCATCATAAGGGGAAAACAAAAAATGGTACCCAGATCTGTTCTATTCCTTCTGATACGTTATTACAATGAAACGTATTTTCTTTTTTGCCTTAAACATTCTTTCTACAGCAGGGGTTTTTTAGCCATATGCCAATCAACATTTGGGTTTTTTTGTTTGTTTGCTTGTTTTAGTTTTTTTCTGAATGAAATTTAACTTTATTAAAACAAGCACCACCATGTAGAACTTGCATGTAGTTACATGGAAATCTTAAACCTTAAACCAAACCCTACAGCTAACCCTAGGAATATGTTTTGGAAATGCCTATTTTGGGTTGCATGGTTCTTTGTTGTGGGAAACTGTCCTGTACACTATAGAAGGTTTAACAGCAGTCCTGGTCGCTGCCTACTCACTAGATGCCAGTAACAGCTCCCCATGTAGTCGTGACAATGAACAATGTCTCCAGAAATTGCCACATGTCTCCTCAGGGTCAAAATTGCCCCTGGTTGAGAACCATGGTTCTACAGTGTTATGTTTGATTTTGAGACAAAATGTTTTCTTTTTTGGCTGAACTTTGTAAAATGTACAATGTTATAGTCAGCAAAGATCTTAGAGATTAATCAAATAGAGAGGCTGTTAAGAGCATAGATTTGGATTTAAATCCTACACACTAGCTCTGTGATCTCAGGGAAGTCATTTAACCTCCATGAGCTTCAGTTTCCTCCTCTGTAAAGAGACCGTCAAAAGATGGATGTGAGATGAAATAAGATAATGCATGCTCAGAGCTTAGCGTGGTGCCTGGCACACAGTAGGCAAGTAATAAGCATGTGCTATTGTTTGTTTCTGGATGCCTACTGTGCACCAAGCAATGTGTGTAGTCCTCCTCTTCATTGTAAGACTCCTGTCCCACAGCTGTGACAGATGAGAGTGGAAAAGGCTAAGCCCTTCTTATTGAAACAATCACCTACAATGTTTGACAGTTCTGCCAAGAAGCACTGCTAGGCTGTAGCTGTGCCCTCAGTCCTTGGTTCTTCCTCAGTCTCCTGGGGATCTCTTCCTTGGTTCCTAATGCCACTCTCATATTCCCTCTCCTAGTTCCCCTGACTTGGGCCCAGTTAGGTACAAAAACCTCTTTCTGTGTTTGCTCTCAGCACAATTGGGAGAGCAGACATTTTCCAAGAGAGCTTTACTAATCACTAAGGGGAAATAAAAAGAAAACAATTATAGAATACATAAGAGGCACAAAAATAGATTTCTAAAACAGAGGTTTCTGATTCATTAATCTCAGTAAAGGTCACAAAGAGCATTACGGGGCTCCAATTCCTCTTCTAACTATGTTCTAATGTGGTTCCTAAGAAGGTAGACACATTTATTCATTACTTAAATTGTGATGAATGCCACGAAGGCAATAAAATCAGATATTGTAATAGAATTGACTGCATTGGGGTGGGAGAGGTCAGGGGTGCTTTTTGAGAAGATGGTATTTCTGCTGAGGTCTTGGGATGAGAAGGTGCTTGCCTAATGAAAACCTGGGATACTCTAGGCAGAAAACTCAGCAAGTGCAAATGCCCTGAGGCTGGACTTGAGCTAGGCATTAAAATTATAAAACTCACTATATTCTGAGCATTATTTGAAGAACTTTTCATATGCAATATCACTTAATTCTCTCAATTAAGTTAGTATCTATGAGCTAGGTACTATTATTATTCCATTTTACTGATAGGGAAATTGAGGTACAGAAACATTAAATGAGTTGTCCAGGGTCACTGATTTACTAAGTGGTTGAGCCGGAATTCAAATCCAGGCAGTCTGGCTCCAGAATGCAGGCTCTTCACCACTACACTACATTGCCTGGGGTGTGGAGAAAGCAAGAGGAAGTGTAGGGGAAGAGGAGGCTGGGAGGCAGATGGGGGCCAATCAATGTGTGGACTTTGTAGGTCTTGGGAAGAATTTGTCTTTATCCTCACTGTGAGCAGTGAGGAGCCCCTGACATATTTTGAACAAAGGGTTGACATGATCTGGTATACACTGTCACAAGATCACTCTGGCTTCTTGAGAATAGACTGTAGGGGTCAAGGGTGGAGTCAGCAAGGCCAGTTTGTGGCTATTGTAGTCATCCATGTGGGAGATGAGGAGGACCTGGACTAGGATGATGGTGATGGAGAGAAATGGAGGGATTCAGTAAATATGTTGGAGGTAGAATTGATGGGACCTCCTGGTGAGTCACATGAGGGAGGTTAGGTGAAGAAAAGAGGGACAAATCAAAGATGACTACCAGGCTTGAGCTTGAGGAACAAGATGGATGGTAGTGGCTTCCTTCTTGCTCTTTACCCATGTGCACTCTGGGTACCATCTTGCCTTCCTGACCTGTAGGAACTGTTCAGCCATTGAATCTTGTTCCTTCCCAGGACAAATGCCAATGCTTTTTTTTTTTTTTTTTTTTTTTTTTGGAATGCTCTGAACACCGAGGTTCTCCCCACTTAGTTCCAGTGTTCAATTTGAGCAAACACGTATTCGGAGCCAGTTTGCATGGCAAACATGGGTGGTTAACACCCCCGAGACAGTCCTCAGTTTACCCCTAGAGCATTCCGGGATGACACCTCCAGGAGTATGGGCAGTATGACATAAAGAAATGAAAGCATAGCATGGAGGACAAGATCACAGGCTGTGGATTCAGATACGTATTCAAATCCCGAACCACCACTGATTATCTGTATGAATTAGGCAATTTACTAAACCTCTTGAAGCTTCCGTTTTCTCATCTGTAATTTTGCAGGTGAGATGGGTATGTATTTTTTTCTTTGGGTATTGTTTTAGTCTGTTTTGTGTTGCTATAATATAATTACCTGAGACTGGGTAATTTATAAAGGACAGAGGTTTATTTGGCTTACAATTCTGTGACAACTGCATCTGGCACAGGCCTCAGCTGCTTCTACTCATGGCGGAAAGTGGCAAGCAGCTGGCAGGTACGAGCAGATCACATGGCAAGAGCAGCAAGAGAGAGAGAGGATGTGGCAGGGTCTTTTAAACAGCCAGCTTTCGTGGGAACTAATAGAGTGAGAACTCACTCATTAATCCCCCCATCTAGGGAGAGCATTAATCCATTCATGAGGGATCTGCCCCCCATGACTCAAAAAGCTTCCAGCACTGCCACATTGCGGATCATATTCCCACATGAGTTTTGGTGGAGACAACACATCCAAACTCTATCAGGCATATATTTTTCTAATGGGTCTATATATATATAAATATATATATATTTTTTCCTTTATTAAATGAAAGAACATGTATAAAGTGCTAATTTAGTATCCGGCCCATAATCTATTAAAATCAATCATTATTATTACTATTAATTTTCACCTACTAGTTTTAGTTCTGGCCTAAAAACAATATAATATATACACTTTCTTTTCCTCAAGGCAGCATTTAGCATATGTACAGAATGTCTATCTTTCTGAATCTGCCCTTTTGAAAAATGTCTAATTTTTTGAATTGTTCTAGATCACTTTACATCCTTAGCTTATTAGTAATGTTTCCTTGCCCACTCTGCTGTTACCTCAGAATATGAGGCTAATATTATAAATTAAGCAATTCTAAAAGATTATCAGATTTACATTCTGCTGTACAGCTCTTTATAATTCAGTAATTAGTCATGACATAATATGGATAAAGCACTGACTTTGGAATTAGAAGATCTAAACTCTTCTCTATTTCATGGCAGTATGTACCAGGGAAAGCCACTTAAGCTCTCTGGAATCTAGTTTCCTTGTCTGTAAAATGGGGATCCCACTACCACTGATTTCATAGGAACATTGTGAAGTACAAATGAGGTGATGTTAGTGAAAATACTTGGTGAACTGTGGAAGAGCTAAATATTTTTATTCCTTAAAACTGATATAAGGTTGTGCCTCGGTATCGATGGGGGATTGGTTCCAGGACCTCCCACAAGTACCAAAATCCATGGATACTCAAGCCCCTGATATAAAATGGTGTAGTATTTGCATGTAAAGTATGCACATCCTCTCATATACTTAAATCATCTCTAGACCGAATACAATGTAAATGCTATGTACATAGTTGTTATACTGTATGGTTTAGGGAATAATGACAAGAAAAAAAAGTCGGTAGATGTTTAGTAAAGACAATTATTTTTTGCATATTTTCCATCCATGGTTGCCTGAATCCATGGATGCAGAACCCACAGATATGGAGGCCTGACTGTATAAAATATATAATAAGTTATCCTAATTTACACATGAAAGATTGGGACACCTAAATTCAATTGAGACAAATTGTGAATTTCTAGATTTTAGGTTCACATTAATGAAAGAAAAAATCAAAATGTATTGTGAGCAAAAACAATTACATTGCAGAAAACTAGCTCAAATGTTTGGCTAATTTCCAGGATACATATGTCGCAATATCAAATGTTTATTACCTAGCCTAGAATTTAACTTTGGCATGTACAATAGAAATGTCATACTTGTCTAGATTTGCAAATTTAACTCTCCTCTATAACAAAGATAAAATAAAAAGAACACAGAATGCTTTCGTGCCAAGTACTGTGATAAATCAAATATTTACCTTAAAAATTAAAAATAAATATGTACCACCAATTTAAAGACTAACATATAATGTTATACCTACCAATCTAATTTATTCATAGAATTATAAAAAAAAATCCTTGTTTAATTAAAAAAATACCTATTCTGTATATGAATGCTAAAGAAAGAACTGTTTTGGTATACTTTTCTCAGGTTGATTTAAAATTGTGAACTAAATAGGTCTGTTGGTCTCTTTTATCAAGGTCTTAAAAGTCTTAGAAATGCTTGAGATTTGATCATCAGAGTGGACAAAATAATCTTTTTGCTCTCTACAAAAAAGCTTCAACATTCTTTGTATTGATGAAATGGCTCCAAAAGAATTTTTTTTTTTTGTTTTTACTATTTAATAGTTCTATAAAATAAGTATAACTGACTATTAACTGATAAATCTAGATGAAGGCTACATTCTTTTAAATTTTCTGTAGTTTAAAATTTTTCAAAATGAAGTTAGGAAAACACATAAAAATAAAAGTTTTAATGAGCCATAAAATTTTGAATGCATATTAAAATAATTAAAAAGTTAATGTTAAATAAGTAAAAATGACTTGGCAAAATATAGATTAAAATGTTTGGATTAACAATTAACCTAAAATCGTATTTGGAAAAATGCATTTTTCATTTTATTAAGCTACAATTTTTATTCCTTTTAAAATATTTAATATCTTTCAACTTCCACAGTCATTCCTCCCACAGATATTTATTGAGCACCTCCCCCATGGCTAGTAATTATCTAGATGCTGTGTGAGATATTAAGATCTATAAGACAGAGCCTGTTCCCTCTAGGAATTTACAAGCTAGAAGTAGTATATTCTTCAAAAAGCTTCCACAGTGTAAATAGAAACTTGCAAGCTTTAAAAAAAGGCAAGCAAATCTACTCCAGAAGTCCGTTTTGCAATATTACTACCTCTGATCCTGCAGCTGAATTCTTTCTCCAAAGCAGGGACAATTCCAATCACTGACTTTACGTCCATTTTCTCCTTCTCTTCCTCTCCTTCCTCCTCCTGCTCCTTTTTCCTCCTCTTTCTTCTTCGTTGTTCACATCATCACATTTTCATTCATATATTTAACATGCTTGCAAACAGTTCTTGACCCTGAATGTTCTTTATCGTTTTTATGCTTTTAAATGGTAGGAAGTACAGAAGTACCAGCTATATGTAATTGCCGTTAAGAACATTAGGAAAACTTAAAAATAAAAACAATAAAAGCAACATTAGCTTCACATGATTAATACTTTTTCACTTCATAGAGTTTTATAACGTTAGTAAATTGATCCAATAATATATTAAGACATCTTCAAAAATCCCAGAATAGAGAGCTTCCTGTGTGAAAAGAATACCCCTTTATGGTCCTCATCACTTACTCTCCTGTGCCCCTGCCTTCACTCTGTTTTATGGGGACACTGCCCTTTAAAATCTTCAAAAATATGGGTTGAAACGTGTGACTTTTGCATATTGGCAACAATTGCCAGAATAGTTTCTTTTTTCTGCCTGCCTCTTTTCACTGCTCTGGGGCCCATTTGACTGCAATGGAAACAAACCGATCTAATACCTGCTATCTAGGGTGTGTATTTAACTAAAGAGTGATGCTCACTTCATGTCAGCAAAACATGAGGTCTGTGAACAACAGCAAAAAGAGAGGTGGGGAGGGGTTTAGTCTGTTTACCTGAGCTTCAAAACTGAGGGATTTTTTAAAGGAAGAAGGGGAGAGAATAGCAGTAAAAAGTAACGAGAGTGCTTTCTCCACCTCCTTGGATCTACCTTATTCTATTAATCTGCTGCATACGATTTCATAATGTGGATGGGTCATAATTTATTTAGCCTTTTCTCTAATCAGTGGATATTAGGATTATTTGTAAATTTTTTAATATGACATGCAATTCTATGCAGTATTTTATTAAGGCTCTTCTATAGAAAGAACTTGCTCTTTCCTCCGAGGAGGAAAAATGTGAATGCCTCTCTGTATTTTATCCTGTGGCTGAAGATCACAGAATGCCAGAACTGAAAGGGACTATAGACATCTTCCCCTCTCTCCTCAAACCTCCAATCTCTACTCTCACCTAATGACTTTGTTTTCTATTTCCTTGAGAAAATGAAATTAATCAGAAGAGATTGTACCACATGTACACACTAACCTGCAGCTTCTGTATCACTGGCATTCTCTGCAGTTATTATGGATGAGCCATTTGTGCTTCTTTCTAAGGGCAGTGTCTTTCCTTGCACAATAGATTCTATTCTTCTTGCATATTCAAAAGATATGGCCCTAACAATTATCCCCTCTGCTTTCTGCATCATCAAAATTTCTCTCTAATAGATCATCCTCCTTAGCATACAATCATGTTGCTATTTCTCCATCTTAAAAAATACACTCTTTCTTAACCCTACTTCTGCTTTTAGGTACTGCCCCATTTCTCTGCTCCCTTCTGCAGCTAAATTTCTCAAAAGAATTGTCTATATTCAGACTCAAATTCTCCTTCTCTCATTCTGTTTTGAACCTGATTCACACAAACTTTTGTCCCCGCTACTCCACCAAAACTTCTCTTATCAAGGTCCCAAGTGAATTCTACCAGTGGGATTTTTGAATCATCATATTTCTTGACCTAGCAGTAGCATTTGACGCGCTTGATCACTTCTTCCTACCTTAATATACTTCCTCCAGTTGGCTTCCAGGACACACCTTTTAAGGGTGTCCTCGTTCTCATTCCTGACAGTGGTAATTTATGTCTTTTTTTTTTCTTCCTTATATCAGTCTGTGGTAGAAGGAAAAACAGCTTTCCTCCTCCCTTCTAGGATTTTTGTCTGGGCTATGAATTAAATTGACATCGGACAGATTAAAAGAAGAAAAGGTATTCAAATTTATTACATGCACAGGGGTATCACATGAAAGAAAAATAAATACCTCCAAACCCAGTGAGATCTAGAAGCCTGTATACCTTCTACACAGGGGAGAGGGAAGGGGGGATGGAGGTAATTAAGGGGAGAGTAAATAATTTGGGGGAAAGATGAATGGGTCCTCAGAAAAATAGGTGGCAGCCTGTGACAAAGTCTGTCTGGGTGTGGTGTCAACCTCCAGTTTCCTCTCCTGTGATCCAAGTTAATCCTTTCTGTTGATGAGATTCCAGGGGAGGAGATTCATGATGATTGAGTTCCTTTTGGAAGATCCCTCTTCAGGCAGATAAGGCAAGATCAGAGAAAGCCCCTCCCTGCATTGCTGTTTTCCAGTTGCCTTCAGTTTGAAGTCCAAAGTGGCATATTTTGGGATGGCATTTCCTGAATTCCTTCATTACATAGAGGTTTATCATTTTTATTGATTTTTTTTTTCAATTAACCAGCTTTCGGTTTCATTAAATTTCTCTGTTGTTTTTCTATCCTCTATTTCCTTGATTTCTGCTCTGATGTTTTTTTCCCTTTTCTCTACTTTTTAGTTCTTTTTTTTTTTTTTCCCTAGTTTCTTAAGGTACAAAATGAGGTCATTGATTTCAGACCTTTCTTTTTTTTTTTTTTTGGTGGCTGGTCAGTACAGGGATATAAACCCTGTACCTTGGTATTATCAGCACCATGCTCTAACCCACTGATATCACTAGCTAGCCCTCTTCTTTTCTCTAACATAGATGTTTAGGCTATATATTTCCCATTAATTCCGATATGTTGTATTTTCATTTTCATTCAGTGTAAAATATTTTCTTTTTTAAAAAAATGTATTTATTAATATAATTTTTTTTACATTCTAAGATGTTGCTGCACAGCAGTTGGGAGTAGGGGAACAGGACAAAGGGGAGGGAAATAGGATAAGAGGAGGAAGAAGGGAGACATGGTTGAGGCCCGTGGCACCCCCTTCATTCTGGCACAGGAGAGCAGGGGGCTTCCAGCAGTGGCTCGGTTGTTGCTGGGCTAGATACAGATGTCAGGGGGGTATGGCTGAGGCCTTTGGCCCCCCACCACCCCAGATTGGGAGCCCAGGGTGTTTCCAGTGGTGGCTTGGTGGCTGTTGCTGGGCTGGCAGCATAAAATACTTTCTAATTTCTATTTTGATTTTATCTTTAACCCATGGATGATCTAGAAGTGTGTTCTTTTAGTTTGCAAAATTTTGGAGATTTTCCAGTTGACTTTCTCTTATGTATTACCCATTTTAATTCTATTGAGTCAGAGAACAAACTTTGTTTTATATGACTCCTTTAAAATTTACTGATGCTAATTTTATGACCTAGAATGCAGTCTATCTTACTAAATGTTCCATGAGTACATGAAAAAAATGTGTATACTGCTGTTGTTAGGTGGAATAGAGTATAAATGCCAATTAGGTCAAAGTAGTTAATAGTATTGTTCCAATCTACTTTATCCTTGCTGAGTTTCTGTTTACTTGTTATGTCAATTGTTGTGAGTAGGTTATTGAAATGCTTAACCATAATTATAGACTTGTCTATTTCTCCTTGAAGTTCTATCCTTCTCCAACTTTCTCCTTTACACCTTTTCTCAAAATTGTCTTGAATATTATTGATTTGTTATTCTTTCAAATAAACTTTAGATTAGTTTGTTGTGTTCTATGAAAAACCCGTGTTTGGAATTCATTTAAATTAAAAATTACTTGGGAGACGGAATTCTTCTTACCTTTATGGTACTTATCCTCTTTTTCTATGAATACAGTATGCTGCTCCATTTATTTAGGTCTTCTATTTGCTTTTTTATATTTTTTATTAATTTTTCTATAAAGACTGTGCAATAGAAATTCATTTATCAATTATATATTGAGTCTTAATTATGCATCAGGCACTGTACCAGGCCTTGAGGATCCATTCAAAAAGCAAAACAACAAAAGCAGACGCAGTCCATGTCCTCCTGGAGCATTATTATATTTGCAGGTGCAGTAAACAGGCACACAATAAAGAAGTAAAAATAGGATAAATAGAATAATTTCAAAGAGTGACACATGCTCTGAAGGAAACGAAACAGGAAAATATAACAGAATGATGGAAGAAGGTTTCATTAGATTGAATAGTCCAGGAGAGCCTCTCTGAGAAGGTAGCATTTGAGAAGCTCAAATAATAATAAGTCAGTCATGGGAAATCCTAAAAAAGAAAAAGTGCAGGCAGAGTACATCTATTACAAGGGCTCTGTTCAGGAAATATAACAGTATCATATTCTAATAATAATAGCTAATGTTCGGTGACTATGTCATTAGTATTGCACCGGGCGTTATTTTAGTCACCTTACTTTAGTTGTATCATTATCAATACACACAGTAACTCTATGAGGCAGAGACTCTAATCAGACTGATTTTAAGATAAAGAAACTAAGGCACAGAGAAATCAAACAAGTTGCTCACTGTGGCTACTGGAGGAGAGAAAGCGGGAGGGAGAGGGGAATTAGCAAGAAATTGGTAAAGGGTCACGAAAAATGATTACATTGTGTAATGTTGAATATGCTAATTATCCTGATTTGAGTATCACATATTGCACGCACATATTGATATTTAATGTTTCAGTTTTTAAAAATGTAAACTAAATAAATAAGAAATAAAAACAAACCACAAGTTGCTCAAAGTCATATAACTAAGAAGTGACAGAGCAAGACTTTAAATCCAGGCAGCCTGGCTTTCATGCTTGTCTTCTTCACCAATACGTAATGAGTGTTTCCTTAAAGGATACTTTGTCTGATATTAGTGTAGTCCTTCCAGCTCTCTTTCAGTTACTGTTTCATGGTATAACCTTTTTCATCCTTTTACATTCGACCTATTTTGTGTCTTTGAATATAAAATGTGCTGCTTGTAAATAGCATATAGTTGTATTTCTTATCAATTCTGCCAATCCCTGCCTTTTTTTTTTTTTTTTTTTTAAAGAATATGACTGGTAAGGGGATCTTAACCCTTGGCTTGGTGTTGTCAGCACCACACTCAGCCAGTGAGCTAACCAGTCATCCCCATATAGGATCCGAACCCGTGGCCTTGGTGTTATCAGCACTGCACTCTCCCGAGTGAGCCACTGGCTGGCCCCAATCCCTGCCTTTTAATTGGAGTGTTTAATAGATTTATATTCAGTGAAATTAGTGATAAGGTAGGATATACGTTTGCCATTTTGCTATTTGTTTTCTACATGTTTAGTGTCTCTTTTGTTCCTCTTTTCCTCCATTAGTGCTCTTTTATGTTAAATATACTTTTTCTCTTGTACTATTTTCATACCTATGCCATTTCCTTTATGATATTTTTGAGTAATGTTCTTAGTGGTTGCCCTGGGAATTGCAATTAATATCTTACTGTAACAATCTTGTTCAAATTAATACCAACTAAATTTCAATAGTACATAAAAACATTGCTCTTAAATATTTCTTTTCCCTTCCTCCTCCTTTGTGATGTTACTGTTACACAAATTATAACTTTATCCATTATGTGCCCATCAAAATACATTCATACTTACTGCTTTATGCAGTTGTCCATTAAATCAAATAGGAGAAAAAAGAGTTACAAACAAAAAATACAATAACATTTGGAGAGTTCAATACCCACCTTTAAAAATAGAGGGGCTGGTGGGCTAGATCAGTTGGTTAGAGCGTGGTGTTGTAACACCAAGGTCAAGGTTTCGTATCCCCCTACTGGCCAACCACCCAAAATAATAATAATGATGATAATGGATAGAACCACTAGACAGAAGATCATCAAGGAAATAGAAGAATTGAACAACACTATATACAAACTATAAGTAACATATATATATATATATAGAACACTTCATGCAACAATAGTAGAACACAAAATGTTTTCAAGTGCACATGGAAAATTATGCAGGCTAGACCATACATTAGGACATAAAATCATAAATTTAAATAACAAAATGTACATTCTGTGACCACAATGGCATAAAATTTAAAATAAATAACAAAGGAAAATTTACAAGTCTGTGGAAATTAAAGAACATGCTTCTAAATAACCAATGGGTCAAAGAAGATATTACAAAGAAAATTGAAAGATACTTTCAGATGAATAAAAATAAAACACAACATACTAAAATTTATGGTATATTGTCATAGTAATGCTAAGAGGGAAACTTATAGCTGTACACATTTATTTTTTTAAAATCTCAAATAGCAAAATTAATAACCTAATCAATAAAAAAGATCTCAAATCAATAACCTAAACTTCAACTTCAATAAACTAGAAAAAAATAGCAACCTAAAACCAAAGCAAGCAGAAGAAAGGCAACAGTAAAGAAGAGAGTGGAAATATACAAAATCAAGAATGGGAAAACAGGCACACCTAGGGTCCTAAGCAAGAGCTGTGGGCAGGCCCCGACTGCATAGCAGAAGGCAGGGGCACACCCAGGTATTAGACAGGAGCAGTGGGCAGCCCCCTGCCCAACAGAAGACAGTAGCATGCCACAAATACTGCTTCCATTTGGGTGTTCCACCACAGCCACCGCTGTAGCCACTGCTGCTGCAAGGGTGGCTCACCGTCACAGCAGACACAGCTGCTGTGCATGTGGCCCACTGCCCATTTGACTGCATTGACACAATGAGAGTTGCCAGCGGATACTGGAAAAAGAAGATGAAGTCTCTCTCCTCAAAGCCCACTCCAGAATGATAGAAGAAGCAATTGCTCTATTACATGACCAGACATCAACATAGACATACTAGAATTTAAAAAAGATAATATGATACCACCAAAGGAATATAGTAATTCTCAAGTGCCAGACCCCCTAGAGCAAGAAAGCCTTGAAATGACTGAAAAGGAGTTCTGAGCAGCAATCTTAAGGAAACTCAATGAGATATGAGAAGACTCAGTTAGACAACATAATGAAATGAGAAAAATTATCCAGGATATGAAGGAGTAAATTTACAAAGAAATTAATAACTTAAAAAAGGGATGTAGCAGAACTCCTGAAACTGAAGGATTCTTTCGATGAAATAATAAACACAACCAAGAGCTTAAACAGCAGATTAGAACAAGCAGAAGAAAGAATTTCTAATCTCAAAGATAGTCTTTTTAAAATAACCCAGGTGTACAAAAAAAGAAAAGGAAAAGCTAATTTTAAAAAATGAAACATATCTAAGAGAGCTAGCAACAACCTTAAGCCCACAAGCATCCAAATCATGGGTGTTCCAAAAGGGGAGGAGAAAAGAAAAGGCACTGAGAACATATTCAGCTAAACAATAGCAGAAAATTCCTCAGGTATAGGGAGAGACATGGACCTCCAGCTCTAGGAGGCTCAAAAATCCCCAGACAGATTCAATCCAGAAAGATCCTCTCTGAGACACATCATAGTCAAACTGGCAAAGCTCAAAGACAGAGAGAATCCTAAAAGCAGCAAGAGAAAAGCATCAAGTCACCTAAAAGGGAGCCCCCATCAGACTAACAGCAGATTTCTCAATGAAAACTCTACAGGCCAGAAGAAACTGGGGTGATATATGCCAAATACTGAAAGAAAAAATCTGCCAGCCAAGAATATTATACACAGCAAGGCTATTCTTCAGAAATGAGGGAGAAATAATGTATTTCCCAGACAAACAAATACTGCAGGAGTTTACCACTACACAACCAGACCCACAAGAAATCCTCAAGGGAGTCCTGCATCTGGAACCCCCAAAATGATAATCACTAGCACAAATACACAAAAAGGAGCAAACCACAATAGAAGAACAAAATGCAAATTAGAAAGAATGAAACTAAACCTTACAACCTCAGAAAACCAACATCAAAGACAAACAATAAAAGGGGAAGAAAGGAAAAAAAGATATTTAAAACATCCAAGCAAAAATCAATAAAACCCCAAGAGTAAGACAATACCTTTCAATAACCACCATAAATATAAATGAATTAAACTTCTCACTCAATAGACACAAACTGACTGATTGGATTACAAAGCTATACCCAACTATATGCTGTCTTCAAGAGACTCACATCATCTGTAAAGACACAGACTAATAGTGAAGGGATGGAAAAAGATATATCATGTAAATGGAAACCAAAAATGAGAAGGAGTAGCTTTTCTTATACCAGATAAAATCGACTTTAAACAAAAAATCATAAAAGGAGATGAACATGGCAACTATACAATGATAAATGGATCTATCCAGAAAGACATAACAATCATAAATATATATGCACCCAACACTGGAACACACACACACACACACACACACACACACACACACACACACACACACACACACACACACACACACACACACACATAAAATCAAACACTATTAGACCTAAAGAAAGACATAGACTAATAGTAGGGGACATGAAAACCCATCTCTCAGCACTGGACAGATCGTCTAGGCAACAAATCAACAGAGAAACACCAGATTTAACCTACACTTCAGACCGATTGGAACTGGGCAGATATCTACAAAACATTTCATCCAACAACCACAGAATATACATTCTTCTCATCAGCACATGGAACAATCACCAGGATAGACCACATGTTAGGTCACAAATCAAGACTGAACAAATTTTAAAAAATTAAAATCATTATGAGTATCTTTTCAAACCACAATGGATTAAATGTAGAAATCTATAACAAGCAAAACTATGGAAATTATACAAATACATGGAAATTAAACAGCATACTCCTGAATGACCTATGGGTCCAAGAAGAAATTAAATGGGAGATCAGATAATTTCTCAAAACTAATGAAAATAAAGACACATCACATCAAAACCTGTGGGATACTGCAAAAACAGTACTAAGTGTGAAGTTTACTATAATAAACACTTACATCAAAAGAATAGAAAGATTTCAAATAAATGACCTGCTATGCCTCAAAGAACGAAAAAAAAAAAAAAAAAAAAAACAAGAACAATCCAATACCCAAATTACTAGATAGAAAGAAATAAGTAAGGTTAGAGCAGAACTAAGTGAAATAGAGACAGCAAAAAATGATACAAAAGCTCAATGAAACAAAAAGTTGTTTTTTTGAGAAGATAAACAAAATAGACAAACCATTAGGTAGGCTAACTAATAAAAGAAGAGAGAAGACTGAAATAACAAAAATCAGAAATGAAAAAGGAGACATTACAATCAATACCACAGAAATACAAGGAATGATTAGAGACTATTACAAGCAATGAAATGCCAAGCAATTTGAAAACCTGGAAGAAATGGATAAATTTTTGGACACATACAAACTACCAAGACTGAACCAAGATGAAATAGAAAACCTAAACAGACCAATAGCAAGCAATAGGTTGAAGCAATAATCAGCAGTCCCCCAACAAAGAAAAGCCCAGGACCAGATGGTTTTACTGCTGAATTCTACCAAACATTTAAAGAGGAATTAATACCAATGTTCTTTAAACTATTGCAAAAAATTGCAACAGAGGCCATTCTCCCAAATTCATTCTATGAGGCCACCATAACCCTGATATCAAAACCAGACTAAGATACAACAAAAAAAGAAAACTACAGGCCAATATCACTGATGAACATAGATGAAAAAATCTTCAACAAAATACTACCAACCAGAATATCACAACATATCAAAACAATTGTACATCATGATCAAGTGGGATTCATTCCAGAGATACTAGGATAGTTTAACATAAACAAGTCAATAAGTGTGATACACTACATCAACAAAATCAAGGACAAAACTATATCATTATCTCAATAGACACAGAAAAATCATTTGACAAAATTCAACATCCCTTCATGATAAAGACTCAGCAAATTAGGTATAGAAGGAAAGTATTTCAACACAATAAAAGCCATATATGACAAACCCACCACCAATATCACAAGGAATAGGGAAAAGCTCAAATCTTTTCCCTTAAGAACAGAAACAAGACAAGGATGCCCAATCTCTTCTTTAACATAGTATTGGAAGTACTAGTAAGAGGAAACAGGCAAGAGAAGAAATAAAGTGCATCCAGATTGCAAAAGACAAAGTCAAACTGTCCCTGTTTGCAGATGACATGATACTATATATAGAAAAACCTAAAGACTCTACCAAAAATCTCTTACAGCTGATAAACAATTTCAGTAAAGTTACAGTATAGAAAATCAACATGCCAAAATCAACAGCATTTTAATACTCCAATAACAAACTAGCAGAAAATGACATCAAAAAAGCAAGCCCACTTACAAAAATTTCCAAAAAAAACCCTAGGAATCAATTTAACCAAGGAGGTGAAAAGGTGAAAGATCTCTACAATTATAACTACAAATCACTGCTGAGAGAAATTAAAGAGGATATGAAAACATGGAAAGACATTCCATGCTCTCGGATTGAAAGAATAAAGAGCTCAAAAATGTCCATACTACCCAAAGCAATCTACAGATTCAGTGCAATTCCAATCAAATACCAATGATATTCTTCACATTAAAAAAAAAAAAATGTTTGATGTTCTTCCAAATATTCATATGGAACAAGAAAAGACCCTGAATAGGCAAAGCAATCCTGAGCAATAAATAAATAAATAAATAAATAAATAGAGCCAGAGGCATAACACTACCTGACTTCAAATTATACTACAAAGCTACAGTAACTAAAACAGCATGGTAGTGGCATAAAAACACACACTTGGAACAATGGAACATAATGGAGAACCAAGAAGTTAGCCCACATACTTACAGTCAACTGATATTTGACAAGGGCAACAGAAGCATATATTGTGGAAAAGACTGCCTCTTCAATAAATGATGCTAGGAAAACTGGACATCCATATATAGAAGAATGAAACTATATCTGTACCTCACCATATACCAAGATCAACTCAAAGTGGATTAAAGACTTATATATAAGTCCAGAAACTATAAAGCTAATAGAAGAAAACATAGGGGAAACACCTCAGGAAGTAGGACTGGGCAAAGACTTTATGAATTAGACCCCAAAAGCATAGGCAACAAAAGAAAAAAATAAACAAATGGGATTATATCAAACTAAAAAAAGTTCTCCACAGCAAAATAGTTAACAGAGAAAAAAGATAACCTGGAGAATGGGAGAAAATATTTGCCAACTCTGCATCTGACAAGGGATTAATATACAGAATATACAAGGAACACAAACAACTTAACACTGAAAAAATAAGTCACCCAATTAAAAAATGGGCAAAGGAGCTGAATAGGCATTTCTCAAAGGAAGATATACAAATGGCCAAGTACATGAAAAAATGCTCAACATCACTATCCATCAGGGAAATACAAATCCAAACCACATTGAGATATCATCTCACCCCAGTTAAACTGGCTATCATCAAAAAGACAGAGAATAACAAGTGCTGGAGAGGATGCAGAGAAAGGGGAACTCTTCAGGGATCCAATCAAGATGGTGGAATAGACAGTCCACAGCATCAGTCTCTCCCACAAATCAACCAAATTTACAACTATAAAAATGTAACATCAAGGGCCAGCCTGTGGCTCACTTGGGAGAGTATAGACCAAGGCCATGGGTCTGGATCCCTATATAGGGATGGCCAGTTAGCTCACATGGGAGAGCGTGGTGCTGACAACACCAAGTCAAGGGGTAAAATCTCCTTACCAGTCATCTTAAAAAATAATAATAATAATAAATAAATAAATAAATAACATCAGCCAACCTGGAGCCACTGGAGCTAAAGAGAAGAGGAGAAGAGACCTACAGAGTTCATGAAGGCGGGAGAAACTACGATGACAGAAAGAAAAAGCTGCTCTGAGCATTTCGGGCCACGGCTGCTTTAAGGCTCGAGCTGATGAGTGCATGGAGCAGGAGCCGGCAGAAGCTGCAGCTGTGCCCTTCAGATGGAGTTACTGGGAGGCAGGAAGGGAGAAGAGGACCTTGGTGGCCCCCAGGACAGCAAGACCACTAATAGGGTTCCCATGGACCCACGCAGGAGCAAGGAGCCAGAGCAACTGAAAAAAGGGAGCCATTCAGAAGCTGGTGAGTCATCACAAGGGACCAATGCATGGCTCATCCCATGGGAAGTATTTGCAGCATAGGCGGTGGGGGAGACGGGCCCACCAGGGGAACACTGGGACACAGCAAGGACAGCCAATCTGCCCCCCAATCAGCACAGGACCCCTCAGAGGAGACTGGTCGGGAATGCAGAATTACATGGGGTGCAGTTTGACGAAAAAACTCAGGCCCAGATCAGAGATTCTACAGAACACAGATCCACTGGGTCTCTGGAGAGCCAGAAGTACCTATAAGGTCAACCGTTAAACCCTGAGCTGCACAAAAAGCCTTCGCTAGGGAAACAGCAGCAAAGCAGCAATTTAGCTCAACCACACAGCTCAAGTACTGGTTCCCACAGGAAGTTCCCCCATGTTAGAAGCAAAAGACAAAAAATTAGTTCTGGTCCAGGGACACCACCAGCACCTTGGGGCCTGCCTGGGAACTGGAGGCTTGGATCTGGGGACCGGACCCCACTCCCACTTCCAGGCAAAATGCACCAGTGCTTCGGGGCCAGCCTGGGGACCTGAAACATGGAGAAGGGGACTGGACCCCCCTTCCCACAACCAGGCACACAGTGCCAGCACCTTGGGGCCTGCCCAGGGACCCAAGGCAAGGAGAAGGGGACCGGACCTCTCTCCCACAACCAGGCACACTGAGCCAGCACCTTGGGGCTCACCCAGGGATCCAGGGTATGAAGTTGGGGGCCAGACCACTCTCCCACAACCAGGCACAACATGCCAGCACCTCGGAGCCCACCCAGGGACCTGGGGCAAGGAGAAGGGGAATGGTCCTCTCTCCCACAACTAGGCACACTGTGCCAGATCTTCAGGGCCCACCTAGGGACCCGAGGCCTGGAGAAGGGGACTGGACTCCCCTCCCACAACCAGGAACACTGAGCCAGTGCCTCGGAGCCCACCCAGGGACCCAGGGTATGGAGTCAGGGACTGGACCTCTCTCCCACAACCAGGCACAACATGCCAGCAACTTGGAACCCACCCAGGGACCTGGGGCAAGGAGAAGGGGAATGGTCTTCACTCCCACAACCAGGCAGATGGAGCCAGTGCTTCAGGGCCCACCTGGGGACCTGAGGCATGGAGAAGAGGACTGGACCCCCCTCCCACAACCAGGCACACCAAGCCAGCACCTTGGGCCCTGTCCAAGGACCCAGGGCATGGGGAAGGGGACCAGACCACCCTCCCACAACCAGGCACACTGAGCCAGTGCCTTGGGGCCCACCCAGGGACCTGGGGTATGGAGTCGGGGACCGGGCCACCCTCCCACAACCAGGCACAACATGCTAGCACTTCAGAGCCCACCCAGGGACCCAGGGCATGGAGAAGGGGACTGGACCTCCCTCCCACAACCAGGCACAACATGCCAGCACCTTGGAGCCCACCTGGGGACCCAGGGCATGAGAAGGGGACTGGACCTCTCTCCCACACCCAGGCACACGAAACCAGCACCTCAGGGCCCGCCCATGGTCCTGGGCATGTAGAAGGGGACCGGACAACCCTCCCACAACCAGGCACACCATGCCAGCACCTTGGGGCCTTCCCAGTGATCTGAGGCAAGGAGAAGGGGACTGGACCTCTTTCCCACAACCAGGCACACCGCGCCAGCAACCTGGGCCCCACCCAGGGACCCAGGGCATGGAGAACGGGATGGGACTACCCTCCCACAACCAGGCACAACATGCCAGCACCTCAGAGCCCACCCAGGGACCCGGGGCATAGAGAAGGGGACTGGACCTATCTCCCACAACTAGGCACACTGCACCAGTGCTACAGGGCCTGCCTGGGGACCTGAGGCACAGAGAAGGGGACTGGACTTCTCTCCCACAACCAGGCACACCATGCCAGCACCTCGGGCCCTGCCTGGCTCAGAGGCATGCAGAAGGGGACTGGACCCTCCTCCCACACCAGGCACAAAACGCCAGCCCCTCCAGGCCCACTTTGGTATCCAAGGCCTGGAGAAGGGGACCGGACCATCCTCCCACAACCAGGCACACGATGCCAGCACCTTGGGGCCTGCCTGGTGACCCAAGGCAAGGAGAAGGGGAATGGACCTCTCTCCCACAACCAGGCACAACATGCCAGCACCTCAGAGCCCACCCAGGGACCCGGGGCATAGACAAGGGGACTGGACCTATCTTCCATAACCAGGGACCCCATGCCAGCACCTTAGGGCCCACCCGGCTTAGAGGCATGCAGAAGGGGGCACCTATAAAACCTAGAAGGACTGGAAGCCCCCTAGGCTCCCAAGCTGGGGTGAGGAGAGGGTGGAAGGCCTCAGCCACACCCCCCACCTGCCTGGCATCCACATCCAGCCTAGCAATGACTGAACCTGTGCCAGAAGCCCCCAGGTTCCTGAGCTGGGGTAGGGGGACCAAGGGCTTCAGCCACGCTCCCTCGATATCTGCATCCAACCCAGTGACAACTGCCAGGCTGCTGCTGGCAGCACCCCAGTCTCTTGAGCCAGGGTGGAGGGGCCGAGGGCCTCAACCACACCCCTTCAATGTCCACATCCAACCCAGCAACGACCACTGAGCCACTTCTGGAAGTTCTCACAGCTCTTGAGGTCAGGCAGTGGGGGACCAAGGGCCTCAGCCACGACCCCCTGACATCCACATCCAGCCCAGTGATGATCATCAGGCCACTGCTGGAAGTGCCCCAGGCTCCTGAGCCCAGGTGATGGGGGACTGAGGGCTTCAGCCATGCCCCCCCAGTGTTTGCATCCAGCCCAGCCACAACCACCAGCCTGCTGCTGGAAGCACCATGGGCTCCCATGTCAGGGTGGTGGGGTCTGAGGGCCTTAGTCATGCCCGACATCTGTATCCAGCCCAGTGACTACCACCAGGTCACCCCTGGAAGCCCCCTGGCTCCTCTGCTGGAATGAGGGGGATGCCATGGGCCTCAACCACAACCCCCTCTGCCCTTCCTTATCCTCCCACCCTATCCCCCTCCTTCCTCTCTCCCCCTCCACCCCAACTGCACGGCAACAACATCTTAGAATGTAAACAAAATAATAATAAACTAATTAATTTTATAAAAAATTTAAAAAATAAGAGAGAAGCTCCTGTAAATTTGATTTTAGTTTTGTCTCTTATTGTGAAATACACAAGAGTTTCTCTCTCTAACCTGCCAATGACTTGTAATTCTGTTTTATTTCAGATTGGGAATTGGCTCAGTTGTATGCAGGTCAGTGGCTTTGCTCTTCTCTGGGCTCTGAGAGATAAACTTTCAAGAATCCAAAGACCTAGAATAAGTGGAAAATAAAATGCTGATACACGTTTAGTGATGAGTATAGAGAGATTTTTGAGTTGTGGAGAAAACCCTAATATTTTCCTGGGACACATAGAGGGCCTTCGGAAGATGACCAAGAGGCAAGCTCCCTCTGAGAGGATCCCATTAGACCTTGCAAGCCCTGGGACAGTCAACTCTGACATCACCCTGTGGCTGCTGGTGAGGGAGGGAGCCTGGGAGAATGGAGACCCTGAGCAGGCCAAATAGCCCTCCCTCTGATGAGACCTGTCAGCTCCTAGAACAGTGCCCTATTTTCTTGGAGAAGGAAGGACAGGTCCTGTAACATTCTCTGATGGTCACACTTGCTCTCACTCCATCTTTGTCTCCAGTTGACGTGACTCTGGATCCAGACACAGCCTACCCCTCCCTCTTTCCGTATGAGGATTTAAAATCTGTTTGACTGGAAGATTCCTATCAGAAACTGCCTGGGAAACCAGATATTTGACTCCTGGCCCTGTGTGCTGGGCTGTGAGGTCTTCACCTCTGGAAGACATTACCAGGAGGTAGGAGGCAGGAGGTAGGACCAACTGGCTCGTTGGGATGTGTACAGAGAATTTGATGAGGAAAGGATTCATCCTCATTGCTCCTGAGAAGGGGTTCTGGGCTATGGAGTTGTACTCCATACTGGAAAATGGTACTTGGAAATGGGTACTCGGCCCTCGCTTCACTTGGGACTGCTCTCTTTCTGAGAGGAGCTCCACCTCGGATTGGGATTTTCCTGGACTGTGAATCAGGAACTGTCTGGCTACTGTGAGGCTAATGCTAAGGCTGATGCCACGTATCCTGCTCACAGCGCCAATTGTAGAGTTACTAACCCTGTTCGTGATGCTAATTGTAGAGCTAGGCGACCACACTAGTTGTCAGGCTCTTTTACCTGCCAGTAATCCTGCACTGACTGGGCCGATGGTTGAGCTAGGGCTGGGTCTGGAGCTCCCAGACCCCTCAAACCCATTCACAGACTGGGTCACAAACCCTTCACAAGCCAGGCTGGTTCTATAAGCTAGGCAATCAGCCACACGGTCCTTGGAAGCTGCAGGTCTGGAAAAAACATGGCCAGGTGCAGGGCAGGTGCCCAAGGCAGGAAAAATCAGCTAAAGTGGCACCACCTTGCAGGCGCACGTACTCTGCCCACACATATGTTTATTGAACTGCCCTGAACCAGCTCCGAGGCGAAGGGAGCCCGATCAATTATTCCATTTTCCCAACAGGAACTATCATCTTGTACAATATGAGCAATAGCTCCATATCTCACTTTCCCCAGGGACTCGTTCTCTGGCCCCCTCATCCTTTATTCTGCTTGTGGTCATGTGACAAAAAGATGGGCTGTTGGGGATCATAGTCATTGCTGATGCCCAGGGCCTTTCTAAGGAGATTCTATTGTCCCCCATGGGGAAGACTCTGCCTTCAGAGATATAGATAATGCTCTTTTATAAACAAGTGAGAACAAAATCCGGCCACAGGATCCCTTAAGCAGCTTCATGTCAACCTATAGTCTTTGCTGCCTAACCTCTCTTCTCCAGTAGCCCTTCCCTCTCCTGAAGTTTCATTTGTTACTGTCACTCAGACCCTCAGTGACTTCTGATGGGCAGGGATTAGGCTTGAGAAAAGTGGGATGCAACTGGATTGGCAGATGATGGGGGACTTCTTAGTGTGCTTTTTCTGCTGCCTCATCTCATAACAGGTTTTAGGAGCTTTGGAGTAAAGTCTAAGGACATATAAATGATTGAGATTGAGTTAGTAAGGAATGTGGCAGGAAACAGCTTAGTGCCAGAAAAGGGTGATGTGGAAAAATGTGCTTTGCGTTATGTACTTGTGTATAAAAAAGCGAAAGAAAAAAAAAAGGTTACTGGGAAAGGAAAGACTCCGAGCTTAAGCCCAATTAAAGAATACAGAGGAAACAGAAACAGTTGCATTAGAGAAAAATGAGTAAAATCAGGCCAATAGTGAAAGCAGGAACTGATCTTGGAATTTCAAGCACCTATATTCTCAAGTTTTGGGTTCCAAGTCCAACAGAGTAGCAAAATGCAGCCCTTCTTTGGGATCTGCATATTAGACTAACAGAAGGACAGAGGTGCTAGAAGATGCAGGCATGAGAAGGAGCTCAGAGCGGCAGTGCTGGAGAGATTCTGAGCAGAACGTGAGTGATTTGTACAGACCCATCAGCACTGACGACGATTCCTTCACGGGTGCACCGTGCACAGTGCCAGATCCCAGCCCCCACGGTCCCCTGAGTCTCGACTGCCCTCGGCCTGCAGCCTGCGGCCGGTGCTCTGCTGCCCGCCTCCTCGACCAGTGGTGCTGGAGCATCTGAGCTTGCTGCCCTCACAGATGGATTAGGAGAGCCAGAAGCTGGCTGAACAGATGTTTCAGGAATTATTCTTTTTTTCTGCAATAATTGGACTTATCTATGGTTACATGGCCAACAGTTTGGATGGACTATTTACATAGTTAGCTAGATTTGCTTTTCCGTGTTTGCTGACATGTCCTCCATGGCCCAACTATCTCTGACATCCCCTCAAGTGGTTACCTGTCTGAGACTCAGGCACAGAAGACAAGAAACCAGAGGATAGAAAAACTAAGAGTCTAGAAATAATTGACTGGGTTTTCATGATTCAGCACCTGTTTTTGTTTCCTGTGAGATGAGCTAAATTGCTTTCATACCCAAAACATGAGCTAGAATCACCTATACAGCTTTGTATGGATATAGTTCTCTAACCCAGTTGGGTTTTGATTTATAAATAGTTTAGACCCTCTCTTCCTAATCTTGCTCTGAAATGGAGAACAGAAAACAAAAGTATGCAAAGTTTTTTTCAGGAATACACAAGAATAAATACCTCGTAAATGAGAGTACAATTTAACTATAAAAGTTTTATAATTCATGAGTCGTTAAACCATTTTAATGTTTCTAACGTTTCCAATTAAAACTCACAATGCAAGTCTAAAAAAAAGTGATTTGTACAGTTTACATCCTTTTTTTTTTTTTGCAGATGGCCTGTACAGCTTACATGTAATCCTGATCTCTCTCTTCTTCTATCCATCTCTTGCTCAGATCTTGATCTAGTCTCATTTTATTGGCTCCCAGAACATCTCTGGTCTCTCTTCCCTCTTGGATTTAGCAACCCTCCACTTCAGAGGCATTTCCAGAAATTATTACTTCATGTTGTCACCACTCTGATGCTGCCCAGACCCATGTAGCACAACCTGTCCCTGCTCCTTCATTACTTGCAGACATGCTTTCAAACTAATCACCATCCTTCTTCACACATCCCGTCCCCAGACACCTTTGACTTGTACAAAAACTGTTCTGCTTACAGATTGCGTTTCTGTAATACGAATTAGCTCACATGCTTTTTGTTAATCCTGGGATCATGTCAGCTTTATAATGTCAGTGTTCCTTTTACTCACACTCAATTTTTCCCCACATCAGTGTTTTATGCCTTGAGAAACTGTTATTTGAGTACAAAAATACACCAATAGCTGAGCTTGGCAAACCAGAGAGAAATGCATTAGAGAAATACCCTCATTCCTTTTCACCTCTTAGGCTTCCTTTTGGCTTGGTTTGGCAGTTTAAAAGAAACACAAGACCATGAAGAAAGCTATAGCTTGTATGTCACATTTTGCACAAAGATTGTAACTTCTTCACCTTTAGCTCTTGTTATGATGTCACTCAGCCCACATTCCTGTCAGTGTGCTGAAGCCAGCTTGCACCAGCTTGGGAGGGCTGACTGTTAAATTTTCAGGAATGTAATGAGCCAAAATTACTCATAGTAGGAGTATTTACACCACAGAAGTTGCCAAACAATACAAAACAAGGCTTTTTTCCTCCTGCATTTAATTTATTAGCCACAAATGCTTTGTTCCAATAATTCAGCCAGCTCACCTTTTTGTTATATTTCTATCAAGCTACATTCACCTACTTTAAGGTAAAGCCCTACATGTACTACTAAATGCTTTCAGTTATTAGGAGTTAACTGTGCCCAAATTGCTATTACTATTGATATTTTCATTAGTGTTCTGCTTCCTGCATGGATTTTTTTAGTTGTCTGAGCCTTGCCCTATTTCCACAAGCCCTGATGTTTTTGGTGCATAGTTTTGAAGAATCCACCCCCCCCCCTTTTTTTCCTGGAAATATATATTGGTTTATTGCAGAAATATATGTACTTTATTTCCTCCCAAGTCCCCTAAATGCTTGGATTCCAGAATATCAAACATCTCCTTTTAGATGAGGTAATTGAGTCCCAGAGCAGTGAAGGCTCTTAATCAAAGGCACAGATTAAGTGATTGAGCTGGAACCAGACCAGTCTCCCAGCTATTCCTGCAGTATAACGGTCAAACTACAAATGGGAATGAGAACAGATTAAGCTAATCTGGAGCCAGAGTTGTCAGTCAGTTATTTAGGGAAATTCTCATGGTTGTCTCCATTAATTCAAGGAATTCTTATGCAGAGGAGAGATATAATGTGATTTCTCTCACATGAACTTAGGGATCAACTTCTGATAGAACTGCAAGTTGCACCTAAGAAAAAGAATCTTTCCTCCATCATTTGATATTATTTCCAGCACCAAAAGCTTTTCCTCCCTCTGCCTGCACCATTCCACACACAACTATCCAACTCTGCTCTGATTCCCCCACTGTAGTGGATGCTGTGGTATGCTGCTCAGGTCACTGCTTTTAGAATTGAGGCACATAGTTAACAAACTACGGGTAGTTTTGGTGGCTCAGGATTCTCAGCTGACTCCACACTGTGGAATTGTTCCTAGCCAAATAGAACCCCACTTCCCAAGGTTGTTCCATCTCTCACAGGTGGGCCACATCCGGTGACTGGATAATGTGGGTGTCTGAAGGTCTGGATCTCTTGCGTAAGACACACAATTCTAAAGGACCACTCCAGCTTCAGAGCTCACTGTAGGAATGGCCAAGGCATTTGCTATGACTTCTTTATATTTCAACTCCTTCCTCTGTCTACCCTCCTTCCTCAACTACCCCAAGGGATGGATGCAGAGGGGCTCCCCAATAAATGTCCTACAGTCTGTTTCTCTGGAATCATCTAAGGTAGAGATTCTCAAAAGTGTGGTCTGACCCCCAACACCCTTTCAGGGGATCCACGAGATCAAAATTATTTTCATAATGATACTAAAATGTTATTTACCTCTTTTACTCACGCTCTCTTACATGTATGCATTGGAGTTTTCCAGATATTGAAGACGTGATGACACGCACCTACTGGAATGTGTGCTGTGTATTACTGTGTTTAAAATGTTCTCAGTTTTAATTTCTAATATGTTAAATGCTAATAGATATAACCCACATAAATAACTCTTTGAGGTCCTCAATTACTTTCAAGAGTATGAAGAGGTCATGAAACTGAAACATTTGAGAACTGTTGCTGCTCTAAGATAACCACAATTTGTAGCCAAATTTACCCTGGGAGGAAAAGGCTAAGGTTTCAAAGCAGCACTAGTTATTTTCAAATTATACTTTGACATAGTGAATGAAGTCAGTAAGAATGGTGGAGTAAGGACCTCTAAAAATCCCTCCCCACATAAAGGCAAGAAAAATTGGCAAAAATTGGTCAGAATTAACTTTCTCAGACTCTGTAAGTTAACCAAAGGCTTGCAGCAATCTGGAGAAAATGTTATCCCAGAAAAATGGACAAACCTCAGTAAAAACAACAAGTTCTGTAGCATTTTAATGTGACCTTGAAAACAGACGCAATCGCAGTGAAAGCCAGCTCCTGACAACCACTGGAGGGGGTAGAAAGGGGTCGGAGCTCCTTCAAAAGCCCATAACTAGAAAACCGTCATTATTAGACCTGTCTGGTGGTTTCTTATGCAGGTGGGGAAAATTTTTCTTACCTCTACTCCTCTATTCTTTGGCTGGGCTACGAGTTAAACTGACATGATGCAGATTAACAGGAGAAAACCTATTTTAATTATGTGTGTATGCACAGGATCCCCATAAAAATACGAGACTGGAAAAAGCGCCAGATGATTGAAGTCTATATAGCATCTTGAGCCACAGAAACGAATAGGAGCTTGGGACTTGTGTGGGACTTGGAGACAAATTATGGGAAGGAGAGGGGAGGAACCCTATGGTGAGTAAAGTTTGCCTTGTTATACAGACAAAAGTCTCCCAGGTGGTAAGGTCGCAGAACAGCTCTCTTCCTAGTAGATACATTTACTAGTAAAAATGTCCTTTATAGATGTAAATTTCTCATTACAAAAGGGAGTTTGGTACTTTATTTTAGACTGTTGAGGGGGAGGGAAAGAGCTTTTCCTGTACTGGCTGGTTCTCAATTTCTTTTAGTTCAAGAATAATCAGTATGCCAGTGTTGCATATTTTGGGGTGGCATATTCTGGTCTCCTGCAGTCATGTGGCATGGACTGCAGGAGACTGGAAGACCTCATTTGCAAGTCTTCTCTTTATTTGACCTGACTCAGAGATCACCTGGTGTGAACAGCTTTTCTCTGGGAACATTTGTTGACAAAAATCAGTGGTAACTGTTTAACATCACAGCTGCCTGAGGTGGTGGATTAGGCAAACAATAACCTAAGTAATAAAGCTTAATAAAAAAAGGCTGAAGAGTGAAATATGTATGAGGGGTCTTCAAAAAGTTCATGGAAAGATTCATATTCTTTTTTAATTCTATATTTCCATGAACTTTTTGAAGTACCCTCATATAGAGGGCTTTGAAAATCTCTGACATATTTCTGAGATTCTAGAAGTCCACATACATGCATAGGGTTGTGTGCATGCCCAGGGCTGTGTGCATGCTCTGGGAAGAACTGAGGAGGCCCTAAGCTCACTCTAGCTAATCTTAAGGCTCTATGTGACCTAATCCTTCACAGGGTGAGGACTCACTGTTACCACCAGGAACAGTTCCCTTGGTCTCAGAACCTGTAGACTTGGCCTGGCCATCTTGGCTACCACAGCACAGCATACATATATACCCCTGAATGGAAAATGAGCTCTTTTCTTTGGTCACATAAAAGGATCTCTTTCAGCTGTCCCCCAACACCCACTCCAGGCCCCAGCCCTACCTATCTCCCTTATTAAGGTATTGCTTTAGTAGCACATGAGTTTGTAACCATAGGATGGTGTCCCATCTCAGGGAAGCTATTGATGTCACAGGGCTCCCAGCTGAGGAGGAAAATGTGAGAAAGTGACATGTTGTAAACCTCTGCATTAACAGCAGGGTGACACATTCAGCCTAACCCTTGAGGTGGCACTGGATGCTGTGGACTTAGGATGAGGGAAACAGGACATATTCGATGTAATAGGAGAGATAGAGAACGTCAGGGCCTCTTGAAGAAAAGGGAAAGCTTCAAATGGAGGTCACAGGTAGAAGAGCTGGGAGAGGACCAAGGCTGTGAGCCTCACCATGACAGCTATTGGGCCCAGGAGCTGATGGCCCATTTCCACCCAATGCCAAAGATTTCCAGATCACCCAGTAGGGATCCCCAGGCTTAGCACTGGGATGAGGAAATATTGAACCATGGTAAGCTGACTTGTCTCAGGTGCCCCTAGAATAGATAAAGCTGCAGGCAGGCCCTTTAATTATGGCTTGAGTTTGAGCTCCCTGGTGAGCTGGTGAGTCGTGAACCCAGGCAGTCATGAGGTTCATGTTCAGTGGCCAGAGGGGCCTGAAAGTGAGTCAGACATCTAAAATCATGGCTCCAAAGGTAGTGTTTTTGATTCAAGGCAATTTAATAATTGATTTTTTAAATTTTGAGCTAAAAAAGTTTTCAAAAAGTACATTTATCAGTGTTGGTCAAAACCATCGTTAACGCAAATTGTCAAATCAGGAAAGAAAGAGGAAAGCATGAAAATAGCAGGTCTATTAAGGCTGTAGCTCTAGAGGTTGTACATGTTTTATATTTACTTCTGATATTGTTGATATCACACTCTTTGAACAGTTTCGTTGACAGAAAAGATACAACATTAAGTGTCAGGAGGAGAGGAACTCAGCCCTGCTCTCACTTGGTTGTATTCTATAGAAATCATATCTTCATGGTGTCTCTATTTCCTCATCTGTACTAGGAGAGAGTTCAACTAGGGGATTTTTAAAAATGAATTTGTGTGGCTTAAAAAAATAGTTACAAATTGCTTCTATTCATTCTTATAGAGTTCACATGACAATCCTGTGAGACAGGTTATTAATTCCATATTATTTAATAAATTGAGGTCTAGAAAGTTTAATTCCTTTTCTAAATATTTCCAGATAAAATGGAAAAGAATCAGTCTTCTCTTTTCTAAATCTGAATCATCTATATCAATTAGCTATTGTTGCACAGTAAACCATCCAAAAACTCAGAGGCTTAAAAGAGCAAGCATATGTATTGCTCATATTTCTGCAAGATGACTCAGATTTGGCTAGTCTAAATTTGAGCTCAGAAAGGATACTCTACTTCCTACTGCAGGTTTATAAATCAGCTGGGATGCCTCTCCTCCATAAATCTATTATCCTCTTGGGACCAAGAAGCAAGCCAAGGTATTTTTTCATAGGGATGACAGAGGCAGAAGAGGATGAGAAGGCACACTTTGGTAGCCTTTTAAAACCTGTGAGTTTTAACTTCCATGTAGAGAGAAGAGTTACTGGTTGTCTTCCCAAAGCAAAATTATAACAAATCCCTTCATAAAATTATTATTATTTTTTTTGTCGTTTTTTTTTTCGTGACCAGCACTCAGCCTGTGAGTGCACCAGTCATTCCTATATAGGATCCGAACCTGCGGCGGGAGTGTCGCCGCGCTCCCAGCGCCGCACTCTACCGAGTGTGCCACGGGCTCGGCCCCCTTCATGAAATTAATTCTCTCTTCTTCCCATCTTCTCTCTCTTCTTACTCTGTGAAAGGTTGCATATACATCAAAGGATGCATAATAAAGGAGAATAGAATAGTAAAAAAAAAAAAAAAATCTGTGATTAGGACTGGCATTCTATCATTTTCACCTACATGCCACTGGCCAAAGGTAAGTCACAAAGGGCATGCCCAAAGTCAAAAGGTAGGAATGTATATTTCACCCATGAAGAAGTTTGCCAAAGGTTTCAGGGATGGCTAATTCCTTCAACCACAACCTATCTCTAGGCCGTAATTATTCATATTTCTCACATGTATAAAAAGATTAATACATTCCTTCTCAATCTCAGAACTGCAAAAGTCTTGCCCATCCTGTCATCATTTTTTAAAGTCCAGGACCTCTTGTTCTACTTGAGGTCTGATCCAGCTCCTCTTAATGTGGAGACCAATGAACAAAAAAAGATGAATTTACCCACCCATCAACACACACCCCTGCAACACACATACACACACACTCTCCCAATGTACAATGGTGGAATAGAGACAGAACTGTCACATTAACTTCCATTTGAAAGAGGGAATTATTGGAGACCCAAAGCTGCCACTGCTCCACAGCGATTATGAAACAAAATCTCACTGGGCAAATATTACCATTCTCCCTACTCTGTGGGTATAGAGTGTTCCTTGATTAGAATGCGGTTCTGTTGCTGGGAGTGGCTCTGCAGGCGTCCTCCACAGCTCTTGACTTCACCCTCTGGGAGGTTCTTCGTTTCCTTCCTCCTCCTCAGCTCCTTCTGACAAGGACTTTGGAGAATGAACCATTTTTGACTGCTGAGTAACTTTTTCAGCCTGCTTCATGGCTTTAGGAATTTGGGGGCCCCAAACGATCTTAGTCTCTTTTAATGTAGGCTGACTTTGTCAATACGGTTTTCCCAAAACTTTGTGAATTTCTTTGTATTTAACTTTAGTTCACTCACATGTCAAAAGCAGCACTCAAATTGTTTTACAGAAATGGCTCTCTAACTCTTATTTGTGGCATTTTGGGCATATTAGGCTGTTATGAGTCCACACACTTAGGCTCCCTAGACACCCTCTTGTATACTACCTTATTGCTTTTAGGGGATTTGAATAGGTATGTTACAGCCACATCTTTCATTTGATCTTTAGCCTGAGGCCATGGCTTACTCGGCAGTCCCTGGATTTAATCTTAACTCCCAGACTATATCCATTGCTGGCTGGAGAGTCTGTAGATGAAAAACAGTTTTATTTTCCAACCCCAAAAGTTCTAAGCTCTCTATCTTCTAAATTCTACTTAAAACCTTGCCAGTTTCTTTTCTGAGCCCATCTCTTTCTTGTAGTGCCTTATCATATGCAACTAAAAGGAACCAACTCACACTTCCAACGTTCTGCCTGGAAACCTCTTTGCATAAATTCAAAAGTTCATTAAATGCCCCCACCCACAACCAGGCACACTGCCAGCACCTCGGGGCCACCTGGTACATTAAGCTGGGAGCCGGACCCCCCCTTCCACAACCAGGCACACCACCAGCACCAAGGAGCATGCCAAAAACATCACCTCCATGTGGGTGGCCCACCACAGCCAACACAGTAACCATGGCTATCGTGAAAGTGGCTGGATGTCACAACCACCATGCAGATGGTCTGCCAGCCACTGGAGTGCATTGACACAAGGAGAGACAACAGCAGAGATCAAAGAAAAGAAGAGGATGTTTCTCTCCACAAATCCCATTTCAGAGTGACAGAAGAAGCATCTGCTCTATGATAATATTGGGGGACCCGAACACACCTTTCATCATTGGACAGATCATCTAGGCAAAAAAATCAACAGAGTAACCACTACTCTTTCAGAAGGAGAGATGAAATCTAAGGTAATTAGAGGGGGGAGCAGGAGGGGGAGAGATTGGACAAAGGGCATAAAGAATAAGTATGATTTGTAACACTATATATGCTAGTAATATTGATTTGATCAACATATGTCAACATTGAACCCCCAAAATATGTATAATCAATTATGATTCAATAAAAATAAATAAATAAATAAATGGAAAAGAGTTCATTAAATGCATTTTATGTCTCTCAAGTTCTGCAGGCAACGGTTTGAACAAATGTTTGGTGATGACATAACACAGGTTGCCATTTCTTCTAGCCTTCCCAGAAGGAATAAAACACACCATTTTTTTCTTTTCCTCTACTCAGACACTCAACACAGAACACTTTTGTGACCAAAGGTATGCCCCCTGCCTCTGCCCCACACACCAAGTAATTCTCTGGTGGACACCAACTGGGTATCCTATAATTCAATTCAATTCTACCTGGAGATGGTGTCAGATGCCACAGGTTGAGGGCTCAGTTCCACAAGACTGCCCTCACTTCAGATCCCAATTGCAAGTCCAAGCCACTCATACTTCTGACCCAACGGCTACAAACAAGGGTTTCCATGACTCTGTCATTGGGTTCAATTAATTTTCTAGAGCGGCTCACAGAACTCAGGGAAACACTTTTACTGGTTTATTATAAAGGATATTACAAAGGATGCAGATGAAAGGCCAGAAGAAGAGATGGATAAGGCAGGATATGGGAGAAGGGGGTGGAGATTCCACACCCTCTCCGGGAGCACAGTCTTCCCAGCACCTCCACATGTTTAGCAACCTGGAAGCTCATCAAATCTTGTTCAAGAGTTTTTATAGAGCTTAGTCTCAAATCCCCATGCCCTTTCCTGAAGGTTAGCATGTGAGGCTGAAAGGTCCAACCCTCTAAACCCCTAATCACTTGGTCTTTCTGGTGACTGTCCCCTTCCTGAGGCTTAGGGGCCCTACCTTAAATCACCTCAATGGTATAACTCAGATGTTATCAAAGAGGCTCACTATCAATAACAAAAGACACTCCAATCACTTAGGGTTTTTGTTCTGTGATAGGAACCAAGGACAAAGGCCAAATATATTTCATATTATACCACATCTTCTGTAAGTTTCCTTGCCATTTTTAGCCTCCTATTACAATTAACTCAGCTCCTACCTATCCAAAGTCAATGCTATGTATTTTCTCTTTTAATATGGTTTCACCTCATTTCTAAGTACCAATTTTTCTATTGGGTAGCTATTGCTGATGAACAAGTCACCCCAAATTCACTACTTAAAACAACAATAATTTGTTGTTCATATGTCTGGGTGCCAGCTGAGTGTGGCTGATCGAGTCTGGGCTCAGCTGGGCTTTTCTGCTTCAAGTTGCAATGGCTGGATAACTCAGCTTCTCATGACAGGTCTATGAGTTGTCTGGGACAACTCTGTTCCACTTGTCTCCTATCCTAGGACTAGAGGGCTGTTCAGAGCAGGTTCTTCTTATGGTGCTAACAGGAGGGTGAGTGGAAACATGCAAGACTGTTGGAGTGAGCAGGACTGAAGCCATGTTGGGACCTAAAACTGCACGAGCTTTAGAAAAAAAAAAAGTGACACAGCTTTTTTCTTAGCATGCATTTCTCTGAGTTCCCTCTTTTCCCATGATTATTTGATGTTTTGAACCTTGCCCTGGTTACGGGGCAAGATGATGTTATTTACATAAATATAAAGTTGTTTGCCAGTCAGTCTGGAGTTGCAAACTTGCCACAAGACCTGTACTATGCAGATCCTGAGAAATCATGAAAGATATTAAGGAAGCTGTGCTGATTCCACCCTGAAGCAAATCAAAATCCAGCAGTATCCTAAGATAACATTAAGGACGAGAATAGACACCAAATGAAACCTTGATGTGAACTTACCTCTTGCTCCTTGCATGGAGCCCCCACAATTCATGTCGCCTTCCCTCCTGCTTTTCATCCCACATTCCATTCCTTCAATCCTCTCTTTAAAAACCCTCAGTAAATCTGAGGCTTTGAGATGGTTTTAGTCTGGCCATTCTTCAGGTTTACTGGAGAGATGAGTTAGCCTAACGTCTCTCCTCAAGTCACCAATATTCCTGAATAAGAGCTGACTTCCTATTCCATCAACAATCTGATTGGGTTTTTTTTTTTTTTTTTTTTTTTATGTTTGGGGGAAGGAAGCTGAATTTGAGTTCAGTAACAAGAATTTTGGCGAGACCGAACCAGGAGCTCAATGCCCTGGGGTAAAAGACTTTGGCAAACAAGCCAGGGTTTTCTGCAGGGGCAGGCAGTCGGACTTGGGTTCAGTAATAAGACCTCTTAAGAGGTCTTCAAAGGGCATATTTTCACTTTCACTCACATGCCGTTGGCCAAAACCATGTGATTTACATGGCCAAATGCAAAGTCAAGAAGAGGGGGAAATACACTTTGTTCATAAGGTCATATCAAGGATGAGGATTCAGGTAGGGATAAAGAATTGAGGTCAGTAATTCACACCATCATTCAAGATCCAGTCAAGTTCTACCTTCTTAAAGCCTTCCAGTAGTATTTCTAACCATATGTCTCCCTCCCATCTCTGGAGCAGCCAACCTAGACCAAATCTCCACCACTAAACCATTCATCATATTGTTCCCTCTGGCTGGGAGAGCACCCCTCACCTCTGCCCATCAAACTCCTGCCCATATTTCAAAGGCCATCTCAAGTGTGAATCTTCCTTTAGAAGAAGTCCCAACACCTATATCCGAAGATAACATCCCTGTCTTTATATAATGAGGTATATAGATCTCATTTTTGATACCCAGATGTTCACCCAGGTGTTTGCTGTGATAAAATGGGCAAATAGGGCTGGCTGGGTAGCTCAGTTAGTTATAGCACAGCCTTATAACACCAAGGTCATGAGTTTGGATCTCCATACGAGCCAGCTGCTGAGAAAAAATGAAATAGGCAAATTAGTTGGTCCCTCGCATAGTTTACCTGGACTGCTGTGCTTCTCCCTTGATTCAGTCACAAATCTATAAAAGAACTAAGGCCACCTTCTCTCTCCATAGACCTGGGTGGAAGTTCAAAAGTATGGGTGGGTCTGGCTGGAGTGCATCTCACTTGGATGATACCCAGAGGCCCTGGTGCAGTGGGGACCTCCCAAGGGAGACATATTTCCATCCACATTAGAGTCTTAGAATCTTGGTAAAGAAAGTATATTTACAGTGGCAGCTTTGATAATCATCAAAGACACCTTTCTAGGGAATGTGTTATGTTATATTTGGAACCTCCTCCTTGCCCAGAAAAAGTCTGTAGAGATGTCAATAACTTCTAAGTTGTAGAACTGATGTTGAGTTCTTACAACTTCAGCCCCCCTCAGCCCCCTTCCAGCACCTACCTAGCAGTGACATCTTTGCCAGAGTTATCCCCTTACGTAGGGACAGTTTATAGAGAGACTAATATTGCTCCAAAAATACCCCTCTAAAGGAGGTAAAAAGTTAAAAAAAAAAAAAAAAAAAGACAACAATCCTTGAAGGAAAGTAACACTTCAATAGTGTCTGTTTAAAAATGGGGTATGTGTGTGGGATAGGGTGGTGCCCAAGGAAGCAGTCTTATTTCTGATTCTATGTGAACTTTGAGAAGGCAGAGAAAAGAAAGACGGGCGGAGGGCAGGCTGGTTAGGGCAGGTGGTTAGAATACAGTGTTACAACACCAAGGTCTTGGTTCAGATCCCTGCAGTGCCTGGCCTTCCCATTCCATCATGCGTGTCAGATTTTGTGACCTAGAGGAAAAGTGCTATTCCCCCTTCCTGCTCACTTCCCTTCCCCCCCATTCATTTCCCTGCTTCTCCCTATTCTTTACCCAGCTTTTATTTATTAGTTTGGAAGGATTTAAACATCAATTCCGATTGTTTAATTTTTTCCTTTATTTCACAAGCCCTCTCTCTTGTTTATCTCCCTCTCTTTTTCTCTCTCTCAAAGTCAAAACCTTTCTGAGAAGGTCAGGGTAGAGTTAGAACCACTGTTTTTGCTGTGGGTGGGAAGGTTGGGGTAGAGACAGATGGCGGCAGGGACAGGAAAGGGCCAGAGTCATCCCCAGCCCCCACCCCCAGGCACTCAGGAAGAAAGCTGAACTTCTCCGAGTTTCTCATCAACTTTTCTGGGGTGTTTTGTTTAGCTCCCTTATTCTAAGATTGGTTCTCTACTCAGTGGCTGCAATAGGCCTCAGACTTTTCACTTGGGCAATATTTTTCTTCTGGAAATGAATTGGGGGAAAAACAGAGAGAGAAAGGATAAATTTGATTACTGGTAAGTTGCACCATGTCAGGCTACTTGTCAGGGTGTTCATGCCTTGTGGGGACGTAAACCTTAGACCTGAACTTGGATTCACATCCTTTGTGATGACTTCCAATCAAAAGTCATCTAAGTTGGGCCAGCATGTGGCTCACTCGGGAGAGTGTGGTGCTGATAACACCAAGGCCATGGGTTCCAATCCCATATAGGGATGGCTGGTTCACTCACTTCGGAGAGTGTAGTGCTAACAACACCAAGTCAAGGGTTAAGATCCCCTTACCGGTCATCTTTAAAAAAAAAAAAAAAAAGTCATCTAAATCTAGAAATACGATTATAGCTTTTTCAAAATTGAAAGGGACAATTAAGGTTATAAAACCCCAAATACCTTTAGATCTGAAAGACAGTGTGGGCTCTGACAGAAAAGAAAAAGCAGGCCTGACAGCCGTCAGCTGGGAGCTGATCAAGCACTCACAGGTAGGCCATGTGTTTCCTACTTAAAATAAACAAATTTACAGAACTCCAATAATCAAAGTAGGCTATTGTGTGATTGTGATTTGAGATAAAAACAAGACCACTCTTTAATCATGCCAGAGCACAGACAAAAACAAGAACACTGTGCAAACTACAAAATGACCACACATTCCCCTCTTCTTGCTGACCTGAGTAACTGCTGCTTTTTTACCAAAATTGGGCCACTCTGTTCCTCCCACTTCCTTCTAAAAAGTATTGTAATACCCAATCACAGACTTGTCCCCTTCGTTCTGACAGCATTTATCCAGAGCAAACCCTTGCTTCCTTGAACCTCCCCTAAATCACCTAACACAAGCTTAAATCCTATAACAAATTCCTCCCATATACTCTTACTGAGACAGGCCACACCTTTCAGTACCCCAGGGGGTGTGGAATCTACCCACCAGTGTGTGGAATCCATGCTGCTGTAACAGGTATCAAGAAACTCAAGTGTTTGGAGTGCAGGTGGCTTTGGCTGGCAGACTTCAACAGGCAGTCAGAACCCCACTGTGAGCCTCCCAGCATGCACTCCACCCACCCCAAAGATGACCCCAGACTCAGTTCCCAGACACAGCAAAATCTCTTAACATCTAAAGCCAAAAGAAACTTTCCACAGATTTCTAAGAACAAAAACTGAAACAAAAAGCATGTTCATGATTTATTGATAATTTTTCAGTGATCAGGTATTCACAGAAGGGAACAGTTGTTCATTGTATGTTTCATGGATACATTCCATCTTCTTTCCCACATCTTTAACTCAAATGACAATTGGCTTAGTTTTGTTTGTTTTCCAAAGAAACTCATAAAAGGGCTTGGAAAATTCTGAGATTGTTTTCTCCCATTGTTTCACAAACAATAGAGCTTTTATAAACCCCTCTGTTACTGCAGAATGGAAAAAGCACAACTGTGTTCAGATCAGTGGTTCTTCACGTCTCCAGGATTTTGAGCTCTTACCTCCCAAGGATTCAAAGCCTCAGTACACATGAAAATGAAAAATAGTGACAGCTTTTTAGTGATGAGGATGGAGAGAAAAGAGATGGTGGTAACTGTTTGGACATTTTCCCTAGGAGACAGCAGGTCTCTTGCCATTTGACCACAACGTTAGCTGACCCACTCCTTTTTCCCCAAATCGCCTGAAGGCACACTAACTGTGTCTAAGAATTAGGGAGGGAGTTAAGGGAGTGTGTGTTTGGGGGTGGGGGTGGGGATCGGGCACAGGGGTCTGGAGCTGGAAGTGGAGACCAGTGAGCATGCTGGAAAAAGTTCTCTTGAGGATACCTGGCAATTTCTAGCATAGTGTCCCATTTCTTTAGCAAAGAGAGTTGCCTTCTGAATCTCTCCCGTTCATCTACTCTCAATCTCTCTCCCTCCTTCTCTCTCTCTCTCTCCCTCTCTCTCCCTCTCTCTCTCCTTCTGCATGGTCACCTGCAGACAGTTTCCCAATGCAGATAATTTTCTGCATCTTTTGCCTGAGAATGTTACCACACAAGCCCCTGAGCCAATGAGGGACAGGATTTCAGATTTCTCACCCTTTAGTGACAATTCTGAGTTTGGGGGTTTCCAGTTCCACTTAATCACTTAGAGAGTCCCCAGCAATGTTGCCCATAAAGGTAGCCTAGGTATAAACACACCCTTTATTGACTCTTCCCTGTCTCATTTCCTTACTTCCCCACAGTGTTTTCTGGGATCACAGCCAAAATAAATTTCTTGCATCCAAAAATCTTGGTCACAGGGTCTGCTCTTGGGGCAAGCCAAACTAAGACAAGGTCTTATAAGGAAACATTGAGTGACAGCTGTGACAAGATGAAAGCAGGATGAAATCAGGACAAAAATGAATTCATAGACTATTCCTAAAACACCAAAGTCCTGCATTTTCACGTTTTCCATAGCCTGTTCTTCGGTGGGGGAAGTTAGCCCTGCTTTGGGTGGATCTGCCCCACCAGGTAACAGGAAGAGAGAAATGTTAAGATGGCAGGGTGGAAGGTAGTTTAGAGACTGCAATGGGATACATTCTGGGCAGAACTCAGAGAGTGGTCCACATAACCCTGATTCCTTCCCTGAATTCTATCTCTCCCTTGCTCAATCCAAAATCACTTTATTGGCTCCCATAAGTTCCCTGTCACCCTTCTTCTTTGTTCTAGGAACTCTTTATTTCAAAAGTATTTCCAAGAATATGACTCAGAGATGTCACCAGTCCACCAGATCTCAGCCTCTTTCTCCCCAGGGCACATTTAACCTCCCCACGCAGAAATTCACTACCTTCTCTATACCATCCCCCTTTCACCTCCTTTCCACCCACCCTTCACAAATGCAAACTCTGTCGTGCTACAGTGTGTATAACTTTAACTTGGGTTTGGAAAATAGGGGAATTATGTCAGTATTATAATGTTAAAATGTCATCAGATCATATCTGATCATTACCAGCATATCAATAGCGTATGCCCCCAAGAAAGAGCAGCTGACTACAAAGTTCAACAGTAAATGGCAGAAGAATACAGTACTGAACATGATGCCCATTCTTTATAAGAGGGAAAAAAATGTTTCACAATCTTGGCAATTATGTAACTATTCATGTTTTGAATTATGCAAAAAGCCTTGTTGTTTTTATGATGTACAGAAGCATAAAATAAATACTGGAAGGAAATATGTCAAAATGTGAATTGAGGCTATCATTAGGTGGTAGATTAAAGGTGATTTCCACTTTATAAAAATATTCTTTAATTTTTCCATAATAAGAGGTTTAGCCCAAAGTAAGGAATTGCAGGCCTCAGGAGTTGCTTTGAGAGACATCACTTTGGCAAGGAGGCAACACTGGGGCCCTGTGAACTGAATCACACCTCATGAGCTGGCCTTTAGGGTTGGCCTCCAAGGGACTTGTGCCAACAGACACAGCAGCTTCAGCGGGCACTCAGATGAGGAACAGGGCTGTCAGCGGTGAGCTGCAGGCTACTGCTACCTTGGCCTCTGCTCTTTCATTTCTCAACCCACAGAAATAATAGAAAAACAACTTACTCTCTTCTGCGTCCCTACCATGTGCTAAGTGCTTTACCTGCTTAATCTCATTTAATCCTCCTAACACTTCTCCAAGGAAGGTATTATTAACATTATTCCCAAAAGAACTGAGGCTTGCAGAGGCAAATTAACTGGCTGAAGGGCTCACATCTCATTTTAGTGTTCCTTGGCCCTCTTCCTTTCTCTCTGTTCCCTGTTATTTAGTCCAGCTCGTCAGTGTATATTCTGAACTGTGAGTTGAAGACCATAAATCCACAGTTGTCCATCTCTAGAAAACTTTCTCTTTTTTTTCAAAGTAAATACACCAGGCTACCTGGGGGCAGGCTTTCCAGAGAGCACTTCCCCTTCCTTCTCCTGCTGGCTTTTAACTTTTGCTGCTGGGGCCACAGCCGCTTTCTCACTCGGTAGCAGTGGCTCCTTGTGCCTTTTCCTCCAAGATCACCGGGGTCAGTATGTGTGATTACTCTCAGCCCCTCTGAGACAGTGAGTGGACAGGAGGGCACACCAGGGGTCTTCAAAAAGTTCATGGAAAGATTTTTTTTTTTATCTTCTGTCTATTATCTTTTAATTCTATCTTTCCACAAACTGTGAAGTACCTGCAAAGCTCTCTCCTTCAGACTCCTCCCTTTAGTGCAGTGATTCTAAGATTTGTTCGTTTATGTGCAACCCACAAATGGGTACCCTGCCTTCCTTCTCTTATGTCTCTTTTAGGATTTCAGGGCCCAGTCTGTTGTTTTATACCTGCTTAGCCAAACTTAGGGAGGTGGGTGGGATGGTGCTGATTGCGGTGCAGACTGAAAATCCCCACTGAGGAGGAGGCACAGAGAGGGCTTCGCATGCAAATGCCCAGAGCTCTCCAGGATGGAAAGAACTGCAGGGAGGACGGTGAAGAGCAGAGAGTCTTCAGAGCCCATAGTTAGCTCCTGTCCATTCATCTCCTAGGTTGCAGCTCCTGACGGACTCACACCAGTATCCTGCTAGCCCAGACAGGTCGGAGATGGCAGTTTTCCCAAACTCCTGCCTCCCAGGCCTGCTCATTCTCATTCTTCTGCAGCTGCCTAAGCTGGATTCAGGTGGGTCTACCTTCCCTCTCTCCGGACTGCAAGGGTGAAAGGTCTCAGTAAATGTAAGTGATCCCATCCCGTTCTCCCTGTCGACCTCCACTGGGGTCCATTTGGACTCCTTCAGGCTGTCAAAGTTATAAGACATAGCGCAAGGGACTCTACATTTTAACAGGAGTCTGGACCTATGTCAGTCCTCAATTCCCATCTCCACATCCCATATGACTGCTTGTTTTGTGGCAGCTCGATTTGATGTGATCGGACCTCTGGAGCCCATTCTGGCCTTGGTGGGTGAAGACGCCGAACTGCCCTGTCACCTGTCCCCGAACGTGAGTGCTGAGCACATGGAACTGAGGTGGTTCCGGAAGAAGGTCTCGCCGGCTGTGTTGGTGCACCAGGATGGGCGAGAGCAGCAGGGAGAGCAGATGCCTGAGTACCGAGGCAGGGTGACGCTGGTGCAGGATGACATCACTGAGGGGCGCGTTGCTGTGAGGATTCATGGTGTCAAGGTCTCTGATGATGGTGCATACCGATGCTTTTTCAGGGAGGATGGAAGCTATGAAGAGGCCATCATGCATCTGAAGGTGGCTGGTGAGTAGATGGGTTTTGACCTTCTCTGGTGACTCCCATGTAGTATATACTTTTGGATGGATTTACTGTGGAAACCATCAGATTCATTCCTGAAATCCCTTTGAGGTTGGAGGGGGTTGGCAGACTTATTGTAGGAGATAAGTGAGGAGGAGGTTTGAGGTGAGAGCAGGAAGAGACCAGAGAAACGTCTTTCTTGTAGAGCTCTATTTCACTTATCTCTTGCCCTTCCCCCTCAATAATAGCATAAGTATTTCCCCATGAAATTAATTAAATAAATGTAAGATGTAATGGCCATATAACATTCTTTTATACAACACAATTTACTTGCTCAAGTCCCAGAACTGAATATCTTAGTTGTGTCTGTTTTCCATCACTACACTAAGGAAGTGGTAAACATCCCATATACTCTCAGGCTGCGTTATTGATCAGTCTCTAAGGACTGATTTTCTAAGATCAGAGGCTGTTTGTTAACATTTTGATCCACCTGGAAAATACTTCACTTTTGTTTCCTTTTTTGCTTCAAGCCAAATTCCAGGGCAAAACAGTAAGGAAACTGGTAAGCATTCAGGAGGAAAGTATGCATGAAGGGCTGACTTTCCCACGTACTAGTGAATAGTATCAAGCAAATCTCTTTCTGAGCCATGTGTCCTACTGTAAAACTGGGGAAGCATTTATCCAGGATGATTTTGCAAGAATGAAATAAATTAGGCAATGTATGAGAAACTGCTTTGTTAATTCTAAAAGTATTATATATTTGTAAGTATTATCACTGTGCCTTAGACTGATCAAAACCATGCAATATACAAATATACTGCCTTTCATATATATATTAAAACAAAGTTTGAAAAATACTTTGGTGAAATCTGGGTCTCCACTTCATAACAGGGCACCCCCTGTGCAACATCATGTGTACCTCTCGTTTTGTTTTTTAAAGAAGAAGTTGATTATAAAAACCTAGAGATTTGATGGCATAAAACTGTCATTGTTACCTTTTATGAGTGATGGCACCTTTGAGAATCTGCTGAAAGTGGCAGCCCCTTCCATGAAAAGACTGTACACTCTTGTATATATACATAAACTTAGAATATGGATTTAAACCAATTGTTGGGGTCATGTGGTTTAGGACTCTTTTCTGCAGCTCAATGTTTTTTTGTACCCTGTGGAATTGTTAGAAAGAATTAGGCTGAACAGGCAGGAAAAGCAGCTTTATGTTGATTTACATTAGGGCATAATTGGTTGAGGAAAGATGGGGTTGAAACCATTTAAGAAAATTCCTGAATCAGCATCACTGGTAAAGGAGACTACAATCTCAGGGCAAAGAACCTCCAGTCCTCCTCCTCAAAGATATTTCTTCTCGGTTCATCCTTAAATATCCAAACCTAGTTTTCCTCCTCTTCCCCAAATACCTCCAACCACAGACCTCTCTCCCAGCTCTGGCACTCCCAGCCTAGACCACTAATCCACTTCTAAACCATTGGTTTTACTGTTCCTGCTGGCTGAAGAAGTCCCTGTGTCTGCCCATCAAACTCCAGCCCACATTTCAAAGGCTAGATCCCAATAAGGCATCCCTCTTTGATAGGTATATGAAATTCCTTTTATTGATAACTCAGTTTCCTTATGTAATAAAATATAGAGATGAGTCTCTCCTATTTCCAGTCTACTTCTCTCTCTCCCCCCCCCACCCCTTTCTCAAACTATGTAGCCCTATGGTTATAAGGTTCCAAGAAAGGTATCCACTAAAAGATTAAGGCCAGCTTGTCTCTCCATAGCTCTGGGCTCTGACCCTCACATCCATATGGAAGTTCAAAAAAGTGGGGAGATCCAGCTGGAGTGCACCTCAGTGGGATGGTACCCAGAGCCCCAAGTGCATTGGAGAACTCCCAAGGGACAGAAGTTTCCATCCACATCCGAGTCCAGGAATCCTGATAAAGAAGGCCTGTTCACGGTGGCTGCTTCACTGATCATCACAGACACCTCCGTGGAGAACGTGTCCTGCTGCATCCAGAACCTCCTTCTTGGGCAGGAGAAGGAAATGGGGATTTCCATTCCAGGTCAGTGGAACCAGTGCTGGGCTCTTATGTCAACACAGCTTCAGAGTCACACGACATGGGACCCCTGCCCAGATGTAACCTCATGGCACACATCTACTTCCGCCACCTAAGCTCCTGCTCACTGACTTAAGGGAGCCCCACCAGCTTTATTAGAAAAGTAAAGATTCTGAAAGCATAAACTCTACCTAGATCTCATAGAAATTTCAGATTTTCCATTTTAAAAGATATATCTGAAATATAGATGCTTTGTCTCTGAAGACGTTTCTGATCCAGAACTTTCCCTCCTAGAATAAACATGGAGACTAAGTTGTTCTTCTAGTCTTCCTATTTCTACCCTAACCTCTCTTCTCCCCTCCCTGTCCCATGCTAGAGCTCTGCCTAGATTTTCAGGGTCCTCAGGGAAGCAAATTCTCTTATTATTCTCCCCGATACCACCTCTGATTCAGGCAGGAACCTTTCTTTATTCTCTGGCCACTGAGTCCCATTCTGTCACACACACAGGTAACATTTCCCCTTCCTTATTTACCTCCCTCATCCCCTTGGTTCCCATTCTGCACTGACAGATAAGGAGGAATTTCTATAATACCATGAATTGGTCCATTATGTTCTTTATTTCATAGGTCCTGTCCCCAAATCACTCTCCATCCTCTCTCTCTGCTCTCTCCTGCTCAAGATCAAAATTTTCCAAAAAGTTTAGAGTAGCATTGGAGTGACTATTGCCATGGGAGGGATGGGAATGGCCTGGGTCATCCCCTCTTCCATATCCCTTTGGAATCAGGAGAGAAGCTGGGTTTGCTCAGAGTTTCTCAACCAATGTTCTTGGGGATTTTGTTTTAGCTCCCTTCTTCCCAAGGTTGACTCCCTGGATTGTGGCTGTGGCTGTCACCCTGATGGTCCTAGGGCTTCTCACCATTGGGTCCATATTTTTCACTTGGAGACTATACAAGGAAAGATCCAGAGAGAGGAATAATGAAATGAGCCCTAAAGGTAAGTCATAGAATTCACAAAGGCTACCTGTTGAGAACGCTTCAGAGAAGGGTTTGATCTAAGTCCTTCAGGATGACTTCCAACAGGAAGACAATTTGTTTCTAGAGTTATGAAAGTTGGAAGAAATTATAAGGCTTATGAAGTCACAGATACCCAATATAAAGAACAGTTTTGAGGCACAGACAGAGTTAAAACCAATTCTAATTGAGATAGTAGACCTGATTTTACTCACTACCCACCCTCAGCCCCTACCCCCACTTTTAACTCAGTTTCTCAGTAACCCTCTTATTATTGAAGATCTAATCCCAAGCCAGTAGGAACTTCCTGCATGTTTCTTAGGAAACTAAACAAAACAAATTTTTTGTTTTTGATTTATTGATAATGTTTCAGTAATCAGGAGTCATGAATTAAACAGTTTGTCCTTTGTGTGTTTCCCACACCAGTTTTGTCCCCTCCCTCATGTCCTCTATAGAAAGCCATTGAGGTATTTTTTGTTTTCCAGAGAAACTCCTGGAAGAGCTCAGTAAGTTCTGTCTTCTTGTCGCTATTTCACCCACAAGGTTTTCCCTCTCTTATGTAACCTGTCAATGACTATCTCTTTCCTTCATTGCAGAATGGAAAAAGGCTACATTGCATACAGGTCAGTGGCTCTGAACTTCTAAAGGGCTCTGAGGCTCTATCCCCAAGATTCAAAGTCCTATGATACTTGGAAATGAAAACACTAACAAACTTTACTGATGAGGATAGAAAGGGGAGAGGTGATAGAAAATGGCCTCAATACTTTTCCTGAGGCACATAGAAGGCCCTTGGATGATGGCTAGGAGACAAGCCCCTCTGACAGGATCCCAGTAGGCAGTGGGGACAGTTATATCACCTTGTGGCTGCTGATGAGGGAGGGAGCCTGGGGGAATGGAGAACCCTAGCAGGCCAAGCAGCTCTCCCCCTGAGGAGACCTGTCAGCTCCTAGAACAGTGCCCTATTTCTTTGAAGAAGGAAGGACAGGTCCTGTAACCTCTGACATTCTCTGATGGTCACACTTACTCTCTCTCTGTCTCCAGTTGACGTGACTCTGGATCCAGACACAGCCCATCCCCACCTCTTTCTGTATGAGGATTTAAAGTCTGTTCGACTGGAAGATTCACGTCAGAAACTTCCTGAGAAACCAGAAAGATTTGACTCGTGGCCCTGTGTGCTGGGCCGTGAGGCCTTCGCCTCTGGAAGACATTACTGGGAGGTGGAGGTGGGAGACAGGACGGACTGGGCGATCGGTGTGTGTAGGGAGAACGTGATGAGGAAAGGATTTGACCCCATGACTCCTGAGAATGGGTTCTGGGCTGTGGAGTTGTATGGGAATGGATACTGGGCCCTCACCCCTCTCCGCACCCCTCTTGCACTGGCAGGAGCCCCCCACCGGGTTGGGATTTTCCTGAACTATGAATTAGGAGACATCTCCTTCTACAACATGACTGATGGATCCCATATCTATACTTTCCCCAACATCTCTTTCTCTGGCCCCCTGCGGCCCTTCTTCTGTCTATGGTCCTGTGGTAAAAAGCCCCTGACCATCTGCCCAATTGCTGATGGGCCTGAGGGGGTCACAGTAATTGCTAACGCCCAGGATCTTTCTAAGGATATCCCATTGTCCCTCATGGGGGAGGACTCGGCTTCTGGGGATACAGACACTCTCCATTCTAAACTAATCCCTACCCAGCCCAACCAAGGGGCACCTTAAGGAATATCCCAGCTCAGCTCTTTTCCTTTGCTCTAACCCCTCTCCTCCATCACCCCCTGAGACTTTGGTTGCCAGCTTCACCCAACCACTGTTTCTCCCTGTTGGGTAGTGATTAATTTACTTGGGAAGGTTGTGCTGCTGCTGCTGCTGCTGCTGGAGAGGGAGGGGGGTAGGACTTTCCTGGTCTGTTTCTGTACCAATATTTGGGGGATGGAGAGGTGACTCTTAATCTGCTTCTAGTGTTCTCCTATCCCTTAAGGCCAGAATCTGTAAGGAAGGACTTGGAGCACACCCAAATGACAATTTAGGGATTGAGATGGGATTAGGTTGGCATGGGGCTTTGACAGAAGTGTCTTGGTGTCCAGAATAGGGGTATGTGGAGGAACAGGTTTTAGGCAAGCAGAAAACCCAATGGTTGCTAATGAAGGAATAATCCCAGGCTGAAATCTCATAAGGGAACTTGGAGAGAACAGCAATGATGGAGGAAAGTGAGGTGAACCCAGACCGATGATGAACACCTGGACTGCTCTTAAGAGTTTCACAGCCTATGTCTCAAATGTTCCAAGCCATTTCCTATAGGGGGGAGGACACTGGCCCTCCTTCTGTGGGAGCTGAGCTGTGGGCAAGGGGGAATAGAGAGGAGCTGGGATAAGCAGGGCTGGGGGGTTGGACAGAAAGTGTGACAGAGGAGAGAATTTTGGACAAAACTCGAAGGTTGTCTGTACAGCCATGCCTCAGATCTTGTTCCTCTCTCTGCACCCTCCTGTTTCTCCCTTGCCTGGAGGTCATTCCAACCTCACCCTGTTGACTCCGCAAGTTTCCAGTTCTTCCCTTCCTTTTGATCTAGCATCTCTCCATTTCAAAGGCATTTCCAGGAATCATCCTTCAGTGATATCACCACTTTATCAGCCACTGTCTCAGCCTCATCCCCCCTCAGCCCTCATTCCAGAGTCCATTCTCCTCAAACACACCTCTGATTAACTTCAACTGCCACCCATTTCCACACCATGCCACCACACTGCTGGTCACTGTCTCCCCACCTGCCTTTCCTACATGTTGCTTCTCCTCAGGATCCCCTGAATGCTGCATCATTGTGCTCAGCACAGTGGACTGATTGTACCTGTTTGTATCTGCCCCTGAGCATTGTCCTGCATACTTGTGGCTTATCTTGCCAGGGGACTGCAAATGTATGCAGGCTCGCACCTTCCACTTGCATTGTATTTTTCTAGCTTCCAGGACAGATGTTGCCCATGGTCTTTACCTAATAAATAAGTCTGTCTGATTGTTGAAAGCAGCCTCTAAACTTGCCTTTCTTTGTCCCAATAATGGAACCGAAACAAAATAAAACAGAAGGAAGAAACTTCATTAGAATGAACCTGGCCAAAGCACTACCATTCTATACGGTCCAAGACACATCCCCGGGCCTGATGGCATGGGCTCACCAGGGAAGGCAGGCATAGGAGGCTGTTGCCCCATGAGGGCCCAATTCCTTACAAAAAGGTCACAGTGCCAATGACTACCTACCCTCAGCCTCTCTTTGGGTGGTGACTCCATTTCTACTACTATAAAGATAACTGGCCCATGGTTTAGGTAAGTGAAGCCACCTTTTCAAACTAACTGTACTTTTCTAGGAGGAGGAAATATTTGAAAATCTTTAATGATAATACCTTGTAATTAAAAACAAAAATCAAAAAACCAAAAAAATGGGTTAGAGCCCAATATTTATAACACTAATATTAAGGGAGATCTGCCAAAAACAAAACAAAACAAAAGCATGGGCGATCTTTGGAAACCGTGGCTCCTGAAGGGAGACCCTATGTATTCTGCTTGAAGGCCCTGGTGTTCAGCAAGCTGCCGACTTTCTCCTCTCTTGCCCCAAGGGAGGGTTAAGAATAGGCCCCCTCGTAAAGGGTCTGACCTGAATGCAATTCAAACAGCCCTGCTGCCCAGAAAGACAGAATGTGTCTCCAAAGTTTGACAAAACAGTGGGAAAATCATCTCATATGTATGCCACCTGCTGAGAAATCATCAAAATCAGACTTACTTCTTATCATACCACAAGATCTCCAAATTCAAAATTACATTCACACTAAAATAGTGTATGCAGTATTGCACCACAATATATTTCTCACGATTAAGCTAAAAACCAACTTTTCTTAATTTTCGGTCTCTCTGCAATTTTCACAGAGGATCATGACAAAAAGAGCACCAACCATTCTCTCTTAGATGGAAATTCTGAACATCAGACACGTCTATTATCAGTATACTCACTTTAAGCAAAATGTGACCACCATATACTCCATTACCCACCTTCTGTCATTGTCACTCCCAGGTCCACCTCCATTTATATTTTCATACTGGTTTTAGTGTCTTCCTACTAACTGGGTTCAATACTTATGTAATAATATCCACATAATCACATTCCCACAGATGTAATTCTAGATTATTTAAAAATGAATATGCACACAGGCCTATAAATCAGGAGACCACACAGGTTTTATTCTGGGAAGAGGCCAAGAGGAAAATGTAATCGAACTTTAGGATGAGAAGTGACTATTAACATTTACTCCAGTCCCCTCTTTTCAAAGATGAGGAAACAGATGTCAAGAGAAATGAAGTGATTTGGTTAAAGACACACAGTATGTGGTCAGACCAGTATCAAAAGGCAGGTGTCCTCACTCTAAACTATCCAAGACATCCTCCACTGAGTAAGCTGCAGATGGGTGGAAGGACAGATTCAGTTAATCTAGGGGCTGAAACTTCAGAAAATTCTTTAGGAATACTACCTAGGTGAAACCCATTGGCTCAGAAGATTCTTAGGCAGAGAGAGGCACAAGAGGAAAAAAAAGTCAACTTAGCATTCTACCTTCTACGGACCGAGGGTCTGCACCTGGGGGAGCAGACAGAAAGGTCTCTTCCTCCATCATTTCATGGGTCCAGTGTTCTCCCTCACTTGCCCTATCCTCAAACATTCCCTATCCCATACTGCTCACCCCACACTGTACTCCTGGGATGAGAATATAATTTATTCCTGTTTTAGAAGTATCCATTTGTATTCAAACTGAACTTTTAGAAAATCAAAGGAGACATAGTCCAAACTTCTTTAAAAAAAATACTTAGGAACCTCAGGCAGTTGCTTTACTGGTTTAATGTGGAATACATATCCTAAAATGTATTTGTAAAACCTCACCCAGAATAGACAGGGCTTCCACGAGAACCCCTTTTTGAGAGTAGAAAGAAAAACGGTCACAGATTTTAATCAGCTCTGTGACTCCCCTTCCCTTCCCTTTCACATGATCTTCAAAGAAAATGGTCACCAGGCACAGTACTGAGCTGGTGGTAGATTCTTAGGCAACACCTGTGTCTTTCTCCTTTCCCCCATCTCCAGCCTCTTTGTGTGACACACCCCTGAGGAAGAACTTATCTGATAAAGCCAAGAACCTGCCTGGCATGAGCCATCAGAACTGTGCTGCAGTGATGAGGAAACTATCAGTCTCGGTAGTTCTGGCTTTATTTCCAAATCTTCTAAAAGACAAGAAATGTTGCCCCACCAATGCTTTACCAAAGCCTTAGTGACCAGAAGCAGAGTTTGTGATACTATGATTTCAAAAGCACCAAAAAGGCCTCTCTTCCACCACTGCAAATAACTAACTGAAGGACTTACTAATGTCTGATTTTCCTTTTAAATCAGAAACAAGAGCCTTTCCATTCCACAACTAAAAATCAGACTAAAAATACAAATGCCACTAAAATAATAATAAGTGACTTCATTTCACACTTCCAAATGCCAGCTGTGGTAGTCACATATTCAGGGGTGCCTGCTTCTGTTAAACAGAGACTCTGAGGTAACTGAACCCAGACATTCAGATTAAGAGAAAAATAATTGTACAACCGCCCTCTTCCCTAAGTAACAGCAGCTCTTCCATGCCATCTCTAGGTGCACCTCAATTCATGCGTCTTCTGCTTCCAGACAGCACTGACATCTCTTCCTATCTCCCGCCTGCCGCAGTCCCTGATAGCCCACGCTCAACATTTACTCTTGCCTCTCATTTTATTATTTCAAAACGAAGTTAACTTATTTTCCAGAATACACATGAAAGTTTACTTTTAAAAGTAAAAATGGTCCATAATGTTATCAGACAAACATAACTAATACCAACATTTGGATTTATCCTCTCCTTTTTTAAAAAAAAAATCTATTATCTGTTTATTCCAATCGATTTAAACTACTTGCTTTTTAGGGAGTGGATTTCATAGCAGTTTGAGCAGATTTGGGGAGGTTTCATAGCTTTGCAGTACAAATGTGGTAGCTGTGACGGACATAAAAAGAGATTTAAGAAGACTATATGGTTATATCACCAAGATCAAAGGTCTGGATCCCTATACTGGACAGACACCAGAAAAAAAAGACGACTATGAATTAGTGGGAGATAGAGTGATATGCATATAGAAAGTAAAAGGCAGAACTAGTCATAGTTTTGTGCCTCCTTTTAAATTTTTTTTATTATTTTAATAAACACAAGCTGGCTGGCCAGTTAGCTCACTTGGGAGACCTTGGTGCTGACAACACCAAGGTCAAGGGTTTGGATCCGCGGACCAGCCAGCCACCAAAATAATAATAATTTTTAAAATAAAATAAATAAATAAGAGATAGAGATTAAATCAACAAAGCTTCCAACTCTTCTGCACACAGAAATACAATATGTAATAGGGATTTACTGGTTTTCTTTCTTATTTAATAGCAAGCAGTATAGTATCATTCTTCCACTTCCCGCTTACTCCCTATGGCTTACTTATTGAAATATTTAACCCCTGGTGCTTTGTTTCTGTCTGAGATACAAATTTGTGGGTTACTGGCTTTCAACCTTATCTCCTCTTCACACATCAGCCACTTCATGTTTAAGGAATTAAATGTTTTCAACTGACCATATGAAATTTAAATCTACTTTGCAAAATGCACCCAGAAAGCAAAAAGTAAACTGTTTTAGTAACCTGCTTTATGAAGTCATCCAACCTCATGTAAACTGCCATCAAGTTTTGTGAAAACACATTAGTCAACTTGCTAAATATGAAAGTATCCCTTCTGGCCTTAGACAGTCTGAAAGTTTTACCACATTATATCTCAAAATATTGGTTTATATCCCTTTTAAAAATCTATTGATTATTGAAAAAGTTAGAGATCAAGTTGAGCAATAAAGGAATAAAGAAATAAATTTAAATTAGTTATGTAGCTCTTAAAAACAATGAGGTATGTAATAAAACGAAGGGATGTCCGTGATGTATTGTTGGCTAAGAAAACGATTTACTGTATACAATTCCAATTCTGTTTTAAAGGCATACTCTTAGTATGCACAGAAAAAAGCCCATGAAGACTGGCTACCGTGGGTATCAAAAGGGGAAATATTGGCTTCCCAGAGCCTACGAAGGTTTGATTCTCTTGCTTCAAAACCTAAAGAGAGTTACAGGGTGGATCTGAAAAGGTTCTAAGGGGCCGCCGGCGTCTCACAACTTCAGCGTCGGGGACTCTGTAGTCACCGACCCCGGTGAGACCCGCAGGACGACCCCGAGCCTGCGCGCGGACTGCGTTACCTGCGGCGCGACCACGGTCCCGCCCGCCGCAGTGGCCCGCAGGGCAGGGCCAGGTGCTAGGACTAGTCGGGCTCCGGCAGCTGGCCACTGCCAGGTCGTGCTTCCTTTTGAGATCGGGGTCCTTATTTTTATCCCACGTGGTAGGGACTGGTAGATTTCACCCGGATCTCTTCTTGCCCTTTCCTGTAATGGCGTGGTCCACGCCATGGCGGGGTCTTGAAAAGAATAGCTTGGGCTGCCCTTTCCGAGTTGGCAAGGCCCCGGAGGGAGAGCTGCTGGCAGGGCCACAGCTACCAGCACTTGCTTTCACTGTAAAGATCTCTTCCTCGGTATAGTGGTGCTGCTTTTGCTTTCTCTTTTGCTGTTTTGGTCAGCGTGGCAGTTTCCTGAGTTTCCAAAAGATGCAAAAAAATGACACACAAACAGTTGTTGTCATAAAATTAGATTATCCCACAAAAGATCCGGGAAGACTGAACAATTCCAAATTGTCCCTTTTGAGTCAATTTATTACACCAACAGATGTTTTAAAAACACCTTATGAGTAGCCATGAGCAATTATTTTTACCAAAGAAATTAATAAACAATAGAAATCCCCATCCTCTTCCCACCATCTGGGTAAATGGTTATATGGATTATAAAATGGGAAAAGAAAAAATTTGGTACCCTCCTAGGGGACGTCCTAAATATGACTTAAGTTGGCAAACGTCATTTACAGGGGATTATATTAATGGTAAGAAAATGGTTGGAATTAATGGAAAAAGATACTATAGAAAAAATTAAGTTTATGAGAAAGAATGTGTAGAAACCCTGTTACTCATTGGTGTCCTAAGTTAAATAAAAACATTTTAGTAAGATATTGGGACAAAAACATATGATGCACAACTTTCCCTCCTAAAAATAAAGATTATAGATGGAATTTAAAATGCACCTGGTTTTGTGAGGGATGGTGCTGTGCACTTGGACACTTTACATTGGGCCACACAGCCGTTATATTAAGTACACGCATGATAAAGCTGTTCAAATATCCTTTATTCTTTTTCCAAATGAACAATAGGTTCATGCCTATAGAAATATGAGAATCATTAAATTTTTAGTTGATTATAAGTTTAATTGTTAGATTTATAAGTTTTAAATATAATTGTTAGAATTTTCTTTTATAGTATTTAAAAGTTAAAAAAAATATAATGTTTGTTTAACAAATTTATGCTTGTTGGTAGTAATAAGTTTAAGGTTAATATGAGGGCAAGAAGAAAAGAAACACAATGGTGAAAAACGTCCAGAACAGCGAGTCACGGACTAATTGACCACAACAGATATAATCACCAGAAAGAACTGGCTGAACACTGAGTTTTATTTAACCTTGTGGATTATTAATTTTATGAGAACTGATGTAATTTTAAGAAAAGTTTCCGTTTAACTATTGGTTTAATAATTTTAAAGGTTTATGTAGTTAAAATGCCCACATTAACCCCCCCCCCCCCCGTGTTGTGTGACAAATAAAAATGCTGTTTTCAGTCTGAAGGCTGCTTTAGCTGCTTTGGCTGCGACAGCGCTGACAGCCCGCAGGGTGAGAAAGTGCTTCAAAGGAACCGAGGTCTCTGCCTGTGTTTTTCATTTTTGCCACCTCTCCATCCCTCTTTCAAAGACCCCCAACTCGACCGGAGCTGGTCTCCAGCACTGTAACTTTAGGACTTCAAAATTTTGCTGGACACATGGCCACCCAGGATAAAGATGATATTTCCCAGCCTCCCTTGTATCTAGGTGTACTCACACACTATGTTCTGGCAAGTGAAATGTGAAAGCAAGTGAGCCGTGCAGCTTCTGGGCTATGTCTTCAAAAGCAGACACTTGGCCCTCCCTTCAGTGCACCCTGTTGCTTGAACTGGATGTGCTGGATGTGTTGGAGTGAGCAGGACTGAAACCACGTTGGGACCTAAAACCTCATGGGCTTTAAAAAGAAGAGCAAAATTTTTTTCTTAGCATGCATTTGTCTGAGTTCCCTCTTCTCCCATAGTTATTTGATATTTTGAACCTTGGTTATAGGGCCAGATGACATTATTTACCTGAATGTAAAATTGTTTTCCAGCCAGCCTGGAGCTGCAGACTCACACATACTACCCAGACTCCGAGATAACAGCAAAAATGGGAGCAGAAACCAGACGGAGTCTTGGCAAGACTTTATTCCTGAGACCTTGCCTGAAGCTCTTGCTGCTCACGTGCCCCTCCCTCCTGCTTTTCATTTCCCACATTCCATTCCCTCATCCCTCTTCTCTTTTTTTTCTTGACCGGTAAGGGGATCAAAACCCTGGTCATGGTGTGATCTGCACCACGCTCAGCCAGTGAGCGCACCGACCATCCCTATATAGGATCCAAACCTGCGGCAGCCTCAGCGCTACCAGCGCCTCACTCTCCCGAGTGAGCCACGGGACCGGCCGGCCTCCTCATCCCCCTTTTTAAAAACCTCTCAGTAAACTTGAGTCTGAGATGGTGTTAGCCTGGCCACTCTCCTTCAGGTTTACCAGAGAGATGCATTAGCCTAACATCTCTCCTCAGGTCATCACTATTCCTGAATAAAAGCTGACTTTCATTTTCACCAATATTTGACTTTTGTTTGTTTGATTTTTGTCTGGGGCAGGCAGCTGGACCTGTGAGTTTGTTATTAATTTTAGGGAGTGTCAGACAGGAGCTGAGTGCTACCTGTAACAGATGAGGGGTTCATATTAGACATGATAATGCAGGCAAGATCCCAATGTTAAGATGGACAGAGACTGGGTCCTGGATGATTTCACCAAGCAGAGACTCCTTACTAGCTTTATTTTTACATAAGAGAATAGTAAGTTTCTTTCTATCTTGTTCAAGCCAGTTATTTTGAAACTTTCTTACAGATAACTAAAGGTATATCCTGGCTAGCACATCCCCCAAATGACTCTCAGTGCCATTGTAACAAGCTGAGAATTCCCAGGCTAGACCATTTGAGTGAATCTGTTTAAACTGGCATTTCCTATCGACTGAGGTTCTTATGACCTGTTGTCAAGCTTTCCACTATTTAAAAAATACCTGATGTGCTAAGAGCCTCCCAAGGGAAGGTCAGGTGTGGGACAATAATTCATGCCAGAAGACTGGCCTTCCACGGAGGAGAGCACTGAATATGAACCCCACGCACACTTTAGCACATTGCTACTCATGCTAGTCAGGTCCAGCTCATTAGAACCACAGAACCTGGAGCCCCACTGCAGACCTCCTGAATCCGAAACTGCATTTTAACAAGATCCCCAGGTGATTCATGTGCACTTTGAAGTTTGAGAACAGACTAGATGTGTACTTGGGGCAGAAGACCTCAGCTGAAGTGTCAAGAATCTTTCAAGAGGTATGCCCCGCATTTTGATCAATGTGCAAAATGCATTTGTGGGACAACTTAATATGTATGATTATAGTAGCTAAGATTGACAGAACATTTATGTGTTAAGTCCTGTTCTATGTGTTTTACATGCAGTAATTCATGCACTCCAGTGGCTGGCAGAACATCTGAGTGGTGGTTGTGGTGTCAAGCCACTTCCGCAGCAGCTGTGGTTACTGTGGTGGTTGTGGTGGGCCATCCACATGGAGATGATGTTTTTGGCATGCTCCTTGGTGCTGGAGGTGTGCCTGGTTGTGGGTGAGGGGTCTGGTCCCCAGGTCCATGCATCAGGTCTCCTGGCAGGCCCCAGGCACTGATGGTGTGCCTGGACTGGAACTAATTTTTTGTACTTTGCTTACTTCTAAAATTGGGGAACTTCCTGTGGGAACCAGTACTTGAGCTCTGTGGTTGAGCTAAATTGTTGCTTTGCTGCTGTTTCTCTAGGGAAGACTTTTTGTGCAGCTCAGGGTTTAATGGTTGACCTTATAGGTACTTCCGGCTCTCCAGAGACTTAGTGTACCTGGGTTGTGTAGAAACTCTGATCTGGGCGTGAGGTTGTTCATCAAACTGCACCCCATGCAATTCTGCATTCCTAACCAGTCTCCTCTGAGTGGTCTTGCACTGATTGGGGGGCAGATTGGCTGTCATTGCTTTGTCCCAGTGTTCTCCTGGTGGGCCTGTCTCGAGACCGCCACCACCCATGCTCCAAACACTTCCCATGGGACGGGCCCTGTGCTGGTCCCTTGCGATGACTCACTGGCCTCTGAATCACTCCCCTTTTTCAGCTGTTCTGGCTCCTCGCTCCTGTGTGGGTCCACGGGAGCCCTATTAGTGGTCTTGCTGTCCTACGAGCCACCAAGGCCCTCTTCTCCCCCACTGCCTCCAAGCAACTCCATCTGAAGGGCACAGCTGTGGCTTCTGCTGGCTCCTACTCCATGTGCTCAGCAGCTTGAGCCTTAATGCCACTGTGGCCGAAACACTCAGAGCAGTTTTTTCTTTCTCTCATTGTGGCTTCTCCCCCTTCATGAACTCCATAGGTCTCTCCTCCTCTTCCCCTGAGCTCCAGTGGCCCCAGCTTGGCTCTTGTTACTTTTTTATAGTTGTAAATTAGTTGATTTGTATGAGAGAGTGATGCTGGGGATTGTCTATTCCACCATCTTGACTGGAACTCACCTTGAACACTTTTTAAAATGTGGTTTGCACATTTGTCCTTGAAAGAAAGATTCAGACTTTCTCTAAAGCTAAACCCTAAAACAAAGATCTCACACCTGGATGTACATGATAATCACCATCACATGGGGGCAAAGTGAGAACTATTTTTTTTTCCAATTTTTAAATGTAATTTAATTTATTTCTCCATGTAGATTGTGTCAGAGGAAACTTAAAAAATTTAATTGCTAGGTGGCACTTCCAGATACTCTGATTTAATTGAATGGGGAAGATGTTGATATATTTAAAAATCTCCCCAGAAGAGAACTACTGTTCTAGAAGATTATAAAAAGCATTATCTATATGTTTTTCACATCTCACTTCCTCCTAGTGTTAGGGTACTTTTTCTGTTAAGAATTACAGGGTTATCGTACTTTAAGCCAGTGGTTCTCAAACCAGCCTGCCTCAGAATCATATGGAGGGCTTGTTAAATACACACTATGGGATTCTATCCCCAAAACTTATTTACTTTTTAAATTGGCAAATAAAGATTGTATATATCTATGGTGTACAAAATATTTTTATATACATACGCATTGCGGAAAGGCTATATCAAGCTAATTAACATATCCATTACTTCACATATTTTTGAGGGGTGAGAACATTTAAAATCAACTTTCTTAGCAATTTTCAAGTATTTCATTGTTATTAACTATGTTTACTATGTAAATAGCAAAACTTCTGATTCAGTAGGTCTGGGTAGGGCAACGAATTTGCATCTAACTGGTTTCCTGGAAATGGGGATTTGACGCTTAATGTAAGGGATTAAGCATCTTATTCCATCAATTGAAACCACGATGAAATTGGAAAGTGTCTAAGAAAGCAATTTCCAAGGTCCACAGGGGCAAAATGACCTGTCTAAGATCCTCCAGGCAACTAGTTTTATTTGAAATTCAAACTCAGGTCCCCTGACTTCCAGTCAGTGATATTTGAACTACAGCATCCTGACTGCTAACACCTACTAACAAAATTTGAAGCGGGTCACTTCTGACCTTGATGTATGTTTAGAAAAGCAGCTGCGGTAGAGACCTGGTATAAAGTGCCTCCGGCACTGGGATTAAAAATACAGAAACTATTCACTGTTTTGTTCTTACTTTTTGTTTTTGTTTTTTGGGTTTTTTTTAATTTTAATTTTTCATTTTTAGCTTTTATTACAGTATAGCATCCACACAGAAAAATGCACACATCTTCACTGTACAGCCCCATAAGCTCAGATCAAGAAGCCAGACAAGCCAACCTTTTGTGTGGCTCCGAAGGGGAACCACCAGCTGGGAGATTTAAAACAAGGCAAAGGAGAGGAGGAGTTAGCGAGCACCTTAGTCCAGCATTGGAATTAGCTTAAAACTTCCTGGGAGTAAGTGTACATTTAATCAAGGCATTCCAGCAATGTTGAGTTCAAAATGGGTGCCGTTATTTTAACTGGAGTTCAGTGGAGAGTGGAGAGAAAGCTGCCTCACTCTCGGGGACTGAGTCCCGACACGGTTCCCACCAGCCGCGCCGCGCCGCCCGCAGCAGCCCTCCCGGAACAGGCGGCGGTCGAATTCCTGTTAACACGGAAGACGCTGCCCCGCGGCCCCGGCAACCCTGGTCCTATTCCGCGTTTTAACTCCGGGCCATAATCCGGGGCAGTTCGCGAAGTGGCGGCCGAGCTTTTAACCAAATAATTCCCATATCTGAAGAAAAGAAATTATGTTATGTGATATAGAAGTAGCATTTTAGGTAACGATAGACATCATTTCTGAGAACCCTTTCCTATGGTAAGTCAGGATGGCCGAGCGGTCTAAGGCGCTGCGTTCAGGTCGCAGTCTCCCCTGGAGGCGTGGGTTCGAATCCCACTCCTGACAGCCTGGGTATTTTTGTTTATCAGATGAAATTTACACTACCTTATCCCACATGCCCATCGTGGAATGATTTCTTTTCTTTTCTTTTTTTTTTTTGCGGCTGGCCGGTATGAGGATCCGACAACTGATCAATTTTTTGAAAAGTTATCCGAGCTCTGGAATAAAAGCACTCTGTACTAGAAAGATAGTTCAAAAACTGTCATTTTAAATTTCATCTCCCTTCTCTGTTTCTCTGTCGCTAGTTGTCTCTCCCTCTCTCTTCTTCAGACGCAGATTTGAATGAATGTTACTCTTCAGTTCATGGCCCATTATCATCACTGATGTCCACAGGGCTCCTGTTTTATTTATAGATTTCTTTCTTTCTTTTTCTCCCTTCCTTCCTTCCTTCCTTCCTTCCTTCCTTCCTTCCTTCCTTCCTTCCTTCCTTCCTTCCTTCCTTCCTTCCTTCCTTCCTTCCTTCCTTCCTTCCTTCCTTCCTTCCTTCCTTCCTTCCTTTTCCTTTCTTTTCACAAGGGAAATCTATATAGATTCGTTTTTAATTCCTTTTCCTCAGCCTCATTCTCCACCCTGCACCCCACTCCCCATAAGAAATCACTGGAAAGGGCGTTCTTTTCATTTTGTGCGTTTGTAGAACATACTTTATTGGTTTGGGTACATATAGGAATGTTTTTAATTTGCGTAAATGGTACTATGTCATAGATCTCATTCCATTTCTACTTTATTTCTTTGGCACCATATTTTTGATCTATGTTGCTGTGTGCACATCTAGATCCCTTCTAGACCAACTGCTTTTCATTACTGCATAAGAGGTCTGCCATGTGAGGTTACCTGCCCCCAAGGATGACTCCTAGATTGGGTCCAATGCTTTGCTTGGGTCCAATGCTTTGGCACATGTTCATTGATAAGAATTTTATCAATGAACATGTGCCATTATGAAGCTGTGTAAGACTTTCCTTGAGATACAGAAGGAACGAATTGCAGGTGATGAGGGCCTGACAATCTACTAACTTTGCTGTTCAGAACAGGACCCAGGACCCAAGGGGAATGATTTAGACACATAGAAGGTCATGCTTAGTGACATCTCTAGAAATATCCCTCAAATTCAATTTTTCTGATGTCTAGCCTGCTCGTCTTGAGCATTAATTGCTACAGTTACAAACATTAATATGCAAAGTTTCTATTTTGAATTTATAATTTATTGCAAAGCCTTAATTAATCAAAACCCTCAAGTGACTGGAGTTTTCTCTTCGTCATTCCTTTTAAAATAGAAATTCGATCTAATACCAGGTTACAAAAGCAAAATACAGGGTGAATCTGTTTAAGGATCACTGACAGTCAGAGTCATTCTGTCCTCTCCCTTGCCCCAAAATTCCTTAAAATTCACAGAAAGATTCATATATACACTGAAAGAAAAGTGAATTGGGACATTTTAGAACGATCATCATCAAGGCCAGAAAAGCATAAACAAAGTTTTCCTTTATTCCCCGAATGGCCACACATTCATTCCATTTTTGCCCAGAAATTCTGATTAAACATTATTTTGAGTCCCTGCTTTCACCATGGCAACATTAGAGAAAGGAGGAAATGACAAATAGGCACATCCCGTAGGATGATAGGAGAAGCACTTACAAGGTGCTCGGAAGGCCAGCAGGTTGGTCCAATTCAATTCAGGCTGCCTGGGCTCACCTCTGGACTCTGCCACTTATGAGCTATATGACCTTCCAGGCAAGTCACTTTACATCCTTGTGCCTTGGTGCCCTCCTCTTAAATACGGAGGAAATAATTGTCCCTTACCTCATAAGTACATTGTGAGGATTGCATGACTTTATATATATGAAGTGCTTAAAAGAGTGCTCCAAAAACAATAAATGCCTGATAAATGGTATTTTTTTGTCATAATTGAATACCTGCTTATATTAGTCATGATCCTTCAGAGAAACAGCACCATAATCTATCTATCTATCTATCCATCCATCCATCCATCCATCTATATCTATAGAGAGAGCTAGAGACAGAGACAGAGATTTATTATGAGGAATTGGCTCACACAAGTATGGAGACTGAGAATTCCCAAGATCTGCCATGTGCAAGCTTGAGCCCCAGGAAAGCAGGGACTGACTAATTCAGTCCAGTCTGAAGGCCTGAGAACCTGGGGAGCCAATGATGTAAATCCCAAATCTGAGAACAGGAGAAGATAAGATGACCTGTAAGGTGCAAATGGGAGCGGGGAGTGGGGGTGGGGAGTTGGGGGGGGGGGGGGAGAATGGTAAATTCTTCTTTCCTCAGCCTTTGTTCTATTCAGGCCCTCAATGGATTGGGTGATGCCTAGCCACATTGAGAGGGGCAATTTACTTTACTGAGTCCATTGATTCAAATGCTAACCTCATCCAGAAACACCCTCAAAGATAAACCCAGACAATGTCTTATCTGGGCACCCTGTGGACCACTCAAATTGACATCACTCTGCTGTTGGTCAGGCCCTGTGCTGGTCTTGAGATACAGCAGTGAATGGAACATTTCCCGAGGAGTAGACAGGCTCTCACAAAGACAGATATGAAGCAAGTAGATGAGTGTTGTTGTCCAGGATGAAATGGGAAACACAGTCCCTTCTAGCTGCACCTGCCCATAGGAAAACCTCAGCAGCCCAGCTGGAGGCCCTACTTAATCCAAATGCATTCCACACTGCTTTGGTAACTCATGATCTTTTTAAAAGAAAGTATAAAACATTTGATATTTAGCAACTTTCAAGTCAAGTCTGCCTGTGGACTTCATGAGGCCACAAATGATGAGGATGCCTAAAGTCCTGTGGTCATCTCCAGACAAGACCTGCACATACCCTCCCCTAACTGTTTCCACATGTGTGAACTGGACATCTGTTTCTCATCTTTAGTTATACACTGTTCCCTTTGCCCAGAGCATTTATTCCACTTCTCCCTAGCCCATTTTCTTGTCTGGATAAGTCCTACATCTTCCTCATGGCTCAGTTTGGTTGTCACTTCTTCCATGAAGTCTTCCCTGACCTTCTTCCACCTTCATCCAGTCTGGATTAAGTGTCCAAATGTAGCTCACAGCACCCTGCTCTCCCAGTGGTATTACATCTGACTATACTATAATTGCCACGGAATTATTTGCCTCACTTTCCCACCAGTCTGTTTAGGGCAAACTCATAACCCATGTGTGATTAGCATGGTGCCTGCCATATGATAGGCCCTTGACAAATAGCCACTGAATGGCTATCCATTTGATTGCAAATTATTTCCACTTTAACACATAAATCGCTTCCACGATTGATGTATACATGAAGTTAGGAAGACTTATTGGCTTTTGGGAGAAATGGTGAGACTCTTCACCTGGAGTATTCTATAGCTTCAGTAGCCAGTACCATGACCTCAATGATACAGACCATTCAATCTGTTGAGGGCCACTGTGCTGGAATCATCTCATAAAGGTGTTCCCAGAGCCTAGTGGAGCAGGAGGGTAGAGATAAGGAAGGTTTGGTGACAGGAAGTGTTTGGACATCTGCACCAGCCTGTCTCATCATTTGAAGGAGGTCTGTATTCTGGTCTTGGGAAAAAGACTTTCATGAGCAGAAGATAGAAGGATCTAGTGAAAAAGAGGGTCTGCCTTCCCACTGCTGTCTGATGCCTGATGCTTATAAAGTGGAAAATTAAGCAGCAAAATTGGAGGAGAAAGTCTCCATGAAAGTAGAGTTGCTTCCCGGGCTATTCTTCAAAGTATTGGGACATTTTGTTTCCACAGGTAGGACAGGAGATCATATTTCAACCCCTAACAACCTACATGAAACTATGTGCTTTAGTACCCCAGTACGGGCCCCGTCCCCCCCACACCCCCCCCTCGGTCCCCAAAAATGTGCTCTGAAGGCAAAAGCCAGGCTACTGGAACTTTCTGTGCCAGCAGGTTGGGGTCGGGTCTTGGAGATGGGTGAGAGGGCTGGTAAATTTACAGTGACTCTCCATTTCCCTGGTCTTGTTTCTTTGTGCAGAGACTCAGCTAAGAGTAAAACTGACTTCTTTCCCACTTCTCACTTTCTCTTTCTCCCTCTTAGAGAGTTTGGGAGAAGGAACCTGAACCCTGCCTGGATTTACTCAAGTCTGCCTGTTCTAGTGGGCTATCCACCCTGTGATACGCAATCAAATGCATGCTTGTCCCCGACAGCTTCTTTTCTGAAGTCCCGGTAACAAATGTTTGTTTTCGCTTTGATTTCTCCTTTCCAGAAAACTCTGAGTACAATACAACCTTTTAAAATAATTAATCACAGCTTGTTTTATATAGTTGGATTTTACTGGCTGCTATGAATTTTCAAAGATGCTGCAGCTTTCTCAACAACGGATTTATCAATCATTCCAAAGGTTGATCTTTCTAAAAACATTGCCTGCAGGGTGTGAGAGTGCATCTGTCTGGGACTTCCCCAGGAAAGAAAATAGAATGATTAGAGATTATGATGTTGGTTGTAGTTTAAATTGGTGACTTTGCCTTCTACTTCCCCTGGTTCCTTCTGTATTTGTTGAAAAAAATAGTACTTGCAGAATAAAAATGTAAGAACACCAAGAAATGCCGGAACTTGTTCTTCTGAAAGAAAAAGTTCCATCTTCACCTCTTTTTCGTAAACAACTAGACTCTGTCTTCCTAGATTCAATATAAAACACTGTGGTAAAACCCCATGAGGCAAAATAACCTCCCAGGTTATACTTTCCTCTGCCTCATTATTAGGAAAACTACTAAAGGCCCCGCTGGGATTCGAACCCAGGATCTCCTGTTTACTAGACAGGCGCTTTAACCAGCTAAGCCACGGAGCCCGCATGCCTCCTGCGCTCCAACTCGGCAGGGAAAAGGAAGGATTGATCTTTGTTTTTGTTCTGTGTGTTTGTTTATTTTTTTGTTACTGAACGTCGGGAGCAGCCCAGGCGCCTCTCCAGACTCTGAAGGTTAACCTCAGCTTAGAAGTTAAAGACCTAGGAAACCGCTCAGGGCAGGAAAACTGAGTACTTGGCGCGGGGGTGTGGTGAGGCAAACGCGGGCGCGAGCCCGACCCCGAGCCCGAGCCCGAGCCCCAGCCCCCGGGGCGCGCAAGAGGAGACTGCGCTGAGAAACTGCTAGAAGGCCGAGAGTTTAGCAGTTCATACCGACGTGGGTAAAGCATGACCTGGGGCGTCGAGGGGGGTGGGTGGGGAGCCACATTTACATGAGCACTCCTCTGGGTCGTGCAACACATTTACACCAGAACATTCCCAGCTCCAAGAACGGGTCCCACCAGAAAGCAAGCTCTTTTTTATTTCACGGCTTTTAAATTAAACTGTAATTTAATTAACATTTCATTCACTCCTTATCTCGTTTCTTTCGTAACATTGGTTTCTACCTACCTGTTTCTTGCTTATAAGATTAAGTAATCGAATTCCAGAGTCACTACATAAAAGGGCAATACTTCATAATTAATCTAATCTTGGAAAGAGATAGAGAGATCCCCTCCCTTATGTAGCTATAGAGGGAGAGAAGCTTTCTTGTTCTAATACTTGTCCAGAAGATCTGATTTGATAAAGTGTCAAATTGAGAGCATTTACAAGAATTTGTATATCGTCGTGGAGGCTTGTGCATTTGTAACGTTCCCAACTTATTTTGTTCTATTTGAATAAATCCATCCTTGGGAGTATAATTTGAACAAAGGGGTTTAGTGAAACGCTGAACAACAGTTCACAAATTGTTGCCATGGCTGTGTAAGTAACTTCCCAAGTAAACCCTATCATTATCATTGGCTGTTTTACTTGACATCTGATGTCCTGGTGATAATGCAGAAATCGATATTTCACTATTTATGAGCTGTATCAATATTTGAAGGATTTCTCTGTCACACTATAAGGCCACCATTGACACTTAACGTTGGCCTAAATACATGATGGGGGCAACGGTAAAAGCCCGTGACTCTGCCAGATTTCTTACCTTTTTACAAAGATTGAAAGTTTGTGAATTCAGCACTCAGTTTGACTGAGACTCAGTGAAATAAGCACCTATTTCCTTAATATTATATGATTAGCCATCATATTATTAGAGTGCTCGGAGTAAATATAATCGTAAACACACAGTCACATGTAATATGGCTTTGACCAAGTTATGGTAGACCCAGACAGCAGAGCCAGTTGATTTGGGTTTTTCCTTTGACTGGCAGCTGACAAAGTTTGAACAGAATTTCTAGGAAGTCAAAGGAGTTGTTTAACTAGCCAGAGATAAGTCTTGGAAGAAAATTGAGACTTTGAGCAATCATTTACAGAATTTGGGTGTGAACCTTATCTTCTATTCATTTTCCATTGTGACCAGGAAGGACCATGGAAACCTCACATTGGCTTCGCTGCACACATCTGAAATTGAAGAAGGTGCAGATCGCTGTGTCACAGATTGCTGATAATAATGTAAAGAAGTGTGGGAGTGGCAGATGGTACAGTTTTCCACATTCCTGGGAGTGAATTGAAAGAACAGTGTACTGACACAGGAGAAGAGTCCACCGCTGTGACACAGTTAGTTTTGTGTGTCAACTTGGCTAGGCTGTAGAACCCAGTTACTCAAGTAAACACTAATCTAGATATTGCTGTGAAGGTATTTTTAAATGTGGTTAACATCTACCTCAGTTAACCTTAAATAAAGGAGATTATCCTCAGTAATGTAGGTGGGCTTCATCCAATCAGTTAAAAGACTCTACAATTAAAACAGAGGCTTCCCTGAAGAAGAAATTCTGTTGTGAGACTGCCTGATAGTTTTCAGCCTGCTGGCCTGCCCTGCAGTTTTCAGACCTGCCAGTACCCACCCACAGTTATGTCAGCCAATTCCTATATGTGTGTGTGTGCGTGTATGTGTGTATTCTTCTACTGATTCTGTTTTTCTCTATACTCTTTCTCTGACTGATACAACCACCAAAGGAAAGAGTGGAAGCTGGAACTGGAACTGTCACAAAAGAAGACCCAATAGAAAGATTTCCAAAAACAAAGTAAAGGCATACCTTGTGTGAACATGGCTGAGAAATTTGAGGCAGCCAAGAGAGGCCTTCAAAGCCTACAAGACAAAGGGAGGTTTTTGTAGACAAACACTGAGGAGAGCAAATATGGACAGAAACTTAGCCAGCTGGGTTACAGTTTCTTTTGGAGGTGCATGTTGGGACCTGTGACTTCCAGGAATGCCCAAGGATCTGGCCTCTGCATCTGGAGTATGTGAAGAGGTAAAATAGGACCAGAAGGCACCCCACCTTGCTTCATTTCTGAAAATTCAGGCAGGCACGGTTCATGTTTCCAGACTCCTCTATGGAAACAGAAATGTTCTTTTGCTTCTAATGCAGAGAGGGTGATCTGTGAACTTGAATGAAAAAATAAATTTTTATTTTAACTAACTTTTACTGAAATTTTGTGTTTGCTTCCATTATGAAGGCAGGCAACAAACCACAGTGGTATTTCACCCTTTGTGAATATCAGTATTGGAAATCATAAATATTTTCACATCAAAATACAGTTGTTGCAAATTTCTTAAAATATCTTTCACGCTCACTACTGCATTGAAATTACAGTGTTTATTAGACCCTCCTGCTGGATATTATCTTTTAGTACATTAATAAAGTACCACAAATATTACTATGTCATAATTTTAAAATATTTTGATAACATATTTTAATATACAGTAATTGGATTCCTTTTGAAATCTTATGTATTTATCTTTTTATTTATATTTAAAAGTATTATTCTGAGATTATGTCCATAATCACCAAACTGCCCTAGTGGTCTGTATTAGTCCTTTTCTGTTGCTTATAACAAATACAAGGAAATGGGTACGTTATGAGAAAAAGAAATTTATTGCTTACTGTTTCAGAGGCTGGGAAGTCCAAAGTCCAGGGAGCACATTTGGTGAAGGCCTTGGTGGTGGCAACAATGATGGCAGGGTATCACATTGTGAAATGGCAGAGCAGAGAGAGAAGAGAGAGACAGACTCTCTCTTCTTTTAAAGCCCTTCAAACCTTGCCCCTGACCACCATTTTAAATTAATTCACTACGGCATGGTCCTACAATCTAATCACCTCTTCAAGGCACCACCTTTCAATTACCGTAATAGGATTTCCCATCCTCAACAGTTATAGTGGGGATTAAGATTCCAATAAATGAACCTTGAGGGACACAATTCAATCAATCCACAGCAAGGTCTGTAGCACAAAACCTGGCGAATACACCCCTATTCTATTGTCTGGAGAGGAATCCATAACTAGGTCTACCTTAATGTTTATGCAGAAAGAGCAGAAGCATGTATTTTTTGTAAGGGCTGTTGAAACCTTATGAACAGAAAACAAATATTTTCTAATCTCAATGTGTACATTCTCAGTATCAGGCAGTTTTACCCTTATTTTGTGGCTCTCAGCTTATTTACGATGCTGACCAAGCATGGGGATAATAATTCCTTCTCAGAAATAGAGACTGAAGCATATGAAAAACAAGTGAGCATTCATGTGAGTGCATGAGTCGATGATGCATGCTCCTTTTAAAGGTGTCAAATTCTGAGATAGGAGCAACATGCAGTGAGGGTGCCTTGTACAGTCTTGCTTGATAAATATTAAGAAAAAAATTTTATTTGAACGACCCACAGAGAGAAGAATAAGTCAGATCATGCCATTCTACAATGGCTTCCAATTTTTTACAGAGTACCAGTCAAAGGCCTCCAAGGCCAGGAGTGATCTCCCAGGATTTCCTGTCGGAGTGAGCAGGACTGAAGCCATGTTAGGACCTAAAACCGCATGGGCAGTGGGCAAATTTTAAAGGGAGACAGTTTTTTTATCTTGGCACACATTTCTCTGAGTTGTCTTTTTCCATGGTTATTTGATATTTCGAATCTTGGTTATGGGACAAGATGACATTATTTACATAAGTGTAAAGTTGTTTTCCAGCCAGCCTGAAGCTGCAGACTTGCCAGGAGGCAAGTACTATTCAGATCCTGCGATAACAGCAATGACGGGAGAAGAAAACAGTCTTGGTGAGATTTTGCACCTGGCCCCTTGCCAGTCCCCCTCCCTCCTACTTTTCATTTCCCACATTCCATTCTCTCAGCCCCATCTTAAAAATCCCTCAATAGATTTGAGTCTTGGAGATGACTTTAATCTGGCCGTTCTCTAGGTTTACCAGAGAAATGGGTTAGTTAGCCTAACCTCTCTCCTCAGATCACCCATATTCCTGAGTGAAGCTGACTTGCATTTTCACCAACATTTGACTTTGGAGTAGTATGTTTTTGAAAGGGGTGCCCTACCTGTCCAGTTCAGGCTGCCTGCATTCCTATCCGTCTCCACTCAGCACTGGCCTCCTCGACATTACTCCCAAGCCCACTCCCACCTCCAGGCCTTTGCCCTGGCGATTTCCCCTGGTCCAGATCGCTTTTTTCCCTTGGTATCTGTATTTCTCTCTCGTTCATCACCTTCGCTGCTGGGCTTTTCTATCGTGTGTGTGTGTGTGTGTGTGTGTGTGTGTGTGTGTGTGTGTGTGTGTGTGTGTGTGTGTGTGTGTGTGTGTGTGTGTGTGTGTGTGTGTGTGTGTGTGTGTGTGTGTGTGTGTGTGTGTGTGTGTGTGTTTGTTTGCTTTGTTTTTCCCTCCACGCGTTTATCAGTATTTTATTTATTTAGTACTTTATTAACTGTCTCTGCCACGACCATATAATCTTGAGAGCAAGGAAAGCATCTGTTTTCTTCTCGGTTGTGTATTCAGTGCCTCGAACAGTAATATCGGTCGAATGAATGAATGCATGAATGGAGAGGTGATTTAGGGCAGATAAGACGCCAGGCTTGCCTTCCATCGCCATTTTTCGGCCAGCAGAGATAGACCAAGGAAGGAGTAAAGACAACCGAACGTGTGAAGTGGCCGCCTGGGCGTCCACGCACTGCGAATCTAGGCCAGCCGGGCAAATGCAACTTTCTGCCTCAAGACCAGACGTTGCAGAGAGGGCCGGTGCAGCCGCCCTGTTTGTTATAAAATTATAACCTCCGTTTTATCACCTATGTGCGGGGCCAGTGGCGCAATGGATAACGCGTCTGACTACGGATCAGAAGATTCCAGGTTCGACTCCTGGCTGGCTCGGTGTGTAGGAGCTTGTTTTACTTCCTTCTCGACCCTGAAGTAGCTCAACGGAGTAAAAAAAAAAAAAAAAACGTGCAAGGTGAGGTTTGCCTGAAAGTCTCAGAAACGTGAAGGCGCTGTTTTTGACCACAGCTGGGGTCATCAGTTCTTTGCAAAGTAAATTCCGTATTCGACCTTGCGGTGGCGCTAATCAAAACGTAGCCAGAGAAACGGGCGTCGTCCCCACGTCGCGCCTAGCCTCGCCTGCCCATTTTGGCTGAAGAATGTAACTTACTAAGTAACTTATGAGCAAAGGGGAAGACATTAGTATCTGGAGATTCAGATTGAGCAATAATAATGAAAGGTTAAAGTCTCTATTTTGTTCTCCCCCATCCAGTCATTTACAGAAAAAATAATTAAGGATTCAGCTTCAGGTTTGAATGCTCCAAGTGCTTGGTCTGTACTTTTCATTGATTTCTCTGATTTAAGAGGCCGGTACCGAAACTCAAGCGCACATCAACAGAACACGCTTTTATACTAGAACTGGGACGGAGAAAAAGGGCAGTAGAGACGAACTCCGAACTAAGGGAGACCTCTTCCAGCAGGTTTCCGTAGTGTAGTGGTTATCACGTTCGCCTCACACGCGAAAGGTCCCCGGTTCGAAACCGGGCGGAAACATACTTCTTTTCTCCCTCCCCCCATGCCATTAATCCCTCCAAAACATTTTTTTTTTTTTTTAATTATCACGCCGTCATTAGTCTGTTCCCCTCCTTTTCCTGTCTTGCTAATTCCGGGCGGCAGTGCTGAGCCGGCGCTGCTCAGGGTGGGTCCGGAGTCTGGCAGCCTCGGAGGCGGACACACGTATCGCGAGGGGAGCACCGCCACTCCGGGTCTCGGACGCGGGGCTGCCCGCCACCCGCAGCACCGGAAGCGCATCCTCGCCTTCCCTCACCTTCCTGTTCCCGGCGGGGCCCGGCTCGCTCGTCTTCTCTATCCTACGGTCCGCGCTGGCCCTGCCCAAGCGGAGGGCACCGGCGCGGCCAGGGCCGCAGCTGGCATCCCCGCGCCCCTCGGACAGCCACGAGACTTGGGTAAGTGTCTCGCAGGCTTTGTGTGCGCCTTCAGAAAATGGTGGTAATGGTGGCGTCCTGCCGCCCTCCATATACTTGGGACCCTCCTGCAGTCTGGTCGTGGTCGTGGTCGTGGTTAGGGACCTTGGCCCCGACAGCCTCGCCTTGCCTTTTCTGTCTCCATAATAACAGCACTTTCTCTCCTGAGATCCCAGTGTGAATCACTGGGAAAGGCAGAATCCGGAGGCGAAGTCACAGAGATCGTAGGCCTGACACTGATGAGAAGTCCCCCTGGGCGCCCTAGGGCAGATAAAAGAGAGACAAAGAAGGGATTTGAAATGATTGAGCCCGCAGGACTGTGTCCTGGAAGAGGTGGTGGCGGCTGGTTAGGCTTGCCTGGCTTGGGTTCTCCCTCCCTCCCCAATTTACACGGCGTAGCTTTCGGGAAACCCCCACCAAGGAGGCACCGAAGGGCTGAGTCTTCCCCCGTCAAAAAAAAAAAAAAAAAAAAAAAGTAGATCCCAGAGTTAAGAAATGGATCAACTGTGGATTCTGTGTCTTGCTTTGCAGCTTGAGAAACGTTACTGGCAGCACCTGTTTAAAATCAGGACTTGCGCACTGGTGTTTGGCCTGGTACCTCTGCCGGACACATGGCTCGCTTCCATGTTAACTGGATCAATCAAACGCTTTTGTGGGAAAGAAGTCTTGTTATGCCACCTAACAGCCTCAGGTGCATACTCAGGATTTCCTTCTTAGATGTATTATTACCTTTTTCTAAAGGTTAGCCAAACCTAGCCTTTCAGATCACATTGCTGCAGTTCTCCTCAAATAATTGATATGAATGTGGTGTTTTTATGACCTTAAAAGAAGACAGGATCCCTTTAACAGCAGTCACACACACACACACACACACACACACACACACACACACACACACAAAAAAAAAAAAAGAAAGAAAGAGAAAAAAGAAGAAAAGAAAGGAAGGGCAATTCTTATCTAATGAGCTGTATTCTTTTTATCATTTATGAAAACAGGTTGTTTGGATAAGCATTACGTTTCCCCATCCTATTACTCCTTCATTTTCATACCTTCTCTGAAAGAGGCATGCTTTTATTATCTTGCTGTTTCCCTTAACAAGATAATATCTTGGCTAGCAAGACAATAAGCTTGGGCTTGTGCTCAATAGCAATGGAATACATTTTCTTTCTTTTTTTTTTTGGATCTCGTTTTCATTTAAAATTCCGCCCTGTACCACCCAGAGGTACAGGCGAGTTAATGCAGTGCCCTGAAAGGGGGTAAAAATCCCAGGGGCTGGGAAGGTGACAGGGACTTATCCCCATCTTTCTCTGATGCCAGTGGGCATCAGTACTTTAGCTGGGAAGCTGAGTATGCCCCTAGCCAACTGTTGCAGATAGGTGACTGTTTGGGAGCCTGTGGCTCACTCCTTCTGTTTAAACCAGATGCATTCTGGCAAGATGCAGCAGCAGCCCTGTGCTTTTAGACACCCTGCCCTTTCTCACCTTTCCTTCTTACCCCTACCTCCCCCAGTCTCTCTCACTTAACCAACCCCAAATGGAAGTTCATGCTGTGTCTGTAATACTTTGGAAGATGTAGAACAAATAGGTCCTGGAGAGTGAATGACACCATATTACCTCTTGCTCCTGTGGCACACCACATCTTGCAAATGAATTTTTTATTTTTATTGTATCCTTTATCCTCTCCTTTCTAAGCCTTGTGTTGGTAATCTTATTCCAGGCCTTCTCTCCAACCCCAAGGCCATAAGTAAGGCTGGGAGGAAGAGGTAGCCTTCTGATTTTAGGGTAGTGTTTGAGACTAGAACCCAAGTTAGAGCTACCTCCCAGAAACCCAGTTCAGTAACCATCCAGGGGGCAAAAAGATGCTGCTAAAATGTGTCTTGCATGTGTTTGCTGGGGATGAGGTGAGTTTAGTTCATGGGCACCTGAGGCAGACTTACACTTGCGATGAAAAAGAAAAAAAAAACATGGAAAAAAGATTTTGAGAGCTGGTCAAGACCTCAAAATTAATCTCATCCAAGATGTATCCCAGATCATCAAGCTCTTACACTGTTCCCTCCTGTATTAGTCTGCTAGGGCTGCCATAGCAAAATACCACAGACTGGGTTGTTTAAACAACAGAAACTTATTTTCTTTTAGTTTTGGTGTCTAGAAGTGTCGACAGGCTTGATTCCTTCTGAGGCTCTCTTCTTGGCTTGCAGATGTCCACCTCCTTCCTATGTCCTCACATGTTTCCCTCCTCTCTATGTTCTGTGTGTCCTAATCTCCTCTTCTTATTAGGATACCTGTCATATTGGATTAGGGCCCACCATTATGACCTCATTTTACATTAATTACCTCTTTAAAGACTATCTCCAAATAGAGTTATAGTCTGAGGTACTGCAGGTGGACTGCAACATAAGAATTGGGTGGGGGGGGCACAATTTAGCCCATAACACCTCTGCATTTCTGAGGACAACAATTGGTGTATTATGTACATTATGACACAGTTTGGGGGATTCCCCAAAATCTCACAGAATATTTTAGCACACCCTCATCTCTTCATCTTACTCATTGTTTGCATATTTCCATTATAGAAGAAAAATAATATTCGCTTATTATTTCTGTTAGTCTTTTTTAAACAAAAGCTATTTCTGCCAGTTAATGTAAATGTCACAGGTCTTTTTCTAATGAAAAAATGCAAGTCTTCATGGCTAACAAAAGTATTAGAAGAAGGATGGAGTAGATGTTCCTTCTTCTTCTGCAGCTACTGAGGGAATAGATACCTTTCCAATTTATAAAATAAGCGATCTGGTTAAATCAGGAGTTAAATTAAGAATGTCAAAAACAAGAATGTCAATCCAGTTCTGTGCAAAGTGAAATAAGTGATTCAGAACTTTCACTAACTTGTTCTGTTATCTGTTGATATAATTTTGTCCTTGGAAGAGTAATTTTAACAAAGAGGAATTGTTGTATTACTAAAGCCTTAAAAATTGTTCCCATTTCTTGGGAAAATAACTTCAGTATCCATCTTGGTAATTTCTTGCTCTGTTGATAGCATTAAAAGTCATTTCTCTGTATTCCCAAAAGTTATAAAATTACTTGTAAGATTTATCTGCCAGTGAATAATTATCCTTTTCTTTCATATTCATGAGGTAGTATTTGTAATGACCTCTATATTTTATTATTTAACAAATTATTTATTCTTTTTTGGACTCTTAAAATATGTATTTTTTTACATTAATAGACTTTATTTTTTAGAGCAGTTTTAGGTTTACAGAAAAATTGAGCAAAATTTAGTAAAACAGAGAGTTTCATATACTATTCCCTTTCCCCTATCTTAATTTCCCCTATTATTAACAACTTGCATTGGTGAGGTACATTTGTTACAATTGATGAACCAATATTGATACATTATTATTAACTAAAATCTATAGTTTACATTAGGGTTCACTCACTGTATAAAGTTCTGTGGGTTTTGTCAGATGCCTAACATCCACCATTATATATAATATCCACTGATATGGTAGCATACAGAATAGTTTCATTGTCCTAAGAATGTCCGTTCTATCTCAGATAATTTTTTTTAAGTTAACACCACCATATGTGGTGAGAACCCTCTCCTCCAACCCTCCTTGACTTTCATGGGAATGAAATGAGGTTTTATCTTTCTGGCCCTTTTTCATTATTTGTGTATCTGTCTCCTACGTTTGTAAGGTCTCTGGAGAGTCAGCCACCTGGGCTCCTGATCAGCTTTCTAAAGGTGAGTTTCCAGAATCTAATCCATATTCAGCTACTCAGATACAGTAGTTAGGCAGCAACTGTTTTCCTTGAATTTATTTGTCACCTGCTGTTTTGGCCTTTGATATGTGGAGATCATGACCCTCCTCCTTGAGATTGACTGAAGGAATCTAATTTGAAAAATACTGAACTCAGGAAACAGACTGTGTGAGCATTCCCACACTAGGAGATGGGCTGAGGAACACAATTTTGAGTGAGAGGGAAGGAGATGGTATGGTGTCCATTCTTTAAGGAAGTGTGTCCTAGGTCAAAAGCGTAGTCTTTGGTTAAACACTCTAATTCTCTAGTAACATAAAGGCCTCTAGGAATATATGCAGAATATTTAGGATGACGGTATCATTTATTATCCAAGTTGGGACACTTTTGAGAGTAAAAGGGAGCATTATTAATAATTATATTAGAGCAATAGGTGTAAATCAAGTCACCCTAATATTAGACCAAAAGATTTTTATGCCACAAAATGTCTCTCAGTATTGGTTCCTTCATTGTAAGGATAGCTCCCTTTCTTCCCACCCTTTCTTTTCTGGTCACACTGTTACTGTACCCAAAGTTAACCTATATGATCTCTGGCATCCTTCTCAATTCTTTCCTTTAAAAATTCTTTTTCCTTATTGTGTACAAATTTGCATTTAAAAAATATTTTGTTCTCTAAAAATTAAAACATTTCTTCAGTGGTGCATTTGGGAGAGAGGAAAAGGGACAAAAATTCGGTGTAAATTCATGTAATATCTAGGGAAGGATGTCTTTAGAAGAGAGAAGGTCAGTATAGCTGGATCAGAACTGTAGTGTGTCCCAGTGGCAACAGCGATGTCAGAAGCACTATTACTTTTTTGATGCCTCAGTAATTTGGTCTCCCTGAAAAGAGGGCAAGGGGCAAGCACAGTGAAGGAAGAGAAGTATCCATCTAATTTCACGTTACCTTTTCAGTGAAGAGCTGTTCTACACGGGAACAGAACTGTTTCTTTTCTCAATTTTAATCCCAGTTCCCAGAGTACCTTATAAGGTACCAAGGGAAATAAGGACTGATCAAAGCACACTACCACTTTGGTTCTTCCCTCTGTGTGTGAGTGTGCGAGTGCGCGTTGTGCGCGTGTGTGGCTGCCCGGTGTGGGGATCCAAAGTTGTGACCTTTGTGTTGCAAGGCTGCACCCTTACTAACCAACTGAGCTAAACAGCCAGCCTTGGTTCTTGATTCTTCTTTATACTCATCTCTCTCTAGAAGGAAGGAAAAACGCAAAACTTTTAGAAATTCTAGTTATAATGCAAAAATGGGGAGAAAAATAGATAATTTGATGTTTTACCACCATTTATGGATGGTCATTTTGTTAGCCTCGGGACATACAAGTCAAATCTAAGTTTGCTCACTATATCTAGATGGTGAGATTCAGCAAAAAAAACTCTGGAGTAGAAGAGAAGATAATTATTTTTTTTCTTAAAATATAAAATTGTGGAGTAGGAGCAGTGCACCAAGGTACAGAAGTTCCCAGGAAACGTGTTCAAGGGTGGGGCGGAAAGTGTGAGTAGCTAATCTAGACCCAAAGCTTAAAAAAGTCACACACTGCCCATGAATACCGGCTGTAGGCCTAGGTCCTAATTACCCAAACTCAAATCATTTTCTGTTCTTCCTGTGTGCCTCTGAATCTGTGCTCTTTTAAAATATTTTTATTAGTTTTTGACACAAAATTTGTCTGTGTAAGATAGAGAAAACACCAGCCATGTGTCCTCCCTGCCCCCCACCTCTTTATCTCTGAACTAACCCCCATGCCCTGTCCCAACCATGTCCCTTTCTCAACCCCCTAAGAGGTGACCACTTTCCCAATTTTTATATTCATCCCTTACTTTTTTTGTTTTACTACATACTTGTAGCCTAAATGTGTCATAGATTTACACATATAAATGGATCTATACTGTATGTATGTATTCTTCTGCAACTTTTTTTTTTTTTTTGCTCAGCCTTATGTTCTTGAGATTTGACCCTGTTTTGCATGTGGTTATAATCTATTTTTTTCTGTTGCTAAATAGTATTCCCTTGTGTAGATATTACCAAAAGGTGTTTATCCATTTTGTCTGTCCTATTGAAGGACATTTGGGTGGCTTACAGTTTTTTGAAATTATGGTGTTGATATGAATATTCTTGTTGGGGGGTCTCCTGTGCACATCTCCAAAAATTCTTTTAGGTAAATACCTAGAAGTAAATTTGCTTTTCAAAAATGAATGCACTAATTTACACACACACACACCAGCAGTTTATTTATGTGTTTTAATTGCACCACATTTGCTGAGCCTTTGTCATACAACTTAGTTTTCATCAATTTGATGGGTGTGAAATGTTATCCTGTGCTTTTAATATGCATTTCCCATATTAAACATTTTTATGTGCTTGTTCACTTTTCTGTGCTTCTTCTAATAAGTACTTGTTAACACTTTTGCTCACAGTTTTAAAATTTTCATTTTGTCCTTTTCTCATGGATCTGTAGAAATGGTTTATGTATTCTGTATTCTAATCTTTTGTCAGTTATATGTGATACCAATATCCTTGCCCAGCTTGTAACTTATTGTTTTACTTTTATGGTTTGTTTTGTTTGTTTGTTTTGGGGTTTTTTTTTGCAACTGGCCAGTACAGGGATCCAAACCCTTGATCTTGGTGTTATCACAACTACACTGTAACCAAGTGAACTAACCAGCTAGCCTGTATCTTTTTGATATGTACAAGTTATTCACTTTAATACAGAAAATTTGATTTTTAATATTAAATTTGTCAGTTTAATATTAAATGTTAATGTTTCTGTTTATGGTTTTCACTTTTTGTGTCTTGTTAAATATTTCCAGGAGCAGTGTGAGGAAGACAGAAGCACCACCTGGACTGCCAAAGCCACTTGCCAAGCACTGCCGCCACCATGCCCAAGAGAAAGGCAAAAGGAGATGCAAAAGGTGACAAAGCGAAAATGAAAGATGAGCCACAGAGGAGGTCGGCACGGCTGTCTGCTAGACCTGCCCCTCCAAAACCAGAGCCCAGGCCTAAGAAAGCCCCTGCAAAGAAGGGAGAGAAGCTTCCCAAAGGGAGAAAGGGGAAAGCAGACGCTGGCAAGGACGGGAACAACCCTGCGAAAAACCGAGATGCCTCCACGGTCCAGTCACAGAAAGCGGAAGGCGCTGGGGATGCCAAGTGAAATGTGCATTTTAGCTATGTGCTTCTAGTGACTCTACTGTTTGAAATACTATTTTTTTTTAATGAAGTTTTATAAAAATGTAAAATTTTGGTTCTTTTTTTTAAGTTTTGTTGTTAGCACACAGGACACTTCATTGTTGTCTTTTGTGGAAAGGGCAAATACCACTAATAGAAAGTGTCTCAGAAGCTGAATTGAAAAGGGGGAAAATAGGATTTTCTGTCCTGGTTTTTGAAGAGTGTTCTCTGTTCCCAGGAGAGATCCTCTGACATTCACACATGTTAGCCACTTTGGCACAGAAGCCTTACAGTGTGGGGAAGCAAATCTTCATGTCTTCTCCTTCCTTGATGCCATCAGCATAGACTTGACTTCCCCAATCCAAGAGTCTTTATGTGGCCTTGGCATCTCTATATCAACTGTGTTAGGTAACAAAACTCAGGCTTTCTGGTGATGACATTGAGATGGTGTCACTCAAAAGAGCTAAGATTCCTGTTTTAGTTTGAGGATTCATCCCATTGAGAATCCTGCAGGTTTTAGTTCATTTCCACCATGTCAGAGTTGGTCTGTGAAAAGTTCTTAACATGCCTCATGTGAAGTGTCCACTGGTCTGAAAATTTTTCCTGTTCAAAGCAGCAACAAAAGACGTTGTTGACTTTTACAGTGACTTTTTGGGGAGGGAAGTTTGTAAGTTGTAAAATATTACAGGTTATCATCTATGTCCTGCTGGAAGTTACTGTTTTTGAAAAGTGTCTTATAAAGCTGGATACAAGTTTGCTTGGTCAGGGGAGGAAGGGGGAATTTTTTTCTACCCAAAGTCATAAAGGTATTCTTTACTGCCTTGTAACAATTTCATAGTTTTTTGCTTTTCTTGTTTGTCTTTAGTCTACTCTGAAGTGATTTTTTTGAAAATTTAATATTTTTCCATATGGAATAGTGATTGTCCCAGCCCATTTACTGAAAACACATCCTTTCCCCACTGATCTGTAACACTGGCTCTTTCATAAATTAAGTTTCTGTGTATGTATGTGACTACGCTTATGGTTTCTATTCTGACTTACTGGTCAGTTTGTCTAACTTTGTGGCTATACTGTAGTACTGATTACTACAACTTTTATAAAAGGTCTTGATTAAAAACCAAGAAGCCTGCACATTTTATTACAATGTTGTCCAATCCCACCTCTACCTCCAACATCACCACCAAATTTTTTGCCCTTGAGAGTGTCTTGGCTATTCTTAGCCATTTGCTCTTCCAAACAACTTCTAGAATTAGATCAACTAGTTGTAAATCAAACAAAACAAAAAACACATTGGAAGTTTTATTGGATTCATATTAAATTTATAAATTAATCTGGTGAGGCTTGTCATCTTTACAATGTTGTCTTCCAATGAATATGGTATATCTCCATTTATTTAGACCTTTTAAATATCTTTCAATAAAGTTTGATAATTTTCTCCATGAATGTCTTCTTTTGTTAATATTTCCTAAGGACTTTATACTTTTTAATGCTATTAATATGGTAATTTTTAGTTATTAGATTTTCTGTTTTTTGCTAATGTTCATTTTAATTTTTGCAACCTTGCAACCAGCAACCTTGCAAACACCCCTAATTCTAATATCTATATATTCTTATGGGTTTTCTACATAGACAACCATATATTCTGTGTATACAAACAATTTTGTTTCTTCTTAGTCCTTGTACATTTTACTCCTTTTTCTAATGTTAGGTGTAGTCCAGGTGCTGAGGATACATCAGTAAAAAAACCAATATCTCTGCTTTCTCAAAGCTTATGTTCTAGATGGGGAGGGCAGGGGCAAGAGAAGGTAGAAAATATACAAATTAATGCAGCAAGGGGCCTTAAGAAGCAGAGGTGAGTGCTATCTAGAAAGGTTGGTTAGGAGAGTCCTTTCTGATTAGATGACATTTGAGCAGAGCCCTTAATGAGGTAAGAACAAAATATGTGAATAGCAAGTGCAAAGAGATGAGGTGGATATGTGCTTGGCATGCTGAGAAGAAGAAGGAAGCAGGAAGGGCTGGATTGGACTAAGGGTGAGGAAGAATGATAACTGATATGACTGCAGAGATAGCCATGGGTCAGAAAATGAAGGATTGTACAGGCTGTAATTTTTTTCCTGAACTAATGGATATGCTATTAGAATTTTGAACAGAGAAATGACACAATCTAAGAACTGTATACTTGAGCAATAGACATAAGAGGGCAAAAATGGACGGAGGAAGACCAGTTAGCTGTCACAACAGTCCAGGCAAAATATGTTGATGACTTGGACCTGGTAGGGAGCAATAAAGGAGGAAAAATTGGATGTGGGGTGTGAGAGAGTTGACAGTAAATAATGAGTGCTGAGTTTGGCTGATTGCTTAACCTCACTGAGGCACAGCTTCCTCAGTAGAAAATTAAGAAGTAATATTTTGCAAGGTTTTTAAAAAGAATTAGAGATACTATATGGAAATGATTTAAAAGAATTAGAGATACTATATGGAAATGATTAGTATTGCAATTTACCCAGTTAACATATTGATGCATAAAACTCCTTTGGAAATTTGAAAAAATAATTCATATTTTCCAGAAACTAATCACTACTGGAAAAACTGAAAAAAAAAAAAAAGTTTTGATGATTCTGCAAAACTGAGAATCAGACCAACCATATAAAGTCCTTACTTAAACCAGTAGTGTATATACTAAAACTGGAAGTACATAATACAATATTTCCCTTTGTAGTAATGAATTGCTGGTCATGCTGTATTTCCATCCTTAAGCCAAATGAAAACAAGTAAGAGTTGGTCAGGCAATGAGTGGAGAAAAGGCTTCTAGTAAGGGTAAAAAAATCTGCAAAGATGTCAAGAGAATATAGGGCATAGTAGATGTTCAATCAATTGTTGAATCAAAAAAATAAGGTGCATAACCAGACAAGTTATACTGGGTTTCTTACTACAATAAAAGATAATTCTTATTAAGTACTATTTGTTTTCCACTGTGTGTGCCCAGTGATTTATATGCATAATTTATTTCCACAGTCCTATGAGTTGAATAATATCCACATTTAACTTTACATTTAGTTAAACTGAGGCAAACAGAGATTAAGTAAATTGCCCTGAGATCACCCAGGGAGTGGTAAAATCCAGAATAAGACCCAGCCTAGGAGTCCCTATCGTTGAAAAAGTTGATCACTGCTATAAATCTCAACTGTAACTCATCCAAAAAAATAATTCGGTGTTTCTGAGTTAAAGTAAGGAACTTCCACGATACCATCAGGAAACCATCAAATGCAAGTAATGATATTCTACAAGCTAAACAGTGATTTCCAGTGAAAAGGATAGTGAGTTAACAGTATATTCCAGGGGAAAAGTGGTCATATGGAATTTAGAGTTTTAGTGTATCCCCAGTAACATAAAGGTATAAAGAATATTGTTTCTGTATAAGGATGTTAATTATTTAGATAAAAATATTCCTGAAGTGGGGAAGAATAAATTAGGAAATCATAAATCAGTCTTTAAACCTTGGCCACTTTTCTGGTCTATTTGGCACTTACATTTCTATCTGTAAATTCATAAATTAACATCCTGATTTATAACTACTTTGCGATTTGGGAGTCTGATATGAATCAGCCTCAGTAAAGGAATAGTTGTGGGGGGGGTTTGTCTTTTGTTTTTTATAAAAATGTATTCAAGAAAGTGATCTTTTCACTGGTGAAATTTCAGAAGACAGATAATTATAAAGAAGATAAAATAAGGTATCCAGATAATAATAACCCTTGATAGCATTTTGGTATGTTTCCCTCAACTTTTTTCTTCTTCCCTCCACCCGTCTACCATCCATTCACTCATCCTTTTGCAAATACGTGTTGAACACCCACTTGCTCCAGACGCTGTGCTAATTGCAAGGCTCAAGAAGCTGAGTCTGGGGGAGGGACAGACATGTCACCTCTAGGGATGACAGAGAATAAATAAAGTGCTGTGACAGGGATGCAGGGGCCTTAGATGCCTGACCTGACAAGGTAGGGACTGGCTCTGCTTGCACAAGTGACCTCTGGACTTCTACGTCTGTGCCTTGCCATCTTTTTCTCTGCAAAATTGGGTCGTATGACCCGCTCTTTTCACTTTAATATTATGAGCATTTTCCTGTGTCCATAAATACTCAAAACAGTCTTTTAAAAGGTAGCCTTCCAAAAGTAAAATAGAAACAAAAAAAAAAAAACAAAAGAGAGCCTTCCAATTGTGCTTTGTAGGGTTGTCCTACTGAGCGACCTGTCTCTAACTTACATTGGCAAAAGCTATGGACGAGAGAGGCCTCACAGAGAAGCAAAAACCGTGAGGCCCCTGGCGTCTGAACTGGCTCCAAGAAGAGCTCAGATACCAGGCAGTCTCCTTTCCTGCTCCTCATTCCTCCTCTTCACCCCCCTTTCAGTATTTCTTCATTAATGTATTAAGCATCAATGTATGAAATATTTAACACCTTATGACTGCCATAATTTCAGAATAATTAAGTATTAGATATTTGTAACAACTAGATAGAGAAAAAATACATTATTTTTCTTGGTGGCAAAGCCACGGGTACTTCTCTTTCAATTGTGATTTGTTGCCTACATTCATAAGTGATGGAGATTTTGCATTTCAGTTATACGTTAGAGATTTAAAAGATGTAATTTTTAAAATTTAAAGTTGGATATAAGTTCCCCATCCAAGTTCACTAGACCCCAAGTTAAGATACCCTACAAAAGTGCCCAACACAGTCACTGGAACATGAAAAGCCCTCCATAAATGTTGATGTTAGTAATATTATTATTACTTTTCTTGCAGCTGCTCAAATTTCTTTTAGGTGACCATAATGGAGTTAATCACATGAAATCTTGAGAGTTAAAGACTTCAACACTAGTCCCAAATGAAGTGCTAGAATGCTGTACTCCTAGGCACTCATACTACTCTGCCTTGTTTAGGGGATAAAAAGATCAAGACAGATGGGGAGAGAAACACCAGCTGTCATCTCTGAGGGGTTCTCCTTGCTTCATTCAATCATCATTACTCATATACCAGGTGTCAGGAGCTGTGCTGGGCAAAGGGATTGGGGGTACAAAAATAAATCAGAATGAAGTTCAGGAATTTAGTCGATTAGACCTGAGTGCTAAAATAGTGCTGTCCACACACTGCAGCTGGAGTGTGAAGGAGGGTAATTAATGTGGTGGGTGTTGGGAGTAGCAAAGTGGGAAGAAAGGGGAGGCTTCAGGGAGGAGGATATGTTTTCAAGGATTAATTCCTTGATTTATTCACCGTTTATAGAGCTTTGACTGTGTGCCAGGGCTACAAGGCAGGCCCAAGGGCCTCATCCTCACCAGAGAGAGGAGGCATTCATCTCCCAGCAAAGGGGGAAATAGCTCTCCCATCTGAGGAAAGAGTAGAAAAAAAAGCAAAAGTGAGAAGACTCAGGGTTTGATTCCATGGTTTTTAAACCATCCATCTCTGTAAGGAAAGACTCAAAGAAGACTGCACACAGGACTTAACTCTAAGCATGAGCTTTGATGGGAAGAACTGCTAGAAAGTGCTCATATCTTTCCAAAGACCTGGCAGCCACAGGTTAAGCTGAGGTTAGATGAGGTGTAAGATGCAAAGAAGGGCGGTTGTAGGAGAATTTATAATCAGAGGCAAAGCCAGTTCAGCAAGAGCCTTCTTCCTCTTGCAAAGGATTTCTGATCGTGTTTGTCTTGAAAGTCTTAGGTCTGGGGAAAAGCCTGATGAGACTTGAATTTCATAAAAACCTCTGTGTCAGCCTTTGAATGGTTGAATTAGAAGGAGTTCATTGGAAGTGGAGGTTTCCTGACTGTAAAATATACTGCTTTATTCAGGCCTAGAAATCAGGACTTTCAAGAGGATGAGGTGAAACAGCTGTCCATTTTAATAAAAAAGGTAGTTATAAAAAAATTGCCATAGTCTCCTCAAGAGATAGCAAGAGCCTTTGCGTGGTAGGATGGGCACGGAAAATGAAAGAAGATTTTTACAAAATTCCCTGCACCCTTCTCTCTTAAATATTTAAAAGGTAGACTTGGCCATGAATTAAATATGGAAGGATGGTCAGGAAAATGAAGGACTCTGGGAAGGCACTGAATTTTTTTATTGAAACATAATTGATTATATAAATTTTGGGGGTACAGCATTGACTACCATCACCTGTGTACAACATGTCATGATCAAATCAACCTTATTAGCATATTCATTATTACAAATTGTAATTATTCTTTATACCCCTTACCCAAACTCTCCCCAACCTCCCTCTCCCTCTCTTCCTCCCACCTCTAATAACTACAGATTTGTTCTCTCCTTCTGAAAGTTCAACATATAAACGTGTAGAATTTATGTGGATGGTTGTTACTAACCACGATAAAGAATACAGGAGAAGGAAGAGGAGAGAAGGGGAGACTGTGAAGAACTGAGGTTTTACCTAACTTGCAAACCAACAAGTTAGCCTGCCATAGTTCTCATCCACGCTGGTAGAGTTCATGAGACTCCTCAGTCAGAGACAAGAGTTTATTGTTCACAGTAATAGCAATAGCCAGATTATCAGCAGTTTTGCTGTGGTTCTCCAGCTCCAATTCTAAGAGGGCAACACCGAGAGGTCTACACGACACCTGTACATGGAGTGGGTTGTGTTACAGTAGAGAAACCCCAAATGTGGGGTCCCAATTCTTGTATAGTGGGTAGTAAGCATGCCTGACCATTGCTCTGGAGGGAGGCATTATTTTCCAAAGCTGTTTGCTATATAAGCATCCTCGAAAAAATCATCCAGAACAAAGAACAGTCGGTGCCTCAACAGCAAGGCATGCAGAAATGTGAGACCGATGGAGAATTACCTCCCAACAACGAACTCTGTTTTCAGTGGTTGAGTTTTAGGTGATAGAAGATATCCAGGCTAATGTAGACAAATGGACTTTCAAATTGAGAGATCAGGAGTATGATGAAAAATGTAAATATAATGTCCATTCATTTAATCCAGTGTCATTGAATGGCTGTCTAATATATAAATTGTTTGCCTCCTGGAATTGGAGTAACATTCTTGGAAAGTCTGTGAAGCAAGCAGTTGCAAGCAGCTGGATACTCATTGCTGAAACACAGATAGCAATCAGCACAACAGGGCAGGTGTTTCTGCCCACGAAGATCTAAGCTGCAAAATGTAATTCTAACATCCCCCCAAGTTTCTCTCTCTCTGTCTCTGTCTCTGTCTCTGTCTCTGTCTCTCTCTCTCTCTCTCTCTCTCTCTCTCTCTCTCTCTCTCTCTCTCTCTCTCTCACACACACACACACACACACACACACACACACACACACACACACACACACACACTCGTTCCTCGGTATCCGTGGGAGATTAGTTCCAGGTCCACTCGCGGATGCTCAAATTCCTGATATAAATGATGTAGTGTTTGCATTTAACCTAAGCACGTCCTTCCGTATACTTTAAATCACCTCTAGGTTACTTATGATACCTAATACAATGTAAATGCTATGTTAGTAGTTGTTATACTCTATTGTTTAACAATACAAGAAAAAAAAAGTATCTACATGTTCATTACAGGCACAATTGGTTTTTCCGAATATTTTCGATCCGCGGTTGGCTGAATCCACAGATGCGGAACCCACGAATACGGAGGACCGACTGTACACACATCTGTTCAGATAGTGGTTACAGATGTATATATACATGCTACGTATCTATTTACCATGCAGGAGTACAGATATATACTATATTACAAAGAATTCGGTCAGGAACAGAATGCTCGCAGATAAATACCTCGAATATTCTACATTTGGGCTCAAAAGTAAGCCGATTTACTTCCAAAAGAAGCTGGTCCGATGCTGGTGCTTATAAGGGATAATCGAATCACCTTTTCAGCGACACACTTTGGACACCTGAATGTGAAAAGAGGAACAGGGTGAGCTGTTTGATTTAGTAGTGCTTGGTTTCAGCTGCCTTCGAAAAAGAGGGAAATGGAAAGAAAGGATTTAAAGTAGAGTCCTGCTTGCCTTTTTCTTGTCAGATTTCCAGGTAGTAGGTTCTATCTCTGGGTCACTAGGCAAAGTATTTGACAAGTGTCCGATAGCTGGAAGGTTTTCTCCGCTTGCAGAGCCGATGAATGCTGCCCTGTTAACCATTTCAGGATTTTGTTGGATAAATAAAGGAGAATTTAACTTCTGCATTCACCAAAATCGTAGAATTTAGGGGTGGGGGTGGGGAAGGATGGTACAATCTTTTACAAAGGACTGGGGAGAAACAAAAAGACCGGACTCCACGGACGGGGGATGTAGCTCAGTGGTAGAGCGCATGCTTCGCATGTATGAGGCCCCGGGTTCGATCCCCGGCATCTCCAAGTCCCTTTATGTACCTAACGAAAACCACGAATTGTGTTTTTAAAATATTACGTCAACACACATTGTATTCTCCATTAATTTCCTATGGCGTTCTTTTACCCACTGCGTATAGATCTGTATATGTAGCGAGGGAACAGGATTACTTTTCAGTATTTTGAGAAAACTATATCTGAAACAAATAGAATTGGGAAGTTATTAAAACATACCCAATAGAGAGGTATCAGAAGTGGCGCAACCTGAAAAATTGTTCGGAACCTATTAATGAATGGCTCTTTGTGGTATATGCCTGGCCTTTAGAGCAGAAATAATCTTGGCTTGGAAAAGGTAGAGAGGGCGTATTGTTAGTTTTGTGCGTCACAGGACGAAAAAAATAGCCTAATGTGGCGAATTCAGCTACTCTAATGCAGCAAACTTTTTTCAAGGGGGGGGGGGGGGGGGGGAAGAAGTTCTTGTAATACTTTTCGAACAGGCTACGGAACAGGCGGCCGGTTAGCTCAGTTGGTTAGAGCGTGGTGCTAATAACGCCAAGGTCGCGGGTTCGATCCCCGTACGGGCCACTTCACCTTTTTTTTTCCTATCCCTAGGACTTTAAAAACACTTGGCAACTTTTCCAGGGAAAGGAAAAACGAATTGTCCGAGGACGTCTTTTATAAGACTATTAACACAGCTAACACTGCCCGAAATCCAAACCGCCCAGGAAAGTTCAGAACACATCCTCGCAAGTCAGAATGCTTGAAAAGTTCGCTCTAGACAAGCAGGAAAGTAGTAGGACAATTTAAGAGTTAGATTTAAATTCATTAAATGGAAAAGAGTGACACCAATTTAATTAGTGGCCAAACACTGCCTTCGAAATAGTCTGAAAACATAGATGCCTCTTCAGTTACTGAAAAGCAGGGCAAGTGTGAGAAGGCACTTCTTAGGAAGATCATGACGCACACATCAAGGCAGAAATCTCGTCCCGAGAGATACATTTTCTCGTTACTTTGATTTCTCAGGTAAGAAATTCCAGAATCTACCTCATCCTCTGACGCCAGGAGTCGCTCTGATCAACCACTTTCTTTTTTTGATCAGCCTTATTTCTGAATCAGCCTCATTTTCTACCAAAACCAACTTTCAAGTACGCTAATTATATATTCCCCCGTTCCTTGTACAGCTAATTTCCTTATTTATTCACAATTTCACAGCTGTAGATCCTGTTGAATGAATATTCACTTATTTTACTACTTTTCGTGGAAAATGCTGAGATCAAACCACGAGTTCCACGTGAATCGGGCCTCCATTTAGCCCCCCGCGTACACCTGTAGGTGAGTTCAGAAACGTAAAAAATGGAGCTTATTGAGCTTCGCCTGCAGGGACTTTAAGTAGATTTGAGAAAGGACCCTGATTTCTGCGTTGTTAACAAACGCCATGGGTTGTTTCTCTGCAAAGGGTGGGTCAAGAGCCTTTTGAGAAACGAGCCTGTGTGTAGTCGATAGAAGAACTGAGGAAAAATCAGGGAAGTTTTGAGAGCTACGATGACCTGATTAAAAACAAATTATAAATAATGTCACTTATAGTTGCATACATCACACATTTAAATATGAAAAAATACCAAAAAAGAGGAAAACATTAGTAAATATTTAATATTTCTAAAAAGCTTAATGCGCCATGGCTCGTTGGTCTAGGGGTATGATTCTCGCTTAGGGTGCGAGAGGTCCCGGGTTCAAATCCCGGACGAGCCCACTTTTTCTTGCCCTCTTCCCCTGGCCCCTGGCCACCGAACTTGAATCTACCTAAACCGGTAGAGCTGCTGTTAAATTGAACTACTATTTCTTCATGTAAAAATACATGGCCTCAATATGCTCTTAATCCCACTGAGTGACTCGAAATCTCTTGTAATTAAAATAGAGAGAAATATTTTTTCGACTTTGGCTTTTCTTCCGTTTTCCATCTGCTGTAAAGTGATTCTTGCAAAGGCAAATATTTCCGTATCTTCTAGAAGTTTCTACGCCACGGTTGTGGTCATATGAAATGTGTGGGGGAACGATGGTCACATCTTAATTCAATGTCATTCATAATTCATTCATCACATCAAAGAACGGATTTAAATGGAAAGATCAAGTACTGAACTATAGAGTCAAGGCGTTAGAAACTTTTAGTATATAAACGTTGTTTCAACCTTCCTTTGCGGCTTTCCTCGGTAATATAACGTCGAGTAATCCCCCCGTCACTCAGGAGATCAGGGTTCTGCAGCCTTCCTGAGAAGGAGCACTTTTCTCTCCTCCTGGGGCGTACCGTTGGTACACTCATTAAGCAGACATTAGTTCAGTGTCTACTGTGTTCAATGCACCTTTGCGGTAAGCGGTAAACAAAACATACAAAAACCACTGGATCCTATAGTTGTCAGATACTGTTAAAATATAATTGCAACTCCCTCCCCCTTTTCTGTGTGTGCCTTGATTAGGGAGGACAACAAATGAACACGCATAAAGAAAATGAAAAGAAGGGAGAAAACCGCAGACATTTTCTTCAGGGACACATCCGCATAGCGTGGCAGGAAGGACAAGAGTTGGCGGATGATGGGAACCAGCAGAAGAATGACTCAATGGGGCACAGAGAGGACCCAGGATAGTGTCTGGTCTCGAAGACCTGAGCTCTTTGGGTCTACGCTTGGAGCCGCCCCGACTCTCAGATCCTGGAAACATTTTATGGTCTATCAGTACAAGTTGGTGAGAATATGGGAAAGAGGGAAGATGTAGAGAAAGTGAGTGAAATACATGCTAATAATTTCAGGTAATGTTTTCATTCTTTGAATTTCATGTCACCTACCTATTGAAGTACGATAAAAAAAAAAAATCAGACAAAATCTAGGACTCTGTAGTAGTCTCTGTCCTTCAAAAACATCTCTATTTTCCTTTAACATATGAACAAAGCTCGCCAGTTGCCCGGCTAGCTCAGTCGGTAGAGCATGAGACTCTTAATCTCAGGGTCGTGGGTTCGAGCCCCACGTTGGGCGGTGAATGTTTTTGGTCTACCTATCAACTTGATTTTTACATGCTTACTGCTCAATAATCTCCAGAACAAGGTCCTTCACTGCTGTCAAGCAAGAGGCGTTTTTAGAGCCAATCATGGAATCACGGTGAGGGGCTACAGCTAACTGACCTGATTGAGCGCTTCCGGCCCATGCTGTAACTCTTGCAGAACTTAGTCTCAGCGCTCCCTGGCGGGGATGCACTTCTCTGGCCTATTGGAGACTTTATAATCCCAGAGATATTTGTTAAACATACAGATGCCCAAGTTCCTCCCGGTGTAGGTTCTGTAGGTCTGTGATAGGGCGTGGGCTTTCTATATTATAATAAGTTCCTCCAGTGATTTTGAAGGACAAATCTCACCAAAAAAGGTTTAGGATGCAGGGAGAAGGATGCAGAGATGTTGGAAAAGGTAAAGTCTGCAGGTAGAGAAGACAATCCAAGCAAATTTTGATGGGCAGAGGCTTGAAGCAGCTACTTCCATGGAGAGTTTTGAGAATGGTGTCTCCACTTTCTGGCCCAAACAGGTGTCATGGAATAATGGGAGATGAGTTTCCTGCTACCACTGCTACATACACCCTTTCAACGGACCTCCTAAGAGATAATACTGTTGCCAATCTTCCCTTCATATGGTAAAGAACCAACCAACCCACAACAGGTTGCGATTGCCTACAAAATAAAACCCAAAGATTTTAAGCCTTTTTTTTTTCAAAGTTCAAACAGCATTTCTACTTTCATCTATCTCCTGTAAACTTTTTTTACGTTCTGGAAATAAGCCTGCCTTTTCCAGCCACTTATGTTTGTTCACTCCGTTCCTACTATGTCCCCTTCTTATTCATACAAATTCACGCTGGCTGTGGAGTAAATCAAATCAGCCCTGTGCTTTGGCAATACTACCCCAGATAGGAGTGAATTTTGCTATAATTTGAGTAACATGAAAATCAATCCGTTTGTCAAATTGACCAAGACTTTTTTATGAGAGATTTTCCTGTCTCTGTGTGAAAATTCCACCCTGCATGACTTCCTTTATCATTCCTTTGAATCTTTCATAGGCTCGGTGCTATGTGTTTACTACCGAAACACCCATGACCGTGCGTGTAGAGAAAGCACACCATACACCTCTTCATTGATTTTAAAAGTCCAGTTAACCACATACCTCCTCTCGCCTCACTAACACTGTACTGATGTTCTCTTCAGGACTTAGGACAATTCAAAGGAAATTCTCTAGTTCAGGTATTCAAGTCTGTCTATACAAGCGAATCTCCTGGGGAGCTTCTAAAAGTTCACATTCCTAGGCCTTATCTCAGATTTACTGAATCGCCAGTGGTTTAGCCACTGTTGCTTTTAGGGTTCTTTTCTATTTTATGGCAGATATAGCAAATTGGCTGCCTATTCAAGCTAGAATTTCATAGGAAATCAACACCTTATGGGAAACACCATGTTTCTAGGTGTAAGTTATTGGCTTTTTGGACTGAGAAACTCGATGTTATATGTTTTCCTAACATTCTCTTTCCTTTTTTTTTTTTGAAGGCTGGCCAGTAAGGGGATCTTGCCATTCTCCCTTCGTCTTCCCAGTTCAGGGAAATTCCGGAGGGATGAGCTTCTGATTCATACATATTTCAAAAATAAATGAAACACTTTTATCCATTTATTCATTTCCACACATTTATTGAGGACCACTAGGTGCTAGGCATTGTTTGGGGTGTTTGGGATTTATCAGTTAACAAAACCAAGATTTCTGCCCCTTACATTCTATGGACAGAGGTAGACAATAAGTAATAAATGTAAAAGTAAACTGCACAGGATGTTGGCATGTGGTTGTAGCGCTAGGAATGGGTGGTACACACATTGCATTATTAAACAGAGTAGTGGAGTAATGTCACCTCATGGGGGTGACATTTGAGCAAAGATAAGCCACAAAAATATATTGAAGAAGAGTTTTTAAGTAGAGGGATCAGGTAGAGTCTAAGGCTGAGCACATCTGGTGAACTACAGAAACAGCAGAGGCCAGTGTGGCTGGAGCAGTATGTTTGAGGGAAGAAGAGAAGGAGGAGGTAAAAATGATGTGGGGCCTTATAGGCTTTGTAAGGACTTCAGATTTAACTGAGTGAGATGGGAAGTCTCTGAAGTTTCTGAGCAGAAGAGTAACAGAATCTAAATCACTTTTTAAAAGGATAACTCTGGCTGTTGTGTTGAGAAAAGACCTTAAGGAGACAATGATAGAAACAAAGAGAACAATTAAAAGGCTCCTGGTGACAAAAGTCAGCTCAGAGTGGTAGCAAGGGAGAAGGTGAGAAGTGATCCAATTTGGGGATTTATCTAAAAGGCTGAGTCAGTGGGTTATCCTGGTAGATTTGAATGGGAGTGTGAAAGATAGTCAAGGATAACTTGAAGGTCAGAATGTCAACTTTACATATTTACAAAAAGAAATAAAGCTAAGTGGCACAGTGCATTCTCTTTTAATTGCCCTCCAATTTGGGAAGATCACATTCATGTGAAAGGTTTTCTAGTGTATAATCAGAGCAAAAGGGGTTAGATAACAGCAATAGTTATATCACTGTAAAAACCTTATACAGCTGTCTGCACCTTACTGAATCTGCCAACAGCCTCGGAATATCGATATTGCCTTGAAAGAATGCCCATCTCCGAGCACACTGGAAACACAGTGACAAGTTACCACTTTCCATCCTCCACCGTCCAAACTTTCCTTTCTTTTTTCTTTTTTTAACCCAGAAACCTGAATATTATCATTAATAATCACTTGCTCCATATGCTATATCATATCCAGTTTTAAAACTATTCCATATTTTACCTACTTAGATGAATAGCACCTACAGTTGGGCAGAGGGAATCACAAACTTTAAACTAGGTGGACTCCCTAGAATTTACAGGTATCGTTGATATATAAAGAATGAAATATAGAAGTCAATATGAAATGGATGAATTTGACCACAGAAGTAACTTTCCTAAAGAGTACACAGACTTAAATGTTCTCTAAGTCTTCTTTAAAGAAGACAAGGTATCTTTCAAATCAATTGATAAACACATATTTATTAAGCACCTTTTCCGTACTGGATATTTAAAATGAAAACATGAATATGACATAGTACCTGTCTTGAAGAAAGCTACCACCTACCTACTGTGTGAATGTGACTGATTTAACAAAAATTAAATCCTCAGCTCTGTTTTAACTGTCTGGCATTAGGAAATGAAGACGCTTGGAGTGACTGATGGAAAAAATAGATGGTGGTGCTGGGATTAAATAGTTTAAAAATTATCAGTGTTTACCCAGTAAAATCTAAGAAACAAGGATGTTATATATGATTCATATGAATATTCTCCTTACTACAGAGTTATTCAAAAGATATCATCAAGAATTTACAGACCATGTGTTGTGGCTGTTAATAAGCCCTGAACTCCCTTTGCTTACCCAGTAATCTCTGTTTAATGTTTCCATTTCCTGAGTACTATAAGAACTATAAAGGGAAGTCCAAGATAGAATAAGTATTGCCAATTTTAATAAGCCACATGTCCCAATATCAATGAACTTACTGGATTTCTGATTTACAAACATCTTTTATGAGTTGTGAGGAACAAACTGCTTTTTCTGATTCTTAAGGCCCTTTGGTTGTATTGTTAAAACGGTGTTAACATACTTAAAAATTAAATTTCTAAGCCTGAGACCTGTGACAACATCTCCAAGGCCAAGGCTGTCCCTGAGTTTGGCTCAGAGTACCAACTTACCTAACGCCTCTAATATAAGACTTTCTTAAACTGCAAAGGAGTCCTTGTTTGAAGGAGGTAAAAAGGGCATGTGGGCAGTGGGGTGTCTTAGTCTGCTAAGGCTGCCATAACAAAATACGATAGATTGGTGGCTTAAATAACAGAAATGTATTTTCTCACAGTTCTGGAGGCTTGGAAGTCCAAGATCAAGGTGCCAGTTGATTTAGTTTCTGGTGAGGTCTCCCTCCCTGGCTCGCAGACAGTTGCCTTCTTACTGTGTCCTCGTATGGTGGAGAGAGAGAAACTGGACAAGAACTCTCTGGTGTCTCTTAAGGACATAATTCTATTGGATCATGGCTCCACCCTTTTGATCTCATTTAACTTTAATTACTTCCTCACCCTAAATACAGCCACACTGGGGGTTAAAGCTTCAACATATGAATTTTAGAAGGACACGATTCAGTCCGTAGAAAGGGACAGAACAACCAGGCAACCAACCAACCAATACATACTGTGACATTTTGGAATTCAAGGGAAACATGTCTGGCACATGGTAAGCACTCCAATATTTATTTAATGAATGACTTAGCTGCATTGCATTTATAATACATAACACAATCTTTTATACATAAAACATGTTTAGTAAATTCTATTAAACTTAAAAAAAAAGTCTTATGGTTGCTTTTCCTCAGGACAGATCACCTGAAAGCAGACTTTACACATTCTCTGATCATAACTGGAGCTTGATTGATACTGGATTGAGCAAGATGTGAAGGAAAGACCAGAGGTCAGTAATTTGAGGAGCTGCCTGCAAGAAACTGTAAGCATAGAGATAGTTCTAAACTTGGAGGGTCAGTCTCTGGAAGAAGGGCACAGGGAGACACAACCACAATTTTGCACAGTTTGGTCCAGTTTAGTCTGTTCAAGGAAGGTGATCATCAATTTACACAAGCAACTGTACTTCAGGAAGCCTTGCTCATTGAGAAGAGCAAACAGGAGACTGGAATTCAGAGGCTTAATCCTGTTTCCAGGGCAGACTTGGAAATCTGTCAGAGGCCAGGCCATAGGTAAAAGACACAGGAAGTGTGGTTACCTGTGGCAGCAGCCCCAAGGGACAATGGCCTATATACTCCAGAAACAAAACACAGCATATTTTATGAACATGAAATAAAAAGAAAAATGTAATGCCTCTGCCATCCGCCGAACTTGTAACTCAACAGGTCTTCTATACATGGGACTGTATCTTAGGGTATAATCTCTAGGAAAGTGGCCTAAATTGTCATGTAGCAAATGAAAGTTAACTCAATCCATTAATATTGCAGTCTAGAGATTAAATTAACTTTCATTCAAGCCTGTTACGCAGGAGTCTCATGAAGGATAAAGCATGCCTCATTGCTTTATGCTTCTGTAAGTAATTCCAGGATTTCAGTGGAAGAAATAGTATCAGAAAAAGTTGACTATGTCTAGGAAGGTGATTTTAAATAACATGTCATCTTAAAAAGCGATCTAAAATGAAAGTTGAAAATAATTTGGGTCATTTCCTCATGTGTTGCCATATAAAATATCAGCATCATCTATGAAGTTTTACTGTCTCCAAAATTTTAACTTGAAAATAATTAAGCTTCTAGATCTAACTTCTAACTTCCAGGAAACAGAAGAAAAAATTGAACAAAATCTTGAAACAAACAGATGCCCTTCAAAAAGTCAATGTTATAAAAATATTAAGAGAAAAAATATTATAACCAAATGTTATGAAGTCTATATTGAATTCTGGTTCAAAAAATAAATACATAAAGAAATTCATGGGATAACTTGAGAAACTGGACCATGAGCCGGTTATTAGATACGAAAGAATTACTGATACTTTTCTCTTCTTTTTTTCTTTTTTCTTTTTTTTTGAGGCTGGTTGGTATTACTGATACTTTTCTTAGGGGTTGATAATAGTATTGTGATACATAGAATGCCCTTGTATGTAGCGATGCTTGCTGAAATGTTTAAAGGGTAAAGTCATGATATCTGCTACTTATTTTCAAATGGTACACTAAAAGAAAGGTACATACTGTGTGTGTACACTCACGTGGGAAAAGAGAGAGATTGATATAAAGCAAGCATGGCAAATATTAGCAATGTTGATGGTGGAGTATATGTGTACGTTGTTCACTGCAGTATTATTTCAACTTTTTTGTAAATTTAATTTTTTTTTTTTTTTTTAAGATGACCAGTAAGGGGATCTTAACTCTTGACTTGGTGTTGTCAGCACCACACTCTCCAAAGTGAGTGAACTGGCTATCCCTGTATGGGATCCGAACCCATGGCCTTGGTGTTATCAGCACCACACTCTCTCGAGTGAGCCATGGGCCGGCCCCTAAATTTTTTCATAATAAAAAACTATGGGGAGAAAAGAACTTCACCTCAGAGAGTAGCTTGTCCAAAACACAGAACACAACTAAAAACCGTGGTAATTGTATCCCTTTTGTAATTTCTGAGAACTACCCCCACAAAAAAATGTCATGTATTCTTACATAACAGAAGAATGTTCAGTCAAGAGCTTATTTTAGGTATAAGTCTAAGCACCTGTTCTCACTTATTATTCCTGTCCTAATCCAAAGAACTTCTTCAAAAGTCAGGAGAAATTTGTGCAATATTTGTATATGGGTGAGCTTACAGCAAGGCAAGTACTTGGCTGATTCACATTAAGATCCTGGACTTACTGGGTTCAAACATGGCTCTGTAACATACTGGCTGTGTGCACTTAACTTCTCTGTGCTCTGTTTCTCCAACAATAAAATGGGACTAAGAATAGTATTCATTAATTGGATTATTGTGAGAATTAAGAAAATATGTACAAAGCACTTTGAACAGTGGCAGTACACAGTAAATGCTATATGTTAATTAAGAGTTGTTTAATACTGATGAGGTTTAGGGGGAGGGGATATGTGTTATCTACAAGAGGACAACAACATCTGAAAAAAGCAGAGTTTTCTCACCAGCCATGAGCTCAAAACACAGCAAGATGCAGTAGGGGAAATATTAACTAATATTTAATTATGCCATAGGAAAATAAAATGAAGGAAAAAGCTCTTGACTCATCTGTCTCCGGGTGTTCTGAAATTTACATCTCATTGCTTAAAGTAGGCCTAGCAAAGAGAAGGGAGTCAATGCTTTTTTTTTTTTTAACCAAATACCGTCTATTACCATCTCAAGGAGCTATTGATATTGATACTCAAGAAGCTAGCATTTAGCAAAATGCATTTTGGAAAATACAGTTCTCATCAAATGTAAATGATTAATAATAATGAGAGGCAAATAATAATCATAAACAGGAAAGACTGGAAGACTGGATAAAGATGTTTCTAATACCATAAAGGTCTGTAAGACTGTTTGAAAAATATAAATAGTAGTTTATTATTAAAGAATGATGTTGTGTTTTTTCTCATTGTTGTTCTAGAATGCTTCAAATGATAACAGAATCGCCTGAGATGAGAGGATGACAGCAATGAATTAATTTATAATTAATCTAAGAAAAGTGATACACTTTAGAGACCAGAGACTAGAGTGGCTGCTGAATTGCTGTATGTTTATAATTCTAAGGACTTTTGTAAACTCATCTCTAGGGGGAAAAACCCAACATTCTAGGAGCAAAAAGCCCAGTTTTGATTTTTTTTGTGTGTTTACAATATTGTGATTGCTGAAATAATCAGGCCAGTGAAAATACTAGCCCTTCACTCTATAAGCCACTGTAACCATCTGGTCCTTATTAACCCTTCATATGGCTGAGTAGACTGTGGAACATAACCATGCTAACCAAGTGAGAAGTTCTATAGCTACACTGTTTAACATATAGTACTGTGGACTGATTGAATTGTGTCCCCCAAATTTCATATATTAGAAGCTTAATTCCCACTGTAACTGTTAAGGGTGGGAAATTCCATTATGGTAATTGAAAGGTGGAGCCTTGAAGAGGTGACTAGATTGTAGGACCATGCCATAGTGAATGGATTAAAAATGGTGGTCAGGGGCATGATTCTGAGGGCTTTAAAGGATGAACATGAGAGGTTAGTCTCACTCTGCTCCCCCATGTTCTGCCATGTCACTGAGTCACTGTCGCTACCACCAAGGCCTTCACCAAATGTGTTCCCTGGACTTTGGACTCCCCAGCCTCTGAAAGTGTAAGCGATACATTTTGTTTTCTTATAAATTACCCCGTTCCAGGTATTTTGTTATAAGCAGAGAAATGGACTAATACTCATAGCTACTGGCATCATGTGGCTATTTAATTATAAATTAACCAAAATAAAGTAAGATCAAGATTTCTGTTGCTCAGCCTTGCTAGCCATGTTCCAAATATTCAACATCCAAATATGTCCAGTGGCTTCCACATCAGACAGCACAGATATTGAACCTTTCCATCATAGCAAGAAGTTCTATTGGACAGCACTGCTCTACGTGATTCTTCAATAATTCTATAAATACATTTATGTCAAAGTTTCCAAACTGTGCACCAAACTGCCCCAGGTGTTGCAGTGAACTCATACAGGTGATGCTATGGGTTAAATGTTCCCCCAAAGGTTCACGTATTAGAAACTTAATCCCCACTGTAACAGTGTTAAGAGAGTGGGAAATCCAATTATGGTGTTTGAAAGGTGAGGACTTTTAAGAGATGATTGGATCCTGAGGACTACTCTTGTGAATGTATTAATCCACTGATGGTTTAATTAATGGATCAATACAGGTGCCATTGGGTATTTTAAATTTTCAAGAGAAACATAGCAGAATCTGTCAGACATCACAGGGATTAGCTCCAGATAGTTTACTGTTTCAACATTAAATAGTGCTACATTCCTCTTGATGGCAAATCTTCATGAGGTTGGGTTTTTGGAGACTGCGAGGATAAAAAGTATTGCCTGAAAATTATTATGGAATAGGAAATGAGGGTGTTGGTGTCCAATCCAATTCCAAGGTGTTGGGAAAAATAGGAAAATGGTCAGGGCCCCTCAGATATTCAGAATCTTGCCGAGCATTTGCTGTAAATATCCTCAGGTGTTTCTTGTTACTACTTAGTGTAAGTTATGTATGGGCACCCAGGTGTCCACCGTTGTGGACTTAAGTAAAAAAGACTCACAGCTCTGATCCACAGTGCTTCTCAGATCTCTCAGAGAAGCCACTAGGACAGTTACTCCAAGATATGAATAAAACCCATTCATTTTTCTATATCAATGGCTCCCAGAACCTTTTTTTTTCCCTATTACCTAGCTCACAGACCTGTGTGTGGAGGGTTTGTGACCCAATCTGTGCAACAGACTCGAGGGGTCTGTAAGCCCTAGCTTTACACAAGGTTTGAGAAGTTATGCGATGTCAAACACACATCTTCTTACTTTGTAACTGTCATTACTTAAGAATGAAGAAAAATTATTTCAATGCATGTGTGTATTATTTTTTTTCAAACATCTACAACGTTGTTAGGACAAATACTTATTAAGTTGTCTTAAGTGTTCAAAGGAAAAAGTCATGTCAAAACACAAAATTTCAACAAATTTAGTTCTAAATCTAACTGGCTTTTATTTGAGGTTCATGAATAAATTGAGCAGTTTCCATTGTACTATATAGAATGAGAGCTCCCCCTGGGCAATAGCAGAACAGTGGATTTTATAAAATGGGAACAAGGAAACAGAAAAATAGAAAAAAATGGATTGGTTAACATCAGGTTACTTCAGATTACTTTTTTGCAAGGGTTAAAGCAGAGGTTACTCTTTATTATGCTTACTCAGGTAGACTGGAATCTCCTGTTTTCAGAAAAAAACTGGTCATTTGGTGATCTATCTGCTTCCTTAAAACTTAAATTTGATTATGTGGTATTTAGCCCGAGTGAGTCCATTTTGGATTGATTTGGTTTGGTCTGATCTGTTGGGGCCTAGTGCGGAACCTTAGTCCAAAACAATGGCCTTCCATAATTTTTGTTTAACAGCCATGGTATCATGATATTACCTTTAATAAACAGAAGTGTTAGGTATTTCTTTTGGCCTAAGAACATTATGGAAACAATAACAAGACATTAAATGTGCCACAAACTGAGGAATTTGGGAATCTCTGCAATAATCTCTTTATTCAAACGTCACTTCTCACCAGCAGTGCCCTGGGGTTCCGCCAAACCTTGTGGATTCCATGTTCCCTGAAGTGAGGAAGAAATCCTGGATGTGAAGACTATGTAACTCTTTTTAAATTTCATGTTTTTTTTTTTAATTCCTTAAAAAGATTTAATAATTACATTAGCTGTGTGAATAAATACAGCATACTTACTGGAACATGCTTTTAAAAATTCTTTTAACCTTTTCCCCAAGGCATGGTGGTTTGAAAACAAAACAACAATCTTTCTCAAAAGAATTTTTGCTTTAGGATATATAAAACAACTCTAAGCAATTATAGATGAATAAAAGGAATACACAGATTACTACTGCATATTGCATTTTAATTCATAACACATTTGATACATGCAACTCATGTTCATAAAAATTACATGATCTTTATTTTTAAAATTCAGTTTATTTCATTCTTTTATGTAATACATTTGCAATGTTCAAATATAAAAAAAGTATCAAATCTGGTTCCCATCAATTTAGCTCCCACAACAAAAACAAACAAAAAACCTAACCATTGTTATAAATTTTGTATATATGTTTCCAGGATTTCTATATGCACAAGTAAATACAAATAGGAGCGTACTTCGTAAAGTTCATGGAAAAATATAATTGAAAGATAATACAAATCTTTCCAGGAACTTTTTGAAGCACCTTTGTATATGTTTTTGTTTTTGTTTTTGTTTTAAAGATGACCGGTAAGGGGATCTTAACCCTTGACTTGGTGTTTTCAGCACCATACTCTTCCAAGTGAGCCATGGGCTGGCCCTTTTATTTTCTCCCTTTTTATAGAAAAGATAACATACACTGTTATGCACAGTGTGTATATATATATATATATAATCAATGAGGATTTTTCTATATCGGTATATGGAGTCTTTTCCTCATTTTGTACAACTGTATGGATATTGTATGGATATATCCATTGCATACATAAGCCATAATTTATTTCATCGACCTTGTACATGTGGTCCTTAGGATACCCATGCTATTAAAATAGGGCTGACCAGTTCGTTCAGTTGGTTACAGTATGGTGCTGATAACACCAGGGTCCAGGGTTCATTCCTGCACTGGTCAGCTGCAAATAACAAACACACACTGTGGTAAAGAAAGATGTCCTGCAGGTTATTTTGTGCATGTGCAAGCAGATCAGTTAGAAAAAAATCCTTAGAAGTGCTGGATCAAAGGGAATGTGCTTTTTTTTGTAATTTTGAAAAATATTCCTAAACTACACTCCAAAAAATTTATGTCAATTTATTTTTCCATATGCAATGTCTGAGAATGCCTGTTTTTCTTCATGCTTTCACATTAAGTTGTTACAACAGTATTTCATGAAACTTTATTTGGTTAGTCTGACAGGTGAAAGATAGCATCTCTGTATAGTTTTAATTTACTTTTCTCTTACTAAGAATGAGAATGAACATCTTTTCATGTCTTAGAAGTCATCTGTATATCCTATTATTGAATGTGTTAACAATATGCTCTTTTTGTTTTGTTTTGTTTTGTTTTGTTTTGTGCCTGGACAGTACAGGGAACAATATGCTCTTTATGAGACAAGTAAGTTCATAAAGTGTAGAGCACACACTTCAGGAGCTTAGTTCTTTGTCTCCGTATCTAGTACAGGGGTGTGTGTGTGCATGTGCGTGTGCGTGTGCGTGTGTGTGAGTATGTGTGTGTGTTTCTATGTGTGCACATGTGTGCCTACGCAGTATTGCTTATATTTTTTATTTTGTGTATATCATGATGTTTTGACATCTTAAAAACCTTTTTGGGTGGGGAGACTGCCCATCCCTTACAGCCCTGCCAATTCTTATGGATAACAAAAACTCAACCAAGAGCATGCCTTTGATATGCAAACTAAGCAGTCCAGAGCCACACACTCCAGGAAGTAATATTCCTCATCCTTAATCATCCCAGGTCCAGACACCAGGCAACTAGGGACCATCCCTAAATCTTAGAGCCCATTGAAATTATTCAAACTAGTGAATCATAAACTATTCACCTAGCTTTGCCTTGCCTTTCCCAAGGAAACTCCAATAAAGGCTCCAGCCTTGGCTTTCCCTGTTCTGCTTTCTCCCTCCCGATCACCCTGAGGCTTCCCCGTGTTGCCCTGCACGACATGCCATGCCTCATGTTTCTAGGACTTGTGAGTATAGTAAACTTTTGTTTTCCTGAGCCTCTCCTGTCTCTCCTCTTGTGGCTGCACCTGACTTACCATTACATAAAAGAATACAGAAAATATGTCCTGTAGTAACTGGATTCCAGCCGGACCTTATTAAGTTGCCCATACCACACTCTGAAGTGCCTTCCACAAGCTCTACCTATTTCACTGTTGCTGCCGCTGTCATGATACATAGTATGCACTTCTATTTTCTATGGCGGGGAAAAAAGTAAAAAATAGTGATGAACTTGACTAGCAGCATAGATCTATAATATAAAAAGAATGCACACCATACCTCATACTTCAGTTGTGTGTTAGTTGGTTAGTAGGTGGGGAGTAAGGGGAGGGACAGCATGGGAAAAACAATGAGCTAAGAGTTAAGATTATAGGTTTTAGACACAGCTTTTGTCACTTAAATGTTTTTCTGGGCCACTTAGCTCAGCTGGTTAGAGCTTGGTGCTGATAACACCAAGGCCCAGGGTTTGATGCCTGTACCGGTCAGCTGCCAAAAAAAAAATTTTTTTTTCTGGTGCCAAGCAAATTAATTAAATTATCAGAATATCAGTCTCCTTGCTCTGTGTACTTAACTTATAGGGTTGGTATGAGAATCAGCTAGAATGTGCTTGAGTGCTTTTGATGCATACAAAAGTTTTCTGACATAAGCTTGAATTCTACCAATAGGCACCCTTCTAGAGATGTGTATTATCATGTGAAAATATATCAGTGTTTAATGCAGAAACAGTAAGTAAGTAAGACTCTTAAGTAGGCTTCAGAAAGGGAAAATGTAAAATAATTTTTTAAAAGAGGTCAGAAAAGGGACATCTCTCCTTGACACCTATAAGAATCCAAGTATGGGACAAGAAATTGCCTTTCACAGATCTTGGCTAAGGACTCAATTGGTATAAAAACAAACAAAAAATCCCAGAAAATGTTCCAGCTAGCAATCCTCACAGGGCTATACTGTGAGGAAAGACCAGGAGTGGAGATAGGCCTGAACAGCCGTGTTGTAGTAAGGGAAAAGTCACCTCATTATTTTGGGGGACCTTGTGAAAGACAATGTAGCCTAGAGGATTGAGGATAATCAGAAAATAGCTTATCTCACTCATGTTTCTTCCACAATTACCCTTCACCGAATTCCTCTAACAATTCCCTATATTGTACCCTTTCTTTAGAAGAATCAATCAAACCACTAATTCTCTTTATTGCATCCACTTGGATGTTCAGCATCAATAGGCAAAGGTATCCAGTGAGCGCATCTGAAGTCAGAATGAACTGACTTCGTCTCTTAGTAGCAATAAACTCTTGGACAAGTTGTTTCTCTGATAATATTAATCCTACCTCATGCAGTGTTGTTAGAACTGCATAAAATCATTCTCCTATTCACTAAAGTTTCTTTATTAAGCATAATAACAACAGTTATAATTCATTAAGGCCCTGCCACTGGCTATTTGCACAAAGGCTAACTATGAACACAACAAGACAGAAAGCCCCTGACCTCAGTTGGTGAAGGGAATGTTCGTAATGCCTAGACATACCAGATACTTAGAAATGTTAGACTTCTCCTATGGTGCATCCTTGAACTTTTCAGACTCTAACTTACTCAAAGATGAGGACCAGGTGAAAGCCTTTCAAAGTGCCCAGGGTGGGTTCACTTGCTCCAGCCTTTGGCAGTGGGGCAGTGGACAGCACACCTCAAACAGGTGCTTTACGAATGCAATTTGATATTCACAGCAATCCCCTTATGATCTGTATTTTCATTGTCATCACACCCATTTTGCATAAGGCACAGGGAAGTTAGAGACGTCATATTGCTATTGAGAGGCAGGATTCAAAAATGTACTAAGTGACTCCAGTCAGAAGATGGTGAGGGTCTGAGTGAGGTGGCTTTGAAGAAATTGAGAAAAGAGTGAGAATTAGAAAATGTTAATGATAAAGAACTCCAAACTTTAGCAAAATGAATGTAGATGATTAGGGAAATGTAGATTGTGAGTGATTAAGGGGTTTGTATCACTTTTAAAAGTAAAAAAAAAAGTGTAAAAAATAAATGAATGGATTCTATTTTTAAAAGCTTCATAATGACTTTAAAATAAACATTTATTGTGTTTGCCAGGTTTTCTTCAACCTTTAGATTAAAAAAAAAAAAAAAGTCAAAAATTGGGAAACAAAAGAAAGCTTCATGTATTTTCAATGTCATCTTAGACCTAGAACATTTTCTAAAAGGTCTGTCCAAGGATCATTTTATTTTCATTCTCTAGAGCAGAGTTTTTAACCCCAGCACTATTGACATTTTTAACTAGATAATTCTTTGTTGTGGGGTGCTGTCCTGTGCATTATAGGATGTTTACTAGCATTTCTGGCTTTTACCTACTATATTCCAGTAGCACTTCCTTTGTCGTGACAATCAAAAATGTCTCCTTAAAAAATAGTTTCCTTTCATTGCCAAATCACCCTTCGGGGGTCAAAATTGCCCCACTGCAGAACCACCATTTTATGAGTATGTTCCATTATTTTGACTTAGTATTTATTGATTAGGGTATTTTTCAACTTTGTAAGAGTAAATGTTAACTTGTAGATAATTGATAGTGATGCAAATGAACTTTCTCTGATATTTATTTGTCGTCTGCCCTGTAGAAAAAGTAAGTTTTATTTCCCTGTAGGGCATTTTCCAATTGTGTATCTCACTTAGCAATGTTAATTTACAGCATTGCTTCTTTCAGTAAGTATCAATAAATTCTTCGAATCAGTTTTATCATCCTGTTAGTTCCCTCATTAATGAATTAAATCTTTTAAGAAGTATTTATTGTACATTTGTGTAAGATACATTTAATCTTTTTTTCTTTTTTTTTAAGGTTGCAGGTTATTGCTGCAGTGAAATATTATAGTTTGAATTGTTGCTGGCCCAACAGTGGGCTGACTGTCCAATCTTTTGTGTGAGAGAATTCAACCTTTTGAAAAGTGTATTTTGACAAAATGGATAGTACTAAACACATCTGTAAAACAGAATAACTTATGTAGTCAGCTGGGGTTGGGGAGGAAATGTTACATTGTATTTAGTTCGTTCAGACTGGCCCCACTCAAATAGTTGTTTCATGAAGAATTGAGGAGGTTAATGGCCAAGTTAAGTGATTAACAACCTGCTTTTAATTCTTGTTCAGAAAAAATAAAAAGTCTCTCTTTGCGTCATACAGAAGTGAACTCTGGTCCCTTTTAGGACAACCATGAAAGAATGAAATGGATTTCTCATGTTGAATGTCAGCTCAGGTGGACTACTTCATTAACAAAGGAGAGTAATAGCCATTTTGAGCTTCAGTCAGAAAACTAGACAAGAATATAATATTTTGCAAAATTAATATTTGAATGGCATCACTTTTTACCTTGTGTTAAGATTGATAATTTTAAAATATATTGTTTAAGCTCCCCCATCCACAGGTATTTGTTGAGTTAAAAATCAATGTAATGATCTGGCTTATCTACAGGGACTAACATCAGTTAAGGAACATTTTAGTATGCCTTTGAAGCGTTTCATTATTTAACCCTGTCTTTCCTCCGTCTTCTGTTAATTATCTTGTTAAAATTGTAGATTAAAGTATTTCAAATCCTATTTATAAATGGAGTCAGAATTGGTTCTTTAAATTCATTCAACACAATAAAAGGGGCTCTTGCTAAGTATCAGTTCCTTGTGCCTCCTTAACATTTTGTTTTCCCTTTTGCAAACCGGTAAGCACTGGTGCTCCAGTTTTCTCGTTGGTCCAGGACAGAGGGCTTCTGAGTGTCGGTCGGTTCTGAAGCTGTGTTGGATTAAAAAAAAAAAATTGAGGCAACTGTGAACTACACAGATATTTACATTTATTTAAAACAGCAAATGTCTGCCGTTTCCCAGCCTCAAGCAGAGATGGCATCCCCAGTGGGAAAGCTATCCCTGCGAGTCCTTCGATAGCTCAGTTGGTAGAGCGGAGGACTGTAGTGTGATTCTCTCCAGGCATCCTTAGGTCGCTGGTTCGAATCCGGCTCGAAGGAACTCCTTCGTTTTTTTTTTTTTTTAATTTCTTTTGGCGTTTTTATCACTACCCCCAGAAAGGCACATTCCAGTTACACATATCTAAGATAAGAGCATCTTTAGATGTGTAGCGAATCTCTATGTTTTAAAAATTATTGTTCTCCGTAACAATTTTTAATACGCGCCATCAGACGTCAATCCCGAAGTTCACATTATCTTAACCCTCAGAGAAGGCCCGAGCCCTTACGACACCGATCAGAGGCGGGCCCACTGGCCCAGGGGTCTAGAGAAGCGTCTTTGCCCCTCAACGGTGCAGCCGAGCCAGGCGGAGGGGGGCTGAGGGGAGTCACTCGGATCAGCAGGTAAGCGGTGGGGCACGCGCGCCTCCTGGCGGTCGGAGAGTTCCGAGTTGTTGGCGCTCAGGCATGTCCGACAACTGACAGCGCCCACGGTGTCCGGCGCCGGGATGAAATTCAGGGCGGTCTGTTCGACCTTCTCCTTTTAATTATGCATAAGGCACAAGGAAGTTAGAGAAGTCACGTTGCTAGTGAGAGACAGGATTTTCAATCCTGGCTGAAGAAATCTGCTGGAATGAGAATCACCTAGGAAGATTTTACTAAGGGCCTATGCTTGGGCCACTGTGGAAGTGAGACCCAGACATTGGTAGTTTAAAAAGCTCCCCAGGTGATTTTAATGTGCTGCGAGGTTTTAAAAACACTGCTAGGAGAGAACACAATTTTAGGCGAAAATAATACACAAGGGAAAAAACGGACAGGATTTCCTATCCACTTGGAGAATTAGCTCAAAAGAGAGAGATCTCACTGAACAGTAGGACACATTTCCTAATTTTGTGCCAATCTCATGAAAATGTATTAATCCCACTTCTACCCTGTCTCAAAAATGTGGTCCTTAATACCTATGGGATAGTCTTCAGTGACAAAGATATTATAATGATCAAAGTAATGACAAAGTAAATGACAAAGATATTAGATCAAAGGAAGAAAGTGTTGTCGAGGGTTTTGTACCTGGCAATTTCTTGTATCTTCCTTTCCATGCTTCAGAACTTCTATTCTTTAAGCAGATGATTCTCAAACTTTGGTCTGTATCAGAATCACTTGGAGAAGTAATAAAGACCACAAAAGCCGAGGATTGTTGACTTAGGGTAGTTGTTTGAGAATCCCACCCAAGACATATTGGAAATTACTGTTAATGGCTGGAAACAGGTCTAAACTGGCAGCTCCCGATGAACTCCTTGCTTTTAAAAAGCGAGTTCTGGGGGGTTGGGGGGAGCTAATTTTCTTTTCAAAGATAATGTTGAGGCCTTGAATGCAACGTTTATTAGATAGTCCTAGACTAAACTTCTCACCAAGGCGCAATAGATTCAAATCCAGATAGATTCGCCACTGCAATTCCTCTCCCACTTTTTGCACCATATTTTGCCATATTCCAGCACCAGTAGCAGCAGCAGACCACCACCACCACCACCACCAAGATACAGACAGATGAGTCTAGAAGAGAAAGAGTGAATGTAAAAAGCCAAAACTCAGACATACCTACATATTCTTTGGCTCTTACCATCCCATTCAGAAACGGGAGTGTATTTGTTAGGTTGTAAGTGCTTCAGGTGATCCTAAATAGGTCGGACTTATGGAAAATAGATTGACAATAAAAATGTAATATTAATACATACAGTAAATGAAGTGATTTGCAAATTCATCTGGCAGAGACCAATATCTACAAAACATGAGAAAAATCCCTAAGAACTAAGTCCTGTGGTACAACTGTCTGAAGACGAGGGAACCACGGAGTAAGTGGGTCTTCATGGACTATGAGGGAACCTGGAGTACATGGCTCTCAAAGGAAAGACCATCCGTATTATTAAATTGGCTCGTGTTGTTAGCGGCTCTAGTTTCAGCGAGACATTAAAGACAGGAGTAAAGACCGAAGGGTAAAGATATAACACTGGAGAAAAGGGTAAGGACATAAAACTGGAGAATGCGGGCATCGATCCCGCTACCTCTCGCATGCTAAGCGAGCGCTCTACCATTTGAGCTAATTCCCCACCTGGGCGCAGCCGCCTACATCCTTTACCCTCCTTGGTATCTGGAAGTAATTCAGGACTCGCTGCCACTTCAATTGACACTCGCTGTTAGCCAATAGGAAGTACGACTGCAGATTACCGGGGGTCAAACAGCCCCCAGATGACTTCCGCCACTTAGCGCCACCTATAACCTGTTCTCCGGTTCTGGATCCCGTCGGGAGAAGACGGCAGAGTTCAAGTGGACCAGGGTGCGGAGTCCGCAGAAACACCTGTCTTGGGAATTGGGCAAGATGTTAACGCTAGAATCATCTACGAAAACCAGGAACCGGAAGGAAATTGAGGACGCTGGCAGGAGGGAAAACCAAATTTCTCAAGAAATGAGTTGTGGCTTTGGCCTACCCAATAGTTCCCACCAATCCCTGCACTCCTAAAATTTCCGCCAATTGACTCAGCTGATCCCAGAAACAGGTTCTTTATAGTCGCTACGGATCTACGACTGTCCCTTAAGATCCGCTTTTTGTATGGCTTTATCACCGCCGGGGGACGCATGGCCACGAGGGGGCGTGTGTCTCATTTGATTTCTCCCTTCATTCTGGCTTCCGTAGTCCCTATTTCGATCAAGCGGTGTCAGTCGGACAAGTTATTTTTCTAAAGTAAATATCAACAAGAGAAGCGAATATACTTATAGTTGCAGACTTGAAGCCAGAGTTCTTGCAGAAAGTCAAAGGCATTAGCAGTTGCTTCTTTTTCTTCTGGGCCTGTTGAATACCAGGTGCCATGTGTGTGCCAAGCGCTAGGTGCTAGACACTGTTCAGCAGAAGCTAGTTGTGAAGAGGAGGATGAGCCCCGGCATTGCTAGAGGGCATTGCTAGAGGCCCATCACTTTCAGGAAAGCCATATGAAGTCCCTCACCCGACATTTGTACCTTCAACACCTTCTTTTCCTGAAATTCCATCATTAGAGACTTCCTCTTTTTGGTTTAATGTTATTTTCTAGTCTCAATGAATTGTGACAAGATGATCAAAATTGAAATGGAGAAGGGGAAACATCGTAATTAAGAAAGTGACTCTGTCTCTATGCTGTGCCAGGCATCCTTAGCAGGACTTTTTAAGACCTTTAGACTTGCCTTAAAACTTGCTGTTCTCTTTAGCTTTTTCATTGCAATCGGGGCTGACAAAAAGTTGAACACTCTGGGAAGAAGCCCTCTGTTTTCCTGCCGCACCAACTACCCCCTCACATCTTAGACAAGAGAGTTAAAAACTCAGGTGTTCCAAGTGTGTGTAGAAACCCACCGTTCTCAAAACTTGGATTCAAAAAAAAAAAAAAAAAAAATCTGAAAAGAAGGTCAGTCTTGCCTTGATCCTTACTGCCATCTAGGTGCTTTCTCCTTACTTGTCCCTGGACAGAATTTACCCAGTCAATTTAGCCTCCATTTATTCTTTTCTCCCTGTTTATTTTCTATGGCACTGTTAGGAAAGCAGATGTGCAATTGGAGTGAAAGAAAATTAAACCCATCCCATAGCTCAGGCCCATGGGTTGTGCTTTGGCATGACTGACTGTAAACTGGGAGTGATTGGTTTGTCTGGGGCTTTCAGCCATGAGTTGGGAGTTCTGGTTTCCAGTAACATTGGATTAGATATTAAATTTTCCAATCTCTCAGTTTCCACAGAGGTAAATGAAGACCAGGAATATATTCAAATTCACATAGAAGTTTTATCAGTTGTTAAACTATTGACTCTCAATTCCAAACTCACTGTTATGGACTGAATTATGTTACCCCCAAATTAGAATGTTGAAATCCCAACCCCTAAAGTGACTGTAGGTGGACTAAGGAAGCAGTTAAGTTTAAATGAGGTTGTAAGGTAGGCCTTGACCCATAAATTAGTGTCCTTTAAAAAGGAAATGTCAGAGCACTCACACACACTCTCTCTCTCTTTGCCATGTGAGGACAGAGATAGAAGGTGGACATTTGCAAGCCAGGAAGACAGCCCTTATCAAGAACCAAATCAGTCAGCACCAAGATCTTGGACTTCCCAGCCTCCAGAGCTCTGAGAAAATAAAATTCTGTTGTTTTAAGCCACCCAATCTGTGGTATTTTGTTACCACAGCCTGATATTGTTTCAATATGTGTATACCTCCAAAATTCATTATGTTGGAACCTAAGACCCAATGTGATAGTATTAAGGGGTGGAGACTTTAGGAAGTGATTAGGGCTCTGCCCTAATGTTTGGGTTAATGCCCTCATAAAAGAGCTTGGGGGAGTGTGATTGACTCTTTTTTGCCCTTCTTCTCCTTCTGCCATGTGAGGACACAATGTTCCTTCATTTTGTCCTTCTATCTCTTCTGCCTTGTGAGGACACAGAAACAATGCACCATCTTGGAAGCAAGGCAAGCCCTCACCAGACACCAAATCTGCTGGCACTTTGATCTTGGACTTCTCAGCCTCCAGAATGGTGAGAAATAAATTTCTGCTCTTTATAAATTGCCCAGTCTTAAGTATTTTGTTATAGCAGCACAAACAGACAAACATACAGCTCGAACAGACTAAGGCACATACCCTTCTTTAATCACCCTTGTGATATAGGAGGTGGGACTCTGTAAACCACATTTTAGTTTTAATGCTTGACCCTTTGGCTAAGCTTTGCCAAAAGGGAGGCAAGAGAGGGACTCCAAAGCTGGACAAAGAAAGGTGGACCTGCTCTTTCCTGTTTCCTTTCTGGGGGCTCCCTGTTCCTCTGAGTGTCACACCAGCAGAGTCAACGATTCTGTAGCAGCAATAGAATCCACCACTATCTTGAAATTTCACCACTTGTTGGCATTTCTGCTGCATTTCCACCTGCTATCCAAAGACAGGGCACCTAATAATGTCAAGAAAAACTGTCCATATCCTAGGATCCCTCCTCTCTAGCTGCTCTCCATTAGATGAGGAACATCAAAAGGTAAGTTGCCGGACACTATTTTCTTAGTTACTCGTGGAAGGGATTTAATTACTGAGTTCAATATCAACTGCGTGCTCTCAGTATTCCTAATGGGAGGCATTAGTGATTACCATTTGAAAAAAAAAAATGGAATTTTTCTTTTCAAAGCCTTTTCTCTCCAGATAGTTTAGTGTTTTCTCCATTTCTGTTTTAGGTGCAAGGAAGCTGAATGTGCAACAATCTCTGCTGAACCTCTGTGATGATTTGCTTTGAAAAAGTAATATTTATATTTCCATTTTAAAATTTCAAATATTTTTGTTTCGTTTTAATTGCCCCAGTATAATTATGTAATATAATATGAACTACTCAAATCATTTATCTAACGAAGAAAACTTACACATCCACAAGCAAAAAACACCTCACGTTTCATCACTAGAATTATGAATAGACACGACTTTCCATTCGACTTTCAGAAAGGAGAATCACAGTGGTACCAAAATGCACTGGACACAGCTCTGTTCACAACCGTGAGATCCTCTTCAACCCAGTTGACTGTATTTAGGCAACCACATCATTTCTCGGGTGAACCCAGACACTTTTGAGAGAGAAAGGAGATAATCAGACAGGACAGCAGAACATCGGGCATAACCTGGGGATTCACCCTACCTATGTTATACTTAGGAGGACATGGGATCCTTGTAGGGTTTTTGTTTTGATATACGTAAATATCCTAATATCTTACATATACAACCAATGAATTTTACATGTTTATAAACCCATGAAACAAACGATCTGTCACACTTTCAGTGTCTGAGAAGACTAAAGTGCACAGTACTTTAAAAAGTGAACATAAATATAATTAAAACAAATTATCAGGACATACATTATTTTAGACATTCTAAAAGAGGAAGCAGTTCGCGCATCCTTCGATAGCTCAGCTGGTAGAGCGGAGGACTGTAGTCGTAACTATGTTGGGAAGACAACCTTAGGTCGCTGGTTCGAATCCGGCTCGAAGGACGGTTGTTTTGAAAGGCCGACGTAAGTTCACCTGTGAATGAGCCCTCTCTACTTACCAAAGCGATGGACGACACCCTGTTCAAATGTATAAACCTTCATTTCACGTATCCTTATTTACCTGCAGAAAATGTGTCCAAAATAAACGTGGTTTCCAAGAAGTCTCAGTGTTCACTCTTCACTTGGGAAATTCGCCCCTCGAAACACCCTTTCTCTCCATTCCCACCTCGAGTGTCCTAATGGGGTTCGAGTCTGGGTGAAAAAAATATATCGGGGCCCCCTTCGCAAGGGCGATGTGTATTAATAAATAAATTAGATCTGAATAATGAGAAATAAAAACAGGGCCTACCTCGTGCGACCTTCTCAGTCGGCCTCACGGCCGGTGCAGGTGGGAGGACGCGAACGCTTCCAGGGCGCCCCCTGGTGGGCGCGTCCTCGGGCTGCGAGAAGCGGCCCGGGTTTCGGAGTAGGCAACCTAAAAGCAAAGCAACACTAAGACTCAGATAAATAGAAGTGTGTCATGAAAAGGAACTAAAAGGCATCACTTACAAGAGTGTCTTGAACTTGAAGGAACTTATGTTGAGAAATAAAGTTTATATTTTTTATTTTTATCGTTTAATTTCATTTTTTTCACGAACTTTTTGAAGTCCCCTATTATTATTGGTTATTATTTTTTAATTGCTAAGTAGTATTCCATTATGTGGATTTAGTACAACTTATTTATTCATTCACCAGCTGATGGATATTTGAATATTTCCAGTTTTTGGCAGTTATGCATAAAGCTACTGTAAATATTCATGTATAGGCCATTGTGTGGACGTGTGTTTTTATTTCCCTTGGGTAAATAACTAGCAGTGGGATTGTTGGGTTTTACTAAGTATAAGCCTAATTTTGTTTTAGAGAACTGACTAAATGTTTTCTAAGGTGTACCATTTTGCATTCCCGTCAGTAATCTATGAGAATTGTAGTTGTTTTACATCCTCACCCATTTGGCACTATTAGTTTCTTACTTTTTTTTTTTTTTTTAACTTTAGCCATTTTATTAGGTGTCTGGAGTATCTCTCATTGTGACTTTAATTTTCATCTTCCTAAAGAGTAATGATGGTGAATATCTAATCATGTGCTTATTGCTCATCTGTATATCTTCTTTTGTGAAACATCTGTCCAAATCATTCGCCCATTTAAACAAATGGGATGTTTGTCTTATTACTGAGTTGGAAGAGTGTGTTATATATTCTGGATACAAGTCCTTCATCAGAGAAGTGTTTTGCAAATATTTTCTTCTAACCTGTAACTTTCCTTGTAACAGTGTCTCTTGAGGAACAGATATTTGTTTTCAACTTTGATAAAGTTCAATTTATCATTTTCTTTCTTTATAGTATATACTTTTTGTGAACCATTCAAGAATTTTTTGCTTAGCCCAAAGTCACAAAGATTTTCTTCCATGTTTTCTTCTAGAAGTTTTATAGTTTTAGCTCTTATATGTAGGTCTGCAATTAATTTTGAATTAATTTATGTATATTGTGCGATTTAAGGACACAATTTCACTTATTTGCATATGGATATTCTAAGTCTTCCAGCACCATTTGGCAAAACTATCTTTTTCCCATTGAATTATCTTGACACGTTTGTCAAAATCAATTAATCATATATATGCGGGTCTATTTCTGGACTCCATATACCTTTATCATAAGTCTTGAAATCAGGTACTGTTAAGTCCTCCAACTTTGTTCTTCTCCTTCAAAATTGTTTTGTATATTTTGAATCTTTTGTTTGTCTATGTTAATTTTAGAAATCTGGGGGCTGGTCGGTTAACTCAGGTGGTTATAGTCTGGTGCTGATAACACCAAGGTCAAGAGTTTAGATACACATACTGACCAGCCACCAAAAAAAAAAAAAAAAAAAAAAAAAAAATATATATATATATATATATATATAAATTTTGTATCAGCTTGTCAATTTCTAAAAAAAACTCACTGAGATTTTAATTGGGGTGGCATTAAATGTAGAAATCAATTTGGAAGAATTGGAATTGACATCAGAAAAATATTGAGTTTTCTGCCATGAAAACTTGTTGTTTTTAATTGCACCTTGTTAAAATTTATCTCTAAATATTTTATATCTTTTGTACCATTTCAAATGGTACTTTATATTTCAACTTTCAGCTGTTCATTGTTAACAAATAGAAATACATTTTATTAATAAATAGGATAATGATTTATTATATTTGTCTCCTGCAGCTTTGGCAAGCTCACTTATTAGTTGTAGTAGCTTTGTAGTAGCTACCCCTCAGGATTTTCTTCATAGATGATTATGTCATATGCAAATAAGAGACAGTTCTACTTTTTCCTTTTAAATCCATATGATTTTATTTCTCTTCTTCTTATTGCACTAGCTAGACCCTCTAGGATAATGTTAAATAGAAGTCATGAGAGTGGACATCTATGATCTGGACCTGCTATTAGGGCCGAAACATTGTCTTTCACCATTAAGTATAATACCAGCTATAGGATTTTTAAAGATGTCTTTTATAGTTAAATTCTCTCATATTACTAGTTTGCAGAAGTTTTATCATAAACATATATTTAATCTTGTCAAATATTTTTTCTATACCTATTGAAATAATCACAGTTTTTCTTATTCTGATAATAAGGTGATTACATTGATTGATTAAGCTCTAACCTACACTTTAACTTTTCTCCAATTTTAATTTTTTGAAAGTTACTTTTCAGGCTGGCTGGTTAGCTCAGTTGGTTAGAGTGTGGTGTTATAGGACCATGGTCAAGGGTTTGACCAACTGCAGAGAAAAAAAAAAAGTAACTTTCCCCATACTTTAGATTAAGGCACAATTTACACAGTAAAATAATTTTCAGGGTACCTTCTTTTTAGTGTAGCAAATTTCAACAAATGTATACAGTCAAGTAACCACCACCGCTGTAAAGATATAGAATAGTTACTGCCCCCGCCCCACGCCACTGCCCAATTTCCATATGCTTTCATAGTTGATCCGTTCCCTTATCTTCTAACCTGGCAACTATAGATATTTTCTGTCCCTATAGTTTGTCCCTTGCAAGAATGTCATATGAATGGAATAATACAATATGTAGCCTTTTGTATCTGGTTTTTTTCCCCTTTTTTGGCAAGTCAAGTGAAGTAGTGGGTGGAGAAGAAACAAAGAAATCTGTAAATGGTTGTGATCAGTTAGTTGTAAACACCATTGCACTCAGACTGCCTTATCTGGCTTCTTTTATTCAATATAATGCATATGAGATTCATCCCTATTGTAATGTTTACCAATAGTGTGTTCCTTTTTATTGCTTAATAATATTCCATGGGAATATTAGGGTGGTCTGTAAGCTTTAGGAGAAGAGGGCAAGATTAAGTCAAAACCATCTAGGACTCAGGTACCAAGTTGAGAAGGTGCTAAAACAGTAGAGAAGGCACAGAGTGAGAAGGAACAGAGTGAGATTGCATTTCCAGGCATTATTCTGGAGAGTTAGATTTACCCATAAGCCAGTTCTGAGCTTGGATCTGGCACAAGAGTGAAGTGGTGTAGTTCTGTCAACCAGATTATGAAAGAAGAAGGAAGAGTCTTCCCACCAGGTGATATGTAAATATAGTGTGAAGAGGTTAGGATTACTTGCCCTTGTATATCCAGGAGGCAAATCTTGGGGATTATCAGGGAAAAGACCATTCCAGGCACATGAAATTGCAACCCTAACAGCCCTTAGGTAGGATTCTTATGCCAAGATTAGTTTATAGGTAAAGGAACTAATCGGTGAGATTAGCTATTGGAGTTTTCAGACTAAAATCAACTGTGCAGTACCATGTGACTGCGAGACATGAGGCTCTGGGATCTCAAACGAGCATTTGCACCTTAGCACTAGTTGATGAGAAAAAAGTTGAGCCTTTTTTTTTTTTTTTTTTTTTTGCTGCCCCCTGTGAAAACTGGTGAAGGTTTTATTTGAGAGACTATAGAACTGAGATCCTGGGGTTTGGTGGTGGAATGACAGCTCAGCTGCTTTCACATCTAGTGTCCAAGGCTCAGTCAGTAAGCACACTTGATAGGTGGGAGTGACTGTCTCACACAGAAACTGCCCATTTCTCTACTCTGGCTTCTCACCTTTTCCTCAGATTATGTTACATTATTGGAAAGAAATTTACCAGACCATACTCATATATTGTTAGTTGCTCATGGAAAGGAACTGAATTAAATATTAGTTATGTTCTGCAGATATTCCTCATGAGGATCACTGGGCAGGATCTTTTGAAGAAAAATGTGTTATTTTTTTCAAGACTACAGTTATGAAGAAATTTGATTTTAATAAGCAACGGTCTTTCCTAGACAAATTCACCAGAAATCTTTTCCATATATTTTTATAATTTATATTACCATAAAATTCATAATTCATAAATTCCATGAAAAAGAAAAGTCTCTCCAGATGGCTTTCTGTTTTTCCCATTGGTGTTCATTTCGGTCTGAGGTGCCAGGGAGCTGATCACCACAATAGGTGCTCCTTAACAAAGCATGACAGCATACCTATAGATGGAATGTTTACATTTCTTTTTTAAATTTGGGGTTAGGGTGTTGTGTTTTATTTATTCACCCTGCTATAGTTGTACAATATAATATGAGCCACTCAAATTCTAAACATACACACATACAAAACACCTGCTGTGGATTGATTGAATTGTGTCCCCCAAAGTTCATATATTAGAAGCTTAATTACCACTATAACTGTTCAGGGTAGGAAATCCTATTACGGTAATTGAAAGGTGGGGCCTTGAAGAGGTAGGACCATGCAGTAGCAAGTAGATTAATAATGGTGGTCAGTGGCGTGGATCAGAGGGCTTTGAAAGGAGGGTCATGAAGAGTCTCCCTCTGCTCCACCATTTTCTGCCATGTGAGACCCTGCATTACTGTAAAGCCACCACCAAAGAAGACCCACACCAGATGTGTTCCCTGGACTTAGGACTTCCCAGCCTCAGAAACTGTAAGCAATATATTTCATTTTCTTATAAATTATCTGTTCCAGGTATTCTGTTATAAGCAACAGAAACAGACTAATACAATGCCTTTCATGTTTTGTGTCTAGTACATTTGTGTCTGCCCATAATTTTCCTTACCCTTCAGGTAGAAGAATCACAATATTTCTATCGGGCTGGATCTCAGATCCTTCTACCCCTTCCTGTGCAGGCCATGAGCAGGTAATTTAAAGAAGATTCTCGCAGCTTTATTCAAGGCAGACGTACTTTATTCTTCATAAGTGAGTTTCACAGACATGCTTTATCCTCAGACATGAGCTCTGCCGTTCTCCACTGTACTCTGTTGACCAGAAGTTCAGAGCAGTTACCTTTTTGCTCTTAGTACACAATAGTGGCCACAAGCCAAGCATTACATTATTACAATAATCATGCTGAATCAGTAAATGGACACACATGCGCAGTTACACTACTTTTATAACTTGTTTCTAGCAAATGTACTGAATCTTGCCCATTTGTAACAGATGTAAGGTGAGAGATCCTGACTAAATTTTCTACTTTCCTTACAGTTTCCAAAATGAACTTGGCAGTAACTCTACTTCAGGAAGGTAGGTCCCTCTTCCACCCAGTTGTCTCCGTTTAAGACAACCTTACCATCATCATCCATTTTGACAGTGAGCGGAGATGCTGAGTGGTACATGTTCAATAAGGGCGATGGTCCTGTGTATGTTATACCTAAGGGAGCAGGACAGGGAACATTTTTGGAGTTTCCGTTTTGTTTTAAGACTTATGTAAAATACACATCCAAAAGCACAAATCTGAAATGTCCAAGGGAATTAATTTTTCATACACTTGTAGTTACTACCCAGAACAATTTTTGAACATTTCTAATGCCCTAAGAACTTCCTCATGTTTACCTGTTTTTAAAAGGAACAGGAATAATCAAGACAAAAATCATTAAGTAAACATCATATAAAGTATCCTAAGGTCTCAAGCCATTAATTCCTTCGGTAGCTCAGTTGGTAGAGCGGAGAACTGTAGCGAACCTCTTGGGGTAGCCATCCTTAGGTCGCTGGTTCGAGTCCGGCCCGAAGGACTTAACCTTTTCCCAGGGTTTCATTTCCGTGGGCCTGGCCTCAGCCATTTTAAGAAAACTTGGACCACACAGTGAGCCGTAAATTGTCATCTGAGTTTCTACATAAACTCGTAGGACTCGGGGGAAAAAAAAAAAAAATCAACGGCATTCGGGTACATACACAGGAAAGAGCTGATAAAGGTTGTTCAACTGACAGTCAATTGGTAGCTCCAGGAATGCTCACTTTTCACCTAGTTGAGAAGGGTCACGAGTAGTGTGGGCAATAATGTTTTCATTTTAATTTTTTGGAGGTTTGACTGTCTTTTGGGACCCTATCTTATGTTGATATTTAATGTGAATAAACATTTTACTAATGACATATTCGAACATACACTAAGCAGAGAACATAGCATAAACAACTACTATTTAGCAATTAACACTGGCACAACTGACAATCTCGCACCGTCTACTCCCCACGTGCTCCTGCCCTAGCTCCCGATCTTCTAAAGCAATCCCAAAAGGTGTTCCTATTTCATTCACTACTACTGTTTTGAAGACGTCGGTGTTAATTAAAAGCCAGACGGAGTCTGTTCTTCTCACCCTCCCCCCTTCAGAAAAGAAGCAGAGGGCAACTGCTTTTCAATAAAATTAATGAAACAGACGTGTGAGAACTGGAGGAGTCTACTTATTAGATTTTTGGACACGCCACCAAAGAGCGCGGAGCCCTGTTACTTTAAAAATATAATTGGCGGCCTGCGCGGGAAAAAAAATTACCAGCTCTGATTGTAACTGTGGACTCGTGTGCCCCCTGCTTCCGTCCTCTGGGTTACTTTGCTCCCCCGTTGGAGCGAGATGGGAAACTGAGTCATGCCACAGCAGGGATGGATTTATAGTGACAGTCCTCAAACTGATGCCGGGCCCTTCCCTAGAAAGCCGACCGGGTTATTTGTACTCGCTTCCAGGCGCGGCCCTTTGCAGTCAGCCCCGAGGCTGGCGCGCGTCGGAGGGACCGCGGTGCCTCAAGGGCGTGGAAGGCGCCCCCTGGAGGGCGCGTCCTCGGGCGACTAGAAGAGGCCGAGGCCAAGAGCCCGCGCGAGGAAGGTGGCCCGGGTTTGTTGTACGGATCGCCCCCAGGGCCGCCTGGCGCTGCGGTTTCGTAGGTCACAGGGGAAAACGTGGTTTGTGATATGAGGGCAAATGTCTGAGTACAGAACCAGGGAGAGCAGAACTAAGCGAGCCGCTCGGCGGTCGCCTGAGTTGGAGCTGTGTGTGCATCTGACAGTTATTTGCAATATAAATGTACATATGGAAAACACATCGATACGCAGGTATAACAGACGCCAAATAAGTTCTTTAAACAAGGTAATTGTTCCATTTAAGTTTTTTAGACACTCACAAAGTCAAATTTAAAATATTAAACTAAAAGCTCACAACTTAAAATTTCAAAAATTAAATCAAATTTCCAAAATTATATTTACCAAAGTTAAATTACATTTTCAAAATTTAAATTTTAAAATATTCAAAACTCTAAGTTAAATTTTCAAAAATAACTAAAACTTCAAAACTCGAATTAAAAAAAAATGAAACTTTAGAAGGCGAGTCACCCCTCAGCCGGAGTCGCGCCCGGTTCCCTTGAGTAAAATTCTATTTCGATCGCTAGAATACGCAGAAACTCTCCAAAAGTTCTGCAAAATTCCCGGAAGACCCTGCATCAATCGCCTTTTCGCATCTCACCAAGGCGTTCACTTGGGGATCAGCCTCTTCCGGTTCTGCATCTCCAACCCAGGAGCCTTTCATCCCGCCCCCACCTCTGAATCTCGCTTCCGACCAGACACCCCACTTCCGCCCTCTGCATCACCCACTCTTGTGCTCTCATTTGTTATCACCGCCTCAGCCCCGCCCCTTCCCCGCAGGCCATCGCACACTGTGCGCGTCAGTCGGCACGGCGCTTTACGGCTGTCGGACTCCGCGTTATCACGCAGCATGGAGGCCGAGGAATCGGAAAAGGCAGCGGCCGAGCAAGAACCTCCGAAAGGAACAGACCAGAAACCAGAGTCGGAAGAGGAACAGGATGAATCCGAAGAAGCGACTTGCGGCGGCAAGAAGAGGGTAGTGCCGGGTATTGTGTACCTGGGCCACATCCCGCCGCGCTTTCGGCCTCTGCACGTACGCAATCTTCTCAGCGCCTATGGCGAGGTTGGGCGCGTTTTTTTTCAGGCTGAGGGTAAGTGCGCGGGCCTTGGTGAAGGCAGGAGGGTGTCGGGTGGGCGCGCATGCACGTCTGTTGCCTCGGCTGCGCGGGGCTGTGGCACCAGCTGCTGGTTTTTGGAGGAGGCGGATCCCCAGCTCCTGGCTGGTAAGTAGGTGGTGCGCATGTCTATTAGGAGGATGGGGCGAGTGGTCGGAGAACCGGGGGTGTGCGTAGGTCGGTGTACCCGGTGGTGCCTTAGTTCTCCATTTCGCAACTCTTTCCGCATCTGTTTACCGATTGTTAGATGAGTACAGCCTGAATAGAAGTGGCTTTCCTACAAAACTGAACACATCCCTTTGGTATCGCAGTCCAGCTCAAGAAACAGCATATGATCAGCCGCCCTTCCCCCTTTCACACACTAAGTGGGGATGGGACTTGTGCGAGTGCGTGTGTGTGTATGTGCGGGTTTTAAATAGTACTCAGGGTAGGCCTGATTAAAACTTTAACATTTGAGAAAAGAATTGAGTTAGACAAGGGAAAGGATGGATAGGGAAAAGTCTTCGCAGGCAAAGACTGTGAGGTGGGGCCCGGGCCGGCAGCTTTGGAGAATAGCGCGGCCTTAGGGAGGTGCGTGGGAGTGGATCCTACGTCGGCCTCCTTGACCGTGGCTCTGTCTTTGGTTCTCAGATCGGTTCGTGAAACGCAAGAAAAAGGCGGCAGCAGCTGCGGGAAGGAAAAAGGGGTCTAAGTACAGCAAGGACTACACCGAGGGCTGGGTGGAGTTTCGGGACAAGCGTGTAGCGAAGCGCGTGGCGGCAAGTCTCCACAACACGCCGATGGGTGCCCGTAGGCGCAGCCCCTTCCGTTACGACCTGTGGAACCTCAAGGTGAGATAGGCCTGTCTACTACATCTCTCATCCTCCTCTTTCCCAACCCTGGCCCAGTTATCCCCATAACCTGTCTTGGGCCCTGCTCAGCTCCCATCTCCTCTCCCTCCCTCATCTGATATACTGATCTTTTCTTGTCTTCCTGCCCTCAGTACCTGCACCGTTTCACCTGGTCCCACCTCAGCGAGCATCTTGCTTTTGAGCGCCAGGTGCGCCGGCAGCGCCTGAGAGTGGAGGTTGCCCAGGCCAAACGTGAAACTGACTTCTATCTTCGAAGTGTTGAGCGGGGACAACGCTTCCTTGCTGCTGATGGAGACCCTGCCCGTCCGAATGGCTCCTGGGCTTTTGCCCAGCGGCCCACTGAGCAGGAGCTGAGGGCCCGGAAAGCAGCTCGACCAGGGGGACGTGAACGGACTCGCTTGGCTAACGCCCAGGACCAGGCCCGCTCCAACCGAGGGCTCCTTGCCAGGATCTTTGGAGCTCCACCACCCTCAGAGAACATGGAGGGACCTTCGCAGGGCAGGGACTCCTGAGGAGCAGGGGGGACCCTTCCACTTCCTGGTCCTGCCCTGCTTTCTGTCTACCTCATACTAGAGTGATGATGACTACCCAGGCAGACATTTTATCGTGTTTCTCAAACCTGGAGTCCCTGGTGAGGGCCCAGACCTGGAAATTTTGTGGGCCTCCCTTCTTCCCCCACCCAACTCCTGTACATGCCTGGCTGAGGCACCTAATTCATACTAGAATGATTATGACTGTTGCAGATGCGTGATTTGTCTTGTTTGACTCTTGGCTACCTGCCTTCTATCCAATGGGGTCCCCTAAAAATTCTACTTTATTGCCCCAGGAAGAGCCTTTATTTTTAACTAGAGTGATAGTGGCTTGTCCAGGCAATCTTTTTCTGTTTATCAACTACAGGTAAGGGAAGCTGCAGCATCCTTTTTATTTACAAAAAGTTAACAGGTATAGGAGTTAATGGGGTGGGACTGGATTGGGGACCACCTTCTAAATATGTTTATAGAAAAGAATAAATATATTTTAATATGCTTTTTTAGTTTCAGGGGAGGGGAGCTCATTGGGCAAGTTCCATCTTTGATCTCCTTGTGCCCCATTCATTCACCTTCACTCCGTCTTCTGTTCTCAGAGCCCCCCTTTCAACTTGGACTTTTTTTCTCTCTGTTTAATTTCTTAGCCCAGTTCATCAGTCATTTGTCTAATTCAGCATTTACTAAGCCACTGTGTGAGGAAGCAGTGATAATGGGTAATAACACATGGCGCTTGGTGTTAAGTCTTATAGGTTACCGAAATAGGATAGAAAGGCATCATGGTAGATTGCATAAGGGGTAGAGTGGGGGCCAGGATAAGGCATGGTATGCTCTCAGTGTGGACTTGACTCATGATCACAGTCTTCAGAGATGGGTCAGTCCTTACCAAGTTTTCCAGATCATTCCTGGAAAGTGAACTGGGAAAATGACAGAGAAGTCTGAAAGATTCTTGTGTGCTCCTACAGTTGCAAGTAGTGCTTTGTGGAGGGAGTGCTGCGTTCGAACAACTGTAAGGGTGGGCAAAGCCTAGGAGGGAAGTCAGGAATAAATGCCCCTGGCATGTACTTATACCTTTTGCGGCTTAGACAAGGGAGGGTTCACACAAAGGCACAAAAAGCAGCCCTGGAGGCTTCAAAGAATCAGTGTAAGCTACTAAGAGGAGCTGAAAACTCAGGTGTCAAAATAAATAAGGAATCTATACACAGTCTCATATAGACTAAAACCTGATCATTATCCAGGCTGTTAACTTTCAGAGAGTGGTAGAGTGATTATAATTATTTGGGTTTTGCTTGTGCTCTTTGTTTCTTTTGTTTTTTCTGCTGTCAATGTAATTATTCATAGTTGGTTTGTTTTTTAAGAGGAATGGATTTATCCACTTCTTTGACTGTAAAACATCTGAGCCATGTTATGATCTTAACTTTATAGGTGCTTTTTATTTGGGAGAATAAAAGTGACCATATAGTAAAGCTTAGTATAACATTTTCTGTGACCCACGTACCTCTCCTCAGCAATCATTAGGTGTAATGTTATTCCCTAATCTTAGGAAATTGATGTCCTTGTTTCTTGTGTTCATTTCTTGTGAGTTTGTTTCATGTGTATTGTTTCCTCAAGTCATGATGTTCAAGTGAACCAGAAAAGTCCAGCATCAGAATTTGGCAAGAGGCATATTCATTCGTTTAGAAGTCTGTGTGCCCATTGCCACCTTTGCTAGATAAAAAGATACCAAGATGAAGAAGAAACATTTCTTTCTCTCAAGTTGCTAACAGCTTAGAAAGTAAACCAAACGTAATGAGGCTTACTATTTCTTGAATGAATGAAAGAAATTGTGTTCCCAGGCTGGGCAGCATTTAGGTATCAGTATACTCAAGGGCCAGCTTCTCAGGCACCAAATTCAAATAGTTCTGCACAAAATGCTCACACCTGTAGCCAGCCAGGCTGTGAGAAATGAAAATAAGAGTGGGTGGAAGAAAATGAATTTCCCAGGAACTTTCATCTTGATTCCCTCTAGGCTTTATGCCCTTTGAGGTCAGGAAGTTTTTTTTTTTACACCCACAATTTTTTTTTCATTTAAATAGCACTTCGTTTTTTATATGAATTAACTGATCACAATTTACCACTTAATTTTTATCTTTTATTCCCAAAATCTTTCCCAGGTTCTTTTCACAGTGTGCATGTGATGAATGCTTATTGCATGAATCTCATGAGACTTAGGCACATATAGAGAGTGAGGTGTAGTGCAAATAGTAATGGACTTTATCTAAGACCAGGAGTAGCAAAATGGGTAATTTTCTGTTGGGAATACAATCCATTCCTAACCGAGAAGCTGGGACCTTGCATTCACTGGCAATAGAAAGGGCTGATTCTGCGTAAAATGAAGAGGTGAAACTCCTGTTAAAGAGAGAGTAAGGGGGCTTAAATAGAGTGTGTACCCTGTGAACTTATTCCCCCAAACTTACAAAGTCACATTTACAGTCACTTCCTAAATTTACTTTTCCATGATTTCTAATAAAACGTTTCTCCCTGGAAATTGTCTTATTACGACTAGTAGAGTTATGAAGGGAAAAATTCCAGTGTAATCAGATGTTCAGTTCCTCAGGAGAGTTACTTTGAGTTTTAGCAGATCATATGAGATCCAGTATTAGATTTCCTGCCCTTTATGAGGGAGTCAGGAGCCAGATTCGCAACGGAATCAGCAATTTTTTTCCTCTTGGGTCAATCGTGTCTGCCCTTCCCACGCCCACACAAAACTATTTGAGATGCCGTGTAACAACTCAGAAAACAGAAAAGAACGGGTTAAATCGTGTGCTTTTCTAGTCTATTTTTTTTAAAATACAAACCACCGTCTTTTTGAATAGTCTTGAGACTTGAACTAAGCTCCTGTGAACATCCATGTAAAGTTTTCCCGGTTTTCTCCTATCTTCAGCCTCTCTGCCCTGAAGACACTCAGGAGGATGCTGTACTTTCAAATGAGCCTGAGCAGGCGGGGACACCAAGGAGTCGGGGCCCGTGGCCTTTCCTGCAGGATCTGGGAGGACAGGGCCTGGATTAGCGTGAAACTCATAGGGAAAGGTTAAAAGGGGAGGAATGGGCAGGAAGAAGTACTTCAGGAGCCTGGCCTGTAACCAGGAAAGCGACTTCGTCCGGTAGCGTCTTCCCGGAAGCCCGGCGACGAGCAGCGCTAGGGCTAGGCCGCCGTGTCCCAGAACGTGTAGGAGGGCGCCAGCGAGACCACCGGGTTCCACCAGGGTTCCCGCCCACTCCCCTGCCCGAGGGACTCATCCAGCCTCACACATACCCCGGTTTGCCAAACCCCAATCTGATTCTATGCTTCGGCTTCCCACTGGCTTGGAATTTAGAGACGGCTCTGTGGTTCCGTCTGTTTTATACTCAATCTGTTGAGGAATAACTTTCCATCATAAAGGTTCTCAGCCTGTGAAAACTATTTAAATAAATAGACAGATTGCTGTTTTCTTGGAGTAAATAGAAAAGGAGATAGATGGCAAAATTGTAGCATGCTGCGGGGAGCACAGCAGTGCCATTTGAAGTTCCACAATCGTTAACCACTGCATGGAATTTCACTGTATGATTATAACAAAGTTTTAACCATTGGCTAACATGGATGTTTAGGTTGTCGTCGATTATTTTCTACTGTATTACAGAAATAGTGTAGTGAACATCCTTGTACGTATATTGATGTGTATGTTATGAATACGTCTGCAAGACATAGTATTATTACAGCTGGAATTGTTGGCTCAAGTGGCATTTGCATTGTAATTATTGATAGGAACCATTAAACAGTACTTCAAGTGGGTTGAGACAATGGTGTATGCAAACAGTGATTTCTCTGCAGTTTTGCCAACAGTGATTATGAGTATTTTCAATGAATGCTTTAGTGATTCATTTTTATTTAACCATTATACGTTCTATTCAAAGCAAATAAAGGCAGTTTCTACCGCACACACTACAGTGGTTTCAGGCACATTGTGGCAATCAATGTGTATCTGTTAAATGAATGATCACTGCATGCAGAAGGAATTCCTAAGCACAAAACAAGTGAGGAATTCAAAGAAAAACGAGTATATTTTTGGGATAAAAAGCATCATCTGAAATATTTTTAAAATTAAAAGAAAATAAGCAGAAACAAGGGTACTTCAAAAAGTTTGTGGAAAAATAGAATAAAAAGATAACATAAGTCCATGAACTATTTGAAGTATCCTTGTAGATCTTTAGCTTTGCATGTTGGTATTTCTTAAAATTTATTTCTTAGAACACTTTTAGGTTTACAGGAAATTTGTGAAGATAGTACAGAGCATTCCCATGTACTGCACACCCAATTTTTCCTATATTAAGCAGCAATTTGAAAGAGCCAGATTTCTGGGTGATGTGTGGTGGTTCCTCACATTGGGAATGTTCCCAGTTGTCTCTCCATCAGGATCTGATGGGCATATAATCTAGAAACCTATGAAGTAAAGAAGACAAGCTAGCAAATTCTATTTCTCATAAGAACAATTACGCACTTTGGAAAAAAACTGTCACTGCAAACAACTAAAAGAATTGAGCAAAATAAAAAATGTCAGCTTAGGTGGAGGGAATGTTAACTTGGCAGCACTGAAGAACTATTGAGGTAGTGAAAATTTGTGGGTCATATCTGTGGGCATGAAGTCCAAGGAAAATGATCCTAAAATCTGGAAAGCTTTTTCCCTAGTGGTGCTTGTAATTTTAGAGGAGATGGCTGAGAAATTGTGATTCAGAATGAAGAAAAGGGAAACAAAAGGATGGAAAATAGGTAAGAAAAGTGTTTTACTTCTCTATTGCTGTGTAACATCTACACTAAAACTGTAAATAACAACCTTTTTATTGTATGTCATGGTTTTTTGCGACAGGACTTTAGGCAGGGCTTGGGTGAACCATTTATCTGCTTCACTAGTATATTACTCCTTTTTGTGTTGCTATAACAGAATACCTGGAACTGGGTGATTTATAAAGAAAAATGAAATTTATTGCTTACAGTTTCAGAGGCTGGGAAGTCCAAAGTCCATCTGGTGGTGGTGACAGTGACCCAGGGGTCTCACATTGCAAGATGGTAGAAGCAGACAGAGCAGAAAGAGAGAAAGACAGACTCTCCTCTTCTTTTAAAGCCCTCAGAACCATGCATTTGACCACCATTTTTAATCCATTCTCTACTGCATGGTCCTACAATCCAATCACCTCTTTAAGGCCCCACCTTTCAATTACCATAATAGGATTTCCCACCCTCTTAACAGTCACAGTAAAGGCTAAGTTTCTAATACATAAAACTTGGGGGGCACAATTCAAACTTCAATGAGTTTTGGGGAACGTAATTCAATCTACTACAACTAGCATTGCTTGAGGTCAGTTGGTGGCATTGACAGCATAGTTGATCTGGTCTGAGGGTTCAAGAAAGCTTCACTTATACACCTGGTGCATTGACAAGAATGGCTGAAGGGCTTGGCTCAGATGTGCCAGTTGTCACTCCATGTAGTCACAGGGCCTACCCCTATGGTCTCTTCAGCAGGATATTTAGAATTCTTCCATGGGGTCTCAGCACTCCAAGAGAGCATGGCAGAAGCTGTCTGTGTTCTGAAAAGCTGGCCTGGCACTAGGTGTAGCATCATTTCTACTGTGCCCTCTTGGTAAAAGTAGTCACAGACCAGCTCAGATTCAAGCTCAAAGGAAGTATCAAAGAATTTCAAGCCATCTTTAATCCACTACATAAAGACTATAGTTAAAAGTTACATCATATTTTGTAATTAGGCTTTTAGGAAGGGGGAGAAAATAAGTTGGGACAAAAATAATATTTGGCTTTATTCATTAACATATTTGCTCTAATTTATTAAACTAAATTTAACTAATGTATTTGCTTTCATGTATTAACATAGTTGTATGACTAATGTGTCTATATATATATTTGTTGTATGTTGATGTGGGGGGGCATTTGTATTTGCCACATAAATTGGTATAAACTTACAGCTTTAAACAACACACATTTATTACTGCAAAATTTCTGTGGATCAGGAATCTGAGCATGGTTAAGCTGGGTCTCTTGTTTCAGGGTCTCTCAGAAGATGCCATTCAGGGCTGAGATCATATCTGAAGGTTCAACTGAGGAAGAATCTGCTTCCACATTCACATGGTTGTTGGCAGGATCAGACCATTGTGGGATGGTGGACTGAGGCTCAGTTCTTTCTGGTTGTTGGTTGGAAGCTGCCCTCAGTTTCTTGTCATATGAGTCTGCCCAACATGGCAACTTGTTTTATTAAAGTCGGCAAGAAAGAATCTTCTAGCAAGATGGAAGTCACAATCTTATGTAGCCTAATCACAGAAGTGGCATCCCAGCAACATTACCATATTCTATTAATTAGAAGCAAATCACTAAGCCAGCACACACTCAAGGAGGAGAGATTATATAAGAGTGTAATACCAGGAGGCAGGTATAATTGGGGGCCATCTTAGTGTCTGCCAGCTACTACATACATGTATATGGGGGTACTTCAAAACGTTCATGGAATTATAGAATTAACAGATAATAGAAATCTTTCCATGAATATCTTATCAAAGTGCCACAGATCCATTTAAGCACCACTAAATTGGGACAACTAGAAACTCCATGGCTCCTTTTGTGATACAAAAGAGTGCACAGCATCACCCATGAAGTTTTGTCAAAATAATTGAGTTGAATTTAATCAAATCTCTGAAACTGTCAGATTACAAAAAAATACGGTGGATGGAGAAGCATATTCAACAATCCCACAAAAATGCGAACAGTCAAATCTACAGTTAGGAATTTTCTCAGAATAAATTAATTTCTTTAAATTACAAGTAAGTTACACAAAAAGGGAGAGGTAATTGCTATAAATTAAGAGACATTTAAAAAAATGAAATGTATAAATCTTGTTTTGATCCAAATTTTAATAAACAAACTGAAAGACATTGAAACTTGAAAACATAAAAACCTTCCCATAATGGAATTTTCAGGCCCATGTGGTTTATTATTGATTTCTGTTGTCAATTATACAGAAACTCTTACAGAGAATACAATAATAGGGAACAGTTTTCAATACATTTTTTACATCAGTACCGTATCATTCTGGTATCAATACCTGACAGAATATTAAGGAAAATGAAAAATTACAGGCTATTCATCTCAATATATTAGATGCAAAGTGGCTAAACAAAATACTGGCAAACTGAATCTAGCAAAATATAAAAGAGATAACAATATGAGCAAGTTGGGTTTATTTCAGGGGTGCAAATTTGGCTTAACACTTGAAAATTAATATATTTAAACATATCAACAGAACAAAGGGGAGCTCATGTAGTAATCTCAACACATAGGAAAAGCATTTGATAATATTCAACCTCCCTTCACTGCAGTGCAGAATCATTTTTGCCATAAATTAGGTGAACACATATGTGTGATTATGTTCTGCTCCATTGGTCTGTTTGTCTATTTTGCCCCCAAACCACAATGTCTTATGGTAACGTTATGACAGGTCTTGATATGTGGAAATGGAAGTCCTTCAGTTGACTTGGCTCTCTTGGGCTCTTTGCATTTCCTTACAATCAGCTTGTCAATTTACACAGAAAATATTGCCATGGTTTTGACTGGGATTGTATTTAATCTATAGATCAGTTTAGGGAGAATTGAGATCTGTAATATACTGAATCTTCCTATTAGTGAACTTAATATTCCTTCTTCTATTTAGACTTTCTTTAATTTCTCTAAAAAGTATCTTCTGGTTTTTAGTGTTGAGGACATTAGCAAGTTTTATAGATGCAATCCCCAGAAACTGTGAATAATTACTTTATAAAGGATTTTGCAGGTGTAATAGAGTTATGGTTCTTGAGATGCAGAGATAATCCTGGGTTATCCAGATGGACCCTAAATTTAATCACAAGGGTTCTTATAAGAGGGAGACAGAGAAGATTTGACACAGAAGTCTATGCGATGAAGACAGTCATTGAGAGTAGATGCTAAGCCACAGGCTTTTATGATGGAAAAGGGCATTTGAGCCAAGGTATGCAAAGAATACAGTCCTAGAAACGGAAAAGCAATGAAAGGGATTTTCCCTTATAGTCTCTGGAAGGACAGTGGTCCTGCCAGCATCTTGATTTTGGCCCAGTGAAGCTGATTTTGGACTTCTGACCTCCAGAACTCTAAGAGAATAAATGTATTAAAAAGTTACCACGTTTGTAGTAACTGGTTCCACAGCTACTAATTAGGAAACTAATGCAAAAATATATGATGATGGTAACTATTTCAGCAAATTGGATATCTAATTCCATTGCTACTGATAGATCAGTTATAAACGTTTAAACATATATCAGGGGAAAACCCAAGCATATTTGGAAAGAATACAAATACACTGTTCAGCAATTCATTTTAGTTCTGAGATTTATAAAAAGAACATAAGTGAACAGGAAGGGTAAGATAACTCAATAAAATAAATCTTGCTATCTGATACAGCAAGTTAATACAAATTGAAGTGAAGGCAAAAAATTATATAATTCGCATAGATGCAGGAATGCAGTTTGTTAAATGCAATAGGGTAAGGAAAAGAAATAAAAGATGTAAGGATGGAAAAGAAAGAAAGAAAATACCAATTCTTAAGATATGAGCTTTCTCTAGGAAATCAGTAGAACAAGGAATTTGTGGTGTAATTTCTTTTATAAAAAGGAAAATAAAGGTCCACAACCAGGGTTCTGACCATGGAAGAGCCGGTCCCAGATGTTCCCAGGGTCCTGAGATGGGGGGCCAAGGGTCTTAGCCTTGCCCCCCCTTCTCCCCTAACAACGCCTTAGAGTGTACTTATTAGGCGTGAGTGTTTCTATGGCGTGTGTAACTTATCTGCTGACGTCCTTCACTAAGTTTCTGCTTAGATTTTTCTAATTCATTTTTAAGCATACTTTTTTTGTTAAAGATGTTAATTTTTGTGTTAAATCCGTTCCTTACCAATTGATATTAAAATTTTTTTTAAAAGCTTAGGTAGTAGTCTTGAGGTACAAATAGATATGTTTGATTATTTTGTTTTGGGTTTCACATCTTAAGATAGCACCAAAAAACTTGCTTTATAAAGTTTACAAAGATGAAATGAGTGATTTAGTAGTTCTATAAGTGTTCAGTGGAGCTAGGCATCTATAATTAACAATAATTTACTGCATTGCATCAAATGGCTAGAGAGGGGATCTTTAAATGTTCTCATCACAAAGAAATGATGAATTTTTATGGTGATGAATTTGCTAACTATCCTGAATTGAGCACTACACATCATATACATGTATTGAAATATGACTGTGCCCCATAAATATATATAATAGATACTTTTCAATAAAAAGTTTAAATCTAAAAAAATAAATAAAAGAAAAACAGTCATGACCAGGGACAAAAGTTTTCTGACATAGTACAGAAGTTCCCTAACAGCCTCATTCACACAATCACATTACCTGGATGGGCCAATAAGGTGAAGATATCTAGGGGGGGGGGGGGGAAGAAAAGAAAAGAAATAACCTAATAAAAAAGTTGTTGCATATATACATATTGCTTCATTTGAAAGTCCAGGGAAGAACTTGAAAATGAAGCTCACTGGACTAATTACCATGGAATAAAGGATAAGACAACGGAGTCCAGGGCTATCACTTTCAGTTAATTTAATATGAAAGTGCTCAAAGATAGAATTTTACTAACCAAAGAAATAGAAAATAGAAAAGCACTTGCCATTGCCTTTTCCAAGTAGCAATTCACTTTGTTTAGATTTCCTGATGGACATTAGTCTGTTTCCTCTCAACTCCTTTTCCGGCCTTCTGTTACCAGGGCCACTCAAGCCACATTTTTCGGACCCCCTAGTCAGCTGGTTTGCAAGTTAGTTTGGTTCATGGCGACACTGAAGATGGAAAGGCGGTCTGAGGGGGAGAGGCCATGGTAAACCAGGTGATGTCTCCTACAGCTGAGTGGTGCGCGCCCGGCCACCTTCAGCACCTCTGGTAGTGGGTGGTCGGTGGCAGCTCCAGCATACCTGGGTTAGCGCCCTCCAGCGGGGTTCCCAGTACATCGCTGCAATCAGATCAGAGAGCTCCTTTTTGCTTTTCACCTTTGCCTCCAATTCCATTGTGTGATTTGGAATTTAACCAGGACCTTATGGAAGGGGCTGCAGCTTCTAATCTTTTTAAGTGTTGCAATGAATAACCCTGATTGGGTCAATTTTAGTTGTACAAGTATAACAATTATATAAATTCCCAGAAGTGGAACTGCAGAATCTAAGAAGAGAGGACTTTGTAACTTTGGTAGATAGTGCCAAAATAAAATGCCTTTTATGGAAGGTGTTAGAGACCATCTTTGGTATTCATCATATAAACGAGGAAATTGAATCTTATGATTTAGGAAAATATCAGTCACTGGAAACCAGATATCCCATATAGGGGTCTACACCACTGTCGTTAGTGGTCTCTTAGGACGCTCAAAGCCCGACCAAGGAACTGATTGAGGTAGAGGGGACCCCAGCTCGGTGTGGAAGGCAAGCTCTGCAGAGCGTTGGATGCTGCTGCTCTCTGCTGGGTGGACCCTACTGAGTGGACCAGCATAACTAAAGAGATGGAACCTGGAAACAAAATGAGTTAGGTCCAGGTCGATAGGATTGCACCCATACCTGATAGCATTTAGGGGGAGTTCGGAAAATTTTAATCAATGAACAACTGGGTGTCGAGGTTATCCCAAAGAATACCAGTGAATCTGACGTTGTCAAACACAATTCGTGAAGTATAAAACAGCGGATTAACGCCAACTTAAAGAAACCACATCACTTACAGCACGCGTCCCTGGGTGGGCTCGAACCACCAACCTTTCGGTTAACAGCCGAACGCGCTAACCGATTGCGCCAGAGAGACGGAGGTAGCCTTGACTCTTCTTTCCAAATAGATCATTTCACCCTTTAGTCTAAATTATATATTTTTAAAAGGAACCGTTTGCTAGGCGTGTACTGGAAAAATGCTCCCCCATTCTTTGCCATTGTTCCTATGTTAATGGTGTGTTTTAAAAGCAGAAGTTCATAATTGTATAGATATTATTCTTAGAGAGGAACTTCAGAGTGTTGGTCGGTGGGGAGCAGGACGCGGCACCGGTGCTCTCTTTTCCCAAATAAGTATGAGTACAATCAAAAGAAAGACATCTGGACAGAATTTATTTTCAGTTGAATAAGGAAGTTTTGGCTGATAGTTCAGTTGAGAAAGAAGTCACTGGCAGGCGCTTTGCGAAGAGGGCAAAACCATTTAGTGGAAAATCCGTTGCAACGATGAAGGGATATGACATAGCAGTGAAGAGCCGACGCCCCCGGAGATCGAAACCGGAACCTCCTACGCTTCAGAGCTCTGCCACCAAGCGGCGGGCCTTAAAGTGCAATCAGACTTTATATCCGCGTTCTAAAGAGTAAGAGGGATGACAAATTTCATTTCTTAACTTCTTCCCTCCCTCTCTCCCTTTCCCAAGAGTAAACTTGACAGAGAACCATAACAAAATACAGATAGCCGCATGTATACCTTCCAGTAATTTCCTTTTGGGTTTCAATCTGTGCCTGTTTTCCTTTTTTTCTGAAGCGTGTGTGGGTTGATGGGAAGCATGATAATGGGTGGGGGTGGGGGTGGTGATGTTCAGAATCCTGTTTATCTCTCTATTCCTTTAAAGCACATTTAAACTCAGATTCTAGTAGGATGATGCCCTCGACGTGAAATCTTGACTCTAGGATGTCCTCTATTCACTTAGTGTCAACTGACAGTTACCCAGTGTCTACTCACTGTCAGGCACTGTTCTACGGTTGGACAGATCAGCAGTACAACAGAGACTGGAGTTGATTTTCAAGCCGGGGAGAAACAGCTTTAAACACAAGGAAGTAATATGTACAATATTTTTGAAGGTAGTAAATTCTGTGGAGAAAAGAAAAAGTCAAACAGGATAAGGTGATTAGGGAGTGGCAAGCATGCAGTTAGCAGTATTAAACAGGCAAGTTAGGATGGCCTCCTTATTTTTGCATGTTTTGGAATGGTTTTTTGGAGTTTTGATATATCCATCTTTCACTTTAAAAGACGTCTCTCAGAATCTAGATGGGAACAGGCAAAAGGAACTGGATAAGTGGCTTAACAGCAATTATGGGGAATTTTGAGAGGAAGTGCTCCCTGGGTGTGGATGAAGATACCAATTAGCGAGGATGAAAATGTCTATTATTTAGGAATAGACCAAACTTTATAATCTCTTTATTTTATGACCAAGAACTCTGTGTTTTCTTCTTTCAAAGGTTTGGATTAGTGGCTCAATGAAATATGCCTTTTTCTATGGATCACTATATTCCATGTTGGACTTCTGGTTGGCTTGTTTAGTTTTTCGTTTCGAATTCAGTGTTCACACACACACACACACACACACACACACACACACACACACACACACACACACACACACACACACTATTACACAAACAATGTAGGTGGGTCTCCTCTTAGCTAAGGCTTCTGGGGGCATTGAAAAAACCGGTCTCCTGCATTAGCCCCAGGGACTGGGGATCCAGTTGGAATTGAGACTCCACTTGTCCTTACACTGGGCAAAGGCCTTAGGTATCGGTTTCAGGAGGTCACTAATTTAAGGGCATCTTCATGTGTGTGTGAGGAAAAATTGGAAACATACATGTCCCTGGGCTCCCTTATGCAGGGATGGTATAGGACTTACGGGCACCTCAGTGAGTGGAGTCTAGAGATATGGAGAGAGAAAGAAAGACACAGTACAAATGACAGCCACGGAGAGAGAGGGAGGCAGAGAGATAAATGAGAGAGTCATGGAGAGATACTGAAAGAGACCTGCAAAGACATGGAGAGACAGAGAGACAGAGATTCAGAGACATAGGAACAGAGACCTAGACTAGGCAAAGAGATAGATACAATCTGAAACTGAGAGAGACAGAGACCTCCCTGCTTAAAAACACTTTGAGACTGCCCACTGCCGTAAGAATAACTTTCACCTGATCACCCACACAGGCATCTGGCCCTGGCAATCTTCTTAATACTTAATAGCAAGATTTCCTCGCTTTCCATCTTCCAGTCACAATGACCTGCCCTTGGCTATTAGAGTGCATTCTTCCCTGTGTCATTTAAAAGCTCCTTGAAGATCTGTCTGCTTCATTTATTTTGTGCTATAAACTGAAAGCCGTAGTTAGGGAAACGGGTTCAATGGTTTGGAAACAATCAGAACTACATCTAGTGTGGGAAGAGTTATTCCTCTAGACAGATGATGGGCAAGCAAGAACACCATTTACCAGGGTATTTGATTAATGAGGACACCCTATTCACTGACTCTGAAAGAAAATAAGATGTTTGTAGCATGTGTCCATGTGCTGAGAATGGGGCAATGATAATGAAGGGCCTCGTTCAGATGTGGTTTAGCACAAGAATGGTGTGCCTAGTCCAGGAAAACATTGTGAAATACCGAGAAGACTGGAGTTCACAGAAATTAGCCATGAAAAAAAGGATGTTTTTGAAGCACACAGATTAGTGGAAATTTTGCAGAGAACTGGACTCTTAGCTCCTACACACCTATTTTTGTCTCTCAAATAAAAATTTTTATGACATGCTTTCCTTTGCTTTTTTTATGATTTAGCCTATGAATTCATGAATTTTGAACACAGTGCATATTGCAGTTGATTCTTCATAAGGTCTTAGAGTTTATATCATTTGTAAGACCCCCCCCCTTTTCCATGCCTATACTCATGACTGTAAACCAACTAGTGAGGGCTGCTTTATGGATAAGTTCAGGTCTCCAGGGCCTCCAGTTGAAACTTAAAATGAGTAAAAGGAGGAACATCAGTCAGGGAATGGTCATGAAAATCATTCACTGCAGTTTCAACTGTATTGCCATGGCCACCTCATGTGCCAAGAAAAGGCTAAAGGTGTGACAAGTTGTACTAGTTGTCTATGGCTGCACAACAAATTATCTGCAACATGGTAACTCAAAATAACACACACTTATTATCTCACAGATTCTGAGAATCACAAATTCATTTGCTGATTACCTGGGTGCCTCAGGCCTATTGTCTCTCAAAAGGCTACAATCAAGCTGCCAGCTGGGACTGCAGTCATCTCTTGTTTTAAGTACAAAAGGGTCTGCTTCTCAAAACACTTGTGGCTGTTGGCAGGCCTTAGGTCCTTGCAGACTGTTGGCTAGAGACATCAGCAAGCTTGCCACCTGAGCCTCTATCTCCATATGGCAGCTAGCAATATGACAGCTTGTTTCTCTGAGAGAGAGAGAGAGAGAAAGAGCCATCTCATTCTGGAAGCCCCAGTCTTTTTGTAACTGAATCTCAGAAGTGACGACCCATCACTTCTGCCATATTCTATTAATTAGGAGAGAGTCACCAGGCCAGGCCACCCTCAAGGGGAAGAGATTACACAAGAGGGTGAATACTAGGAGGTAGAAGTCATTGAAGACCATCCTACAGGCTGCCTACCACACAAGGAATAAAATCTCAGTTCTTGGAAGGGCCTTACGGGTCTGGGATGGACAGAGCTCTAGTCTGGTCCCTTGTGCCTGCTGGCAGCCTTATACACTTTCCCTAGAGTGCCACACAGTTATCATCACTCTCAGTGTGTGCCATGAACAGAAAAAGACTGACAGAAAATGTTGCTTTATTGAATATGTCAAGCCCTCTCCACTGGCTTCACAAATGGTCTGTTCTGATGACTGGCACTGGTTTGATTGTGAAAGGAATGCTCGGCTGTGTGCCGTGTGGTTAGCGCTGTGTAAATGTGCAGAGCCTATGCTGCGGGAGCCTGTGGCCACAGCCTCTAAGGATGTGAGGTCAGTGAATGATGGTGGTTTGTGTAGCTGTAATTTCTTTCTTTTCTTTCATTTTTTTTGTTTAACAGAAGCCTATTTAGGCAAGTTTTAAAAATCAACTTTTTGCAATATTTTTTGCTCCAGATGAACAAAATTTGTAAAAATCTTAAGGTGCTTAGTCTTATTAGAAGGAGTATGAAGGTAATTGGGTTACTTGTTTTTTTGTTGTAAAGTTGTTTCAGTTCCTTGTATATTCTGGATATTAATCCTTTGTCAGATGTATATTTTGTGTGTGAGGAAAAAATGGAAACATACATGTCCCTGGGCTCCCTTATGCAGGGATGGTATAGGATTTACAAGGACCTTTGTCAGATGTATATTTTGCAAAAAATTTCTCCCACTCTGTTGGTTGTCTTTTAACTTTGTTAATTGTTCCTTTTGCTGTACAGAAGCCTTTTAGTTTGATATAATCCCATTTGTTTATTTTTCCTTTGGTTGCCCATGCTTTTGGGGTCATATTCATGAAGTCTGTGCACAGTCTTACTTCATGAGGTGTTTCCCCCTATGTTTTCTTTAAGAAGTTTTATTGTTTCAGGGTGTACATTTAATTCTTTAATCCATTTTGAGTTGATTTTAGTATATGGTGAAAGCTATGGGTCTAGTTTCACTCTCCTGCATATGGATATCCAGTTCTCCCAGCATCATTTGCTGAAGAGGCAGTCTCTTTCCCAGTGTATAGCCTTGGTGCCTTTGCTCTGCTATAAAAAAGAATGAAATACTGCCATTTGCAACAGCATGGATGGACCTAGAGAGAATTATATTAAGTGAAACGAGTCAAGCACGGAAAGAGAAATATCACATGTTCTCACTTATTTGTGGGAGCTAAAAATAAATAAATAAATACACAAATAACCAGGGCAGGGGGAGGGAAGAAGACACAACAATCAAAATTCCTTGAAGTTGATATGACAAGCAAACAGATATGAGGTTGTTGGGAGGAAGTGGGGAGAGAAAGGAGGGAGGGAAGCTTCGGTATGGGCCACAATAATCAACCACATTGTATATTGACAAAATAAAAGTAAATTTTTTAAAAAAGGAGTATGAAGGTATAGAGTCATTTTTAAGGGAGAAAGCCTTGAGAACAAGCTATCATGACTGTTAAGTCAGGGCAGTTAATGAAAACTGAACATATTAAGCTCTTTACTGAAACTGAAATAATCTTTCTAGTCTAATAATCTTTTTAAAAAATAAAATGTCCAGAACAAGGTGATTTGTTGGCTGCTTCACAAGAAGGAACAGAGAACTAGAAGATGAATTGACAGTCTTTCAACCAAATGGCTGAAGCCTTCAAAATATATCAGAAATATGAAGAACAGTTTCTGATGGTCAAAAACACTAGTCTGGATAGAAACATCCACCTTCAGAAAAGTCTCAATCTGCTTTCACAAGAAGCAGAAGAACAGAAAGAAAGATCAGATGTTTAAAAACTCTGGTGCATATTCAAGAAATCTTGCTCATAAGGAATGTCAGATCAAGTTTCTCAAGAATGGCCAAAGTTGACAGCCCTGGCTGCTATACTTGGAAAAGATAACACAGATGATGAAAATTGGAATTGTATATAAATAATAAGTCATAAAATGGATATTCTTCTGTAATTCTTCAAAAGAATCATTGAAGAAACTGATTTATGCTGCTACATCAAATGCTTCTTGAAAAATTCTTGAAGGAAAAAGAAATCAAATGTACTCAACTGAAAAAAGACAATATAAAAGAAACACTTTCAGATCATATTAAATATCTACAAACTGGGTAAGAATTTATGCAGACAGAAAATACTTGGTTTGAAACTGAGTTTCAAAGTCTTTAGCAGAAAGTTAGAGGCATAACATGAAAATGAAATGAAACTTCAGAGAATATTTGCTCTAAAAGGAATTCACTGCTCAATATGAAGGAAAGGTTTTCCAAAGTATATGAAGACATGAGCCATGTTCATGAACACTTGCATTCTTGCAGGAAATGGCCCAAAGGTCTTACAGAAAACCTGAAAGATGGTATTTGTTCTTCTCAAAGCCAGATGAGTTACCATGAAAAAAGCTTGTGATAACAGGATGTCATCAGCTCTGTGTGCTGAGGAAAACTCAGCAATTTAATAAAATGTGTATAGCAAACAAAACCATGTTGAGGCCAAGATCGCATGTGGCTCTTTAGAAGAAGATCCATATGTCCATTTATTAAAGGGGTCACTTTAGAAAGGCCCAAGATGATAGGGTCCCCTGGAACATCAGATCACCAAGGAAGCAGAAAGGTTGAGCTGGGTGGGCTTAGAAATCCAGGATCCAAAGTTGCCTTGTGAGGACTTGGAAAAACCTAGGATCAGAGGCAAATGGTCCCTCTAGGACAACTCCATCCTTTTCCAGATATTCCTCCAAAAAAGCTCCTGACTCTGGCAGACTTTGTGAATCTGCAGATTTCAGAAATTTTAGTACAGCTTAAACTGATAAAGTACATGGTCCATCACCTTCAGAGACAGAGCCCAGTAGAAATGTTCTAAAGATGCTCAAGATGACTTAAGAATACGTTATTCATCTCTCCTGTTTGAAAAGGGAACAGCTGGCTCAAGCACAGTTCTGCCATCGCACAGTCCCAAACATTCTCAAGAATCCCATGAGCAATTCATGGTCCAAAGACTTCCTTCCATTTGCTCCCCCCTTTTTTGAAAGCATATACTGACATTCCCCAAATGCTTTTTCCCTCAAGTGATTTTCAGGATCCAACACATTCTCCATTTATAACGAGAAATTATTCTCTCCCAGTCATTGGATTCTCCCCTCTACTTGAAAACCCTGGAAGTAGATGTGACACACACTCAGGATTATTTGATCTTTCAAATAAAACTCAATCAAAATATCTGGAACCATAGCAAGGAATTGTTTAGTCCTTTATGTAAAGAAATTCTGAATTATCTCTCATTTAGTGCAAATACTCTTAGTTAAGTGACTATAAAACTGGATCAAATGGAAGATTGATAGAACTTTAACTTTTAGAGTTTTGTTAAAAGATATATGTAAATGTTAATCCCATAGTACATTACTTCCATTATATCCTAGTGGAGATAGTATATTATTTGTTGTTAACTAGTCTTCTATAACAGAAGCTTCAGTGGGAGTCCAACATGAGCAGTCCAGCATTTGGAGAAATTTGGAGAAAGAGGTCATTTTTCTATGTCATAAATCGTATTTACTGTGATTCTTAGACAAATGTTAAAGCAACTTGATGTTTACCTAATTCATCTTAATTTTTAAAAACATCATCTGTGAATTGTCAAAAATAGCATGATAATCTAAGATGTAGGAAAAAACACTGAGGACCATGAGGGTAAAAGCAATGCTTTGTTGGTTTCAAGGCTATGGGAGGGAATGAGCAGGACATCACTAAATGCTTCAGTAACTGAGGCAGATCTAGAGTCCAGGTTTTCTGCTGTTCAAATTTGAATCTTAAGCGTAGGGGAAAAAAAGATATTTAGAAGACATTTGCAATAATTTCCCAATTTCCATTCCATTTACTTCACGCACACAAATATATATACATAAAGGTATAATGTTATCTCTGCAATAAGGGCTGGAAATAATAACACTTTTAAAAATCTTTGCAATGGGGTAAATCATAGTAGGAAAACTCACATAAACACATGGATTCAATATAAAAATGCTGAGACATCTCTTATGTGCCAGTTATTACACAATTGCATTCTAATTCTAAATCTACTCTTGTGTTCTGGACTTTGGGATGCTGGGCTAGGACTCTGCAAAACACGTTTCTCCTTTGCTGGTGAGTACCCTGTTAGATTCTTATGCTAGAGGGCTCTAGTAGCCTATTTGTTCTCTGGTACTTTATTACAGGGCAACAGCCTCCACCTGGCACTGGCAGAGTATTTTCTTCGACTTTCCAGATTTGAAAAAAATCCCTACAGATCCAGTCACCAGCATTATCCAGGAAGTGTCTCCTGCTCAGATGTCTGAGTCCCAGCTCCACTAGACCCCATCCTATGAGCTCCTAAGGACCTAACAGCAGCCAGGGATGACCCCCACCTCAGAGGTCCAAGCCCAGCTTTCCAAGATCTCTCTTCTCACTTTCTAGTTTTTGATAATAACAACATCTTTCTTTTATTCCCCACCATAATGGGGGGAGCTTCTTCCTGCAGTTTTCAACTCTGGGTTACCTCAGTATTTCCTCTTTGTTTTTTAGAATTTCAGCACCTGAACAAGCCATTCCCCGTATGAACTTCATGTCAAAATACCTTGTGTGGTTTCTGATTTGCTGACTGATGTGTTTCTCCTTGATGTCTACTCAAATCCTGCCCACCCTTTTAGGCCCAAGTCTCTTCCCACAGGTTTCCCTCTTTCCAGACTACATGAATTGCCAGGTCCTCCAAATGGCTAAATTACAGTGTACATACCTTAGTTATAGTCCTCTAGATAGTCATTTTATCACACATGCACTTTACAGACTTCTGGGTTTTCACAGTCATATTGTCTTATCAACTAGGATGTATGCTCTTTAGGGACAGGGAACACATTTCAATGTTCTTGGGATGTCTCTCTTCCCTTTCAAAATCAGAGTGGTAAAAAATGAAAATAAATATGCCCTATCCAAACTTATAATTTTCATTTGTTAGCGAGCTGGAATGATCTCAGGCACCTGCCCTTTCTTCCCCAAACCACGTAGCTAAGAAGCCAGTCTTCTTTGGGAGAGTGTGAGCATGGGGGATAATTCTAAGAAGAAAGGTTTTTATGCATTACAAAGACAAATATTTCAAAGTGTGTTCACTAATTCAGGATTCTTAATATACACTAGGGATGACATAGGCTGTACTGAGGTCAGAAAGATGGACAAGAACAGAAAGAAGAAAGAAACAAGGGTCATTCATGCCACCTGTCCCTTCCCTGGTCTCCTCTGTCTCCTGAGCCCTCATTCATGCAAATCAGTGCATAGTTTGACAATTCACGAGTCAGCACATAGGGACATAAAGTGGTGCTGTTTTCTTCATCCCCAAAGCTCGGTCTCAGAGTATGTTAAAGAGCAAAGTCCAGTTCTTACCCACAGATAGTAGACAGGGTAGCCCCTCAAAGATATCTGTGTCTTAATACTTGGATTGTATGTGTTGCATTACACAGCGAAAGGGACATTGCAGGTATAACTAAAATTGTGGATCTTACAAGACAAAAATTATCCTGAATTTCTGGGTGGGCCCAGTCTAATCACATAAGCCCTTACAAGAACTTTATCTGGCTGGTTTCAGAGAGATGCTGAAGGGGAAATCAGAGATTTGGAACAGGGGAAGGACTTGACAAGCCATTGTTGCTTGAAGATGAAGGGATCCATCAGTCAAACACAGGGACCTTCATCCTGTGAGCGCACAGATCTGAAAAATGCAAGCAACCTGAATGAATTTGGAAGCAGGATCTTCTTTCAAGTCTCCAGGTAAGTGTCCAGTCTAGCCAACACCTTGGTTTTGCCCTTGTGAAGCTCTGAGCACTAGATAGAACACTGTGCTCAGACTCCTGACTCACAGCACTGTGAGGTAATAAATGGGTGGTGTTTTAAACTTAGGGTGATTTATAATGGAGGCAGTTGAAAACTAATTTGTCATTTCTCCTCCAAATCAATTATTTCTCTGACTCAAAGGGCAAATAACATGAATGTCAGACAAAGTCCCCCAAACAAGGCTTTACATAAGCAAACCAGGGAAGACAGATATGGATTTAATGAAACAAATGGGGGAAGAAGGGGAGGTGATAGCTGTAAACAGCGGTGGGCATTCAGTCCACTCCAACATTGTAGGAAAACTAACAGGTTCTCTCTCAAGGAGCAAGAAATCTGGCCACTGGTGCCTGCCACACTAACAATCAGAAGCCCCTAGGTGTTTAGGGGCTAAATGGGCAGAGAAAGGGTGGGGATGGGACACCATCTCTTTAAGGGACAGTGCAGATTTACGGGGAGGAAGTGATTCAGCAGGAGCAGCATCCATGGGATGATCAACGTTTCCCAAGGATAAGAGAGATTCAGGATTATCTTAGAAAGAGCTCCTCCAAGGAACCTGTATGGACACCTAGCAAAACATGGGCAAATGGGCTCCCTAAAAAGCCAGAGGAAGGAAACCAAACTTTATAGTCAGCCTAAGGAAGGGAACGATTAAAGGTAAATCCAATTCCCTATTCCCAAGATATAAGGGGAGGAGAGGAGGGGAAGTACCTCTGCCTGAGCTTACACATTAAAAAAAGAAGAGTCAATAGCAGGGACAGAACTGTTGTGGAAGCTATTTCTTGCAAGGTTGCTGCCCTCAACCTTGCAGTTGTGGCTGAGGTCTTGTCTTGGATCCCAAATCTAAGGAAAAGGAAGGAAGGTACTTATGCTCTGAAAGGTTCTCCTCCCACTGAGACCTGGGCAGGAGGTGCTGGTGGGCCAGGGGCCCCTCTGCTACCTACCAGGCCTGCTCCAAACAGGGATGCTCTGACTGAGGCAACTCTAAAGGTGTTCCCTTACCCAGGCTTGCTCTCTGGGGCACTGTCTCCTCTGAAGGGACAGAGTATGCCCTGAGTAAAGGGGTCTTGGGTGTTCTGAACCAAGCCTCCCCCAAAAGGCCAATGGCAGTAGGGCCTGCTCCAAAGGTGAGTATTCTAAAGATAAAGCTCCCGACTGAGGCAGACGATCCATCATTGAGCACCCACTAATGTTAGGGTTGGCTGTTCCCCCAAACAGAAAGGCTGATAGGGCTGTGCTACCAAACCTTGAGCGACTGACCCCACTGTCAGGTGAGTGACTGGCCGATGCCAAAGGGCCTCCATTCTTTCTTTTCGACTGCTGGCCTAAACATGGATGAATTAGAAGATCCAAAAGGGTCTGTATATGCAGGAGGATTAAGAGTTAGGGTGCTCAGAGGAATTGCTTTGGAGAATGAAGCAGAAGCAGATACAGTTGTGAGGTTGGCAGACCTGTAACAGCCTGAGGAGTCAGAGGTGGGTTGGTGGGGTCAGTGATGGGGAAAGTGGTAGAAGCAGGAGTCAACAGGAAGTTAAGTGACTGTTGGCCTTGAGTCTGAAGAGATGCCTGGAAGTGTTCCTCATTCTAAGGACACCAAAGGGGCCGGCAAGTACGGTGTCTTCTGAGGCAAAAGTCACACAGGTAACCCCTCCAGCGAACTGTGAGGCCAGGGTTCCTGGAGTGTTCTGCATCATTTTCGAGTTCTCCAGCTGTGGATTAGTGCTCACAAATGGAAGGGTAGTTGGAAATAGAGCAGTCCCAAAGCAGGCAAGGTGAAAGAAAGGACCTACCAAGTGGCAGGTACATTCTCAGGGACAGAGTCCTTGATAACCTCAGTCATGAGGTTGTAACCTATGACCTTGTTGATCCACTAGAGAAGCTTTCTTATCCAAGTCCAAGTTTTGCAGTGACTGCATAAGCACGTAGGAAAGGTGGGGGCAGGATCGGTTCCTCCAATGGCCTAGGAGGCAGTGGTGAAATCTTGCCTTTACATTGTCCAGAACTAACAAATGTGATCTGTGTATTCCTTGATTTTTGTTTTGTTTTATTTCTTCCATGAGGGATGTCTGCAGCCTTTTCTCCCTGGGCCTCATTGTTTAATCTTAATGGAGCAAAGTGTTGACACATGTTCTTCTGTGATTTTTGGGGGGGAGGGGAGGACTGAGTACTTCAGACTCAGGAGCAGGATGAGACTGAGTTCAAGAAGCGGGTAGAAATGAGACTGCCTCTTTCCCTGACTTTGAAATGTGTCCATCTAGTAGGAGCTGCTAATGACATTTCTGTTGTATCTGAGGGGACTGCTTGGGAATGTGTTTGGTCAGGGAGGAATGATGAGCCTTCTTATTTCTGTGGTCATCTAAGCTCTGGGGATGAAGATTTGGCCTCAGGGGTGGGAGAGGGAGGGTGCCTGCTACAAAATAGAGACTCTGTTGGACACCACACTTGAATGCCCAATATCTGGTCTCCAGGAGACTTATCTTCCTGTCCGGGCTCTGGCCCACAGGAAATACTGCATCTTCCACTTTTGTTTTATGTGTTCTCTGAGGGCCTCAATTTGATCTCCCTGGCACAAGGGTCCGAGAGCTTTTTGAAGGGTGAGCACGGTGGTCGTGGGCTTCTGGGCTAGGAACTGGCTCACTGTGTGGTCAGAAGGAGCAATCTTACTTGTATTTTTATTTTTTTATTATTATATTGTTATTTTTGGTTCTGAATAATTTTTTTTAAAGACTATGTAATTTTATTAATATTATTTTTTATATTCTAGGATGTTGTTGTGGAGCGGTTGGGAGGGAGGGGGAAGGGGAAGGAAATGTGATGGAAGAAGGAGGAAGGAGGAGGGGCAGGATTGAGGCCTGTAGAACCCCCCATATTCCCACAGGGAATTCCTGCCTTCCAGCGGTTGCTTGGTCATTGCCAGGCTGGGTGCAGATGTCAGGGGGGTGTGACAAAAGCCCTCGTCCCCCACCACTGCAGCTCAGGAACCCAGGGCCCTTCTTGCTGGTTGGTGGTCCTGCTGGGCTGGCTGTGTGTGTTGGGGGGGCATGGCTGAAGCCCTCGTCCCCTACCCTCAGGATTGGTTGGGGTGTCAAGGGACATTGCTGAGGTCCCCGTCCTTCCCCCCATTTCTGGCTTGGTAGCCCAGGGGACTTCCAGTCCTTCTAGGTGTTATAGGTGTTCTTTGGTGAAATGAGACCTTTGCTAGTTAATATGAAACCTTGTCTCTGGTTGTTGGTACTTTGTTTTTTCTTTCAGTTCTGTGTTGGATCATTTGCTGTTCCCACCACTTAAACTCTGCACTGGAACTAATCTGTTGTCCTTTGCTTACTTCTAAAATGGGAGAACTTCCTGTAGGGACCAGTACTTGAGCTCTGTAGTTGAGCTAAATTGCTGCTTTGCTGCTGTTTCCCTAGGGAAGGCTTTCTGTGCAGCTCAGTGTTTAATGGTTGACCTTATAGGTACTTCTGGCTCTCCAGAGACCCGGTGCACCTGGGTTGTGTAGAAACTCTGGTCTGGGCCTGAGACTTTTCATCAAACTGCTCCCCATGCAATTCTATAATCCTGACCAGTCTCCTCTGAGTGGTCCTGCGCTGATTGGGGGGCAGATTAGCTCTCCTTTCTGTGCCCCATGTTCCTCTAGGGGACCATGTCCCCCACTGCCTGTGCTGCAAACACTTCTTGTGGGATGAGCTGTGCTTCAGTTCCTTGCAATGACTCACTTGCCTCTGGGTGGCTCCTTTTTTCAGTTGTGGCTCCTCACTCCTATGTGGGTCCGTGGGAACCCTGTTAGTGGTCTTGCTGGGCTGGGGGCCACCAAGGCCCTCTTCTCCCCTACCGCCTCCAAGCAACTTCATCTGAAGGGCACAGCTGTGGCTTTTGCCGACTCCTGCTCTGTGCACTCAGCAGCTCCAGCCTTGGAGCAGCTGGGACTTGAAATGGTCAGAGCGGTCTTTTCTTTCTCTCATTGTGGCTTCTCCCCCTTCATGAACTTTGTAGGTCTCTCCTTCTCTTCCCCTGAGCTCTAGTGGCCCCAGCTTGGGTGTCGTTGCTTTTTTATCATTGTAAATTGGTTGATTTGTGGGAGAGAGTGACACTGGGGATCATGTATTCTGCCATCTTGACTGGAAGCCAGAAGGAGCAATCTTGATGGTGCAGGGCCACTTCCTCGCTGGTCTGTGGACAGGATCAGGGTGAAATGCATCAATGTATTGAACACTGTGCAGGGCCTGAGCAGGGTGGTGGCTGGAAGGCTTCTTCAGAAGGTTCCTGCTCCCCTGGGAGAGCGGCAAGAGCTCCTGCTTGCCCGTGTAACTACCCATGGTGAGTGCTACCTAGGGCAGGACCCAGGCCTTTGTGTTGGGTACCAGCTCAAAGGCGTTTCCATTGGCTGCTGATGTGTGTGTGGTCAGGTGAGAACTGCACAGTGTTCTGGTAACCAATGGCCATTGGGCATGACTGATGTGCATGGGGCCTCTGTGCCCCTGAGGCTCTTCTGAACAGTTGGTTCCTGAACCTGTCAAGTCAGCACCTGGCATGATAGCCTGTCAGGCCAGTAGTGTGGCACTGTCGAGGGACTGTGGGCTGTAGTCCCTGCAGGAGCTAGCAGAGCTTGAAACCAGTGGGCTCACATTCTCTGACTCCAGCTTTGAGAGTTGCCTGTCCACCACCACAGGGCCGCAGTGTGGGTCGAAGACTGAAGGCTTGAATATGCTGGGAGGGGTTCGGGGAGCCGCATGAAGGTGCAGGAGTGCCTCCCATTCCTCTTTCATGGTCTTTGCTGGCAGCAGTTCTTCCTTTCCCAAACCCTGTGCTCCCTCTCCAGGCCGAATACTAGGCACGCCCTTTCAGAGATTACAGAATTGGTGACAGCGAGTGCCAACCCACCATGCTGTGGCAGCCTGCAAGGGAGCTGCCTCTCAGGGGAGGAGGGGACAGGCAGGGAGAAGCCCAGTGCCCCTCTCTTTCCCCTGGGTCCCTGTCATGCTCCCTTCCCTGGATCCTGAGACTGCAGGTGTAGAGGATATTGACTAAGAAGTTATTAATGAGATAGAAATAAAACATGTAGTTTAGAGGACCAAAGTCCTGTGGTTTAGGAGGCCAAAGCCTCTAATTTAGGCCAAAGCCTAACCTTTTAGGAAAAAATGTAGAAATGCTAAGATTAAGAAAGACCAGAAAACTTTCACAGGATTAAAGCCTTTGACGTAGATAAGAGAATTGAAGCACAGCAAAAAGTAACTGTTCTGGGGGCCTTTGCCCATAGTTCAGCTAAACCTAGATGCTGGGAAAGTATGTGAGCTAAAATCTTCAAGGATATTCTGCTAGTTAGTGCTTGGGGGACTTTCCACATCTCGCCCTAAACTGTTTCTTTGCATTTCTTGGGGAGTTAGGCACTTTGGTGATTATCGCATTGTCTCTTTTTGTACGTCGCATAGCTTAGTTTTATGACTCCTCTTGATGGTAAATTGCTTGAATTATTTTAAGTTACACCTGCTTAACGAAGGTTGTCACATAGCCAGTTTGTTTATGTTTTCACTATGGTTGATTAACCATCTGTTTTTCTTCTGTAACTTTCTTGTCTTTACCTTAAAAACTGAAGCCAAACCTAACTCAGGGCTGTGCCTGGGCTCTCCTCTCTTGAAGGAGTTTTCTTCGGTGCAGTCCCTTCGGGCTTCTCACTGCTCTGAGTAATCTTTTGTGTCTCCCTTACTCTGTAAGAGGTGACATGTGGGGACTGAGGGTCGTGAGGAGGTTGGGACACAGAGGGCAGGTGGCACAGAGGGCACCACCTTCATTCTCCAGTCTCTGGGGGCTTTCGCTTTCCCTGCTAACTGCCCATGGCTGGTGATCCTGGGAAGAAAGGGCTGGATAGTAGACTCCCTCGCAGGAAAACTGAGTTTAGGTATCTAGGGTTTCTACCCCACAGGTCTTTTTAGATTTTTCAGTGGGTGAACCTTCTCCTGTGGTCCCTCTTTCCTCATCTCCCTCCTGCCTGCAGGAAAGCACATGTTGTGCACCAAGGATGGAAGGGAAATTGATCCTGCTCTACATGTGAAAAGAAGAAGGTTGTATTTAGAATTCATCAGGGAAGTGGTGATTTCTGAAGACAAACCAGGAGATCTTGGTCATATGCTTCTCAAGATTCAAGCCGCAAAGCTGCTCTTGCCCCTGCTTCAGGCAATGGCCCCCAATGGGCTCTGCATCTTCAGCCTCCCCGAAGTCCAACTCACTGGACATTAGATGCACCTTCACACTGCCCAAGAATAAAAAATGTTATCTCAATAGCTTGTTAACTTCAGGTAAGAAATGAATTCCCACTAAAGTGAATAGGGTTATTCTCTGCTTATAGCCCCCAAGGAGCAGCAGCAGATGAGGAGAACCCAGCAGTAGGCCATCAGAGCTAGCAGTCCAGTCCTGGTGGAGGTCCTGGCCGGGCAACACCTTAGGGCTGGGCATCTGGATGAGGGACTGAGGACAGCTAAGCAGGGGGTTACTGTTGGGGAAGGCATACTCCAGGTGGCAAGGCCTCATGCACAGGTTTGGGAGCTGTTCATGGCGGGCTTCTTTATGAAAGTGGAAAATGCAAACAATGGAAACATCCAATAAAATAGGACTATTTAAATTAATTAAGATACAGGCATGTGTTAAGAAAATTAAGTTAGGTGTGTGTGTGTGTGTGTGTGTACATTGCAAAGCTTGAAATATGTCCCTAATACATACATTTTAAAATATTTCATACAATATTATGTAAACTATGCTTCTAATATTTTAACTAGCTATAGATATATAGATAGAGAAGTCTTTACAAGGACCCAATAAACAATTGAAAGGATATAGACTGAATTGTAACAAAGTAATTAACTCTAGTGTGGGATTGGATTTAGAGGGGGTGGATGGCAATTTTGCTTGTGGTATATTGTTTCAAAATTTCTGTATGAATCGTATATTTTCAGTAAGAAAAACAATGAACATAATTCTAATTTTAAAGACAAAGAACAAAAAAGATCATTTTGACAATGGGTAAGAAAAAATTGGAACCAGGAGTTTGCAGGCTGAGATGAGAGAGGAAACTAATGCAAGAGTCAGCATTACCCTAATATCAAAATCAAATAAAGGCAGCACAAAAAAATAAGACTACTGACTAGTATCTTTCATAAATGCAGACACAAAGATCCTCAGCAAAATAGTAGGAAATTAAATCTAGCAATATATATTAAAAAATACAATCAGGAACAAGGCAGCGATGTCCCTTCTCACCACTCCTTTTCAACATTGTACTGAAATTCTTATCTAATGCAATAAGACAAGAAAATAAATTAAAGTTATATAGATTTGAAAAGAAGAAAAAAGACTTTTTGTTTGCAGATGACATGATTGTCTACGTAGAAACTCTGGAAAGCTTGAAAAAAAATTGGAACTAGTAAGAGATTATAGCAAGGTTGCAGGATAAAAAGCTAATATAATATACAAAAGTCAATTTCTTTCTATACGTCAGCAATGAACAAGTGGAATTTGAAATTAAAAACTCATAACACTTACATTAAAAATGAACTACTTAAGTATAAATCTAACAAAATATGTGCAAGATCTATATGAAGAAAACTGCAAAACTCTGATAAAAGAAACAAACAAAAAAAAGAATTAAATAAATGGATGTTCGTGGACAGGAAGACTCCATATTGACAAGATGACAGTTCTTCCAAACTTGATGTATGGATATAACATAATTCCAACCAAAATCTCAGCAACTTATTTTGTCAGTATTGACAAACTGATACTAAAGTTTATATGGACAGGCAAAAGATCCAGAATAGGCAACACATTATTGAAGGAGAAGAACAAAGTTGGAGGAATGACATTACCTGACTTCAAGACTTACTATAAATCTATAGTAATCAAGACAGTGTGGTACTGGTGAAAGATTAGACAAATAGATTAATAGAACAGAAAAGAGAGCCCAGAAATACACCCACATAAATATAGTCAGCTGATCTTTGATAAAAGAGCAAAGACAGTACAATGGAGAAAAGATAGTCTTTCCAACAAATGGTGCTGGAACAACTGGACATACACATGCAAAAATGAATTTAGACATTTACCTTACACTCTTTACAAAACTTAACTCAAAGTGGATCATAGTTAGGTAACTGTAAAATGCAAAACTATAAAACTCCTAGAAGATAACATAGGAGAAAATCTAGAAGATCTTTTGTATGGAGATGATTTTTTAGAGACAGCACCAAAGGCATGATCCATGAAAGAAGTAATTGATAAGCTGGACTTTGTTAAATTTAAAACTTCTGCTCTGCAAGAAAACACTGTCAAGAGAATGAGGAGATGAGTTACGTACTGGGAGAAAATATTTGCACAACCTCCACCACTATCTGATAAAGACCTGATAAAGGACCGTTATTCAAAATATACAAAAGAACTCTTAAAAACTCAACAATAAGAAAATGAACAACCCAATTTTAAAAAATGGGCAAAAGACTTGAACCTCACCAAAAAAGATGAGCAGATGGAAAACTAACATATGAAAAGATGCTCAACATGATATGTCATTAGGGAATTGAAGATTAAAACAATGAGTTAGCACTAGACACTATTAGAAAGGCAAAAATCCAAGCACTAAAAACACCAAATGCTTGCCAAGATATGGAGCAATGGGAACTCTTATTCACTGATAGTAGGAATAAAAAGTGGTACAGCCACTCTGAAAAACAGTTTGAGAGTTTCTTATAAAACTAAACGTATTCTTTTTTGATCCGTAAGGGGATCACAAACCCTGGCACGATGTCGTCAGCACCACACTCAGCCAGTGAGCGCACCGGCCATCCCTAAATAGGATCCGAACCCGTGGCCCTGGCGCTACCGGCACTGCACTCTCCCGAGTGAGCCACGGGGCTGGCCCTTAAACTAACTGTATTCTTACACTATAATCCAGCCATCATGCTCCTTGGTATTTACTCAAATGAGTTAAAAACTATATCCATACAAAAACCTGCACACAAATGTATATAGCAGCTTGATTCATAATGGTCAAAAAACTTGGAAGCAACCAAGATGTTCTTCAGTAAGTGAATGGAAAAATGACCTGTACTATGTCCAGACAGTGGAATATTATTGAATGCTAAAAAGAAATGAGCCATTAAACTGTGAAAGGATATGGAGGAACCATAAATATATATCGCTGAGTGAAAGAAGACAATTTGAAAAGGCTGAATAATGAATGATTCCAACTATACTATGTGATATTCTGTAAAAGACAACCTATGGAGACAATAAAAAGTGGTTGCCACGAATTAAGGGTGAGGGAGGGACAGAGGGAAGAATAGACAGAGCACAGAGGATTTTTAGGTCAGTGAAACTGTTCTATATGATACTTATGATGGGTACGTGTCCTTGTACAAGTATGTTTGTCGAAACCCATAGAATGTACAACACCAAGAGTGAACTTAACGTAAACTATAGACTTTGGGTAATAATGTATCAATGTAGGTTCATCAATTGTAACAAATCTATCATTCTGGTACAGGATATTGATAGTGCAGGAGATTGTGCATGGCGGGGAGAGGGGGAAGGAGGAGTATGGGAACTTTTTGTATTTACTGCTCAATTTTACTGTGAACCTAAAACTGCTCTAAAAAAGTAAATTTATTTAAAAAATACACCACTGAAAAATAGGGCTTATCCCAGAAATGCAAGGCTGTTTCAATATTTGAAAATCAATCAATATAATCCACCACATTAACAGATTAAAAGAGGAATATCACACAATCATATGAATGAATGTAGAAAAAGCATTTTGACAGAATTCAACATCCATTCATGATCAAAACATTCATCAAAGTAGGAGTAGAAAGAAACTTATTTAACCTGATAAATGACATCTACAAATTGCATATATATTAGACAGCATATTTAATGGTAAAAGACTGAATGCTTTTCCCTGAAGTTCAGATACAAGTCAAGAATGTCCATTATGGTTAGTCCTATTCAACATCTTACTGATATCCTCAGCAGTGCAATAAGGCAGGAAAAAGAATAAATGGCATATGGATTGGAAAGGAAGCCACGAAAACGTTGCCATTCACAGATGACATTCCTATCTACATAGAATATCTGAGGAAATCTGTAAAAAAAGTTCTTGCACTAATAAGTGATACAGATACAAAGTCAACACAAAAGTTTAAATTAATAGTATATCTATTTACTATCAATGAATAGTTGAAAACTAAACTGTAAAATAATACTATTTACAGAAGTTTCAAAATATTGAAATAGGTACAAATCTAATAAAACTCATGCAGGTTGTGTATATTAAAATCTACAAAGTGATATAGGCCTAAATCTAAGAACACATAAATTAACGGAGAGATTCCCGTGTTCATATTGGAAGACAATATAATTTAGATTTTAGTTCTCCCAAACTGATATATGGATGTGACCCAATTCCAATAAAACCCATCATGATTTTATTTGCAAATATATACAAGATAACTCTGAAATTCATATGGAAAGGCAAAAAAAAAAAAAAAATTGAGGATGGACAAACATTTTGTAAAAGAAGAACACGTTGGAGGACTGACTACCCATTTTAAGAATTATCATAAAGCAACAGTCATCAAAACAGTGTTGTATTGGTCAAAGGATTGACAGGAAGTGTGAGTCCTCAAACTTTATACTTCTTTTTAGGATTGGTTTGGCTATTTGGAGCTTTATGCAACTGCATATACACTTGAGGATCGACAGCTTTTCTATTTCTGTAAAAAAAGCTGTTGGAATTTTCATAGAGACTGCACTGAATGTGCAGACCCGTTTGGGTAGTACTGACATCTTAAGAATATTAACTATTCCTATCCATCAACATGGAATGCTTTTCCATTTATCCAGGTCTTTAATTTTTTCAGCAATATTTTGTGGTTTTCAGCATACATGTTTTTCACCTTCTTGGTTAGATTTATTCCTAAGTATTTAATTCTTTTAGATGTTATTGTAAATGGAATTGCTTTTTAATATTTCTTTTTTGACTGTTCATTGCTGATATAGAAACACAACTGATTTGAGTGTGTTGATCTTGTACTCTGCAGTTTTACTGAATTAATTTAATAGCTCTAGTAGCTTTCTTGTGGATTTTTTCAGATTTTCAACATACAGGATTATGTTACCTGCAAACAGAAACAGTTTTACCACTTCCTTTCCAATTTAGATGCCTTTTAGTTCTTTTTCTTACAATTTCTCTTATTCTTAATGTATTACTATAGTATGGTCATTTGTTACAATTCATGAACCAATTATTATTACATTATTATTGTTATTACATTATTAATAACTAAAGTCTGTAGTTTATTCAGATTTTCTTAGTTTTTACCTAATGTTCTTTTTATTTTCCAGGATCTAATCCAGGATAACACATTACATTTAGTTGTCATGTCTCCTTAGGCTCCTCTAGACTATGACATTTTCTCATATTTTCCTTATTTTCGATGACCTTGATAGTTTTGAGAAGTGAGGTTGATCAGGTCCCACTGGCTCCTGGACTTAAAGTGCAGAGTGCTAATTTTACACCATGGGGTCTGAAAAATTTACCAGTTTTTACTTTTATGGAACATGCTTTTTGTGTCAAATCTAAGAACTCCTAGCTGAGCACTAGTTCCTCCAAATTTTCTCCTGTGTTTTATTCCAAAAGCTTCATAATTTTACTTATAGAATATTATACCCAATACAAAACTCCACCAGCCAAAGGCTAGCAGGGACCACACCTATAGTTAAATAAAGTTAGATTTATTTAGCTTTCTGCAGCAAGTGAGAATGTATCCCAGAGGAACTTTAAGAACATTTCAGTAAGAAAGAGATGGTAGGCTTTTTGTTTGTTTGTTTGTTTTTCTTTTTAGAATAGGGTTCGGCCTGTACTGGTTGTCTATACCTCCATTGGAGGACATGCGTTTAGCCATTTGCTGATCTAGCTTCTGGAAGAGGCTTAACTACCAATGGTAAATGCAAGTCAGTTTTGTCTTAGTTTGCTTAATAGTTTTTAATTTTTATTTTTAGGTGTGAACCTTGAACAAACAAAATTAAATTAGAGTTCTCCAAAGGAGTTTTCAAGAGAACTATAAGGGTAATGAGTAGTTCATGAATAGAGGTTAAGCAATTGTGTGATGCTCTTTCATCAGATGAGGGAAAGTGTTGCTAGATTAAGGATGTTACAAAGATGAATAGTGGATATGAAAAGAGAAACAAATAAGAAGGGCACAACATCTTCAGAGCCTTTAATTCATCCCATAAAGTATAAGATGAATGCCACTTACAAAGGTATTTAAAGCTAGAGACAAAATTTAGGGGTTTTTTTTGCAATGAATTTGTTGATAGTTATTGTGTCAGTCTTTGCATGTTAACATCAGTATCTTAATTTTAATTTAAGAAGGATACAACTGTGTTTCAACAACCATTAAAGCATTATTATTAATATATTTTTGAATTCATTTTTTGTTAAAATTAAAATATTTTAAATAATAGACTTTACTTCTTTAATGCACTTTTCGGTTTATAGAAAATTTGAACAGAAAGTACAGAGAGATCCTATATCCCTTTTACAACCCCACAGTCTCTCCTATTATTAAGAAAAGGCATCAGTGTGACACATTTGTTAAAACTGGTGAACCAATGTTGATACGTCGTTATTGAACTAAAGCCCATAGTTTACACTAGGGTTTTTAGCCTTTGTGTTCTACAGCTCTATGGGTTTTGAAAAATGCATAAGGTAATATATCCACCATTACAATAACATAAAAATAGTTTCACTGGCCTAAAAATTCCCTGTGCTTTATCTATTTGTCCCTCTCCCATGCCCCTCTTCTGGCAATCATTGATCTTTTTACTTTCTTCATAGTTTTATCTTTTCCAAAATGTCATATAATTGAAATCATATAGCATGTATCCCTTTAAGATTGGCTCCATTCCCTTAGAAGAATGCTTTTAAGATTCCTCTATGTCTTTTTTGTGACTTGGTAGCTCATTTCTTTTTACTGCTCAATAATATTCTAATGTATAGATGTATTACAGTTTGCTTATCCATTCACCTAATGAAGAACATCTTGGCTACTTCTAAGTTTGAGCAAGTATAAATAAAGCTGCTGTAAACATCTGCATGCAGGTTTTTGTGTGGACATATGTTTTTAACTCATTTTGGTAAACAGTAAAAAAACAGGATGGTTGCATCATATGTTAAGATTATCTTTAGCTTAAACCTCCCCCCTGCAAAAAAAAAAACAAACCAAAAACCTGCCAATATGTTTTTCAGAGTGGCTGTACCATTTTGCATTCCCGTCAGCAATATACGAGAGTTCCTATTGCTCCATATCCTAGCCAGCATTTGGTGTTGTGAGTGATGGGTTTCGGATGTGACTAGCACATTGTGAATATGCACAAAATAGCCACTGGCCTCATCTTCCACTCCAGCACCAAACCCCTCCCCACTTCCCTTTAGGAGAAGCCTCCTGACTTAGACAGAAACCCCTTTTGCTTCCGCAAGGACACAGTTCTCCACCCCGATCCACATTAGCATAATGACCCTCCTTGATGGTATCAGCCAGCCCTTGGCACACTCACTTTCTTTCATTATGGTGCTGAAACCAGGAAGGGTTTTGGCTGATGTTGTGGACAATCCCCTCTTTCTTGGGGTGACTGGCCCTTGGCTGCCTGTCCCAGACCTGCTGAAACCAGATGCCTCTGGGACTCTCTCCTTTTGCCATTTCAGACCAATGCATCCAACATCAGACTCAATTCAGAGTGAGTCAGTGGGTCTGTCCTGCCTACTTCTATGGGTTCCTCTGACTACCCTCTACAACTCTGGTCTCTACAAAGCCCAGGCGCCTGGCCAAGGGAACCTTTCTTGTGCCCCCAGCTACCGGAGGATGCTACTCTAGCCAGTTGGTGGCTTTTCTCTCTACGAGAAGGTAGGCACCAAAGGGGATGCCTTTTGCTGGCACACTTCTTCTACCAGGACTGACTGCCCTTTCTCACCCTCTACACGGGATCCCCACAATCCAAACCTCCATGCTCTACGCCCTTGGGCTGTCTCCTGGCCAATTTCTTGGCCTCCAGGGAGACATTAAACCTAAACATCCCGTTTTCTACTGTACTCCATGCTCTATGCCTCTGGGCCGTCTCCTGGCCAATTTCTCAGCTTCCAAGGAGACATTAAAACTCAAATGCCTCATTACAATGGATCCCAGTGGCCACAAGATGGCACTTGATTTAGACACTCACCAAAACGGCAAAAGGTGTAGAGATTCCTTGTTCAGGCCTTTTCCTATCTCTGAACATGTTCTCTCTGTCAAAACTGTCCTATGTCTCAAATTCTCCCAGCTCATGCTCAACCTCTCCTTCCAGATTCAGATCAATATTCTGATCTGTCAGCCCTCCACATTTCTCTCTTCCCCCCACCAGGCCTCGACACGCTCGTCCTCAGCCCAACTCCTCTCCTTCTCCCCCTTCTCAGGTAACAACCCCACCTCAGCTCCGGCTTTTTGTAACCCTTCCATAAAGTGGCTGGGACGGAAGGAATTGTCTGAGTCCATGTACAGGGAGCAGGTCTGGATGGCGGCTCAGGTACATGCTCAAAATAGTAGGCGGCCTGTGGGAGCCGTTGCTGTTCCTTGCATGGACCCAAATTGGGACCACCAAGCCTGCCACGGGGATCAGGCTCTCCAGGATAATATGATCACACACCTACTTCACGGCCTCCAAAAGGCTACTCACAAGTCAGTCAATTATGACAAGCTTAGAGAGATCACACAGAGATCTGCTGAAAATCTCAGTGAGTTCCTAACCCACCTGTCTGAGGCTTTCCATGAATACACATGTATAGATCCAAACTCCCCTTCAGGCATGGCCCTTTTACACTCTCATTTCATTATCCAGTCAGCCCCCGATATTTGAAAAAACTATAAAAGAGATCAGGCCAAATACCAGCTCCTGGCTAATGCCATCTGTGGCTCACATACTCCAAAGCTGAATGCCTTAAGAAGCAAGCCACCCCTAGCACTGCTTCAAATGCAGTCAACCAGGACACTCAGCACGGGCCTGTCATAATCTATCCTCACTACAAACTGCTAGGTCACTGGGGGATTGACTGTGCCACTTGCCAGAGAGGGAGTGGCCCAGTCCCCGAACTACAGCCTTTGGCTTCACAGCCATCTCTACCAGAGCTTCTAGGCTTTGCCCAGGAGGAGGACTGACAGTGCCTAGGGCCTGAGGCCCCCACGGAGATCACCATGCATGAGTCCAGGGTAACTCACCTCATAGCAGGTAAGCTAATCTCTTTTGTCATCAACACAGGGGTCATTTACTCTACCCTTCATACCGTTTAGTACAGGATTAATCCTGACACATGCTGTTCCCAACAACTTACTTGGGCAGTACTACCTCAGGGGTTTCAGTATAGCCCCCACTTATCTGGCCAGGACTTAGCTTGAGACTTATCTGACCTTCCCCCAACCTCTAGCACTTTAATACAATATGTGGATGACCTCCTCCTTTGTAGCCCCTCCTATGAGGATTCACAGGCCCACACTGTTGCTCTCCTTAATTTCCTGGCCTCCAGGGGATATCCAGTGTCCCCAGCAAGGCCCAAATTTCTTCTCCTTCAGTTCAAGAGTCTAATTTCTGAACTCCCTACTCCTGCCACAAAGGGTGAAATCCTTTCTTTCTTGGGGCTTGCAGGGTATCTTCGCCTATGGATTCCTAACTTTGGCGTGCTAGCGAAGCCACTTTATGGGGCAGCCAAAGGGGATCCTGCCATTCCTTTAGATCCCACAAAGCTCATTCGTTCTCCCTTCCAGCGATTAAAAGCCGCTCTCCTCACAGCCCCAGTTTGCTCTCTTCCAAATCTATCTCATACTTTTATCCTATACGTCACCAAAACCCAAAGATTGACAGTTGGGGTTTTGTGACAAAAGGCAGGAGATAGTTTCTCCCTGGTTTCATACCTCTTTAAACAATTAGACACCACAGCTTGAGGATGGGCCCCTGTTTATGGGCCTTGACAGCAGCCACCCTTTTAGCACAAGAAAGCTCTAAACTAACTTTTAAACAACAAACAGTCAAAATCTTCTCAGCCATAAGGCCAAGTCAATTCTCTCCCTTTCCCACCTACAACTTATTCACCTTCCTTTCATTGAAAATTCTCAGTTCTCCTTTAAACTTCGCCTTCCCTGAAATCCAACCACTCTCATCCCAAAACACTCATGACCCTTAAAACCTAACTGCATGGAGGCTTTAGACCTCTTTCTAAATCCCTTTCCACACATCTCCCTGCATCCCATTACACAGTTCATAGATGGGAGCTCCACCTAACACAAGCTATTGAGGCTGCACAACTCCCAAAGGAGGTTGGGGTTATACACCACAGAGGACACCAACCCTCCAATGACCCCACAGCCCAGGGAAACAAACTGGTGGATCTAACAGCAAAACAGGCTGCTCAATCACCAGCCCCCACTTTTCCTCTGCTGCTCAGGTCCTTCTCATGGCCCCTATGCCCTCACCCCAATACACACCTCAAGAAATACAACACCTCCAACAGTTGGGAGCACAGAGAAAGGATGAAAATGAGTCCAGGGTGATCCAAAACAACTTGAACCATTTCACTGAACCTTTGGATACCCTGGCTTATGCCCCTATTAGGACCCCTAACTGTGCCTCATGCCACTCTTTGGTCCCTGTCTCTTTTGATGTTTCTCTAATTGCTTGCAGGAACGTATGCAGGCCTTCTCCAACCAAAAGGTTGCCAAATTGTTCTCGCAGTGAGGATATCAGCCCCTCAGAATTAGCAACCCTTCCCCAAAGGAATACAGTCTCCCCACATGAAACCAGTACACCACCACCTAATTGTTTTACCCGCCAACATAAATCTTTAATTTTTTTCATGTCTTTGCCCATCTCCAGCAGGAAGTAGCTTCAGAAGAATGAGACCTTCACTCCTTTTCCCTTCTTCTTATACTTAGAAGGCAGGAATGATGGATTTTGGACGTGACTGGTGCCATTGTGCACATAATGAGCACAAAATAGCCACTGGCCTCGTTTTCCACTCCAGCACCAAGCCCCTATCCCTTCCCTTTAGGAGAAGCCTCCTGACTTAAACAGAAACCCCTTTTGCTTCTGCAAGGATGCAGTTCTCCACCCCGATCCATATTAGCATAATGACCCTCCTTGATGGTATTAGCCAGCCCTTGGCCCACTATATAAGCTCTACCACCCCCACACCTGGTGCTGTCCCCCATTTTCAGGGTAGCCCCGGGCTGTCCTCCATTTTGAGTACAGCCTGGCAGATTTCTTCTTTAATAAAGCTTGAATGGTACTCAGCATCTCGGCTCACTTTCTTTCAGTCATTGTTTTGGATTTTTACCATTCTAAATGTGTGTATTGCTACCTCATTGGTTTTTTTTTTTTTTTTTTTTTTTTTTAAAGATGACCGGTAAGGGGATCTTAACCCCTCACGTGGTGTTGTCAGCACCACGCTCTCCCAAGTGAGCCAAGGGCTGGCCCCTCATTATTGTTTTAATTTTCAGTTCCCTAATGACATGATATTGAGCATCTTTTCATTTCAATTTGCTATCTTATACCTTATATCTATACCTTTGCTAATTTATACCTTCTTTGGTAAGGTGTCTGTTCAGATCTTTTGCCCTTTTAAAAATTGGATTGTTCATTTTCTTGTTACAGAGTTTTAAGAGTTCTTTGTATATTTTGGAAACAAGTTCTTTGTTGATATGTGGTTTGCCAACATTTTCTCCCAGTATTTGACTTGTCTTTTCATTCTCTTAACAGTGTCTTTCACAGAGAAGTTTTTAATTTTAATGAAGTTCAACTTATCAATTATTTCTTTCATGGACTGAGCTTTTAGTGTTATATCTATAAATCATCGTTAAACCCAAGGACCCTTGACTTTCTTCTATGTTGTCTTCTAGAAGTTTTAATAATTTTGTGTTTCACAATTAGGTCTACAATCTATTTTGAGTTAAATTTTGTGAAAGGTTTAGCATCATATCCTACAGGTTAAAAAGTTTTGTGTATGAAAGGTGTAGGGTGTGTGTTTGGATTCCATTCCCTCCCAGTAATCCTCCTATTATTTTTCTACATATTTCTTTTGTCTTTCTGTCACATTAAATCTCCACTTTCCTCTATCCCATATCTTTCTTTTGCTTGGCTTCCTTGCTCAATTTAAAGGAACATATCATTTAATATTCTTCTGAGGAAAGGTGCACTTGAGGTGGATTTTTGAGGTCTTCTATGTCTTTTTGTCACCTTCATATTTAATTGAAAATCTCATGGGTTATAGAATTCTAGGCCAGAAAACATTTTATTTCCTGATTTTAAAGGCACTGTTCCATTGTTTTTCAGCTTCCAATGTTGTGTAAGAAGTATGGAACCATTTCAGTCCTAAATCTTTGTATGTTATCTGTATCTTACTCTGAGGAAGTTTATAAAATCTACTTTTTATCTCTAGTGTTTTGAATTTCAAGATGATGTCCTTTGATTGAGTCTATTTTATTTTGAGTTACTGGCAGGTCTTTCAGTCTGGAAACGTACCTTCTTTAGGTTTGAGATTTTTTTTTTTTTTAATTTAATGGACTATTCCCTCTCTCTGTTTTCTCTTCTTGAATTTCCAGATATTATGTCATTGGAAATTCCTGGGTGATTCTCTAATATACTTTTCTTCTCTTTTTTATTTTCAAAATCCCCTTTATTTTCCCCTTTATCTGAAACCTCATTTTTATCTTCCAAGCTTTTATTGAGTTTTTTGGTTTTGCCATCATATTTTTAACATCAAGAACAAGTTTTCCTTGTATTGTTTATGTAATATATCTTTTATGAACTGCATGCACATGGTAATGATAACTTCCTCCCTGAATATTTGTCATCCATGTTTCTCTCTCTGAGTTATTTGAGATTTTTTTTTTAGATGTCTGGTGTTTCTTATTTGATCTGTGTATTAATTCATTTCTATTGCTTATAACAAAATACACATAACTGGGTAATTTATAAAGAAAACTAAATTTATTGCTTACAGTTTCTGAAGCTGAGAATTTCAAAATCCAGGGAATGTATCTGGTGAGGTCTTGGTGGTGGCATCAGTGACCCAGGGGTCTCACATGGCAGAATATAGCAGAGCAGAGAGAGAGAGATAGTTCCTCATGTGCTTTCCTTTTAAAACCCTCAGAACCATGCCCCTGACTGCCATTATTAATCCATTCACTACAGCATGGTCCTATAATCTAATCACCTCCTCAAGGCCCCACCTTTCAATTGCCATTATAAGATTTCCCACCCTCAACAGTTACAGTGGATATCAAGTTTTGGGGGGCAACCTGTTCATGTTTAAAAATCATGAATGAAAACTGGCTGCATTTAAAATATAGTAGGGCTTGCTGACAGTGAACTTCACTAGAGGGTGATCTGGCAGGGCCACTTTTTGGGCAATGTTCATTTTATTTACATCTCTCCTCTCAATGTGATCAGATTTACCAGGGAAAACTCTTTCTTTCTTTTTTTTTTAAAAAAAAAGATGACCGGTAAGGGGATCTTAACCCTTGACTTGGTGTTGTCAGCACCACACTCAGCCAGTGAGCAACCGGCCATCCCTATATGGGATCCGAACCCGTGGCCTTGGTGTTATCAGCACCGCACTCTCCCGAGTGAGCCACGGGCCGGCCCATTGGCTGAGTGCCGGTCATGAAAAGACAAAAAAACAAAAACAAACAAACTCTTTCAATGACATGACTAGAAGGTAAAGACTGCCTAGCCTGAATTCTGACAGGAGAGTTGTGGAAGAAGGCTGAGATTCGGCAGCCAGCACATGTAAATTTGCATAATTCCCTGCCCGTGGTGCCCATTACATTACCTGGGCTTGTGTTGCTCATTTGAGGTTTTATCCTCTTTCTTCCAGGGTTGAAAAGACACAGAGCTTTCATTCTGTCTTCCTTATTTTAGCCCTTCACCAGTTCACCCTCAGATCCAGAAGTACCTGTGGTCACAAATTCCTGAGCCTTAAGAAAATTGTGGTGTGACTTATGTTGAGTTTTAGTTTTCCTCACCGCAAGCTTAGAATTCAGTTTTCTCTTTTCAGTACAAGTAAATTGCCTTTGCTCTATTTGTTTTTATCATTTATGGCTATACTTTTTTTTTTCCAAAATCAGTTTTGGGGCCCTATTTGTTTAGAAGTTAAAAAAACCTATTCTTTTTTTTTTTTTTTTTTTTTTTTGCATTTCTCTTAAAAATTTAGTACCCATAATTAATTTAGCAATATTAAAAATTAATCAACATGCTTAAAATTCTCCAAACAATAGAATGACCTTAGAACACTTTTGTCTTATGACTTTCCTCTCAAATTTTATATTATTGTTCAATAGTCTGTTCTGTATAAATCATATACCATTACTGTTTCATGCATTGAATATTTAATTTACTGACACAGTTAATATTATTATCTCTCCTTATCATTTCTGCATAAAATAATTTTTCTTGGAAACATATATAGAGTGTAAAACCAGATTGTGCAACTGCATTAGCATATCTTACCAAAATAATGCTTAATATTTTTTATTTGCATATCAAATATCTGTGGAAGGATACATGGGGAATTGGTAACATTTTCTGTCTTTGGAGAGGAAAAAATGACTGTTTAGCAAGGGATGATCAAAGAGGGTATTGTCTTTACATCTAATGTTTCAAATTTTAAATTACCTTTTAAATTTTGAGATAAACATAGATTCACATGCAGATGTAAGAAATCATACAATGAAATCCAAGTTTCTCCCAGTGATAAGTAACATCTTGCAAAACTAGTGCAATAATACAACCAGAATATTGGCATTGACACAGCCTAGATACAGAATATCTCCACCACCACAAGGATCCTCATGTTACCCTTTGATAATCAGACCCACCTCACTCCCCACGCTTATCCCTGGCAACTACTAAGCTGTTCTCTATTTTTATAATCTGTCATTTCAAATAAAATCATATAATAAGTAATCTTTCAGGACTGTCTTTTTCACAGAGTATTTTGACATTTTTTTACAGGAGGATATTATTTTTCTGCTTGAGGAATTAAAATTTATTTTTCTAAGGAAAAGAAAATGTCAATGGACTATAAGTCTTCTTTTTTATTATTAATTGGAATAATTATATAATTAATTGAATTGATAAGTTGACCAGTGTCTCAATATTGGAATGGTATTTCTTCTTTTGTAGTATCATTATGATTATTGTGCTTCATCCTTCTTGGTCATTATTTTCTCAAAGACAGATGCCCAAAATCTGTGGAGTTGGTTGTCATTGCTGAGAAGTACCACAGGACTTAATAAGGCAAAGCTCACCCCAATGAACTTCTTAGCGTTCAAAAACCCAGGGTCATTTGTTGAAAAATAAACTATGGTGAAGGAAACAATCGTATCAAGCCCATAGAAAGAGACAAAGCATAGAGTCAAAACAATGATCTTTTTAGTTGCTTTCATCTCAGGGCTCCTTTTAAAAGGGGTGCTTGGCTTGTGAAGGTGCTGTGTTTGCTTATGATGTCTGTAGAGGCGACGCAGCATATATCCACTAGTCCAGCACATAACACCCAGGAAGGAGACATCTCGAAGGGCCATGAACATGAGAAAGAACCAATTACTAAGATCATCCATTGGCAAAATAAAGCAAGATTTTACAATGTCTCTGGATAGGGTTCCATTCTTGAGGACTATAACTGAGATAATTAACTTAGAAGATATGAGTAGGTTAAGGATCCAAACAAAGAAAAAGGAGTAAAGGATGTATAATGGGCTTCTGGTTTTAAACGCTGCCCAGTAAGAGCTATTTGGACTAATGATGATGGCCTGAAGAATACTTAAGAGGCTTGTCAAACAAATGGAAAGGCCATGAGACACTCTGTGTAGGTAAGAGTTTGTCTTACATACAACATCATCCATGAGAGTTCTCAAGCCCAAAGCTGCTGCTTTCTCAGGGATTCCTATAGTACAAACTAGCACCATGTGGACCAAGGACAAGTGTGCTATTACTAGGTATAGGGGCCTCTGCTTGATACTCACGATGAAAATGTGAGCGCATCCCACAAAGAGAATGGCATTCCCCATGACACCAAGTCCAGCTTGGAAGAGAAAAGCAATTCCCATGATGCCATCTGTTGAAATCATTCTGACACTTCAAGGGCTGCCGAACTGCAGGATCAACTTCTACAACTGCTTTTTAAAAAACCCTCAATTTAGCAATTATTATCTGTGATCTCAAGAGGCATTAAAAATTAACCACTTCCCTATAGTTAATTACCAGGGTTTTATTTGGTGGCAAGGTTGCTACTGTCACTTTGGGCTGTCATGCATTTGAGGATGATGGGGTTGGAGCTAAGTGCGTACGGTGCAATATGTTTATATTATTTAGCAACATTTGCAGCCCACCCCCATTTCCTAGCTCTGTCATGTTCTTAGCCTTGTTTGTGTTCCTACCTCTGGAAAGGGATATGATAGCAGAGAGTAGAGAAAAGGATACTGGTTTTTGTTTGTTTTCAGCTCTGATTTCAGACACAGAGCCCATTACAGACATGGATGGGGTCATAGAGTCAGCATCCTAGGGGGAAACCATCAAATGACTCAACCTTTACTCTTTTCTTATTGAATCCATCTAAATCTTTGCATCAAGTACCTTAGATACTTAAATGTCACTACTTAAAAATCTTAATTCATTGATTTTTTTCTTCCTGTCTCTAGAAAACCATCTCTTTTATTAGCTTTTTCAAAAAATAATAATAAGGTTTTGATTTTATTGACTCTCTGCATTGTATTTTTATTTTTCCTTTGATTCGTTTCCATATTTTTTCCTTAAATATCCTTAAAAAGAAGGGCCCTGTTCACTTCAGTGCAGCCTGCTGAACAAGACTCTTGCTACTCTGAGTTTTGGCAATTTCTTTCTCCCCTTGGCTTTTTGCTTACTAATGTTAGCACCAGGTTCCTGCTCTATCCCTTGGATCCCTCGTACCTTACTGGGATATTATTATATGTATATATTGGTTTTCATCCATGGTTCCTGACTTGTTCTAATCTTTCTCTGCCTTTCTGTCTGGAGATGGCCATAAAGAAATTCTCTAACCTACCTTATCTGACTGCAGGTCATAAGACCCTCATTCCAGAAGGGGTCCTGCCCTATACCCAGGAGGAAGGAAGGCTGCACAGAGAAGTCAAGAAGAACCTGAAAAGACAGGCCTTCCTGGGTTTCCCCACCAGGTCTGTTAGTGGTGGATCAGACCCTTTTTGTCCAATCACATATGTCCATGCTTTTATCATTCCTGTATAATGAAGCTTCCATAAAAACCTAAGAGTACAGGATTGGGAGAGCTTCTGGGGAGTTGAACACATGGAGATTCCTGGAGGGTGGCACACTCCTGGGCATGGAAGCTCAGTGCCCCATACCTCACCCTATGGGTCTCTTTATCTGTATTCTTTATCATAAACCAGTAAATGTAAGTAAATGTTTCCCTGAGTTCTGTAAGTCACTCAAGCAAACTAATTGAACCTAAAAAGGGAGCAAAGGGTTTTGGGAACCCTGTTTTATAGCCTGTCAGTCAGAAGCACAGATAAAATAAGCTGGGGCTTGCATCTGGCATCTGAAGTGGGGGGCAGTCTTGTGGGACTGTAGGATCTGACACTATCTCTAGGTGGATAGTGTCAGAACTGAATTGAATTGGAGGACACCAAGCTCATGTTCCTATAGAATTGCTGGTTTGGTTGCAGTTCTGTAGAAGAAATCCCCCTCATTTGGTCACAGAAGTTTTCTGTGTTGATGATTGTGATTGTGCTGTGAGAGTAGAGGAAAAACACAGTTTGCATTTTGTTTTCCCCACACATTCACTCACTTTTGTCATTAGTCACTTTGCAAGTAACCTTCTTGATCGGATCTAATTAGAGTGTACCATCTGTTTCCTGTTGGCACTCTGGTACCAACTCTGCAATCTCTCATCTCTATTTCCAAAACAAGAAAAGCACTGAAAACTGAATTAAAAAAAAAAAAAAATCACGCAGCAACAAAATCTGACCTAATCTGCTGAGCACATTACATATTTCACTGGAAAAAAAGAAAAAAGAAAAAACTAGCTTTGAAATTAATGTGAGGCTGTGTGAGATTTATGTTGATGTCACCTAGTGTGGATATTTGCATGCTTTGCTGCAGAAATATTAATGTATTTGATCATAGGTGTTGTCTCAAGGTTTGCTGCTGTGCTGTGAGATATTCAACACACATGAAGTATTACATTTCTAAATTACCAAAAAACTACTTAAGTCTGAAACACAATTGGCTCCAAGGGGTTTGGATGGGGAATTGCAAGCATCTGGAAACTGATTTTCACATGTTTCCACTCTTAGCAATCTGTTAGGTAAGCACCATTATTATTTTCACTTAGTTAATAAAAGGGTAATAGAGAATTCAAATCAAGGGAGTCTGGCTCAAAAATGTATGCTTTTAACTATTACAATATATGAGTGTATTGATTCTCTTATAGCTATTTGGAAGCTCCAAGTACAGGTTTTGGGAATGGCAACCGAGAGTTTCAATCAAGAAGTATATTGACTCTTTCCTGTTTGTCTTGTAAGCCAAAAAAGCTCTTTCAATGTGTAGCCCTACAAACATGCTAACGGTTTGTTTGCCAATGTCCTGGGACCCAAGATCACAGCAAGATTTTCAAGGGCCCTTGACAACATTAAAAATTATAGTGTATGAGTGCATTAGTATAAAGATGAATATAATTCAGGCTGGATTCATTATATTTCATTATTACAATGCTTTTCATAGTATTGGTTTTATATAGTAAGTATTGTAATGTTTTTCCTTCTGATTGTAATAGAAATTAAAATTAAAGCATTTTAACAGGCCCTATGCTTTGGGTCTTCTGTGCCCACTGTGCCTAATGGACTAGTCAGCTTCTCCCTTTGTTCTACCCAGAACCTATGCTGCCAGTGTCTCTTATGTCTCCCATTCCGGAGACCCTTTGTTTTATTCTCTCCCCATAATAAGCTTTCAGTTCTCTGCCTGGGTAACAAGGCACATGGAAGGAGTGCGGATGGGTTCTGTGCATATAATTCCAGCTTTCAGCACCTCGTCTTTATCATATGCCCCTTTGCCATCACTTCAAGTGTTATCTGACGTTGTTTCAAGAATTTTGGAAATGCTGTGATGTTTACTGGTTTAATTCTTGGATTTCTGCATTGTTGGGTGAGGTTCAACTTTCTCGGGTTTTTAAGTCAATAACATTTTCCCCTCACAAAAATTCTGTTGCTGTTTTGTCCTCTAATCTCCCCATCTAGATTTATTTGTTAAAAAATCCACCACAGTTAAGAAACCTCATTCTTTCAACATATACAATTTTTAAATTTTTTCAGACAATGTATCTAAAGAATTATGGTGTAAGCTTTAATTTAGCAAGCATACAAGTTATGTCATATAAAGAGAAGGTGTGGGAAAGTGATTTATAAATAAGAAACAAGGAGGTAGAGAGAGAAAGGGAGAGGGAAGTATACAAAGAGACGGCGTGTGGGAATTAGAAAGAAAATAGTGAGTATGGAAGAAAGGAAAAGATATAGAAAGAGATGCAAACTATGGGTAGAAGAGAAGAACTTTAGAAAAGCAAAGCATCCCCTAAGAAGGAGAGTGGAGAACTCAGGAGAAATGGTAAAAGGAAAATAACAAAAACAGAAGTTTGGAAGAAAAAGAGCATAGCATTGAAAAATCTATCAATAAGGGAAAGAAAAATCCATCACAACTTGGTGGGAAAGGAACAAAAGAAAGAAAAAAGAACAAGTCAGGAAGACCGGGATGGGAGAACAGGCCACTGGCATGTTCATCCTTTTTCCTTGGTGATTTGCAATCACCACATGCAAGGATTTTTCACTCCTGGTGCCACAATGTACCTCATAAAGGCACAGAAATTTACTTAGGAAAATAAATAAAGTACTGTTTTGTGAGTCAATAAATTTAAGAACTTTTACCAAGGGCTTTTGGAATCTACATTTAAGGGAACAATTTCCTACAGCTGAATATCTTGTTACTTAATAAACTGATATAGTGAAAGCTTGCAGATTTTTAAATGTGTGTGGTCTATTGCTTTGGATTGAGAAAGAAATATTTTTAAAGACCCACAGATGTTCCAGTGCAATTTCCTTGATGTTCTAATTCACTGTTTAAACTAACACTATTTAATACACACTATTGTACATTCCACAAGTACTCAGTATTTCAAAATAATTAAACATTGCTAAAGTGTTGTTGCTTTAAAGTTATCTATAAACTGCAAAAAAGAATCATGTGAAAGGGCTTCTTACGGATAAAGCAATTTCTGGTTTATATGAATCATTTGTGAAAATATGAAGCCAAGGTGGTAATTTAGACATTTCAAACTGGTGGTCCGTAAGCCTAATTGGACTCACAAGTTTGTTCGTGTGTTTTGGCTTATTCTGCTTGCATTTATGTTACCTGCATTTCCACATTTTCTCTTAGACACTGGGTTAGTAGTCTCCACAGGTGATTTTAATTTACATTAGCATAACAAAAAAATCAAGACATTTTATAGAATTTTTTCTTAATGATACAGTTATGGCTTTTCGTGTCTATGGTTTAGAACACATGCTAAAATGTGTATCTTAATATTGGTAATTTCTCTACAATACATATGACCTCTGCATTATCATAAGTAGATATAATTGTCTATGACTCAGCATGAAGTCTTCCAATCAGGAATGCTTTATGCTGACCAGTTTATATTCTGTATCAGACATGCCTCACTGTTCTTTACTGCTGTTCTTTCCCTGTGCTAATTTGATAACATTAAAGCATAGCTCCTGGAAAAACTTTCATACATTCACGTTAATCAACTCTCTCTGTATACCGCAGTATTTGAGAATATGCAGAGATATGCCACCAGGATTTCATAATTTATGATTTTCACAACTTTCAATGGAAAGCTACATTTTCATTTCCTGAAACTGGTGTTGAGCATTCACTTTGGTTAGAACCATCACTCATATTATGTCATGGACCCACACAGAAAAACTCTTGAAATGAGGAGTGATAAATATTTGTCGGTGCCAGTAAAAAAAATAGTGGTTAATCCTTAAGAGAAAGGATGAGAGAGAGGCAGAGAGAGAGAGAGAGAGAATGTGTGTCTTTGAAACTATTGTTTCTTACATCTAAAGTTTTGACATTATGAGCAACTTTCATTTTCTTTCTTGTGTTTGTGAGTACTAAAAAAGATGTTTTTGGCTGGTTGGTTAGCTCACTTGGTTAGAGAATGTTGCTGATAACATCAAGGTCAAGGGTTCAGATCCCCATATCAGCCAGGCACACACACACACAAAAGATGTTTTTTAAAGAGTTTGAAAAACATGTTTAGATATTTATATAATTTCAAAACAAGGATGTAAACTGTTCCTAAATTATTTTAAATCTGTAAAACTCTCTGTCAAAAAAGGCAAGAAGAGAATGCACCAAAATGTTACTACTAATGGGTTTTCAAACTGTTGAAGAATGAGTGCTTTTATTTCTTTTTTTCTACTCATTCATTCATTCATTTTTCATTTGACACTTTCAGGAATGAGCATGCATCGATTTTACATTGAAAAATAGCACTTAAATTTGAAAAATAAAAATAAATATAAAAGATATTTTGAATAGCGAAATTGGTAACAGCTTGCTAGGAATTACGTATGTGATTTTGAAGATACTAAAATTTTTTGAGTGGTTCATTTTTTTAAAGTATAAGCCACATACTTTTTACCTATTAGCGAAGTAGCCTCCCGTTAGTCTTGTCGAGTCTTTTCAAAGAGTGATACAGGTTTATTAACATTCTTTATTCCCTTCTGATGATATTAATACATTGAAAAAAAGATGAGAAAAGATTTCTCCTCATACAGTGCTTGAGAACAAACAGGAAAAAAACCCAGCCAAGTTATCAGAACTGGAATTAGGCTATGGGAAAATTGAATAATAAATAATTGATCCTTGGAACAACCTTATGAGGTAGGTATGATTATTATTTCAACTTTATAGAAAAGGAAACTGAGATACAGTGAGGTTAATGAGTTGCCTAAATTCATAAACCTAGTAGGTGACAGAGCCAAGATTTAAACCCAGGCAGTCTGGCTCCAGAATTCATACTGTTAATTCCAATTCATACATGTGCTTTTGCATATTTAAAGGCTCATTCTCAGAAGCTTTTAATGCACTAAGCCATTATTAGAGTGGCTAAAATAAAACAGTAACAACCAAAAGAAAAAACTTTTGCAGTCACACTCAAGGAAGCTTTTTTTTTTGTGTGTGCAATTTTCAGCCATCACCCTACATGTCGATTATATTCAAGTTTTCATTCTCACGAGTTTTAGGGGGTTATTTTTTGGAGTCTGGCCGGTAAAGAGATCCAAACCCTTGACCTTGTGTTATCAAGAGCATGCTCTGCCCAACTCAGCCAACTGGCCAGCATTCTCTCTGGAGTTCTGGTACTTCTTGTCTTAATTTCCTCCAGTGCTCAAATAGTGCTTTCTAAAGTTCGTGGCCACCATTCTTTGCTGCCTTAATTAATTTTTATTTTTGGCCCTTTTTATCAAATTCTAATTTATCATTTCACTCACCCAAGTGGAAAGTTCTTATTTGCTGTGAATCTTGTCTGTGCCATCGTTTTATATTTGGCACATAAGGTGTATTTATACCTTTTGAACTCCTTGAGTATATGTGTTTGCCACAGCATCCTTAGGCAGCTGTCATGAACTCTACTTTGAGATTCATGATCCTGGATTCAGAGGTAAGTTCTCTCTGGAGAGTCTCTTGCCCATGGGAAATAAAAGTTATAATTGTACTAGCGAACACACATTTAACAACAATGATTAGGATACTGTTACAAGACAAAGTAAATGCACCAAATGTGATCACCTTCAGTGTAATGAGATATTTTCTCTTTTTAATTTTTGTATTTTTCCAAAATGCTCATGAATACACAATATTTTTTAAAATGGAAAAGTTCCACGTATATTACTATAACATGGTCAAAGTTACTGAAGTGAGAGAACATTGTCTTTCAATATTAAGAACATTAAGTATGATGTTGGTTGTAAAAATTTTTTAATGTGCTGTTTATCCAGTTGAGAAAGCCTACCTCTATTTCTAGTTTCCTAAGAATTTTTTTTGTTATGAATAATTGTTAATTTTTTTCAATTGTTTTCTTCCACAGCAATTGATATGATCATGTGATTTTTCTTTTTCTCTTTAGCCTGGATAACATTAATGTAGTGGATAACATTAATTAGTTTTTGAACATTGAAACTGTCATTAAATTTCTGGAATAAATCTTACGCGGCCATGGTGTATAATTCTTTTTTTACAATGCAGGGTTTGATTTGCTAATTAATTGTTGGGGATGTATAACTTAATGGGGGATACTGGTCTGGATTTTTTTTTTTCTTTGACCTGTGTCTGGTTTGGGTATCGGGGTAATATTGGCCTCATAAAATGTGTCAGAAAGTGGTCTCTATTTATTTTCTTAAAGAGATTGTGCAAAGGTGCTATTCTTCTTTAAATAGTAGAATTAATACAAATTATGCCAAAATTGAATAATATGCAAAGTTTTATGAAAGCTCAAAATTTAAGCAAAGGGAAGCAAAAAGGCAAATCTAATCAAACACATTTTACTTAATGATGTAAACTTCATACTAATGAGCACTTTTATTGGGATAAAGTAGGTCAATAATTGAACAAAACACTGTCCAAGTAATCTTCTTTAGTACTATGAATTCTTCTCTGTTTGTGAAATGCCTGAATGCACAGTTACCATTTTCTAGTCTGAAAAAGTGTTAAATATATTCTTGGTGATAAAATATATGTACAAACAAATAAGTAAATGATAGAGAAATAGAATATGGCAGCAGGGCTGTCAGTAATCAACCAATTGACAGTTTTTTTTTTTGTTATAAAATAAGGAGTAAAGCCATTAAGAATGGAGTATATTTTGATGGAGGAAGTCAAACGTACAAATATTGATCCCAACCAGAGGAAGGTAAAAATGGCAATGCCTTGAAAGAAATTTAAGGAGTAACTAAGAGAAAGATGTACAAGGGCACCTCAAAAAGCCCATGGAAAAATAAAATTAAAAGATTATATGAATCTTTCCATGAACTTTTGAAGTTCTCTCCCCTTATATTTACAGGGTTCCTTGGGTAAATATTTAATGCAATACAGACACCTTTTTTTTCTTTTTTAAACCACAATGTGTTAAAATCAAATTAAACAATAAATGTAAACATAAGTAATAAAACTACATGTGTTTTTTCAAGAAAACTCATGGGTTAAAAAGAAATAAGAATTGTAGGGGGGAAAATGCAAGTACATTTCAACACTTATGGGAAGTAATTATACTAGCACTAGGAATAATGATTATAGAAATTGAATGGTTCGGTAGTAATAGAACCAAAACCTAAATGATTTTATAGGTGAATTAGGACAATTTTTAAAGAAATAGGTAATCTCTGATATACCAAGCTATTTCAGAGAATGGAAAACCAGCAAACCAACCAACCATCCAGCCAACAATAAGCCAGTCTTTTACCCAACTCACTTATAATCTGGAATAACCTAGATATCAAAGCTGGGCAAATATAGTAGTAGAAATAAAAGTATGCACAATCACATTATGTATAAATTTGAAAAAATCCTTATGAGATAGGGTTTAGCTCATAAATGAAAAATACCTATAAATATATTTGGCCATATTATCAAATTCAGTCAGAAAACACAATCATCATAGTAGTTGCTAAAAAAAAAAAAAAAGTTCAACTAAATATAACACTCCGTAACGATAAAAATCCTTAGGATTCCAGGGTTAAAAAAGAATTTCCTCAACCTGATAAGGGGCATCTAGGAAGATCTTATTACAAACAGCAAAATGAATTGTCAAACAGCTGAAATATTCTAATTAAAATCAAGAATGGGCAAGAATGCGACTATTACTACTACTATTCACACATTGTCCTGGAAATCCTGGTAATGCAAAGAGGAAAAAACAAAAACAAATTAAAAATCAAAATAATTAAAAAGGCAGAGATAAAATTAACATCATTTGCAGGTAATATGGTTATTGACATAATAAAGCTACAGAATATCGATATTGCTGCTAGATATGACATAAAAGTAAATAGCATTCTGATATATCAGCTAAAGATGCCACAGATATAAAAGACAGTGCCCTAAAATGGAAACACAAGTGGGCAATAAACTTATAAAAGACGTTCAGCCTCACTAGTAAAATGACAGCTGTATAGAGATGGGTAAAGAATATTCATCACAATTGTTATTTATAGTAACATACTCACACATCAATCCAAATTTCTCTTAATAGGGGAATGGATAAATAAATTAATGTTATCCAGTTGGATATCGTACAAGTGTTTCAAAGTTCAAACGGTTTGGGTCCGACCCCGTGGCGCACTCGGGAGAGTGCAGCGCTGGGAACACAGGACTGTTTCCACCGCGGGTTCGGATCCCATATAAGGTTGGCCGGTGCACTGGCTGAGCGCGGTGCGCCCGGTCACACACAAACAAACAAACAAAAAAAACAATCAAAGTTCAAACGATTTATATCAACGTAGGTTTATTTTAAAAAACATGACGTGTGAAAGATGCAAGTTGAAAAATTATAGAGTCCAATATCTTATATCAAGTATAAAAATTTTCCAAATGATATTATATAATTTTTACGAATATGTATTTATTTAACAATTTATTACCCCCCCCCCAAGCGCCGCAAGTGCAAAATTTATTACCATTCCTGGTAATTAACCACAACTTCCAGCCTCAGGTTATGATCAGATAAGAGGTGAACGGCATAACTGTAGAGAGTTCCACAAAGGGCATCAAATTTATCTGGATTTTTTTTTTTTCTTGAAAACAGGAAAAGAAATAAAGTTCTAAAGTTAAGATGTAATAAACTTTTATGTTGAATATCTCATATTTATATCATTCTTATTTTTACCATGTATCATTAAAATGTTTTATAATAATAAAAACAAAAGCACTTTTAAAAAATAATGAATTAATGCCAGAAATAAAAAATATTCCAAGTGCCTAAACAAAGCTTGATTAGATGATTTATCTGGTAAGTGAGAATTATATAGAGTTGGTTACTTGATCGTCTTGAAAAAGAGAAAGACAGTAGTCTGACTCAATGAATATAATGGAGTCTAATGTAAAATCAGTCTATGGAACAAATGATCTTTCATAATCTAACTGTAAGGCTGATTAATAGATTATTTTCCATGTAACGTATACTAGCTTCATCAGAAAAAGTGTTTTTAATTTATGATGTACATAAATTTGTAGTGATATCACTTTAACATTACACTGTTAGATTAGGCCAGTAGGAGACAACATTTATGTCACAGAAAACCTAGCATGTTCTCTACTAATTGTATTAATTAGCATAGAATAGCTATATGTTACTGGTTTGCTACATCATTTTGATGAATATATATTTGCCACTATTAGATTTATTTCTCTGTAAGATTTCACCAAGGTGACCAAACAGCTTTGTCCTTTTGAGTTTGCTAATCATGGCAATTTCTACCTTTCACTACTTGGTGCTTTGCCCCTAGGTCCCAAGGCACGACATAAAGTTTTGCATTTTTCCAATTAGGTAGTTATACAGCTAGGCTCCTTGAGTTCCCAGCTTTGCCATGCTCATTAGAAGCTTTCATTTCCCACAAGGTACTTCATTAAATGAGCCCCTAAACACTGTTCTTTTGAAGTAACAGTCCCTCCTTACTGAGCCTAGAATCAAGAGACAAGTTTCCAGTGATCACCTGCCTGAGCTGGTGATCACTCCAACTGATGTTAGAGAACATTAGAATCACAGATTTCAAAATAAAATTTAAATTACAACTTGGCTTTCAGACACATTAACACTTAAAAGATATATATGTTACTCATCTCATTATGAAGACATGTTTACTGATAACATATACAAACTCTTTCAGTGGACTGGTAAAATTTATAAGTTCAAACATAAACTTGTAAGAAATGTTGTATTGTACCAGAAAAAGAGTGATCGTCTTAAAAACAATCAAATTTCATTATGTTAGAGTGGGTTTGGGTCTTCTCCCACCTTGAATATTTGTTGTATTAGGTTTCCTGAAAATTTCAGGCTCTCTTTGATGGTCTATGATCATTTTATATTTCGATAATTACATCTGCTAAATGGTGGAGTATAGAGGTCTTTTTCAGATTTATTATGTTATGGTGTGGAAATTTTCACTTTAAAATTAGAAGTTAGCTCATTACTGCCTGAGATGCTAAACATTTGCACATTTGTTTAACCTCAGTGGGGACGATGTTATTAATTCTGACACTCAAGATCATAAATGAATAAAGCAGGGCCGATCACCACCAAAGTGGTCCGGGATAAGTATTCAGAGGCAAATGTCCAGAAATAAGGTCAATGCTGCAATTTAATTTGCTGTTGATCTGGGCTAGACCGCGTGATGGGTGAAACTATCATATGACACAAAGTACTGGCTGAGGGTCTCTCTGCCCTTTACTGCCTATGTTTACACACTAACCTCAGCCCTATACATTTACTACTCTCATGGTGAGGAAAAACCTGTAGACCAGAATGAGAGGAAAGAGAAAGTGTTTCCTGAGAATTCAGAGCCATGCCTGGGCTAAACTGTCCACCTAACATCTTTCCTAGAAAGAGCTGTTTCTTGGCAGGACCGATTGTCCTTCACTGATTATATTGAGAAAGAGACATTTAACCCCTCTCCTTTCCACACCTAAAGTTCTCTATCCCCTCACCATAGCCCAGTTCATGTGCTACAAGTCTATGGATGCACTGCGTTACAAAACAACTAAGAACCATTAGCCCAAGCACCACACTAACCACTTCCTTAAAAAGGAAATAAAAGAGGACCACTGATGATTCCCATGCTGAGCATAATTCACCCTCAAGAGCAAAAGACACTGGATAATCTTGCAAGTTCAAGCAAACCCCCAGTAAGATCCTTTCAGGTCAAGCCACAGCAGACTCCTTTTTACAAATGTGTGTTGTGTCATTTCAGATGGCATTTTAATACCAGATATGAATGTTCTTTAAAAGAAGTAATAGGACTTCACACATAATAAGTGTTCAACAAATGTCACTTTCTTTTCTACCTCCATTCTCTCTAGGGAGGCTTATTTGCTTGTAGCTGTTAATTTCCTACTGTGGACACTTTAACACTTAGGGTACCTAGTAGACAGAATTTCCACATTTCCAGCTGTAACATTAACCGCTTGGGGTAGGAGGTCTGGGAGGCTCTGGCCCTCAGGATGGAAACTTGGAGACACAGGTGTTGTCTCCAAGAGTTGGGGCTTCCAAACTGGTATCCCTAATAAGGGGTTCTGCTGGGTGATGCTTCTCTTTTCTGCACTCTGACTGGACACAGTCAGTATCACAATTAAGTTCTTTATTGGTATCTTATTTTTAAACTATTTCATGTATGAATTGCATCTCTCCAATAAGAGTAAACTAAAAAATTTTGAGCATGAGGAAAACTAGAGGAGAAAAATATAGGAACTTGAGAGAAGGAGCACCAGAGACTCCTCTCAAGGACCTTTATTAACACAACAGGCCATTTTTAAAAAGGGGAAATCTAGTTGTCAGCTTAATTTTGTAGGCAAAACATAAAATACATACTATAGAGTATTACTCAGCCTTATAAAGAACCAAAATTCTGATGTGTGCTACAAGATAAATGAACCTTGAAAACATTATGCTAAGTAAAATAAGCCAGACTAAAAAGGACAAATTTTGTATGATTACACTTACATGAGGTGCCTAGACTAGGCAAATTCATGGAGACAGGAAGCAGAATAGAAGTTACCAGGGGCGGGGAACAGGGTGGAGTGGGGAATTACTGCTTAATCGGTACAAAGTTCCTGTTTGGGAAGATGAAAATGTTCTGGAAATGGAGAGTGGTGATGGCTACCTAACATTATGAATGTGCTTAATGTCACTGAATAGTAAACATACACATAGTTAAAATGATAAATTTTATGTTATGTGTATTTTACCATAAAAAGCATAAAGTTTGCTTTTTTAATTTCAAAAACATGTTCATGATGAAATACTTGGGATAAACCTATAAACCGTCAACAGAGATGATCACTGTTATTTTAATGGCTATAGTCTCAGTGTTTTTCCTAGTACAATTGCAGTCATATATCCGGCCTTTTAATTTTAACAATGCATAATGCACATTCCCTAGTGTTAGTCATGTACATTTTTTTTTTTTTTTTGTCTTTTTGTGACCAGCGTACCGCGCTCAGCCAGTGAGCGCACCAGCCATCCTTATATAGAATCCGAACCCGCAGTGGGAGCACTGCTGTGCTCCCAGCGCCGCACTCTCCCGAGTACGCCACGGGGTCGGCCCAGTCATGTACATTTTAATGAATATAAATAACTATGTGCTGAGCATCCTTGTATGTATGTTTTTCACACTTCTTATTGTTTTCTCAGAGTAAATTCCTTGAAATACCTTGAGACCAAATGCAAGAGGATTTGAGCATTGAAGAAAGCTGAGGGAGAAATTCCTTGGAAACGAAGGGTAAATATAACTCTAGACTAGATACAGAGAAGAAAAATGATGAAAAACTGAGAAAATAAGTTGGGTTTTAAATGCTATGATCTAAGGGCCGGCCTGTGGCTCACTTGGGAGAGCGTGGTGCTGACCACCAAGTCAAGAGTTGAGATCCCCTTACTGGTCATCTTTTAAATGAATAAATAAATAAATAAATAAGTGCCATGATATACCACATAAACAATTCCCAATGATTTACAATGTAGCTATGCTACAAGAGTTGCCCAACTCCAGTAAAATAGTTGTATTCTTTTTTTGTTGTTGTCTCTTTTGTAACTTTAATTGAAGCATTGCTATTCTTTCTTTTTTTTTTTTTTTAAAGATGACCAGTAAAGGGATCTTAACTCTACTTGGTGTTGTCAGCACCACACTCTCCCAAGTGAGCCACAGGCCAGCGGCTAGTCTTTTTTTTTTTTTTTTTTAAACTCTCTCTTATAAGCACCAAACCTTAATGTCTAAATCAATTTTGGGGGAAATAAACACCATTCAGAACTTCCCTCAGGAACAAAACAATGATGTTCATTCCTCTAAACAGCCAAATTGAAGGTCTACCAAAACAAAAACAAAAAAAGCCCACACAGAAATAAAAAAGTAACAAAAATCACATCCTAGGGGGTCAGTACATTTAGTAGTCTGCACTGGCTGTCTAATCGTCCTTCAGCTGACTTTCAAAAAAAATAACACCCTAGCTCATCAAAATATACATTTTTCATTTGCTTTTTAAAATTAAAAATAATAATTAAAAAAAGAAAACTTTAAGGAATTCACAATGTATTGCCTGACTCATGTTGATGGCATGTATAGCACACGGAGGTCAAGAAGGCTATTCACAGCACACACGATTAGGGGACATTCGTCTTCAAGGTTTCACTTTCTTCCAAACAGTGTAAAACACCCACAATCCCAAGCATGAAGGGACACAGACGATCTCCTTTGAAAATTTCACAGGACAATGCAGGCACCCAAGCTGTTCTCATAGAGCAACAGGGCTTCTGTCAAATCAACAGAGTTACCCTGTGAAAAATATTTCCCATCCTGTTTCAATACTTTCACTGAGAAGTTAACAATCAGTCTGAGAAACTCCCATGTGGAATCTTCCTCCAGAGACATGGAGATTGGAACAGTTGTCAAATCGTTAATCACATAATCAAACTCCCTTCTTTGGCATACCTCTTCAGTACTGGAATACAGTCTTCTGTGAGAACAAAATAGTTGTATTCTTAATGTTTTGTTCAAACATTTTTTGCATTACAAAATTTTAAAAATGAAATGGTATAAAATACATAAATTTTAAAAATAAAAACGTCCTCTATTTCTAACAATGTTAAAACTATTACTATCAATATATTAGCTCAATATCCTTTAGGATATTTTCCTATGCATATACAAACTTACTATTTTTTACAGTGTTCTAATAATGTACACACTATTTTGAAATGCTTTACAATTGTAAGGAAAGTAGAAAAATTCAGTAAGAATCTCTCACCTTACATCTGTTACAAATGGGCAAGATTCAGCACATTCACTAGAAACAAGTTATAAAAGTATTGTAACTGCAAGTGTGTGCCCATTTACTGATTCAGCATGACTGTTGTAATTATGTAATGCTTGGCCTGTGGCTGCTATTGTGTAGAGAGAATATAATGGTAACTGCTCTGAACCGCTGGTTGGCAGAGCATGGAGAGTACGCAGCACAGCATGGAAGGAGGGCAGAGCATGGAGGGTCAGTGCAGTAGAGCCTGAGAATAAAGCATGACTGTGAAGTTCATATTTGAAGAATAAAGTACGTCTACCTTGTATAAAGCTGCCAGTATCTTCTTTTGATTATCTGACTCATGACCTGCACGGGAAAGGGCAGAAGGATCAGAGATTCCTGCCCCATAATTGGCATAGTCGGCAGGATGGGCTGGCTATTGCTCACTGCACTGCAAGCCAGGGACTAGGAACTCTATGATGTGGCATGGAGGCAAGAGGCGGACATGTTAGAGACTGCAGTACAGCAACAAGTCACCCCTGTTTCTGAAGCCAAGGACGATGACCCTGAGTGTGAGTTGGGAGAACCTGTGCATCTTCTTGCATGACCTGTTGCGCATCAGACCAAACCCTTAGCTGTTTGGCTTCTACAGTTGTGGGACCTAGGGGTGGATGGCAAATGTGCAGCATGTGTTAGCATTGGTAGATACTGGTGCAGAATGTAACCTGCTACATGGCAACCCAGATAAGTTTCCAGGGGCCACAGTGAATGTTGATGGCTATGGAGGACGGACTATTAAAGTCAAAACTGTGTCTTTGCCACTGGGCATTGGACAATTGCACCCTTGAGTATGTACTGTGTATGTGTCCCCAGTGGCTGAGGGCATCTTGTGTGTAGTTGTGCTTTATGGTTTGCACCTGCAAACAAGTGTTGGAGAATTCCAGCTGTGGATCTGGACAGTACAGCCTGTGTTGTGGGAACATGTGAAACAGTACCGCTTGCAGGGAGGACATGTGGAGATAAGTGCCGCTATCCTGGAGTTAGAAAAGATTGGCATCATTCATCCTGCACAATGCTCCTTTAATGCCCCAGTGTGGCCAGTGAAAAAACCTGATGGTACCTGGAGAATGACTGTGGACTATTGAGAACTGAATAAATTAGTGCCTCCTTTGCACGTGGCTGTGCTTTCAGTTCATGACCTGATGGGTCAGCTAACGACCTGGCTGGAAACTTGTCATTGTGTACTGGACCTTGCAAGTGCTGTTTTTTTTTTTGTTGTTTGTTTTGTTTTCTTTATCCCAGTCTTGGCTGATAGCCGAGAATAGTTTGCCTTTGCCTGGGAAGGAAGATAATGAACTTTTAAGGTGTTGCCCCAAGGTTATCTGTATAGCCCAACTATCTGTCATGGTTTGGTGGCTGGGGACCTAGCCAAGTGGACTAGGCCCAACACAGTAATGTTTCACTACATTGATGATGTCTTGTTAACCTATGATTCTCTTGCGGGTTTGACCTAAGCAGCTCTGATGCTGCTAGGTCATTTGGAACAATGTGGGTGGGCCATGAACACAACCAAAGTGCAAGCACCTGGGCTGTCTATCAAATTCTTGGGAATTGTTTGTTCGGGTAAGACATGAGTCATCCCAGAAGCCATTATAGATAAGATACAGGCACAATCCCAGCCCACAACAGTAGCTCAGCTACAGGCTTATTTGGGGCTTTTGTGTTATTGGAGAGTTTTTGTACCCCATATTGCCCAAATGGCATTCACACTATATGCATTAATAAAGAAAGGAGCTCCTTGGGATTGGACTGAAGAGGCAGAACAAGCTTACTGTGCTAGTAAGAGGGTAATATAGCAAGCAGCTGACCCCACTAAGCCTTTTGAATTAGAAGTGCATATAACCCAAGAAGGGTCAGTATGGGGTTTGTGGCAGAGTCAAGACCAACTCCGAATGCCTGAAGGATTCCGGTCTCAGCTCTGGAAAGGTGCTGAAGTGCATTACTCTTTGATAGAGAAACAGTTAGCAGCTGTGTATTGTGCTCTGATGGCCATTGAGGCTATTACAGGAACTGCCAAGGTCCTAGTAAGGACAACATAACCCATTCCAGGTTGGTTAAGCATGTGGACGACCACCCCTAAAACTGGTGCAGCTCAGACTCCCACTCTGTCTAAATGGGGAGCATATAAAGAACAGAGAAGTACTGTGTCTACGAGCACTTTGTCTAATGAATTGCAAACTGTGTTAGGACCAGCAGAGGTTGTGGAGGAAACTTTGAAACAACCTATACCCATGGAGATGGAGACCACACCTTTCCATGAGGGAAAGCGACCTATTGCAGAGCAGTCTTGGTATATAGATGGCTCCAGCATGAGGCCCTCAGCATTGTGGATGGCTGTTGCTGTCCAGCCATTAACTGATATCTTGTGGTATGAGAATGGTATAGGGCAAAGCAGCCAGTGGGCTGAATTAAGAGCAGTATGGATGATAAAAAATGAGCTTGGGCCATTAACCATCTGTACTGACAGCTGGGCTGTATTCAAGGGTTTGACCTTTTGGATCTCTACTTACAAGTATCACCGGTGGCTGGTAGGTCACCAGCCCTTGTGGGGGCAAGCCATGAGACAAGAGTTATAGGAATTAGGACAGGAAAAGGAAGTAACTGTTTTCCATGTCACAGGACATTCCCCCTTAGCCAGTCCAAGCAATGATGAAGCTGATGCACTGGCTAAGGTAAGGTGGCTGGAGAGAGCTCCAGCAGCTGACATAGCCAGGTGGCTACATCGAAGAATGAAGCATGCTGGCTGTAAGACCGTGTGGTCAATGGCCTGATGGGTGCCATGTAAACCCAAGAAAGAATGCTCCTGATGGGCAGATGTGCTCCTGATGAGCAAATGGGTACCCCTGATGGGCAGATAACCTGTGTGAGACAGCCCCTGACACAGTGCAGGTGGATTTTGTGGGACCACTGCCAAAGTCAGAGAATTACTGATTTTCTGTTGGTATGGCCTTATGGGGTCCCAGACTAGATAAGCACTGTGAAGGCATTGAATAGTCTTATGGCCATGTATAGTCATGGTCTTTTGAAAAGGGGATTAAGGCTGTCTTCCAGTCCCCCACTGTTGAAGGGATGGATATGTCAGTTGTGGCTGACAGTCAGGATCTTAAATGAGAGACCCTGCAAGGGTGGGCCCTCTTCACTGGAGGCTGTGTTGCACAGAGCTGCAGCACCTATTCAACTGCAGGTCACTTACTAAAGATGATCTCCTGAAACCAGGATATGGTAAGAATGGAACTATTCTCTTACCAGCCCCAACATGTTTACAACAGGGGCAGACAATACAATGGGAATGGCCATGGAAAATAGAAACCCCACATGTATGCTGGGTAGGCCTAATTGGGCCTTGGGGAAGAAGATTAGAAGACTTGCAAGTCTCACCTTGGGTAATGAGTACTTGGCCTCCCTCTGTAAAAGTAACATGGTCTAGAACAGATAAATGCTCTACCTTAAGGGGGTACATTTGTACTGTCATTGTGGCCAATTATGAGTTCCCCTACACTGTTACATGTAGAACCTACAGATCCAACAGTGTTAGCTGATAATGTGTGGTATCATAAACCAGGTAAGACACCTGTTCCTACAACCATTTTTTCTCAAGATGGTAAATTAGTTGTTCTGGGAGGGAGTGCCTGTGTTTTAGTAGCATGTTGCTACAGTCTATATTGCTGCTGTGACCTATGGATACGAGGGTCATCTATCATCGCTAAGGGAACATACGGAAGATCAAACACGTAGATTGTACAGCAACTGACCCTGAAGGGGTGGATTGTAAAGAAGGTAGAAAAGTTTAGTCAGGATCTCTTGCCTCGCATCTGTTACAAATGGGCAAGAGTCAGCACATTCACTAGAAACAAGTTATAAAAGTAGTGTAACTGCGCATGTGTGCCCATTTACTGATTCAGCATGACTGCTGTAATTACGTAATGCTTGGTCTGTGGCTGCTATTGTGTAGAGAGAATGTAAAGGTAACTGCTCTGAACCGCTGGTTGGCAGAGCATGGAGAGTAGGCAGCGCAGCATGGAAGGAGGGCAGAGCATGGAGGGTCAGTGCAGTAGAGCCTGAGCTTGTGTCTGAGAATAAAGCATGTCTGTGAAGTTCATATCTGAAGAACAAAGTATGTCTACCTTGCATAAAGCTGCCAGTATCTTCTTTCGATTACCTGACTCATGACCTACAGTGAAAGGGTAGAAGGATCAGAGATTCCTGTCCCCCAACAATGAATATATTATGGGCATTTCAAATGGATTCACACTCATTAAAGTAATTTCTTTAACAACTTTTAAATTGTTTCCAATTTTTTGCTATATCACGAGTTGGCTACAATAAACCATATAGATGTATAGATTTACATGACTATATTTATAGAAACATTCTTAAAGTGAAATTACTGGGTTAAAGAATATTCACTATAAACGTGAAAGCTACTGCTTTTCTATTTTTCAACCATTTCATGCATAAATTTCTCTCCAATAAGACTAAATATAAAGTATTTACATTTATACTACTAGCATATAAAAGTATCTGTTTTCCCAAATTGTCACCAACATGGCTATTATAATTTATTAAATCTTTGCTAATATGGAACATTACCAGAATAGTTCGATAATGCAATATAATCAAAGTATTTAACATTACTTTGGATATTAATGTCACCGGGTCTCTTCTCAAGTGAACATTGGCCGCATGTATTTCCTCAATGAACTTCCCATTCACACCTTTTTCCATTTTCTTTTAATTACTGATATATAGAAGCTCTTTTACATCAAGATTAGAAATGCCTGTTGATTTCATATGGCAAGTATGCTTCTTTATTTGGTTTATGGTGCAATTTGATAATAGAAGTTTTTAGATTTTACACTATACATCTGATAAACCTTGCTTTCACAATTTCTGACATTGGTATGGTTAACAAAAAAGGACCATGAGATCCATGGAAGAAGGAAAAGAGAAACTTTATTTCCAGAGAAAGAAAAAAAAGGCCATGTGCACATTGGGGAAACGTGACCTCTGGGGAAAACCCAGAGTATCTACTCCTGAGGAGGGAGGAGAGGAATGTTTCATGCTCTGCAGGGCAGCTTTGCACATATGTTCAGCAGGCATGGAGGAATTCTATGAGAACTAATGAGGGAAGTCATGTATGTGTGCAGTGAGTAAACATACATGTAACATATGCCTCATGTTCATTTGGGGATGGGGATTTGGTATTAAAATTAGGTGAAATTTGGCCCCTGCCATCAAAAGGTAACTATATGGCACAAAAGTGAGTTGCTGGGCAGTCTCCATAGACTGGCCAAAACTGGTTTAGAGATGGCAGTTCTTATCAGAAGAAGAAAGTCCCTGAAGGCAATTCTATGTCCAGTCAGAGCCATAAGGGCCCCCAAGAATGAGGAGGGGTTGGTGGCTGGCACCAGATGGACTTGCTGAAGGTCAATGTAGAATTCTCAGCTATAGCTGATTTGGTTTTTTCTTCCAAGAGCTCATTTCTGCTTAGATGCAGGAAAGAAAATCCTCATGACAATCAGTAACATGTATTTTGTAAGCAGGGGGATATATATCTTACCATTCATTCCACTATGGCTATTAGGTGGTTTTAGAAGGTCTCTTTCAGTCACAGAGAGTCCATCTTTGTCTGTCTTTGGGGGTATATTTTAACAATACCAGGTGAAAAAGGACCTTCCCAACTAAGATTATTTTTTAAATTATCCTGAATTTTCTTCTACTACAACCATGATCTTATATTTTTCATTTAACAAAATATTTGACTCTTCTAGACTTTGTTTTTATATTTGGTGTGGTAGGAATTTAATGCTATTTTCCCCCACCCTTACTGTTCTAAGAGCATTTTCAAGTAAGCCATCCTTTCTTCACTATTTAAATACGTATTCGAAGATAAGTTAATCCCTATATAAATCACTGATCTATGTCCCAGTTTTCTATTCTATTCTATCTGCAGCCTTTGAAGGAAAATAACCCTGATCTCTTGTATGTATGGCAGTGCAATTATTCCAAGCAGAGAGAGAAGCAAGTTAGAAACCCTTCTATGTGGGGCAGCCCTAGATGCTTGTTTCTTTGGTCACATAGGTATTTTTCAAGATTAATTTTTGTGGCTCTAGGATAATGCTTCTTTATGTCTCTTATTCCAATAGGAGCTTGAGTTTCCTACCTAAAGAGGTAAGCTGCTGTCAGCTCTACCTTTAACTCCAAGGTTTATCTACACACTCCAGGAGAGAGGCAAATAACATGTCAAAAGAAGGGATCGCCCCTGCTCTCCCCAACTACCCCCACTCCCCGCTTCCGCCCAGACACAGTCCTGGTATGATAGCTAAAGAATGAGGTTATGGGCATGCAAATAACCTCCAAGGTGAGCATCAAGTCTCATGTGTGGCCTCTGTCAAATATAATATGAAACCTGCCAGAATCCAGCATAGGAGCACAGCAGAATGGAATGGACTTGTTTGAGTCCTGACTCCATCATATGGCCTTTGAAATTATCTTTAACAAATAGTCCTTGATCCTTCACTATTTGTGAAATATTGATAACAATTTTCACCTATCCTGAAAGAGCTCCTTGGAATATTAAATGAAATGATATATTATAAGTCAGTCTTAGGAGATGTAACACATGGTACAAATATAAGGAATCACTGCAAAATACTAACAATCAGCTCCTAATACTTGGAGTGGCCTTAAATACTATATAGTAATGTTGTTCAATAGCAAACTAACACAAGCCATATATATAATTTTACATTTTTCTGTAGCCATAAGAAAAGAAACAAAAAGAGACAGGTGAAATTTGAGTATATCTTATTTAACACATATCCATAATATTAACATTGCAACATGTAATCAACATAAAATATTAAGGAGATGCTTTACATTCTCTTTTTGTACTAAGTCTTTCAAATTCAGTGTGCAGCTTACAGGGACAGCACATCTCAATTTGTACTAAAATTTCAAGTGTTCAATAGCCACATGTGGCTAGTTGATAGCAGCTACAAATATGTGGTTTAAATGTTTATTTTATGGAGTAGAAAACTGAAGACCAGGGATGTTATGGGATTGTCTTTAACGTCATCTGGCTTTATTAGGGTGAAACTGGTTTAGAATTCCACTCTTTTAACCTACCTGTATTTTATTTTTGTACTCGTGTGGTAGGGATCTAACATTTTTTCCTGTCCAACTTTTACCTGCTAATCTAACAGCATTTACTCCGTAAACCATTCTTTCTGCATTGATTTAAAATAACACCCGTTAGATATAGTAAATTTCTATATGAAGTGGGGATCTGTTTCTGGACTTTCTATCCTGTGCTGTCTACTGTCTTTGGAGGAAAAATAATCCTTGATTTCTAGAGTGTATGGCAGGAGACATTTTCCAGTGCTTTTCCATTTAACTGCACTCTGCTAGACCAGGAGAGGTGTAGAAAGGGGGGGGGGGGGCCAAGATTTTAAAGATATGTGCATATCAGCATATAATTATGTAAAAATGTGACATTTTATATATAAAAATAATTGAGCTATCCTCCATTCATGGGTTCTCACCACAGCCAAAGTTCAACTGTCAGGGCTGGCTCCAGAGACACCCTCTCACAAGGACACATGCTGAGATGCAAATACACACAGGAATTCCCACACACATAACTAAGCCCAAGACATGGATTCAGGGGTAAACATGAAGGTATAGGGGTCGGTGGGGGAGGGTGAGTGGAGAGAAATCCCAAGTAGAATCCCTGGTTTGTTGTGGCTTATGGGTAGATAACATTGAAGTTAGTCTGGCCCCAAAGTTACAGGGAATTTAGCACATTTTCAGGCAGAGAGCCAAAAAGAGAAAAGACATTTGGTAGCATACTTAGGCACGTGGAAACATAGTTGATGCTGGATTAACATGGTGGAAACCGAATCCAATGACAAGTGTCCTTATGAGAATAGGAGAAAAAGAGAGACACGAGGAAGGTCAAGTGAAGACAGAGGCAGAGGTTGAAGTTATGCTGCCTCAAGCCAAGGAATATTAGAAGCCACGTGAAGCAGAGAGAGATGAATAATTCTTCCCTAGAGACCTCAGTGGGAGCGCAGCCCTGCAGACACCTTCATTTTCCACTTCTGGCCTCCAGAACTGTAAGAGAACAAATTTATGTTGTTTTAAACCACTAATTTTTTATGGTAGCCCTATGAAACTAATACATATGGATGACCCTACAAAATTTTTCTGTGCCCCAAGGGTAGCAATAAGGCAGGAAACAGCTGCCATGTTCAAGCCCCCAGAGCTTTGTGAGAGCTAAACATCAAGCCCTCAGACAAATAAAAATCACCCATATTCTATACTCAGAGACCATGTTAGCTATCCCTTCTGTCAGTCTCCAAGGAGAATTTTACTCCGTCAGCAGCAGGACCCTAACAACTACCCAGAAATGAGACTTACGTCCTGAGATTTTGCCAGGTACCTGTTTGACTTGTTTAATATATGACCCATACGTGTCTCCTAGTGTCCCACAATGCCCCAAACAGTTGTCCAAGAAATGGAAGGTCAAGAAGTACCTGTACGTGTTGCGATAGCAAGGAGAGTGGAACCGAGTTGAACCAACCCAGTTCTAGGAGACTAGGAGAGCTTGGAAGGCAGTGAAAAGACAGGGAATGAAATGGGCACTGGAATTCCCACTTCCCTTTTCCTAAAATAACACTGAAATTGTTTAGGTATCCATGCTTTCCCCACAGAGCTCATATGTTTCAAAGGGAACTTAATCGACTCCCAGCACCAGGGGTCAGTCTTATTTGCCCAAGAATAATTTTATTTGTCTTGATAGTAACTGTGCATGAACAAGAGATCTAAACAGATCAGCCCATGACTCTAGTCTATAGATATTGATCAATAATGAACATGAGACCCAATCCTGGCCAGTGGGAGGGCTTCTAGGAATTTTTCTTGCCCTTTAAGAAATAGCCATGTCTTAAATGAAACTGCACAGTCACAGAAAAACACATGGATGTATTTCTTCATATCCAAAGTGTGGGGAAAGCCTTTCTAACAATGACTTGAAATCCAGATGCAATAAAAGAAAAGATTAACATATCAACATATTTAAAAAAAAATCTTTTTGCATAGCAAAACATACTGTAAGCAAAAATCACACTGAGAACATATTTGCAAAATATATCACAGATCCAAGGTTAATAGTTCTAATATTTAAAAAAATAAAGAATAAAGAGGAAAGATTTTTAAAAGCTTGATAAAACATGGCAAAAGACACAATTCACAGAAAAAGTTATACAAATTGCCTTTAAACATTTAGAAAGATACTTGACTTCACTCACAATAAAAGAAATGCAAATTAAAAATACACCAAAATACTAACTCTTAACAGACTGACAAAAATTTAGAATCATGGGAACAAGCTCTGTTGGTAAGAATGATTAAGCAGGTACTTTCACACATTGCTGGTGGGACTGCAAAGTAGTACTAATAGAGAAGAATTTGTCAGCAAAACTACATAGTCCCTTACTTTTAACCCACATCAAGGATTCACCCTGAAGTTATATCTCTACAAATATGGGGGTGGAGTTTATTGTGGCATTATTAGTAACAGCAAACTATTGGGAATAATCTAGATGCCCATTCACAAGATGTAAGTTGAATAAATATTGAGGCAATCACACAAAAGATTATTATACAATAGTAAAAAAAAAAAAGAGGACATTTTGTATGCACTAATACTAAGGGATTTCCTGGATAAAGTGAAGAAAGCAAAGTACAAAAGAGTATATGTAGTATGTACCCTGTAAGAAAAGGAGGATGAATGTACACATACACACACACACCAAACTACACACATGTACACACATATATGTATTTGCTTACATTTGCAAAAAGAAACAATTGACAGATGTACCACCTTTGTTGATGTTAGGAATAGAGTGGATGAGATAGGGATGTGGGTGAGATTTCTTTGAGTAAAGCCTTTTATATTGTTTTGGCTTTTGAATTATGTAAATGTTTTATATATTCACGAAAAAATGAAAAGTGAAAAAAGCAAATCTTTATGCTTAATAGAAACAAGTGAACATAGCAGCATACCAAAGCGATAATGGAAAAAAAAAAAAATTCAGGTAGCTTTTGGACACAGTACTCTGACTCTATTCCTGTAGTGGGATGTATTCTAAGGATAAGAAGAACTAAAAAGAAATCTTAATTTTACTTAATAGATTGGTTGTATTGTTTTTTGGTATAGTAATTCTGAAACTATTTTGTATGTATTGTAGGTAAAGCAAATGAATAAAGATACTAGTGTTGTTGAGAATCAGTCCTCACAATGGGAGGAGACATAAACCTGGAAAAGGGGAAAGTGAGGGAGAACTCTGAGAGGTTGGATTCAAATTGAATTATCTGTTAAACTCATGAAAGGGCCTAGAAGTGATGATAACCCAGTATTAGTGAGTAAATCTTGCTCCAAGATTTTGGGTTCTAAGTACTATTTCCCACTAAAAGGAACCAGGGATCCTTGGAGAAATGGCTAATTCCAAAGCCGGATCAGGGAAAGTGCAGTGAACTTGTAATATCATGTCATGCTAGAAGGCAAACAAATGCTCAGTGACTTGTAGGAACATATCAAGATGACATAGGAGCTGGCTTGAAAGGATTTATTCTGGTCATATTTGGCACAATTTGAACTTAAAAAAAAACTGTAACACATCAAAATAAAAATCTGTAAATCCATAGTGATCCTCAGACCAAAATAGGGAGGGGGTTACAAGAAAAATTCTTTTTTACAGATGACTAGATAGTATAGAAGAAATTATAAAAATGGAAATAACCATTACAAGTACCAAAATAATAATCCATTGAGAGAAGAATCATCATGGATGTTAAAACCATACACACATATTCTTAAAGCATTATACTACATATCACTTATTAACTACAAAGAGGAAAAGGTACCATTACCAGGGAGATATCTGGTTTAAAGGGAAAAAGGTAACTTTACCAGGGAGATACCTGGTATAAAGGGGAAAAGCTACCTTTACCATGAAGATATCTGGTAAACACCCCTTAACCAAGTGCTTAAACTTAGCCTTATCAATAATGGGACAAAGAGAAATAATGTGCCTGCTGATAAGATTCCGTGGAAAGTATACGACATTCCTTACCTTAGATGTGTTAATGTGCAATGAATGTCCTAGTTCTTAGGAGACATGTTGAAGTATTTAGGGGTGAAGGGTTATGATGACTGCAAACTACTTTTCATAACTCAGAAAAAACAACATGTATATATATATGTAAAGCAAATGTGTCAAACTATTAATAAGCAATGAACCTAAGTGAACTTTCAACTGCTCTGTAGGTATAAAAATTTTTAAGTAAAAAACTGGGAACAATAAAACAAGACAAAACTAATGGAAAGAAAGAGTGAATGAGTATTTAATGCAAGAAACAGACACTGTTTTGCCTCTGGGTGTCTTCGTGTGCAGTAAGACAGATTTTCTGGCATTGTAACCCCGCAAGAGAAGCAGCAGTGAGACAGAGGAGTTATTTTTTCATTTAGTTCAATGTATTTGTTTTTTATTGCTGTATAACAAATTACCACAAATAGCTGTTTAAACACCACAAATTTATTATTTCACAATTTCTATGGGTCAGGAGTCTGGGTTAGCTGGGTCCTCTGCTCAGGGTTTCCCCAGGCTGAAATCCAGGTGTCAGAAACGGCTGCAATCTCATCGGAGACTCAGGACCCTTCCCAAACTCACTGGTTGTTGGCAGAATTGAGTTCCTTGCAACTATAGGATTGAAGTTTCCGTTTTTGTGCTGGCTGTTGTCTCAGGAAACCTCTGTTTCTAGAAGCTGCCCTCAGATAAGGCTTTAGTATGTGACTCCTTCATAGGTCCTCTTGCAACATGGAAGCTTAGTTCTTCAAGGCCAGCAGGAGAATCTCCAGTCTGCTAGGGTGGAGTCATATAATGTAATACAATCACTATCCCATCACCTTTGTCATCTAATGCAACCTAACCAAGAGAGTGATTCATATTCACTGGTCCCACCCATGCTCAAGGAGGGGATGACACATGGTGTGTTCACTAGTGGCTGGGAATCTTGTGGGCCATCTTAGAACTCCGAATAGCAGTCAGCTGATAATGTATACTAAGTACCTACGGTGTTCTAGGCACGATTCCAGGTGCTGGAAATATGGTAGCAGCCAAATCAGACATTTTCAGCCTTCATAAAGTACATGTTATAGTAGATTTAAAAATATATATGCTAGTAAGAAGTGATATGCAAACAATTTAAACTATCTTATGTGATAGTGGTAAGAGCCATTACTTTATGCTGGAAAGGCCTCTCTGGGGAAGTGACATTTTAAGTTGAGACCTAAATAAGAAAGAACATTCGAGAAAGTGGGAACAATTAGTGTAAAGGCAAAAAAATCTTATTTTAAATTAGAAGGAATGGAAAGACCCATGAGTTCAGTGTTGGAGACAGAGAGTAGTAGGAGATGAGGAAGTACAGCCAGCAGGAATCAGATTACAAGGAGTATAGGCCATGGTCAGGGGATAATGATTATATTTTAAATGTAGGATGTCACCTACAGATTTTTTTAAACAAGAAACTTGTTCTTCTTCACCATGCCTAGATTCTTCCACTTACTTATATATAAAGGCCTTACGATTTTTAAAACATTCCAAACTCAGTAGAAATTCCCAGGCCACAAAATCCAGGTACACAAGAAACGTAACTAATATTCTATAGTGTACCTTAATCTCTTCTGTACTTTTTGGGAAGTTTTCTAAACTGTTTTGATTCTCAGTGGTATAGTTTGTACAAAAAGAGTAGAATAAATGCTAGATTCTTTCCCCCATTTGTTGATGTTCAAAATAATGTTTTGGCTTACTTCTCAGTATGAACGTATAATATTTGATACAATACAAGCCATTGCAGTTATTTTCCTTATTGCTGCTTAAACTGTTCATCTCCAGCCTCTACATGTAGGCTTCTGAGTCCCTTTAACACACTCTAACGTCTTTTATAACTTCCTTGCTATCTGGCATGACAAGATATTCCAGAGTCATTTTCTGATCCAACCCTGGTACCAGTAATTTCTTCATAGAGCACTGGTTCTTTCATTGCAAGATAACATCTCAAGATCAAATGATCGTGCAAGAGAGTGTATTACTCCTGGGTTGGTCATTTTAGGCCATTCCAGTGGATAGATATATGCTGAGAACATGTAGAGATGTCCAAAGGAGACTTTTTAGAGGATATGCAACTTGAGTTGGGCTGTAAAGCAGTACATGGTAAACTTTGGTGGGCCAATGAAGCTCTTTGGGAATCTGGTGAAGCTACAGGCCTTCTCCTAAACACCTTGGCATACAATTTCAACAGATCACTGACCAAGTAAAGCCCATAAGTGAGTTTCACATAAGTTCATATTTCATATCGATATTTACATTAAGATATTTAGATTTGAATAGTTAGAAAGCAATATTAAGCACAATCCAGGTACAGAAAGCAGAATAAGCTAAAACAAGTATGTACAGAAAATAGCAAGGAAAACCACTTAACTAGATAAGTTTATAGAATATATCAAGATATTTTCAGTTATAAGTAACAGAAACCCAACTCAAGAAGGCATAATCAAAAAGAAATTTTATTGGCTCATATAATTAGGCCATAGTAGCTCACTTCAGGCATGGTTCCTGATCCATCTCTTGGCAATTCTTTCAGCTCTGCCTCTGCCACTCCCCAGAGCCAGATCAACTGTGCCTAGGAAGTAGAGTCAGGGAGGGGTTTATATAAGATTTTTTTCCTTAGTCTAATTTGGCTAACTTAATTTACATGCTCACTCCTGGACCAATAATGCTAATCAGGGTAATGGTATGTGATAAATTAGCTTAAGCCTGGGCTCCCAAACTAAACTTGACAAAGGAAATGGTATTTCATGTGTGGAACTGGGTTCAATTAACTAAGCCACATTCCTGCTATACAACAGGTGAGAGTGAAATGTCTATTCTAGATTAACTGTGAAAAAATACAGCTAAAACAGGATCAAATTTTAGGCATAAAAGCAAGGTTAGAAAACTTCCAGTTGTTGCTATAAGTAATGGAAAGTAACTTATTTAAAGGCTGAATAAAGACCTAAGGTAAAAGTAGGTCAAACTCCTGAACTGAGTAGGATGGATACTGGAGAGAGGGGAGAGACTATAATTGATAATATTACAAAAATGAAGACCTATTAACAAGTTTATGGACTAGAATGGTTATAAAAATGAAAATAAAGGACTAAGTGTGAGACATGAAGAAAATGTCAGGACCTGGTTATAGTGGGTGGGAGAGAAAGAGATGAGTCAAAGATAATTCTTGGCTCAGCAAATGTGGTGCTATAAATCCTAGTGGAGAAATTGGGACATGGGTCCACGGTTAGCAGGGGGCAGAGAAAATGAAAATGAGATGTATTTTACATGGCCTGACCCTGTAAGAGCAATGATTTAGGAGGATGCTGGAAAGTCAAAACTAGCACTTCAGGGATCAAGAGTTAGGAGACTATTTAGATGTTGGCAGAAGATACACAATATAGATGAATGAATTTTCTGAGGAAAAGAAAGCAGGTGATTGGGGCCTATGCTTTATGAGATAGGGAAAAAAAGAAGCCAACATAGGAGTTAAGGAAGAAATGTCAGAAAGACAGGATGAGAATCAGTACTACCCTGTGTTGCTAATTACAAAAAAAAAAAAAAAAAAAAAAAAGAGAAGCAGGCAACTGACACACAATGGTGGAGAGCACATTTCCCACTTTGGTTCAAAGGTGATCTTTGAGAAAGTAGCTTGGAAGAGAATCAAGGAGAGAGGCCAGACTGCAGCATAAGAAATGAACACTTAGAACACTTAAGAAATGAACACTTAAGAAATGGAGACAGTACAGTTTTGAGCTGGTGAAATCCAGAAGGAAGAAAAAGAAGAGAAAAACTAGTATATTAAAAGCAACATAAACTTTTTTTTTTTTAAAGGAATGAAAAAGCATCTACACATATATGACGACAGGAAAAATCTCAGTTAAGGAAATAAATGGCAAAATCAACAGAAGAGACAAGGGAAAGAAGACTTCAGAGATTGTGGTTGGAAGAAAAGTTTAAAGGTTTGACATGTTAAAGGAGTCTTATTCCTTTGGGAAAAGGCAGGATGGATAAAGAAATTTGTTTTGGAGTGGGCTGGAGGGTTCTGACTGCCAGAGATTTTTCTTGGTGGAGTCAATGATCCTGTGGGCGTGGGGAGACTGTAAAGGGCTGGAGAATAACGGCTGAATATGGGCTTAGGACGACAGAGGAGACAAGAGAGATTAGCAGGTCACTGCAGCAGCAGCTGTTCCATACAATTTCCTTATCAATCCCCTGCCCAAATTGAAAACAGGTGTGGTTTAAACTGTCCATTGTAAATCATAAGGCCTTGCTGTCCCTGAACCTACTGCCCCCAGGTTTCCCGAAGCAGGTCCAACTTCTTCCACCTGCAAGACTGAGGCTCCCCACTTAGAAGAGGCACTAGATTCAACAGTGATGGTCCACTTAGAATTCCATACAAATTCAACTCGTTTTCAGATATATTAACACAACTTTCCCAGACAAGCAATTAAGGCCAAGAGTCTTCAGAATAAGAGGGTTGCAGAGAATTTCAAAATGGGTACAAAAGACAAACAACAGGAGCTACTCCAAGAGTCCTCTCTTTCCCCCACTAGGCTTGAACCATCAATCATTTGATGTTATCAGTCACTACCAGCGGAACCCATGTACCCACAGTTTTTGTTTCCTTTGCCAGATGGAAAAAGGATTCCTCTGAAATGGTTAACTGTTAGCCTCCCTCACCCATTTAAAATCCAAATCTCTGCCTGGGTAAAGTGATGACAAATTAATATTTGAGGGATGAGACAAGGAAGCTTTAATTGCACTAAGTTTCTTTTCTGATGGAAAATTGTAGAGAACCATTTCAAGAAACACTTGTGGCATACATGTGCACCAGAAGGCACCTTTCCCTTACTTCTTCCCCAGAGACGCTGGAGAATCATTTCTTTCAGTTACTTCAAGGAGACATGGCTAACAAGTATTTTTCCCAGAAATATTTCTCACCACAGTCCACCTCAGTACTGGGATGTAGCATCATTTTAAGTGAGGGAAAAAGCATGAAGGCTGCAGGCCACATTCTAGCTACACCATTCTACATGAACATCAGGAGGAAAGAGAAAAGCCAGACTTGAAGCTGCACCTTTTCCCCTTCCCCTTTTCATCTACCCAACTGTCATATCTCCCTCTTATCCTTTCCTCACAATGAAAACCACTTAAAATCCTGGGACCTATTCCGTTGGCAGAGCAAACAGATAGAAACTGGGGCACACTTTATAACAGGGGTAAATCAGTGCAACTGTTTTTATACCACCTCCCTCACCCCACTCCAATTCAACAAATACTAAGACAAGGGAAGAACTGAAGCCAAATTTGGATTCTACTGGGAATTGCAAATTCAAAAGTTTCCTTAATTTTGAGGGTGTCAGTTTCTCACACAAAGAAACAATAGATGGTTTTGTTGCTACTGAATTTTTGCAGAGCCCAAAATACAGTCATTTCAAACTATTACCCCTCCCTGTGCTACTTATGTAATGCAGTGGGAAGCTTAAAAGGATGCGATGTACAGCAGAACACAGTCAATACTCCTCCCAGGTTTCCATTCTTCTCTGCCTCAGCATCAAAAACTCCTGGAATTCTAGAGATGGTCCACTAGTTATCACAACCACCAGGCCTAAGTGCCATGTGAATATCCATTTTATTCTAATGCAAGTATAGGGAAATTGCTATTTCTCTTAGTAGAGTGGAGACAAAAATGGAGTTTTTCAGAACAAATGTTTATTTAAGAATTAAGAGAAAACAAAAATGTTAAAGCATAGGAATACATAGACTGAATACAAGTTGTCTCCTTTTGGTCTGAAATCTTGAAAAAGTTACTCTAATACTTACCCGAGGTAGATTTAGGTTGGCACTGCTTCAAGAGAACCTCTATCCATCCCAGAAGTTACGTTCTAGTTTTGGTTACAGGCTCCCAAGTGGTCCTCTCCAACCTCAGGTTATGCTATATAAATAATACCAACACCTTTTCCCCCCATCATTAAAACTCCTCAGACCTGTTTCACACCCCCAAAGTTCTCTGTTTGAGGGATGCTCCATTGCTAACTTTCTTAAAGACTAGAGACAATTACTAGTAAGATTAATCAAAAGAAGGGGAAGTCATTGCCCTGCTAATGATACTAACTTTGTCCTCTTCTCCAAGATCTTTCTACTAACAAGTAGCCATAAAGCTTAATTTTCATCACCACCATGCCATACACCCAATACTATTTTAAGTATTACAACTGTCAAACATATATTAGTGATAGGCATGATTTTCAGCAAAGAGAAAAAAATACACCTTGTGTGTTTTATCACACATGGCAACTTTTCTTGGTACAAGAGCTATTTATAAAAATTACTGAAACACGTCAGATCAAATAAACTTCCAGAATCTGTTTTCTAAAAGAAAAAAGAAAAAATACCCTAGAATCAGATTCCTTATTACCACTACGAGCTATATCCATTGGCCCTAAGATTATCATAATCATCAGTTATTAGTATCAAAGCTTTGGGCAATACACAAGGTAGCAGTTGGTCAGATCCATGAATCCAAATGCCAATACCCTCTGGAGTTCAGGGATCTGATGAGATAAATCGAACCAAATCCAGAGGACTCAGACTACCAACAAAATATGCACCAGTCTACAGAGTCCCAAATACTTCACAATCGGAAGTATTCGTATTAAATGTCTTTTAATATGAGGGAAGAAACTGAGAAGTGACCATTTGTAGATCCCTGGGTTAATTACAGTTTTTCTAGAGAATGTTGAAGACAATCATAATTATACCATTATACTAGAGACAAGTGCTTATCCTTAAACCGCTGATGAATCCACCAACTACGTTTCCCTTCTAGCAATCAGAATCCTGAATTCTACGCTAAATATATACCTCATCTGTGGCGACTGCATTCCTTTCCCTGGGATTAAAAGGTATTTTCTCTTTCCTTGGCAGAACTTAAATAAATGAAAGACGTATAATTATGGGGCTTTATTTGCTTTGAACATCAGGATAACGGACTGAAAATATCAACTCTGGGAGTCAGGATACTTAAAATAAGAAAGTCTTGCTCCTCTATTAATAACGCATCATTACATGGTTTTTACTTTGTTCTCACTCAAATTCTTCTTCAGTCTTCCCCTAGCCATTCCGTTAGGAGTTGACTGAGGGTATCTATCACTGAAAGAGATGACAAAGTAACAAAAATATGGCTACTAACAACATAGCCATTATATCCTGGAATTTGTATTTTGAGTTGAAAAGAAATGAATCTCTAAAATTGAAATTTCAAATACCAGTCATAACCTGAAAGATATTTTAGGGGAAAGAAAACTTTTGAGGGTATGCCTCAACTCACACTACGTAAAAAGCTGGGTATTCTGCCTATTTATGAGGTTGGTCCTGCAAAGGAGAAACTATTGAAAGAATTTTGATCTAGGATAACTACTCTTTAGCTTCTTAGTTCTTTTCACTGCCAGCAAAAGATTCCCATGTTACTATCAACACACGAGTTCCATTCTAGACAAGGTAAAAAAATCAACAGAGCCAAAGTTAATATACTCCTTTCCCCCAACAGTAACACATGCCACACCTACCACAAGGTAACAGTCCTTTCCTTTATTTGATTTCTGAATTTAAAAAAGTGAAAGTAATCATTAAGTGGTTCAGATAAAAGAAAAGCATCTTTACCTGAGTTACCCGTCAGGGCTACTCTGACCTGCCCTAGCTCCTCCCAGAACACACTTGTGGGTATCTAAAAAACTATTTCCATACTGACTCCATTAAAAGTCATCTCTATCACATGGGTCAACTAACTATGAGAACAATTCTTCTCATACATATTATATGTACACAGGTTCTCACCCACAATTAAGAGCTTTCACTGGAGCATATTTCTCTGTAGAATGGATTCTTTGGGGCCCAATAAGATTGGAGCTTCTAGCAAAGCTGTTTTTCAGACTCATGGTATTTATGGGTTTTTTCATTTATGTGAGTTCCCTGATGTACCACAAGAGCTGATCACTGACAAGTTTTTCTAATCCAGACACCAGTAAGGTCTTTCCTCTAATTTTTTTTTTTTGGGGGGGGGGAGCAAACCCAAGTAAGGCTCTCCAACTAATGCTTTTGCCACACTAAAGACAAATATACAATTTTTCACCAGTATGACTTCTCTGATGGGTAAGAAAGTCAAAGTTCTGTTAGAAGCTTTTTTCACACTTGCTGGGGATTCTCCCCAGGGTGGGTTTTCTGATGTCCAATGAGATGTGCACACTGTCAGAAGCACTGTTGACACTGAAGGCATTTAAAAATGCTTGTTCTCCAGTGTGAATTCTCTTGAAATGAGGAGGGTTGAGCATTGCTAGAAAGCTCTCTCACACACACTGCATCTTAAGGTTTCCCACCTGTATGAATCCTCTTGTGAATGATCAAACTTGAGCTTAGACTAAAGGTTTCCCCAAACTCAGGGCATTTGTAGTTTCTCACTGGAGTGACTGATAATTTTGTTAGGTAGCTCTCTGGGTAAAACATTTCTCACATTTCCTACAATCGCAGGCTCTCTGGTCTCCACTGAAGTCTGAGCTCTAAGGAAAGTCTGAGATTTGCCTAAGTTTCCTCATCTTAATGAGTTCTCTAACATGTAAATACATTGTTTTTTTCCATGGTATTATAACTTCTTGTCTGGTCAAGACATCTGTGAGGCTTCCGATGCATGGGGAGGGCTGAGCTCAAGACCTTTCTCACCCACACTACAGATATATGGTTTTTCACCAATGTGTACTGTCTGATGTTGAAGAAGGGCTGAGCTCTGGTGGAAGCTTTTATCACATACGCTGTATTTATAATGTAGCTCCTCTGTTTGAGTTCTCATTTTCTGCTGGGCAACAAAGTCCATACCTAGGAGAAAGCCACTCTCACACGTAGACCACTGATGTGGTTTCTCCTCCATATGAATTCTCTGATGCACAATAAGGTCAGAGCTACAGCTGAAACTTTTCTCATATTCAAGGCATTTAAAAGTATGAGTATGAGTTGCCTGGTGCCTAATAAGGTTAGCACTCCGAGTAAAACTTCTCATACATTCCAAGCATTTATACGGCTTCTCACCTGTGTGGACTCTCTGGTGCACAATAAGGTCTGATTTCTGGCCAAAGCATTTCTCACAGGCACCACACTTATAGGGCTTCTCTCCTGTATGAACTCTTTTATGTACAATGAAGGCTGAACGGTGTCGGTAACTTTTCTCACACTTATTACATTTGTAGGGCCTTTCACCAGTATGAGTTCTCTGGTGGCTAATAAGATCTGATTTCCCACTAAAGGCTTTTTCACACTCCAGACACTTAAAGGGTTTCTCACCTGTGTGAGTTCTTCGGTGCCTTATGAGGTTTGTACTTCGACTGAAGCATTTATCACACTCACTACATAGATACGGTTTCTCACCTGTATGGCTTCGCTGGTGGACAAGCAGGTCAGAGCTCTGACCAAAATTCTTGTCACAAATGTCACATGTATAGAATTTTTTACCTGCATGTGTTCTCTGGTGTCCTGAAAGGGCTAAGTGGTGCCAAAAACTCTTCTCACATTTGCTGCACTTATAAGGTTTTTCATAATTGTGGATCCTCTGGTGTGAAATAAGATCTGAGCTTTGGATGAAGGTTTTCTCACACATATCACATCTATAATGTTTCTCCCCAGTATGGGTTCTCTCACACATAATAAGAGCTAAGTTTTCACAGAGGTTTTGCTCACGTTCAAGGCACTGGTATATCTGATCATCTAAATGAGGAATCTCATGCACATGAATAAAAATCTTTTTACCCTTCTGAGGGCATACATGTTGTATTTTCCTTTTTTGAGTTCTCTGATTACATCTCTCTTCTGAAATGTACATTTTCTATGGCTCTCAACTAGGGAGTTTTCCACTGGCCTTCTTGACCCATCATTGCCTTCATAGTCATTCTCTTGATCCAAACTTGGAAGATACATCTGTTTCAGGCCTTTCAGTCATGAGCACTTCGCCTCTACAAGTTTCCAGCATCATATACACTTGGTTTTTCCAATCCTGTGAGACAAAGTAGAAATATTATTTATATTTCTATAACAAAAAAAATTCTCAAAATTAAAATCACTGCAGAAAAGATAAAAATTCTATATCAGAGTCCATTAAGTCTTCTAGGTTCTGCATAGATTGAATTCAGTTATTTAGTTTTCCTCTTTGCTAATATAAAACTGAACAGCAATACACATAGGAAACTACCAGTAAGAACTCTTTCATTTATGAACCTGGGTCATCTCAAAACCAGTGCTCTTCTTTCTCCCCTTGCTTCAGCTGAGAAGTCAAGACAGGTCTAATAATTAGAATGCCTCTTGTTGAAGAAAGCAAACCAAAAGGGAGTGTGAATGAATATCTTTGCAGTCCTTTCTGTAAAATGTTTGGAAGGAAGTGGCTAATGACCATTAAAATTCTCATGCCCAGAGAGAGAAAAAGGTTCCTATGACTCTATCATCCCAGCTGTGTGACGTTAGGCAAGCTTCTTAACCATTTTGTGCCTCGTCTCCTCATCTTTAAAATGGATTAATAACAGAAACTACTTTACAGGGTTGAGTTGAATAATAATTACTGTAAATCACTTGGTAAGCATTCTGCGTTAGCTCTTATCATCACTGTCATCATGATAAAGATTAAGATTCTGATTTGGTATGAACATATAAGCACAAACCTTGCTCAAAAAGAGAAATCCTGCATGATCACAGATAAAAGCCTAGGCTTTGAACACAGCTTTTATACTAAGCTTTACTTTGTATAGTGAAGAGCTGTGGAAAAATTTTTTTGTTGTTGTTCTCATTCTGAAGCTTAGAGGGATGCACACATATAAAAACATGTAAGGACTGAGCATCTTAAAAAAATAAGTCCTTACACACAGGAAGGCCATAAGGATATAATTCTTGTAGCATTATGCAAAGGGCTCTCTGCTCAGGCTCCAAATGCTCTCACTCCTCCTGGATAAGGGAGACAACCACATCTTCAAGTGACCAGGAGATTAAAAAGGAGAGAGAGAGAAGAAGAGAGATTTGAGATATGCCTACTCTGGACCTGTTTTCTCTAGGGCTACACCACTAGATAAGTTAAAGATGTCATGGCCAACAGGAAATACACAATCGTAGGCTAAAGCTAATGAAAAAAGTAGGGTTGATTCAAGAGAGAAGTTCAGAGGGAGTAATGAGTCACTATGTTTATCAAATGCCAACAATATACTAAAGAAGAAACATGAGAGACACAAGGGGAGAAGCCATTCTCCATTTCCTTCTCACTTACTCTCTTCAGTGATCTTTTCATATGTTTGACCCTCTTCTCATACATTCAGTACCCCATCCTTCACTTAAGAAGTATAACTGACGATGTTGCTTCCTAGTTTACTAATAAAATGGAAGCAAATAAAACAATAACAGCACACGTGTGCACGAGTGCACACACAAACACACCTCCCCCCCAAAAAAACCCTTCCACATGCTCCCACCACCACATCAACCAATCTCTGTTAAGTGTGGTCATGTACTCCATCTTTCCCTTTATTACCATGGATGACAAACTGTCCCTACTTAGTCTAAGTACAGACTTTCTATCTGTATGCTCAATTCCACCCCCTTTCTTCACCAGGACATCATTCCAGCAACTCTACCCTCTTTCTCCTGTCTTATTTTATTCCTCTCTACCGGATCATTCTAATTAGCAAACTGGCTATTGTCTCTTTTCCAAAAAACAAAAGCACAACCAACAAGAAAACTCTCAGCCACCTCACCATTGAGCTACTGTCCCATTTCTCTGTTCCTCTTTACAGCAAAACTCTTCAAAAGAAATCAATCTGCTTTCTCCAATTCCTGTCTTCCAAGGTTTCCGGAACAAACACCAGTTAGACGTTCACCCTCACCTCTCTACCAAAACTATTCCTGTTAGAAACCTACACACCCCTAAGAAATTTGACTCCTACTTACTACTCTGACTTATTTCCTTGCTCTTCAGTCTCTTTGCACTCCAGTCACCCTGGGTCTTTGCTGTTGCCCAGACATGCCAGATCCACCCCTATTTCAGGATCTTTATATACGCTGAAGTGCTCTTCCTCCAGATATCTTCAAGGCTCCCTCCCTCAATTCATTCAAATCTTTGTTCAACTGTCACATTCTCAGTGAGGCCCATTTCCTATCATCCTGTTCTAAATAATACATGTCCATCCCAGCTGACCTACATAAACAACACTCCCTCTCTCCTTTCCTGTTTTGTTTTTCTCCATAGAATGTAAGGCCCTAAAGGAAAAGGATTTTTTTGTTCATATCATTCACTGCTGTTTCCCCAGCACCTAGGACAGTGCCTAGAGAATAGCAAGTGCTCAAACCTAGAACAGAAGTTCTTATTTGGCATCCATGGACTACTAGATAACGTATGAAACCTTTCAAATTGACTGCTAAATGTTGTTTGGTGTATGTACATTTTTCTGGGGGGAGAGTACACATACAGTTCATTACATTCTCAAGAAGGTCTAGTTTCCAAGAAATTGGATATTGAACTGGTACCTACATATGCACTTGTAAATAAAAACAATATTAAAGCTCATTGAATATAGCATACTAGTAAGTGTAATGGATCAGAACTCAAATGAACACCTGCACTCAGAGAAAACAGTGAGTCCAAAGGATCTAGAAGACACGATACTAACATGGTTATCTCTGTGTAGAGATGATGGATGACTTTCTGTTTCATCAATTTTGCTAACCTGTTTTCTTATTTTCATTCAGCAATTTGTATGCTTTTCCTTGTGAAAGGCACAGAGACTGCTCTTGTAATAAGAAAAAGTTACTTATAAATAGAAAAAGATACACCAAGGCTTCAAATATCAACTCAGACATGTTCTAAAATTTAGTTTAAGGGGATAGGAAAAAGAACTGAATGGGGTGGGAGTAAGTGTAGTTTCTTCAGATTCAAGACATACAGATCCACAAGAAATGTAGCATTGTGACCACAGAGGGAGAGAATGGGAGAAAAATGTGCTGCAAGGCTAACAAGAGTAGGGAAGTCAAATAGTCATTGAGAGAAGGAAGTAGGTATGCTAAACGAAACAGACATACTTTTGTTAAATACAATGACTATGAATCCCACATTTGAAATATTCTATCATATCTCCATGAGCTACTCAACTGTCTTAGAAATTACATTTTTCAGGTGACTTTCATAACGTCACAGAACTCCTTAGACTTCAAGACCATTTCTCTCTGCTCATTTGGTAATGGGTATGCTAGGAAATAAATAGACAAATCTGACCCTTTGAATGACCCTTGCTAGCCAATAAAGTATCTTTAAAATTAGCATGTTTCTGTTCGCATGATATAGGAGAATGAAGACTATTCTATGTAATTACCAAGATGCTGAGTCACAGAGTTCACCCTGTTGATTTCATGCAGTGGGTCTCAGAGTTCTAAGGGACTGCCTGCAATGGCAGGTATCCACAGAAAACACAGCTTTGATTATCCATGCCTCTAAGGAAACAGTTATCGGAAAAACCACTAACAACAATATACAATGTACTAAGCACTGTCACAATCAATCCTCAAAGCCTAAAGTATCCCAAAGAACACTACTCTTATTTTCTTTTACTAAATTCAGTTTACAGAGCTAAGTACCTACTGTCTGCTCTTGCCTTGTAGTCAAAGGAAGTCAACAAAAAGGCTGATCTCCAGATCTACTCCACCCATCATCTGCCTCATCTCAGTTTATGGCAAATTCATCCTTTATTTCCTCAAACCAAAACCTTGGAGTCATCATGCCCTCTTCTCTCGTACCCACAATCAAGCCATCAACAGATTTGTCAGCTCCATTTCAAAACACATCCAGAATCCAACCACTTCTCACCAACTTCTGGTGCTACCACCTTAGTCCAAATCACTCTCATCTCTCACTTGCATTATTATAACAACTTCCTAACTTGCTCTCATCTGTTATGGGCTGAATTGTGTGCCCCACCCCATCTGCCCCAATCCCCATTGGTCACTACCTCAGAATGTGACAGTATTTGGAGATAGAGTCTTTAAAAAAGTAATAAATTTAAAATGAGGCTGTTGGGTGGGCCCTAATACTGTTTGACAGGTGTCCTTATAAGAAGAGATTAGGACATAGAGACACACCAGGGATGCACACCCACAGCAAAGATCATCAGATGACACAGTGGGAAGGTGGCTGGCTATCTGCAAGTCAAGGACAGACCTCAGAAGAAACCTTGATCTTGTACTTCTAGCCTCCATGACTATGAAAAATATATTTTGGTTGTTTAAGTGACCTAGACTATTGTATTTTGTTATGGCAGCCATAGCAAACTAATACACCATCCCTCTACCACTGTCCTTACTACACTTTAATTCACAACCCCACAGCCAGTGTGATGCTGTTAAAACCAAAGCCAGATTATATTCTTCTGTTCTCTTCAATGGCTTCCTTTCCCACTCAGTCCTCCCAATGGCCCAAGAGTCCCCATTTGAGCTGCCCCACCAGTCCCTGTCATTGCCTTTCTGACCTTTCTTCTTGTCTTTGCACATTCTAATACAGCTATAATAGTTTCCTAGCTGTTCCTCATACAAACATACTCCCCTTAGGAACTTAGCCCTTCCTTTCTTCTGCCTACAGCCTTCTCCCTCCAGGTGTGTGCATGGCTTTCTCTTAATTCCTTCAGTGAATATTTTTATAAATATTGCTTCTCAGGGAGGCCTTTCTTGACCACCCGCTTTAAAGTTGGGCATTGCCTACACATCCCAGCATTCCCTAGCCCCCTTTTCTGTTTTATTTTTCTCTACGGCACTTATCACCTTATAAAATACTATATAATTCACTTATTAGTTTATTATATATTGCTAAAATAAGGCAAAGATGTTTGTTTTGTTTGATGCTCTTTCCCTAGTATATATAGTGCCAGGCACACAGCTGGTGCTTAACAAGCACGTGCTAAGTGCATATATGAATTCATATTGAAATTCTATTTCTCTCCTTATCTGGCAAAGAAAAAGGACTGAATGCCACAGGCAATGGGAGCTACTCTGATGCCATTCAGTCTGGGAGAGAAAAAATACATTTCAAAAGACTCAAGAAACTGTAGCTTACCAAGAAATCTGTATGGAAGAAAATGTTCACTTCCTGGTCCTGAGAATTTAGTTTCTCAAGTAAGATAGCATTCTGTAAAGCACAAGGATGAAAAAAGGATAAAAAGCAATAAATGAGAGGATTTGGCACTAGATCATTTACACTCAAAGGACATAAATGGGTAGTTCACCCATTTCTTTCCCCCAAGATAATCGCATAAATTCAATCCTGTACGGGATAACCATAGTCCTAGGTGATCCTATATGACACTTTACAGAAAAGGCAATAATCTACAATCCATCTGCACAATCTATAGCTTCCTTTGGGATTATAACAACATTGAAGGGCCCCTAACACAAACTCTCAGTGGTACAATGAAAAAAGCTAAGGCATCATCTTCTCCACAGGAACTCAGGCTGCCCTGATCCAAATTACAATAGGGACTACAAAGTACACTTGGAACTATAACAAAATCACTACTTTACTACCAGCACCCTTTCTTCCCTAGAAGCCATGCAATCATCACTATTTGGGTTATTCAAAATTTACGACAGCCTAAGTTGATTTATATTTCAGCCAAAAACAACTCAGGAGGCAGTTAACTATGGCACAAAAAGAAGCTAGAAAGCCCAGACTTAACCACTGATTTCTTCCTTCAGAAGCTTTGACATGCCTTATGCTCAGATTACTGAGACTTTCAGTACCCTCAACAACCTTTCTGTTACTGAGGATCAAAAGCAAAAACAGAGCTTCTCAGACCCAAACAATGTAGGACAACATACAACTGAGATTCTCTATGACACTTTGCCCCTAGCTGCTAGTATTAAGATGACATGTTTCATGGTTCTAGTTCCAGGTAACATGGAGTAAATACACACCACCCTTGTTTTCCCACTGTATGCAACTACGACATCTGGACAGAATGCATGGCCCAGCTATTTGAGGACTCTGAAAAGTAAATAGCATGTATATTAGAGAAGACCAGAACTTAAAACATCACCTAGCCAGCAATGAGTTTACTTCTTTTTTTGGTCCCCTTCAGTATCTCCTGGCCTGCATTTAATGCAGTTCAAAACACAGAAGTAAGGGAAATTGCAAAACATAATTCTCAACTGAGACTTTTCAAAAAACCTATGAGCTTCGACACCAATTATTTAAAATGACTTCTCATGGAACTCAGTGGACAGAAAACTAACTTAAATATAGGGGGGAAAAAACCTCACAAAATATCTCTGGAGGAAATACAAAGATCATGGTAAGAAAACAAAGTCTGAGGGGATATAGTGGTGGCTACAGAGATCCAAATCTCTCAATACACCGTTTAAAAGCAATAATTACAGAAAGAAAAACAAGTCTACTACATAAAGCCCACAACATCACCAAATCCCAGTGATATGTCTTTCATATTCTAACCATAAACTATCAATGAGAGCAAGGGCAATCTGGGAATGTGTGGGAAAGAGACCTAGCCATGAGCAAAACTGACCTAAAGCTCACTGACCCACCCTAAGTACAAAAAAAATTAGAGTTCTAATCAGAGGAGGATATAGGGAAGAGACTAAGTGTGCACACAGGACTTGAAGGAGTCAGTCCTGGAAAGGCAACTCTTCAGGAAAAAAGAGAGTAAAAAGGAAGAGAGATGAGCCCTTTGGGAACCACAGAGCAAGGAGAAAAGGAAAAAGGAGAAATTTAATGTCCCTCAAGATGAAGAAAAATTGAATAAAAGGCACAATCTTCACCCCCATTGTCGTCTAAAAATGCCATCCAGTTTAAAAAAAAAATCAACCATAGAACAATGACAAAGGAAGGTGATACTGAATTAGCAATCTTGATAAACATTTTATGATTTGATAAAATAGAAATAATTCGACTAAAAATTAACAGGAGAAGAAAGAGAGAAAAAACAAAGTAAAATAATCTCACTGATTATTGTATTAATGGCAGGTCTTAGTTAAAACTAAAAAAACCAGATAATTAAAGGTTAGATACAAAAATTGAACGAAAGGCATTAAAAAAAATCTAAGTACAAAAGTAGCCATTGTAATAAAAATCAAGCATAAAAAAAATCATGAAAGAGCAGTGAAAACATACCGTGTAGAAAAAACAGGACAAATATAACAAAATGCAACTATGACATAAATAATATGGCAGTGCTGAGACCAAACATCAGCTATATTAATAAATATAAATGAGTTTAAGACACCTATTAAAAGAAAAAGATTTCCACCTTAGCAACTATATGCTAATTACAAGAGACATCTAAAGCAAAGTGATTTAGAAAGGCTAAAATAAAGAGATAGGAAAAGGAACACCAGGCAAACAGAAACTATAAAGTAGGGCTTGTGATCCTCTTATCAGGTGAAGTAGAGTTGAAGTCAGAAAGCATTAAACATAATAAATAACACTTTCTAAATTATAATAAAGTTTATAACAGTCATGATTATCTACTACCAAATTAGAGAAGCCACATTTACAAAGCAAAAACTATAATAGATACAAAGAAACATAGATTAAAAACATTAATAATAGGAGAGCTTAACAAACCACTATTAGGCCTCATGGCCAGCTTAACATCAGCACAGCCATGTTAACCAACTTTCCACCCTCTTCCCCCCGCCCTTTCTCTTTTCAGCTCCAGGAACTGGTCAGCAAAATTCCTCTCCTGGGAAGGGGTAAACATGACCCTTATCTCAAAGGAACATCTTGTGGGCTGTGGTAGCAGGTATTCAGGCTGGGATGGGAGGAATGCTTAGTAATGATAAATATAGCAGTGATACTAATCAGAAGCCTATACCCTAACCAACCAGATGTTATTGGACCACAAGGACTGTGTCACCTTACATACCACTGATTCCAAAATTGCTCATAACTCTACCAGAACCCTCCCTCAAAGTCTTATAAAACCCCTGCTTTCCTGTGTTCAGGGGAACTGATCTGACTCAGTCTCCTCTCCACGCTGGTGGAATAAAGCTTCTTGGCTGAAACAGGACCAGGCGCAGTCTCCCTCTTTTCCGTCTTGCCAAACCTAACAACCACTTCCAGTAAAAGACATACATAATGGACCAAAAGTAAGTAATGATGCAGAAGGCCTAAATAATCTAATTAATAAGTACACCTTGTAGCTTTATATAGAACCTTACACCCTGATAAGAAGGAATACACCTTCTTCTCAAGCAGGAATGAATAATTCACACACAAAAAATCTGTCATATGTTAGGTCATAAAGAAAGCATCAGAACTTCCATAAATGACATATTAACAAGAAATACCCTGCAGTAAAATTAGAAATTTATTAAAATATCAAATAACAAAAAGGCTTCTCAAATGAGGGAAAAAATAAGCTGTTTTAAACAACTCTTCAGTGAAAGGGGAAATAAAAAATTTTTAAAACAGAAATTCTAAATATTCATAATTGAAAATACCACATATTACAATGTATAGAAAATTAAAGCAGTGATCAAATAAATACAGTCTAAAAACATTTTTATCAAAAGAATTAAAATGAAATTTTTAGATCAAAAGCTAAGAAAAAAATAAATCAAAAGAAATAATAAGAATGAAAACTAAGATAAAAGTACAAATCAATGAACCAGAGAACAGAAAAACAATAAACCTAACTATAATCAAAATCCTACTTATTTTGAGAAACTTAAAGAAACAGATAAACCACTAGCTAACTTAAAGAAAAAAAAAAAAAAGGGAGCAAACTCACATTTACAAAATAAGGACAAGGAAAAATAATCACTGAAACAGAAAACACACACACATACCACTTTGCAGATCTTTACACAAAGAAATGTGATTACCTACAAAACAGATTGTTTCCTCAAGAAACATAATTTATCAAAATTGGCCCCATTAGAGATAGAAGGTTTTAAAACATCAATTTGCACAGAATAAATAGAAAAAGTTATCAAGGAACTCTCCCACAAAAAAGCACTAGGCCCAGACTCTCTCACAAGGGAACTGTAACAAACCTGCAAAGAACCAATAAACCCGATGCCTCATGTTTCCCAGAGCATTGAAAAATGACAAAAAACTCCTAATTCTTTGTGAAACAAGAATTAACACTGATAACTAATCCTGATGAAGAGTATAAAAAAATTATGGCCCAATATCACTATCAATATGAGAAATACTAACAAAATCCACACCACATTAAGGAAGTAATAAACCATGATCAAATGGGATTTATTCAAGAAATTCGAAATTGGTTTGATATTAGAAAACCCACTAATATAACACCTCATATTGACAGGTCTATGGAGAAAAACCACAGTTATCTCCATAGATGCTGAAAGAATCAAAACAAATTAACATCCATTTCTGATAAAACACTCAAGAAAGTAGGAATTAATGGATATTTCCTTTTAACATAATAAAATATATGTTCCTTAGTCCTAAAGCCAGCACCTATAATGAGAAACATTAGAGTCATTTTCACTAAGATTAGATCAAGACAAGGGTAGTCAGAATCTCTTCTCTAATTAAATATTGACCTAAAAGTTTTAGTAAGTGCAATTAGAAAAGAGAAATCAATTGGAGATGTAATAATTGAAAAGGAGAAGTAAAACAATTTGGAGATATGACAGCATAACTAGAAAACCGTAGAGAAAACCAATGCTAAAACTGATTCAAACAATGCAATTTCAATTATCATAACAGGATTTCCCACCCTCTTAACAGTCACAGTGGGGGCTACGTTTCTAATACATGAAACTTGGGGACACAATTCAAGCTTCAGTTTAGGGGGGAATTAATTCAATCCATTACAGAAATAATTAAACAATAACTATGTAAAATAAAGAGGAAAACTTTCACACTCCTGAAAGACCCAAAAATGTAATGAAATAAAAATGAAAGACACCTTTTATTCTTAGATAGAACAATACAATATTATAAAGATGTCATTTCCTCATAAGATTTATAAATCTAATACAATCTCAATAAAAATAACAAGCTTCTTTATGGAAGTAGATTAAGGGTTGGCAAACTATGGCCCATAGGCCAATTCTGGCCTGCTGCCTGTTTTTTATAGTTTTACTGAAACGAGGTCACACTCACTCATTAAGGTCCTGTTTATGACTGCTTTCACACTACAAAGCAGAGCTCAGTAATTGTAACAGAGACTATATGGCCTCCAAGGCCTAAAATATATACTTTCTAGCCCTTTAGAAAAATCACTAATGCCTTAGCTACACAAATATTACTCAAGTTCACATGGACAAACCAACATGCAAGAATACCAGGAGGCAAGGGGAAAAAAAAAGCCTTGAGTGTTTATCTCTGAGACATTAAAATAAACTATAAAGCCTCTAATATTAAAACAATTTGGTTCTGATACATGAATAGATTAAAAGATAAGCAGAATAGAATAGAAAGTCCAGAAACAGATACAAGTGCATATAGAAATTTAGCATACAATGAAGATGGTATCTCAAATCACCAGGGCAAAGATGGACTTTTTAATAAATGATGCTAGATCATCAGGGTTGCCATATGAAAATGGATATAATTCGATCTATATCCCATACCATACACCAAAATCAATTCCAAGTTGATCAGGGATCTGAATGAATATACTGAAACCATAAGATACTAGAAGAAAACATGGGTAAAATCCATGTTACTTTATCCTCAGTAAACAGAAAGGTTGTCCATCCATTACATAAGATTGATCATTTGACTAAATATAAAAGCATTTTGCATGAAAAATAAAGTCAAAAGTCAAAGGACAAACTGAGAGAAAATATTTTTAACAATATTTGAGATAAAGGGGTAATATACATAACACATAAAGATCTCTTAAAAATTGAGGGAAAATAATAAAAACCTGATAGAAAAACAGGCAAGACAATTCTCATGCAAAAAAGATAAAAATGTCCCTTAAACATATAAAAATATGTTCAATCTCATTCATAATTAGGCAAATTAAAAGTACATGAAATAACTAGGAATTGAAATGAACTTTAAAGAATATCTATAAGAAAACTACGGCTAAATCATACTTAATGGTAAGAAACTAGAAGCTTTCCAGCTAAGCACAAGAAGAAGGCTACATGTCTCTCTCACCACTCCTTTTCAAGAATGTACTGAAAGTCCCAGATAATTCAAAAAGACAAGAAGAGGAAATAAAAGGTATATAGATTGGGAAGAAAAAAAAATGTCTTTGTTCATAGATGATACACTCATCCATGTAAAAATCTGAAAGAATCAACAAAAATCCTCCTGGAACTAACAAGCAATTATAGTAAGGTTGTAGGATACAAGATTAATACACAAAAGTCAATCACTTTCCTTTATACCAGCAATGAACAAGATGAATTTGAAATTAAAAACACAGTACCATTTACATCAGCACCCCCCAAAATGAAATACTTAAGTATAAACCTAACAAAAATATAAGGAAAACTACAAAACTCTGATAAAATAAATTTAAAAAGGACTAAATAAATGGAGAAATAGTCCACGTTCATGGACAGGAAGACTCAATATTATCAAGAAGTCAGTTCTTTCCAACTTGATCTATGGATTCAATGCAATCCTAATTAAAATCCCAGCAATTTATTTTGTGAATATCGGCAAATTGATACTAAACTTTATATGGAGAGGCAAAAGGCCCACAATAGCCAACACAATATGGAAGGAGAACAAAGTTGAAGGATTGATGCTACCTGACTTCAAGATTTACCATAAAGCTACAGTAATCAAGACAGTGCGGTAATGGCAAAAGAAAGACAAATAGACCAATGCAACAGAATAGAGAAACCCAAAATACACCCACATAAACACAGTCAGTTGATTTTTAACAAAGGAGCAAAGGTAATACAATGGAGAAAAGACAGTCTTTTCAACAAATGGTGCTGAAGTAACTAGGCATCCACATGCAAAAAAAAAACTAGACACAGAACTTACACCCTTCAAAAAATTAACTACCAATGAATTATATAATGGATGAATGGGTAAAGAAAATATGGTACGGAATACTATTCAGCCTTATAAAGAGAAGAAAATCCTATCATTTATGACAACATGGATGAACCCTGCATGACATTATGTTAAATAAAATAAGCCAGGCACAAAAAGACAAATACCATGAGACCTCACTTACATAAGGAGTGTAAAAACATCAAACTCATAGAAATAAAGTGTAAAATGGTGGTTACCAGAGGCTGGGAGGTGAGGGAATTAGGGAGATGTTGGTCAAAGTATACAAAATTTCAGTCAGACAGAAAAAGTTCAAGAGATCTATTATACATCATGGTGACTACAGTTAATAATAATACCCTGTGTATTTGACAATTACTGAGGATATTTTAAGTGTTCTTCTTATAAAAAAGAGATATACAAAGTAATGTAAATGTTAAATAGCTTGATTTAGCCATTCCACAATATATGCATATATCAAAACATCATGTTGTACACCATAAATATATAAATTTTACTTGCCAATTAAAATAAATATTAAAAAAAATGAATCATAGACCTAAATATAATACACAAAAGTATAAAACTCCTAGAAGATAACATAGGAGAAAATCTAGATAACCTTGGATAGAGTGATGTCTATATAGATACAACACCAAAGGCATGATCCGTGGAAGAAAACTGTAAGATGAACTTCATTAAAATTAAAAACTTACGTGGAGTATGCATAAAGCAAACGTACTTCACAGGGCCTGGTTTTCCAAAGCCTTGCAGTTTCAAATATTGACCTTGCAAAGGACAGGAAATTTTCCCCAGGCTATATAGTCTCTGTTGTAGGATAAAGAATTGTAACACAGCAAGGCTGCTGGCTCAAAGACAGACAGGTTACTGATTGATATGTAAAGATACTAGGAAATTGCTGTAAGAAGAGTATTTGCTAAAATCAAGCTTTTGTTGCAAACTGCATTATGGAAGGTCACCTTGCCTGTCTTACTGAATATTACCAGCTTCTATTGTTAAACTTGTTAAATTGTACTTAGCAAAAAACCCACCTATGTTCTCTTCCTGTAAATTCCTGGTCTGGAGAATAAATGCGGGAAGAGAACCCCAATTCGTGGTTAATTTCCCAAATGGAAGGAATGCCTCTATCTTGAGGGTTCTGGGAGATTAACCCCTTTTGGGGGCTTCTCACTGCTCAGAAGAGATGGGCTTTGAGTAATCTTTGGCGGCTCCATCACCCAGGGAAAAGGGGTAACAAGTCCGTGGGAGGCAAAGCAAAAACTTCTGCTCTGCAAAAGACACTGTCAGAGATGAGAAGACAAGCCACAGACTGGGAGAAAATAACTCTAGAAGATATATCTGATAAAGGACTGTTATTCTAAGTATATGAAATAGCCCAAATCTACAAAGTATATATATACACTCATAAAATCCAACAAGAAAACAATTGGATTAAAAAAATGGAAAGGAGACAGGAAAGAAACCTCACCAAAGATATACAGATGGCAAATCAGCATTTGAAAAGCTGCTCAACATCATATTTCATTAAAGAATTTCATTAAGCAATCATCAATGAGATACTCCTACCTGTTCATCAATGGCCAAAATCCAAAACTGACAACATCAAATGCTGATGAGGGTGTGGGGCAAAATGAACTCTAATTCACTGCTGGTGGGAAGACAAAATGGTACAACCACTTTGGAAGACAGTTTGGCAGTTTCTTACAAAACTAAACACACTCTTAACATACAACCCAGCGATCACACTCCTTGAAAATTCATGTCCACATAAAAACCTGCACAAAAATGGTTAAAGTAGCTTTATTCATAACTGCCAAAACCTGAAAGAAACGAAGATGTCCTTTAGCAGGTGAATGGATAAGTAAAGTGGGTACATCCAGACAATGGGATATTAGTGAGTGCTAAAAAGAAATGAGCTATAAAGCCATGAAAAGACACAGAGGAACCTTAAATGCATACTACTAAGTAAAAGAAGCCAATCTAAAAAAGCTACATATTGTATGTTCAAACTATATAACATTTTGGAAAAGGCAAAACTACGATGTCAATAAAAAAGATCAATGGTTGCCAGGAGTTAATGAGGAGGTAGGAACAAACAGGTGGAGCACAGAGGACTTGCAGGGCAATAAACTTCTCTGTATGATACTATAAACAGTGCACATGTTTTTATACATTTGTCAAAACCCACAGAATGTACAACATAAAGAGTATACCCTCGGTGCTGTAACACTGAGGTCAAGGGTTCCGATCCCTGAACCGGCCAGCTGCAAAGAGAAAAAAAAAAAAGAAGGGTAAACCCTAATGTAAACTATGGAGTTTGGTTGATAATGATGTGTCAACATAGGATAACCAACTGTAACAAAAATACCACTCTGGTGTGGGATGTTGATAGTGGGGGACCCTGTGCTGTGTGTGTTTGGGGGGAAGGGGACATATGAGAACTCTCTCTACTCTTTGTTTAATTTTGCCATGAGCCTAAAAGTGCTCTAAAAAAATAGTCTATTAAAAGAATGACATCATTAAAAAAATTACATGAAATACCATTTTTCACCAATCAATGGTGACATACATCAAAAGTTATGACAATGCATTTTGTTGTTAAGATTAGGGAAACAGACACATTCATAGGTTGCTATAAGAAATGCACATTGGTATGACCTCTCCGGAGGGAAATGTGGCAATACAGAACAAAACCAGATATGCATTTACATTTGACTCAGCAATCCCATTTCTAGAAATTGACTCTGAAGATACCTCTAATAATATGAAAATAAACATGCATAAAGTTATTCACTGTAGCAATGTTAATATAATTAGAAAATATTTAAAACAATATAAATGCCTATATGTAAGAAAGTGGTTGAATAAACTATGGTATATCCACATACTTATATAATAAAGCACTATGTAGCTGTAAAAGAGGGGCATCTTTGTGAACTGATGTGCAGTTATTTCCAGGATAGATTGTAAATTTTAAAAAGCAAAGTGTAAAAAAGTGTGCTACATTTTGTGTAAGAAAGTAGAAACAAAAAACTATGGCATGTATTTATCCATTTGGCCAAAAAGAGATTCAGAAAAGATAAACAAGAAACTAATGAGTTTGGTTATCATCACAAGATAGGTGAAAATGGGACTGAAAGGACAAGAAAATGGAACTGGTATAAAAGGGTGGAGGAAGGGTCACATTTCTTTAAGCATACGTTTTCGTACACATACACTCTTCCTTTTAGAACTATGTTACGTTTTACATATGCAATAAATGAATAAACTGAAGAGATAAAATGGGAGAGAAAAGCATAAAATGCAATACAAACAAAACAAATGAGTTTGTTTCAAATGAATAACATAAACACGCAGCAGAGGATAAAAACTCAACTCTTTAACACAGTATTGAGACTACAAAACTCAAACTAAAGATAAAAGGAACTATAAACAATTACTGAATTCTAATTAGTAGGGTATTTTCCACCCATACTGGTACACTACTTAATGTGTCTCCTAGGATTGAACAAATAACATAGTGCGAATAATGGTACCTAGATTCCCCACTATCAGAGGAGGATGTTACAAACATAGGAAAGGAAAAGGTTAAATAGAATGAACTGTAAGATTTAACTGGAATTACAAATATCAGTAGGAAGTCAAGGTTTTAAAGCATACATAAAGAAAACAGAAATGTGCATGTGTGAACTCTGTGTTTTTTTCCCAGTAATGTCAGCTGAGAAGTCATAAAAATAATCAAATCCTAGTAGTAATGAACATACTGAGCACCCAGATCTTAGCTGCTAAGACTATTCTCCATTGAAGGAATCAGAACTCCTTGGAGAAATGGCTAATTCCAAGGTTTGGAAAGTACAAGATGAGCCTGGAACATCCTGTTATGCCAGAAAGAAAGGAAGTGCTCAAAAAGTGGTTAACAATATGCCAAAAGGACATAGAGAGCGAGATGAAGGGGCTGCCAACGTACGAATATCAAAATAAATAATAATAATAAATTAGTAACACAACAAGAGCCCATGAATCTGTACTCATAAGAAAAAAGGGAATAAAGAAAGGGAGAAGAAAAAATGTTTTCCTACATATGAAAAGCCAACAATTAAATGTAGAAGCAATGATGAAGTTTTTAAAAATACCACGCCTGATCAAAAGAAGAGTACTGTTTCGGGCAAAAATCTAGTAAGAGAAAAGTTTTATGAGAATCAAGATATTTACACAATCTGAAAGTATCTCTGCCTAGATATTTAATAATTAGAAAGGCAAAAAGAGTAAATTCACAGTATAGAAACCTGGAAGACACAAGCTTAAACAAGCAATCAAAGTTAACACTGTCCGTAAGGAGAGAAAGCAACATCATGGGCTTCCTAATATGATGTGAAGAGAATATAACATCGCTTCTGTGGTATCTTGGCAAAAATGTATAACCAGAATAGAATCATGATGAAACATCAGATAAACCCAAATTGAGGGAAACTACCAAATAAATAACTTAAACTCTTCAAAAAATGTCAGTTTTGAAAGACAAAGTCTGAGAATATGTTTCACAATAGAAAAGACACTATAATTAAATAAAATGAGTGATGTTGGATTGGATCTTGGACCATTAAAAACTTTATTTTTCTTTTGCTATAAAAGACATTAGTGGAACAACTGGCTAAGCTTGCATAAGATTTAGAGATTAGATAATAGTACTGCATGAATATTAATTTCATGACTCTGATAACCATAGAGACTGGCTGGCTAGTTCAGGGGATCTGAACCTGTGACCTTGGTGTTATAACACTGTGCTCTAACCAACTGAGCTAACTGGCCAGCCCCTTTTGACTCTGATAATTATAATGGTAATTTAAAAGAATATCTTTCTTTTTAGGAAATACATTGAGTATTTAAGACAGGCTTTCTCAACTAGAGTTCTGGAGATAATTAAATCATACAGAAAATGTATCTGAGTAACTATTTTCTCAATTCTCCCAAGGAAAGTATATAGCTAGTAGCACTGTACATGCATAAGAAAAAAATTAATTTATTACATACTGTAAGTGGATTGAATTATGTTCCCCCAAAACTCACTGAAGCTTGAATCGTGTTCCCCAAGTTTTATGTATTAGAAACTTAGCTACTACTTTGACTGATACGAGGGTGGGAAATCCTATTATGGTAATTGAAAGGTGGAGCCTTGAGGAAGTGATTGGATTATAGGACTATACAGTAGTGAACAGATTAAAAATGGTGGTCAGGCGAGTGGTTCTGAGGGCTTTAAAAGAAGAGGACAGTCTGTCTTTCTTTCTTGCTCTCTCTGCTTCTATCGTCTTGCAATGTGAGACCGCTGGGTCACTGTCACCACCACCAGACGGACTTTGGACTTCTCAGACTCAGAAACCGTAAGCAATAAATTTCATTTTCTTTATAAATTACCCAGTTCCAAGTAGTTTGCTATAAATAACAAAAATGGACTAATACACATACCTTAGGACTTCAGGGCTTATTTCTCTCAGTTGCAGAAAAGGCATTATGTCTACAACTTACTCTCAAGTGGTTCAGAAAAATATTTACATATACGCATGTGTGTGTATGAATATATAAAGAGATGCACAGAATCATAAAGGAAACATGGGTAAAATGTTAACATTTATGGAATATGGGTAAAGGGTATATGGGCATTCTCTGTACTATTTTGCAATTTTTTGTGTCTTAAATGATTTCAAAATTAAAAGGTATTTTCACAATGGAATACTATTCAGCCATAAAAAAGAATGAAATCTTGTCATTTGCAGTGACATGGATGAGCTTGGAGGATATAATGTTAAGTGAAGTAAGCCAGGAACAGAGAAATATCACATGTTCTCACTCATATGTGGAAGCTAAGAAAGTTGGTCACATAGAAAGTAGAGAGTAGAATGGTTTTTATCTGAGGCTGGAAAGGGTAGAGGGGAGGGAGCATTGTGAGAGGTTGGTTAATATATACAAAAAGACAGGAGAAATAATCTCTAGTGTTCTATTGCACTGTAGGGTGACTATAATTACCAAGAATTTATTACAGAGTTTCAAATAGCTAGAAGAGAGGATTTTGAATGTTTACAACACAAAGAAATGATAAATGTTTAAGGTAATGAAAAAAATCAGTGGTTGCCAGGATTTCAGGGGATGAGAGAAGGAGGAAAGGAGGGATGAACAGGTGGAACACAGAATTTTTAGGGCAGCAAAACAGTTTGTATGACATTGTAATGGTTAATACATGACATTATGCATTAGGAAAAACCCATAGAAGTGTACAACACAGAGGAAACCCTAATATAATAGTATTTCAATACTGATTCACAATTGTAACAAATGTATCACACTAATGTAACATGTCAATAATAGGAGAAACTGTAATGTGGATGGGGGGAGGGTATGGGAACTATCTCTACTTTCTGCTCAATTTCTCTATAAAACTAAAACTGCTATAATAATAAAGGAAAAAATAAAGGTATTTTATTTTGGTTTTTAAAAAACATGGTGGCTGAAGATTGGTATATAATGGTATTCAAAACTGAAAGTTTAAGCTCTGGACTCAGATTTTGGTTCAAATTCCCACTCTGCTCTTTCATAGCTGTGAGAACTTGGATAAGTTACTTTCTTTCACCTTCAATTTCCCTTTTGATAAAATAGGGAAGATATAATTAGGTGCCTCACAGAGTTGCTACAACTGCGGAAACACTATTGGTAATAGACTAAGCTCAATGCCCAGGTCGCAGTAGATGCTCAATAAATGATAGGTTCTATTATTTCCTTAAATTACATCTTCACATGCACAAAACCACTAACACATATTGAGCCCATCCTCTGTGCTTGAGTCTTGTACAAAGCCTTGCTCAAAATCCATTTAAAATAATTAACTACATAAAAACACTCAGCCAGTTAACAGTTAATGTAAAGATAATGCAAACACCAGAAAAAAACTTATGAAGAAATGTTAGAAGGAAAGGAAGAATACCAACTCAAAATTACAACTAAGTAAAGATATGCAGGCATACAGACAAAGAGCTGGTATAAGAAGGTGGGTTTATGGGAGTTTTGTCTTTTAAAATGTGTGTTAAAATGTATAGTATTGCTAAGTTCAAAAGTAGAGTAGAGGGCTGGCCTGTGACTCACTTGGGAGAGTGTGGTGCTGATAACACCAAGGCCATGGGTTTGGATCCCTTTATAGGGATGGCTGGTTAGCTCACTTGGGAGAGCATGGTGCTGACAACACCAAGTCAGGGGTTAAGATCCCCTTACCCGTCACCTTTAAAAAAAAATAATAAGGAGAGTAGAGCGGAAATGCAGGATTCTGAGGTTGGTTACAGCCTGGCAAATCAATCAGACTATTCTCTAAAGTTATCAAGGCCAAGGTATCATATTTGCCCTAAACAGGCTATAAAGTGCAGAGCACTAAGAAAAAAAAAAAAAAATCAGAAAAAATAAGGACATCATTTTCTTATTCATATCTAAGTCTTTTAGATGTTGGCACCTAGAAAATAAATTTAGTCTGGTTGTCAAACCTCAAAGTAATCCATAACACTTTCCTACTTTAAAATACTCTGTCTCCTATCACATGCAGAATAAAAACCAACGTTTTTACTGCCCTACATAATGTGGCACCTTTGCTATCTTCACCCTCACAGGCCACCTCAGAGTTCTGTACTTGTTCCTTCTGCCTAGAATGTTCTTCCCCCATGCAGCTGGCTCCTTTATTTGACTCATGTCTCTGCCTGAAAATTACTTCCTCAAAACAAAACACACCGACTACTTTATCTAAAATAGCCTGTGTCCTCTTATTCCACTCTCCATAACCCTTCTCACCATTTAACTTTTTGGTAAATAGTTTGTATTTGTTCATTTGCTTGTGTCTCCCACTAGAATTCAACTTCTATTAGGATTAGGACTTAGTCTTTTATTTACTGCAATATTCCTAGCATCTAGAATACATTTTTTGAATGAAAAATATGAACAAATAAATATAAGAAAGAAAAAGGGCCATCGTCATCCTTGAAGCCCCAGCAGCAATACATCAGGCTAGGCCAATAGACCTGGTTGGTCCATCTGGCAAACCCAATGCACCCTTCAGGTCTTAGCTCCATGGTACCCTCCTCTAGGACACTTCTCTTTCCCCCTCCTAGGACTGATACTCTTTCATGCCTAGCGTCAGAAGGCACAGAAAAAGCAGACAGGCTGAGTCACAGAACTTCAGAGCTCAAAGTTACCCTTACAGTTAAAAAATGCATAGAACAATCAGACAAAGTCAAATCTGTTTCTTAGATAATGCTCACTGTATAGGCCCTAGGCTAGGGATTACCTCATTTATTTTTCATTACATGGATTATCTCATTTAATCCTCCCAAGAACACTGTAAAATAGGCACAAATACCAATGTTTGCACCTTACAGACAGAAAACCTGATGCTCAGCACCACATACTGCACACAGGTACTGATACTCAATGCTGTACCCCACAGATATATACAATCAGTTATGTTTCAATGGAAAAAAAAAGAAAACCCGATGCTTAGACAGTTTAATTACTCAAGATCTCACAGCAAATAAGTAGCAGAGCTAGGATTTAAATATCCATATTCTGATTCCAGAGCCTGCCTAAGCATTGAGCATACTGGCTCCTTTGTGCTGCAAGTCAATCAAGAAGCAATTACTGCAAGCCTATTGCAAATATGCATGTATGTCGAAATAGAAAATAAACTAGGATCAGGCCTAGTTTTATCATTCTGCTACCTCAGGAGCTAAGAAAGGGCCATTCCCTTTTTCCATGTATCTTCTCCCATCCCTTCCTGTCCTCCAACACCCTTCCCCCTCCCAGACTACCCCCTCCCACCCAGTCCACATTTATATAGAATCATAGAGCCAGGTATCCTACTCACCACAACAAAAAAGGTTCCACACTGTCTTTCTTTTGGTTGGCTGTAAAAGGTCTCTAGTCCAGAACCATTCACAACAATAAATTCTTCCCTCTCCTGTAGGAAAAAAAATCAATACTGTTGAAGACGACTTTGTGAAATTTTTCTACAGCTGGTCACCTAAATATTGGTCCCATTTACTTTCCAGTCTGTTCAGCAACCTTCAACCGTATCTTACCTCTTCCAACCTTTGCTTACATTGTTCCTCCTGCAAGAAGTACCTGCCACTGGTAGCCATCAGTTTCTTCCCGACCAACTCTAAACAAAATATCAAGAATCCTTTTGGATAATGACTAACTTTAACTTCATAACAAAGCCCTAGCCCTGTTTCTCTTATTTGTTTGTTTTAATTTTTTTCCTTCTATTAATTGTTTTTGTTTGCATTATCTCAACTTCTAAGGTCAAGGACCCATTCTTCTACCACTACGAACCTCAAGGTGCACGTGATAAGTGTATAGAACACAAAGTTATATATAACGCAGGTTTCCAAAATGAAATGGTTATGGAATGATTAAACAAACCGGATTCTTCTGCATATACATATTAAGACTACAATATAACTAATCTCTGTATTGAAGATGGGGAAAAACTCTATTCAACGTCCTTGGATTTTTTTCCCCGACATATATATATTAAAGATATATATTGCTTAGAAAAGAGCCTTGCAGCGTTTACTATCATTTCCAGGAATGAACCCACGAAGCTTCTCTTTCAACTTTTCATTGACCTTCTTTCAGATCTCCGTTCGCCGTCAAGGGGGCCTAGACCCCGCGCGGTGTCCAGGAACAGTGGCTGCTCCCACCCGGCCGGGGTCTCCAGTCCCGCCCGCTCCGCCCCCATCCCTGGGCCCCGAAGGCCGCGCCCCTCCCAGGCCCCGAGGGCCGCGCTTACCCAAGCAGCCGCCGGCACCGCCCCTCGGCCTGGAGACAGAGCTTCCGGTTACTCCCCGGACACTAGAATCCGGACAGTAGTTTCTCGGCGGCCGCAGACTCCGCGGCGCTGGATTTAAGGGCCCAACTTCGCGAAGGGAAGGAAAGCGAACACGGGGGAATGACGAGAGCTAGGGGGAAATCCTCCTGAGCGGCTAGGCGAGGGGAATTTGGGCCAGGCCGCCCGCTAGGAGCTTTACGGGCCGACGAGGCCGGCTACGCGACCCTTTCAGCCGGGCTGGGAAGCCGCCGGCGCAGCCCCACCCCCGCCAGTCACATGATCGTCCGGCTCTGGCGACTGAGGCGCTCCACCCCCGACCTCTGCGCCAATAGGGACTGAGCTTCTGGAAGAGGGCGGGGCCCGGGAGCGCCTGCGCTCAAGGGGCCCTCAGCGCGTCGAGGCGGAGCGGACTGCACCTACATAGTGGAAAGCCGGTCATAGAGGGGACCTTCGCCGGCTTCCTAAGAAGAAACACGACAGTGACTTCGTAGTTTATATTACAGTTTCCGACTTGTTCTCTTTCCCCAAGGCTGTTAAATAGGACTCGAGCCAGGAGTAGCGTCACAGAGATGGGTGCCGCCGACCCTGAGAAAAACACCCCGAAAGATGTGGAAGAGATGGAGGATCCCGAAGCACAGCAGAAGCGCTCAGTCACCCACTGAAGATGTGGCCAGCGAGGTGGTTGAAATGCTTTGAAAGGGGGATAGTGGTGGACTTGTGTGGGTGGAGAAAGCAGCGGGAGAAAGTGATGTTGGAGAATCTCAGTCTTTTCTAATTACGTTTCTGGGCTGGAATCGTCTATGAGTAATCGCCTATGTGTGGGCTGGTGGAGAACTGAGATTTTCTTCAGGGTGAACAGTATATATTCTCCCGACTCAGTTGCTCAATGAAAAAAAGTTTTTAAAAGCCCTCAGACATCGGGCCGGCCCGTGGCTCACTTGGGAGAGTGTGGTGCTGATAACACCAAGGCCACGGGCTCGCCTGACAACACCAAGTCAAGGGTTAAGATTCCCTTACTGGCCATCTTTAAAAAAAAAAAAAGCCCTCAGACATCAAGAGGGAAGAATGAGTATTAGGTATATAGAATAAAGCCTGGGCAGTGGGGCCAAGGGCTTGAATTGTGAGTGAAGTGCTGGGGTTAGTGAGTTGAGAGGTGGTGAGATCATCGTCAGGGTCACGTGTTAAAGGTTAACTAATCATGTTCCTGCTTCTGGAATTCTTTCTCCTAGGAGCCCTAACTTATTTTAGTTTCATGTTTATTTTTGATGAAAACTGAGTAAAGCCAAAATATTACCTCCAGGGTCGTCTTAATACTTAAAATAATAGCTTTTAATAACTTTTGAGTGTATGGTGTGTACTAAACACTGTTCAATCACTTTACATGTATTATTTCATTCAGTTGTAACAAAAATTGTATGAGATGTATATTATAGTCACACGCTGCTTAACACCGTTTGGGTCAATACTGGACTGCATATAAGACATTTACATAAGATTATAATACCCTATTTTTACTGTTCATTTTCTATGCTTAGATGCACAAATACCATTGCGTTATAATTGCCTACGGTATTCAGTAGAGTAACGTGCTGTACAGATTTGTAGCCTAAGAGCCGTAGGCTATCCCATATAACCTACCCGTGTGTTGGGCTATACCATGTAGGTTTGTGTAAGCACACTCTATGATATTCATACAATGATGAAATCGCCTAATGAGGCATTACTCAGAATGTATCCTGGTTAAGTGACTCAGGACTGTATTATTTTAGGAGGAAACTGGTGCACAAAGAGATTAAGTAACTTGCTTAAGATCACATATTTAGCTGAATGAAGCTGAAATATGAACAATCTGATATCAGGTACTATGCTTACAACTGCTGTACTTATGTCTACCTCAATAGTGGTGAGTGTACTAGAATAAAAATTAAACAAACTGGATTCTCATTCCTACACTGCATATAAGAAGGTCTGAATAAGTGTTGAATTGAACTCTTCAACCTTTTCTTTCAAGAGACATTGGCCCCAGCAAAGTACTCATTTTATTTATTGTTTTATTCACTTAAACATTTATCGAGCACTTCCAATTCACCAGACACTGTGCTCAGTATTAGGAATTTAAAGGCAAGTAAGACTCAGTCCCATTTCTTTAATGGCTTACAGTCCATTATGGTGACTGCAGGTATCGTAAGTAGTATGATAGAGGCAGAAGTTGCACAAGGTAGTCTGGGAGCATAGAGATAGAGCACTTAGTTAAGACTTTGTTTGAGAAAGGGTCAGAAAAGACTGTAGATGAGGCATGAGGTGAGGTTTGAAGGAATAGAAGCAAGGAGTTGTCTGAAGACAAGACCAGGATGAAATACAGGAAATAAGTGACAGAGATATTTGAATGTGATTTCAATTAGTGGACTTTGCCTCGTAGGAAATGGGAAGCCATTCCTGGAATTTTGTCTCATCTGATCTCTTTGTAATATTTGACACTGCTGACAACAGCCTCTCAAGAGAGATCAGATGAGATAAACACCAAAGGATATTGGATAATACTTACCTGGTATTTACTATGTTTGGGGCCCTGTTATATCTACTTTATATTTACTAGCTCATTTAATCATCCAACAACCCTATAAGGGTTAATCCTCGCAATAACTTCATTTCACAGAAGAGGAAAATAACGTACAGAGAGGTTAGGTAATTTGAACTAGATCATGCAGCTGGTAAGAGGCAGAGTAGGGATTTAACCCCAGGCAGTCTACCTTCTGAGTCTGCTTGTTACCACTATGCATACTGCCTCTCTGCAGAGGATCTGTGAAGTTTAGGAATCAAGAGGTTTGTTTCATCTTTAATAGGGGCAGCTTCTGTGGAGTATGGCAGAAAGGGTAAAAGGGGATGCAAGCAGTATCTTCTGTTCTTTACAGACACTTGGCTTTGAAGATGAACAAAGAAAGGTTATATCTACTGTAGAGCACAGGACTCATACAGGGAGCAGGGCTTAGGTCTTCGGCATGGAGGAAATATGATTGTGTTGCTAAAGGGAAAATGTCAATACAGAAAGGGAATGAGGATTCAGGAGAGGGGCATTTGATATATAGAAACCCCCCAGGAGTTAGGAGAGGCTGGGGTCTGCAATACTGGAGAGGAATTAGCTTTGAACAGGAGAAAGAATCTGAAATCAGAGGAAAGGAAATGGTTCAGCATTGCTTTGGTCTTGTTCAGCAACTCTTACTTGTAGGATATGGAGGGAGAAACCCCAACTAGACACAGGTATTGTATTCATCAGGCTTCCAATCTGTTCTATTAGTAATTCACCGGAACTTGATTCAGAGTAATTATATTCTCACAAAAACATCCTCTGTCTGATTTGATCCAAAGATAACCAATAGCATACTTAAAAAAAAAAAATCACTTTTAATGGTTTAACAATTCCTATAAGAAAACATCGTGTTCTTCACCTCCTGATTTCCCAGAGCATGTCAGATTTTTCCTCTAAAGTACACTGAAGGAAGAGGAGAATGAACAAATGTAAAATTAATTTGTTAAAAAATTAATTTGGGGATCTCATTTTTTATTTAAAATTCAAGCAATTTGCATTCTACCCTGTAATCTATTTGGGCACTGGAAATAGAAAATTAAAAATTTAAAAATTTGGTTCCTACCCTTTAGAAATCACAGTTGGAAATAAAATATATGCCTAGTTCAGAGGTGGCAAATTTATGGGTGAAATTACAAGTCTTCTCCCTGTATCCATCAGCGGTAACTCTTTTTCACTCAACAAAAACTTAAGCTCACATTCCGGTTCAACGCAATATCCACTGTCAGTCAATCACAATGGGCTCTGACTTGCTATCTCTGTGCGTAAGAGACAAGTTTAATTTAATAGGATATGTGCTAGAGGAGAGGTCTGCGCAAAGTACGGTAAGCACTTTGGAGGAATTGGGTTATTCTGTCTGTGGAGATCAGAGGAGACTTTATAAAAAGAGGTAAGTAGTCCATGGCTGTTATGATGACTTTATTCCACAAAGTCTTCAGGGAACCGGTTTCTTTACAGTCATACTCTACCATCCCTTGGGAGTGGCCCTTATCTGTGAGGTAGAGTGCTAACCATCACATTCAGATTTTAGACAGAAAGATGAAGGAAGAAACAAAGAAGATAACGCAAAGGGCATGTGCCAGCTCTTATTAAAGAAATTTCCCATAAGCTGCCCCATAATCATTTCACCTGCATCTCATTGGCCAGACTTTAGACACTGGCCATACCTAGATGTAAGTTCTGTTTCCTTGGAAAAAGATGAATGTGGAATTTCATGGGGTTCTGGGATGGGGGAGGGAGAATAGGCAGGGGACACAAAATGGTTGTTTTGTCAAGTAAGTATAGGAAATACTGAATTAAATCAAGTTCAGTGGTCTGTTTTTATTTTTTGCAGGATTCTTGGAGCTATTACCCTCTCCCCCTATGTAATACACATTCATCTTCCATAGGAACAGAACCCCAGATTTTTGAAATTTTTTGGACAGCAGAATAAAAGGTAACTCCCTTACATCTAAGGAAGATGAGCAGTGATATCCAGTGAATAAGAGGGGTCAGAGAGATAAAAACACCTGGAGAGCATCAGCTTAAGTAACAAGAAATGAGGTTAGTAGTATGGAGGGCCCAGTAGGTACAGAGTGGACAGGACGGAGAGGGCAGAACCTCCTTTGGGAAATCTGAAGGAAAGCAACTGGAGATTTGGCCATGTCTGAAGTCTCTTCTCAGAGGAGCTGAAATGGAGGGAGTTAGCTCAAGTCTGGAGGAGAGAATTAGCACAGAGATATTCCTGAGTTTATCTTGTCCTATTCCATTAGTGGGTCCATTCCTTCCTCACCAGAATATGCCTCTCTTCCAAGGAGAACTCAAGGAACTAGATTGAGTTTCTATCTTGGTCCTCAACCCCATGGCTATCCTCCTGCTGAAATAAACATGTCTCTCCTCACTGGGTACAAATCAGATTCCTTGACAAGATGACATTTAGCAGTATCTGGGACCTCTGTTTTGAAAATGATCTTAGGCATTTCCCTGGTGCAATGTGTAAAAGCAGGACCCTGTGGCACCTATAGAAAATAATCACTTTCTCATAAGCAATGTCTCTTGTTAGGTGGTTGTTGCTCACCCAAGTCTTATAACATGGTGGTAGGAATATTCTAGGACATGCAGGCCTCCGTGTAGAGTTGTGCGCCAGCAGGCGAAGAGGCTCAGACTTAGGTCTGACCCTTCTTTTTTCTTTTTTTTAAAAAAAATTTATCATTATACAATATCATTGATTTTCATGACCCTTTACCAATTTTTCCCTTTCACCCCTGCCTCTCCCACTTTCCCGCCCTGGTCAACCTCATATCTGTTCTCTTCTCTTAACAAGTTTGAGGAGTTATTGTGATTGTTGTCTTTTCCCCCCACTATTTGTTTGTTTATTTTTTCCCTTTTTTTTTTAAAAAAAAAGAAAACGTAATTTTATTAATATTATTTTTTTACATTCTAGGATGTTGTTGTGGAGCAGTTGGGAGGGACAGGGAGAGGAGAAAGAGGAAGGAAATGTGATGGAAGAAGGAAGAAGGAGGAGGGGTGGGATTGAGGCTTGTGTTACTGACCTCGTTCCTACAGGGGAGAACAGCGGGGGGGTTTCCAGCAGTGGCTTGGTTATTGCCAGGCTTGGTGCAGATGTCAGGGGGGTGTGACAAAAGCCCTCGCCCCCCAACACCCCAGCTCAGGAACCCAGGGCCCTTCTTGCTGTAGCTTGGTGGTCATCGCTGGGCTAGCTGTGCATGTCGGGGGGGCATGGCTGAGGCCCTTGGCCCCCCCAAAGCCCTGGCTCAGGAGAGCCTGGGGCACTTCCTGTGGCTGCTCGGTGGTCATTGCTGGGATGGTTGCATGTGTTGGGTAGTGTGGCTGAGGCCCTTGTCCCCCACCCTTGGGACTGGTTACAGGTGTCAGAGGCATTACCGAGGCCCCCCCACCTTCCCCCCTTTCTGGCTTGGTAGCCCAAGGGACTTTCTGTCCTTCTAGGTGTTATAGGTGTTCTTTGATTAAATGAGACCTTTACTAGTTAATATCAAACTTTGTCTCTGGTTCCAGGTACTTTGTTTTTACTTTCAGTTCTGTGTTGGATTATTTGTCATTCCCACCACTTTAGCTCTGTGCTGGAACTAATTTGTTGTCCTTTGCTTACTTCTAAAATGGGGGAACTTCTGGTGGGGACCAGTACTTGAGCTCTGTGGTGAGCTAAATTGCTGCTTTGCTGCTGATTCCCTAGGGAAGGCTTTTTTATGCAGCTCAGGTTGTAATGGTTGACTTTATAGGTACTTTCATGTCTAGTGAAATCCAGTGTACCTGGGTTGTGTAGAAACTCTGGTCTGGGTCTTAGTCTTTTCACTGTACTGCATCCCATGCAATTCTATATTCCTAACCAGTGTCCTCTGAGTGGTCCTGTGCTGACTGGGGTGCAGATCAGCTGTCCTTGCTGTGCCCCAGTGTTCACCCAGTGGGCTAATCTCCCCCACTGCCCATGCTCCAAACACTTCCCATGGGACAGGCCATGCACTGGTCCCTTGCAATGACTCACTGGCCTCGGAGTGGCCCTTTTTTTTCAGTTGTTGTGGCTTCTTGCTCCTGCGTGGGGGTCCACAGGAATCCTATTAGTGGTCTTGCTGGCCTGGAGGCCACCAAGGCCCTCTTCTTCCCTGCTGCATCCAAGCAACTTCATCTGAAGGGCACAGCTGTGGCTTTCACCAGCTCCTGTTCTGTGTGCTCAGCAGCTTCAGCCTTGAAGCTGCTGGGACTTGAAATGGTCAGAGCATTTTTTTCTTTCTCTTATTTTGGCTTCTCCCACCTTTATGCACTCTGTAGGTCTCTCCTCCTCTTCCCCTGAGCTCTAGTAGCCCCCGTATGGCTGTCTTTGCTTTTATATAGTTGTTAATTGGTTAATTTGTGGGAGAGACTGATGCTGGGGACAATCCATTCTGCTATCTTGACCGGAACCAAAAAGCTACCTTTTCTATTTATTTTTATTAGCTTCCACATATAAGTGAGAACATGTGGTATTTCTCTTTCTGTGCCTGGCTTATTTCACTTAACATAGTTTTCTCTAAGTCCATCCATGTTGCTGTGAATGGTAGTATTTCATTCTGTTTATAGCAGAGTAGTATTCCATTGTGTAGATATACCACATTTTCCTTATCTACTCATCTGATGATGGGCATTTAGGCTGATTCCAACTCTTGGCTATGTAAATAGAGCTGCAATAAGCATGGGAGTACAGGTATACCTTCGACATGATGATTTCCATTCCTTTGGTTATATACCTAGCAGTGGGATAGCTGGGTCATATGACAATTCTGTCTGAAGTTGGTTGAGGAAACTCCATACCATTTTCCATAAAAGCTGCACCGTTTTACAGTCCCACCAACAGTGTAGGAGGGTTCCCCTTTATTGCATCCTTGCCAGCATTTGTTATTCTCAGTCTTTTGGATATTAGCCATCCTAACTGGAGGGAGATGATATCTCAAACTCAAAGCATTCCTTAGCAAAAAATGGTTCTGGCTTTGCATTTCTTGAATTCTGAGTGATGTTGAGCATTTTTTCATGTGTCTGTTGGCCATTTGTATATCTTCCTTTGAGAAATGCCTTTCAGCTTCTTTGCCCATTTTTTAATCAGATTACTTGATTTTTTGCTGCTAAGTTGTTTGAGTTCTTTTTATATTCTGGATATTAATCCTTTGTCAGATGCATATTTTGCAAATATTTTCTCCCTCTCTATTGGTTGTCTTTTTGCTCTGTTAATTGTTTCTTTTGTTATGCAGCTTTTTAGTTTGATATAATCTCATTTGATTATTTCTCCTTTGGTTGCCTGTGCTTTTGAGGTCATATTCATAAAGACTATACCCAGTCCTACTTCCTAAAGTGTTTGCCTTATCTTTTCTTTTAGGGGTTTTATAGTTTTGGGATGTATATTTATTTCTTTAATCCTTTTTGAGTTGATTTTGATACATAGTGTGAGATATGGGTCTAGTTTCATTCTTCTACATATGGATCTCTAATTTTCCCAGCACCATTTGTTGAAGAGACAGTCTCTTCTCCAGTATGTGTTCTTGGTGACTTTGTCAGAGATCAGATGGCTATAAGTGTATGGGCTGATTTCTGGGTTCTCTATTCTGTTCCATTGATCATTTATCTCTCTAGCTGGGGTCAAATATTTGGTAGGAATAAGGGTGTGGTGATTTGGGAAAGAAGAAGTTTAGATTTAATGGCAGGAAGGATAAGGGATTAGGCATCCAGGGGAGAGGAACAGGATCAGGGTCCAGCAGAGGTTTAGTATGTGGACCATATTGAGGTGGATGGGTGAATCTGGGTAGGAAATGACTTCAGATCGGAAAATGATCGATTCAGGTTGGTTGGACAAACATGGTTAGGCAAGCAAGTTCATGGTATGAAGGGTACAAGCTGGAGTTGGAAACTTAAAAGTGTGGAGAGTTGATGAGTTATAGAGAAAAGTGATAAATGGATTTGAGGTACAGGAGATTTTTTTAAAAAATCATTTTCAAAAGCAATTTATGCACTACAGGGGGAGACACATTCTACCCTTAGACCATGGACTAAGACACATAATCTAAAGGACAGAACATAATCAAGATTTAAGTGGAACTTCCCAGGACACATAAAGAAAAAATTGGGGTAAGGGGAGGACTAAAGGATAAAATGTCAGGTTTGGGCCACATTAGGATTTTTTTCTGCCCAAATCTAAGCTGAAATGTTCTAGGAACAGATTCCAGAGAGGAGATGTGCTCTTGTGTCTTCATGACAGGTATATTTTTGGGGATCCTGGTTACACACTGTTGATGAAGACTTTTATGGGAGTAAGACTGAAAATCACCTGTAAGTGGCCTCATTTGGTTCTTGTATGCTCAAACTTGTTTCTGAGTTCTAGTAACTGTCCCCATACCTGTGAATCCAACCAGATTTTAATTTAGTCACGGGAAGGTCTTCAGTCTATGTCATCTCTTTTTAGTTTATCTGTTCTCTAATACGTTGAGTCCATCTGGATATTCGTATGGAGACACCCATTATCCTTCTCCTGAATACGACCCAATTGCTTTTCTGTGTTTTTTGTCCAAATCTTCATCTTAGGTTTTGCAACTCACCATTTTGTGTTTCCTTTGTGACTATCACCAGTTGGTAAAAAGATACCTTCCTCCCTGAGTTGTGGTAATGTTAAAATGTGGTAATTTATGAAAGGGCCCAGCAAGGTGGCTAGGTACATAATAGGTGTTTATTAGAATGTTCATTTTCTAAAGGGTGAGAACCATGCCTTCTGTTTCTTTTCAGATCCAAACTGTTCTGAGACTTTATACTCCATATCAATACCAACAATTTGAGACTTTTTTCTTTGGTAAGCTTATTTCTATTTTTGTCTTTGTCTGATTCTCTATATTTCATTCTATCTTTATTTTACACTGACTTCCAGATTTCTCTCTTCTTACTTCTGTTTTCCAGGATTTCTTTCATTTAGTTCATCCTCAACCAGATATATGGAGGACTAACCCAGAGGGGGTGAACATAATCGAAGGAATGTAAACCATAAAAGAGTCTAGGTGAATCTATAGCACATTCCAAAATAGACTAGATCTTTAGGAGATTGCCCACTGTAGTAGGAAGAGCACTTGAATGTTGCTTGAGTTACACTGTGCTTTACCTTTTATACCCATGGAGTCTTTGTATCCTAGTTCATGAGTCATTTTCTGTAAATCCTACCCAGTGAGTCCTGTGCAGTCAGGTTCACATTTAGTCCAGAAGGTAATTTTAAAAAGACTCATTCTCAGCTCAGATGACCAAGTGAAAACTCTCATATATCCCTGTGCATGCCTATTCAACTTTTCCAATCCAAGATATCACCGTGTTTTTACTACCATTAGCTGAATGACTATGTAATTATTTCAGAAGTCAGACTGCAGAGTAGCAATCTTTACAGCCTAGTTAGGATAGCTCAGGATGAGTACCATTTATTGAAGAGGCTGTCCTTTCCCCACTGCAGATTCTTGGCACCTTTGTTGAAAATCAGTTCACTGTGAGTGCATGGGTTTATTTCTGAGCTGTCTATTCTGCTGTATTGCTCTATTTGCTTCTTTTTATGCCAGTAAGATGCTGTTTTGGTTACAGTATATTTTGAGGTCAGAAGTTTGATGCTTCCAACTTTGTTCTTTTTGTTCAAGATTGCTTTAGCTATACGGGGTCTTTTGTAGTTCCATACAAATTTTAAGATCATTTTCCCATTTCTGTGAAGAATGTCACTGGTATTTTGATTGCATTGAATGTGTAGATTGCTTTGGGTTCTATAAACATTTTGATGATGTTAATTCTTCCAGCCCAAGAACATGGAATATCTTTCCATTTATTTGTGTCCTGTTCAATTTTTTTCACCAATGTTTTATAACTTTTACTGTAGAGGTCTTTCACCTCCTTGGTTAAATTTACTCCTAGGAGATGAATAGACACTTTTCAAAGGAAGACATACAAACAGCCTACTGGTATATGAAAAAATGCTCAACATCACTAGTCATCAGAGAAATGCAAACCAAAAGCCATAGACATATTGTCTCATCCCAGTTAGAATGGCCATTATTAAAGAGAACAAGAGCAACAAATGCTGGTGAGGATATATGGAAAGAGAATCTCTTTTACACTGTTGGTGGGACTGTAAATTAATACAGCCACTATAGAAAACAGTATGGAGTTTCCTTAAACAATTACAGATAGAACTGTCATATGATCCAGCAATTCCACTACTGGGCATATATCCAAAGGAATGGAAATCATCGTGTCGAAGGGATACCTGCACTCCCATGTTCATTGCAGCTCTATTTACAATAGCCAAGATATGGAACCAACCTAAATGTCCATCAATGGATGACTAGATAAGGAAAATGTGGTATATATATATAGAATACTACTCAGCCATACAAAAGAATGAAATTCTGCCATTTGCAGCAACATGGATGAATCTGGAAAAAGTATGTTAAGTGAAATAAGCCAGACAAAGAGAAATACTGCATGTTCTCACTTATAACTGGGTGGTAAGAGAAAAAAGAAAGAAAAGACCTAAACAAGTCCTTGAACTTTCAGAATACTAGAGATGGGGGTGAGGCAGGGGCAAGGGTAGGTGTTGGGGAGGGATAGGTTCGGTATAGGGCAAAAAGAAAAATCAGGATTTGTAATAATAATAATAATATACTTATCATAAATAATATTTTAAAAATTCACTCTTAGGATTTTATTTTATTTTTTGGTATCTATTGTGAATGGAATTACTTTCTTGATTTCTTCTTCAGCCATTTCACTATTGGTGTATAGGAAGGCTACTGCTTTTTGTTTGTTGATTTTATATCCTGCCACTATCCTGAATTCATTTATTAATTCTAAGAAGTTTTTGGTGGAGTCTTTAGGGTTTTCTATGTATATGATCATGTCTTCTGCAAATAGGCATAATTTGGCTTCCTCCTTTCTGATCTGGATGCCCTTTATTGTTCTCTCTTGTCTTATTGCACTGGCCAGAATTTTCAATACTATGTTGAATAAGAATGGGGAAAGTGGGCATCGTTGTCTTGCTCCAGATCTTAGAGAAAAAGCCTCCAATTTTTGTCCATTCAGTATGTTATTAGCTGTGAGTTTGTCATTCGTTTTGAGGTATATTCCTTCTATTCCTTATTGAGTATTTTTATCACGAAGGCATGTTGTATTTTATTAAATGCTTTCTCTGCATCTATTGAAATGATCATATAGTTTTTACCTTCATTCTGTTTATGTGACGTGTCACGTTTACTGATTTGCATATGTTGAACCATCCTTGCATCCCTGGAATTAATTCCACTTGATCATGGTAGATGATCTTTTTAATGTACTGTTGAATTCTGTTTGCTAGTATTTTGTTGAGGATCTTTGCATCTGTGTTCATTAGGGATACAGGTCTGTAGTTTTCTTTTTTTGTTGTATACTTTTTTGGTTTGGGTATGAGATTAATGTTGGCCTCATAGAGTGAGGTTGGAAGTGTTCCCTTCTCTTCAATTTTTTGAAAGAGTTTGAGAAGAATTGCTATTAATTCTTCTTAAATGTTTGGTAGAATTCAGCAGTGAAGCCATCTGGTCCTGGGGTTTTCTTTGTTGGGAGACTTTTTATTACTGCTTTAGTCTCATTACTTGTTTTTGATCTGTTTAAGTTTTCTATTTCTTCATGATTCAACCTTAGTAAGTTGTACGTGTCCAGAAATTTATCCATTTCTGTCATTCATGACAGCATGGACAGAATTGGAGGACATTATGCTAAGTGAAATAAGCCAGGCACAGAAAGACAAATACTGTATAATCTCACTGGTATGTTTGTGTTAGGGTTCTCCAGAGAGAAAGAACAAATAGGATATATATACACATATACCTATATATATATATATGAGAGGATTTATTAGCGGGATTTGCTTATGTGATTGTGGAGGCTAAGTAGTCCCACAGCAGGCTCTCTGTAAACTGGAGACTCTGGAATGCTGGTAGCATGGCTCAGTCCATGTCCAAAGGCCTCAGAGCCAGGGAAACCAATGGTGTACCTCTTAGTCTGAGTGTGAAGACCTGAGAACCTGACAAACCACTGGTGTAAATACAGGAATCTGAAGGCCAGAGAGCCTGGAGTTCTGATATCCAAGGGTAAAAGGAGAAAGTTGAAAATGCTGTTCTAATAAATTTTAAAACATATATTCTTCAAAAGTACAATTTCCCAAAACTTTTTATATAGAAACTTAATTATTTCCATAAGCATTAAGAAAATGAAGCTCTGATTTTGTCTTCCACAAAAATATCCGATCCAGAAAATCTTAGACATGAATTTATCAAATGTTCACATATAAATTACCTCATGCAAACTTCCAGACAAAGAGATGAGATTGGCAGTAATGTTGATAAATAAAACCTGACACAGACTGAATGAGAAAGAAAAAATAAGACTTTACTCTCACTCATAAATTTGGACGTAAATTCTAAATAAAATTTTTTAAAAAGCCTGGTAATACATTAAAAGTGCATCCTTATTATTAATAAAATATATTTATTCTATAATTATAAAGTTAGGTTTATATTAGAATTCTAATTAATGTAATTCCCTTAATAGATAAAGGAGAAAGGATATATGATTATATCAAGAGATGCAGATAAACTCTTTGTTAACATACAAAATCATTCTTAAAAATGCATAACAAGCAAAGAATAGAAGATACCTTCCTCAACAGGTGAAGTTAATATACAAAAATGCTGTAACTCAAATGTCAACTTAAATTTTCTCATTCTACTCCTCTTTCTCTTCCTTGGCTTTCCTCTTCTCTTCCATTTCACTTCACTTTTTTTTTTGTTCCTGAACAATTTAGTGGTACAGTTATTAGGTGTGTCAGAGCAAGGTAGGTATCCTCTACTGGAGCTGGGGAGGTGTGATGCCCCAGAATTTCAACAAGTGAAGGAACTGTCCACCCCCGAAGGTACCATCGAGTTAGAGTCCATTCAGGATGAGGAGAACATGCACACAGGAGAATAGCCTATGCTGCTTGTTCAACCCAAACAGAATGAGAAAGGCATCTGTGTTAGAGTTCTCCAGAGAAACAGAAACAATAGAATATATATATCTGTATATCTGTATATATGAAGAGATTTATTATAAGGTATTGGCTCATGTGATTATGGAGAAGTCCCCACAATCTGCCATTTACAAGCTGGAGACCATTTGTTGCTGGTGATGCAGTTCAAAAGCCTGAGAGCCAGAGAGCTGATGGTGTAGATTTCAGTCTGTGTCTGAAGGCCTGAGAAACAGGAGTGCCAAGGGTATGAGAAGATCAACGTTCCAGCTCAAGTAGGCAGGCAGAGAGCGAATTCATCCTTCCTCTGCTTGTTGTTCTATTCATGCCCTCAACAGGCTGGACGATGCCCATCACGTAGGGGAGCACCACCTGCTTTACTGAATTCACCACCTCAAATTCTACTCTCTTCTAGAAACACCCTCACAGACACACCAGGAAATAATGTCTAATCAGTTCTCTGGCATTCTGTGGCCCAGGCAAACTGGCACAAAAAATTAACCACCACAGCATCCACTTAAGAAGGGAGCCCAAAGCATAGTGTTGGAGACCTAGTGAGACAAGGCAGGTAGCTCAGCATGGGGTGCTGTAGCTTAACCAGCATGAGGAAGATGTCCATGGGGGACAGGGTTCCAGCCAGTGGTGTCAGATCCTGAGCATAGTAAGGAGAGTATTCATGTAGGACAAAGCAATGACAATTGCAATAGAATTTATGGAAAGGATTTGGAGTGGGCTGTTAGTATGCCATTATTTCTGCACATTCCCCACACATAAGGCTGCAGAGAAGGGTGTCAACAAGGCCAGTCAATGATACCAAAATATGAAGGGTACAGTGGGTAAGTGCATGGCTAATATAAAGGCAAGAAATGGGTGGCTTGACTACCATGTGGCATGAGCATTTCCCACAAAGCAGGTGGGGGAAACAGGAGAGAGGAAGCATCGGCATAGGGTCAACATAGAGCCAGACCAAATGGGCTATGTGAACGGATGAACATAATTCAGAAAAAGAAGCAGGAGGAAATTTTGAGTTTCTCGGTGGCCGAATAAGAAGCAGTCATGAGATGGAAGAGGAGGAAGGAGGCTTCCACATTCAAACTGTTGTGGTATAATGTTTTGGTTTAAACATATGAAGAAAGCCTGGCTTTCCACAGATACACAGTTAAAAAAAAGTCATATTTAAATAGCCTTTTCAGGTAACTGTGGACATTTTTTTGTTTTAGACCCAAACTCAACCGAGGGTAGTTTCTTTAGGTTTGTTTACACTGTGGAATCTGAAGCTGTACCACTAACTTTGAATGGATCATTTTATCCATGTGTGATTTTGTGGCATCTTGGTCATATTGGTCTGCTGAGATATTTAACTTTTCCAAATGTTGTAACATTTCAGTATATAGTATCAAAGAAACAGAACATTCATTAATACCATCCAGTCTCATTTTAAAAGTCTGTAATGATTGGGAGGCCAACAAGCTCATGAAGTTTCCTAAATGCTAATTTTCACTTGAAAGCTATTATTTTTTCATCGCAAACAAATACTGTCAATGATTTTCTTTGAAGTGACTTTCTCTCCTTCATTTTTGAGAAAATGTCTGCCAGTAACCAAAATCTAAATATATCATAATTTAAGGGGCTGACTGGTTAGCTCAGTTGGTTAGAGCATGGTGTTGTAACCATTACTGATCAGTCGCCAAATATATATATATATATGTCATCATTTTGACTTGTTACTTATTCTTTCAATAAAAATGGTGTTCCAGGTAAACAAAAACAAAAAACAGCTAGAGCAGTTCACGACTCTAAAAAAGCCACCTTATTTTTTTACCTAGCTGAAGTGCTTTATCTGCATGCCCCATTTATTCACACAGAATATTAAAAAGATCTGTTCTTAAAGGGCAGGATTTAATAAAACTTATTATTATTTTTTTTTTTACTGCTTCATCAGTGATATTCTCAAGTAAAATCCGTTTTTTTTTCCTTTCTGAGTATGCAGCAGTTATGGACACAATGACTGCTAGTACCTCATGGTGTCACTGTCTTGGTCTATATGAGGCAACACTGTAGTTTCATCCACTTGTATTTTTTGGACCACAGGCTTTTTTCATAGCAAATAAAGCCTTGATATTATTATGAAAATATCGTTGGCCTTGCAGATACCCTGATAGTGTCACAGAATCTCCACTGGTCTAAGCACCACACTTTGAGAACTGATAAGGTATCTGTAGAGATTTTAGGGACGAAGTGTCAAGGTTGCCTTGGGAGTTTTGAACACGAATGCCTGGTACATGGCAGGTTGTGAATTATGTCTGTTGAATGGACTAAAACATCCGAAATTCTATAAATATTTTCCTGATGAATGCATGTGGTGATGGGAAGAATGGTGGAGCAAACATAATCTGGAGTGAAGAAGGAGCATGCATTTTGGAATCAGCAAAATCTGCTTTCAAGGTCTGGCTTTGCCACTTATCAGATGTGAATTCTGCTGAGCCGCTGTTTCATCATTAAGATGGGGATAAATGAAATCTACGTTTATGGCAAAAAGTTCGATTGTATGAAATGAAATGATGTAAATAAAATCTTTAATAGAGTTTTTGGAGTGTAGAGATGAAGAAAACATGAGGATCATCATAAAATCAGTTTTAATATTCGGAGGGGAATATCTCAGGCGACATAGGTGGAAATAGAGATTTAAATGAAGACAAACAAATTGTAAACTGCAGGCATGTTTGGGAGCTATTTTTTTATTCATCTCCCTTTTGGTGAGAACCTACTGTTCCACTGTCTTGAAGAACTAGTGACCCTGAGCCTAGGAAACAGCCCTTCTGGATAAAAGTTTGTTCATTCTGGTAGATGATTCCTGTACATAGAGCCTGGAACACGAAGGGTTTCATCGCCCTCTTAGCGCAGTAGGCAGCGCGTCAGTCTCATAATCTGAAGGTCCTGAGTTCAAGTCTCAGAGAGGGCAAGTGCTTCTTTTGTGAAGATTGTTTTCCTTCTATTGTACTTGTTTAAAGCGTACGTGATAACCACAACTCCCTTCAGAGGTCAGATCATCAGCGTAGCCTGCGAGAGATGCTGGTTATTTGCCGCTGGAACGTAATTGCTCCTTTTCTGAAATATCAAGAAACTGCGATTGTGTCAGGGCCAGAGTTGCAAGGTAACCGGGTCCCCACTGGACACACGCCTCCGGCTCCGCGCAGTGGCCGTTTCTGGCGGGGTCTGCACACTCTCCGCCTCCAGTCCGGTGCTGGCTCCGCCTTGGTGGCGGTGGAGCTCTGCAGTCCTGAGGGGTCCTGAAAAACCATCGGGGGCATAAAATGTCTAGCCCCGAAATAACCACGTGCCCCACAGAGCCGACAGCGCTGGAGTCGGCGGAACTGCAGCTGGTTCCCTCGGCCCGGGAGACTGCAGGGGCCGCGCTCGCACCCGCGGCCTTCGCTGCCGCCTTCCCTCTGGGTGGGCCACCGCCGCTTCCCAACCTCGGAGTGTGCACCTGGATGCAGATGTAGAAAACACTGACTTTCCTTTTGTGGTCTTTCTGTTTTTAATTTTATGGCGCACAGACATTGGACATCTCTGAAGTACAGTATATCGGATTTTCTGTCCCCCCCCCCCTCCTAATTGTCGCACGTATGACAGGGCTGGCAGTGTCTTGACCGAGATTCCAGCAGACTGTATGTAGGCGATGAAGGAAACCTCGGGCAGCGAGACGGGCAGGGCGCTCCCAGCAGGCGGAGATGCTCACAGAGGAAGGTCTGTGCCGGGCCGGGTGGTCATTTTTGTCTCAGCGATGCACAGAGCCTTAGGAGCCGAGAGAAGTCAATGTTAACGGTGACAGGAAGACGTCTTCTCTACTTGGAACTGGGATTTATGTGGAGGTTTAACGTGGGAAACAAGGAAAGCCGACGAGGAGAACCTTGAGGAAGACGCTTGAATATGAGAGAAAACGTGGGCTGTGTTCTTAGAGTAGACTCGGGCTTGGAGAGGGGACTGCAAAGCGCCAGAGCCAGCGAAGGAAGGTTCTGACACCCAGTGGAAATTATAGAAAATAATTCACGCAAGAGAGAGAAAGAAGGGGAGCGCTGGGAAGCCTGCCCTTAAGGAGGTTGTACCCATCTGCCTGGGACCCCACCGTCTCCAGCCCTGCCTCTGTACTGCAGCTGTTACGCGTCCTGAGCAAAAGTCTCAGAAACCCTTCAAAATCGTAAAATAAAGAGCCCATTCTTATGTTCCAGGCAGAATCCAAGATAGTTCTTTCTCTTTTGTTTAGAGGCTCCTGGAGATTGAAATGAATATGCAAAAACTTCCCAGCAGAAAATACTGGAAAGCAAATCCACCCCATCCAGTCTCAGAGCCTAAGATCAAGATAAAGGATTTATTGAGCAGTACAGCTCAGTGGGATAGTCCCTGCATCATTTTGGCTCTACCATACTGCTTTTCCCTTAACTTGCACCCAAGTTCCACATACCCCAGGATTTTGAGGGTGATAATCAGGACATGAAGGGGCCCTAGGAAAGGGATGGTTCCCTCAGCAAACCTCAAACTGATCACAGCCCGGAGGAAATGAGAAAATTATCACAGGTCTTTCATGGTATATGTAGCGATCTACATATACCATGATCGTTTAGTTTTAAGGCCACCAAGGTGAAGCCAGGATCAGAATAACTGCCAAACATCTCAGTGAGTGCATTTGGCAAGAGTGCTGGGACAATCAACTACTTTGTTGTTTTCATGACAATTTATAGTGTTTAATTTCATTGAAGAGAGCACTTCACATCTGGGGGAGCCTCACTGGGAACTGACAGATTAATCAGTAGATATCTTAGAAGGTTCTGCTGCCCCTGTATTTTTAAAAAGTTATAGTTATTAATTGACTGTTGGTACCTAGAGGTGGTGGCTTTGGGGTTGGCTATTCTAGGCTCCATGTTCTTTGCATCACCATTTCTAGCGTGCCTAGCCATGTATAAGTAGAAAAATCATGTATATAAAGCAAATGGTTCATTTATATGTAATTAAAGATAAGCACTTTTTTTAAGTTTAAAGTTCTAATTCAATATTCCATTCTTTAGACATGAAAGGGAATGAAATATTTTTTTGTTTTTGTTTCTCCTTTTTTTCCCCCCTCAGGTTGCTGAACAAAATAATTGCTAGAAATAAATCAATGTTCAGCTTTAACTTTTGATGTTACAAGATCTATCTGAAAACAGGTGGGGTCCACGCAGTGTCTGCAGAGTGTTGTTGAGGCTCCTGCTGCCTAATCTATCCCTCCTCCAACAATACCATTGGTCTGCTGTGCTCCAGATTCTCCTTGGTCCATCTCATCAGAGAACGGGTTATCAGATCCCCCAGACCAGCAGTAGTGGGCTTTATTTTAAAATGCAGAGAGGGCTGCATAACATCTCTTGACTTTAATATCAGAGCATTGTGATGGATTCCATTTCTGACCTTCATCCACACAGAAATCACATTTTCACTGTGTGCTCCTAGCAACTTCAGAGAAATCGTCCCACAAATTCCACAGTTACTGAATGAGTAAATAATAAGCTATTTAGATGACTCAGATGAAAGTGTGGTTAACTGAGCTTTGGTGACTGGGATGGTCTGACAGAAACTTGATCTAGGACCTGATAGATCTGTAGGATGTCCCTTGTCCAAGAGGTGATACTGGGAGAAGATGTGAGGGCATTATCTTTAGAGTGAATGGCAGGTGTAAGGATTAACAGCTGGTCTTTATGGAACTGCAGGCAGATTGGCAAGGCTAGAGCTCCTTCTGATTATAGTTCAGGGTCTGCAGAGGATGTCACATTGGCTGCATTCTGCTTTCTTCCTTAAATCCCAGCAGACACTGTTTGATCTTTCCTCACAAGGGCTCAAGCTGCACGTTAGTGGGGAACCGGGTGCTAGGTTTGAGGTTTCTGTAGCTTGAAGCCCTTTATTTCAGAACCTGCAGGCATTTGATGGAGTACTTAAAATTCCACCACCTTGCCTTCTGGCCATTAGAGACCCAAGGGAACTGTGAGGCTGCCTGCCATGAATTTCCCCCTCCCCTTCCCTTACCATGATCCCAATCCAACTGTTATCCCTGCTCTCAGCCTTGGACAGGTAAAAGTGAAAAATGCCACCAGGATTGGAAAACATTTTAATTTTGAAAGTCTCTTTTATTAAGGTTTTAAGACTCTTGAGCATACTTAGTTCCTGGGCCTGGACATCCACATTGTTGTTGTAGGTGAAAACTGCTGTAGAGGGTTTGACAGATCAGAGGTAAAGAATACAATGAATTTGCATGTCTTTTTTTTCTTCTGAAAAATAGCAAAATGTGAAGACTACTGGGGCAGTTATTTTACTTTTATATAAATGCATTCTGAATAGGTAACAAGTTATCATAGTTCAACATTCAACAAGTTTTCCAAAGGGTGATAGTGTTCTCAGTATTCCTGATGTGTTTCTGGGTAGTCAGTTCCCTGGCTCAAATGCAACCAAAGTTATCAAATGCTTATGTGTATTTCCAAAGCTATTAAAGAAATGTAGAAGGAATTATCTATGTACCTAAGTGTATTTTTATGTAACTGGCTCCTTGATATACACTCCAGGAAAATGTGTTTTTAACAATAGATTTTAGGCCTCTTTGTTTCTTATCTGTGCTCCTTTAAGTTCACCAAACATTCTATTTTATGCAACTGCCATCCTTTGGTTAACTGTTCTTCTGTCCATTGCCTTTAGGAAGTTTTCAGTTTCTTGATGTTACAAACAGTGCTTGTTGTGAGGCACCCTCCCACAAGAAATGCACTTACACGCCATTCGTGCAGAAAAGAGCAGTTTATTCACTCCAGTTGGCCAGCGACCATCTCCCAAGGGGCTACCAAGGAAGAGTGGCATCAGGCTTTGGTCTTGTGGGGTTTTTAAAGACAAAAACTACATCCCGCGGCACATGGGTTGGTCCAGGTGCACAGAGCAAGCTAGGGGGCTAGGTCACAGAGGCCAAGAATGAGCCGTTTGAGCAACGAAGCATACAAGTTTTCATTGTGTATGATTCCTGTTCCCATGTAATAATTCACTGTGTATTGCTCCTGTTTTTGTGTAATTGTTTTCTGTTTCTATGAGAAAGTCAACGGTTTCTCATGCAGAAGGGCGGAGGGTAGTCTGCAGGTCAGACAAGGGGCAAAATGGAGTTACTTAGGTTAAGCAAGCAATTTTACAGAAACAGATAGCGTACGTTATGAGGGTGTAGGGAGCTCTCTTCCATGCTGCAATTGTTAACTGCATACATACATTTTCTGGCATATGTCCACAGGTATCTGCAGTATGAAATCCTAGAAGTGGAGTGTCTGGGTCAAAGGATGTGAGTAACTTTGATAGATTTTGTGAATTGCCTTCTATAGGTGTGGTAGTAGGTTTGGAAAGAAAATTAAATTAACCCTTTGTGGTTGAGAGGAAAAGATGCAATGTTTCCCAGATACTGATGTTTGCCTAAAGAAAATTCTCAGAAAAAGCATCATTTGTCTAAATGGCCCAATGTTTTTATGCACGTTTTTTGGGGGGTGGGGGAGACATAACTCCTTGCAGATGGGTAGAAGAAACACTAAATCTTAGAAACATGGGGATTACAGAAGAACTAAAAACAGACCCCCCACCCCTTCTGTCTGTGGACCCTCTGTAAAGCTGCACGACTATGCCAGTTGTCGGGTTGAGACAATAGCTACGCTAATTGTATGGCTAGGCAATTGTCGGATTCCTGCCATTTTAGCAAATTATATGGCTAAAGCAAATCATAACTACAGCCAAAATGTTTCATTATTTTAGTTACACTAAGTTTTCCATTTGTATTGTTAGGGCTAGGGATTAGGGCCCCCAAACCCTTCAAACCCGTTGTACACACTGGGTCACCAGACCCCTCACACGCAGGTCCATGCTAGGTAATTGAGAAAGATCCCGGGAGCCATTGGCAGATGGCATGAGCTCATTCCTCAGCAGTAGCAGCAGCAGCTTACAGAAGACTCCAGCAGCAGCAGTGGTGGCCTCTCCAAGTGTCCCCAGGGACCTGGCAGCAATAGCCTGCAGCAACAGCGTTGAATAACAGTAGTGGCCTCCCTGGGGGCATCCCAGGGGTGTGTGTGGGGGGTGCCCTGTGGATCAGAGCCACTCATTTTTTATACTTGAGTCCATAACCCAAGACACCTGGGTGCACATGCACAATTACATCGGACAATAACCAAGGAACACCTGGGCACACATGCATATTTACATCAAATGCTTGGCAAGATTCTGAACATCTGAGGGGCCCTGATCATTTTCCTTCAATTTCCCTGCACCCTCCCATCCCCACTGTTATGGATTGAATTGTGTCACCCCAAAAGTTTAATGTGTTGAAGGTTTGGTCTGCACTGTGACAGTGTTAAGAGGGTGGGAAGTTCTATTACGGTAATTGAAAGATGGGGCCTTAAAAAGGTGATTAGATTGTGGGACCATGCCATAGTGAATGGATTAATAATGGTGGTCATGGTTTGGAGGACTTTAAACAGAGAGTGAATGAGGAGGTTACTCTCTCTGCTCTGCTGTTTCCTGCCATGTGAGGCCCCCCCCCCATTGCTGTAAGCCACCACCAAGCAAGACCCTCGTTAGATGTGTTCCCTGGACTTTGGGCTTCCCAGCCTCCCAAACTATAAGCAATAAATTTTGTTTTGTTTACAAATTACTCAGTTCTGGGTATTTTGTTATAAGCAACAGAAACTGGCAAATACACCCATTGCTCCTGTGTTTGGAGAGGAGAGGTGCCTTTCTCCCCTTCTCCCAAGACTTATCCCATTTTTCCCTTTCATGGCCTTCACCTGGCATAGGTGTCTGCAGGAGCCTGGTAAGGCCAGGAACTTGGAATGTCTCATTCAGGTCTGGGCTGGTTCAGCTCAGGATAGCAACTCAGGGCAGAATCAGTGTCAGGTCCTGAGAGGAGAGGCCCTGAGCTGGGCATATGCCAAACCCTGCTGGGGTGAGCACAGATTTGCTCCATCAGAGGATGGGGGCCTAGGGTGGAGGGGCTTAGTGCCATGTTGTGAACATACTCGTGGCCTCGGCAACTTTGGCTAAGTCTGAGTCATGCAGAGGGAGCCTCTGGATTTCTCTTCTGTCCTTTTCCCTTAAAAACAGAATCTCTGGCAGTAATAACTTGAAGTTGCACTTTGTTCTAATTAAAAAATATAAAAAAGGAAGTGTTTGCACCTGTTCTTCCCTTTTCTTTCTACCTCTTTTCAAAGCTATGCCTGAAATTACATTTTATTGAATGAGGAGCCAAACAGCTAACTTAGAAAAGGGCATTTGAGGCATGTGCAAGGTTCCAGAGGAATGAAACCATACAGACTGAAGGGAGAACTAACAAGGGCTTAACTTGTGCAGAAGGGTGGGTGGATAGAATTTCAGAGGTTGATGTGTTCCAAAGTCTCTCTTGTAGGGAAAAGGTCACCATTAAGTGATTTTACACTGGATTGTAACATGACTAAATTTGTGTTTTCAAAAAACAGCAGTGATGCCTATGCAAAAGATAGTTTAGAAAGAGCAGTGGACCTGGCAAAGGTTCTGAATAGATTTAGAGAGTACTGGCAGTAATGCTGAACTCATTAATTTCTTCAGTACACATTTAATAAGGGCCTACTTTAGCTGTTAGTCTCTGGAGCACTGTATCCATCTAATAATTGTGGGGATTCAGTCCTGATTAAGTCATACATAAGCATTACATTTTTGTATGGGGAGACAAAAATAAAAATAAAGAAATAAACTAGATCATTTCAGACATGATGGAAGTAAAACATTTGATATGATGCAGGGAAAGGCTCTGGTGTGAGGAGATGATTTTGAGGTGAGCCTAAATAACGGGGAATGTCATGTATGTTGAAGATTCCTGAGCCTTCTAAGCAGAGGGAATTGTTGTGCAAAGCCCTGGGGCAAAATTAGCTTGGATTATTGAAAGGGGAAAATAAGAAGATGCTAATGTTTCTAATTTAGACAGAGAAGTAGAATTAATGAAATTTAGTGAAAAAGCTGAATGCAGATGATGATAAGGGATATGGAGTCTTTAGGTCCCTGGCTTGGGCAGTTGTATGGATGGTGGTGCCTTTCTCCAAGGCTGGACATTCTTTAACTAAAGCAGGTTTGGAAAGATAAATTATTGGTTTATTGTCATGCCCTATTAATCCTAAAATTCTCATGTGATGTGCAAGTGGAGATATCAGTGAAGGAGTTGGGAATGAAGGTTGGAACCTAGGAGAGATGACACTCCAGAATGCAGACAGCCATTGTAGTTGAAGCCAGGAGAAATAAACTATACAGGGCTGTCCTGTTCAGTATGGTAGGCACTAGTGACATGTGTCTATCAAGTGTTTGAAAGAAATGTGGCTAGTATAAAATGAGATGTGCCAAATGTACAAAATATATATCGCATTTCAAAAATTTATGTTTTTCTCATAAAAAATAAGAATATGAAATATTTCATTAATATTTTATATATTGATTACTTGTTGAAATAATATTTTGGATATATTGTGTTAAATAAAATATGGTATTAATATTAATTTTCCTTGCTTCTGTTTTTTTTTTAATGTGGCTATTAGAACATTTAAAATTATATATGTGGTGCTTATTTCTGTTGGTTAGCACTGGTATAAGGTAATAGACATGCATGTCTTTGAAGTCACATTTATAGAAGTATACAATGTTAGGGTGGTCATAGGTCCCCCAAATTAGTTTGATATCAAAAGTGGCCCAAGTGTAGAACGTGAGAACATTCATACTCTAGAGAAAGATTGACAGAGACATGGAGGAGACTGGAGAGTTCAAGAACTAAATGTGTTGTAAATATTCAGGGAAGAGACAATTCACATGTGAAAAAAGAACAATAAGGTTTCAAAAACTACATCCCTTAAATAAGAATAAAATAAAAGTTCCCATTGTGTTTTACAATTTTAAGGAGTTCACCATAGTGGCTTTGATGAAAGCAGTTTAAATGAAACAGACTATACAAGCAGATAGCAAGCGGACTGTGAACCTGAAGGAAGGGTGGAAACACATCCTTGCACATTTCTTTCTTTCTTTCTTTCTTTCTTTTTTTTAACTAGCCCACCCCACACTCGCACTCACTCACTCTTGTTCTTTCTTCCATATGCATTTCTATTTCTGGAAATTGGCAGTAGAGATAAAGATGAAAATATCCCAATATCTTGAGAGTGGAATAAGGGAATTTTAGGGTCAAGGAGAATATTATGTTTGTGTGTGTATGTTACATCAGTGTGGTACATTTGTTACAACTGGTGAACTAATATTTTGATACATTATTATTAACCATAGTCCATAATTTACTATTCATTCTTTGTATTGTACATTCTAGGGGTTTTGAGTATGTATAATGACATGTATCCATTAGAAAACACATTGAAAGGATGAACATAAAAGCAAGCAAAAAGAGGAATTCTCAAGCACACTTTAAAAAAAAATCAAAAGTATACTTTCAGGCTCCTGATAAGGTGATGAAAATGGGAGATATAATGAGATATTTCTTAGGATTCTGCAGAAACTGCTCTCTAATTTTAAATTCTTCCTTTAAATCCTCTCAAGTTACAAAGCATTAGAAAAAAGTCAGTGTATTCAACATAAGAAGAAAAAAGAAAGAAAGAAAGAAAAAAAGATGAAGAATAAGTATAAGAAGCCCTAAAGAAAGCAAGAAAAAAGAATGGTAAAGAAAACACAGGAATTAACTAGAAAATAGCAAAATCTGCTTGGTCATTTGAAAAAAATAAAATTGTCAATTATCAGTCAAGTGTAAAAAATATGGAAGAAGGAGAAAGCACAAAGTAAAACAAAATAAATTGGTGGATAACGTTAAGATTTGGAAGTGTGGCAAGGTAATTTGTTGAAGTGCCATCTGTTCAGAGCAGTGGCCGTGTGTACAGAACCCTGCTCACCTCCAGACACTGGGGTGAAGTTAGATGAACGTGGCCTGCGCAGCCGGTGTTTCTGTCAAGAACCTCACATTGTAAGGGAGAGAAGAACGAAGCTGTAACTTAAAGACACACTTTCCCGAAGAGGAAATATTTGTGAAGAAGACAGAATAGGGAGGGAGTGAGAGATCGTGTGGGCATCACTTCATCTGTACTTGACCTTGAGACCTGAGTACCAAGAAGTGACAAGCCTGGGGCAGGAGTGGAAAGAAAAGGAGGCTGGAAGCTGGGGTGAAGATCTCCGTGGATAGCAAAAAAGGGAAGCACAGAGGCGCCGAAGTTTCTTAGGTCTCTTTCCAGGTAAGCTCCGAGATTGTCAACAGGAGAAAGAAGATGGCACACAAACCAGGGAGGAGAAACCAGCGAAAAGAAACTGGAGAATGCGGGCATCGATCCCGCTGCCTCTCGCATGCTAAGCGAGCGCTCTACCGCTTGAGCTAATTCCCCACCACCGCGGGGTGCGTGGTCCTGCCACACCCCACCCCTTTTCTGCTGGGGGGGGCGGCTGTGGGAACTTCAGGCCAATGGAACCTCAGGCAGGACGAGACTGAGGGCGGAGCTTCTCAGACATTGCCTTGGGCAAAGCTCCACCAGCCTGGAGTATGAAGAATGCGGTCTCCAAGGAAGATCGTGGGGAAATACCTCTCTCGCCAGTCGCCAATTCCTTGATCTCGCGGAAGTAAAGAGAGCACGTTCCAGACGTGAAAGCACCTGGCTTGCTGGCACAGCTGTTCCAGCCTGCTGCAGGGCTGTGATCATCACCTGCTTCTTATGGGCGCGGCCGCTGGGAAGTGATGGGGCAGCCTCTGCCAGCCCCAGAGCCTCCAGCCATCGCCCCGCATCCGTGGGCCTGGCCCGGGTCAAGGGCTGTTCCCGCCTCTGTCTTCTAGAGAATCCCCGGTTTCCCGAAGACCTAATTCTCATCTTCCCCGAGGTGCAAACTGGTAGTTCAGAGTGGAGAGAAGAAGAGGGGCTGGCAGAGAATTTTAAGAGGCCATTGGGTTTAAGTGAAAATAAGGGCTTTGCCTCAGTTGGACTGAAGAATAGTTTTGAGAGGCAACCGCCAGTGTCCTGGTACTGGACCCTTTCCTGTACTGAGTATCTGTTGGGATGTTAAACAATAGTTTCCCTTTGTCCTGAATGGTCAAATTTTCCCCTCTCTTCTCCTTTGATAGACAAGAACTCTTTTCCATATCCCTCTTCAGGTGTGGATATGGACTCACATTTGATCTTAGTGTTTTGTCTACCATTGGCCTTCATGGAACTGCAGGTGGTTTGAGGGAGCTTCAGGGTCCCCCTTCACAGCTCCAGTTTGTGGGGAGTGCACATTTTAAGAATGGGAGAGACTGCTCATAGGGGACACAAATTCAACAACATGCTTTATTATTTATAACATTTCTTGGGTTCATTTACAGATAAATAGAAAAACACATTTAATCAACGAAACTTTTTCCATTACAATCAACATGAGACAATGCTGAGAGGAATCAAGTGGTGTCAGAGGGAGATGTGGGTGATAGAAAAGAGAAGAACGGAGAGGGAGGCAGACCCTGACAGCAGCCCCAGGGATCTACAGGAGCTCCCTGAAGCCAGCCCATGCAAAGATCAAACACCCTCTTCAGCATTTTGAGCTCTGCTCTGGCCAACTGAGCTAAATATCACATGATGTGTGGTTAATACAGAATCTTATGTTGTTTCTCTGAAAAGGAGGTAATGTTGCAATTGCAAAATAGACTTTTTTACATGGTTCATCTTGGAAGTTAGAGGAGGACCTATTTTCCAATTTATTTTGAGCACAACATTTTTGCAAGAATGAGCTCTGCAGAAAGATGAATAGGAAGATGGAATATCACCTTCGTGAGAGCATATCTGACCACCAGAGTTAATGCGCTAGCTCCCACCTTCACCAACGCTCCTTCCAAATTTCTCTTTCGCCTGGTCAAAATAGCTCAGTTAGGAGAGCGTTAGACAGAAAATTCAACTCTCTCTTCCCTGTTTTGTCTTTCCTCTTGATAACAGCCCAACTCTCAGATAATCTGATAGAAGACAAATTTGCATCCTGTATCTGACCATAGATTGTCATATGAATAAAAGCAAAAGGTCGGCCACCCAAGTTCTCCTGCTTGTGTCTCCTGACACAATTCCCAGGCTGTTTCTCACCCTTTGTACCCAAAAGGAGAAAGTTTGGTTTTCCCACAAAAATATTTTTTATTAACTTCGGGCCGAAGCCCCCAAACCTGTATTTGTAAAAGTCATTTTCTGGCTAATTGGTTTCTATTTTGTATCTGCATGTAATATTTCATTTCTTTTTTTTAACCTAGCACAGAAGTGTGCAAGGGAGCAGTACTGAGCTAAAGAGAGTTGAATCCGGTGCATGTATCTACCGGATGCCATTGGGAGCCTAGGAATTGGAGGAGGGAGGGGGCAAAATTGGAGAATGCAGGCGTCGATCCTGCTACCTCTCACATGCTAAGCGAGCGCTTTACCGCTTGAGCTAATCCCCCTCCACCGTTCAGTTTTTCAGCCTATTTTTATAACTGGAGCACAAATATCATTTCATGTCCCACTTCAGTTCCCAAGCTGCTCAGACCCTACAGAAACTTCCTTACCAGAGTACAGCCAGGACAGCCTCAGACCTGGAAGGCAGTGACCATCCTCTGTTCAGTGCTGCCTGCTGGGAGCATGGGGGAAAGCAGGCTGAGAAAAGAATGGGTTAGGAAAAAGCTCTGCTTCTAGCTTGATTTCACTCTCCTGATTAGATGAAAAAGAAGGGAAAGGGAGTACTGTCCCTAATTAGCACAGTTACTCCAAATGCATCACTTTTTAATATCACTTTTTAATATCACCTTCTTCTCCAACCCATGCCACAAATCTGGATATAAACTCAAGTATCTTTCCATGATCGTTTCTTCAAATGACTAACATCTTTTATCTTTGATCTGTGTTACTAATTGCTTCTCTGTTTAGGGTGGTTGAGATCTGTTGTTAACTATTTTCACCTTGAGCCTGGAGTGTAGTGATAATCTGTTGAATTTCAGATCATTGAATTTAGAGATTCTTTTTTTTCCCCCAGAAGTAACTAGACTGAGGAACTCATTTATGCTAATTCATTTTACACCACTGGGTACAGTGATGTCTTTTTTTTTTTTTAATCAACTTCATTGAGGCATTTCCATTGTATTCATTTCATAGGGCTGGCATAACAAAATACCCAAAATTGAGTGGCTTAAAACAACAGAAATGTATTGTCTCAGTTCTGGAGGAGAGAAGTCAGAAACTGAGGTTTCGGCAGGGCCATACTCTCTATGATTGCCTTGGGGAAGAAGGCTTCCTTGCCTCTTCTAGCTTCTCGTGTTTTCCAGCAATCCTTGAATGTCCTTTGCTTGTAGGTGTATCACTCCAGTCTAGTGGGCATCTGCTCCCTGTGTGTCTTCACGTTGTCTTCCTTCTTGGCCTTGTCTGTCTCTGTGTTCAAATTTCCCCTTTTTATAAAGACACCAGCCATATTGCTGTAGGGACCCCTCCAGTGACCTCATTTTAACTTGATTACCTTTGTAAAGACCCTATTTCCAAATGTCACATGTTGAGGTACTAGGGATTAGGACTTCAACATACCTTTTGGGGGGGAAACAATTCAACCCAAAATATCCATCATCTCAAAGGGTTCCTCCAGGAGTGTGGTGCCTTTTGCTGTTAATCTCTCCCACACCTCCACCACAGTTCCATGGAACTACTGAACTGATTTCTGTCAATATAAATGAGTTTCATCTCTTCTTGAATTTATTTAGTGTCTATTTTTTCATTCAGCATGTTTTAAAGATTCATTCATATTGTTGTGTGTATCAGTTGTTTATTCTTTTTATTGCTGACTACAGTTCCATTGCATGAATGTGCCAGAATATTTATTATTCATTTACTTGTTGATAGACATTTGGCTTGTAGGAATAAAGCTGCTCTAAAAATTGATGTAGAATGTTATTGTGAACATATGGTTTTATTTCAGTTGGGTAAAAAGGGGAATTGCTAGGTCATAAGTTAAGCATATGTTTAACTGTATAATAAACTGCCAAATATTTTTCCAAACTGGCTACTCAAATTTACATTTGATGACTTGTAGCTGACTCAGCTACATAAGCAGTTCTCTAATAAAATGTTAATGGCCTTGAAGGGGGCCCCATGACTTGAGTGAGATATCCTGTTTTCAGAAACCTTTGTCAAAAATTTATGGAATTGCTGACAACAAAGACCTCAACCCCATTGACTCACTGACTGACCCCATTAGTAAGTTACTAGCCTACTTAAAAACTGCTCAGAGTGTATCTTGTATGTTATAAATTTATGTCTGCATTTTGTAACTTAAAAAAAAAAATCATTGCTTATTACAATATGCAACAGCCAGTGAAGAAGAGACAATTATGTTAAAGGAAAGTCCCCTCTCTCATTCTTTGTCCTCCTCTCTAATTTTGCTATATTTGTCTGTAATGTGGTGGAAGAGCTCTGGGGCACTTCCCAACTCTGTTGGCTGATGTTTTTTTGGTTGATCCTCAAACTTGGCTCATAATAAACCTTACAAATTTTCAAATTTGCCTCTGCAGCCTTAATTGAGTTAACACATTACCACCATCAATGTGTGAGAGTTCCAGTTTCTCCATATGCTACAATCACTTGATGTTGTCTGCCATTTTAACTTTAGCCATTCTAGTTCATGTGTAGTATTAATTTGCATTGGATTTAATTTGCTTTTTCTTACTGATTAAGTTGTTGAACATCTTTTAATGTGCCCATTAACCAGATATGCATCTTAATTTGTGAAATTGTACTCAATTTTTATTTTGCCCTTATCCTTACTGAATAGTTGTTTCTGTCACTGAGTTATGAGAATATGTTTTGCATTCTCAATACAAGTTCTTTTTTATATGTGTGTATATAACAAATATGTGTGCACATTTCTCCCTTTTCTCCTAGTATCTTCCAGTGGAACCAACTGTGAAAATGGCTGGTGTCACCTTGGACCAAGAGGAGTGGAAGTGGCACACCATATTCAGAATCTGATAGAACTGAGCATTAGTAGTCATTACCTTTGCTTAAAAATTCCAGAGCTGAGTTTGTTCAGCTGCCCTTTCCTGAATAACAGCAACACGTGGGTGTGTTTAAACTTCCTCCCTTATTTTGGGATTGCAGATGTCCCAGGGTAATTGTATGGGTGGTTGGGGAAGGGCAGTCCATCCACTCTGAGGAGTTCAGGGGGAGACCAAACTAATCCTGTAGAACAGAAGTGAGTGTCATGATAAAAATGTAAATTTAACACTACTACATCTCAGATTTCTTGTTTGTTTCCTTGGTTAATTTTCCCATGCCACTCCAAAAATCTGGGCATAAACCTAAATATTTTTCCACCTATTGTCTTCCACCTTACTGTCTTTTATCTGGTTTGTGTGATTATTTATTCAGTAGGGACTGAGAACTGTTACTTGATTTCAGGATGTGGAACTAATTAGCTTAGTTTCAGATATTTGAATCTAGCAGTTATTTTACAGGTAATCACAGAGTTGAATTTAATACTTTTTTGATGTAATCAGACTGGGGCAGTCATTTATGCTAATTAATCACATAATGGAATGGGAACATCTATGTATTTATAAACGTCCATAGGCATGAATCAGAATCAACATTTTGCAGACCCCTTACCCCACCAAAAGGCCACCAGGGAAGCAAGTTAATCCCACTAAATTGAGTTCATTAAACTTGCTGAGCAAAAAAGAGCCCCATCTAGACAGAGTCTTAGTAGTGCCTAAAAAATAGGCCAGTCATAAACCAGGGTTTAAAGGGTCTGGAGACTGGAGTTATTCACAGGATAGTTTTAGAGTGAAAGTTAGTAAAGTTCTTCTCAGTAGGGACTGGACAGACTTTCTAAACTAGATGCATCACTGGTTCAACCAGTAGAACTTTGCTGCTGGAACTTGAAGGTCTGTACAGAGTTGTTAGATCGTTTGCCTTTGGTCTTATCTTGGATCAATGGGTCTGAACACAAGCTGGTATTAAAACAATTTGAATTTAATTAGTGTTGTATAGCATGGTTTGTAGACTTTTTCTGTGTTGTGTTGTAGGGCTTTTGCAAATTCTCAGTTTCTTCATTTCTCAATTTGTCCTCTTTCTTCCCAACAGGACCACCCAAGAGACCAGGTTATAGTACAGGTAGGGGACCTTAGCTCTGAAAGGGTCCTAAGTGAATCTGAAACAATTGTCTCTTTTTACAAGTAAAAATTTGAGGAGCAAAATGACTCATTTATCGTTATACAATAAGTTAAAGACAGATGAGATCTGACCATGCATTTGCTTTATCAGTAACAGCACTAGGACGAATGCTGCCATTTTTACAAATACAGGGATTTAAGGTTGTGAGCAGCATAGGGCTCAGCAGATCTAGGTGTTCGGTTGTTCTTGGTTTGGGGTTTGTGCTGTGACCTCACGCACGTGTAAAATCCAAGGGTTGTAACAAACCATGGCAGAGTTAAACCCTTTGCCCCAGTTGGCATAATAAGGAGAGATCGAAGGCCAAACGTGAAAGGCTCAGTCACAGAGATGACAAAGTCAAGGAATCCAGATATGAACAGAGGCATTTGGGACACATAGGGCTCCGTCCCCGCCACCCACCGGTTTCTCAGGCTTGGCCCCTGCAGAGCTGAAAACAGCCACCCTCGCAATTCCACAGACTGTAAGGGTCACCCAGCGACTTTCCAGTCATTCTCTGAAATGTAGAAGTCTCCTGAAACCGTCTCCTCTGAGGCATCCCCTCTGATCGGAGGGAAGGCGGGTGTCCCCTGATCCGCCTCCACACAGCTGCTTAGTCTCCGGGCTGGAGGTTGTTTCTTCTTTTGCCGACTTAGAAATACTTAGGTCAACATTTTCACGTTCTCGCCTAAGGGCCTTGGGTGTGGGGGTTGGAATGATCGCTGGGTCTCCCACCACATTAAAAACTTAGAGACAGAAAAGAAGGAGCTTCTGTCTGCATCGTGTTCTTACATGGAAGAAATTCATGGGACGAGAAAGATGACAATAAGGAAACAGCAAAACGCAGAGTTCTCTGGGGTTTCTGCAACAGCCGAGGAGCTCTGCCACGCTGGAGAACATGCTCATTCCACCCGCCAAGTCCGTGCTGAGTTTACATACCGCGTTATTTCAACTAAGGAATAAATCAAAATGTGACTCGCCGTTTCTGGGTCGTGCCCTGAGTAGGGAGGTTGGTGCTTTGCTTTATGGCCGCGGCAACTCCAGAAATTTCCAGTGTTTTTTCTGTCCTTTCTCTCCCTTTTTCGGGCGCCGGCTTTCAAACCAGACAAAAGGCATAAAGAGTGTGTGTTTCCTGGACCCAGTATCTGGAAAGAAGCCTTCTTTCCTTTTTCTTTTTGCCGTTCCTCAAGGCTATGCCCACAACTAAGCTTTAAAGATCAGGAGGCCTCCAGCTGCCTCATCAAAGGGCATTTCCACCAGTGCAAAGCGCGGGAAAGGGGAGCAATTCCGCGCGAAGGAGGATTAGCAAGGCTCAGCTTGCACAGAGGGGGCAGTGCATAGAATTTCAGAAGTGATGGGAAGGACAGGCCAGCTCTGTGCAGGGTGGGTTGGAGAGAGGTGAGGGTGGAGTCCAAAAGCCAGGAGAAGGAACAGGACATTAGCAAAATGGTCCAGGCAGAGAGGCTGTAATAAAGCGAGGCAGTGGGTTGAGTCTTCTTTATTTACCCCATTATTAGACACGTATCTATGGTGCTATTAGTCTCTGGGTATTGTAGGTGTCCCTGGGAATTCAAGGACTCTGTGGACCTGCATGGTGCTGACCGCATTAACAGGACCCAACGCACTTCCAGAAATGAATCCCCACGAACCGCTGTTACTCTGTGTGAGAAACGGCCAGACAGGCGAAAGCACTGCATGCACAGACATTAGTCCTTCTCTTTGGGACAGAATGCATCAGCCTTGTCAGATGGAGAGATCAGTGGGTTTCCCAACAAATTAGTCTCTCAGTCTAAAGTCATGATTCCGGGCTTTAAAGCTAAATCTTTCTGTGCATAAGGTGTCAATCAACCTAATCTGTTTCATAAACACATAAATAAAATGGGGGGGGGGGAGAAATGTCACACAAACACTGCAACAAAACGTATTTATCTAAAGTGTCTTTTTCCAATAGAAATAGGAGAGCGTTTTCCTGAATTTAGTAAAAATGGGAGTGGGGGTGGGGGGAAGTAATGGAATACTCACTTTGAGGAAAAATGGGTGAGAACAGTGTGAATTATGCTAGAAGCTACGGGGAGATGAGCCTGGGTTGGTGACCTATATTTGTACCTGCCTTGACAGGCGGTGAAGAGGAGGTGGCTGTAATTCTGTCTTCTGTCAATTTCTCCAATGGTGGCCCAGAAGCAGTGGAAGTGAAGTAAAGAGGAGGGATAGAGACAGATCAGAGGACGGGTGAGAGTGGTGGGGATGCATTTTAAAGAAGGTGGTCATGAAAACCCTGCTTCTGGGGATACCAAGTGCTGTAGGCAAGACAGAGAGAGAGAGCGAGAGAGCGAGAGAACCCTTCATCATGAAACATCCAAGCAGGTCACATTTGAACTTTCCTTCTACAGAATTTTATTTTAACTGATCTGAACCCATGGCCTTTGTGTTATCAGCACCACACTCTCCCGAGTGAGCCACAGGCCAGCCCCAAATTTTACTTTTGTAAGTGTTAATATTACAGCTAATTTGAATAAAAACTTATAAGCAAGTTTATCCAATCTTGGTTTTGGCCATTCAAGATTATTACATACTTTGTATAAGCTCTCACAAACTTTTTAACTATATCCATTTAGTCATGTCTATGACATTTCTTTTTACTCTTTTGGTCCCCCTAAACACCTTAAAACTAGACAAACTTTTTTTTAACAAAAACCATTCTACATCCTCATGCCTTCTACAACTTCACCAAAAACACATTCTGTTTTCTTTAAATGTTCTGTATATAAAATCTTATACCTAGCAGTTTGAATTATGTGTGTTAACTGTAATGAACTCTTAGTAACCCTAATTTCCAGTGAAAAACCTAGGAAGCAACCACTTATGAATTGCTTTATATTAATATTTGTAGATAAAAACCATTCCTAATTTCCGAAGAGATATGTTTTTTAAAAAATCGTTTTCAGCAGATCCAAATGTGTTTAGTTTTTTTATATCACATAAAACAAAACATCAAAGTATATAAGCTTAGACTTATGTATAATAACTAATGTTTCAGTATTTTTTTGTTTGTTTGTTTTTATGGCCGGTAAGGGGATCGTAACCCTCGGCACAGTGTTGTCCACACCACGCTCAGCCAGTGAGCCCGACCATCCCATATAGGATCCGAACCCAGGGCCTCGGTGCTACCAGCGCCGCACTCACCTGAGTGAGCCATGGGGCTGGCCCTGTGTTTCAGTATTTTAACTTATCAATATAACATGACTTTAAGATTTCAAATTACTGAAAAGAATTTTGAAACTGATGTTTCAAAAGGTGTACCAACCTACACCTTTATCAACCAGAATTAACTAAGACCTTTGAGGTATAGGACACAGGTCCCCTTTCCCTGGTTGTTGTGGGTCCCAAGTAGCCACGTGGCATTCAGGGCAAGCATGTGGAGCCCAAGACCAGAGGGCAGAATTCACAAAGATAATGTCTAAAGGATGTTGTCTCTCCCAGCATGGCCAGAAGGCAGAGCTGACATGAAGAGACCATATCGAGTTTTGTCCTGCAGCTGGTGGCCCATGTGCTGTGGACACGATATGTCCTTTGGCCTCCCCATGGCTATCTATTTAGACCCCAGAATTCAGAGGCTTAAAACCAAAGACAAGCTAACAATATGTGTGTAAGACTTTGGGGAAAGACCAGGAGCCAGTTCCCTTACAGCTTTTAGTTTATAAACAAATTAAGTACCAGACAACACAAAAGCAACAATTTTGTGAGTTTAAAACATCAGAGACAGTATGAATTTGTTTAGACCAGTAGATAAACCTAAGCAAAAATGTCTAAATTAAATTCTGAAAATATTTCTATTGGTACCACGTAGACAATATAGAGACATGTATAGACATAAATGTGTAGACACAACATACGGTTTACGTATGTTTATATGCAGATATTAAAAAAAGATCTTAGAGATTATGTTTAAAATATTAGTAATGAGATAAAATATAAAACTCACTGGTTTAAGGACAGTTGGATTTAAATCATGTTTCTGCAAATGAAGCAAGTTAAATCTTGTCTGCCCACATGACAGAAGCGCACACTGAGTTTTAGAGAAACGAAGGCAGCAAATTTACATTGCAAAGCACAGAGAAAGAATGCAAGCTTTGTTTAAGTTTGGTTATGCCAGAGGGGAGACAGAAAGGTTTCTGGCCCGTGGCTCACTCGGGAGAGTGTGGTGCTGATAACACCAAGGCCGAGGGTTGGGATCCTATATAGGGATGGCCGGTTAGCTCACTGGCTGAGCGTGGTGCTGACAACACCAAGCTAAGGGTTAAGATCCCCTTACTGGTCATCTTAAAAAAAAAGGACGCCAAGACCAAATAAAATCATAGAATTCCACCACAGGATTTTACAAAGAAATATGTAGATGAGCCTACAAGAAAATTTAGAATTCTGTTCAAAATAACCAGTTGAGTGCCAGAAAACTGTATTTGAGACCATCCAGTTAGGTTGCTTTTAATCCAGTTTTTGTTCCTTAACCGGGTTACTGAGCTACGGACTGAGCCAACGAACAAATTCAGTCTAAGTCATGGCCTCTTGGGGCTCCAAGAGGAAGGCAGCAGACCCCAAAGGGGGTCAGATGGCGCACCACGGGTGCGTTTCTCATGAGGCCTCAGAGTCTTTGGCAAAATGTTAACAAGAGAAGCACACAGGATCAAGAAAAAGGGTTTCAAGCAACTAAATATACTCAAAGACCAAAGAGTTGCAAAGATACTGCCTCAGGACATAGAGCTAGTTGGTGGATTAGCTGCAAATGGGCCCATTCATTGAGATCAGAAAGAAGTTAAACAGAAAAAAAAAAACCCAAAACCCTGGGTCACCTCCGGGGTATGCCCCTGGGGCAATGACCCCCGGCCACTGAACCTCAGCCTCAGCACCAGCCGGCCTGACTGGGGACAGAGCAAGCGGGTCCCCCTGGATGCCTGCGGGGGTTGGGGAGGGGCCGGTCAGATGCGGGTCACTCCCTGGGGACATGTGGCCACCCGGAAGCAACCAGCCCCGGCGCACCTACGCATGACTGGACAGGGCTGGGGAGCAAAAGCTTTTATGGGACGGCGGGAAGTCCACGTCTCGGCCATCAGTGAAGGGCAGGGGAAGACGGTCGTAACGTTCAGACAACAGGACGTTATTACAGAGCGAGAGACACGTGCAGACGCGGGCACGGGCGTCCCCGGCAGTGCGGAGGCCCCCGATGCCTGAGCAGACGGTTTACGTTTCCCGGGACGGGTTGTTTCTCTGTCCTAAGGGGACGAATACTCGGCTGTGGGGAGGCTCTAGGGCAGCCAAGTCGTCATCGGCTGGTGCAGGCTGCTTTAGGGCCCTGCCACGGTCCCTGAGCTTCTGAAGTTTCTGGTCACCTTCCCCTGGCTTTGTTCTCCCTGTCTAACTTCACAGGGGAAGGTCGCCTGCACTTTTGTGTCTCCCAGAGTGCAGGTGCACAGGTTTCTGTGATCTGCAGAGCTGCAGGTGCGGCGGCCGATGGGCAGGGTGGGGGTAAGCTGTCCTCGGTGCACTAGGGTTCATTAACTGCACTAGGGTTCATTAACTGCTCGTGTCCCCCAGCCTGAATGTTCGTGAGCGGCCTCCTGGGGCGTGTCCCATTCTGTCCTGCCTCTGTGTGGTAATTCTACTCCTCATTATTTAAGGAACTGACACACGGCTGTGCCATTTCCTTATTCTCAGCAGGGCACAGGCCTCCATATTTTCACATATTGGCCTTAACAGTTTTTATTTGTGGGTTACTTAAGCTTTTCTAATGTTAAGATTGTGTTATCTGGTAATAGGTATTGTTTCACTTCTTCCTTTTCATTTTGAATACCTTTTATTTCTTTATCGGGCTTAATTTCCCCAGGCCAGAGCTTCCAGTACCATGTTGAACAGAAGTGACAGGAGCAGGCTGTCGTCTTCGTGACAGGGGATGCGTCCGCTCTCTCATCATTGTGTGTGAGGTTCCCTGCGGGCTTTGGAGATGCCCTTTATCAGGCTGACGACATTCTCATCGATTTCTAGTTTGCTGATGATTTTTATTTATATTTGTTTATTTTTATTTTTAAAAATTTTTGTAAAATTTGTTGGCAGCCAAATGTAAGGATCGGCCCAGGAAACACCATCTGACAGAGTCAGACAAATGCTCAGGAGTCTATAACAAATACCAAAGACTTTGTAGACAGAAAAGTCTGAAGAAAGCAGAAACAAAGCACAACATATTGGATTGGTCATCTCAAAGTTACTGTCTTTGTAAGGTGGGGGCAGGGAGACAGAATAGGAAAATGACTGACTAGTTAACATCAAGTTTGTTTGTTTGTTTTGTGGCTGGCCAGTACTGTGATCAAAACCCTTCACCTGGTGTTGTAACACCATGCTCTAACCAACTGAGCTAACCCACCATCCCTAGGCTGTCTCTTCTGTGTAAGGACTAAAGCAGAGGGAACGTCACTGTCGAAGATTTAAACTGGCCTGTTTGGGAAGTTGACTGTTGTCTTCCTCCTGACTTCTCAGAAGGTCAGACCACAGCCTAAGTGACTATAAACTTAGCAGGGGTGTCCCAACTTTGGTTTTTAGTCTGGTCTGTTGGGGCCTAGTACAGGAACTTAGTCCAAAACAATGGCCTCTGATAATTTTTTACTTAATTCCCCCCTTTTGGGCATTAGCACCTCTCGGTTACCATCATTCCGTGTTCTGGTCTTAGCACGTCATTCATTGCATTCACAGGATAAGGCATCCTTGTTATTGTGCGTTTCTTTGAACTTTTGTTGTTACAGCCCATTTGACAAGAGACCATTTGACATTCGATGGATGGCTGCACAAGCATTTAAAACTTTTGAGAGAATACAGCACACCAGGGAGGTTACTTTTATGACTATCCCAAAGGTAATACCAAGACTTTGGAGTATATTCCATAGCCATGGCTGGAGCAGCCAAAGTTGCTGGGGTGCTGGTGCTGGATGTAGCTTCCCAAGGTGGTCCTGGGCAGTGAGCCCATGGAGGGTGCCTCTGGCCTGTTCCCCAAGACCATTTTGTCTCCTTAGGTCTTTGGGCCTGAAAAGGAAGAGTTAACCCCAGAGGCTTCTCCTGCAATGCCTTCATGGCCTTTTCCCCCTTCTCCTGATAATCCCTTTCTTTTGCACTAGTCTTCTTAGCTAAGGGTTGCTGAGCTGCACCATTGCATGCTCTCTGTTTCTTTACTGCAAGGCCAAGCTGCAAATTTCCTAAAATTTTACACTCTGCTTCCCTTTTAAATTCTGCCTTCATGGGGGCCGTCCCATGGCTCACTTGGGAGAGTGTGATGCTGAGCTTGCAAAAGACAGGAAATTTCCCTAGGCTAAAGTCTCTGTTGTAGGTAAAAAATTGTAACACAGCAAAATTGCTGGCTCCAAGGGCAGATGTCCTTGGTGCAACTAAACCTAATGACTGTTGCCATGTCAATTATCTTACTGTTCTTTTTGTAACCACCTGTGTTCCTTTTCTTTTTTTTCTTTTTGTGACTGGTAAGGGGATCGTAACCCTTGGCTTGGTGTTGCCTGCACCACGCTCAGCCAGTGAGCACACTGGCCATCCCTATATAGGATCTGAACTCGTGGCAGGAGCACCGCTGTGCTCCCAGCGCCGCACTCTCCCGAGTGAGCCACGGGGTCAGCCCCCTGTATTCCTTTTCTGTAACTTTCTGGCCTGGAGAATAAATACTGAGAGAAGACCACAGTTGTTCTTTTTTCAAGGAATGCCTCTCTTGTGAGGGTTTGTGGAAATTAACCCCTACAGGGCTTCTCACTGCTCAGAAGAAATGGGCATTGAGTAATCCTTTTTGCATCTCCATCACCCTGGGGGAGAGGTGACAGAGTCATACACTTTGTGGCCTTTTGTGTCTGGTGTCTTTCACTGAGCATGATGTGTTCAAGCTTCACGCATGTGGTAGTGTGTGTCAGAGCCTTGTTCCTTTCCTCGGCTGAGTCATATTCCAGTGTGTTCACGAACCGTATTTTATTTACCCATTCATTGTCTGATGAGCATATGATACGTTTTTGGAAGTTTGGGAATCTGCAGAGTGCCAAGAGAGTATAAAACCACCAGACCCTAAGCCAGATCAGCAGGATCATGGAAGGTGTTTAAGCTGAGAGTTAAATAAGAGTTACCGAGGCTGGGGGCTTCTTGGCCCAGGCAGACATTTTGACTTGCAGGACTGCTGTGGGTCACATTTGTCACCTGTGTCTTTGAAGGCACCAGACATTTTTCTTCAATGGGAGGGGTCCCTGTACAGGCATTCAGTTGAAAGGCAAGTCCGGTTACATTACAACCAGACAAGCAAGAGTCCTCGAGGGGCCCCCCTGGGGTGGGCTTTCATTGTGACTCCACCCTTTCCTATGTTCTGGCCACTTCCCCATTCTTTTCATTTTTCTCATCTACCAATGGGCTGTGAGCATTGAGGCCACGCTCACTTCACTGTTGCCTAGCACCGCCGGCTCCCAACTGCTCTGGCTCAGTCTCTCATCCGCACTTTAGCTGAAGGGAGTGATTCTCTAGTGCTTGGATGGTGATGAGGTGGTGGTGCCCCTTTCTTTTTCCCTGTCCCAAGATGTTGGAGGAAATCCGACAGGAGACATTGGCTAGGGCCAAGAAGAAGGTATAACATGCTGGGTTGCGGCCCCAGGCACAGCCCAAGGGCCCTCCTATGGTGGGACAGTGGCCAGAGTCTGTGTCACTTCTGAGGCACATGGGGCTTGCCCCTCTGTGCCTCTTGACTCCTCCCACCAAAGTCTTCTTAGCTATCCTTGCCCCTTGGCTATCAGCAGCCCAGCCTCTGCCCTTGCCAGGTGCTCCTGAGTGACTTTGGGCTGGTAGGGTGACTCCTGGGGCTCCCCACCCTGGGTTTGACCCTGGCCTTTAAGTGTTTTCATCCCCTTTCTGGCTTCTCTGGTCGTGGCACAAATTTCCACTTGCAAGGGTACTGGGGACTAGGGGACCCAGGACCGAGAAGTTTCTGGCTCCCTACTCCCTTCACCTAGACAATCTGAAAAGCCTACACTTTACCGGGGAACTCAAAGTGTTAACAATATCTCTGGGTTACAATTGGGAGAACGGGTTTGGTCTGGTTTTCTCACGGGTTTCTACTCTCTAGACACACTTTACAATTTATTTCTGAGTCTGTATCTGACATTCCAATTCCTTAGGATTCTGGGATCAGAGCGCCTTTTAGTCTGTGCTCTTTGGAGGGAGATGTGCTTATCTTCTGTGGAACAGATCCTGGGCAACTGAACTTCACAGCTTGAATCTTGCCCAGATCACCTCAATCTGGGGTGCCACAGGACTCAGAGGGGGCACCTTTCTGAAGAATCAGATTTTCTTGATTCTTTTGAGAGAGAAAAAACCTATTAATGTCCTTAGGGGTGACATTCACCTAATCTTAGGGGTGAGATTTGTAAGATCTTAATGGACTTCTCTCTGAAATGATGCTTGGGTTGTCCTCTTTCTGTTAGGAGCCCCAGATCCCTAGGGGTGTGTCCTCACTGGCTCCTGCCATTAGGAATCATTGACATAAACATTGGAGAAGTACTGGTGTGCAGCTTCCCCAGCTCTTTAAGAGAGGACCCTGATGTCTGATTTGTATTTTGCCCCCTGGCAGCTGCTGATTCATGACGAAAACCCAGAAGACTGAAATTAAATTTCATTATTGCCTTTTTTTAGTCATATTGTCAGTCCATTTCTTCAGCTACTTGGTGATCATTGCAACATCTTGTAGGGATGCTGGCAGCATTAAATAAGATGGTAGAAATAAGAATATTTTGTAAACACTGTAAAGTAGGATGAGAATATAGGGGCTTATAGAGCTCTGAATAGTGCCGCTTTTCCTTTTCACAATTAAGGGAGTACCAAGAAAGGAAGAGCCCTGCTGGCCCCACAGCAAATAACAAACTAAAATCTGGCAGCTCTGAGTCAACCACACATGGTGCTTTCCAGTCACCTCAGGAGGTGAGTCTTGGCTGGCCAGGCTCCTGGGAACAGGAGATCAAGAGGTGGCTAAATGGTTTTCTGGTGTCTGAGGTACCCCAGAAATTGGGGCCCAGAAGGGGACAGAGGAGGAAGGAAAGTAGGATAGAAGGAAACTGAGGCAGGGATTTATGAGAGAGAGAAGATCTTGGGCCAGCCTTCTCACTGGGTCATGTTGGGCTCATCCCCTCTTCTCTGAACTTCTCTCTTGATGCTGTATACATGAAGGATGGACCACAAGCTTGGATACCCCACTGGGTCCTGCTGCAGAAAGCACTGGATAATGTTGATAACACCAAGGCCCAGGGCTCAATCCCTCTACTGGCCACCACCAAAAAGACCCCAGCAAAACAAACAAACAAAAACCCTACAGCATAAGAGCTGCTCGGGACGGGAGGGATGATGGGGGAGAGAGACCTTGAGAAGTGGGCACAGAGGGCCTACAGGGGGAGGGCCTATTCCAGGTTAGGCAGGAAAGAGGCTTTTGCCAGTTGACGGGGAAGAAAGGACATCAGAGGGCTTAGTCATTGAGGGGGACAGAGCGTCTCCATGTGTGCTCTCATCTCTCCTAGCCCACTTCATACACCAATGGGGAGGACCTCACATCATCAGCTTATGTGAGGGAGCTGGAGGTAAGTGCCCCTGCAGGCCAGTCCCCCGGCCACCTCCCATGCTGGGGGCTGGGTGCCCCGCTGCCACCTGAGCGCCCGCCCCCACACCTAATGATTGCTCTCTCTCTCCCCAAAACCCTCCTCCAACTCCTCCTCTCCTCATGCGCCTCAGGATCGGTGCCTAGACCTGGCAGAAGCCCGGTACTCCATCTTCATCCAGAATAAACATCTGAGGAGTGTGATGCAGGAATTGGTAAGAGTCCTGTGGGGTCCCCTGCTTCCATTCTGCCAATCTTGGGCTCCAATTTCCCCTTGGGGCTCTGAAGAAAGGGGCTGGGGGCCCCTGGAGCCAAGGGAGAATGGGGTGCTGGGGGGTCTAGGTCTCGGCAGGAGGGACCCCAGACCACGCAGCATGGCTCTTTCTGTTGCTATCCTGTCTGCCCACTCTCTCTTCTCCAGACACTCCTTCTTCAGTCCTTGCCACATGTGCCCTGGGCTGTCCCCCTGCTGGAAACACTAGGCTGACTGTTGTCAGAAGCCGTGTGTTCCCACCCCGACTTAGTTCCTGCTTTTCTCTATCTTTGGTTTGGACAAGCCCTCTCTCCTGCCTGGGCTTGAGTGTCGTGAGATAGAATTAGAGGGTGTCAAAAGTCCCTTTTAGCTCTGAGAATGAAAGATTTCTAGGCTCACAGGAGATGTCAGGGAGACAGGGATCTTGTCTGTCTCTTTCATTCCTGGATCCCTGCTATTAAGAACAGTCCCTGTCCTGTAGTGTGTGGTTTGTGGTGAATGCATGCACCCTTCTGAATCGCACACTGGAAGAAGGTTATTCTTTCTTTTCTCAGCCTCCATTTCTAGAGGTTTCTGTGGTTGTCCTAGAGAATACAGATTCAGATGTTCAGCTGTGTAGCTATGAGTGAAAAGCAACAAACACCCAAATTCTCTTTCCTTAGGGGTTCGAGGAGAGTTTGTCAATTTGTGTCCCCATAGAGTCCGAGAGCTTTTCCTTGAGAATCCATTCCTGGCACCTGCCCGCTGCTTCCCAGTCTGGGGAATGAAGCTGAGAGGGACAACCTCAGTCACCTTCCTATGCCTATCCACATGGAGGACATGGCACCAGGAAACTCTGGATCAAGTGGAAAGAGGAACATGATTTCCTTGTTCACTCATTCCATGGCTGATGGGTTTGGGGAAAGACTCAGGTGGAGAGGCCTCAGGCTTGTCTTGCCCACTCCCAACCTGGAGATGGTTCACCCCTGCACCTCACCCTCAGCCCCACAAGGTCCCTGCGAATCTGTTCTCACTGCTGGGCTTCTCCGGGGCCATTGGTGGCATTCTGAGGGCCTTTCCCTTGCTGTTGCATCTCTGCCTCCCCAGTAAGAGGTATTTCTTTTCTCTTCCCATAGCAGGAGAGTAGGTGTCAGCACATGGAATTCCTGCATGAACAACTGCAGGTGAGTGGACTGTATGGCATCCCTCACGTCCCCTAGAGAAGCTTCCTTTCCTTCTCTCTCAGCACCTGTTTGGCTTTTCTCCCAAAGGCTCAGATCTGGACTGCTGATGCCTTAATATTCGAAAAGGCGCAGTTACAGAGCATGCTGGCAAATGCTCACCATGCGCTCTGGCAAAAAGCAGGTGTGAATCTGGACACCCTTCCTCCCTCAACCTGGTGCCTTGGCGGGCCTTTGGGGGAGTCCTTTGGGCTCTATCTCAACCTCTGTCATTCCAGGGGAGCGTGAACATCTGGCAAGCTGCCTGTGCTCCCGTGAACAACTGCTAAAAGAGCTGCAGCAGAGCCTGTCTGACCTCTCCACAGGACAGAAGGAGGCCGAGAGGGTGAGCCCAGCACCTGCCCTCATGCTTGTACCTCCACCCCCAGGGGAAAAATGGCCTTAGAGAATCAGATAGACCTGGATGTTCACATCCCAGCTGTAAGTGATGTTAGCACTTAACCTCTAATACTTTTTACTTCATCTACAAAATGGAGATAATAATAGTAACTGCCTCCTATGGTGGTTTTGAGGATTTGATGGATTGTTAGCATGGCACGTTGTGATGTGCTCAATACAGAGTCAAATGATGGTGATGACAGTCATGACAATGGTAACATGACCCAATATCCCTGGGCCTCTGTCAGCCAGCTGTAAATCAGATCTCTTTCCCTGCCTCTTCCACTATTACTGAGTTCTTAGTAAAACCAACTGAGAACTTGAAAATGCCTTGAAAAAGATGTCAAGTGTGATTCAGAGGGAGGAAATGTCACTGCTGAATGGTTACTGTCAGTGTTAGTGTGCCCCAACTATGTGCTCTCCTTGCCGAATCCTGACTACACCTTTCTGTATTTGTAGTTCTACCATGACCTGAAGAAAGAGAGAGATGCTCTCCACATGCAGCTAGAGTGCAACAAGTAGGAGGGGGAAGGTGGATGGCATGTCTGGGGGGCCTCAGCGCAGGAAGAAAACACCCCAAAGAGGAAGAAGACACCCAAAGAAGTAGAAAACACCTAAAAGAAGAAAACACCCCAAAAAGGAAGAAAACTGCAACAAAAATAAACCAACAAAAAGAAGAAAACCCCAGCAAAAAGAGAACCCCAAAGATAAGAAGAAAACCACAATGAAAAGATGAAAAATCCCTCAAAAAAGAACCCCCCTAAAAGAAACTTGAACAAAAAGTAAAAGCCCCCAGAACAAGAAAACCCCAACAAAAATAAGAAACCCACAACAAAAAGAAAAACCCAAATGAAAAGAAGAAAATGCCAGCAATAGTAAGAAAGCCCCTAAAAGAAGAAAAACCCTTGAAAAGAAGAAAACCCTAATGAAAAGAAAAAAACCCTAACAAAACAAAGAAACACTCCCCCCCAAAAAGAAGAAAAATCTCCAAAAAAAATGAAAAACCCCCCAAAAGAAGAAAAACTTCCAGAAAAGAAGAAAATCCCAACAAAAAGAAGAAATCACCCCCATAAGAAAGAAATCTCCCAAAGAAGGAAACCTTAACAAAAAGAAGAAAAACCTTAACAAAAAGAAGAAAACTCCCATAAAAGAAAAAAAAAAAAAAATCCAATAGAACAAAACCCCAATGAAAAGTAGAAAGCCCTAACAGAAAGAAGAAAACTCCCCATGGAAAGAAGAAATCCCCCCAAAAGAAGAAAACTCCAACAAAAAGAAGAAAATCCCAACAAAAAGAGAATTCCAACAAAAAGAAGAATACACCCCCCAAGAAGAAAACTCCAATAAAAAGAAGAAAACTCCAACCAAAAGAAAACCCTCCCTGAAAGAAGAAACCCTAACAAAAAGAAAATCCCCCCCAAAAGAACTCCCCCCAAAATAGAAAAATCCCAGAAAAGAAAACCCCAACAAAAAGAAGAAAATCAAAAAAGAAGAGAACAAAAAAAAAAAAAAAAAGGAGAAAAGAAAGCAGTAGGATGCCCTTACCAGTAGTCCAGCCTCGGGGGCCTGTAGGAACAGAGCAGTACCATTGGTCCCTTGGGCAAGCTAGGTCAGCCTAAGGTCAGCCCAGGGCAGCCAGGGGGCCCCTTAGTGCCAGGGCAGGCAAAGGAAGCACGTAGGGAAGGCCTGCCTGGCCAGGGGGGCCCTAGTGGGGCCAGGACAGGACGAGGAAGCACTTTGGACAGGCCCTTAGCAGATGGGGGCCCTTAGTGGTGGGGGGCCCTGAATAGTAGGCCTAGCCATGGCTGCCCTTAGTACCAAGTAGGCTAGGCCAGGGGGGTCCTTAGTGACAGGACAGGCCTGGGGAACTCTGAGGCGGGCCCAGTGGTCTCTTGTCTGGGCCTGGCCAGGCCCACTCTTAGTGGCAGGGGCACCTTTAGCAGCAGGCCTGGCAAGGGCAGCCCTTAATAGGAGGCCAGGAAAGACCAGGGGTGCCCTTAGTGGCACAGTAGGCAAGGTCAGGCCAAAGGGTCTTTTAGAGGCACACCAGCCAGGCCAGGGGGGGCTCTAGGGAGATTCTTTTTCTTTCTTTCTTTCTTTCTTTCTTTCTTTCTTTCTTTCTTTCTTTCTTTCTTTCTTTCTTTCTTTCTTTCTTTCTTTCTTTCTTTCTTTCTTTCTTTCTTTCTTTCTTTCTTTCTTTCTTTCTTTCTTTCTTTCTTTCTTTCTCTCTCTCTTTCTTTCTTTCTTTCTCTCCTCTCTCTCTCCCTTCCTCTCTCTCTCCCTCCCTCTCTCTCTCTGCCTCTCTCTCTTTCTCTCTCTCTCTCTGTCTCTCTCTCTATATATATATCTATCTTGGGCCCTAGGGGAGGCCAGGCCAGGGGCTCCCTTAGTGGCATGGCAGGCCAGGGCAGGCCATGGGGTCTCTTAGAGGCAGGCCAGGCCACAGAGGCCTAAGGGAGGTCTTTGTTTCTTCCTTTCTATCTTTTTTCCTTTCCTTCATTCCTTCTTTCCTTCTTTCTTTCTTTCTTGGGGGCCAGAGATCTTCTTTCTTTCTTTCCTTCTTTCTTAGAGGCCTTAACACTTGGTGATAAGGGCCTCAGTGGCTGGGTCTACTCTTCATGACTGCCCTGCTGCCTAGGGCCCCCCTTTTGCTAAGGGCCTTCCCAGCCTGCCCCAAGTGCTTCCTTGGTCTGGACTGGCTACCCTTGAGCCTGAAAGAAAGAAAGAAAACTAGAATCCCCCTATGGCTGCCTTGGCCTGGCCTGGCCTTCCTCTAAGAGACTCCCTGGGCTGCCACTAATGGCTTCCCTGACTAGGCCTGCTACTAAGGGCCCCAGTGCCACTAAGGGCAGGTTTGGGCAGGCCTACACAAGAGACCCACTGGCAAAGCCTGCCTCGGGGTCACCCTGGCCTGACCTGGCACTAAGGGTCCCCCTGGCCACCATACTAACCAGGGAAGCTATCTCAAGTTAATTTCTCCTAACTTCAAAGTCCACATCTATGAAATGCACATAATCATACCAACTCATGGAGTTTATTGTAAGGATTAACAAAATAATGTATGAAGTCACTTTTTATTAGATGGGGTCTGGGACTTGGTGGTGCTGTTTCCCTGTCCCTGATGGTAGATGAGTTGGTACTTTCTGTGATTGGGCAACAGGTCAAGGGGAGGAGGTTTCCAAGTCTCTGCTGGCCCAAGCCAAATCCTGTCCAACCTCTTGGTGAACCCTGGCTCCTAAAAGGAAATCTCACCATATCCCACACCCTGGAGGATTCCATCTCTTGCATAAGATCTGTGTCCACCAAGACCTGTTTTACTTCCCACAAATGCTCAGGGTCAATTTCTTCTATATTCTGCAATGCACATCTGCTTTTGTCACCCCTACACCGTCTGTCTCCCTTTTCATATCCCATTTTTATATTGGTTCCTTATTTTACAATAAAACTTTGCTACCTAAAAAAAAATAAAAATAAAAAAATGTTGTGATACAAAAATAGGAACCCTCCAGAGAATGAGAGTGTAAATTCACTTGTACCCACGAATCCAGATGGAATACAGTGCCATTAACTGTAGTTTTGTGTCTGTGGTTTTGTGTCCTGGGAAGAGCAGATGATGAAGGTAGCTGAGATTCTAAAAGAAAATGGAAATATGAAAGCAACATGAAAAACAGAAATGAAAACACAAGGGTAATAACCTGGGCATTTCATCCTTTTACATTTCTTAAACTGTCCAGATCTTTCTCGTCCATGACTAGCTCCTGAGCTGGGCTGTCCTATGTGTCTGCTTACTTGCAGCAGAGCAGTCCTTGGCATGAGCAGAGCAAGCAAAGCCTCTCAGAGCAACTCGGGCCCTTGCCTCTGCCCCATTCTTCATTCCTATTTCCTCTCCTTTTGCTTCCTATGCTTGACTCTAGAGATACTGGACTTAAAGAAATGGCCCATGCAGAAGGCTAAGACTTTCATCTACTTTTTGGTTGGTCAACTGCCGTGTTAGACCCCAAACCATCTTCTGGCAGACATCTTCTCTGACACCTCTCCCAGTTTCCTGAGGTTGGGTTGTGTGCCTCCCAGCACTCTCAGGGATGCAGGTACACATCTGTTTTGTGGCATTTTACTATGTTGTGAGTGACTGTTGCTCAGCCTTCCTTCCCATTAGATTATAAGCTCCTTGGGGGAAGGGTACTTATTGCATCGTGATAAGTACTTTTAAAAGTCTGCTTGAATGAGTGAAGAGTGAGAGAGATGTGTGCAGACGTGAAGGGAAGAGTGTGTCTTATGCTCCAAATGGACTCCACAAGTGTGTAGGATCCATGCTATCTCAACGCAGTGTATTTAGGTAAGATGAGCAGTAGACAACAATACATAGCAACTGGTCCTGTTTCTGTGAATGTATCCCTGAGAATCAGAGTGGCTCTGTATGTCTCCAGGATGAGGCTGGTGGAGAAGGAAAGAGCATGCCTATAGATGCAAAGTCAAGAAAAGTCTAAAGTGTTGAACTTCATTAAGGTTGAGAGATGGGAGATAGCCCTCTTAAGGGATGGGATTTTCCACTCCACTGATAAAGTGAATAAAAGAATGAGCCAAGTGCACCTGAAACCCCTATTTTCTATACCATTAAAGGTACTGTTTATGAGATTTGCAAAATTCAAATGACCACAATGATTTAGAATTAATATTTACAAGACATGCATGCACAGAATAAAGATGGTTAAGTGCCTTTTACAATAAGTGGGTTGTATGGTAGCATGTGACAATAATTAAACAGGGAAGGAAAGCTACAGGGTTGGTTAACTCACTGGCTCCATCCTCAATATATGGACCTTATACTGCAGTTCCTTTGCCTACAGTAACTCCTGGTCTCACAATGTCAAGGCAAAGTCCAAAAGCAGAGAAATGTAAATGCCTTTTGTATGTATGTGTGTGTCACTTTACATGGTCGAGAAAAGTCTTTCTTAAATGTTCTCCCACAAATTTACTCTTGCATCACATTGGCCACATTTGTGGTAGATGCCCTTATCTAAACCAATCACTTGCAGGAGAATTGGGGCAACTAGGTTTAACCTTTGGCTCTGAGGTTGGGATCCACCTCCTCTACAAAAAATGATTGTGAAAAGAAGTTCAAGTGCTGAATGCAATTCTTTCATTGTTGGAAAAGGAGAATGGAAGAAATGGTGAGAAATCTGAATCATCATTGGAGAGATAGCAAACAGTATCTGCTATATCCTAACCTATTTTCATCTAGGAAGTAATAGAAAAGATTATTTGGAAAGTTTTTCTATTCATTTCAGTAACACACTTGAGACCATAACTAGTCTTTCAGATCCACTGATTGTAGAAATAATTAGAACTACAACTCCAATTGAATGAATAATTAGAATTACAGCTCCAATTATCTTAGTGATAAGAGGAACAATGAAATTAATATTACATAATGATGTCATGATTTTTAAATCAAATTACTGTAAGTTTGGCTATTAGTAAAAACAAACAAACAAACAAACCTTGACTTCTCAGAAGATATATTCCCAGGGTTTTTTCTTAATGTTTTATAGTTTTAGCTCTTAAATTTATGTCTCTGATCAATTTCTAGTTAATTTTTGTGCACAATGTGAGGAAGAAGTCTAACCTCATTCTTTTGCATGGGGTTTTCCAGTTGTCTCAGCACCATTTGTTGAAGAGTATTTTTGACTGTTGAATTGTTTTGGCACCCTTTTAAAAATCAACTGGCTGTAAGTGTGAGGGTTTATTTCTGAACTTTCAATTCTGTCTCATTGATCCATATGCCTATTCCAAGGCCAGTACCATGTTGTCTTGATGACTGTTGTTTTGTTATGTTTTAAATTTGAAAATGTGAGTCTTCCAGTTTTGTTCTTTTTCAGGATTATTTTGACCATTCTGAGTTCATCGCCCTTCCACATGAATTCTACAAACAGCTTTTCAATTTCTAAAACAAAAACAAAAACAAAAACAAAAAACCCCAGCTGGGATTTTGATAGGGATTGCGTTAATGTATAGATGAGTTAAGGGAATACTGAACATGGCACGTCTTTCTAAAATTTTAGGTCTTCTTTAATTTCTTTTGAAAATTATATGTAATGGTAAGAGTATAAGTTATGCCCTTTTTTTTTTTTTCCTAAAAGTATTCCAAAGTATATCAGTCTTTTGAATAAAGAATAAACAAAAGTGTTTCCTTGATTATTTTATTTTTGGGTAGTCGACTGCTAGGGTATAAAAATACAATTCATATTATTATACTGATCTTGTACTTTGCAACATTGCTGAACTCATTTATAAGGTCTAAATAGAAGAGACAATTTTACCTACTCCATTTCCATCTAGATATTTTTTATTTCAGTTTACTGACCACTTGCCCTGACTAGGACCTTTAGAACAATACAAAATAGAAGCGTTACTTATCTGTGTAAATTTAGAGTCTAAAATAATAGGAAAAGGCTTTTCTCCATCCTTACAGGAGCATGTTTTTTTTCTTCCTGTCCTTCCTAAAGTCAATAGGCAAGAACTCTGTTCCATCCAAATTGTGCATATGAAACCTACAAAATTGCAGATTGTTTCTCTCCATCATGAACTTTCCAATCTGGTCAGATTTGTTGCTTTTGCCATCCTGATCCCCTGAGCACTCATCTCTGTACTGAAACCCTGATATATGCTCATATTATTACATTCATTGGCAAGGATCTTCTGCTTTCCCCAGACTGCAATTCATTTTTTTTCAAGCTCATTTAGGGCTCTTTCTTCATCCAGTGACTATGTGAAACTTTGAAGGGAAGGCTGTTCTTTTCAGGAAAAGAACCCTTGTGGGTTCTAATCTCAATCTGTAAATCCAACCATCAAGTCCCTGTGAGAACCTCTAATAAAAGCTCAGTGTGAGAGGCCAGCATTTCTCCGGGAGAAGACAACCAAAGCAGTAGCTAATGCTTACTGAGCAGTTCCTATTGCTCTGACTCTGCTCCAAGTACTGTGAATCCACCCAGAGATTCCCACCATCCTCATTTCCCATATGAAGAAACATGTGAAGGATTTACCTCAAGTGCCATGGTTTATCCAACTAAGCCAACTAGCCTTAAGTGCAAAAAGCTCTCATGACCCCCAGTTGCCTTGATAGGTAAAAATTACTCTCATGACAGTGTAAGAAAAACTTTGAGCACAAGGGTCCCAACAAGACAACTGGAGGAAGGGAAGTCTAAATGGCATCTTTAAGGTGAAAACTTCCCTGATTCTTCCCCGGAAGCTGAACTTGCCAATTTCACATTCTCCACCCTATTGCTATCTAATGAATCTCCCACAGCAGACATGGTCACCCAGTTTATTATGCATTTTTCTTATTTGCTTCTTGTGTGTTTCTCCCCACTCTTTCTAACTAGGGTGTAGTTCCATGAGAGCAGTAATTTCTGCATTTTACTTATTGTCGAAACACTGCACACAGAACATCCCCTGAAAAAAATATATGCTCAAAAAATATTTGTTGGATGAATAAATGAGCAAATAGTTTTGCACCTTGTCCACCTCATAACTGTGACCTTCAGAACACTAAATTGGAAAAGAATTTTCCCTGCTTCTTCCATCAAATGGAGACGTGTCTGGTGTAATATAAATCTCTCCACCACCTAGTTTATCAAAGCACTGTGAATTGATTTCATCCTTCTCAGTGATTATGAGACTAGCTTGCAGTTTGCTGGAAGTGGTTGTGTGTTTTCTTCTTGTTTTTTGTTGTTTTTACTCATTGTTTGATTTCCAATTTTTCAAAAAATATGCTACACAAACCAAAGCAACCTTAGATCACTTGTGAAGATGTGAAAATGGTACTAATGCCTTCCCTTTCATTTGAACTCAGGACCTCCCTGTTTCTGAGACTGATGCACTGCCAGTTGCATCAAGAGGACAGCTCTGGTGCACTGGTTCACCTTCCATTTATCAAACCCTAGTCTCCAAGCACTGCTGCCTTATCAATGTCTAGTTTTTAAAGAACACAGTCAATGCTACTTGGAAATCACTTCACATCACTCAGTGCTGCACACAAAAGATTCCATACCTAGAAACGACGGTGTCCATGTCTTTCCAGTATTAACCTAAGCATAGGATTATCTGTGACAATTGTACTTGTCTCTCGCTGCTCTTTTTCCTCTTGTGTCCCAATGATCTGGCTTTTCCTTCTCTCAGAGATCTGACTCACTTTTGCACCTTCCATGGTTTCCATCATTGAAAAGAAACACAGGAGGTGCTCAGTTAATAATAGTTCACTGACTGACCAACTGAATAAATGAATGAATGAATGAGTAAAAATATATCCTCAAACTTGCCTCCTACACATACTACTCTGTTTTATTCTACATCTTCACTTGCATCTACATGACTGGAGACATTCCACCTACAAGAAACACAATCTGAACTTATAGAACAGCCTCTCTGTTCTTTTCAGTCTTGTGTGCCATTAATTATACTAAAAGATTTCTTAAGTTTATTTCATATACTCCAGTTGAATTTTGGTCACACAACTACGTATCCTAATCTGCACTTTCCAGATGTAATGGAGGCTCAGACAATTTAAGTATTTTTCCTGATGTCCCAGAACTTTGTTAAGTGGCAAAGCCTGGATTGAGTAGTAATTTTTTAAAAAATTCCAAAACGTGAGCTCTTCCTGTATTCCAGCCCACGATCTCTCTGCCTGTTGTTCTCCACACTACCCTATTCATTCCTACACCATGTCTAATTCCCAACCTCATTTGTTCCTGCCTCTTGGGTATAACCTTCCTAATTAGCTTTGACTCATTCTCCTCCTTCAAAACTCACATCCAATGATTTGCCAAATACTAAGCGTTATTCTTGCACAACTCTTTTGAATCTATCACTTCTTTTCCATTCATTTGATAGGTGTTCATTCTCTGTGGGGAGATCCTTTGTGCCAGGGACTGTAGCAGGCTCAGGTAATTCATAGAAGTTTGGCCGCCCCAGACCTCAAGAGAAGGCAGGATAAATGTGCACAAAGGATGAGCCACTTCCAGTTTCACCATTTTCATTCTCCCTGAAATTTACGGCTAAATAACTCTTCCAATCATATCAGTTTCAATAATATGACTCTTCTGCACTCTGACCATTCTTGATTTCCAAGTTTTTGCTTTTCTCTCAGTTTTAGATCCATCTTTCTAACTAAATTGTAATTTGCTGTATAAAGTTAATTAGGCCCATTGGTGGATAGTGTTGTTCAGTTCTTCAGTGTTTGCCGATTTGTTGTCTACTAAATCTATCAGTTACTGAGAGAGCAGCGTTGATGTTGGCGACCATAACTGCAGATTATTTTGTTTTTCTTTTCATGTGTATTGGCTCACGTTTTTGCGTTTTGAAGCCCTGTGTTCACATTCACATCTAGAACAGTATTTCTCTGGCAAATTGACATCTATTTATCCCCAGAAATTTTCTTTTCTTTGAAATCTACTTTCTCTGCTTTTCGTATATACACCTCAGCTTCCTTCAATTAATGCTTGAATGGCATATCTTTTCCCATTCTTTACTTTCCATCTCTTATATAAATTTTAATGTCATATATAATGAATTTGAAGTGAGTTTTTTATAGTCAGCATATTTATTTTTAATAATTCCGACAACCTGTTTTCAATTGATATGTTTAGATCATTTACATTTAATGTTATATTGATGTTTTTATATAGATCTACTATTTAAGAATTTATCAATAGTTTGTTCCCTTTGTTTTTCATTCTTCTACGTTTCTCTTCCTATTTTCTTGTGGCTTGTTTAAACATTGTTACTAAGTGGTCTAGGGATCAACATGGATATAGACAACTTTTCACACTATACATAAGATCGATATTTTACCAATTGGATGAATATAAAATCCTCACCACTATTTAGTCTCTTTCCCTGAACCATTGATATGTACGTAGCACCTCTACATACAATAACGACTCCATCACACAATGCTACAATTTTTTGCTTTCAGTTGTCTAACATACTTTAAAGAACTCATGAGAAGAACAGTAGTCTATTTACCCATATATTTTCTATTTCTGCTATTGTTTTTTTATTCATGATGTTTTAAGTTTCCTTCTGGTTGTTTTTTTCCTGTCAAATCTTTGCTAATGTGTTTCTAGTAGTTTTGCTAGCAATGTATTCTCCCAAATAACATTTCATTTATTTACCTTTATGCATTCATTTACCTTCATATGAGAATGCATTTATTTACCTTTACATCTGATGGATATTTTTGCTATACATAGCCTTCTGGATTGACAGGTCTTTTCCTTTAGAATTTGATAAATGCAGAGTTCTGGTCAAGATGGCAGAGTAGTCCATTCCTGGTGTCACTCTCTCCCACAGAGTGACCAATTTGCAACTAATAAGGAGCAACGACAGAAGACCTGAGATCTGCGCAAGAACAGTCAGGAACTGTGCACTGTGGAACCTCAGTCCAGGTTGCTCCCCACTGCTTAGAGAGAGAGAGCAACTCCAGAGAAGGCAGGTGGGGCAGGATAGCCAACACAGGCCAGTCCCCACTGCTGAGAGAGACTTAAGTGCCTTGGGGTCCTCATGCCCTGAAGCAGCTGTCCCAGAACAGGCAGGTGCCATGGGACCCCCAGCCCAGGCTAGTTCCTGCTGCCCAGAAGCAGCAGTCCCTTCAGGATCCAAGCCAGACATCAGGGTGAAAAGAGTGGACTGTGATACCCCCTGCCACAAAGACAAAACACCAAAGGAAAGATACCAGAAATATGAAAAATCAAGAAAGTACATCACCACCAAAGGAAAATAATAACTCTAAAAATAGATCCTATAGAACAGGAAGTCTTTGAAATGACTGACAAGGAATTCAGAGTAACAATTCTAAGGAAACTAAATGAGATACAAGAAAACTCAGTTAGACAACACAATGAAATGAGAAGAAATGTACAAAGAAATCAATGCCTTGAAGAAGAATGTAGCAGAGCTCGTGGAGCTGAAGGATTCATTCAATGAAATAAAAAACACAACAGAGAGTTTAACCAGCAGACTAGAACAAGCAAAGAGAGAATTTCTGACCTTGAAGACACATTGTTTGAATTAACACAGGCAGACCAGAAAAAAGAAAAAAGAGTTTAAAAAATCGAAGAGAATCTAAGAGAGATAACAGACAACCTTAAACACTCAAATATCCAAACCATGTGCATTCCAGAAGGGGAGGAAAAAGGAAATGGCATTGAAAACATATTCAATGAAATAACAGCAGAAAACTTCTCAGGTATAGGGAAAGTCACAGATCTTCAGATTCAGGAAGCCCAACAATCCCCAAACACATTCAACCCAAAAAGGTCCTATCCAGAGGCCAGGTGAAAGAAGGTGAGTAGGGATGCCTCCAGTGGGGTGACATGAGAGTTGAATCTTCCAGATTGTGTAGAATTTCATCAGTAAGTGATGGAAGATGACATGTTAGAAAAATAAAAATAACAGAACAGAGGTGTGGGTGCACTTTAGTGGGGCTGGGCCCATGGGCATGCTTTGGTAGGGGCTGGAACTGTGGCTGGAGTTGTTGGGGCCTGGTCCTGTGTGTGCAGTTGGGTGGGGGTTGGGCATGTGGGTGTGCTTTGGGGGTTTCTGGGTTCATGGGGATGCTTTCGGTGGGTGGGAAAGTCCCCACGGATGCCGTTGGGTGGGGGCTGGGCCCGTGGGTGAAGTTGTGTGGGGGTAAAGGCCATGGGTATAGTTGGTTAGGCCTGGAGCTGTGGGTGTCCTTTTTGGGTTGCTGGGCCCATGGAGGTACCTTGGAAGGGGCTGGGCCTGTAGGGGTAGTTTAGCGGGTGCTGGATCAATAGGTGCATTTGAGGGAGGGCTGGGCCAGAGGGTTCTGTGGCTGTGGGTACAGTTGGGGATGGCTGACTGTGGGAGCACTTTGCTGTGGTCTGGGCCAGTGGGTGCAGTTAGGATGGTTGGGATCAGGTGTGTAGCTGGGTGGGGGTCCTGGTCCCATACATGCACCTGGGTGGGGGCTGGGCCCATGTGGGTAGTTGGTGGGGCTTGGGCCCGTTGGGGCAGTTGGTGGGGCTGGGCCCATGGGGGTCATTGGTGGGGGTGGGTCCTGGCAGGCAGTTGGTAAGGGGGTTGGGCTTGAGGGGACATTTGGCCAGGGGCTGGGCCTGTGGATGCAGTTGTTGGGGGCTGGGCCCATGGCACAGTTGGGTGGGGTCTGGGCCCATAGGTGCAGTTGAGTAGGCCTAGGCCCATGGGAGAACTTTTGGGGGTGCTTGGTCTGTGGGAGTATCTTGGCTGGTCCCGTGGGGGACTTTGGCGGGTACTGGGCCCATGGTTGCATTTGGGGGGAGGGCTGGGCCAGAGGGTTCTGTGCCCGTGGGTGCAATTGGGTGGGGGCTGAGTCCGTGGGTTTCTTTGGGGAATGCTGTGCCCGTGGGGGTACTTTGGGAGGGGCTGGGCCCGTGGGGTTTCTTTGGTGGGGACTAGGTCAAATGGTGCTGTGCCTGTGGGTGCAGTTTGTTGGGGACTGAGTACTGGGTGCAGTTTGGTGTGGGTTGGGTTTGTGGATGCACTTTGGTGGGGGCTGGAAATGTGGCTGCAGTTGTTGGGGCCTGGACTTGTGCATGCAGTTGGGTGGGGATGGGGCCCGTGGGTTCACTTTGTTGGGGGCTTGTCCCATGAGTGCAGTTGGTGGGAGGAGGGGCCCATGGGTGCAGTGGGGGAGGTGCTGGCTGTGGGTGCAGTTGTATAGGGGCTGAGCCATTGGGTGTACTTTGGGGAGGATGTGTCCTGGGGTTTACTTTGAAGGAGGCTTGGCCTGTGGGGGTACTTTGGTGGGGACTGGCCCCATGGGTGCAGTTCAGTGGGGGCTGGGCCTGTGGGTGCACTTTGGTGAGGGGTTGGGTTAAGACTAGAGATTTAAATTTGGGGGTCATTGTCATATGGGAGGTACTTAAAGCTATGAGACTAAATGATGCTGATGTCGGAGGTAGGGTCTGACCGGGCTGGTGGCGGGGCCCCAATAGTCATCCTCAGCTGGCCCAGTCCTCTTGTCAGTTTCTTGACTCCACCACAGGAAATAATTCAAGGGCAGACTTAAGGTAGAAAGAACTAGTTTAATAGAACAGAGAAGAAATATAAGTTCCATAGAGAGAGTGCAGCCTAGCTCCAGAGACTGAGCCAGGCTCGCATCAAGTGTAACACACAAGTAAGTTCAGTACAGACATCAGGTCTAACTCCAAAGTGAGACATAAGCGAGTTCAATAGAGAGCACATTTTGGCTCAATAGCGCAAGCAGCTACCTGGTGAAGGTAAGTTCCTACACAGTTAAGCAGACACCCTTCAGCCAGGGCAGTGCAGGCTGCCTCCAGGAGAGTCAGCAACAAACCCACCTTCAGCTGGGATTTGGTGTCTGTGGTTTCTTTACTTAAGGAATATTCAGTGAAGGGGGTGGCTCCCATTTATGGAACATTAGTCTTGGACATGCTGAGTCTGTCTCTTCCTGGAGCGTGTTCGTTGGTCAGACCCTATTGCACGCACCAGGTACATTCAAGAATTTCCTGTCCTCTCTCCTGAGTATGCCCAGCCACTGGATTTGCATAAGCCTGCACCTTGTGGTCACATTTTCCCCATGTTGATGCTAAAAATAAGTCTAAGTGGCAACTGTAACTTTCCTCCAGGGAGGAACCCAGAGGAGGGGGCCTGAGACCTCAGGGAGTGGCTGGAAAGCCAGATGCATGTCCTGGAACCCAAAGCCAGGGAAACCGAACACCTTCTGTGTCAACATCATCAAATGGAGACTGTGAATGTAAAAGAGAAGCCCCAGGACAGAAGCCAGGTGAGAGAAAGTGAGTAGGGATGCCTCCAGTGGGCTGACATGTGAGTTGAATTTTCAAGATTGGGCAGAATTTGATCAGTAAGTGATGAAAGACGACATGTTAGATGAAGAAAAAAAAAAAAAAACAGAACAAGGGTGTGAGTGCAGTTGGGGGAGGGCTGGGCCAGAGGGTTCTGTGGCCATGGATGCAGTTGGGGATGGCTGGCCATGGGTGCACTTGCTGTGGTCCGGGCCCATGGTTGCAGTGAGGATGGTTGGGCTCAGGTGTGTAGCACTGTCTACCTTGTCAGCATTCTGAACATGACAACTGTCTCTTTTTCCTCCCTCTTATTGTACTTTCCAGTTTCCAAGCTCACAGATGCTGAAGATTTGTGGCCCACCTAGTGTAAGAATCCTCATAAGCCTCATTAGTGAAATCCTCAAGCCCTCTTCATCCGGGTACTCCTTAGAAGAAGCAGAAGACAGATGGACCATTTCAGAGTTTCACTCTTGGAGAACAGAGGGAAACTCGGAATGAAGAACCAATGCAGAAGAAAGTAATTACAAAAAAATACAAGCAAATGTATCCCCAGGCTTTTAATTCTGTCCTAGTTTTCACCCAACATCCAAATACTCACCAGCTGTGGCTTGGTTATAAGGGGAATCCTAAATATCTGCAGTTCTTCATGCCTTTATTTATTGTTCACTAATTAATGGGAAATGCTGCTTGTGTAAAATAAATATTACAGATTTTAAATAAAGTGTTATCAGTAAAATTTATTTTATTTTATTTTTTAAAAAAGATGACCAGTAAGGGAATCTTCACCCTTGGCTTGATGTTGTCAGCACCACGGCTGGCCGTTAGTAAAATTTAAAACATTAGATAAAGCACACACAAAAAAGAGAAAAAGTAATTAGCAGATGCAGAAATTAATATTTTGGAAGAGTGATAGTATGAATTACTAATTTGTGTTTAATCTACCTGTATCTTATACTTACCTATTATCTCAGTTTCAAGGTGGATTAACCCTAGGCATTGATGATAAAGTGAGGTCAAATAGTGATTGGAGCCTGAAGAAACTTCCGTTCTAGAAGAGAGATGAAGAACTAAAAATGAGAAACTTTATAAGCCACTTTCTGAAGCACATAGTGTTTATGAGAAAGATGGAATAAGTTCATGTGATAGAAAGAAATCATGAGTATTTATGTGTCTTCTGCTAGGAAGGTGGCTTCTCTAGCCAAGTGACATTTGATCTAGGAACTGATTTCCAAGAAGTAGGCAACTTAAGCTGAGGCAAGAGAAGAAGATTTATTAGTCAGGAGCTGACAACTAAGGAAAGGGCCTCTGTGGACAGTTTAAAAATCAGCCCACCTAGAAGCCCAGTTATCAGAGAGCCACAACAGAGCCACAATGCCAGAATTTTCTCATCCCATTTTAAGACTATGAACCAGTAACCTATTCAAATGTTGGGTTTACTGAAGGACCACCCATTCACAGGGTCCTGCAAAGCATCATCCATAGGATTCTTGAATCCGAGGGGCTGCACCTCAAGTCAAAGGAGAAGAAAGGCTGACAGTGAAGGGCAAATGCAGGGACTGTCCCATTAGTCACCACAGCAGAATCATGATCGTCCTTCTCTTCTCTTCACATTTTTTTTTTATCTCATCAGGTTCTGATCTGTAATGGGGATGAAACACATTTCCAGCATTACCTGCTGGGATTACCCCCATATTTTCATAAAATTTCAGCTGCCTCTGCAAAGATAAAACAGTTTATCCTGGGTTCTATATGTGGAAATACAACATCACCTGACTGTTTCATAAATTTTTAGCTGTTCCTGAAGATTCTGATCTGGACTGTCATTACAGGTACTGTGTTGGTGGGGTCCCAGCAGATGGGTGAGGAACTTCCTTAAGAAAGAACTACCCACCTATCCTACTCCCATTCTTCTTTTATAAGTTTTCTCTAGGAATTTCCCTGGGTTTCACAATCTTACTTTGTTTTTGACTGTCTGGACCTTGGTGTTCCCCTCTCCAGACCCACCTACTCAGAGACATCAGACCCACAAATTTCTTGTACAGCTTTTCTAGCTGTCCCTTAGCAGCCTTCTGAGTTTCCTGAGGCTAAATGACCTCATACATCTTAATTTTTTCTTTTCACATTAAAAATTAAGATCTCTCTGTCCAGAAAACAGAGTTGGGAGTTTGCCTTCCCACTAGCCAAATCTTGAGATGGAAATGCCCAGCACAGCCCAGTACTGATAATGTTCACCTTTTTCATAGCTCCTCAGATTCTTCTTCCTTCTCTACAGCCCAATAACAGGGAGTGTTAGCAAAAGACTGAGTCTGGCTTGTCTTGTGTGTGAAAACAGAATGAGAAATATGTAAATTGCCATTTTTAGAAAAGGTTCAATATTTCCTGGAGTTGAATTCAGAACAGAAGCTCTGAGGATCACAGGTACCTACCAAGGAGGAACAGAGGAGCAAAACTGGAGAAAGCAGGTGTCCTTTCCATTAGCTCCAATTGCAAAATAGGCACTCTAATGTTTGACCCAGTTCCCATACCCTAATCCTCTTTTTGACCTGTGGCCATTCCTTAAATCATGGGTGTCTTAGTGGTGACAACTTCTTTGAGCCTACCCTTGAAAACTGAACTTGTGGCTTCCACATTCTCAACTCCATTGCTGTCTAATGATCCCCCACAGTAGACATCAACATCCAATTTATCATTCATTTTTCTTATTTGCTTCCTGTGTGTTTCTCCCCACTCTTCCCAAATAGTATGTAGTTCTATGACAGCCGGAATTCCTGCATTTTATTTAATCTTGAATCACTGCACCCAGAACTTTCCCTGACAAGATATATGCTCAGGAAGTATTTGTTGGGTGATTAAAAGAATAAACAATTTCAACTTCCCCAACCTGTAATTGCCATTGGGTGACCTTCAGAGCATGTAATTGAAAGAGAAATTTCCCCTCCTGCTTCTGTCAGATGGAGAGGAAGACAAATTACATAACATAGCTCGCAGTTTCTCATATAATCTAACTCTCTTCCCAACCTATTTTACTCAGAACACTAAGAAGCCTCCAAAACAAGAAAACTAAATAATCATTCTCTGCAGATATTGGGAAAGTCTTCAAATCCTTATCGGACAGCGTCTGTTTCCATTTTCAGTGCACTCAATATTTCTCTTACCCACACAATGGTAAAACATGCCATGTCTGGTGCTTGAAACCAGGACCTTGGAGAGTGTGAGACAGTCATGCTGCCAGCTGTGCTAAGAGAGCAGCTCCAAGGAATAGTTTAAATTCAAGATATGCCTCCTACTTCCCAAGCACCACTGACTTATCAGTGTCTAGTTTTGAAAGAACACAATCAATGGTACTTGGAAATCACTCAATACTTCACCCAAAAGATTCCACAGCCAGAACCTATGGTGTCCATGCCTTTACCTAACCATAGGGCCATCTGGGCTGCAGAACCAGGGACAGTTATACTTGTCTTTTGCTGTTCTTTTTTTTCTCTTGTGTTCCAGTGGTCTTGCTTTTCCCTTTTGCAGAGAGTGTAGTTGCTCTTACACCTTCCATTGTCTCCTATGTCGAAAAGAAACATAGTTCACTCAATCCTCACACTTGTCTTCTGCTCATATTACTGTTTTGCTCTATAATTCCACTAGCATCTACATGACTGGATACATTCCTCTATAAAAATCACAGACTGAACTTGTTATAATAGCATCTCTGTTTTTGTTTTTTCAGACATGTGTGTATTGATTATATTAAATTTTATTGAATTTACTTCATATAGTCCAGTTGAATTTTGGCAACACAACTAAGTAACCTAACCGTACTTCAAGAAGTAATGGAGGCTCTGATAAATTAAGTATTTTTTTTTTAAGGTTCCAGAAAGGTTGAATTGAGTAACAGTTTTTTTTGTTGTTGTTGTTTGTTTGTTTGTTTTACATTCCAAATCCTGAGCTCTTCCTCCAATCCAGCTCATGATCTCTTTGGCTGTTGGTCCCCACAGTAACTCATTCATTCCTACATCACATATCTAACTCCAAACTTCCTCTGCCTGCCTTTTGGGTGTACACTGCTAAATCAGCTTTGACTCATTCTCCTTCAAACCCCACATCCAATGATTTGCCAAATACTGCTCTTGTACAACCCTTTTGAATCTATCACTTACTTTCTATTCATTCAGAACACATTCATTGGGGAGATTCCCTGTGCCAGGCAGTGTAGTAGGTTCAAGGGATTCAGAAGGAATCTGACCACCTCAGATACCAAAGATGACAGGATAAATATGGGTAAGGCACAATCCACTTCCACTTTCACCATTTTCATTCACCCACCCTGGCATTTACAGTTAAATAACTCCATTAAGAATATTAGTTTAAGTAATGTCACTCTTCTGCACTCTGTCCATTGTCGATTTTCCTGTTCTGATGTAATCTTGAAGTTCTCTCAATTTGGGGCCCTACTTTTTACCTAAATCATGATTTTTCTCTGTAAAGTGAATTATATCCACTGATGGATGGTGTTGTTCAGTTCTTCAGTAAGTTTCCTGGTTTGTTATTTACAAAATATACCTATTACTGAGGCAGCAGTGTTGACAACTGCAGATATAATAGGGTTTTCCTATTTTTCTTCATAGGTCTATCAGCTTTTGTTTATGAGTTTTGAAGCTATGTGGCCAGGGCCATGCACATTTAGGACACTTGCAGCCCTTTGGTGAATAGATACTTTATGATTATATAACATCTCTCCATATATCTGTTTTTTAAAAAATTTTGAAATCTACTATGATATTAACATGTTCAATTCAGCAGCTCTTTTTGTTTTGTGCTTGCATAATTTAACGTTCCCCATTCTTTTACTTTTACTCTACCTGTGTCATTATCGTTGAAGTGCCTTTCTTATAGTCAGCACATAGATTGGCCATGGCTTATTGCTAATACATTCTGACAATGTCTAATGTGTAATTGATGCGTTTAAGCCATTTACATGTAATGTTACTGTTGATATGTTTGTATATAGATCTATCATTTCATTTCCTCTGTTTTCATTCTTCTGTTTCCCCCTTCCTACATCCTTTTGGCTTATTTACTCATTTTTAGTATTCTTTATTAGTTAATTTGTTGTGGGTGTTTTTGTTTGTTTGTTTTTACTACATGTGTTTGTATAGTTATTTCATAATTTATTAGCAATACCATGTACATGCTCTTCACAATCTACTTTAGAATCAGGATTACATCATTCCAGTTGGATATGGAATCCTCATCATCTTTTAGGTCTCTTTACTCTAGCCTCTTTATGTTTTGTATTTAGTATATCTAGACACAGTGAAAACTCCATCAGACGATGTTACAATTTTTGCTTTCAGTCATCACACATACTTTAAAGAGCTCAAGAGAAGATTAACAGTCTATTGTGTTTATCTAAATATTTAACATTTCTGTTGTTTCTTCATCCCTAATATTCCAAGTTTTCTTCTGTTATCATTTTCATTCTCTGCAAATAATTTCTGTCAGCAGTTCATGGTTTACTTTCAAATGAGAATGTATTTATTTCACTTTTATGCCTGGAGTATATTTTTGTTGTACGAATCATTTGGAGATAGCAGTCTTTCCTTTCAGCATTTAAAAAATGTTACTCCATTTCATCTGACCTCCATGGTTTGCGATGAGAAAGCATAATCACTCATATTGTGGTTCCCGTTATTGTTCTCTGGATGTTTTCAAGATTTTCCTCCTTCTCTAACAGTTTGATTGTGATGTGTCAGGTACAAATTTCTTTGAGACAATTCTGATTGAAATTTGCTGAAATTTTTGAGTCTTTAGGATTATGTCTTTTGCTAAATTTAGACGATTTCAGTCTGTAACTCTTCAAATACTTTTCACCCCACTTTCCCCCTTTTCTGGTACTAAAAAGATGCGAGTGTTAAAACTTTTACTATTTTTCTATTGGTCCCTGAGACTGTTCATTTTTTTAAAAGACTTATTTTCTGTTGTTCTGATTGGGTTATTACTATTGATTTTTCTTCAGGTTAACTGGCTCTTCCTTCTGCCTTTTGTGTTCAGGTACTTAGACCATCTAGTGGTTTTTTGTTTGTTATGGTTTTGGTTCATGCAATAATCACTTGTAAAATTACAACTTGGTTTGCTTTTTATCTTCCAATTGTTTGCTTGGATTTCCTAGTTTTCTATTCATTTCAAGAGGATTTGTCTTTACTTCTTGGGGCATTATCACAGCTCCTTTAAAATATTTGTTATGTGATCCCACATCTTATCACAAGATGAGAATTAGGATTTCCTGGTTCTTCATATGCTGAATAACTTTGGATTGTATCCTGGCTCTTTTGAGTATTATGACACTTTGTTTCTTCTTTAAATCTTTTCGAATAATGTTGCTACTTTTGTTTTTGCAGGCTGTACACTGGATGTGTTCAACTTTGAAGTATCCACCAGCTTTCTGTGTGTTGCAGTTTCAATGTCAGTTCCATTTTCAATGTCTTTACAATGCTGTACACACTTTTCTGGAGTACTCACAACCCAGTGGCCAGTGTGGACTTGGGCACTGGTTTATCATTTAATTCAGTTCTCAAAGACTGTAGTATACTATTCAGGATCAGAACCATATGTTCACAATTTCGGAGGGCGCCCAAAGAGTTCAAAAACCACTTTATGGGTGGCTTTCCACAACTTCAGCAGTACTTTCTGGTTTCTTGGGACTCTACAGTGCCCTAACCAGAAAGCTGGGGCTTTAATTGCCCTGCTCTCCCGTGCACTTTCCAGGATTGTGCTGTATTTTGGGCCAAGCCATAGGAAGAAACAAGGAGAAAAAGAACAATTGGGGATACCCCACCCTCTTGGGATCACAATTTCTACGAACAAAGAGAAAACAACTTATAAAACATGGTCCATATACTGCACGCTTGTGGGACCATAGCCAGCCCTGTTTTGTTATGCCTATAGCTCATTAACCAGTGAAGCGTTCAACATGTCCAAAAGTGTAAGGCTGTCACCTGCAGAACTTTGGTCCAAAAGTAAAGATCTAGAGAGTGTGGACATGGATCTCACGACTTCTCACATGCAAAGCTAATGCTCCATCACTCCAGCTAATTCCTCATCTCTACTTTTTTGTTGTTGTTTGTTTGATTTCTCATGTATTTTATTCAGTAGATGTGCTAGTCTACACTTGGGGCGTTCCCATAACACAGAGAATGTAAAACCTTTAATGCAGAACCAAAACTCCACCAAGAGCGCAAGTACTGAAAAATAGCGCGGGGTAAGAGCTCGATCCAATACTTTTTGAGAGAAAGGAAAAGAGTTTACTACAAAAAAGTGGAGACTGGAAAACTCAGGTGCTGCCAAAATTCCACGTTTCAGATATTCTGAGAGAAGAGAGTACGTCCTAGTTGGGAATCGCCAAGACAGAACCGCCTGGCAAACTCAGCATAGCTATTTCAAGATGACCGTCTTGCTCTTAAAAGGGCCCAGATTATGACTTGTCCCTTGCAGCTCTGGCCGCCTAGAAGACGCAGTGAGGCGGCCACTCCCCGCCGGATTCTGGGAGGAGGTAAAAGCAACGAGCTGTTTCCGCCCGGTTTCGAACCGGGGACCTTCCGCGTGTCAGGCGACCGTGATAACCACTACACCACGGAAACCCCTCGAGCTGTAATTTGTACAATATTCCTGAGATATACGTTTAAGACTTGTTTCTTATTTTCAATTAAGAAATAAAATTTCAAATTTCTATATATGGATGATGTATAGCATGATGTTTTGACATATGTATATATTGTGGAATGGCAAAATCCAACTGTTGATTAACACTGATTACCTCACATACTTATTTTTGAGCATATCGATTAACATTTTTTTTTTTATTGTGGTGAGAACGCTTAAAATCTCCTCCAGCAACTTTCGAGTATACAATACTTTGTTTTTAACTATATTCACCATAGTGCACAATAGATTTCCTGAACTAATTCCTCCCGTTCAATTGAAATTTTGTTTTGACAAACATCTACCCAACCCTCCCCTTCTCTCCTCCTCCCACCGCCACCCCCAGTCTCTGGTAACCACCGTTCTGCTCTCTACTTCTACTTGTTTGACTTTTTTTAGATTTCACATATAAGTGAGAGCACGAGGTGTTTTTCTATGCCTGCCCTATTCCATTTAACATAATGTCTTCTAAGTTCATTTATGTTGTCATGACCCACAGTATTTCCTCCTTTTTGTTCAGGCTCAGTGGTATTCCATCGAGTTATATATCTTGATTTTTGTTTGTTTGTTTTGTTTCATTTTTTAAATCCATTCACCCATTGATGAACACTTAGGTTGATTCCATATCTTGGCTATTTGCAATAAAGCTGCAACGAACATGGAAGTGCAGAAATCTCTTCAACATACTGATTTAATTTACTTTGAATATACTAGGATACTTCAAATTTTTGGGAAAAAATCGACTTAAAAGACAATATTAATATTTCCAGGTATTTTTCTGAGACCCCCTCTTATTCCTAAGAGTGATATCACTGTATTATATGGTATTTCTCATATTAGTTTTCTTTGAGGAAGCACAACACTGCTTTTTATAATAGTCGTACTAATTTACATATCCACCAATAGTCTACAAGTGCCCCTTTTCTCCATATTCTTGCCCATATTTGTTATCTTTTATCTTTTTGTTCATAGACATTCTATCAGGCATGAGGTGACATCTTCTTATGGTTTTGATTTGCGTTTTCCTGATGATTAGTGAGGTTGAGCACCTTTTTATGTATCTGTTGGCCATCTTTCTTCTTTTGAGAAATGTCTGTTTAGGTCCTTCCCCCATTCTTTAAGCATTTTTTTTTTCTTTTCTTGTGATTGAGTTGTTTGAGTTCCATATATATTTTTAATACTACCCCATAATCAATGTGTGGTTTACAAATATATTCTCTTATTCCATAGATTGTCTTCATCCTGTTGATTGTTTTCTTGGCTATGCAGAAGCTTTTAAGTTTGATGTAATCCTAGTCATTTTTTTTGCATTTGTTGCCTGTGCTTTTGTGGTCATATCCAAGAAATCATTACCCAGACCAATGTCATGGAGGTTTTCCCTATGTTTTCTTCTAGTACTTTTACAGCTTCAGGTCTTATGTGTAAGTCTTTAATCCATTTCAAGTTAAGTTTTGTATATGGTGTGAGATGAGAGTCTAATCTCATTCCTCTGCATGTGGACATCCAGTTTTCCCAAGACCGTTTATTGAAAAGACTGTCCCCATTTTGTGTTCTACGTACCTTTATTAGAAACCAATTGACCATGTATGTGTGGATTTATTTCTGGGCTCTCTATTCTGCTCCATTTTGTCTATGTGTCTGTTTTTATGCCAGTACTGTGCTATTTTGATTATTATAGCTTTGTAATATATTTTGAAGTCATGTAGTGTGATGCCTCCAAATCTTTTACTTTTTGCTTAAAATTGCTTTGGCTGTTTGGGGTCTTCTGTGCTTCCATACAAATCTTAAGATTTTGTTTATTTGTGTCTGTAAAAAATGTCATTGAAATTTTGATAGGGGGTGCACTGAATGTGTGGATTGCTTTAGGTAGTGTAGACATTTTGACAATATTAATTCTTCTAATCCGTAAACGTAGGATATCTTTTCATTTATTTGTGTCATCTTCCATTTTTTTCATTAATGTTTTATAGTTTTCAGTGTACATATCTTCAACCTCCTTTGTTAATTTTACTTTTAAGTTGTTGTTGTTGTCATTGTTGTTGTAGTTATTGAAAACGAGATTTAAAAAAAATCTTTTTTGGATGGTTCATTGTTAGTGCATAGAAACACTATTAATTTTTGTACGTTGATTTTGTGTCCTGTAACTTTACTGAATTCATTTATTAGTTAACAGTGTTTTGGGGGGAAGGGATATATTCGTTATAGTTTTCTATATAAGATCGTGGGATCTGCAAACAGACTATTTAATGTGTTCCTTTCCAACTCAGGTTTTTAAAAATTTCTTTCTCTTGCCTAAATGCTCTGGCTAGAGCTTCCAGTACTATGCTGAATAGAAGTGACAAGAGTGAGCATCTTCATCTTGTTCATGATCTTAGAGGAAAAGCTTTCAACATTTCACCATAGAGTATGAACAATACTGGCAAATGAGGATCAACAAGGGTCAGCTTGCATGGAGGGGTCAAAGGATAGAATTTCAGAAGTGATGGGAAAAGACAGGCCAATTCTATGAAGGATGGATTCTTTAGAAATGAGAGTCAAGACCAAATGCCAGGAGAAGGAACAGGATACTAGCAAAATGGTCCAGGCAGAGAGGCTGATCATCTGTAATAAAGCAAGGGAGTAGGTTGAGGCTCCTTTATTTATCCAATTATTTGGTACGTTTCTACTCTGCTATTTATTAGTTTCCGGGTACTGTGGGTGTTCCTGGGGATTCAACCACTCTTTGGATGCTGCATGGTGCCGACCCCATTACCGAATCCCGATGAATGGGGCTGTTTGTGTGAAAATCGGCTAGACAGACATGAGTATTGCATGCAGAGAAATTAGTTCTTTTTAAGACAGAATGCGTCACCCTTGTTAGAGCGAATATTAGTGGAGCTCCCAGAGAATCTGTCTCTCAGTACAAAGGTCACGAGTCGGGGCTTCAAATTTGAGTCTTTCTATGCATGAGGTGTCAATAGACTTAACCCGTTTCATAAAAAAGAAATAAAATATGAGGGGGTGGAATAAATGAAATGCAAATACAAAGATTGCCTTGAAACGTATTTGTCTCGTGTCTTTTCAAATAGAAATATGGGAGCACTTCCAGAATTTGGTAAAAATGACAATGGGGTGGGGAAAAGTAATCAAATGCTCACGTTGAGGAAAAATGGGCGGAGAAAGTGCTGGAAGCCTCAGGCAGATGATAAGTGACTTTTGCTCTATCTGCCTTGACAATCATTGAAGAGGAGGTGGCTGTAATTCTGTTTTCTGTCTATTTCTTCAAGGGACAGAGACAGATAAGGACAGGTGAGGCTAGTGTTGTTGCACTTTAAATGAGGTGGTCATAAAAACTCTGCATCTGGGAATACTGGGTGCTTTATCCTTGAGAGACAGAGAGAGAGAGAGAGAGAGAGAGTCCTGTGTCACGAAACACCAAAGCAGGTGGCATTTTAACTTTCCTACTGCAGAACTTTATTTTAACTGAAATTTCAGGCTTAGAAGAAACTGAGGATCATAACTTCTTCCCAGCCCTCAAAAGAATTTGAGAAAACTTCCACTGATGATTTTAATGTAGAAATATACATGTTTAAATATGTGGGGGACCATAGGGCTCTGTAAAGGGCCCTAGCCAGTTACTCAGTTGGTTGGAGGGTGGCGCTAATAATTCCAAGGTCCTGGGTTCAATCCCCGCAGAGGTCACAAGCTGCTTCAACCCCACAGTCAACAGTAAAAACCACTCTGATACAAGAGTAAGAATCTGCAAGAGAACACCAACATAATTTCACTTGTATCCAGTAGGTCAGAAGCAATTAACTGTAGATTTGTGTTTGCCCTTTTTTCTTCTGAGAAGAGCAGATTATGAAGGTAGCTGAGATTCTAGAAGAAAGTGGAAATATGGAAGCAATGTGAAAATCAACCAAAAATAAATAAAATGTGGTATATCTACACAAGGAATACTACTCTGCTATAAAAAAGAATGAAATACTACCATTTGCAGCAACATGGATGGACCAGAAAAAATTATGTTAAGGGAAATGAGTCAGGCACAGAAAGAGAAACACCACATGTTCTCACTTATTAGTGGGAGCTAAAAATAAATAAATAAATAAATAAATAAATAAATAAATAAATAAATAAATAAATAAATATACAAACAACTGGTGGGGTGTGAAAGAAGACACAACAATCACGATTCCTTGGACATGTTAGGACAAGCGAACAGATATGTTGAGGGGGGTGGGTTGCGGGGGGGAAGAGGAATTGGTAAAGGTACATGAAAATCAGCTACATTGTATATTGATAAATTAAAATAAAAAGTAAAAAAATAAAAAACACAGGTATAAGAACCTGGGCCATTCATCCTTTTATATTTCTTAAACTGTCCAAATCTTTCACAGCCATGAGTAGCTCCTGAGCTGGGCTGTCCTAACTATGCATCTGCTTACTTTAAGCAGAGTAATCCTTGGCATGAGCAGAGTAAATAAAATCTCTCCGAGCAACTTGGGCCCTTACTTCTATCCCATTCTTCATTTCCATTTCCTCTCTTTTCACTTCCCACGCTTGACTCTAGAGATACTGAACTTAAGGAAATGGCCCATGCAGAACGCTAAGACTTTTACCTACTCTTGGCTTTTCAACAGCTTTGTTAGGCCCCAAATTATCTTCTGGGAGACATCTTCTCTGACACCTCTCCTGGTTTCCTGAGGTTGGGTTGTGTGCCTCCCAGCACTCTCAGAAGATGCAGGCACACATCTGTCTTGTGACATTTTACTATGTTGTGAGCGACTGTTGCTCAGCCTTCTTTCCCATTAAATTATAAGCTCATTGAGGGCAGTGTGCTTATTGTGCAGTGCTAAGTACTTTCACATGTCTGCCTGAATGAATGAAGAGTGAGAGATATGTGTGCGGATATGAAGGAAAAAGTGGGTCTTATGCTCCAAATGGACTTCACAGGTGTGTAGTATCCATACTATCCCAACACAGTGTATTTAGATAAGATGAGCAGTAGATTACAATATATAGTGATTGCTGACATTTCTCTGAATGTATATCTGAGGCTGAGTGGCTCTATATGACCCCAGGGTGAGGAAGGTGGTGGAGGACAGAGCAAGCCTATAGATCCAAAGTCAAGAAAAGTCCGAAAGGTTGAACTTCACTGAGGCTGAGAGATGGGTGATGGCTCTCTTAAGTGATGGAATTTCCATTCCATTGATATAGTGAATAAAAGAGTGAGCCAAGTGCACCTCAAACTCCTATTTTCTATAGCATTAAAGGGACTGTTTTTGAAATTTTCAAAATTCAAATGACCAGAATGATTGTGAGCTAATATTTACAAAACTACTCTTTATGAAGTCTTTAGCTTTAAGCAGACACACACACATACAGAGAATAAAGATGGTCAAATGCCCTTTACTATAAGTGGGTTGTATGGTTGCAACTGACAATAATTAAACAGGAAAGGAAAGCTATAGAGGTGGATAATTCATTGGCTCCATATGAGCCTCATACTCCAGTTGCTTTCCCTGCAGTAACTCCTGGTCTCACATTCTCAAGGCAAAGTCCAGAGGCAGAGAAATGAAAATGCTTTTCCTGTGTATGTGTGTGTCACTTTACATGATTGAGGAAAACCTTTCTTAAATGCTCTCCCATGATTTACTGTTGCATTGCATTGGCCACATTTGTGTTAGATGCCCTTGCTTAAGCCAATTGCTAGCAGGAGAATTAGGTTTAACCTTTGGACTTTTGGCTCCAAGATTGGGATCCACTTCCTCTGCAGAAGATAGTTGTGGAAAGAAATTCAAGTGTTGAATGAAATTCTTTCTTTGCTGGAAAAGGAGAATAGAAGAAATGGTGATAAATCTAAGCTGTTGTTGCATACAAAGTAAGCAATATCTGCTATGTCCTAATCTATTTTCATCTAGGAAATAAAGAGAAATTATTTAGAAAAATTTTCTACTCATTTCGGTAACACACTTTAGACCATAACTAGTCTCTCAGATCCACTGATTGTAGAAATAATTAGAACTACAGCTCCAGTTGAGTGGTAGTGATAAAAGGAACAATGACATTAATATTAAATGGTGATGTCACAGTTTTTAAATCAAAATGCCATTCATTTGGCTATTAGTAAAAAAGAAACAAGCAAACAAACAAAAACCCACAAAAACAACTGAGTTAGAAGATTTACTACTAAGGTTTTTTTTTTAATGTTTTATAGTTGTCATTTTTACACTTAAGTATTTGATCAGTTTTGAGTTAACTTTTGTATAGTGTGAGGAAGAAGTCCAATTTCAGTCTTTTGAATGTGGATTTCCAGTTGTCTCAGCACCGTTTGTTGAAAAGACTATTCTTTCACACCCTTTTAAGTATCATCTGGCTGTAAATGTGAGGGTTTATTTCTGAACTTTCAATTCTACTTCATTGGTCCATGTGCCTATTCTGAGGCCAGTACCATATTGTCTTGATGACTGTTGCTTTATTAAAACTGCTGTTTTAAATTTGGAAATATGTCTTTCAATTTTGTTCTTTTTCAGGATTGTTTTGACCACTGTAAATCCCTTGCAGTTCCATATGAGTTCTACAATTAGCTTCTTAATTTCTAAAAATGAATGAACAAACAAAACCCAGCTGGGATTATGAATAGGGATTGCACTAATGTATAGCTAAATTAAGGAAGTATTGAATATGGCATGTCTTTCCAAAATTTTATGTCTTCTTCAATTTCTTTCAAAAAGTATATGTAGTTGTAAGAGTGTTAAGTTCTGTGGCTTTTTCTCCCTATGTATATTCCAAAGTATTTCATTCTTTTGAATAAAGAATAAACAAAAATGTTTCCTTCATTTTATTTTTGGGTGGTTCATTGCTAGGGTATAAAAACATAATACTGATCTTGTATCCTGAAACCTTGCCAAACTCATTTATTAGGTCTAAATAAAAGCAATAGTTTTACTTCATCCATTTCATCTGGATTTTTAAATTTCAGTTTACTGCCCATTTGCCCTGGCTAGAACCTTCAGTATGCTGTAAAATAGAAGTGTTATTTATCTATGTAAATGGGTGAGGGAGGAAGGAATGCCGCACAGAGAGGCCAAGGAAAACATGAACAAATGGACTTTGCTGGATTTCCCCAGCCAGTCTGTTAGTGTTAGATCATACCCTTTTTGTCCAATCACATTTCTACACAGTTGTGCATGCTTCAATCATGCTGTCCTGTGAAGTCTCCATAAAAGACCCAAGAGCACAGGGTTTAGGGAACTTCTGCATAACTGAGCACATAGAGGTTCCTGGAAGGTGATGTGCTCAGGGAGGGCATGGAAGCTCAGTGCCCCTTCCCCCAGACCTCACCCTATACATCTCTTCATTTGTATCCTTTGTAATGTCCTTTATAATAAACTAGTAAACACAAAAAATAAATGAAATAAAATAATGGGAATAGGCTTTTCTCCATCCTGAAAGGAACATGTTTCCTTTCTTCCTGTCCTTCCTAAGGCAAGAACACTGGTCCATCCAAATTGTGGATGTGAAACCAACAAATTTATAGATTGTTTCTCTCTACCATGAACCTCCCAATCTGGTCAAATTTGTTGCTTTAGCCATCTTGACCAACTGAGTACTCATCTCTGCACTGAGACCCTGATATACGATCAGATTATGTCATTCCTTGGCAGGGCTTCCTGCTTTTCCCAGAGCACACTCAATTCTTCAAGGCCATTTAGGGCTCTTCCCTCACCCAGTGACTATGTGAAACTTTGGAAGGAACCCTGTTCCATTCAAGGTGATAATACTCATGGGTTCTAACCTCAGTCTGTAGATCCACCCATCAATCCCCTGTGAGAACCTCTGGTACAGGCTCACCGTGAGAGGCCAGCATTCCTCAGGAAGAAGGCAACCAAAGCAGTACCTAATGCTTACTGAGCAGTTCCTATTGCTCTGACCCTGCTCCAAGTGCTGTGAATCCACCCAGAGAATCCCACAGTCCTTTTTTCCCATATGAAGAAACATATGAAGGATTTACCTCAAGTACCATGGCTTATCCAACTTAGCCAACTAGCCTTATGTGCAGAAAGCGCTCATTGTCCTCAGTTACCTTGATAGGTAAGAATTACTCTTATGACAGTGTTAGAAAAACTTTGGGCACAAGGGTCCCAGCAAGACAACTGGAGAAAGGGAAGACTAAATGGTGTCTTCAAGGTGAAAACTTCCTTGACTCTTCCCCTGAAAGCTGAACTTGCTAGTTTCTCATTCTAGATTCTATTGTTGTCTCATGACTCCCCACAGTAAACGTCATCATCCAGTTATTATGCATTTTTCTCACTTGTTTCTTGTATGTTTCTTCCCACTCTTCCCATCTAAGATGGGAGCAGGATTTTCTGCATTTTATTTTCTTTTGAATAATTGCACTCAGAACATCCCCCCCCCCAAATATGTTCTCAAAAAATATTTGTTGGATGAATAAATGGGTAATGGTTTTACATATTCTCTACCTAATAATAGTGCCTGGGTGATCTTCAGAGCACTAAATTGGGAAAGAAATCTCCCTTGCTTCTTGTGTTAGATGGACAAGAAGAGTAATTATATAATATACTTGTTGTATCTGGTGTAACCTAAATCTCTCCACCGTTCATTTTATGAAACCACTGGGAACTGATTTCACCATTCTGAGTGATTATCAGGCCAGACTACAGTTTACTGAAGGAGGTTGTGTGATTTCTGTTTGTTTGTTTTTTATATGCTTTTTCTCAGAATTACCTTTCTGATGCTTTTTATTTTTAAAAATATGATACACAATCCAATGCCATGTTAGAGTACTTGTAAAGATCAGAAGAAAGAAGTACTGCCCTCTCCGAGATTTGTACTCAGAACCTTCAGATTATGAGACTGGTGCACTGCAAGCTGCACCTGGATGGCAGTTGCTATACATTGATTCACATTCAAAATATTGACCCTTACTCTCCAAGCACCACTGCTTTATCAATTTCTGACTTTTAAAGAACACAATCAATGTCAGTTGGAAATCACTCCATGTTACTCAGTGCTGCACCTGGGAGATTCCACACCCATGACTGATGGCACCCATGCTTTTCCAGTATTCAGGAACAGGGACAATTATACTTGTCTTTTGCCGCTCTTTTTTCTCTTGTGTTCCAATGACCTGGCTCTTCCCTCCCTCAGAGAGCGTAGGTGCTCTTTCACCTTCCATGGTCTCTTTTGTTGAAAAGAAACACACGAGGTGCTTAGTTCACTGACTAATTTGTTGAATGAATGAATGAGCAAAGGAATAATCCTCGTCTCCTGTTCATACTACTGTCTTACTCTATATTTCCACTTGCATCTACATGGCTGGAGACATTCCCCCTATAAAATCACAAACTGAACTTATAATAATAGCCTCCCTGTTTTTATCAGTTGTGTGTACCATTAATTATACTAAAATTTGTTGAGCTAACTGCGTATGTTCCAGTTGAATTGTGGCAACACAAGTATGGATCCTAATCTGCATTTTTCAGATGTAACAAAGGCTCAGGTAAATTAAATATTTTCGCTAAGATCTCAGAGACAAATGGGAAACCCTGAATTGAGTAGTAGTTTTTTTTAGATTCAAAATCATGAGCTCTTCCTTCGTTTCAGCTCACAATCTCTCTGCCTGTTGTTCTCCACAGTAACCCATTCATTCCTGCACCAAGTATCTAATTCCCAATCTTCTCTGTGCCTGCCTTTTGGGCTTAGACTTCCAAGACATTCTCCTCCTTCAAATCCCACATCCAATGACTTGCCAAATACCAAGCATTATTCCTACACAACTGTTTTGAATCTATCACTTCCTTTCCATGCATTCAGTACATATTCATTGGAGAGAGTCTCTGTGTTAAGCACTGTGTAGTAGGCTCAGGGGATTTAGAAGGAATTTCATGGTCTCAGACATCAAAAGATGACAGGATAAATATGAGCAAGGGACAATCCACTTCCAGTCTCACCATTTTCAGCCACACTGGCATTTACAGTTGAATAACTCTATTAAAAATATTAGCTTAATAACATCACTCCTCTGTAGTGTCCATTCTTGATTTTTCAGTTTTGATATTATCTTGCTTTTCTTTCAAATTCACCTATTCGCAATTGAGAGTGTGCCCAAGAAGTTCACGATCCGGTTACTTTATTGGGTGGCTTTCCACAATTTCAGGAGTACTTTCTGGTTCCTTGGGACTCCACTTTACAGTGCCCTGTCCAGAGAGCTGGGGCTTTAACTACCCCGCTCTGCAGTGCATTTTCCAGGACTGTGTTATATTTGGGGCCAGGCTGTGGGAAGAAACAGGGTGAAAAAGAACAATTGGGGATACCCCACCGGTGAGGATCACAATTCCTCTGAAGAAAAAGACAGGTTATAAAATATGAACGCTTTGGGGGGCCATTGCCAGCCCTGTTTTGTTGTGTTCGTAGGTCACTAACCAGCGAAGCGTTCCAAATGTCGGGGAGTCTGAGGCTGTCACCTGTAGACCGGGGCCCAAACAGTAAAGATCTGCAGAATGCGGGCATCGATCCCACCGCATCTCGCTTGCCAAGCGAAGGCTCTGCCACTTGAGCTAATCCCCCACCTCTGCTACCTCTTCCCACCCCTCACAGACGTCCACACTTCATTGTTCACTATTCGGGCGTTCCCATAACACAGGGAAATGTCAAACCATTAATGCGGAAACAAGACTCGACAAGGGCGCATCGACTAATAAATAGGCCGGAGCAAGAGCGCTGTGGCTTTCTATTCTTCTCTGGGAGAAAGGAGAAAAGGTAACTAGGAAAAAGTGGAGAACGGAAAACTAGGGCGCCGCCAAAATCTCACGTTTTGGGTTTTCTGGGAAAGGAGAGACAGCACTTCCCAGTTGGAAAGAGCCCAGCCAGTACTGCCTGGCTAATTTAGCATAGCTATTTCAAAATCACAATGTTGAGTTTATAAAGAGGCTGCCTCATCACTTGATCCCTGCAGCTGTAGCCAGCTAAGAAGACGCGACGGGGCGCCCACTCCCCGAAAGGACACAAGCTGTTTCCGCCCGGTTTCGAACCGGGGACCTCTCGCGTGTTAGGCGAGCGTGATAACCACTACACCACGGAAACACCGCGCTGCCATCCCTTTCTAATTTTCCAGATATGTGTTTTAGACCTGTCTCTTTTTCAGTTAAGAAATAAAATCTTTATATATTTACGATGTACAGCATGACGTTTGATATTGTGGAATAATACATTGTGGAATAGCGAAATCAAACAAGTTAACATATTGATTACCTCACATACTTACTTTTTTCTGTGTGCTAAGAATGCTTAAAATCTCCTCTCAGCAGTTTTCAAGTATACAGTACTTCGTTTCTAACTGTGGTCACTAGACTGCAGTACAATAGATTTCCTGAACTAATTCCTCCTGTTTTGACCAACATCTCCCCAACCCTCCCCCGCCTTCCCCTTCCTCCCACCGCCACCCCCAGCCTTTGATAACCACCGTTCTCCTGTCCATTTCTACGAGTTTGACGTTTTAAGATTCCCCATGTAAGTGAGAACACGAGATATTTGTCTTTCTGTACCTGGATTATTTCACTTAACCTAATGTCTTCCAAGTTCCTGTGCTTTAATGTCATCAGATTTCAAGAAGTGGCTGATATGCACGCAGCCTCCCTCCCATTGGCCTGCTCCCGGCTTCCCAGCTGAGAGAAAGAGAAGATTCCTAGTCTAGCTCCAAGCCTCCTTATTTCAATTTCCTCCCAGCCTCAGATCTTTCACCTCCTGGTGAGAGGCCTGGAAGCAGCAGAAGGGAGTTTTTAAGGTTTTGCTGTCTGAGGAGACCAGGAGTCAAAAAACCAGCGTGAACAAATGGAAGAACAGAAACATTCCCAGACCCAATCTGGTTACTAATTCTTTGGGTAGTCCCTTTCCTTACTTCTAGGGTACAGAGCACACACCTGAACTGTGACTTTTATCAGGCTGTTGTAAACAGCTGTAAAGTCAGCTGTCTTCCCCACTCCACTGCATATTCCTTGAGGGCAACACCCTCTGTGTCTACAATAATGAAATTTATGTTAAAAGTCTGCATATATGAGTGAGGACTGAGGGAAAAAAAGTTTCTGCAAGCATTCAAGAAAGATGTTTAATTTGTGTTAGAGGAAAGCTCACAGGTGTGTGATGCTATGCTGTTCCAACCAGGTGTTTAAATGGAAGAGCAGTGAACTACTATATAGGGGAGTGGTATTCTGGTTTCTTGCATTTAACTTCGAGGCTCACAGTGGCTATTTATGTCCTTGAGGGCAGAATAGAGATGGGCTGGGCATGTGTCAATTAAGTCTAAAGCCATTGACAGACAGTAGAGCTAGGTTGGAGCTAGAGGCTGAGAAGTAGACCTGCTAAATGAAAAGAATGTCTAGCCTGCTGATATGAAAGAGAAACTTTAGTGACCAAGTGCACACCAAACAGACATTTTTCATACTATTTATATGGCTGGTTTAAGTTTTTCATAATATCAGTGATCTGAAGGATATAGAAAATAATGCTGACAAAACTTATTTATAAAATATCTAGCTCCAAGATCCCTCTCTAGGAACAGGAAACTTTCAACAATAGCTCTACAACATTAAAAACACCCAATGGGCTTAAACAAAGTGAATTTATTGTCACACATAATAAGTCCAGAGAGTAGAGAGGCTACATGGCTGTTTAGTTCCGTGACTCCATGATGTCATCAGGATGCAAGTTTTTGAATCTTTGCACTCTATCATGCTCCACATATGGCTCTCAAACTCTAGCTGGTTCCCCTGCAGTGCCTCAAACTCTCACAGTCACCTGATAGAGTCCAGAAGAAAGACAAACAGACCTTTTCCTTGTATCTCTTTGTTGAGGACAAATTTTTCCCATGTTCTCCCTAGGAGGTTTTCCCTCACTGTATTAGTCTGTTTTGTGTTGCTATAACAGAATTACCTGAAACTGGGTAATTTATAAGGAAAAGAGGTTTATTTGGCTTATGATTCTGGGACAGTTGCTTCTGGCAGCTTCTACTCATGGAGAAAAAGTGGCAGGGAGCCGGCAGGTACAAGCAGATCACATGGTGAGAGAGGAAGCAAGAGAGAGAGAGAGAGAGAGAGAGAGAGAGAGAGAGAGAGAGAGAGAGAGAGAGAGAGAGAGGAGGTGCCAGGGTCCTATAAACAACAAGCTCTTGCGGGAACTGATAGAGAGAGAACTCACTCATTAATCCCCCCTCCCCCAGGGAGAGCATGAATCCAACACTGCCACATTGGGGATCAAATTTCCATGTGAGTTTTGGAGGGGCCAGCACATCCAAACTCCATCACTCACATTGGCTAGATTTGTATTAGACACTCTTACCTAATCCAATTATTGCCAAGAAGAGTGGGACCACTATGATTAATTAGATCAATCAAATTATGACTCTGGGGCTGAAAATAGGACCACCTCCTCCAAGCCAACGCAGTACAGAGGAGGTTAGGAGAATAAAACCATTTTTCTGTTGGAAAGGAAGAATGACAGCAGTGGTATAGTTGACTTTTGGGCATATAGTAAAGCGTTGTTAGCTGCTATATGCCACTCCACCCCCATATTTGAAATAAAATGAAATAAGTATTATTTTTTTTTTAGCATTTTCTTTTGACCACAAAACAAGTCTTAATACATTTAAAAAGACTAAGATCATAGATAGTATGTTCCCTGATCACAATAACAGAAGGAAATTTTAAAAATTCACGACTGTGTGGAAATTACATAATACTCTCCTGAATAAACAATGGGTAAAAAGAAAAATCACAGGGAACTTGCAGAGTACTTTGAGATAAAAATCAAAGTACAACATATCAAAATTTATAGGATGCAGTGCTCATATAGCACTTAGAGGAAAATTTATACTTGTAAACACCTATATTAAAAATAAGAAAAATCTCAAATCAGTAACATAAACTTCTATCTTAAGAAAATAGAAAAAGAAGAGCGAAGTAAACCAAAAGAAAATATAAGTAGGAAATAACAAAGACTACAACAGAAATATATGAAATAGGGAGTTTAAAAACAGTAGAGAAAATCAATGAAGCAAAAAGTTGATTCTTCAAAAAGATCAACAAAATTTGCAAACCTTTATCTAGACTGACCAAGAAAAAATGAGAGAAGACCAAAATTGCTAAAATCAGAATTAAAGTAGGGGCATTACTACATTGTCATTATGGTTTTTTGTGGTGGTACGATTTAGTTTCTTTCCCTTGTTTTCATTTTTGTTCTACCAGTGGGTTTTGCTCTTTATTGTGTATTCATAGTCGTGATTATTGTTTTTCAGATTCCAGATGCAAGACTTCCTTGAGGATTACATGTAGGGCTGGTTTTGTGGTGGTGAACTCCTGCAGTTTTTGTTTGTCTAGAAAATACTCCATTTTTCCCTCATTTCTGAAGGGTAGCCTTGCTGGGTATAGTATTCTTGGCTGGCAGTTTTTTTCTTTTAGTATTTTGAATATGTCATTCCATTTTCTTCTGGCCTAAAGAACATCTCTTGAGAAGTCTGCCATTAGTTTGATAGGGGCTCCCTTATAGTGACTTGATGCTTTTCTCTTACTCCTTTTAAGATTCTCTCTTTGTCTTTGAGCTTTGCCAATTTGACTATAATATATCTTGGAGAGGGTCTTTGTGGGTTGAGTCTGTTTGGGGATCTTTGAGTTTCCTGGGTCTGAAGGCCCATGTCTCTCCTTATACCTGGGAAGTTTTCCATTATTATTTTGTCATATAGATTTTCCATGCCTTTTCCTTTCTCTTCCCTTTCTGGAACACCCATGATTCGGATGCTTATGCACTTAAGGTTGTCTGCTAGCTCTCTTGGATTTTCTTCATTTTTAAAATTCTTTTTTCCTTTTTATTGTCCACCTGGTTTATTTCAAAAAGACTATCTTCAAGATCAGAAATTCATTTGTCTGCCTGTTCTAGCCTGCTGCTTAAGCTGTTGATTGTGCTTTTTTTGTTTAGTGACTCTTTCAGCTCCATGAGTTCTGCTACATTCTTATTTTATGTATTAATTTCTTTGTAAATTTTCTCCTTCATATCCTGGATTTTTTTCTCATTTCATTATTTTGTTAACTGAGTCTTCTCCTATCTAAGTGGGTTTCCTTAAGATTGTTGCTCAGAATTCCTTTTCAGTCATTTCAAGGGTTTTCTGCTATATAGGGTCTGGTTTTTGAGAATTACTGTATTCTTTCAGTGGTGTCATATTTTGTTGGGTTTTCATATTTCTAGTATCTTTATAATGATGTCTGGTCATCTGATAGAACAGTTGCTTCTCCTATTATTCTGGAGTGGGCTTTGAGGAAAGAGACACGTTCTTCTTTTCCCAGACTCTGCTGGTGACTCTCCTTGCTTCAATGCAGTTGAGCATCTGGCGGGTTACCTGCACAGTGGCTGTGGCTGCTGCTGTGTGTTGAGCCACTTTTGCATTAGCTGGGCTGTGGTGGGCTTCCCACATGGAAGTGGTATATTTGGTGTGCTCTCTTGCCTTCTTCTGGAGAGAGGTGTCTGCCTTTAGCTCCTGCCTAGTACCCTTGGCATGCTCTCTTGTCTGCTTCTGTGCAGAGGGGATGCCCTTGTCTCCTGCCTAGGACCCTGGGTGTGCTTTCTTGCTTGCTTCTTGGCAGAGGGGCTTTTTAGCATTTTTGAGAACACTCTTCTTTTACATTAACCCATATTATGCCATAACTAGATTTCCATCATAGAAGTAAGTTGACCTTGTATTAGTTACTTGTATTCAGTTGCAATGAAAACAATAACATTAATTGTATATGATTACATATTGACTTAGAAATCAGAATTATGTAAACTTGGCTGTCAGCAATACCATACATCATAGGCCTTTATGACTGCATAGTAAATGATATGACAGCTTCTGAACCAAAAGTGTCAGAGCTGAACTTGTGCATCACAGTGCAGAGGCCTGAAGATCAACTTGAAATACCTATGGATTAGTCCATTTCTGTTGCTTATAACAGAAATACCTGAAACTGTATGACTTATAAAGAAACAATATCTATTGCTTACAGTTTTCGAGGCTGGGAAATCCAAAGTCTGGGGAATGCCAGTGAGTGCCTTATTGGTGGGTAGTGTGTCTTCACAGTAAAGCAGGGTGTCACATGGTGGATTGCAGAAGCAGAGAGAGAGAGCTAACTCCTCATTCCTTCTCCTTTTAAAGCCCTCAGAACCACACCCATGGCCACCATTAAACATCGATGGATTTATCCATTTACTTAGGTATTGTCCTCACAATCTAATCTTCAAGGCCCCACCTTTCAATTACCATAAGATTTCCCACCCTCTCAACACTGTCACAATGAGGGTTAAGTTTCTAATACACGGACTTTGGGGGATACAATTCAATCCACAGCATTCCACCCCTGGCTCCCAATGTTCATGTCCTTCTCATAGGTAAATACATTTATTCCTTCTCCAAAGGCTTAACTTGTTTCAACTCAAAAGTCTGAAGTTCCATCTGTAAAATCAGAACAAGTTATCTACTTACGAGATACAATGGTGGGACAAACACAGGGTACATATTCCTGTTCAAAAAAGGAGAAATAGGCCAAAAGAAGGGGGTAACAGGTCCTAAGGACGCCCAAAACCCAGCAGGGCAAGCATGAAATCTTTTTTCAATTTTTATTTTATTTTATTTTTATTAGCATATTCATTGCTACAAATCATATTTATTCTTTATGCCCCTATCCAATCTCTCCCCTTCCACCTCCTTCCTTCCTTCTCCCCTTCCCCCTTCCCTCCCCTTTGCCCCCTCCAATAACCATAGATTTGCTCTCTCCATCTGATAGTTGGTTTGTTGCCTAGATGATCTGTCTGTCCAGTACTGAGACAGGTGTGATCAAGTCCTCCTCTATTATCATAAATCATATGCTTCTTCTATTACTCTGGAGTATGCTTTGTGGAGAGAGAGAACCTCTTCTTCTTTTTTTTTCCTTGGTCTCCCCCAGTGCCTCTCCTTGTGTTAATGCAGTTGAGAGTCTGGTGTGCCATCTGCACAGAGGCTGTGACTACTTCTACAGAGACTAGTTGCTTTTGTGGCAGCCATGGCAATAGTGGTGGCTATGGTGAGCAACCCGTGTGAAAATGGTGTTTTTCTTGTGCTCTTTACCCGGTTGCAGCTGGGTTTGGCTTCCTTTGGCTCCATGCCTTGGGATTCTGGTGAGGCCCAGGGCAACTTGCCTAGTTACAGCTGGGTTCAGCTTCCTTCAGCTCCACACCTCAGGCCCCTGGCTGGGCCCTGGGGTGGTGGTGGTAGCCTGCCTCTTTGTGGCTGGGATTGGCTTCCCCTGCCATGTCTCAGAGCCCTGGTGGGGCCCCAGGGTGTTGGCAGCAGGCATTAAATCTAAATGCTGGCAAACTGTGTACCTTGACTCCATGTTTGACATTCTCTGCACACTGGTGTATGTGTGTGTGTGTGGGGGGGGGGTTGTGCCTCCAAGTCCTCAAGTGGCCCTGCTCCTATGGCTTTCCTCACCTTTGGCCATGACTCAACTTTCCCAGGCTGGCATCGTGCACTGGTAGCTCCACAGTTCTGGGGTCTGCCTAGTGGTCCTGCTCTTACAGCTCCATTAGACATGGTGCTAGAACTCTGACCCCACATTTCTGCTGCAACTCTGACCACACATTACTTCTTGGCTTCACTCTAGTGAAGACTCTATGTGGTGAATCCACCTCTGTGACAGATCTCTTCCTGAGTCCCCAGACTTTTCCATATGTCCTTTGAAATGGCAGTGGAGGCTCTGCATTCTGTAAGCCTACTGACTTAATACCATGCATTCTGCAAGCCTATATCTCACAGCTCTTGCATTCTGTGAGCCTATAGACTTCACACTATCTGGGTGCCTCCGAAGTTTCTAGCTTGTATCTTCTGAAGCTGTACATCCAGCCACACCTGGGTCCAATTTAGCCATAGCTGGAACAACCAGGGTGCAGGGAGCAGCATTCTGAGGCGAACTTGGGAAATGAGCCCATGAGGGTGCCTCAGGTTTATTTCCCAAAACCATTCTGTCTCAGTAGGCCTCTGGGTCTGCGATGAGTCCTTTAGCCTTGAAGATCTATAAAATGCCTTCAAAGTCTTTTTTCCATTTTCTTGATAATCTTTTCCTTCCATACTAATCTCCTTAGCAAACAGTCACTGGCTATATCTATGGTTTCCTCTGTCAAACTGACTTTCTCATACTTTATGTGTCCAAGCTGAGAGTTTTAAAATTTTTCACTCTCTGCTTCCCTGTTAATTATAAATTTTGGCTTTATGTCATGCTTTTTCTGCCATAACTCAGTGTAAGCTGTTGCTTAGAAATTTCTTCCACCAAATACCCTATGTCAGCACCTCGAAGTTCCACATTCCATAAAACTTTTGGGCATGAACAGAACTCAGCCAAGTTTCTTGCCAGTTCATAGCCAGGGTGATCTTTGCCCCAGTTTCCAATAAGCTCCTTCTCATTTCTAGCTGAGATTTCCTTAAAATGGTCTTTACAGTCCATATTTTTACCAGCATTCTGGTCACCAACATTTTAAAGTTCTCTAAGATGTTTTAAACTCTCCTCACCACACTCTAGGCTTTTACTCACCTGTTCTTCCAAATTCTTGCAGCCTTTGCCCAAGTTCCAAAGCTGCTTCAACATTTTCAGTTATTTGTTCTAAGCAACACCCCACTTCTCTGGAACCAATTTTCTGTATTAGTTTGTTTCTGTTGCTTATAACAGAAATAACTGAAACTGGAGAATTTGTTGAGAAACAATACTTATTGCTTACAGTTTTGGAGACTAAGAAATCCAAAGTCCAGGGAACATATCTGGTGAGGGCCTTGTTAGTGGATAGTGACTCTTCACAGCAAAGCAAGGTGTCACATGGCAGATGGCAGAAGCAGAGAGAGAACTAACTTCTCACTCCTTCACCTTTTAAAGCCCTCAGACCCATGTGCATAACCACCATTAAACTATCAATGGATTAATCCATTTACTTGGAAAAGAAAAACTAGGACTTCCCTCAGATGACAGACTCTCTCCCTCATTGGCTTTGAAGAAGTAATCTGGGGTAAAGTAAGTGGCGAGAGTGCAGGATCCCACATGACAAGGAACTGTGGGCAGCCGCCAACCAGAAACTAAAGCCTGAGTCCTATAGCCACAAGGAAATGAGTTCTGCCAGCCTGGGTAGCTTGGAAATGGATATTTTCTTAGTCATGAGGCTAATGAAAACACAATTCTGGCTGACTCCTGGATTGCAGCCTGGTGAGAGCATGAAGCAGAGAGCCCAGCTAAGCCATGCCTGGAATTCTCACCTATAGAAAGTATGAGATAATAAATGCATATCGTTTGATCTCTAAGTTGTAGAAAGTATTACACAGCATGGAGAGGTAATACGCTCTGATTCGGAGACAAAATTATTCAGAGATAAATGGTGTTTTGGGAACTAGTCTCCACACCTTCTGTAGTTTGGCCAAGTGTGGAGTGAGTATATGGAATGGATAGTCTCTCCAGGCCTAGGTTTGAGTCTGTCTGACCAGGTTGCCCAGTTTAGATGGAGCTAGAAATTTGAGGCACTATTGAAAATCACTTGACAGCATAGGCTTCATGGTCACAAACACCTGAGTTGTGAGCCTTTTAAAACCTGCCATATCCTTGAACACCCACCTTGATAGAGCATAACAAATTATAACACAAGAATAATCATGTTAGAACTTAATGCTTGGGAAAACCACTGCAACTTGTGGGAGTAATAAACAAGGTCATATAACAGCTAGTTTTCAGAACTAAGTTTCTTTTTCATAGAGCAAGGTCATATAACAGCCATTTTGCAGAACTAACAGTTTCTCTTTGAGGTTTCAGATGTCCTGGGAAGGAGATAAAGTCAGAACCAAGAAGCCTGACTCCAAGTCTCATAGGGCTGAACACAAAGACAGAGGAAAACACGGTGAGCTGAACGTGGTCTTCTATCCCTGCATCATTTCTTATATACTTTTCCTTTATCCTTTATCCTATAGAAACCCTTCTGAAAACCTGAGGCTTTGAGACAGTTTTAGTCTGCAGACCCGATGGTAAAATTCCTGCTTCACATCAATATTTGGGACTTACAAGTCTTTTGTTCCTGAGCAGCGAGCAACTGAACTTTGGTGCTGGTAACAACCTGAAATCTTTTAGCTTCACCTGCCTTAAATTGTAAGCCAGTGATAAAGATACACCCCTCACAGAAGTTTTAAAGGCATTTATTTATAATTAAATAACTTACAATCAATAGGTTCTCAAAGTTTTTTTCTTTATCATAAGTGTATATTAGTTCTTTCAGTTTAAGAGAAATGTCTCATTTATTGTTTTATCCATATCCCATCCCATCTCATTTATTGTTGTAGCCACATCCCTTTGAAGTGACTTCAAAGTCACAGTGAATAGAGTAAGTGGTAATGAAGCTGTCAAGTGAGCAAGTTAAAATAGCGGATTTAAGCTGGAAAACAAAAGAGGGGCTATGGATTCAACTCATTTTCATCATCATAGGATCCATATGATTAAACCCTACTCTTGAGAAGCCTTCATTTATCAGGTAATAAATAGAAATTATCTTGAGAAAGTGATATATGTGCTAGGTAGAAGGGATCTACACATTTCTATAGCTACACAGTACTGTCAGGTTTTGTGAAAGAATTAGCTACAAATAATTAATGTTGGCTTCTTCAGTATGCTGTAATTTGTTTTCTAGTTTGGATTTCATTTTTTAAATCCTTATTTGTTGTCATGTGCAACACATTTTTAGTGTGTACATATTTGTATTTTATTGTTTGATATTCTTTTGGAAGCTCAGAGTAAAATTCAGTACTATAAGTTAAAGGAAATATCACCCCCTACAGTTTTCATGTCCAAATAAATAATACTAACTACCACAACAGGCATCAAGTCTTCCTGTGTCCCATTAGCACACTGTACCTACTTGCATACTTACTACAAAAAGTAGGTGCCATATAAAATTTAGAATAGGGTTAAATATACATTTAAGCTGCAAAATTACCAGCTAGAAATCCAGGAGTCCCACATAAATGAGGGAATTTCCTGATTTATTTTGATTGGCATTATAATGATATCCAGTCCAGAAGAGAGGAGTTGAGATGGGTGTGCCAGGACATGGGTTAAAAGCGTGATCTCTCTTATGCACCCCACCCCCCAAAGGGCAGCATTTAGTCCTAAGCATTCAGATGTAACTGGGAGTTTTCAGAATTGGATACCTGAGAAGAGGCTCCCAATTTCTGAGGTGAACTTCAATTTCTAGTTTTGTTTTTTTACTTTATTGAATAGAAGTCACTTCAAAGAGTGATGTCTGTTGGCTGTGAGGAGGAGGATTACACAGCACAAATGACTTAGGAGATGTTTTGCACACATCTTTTATAGAATTCCCCTGCCCCTTCACTGGATGTTTTCAAGAAAAGCAAAAAACAAAAAAACAAAAACACAAAAAAAGCAACACAAATTCCAGGGAAGTGACACAGCTGGAGTCGGACTCAAGGGAGTCCAACTGTGAGGAAATTTTAGAGGCATAGTTAATGAAAACTCCAAAAGAATCCTCCTTTAAATAGATTTAGAAATCTGTGCTATTACTGCAGAACCATTTAAAAATTCATTATGGTAAATATTTGTTGAAAGCCAGTTATGTGTCAGGTCTGGTGCAAGACATGGGCTACAGTGGAAATCAAATTCAATAAAAACACAATTTTCCACACAGAAAAAGTGGAAATCCAGTGTTTGGGATTTTGCCATTCTAATGGATGCATAGTGGTATCTTGTTGTTTTAAATTGCAATTTCTTAATGACATATGATGTTTAGCATCTTTTCATGTGCTTATTTGCCAGATGTGTATCTTCTTTGATGAGGTGTCTGCTCAAATATTTCCTTTACTTTTTAATCGAGTTGTTCATTTTCCTATTGGTGGTAGTTTTTGATACTTGAGGAATTGATCCATATCATCTAGGTTGCCAAATTTATTTTTGGAGTTAATTGTAATATTTCCTTATTATTCCTTTTATGACTGAAAGGTCTGTAGTGATATCTTCTGATTTATTCCTGATATTGGTAATTTGTGTCTTCTCTCTGTTTTTCTTTATCAGTCTTACTAGAGTGTCACTTTTATTGATTTTTTAAAAAACAGCTTTTTGTTTTATTCATTTTTTTGTTGTTTTCAATTTTATTGATTCCTGCCCTTGTCTTTATTACTTCTTCCCTTAGTTTTTTTTTTTTTTTTTTTTTGAGGTTTATTTTAATTCTGTTTTCAGATTTTTAAAGTTGGGGAACTTAGAGTAATGCTTTAAGACTTTTTTTTTTCGAATGTAGGTATTTTCTGCTATTAATTTCCCTCTTATAATTGCTTCGGTTGAGTTCCATAAACTTTAATATGCTGTATTTTAACTCAGCTCAATGTTTTTCTATTTCTACTTGATACTTTGACCCATAGATTATTTAGCAGATGGTTTGGAGCCCATTATATGACAGTACAGGAGCACAGTGCTTAGATAAAAGGACTAAAGTAGGTAATTAAAAATTCAAAGTCATCAGGGAAGTACAATTTATACCTAATACGTGAAGACAGGATTATATTTTCATTAAAGCAAACTATTTGAAAAAAGAAAACTTTGTGTTTTTAATTAAATTGATTTCCATTGTAGTTTGTGTCTTGCACCATACCTAACACATAATTGGCTTTCAACAAGTATTATTTGATATAATGAAACTTTAAATTATTCTGTAAGGTGGCACAGATATCTATATTTTTAAGGAAGATTCTTTGAAGTTCTCATTAATAATTCCTGTAAAATGTGCTCAGGGTTGTGTTCCCATGAGTTTATTACACAACTAAGAATCCTCCAGCAACTGCACTCCTTGGTTTTTACCCAAATGAGTTGAAAACTTATGTCCACACAAAGGTCTGGACAGGGATGTTTCTAGCAGCTTTATTTATGATTGCCAAAACTTGGAAGCAATCAAGATGTTCCTCAAGAGGTGAATGGGTGAACAAAATGCAGTATATCCAGACAATGAATATTATTCAGCAACAAAAAGAAATGAGGTATGAGCCAACAAAAAGACATAGAGGAAACTTAAATGCATATTGCTAAGTGAAAGAAGCCAGTCTGAAAAGACTGTGTACTGTACGAGTCCAACTATGACACTCTGGAAAAGGCTAAACTATGGAGACAGTGAAAAGATCAGTGTTGGTCAGGAGCTGGGGTGGCAGGAGGAAGAGAGGGATGAATAGGTGGAGCATAGAGGATTTTTAGGGCTGTGAATCTATTCGGTGTGATGCTGTAATGGTAAATATATGTCATTATGCATTTGTCAAGACCCATAGAAGGTACAACCCGAAGAGTGAATCCTAATGTGAACTATGGACTTTGGTTAATAATAATGCATTAATATTGTCTCATCAATTATTGCAAATATACCACACTAGTGTAAGATATTGATAACAGAAAAAACTGTGGTGGTGGTGGGTAATGAGGAGGAATATTGGAACTCTCTGTACTTTCTAATTGATTTTTTTAATAAACCTAAAACTGCTCTGAAAATAAAGTCTGGTAACTTAAAATAAAGAGATAAATCTGAAGCTATTACCTAGAAAGTAGCACAAATGCTAAAAATAATAGAAAACTTTAAAAAAAATCTTAGAACATGCTGGATGAAAAGAGGCAATATTTGCAAAGTCATTAAAAAATTAATGACTTTTAATTTCCAAGAACGAAGGGAAGATATGAGTCCATATATATACAGAAAGCCCAATGTTTTCCAAGCAGATCAAGTAGAAAGCAATCTCACCACACAGTGTAGTACAGTTAATAATACAACAAAAGCTAAAAGAAGATTTTAAAAGCAACCAGAAAGAAGAAGAGAGATTGTAGAAAAAATAACATATAGATTGGCATAGGTTTTTCAAAAGCAAAAAATGAAAGTAGTAAATGAGAGAAATTTACGACTCAGTATCTTAGGGATGAACGAAATGGCTGGTATCATCACTTACAAAAGTGTCTTGAACTTGATGGAGCTTATGTTAAGAAATAAAGTTTATATTTTTCTTTTATCTTTTAATTACATTTTTTCACAAGCTTTTTGAAGTCCCTTGTATGTTCTCCCATCACGATATATGACAGTGCTGCTTTTTTTCTTCTTTTTTAATGTGAGCTGATTTTTATTTTACAGTCCTGGACAGGTTTTTACTCTTTTAAGCATCCAACATTTCGATAACTATTCCTAAATATCAAATAATTTAATTTTACTATCATTAATTTACTGATGAGAAAGCACTGGTTATAATAATGCTTTTTTGTCTTATTATAACCAGAGAGGGTTTTACATAACGATAAAACCTCTGACTCATACAATAAAACAATTCTCAACTTTATACACATTTGAAAAGGCTCAAAATATATAAAGCAAAAACTGATAGAACTGTAGAGTAAAATTTACATATCCACCATTGTAAGATTTTAATATATCTTTTTTCACCTAGTGTTAGGTGAATCATATCAGAAATAAGTAAAGATGATTAGAATAACAACTGATAATGTAAGCATATATAGAATTTTACATCCCAAAGTTTAAAAAATATATATATTATTAAGAAGGTTTACAAAACATCATAGGCCATAAATAAAATCTCAAAAGGTATAATTGAAACTACATTTATATAAAATATTGTTAAGTTAGAAATAAATATCAATATATCTTTAAAATTAGTATTTCCTTGCTTTATTTTAGTTTTACCACACATGCATACATTTCAAAACAATACCTATTTTAGTTTAGCTTGTTGGAACTCTACTAAAATAGTATCCTAACTTATATAACTCTTTGTCACTTGATTCATACATGTTGTGGTTGTAGATGCAATTAATTATTTTTAGTTCTGTAAATATTTCACTGTAGGAATATATCACAATGTCTTTATTCATTCTCTTATCAATTTAAATTTACCCAAATAAGTTATTTCTAGCTACTTTTTGCTCTTGTTCTTTTTGCTCTAAAAGTAATTCTATTAACTTCCTTGTCTCCTGTATAAATGGGCTAGAGGTACTCTAGGATAGTGGTTTCAAACTTGGGTGTGCATCAGAATCACCCAGAGGGCTTGTTAAACATAGATTGTTGAGCCCCAACCACAGAATTTCTAACTCAGTGGCCATAGAATTTCCATTTGTAATAATATCTCAGGTGATGCTAATGATTCCGGACTAAGAACACACTTCGAAAGCTAATGTTCTAAGCTATATACAGGTAGTAATAGAGTAGTAAGGTATAAACCAATAGTAAAGTATATAGGTAGGTAGTAATTTTGTTAATGAGTCATAGGATATAAGTTGTTCAAACCTACTAGTAAATAATTCCAAACTATTTCCCCTGATGTTCTGATTAACATTCTAACAGTCCTAAGTTCCCATTGTTCTATATCCTTACCAATACTGAGTTCTGTCTCTTTAAATTTGATAAAAAAATATTATTTTTACTGTAGATCTAATTTACATTGCCATAAAACTATTGACATTGAGTGTCTCTGAAACTTTTTATATCCCATTTATTTTTTAACTTTTCTATGAAAAGCCTATTCCTTTTAGGTTTTTTTGTTGTTGTTGTTTTGTTTTGTTTTTGTACTTTTTTGTTTTATCTTTATCTTGCTTATCTTTAGCAGGTATTTATATATATATCCTGAATTAGTATAAATATAGTTGTAAATATAATTTACATGTTTGTGACTCATTGTTTTACATATCTAGGAAGGCTTTGATGAATATAAGCCATGACATCTAGGCTTGTGTCTTATTTATGCATCCTTGAGGAAGTCTTTTAACCCAACTGGCCTCAGCATCTTATTTACATCTCTGGTTTTCAAAAAATTCAAATAATTTACATGAAATGCTCTAGATGTATAATTTGTTATTCGATGTTTGTGGTCATCTTCTCATATGCACTGAGAAGAAATTTTAGAAATCTGTTGTCTTTATTATGAAATCACTACTTAACGCCTAGACTTTTTCTATCCCTGCATAAGAGTTCCATAAACAGTAGACAATGAGGTTGTGAAAAGTCATACACTCACCCACACACTTGACTTCGGAGAAAATTCAAATATAATACTGAGGACTCAAAAAATGGAATAAAAATAATGTAAGTGAAAGAAATGTGCCTTCTCAGTAGCTCCCAGGCATAATAGGGTTGAGACTGAGTCTTCAAGAGAGACACAGGCTGCAACAACAGAGGAGACTGTTGCTGTGTCATTAAGGAGTCTGTAAGAAAACCCCACAGGCTCTGCTATCAGGTCAATTCCTCTGGGCATGATTAGGAGCCCTTCTTTCTCCCCTCCTCCTTTCACCACCACTTACCTAACTCAGCTGACAGAAGCACAGCTGCTCTTGTGGCAAGGAAAACAGTGTTACCTGAACTTTGGGTCTCAGCCGGTTGCCCCCACTTCAGCACATTCCTTTGCATCAGGAACTGGACTGGCCACTCAGAAGGGAAGGGAATATGGGGTAGAGATCAGAGAAGCATTACTTATACTAGTCCACATTGCTGGTTGTGGTGAATGTCAAAATCAGATGTCCTCCTTTACTTGAATCCTCTTTACTGTCTGATGGACAAGTGACTAAGGAACCATTTCTGAAAATGGTTTTAGGGACCCAGAACTAATGTGCAGTTCTGATAGCCAGGGCCACACACATCTGACTTAGCTTGGTCTGGACCATGGCTCCAGGACATGAGCTTTAGCCAGTGGTGCTGTTTGGCAGGAAACTTTTAAAAGAAATATACATACAACAAAGACATGCAGATATCATAAGTGAACACCTCAATGAGTTGTATGAACTGATTCATATGGGTACAACCAGCACCTAGACCACGAAACGGACAATACTAGGGCCCTAGAAGTCCTGCTTCTGCTGTGTTCTAGACACTACACCCCAAGGGTAGCCTCTGATTCTAGTACTCGATGATCTTTTATTCTCAATGTAGAGTGTACTTTTCAAATGATGAGAAAGTGACCACTTCTGATTCTCAGACGTTTCTTCCATACTGGTTCCTGAGCTTTGGTGTTGAATGAAGAGGATGGGATGAGAATATAATATATGATAAAGTCCAAGAAGCCTGGACCCCTCAGCAAACTGTTCATCATTACAGTGCCTTCTACTCATTACTGTATATTTACTATAATTAGGATCAGGATGTTTCTGGGCTTAGAAATTATGGAAGGATCCCCTTTCCCCTGGTGAAGCCATAACTTATGATGTTGACATCTTGACAACAGTGAGGGTTGGCCATGAGCGTTGGGACCTGAGAAAGTATAAACAGCTGGGGCTGCTCCACCAGAACCACCCATCCTGAGCTATGCTGCACAGACTACCCAGGTGAGTGTGCCTGACAACTGTGGATTGGGGCTGCCTTTGGCTTTGAAAAGGAAGATGCTCAAGGCAGGACTGGTCAGGGGCAGGTTGTGAAAGAGAAATGTCTGAGCTCCCCTATCCCTTGTGGAAGAGGAAAGTGCCAGGACCCAGTGAGAAGACAACTGATTATTTCCTAGCTGCTGTCAAGAAACATCTGCTGCTCTCTGATTTACAAGGGAGCCATTGTGTAGCAGCTTTTTGATGCCCTGTGCTTGAAACTGCTTCTTTTTATATAGAGGGAGGTATAGGAGACTTCAGACATCAATGGCACTTCAGCCTGAGTGTGGATATCTTTTTTCAGCAGCTGGCTAGTTCAGGGATCCAAACCTGTGACCTTGGTGTTACAAGGTTATGCTCTAGCCGTCTGAGCTAACCAGCCAGCTGTTGCATGAAAGCATTTATTCTCTGGAGTCTCCCCTTAGCATTTGTGCACTTTCCCTCCCAGCAGTGGAGATTTTTACACAGGCTGTGTATCTTATTCCTAGTGTCCTTCTTTATTTCAGTATGTGTCACTCTTGTCTCTTTAAATTAAGATTTAGTGTTATAAGGATTTTTAAATTAATTCTGTATTTTATCCTTAAACAAACACTCCAGCTCCAAACATAATATAGTACACTTTCATAGAGAGTTGCTAAGACATTGAGAAAAGGACAGGTGGGAGGAGCACATCATAATAATACTAATACATGCCTATTAGAAAACTGTGCTTTAGTAGTTGCCGGGCACTGACATAAGCACTACTTAATACTTCGCCTACCTCCTCACTATAGACCAGTTGTAGTACAAAGCATCACTCCATTTTATGGGTGAGAATATTGAGTCCTACAGAGGTTGACGATGCTAGGATTTTAACTTCAGAGTGGCTGATTACAAAGCTAGTTCTTGTGAATCTGTGCACTGTTATACTTCCAAGACCCAATGACGCTGAATAAAGATCTGGGAGATTCATACCCTGTACTCTCCAAGAGAGTAAGCAGATCAGTCAGAGTGGGAAGTAGAAATGAACAAGCTGACTTGGGAAGAGAGATCAGAAGAGTAGCAAAGGGGATGCTCACAAAGACTGAGGGGATGGGGAGCATATTATTTGAAAAGAAAATTGTCTCTAAAGTGAATCAAAATATTCCTCATAAACATGTTACAGGTCTTGACCAAATTATTCAATGATTCAGGTCCATGCTCAAAAGGTGGTCTGTGCTGGACATTTTCCTCTCAGAGATGCATAATGTGCGCCAGTGAATGTTACCTCCACTGCCTCCCTCCCTGCTCTCTGGAGCTTCCAAAGGCTGATTTCTTCTTTCCTTGGGTGTGTCCCAATGCTACATGTTCTCACTTCTCCTCCTAACACTTGCTGTGACCTGTTTTAGATTTAAAGCCCCTCGCCAGCCTCTGAGACTGATGAGGAGGAGCATTTTGTTCACCCAGAATCACCGGGCTCAATCCTTTACCTTCAAGAAGTAATTAGGAAATGAATGTGAGAATGAATGAATGATTTAAAATATACCCCTGTATCATACAGGTTGGGTTAAGTAACGGAAGATAAAATTCTCTGTCAGTTGCTCTTTTGGACAAGCATAAAAGATGTTTATATAGAGAAATGTCAGGGATAAGGATCATTTGGGCTGTGAAGATGAGACAGAAAGATGTAAAATAAAGGGATGTTTGGAAAGGACCATTGCAACCAGCTGGAACTACCATCTTTAAGTAAAAATCATTGCCTTATTGCACCACAATAAAAATGCAACCTTTATAATATTTTCACTAAAAGTGATACTATCACAATGGAGTACTTTTATTTGAGAGAAAAATATTGACAGACTACTCATTGTTTCTGTGAAGTGAAATATTTCATCAGAGTCATATTTTCTTTCCCTTTGATTCAGTTCCTTTTTCTTTTCATTGTAAATAACCAAAGACAAGCCTATGAGGTTTGTAGGTGGTAACTGAAATTGGGAAAAAAAGGCAGAGAAGAGGCCTATGGATGAGGTCACAAAATCAAGAAGTCAGCTCTGAGATGTTTGTGGATATTTTTATACTACTCTCTCTAATTTTTAGTGTGTTTCTAAATTGCCATAATAATATGTTTCTTAATTTTTCCCTCAGTTTTATTGAGCTATAATTGAGAAATAAAAAATGTATATAGTTAAGGTATATACAACATGATGTTTTGATATATGGATATACTATGAAGGGATAGCCACAATGAAGCAAACTAACATGTCTATCACCTCACATAGTTATATTTTTTGGGGGGTGAGAATACTTAAGATCTACTTACTTAGCAAATTTTAAGTATGCAACACATTCTGAACTATAGTCACCATGCTGTACATTAGATCTCCAGACTTAATCATCTTATAACTAAAATTTATACTCTTTGACTGAAATCCCCCCCATTTCCCTTCCCTTCAGCCCCTGGCAACCACTATTTTACTCTCTGTTACTATGAAATTTGACATCTTTAGATTTCACATATAAGTGAGATCATGCAGTATCTATCTGTCCATGTCTAGATTATTTCACTTAGTATAATGTCCCCTAAGTTCATCAATATTGTTGCAAATGGCAGGATCATCTTCTTTTTAAAGGTTGAATAGTATTTTGGATATATGAAAAACATTTTCCCATTCATCAACAGATACTTAGGTTGTATTCTTATCTTGACTATTATGAATAATGCTGCAATGACATAGGAGTGCAGATATATCTTTGATATACTGATATCATTCGCTTTGGATATATACCCAGAAGTGCAATTGTTGGATCATATGGTAGCTCTATTTTTAGTTTTTTGAGGAAACTCTGTACTGTTTTACATAATGGCTGTACCAATTTATGATGCCTCCAACAGTGTTCCCTTTCCTTGACATACTCATTAACACTTGTTATCATTTGACTTTTTGATAATAACCATTCTAATAGGTGTGAGGCAATACCTCTTTGTGGTTTGATTTGCATTGTCCTGATAGGGAAAAGATAATCTCTTCAGTAACTGACAGTGAGAAAACTGGATATCCACATGCAAAAGGATGAAATTGAACCTTATCTTACACCATATGCAAAAATTAGTTTATATGGATTAAAGACAAATGTAAGACCTAAACTATAAAACTACTAAACAAAAACATAGAAGAAAAGCTTTACAGCATCAATCTTGGCAATGATTTCACGAAAATAACACCAAAAATACCGGTAACAAAAGCAAAAATAAACAAGTGAGATTACATCGAGCTAAAACATTTCTGCACATCAAAGGAAACAATCAATGATATGAAAAGGCAACCTACAAAATGAGGGAAAATATTTGCAAACCAAAAAGGGGGCTAGTATTCAGAATATCTAAGGAACTGATACAATTCAATAGAAAGAAAACACAAATAACCCAGATAAAAAATGGCAAAGGACCTGCATAGAGTTTTTTCCCAAAGAAAACATACGAATGGCCAACCAGGATATGAAAATGTTTGTTTTTTGAAGAGTTTGGAAAAATATTTTTAGTAAATAATCTTAAAAACATGTCGAAGGGGTACCTGCACTTCCATGTCCATTGCACCTCTGCTTACAATAGCCAAGATATGGAACCAACTTGAATGTCCATTGATGGATAATTGGATAAGGAAATTGTGGTATATATACACTATGGAATACTACTGTGCCATAAAAAAGAATGAAATTCTCCCATTTGCAACAACATGGATGAGCTTGGAGAAACTTATGTTGAGTGAAATAAGCAAAGCACTTAGGGATAAATACTGCATGTGCTCACTCATAAGTGGGAGCTAGGAGAGAAAGGAGGAAGGAAAGAAAGACCACAGAGGTGTGCTGGATTTGCAGAGGGAGAGAACATACCTAGGGATACAAAGTGGAGTGGGGGATAAGGGGAGAGGGGGGGAGATCAGGGATAAATAGGTGGGGGACACAGGGTGTAATCGCAATATGTGGTAATGGAGAAGCTGCCGGTATGGATCTGACCTTCACATCTAGGGCACGAGGGGGGAAAATCAGCCTTGTATCTCATGAATATTCATAACAACAACAACAAAAAAGATAATAGGTTTAGAACAGAATTGAAAAAAACTGTTTGAAATGGTTTTTTGAAAAACTATTTTTTTTTGTTAAAAACCAATTTGAAAAAACTATTTTAAAAATAAACTCCAATCATTCTCTTAACTAGATAGAGATCTCAATATATCTATACATATATAACTTATACCCTATTGCTATTTAAATGTAAAATACTCAAATGATAACCAGATTGTCCATTGAAACAGAAGAATCTGGATTATTCAAGCATTAGTGGTGACATTGTGAAAAGAAACAGCAAATTTGGAAACAAAATTGTCAATTACTTTTAACCATTTTACAATGTATACTTATATCAAGACATCATGTCGTATGCTGTAAATATATACAATTTTTGTTGTCAACTAGATGTAAATTTTAAAAAATCATCAATTGCTAAAACTATCCATAAAGCGTTCTAAGTCTTTGACCAATTAATTCTCCTAAAACCAAAAAAATTTAAAGATAAAAATGGCTAAAATAAAAGTTAGTATGACCCCTTCACTGACTGTTACAAAGCTATTAACATGATGGGGTGGGGGGTGTATGAGGAACTGGTTTTAACAGAAAAAGCAGCCATTTATTTCTGTATAGATGTTATGCAGGCATACAAAGGATGCCTGAATATAGTCAAGACAAAAAAAGCATTTGGCAATAAAATAGTAAAATTTAGGGGGTTATGTTTTTGTTTAAAACTACCTTACCCCAACGTTTTAAACTATTGTTTAGACTCCTGTATCCATCAGGGCCATAGATCTGTTTACTCTCAATAAATTCCTTCTTCAGAATCTATCTCTTCATTTTTTTTCCCTTGAAATTATTTATTATGTAGTCTACTCTCTTTTTTTCTTTTCTTTTTTCTTTTCATTTTTTTCTGAATTTTATTTATTTATTTATTTATTCATTTATTTATTTTGCAATCTCTGTTTATATTGTCACATATAGCATTATAAATCCCATTGTGTTTTATTTATTTATTTATTTTAAACTTATTTTATTTTATCAACATGTAATGTGGTTGGTTATTGTGGCCCATTACCGAAATCTCCCTCCCTCCTCTCTCTCCCCGCTCCCTCCCAACAGCCTCATATCTTTTTGCTTGCCGTAACAACTTCAAGGAATTGTGATTGTTGCGTCTTCTTCTCTCCCCCCACCCCAGTTTATTTGTGTAGTTATTTATTTATTTTTAGCTCCCACCAATAAGTGAGAACATGTAGTATTTCTCTTTCTCTGCCTGACTCGTTTCACTTAATATAATTTCCTCTAGGTCCATCCATGTCATTGCAAATGGAAGTATTTCATTCTTTTTTATAGCTGAGTAGTATTCCATTGTGTAGATGTACCACATTTTCCGCATCCACTCATCCGATGATGGACATTAGGGCTGGTTCCAACTCTTGGCTATTGCAAAGAGTGCTGCAATGAACATTGGGGAACAGGTATACCTTCGACTTGATGATTTCCATTCCTCTGGGTATATTCCCAGCAGTGGGATAGCTGGGTCATATGGTAGATCTATCTGCAATTGTTTGAGGAACCTCCATACCATTTTCCATAGAGGCTGCACCATTTTGCAGTCCCACCAACAATGTATGAGAGTTCCTTTTTCTCCTCAACCTCGCCAGCATTTATCATTCACAGTCTTTTGGATATTAGCCATCCGGACTGGGGTGAGATGGTACCTCAGTGTGGTTTTGATTTGCATTTCATGAATCTACCTCTTCTAATTTGTTGCGCCTTGGGGTGTTTGACTTGCTGATCTAAACTCCTCCATAAGATTCTATTTTACTTCTCACAGTAGTGAAACAATCAGTCTCTCCTTTGTATCCCCTTCTTATTTACATCTTTGGACTACTTTTATATACTCTATCTTTTTCTCTCAATCTTCATCCCTCCTCTCACTCTTTCCCTATTCTCTGTGTATCTTTTCACCTCGCTGTCGTCTTACATTTAGAACTTTATTAGGGGAGAGGGAAGTGGGAAAGAGGAATTGGTAAAGAGACACGAAAATCAACTACATTGTATATTGATAAATTAAAATAAAAATGTAATAATAAATAAAAAATTTAAAGAACTTTATTAAATTGATCTTGTGAAGGATTCCACTTAGATGATATGAATTAGTTGAAAACAAAAGCCCCTTCTAGGAGTGGATGGGAGAAACTTGAGGAATACCTCGCAAAATCTTCTCTGACATTTGAAAAAATAATGCCTTAGTGCAAGACCACTCTGCTTATCAAGCGGAGGGGAAAACACGAGAAAGGTTGAGGTCTGTAGCAATGGGAGAGGAGCAGCCTTTTTCTAGAAAGGAGATGTCAGGACAGTAAGCCTCAAAAGTGGGAATACCAAGAGAAGACTTGAAAAGTCATAGTCTCTCAACCTAAGACTAGACAACCGACGAAGGTGGGATTCGAACCCACGCGTGCAGAGCACAATGGATTAGCAGTCCATCGCCTTAACCACTCGGCCACCTCGTCGCGGGTGCTCGAGTGTTCTGGGTACTTAATTCAGAGGTTACATTCGAGAGCCCTGTGGTGATCTCGGATACGAGCAGGCTTGGAAGGTGGTTTGAAATGTGTAGGAGACGTGAAGACGGGTAATGCCTCTGCGCATGAACAAGAAACTGGAGTGGAAAAGAAGCGAGGTGGGAAGAAACGAGCTTAGCTACGGAGGACGAAAACAAGTGGCAGACGCGTGATAGAAACGTAGTGGCTTGGGCCGTCGCTCCCTTTCTTCCCCTCCCCGGTCCCCCGGAGGAGGCGCCTCAGCAGGCGGTGGGCGTGGCCGGGCCGAGAAGAGGAGAACTGGAGTCGCGGTCACCCTCGCGGCGCCTCTGTCCTCTCGCCGCCGCCCGAGAGCGCGCCGGAGCCCGCCGGGGACGGAGATTCCGAGAATCCGTCCCACTGGAGTCGACCTCAGAGGAGCTGGAGAACCCAGACTCCTAACCGTGATTAATAAAACAGTCTGGAAAATCAGGCGATGGATCTGAGTAGGGCAATTCTCGATGTCTGCTCAGCGTTCTTGCCATTTAATACTACGGGGTAAAATTGCAAAGAGAAGAATCCTTAACTCGGGGGCTCTTATGCCGGGTCATCTCTATCAAAGGAACTATGAATTTTGGTTTCCCCAGATACCCGTGTTTCTCTTGGGGTGGTTTTCTAGAATAGAGGTTGTCTAACTTTGATTTTCCAAAAGATCCAGTGCGAGATTCTCTAGCGAGAAAATGATTCAGGGAATGGGACGGGGTGGGGGCGGGGAAGTTTCTGCTCCATCTCGCACTTTCATAACTGCGAATACAATGCACGGGAGAATGATCAAGAATAGAGATTAACTGTGACTAAGCAGAGTGAATCATAAATGCCTAGAAAAAGCACTTTTGAAGGTGGGGTCTCGAAGAACAAGTTTTCTAGAGGGGCGAAGAGAGGATGTTCCAGGCTGAGGAGAGAAAGGCGCCAAGCAGAGGCGGAGAGGCCGCCAGGGTTTAGGAGAGAGGTGAGGAGTCCGCGAGAGTTCATGCTCTTTCCTGAGTTACTGCTTCCTAAGTTCTCTATCTGCCTCAGGCATTCTTTCATTTAAAAAAAAAAAGTTATTTAGAAACTTTTCTCAAATAAAAGTTGCAAGAATATTATATTTATAGCATTAGGAACATCATAGACTCACAGGTTTTACCCCATTTTCTTTATCATTTGATATATCTCTTTTATTTATATGTGTATTTATAAATGTGCATGTGTTTATATATACACCCTTATTTCTACATATGTATGTATGTATGTATACACATTTATCTCTCTCATTCTCTCTCTCTCTCTGTATATACATACACATTGAAGATCAGTGGTTTGTAATCCATCATGGACTTCATTCTGATGCTCAAATAGTTTTATGTTTCATCTCTGGGAGACACTTCAAGCTCTTGTGTCTTTGAGACATGTCCTCATTGTTTCTTTTGTTTGCTTGTGTGTTTTGTTTTAGCACTTCTTTACCTTCTAACAGAACCAGATTTTCAGAGTTATCTTGTACTTATCCCGCCCCATTTCTGGAATCAGCCATTTCTCTGAGGAGAAGGTTTCTTTTAGTGACCAATGGTATCAGCAACCACGATCTGGGTGCTAGGGATGCTCGTGGCTTCTGACTGTTTAAGCAGACAAAGCTAATAAATACATGTATTTTATACATGATACATCACACATATCACATATTTACATAAACATATATACATATATTCACCTATTTTTAAAACCAGGACTTCATATCAATATCTTCAAATTATAATCCATCCCCACAGTCCTCTCTTGGCTTTCCTCCATTCCATATTTGTATGTTTCTCCCTTCTCAATAAGTATTCTGGCTCCCCCAAACTTCAACATTTTTACTCACTTGCTCCATCCTAAAACATATCTAAAATTATTCCGGAATTGTTTTATAGATACCACTACCAAAAAACTACTAAAAACATTTCATAAATTGTAATTCTTCCACTCACCACCAATTAATTGCCCGATATTGAGAGATAATACCAAAAACTACTCTGTTCATAAATTATTTGGATTATTTGTCTTTTCTTATGCTTTGCTCTCAGTATGGTAATGATATTCATAGGAAATACAACTAAGTTTGTTTGTTGTTGGTTTTTTTCTTTCAGTTTTAGGGTATTTCTGCCTTCTTTATCTTTATTGATTTAAAATTTTGGAGAACACTAACGGACTTCCAAAATTAAAAGCTATACAACAATGTACTCAGAGAAGTGTCCCTCTCACTTGTATCCTTTCTGCCTATTGTCCCATACCTCTTAGGACAACTAACTTCATTATTTTTTGATTTACCTTCCTGTGTGTGTGTGTGCGTTTTTTTTTTTTTTTTGGTAAAGATAAATAGATATATGTATGATTACTCATTTATCCTTTAATGAGGAAATGTTGCATATTACACATGTGTTTTAAAACTCTGTTCTTTTCACTTAACAATATCTCCTAGAAATCATTCCAAATTGAGTCATATAAGTCCTTTCTAATTTTTTTTAACAGCTGCATATTGAGAGCTACGTTTTGTGCATGTACCATTGTACATTCAACCAATCTCCTATGCTTGGACATTTAGACAATTTCCAATATTTTGCAATTACAAATAATCCTGCAATTAATAACTTTGCACATATGTATTTTCATACTGGTGGGGATGCATCTCGAGAATTTTTTAGGAGTGGGATTGCTAGGTTTAAGGGTAAGTGCATACGTAATTTTTTAGATATTGCCAAATCCTCCTCCATATTGGTTGTATCATTTTGCATTCCAATTTATGACAGTGCCTATTTCCTCAAACCTCAGACCAACAGAGGGAAGAGTCAAACTTTAAAATTTTTGCTAATATATTGAGAAGAATATGAGAAATAGTATGCTAGTGTACTTTAAATTTTTATCTCTCTTATTATAAGTAAAGTTGAACATCTTTTCATATGCTTAAAGGCTTTTTAAATAACTTTTTTGTGAATTGTCTTGTCACATCCTTTGCCCATTTTTCTATAGGATTTTGGTTTTTTTTTCTCCCTCACTGAAAAATGCTTTGTATTTCGGGATATTAGCTCTTTGTGGCATATGTTGCAAATTTTTTTGCCTGGTTTGTCATGTGTCTTTTGAATTTGCTTATGGTGGTTTTTTTATGCAACTTTTAAAAATTCTTGTGGTCAAGTTTATTAATATTTACTTCTAGTGCACCTGGATTTTAAAGCATACTTAGGGAGCATTCTCTTGTATCAGGACATAAAGAAAGTCACCTCCATTTTCCTCTAATACATGTATACTTCCATTGTTTATGTTTATATTTCTGATCCATTTGAAGTTTGTGTATGCTTTGAGAAATGGATCAAATTAAAATTTCTTTTTCTGCATTTCCATATAATTAATCCTGAAATCTTTACCAAAATGATTATCATTTCCTCAATGATCTGAAATACCACTTTTATCATATACTAGTTTTCTATATGTAGTTGCATCTATTTGCGAAATTTCTTTTCTAGTTCATTGGTCAATCTATTTATGCACCAGTAACACATCATTAATTATAGAGGTTTTGTAGTATACTTTAATGAGGAGGCCAGTTCTCCCATAGAACTTCCTTTTCAGTATTTTCCTAGCTTTTCCTGTGTGTCTATTTTTCTTCATTAATGTGACTATAAACATTTCTAGTTCCACCAAAAAGCTTATTGGAAACTTTTATTGGTACCACCTTAAATTTATAAATTATCTTAGGGGGAACTAACTTCTTGATGATTTTGTGACATCCTAATCAAGAACAAGGAATGTCTCTCCATTTGTTCAAGAACACTCATGTCTTTCAGTAGCATTTTATAGTTTGTTTTATAAAGAAAACTTTGTTAAGTTTCTTTTTAAGTTTTTTTTCTTTTTTGTCATTATAAGTGAGGTTTCCTCATACATTATATATATTACTTGAGTATATAAGTGCTGTTAAATTTTACTTTTAACTTTATATCTCACTGTCTTGCTGAACTGTATTATAGTTTGAACTAGTGTAATCATTGATTTTCTAGGACCTGAGTGCCTAATGGAAATTTTTATGACAATGGAAATATCCTACATCTGTGCTGTTAAATACAGTAACTACTACTACATGTGGCTATTAAACACTTGAAATGTATGAGGAACTGAATTTCTAATTTATTAACTTAAATTTGAATAGCTAATTGTGGCTGATGGCTCCTGTATTGGACAGTGAAGCTCTAGGGTTTTCCAGGTGTACCATGATGTCATCTTAATAAAGAGATAATTTTATATTTTCTTTTCTAGTTCTCATTCCTGTAATTGTGGTCTCCAGTCTAGTACCTCCAGGAAAATGTTGTTATCCATAGTAGAGAAAAAAAAAAAATCCTTGCATTGTCTTTCACATTAGTGGAAATGCCTCCAAGGTTCACTCATTACTATTTTGGCTTTACAATAAAATTACTTTTTAAAAAAATCATGACAAGGAAGAATTCCTCTGTTTACGTTTTTTATTAGGAATATGTGTTGAATTTTGTCAAGGTCTTTGTCAGCATCAATGGAAATAATGACGTGCTTTTTTTTTTTTCTCTCTTTAGGCCTATTAACATGGTATAACATTAATAGCTTTCCTAATATTGAACCATCATGTCATTTCTGGTATAAATCCTACTTGTGAATGATGAATCATTTTCTTAATATAGGCTAATGGTTTAAAATTTTGAATTAAATTCATAACATATTGGTCTGAATTTTTTTTTTTTTTTTTTTTTGTCATCTGGCAAGTAGGGGGAATCTGAACCCTTGACCTTGGCATTATAACACTGCACCCTAACCAAAGAAATTTTATTTTGTGTGTGTGCTAACTGTATCAGGTTTAGGTTTCCATGTTGTACTTGTTCATTAACATTTTTGAAAGTTTTCTTTTATTTCCTATAATCTGAAACAATTTGTATGGTATTGGGACGATCAGTTCTCCAACAGTTTTGTGGAATACCCTGATGAAACCATCTGGGATTTGCTCCTTTTGGGTATGGTTGTTAACTTTCTACATTATATGGAAATTTGGGATTGTTCTTTTCAAAAGGCACATTTTTGAAGGTTTACCCAATTTTCTGTATGTCAAAGAATGCTTGGATAGAAAGATGTGTTTTAGAATCTATTTGTTTTGCAGTAGGAGGAACTCCCAGAATATCTAGTCCATCATACACATCCTCTCTTCCTCTTCCTTACTCTCTAATCTGATACTAAAATATGTAGGTTGTAACTATGACTGTCCTTTGTCTTTTGCTACTTATCCAACTACTAAGTCATTCATAGGACAGAGTTTGGCTCCTGCAGAAAAAACTGACTTTTTGCAGAATATATGTTTCCTGGTGAGAATTCTCCCATTTGGAAACTACACAGTCATCTATTAACTAATTGCTATTTCAAAAAAAATTAGAAATGTGAAAAGATAAGGGTTAAAAAATATTCCAGTTAAAAATGTATTTGACTAATTAGTGATTTCTGGTTTGATTTCTAGATTATAAAGATATTCAAGACAATTTGCAGTCTCCAAAGCCTTGGCTATCAATAATAAATAGTTACAAATCTGTTTTTCTTTCTAGGCAAGCAAGATTATTTTTCTTTTATTCACCTGTGTGAATAAGTCTAACTGTATATTAAATTGCTGACATACCCACACAGAGAACTATTTCAAGTATCCTAAAATCACAGTGTTTAGAAAGTTTGGTTCTAATCGGATACATTCTAAAGTCAAAAGAACCATAAATATATTTATAAATCTTCAGCTGCATCCAGTGCTCTTGTTCTTAATGGTTTTGTTCTCAGTTGGTTCAGGGTTTTAAAATTTTTTTATTTTTATTTTTTATTATACATACATGTGGGGTACAACATTGATTTTCAATAATTGTGTAGAATGTGTGGTGGTTAGATTATTCATCATTACAATACGCAAACATTCTTTGTGTCCATTGACCAATTCCTCATTAGCCCCCTCCCTCTCCCCATCCCCTCCCCTTTTCCACTTCTGGTTTTCTAAAAGTTCAATGTATTACTGTGATTGTTGTTTCTTTTGTTTGTTTTTTCTTCTTTTTTTTTTTTCTTTGTCTTTTTCGTGACCCGCACTCAGCCAGTGAGTGCACCGGCCATTCCCATATAGGATCCGAACCCAGGGCGGGAGCGTCGCCGCGCTCCCAGCGCGGCACTCTCCCGAGTGCGCCACGGGATTGGCCCTGTTTTTTCTTTTAATTCTAAAATGGCTCTCAAGATTCTAACCCCTTGGTGTACGTGCCCTGTGTTAGTAAATAGTTTTCATCAGGCAATTCTTTTACCACTAAGATTTTTAAGAACAGCTGAGAAGGAAACAACAGTTTTTGTTTGTTTCTTTATGGTGCTATTATGTATGCTTTATTAATTTTCTATGGACATTAAAACTCCACAAGGTAGGTATGGTTCTAGATTCCATTCAAAATGAGATGGCCTATGTGTAAAACAAGAAGCAAAATTATTCCCAGTAGAGTTTTACAAAAATGTGAGGCTTAAGGACAAATAAGCTTGCAAGTTTAAGACTATTATCTTTGTGATATTCTGTGCCCGGTTTCCCCTGACCCCTAGTGAAAAATCAAGACTCAATCTATAGCTGTTCCTCAGTGCTCTCATTTATTTCCTCTCTTCTTTAGGCATTCAGTCCAAAGCTTCCAGTGGGAACCTAACTCTTAAATATGTCTCAAGTGGAGTCATCTTTAAATAAAGAGAGGCAGTTAAAATGTTCCTGTGTTTTCTACTGGGACGCTTCTGGTGTTAAAACACCCAAGACAAGGGGACAGTGGTGAGGAACGAACCCAGAGCAAGTGGTAATACTTGAGAAAGAAGACAGAGGTGCATATATTTATTTCATTCTCTGTAAATGCATTTAAGGATTAGAATTAAAATCTTAGTATAATCTTGAAAAACTTATGCACACTTTAAGATAATATTCATTTTCATTACTCTAAGTGGTCTGATTACATTTTCAATTTTTTTCTTTGAAAAGTGTATTTAAAAATATATATTCATATATATTTTTCGTTTTCTCTTGATGTTAGTTTCAAATTTTATAAAGCTTCATTTTATTTTATTAAGTTTACAATATATGTTTACTACATATTTTTATACTATTTGTAAAAAGAAAGTAATGTACTAGAGACTCAATTAAGTCTAAGGACTTAATGTCATATTAAATAAAATAAAATAAAATGTTTAGCATGGTTCAAAATACAGCATGTAACCTAAATAATTCTTTAAAACTATATTGTAGAGATTTTCTTATTTTTATTTCCTATTCTTGTAATTAATGTGCTTAGCTCCATCTTTAGCATTAAGTGAACCCCCCAAAAACTTACTCATCAATTTGATGCTTGGCATCAGTTACATACTTTAGGGGTAGTGTTGCTAAGCATCCTGCCTGCTTTTTAATTATTAGAGGCAGGATAGACTGAATTAGTGCTATACCTGTTCACCTTATTACATACAGTGTAACTGAGACGGCAGCATCTTATATTGGCTACCCCTTTTCAAATTAATCAGTCTTGAATGCACACCTGTCTCTTCTTTTTCCTCTCCCTAAGTGTCTACCAATGGGATCATTTGTAGAATTGATTGGCATCATCTTGGGCCAAGGGGTCGGCCCTCTGATATATTTTTATAAAACTGGGTGTCATTTACCTACTCAGAGGTCTTGAGCTGTTTCAGCTCACTCTCTCCCCTAGCAGCAGCAGGATTTGGGTGAATGTGTAGAAAGTGTATTCTCCCTTGGAACCTCAGGCCAGTGAGTTCTCTACACCTGCCCTTCTCGTTTGGGGGATTATAAAAGTCCTGGGGTATTGTAGGGTTATGGGGGAGGGGTTTACTCTGGGGTCTGTTAGAACAGGGATCACAAAACAATGCTGAGCAATACCTTCTGCATCCTCTTAGATTTCTCTGTTTTTATTTTGCTTGCTTCCTTTACCCCTCCCCACAAATATAGACATAAACAAAAGTAATATTTTTTTGTGTACTGTCTCTTCAATTAATTTACCATCTATATTATAAATCATACAGATTATATAGGCTCTGCGATTCCCATTTCTCTAAATAAAATTTCTCTCATTTTATTTTCCTCCTTCAGTCCAGCCTGCCTTACTGAACTTGTTCAACCGCAGATCTTGAAACATATCAGCTTATGCGCAGGGAAATAGACTGAGAAATCCACTCATTCTATTTAATCAGACATTAATCAAAGCCAGAAACGTCATTGAATATATATAGGTCATACCTAGGCCTACAGACCAGGTTTTGTTCTCCTCCAAAGAGGCCAAACTACAGGTCATTACTGTGGATCTAACTAAAGGACACTGAAGTAAAAAGGGTCTTATGGCATCTACATAGAACAAGTCTCTCATTTAATAGATGGGGAAGCTGAGGACTCACGGGAGTCAAGTGACTTGTCTGAGATCATACAAGTTTAAAAAGATCTGGGCCTGAAATTCGTGGTTACTCTTCTGTGAGACATAACTTTAAAATATATGAATAAGCACTGATATAGTGCAGAATGCAAAGGTTGGAAGACACAGGTGTTTGGTTAGGGTCTGCCTCTGACTTGCTTTGTGACCTGGAGAAACTGCAAGAATTCTTAGTCTCTCACAAATACCTTGTGTCATATCTTTCAACATCTCTGTCTTAGCTCCCTGCCAGGACCCGGTGAAATAGAGCTTGTGCTCAAGCTGCACTAGGAAAGGCTTGACTTCCCAGCAAAAGGAGATGAGGAGAACTAGCTAATGGAAGAGAATCTGAGGGCACTTAAAGACCCTAATATTTGGCCATCCACTCTTCTGCATTCAAGTCAGCCAGGTATGCCCATCTGGAAACACTACCCTAAAATCAAAGGACAGAAATTGCCATGTTGGGATAATAAAACAATATCTAACTATATGCTGTCTACAAGAGATATGCTTTACATTCAGAGACACAAATATGTTAAAAATAAAATGATGGAAAAAATCATGTAAGACACGACCATAACAGACTTGGAGTGGCTATGCTAATATTAGATGAAATAGATTGTAAGACAAAAAAATACTACTAGAGATAGAAGCACTTTATAAGGATAAAAAGGTCAATTCACAACAATTCTTTTTTTTTTCTTTTTCTTTTTTTTTTTTTTTCCCACAACAATTCTTTATGGCAGTTCACAACAATTCCCTATGGCAAAGGTCACCATTTTTAATAAATACTTAATACCTTCAACTGACTGGGGTGTAGAGATAAAATGATTGAATTAAGGTGTTAAACCTGTTAAGAAAAGATATTCAAAACTTGAAAATAAGGCAAAAAGATTACTGAGTGCCCACTCATAACCATGTGAGCACTAGAACATTATCTAACAAGCCCACTTGAGGGGCAACTGATCCTCTGAGTTAATGCAACTTTTTGGGGAGGTCACTATTTACTATTGATTAGGGCACAGACTCTATAAAATTAAGTGTTATCCTGTAGATGATCAAGTTTTGAATGATTTTCATCCACTGTAAATGCTACTGGTTCCTGTCTTTTAGAAAAAATAACCCCAAAGACCATAGTTTTTACTGTCTGGTATGACATTAGCTAGCTTTTTACTCAAATTTGCAGTCTTATTTAAGCATTCTTTTGTTTTTCACCTCTGACTATACATTTACCAGTCTCTTCTATTTTGTCATTTTAACCTGTTTACCATACTCCTCTTTTCCTCGTTAATTACTTAAACAAATCTTCAACAGTTAATCACTAGAGTATATATATTTGAGGATTGTACTTTGACAGCTTTTAAAATACTTTGGTGGCTTAGCAAGACCTAAGAAGTGTGAAAATGTCCCATTTTATTATCATCTAGTGCTTTCCTGAATAGGACCTCCCTATCTTTCCTCAGGAGACAACTCTGAGTGGAGAAATCCAGACTTCAAGAGAGAGTCCTCTGTGCCCAGCTTCATTCCACACACCTTCTGTGACGTGTCCCAAGTGAGACACACAGGTTTGGGATAATTTTTACAGCTAGGAAAAGAACTCCAAATTACTCAGTTCAATTCACCCTCTTGGGGAGGAGTGGGGCATGTGATAAGAGCTATCTTCAGTCAAACTCCATGTGTCATGGGAGGGGGAGCACCTTTTTAAGCCAAAATCACTAGCTACTTCCTACCCACCTCACCCACAACAATATGCTTATTCTTGTAATGTTGCTCTGTAGATCTCTGGCTTCCAGGCCTCATTATCGGTCATCCTTTTCCAGTCCAGATAGCTGGATCGTCTGAAGACGCCAGGTTCTGTTTCTTAATTGATAAAGGCAGCTAGATTTTTCATGCTTGTTTGTTTTGTCTGGGTCAAATTAAGTGGGGGGAAAATACTGGAGGCGACGCTGTTGTCAGAATCCGTATTTTATTTTTTCCCCCAACAGAGCTTTAATTGTATGGAGTCCCCCTAAGCAGGAACCCCATACCCCACCTTTGAGTTCCTTCAAGTGGAGTTCAGTGCTTATCACCTCAGGGAAGTTACTTAGCACTCAGTAAATACTCTTCGTACGTGTCAGGGGCTCCGGGAGAAAAGGTGATCAAGAGAGCAAAGTAGGGAGGGGCGTGTCCGGAGATTTCTCTGAGGTCGGCCTGCAGAACAAAGCGGAGATGAACAGCGAAGCTAACTCACTGCAGCACAATGGATTCAGTCGGTAATTATTTGATGTTGCTTGTTTCCAAAAGCGCTAAGGAAACCGGTAAGAATAAATGCTAGAGGAAAAAAATCCAAACACATTAAAGACGGTGGAGCATGTTCACGAAATAGATACGAAAGCGTCCTTCCAGCAATGCTACATCGGATTGGAAAACGATGCTCCAGGTGAGAATCGAACTCACAACCTCGGCATCACTCGCACGCGCACTGCCGTATAAGTACCGCGCGCTAACCGATTGCGCCACTGGAGCACGCAGCGCCCACTTCCGGTCACTCGTTACACTGCCTATGGGGGACCGCCCAGCGTGTTTTTTTTTTTTTTTTGTAATTTTTTTTTTTTTTTAATTTTATTTTGTCGATATACATTTTGGCTGATTATTGCTCCCCATCACCAAAACCTCCCTCCCTTCTCCGCCCAGCGTTTTTGTTGTGATCCCGATGACCCAGGGCCCCGGGGCGCGTCCTGAGTCTCAGGACTGCGTCTCTCCCGGACGCGTGCGAAGGCGGACTGGGTTCAGGTGCGGACCCCACGGGACCACCGGTCCTGAAGGCGCGGAGCATGCTCTGCTCGAGGAAACGAAGGCGGGTACTTCCTTCCGAGGCGACCTGAAAAAGTGCGGACGCTCGGGAGACCCCCCACTGCCTCAGGGGTCCCCAAGAGAACCCTCAGTGGCGGCCGCGTGGGCTGGCGACCCTGTCGCTGCGGCGCAGGTCCCGGAGCCCCTCCCTTCCCTTTCTCCCGGTGCTTCTCCGGACGTCGGAGGGAAGTTTGCTTTTTGCTTGCGGAAGAGAGGGGATGGGAATCCCTGGGAGGGTTGCGAAGGCTCGTAAAGCCGTTCCTTTGTGCTCGCCCCGGTTCGGCGTCACAGGTTAGAAACCGAAGGATGCAGTTATTGAAAGGGAGTGGCGCCGAGCTGCATTCGCTACTAAGTAGGCTGCGAAACAGTTGATGGAGTAGGGGCCGAGAGATCTGTATCCTCCCTTGGGCATTTCTCCCTGGGACCTGAGAGTTGAAACTATCCAGAGAAAAACTGAAACAGGACAGGGACAGGGTCTCTAAAATTCTGAAGTTCTCTATGCTAGGTTAAACCAAGTTTTTAAAAAAAAATCTGACTAGGCTAAAGACCTCGTACTTCGGAGCGTTTTGAGACGGTTGGTGGGGGCAAAGGCGGTAATTAGAAGAGAGAGAGTGTGTGTGTGTGTGTGTGTGTGTGTGTGTATCGGAGTCTTGTGGGTGGGAGTTATGGGTGAGAGATTATGCAGAATTAGCTGGGCTTTCTGTCACAGTTTCTTTCTTTCTTTTTACCCATTTAAAAAGAAATTAAAACTATATATATGTAAGGCGTAAAATGATATTTTGATACATATACACAGTGAATGAGTCCTACAGTCAAGCTAATTAACATATCCATGTGCTCTCATAATTACCATTTTGTGTGTGTGGTGAGAGCTCCCGAAATCTTCTCTCAGCAAATTCCCAGTGTACAGTACAAAGTCTACTCATGATCTTTAGACTTATTCTTCCTGCATAACTGCATCTTTGTACACTTTGGTCAACATCTCACCGTTTCCCCACCTCCCGCCCCTGGTAACCACTATTCTATTCTATTCTATTCTCTTCTTCTATGTATTATGACTTTTTAAGAACCCACATATAAGTGAGAACATGCAGTATTTTTCTTTCTGTGTCTTGCTTGTTTCAGTTAGCATAATGACATCCAGGTTCATTCATGTTGTCACAAATGGCAGTATCTCCTTTTTAAAGAATATATTCCATTTTGTATATATATTTGTGTGTGTGTGTGTGTTATACACACACAATATATCATATTTACTTTATCCATTATCTGTGCACATAACTTACATTGTTTTCATATTTTGGCTGTTATGAATAATGTTTCAATGAACATGGGAGTGCATGCAGCTATTTCTTTGACATATTGATTTCCTTTGGGTATATACCCAGGAGAGGGATTGCTGGATTATGTGTTAGTTTTATTTTTAATTTCTCCTTGAGGACCCTCCCTAGTGTTTTCTATAATGTCTGTACTAATTTACATTCCCACCAACGAGGTATAAGGATTCCTTTTTCTACAGATTCTTGCCAACACTTATCTCTTATTTTTTTGATAATAGCCATTCTAACAGATGTGAGGTGATATCTCATTGTTTTTGATTTGCATTTCCCTGATGATTAGTGATGTTGAGCACCTTTTCGTATACCTGTTTGCCATTTGTATGTCCTCTTTGGTAAAATGCCTATTCAGTTCCTTTGCCCATTTTTTAATCAGGTTGTGTTTTTTTTTTTGTTTTTTTTTTTTGTTTTTGCTATTGAGTTGTCTGAGTGCCTTACATATTTTGGATGTTAATCCCTATCAGATATATGGTTTGCCATGATTTTCTCACAATCCATAGGTTGCCTTTTCATTTTGTTGATTGTTCCCTTTGCTGTGCAGGAGATTTTTGGTTTGATGTAGTCCCATTTGTTTATTTTTGCTTGTTGCCTGAGCTTTTGGTGACCAGTCCAAAAAACCATTGCCAATGCAGGGAGCTTTTCTCCTATGATTTCTTCTAAGAGTTTTATGAATTTAGGTCTTACATTTATGTCTTAATCCACTTTGAGTTGATTTTTGTGTGTGGTGTAAGATAAGGGCCTAATTTCATTCATTTCATTTTATGTGGGTACCCAGTTTTCCCAACACCATTTATTGAAGAGACTATACTTTCTCCGTTTTGTATTCTTGGTGCCCTTATTGAAAATCAATTGACTGTAAATGCTTGGATTTATCTCTGGGTCCTCTATTTTGTTCCATTGGTCAGTCTGTCTGTTTTTATATCCATACCATGCTGTTTGATCACTATGGTTTTGTAGTATATTTTGAAGTCAGGTAGTGTGATGCCTCCAACTTTGTTGTTCATTCTCCAGATTGCATTGGCTATTTAGGATCTTTTGTGGTTCCATAAAAATTTTAGAATTTTTAAAATTTATGTTAAAATGTCATTGGAGTTTTGATAGGGATTGCATTAAATCTGTAGTTTGCTTTGGGTGATATGGACATTTTAATAATATTAATTCTTTCAATCCATGAATATATTTCTATTTATTTGTATTCATCAATTTATTTTTATCAATGCTTTATCATTTTTACTTAAATTTATTCCTAAGTATTTTTTTGTAGCTAATGTAAATGAAAGTATTTTCTTGATTTCTTTTCAGACAGATTGTTGGTGTAAAGAAATGCAATTGATTTTTGTATGTTGATTTTATATCCTGCAACTTTACTGAATTTTTATAGTAGTTCTAACAGCTTTTTTTGTGGAGTCTTTACATTTTTTACACATAGGACCATGTCATCTGCAAACAGATATACTTTTACTTCTTCCTTTCTGATTTGAATACCTTTTATTTCTTTTTCTTATCTAATTTCTCTTGCTAGTACTTCCAGTACTATGCTGAACAGACATGTAAAGAGTGGGCATCTGTGATATTATGATATGTGTGTATATGTGTATTATATATATATATATACACACACACATATATGTATACACACACATATATGTATACACACACATATATGTATACACACACACACACACACACACACATATATATATATAATATGTATTTATTCATCCACAATTTTTGACTCATAACTTTCATAGAGTATTTGAACTTTTGTCCTTGGTTTCTGAAGCAGCTTCAGAACAGCTTCAGAGCAATAAAGGTAAAAATTTTTTCTCCCCAAGGCAGGCCATAGAAACTAAAAATATACTCTAATCTTCCCCTGCCTGTATGTTTTGGAGCTGGCCCTAAAGAAAATTTCTGATCTACCTTGTCTTATTGTACCAAGAAGAATCTAAACGGACGCCTTGCTGGATTTCCCCACCCAGTCTATTAATATTAGATCATACCTTTTTTGTCCAATCATAATTCCACACGGTTGTCCAAGCATCAATAATGCCTATTCAATAAAGTCTCTATAAAAGGCCCAAGAGGACAGGGTTCAGAGAGTTTCCAGATAGTGGAACATGTGGAGGTTTCTGGAGGGTGGCATGCCTGGGAGGGCATGGAAGCTCCACACGCCTTCCCCCATACCTCACCTAATGCATCTATTTATCTGTATCTTTTGTAATATCCTTTATAATAAAATGATAAATGTAAGTGTTTCCTTTAGTTCCTTAAGCCACTCTAGCAACTTAATCAAACTCAAGGAGGGGATCATGGGAACCTGATTTACAGCTGGTCAGTCACAAGCACAGGTAAAAGCCTGGGGCTTGTTATTGGTAGCAGAAGTGGCAGTCTTGTGGAACTCAATTCTAAACCTGTAATATCTGATACTATCTCCAGGTAGATAGTGTCAGAATTGTATTAAATTAGAGGATACCCAGCTTGTGTTCACTGTAAAATTTATGGCTTGCTTGTTGGTGGGGAGAAATTCCCACTTGTTTGTTCAAAGAAATCTTTTGTTTCAATTATTGTGATGTGAGAATACAGGAAAAACAGTTTTTTTCCCCTCAGCATCCTAGCTTTGCACCAGGCCTTTAGTTTTCACCATTAAGTATTATGTTAGCTGTTGGCTTGTCATATATGGCCTTTATTGTGTTGGGGTAATTTCCTTCTATACATATTTTTCTTTCCTTCTATACCTATTTTCATAATGAATGGATATTGAACTTTGTCAGATGCTTTTTCTGCATCAATTGACATCATGTGGTGTTTATCTTTTATTCTGTTAATGTGATATATCACATTGATTGATTGGATATGTTAAACCAACTTTGCATCCAGAGATAAAGCCAACTAGGTCACAGTGTATAATCTTTTTGCTGTGTTTTTGAATTTGATTTGCTGGCATTAAGTACTTTTGCATGTGTATTCATCAGAGATATTGTCCTGTAGTTTTCTTTTCTTGTGATGTCTTGGTCTGGTTTTGGTATCAGTGTAATGCTGGCCTCATAAAATGACATTGAAAGTATTTTCTCAACTTCTATTTTTTGAAAAAGTGTAAGAAGGATAGGTATTAATTCTTCTTTGACTGTTTGGTAAAATTCAGCCATGAAGCCATATGGTCCTGGACTTTTCTTTGCTGGAAGGTTTGTTATTATTACTTCAATTTTCTTTTTTGTTACTGGTCTGTTCAGGATTTCTATTTCTTCTTGATTCAGTCTTAGTAAATTGTATACATTTAGGAATTTCTTCATTTTTTCTAGGTTGTCCAGTAGATTGAAATATAATTGTTCATAGTCCTTCATGATTCTTTTTATTCCTTAGACATCTTTTGTAATGCTTCCCCTTTCATTTCTGATTTTTTAATGAGTCTTATTTTTTTCTTAGTTGTTTACCTAAGGGTTTGTTGATTTTGTTTATATTTTTTAAAAAACAACTCCCAGTTTTGTTGATTTTTTCTTATTGTTTGTCTCTTCTCTTTATTTCTGTCCTGATATTTATTATTTTCTCCCTTCTGCTAATTTTGGTTTGTTCTTCTTTCTAGTTTCTTGAAGTGTAAAGTTAGATTGTGTATTTGAGAGTTTTCTTCCTTTTTAAGTTAGGCATTTATTGCTATACATTTTCTGCTAAATACTACTTTTGTTGCACCTTTGGTAAGTTGTGTTTTGTTTGTTTGTTTGTCTTTAAATACTTTTAAAATTTTCTTTTGATTTTCCCTTTGATTCAGTGGTTATTCAAGATTGTGTTATTTAATGTCCACATATTTGTGAATTTTCCTGTTTTTTTGCTGTTATTGATTTCTACTTCCATTCCATTGTAGTTGGAAAGAATAGTTGGTATGATTTTGTTCTTCTTGAGTTTGTTAAGACTTGTTTTATGACCTAACATATAATCTATTCTGGAGAATATTTCATGTGTGCTTGAGAAGAATGTGTATTCTTCTGCTGCTGGGTGAAAGGTTCTGTATATGTCTGTTAGGTTCACTTGGTCTATAGTGTTGTTTAAGTCCACTGTTTCTTTATTGAATTTTTCTCTGCATTTTCTATCCATTATTGAAAGTGAGATATGAAGTCTCCTTCTATTATTTATTATTGTATTGCTATCAACTGGTTGGCTTGATGGTGTTCCATAAATCCCTTAATTTATCTTCACTGTTTTTCATTCTTTTTTCTTTTTGCTTCTCTGATTGATTTCCAATGGCCTGTCTTCAAGTTCACTGATTCCTTTATTCTGATTGGTATAGTCTGCTGTTGAACTCCTCTATTAAATTTTTCATTTCAGTTATTGTATGCTTCAGTTGTATGGTTTTTGTTTGGTACTTTTTAAAATTTTCAATCTCTTTGATGAAATTTTCATGACTTGTTCTCTTTACCTAAATGAGCATCCTTATGACCATTATTTTGAATTTTCTGTCTGATAAATCACTTGTCTCAATTTCATTAGGGTCAATTTCTGAGTATTTATCTTTTTTTTTTTTTTTTGAAACATATTTCCCTGGTTTTTCACTTTCCTTGACTCTCTGTATTGGTTTCTGCACATTAGGTAAAACAACCACCTCTCCCAGTCTTCACAGAATGACCTCATGTAGGAAGTGAACCTCACCAAACAGTCTGGCCAGAGATTCTGAGTGCCTCTCACTCAAACCTTTGTGTGCATCCAAACTGCCATCTTGTTCTTAGTGGCTCCCAGGAGATTAGAGTATACTAGGTCCCATAAGTGCCCTGAGACAAGCAAAATAGAAGCCAGATTCTCAAGTGGCAGTAGAAAGGTTGTGGTGCCAAATGTGTAATGTCTTCTCTCCTCAGGGAGAAGCTGCGAGCTGGAGTTTATCACCCACTCACTCTGCACTGAGCCAGGGAGGGGAGCTGTGGCAAATGCCTGCACTCTCATTCAGATTGCACTTTTTTAAACCATTGCCTTTCTCTCTGTTGCCTCCAGAGGCCTAACAAATGCTAGCCCATAGCTCTCAGAGACAAGCAAGTTAGCTGGAGATTTACTTTTATCTCTGGAGTGAGCCCTGGTGGGGGGAGATCCAGGCAATGCTCAAACACTCATTCAGGCTCCCAGAGGACTACTAATTGCCTACACTGTAAGCTACGTGGCATAGGCTGGTTAGAAATTAGACTCAAGCAGCAGCTGGGAAAGTCTGAAAGTTAAGTGTGTAGTTTAATCCCTTTCAAGGAGAAACTTGGAGTTGAGCATTATTGCCTGCTCACTGCACAATGAACTGGGGGAATAACCTCTGGAAGTGCTTCTGTGCCCATTTAAAACCACCTCTTTGTTCTCTGTGGTCTCAGGGTACTCAAGAATGCTGACCCATCAGCTCCCAGAGCTAGGTGATTTGGGAAACAGTCCCTCATGTGGAACCATAAAAGTTAAGGGGTAGAGGTAGATCTGTTGTTTAAACCCTTTGCTTTTCATGGAGAAGCTGGAAGTTGGGGATTCCCTACCAATTGTAAAGCACTGTTCCCAGGGTGGATTTTATGACACTGTGTGTCTCAGCTTTAATGTGGGTCTTGTCTCAGTTGCCTGGTGTGTAGGAGTCTTTCATCTACTTTCTGGATTTCTCTCAGAGTGAATTGATGTAAAGAAAGCATTTGACAAAATCTAAGATAATTGCAGCTTCTCAGTTTTATCTTAATCTGATAAAAACGTGTAATTTTTATATTAGTGTAGAAAAATAGAACTGTGACTTATTATATATGATATATTCTTTCCCTCTGCATGCACAACCCAGGGTGCCTTTCTTCTCAGTGCAATATTTATACCCTCAGTGTTTGCCAAGAAAGCATTTCTAGGGTAAGGGTATTTAAGCATTGTTCTTGTCAGGCTACCTCTGCTGAAGAACTGTTGTTTTATTGTTTATTTTCCTTTATTATGCCTTTATACTCATCATCTTACATTTGACTTTGCTGGTAGCTAGCCTATAGGAAGAGAATGAATTCTTGATCTGCTTGACAGTCTTATTTGTCATTATAAGTTAACAAAATACCATTCTTATGACAATTTGACAGACAGGTGAGAAAGAAAGAAGGAAGGAAAGAAGGAAGGAGAGAGAGAAAGGGAGGGAGGGGGGGAGAGAGAGGGAGAGAGAGACATTACTTAGGCAGCTTCCCTGTGGGCATAGAATGCACAGATATGCCAATTCTAGTGTTGCAAACTCCTTGACAATTTTATTTCTCATTGCAAATTATGGATTTGTAATCTACTTTGTATCTGTGTGCTTGGTTGATGTATCCCTGAGAGACCAACTCTCTTGGTATGTTGGTAAAATTATATATCAGAGCTGTGAGAGAGAACCAGAAGTGATGTTACTAAAAGAAGTGTCTAGGCATCCATTGCCTTTCCCCAGGTGGTATCACCTCTGTTTCATTGAACAACATTGGTAATTCATACTTCAAGGAATTACTGCAAGACTTAAATGAGATGATTTATGTAAAACAGCTGGTATAATACTGATTAAATAACATTTTAATATTATTATCCATGTCATTCTTTCCTTTCTGTAAACCAGTTATCTAGCTCAACTATTAGAGATTGTGTAGTGAGGACAAAATCAGAGCAAAGGGAATCCCACAACTCATGGCACCAGGTTCCAACAACTGAATACATCTATCCCTACAAAAGAGACCTCCCTTGTATGTAACACATTATTTTCATAACCTAAGAAATCCAATCTGTTGAGAGTCATGTTTTACTCAGCATCTATGTCTATGGAGGAGACACCACTGTCTATTCAAGTTAAAATTTTTATCTTTGCTTTGGTAAATTTTGTGTTGTTTATATATTCTCAGAGAACAATATTTTTCCATATTTTTAAGAAACACCTCTCTTGTTTTTCCTATGTGTTTTGTATAAAATTTTAAGAGTATTCTTTGCTCGTGAAATGAAGTATACCTCTCACTGATGTCTTCAAATTTCCTTAAATGTAGTATTTGGATAACTTCAAAAACAGTATTTGAATCCAAAATACATTTGTATCATTGGTCAGCTGTAGTCCAGTTAACTTTTAAATATTGTAGATCTGGATAATAAATATACTGTAGTTTTAAATATGTACAGTGATATCTCATCCTAGCCTGTCTGCTGCCTAGAAGAGGTAGCAGTCTCCTCAAATGCCCAGGCAAAAAGTGATTGAGAAAAAACAGAGAAATATGACACTAACAAAGGAAATAAACCAAGCATCAGCGATTTACCCAGAGATATATAAGATGCGTGACAAAGAATTCAGAATAACCCCCTTAAGGATGTTCAGGGAGTCACAGAAAATACAGATAGAAAACTAAATGATATCTCGAAAACAATTCAGGAACAGAATGAGAAACTTGACAAAGGAACTGAATCAATTTTTTTTTAAAAGAGAATAGAAATTCCAGAAATCTAGAAAAGATTATATGAACTGAAAAACTTGATAAAAAGCTCCAACAGCAGACTTAATCAAACTGAGGAAAGAATCAGTGAGCTCAAAGATAAAACATATCAAGTTATAAAATCAGAGGAGCAAAAAGAAAAAAGAATAATAAAAAATGATACAGAAATACAGCAAATATGGTGAAGTAACTCTTGCTCAAGTGAAGTAACCTCTGCATAATTGGCATACCTAAAGGAGAAGAAAAAGGAAGAGATGTAGGAAGCATACTCAAGGAAATATTGGCTGAAAATTTCCCAAGTACAGAGAAAGATGACAGCATCCAAATATAGGAAGCTCAGAGGTCATCAATCAAATTCTACCCGAGCAGAAACACCAAAGGAGGAACACAAAGGAAGACAGTAAGATCAAAGAAAAGGAAAAAAAGATTAAAAAAAAAAAACCAGAGAAAAAGGAACAAAATGGCAGCAACAAGTTCCTATGTATAAATAATAACTCTAAATGTGAATGGATTAAATGCCCCAATTAAAATACACAGAGTATCTCAATGGATTATAAAACAAGAACCAACATTATGCTGCCTATAAGAAACTCACTTCACCTATAAAGACATAGACAGACTGAAAGTGAAGGGATAGAAAAAGATATTTCATGCAAATTGAAACCAGAAAAGAGCAAGAGTAGCTATACTTATATCAGATAAAATAGACTTCAAGCCAATGAAAGTAAAAAACAGATAAGGAAGGTCATTATATAATGATAAAAGGATCAATTCAAAAAGAGGATATAATAATTCTAAATATATACGCAACCAATTCCAGAGCACCCAGTTATATAAAGCAATTGCTATTAGACCTAATGGGAGAAATAGACTCTAACACAATAATAGTTGAGGACTTTAACATCCCATTTTCAGCAAAGGATAGATCATCCAGGCAGAAAACCAGGAAACATTAGAATTAATATCTATTCTATGCCAATTGCACCTAACAAACATATATAAAACATTTCATCTAGTAGCTGCAGAATATACATTCTTCTCAACAGCACATGAAACATTCTCTAGAATAGACCATATGTTAGGTCACAAAACAAGCCTCGACAAATTTTTAAAAATTGTAATCATATCATCTACCTTGTTTGACCACAATGGAATAAACCTAGAAATCAACAACAAAGGGACACTAAAAACTGTACAAATACATGGAAACTAAACAACATGCTCCTAAACAATGAATGAGTCAAAGAAGAAATCACAAAGGAAATTAAAACATTCCTGGAGTCAAATGAAAATGAAAACACAATATACCAAAATATGGGATACAGTGAAAGCAGTTCTAAGAGGGAAGTTTATAGAAATAAATGCCTACATTATAAAAGATAGACTTCAAATAAACAACCTAACATTACACCTCAAGGAACTAGAAGAACAAGAACATACCAAACCCAAAATCAGTAGAAAAGAAATAACGAAGATCAGAACAGAAAAAAATGAATTGGAGATTAAAAAAAAAACATGCAAAAGTTCAATGAAACAAACAGTTGCTTTTTTTAAAGATACACAGAATTTATAAACCTTTATTTAGCTAGACTAACAAAGAAAAAGAGACGACTCAAATAAATACAGAAATGAAAAAGGAGATATTGCAACTGATACCACAGAAATACAAAGGATCATAAGAGACTACTACACACAACTGTATGCAAACAAACTGGAAAACCTAGAAGAAATGGAGAAATTCCTGGCATGTACAACTTACCAAGACTGAATCATGAGGAACTAGAAAACCTTTAGGTTTACAGACTAATAACGAGAAATGAGATTGAAGCAGAAATGAAAAGTCTCCCAACAAAGAAAACCCCAGGACCGGATGGATTTACTGTTGAATTCTAACAAACACTTAAAAAAGAAAGTAATACCAATTCTTCTCAAACTCCTCCAAAATTGAAGAGGAAGGAATACTTCCTAATTCATTCTATGAGGCCAACATTAACCTTATACCAAAACCAGAAAATAGATACAAGGACCAGTGGAACAGAAGAGAACACAGAAATCAATCCTGATTCATGTAATCAATTGATTTCTGATCAATACTGATCTTTAACAAAGGCACCAAAAATATACACTGGGGAAAGGACAGCCTCTTCATTACATGGTGCTGGGTATGTGAAAAAATCCTCAACAATAAATGGTATTTGAAAAAATGCTCAACATCACTAATCATCAGGGAAATGCCAATCAAAACCACAATGAGATATCATCTAACCCCAGTTAGACTGGCTATTATCAAAAAGACAGAGAATAACAAATGCTGGTGAGGATATGGAGACAGGGAAACCCTTCTACACTGTTGGCAGGGCTGTAAATTACTACCGCCATTATGGAAAACAGTATGGAGTTTTCTCAAACACATACAGATAGAACTACCATACAATCCAGCAATACTACTACTGGGTATATACCAGTATATATATCCATGAATGGAAATAATAATGTCGAAGAGATATCTGTACCCCCATGTTAATCACAGCACTATTTACAATAGCCAACGTATGGAACCAACCTAAATGTTCATCAATGGATGAGTGGATAAGGAAAATGTGGTATGTATACGTAATGGAACACTACTCGACCATAAAAAAGAATGAAATTCTTCCATTCACAGCAACATGGTTGAGGTTGGAGAAAATTATGTTAAGTCAAATAAGCCAGGCACAGAAAGAGACATACCCACATATCCTCCCTCATAAGTGGGAGAAAAGGAGGGAAGGAAGGCAGGAAAGAAAAAAAAAAACAATAATCAGAACTTTCAGAAGGAGAGAACAGAACTGTAGTTACTACAGGAGGGAAAGGGGGAGGGGGATCAGCAAGAAATTGGTTAATGGACACAATGAATGACTAACTTTTGTAATGATGAATATGCTAATTATCCTGATTTGATCATCACATATTGTGCACAAGTATTGTTAGTCAACTCTGTACCTCACAAATATGTATAACCAATTATGTTTCAATTTTAAAAAATGGGAAAAGATACAACAAAAAGAGAAAACTACAGACCAGTATCTCCAATGAACACAGATACAAAGATCCTCAACCAACAAAATATTAGCAAACAGAATTCAACAACACATTAAAAAGACCACTCACCATGATCAAGTGGGATTCATTCCAGGGATGCAAGGATGGTTCAACATATGCAAATCAATAAACATGCTACATCACACCAACAGAATGAAGGGGGAAGAAAAACATGATCATTTCAATAGACACAGAAAAAACATTTTATAAAATCCAACACCCCTTCATGATAAAAACACTCAACAAACTAAGTGTAGAAGAATGTATCTCAATATAGTAAAGGCCATATATGACAAACCCACAGCTAATATCATACTGAATGGACAAAAATTGGGGGCTTTTCTTCCGAGATCTGGAACAAGACAAGGATGCCTGCTTTTCTTACTCGTATTCAGCATAGTCTTGGAAGTTCTATCCAGCCCATTAAGGCAAGAGAAAGCAATAAAAAGCATCCAGATTGGAAAGGAGGAAGTCAAACTATCCCTATTTGCAGATGACATGATCGTATACATAAAAAACCCTAAAGACTCCACCAAAAAATTACTAGAATTAATAAATGAATTCAGTACAGTGGCAGGATACAAAATCAACACACAAAAACTATTTGCCTTTCTATACACCAATAACAAAATAGCTGAAGAAGTCAAGGAAGTAATTCCACTCACAATAGCTTCCAAAAAAATGAAATACCTAGGAGTAAATTTAACCAAGGAGGTAAAAGACTTCTCAGTGAAAACTATAAAACATTAGTGAAAAAACCTGAAGAGGACACAAATAAATGGAAAGATATCCCATGTTCTTGGGTTGAAGAATTAACATCATCAAAATGTCCATATTACCAAAGCAATCTACTCATTCTAGACAATATCTATCAAAATACCAATGACATTCTTCACAGAAATAGAAAAAATGATCTTAAAATTTGTATGGAACCACAGAAGACCCCATATAGCTAAAGCAATCTGGAATAAAGAGAACAAAGTTGGAGGCATCACACTTCCTGACTTCGACATGTGCTGTAAAGCTATAGTAACCAAAACAGCATGGTATTAGCATAAAAACAGACAAATAGACCAATGGAGCAGAACAGAGAGCCTAGAAACAAACTCACACATTTACAGCCAACTGATTTTCAACAATGGTGCCGAGAATATACAGTGGGGAAAGGACAGCCTCTTTCATAAATGGTGCTGGGAAAATTGGCTATTCCAGATGCACAAGATTCAAACTAGATCCCTCTCACCATTCACAAAAATCAACTCAAAATGGATTAAAGACAAGTTTAAGACCTGAAACTGTGAAACTACTGGAAGAAAACATAGGGGAAATGCTACAGAAAATGGGAGTTGGCCACGTTTTTTTGAATAAGACCACAAAGTCACAGGCGACTAAAGCAAAAATATACAAATGGGGCTACATCAAACTAAAAGGCTTCTGCACAGCAAGGAACACTATCAACAAAGTGAAGAGACAGCCTACAGAATAGGTGAAAGTGTTTGCAAACTACACATCACACAAGGTGCTAATATCCAAAATATATAAGGAACTCAAACAATTCAACAGCAGAAAAACAACCGAGTTAAAAAATGGGCAAAGGACCTGAGTAGACATTTCTCAAAAGAAGACACACAAGTGAACAAAAAGCACATGAAAAAAATTCTCAAAATCACTAGTCATCAGGTAATGTTAATTAAAATCACAATGAGATATCATCTTACCCCAGTTAGAATGGTTATTATCAACAAGACAGGAAAAAACAAATGCTGATGAGAAAACGGAGAAAAGGGAACCCTCCTACATTGTTGGTGGGAATGTAAATTGGTACAGCCATTGTGAGAAACAGGTTGGAGCTTCCCCAGAAAATTAAAAATGGATCTTTCTTGTGAACTAGCTATCCCACTATGGGTATATACCCAAAGAAAACAAAATCAATATATCAGAAAACACCTGTACTCCCATGTTCATTGCAATGCTATTCACAATAGCCAAGAGATAGAATTAACCTAAATGCCCATCAATGGATGAATGTATTAAAAAAAAAAAACACCTGTGGTATATATACACAATGGAATATTATTCAGCTATAGAAAGAAATGATATCCTATCATTTGCACCAACATGGATGGAACTGGAAACCATCATGTTAAGTGAAGTAAGTCAGGCACAGAAAGACAGATACTCCATGATCACACTAATATGTGGAATCTAAAATAAAAAAGAAGAAAAAAGAAAAAATTGTTCTCATAGAAGGAGAGAGTAGAATAATGGTTACCAGAGGCTGGGATGGGAGGGGTTTGAGGGGAAGTAGAAGTGGTGGACTAATGGGTGCAAAATTATTCTGTCTACCCTAAGTGAATCATTGTGCAGTATGTGCATGTATTGAACGACACACTGCACTCCACAAAAGTAAATATAAAGAAAATTGAAAAGAAAATGTAGGCAAGATTGCAAGATGCTCAGTATATATGTTTTTATACTGTCCTAAGTGATTTTTTAAAACACCGAGTCTCATTCTAGTTAGTTCTTTAAGTTATTTAATAAGATAATAGTTATCTCCATAAAGTGATGCCTAATTTCAAATTTTTGTATATTTAAAAATGAAGCAAAGGATTCAAATTTCTAATAATAATTATGATCATGATTTAAATTAGCATTTATATAGGACCTCATTTTTTAATGTACTTTTATATTTATTTTCTCAGAATAGTTTTATAATACTGTAGGGATAGGTTTTTTTTTTTAAGTGATACACAGGCAACATTCTTTGATCCCTTATGTGATTAATAAATATGAATGTAAGTAAAAACTCCCTTATAGAGTTTATATCTGAGAGAACCAGCGAAGTCATGCCATCTAAAAAGAAATATATCAGTGAGCACAACTGAATGTTACATAAAGCAGGCAGCATTTTCAATCATGTGAGTAGAGTGTTTTCAAAAGAGAAATTAGCTTCTAGCCCTTTGGGTAACTGAAATGTCAAATTTATATTTTTTAAACTTATGGAAATTTCCAAACATATAAAAGTTGATATAACTTCTATGTACTAAGTCTTTCATAAGCATTTTGCCAATCTTATTTCCTTTGTCTCCCCACCGCTTTTTTTGTAGGGTGGGGGTGAGGTGGAGGGAGTATTTTAAAGGAAAATTCAGACATAACATTTCACCTTAAGTTTCTCCTCTGTGTGTCTTAAAGATAAGGATTCATTTATTTTATTTCATTTTATTTATATAAGTACAATACTATTGTCACATTGTGAAGGTTAATTCTAGGTGTTGACTTGGTTAGATGAAGGAAAGCTCAGAAACCTGGTAAAGCTATCTTTTTAGGTGTATCTGTGAGGGTGTTTCCAGCAGAGATTAGTGTAGACTAAACTAATGTCTGAGTGGACTGGGTGGGAAAGACCCACCCTCAGTGAGGGTGGAAACCATCCAGTCCTCTGGGGGTCCAGAGAGAACAAAAGACAGAGGAAAAAGGAGAAGCTCTCTCTATCCGCTGGAGCTGGGATACACTCTTTTCTCCTGTCCGTGAACATCAGAGCTCAAGACTCTTCAGCTTTTGGGCACCAGGACTTACACCAAGGACACCATCAGCTTCCCTGGTTTTGAGGCCTTTGGACTTGGACTGAGCCACACAACCAGCATCCAGTTTATAGACGGCCTATCATGGGACTTTTACTCACAATCGCGTGAGCTAATTCCCCTAATAAATCCCTCTCATATAATTATAACATATCCTATTGATTCTGTCTCTCTGGAGAACCCTGACTAATACACACATTCAGCAAATTTAGCAGTAATTCCTTACTATAAAAAGTGACCTGGCCTAACAGTAAGGACAAAGCTAGAATTTGAATCCAGCTTCTTTGGGTCCAGCTTCTGTTACTTGATTTCTTTTCCAAACCATTTTAAACAAAGAACAGTTGCATCATTTTAAGGGAGTGTATGCTTTAAAGGGAATGTGGAATAATTTTAATGTGCGGGTTGAGAGATTGTTGTTGACAGTAATTTGCTAAACTTATTTGTAGTTTCCTTTTATTACTTTTTGACATCAGCACAAATCTATGTGCCCATCTGCTTTGTTTCCCTGGGTCAGTTAAAAGCTTAAGAGAAAATAGGTGCTCTTCTCAATTCCCACCCCCTCCCACCCACCCAACCCCAACTTTGAGACTTAAGAAAATCACCTTGCAATATTTGTTCTTTCTAAATCTCAGGACTGGGTCTCCATGTGCACATGATCAGCAAAAGTAATCTTTACCTTGTTGAATTACCTCTGATTTCTGCAGTGCATACCCCTTCCTTCCCCAGCCAATGGCTACCCTCTTATCATGCTACCCTCTTTTAACAGTGCAACTGGCTGACAAACTTCTAGTGCTAAGCTAGAAATGTATTACTGTTGCACACTCTAAATCCTACTCAATCCTATAAATATGTTAGTATGGCACAGACCCAACAGAAATGGTCAATTAGGGGAAACTGACAGATGTGCTAACCCTTTCTCCTGAGGGCGAGCCTTTTGTTCCTGGATCAGCGGTTCACTCTCTCCATAAATATTTATATTTAGCACCTGCCTTGTGCTAAATACAGACAGTATTTTTGGTGCTCAAAATATGTATATGAGTAAAATAGACAAAGATAATCCCTACCTTCCTGCAGGTAACATTTCAGAAACATTTTAACAGAGGTTCTTAGCAACCCTCCACTTTTTCAGTTACTTGTTATTTTTATTTACTCATTTACTTGTTAATTCCTTCACCAACAAACAGGCAGAAGGCCCACTATTGGCCAAGCAATGTGCTAGACTTGGGGTTAGAAGGCATTACATACTTTAACATAATTTTAGTGGAGAGTGTGAAGGGTGTAATATGTCCCACTATACCCTTAACACAAAACCAGTTTCCACTCACGTCTTCCCAGTTACTTCCCTGGTTATCCCGTATTCTCTCTCAGGTATTTTTTAGTCTTGCTCAGGAATATAGTACTCCTGCCCAGTCAGTATTAGAAGTTACAGCTGAGGGCACAAGCCATAGCCTTTGGGACACACATGTGCCAAGGGGGAAAAAAAAGCCATTGCAGGATGGAAGAATATGGGAGGTGATGAGTTTCTAAAAAAACGGGAGGAGCAGGGTAGAATCTCACGTTTCTGTTGGGGGGTAGAATTCACATACTTATGATGTCACTAAATTTCCTGCCAATAGGGAGACAGGGATGGACCACAAAGTTCTACTCTTGAGGAAAAGGCTAGAATGGACTTCAGCGTATAACGGCACTATAGAAAGCAAAAGTATAATCAAAAGATGAAAGTTGAAGGAGGATACTCCTACAGGGAGAAAACAAAAAAAGGTTAAAAGAGGAAATAACAGAAAAGGTATGCTGGGACCACTAACAGTAGTAGGGGGAAGGCTGTGACTTGAGGGGGGAGATGATGAAGGGTAATGTTAAGTCTGCAGAGCATCAGAAAACTTTTCCTTCTCTTGACATCAGCAAGAAATGTGTTTGGCATTTGCTATGGCTTTCTTTTCCCCTTGCTGCTAACAGATACTCACTGAGATCCTGCTACATGTAAAGTATTGTGCTAAATGTGGTGAGATATTAAAAAGTCAGGGTTATTGTCCTCTAGTAACTTCTGATCTAGACACAGAGACAAGTTACCAAGGGTCTTCAAAAAGTTTATGGAAGGATTCATATTATCTTTTAATTCAGTTTTTCCACAAACTTTTTGTAGTACCCTCGTATATACCCAGCAAAAGCATAATAACAACATAAGGCTTTGGATGTCAGTGTAGAAGTAAGTGCTAAAGACAAGAAGTAGAGATCAAGGAGAAAGTTTTCAGTTCTTGCTAGTGAGGGGCACAGGCTAAATCTGTGGCCTGGAGAGGATTTGGTTAGGGTATGGGGAGGCGGGTGAGTTCTGCAAGCAGAGTATGAGAAAAGGCAAGGAGGCTGGCCTTGTTTGGGTGACCTTCTTCACAAGGTCAAATTTGTTTCTCTTTCAAGATTCAGTTCAAATATGATGCCGTGGAGAATTTCCCGACTTCCCTTCCAGAGTTAATTGCTCTGCTTCTGTGCTGCTAGAGTATTTTCTTCTTATTTCAGGGGTAGCACTTCCCCTGTTTTATTGTAATTATGAGCTTAGATTTGTCTCCCTAACTAGAAGTTATGAGGAACAAGAATTAAGCCTTACCTTTGAATCCTTAGTATTCATATTTTGTTTGGTAAAAGGATATTTTAAAAATGCCTCTTGAAGAAAACAAGCAACCCAATTAAAAAATGGGCAAAAGAGCTAAGTAGGCATTTCTCTAAGGAAGATATCCAAATGGCCAACAGACATATGAAAAAATGCTCAACATCACTCAGCATCCGGGAAATGCAAATCAAAACCACATTGAGATACCATCTAACCCCAGTTAGGATGGCTAAAATCCAAAAGACTATGAACGATAAATGCTGGCGAGGCTGCGGAGAAAAAGGAACTCTCATACATTGTTGGTGGGACTGCAAAATGGTGCAGCCTCTATGGAAAATGGTATGGAGGTTCCTTAAACAATTGCAAATAGATCTACCATACGACCCAGCCATCCCACTGTTGGGAATATACCCAGAGGAATGGAAATCATCAAGTCGAAGGTATACCTGTTCCCCAATGTTCATCGCAGCACTCTTTACAATAGCCAAGAGTTGGAACCAGCCCAAATGCCCATCATCAGATGAGTGGATACGGAAAATGTGGTACATCTACACAATGGAATACTACTCAGCTATAAAAACGAATGAAATACTGCCATTTGCAACAACATGGATGGACCTTGAGAGAATTATATTAAGTGAAACAAGTCAGGCACAGAAAGAGAAATACCACATGTTCTCACTTATTGGTGGGAGCTAAAAATTAATATATAAATTCACACACACACATACACACATACACACACAAACCGGGGGGGGGGGGAAGAAGATATAACAACCACAATTATTTGAAGTTGATACAACAAGCAAACAGAAAGGACATTGTTGGGGGGGAGGGGGGGAGGGAGAAGGGAGGGAGGTTTTGGTGATGGGGAGCATTAATCAGCTACAATGTATATCGACAAAATAAAATTAAAAAAAATAAAATAAAATAAAAATAAAAAAATAAAAATAAAAATAAAAATAATAAGTGAATAAAAATAGATAAATAAATAAATAAAATAGATGGCACAGGGACATTTGGCTAACCATTTGGGAAAAAATAAAGTTAGATGCTTTCTTCACAAATTAAATTCCAGATTTCTTAAAGATTTATGTATAATGAAATAAAGATAACTCATTAAAATAAAATTAAAAAATAATAAAATAACTGTGAAAATGTAAAAAAAAAAAAAAAAAAAAATGCCTCTTGAGATATTGAGGTTAAGTTTTAGAAGATTGGAAAGGAGTTGGACATTGTTATCAATAATAGCTACATTTTATTGAAAGCCTAAATATCTGCCAGGCACATCACCTAATTTATGTCATTTACTCTTGCAACAAACTTGCAAAGTAAATATCATCTCCATTTTGCATATGTGATAATGGAGAGGCTTAAAAGTGATTTGTCTAAATTCACATAGCTAATAAATGGAAGAATTAAAGTTTTAACCTGGGTCTCTTTCTAACCCTGCTCTTTCCATATCAAGTGTCTTCTACATGAACAATGATAAGAAGAGAGTAAAAGTTAAGATAGAAAACATTAAACTATAGTTATACTGAAGATGAACAGATTATGATGATGAAACAACAATGTCAACTCTTATTGAAGAAGCTGCAAAAATAAGCCTGGGAAGCAATGATAATATTTTATAGATAAATTCAGGTAGCATAAACAAATGATTTCTATAGTTAGTAATTTAAGACTCTAGCCCTGACCTGAAGAGGTGAATAGAGACAGCTATTTCAGATTGAGTTTCAAACCTCTGCACTGTGATACATATCTTCAGCTCTGACACTTCAGGTTCAGAAGCTGTCACATTTTACTATTCAGTCATAATGATCTGTGATGTATGGCTGGAGTATGCATAAAGCAACTGTACTTCACAGGGCCTGGTTTTCCAAAGCCTTGCAGTCTCAAATATTGACCTTGCAAAGGGCAGGAAACTTTCCCCAGGCTATAGTCTCTGTTGGAAAATAAAGAATTGTAACACAGCAAGGTTGCTGGCTCAAAGACAGACAGGTTACTGATTGATATGTAAAGATACTGGGAAATTGCTGTAAGAAGAGAATGTTTGCTAAAATCAAGCTTTTGTTGAAAATTGCATTATAGAATGTCACCTTACCTGTCTTACTGAATGTTACCAGCTTCTATTGTTAAACTCGTTAAACTGTACTTAGCAAAAACCCCACCTGTGTTCTCTTCCTATAACTTCCTGGTCTGGAGAATAAATGCAGGAAGAGAACCCAAATTCAGGGTTAATTTCCCAAATGGAAGGAATACCTCTATCTTTAGAGTTCTGGGAGATTAACCCCTTTTGGGGGCTTCTTGCTGCTCAGAAGAGATGGGCTTTGAGTAATCTTTGGCAGCTCCATCACCCAGGGGAAAAGGGGTGACAAATCCATGGGGAGCAAAATAACAAATGGAGACCCCGACGTGACAGATTCTGGGTCCACGGATCAGAGACCAACTTGCCAAGCCTTGGAAAGGAAAAGAAAGAGTACGTCTGCCACTCATCCTGACAAAAGGGAGGTCCCAAGAAAAGGGAGGCCCCAACAAAAGGGGAGAAAGAAAGAGGACATCTGCCACTCATCCTGACAAAAGAGAGGCCCCAACAAAAGGGAGAAAAGAAACAGGACACTCGGCAAAAGGAACGGGATATCTACTCATCCTGTCAAGAGGGAAATCCCGGTAAGGGTGACTCACCCTGATAAGGGGGAATCACAGAGGTGGCTTTCAATTAAGCAATTGCATGCCTGCTGCAGTGTCTAGCTAGGACTTTGCCCGTAAGTTTTGCTTTCTTACTGTCTCAATTCTTTATTCTTGCGATTGTGGGTAGTTTACCATCTAAGAGGGAAGTTCAACATAGTTCAGTCCTTCTATGTCTCCTTAAGGCAGTAGGTTATAAAGTAACTAACTGAACAAAAGCATCTAAATAAATTATTATTGATTATAGTGGTTTGGAAATTTTGTCAAATTGCTTTAAAAATTATTCAGAACCTTAACAAAAGCAAAAAATGTGTTTATGCCTTTAAAGAGGATGAAAAGCAATCCTCGCCTCCTCCTCCTCCTCCTCTTCCACCACCTCCACCTTTGGAGGTAAGCAATTCATTTGTTCCCTTGATGGAGTCCTGTCTTAAAGAAGGACATAACATGGGAGTTGATACTCATCATGTCTTTCCTGTTGTAAGAACTGTCACTCAGTCGAGACACGAAAACCTCCCATTCTCCTTGTTTGAAAGATTTAAAAAGAGCATAACAGAAAATCGCTTACACAGTACTCTTACTAAGGAATACTTAGAATCAATTGCTAATGGGTATAATATGATCCCTTGGTATTGGAAAACACTTGGAAAAACTGTTTTAACTCCTGCTCAATATACTGCATGGCTACAAGAATATTGGGGGCCGGCCCCGTGGCTCACTCAGGAGAGTGCGGTGCTGGTAGCGCCAAGGCTGCGGGTTTGGATCCTATATAGGGATGGCCGGTGCGTTTGCTGGCTGAGCGTGGTGTGGACAACACTGTGCCAAGGGTCGCGATCCCCTTCCCAGTCCAAAAAAAAAAAAAAAAAGAATATTGGGAAGCCTTACATGCAATTTCACTCGAAAATTTATGAAATGAGGTTCAAATTAGCATGGACGTGTCACTTGATCAAACAACTAGAGCAGCCATAAAGGCTTGGGACAAAATTCCTGAAACAAAATCTAAACTTCAAACTCTTGCTTCCCCTGATACATTTTGTATACGAAGATTAGATAAGACTCAGCCACTGTTGACATTATCTGTTGAACAAAAATTAATTACAGATTCAGGGGCTGATGTTACCATAATTGCTAAAAAAGATTGGACTCCATTATGGAAAGTAACTTCTTCACCAGTTATACTTACTGGATTATGCGGTTTCAAAATTCCTATCAAAGTAAAAATCCTTTGTTGTGTACTGGCCCCGAGGGACAAACTGCCTCCATTATGCCTTATGTTCCAGACCTACCTCAAACTCTAGGGGGCCGAGACCTCTCTGCTCAATGGGATATTTATATTGGGAAATCTCCTTCAAAATTTATCATGATGGCCACGGCTACACTCCCACCAGTCAAATTAAAATGGACCCTTGGTCCTCTGGTTTGGGTGGAACAGTGGCCTCTTAAAGGGGAGAAATTAAATCAAGCTACTTTATTTGTTAAACAAGTTACAAATGGGACATTTTTTTTCTTCCAAATTTTATTTTATTTTGTCAATATACAATGTGGTACATTATTGTGGCCCATTACCGAAACCGCCCTCCCTCCTTCTTCTCCCCCCTCCTTCCCAACAATGTCCTTTCTGTATACTTCAAGGAATTGTAATTGTTATGTCTTCTCCCCCCCCATTTTTTATGTATTTATGTATTTATTTTTAGCTCCCACCAATAAGTGAGAACATGAGGTTTTTCTCTGTCTGTGGCTGACTCATTTCACTTAATATAATTTCCTCTATGTCCATCCATGTTGTTGCAAATGGCAGTATTTTATTCTTCTTTATAGCAGATCAGTATTCCATTGTGTAGATATACCACATTTTCCATATCCACTCATCTGATGGTGGATATTTGGGCTGGTTCCAACTATTAGCTATTGTAAATAGTGGTGCGATGAACATTGGGGAACAGGTATACCTTCAGCTTGATGATTTCCATTCCTCTGGGTATATTCCCAGCATTGGGATAGCTGGGTCATATGGTAGATCTATCTGCAATTGTTTGAGGAACCTCCATACCATCTTCCATAGAGGCTGCACCATTTTGCAGTCCCACCAACAATGTATGTGAGTTCCTTTTTCTCTGCAACCTTGCCAGCATTTATCATTCACAGTCTTTTGGATGTTAGCCATCCTGACTGGGGTGAGATGGTATCTCAGTGTGGTTTTGATTTGCATTTCCCGAATGCTGAGTGATGTTGAGCATTTTTTCATATGTCTGTTGGCCATTCGTATATCTTCTTTTGAGAAATGCCTATTTAGCTCTTTTGCCCATTTTTTAATTGGGTTGCTTGTTTTTTTCTTGTAAAGTTGTTTGAGTTCCCTGTATATTCTGGATATTAATCCTTTGTCAGATATATGTTTTGCAAATATTTACTCCCACTCTGTTGGTTGTCTTTTAACTCTGTTAATTGTTTCTTTTGCTGTGCAGAAACTTTTTAGTTTGACATAATCCCATTTGTTTATTTTTCCTTTGGTTGCCCATGCTTTTGGGGTCGTATTCATGAAGTCTGTGTCCAGTCCTACTTCCTGAAGTGTCTCTCCTATGTTTTCTTTAAGAAGTTTTATTGTATCAGGGTGTAACATTTAATTATTTAATCCATTTTGAGTTGACTTTAGTATATGGTGAAAGGTATGGGTCTAGTTTCTTTCTCCTGCATATGGATATCCACTTATACCAGCACAATTTGCTGAAGAGGCAGTCTCTTCCCTGGTGCATAGGCTTGGTGCCTTTGTCAAAGATCAGATGGCTGTAGGTGTGTGGGTTGATTTCTGGGTTCTCTGTTCTATTCCATTGATCAGTGTGTCTGTTTTTATGCCAGTACCATGCTGTTTTGGTTATTATAGCTTTGTAGTATAGTTTAAAGTCAGGTAGTGTTATGCCTCCAGCTTTATTTTTTTAATCAGCAATGCTTTGGCTATGTGTGATCTTTTGTTATTCTATATAAATGTCTGGATAGGTTTTTCCATTTCTGAGAAAAATGTCATTGGAATTTTGATGGGGATTGCATTGAATTTGTATATCACTTTGAGTAATATGGATATTTTCACAATGTTGATTCTTCCAATCCAAGAGCATGGGATATCTTTCCATCTTCTTGTATCCTCTCTAATTTCTCTCAGCAGTGGTTTGTAGTTCTCATTATAGAGATTTTTCACATCCTTGGTTAACTCAATTCCTAAGTATTTTATTTTTTTGGTGGCTATTGTAAATGGGCAAGCTTTCTTGATTTCTCTTTCTGCATGTTTGCTATTGGAGAATAGAAATGCTACTGATTTTTGTGTGTTGATTTAGTATCCTGCTACTTTGCTGAAATTATTTATCAACTCCGGTAGTTTTTTTGTAGAGGCTTTAGGCTGTTCGATATTTAGGATCATGTCATCTGCAAACAGGGACTGTTTGACTTCATCTTTTCCAATCTGGATGCCTTTTATTTCCTTCTCTTCTCTGATTTCTCTGGCTAGTACTTCCAACACTATGTTGAATAGAAGTGGTGAGAGTGGGCATCCTTGTCTAGTTCCTGTTCTTAAAGGAAAAGCTTTCAGCTTTTCCCCATTCAGGATGATATTGGCAGTGAGTTTATCATATATGGCTTTAATTATGTTGAGATAATTTCCATCTATACCTAAGTTATAGAAGGTCTTTGTCATGAATGAATTTTGAATTTTATCAAATGCTTTTACACCATCTATAGAGATGACCATATGGTCCTTGTGTTTGATTTTATTAATATGGTGTGTCACATTTATTGATTTGTTTATGTTGAACGAACCTTGCATCCCTGGGATGAATCCCACTTGATCGCGGTGAGTAATTTTACGTATGTGTTGCTGTATTCTGTTAGCTAGTATTTTATTGAGGATTTTTGCATCTATATAAATCAAGGACATCGGCCTGTAATTTTCTTTTTTTTTTTTTTTTTGTCTTTTTCGTGACTGGCACTCAGCCAGTGAGTGCACCGGCCATTCCCATATAGGATCCGAACCCGCGGCGGGAGCATCACCACGCTCCCAGCGCTGCACTCTCCCGAGTGCGGCACGGGCTTTGCCCGTAGTTTTCTTTTTTAGTTGTATCTTTATCTGGTTTTGGTATCAGGATGATGTTTGCTTCATAGAATGAGTTTGGGAGATTTGCCTGTTTCAATCTTTTGGAATAGTTTGTAAAGAATTGGTGTCAATTCCTCTTTGAATGTTTGGTAAAATTCTCTGTGAATGCATCTGGTCCTGGGCTTTTCTTTGTTGGGAGCCTTCTGATAACAGCTTCAATCTCCTTTATTGTTATTGGTCTGTTCAGATTTTCTATGTCTTCTTGGCTCAGTTTTGGGAGCTTGTGTGTTTCCAGAAATTAATCCATTTCCTCCAGATTTTCAAATTTGTTGGCATATAATTGTTTATAGTAGTCTCGAATGATTCCTTGTATTTCAGATGTATCAGTTGTAATATCACTTTTTTGTCATTTAATTTGTGTTATATGGATCTCTCTTCTTTTTTTAGTTAGCTATGCTAATGGCTTGTCAATTTTATTTATCTTTTCAAAAAACCAACTTTTTGATTCATTGATCTTTTGTATTGTTTTTTGTGTTTCAATTTCATTAAGTTCTGCTCTGATCGTAATGATTTCTTTCCATCTGCTAACTTTAGGTTTGGATTTTTCTTGTTTTTCTAGTTCTTTAAGGTGAAGTGTTAGGTTGTTCACTTGCCATCTTTCCATTCTTCTGAAGTGAGCATTTAATGTGATTAATTTCCCCCTTAGTACTGCTTTTGCAGTATCCCACAGGTTTTGGTATGATGTATGATTATTTTCATTAGTTTCAATAAATTTTTTGATTTCCTGTTTGATTTCTTCTTGGACACATATGTCATTAAGTAGAATACTGTTTAATTTCCATGTGTTTGTATAGTTTCGAGAATTTTGTTTGTTATTGATTTCTAATTTTAATCCATTGTTGTCTGAGACAATGCATAGCATAATTCCAATTTTTTTGAATTTGTCAAGACGTGATTTGTGATGTAATATGTGATCTATCCTGGAGAATGATCCATGTGTTGATGAGAAAAATGAATATTCTGAGGTTGTTGGATGGAATGTTCTGTAGGTATCTGCCAAATCCAATTGCTCTAATATGGTGTTTAGATCTTGTGTTTCTCTGATGATTCTTTGCCTAGATGATCTGTCCAATATTGACAGTGGGGTGTTCAGGTCCTCTGCTATTATGGTATTAGTGTCTATTTACTTCTTTAATCTGGCTGCTCTGACATTGGGTGCATATATATTTATGGTTGTTATGTCTACTTGATGAATCAATCCTTTTATCATTATGTATTGGCCCTCATTATCTCTTCTTATGGTTTTTAGTTTAAAGTCTATTTTATCAGATATAAGAATAGCTACTCCAGCTCATTTTTCATTTCTGTTTGCATGGTAAATCTTTTTCTATCCTTTCACTCTTAGTCTATGTGAGTCTTTATGAGTGAGGTGAGTCTCTTGAAGGCAGCATATAGTTGGGTCCTCCTTTTTAATCCAGTCAGCCAGTCTGTGTCTTTTGATTGGGGAATTTAAGCCTTTTACATTAAGAGTTGTTATTGAAAAGTGTTGATTTAATCCTAGCATTTTATTCATTATTGTTTGGATGTCTTAGGTGTCTTTTGTTCCTTGCTTTCTGATTTACTGTTTGTTTTCTGTATTTGTTGGTTCCTTGGGTTGTAGATAGCCTTTTTGTTTGTTTGTTTTCTCTTCATCAATGCCATTTTTATTTTACTAGTGGGTTTTGAATTTTCTTGGGTTTTTATGGCAGTGGTAGTTATTTTTCAGGAACCAAACCCAGTACTCCCTTGAGAATTTCTTGTAAGGGTGGTCGTGTGGTAGTGAACTCCCGCAGTTTTTGTTTGTCTGAGAAATATACTATTTGCCCTTCATTTTGGATGGATAGCCTTGCAGGGTAGAGTATTATTGGCTGGCAATCTCTGTCTTTTAGTATTTTGAATATATCATCCCATTCCTTTCTGGCTTTTAGGGTTTGTAATGAAAAGTCTGATGTTAGTCTGATTGGGGCTCCCTTATAGGTGATTTGACACTTCTCTCTTGCAGCTTTTAAGATTCTTTGTCTTTGAGTTTTGCCAATTTGACTATAACATGTCTTGGAGAAGACCTTTTAGGGCTGAATACATTTGGGGATCTTTGAGCTTCCTGAATCTGAAGATCTGTGTCTTTTCCAATAACTGGGAAGTTTTCTGCCACTATTTTGTTGAATATGTTTTCAATGCAATCTCCTTTTTCCTCCCCTTCTGGAATACCCATGACTTGGATATTTGTATGCTTAAGGTTGTGTGATATCTCGCTCAGATTTTCTTCAATGCCTTTAATTCTTTTTTCTTCCTTTTTTTTTTTTGTCTGCGTGTGTTATTTCAAACAGCCCATCTTCGAGGTCAGAAGTTCTCTCTTCTACTTCTGCAAGCCTGCTGGTTAAACTCTGTTGTGTTTTTTATTTCATTGAATGAATTCTTCAGTTCGGCAAGCTTTGCTACATTCTTTTTCAGGGCATTGATTTCCTTGTACATTTCTTTTTTCAGGTCCTGTATACTTTTCCTCATTTCATCATTTTGTCTAGCTGAGTTTTCTTGTATCTCATTCAGTTTCCTTAGAATTATCATTCGAAATTCCTTGTCAGCCTTTTCAAGGGCTTCTTGTTCTACAGGATCTAGAGCTTGAGAGTTATTACCCTTTGGTGCTGTACTTTCTTCATTTTTCATATTTCTGGTATCTTTCCTTTGATGTTTAGTCATTGTGGCAGGGGGTTTCACAGACCACAGGTTTGACACTATTGTCTGGCTAGGATTTTGCTGGGGTTGCCAATTTGGTATGGCTACCTCAGTGTCTGCTCAGTTGGCCACTAATGCCTTGCGTGTGTGGTTGCCTTGCATCTTGGGCCTCTCTGGGGAGCCACCTCTCTGGTCAGCATGCACTCGGCTGGGCTGCTGGGTCACGCACAGCACTGCAGGGTGTGTGGTCTCTGCTGAGCTTCTGCCTCCCCTGCTGGACATCTGCCCACTCTGTGTGCACTGGGCTGGGCTGCTGGATCATGCGGTGGCAGCACCACAGGGTGTATGGTCTCTGTGGAGCTTCTGCTTCCTCTGCTGGACTTCTCCCTTCTCTGCATGCACTGGGCTGGGCTGCTGGGTCACATGGTGGCACCACAGCCTTCTAGAAATTTAAGTCATTTGTATGATACTCCTCTTGAGGATGCTGCCACTAATGTGACTCAACCCAGTGAATTCTAGTCTCTGTGTCTCTCCATTCCATATTCTATATTTCAAATTTCTAATATGATCCATTTCCGATGTACAACCTCTAAGTCATACAAAACTCCACAGTAGAGGAACCCAAAGAATATGTCCAGCTGCTGTATCTAGTGGGGTGTCTTTGGCCCCTTTTCTCTGAGTCCAAATGGGACATTTAGAGCCATCACATAGTCCCTGGAATACTCCCACTAAATCTTTTGCTACTGTTAGACCGGGACCCACTGAGCCTTATACAGATTTTATTAATCATCTTCAACATGCTATAACTAGACAAACTGACAATGCTCATGACAATCCAGAACTGCTATCACAAGTTTATTTACATTAAATCAAACAAGTTAATAATGCTGGTTTACAAGTACCTCCAGATAAAATTCAAAAAAAGGAGCCTTGGGAATACCTTTTTGAAAATCACTCAGAGAAGTATGCAGCCACAAAATACATCTTTCCATATTCAGGAGCCTTTTACTCTAAATGACTTACAAAAATTACTTGGCAACATTAACTGGCTCTGCCCATCTATGGGCATTCCTACTTATCAATTACAGCATTTGTTTAATACCTTGAAGGGAGACCCTGATCTGTCCTCCCCTTGTTACTTATCTGAAGAAGCAAAATTAGAATTAAAACAGAGTGAATCCTTTTAAAATTCCAGACAATTAACACATATTGTTAAATCTCAAGTCATTCATTTCATTATTTTAAACACCCCACATAGTCCCACAGGTTTGCTTTGCCAATTTCTTCCTCAGACAGGAGTCATTGAATGGATTTTCTTACCCCATCAACAAAAAAGGAAATTATATACTAAATTAGAATAATGTATTTAGCTACTCATTAGGGGAAGACACCATTGTCAAGTACTTACTGGGTATGATTCCGATATTATTAATCCTGGTCTTTCTAAAACTGATTTTTACACTGCCCTTGAACAGAGTCTTTACAGATAACTATGGCTGATTTGGTTGGTAAGATATAATTCTCTGTACCCCATGATAAAATTTTACAAGGACTCTGAATACTGCCCATACAATTGAAATCCTGTTTATCCCCTGTTCCCCTCTCTCAAGCACTAACTGTGTTTATCGACATTTCTGGCAGATCAGGAAAGGGATCTATAACATGGCAGGAACAGGGAATCTGGGAACATTTTGTTACTATCCATCATAAGTCCACTCAAAGGGCTGAATTGGCAGCTGCCACTGCAGCTTTACAACATTTTTACAATCAGCCACTTAGTTTAGTAGCTGACTCTGCCTACATAGTTGGAGTCTTACAGGTAATTCAAGAAGCAACTATCCATGAGGGAAATGATTTTCTTTTATTTGAAATATTTTGACATTTACAAAAACGTATTCAAAAAAGAAATCATCCTTTCTATGTAACTCATACGCATTCTCATTCTGGTCTTCCTGGCCCTTTATCAATTGGAAATGATATGGCTGATCACTTTGTTATGTATAATGTTTTACAGAAAGCGATTGATCCTCATCAGTTTTTTCATCAGGGTGAATGAGCTTTGGCTAACATGCATCAGATCTCTTACAGGCAAGCTCAAGATATTGTTCATGCTTTTCCCGATTGTCAGAGGTTTTCTAAATCTAATTTCCCTGGAGGAGTTAATCCTTAAGGAATAAAAGGTAATGAAATTTGGCAAATGATAGCCACTCATTATTCTACTTTCAGACATCTTAAATATTTACATGTTACTGTTAATACTTACTCTGGTCTTATTCATGCAACTGCCCAAACAGGAGAAACTGCTAAACATGTTTAAAAACATTGTCTTTCTGCCTTTGCCACCATGGGGATTCGAAATCAAATTAAGACAGATAATGCACTGGCATACACCTCCAAAGTCTTTCAGGTATTCTGTGACAACTGGAACATTAAACATGTCACAGGAATCCCATTTAACCCCACTGGCCAGGCAATTGTAGAAAGAACTAATGGCCTTCTTAAATCTCAAAGTAGTAAACAAAGGAGGGGTAACATAGATATAGGACTGGCCTCTCATGAACAGGTCTTTAAAGCTCTGTTTACACTAAATTTTTAAAATTGTAACTCTCAAAAATTAACGGCCACAGAATAACACTATATACCTCCTAAAAAGAAACCTAGACCCTTGGTTTTATTCCACCATCTGCCAACAGGACCACAATTGTTGGGACCTGTCAAATTGTTACATAGGGGAGAGCGTATGCATCTGTTTTCTCACCCACAGGCCTGTTATGGATTCCTGCTAAGGCTCTTCAACCTTATGTGGAACCCCAAACCAGACGAGGAATTTAATCTCATCCCAAAATCTTAACGCCTCACCATCACACCTCAATCCATCTCACTGGGGATGGTACACATCAGACCACCAGTGATGACGGTGCCAACAACCACTTCCACTCTGACCTACATCAGCCCACCAGTAATGAAAATAATGACAACAAGCTACAAATTGGCCTAGGGTAAATTTAAAAACTTCAACAGTCAAATCGCTTTCAATAGCTTAACACTTAAGCTCAGTAACTCATTTGAGAAATAAAAACTAACCTAAAATCTACCTGTTTAACTAGATGGTCTCAAACTTTCTGGCATCCAGTGGGTTATCTTAAACAGACTTCTAAGTTTTCTTCTAGGCTCATCTATGTATTTCTTCACAAAATCCTCTGGTAAAGTTCTATGCCATTTTTTTAAGAAGGAAAACTTTCTCTGCATCTTCTTGAAAAGGCTGACATACTTTGCTTTACAATGTAAATTTGTTATCTTGCTTTCTTTAAGGCAGAGTGAGGCCTCACCAATAAGTCTTTTAAAAAAACACCATCTAAGGGCTGAGCCCGTGGCGCACTCGGGAGAGTGTGGCGCTGGGAGTGCAGTGACGCTCCCGCCGCGGGTTCGGATCCTGTATAGGAATGACCAGTGCACTCACTGGCTGAGTGCTGGTCACGAAAAAGACAAAAAAACAAAAACAAACAAAAAAACACCACCTAAACCTGACTGTCCTTTTTCCTAGTGAGCTTTCTTTTACATCTTGAACAAAAGCTATAAGTTCCTTGTTTGTTCTTGTTGTTTATGTCTGCATATATGCGTGTATAAGCTGTATGTTATGTCTATATGTTCATGTCTGTGTAATTGTGTTGTCTGCAATATACCAAATTGGCTTAAAATTAATGCACACTCATTAAATAAATAAGTATACTTTTCAAGTTCACATGACTTAAATTTTTTAAAGTTTTGATAAATATATTTTCAAAATTAGGTTTAAACCTTTTACCTAAATTTGTCTCTAGGTCAATATGTCTCCTTGTTATCTCAGCTCTGCTTCCTGGCCATGCTGAGAGAAACAATATCTTTTAGACATTATCTTTGTAAATACTGCCCTCTGTCTTAAGCTCCACATGGCTCCAAATGCCACGTGGAAACCTGGGACCCAAAATGGCTAGTGAAAGGAGACCTATGCCTGATAGCGCATAGGCCCTAGTTAACATTAACTGATAAGGGTATAGATCTAATACACCAAGTTTTTGTTTGGGAAACCATAAATATGTATTTGGTAAAAACAGCTAAAACTCAAACTGGTCTTTGTATAATTTGCTCTGATAAATGGACACCTATTACTAGCTTGAATGTATAAAAGTCTCCTTATCAGCACACACCTTTGCCTGGGTTTACTAATCAAACAGGATTACTAGAGGACTTTTCACTTGACTGCTCTTAATACAAAATTGTAAAAGGTTTTCTTTGTCCCTTAGATAACTGGTTTAAGAAAACTTATGATAACTTCTTGTGCTCTCTGCCTTTGAAATCCTTTGTCACTTTGGTTTTATTTTTGTAATAATTTGTGATTTTATTCAACTAAGTGTTTTAAGCCTTTTGTTATTTGACAAAGCTTCCCAAAACCAAAAGCTCAACCTTTTTTTTGAAACTAACTTTGAAGAGTTCCAAGTGCCCTGGAGCTTCTCAAAGGATATATAAAAAAATGTATCAAAACTAATTGGCTTATTTAATAAATTAGACTATATGGGAAAGCATTTTCAGTACTGAAGGTGTTATGGATATGTGTTCCAAAGTCTTATAAGGTTCTTAAATATCTGTGTCTTGATATAAATGCTACCACTCATAATCTTGGTTTAATTATAATTTTAAAATGTTATGTCTTCAAATTTCATGAAAAGACTCTGGTAGGTACAGTTTCCTGACAAACTTTGAGTTCATAGCTTTAAACTAAAATTCCAAAATTCTAATGAAGAAACTGATGGGTTTGTGAAATTGTTCACAAAGGTCAACACAACAAAAGTTAATTAGTGAACTAATTCAAAAGAATTATGGGTTTTTACAATTTCCTTATTTTGAAACACTGCTGGTTCTCTTAATATTTTGTTTTCCAAATTTAAGAAAACTCTCCCTCTCTCTTAAACTGTCTATAACTAACAACAGTTTGGTAAAATGTCACTTAAAACAGAAGTAAAAGCTTTTGTTTTCTCCCTATTTGATCCCCCCAAATTTAATAATTTTAAGTATCATTATGATTATTATGGCAATATGGCTATTTTTATAAATTCAATGAAAATTAACTTTCTCTTTATAACAGGATATAATTTAAAACTTTAGATATAAGATAGCATGTCTCAGTTCTAAGTGCTGACCTCTCTTTCATGTTGCCTTAATTAGGCCTAACTCCTGCTTCATCCCGCTGTTCATCTTTTCCCTGGACATGGGACAGATCACCACCTAGGAAAGGGCCTTCCCAGCAGTGTGGGATTTATACGAAGAAAAGTAAGACTTTTTCAATCAAGATATTGATCATCAATGCTTTTATGAGGAATGCTTTGATCATAAAGGGGGAAATAATGTTTTCTCTACAAAAGCGATTCTCTAAATTTTCCTGGCCTTAAAGAGGGTGTTTGTAACTTGGGTGAGACATCCTATTCCTAAACAAGACGTGTAATTGATCAAAAATTTCACAGAAGACTAGATGCTTTAAAAACAGTAATGTCCTGGACCGGTGAATATTAAGAAACTCTCTGGACTCAGAATCAACTATTATATGGAGCAGAATCCCATTCCAGAGTTTCAACAATTGGTAATTACACCCAATTCACAGCACCTGGAATGACACTGATGCAGCCACTCTGAGACTATGACATCTTCAGTCCTCATCTGAAGTAAACTAAAAGGACTTGCCATGCTAAATGATACCAACTTTGCTTTAAATGCTTTTGTCTTAACTGAAAACCTGATCTATAGCTTTTTCTTTTTCTTTTAAATAAATAAAATGGGGGGAATGTAGAGTATGCATAAAACAAATGTACTTCACAGGGCCTTGTTTTCCAAAACCTTGCAGTTTCAAATATTGACCTTGCAAAAGGCAGGAAACTTTCCCCAGGCTATATTCTCTGTTGTGAGATAAAGAATTGTAACACAGCAAGGTTGCTGGCTCAAAGACAGACAGATTACTGATTGATATGTAAAGATACTGGGAAATTGCTGTAAGAAGAGAATGTTTGCTAAAATCAAGCTTTTGTTGCAAATTGCATTATAGAATGTCACCTTGTTTTACTTAATGATACCAGTTTCTATTGTTAAACTATACTTAGCAAAAACTCCACCTATGTTCTCTTCCTATAACTTCCTGGTCTGGAGAATAAATGCAGGAAGAGAACCTGAATTCAGGGTTAATTTCCCAAATGGAAGGAATGCCTCTATCTTGAGGGTTCCAGGAGATTAGCCCCTTTTTGGGGCTTCTCACTGCTCAGAAGAGATGTGCTTTGAGTAATCTTTAGCGGCTCCCTCACCCAGGGGAAAAGGGGTGACAAATCCATGGGAGGCAAAGCAACATATGACATTGCTAATAGCCAAATTTATACAATTCTGATTTATAAGTCAATATGTAAACATGTACAATTAATGTCATTGTTCTCATTGTTACTGAATAAAGTACCAAATACAAGCTGTATGTCAACTTACTTCTGTAATGGTTATGTACGGAAATCTAGTTATGGCCTAATGTGGGTTAATGTAAAGAATTGTGCTCTCAAAAATGCTAAAAAAATACTTATTTTATTTTATTTCAAATATGGGGATAGAGTAGGGTGTAGCAGTTAATAATGCTTGACTACATCTCTACAAGTCACCAACACCACTGCCCTCATTCCTCCTTTCCAACAGAAAAATGGTTTTATTTTCATAACCTCCTCTGTACTACTTTGGCTTGGAGGAAGGTGGCCCCATTCTCAGCTCCAGAGTCATAATTTGATTGATCTTATTAATCATAGTGATCCCACTCTTCATGTCAATAATTGGATTACATAGGAGTTTCTAATACAAATCTAACCAATGTGAGGGAAAATCTACTAGGGAGTACATGGGAAAAATTGTCCTCAACAAAGAGATACAAGAAAGAGGTCTGTTTGTTTTATTTCTGGACTCTGGCAAATTTGAGAGTTTGAAACAGTGAAGGGGAACTGGGTAGAGTATGAGACCCATATGTGGAGCATGACAGAGTGCAAAGATTCAAAAACCCTGGGTCCTGATGACATCATGGAGTCACTGAATTAAACAGCCATGTAGCCTCTCTACCCTCTGGACTTATTTTGTGTGATAATAATTCCACTTTGTTTAAGACCATTGGGTGTTTTTAATGTTGTAGAGCTATTGCTGAGAGTTTCCTTTTCCTAAAGAGGGATCTTTGGGCTGGATACTTTATAAATAAGTTTTGTCAGCATTATTTCCCAAATCCTTCCGATCACTGATATTATGAAAAACTTAAACCAGCCATATATGTAGTATGAAAAATGTCTGTCTGCTGTGCACTTGGTTCACTAAGCTTTTTCTTTCATATCAGCAGACTAAGCATTCTCTTCATTTAGGAGGCCTACCTCTCAGCCACTAGCTCTAGTCTAGCTCTACTGTCTGTCAGTGGCTTTAGACTTAATTGACACATGCTCAGCCCCATCTCAATTCTGCCCCCAAGGACATAAATAGCCACTGTGAGCCTCAAAGCTACATGCAAGAAACCAGAATACCACTCCCCTATATAGTAGTTCACTGCTCTTCCATTTAAGATAACAGGACCACACACCTGTGAGCCTACCTATATGACAAGTTAAACCTCTTTCCTGATGCTTGCAGGCATGATTTTTCCTCAGCCCTCGCTCATACATGCAGACTTTTAATGTAAAATTAATTATTGTAGGCACTGAGGGTGTTACCCTCAAGGAATATACAGAGGAGTGGGGAAGAGAGCTGAGCTCAAAGCTTTTACAACAGTGTGATAACAGTCAAAATTGAGGTGCCCTAGAAGTAAGGAAAGGAACAAAACCCAAACTGGGGAAAAATTAATAGCCTGATTGAGTTTGGGAGTGTCTCTGCTATTCCATTTGTTCACTCTGGTTTTTGACTCTCGGTCTCCTTCTCAGACAGCAAAACGCTAAAAACTCCCTCTATTATCTGCTGCTTCCAGGCCCCTCAGGAGGTTAAAGAACTGAGGCTGGGAGGAAATTGCACTAGTGAGGCTTCAGGGTAGACTAGGAATCTTTACATTCTCTCAGCTGGGAAGCTGGGGAGCAGGCAAATGGAGAGCAGACAAAAGCGGCTGTGTGCATATCAGCCACTTCCAGAAATTTGGTGATATCAAAGCACAAGAACCTGGTAAAGGCCAATTAATAATGCTTTGAAAGATGTTAAGTAGGGACAGTGGTGCAATGGTCAACACGTCTGGCTATAGATCAGAAGATTCCAGATTCAAGTACGGCTTCGAATATGCTCTCTCCTTGTTTGCTAGGAATATGGTGTATTGTGCTGTGTCATTTACAATACACGTCTTTCAAAAAAATTTTTTTTCAGAAAGCTTTTCTTATGTGGAAGTCCCCACAAAACTTGCATTTTAACTCTTGTTTTATCACCACACGCCTGAGAAGGACTGGGGTTAGGTGGGGGAGACTGGAAAAAATGTATAAAGGAATAAGACAAGAATCTGGTATAAATTGATCAATTCTATAGTAGTCCATTTTGCATGAAAAAATCTACCGTTTGAGAACACTTCACTCTTCCTTTTAATGCTCCAGAGGATTAATACAAAATCTTCAGTGAACTCTGCTTAATTTCCTCCAATGTTAAGCTGTCCAAGTTCAAATCGACGCAAGCTACAGGGATTTCATAAGCAACTGAGGGGAGAAGCTTAAGTAGGGAGAGCAGAACCCACTGGCCTCGCCAGTGACGTGTAAAAGTTCACCAGGAGTGAGTAGAAGCAGCTCGTGAGCGTAGAGACCTCCACACAGGAACAGGGGTGATCTGGATCGCGTTTCTATCAGGTGACTGGGCGACCGGATTGGGATGAGCTGGGAGGAGGTAGCAGCACAAAGTTTAGCTCGGTCTTCCCGCAGAATATCATCAGCCCAACGCCGCGCAGACGGTCCCTGCGAGCCTCTGCGCTGTCGCCGGCGGCGCGGGCTCCTGGGCTCGGAGTTGACGAGTCCCTGCGGTCACTGCCCCGGGCGCGCGTCCTCACAGGAGGACGGACGCCTCCTGAGGGTCACGGACGCACAAGCGGGCCGGTCAGCTCCCAGAAGAGAAGCAGGGGACGGAATCCCGGCGTAGTAAATGGACGAATTTCTTCTACCCTGTTTGTATGAGGACGACGCTGAGAGGGTGCGGGAGGGGACTGAGAGAATTCAGGCGACAGAAAAGAGAAAAGGAGCCAGGGAGGGCGGCCCGGGTTAGGGCCTCCGTCCCTCCCGGCTGTGTTGTGACCTAGTAGGATAAAGCAGCTTGTTTTTTTCTGTAAAAGTTTGGAAGAAGATATACTCCCGGGGTTTCTTTAATAAATGGTGATGAGAAAAGTGGATATCCACGGGCAGAGGAATGAAATTAGACCCTCATCTCACACCACACACAAAACTCAACTCACGAGTATTGTGGTTGCTCAAAAAATGAACAGGAGAACTACCATATAACCGAGCGATCTAACAACCGGGAATAGGAGTAGTCTGAAAAATTCCTGGAAAGATTCCTACTGTCTTTTAATTCTATTTTTTCACGAAGTTTTCGAAGAATTCTCGTATATCCAAAGGAAGTGAAATCAGTCGAAGAGATCTGCACTTCCATGTTCGCTGCAGCTATATTCCCGATAACCGAGATATTGAATCCACCTAAGTGTCCATCAACGGGTGCATGGATTAAAAAATAGAATAAAACAAAACCAGGCAACCAAAACAACAACAACAAGAACAACAACAACAACAACAACAACAACAACAAGAACCCCAACCGATACGCGATGGAATACTACTCAGCCTCAAAAAAAGAAGGAAATCCTGTGATTCACGACAACATCGGTGAACTTGAAGGACATTATGTTAAATCAACTAGGCACGGAGAGACAAATACCCTCTGCTCTCACTCACATTCGAAATCTTAAAAAGTCAAACTCATGGCAGTAGAGCAGTGGTGGCTGCCAGAGGCCGGGGGTGGCGGTGCGAGGAGGCGAGAAGGGGAGGATTGGGGAGGGGTTGGTCAGGACGAAATTTCAGTTAAACAGGAGGAATTAGCTCAGGAAATTTACTGTACTGCTGCATAGGACTACAGTTAGAAACGAAGAATTGTATACTGGAAAATTGTTGAGAGATTGTAAGCGTCCTCTGCACACACAAAAATAAGTATGTGAGATAATCAATATTTTAACTAGTTTGATTTCACCATTCCACAATGTATACATATATCAAAACATCATGTTGTACATCATAAATATATAGAAATTTTACTTAATTGAAAATAAGAAACAGGTCTTAAATATATGTCCAAGAAATGAGAAGCGACAAGCAGGCCAAGCGGTTTCCGCAGTGTAGTGGTTATGACGCTCGCCTAACACGCGAGAGGCCCCGGGTTCGAATGCGGGTGGAAACAGCTGTTCGCCTTTTGCCTCCTTCCAGGATCTGGAGGGGAGTGGCCTCCCCACCGCGTCTTTCTAGGCGGCCAGAGCTCCAAGGGACAAGTGATAATCTGGCCTCTTGAAATATCTGTGTCAAATTAGCCAGGCCGTTCTGGCTGGGCGCTTCCCAACTAGGAAGTGCTCTCTTCTCCCCCCCAAAATCTGAAACATGCAATTTTGGCGACACTCGAGATTTCCAGTCTGCACTTTTTCCTAGTTACCTTTTCTCCTTTCTCCCAAGAGAAACAGAAAGCCACAGCGCTCTTGCCCTGGCCTATTTATTAGTCCATGCTCCCTTGTCCAGTCTTGGTTCCATGATAGAGGTTAGAGGTTTGACATTCCCTGTGTTGTGGGAACACCCGAGTGTCGAATAATGAAGTGTGGACCGGCACATCTACTCCTGAATAAAATACATGGGAAACACACACACACACATACTGGCACATCTACTCCTGAATAAAATACATGGGAAACACACACACACACACACACACATACCCAGCAGAGACAGGGAGTTAGCTCAACTGGTAGCGCATTTACTTAGCCTGCAAGAGGTAGTGGAGGGGGACAGATGCTCATATTCTCCAGATCTTTACTACTTGGACCTCAGTTCTACAGGTGACAGCCTCAGACTTTCTGACCTCTTGAAGAAAAGGAGAAAATACAGAACGCTTTTTGAATGCTTCACTTGTTAATCATCTATGGGTATAACACACCAGGCTGGCAATGGTCCCACAAATGTGCCAGATACGCTACATATTTCATAAGTTGTTTTTTCTCTTTGTTCAGAAGAATTGGGATCCCAAGAAGGTGGCGTATCCCCAATAGTTCTTTTCCTCCCTGTTTCTTCCTATGCACTGGTTCAAAATACAGCACGATCCTGGAAAGTGCACAGCAGAGCAAGGTAGCTAAAGCCCCAGCTTTCTGGTTAGGGCACTGGAAAGTGGAGTCCCAAGGAACCAGAATGTACTGCTGAAATTGTGGAAAGCCACCCATAAAGTCATTTTTGAACTCCTTGGGCACACTCCCAAATTGTAAATATGTGGTTCTGATCCTAAATAATATACTATAAACTTTGAGAACAGGATTAAGTGAAAAACCACTGCCCAAGTCCACACTGGCCACTGAATTGAACATACTCCAGAAAAGTCTGGAAAGCATTGTAAAGACTTTGAATGTGGAACTGAAATGGAAACTGCAGCACACCAAAAGTGGTTGGATACTTGCGAGTTGAACGCATCCAGTGTACGGCCTGCAAAAACAAAAGTAGCAGCATTATCCAAAATATTTAAAGAAGAAACAGAGTGTCATAACACTCAAAAGAGCCAGATTACAATCCAACATTATTCAGCATATGAAGACCCAAGGAGTCCTTATCTTTTAGAGACACATACTGAAATATATGCAGATGAATGTATGATACTGAGGTGTACTCAAAATAATCTAGGGGAAAGGCAGAAAGTGGGGGGAGGGTAAAATTAGATAAGATTGGCCATATGTTGTTGATTGTTGTAGCTCGATTTATTGTATACATATTAAATTTTCCATAGGAAATTAAAAAAAAAAATTTTAAAAAGAAGAAGAAGGAGGAGGAGGAGGAGAACCAAGAAACCCTAATCCCCCTGGGAAAAGACAATCAATGATGAAATGTTGGGATCATCTAACATATACTCTAAAGCAGTTGTAATAATGCTCCAAGAAGTAAAGACAAACTCTCTTGAAATGAATAGAAAGATACAAAGTCTCAGCAAACAAATGGAAGATAAAACGAAGACCAAGTTGTAATTTTACAAGTGATTATTGCATGAACCTAAAACCACAACAAACAAACAAAAAACCACTGGTTGGTCTCAATAACAGAATACACAGGACAGAAGGAGCCAGTGAACTTGAAGAAAAAAGCAGTAGTAATGACCCAATCAGAACAACAGAAAATAAAAGTGTTTTTAAAAAGAAACAGTGGGGCCATGGGCCTGGGTCCCGCCCACCACCCAGTGCAACCAGGCTTCCCTCCAAAGTTTCTCATAGTCAGTAGCTGAAGAGACACCCCTAAATGGGCTTGAAGAATAGAGTGCACTCTAAGAAAAGCAGGAAGCCCTGCCAAGAAATGCCATGATCTGAGCACATGTCAGGGTCTCAGTACAGAGATGAGTGCTCAGGGGAGAAACCGACAACCCCCTCCCTCCTCGCCTCCTCCTAGGAGGCCCCAGGTCCACAAGTCATAGTCCCTCCCTGCCCCTGAGTTTTCACTCACCCTGGGGTAGCTGTGCCACACTGGCCGGCTTATTCTGGGTGGGTCTTCCTTGGCTGGGACGTGCTTTCTTCCTCCCTGGAATATCTGGAACTTGAAATTTGGGCGGCGCCACGGTTTTCCCATTGCGAATCCCTCCTCCTTTCCTCGCAGAGCATAGGTACCCTCAGTGAGAAAACACCTCCTTACTCCAGCCCTGGGTTTGCGCAAAGGGCCTTGAGATCTCCTGCGGTCCAGACGCCCACGGGGGGCGGGTGGGAAGCGGCTCCGGGCGGGGAATCAGCCCCAGGGCTGCAGCGCTCGCTTAGCGTGCGGGAGGCTTAGCGTGGGATCGACTATGTGCACCTCGGTTCTCAGGCGACGACGAGTCCTCTAACCTCTTGAAAACGAGAGGATATTAGACGACTTGAACGTTGCAGTAATTTGGATGCGGCCTGGATTATGACGTGTGGACACAAACAGTACAGCGCTGGCGATGGCTCCACTGGCGCTCAGTGTGTAAATCTACCAATTCGTAACTTGTCTTATGTTTCTTCGAGGAGCTGTGACCCCAAGCGACATTACTCAATCAGTCTTTTTCTCCGTTTCCTCCTGCATCTTGGTCCGAAATGCGTCACAGTTCGAGAAAGTGCAGGGCAGAGCCAGCCGGGTAAGTAAAGCCCCAGGTTTCTGGTCAGGGGAAGAAACCGCGAACCCGCAGTCACCACAACATACCGGTAAAGACATTGTGGAAAACAAACCCATAAAAGTGTCTGAGGACTGGAGGCACCCGCGAGCTGTGAATAAGTGGTTCTGATTTTAAACGACGTTCCACAGAGTTTGAGAACTGGACTAAGTTACGGCCCCACTGCGCAGTCCACACTAGCCGCTGGGCTGCACACTCTCCAGAGTTCTCCAAATAGTATTGCAAAGGATTTGAGAATGAAATTGACTTTGAAACCACAACACATAGAAGGGTGGGGGGACTGGAACTTGAACACAAGGCAGTCAAGTGCCTGCAAAAACAAAAACAAAAATAGTATCCATAAGATTTAAAGGAGACAGAGTTTTATCACATAATACGGAAATGTACAGATTACAATCCAAAATTATCGGGCCGAGCCCGTGGCGCACTCGGGAGAGTGCGGCGCTGGGAGCGCAGCGACGCTCCCGCCGCGGGTTCGGATCCTATATAGGAATGGTCGGTGCACTCACTGGCTGAGTACCGGTCACGAAAAAGACAAAAAAACAATCCAAAATTATCGATCATATTAAGAACCGAGAAAATCTTAATTCACTTGGGAGAGAGGATCCACAGATGACAATACTGAGATGACAAAATGTTGGAATCCTATGACAAATATTTTAAAGCATTTATTATAACAGGGCTTCAAGAATTAGGGGCTAACACTCTTGAAATAAATGGAAAGTCAGAAAGTCTTAGATAATCGGAAGATGCAAAGACCAATTTTAAACTTAAGAATTAAAAGATATATTAATCAAAAGTATTGGGATGGGGAACTTCACTGGATGGTCTCAATTGCAGAATGAAGATATCAGTAAAGTTGAAAATAACACAATAGTACCTTCCCAATCTGAACAAGAGAGAGAAAAGAGTATTTTTAAAAAATGAACAGAGTCTCAGGGACAAATTTTAAAATAACAAAAATCTAATATTCACATCATTGTAGTCTCAGAAAAAGAGGAGAAAGAGATCCTTGAGAGTCAAAAAAAAAAAAAAAAAACTCTAAAGAATTAATGGCTGTAAATATGCCAATTTTGGCAAAGAACATGAACCAGATGAGGAATTTCAGTAAACCTCAAACAGAAGACACCCAAAGAAATTCATACACAGACACATCAAACTTCAGAAAACAGGAGGAGGAGGAGGAAAAGAAGAAACTTGAGAGCAACCAAAGGAAAATGAAAGGGGAAAACCACAAAGAAGAAGAGGAGGAGGAGGAAGAAACAGGAAACAAGAAACAAAAAGAAACATGACACCAACCAAAGAAAATAAAAGGGAAACTACAATTTGAAAGATTGTGGATTTCTCTTCAAAAACCAAAGGGAGGGACCAGAAGCACTGTCATAACATACATTTATGGAATTCTAAAAGAAAAGACCCAGAATGCTATGTTTAGCAAAAATATCCAACAGACATAAAAGTAAATAAATGCATTCTCACTTGGGAGAATACATTGCCAACAAAACTGCCAGAAAAGAATTAGCAAAGACTTGAGATGAGAAAAATAACAGCAGAAGGAAATTTAAAATATCATGAATAAAAAAACAATAGCAGAAATAGAAAATATCTGGGTAAATATAATAGACTATTATTCTTCTCTTGAGTTCTTTAAAGTATGTTAGATGACTGAAAGCAAAAATTGTAGTATTGTGTGAAGGAGTTTTTATTGTATCTAGATATGCTACATACATAACAATAAGCATTAAGGTAAAGGGTCTAAATGGTGATGGGGTTTCTATATTCATCTGAAAGGTAAAATATTGACTTTATGTATAGTGTATTGCAAAGTTACATATAGTGTAGTGAAAAGTTATCTATGTATATAGTAATCCCTAGACCACTTAATAACAATGCTTAAACATGCCATAAGAAGATTGAAAGGGAAACATAGAAGAATGAAAAATAAAGGTAACAAACCATTAATCAATTATTAAATAGTAGATCTATATACAAACTTATCAATAACAACATTAAATGTAAATGACATAAACATGTCAATTAAAATGGATTATCAAAATGTATTAAAAATAAATATACTGACTATAAAAAACTCACTTCCGATTAATTATACATGATTTTAAAAGTTATATAAGAGATGGAAAGTAAAGAATGGGAAGAGATATGCCATTCAGGCATTAATTAAAGAAAGCTGAGGTAGATATATTAAAAGCAGTGAAAGTGGATTTCAAAGCAAAGAAAAATTCCAGGGACAAAGAGATATCAATTTGCCAGAGAAATACTGTTCTAGCTGTGTACGTGAACACAGAGCTTCAAAACTTATCAGCACAAGCCGATATACATGAAAACAGAATAATCCACAATTATAGTTGCCGAAATCAGTGCTGCTTTCTCAGTAATGGATAGATTTAGTAGACAACAAATCAGCAAACGTATTGAGGAACTGAACAACACCATCCACCAATGGATCTAATTGATTTGATAGAGCAAAATTGCAATTTAGGCAGAAAGAAGGACCAAAAATTGAGAGAAAAGCAAGATCATATCAGAACTTGTAAATCAAGAACTGTAAGAGTACAGAGGAGTCACATTATTGTAACTGTTATTATTGGAAGAGTTATTTAGCTGTAAATGTCAGGGAGACTGAAAATGGTGAAACCGGAAGTGGCTCATCCTTTGTCCATTTATTCTGCCTTCTCTTGAGGTCTGGGGTGGCGAAATTTCTTCTGAATTACCTGAGCCCACTACAGTCTCTGGAACAGCGAATCTCTCCAATGAATACCTACAAAATGAATGGAAAAGAAGTGATAGATTCAAAAAAGTTGTGCAAGAATAATGCTTAGTATTTGGCAAATCATTGGCTGTGGGGCTTGAAGGAGGAGAGTGAGTCAAAGCTGATTTGGAAGGTTATGCCCAAAAGGCACGAACAGAGGAGGTTGGGATTTAGATACTTGGTGTAGGAATAAATGGGCTGCTGTGGAGAACAGCAGGCAGAGAGATCGTGAGCTGGAGTGGAGGAAGAGCTCACATTTGGGAATTTTAAAAAACCTACTACTCAACACAGGCTTTGCCACTCAACAAAGCTCTGGGACCATAGGAAACATACTTAGTTTATCTGAGCCTCCATTACATCTAAAAAGTGCAGATTAGGATACACAGTTGTGTGGTCAAAATTCAGTTGGGGTGTATGAAATAAACTCAACAAATCTTTTAGTATAATTAATGGTGTACAAGACTGAAAAAAACAGAGAGTCTGTTATTATAAGTTCGGTTTGTGTTTCTTGTAGGTGGGATATCTCCAGTCATGTAGATGCAAGTGAAGATACAGAAAGAAACAGAATAGTAAGGGCAGGAGGCAAGTTTGAGAATATTTCTTTACTCATTCATTCATTCATTCATTTATTCAGTTGGTCAGTCAGTGAACTATTATTAATAGAGCACATCCTATGTTTCTTTTCAACAAAGGAGACCATGGAAGGTGTAAGATCAACTAAGATATCTGAGAAAAGTAAAAGACAGCTCACTGGAACACAGGAGGATAAAGAGCAGCAAAAGATAAGTATAATTGCCCCTAGTCCTGCAGCTCAGTCGGTCCTATGCTTAGGTGAATACTGGAAAGGCGTGAACACCAATCAGTCCTGGATATGGAATCTTTTGGGTGCAGTACTGAATGATACGAAGTGATTTCCAAGTAGCATTTCACTATGTTCTTTAAACCCTAGACACTGATAAAGCAGCGGTGCTTGGGGACTAGGGTGTGATTAACTGAAGGTGGACCAGTGCACTAGAGCTGTCCTCTTAGTGCAGCTGGCAGTGCATCAGTTTCATAATCAGGGAGGTCCTCAGTTCAAACCACAGGGAGGGCATTAGTACCCTTTTCACATCTTCACAAGTGATCTAGCATTGCTTTGGTTTGTGTAGCATATTTAAAAAATAATAATAATCAATCAATAAATAAAAAGATTGGAAAGGGACCACTGAGTAAAAGCATCAAAAAACAAGCAGAAAACACACCACTGCCTTCAGTAAACTGCAAGCTGATCTCATAATTACTGAGAAGGATGAGATCAATTCACAGTGCTTTGATAAAGTGGGTGGTAGAGAGATTCACGTTACACCAGACACCTCTCCATATGGTAGAGGAAGCAGGGGAAATTCTTTTCCAATTTTGTGCTCTGAAGATCGCCCAGCCACAGTTATGAGGAGGAGAAGGTGTAAATCATTCACTCATTTATTCATCCAAGAAATATTTTTTGAGCACATATTTTTATTCAGAGGATGTTCTGTGTGCAGTGATTCAACAGGAAATAAAATGCAGAAAGTCTTTCTCTCGTGGAACTATATCTTAGTCGGGAAGTGTGAGGAGAAACACACAAGAAGCAAATAAGAAAAATGCATAATAAACTGGGTGACCATGTCTACTGTGGGAGATTCATTAGACATGTGGGGGTGGAGAATGTGGAAGTGGCAAGCTCAGCTTTCAGAGGAAGAGTCAGGGAAGTTTTCACCTTGAAGATGCTGTTTAATCTTCCATTCCTCCAGTTGTCTTGCTGGGACCCTTGTGCCCATATTTTTTTCTAACACTGTCATAGAGTAATTTTTACCTATCATGGCAAGTAGGGGTAATAAGAGCTTTTTTCACACAAGGCTAGTTGGCTTAGATGGATAACCTGTGGTACTTGAGGTAAATCCTTCACATGTTTCTTCATATGAGAAATGAGAATGTGGGATTCTCCGGGTGGATTCACAGTACCAGGAGCAGGGTCAGAGCAATAGGAACTGCTCATAAGCATTAGGTATTGCTTTGGTTGCCTTCTCCCTGAGGAATGCTGGCCTCTCACACTGAGCTTTTATCAGAGGTTCTCATAGAGGCTTAATGGGTAGATTTACAGACTGAGGTTAGAACCCACCAGGGTTCTTTTCCTGGAAAGAACAGCCTTCCCTCCAAAGTTTCACATAGTCACTGGATGAACAAAGAGCCCTAAATGAGTCTGAAAAATGGATTGCAGAATGGGGAAAGCAGAAAATCCCTGCCAAGCCATGTGATAATCTGAGTATATATCAAGGTTTCAGTACAGACATGAGTGCTTAGGGGATCAGAATGGCTAGAGCAACAAATCTGACAGATTGGAAAGTTCATGGTGGAGAGAAACAATTTGTAAATTTGCTGATTTCTCCTGCACAATTTGGATGGACCAGAGTTCTTGCCTGTTGACCTCTTCTTGCCTGAAGTACAGGAAGAAAGAAAACATGTTCCTTTTAGGATGGAGGAAAGCCTTTTCCTATTATTTTAGACTCTAAATTTATACAGATAAGTACACTTGTATTTTGCATTGTTCTAAAGGTTCTAGTCAGGACAAGTGAGGAGTAAACTGAAATTTTAAAAATCTAGATTTAAGTGGAAGAGGTAAAGCTATCTCTTTTATTTAGACCTAATAAATGAGTTCAGCAAGATTGTAAGGTACAAGATCAGTATAATAATGTAAATTGTATTTTTATACCCTAGTGATTAACCATCCCAAAATAAAATAATCAAGGAAACACTTTTGTTTATTCTTTATTCAAAAGACTGGTATACTTTGGAACAAATTTAGGAAATACAGACAGAACTTATACTCTTACCACTACACATAATATTCAAAAGAAAGTAAAGAACACCTAAATTTTGGAAGACATGCCATGTTCAGTACGCCCCTAATTCATCTATATATTAACACAATTCATATCAAAATCCCAGCTAGGGCTTTTTTTGTTTTGGTTTGGTTTGGGTTTTTTTTTTTTTTTTTTTTTTTTAGAAATTGAAAAGCTTATTTAGAATTCATGTGGAAGTGCAAGGAACTCAGAATGCTCAAAATAACTCTAAAAAAGAACAAAATTGGGGCCGAGCCCGTGGCGCACTCGGGAGAGTGCAGCGCTGGGAGCGCAGCGACGCTCCCGCCGCGGGTTCGGATCCTATATAGGAATGGCCGGTGCACTCACTGGTCACGAAAAAAGACAAAAAATAAAAATAAAAAAAAAATCGTTTGTCCACAACAGACCCCTACTTCCCACCATATAAAAAAAAAAAATTAAAAAAAAAAGAACAAAATTGGAAGACTCATATTTTCAGATTTAAAACATAATAAAGCAATAGTCATCAAGACAATTTGGTACTGGCCTTGGAATAGAAATAAAGATGAATGAAGTAGAATTGAAAGTTCAGAAATCAACCCCCACATTTACAGCCAGTTGATTTTTAAAAACGATGCCAAAACAATTCAACAGTCAAAAAATTCTCTTTCCAACAAATGTTGCTGAGACAACTGGAAATCCACATGCAAAAGAATGAAGTTGGACCTCTTCCTCACACTGTACACAAAAATTAACTCAGTTGATCAAAGACTTAAGTTTAAGAGCTAAAACTATAAAACTGAGTAAAAGCCCTAGGAGTATATCTTCTGAGAAGTAAGGGTTTTTGGTTTTTTGTTTGTTTGTTTTTACTAATAGCCAAACTTATGGTAATTTGATTTAAAAATCATGATATCATTATGTAATATTAATGTCATTGTTCCTCTTATCACTAGCAGTCATTTGGAGCTATAGTTCTAATTATTTCTACAGTCAGGGGGTCTGAAAGACTACGTATGGTCTCAAGTGTGTTACTGAAATGAGTAGAAAAACTTCTAAAAAATTTTTCTTTTATTTCCTAGATTAACATAGAATAGGATATGGCAGATACTGTTTGCAATCTACCCAACAACAATTCAGATTTCTCACCATTTCTTCCATTCTCCTTTTCCAACAATGAAAGACTTTCATTCAGTACTTGAACTTCTTCCCACACTATCTTTTGCAGAGGAGGTGGATCCCAACCTCAGAGCCAAAAGTTAAACTTAGTTTCCCCAGTTCTCTTACTAGTGATTAGTTTATGCAAGAGCATCTGATACAAATGTGGCCAATACGATGCAAGAGTAAACCTCGGGGAGAGGATTTAAGAAAGATTTTCCTTGAATATATATATATATATATTGACATGCACATATATACAAAAGGTGTTTCCATTTCTCTGCTTCTGAACTTTGCCTTAAAATTGTGAGACCAAGAGTTACTGCAGGGAAAGCCACTGGAGTATGAGGCTCATATGTTGAGGATGGAGCCAGTGAATTAACCAACTCTGTGGCTTTCCTTCCCTGTTTAATTATTGTTGGGTGCAACCATAAATCACACTTATTATTAAAGTCACTTGACCATCTTTATTCTGTGTGTGTGTGTGTGTGTGTGCTTAAAGCAAAAGCCTTCATAAATCGTATTCTGTAAATATTAATTCACAACCATCCTGGTCATTTGAATTTTGGTCATAACAGTCCCTTTAATGCTATAGAAAATGGGGGTTTGAGGGGCACTTGGCTCACTGTTTTATTCACTATATCAGTGGAGTGGAAATTCCCTTCACTTAAGAGGGCCATCACCCAGCTCTCAGCCTCAGTGAAGTTCGACATTTTAGACTTTTCCTGACTTTGCATCTATAGCCTTGCTCTGTCCTCCACCACCTTCCTCATCCTGGGGACATATTGAACCACTCTGAGCCTCAGAGATACATTCATGGAAATGGGACCAATCACTATATATTGTAGTCCACTGTTCATCTTACCTAAATACACTGCATTGAGATAGCTTGGATCCTACAGACCTGTGAAATCCATTTGAGACACAAGGCACCCTCTTCCCTTCATGTCTGCACATATATCTCTTACTCTTCATTCATTTAGGCAGACTTTTTAAAGTACTTAGCACTACATAATAAGCACCCTGCCTCCAAGGAGCTTATATTCAAATAGGAAAGATAGCCAAGCAACAGACATTCACAACCTTGTAAAGTGCCACAAAACAGATGTGTACCTGCATCTCTGAGAGTGCTGGGAGACACACAACCCAACCTCAGGAAACTGGGAGAGGTGTCAGAGAAGATGTCCCCTGGAAGATGGTTTCAGGTTTAACAAGGCAGTTGACCAAGCAAAAAGTAGGTGAAAGTCTTAGCGTTCTGTATGGTCCATTTCCTTAAGTCCAGTATCTCTAGAGTCAAGCGTGAGGAGTGAAAAGAGAGAAAATAGGAGTGAAGGATGGGCCCTTCATTCAGAGGCTAGGGCCCAAGTTGCTTGAGAGGCTTTACTTACTCTGATCATGCCAAGGCCTGCTCTGATGGACATAAGCAGATGCATAGTTAGGACAGCCCAGTTCAGGAGCTAGTCATGGATGAGAAAGATGTGGACAGTTTAAGAAATATAACAGGATGAAACACCCAGGTTCTTATTCTTGCGCTTTTGTTTCTGTTTTTCACGTTGCTTCGGTATTTCCATTTTCTTCTAGAATCTCAGCTACCTTCACCATCTGCTCTTCCCAGGACATGCAACGGTAAACACAAAACTACAGTTAATGACAATATATTCCATTTGGATTCCTGGGTATGAGTGAATTTACATTCTCATTCTCTGGAGGGTTATTATTTTTGTATCACAGCATTTTTTTTTTTTTTGGTAGCAAACACTTACTGTAAAATAAGAAACCAAAATAAAAATGGGATTTGAAAAGGGAGGAGAAGGCGTGGGGGTGACAAAGGCAGATGTGCACTGCAGAGTATAGAAGAAATTGACACTGAGCATTTAGGGGAAGTAAAACAGGTCTTGGTGGACATAGATCTTATGCAAGAGATGAAATCCTTCAGGGTGTTGGATGGGGTGAGATTTCCTTTTAGGTGCCAGGGTTCACCAAGAGGTTGGACAGGATTTGGCTGGGCTAGCAGAGACTTGGAAACCTCCTCCCACTGACCTGCTGCCCAACCACGGAAAGTATCAACTCATCTACCAACAGGGACAGGGAACCAGCAACACCAAGCCCCAGACCACATCTAATAAAAAGTGACTTCATACATTATTTCATTTACCCTTACAACAAACTCTGTGAGGTAGGAACATTTATCAGCATTTCATAGATTTGGACTTTGAAGTTAGGAGAAATTAAACAACTCGAGATAGCTTCCCTACTTATAATAGTGGAGAACTGGCCTTCCAACGCAGTGTATGGCTGTTTTGCCAGCTGGCAAAGACCTGCCCCTTGCAACCCTGGGTCAACTCCACACCCCTGCTGGGCACCCATGTCCAGGCCATGGCCATGTGACAAGCAGTCACAGCACATGATGGAAGTCATGAGGCGCTGCTGTGATAGCGATGGTCTGGCCGTTCCTCGGCATCTCATCCGAGTGGATGAAAACTTGCTTGTGGAGTATTTGGATGACAGAAACACTTTTCAACACAGTGTGGTGGTGCCCTATGAGCCTCCTGAGGTCAGCTCTGACTGTACCACCATCCACTACAACGACATGTGTAACAGCTCCTGAAGAGGTGGCATGGACCAGTGGCCCATCCTCACCATTATCACATTGAAGACTCCAGTGGTAACCTGCTGGGTCAGAATAGCTTTGAGATGTGAGTTTGTGTCTGTTCTGAGAGAAACCAGTGCAGAGAGGAAGAACATTTCAGCAAGAAAGGGGAGCCTTGTCCTGAGCTGCCTCCTGGGAGCACTAAGCAAGCACTGCCCTCCAACACCAGCTCCTCTCCCCAAAGAAGAAACCACTGGATGGAGAATATTTCACCCTTCACATCTGTGGGTGTGAACACTTGGAGATGTTCCAAGAGCTGAATGAGGCCTTGGAACTCAAGGACACCCAGGCTGAGAAGGAGCATGGGGGAAGCAGGGCTCACTCCAGACCTGAAGTCCAAGAAAAGACCATCTACTCCCTGCCATAAAAAAACTAATGTTTGAGAGAGAGGGTCCCAACTCGGACTGATGTCCTGTACTTCTTGTCCCTCATTGATGGTGCCCCTACATGTACTCCCCTTCCCAGGCATTTTAAGACTCTGATGCTTGAATCCCTACTTCATATAGATGTGCCTCAGAACCAGGAATTCTTCCATTTGCCTTGGCATGGGGCTCTATTAAAGAAGTTGGCTGCACTGGGTGTTTTTAGGGAGGAGGGAGCCAGGACATACCAGCTTAGCTTTAAAGGTTTTTACTGTGAGGAACGTTTGGGAGAGGTAAGAAAATGTTATCATGGATTTTTTTGCTGTTAACCGGGCATACCAGCAACGTGAGGCCTCTGCAGGGATCTAACCCATGACCTTGGCCTTATTAGCACCACACTCTAACCAACCTGAGTTAACCCGCCAGCCGACCTTTATAGTCCTCTATATATCATCATATATTTACATGTAAATACCTGTATATTCCAACCACCAGAGGAAGTTTTCTCAAATTCATCTTGGAGCTGAGAAGAAGTTATGATCCTCAGTTTCTTCTAAGCCCGAAATATTTAATTTTTTAGTTAAAATAAAATTCTGCAGAAGTAAAGTTCAAGTGTCACCTGCTTTGATGTTGCATGATGCAGGATTCTCCCTCTCCCCCCCCCCCCTCCAGCACCTGGTATCCCCAGAAGCAGGGTTTTCATGGCCACTTTATTCAAAATGCATCCCCACCGCTCTCACCCGTCCTCTGATCTGTCTCTATTCCTCCTGTTTACTTCACTTTCACTGCTTCTGCGCCAGAAGATGGAATTACAGCCACCTCCTCTTAACCGGCTATCAAGGCAGGTACATATATAGGTCACCTACCCAGGCTCATCTGCCGGTGGCTTCTAGCATAATTCTCACTGTGTTCTCACCCATTTTTCCTCAAAGTGAGTATTCCATTACTTCCCCCCACCCCCACTCCCATTTTTACTAAATTCAGGAAAATGCTCTCCTATTTCTATTGGAAAAAGACACTTTAGATAAATACATTTTGTTGCAGTGTTTGTGTGACATTTCTCCCCCCCCCCCATTTTATTTATGTGTTTATGAAACAGATTAGGTTGATTGACACCTTATGCACAGAAAGACTTAGCTTTGAAGCCCGGACTCATGACTTTAGACTGAGAGACTAATTTGTTGGGAAGCCCACTGATCTCTCCATCTGACAAGGCTGATGCATTCTGTCCCAAAGAGAAGGACTAATGTCTGTGCATGCAGTGCTTTCGCCTGTCTGGCCATTTCTCACACAGAGTAACAGTGGTTCGTGGGGATTCATTTCTGGAAGTGCGTTGGGTCCTGTTAATGCGGTCAGCACCATGCAGGTCCACAGAGTCCTTGAATTCCCAGGGACACCTACAATACCCAGAGACTAATAGCACCATAGATACGTGTCTAATAATGGGGTAAATAAAGAAGACTCAACCCACTGCCTCGCTTTATTACAGCCTCTCTGCCTGGACCATTTTGCTAATGTCCTGTTCCTTCTCCTGGCTTTTGGACTCCACCCTCACCTTTCTCCAACCCACCCTGCACAGAGCTGGCCTGTCCTTCCCATCACTTCTGAAATTCTATGCACTGCCCCCTCTGTGCAAGCTGAGCCTTGCTAATCCTCCTTCGCGCGGAATTGCTCCCCTTTCCCGCGCTTTGCACTGGTGGAAATGCCCTTTGATGAGGCAGCTGGAGGCCTCCTGATCTTTAAAGCTTAGTTGTGGGCATAGCCTTGAGGAACGGCAAAAAGAAAAAGGAAAGAAGGCTTCTTTCCAGATACTGGGTCCAGGAAACACACACTCTTTATGCCTTTTGTCTGGTTTGAAAGCCGGCGCCCGAAAAAGGGAGAGAAAGGACAGAAAAAACACTGGAAATTTCTGGAGTTGCCGCGGCCATAAAGCAAAGCACCAACCTCTCTACTCAGGGCACGACCCAGGAACGGCGAGTCACATTTTGATTTATTCCTTAGTTGAAATAACGCGGGATGTAAACTCAGCACGGACTTGGCGGGTGGAATGAGCATGTTCTACAGGGTGGCAGAGCTCCTCGGCTGTTGCAGAAACCCCAGAGAACTCTGCGTTTTGCTGAGTTTCCTTATCGTCATCTTTCTCGTCCCATGAATTTCTTCCATGTAAGAACACGATGCAGACAGAAGCTCCTTCTTTTCTGTCTCTAAGTTTTTAATGTGGTGGGAGACCCAGCGATCATTCCAACCCCCACACCCAAGGCCCTTAGGCGAGAACGTGAAAATGTTGACCTAAGTATTTCTAAGTCGACAAAAGAAGAAGCAACCCCCAGCCCGGTGACTAAGCAGCTGTGTGGAGGCGGATCAGGGGACACCCGCCTGCCCTCCGATCAGAGGGGATGCCTCAGAGGAGACGGTTTCAGGAGACTTCTACATCTCAGAGAATGACTGGAAAGTCGCTGGGTGACCCTTACAGTCTGTGGAATTGCGAGGGTGGCTGTTTTCAGCTCTGCAGGGGCCAAGCTTGAGAAACCGGTGGGTGGCGAGGTCGGAGCCCTCTACATGTCCCAAATGCCCTTGTTCATATCTGGATTCCTTGACTTTGTCATCTCTGTGACTGAGCCTTTCACATCTGGCCTTCGAGCTCTCCTTGTTATGCCAACTGGGGCAAAGGGTTTAACTCTGCCATGGTTTGTTACAACCCTTGGAATTTACACGTGCGTGAGGTCACAGCACAAACCCCAAACCAAGAACAACCGAACACCTAGGTCTGCTGACCCTATGCTGCTCACAACCTTAAATCCCTACATTTGTAAAAATGGTAGCATTCATCCTAGTGCTGTTACTGATAAAGCAAATGCATGGTCAGATCCCATCTGTTTTTTAACCTGTGTAACGTTAAACGAGTCGTTTTACTCCTCAAATTTTTATTTGTAAAAAGAGACAATTGTTCTAGATTCACCTAGGGCCCTTTCAGTCCCTAACTGTACTGTAATTTGTTCTCTTGGGAAGTCCTGTTGGGAAGAAAGAGGATAAATTGAGAAATGAACAAACTGAGAATTTGCAAAAGCCCTACAACACAACACAGAAAAAGTCTGCAAACCGTGCTATACAACACTATCTAAGCTGAAATTGTTTTAATATCAGCTTGTGTTCAGATCCATTGATCCAAGATAAGACCAAAGGCAAAATGATCTAATTACTCTACACAGATCTTTGTGTTCCAGCAGCAAAGTCCCACTGATTAAACCAATGATTCATCTAGTTTAGAAAGCCTGTCCAGTCCATGGTGAGAAGAACCTTACTTTCACCCTAAAACTATCCTAAGAATAAGTTTGAGGATCAACCCAGAAAACACCGGAAAACAGAGTTGGGAAGTGCTCCAGGGCTCTTCCACATCACAGATGAATACAGCAATATTAGAAAGTAGAACAAAGAATGAGAGAGGGGGCTTTCCTTTATCATAATTGTCTATTTTTCATTGGCTATTATATATTATAATAATAAACAATGAATGGTTTTTAAGTTACAACATACAGTCATAAATTCGTAACATAGTCACAAGATACATTCTGAGCTATTTTTAAATAGATTAGTAACTTTTTCTATGATGCCAGTGAGTCATCAGGGTTGAGGTCTTTGTTGTCAGCAATTCCATAAACTTTTGATAAGGTTTTCTGAGAACAGTGTGTCTCACTCAAGTCATGAGGCCCCCTTCAAGGAAATTAACATTTTTTTTAGAGAACTGCTTGTGTAGCTGAGTCAGCTACAAGTCATCAAATGTAAATTTGAACAGCCAGTTTGAAAAAATATTTGGTAGTTTATTATACAGTTAAACATATGCTTAACATATGACCTAGCAATTTCCCTTTTTACCCAACTGAAATAAAACCATATATTCACAATAACCTTCTACATGAATTTTTAGAGCAGCTTTATTCCTACAAGTGAAATGTCTATCAAAAAGGACATGAATAATAAATATTCTGGCACTCTCATGCAATGGAACAGCAGTCAGCAATAAAAAGAATAAATAGCTGATACACACAACATGAATGAATCTTTAAAACATGCTGAATGAAAAAACAGACACTAAGTAGTATAAACTGGATGAAATTCAAGAACAAACAAAACTCATTTATATTGACAGAAATCAGTTCAGTGGTTGCATGGAACTATGGTGGAGGTGTGGGAGAAATTAACAGCAAAAGGCACCACACTCCTGGAGGAACTCTTTGAGATGATGGATATTTTGGGTTAAATTGTGTGCCTCCAGAAAAGCTATGCTGATGTCCTAACCCCCACTCAGAATGCAACCTTATTTGGAAATAAGGTCTTTACAAAGGCAATCAACTTAAAATGAGGTCACTGGGGTGGGCTTAAAGCAATGAGACTGGTGTCTTTATGAAAAGGGGAAATTTGAACAAAGAGACAGACAAGGCCAGGAGGGAAGACAATGTGAAGACACACAGGGAGCAGATGCCCACTAGACTGGAGTGATACACCTACAAGCAAAGGACGTTCAAGGATTGCTGGAAAACATGAGAAGCTAGAAGAGGCAAGGAAGCCTTCTTTCCCAGAGCAATCAGAGAGAGTATGGCCCTGCCGAAACTTCATTTGCTGACTTCTCTCCTCCAGAACTGAGACAATACATTTCTGCTGTTTTAAGCCACCATCCAGTTTTGGGTATTTTGTTATGCCAGCCCTAAGAAAGAAATGCAATGGAAACGCCTCAATGAGATTGATTAAATATATATATAAATATACATATAATATATATGTATATATACACATACATACACACACACACACCTCTCTCTCTCTCTCTCTCTCTCTCTCTCTCTGTGTGTGTGTGTGTGTGTGTGTGTGTGTGTGTGTATCATTGTACCCAGCGGTGTAAAATAAAATAGCATAAATGAGTTCCTCAGTCTAGTTACTCAGTCTAGTTACTTCCGGTGGAAAAAAAAAAAGAATTGCTCAATTCAGTGATCTGAAATTCAATTAGCACTACATTCCAAACTCAAGGAGAGAATAAGTAAAAACAGATCTCAGCCACCCTAAAGGAGAAACAGTTACTAACACAGATAACTAGAAAAAGATACTAGTCATTCGAAGGAAAGATAATGGAAAGATACTCGAGTTTATTTCCAGATTCGTGGCATGGGTTGGAGAAGAAGGTGATATTAAAAAGTGATGCATCCAACAGAGCATTTGGAGTAACTGTGCTCATTAGGGACAGTCCTCCCTTTCCCTTCTCTTTCATCTAATGGAGAGAGTGAAACCAAACTAGAAGCAGAGCTTTCCTAACCCATTCTTTTCTCTGTCTGCTTTTCCTCATGCTCCCGGCAGGGGGCTCTGAGCAGAGGATGGTCACTGCCTTCCAGGTCTGAGGTTGTCCTGGATCCACCCTGGTAGGAAAGTTTCTGGAGGGTCTGAACAGCTTGGGAACTGAAGTGGGACATGAAACGATATTTGTGCTTCAGTTATAAAAACAGGTTGAAAAGCTGAAAGCCAGAGGGGGATTAGCTCAAGTGGTAGAGCGCTCGCTTAGCATGCGAGAGGTAGCAGGATCGACGCCTGCATTCTCCAATTTTGTCCCCTCCCTTCTCCAGTTCCCAGGCTCCCAATGGCATCTGGTAAATACATGCACCGGATTCACCCCTCTTTAGCTCATTACCGCTCCCTTGTGCACTTCCCTGATAGGTTAAAAAAAGAAATGAAGGGCCGGCCCGGTGGCTCACTCCGGAGAGTGCAGCGCTGGTAGCGCCAAGGCGGCGGGTTCAGATCCTATATAGGGAAGGTCGGTGCTCTCACTGGCTGAGCATGGTGCAGACCACACCGTGCCGAGGGTTACAAACCCCTTACCAGTCAGGAAAAAAAAAAAAAAAAAAAAGAAAGAAAGAAATGAAATATTACATGTAGATACAAAATAGAAATCAATTACTCAAAAAATGACTTTTACAAATACAGGTTTGAGGATTTCAGCTGGAAGTTAATAAAAAAAATTTTGGGGGGGAAAACCAAACTTTCTCCTTTTGGGTACAAAGTGTGAGAAACAGCCTGGGAATTGTGTTAGGAGACACAAGCAGGAGAACTTGGGTGGCCGACCTTTTGCTTTTATTCATATGACAATCTATGGTCAGATACAGGATGCAAATTTGTCTTCTATCAGATTATCTGACAGTTGGGCAGTTATCAAGAGGAAAGACAAAACAGGGAAGAGAGAGTTGAATTTTCTGTCTAACACTCTCCTAACTGAGCTATTTTACCAGGCAAAAGAGAAATTTGGAAGGAGGGTTGGTGAAGGTGGGAGCTAGCTCATTAACTCTGGTGGTCAGATATGCTCTCACGAAGGTGATATTCCATCTTCCTATTCATCTTTCTGCAGAGCTCATTCTTGCAAAAACGTTGTGCTCAAAATAAATTGGAAAATAGGTCCTCCTCTAACTTCCAAGATGAACCATGTAAAAAAGTCTATTTTGCAATTGCAACATTACCTCCTTTTCAAAGAAACAGCATAAGATTCTGTATTAACGACACATCATGTGACATTTAGCTCAGTTGGCCAGAGCAGAGCTCAAAATGCTGAAGAGGGTGTTTGATCTTTGCATGGGCTGGCTTCAGGGAGCTCCTGTAGATCCCTGGGGCTGCTGTCAGGGTCTGCCTCCCTCTCCGTTCTTCTCTTTTCTATCACCCACATCTCCCTCTGGCACCACTTGATTCCTCTCAGCATTGTCTCATGTTGATTGTAATAGAAAAAGTTTCATTGATTAAATGTGTTTTTCTATTTCTTTATTTGTAAATGAACCCAAGAAATGTTACAAATAATAAAGCATGTTGTTGAATTTGTGTCCCCTATGAGCAGTCTCTCCCATTCTTAGAATGTGCACTCCCCACAAACTGGAGCTGTGAAGGGGGACCCTGAAGCTCCCTCAAACCAACTGCAGTTCCATGAAGGCCAGTGGTAGACAAAACACTAAGATCAAATGTGAGTCCATGTCCACACTTGAAGAGAGATATGGAAAAGAGTTCTTGTCTGTCAAAGGAGAAGAGAGGGGAAAATTTGACCATTCAGGACAAAGGGAAACTATTGTTTAACATCCCAACAGATACTCAGTACAGGAAAGGGTCCAGTACCAGGACACTGGCGGTTGCCTCCCAAAACTATTCTTCAGTCCAACTGAGGCACAGCCCTTATTTTCACTTAAACCCAATGGCCTCTTAAAATTCTCTGCCAGCCCCTCCTCTTCTCTCCACTCTGAACTACCAGTTTGCACCTCAGGGAAGATGAGAATTAGGTCTTCGGGAAACCGGGGATTCTCTAGAAGACAGAGGCGGGAACAGCCCTTGACCCGGGCCAGGCCCACGGATGCGGGGCGATGGCTGGAGGCTCTGGGGCTGGCAGAGGCTGCCCCATCACTTCCCAGCGGCCGCGCCCATAAGAAGCAGGTGATGATCACAGCCCTGCAGCAGGCTGGAACAGCTGTGCCAGCAAGCCAGGTGCTTTCACATCTGGAACGTGCTCTCTTCACTTCCGCGAGATCAAGGAATTGGCAACTGGCGAGAGAGGTATTTCCCCACGATCTTCCTTGGAGACTGCATTCTTCATACTCCAGGCTGGTGGAGCTTTGCCCAAGGCAATGTCTGAGAAGCTCCGCCCTCAGTCTCGTCCTGCCTGAGGTTCCATTGGCCTGAAGTTCCCTGCAGCCCCCCGCCCCCCAGCAGAAAAGGGGTGGGGTGTGGCAGGACCACGCACCCCGCGGTGGTGGGGAATTAGCTCAAGCGGTAGAGCGCTCGCTTAGCATGCGAGAGGCAGCGGGATCGATGCCCGCATTCTCCAGTTTCTTTTCGCTGGTTTCTCCTCCCTGGTTTGTGTGCCATCTTCTTTCTCCTGTTGACAATCTCGGAGCTTACCTGGAAAGAGACCTAAGAAACTTCGGCGCCTCTGTGCTTCCCTTTTTATTGCTATCCACGGAGATCTTCAGCCCAGCTTCCAGCCTCCTTTTCTTTCCACTCCTGCCCCAGGCTTGTCACTTCTTGGTATTCAGGTGTCAAGGTCAAGTACAGACGAAGTGATGCCCACACGATCTCTCACTCACTCCCTATTCTGTCTTCTTCACAAATATTTCCTCTTCGGGAAAGTGTGTCTTTAAGTTACAGCTTCGTTCTTCTCTCCCTTACAATGTGAGCTTCTTGACGGAAACACCGGCTGCGCAGGCCACGTTCATCTAACTTCACCCCAGTGTCTGGAGGTGAGCAGGGTTCTGTACACACGGCCACTGCTCTGAACAGATGGCACTTCAACAAATTACCTTCCAAATCTTAACGTTATCCACCAATTTATTTTGTTTTACTTTGTGCTTTCTTCTTCTTCCATATTTTTTACACTTGACTGATAATTGACAATTTTACTTTTTTCAAATGACCAAGCAGATTTTGCTATTTTCTAGTTAATTCCTGTGTTTCTTTTGCCATTCTTTTTTCTTGCTTTCTTTAGTGCTTTGCTTCTTTCTTTCTTTACTTTCTTTCTTTCTTTCTTCTTATGTTGAATACACTGATTTTTTTAATGCTTTGTAACTTGAGAGTATTTAAAGGAAAAAATTAAAATTAGAGAGCAGTTTCTGCAGAATCCTAAGAAATATCTCATTATAAACCCCCATTTACATCATGTTATCTGGAGCCTGAAAATATACTTTTGATTTTTTTCTAAAGTGTGCATTTAAGAATTAATCTCTTTTTCCTTGCTTTTTTGTTCATTGTTTCAATGTATTTTCTAATGGTTACATGTCAAAACCCTAGAATGTACAACACAAAGAATGAATGTAAACTATGAACTATGGTTAATAATAATGTATCAAAATATGTTGTTTCGCCGGTTGTAACTAATGTACCACACTGATCCAACATACACACAAAACCTACACTCTCCTTGACCCCAAAATCCCCTAATTCCACTCTCATCTTTCAGTTACCATAATAGGACTTCCCAACCTCTTAACGCTATCACAGTTGGGACAAAATCTTGAACACATTAAATTCTTTGGGTGCTTTAATTCAATCCATAATAGTGGGGATGGGAGAGTCTGCAGGCAGAAAGGGTGGGGGATCTGTTTTTAGTTCTTCTGTGACCCCCATGTTTCTGAGGCTTAGGGTTTCTTCTACCCATCTGCAAGGAGCTATATGTCAGTCCCCCCAAAATATGTGCATAAAAACATTGTGCCATTTAAACAATGGCGTTCTTTATTTTTTATTTTTGAGAATTCTCTTTATTATAGGCAAACATCAGTATCTGGGAAAGACTGTACATTTTCCTCTCAACCACAAAGGGTTAATTTAATTTTCTTCCCAAACCTACCATCACACCTACAGAAGGCAATTCACAAAATCTATCAAAGTTACTCACATCCTTTAACCCAGACACTCCACTTCTAAGATTTCATTCTGCAGATACCTGTGTAAATATGCCGGAAAATGTACGTACGCAGTTAATAATTGTAGCACTGTTTGTAACATCAAGAAACTGAAAACTTCCTAAAGGCACATGGACAGAAGAACAGTTAACCAAAGGATGGCAGATGCATAAAATAGAGTGTTTGATGAACTTAAAGGAGCACTGATGAGAAACAAAGAGACCTAAGGTCTATTGTCAAAAACACATTTTCATGGAATGTGTATATCAGGGAGCCAGTTACATAAAAATACACTTAGGGATATAGATAATTCTTTCTACATTGCTTTAATAGCTTTGGAAATAAACATAAGCATTTGATAACTTTGGTTGCATTTGGGCCAAGAAACTGACTACCTGGGAGCATGTCAGGAATACTGGAAACACTATCACCCTTTGGAAAACTTGTTGAATATTGAACTGTGATAACTTGTTACCGATCCAGAATACATATCTGTAGAAGTAAAATAACTGTCCCAGTAGTCTTCATACTTTTCTGTTTAAGAAAAAAAAAAAAAAAAGACACACGCAAATTCATTGTATTTTTTATCCCCAACATGTCAAACTCTCTGAACTCGCTACAGCAGGCTTCATCTACAAAGGTAATTTGGATGTCCAGGCCCAGGAACTAAGTATGCTCAAGAGACTTAAAACCTTGATAAAAGAGACTTTCAAAATCAAAAGGTTTTCCAATCCTGGTGGCATTTCTCATTTTTACCTGTCCAAGGCTGAGAGCAGTTGGATTGGGATCATGGTGAGGGAAGGGGAGGGGGAAATTCATAGCAGGCAGCCTCACAGTTCCCTTGGGTCTCTAATGGCCAGAAGGTAAGGTGGTGGAGTTTTAAGTACTCCATCAAATGCCTGCAGGATCTGAAGTAAAGGGCTTCAGGCTACAGAAACCTGAAACCTAGCACCCACTTCCCCACTAACCTGCAGCTTGAGCCCTTGTGAGGAAAGATCAAACAGTGTCTGCTGGGATTTAAGGAAGAAAGCAGAATGCAGCCAATGTGACATCCTCTGCAGACCCTGAACTATAATCAGAAGGAGCTCTAGCCTTGCCAATCTGCCTGCAGTTCCATAAAGACCAGCTGTTAATCCTTACACCTGCCATTCACTCTGAAGATAATGCCCTCACGTCTTCTCCCAGTATCACCTCTTGGACAAGGGGCATCCTACAGATCTATCGGGTCCTAGATCAAGTTTCTCTCAGACCATCCCAGTCACCAAAGCTCAGTTAACCACACTTTCATCTGAGTCATCTAAATAGCTTATTATCTACTCATTCAGTAACTGTGGAATTTGTGGGATGAGGTCTCTGACGTTGCTAGGAGCACACAGTGAAAATGTGATTTCTGTGTGGACGAAAGTCAGAAATGGAATCCATCACAATGCTCTGAAATTAAAGTCAAGGGAGGTTATGCAGCCCTCTCTGCATTTTAAAATAAAGCACACTGCTGCTGGTCTGGGGGATCTGATGACCCATTCTCTGATGAGATGGACCAAGGAGAATCTGGAGCACAGCAGACCAATGGTATTGTTGGAGGAGGGATAGATTAGGCAGCAGGAGCCTCAACAACACTCTGCAGACACTGCATGGACCCCACCTGTTTTCAGATAGATCTTGTAACATCAAAAATTAAAGCTGAACATTGATTTGTTTCTAACAATTATTTTGCTCAGCAACCTGGGGGGAAAAAAAAAAGGAAGAAGAAACAGACAAACAAAAAATATCTCATTCTCTTTCATGTCTAAAGAATGGAATATTGAATTAGAATTTTAAACTTAAAAAAAGAGCTTATCTTTAATTATATAAATGACCAATTTGCTCTATATGTATGGTTTTTCTACGTATACCCGGCTAGGCGCGCTAGAAATGGTGATGCAAAGAACATGGAGCCTAGAATAGCCAACACCAAAGCCACCTCCTAGAACATCAAGAGTCAGTTGATAATCATAACTTTTTAAAAATACAGGAGCAGCAGAACCTTCTAGGATATCTGTACTGATTAATCTGTCAGTTCCCAGTGAGACTCCCCCAGATGTGAAGTGCTCTCTTCAATGAAACTGGAAACCATAAATTGTGATGAAAACAACAAAGCAGTTGATCGTCCCAGCACTCTTGCCAAATGCACTCACTGAGATATTTGGCGGTTATTCTGATCCTGGCTTCACCTTGGTGGCCTTAAAACTAAGAGATCATGGTATACGTAGATGTGAAAGACCTGTGATAATTTTCTCATTTCCTCCGGGCTGTGATCAGTTTGAGGATTGCTGAGGGAACCATCCCTTTCCTAGGGCCCCTTCATGTCCTGACTATCACCCTCAAAATCCTGGAGTATGTGGAACTTGGGTGCAAGTTAAAGAAGGGAAAAGCAGTATGGTAGAGCCAAAATGATGCAGGGACTATCCCCCTGAGCTGTACTGCTCAATAAACCCTTTCCTCTATCTTGATCTTAGGCTCTGAGACTGGATGGGGTGGATTTGCTTTCCAGTATTTTCTGCTGGGAAGTTTTTGCATATTCATTTCTATCTCCAGGAGCCTCTAAACAAAAGAGAAAGAACTATCTTGGATTCTGCCTGGAACATAAGAATGGGCTCTTTATTTTACGATTTTGAAGGGTTTCTGAGACTTTTGCTCAGGACGCGTAACAGCTGCAGTACAGAGGCAGGGCTGGAGACGGTGGGATCCCAGGCAGATGGGTACAGCCTCCTTAAGGGCAGGCTTCCCAGCACTCCCCTTCTTTCTCTCTCTTGCGTGAATTATTTTCTATAATTTCCACTGGGTGTCAGAACCTTCCTTCGCTGGCTCTGGCGCTTTGCAGTCCCCTCTCCAAGCCCGAGTCTACTCTAAGAACACAGCCCACGTGTTCTCTCATATTCAAGCGTCTTCCTCAAGGTTCTCCTCATCGGCTTTCCTTGTTTCCCACGTTAAGTCTCCACATAAATCCCAGTTCCAAGTAGAGAAGACGTCTTCCCGTCACCGTTAACATTGACTTCTCTCGGCTCCTAAGGCTCTGTGCATCGCTGAGACAAAAATGACCACCCGGCCCGGCACAGACCTTCCTCTGTGAGCATCTCCGCCTGCTGGGAGCGCCCTGCCCGTCTCGCTGCCCGAGGTTTCCTTCATCGCCTACATACAGTCTGCTGGAATCTCGGTCAAGACACTGCCAGCCCTGTCGTACGTGCGACAATTGGGGGGGGGACAGAAAATCCGATGTACTGTACTTCAGAGATGTCCAATGTCTCCCTATCTTCTGTGCGCCATAAAATTAAAAACAGAAAGACCACAAAAGGAAAGTCAGTGTTTTCTACATCTGCATCCAGGTGCACACTCCGAGGTTGGGAAGCGGCGGTGGCCCACCCAGAGGGAAGGCGGCAGCGAAGGCCGCGGGTGCGAGCGCGGCCCCTGCAGTCTCCCGGGCCGAGGGAACCAGCTGCAGTTCCGCCGACTCCAGCGCTGTCGGCTCTGTGGGGCACGTGGTTATTTCGGGGCTAGACATTTTATGCCCCCGATGGTTTTTCAGGACCCCTCAGGACTGCAGAGCTCCACCGCCACCAAGGCGGAGCCAGCACCGGACTGGAGGCGGAGAGTGTGCAGACCCCGCCAGAAACGGCCACTGCGCGGAGCCGGAGGCGTGTGTCGAGTGGGGACCCGGTTACCTCGCAACTCTGGCCCCGACACAATCGCAGTTTCTTGATATTTCAGAAAAGGAGCAATTACGTTCCAGCGGCAAATAACCAGCATCTCTCGCAGGCTACGCTGATGATCTGACCTCTGAAGGGAGTTGTGGTTATCACGTACGCTTTAAACAAGTACAATAGAAGGAAAACAATCTTCACAAAAGAAGCACTTGCCCTCTCTGAGGCTTGAACTCAGGACCTTCAGATTATGAGACTGACGCGCTGCCTACTGCGCTAAGAGGGCGATGAAACCCTTTGCGTTCCAGGCTCTATGTACAGGAATCATCTACCAGAACGAACAAACTCTTTTATCCAGAGGGGCTGTTTCCTAGGCTCAGGGTCACTAGTTCTTCAAGACAGTGGAACAGTAGGTTCTCACCAAAAGGGAGATGAATAAATACATAGCTCCCAAACATGCCTGCAGTTTACAATTTGTTTGTCTTAATTTAAATCTCTATTTCCACCTATGTCGCCTGAGATATTCCCCTCCGAATATTAAAACTGATTTTAAGATGAGTCCTCATGTTTTCTTCATCTCTACGTTCCAAAAACTCTATTAAAGATTTTATTTACATCATTTCATTTAATATAATGTAATTTTTTTTGCCATAAACCTAGATTTCATTTATCTCCATCTTGATGAAACAGCGGCTCAGGAGAATTAACATCTGATAAGTGGCAAAGCCAGACCTTGAAAGCAGATTTTGCTGATTTCAAAATGCATGCTCCTTCTTCACTCCAGATTATGTTTGCTCCACCATTCTTCCCATCACCACATGCATTCATCAGGAAAATATTTATAGAATTTCGGATGTTTTAGTCCATTCAACAGACATAATTCACAACCTGCCATGTACCAGGCATTCGTGTTCAAAATTCCCAAGGCAACCTTGACACTTTGTCCCCCAAATCCCTACAAATACCTTAAATTATCAGTTCTCAAAGTGTGGTGCTCACACCCATGGAGATTCTGAGACACTATCGGGTATCTGCAAGGCCGACAATATTTTCATCATAATATCAAGGCTTTATGTGCTATGAAAAAAGCCGATGGTCCAAAAATACCGATGGGTAAAACTACTGCTGCCTCATATGGACCAAGACAGGGAAACCATGAGATACTAGTAGTCATTGTGTCCATAACTGCCACAAACTCAGAAAGAAAGAAAGAAAAAAAAGTGTTTTACTTGAGATATCATTGATGAAGTAAAAAAAAAAAAAAAAAAGTTTTATTAAATCTTGACCCTTAAGTACACAACTTTTTAATATTTTGTGTGAATAAATGGGACATGCAGATACACCTCGGCTGTGTACAAAAATAAGGTGGTTTTCTCTAGGGAAAAATGAGTGATTTTTTAGTTGTGAACTGCTCTAGCTGTTTTTTTGCTTTTGTTTACATGGAACACCATTTTTATTGGAAGAATAAGTAAGAATCAAAATTATGATATATATATTTTGGCGACTGGCCAGTACAGGGATCCTAATTCTTGACCTTGGTGTTACAACACCATTCTCTAACCAACTGAGCTAACCAGCTAGCCCCTTAAATTATGATATATTTAGATTTTGGTTATTGGTAGCCATTTTCTCAAAAATGAAAGAAGAGAGATTGTCGCTTCAAGAAAATCATTGACAGTACTTGTTTGCAATGAAAAAGTAATAGCTTTCAAGTGAAAATTAGCATTTAGGAAACTTCATGAGCTTGTTGGCCTCCCAATCATTATAGACTTTTTAGTGAGACTGGATGGTATTAATGAATGTCCCTTCTGTTTGTTTGATACTATATGTTATACTTCTCACTGTGTAATGGAGACCAAAAAAAAAGATTACTCAAAGCAACATGAATGCAATGAGAAGCCCAAAGGGACTGTTCATCAGCAACTCCTCTATTAGAAGGAGAAAACTGGGTACAGCCCCAATTCAAAGTTAGCTTCTGTTTTTTATTGTGAAGACAAGGAAGTGTCACAAGAAAAATCAGTTGACTTGATCATTTCAAAGGACACAAAGGCATGGTCAATGTGACAAAAGTTGTCTATGGCTAAGTATAACTTAAACAATGGAAACTAGTAACGTCATTTAAATCTAAGTATAATTGTCTCTAAAGTTTCCATTAATAAACCGCTTCACATTTTTCCCTACATCAATTCTTTAAAATCTCTTAAGAGGATCAGTATGTTAATCACCTGTTAGCACTAAAATCATTAAAGTATACAATCCCATACCTAAACAGTGGTTGGTGTTGATTAGATGGGCTTTTGCCCAGCTATCTGTGGGCTTTTGCCCCATATGTGCATTACCTAAAAGCCCTATCCTAAAAATCAAGATTTCTAACCCTCTACAACTACATATTGAAATGTTACAACATTTGGAAGAGCTAAGTATCTCAGTGGACCAATATGACCAAGATGCCACAAAAATCACACATGGATAAAATTATCCATTCTAAGTTAGTGGTACAGCTTCAGATTCCACAGTGTAACAAACCTAAAGAAACTATCCTCTGTTGAGTTTGGGTCTAAAATCAAAGAATGTCCACAATTACCTGAAAAGGCTATTAAAATATGACATTTTCTAACTGTGTATCTGTGGAAAGCCAGGCTTTCTTCATATGTTTAAACCAAAACATTGTATGTCAACAATTTGAATGTGGAAGCCTCCTTCCTCCTCTTCCATCTCATGGCTGCTTCTTGTTCAGCCACTGAGAAACTCCAAGTTTCTTCCTGCTTCTTTTTCTGAATTACATTCATCCCTTCACATAGCCCATTTGGACTGGCTGTATATGGACCCCATGCCAGTGCTTTCTCTCTCCTGTTTCTGCCACTTGTTTTGTGGGAAATGCCCATGCCACGTGGTAGTCAAGCTACTCATCTCTTGCCTTTATATTACCCATGCACATGCCCACTCATATTTTGGTGTCATTGACTGGCCTTGTTGACATCTTTTCCTGCAGCCTTATGTGTGGGGAATGTGCAGAAATACTGGCACACCAAGAGTTCATTCCAAAACCCTTTCCATAAATTCTATTTCAATTGTCATTGCTTTGTCCTACATGAATACTCTCCTTACTATGCTCAGGATCTGACACCACTGGCTGGAACCCTGTCCCCCATGGACATCTTCCTCATGCTGGTTAAGCTACAGCACCCCATGCTGAGCTACCTGCCTTGTCTCACTAGGTCTCCAACACTATGCTTTGGGCTCCCTTCTTAAGTGGATGCTGTGGTGGTTAATTTTATGTGCCAATTTGCCTGCACCACAGAATGCCCAGAGAGCTGATTAAACATTATTTCCTGGTGTGTCTGTGAGGGTGCTTCTAGAAGAGAGTAGAATTTGAGGTGCTGAATTCAGTAAAGCAGGTGGTGCTCCCCTACGTGATGGGCATCGTCCAGCCTGTTGAGGGCATGAATAGAACAACAAGCAGAGGAAGGATGAATTTGCTCTCTGCCTGCCTACGTAAGCTGGAACATTGATCTTCTCATACCCTTGGCACTCCTGGTTCTCAGGCCTTCAGACACAGACTGAAATCTACACCATCAGCTCTCTAGCTCTCAGGCTTTTGAACTGCATCACCAGCACAACAAATGGTCTCCAGCTTGTAAATGGCAGATTGTGGGGACTTCCCCATAATCACATAAGCCAATACCTTATAATAAATCTCTTCATATATACAGATATACATATATATATATTCTATCATCTCTGTTTCTCTGCCAAACTCTAACACAGATGTCTTTCTCATTCTGTTTGGGTTGAACAAGCAGCACAATTCTCCTATGTGCATGTTCCCCTCATCCTGAATGGGCTCTAATTCCATGGCACCTTCGGGGGTGGACAATTCCTTCACTTGTTGAAGTTCTGGGGCATCACACCTCCCCAACTCCAGTTGAAGATACCTACCTTGCTTGACACAACTAATAACTGTACCACTAAATTGTTCAGGAACAAAAAAGAAAGTGAAGTGAAATGGAAGAGAAGAGGAAAGCCAAGGAAAAGAAAGAGGAGTAGAATGAGAAAATTTAAGTTGACATTTGAGTTCCAGCATTTTTGTACGTGAACTTAGCCTTGTAGAGAAGTTTTCGTCTACTCTTTTTAAAAAATGATTTCGTATATTAACGAAGAGTTTATCTGCACCTCTTGATATGATCATATATCCTTTCTCCCTTATCTATTAAGGGAATTACATTAATTAGAATTCTAATATAAACCTAATTTTATAATTATAGAATAAATATATTTTATTAATAATAAGGATGCACTTTTAATGTATTACCAGACTTCAAAAAAAATTTATTTAAGATTTACACCCGAATTTATGAGTGAGAGTGGAATCATTTTTTTCTTTTTCATACAGTCTGTGTTAGGTTTTGGGTATCAAAATTATACCAATGTCACAAAACAAGTTGGGAGATTTTCTCTTATCCCTTTGTCTGGAAGTTTTTATGAGATCATGATTTATATGTGACCATCTGGTAAATTCATATCTAAGATTTTCTGGATCAGATAGTTTTATGGAAGACTTGAAATCAGAGATTCATTTTTTAAATACTTATGAAAATAATCAAGTTCCTATTTAAAACATTTTGGGAAATTGTACTTTTCAAGAATATGTATTTTTAAATTTATTAGTACAGCATTTTCATCATTTTCTCACAGCTGTTTAATTATGCCAGCATCTGTGTTTGTACCACTTTTAAAATATATTTTATTTATTTACTTTTCATTATTCCTGTTTAATCTTGCCCAGTATTTGGCTACTTCGTTAATCTTTTTTCTCGGTACTGTTGTTCTTTCCCATTATATATCTGTTTTAATGTTCATTAACCTATCTTATTATCTTTGTTATATCCTCCCTACATATTCTTCAAATTTATTGTGTTGATCTTTTATTTTTATCTTTATTAAGTTGCTAATCACATTGAGTTTCTGCCTGTTTTAATCCCAATATAGTCATTTAAGGCTATAAATTTCCTTCTAAATTTTATTTAATTTTTAGAATATTAATATATTGTATTTAAATTATCAATGAGTTCTAAAGTTTTCCTCTTTCCTCATTATATTATTTCATTCTTTATTTTTAATTGACAAATAATAGTGTGTGTATATATATATGCAGTACGATATGATGATTTTATCTATGTATACACTGTGAAAGGATTCAATCAATCAAATTAACATATCCGTCACCTCACCAAGTTATCTTTATTTTTCTGTAGTGAGAACATTAAAAATTTATTCTTTCAGCAATTTTAAATTATAATTCATTATTATTAACTATGGTCACCATATAGTGCAATAGATAACTGAAACTAATTCTTGCAGTCTAACTGAAATTTTGTACCTTTTTGTCAACATCTTCCCTTTCCCCATCCTTCCCCACCTCTGGTACCCACCTTTCTATTCTTTGTTTTTATGAGATTGACTTTTTTAGATTCCACATTGTGATGGTTGATTTTAGGTGTCAACTTGACTGAATCAAGGAATACTTAAAAAATTCTAGGTATGTCTGTGAAGATGTTTCCAGAGGAGATTGGCATGTGAGTCTGAGTGTGAAAGATCCATATTCAATGTAGGTGGGGACCATCCAATCATCCGGGGGCTCAGATAGATCAAAAAGGCAGAGGAAAGGTGAATTCTCTCTCTCTCTCTCTCTCTCTCTCTCTCTCTCTCTGACTCCCCTACCCCTGCCCCAAACTGAGAGATCTTTGTCCTCCTGCCCTTGGATATCAGAACTCCAGGCTCCCTGGCCTTCAGATTCCTGTATTTACAACAGTGGTTCCTTGGGTTCTCATGCCTTCACACTCAGACTGTGTTACACCATTGGTTTTCCTGGCTCTGAGGCCTTTGGACATGGACTGAGCCATGCTACCAGCATTCTAGAGTCTCCAGTTTACAGAGAGCCTGCTGTGGGACTACTTAGCCTCCACAATCACATAAGCAAATTCCCCTCATAAATCTTCTTTTACATGTACATATCCTGTTGGTTCTTTCTCTCTGGAGAACCCTGACTAACACAGACATACAAGTGAGATTATACAGTATTTATCTTTCTGTGTCTGGCTTACTTCACTTAGCACAATGTCCTCCAATTTTGTCATACTGTTATGAATGACAGAAGCGGATAAATTCCTGGACACATACAAGTTACCAAGGTTGAATGGTGAAGAACTATGTACTGGATTAAATTATGTCCCCCCAAAACTCACTGAAGCTTGAATTGTGCCCCCAAGTTTTATGTATTAGAAACTTTGTCCCCACTATGATTGTTAAGAGTGTGGGAAATCCTATCATGGTAATTGAAAGGTGGCGCCTTGAAGAGATCATTAGATTAGAGGGCCATGCCATAGTGAATGGATTAAAAATTGTGGTCACGGTTTGGTTCTGAGGGCTTTAAAAGATGAGAGAGGAGAGTCTGTCTGTCTCTCTCTCTCTGCTCTCTCTGCTTCCACCATCTTGCAACATGAGACCCCGGGTCACTGTAACCACCACCAGATGGACTTTGGGTTTCCCAGCCTCAGACAACTGTAAGCAATAAATTTCATTTTCTTACAAATTACCCAGTTCCATGTATTTTGTTATAAGCAACAGAAATGGACTAATACAAACTAGAAAACCTAAACAGACCAATAAAAAGTAATGAGATTGAGCAGAAATAAAAAGTCTCCCAACAAAGAAAACTCCAGGAACAGACGGCTTCACTGTCAAATTCTACCAAACATTTGAAAAAGAACTAATACCAATCCTTCGCAAACTCTTCCAAAAAATTGAAGAGGAGGAGATGTTTCCAACCTCATTCTATGAGGCCAACATTAACCAAAACCAAAAAAGTATACAACAAAAAAAGAAAACTACTCAATATCCCTAATAGACACAGATGCAAAGATCCTCAACAAAATACTAGCAAACAGCACTCAATAATACATTCAAAAGATCATTCACTGTGATCAAATGGAATTTACCCTAGGGATGCAAGGATGGTTCAACATAAACAAATCAATAAAAGTGATATATCACATCAACAGAATGAAGGTAAAAAAAATCATATGATCATTTTAGTAGATACAAACTAAGCATTTGATAAAATCCAACACCCTTCATGATAAAGACACCCAATGCAATATAAATTCACCTCAATATAATAAAGGCCATATATGACAAACCCACAGCTAATATCATACTGAATGGACAAAAATTGGAAGCTTTTCCTCTGAGATCTGGAATAAGACAAGGATGCCCACTCTGCTCACTCATGGTCAACATAGTTCTGAAAATTCTAGCCAGTGCAGTAAGGCAAGAGAAAACTATAAAGGACATCCAGGTCCATCCACAAAGGAGGAAGTCAAACTATCCCTGTTTGCAGATGACATCATTGTATACATAAAAAACCCTAAAGACTCCACCAGAAAATTACCAGAAAAATAAATGAATTCAGGATACTGGCAGAATATAAAATCAGCACACAGAAAGCAATAGCCTTCCTGTACACCAATAATGAAATAGCTGAAGAAGAAATCAGGACAGCAATTCCATTCACAATATATATCAAAAATAAAATAGAATAAAAATAAAATTTACTAGGAGTAAATTTAACCAAGGAGGTGAAAGACCTCTACAATGAAAACTGTAAAACATTGGTGAAAAAACTTGAAGAGGACACAAATAAATGGAAAGATAGCCCATGTTCTTGGGTTGGAAGAATTAACATCACCAAAATGTCTATGTTACCCAAAGCCATCTACACATTCAATGCAATCCCTATCAAAATACCAATGACATTCTTCACAGAAATAGAAAAACGATCTTAAAATTTGTATGAAACTATAAAAGACCCTGTATAGCTAAAGCAATCTTGAACAAAAAGAACAAATTTGAAGACATCACACTTCTGACTTCAAAATATACTGTGAAGCTATAGTAACCAAAATAGCATGGTACTGGTATAAAAACAGACAGACAGAGCAATAAAGCAGAAAACAGAGCTCAGAAATACAACCATGCACTTGTGGTGAGCTGATTTTCTCCAAAAGTGCCAAGAATATACAGTGGGGAGAGGACAGCCTCTTCAATAAATGGTACTGATCTTGCTCTATCCTAAACTAAGCTATAATGATCTCTACTTTACAACCTGACTTCTGAAATAACTACATAGTCATTCAGCTAAGGACAGCAAAAACATGGTGATATCTTGGTATGGAAAAGTTGATAGGCATACACAGGGCCATATAAAAGTTTTCGCTTTGTCATTTGAGCTGAGAATGAGTCTTTTTAAAATCACCTTCTGGACCGTCCTGACTCCACAGGACTCACTGGGTAGGATTTATAGAAAGCGACTCGTGAACTAGGATGCAAAGACTCCGTGGGTATAAAAGGTAAAGCAAGGTATAATTCAAACAACATTCAGGTGTTTTCACTACTATAGTGGGCAATCTCATAAAAATTAAGTCTATTCTGGGAACATGCTTTAGATTCACCTAGACTCTCTTATGGCTTACATTCCTCAGGTTATGCTCATCTCCTCCAGGCCAGTCCTCCAAGTACATCTGGTTCAGGATGAACTGAATGAAAAAAATCCTGGAAAATAAAAGTAGAAAGAGAGAAATCTATAAGTCAGTGAAAAATAAAGATATAATGAAATCAAGAGAAACAGACAAAGACAAAAATAGAAATAAGCTTAAGAAAAAAGTCTCAAATCATTGGTATTGATTTGGAGTATAAGGGCTCATAACAGTTGGGATCCCAAAAGAAACAGAAGGCATTGCTCCTACCCTTTAGAAAATGAACATTCTAATGAACACCTATTACGTACCGAGCCACTTTGCTCAGCACTTTGCATAAATTACCATATTTTATCATTCCCACAACTCAGGAAGGAAGGTATCTTTTTACCAACTGGTGATAGTCACAATGAAAACACAAAATGGTGAATTGCAAAACCTAACATGGAGATTTGGAGAGAAAACACAGAAAAGCAATCAGGTGGTATATGGGAGGGTAATGGGTGTCTCCATATGAATAGCCAGATGGACTCAATGTATGAGAGAAAAGGTAAACTAAGAAGAAATGACATGGATTAAAGTCCTTCCCTTAACTGAACTAAAATCTGGTTGGATTCACAGGTATGGAGATAATCATTAGAACACAGAAACAAGTTGGAGTATACAAGAACCAAATGAGGCCACTAACAGATTATTTTGGGTCTGACTCCTGTAAAAGTTTTCATCAATAGTGTATGATCAGGATCCCAAGAATATACCTGCTTTGAGGATACAAGAGTACATCTCTTCTCTGGAGTCCCTTTCGAGAACATTTCAGCTTGGATTTGGGCAGAAAATATACTAATATGGCCCAAACCTGACATGGTACGCACTAGCCATCCCCTGACCCCAACTGTTTCCTTATGTTTCCTAGGAAGTTCCACTTGAATCTTGATTAATTCTTGTCCCTTAGATTATGTCTCAGTCCACGGTCTGAGGGTAGAATGTTTCTCCCCCATTAGTGCATAAATTGCTTTGGAAAACGATAAAATAAAAAAAAAATTTAAAAAAAAGAAAGAAAGAAAAGAAAAAAGAAAAAAGAAAAGAAAAGAGTGCATGGTGTCTAAAAAGGATTCAAAAACCTTTCAAATGGAGTACCAACTTATCTATAAAACACACCTTCCAGAAAATGTCTCCTCTATCTCAAATCTATGGGTCATTTTTCTCTCTAACTCATCAAATCTCCACACTTTAAATTTCCAGCTCCAACTCATACCCTTCATACCACTGACTTGCTTACCTAGTCATGTTTTTCCAAGCAACCTGAATTGATCATCTACCTATTTGAAGTCGTTTCCTACCCCAATTAACCCATCCATCTCAATATGGTCCACACACCAAGCCTCTGCTGGACCCTGACCCTGCTCCTCTCCCTTGGATGTCCAGTCCCTTATCCTTTTACCTGTCATTAGCTCTAAACTTGTATTTCTTCTTTCCCAAATCACCACACCCTTATTCTTACCAAATATTTGACCCCTGCTAGAGAGATAAATCAATCTCTTTCTCCCATAATCAGATCTCATCACCTTAGTTCAATCACTCACATTATTAACCCTCTTATGTGGTATCTCTTCACCCTCTCAAGTAGAGGCATCCCAGGAAACTGGAATTTTCTGCCTCATCTCATCATAAATCCTGCCTTGTGGGGGTGCGCCTGGGGTCCTCCCGCAGACCCAGAAGGAGAAGGAGCCGACAGGATTACCCGCGGTGTTGGGACCGAGGGATCTCGGGGAAAAGTGACCCTGCTGCCCGCTAACCCAGCCCCGTGAAAGAGACACTCAGACACGGCAGGGGTTCTGTCAGGCCAGTTCCACTTTATTGTCATTACACTGCAATTTATATAAGCAAGCAAGTAGGGGCTTTCCATGAACTAACCAATCAATTAAAGGATCACGCGGGCATGCATTTTGTACTAACATGTTGAGCATAGCAATCACGCTGGGTTCACGAGTGCGGAAATACTGGAGGACCAATAAAAACCTTTTGGAGCTATCTTGGGTTACGCCTCCCCTATTTCCCGCAGGAGCCATCTTCATCCTCCACCCGTAGGCACCACGTGGCTCACAGATAATGTTTGCTCCTAAAAATGGGCCCAACATCTCCCCCTATTTTCTTTATAAAAAGAAGAACAACCCTGTAATGGGCAGTTGAAGGCGGCTAACCTCTCAAACTCGTTGGCTTTTTTGTGACTGTGCTTGTCTTAGGTTGTCCCCCTCTGGGGATCTTACCTGTCATTGACTAGCCAGCCACTTGTGGAGAGCCAGCGGAGCCCCTTAAAGATTACTGTGGATTTTTGAAAGGGCCATATTGACCCAAGAGTTTTGGGGTTTTTTTCTTGGGCCACATTTTCTACCACTTGGGTGAGCATAGTTATGGATCCTAGATTTCATTGAATGAGAGCCATGATTTTAGTAAAAATTAAAGGACCAAACATTAGCACTAAGAGGAGGATTAAGAGGGGGCCCGCTAAGGCAGATATTAAGGTGGTAAGCCAAGAAGAACTGTTAAACCAAGATTGAAACCAGCCTTCATTGGCCTCTCTTTCTCTCTTACGTCTTTCCAAGCCCTCTCTAACCTTTGTCATAGATTTTTTACTGTTCTGGAATGATCGGCATAAAAGCAACATTCTTCCCTGAGAGCTGCACATAAGCCTCCCTGTTGTAAAAATAGGAGGTCTAATCCCCTTCTATTTTGTAATACAACTTCAGAAAGAGAAGTTAATGATTTTTGCAAATGGGTAATTGATGTTTCAAGCCTGTCTAGATCTATGTCTATAGCCTCCCTTAAATCTTGTGTATGGGTATAAGTATATCCTATTCCAGCAGCCCCCGCCCCAGCGCCTACAATCCCCAATAAAGTACTTATGGTAACAGTGGCCCCTAGTGCCCTTTTACTGTGGTGAGGGAAGTTACTAGTCCAATATTGAAACATTTCTTCCCCTTTATGCCATAATATTTGGGGAACAATATCTACTGATACACAAGTTTCATGAGATAAGGATTGATTAAACACACAAGCAGTAAGCCCCAATTTTGTGCATAACCATCACCGAAGGCTGGGTTTAGCCCAGGTGTTTTTGAGGATAATGGTATTGGAACAAAGGGAGGGGTTGTTTACACCAACACATAATCCTTTTCCCAACATATGTTGTATGGTTAAACCAGGATGGGTTCTGTTGTAATTAATTGTGCACTGGGTGCTGTTAGTGGGGAGAATGGTTATGTTACTTAACACTATAGCCTCAAAATATGGGAGATGAACATCATAACATAACCAACAATCTTTTGTCCAGGTCTGTTGCACTGGGAGGTGATTGGTTCCCCATGTGCCGGAGAGCCAGATGGTCCATAGGATGACCAGGTGACGCATCATGCTGCTGTTGATGGTGTTAAGGACAAAGGCAATCAGGATTGGAGGCGAAACTCTTCCATGAGGATTAAGAGGCAGGTTCACCCAGGTTGTCGCACAAGTCTCCTGAAAGAGAAGAATTTGCCTCAGGGTTGTTGTTGTCCCTGGGCTGGGTTATTGGTTCAAGATTTTGAAGTACAAATTTAAGGTTTTTGGCCAGTATCCATATGGGGCAGGGTTCGTCAAAAGGGAATACACACCCAAATCCCCTTCCCATAGTTAGGAGTGGGTCAGGTCCTCTCCAGTGTCTGGAAATGGGGTCTTTAAATCTAACTTGTACCTAGGGCTTTATGTCTTGATTAGACCAGTGCTTTTGAAAAGGTGTCATTAACTCATTTTTGGAAAAATTTAGAATGTTTAATGTAAATAGTGCTAATCTTAATTGTTGGTGGGGGCTGGTGGTACCCCCTTTTTGTTTTTGTAATTGAGTTTTTAAAGTTTGGTGATAATGCTCTATTATAGCTTGTCCCTGTGGATTGTATGGAATACCTGTGGTGTGGCGAATGCACCAGCTTGAAAGGAACTCTTGAAATGCACAACTAACAAAACAGGGGCCATTATCAGTTTTAATTTGACTGGGGAGTCCAAGTGTTACAAAACATTGTAAAAGGTGACTTTGGGCATGTTGAGCCTTTTCCCCTGAATGAGCTGTAGCTCAGCAGGCATGATAATAGGTATCAACAGTAACAAAAACGTACTTGAGCTTTCTAAAAGGAGAAAAATGAGTAACATCAATTTGCCATAATACGTTGGGTTTTAGTCCCCTAGGGTTAACTCCTGGGGATTGTAAAGGGGGCACCTGTAAGTAAGGAAGGCAAAACTTACAAGTATGAATAATCTTTTTAAAATCTTTAATAGGGATTTGTGGGAACCATTTATGTAGGCCCCTCCAATTTATATCAGTTAGGGCATGGAGATTAGATGCATCTTGTAAAGTTAAAACATGGGAGTTAGAAGAGGCTGTTTTGTCTGCTAAAAAGTTTCCTAGTGAAAGTAGACCCAGCAATTTTTGATGGCCTCTAAGATGTTGTATATAAATGGGTTGGGCACATTCAAATAACAATGATTGGGCCTGTATCATAAGAGGCGTAATTGGGTTGTTATCTAAACGAATATGGGAATTAAGCAACCCGGGCAGCAAATTAGTGGCATACAAACTGTCAGAAAATAAATTTATGGGTTCTGAGACCTTATTAAGTGCTAAAACTATAGCTAAGAGTTCCTTAAACTGTGCAGATCCTTCACAGGGCTCATAGTACTTTTGAGGGACAATGTTAGATGACAGTTGTTTTCCATGTGGCAAAAAGACAATAACAGCAGCCCCATGTTTACCCCCATCAGTGAACACATTATAGGCATCAAGCATGGGTTTGTGTAGAAATAATTGAGGTGCTCTCCAGTTTAAATGGCCAAAAGAAGTGACCCATTTATAAGGCCCATAGTGACAATCAAGGATGCCGGGGAAATCCTCTAGCGCCAAGGCCATTCTAAGATTGCTTCTGTAGATCCATTCTAGGTCACTCAGTTGGTTTGGAACAATTATTTTGTTAGGTTCCCATGGATAGCATCGGAGTGCTATGTCCTTTCCCTTTTGCGTTAAGTCTGCCATTTGGTCTATGTAGGTATAGACTCGAGGGGATCCCCCCAGAGATATATGAATCCATTGTAAGGGGTTTCCCTCTTGAACTAGGACCACCATGAGGATGGAGGGCTTAGGCAGAATCCACAATTGCAAGTCTTTTGAGGGAGAGTATCTAGCAAGCTGAGCCTGGTTGAGAGAATTTTGAACCTCTTGTAAGAGCTGTTTATGTGCAACTGAAAGCAAGATTTTATCATGAGGCAGGCTGTCCCTTAAGAGGTTAAAAAGAGGTAACAGCTGGCCCATTGAAATGGGAATCCAGGGCCATAGCCAATTAATTTCACCTAAAAGGCATTGTAAATCAACCAAAGAACAAGAATCTGGGATACAAAGTTGAAGTTTTAAAGGACTAACGCCTTGCAAGGTTAACTGGTAACTAAAATTTTAAAAGGCGGAACAACTTGGATTTTATCAGCTGCAACATGCAAGCTAACCTTTGTAAGGCACATTTGCAGGACTTTATGTGCCTCGGCTAATTGGGAAGTATTTAGGGCTCCTAAAATAATATCATCCATGTAAACGCACATTTCAACATGGGGGAGCCTTTTGACAGGTTGGAGTAATTCATAAACATAGTTTTGCCAAAGGGCAGACTATTGGCCATACCTTGAGGCAAAACCATCCATTCAAAACGTTTATTTGGCCCCTTAAAGTTAGTCAAGTGGACTGAAAAGGCAAATTTTTCATAATCCTGTGGGTTTAAAGGAATGGAAAAGAAGCAGGCCCTAATATCTATAATCATGAGGCATAAGTTACTAGCGATGGCCGGTACCCAAGGCTATCCCCTTAGCGGGGTTCCCTGTAGCAACATTCTTTTATTAATTTTTCTAAGATCCTGTAACAGTCTCCATTTTCCTGAAGACTTTTTAATGACAAAAATAGGGGTATTACAGGGGCTAGTGGGTGGGTGAATATGTTTTAATTTTAATTGTTCTGCAATAAGTTCCTCAAGTGCTTGCAACTTATTAGCTGGGAGAGGCCACTGCTCCACCCAAATTGGGGGTCCCGGTTTCCAACGGATGGGAGGGACCGGGGGGGGCAGTGGCCTTTAGGATTGGGGGTGCACCTTCCATCCTGTAAGTGGCTTTCCCTCCCGCATGTTTTGGAATTCGGGGTCCCCTCTATAATTTGGGCAAGAAGGAAAGTTGAACTGCTGCTGGTACTCCTCCTCCTCTAAAATGTCATCATAAAATTCTTTATAATCAGTGGTGATATAGACGTCTGCTTGTCTCAGAATGTCTTGGTCTAGGAGGTTTGCATTAAGTCCTGTGGCTATAAGAGGTTTGACTTCCCCTCTTGTGCCATCAGCATCTTTCCAGGGGAGCCAGCCAACAGTTTCTTTGGACTGAGTGTTTTCTCTGACCTCCATTATTTGTGGTCCTGGGACCACCCTCCAGCTATTAGGAACTTTCTCCTCTCTAAGGACCATGTGGTCAGCTCTGGTGTCAATTAGGCATCGGAAATTTTTTCCCCCGATCATTATATCCATTTTGGGTCTTAACCCAGGCACAATAGGCACTGTCCAGTTAGCCCTTGCAGGTTTTTGGGCTTTGTTAACTCCTGTTAGCTCTGTGGGGGGTCGGTGTGTGTTGCATCCGGGGTTAGGTTGATTTAGAGGGTTTCTAACTTGTTGTGGTGGAAAATGGGGTCCCCCTTGGGATGACGGGGCTAGGGGCTGCCCCTTTTCTAATTTAAAGGATTGCCATCCTTATCATCCTTACAATCTGCCTTCCAGTGGTAGCCCTTTCTGCATCTTGGGCATGGGGTGGTGGGAGGTTTTCGGCCTTTTGGTTTTGAATTATTTTGGTGACAGCTATTTTTAAAGTGTCACTGTTCCCCACAGCCAAAGCAATGGCCTGTTTTATTACCAGAGAGGCCATTTCCAGGGGAGGCCATGGTATTAAAGGCCTTAGTCATTGCCTTGGTGAGGGCATCGGTTTGGGCTTGGAGGGCAATAGCAATGATGCGGGCCTGATGGCCTTGGGTCCCCACATCCCTAGAGGCGATAATCCACCTTTCTATGGAGTGGTCCTTTTGACCCACGCAGGCCAATTTGTGATCTGATGTCATTCCCTTCCATACCAGTATTTTAACAAACTGGTCTCTTAGGGGCCCTGGCGGGAATTTCCTTTGTATGCTTTTTTCTACCCTATCCACAAAGGAAGGGAGGTCCTCATTTTTTTCTCTGGGTGATGCCTGATACGGAGGGCTCTGTAGGGCCCTCCGCAAGTTTTTTCCAAGCCGCTAAGCAGATGGCCCTAACCTGGTATTGATATGGAGCGGGGATAGTGGTTTGCTGAATTCCTGTGCTGTATTGGTCTGCCGTTCCAGATAGCATCCCAAAGGTTATTGGGATACCTGGCCTGATTCCTCTCTGCCTGAGCATGGCATTCTTCATTTAAATAGCCACAAAATTTAATATACTGGGGACCTGAGAGTACTGCCCTACACAGCATTTTCCAATCCTGGGTGGTGTAGGGTTGGTGTGCTAATCCCTGGAGGATGGTTTCAGCCCATGGGGAATTTGGACCATCTTCAGCCACAGCCTTTTTTAGCTCTTTTAGGTCTGTAGCCTCCCAGGGGTACCAGGGCACTGGCCTGTTCCCCCCAGGGTTGACATTGACAGGAAAAGCCTGGGGTTGGTAAGGAAAGTGTGGTGGAGTTTCCCAGGGATTCCCCATTGGCTCATGCTGTTTATAGTTAAAGTTAAAGGGGAAAGCTTGAGGCTGGTGGTGAAAGGGTGGGGGAGCCTCCCAGGGATCATTTAGTTGAAATTTGTGTTGCCAACTGGCTGTTATTTGTTTATTGTTTGTGGCCCTTCCTGTAAGTCTTTAGTGAGAGGAGGGAGGGGAGGGTAAAGACCCTCCCCTGGGGGCTTACGCTGGGGAAAGTCTCAGTCCTCTTGGGACCCCCACGTTCCTCTGGTGGGTCCCTGGAACTATTTGTTGGCTGAAAGGTATCCTGGGCATGACCTTGTGAAGAGATGTTTAGGCCGCCCTTAATATGCTCCCTTTCAAACTTTTCCCATTGCTCTTCTAAGTCTGGGGAGGTAGGGGTACGGCTATCACCCTTGTGGCCTTGCGAGAAGCAAGACTTAAGGGCTGAAATAGTCGGGTAAAGCCCTAAGGGTGGGTCCTACCCGCAGCGAACCTCACGCTGCTGGGCAAGGGTTTGTCTGCGGTCCCACATGTCCCAAGAAAACAGGCTGGCTGAGACAATCCAGGGAGCCAGGGCTAGAATGGTTTCCCAGGTCTTGGCAGCCATACTGTCAGAAATCTCAAGTCCTCTATTTTTTAACAAATATTTTAGCACCTTAAGGGCCGGTTCATCCATTTTGCCCGTGGTATTTCCCATGGTGTTTAGACGTATAGAAACAGAAAGAGAAAGCAGCTGTGGGTTATCACCAGATAAAACCTGACGGGGCTGGTGATGGCCAGTATTTTGGGAAAGGGGGATGGCTGGTCCCTCAGCTGGAAGAAGGCAAGGAGGACTTTCACCCGGTCGGGCTTCCGCTACTGGAGCCGACTGATATGAGACCTTCAAGGTCTACCAGAGAGTCACCCTGGCCACGACCTGTCAATTGTCCCACACCCGTCTGCTTGTTCACTGAAAGTCACTGAACAGAGAGGGAAAGGATAGTGGGAAATAAGAGTAGGAGGAATAAGAAAAGAGTGAAAATGAGTTACCTTATTCGCCTGTTGGGAATAAGGAGACTCACCTCGAAAACACCTGTTACCTCGAGATGGCGTTTCTCCAGAGGGAAACTCCGTGCTGAGGCTCATGGGTGCTCGTCGCCTCTCTCTCAAGGCCACACGGTGGGTCGGTTCTTCTTATGTGGTGGGCCCCACGTTGGGTGCCAGCTTCTGAGAGGGCGTGCCTGGGGTCCTCCCGCAGACCCAGAAGGAGAGGGAGCCGACAGGATTACCCCTGGTGTTGGGACCGAGGGATCTCGGGGAAAAGCGACCCTGCTGCCCACCAACCCAGCCCCGTGAAAGAGACACTCAGACACGGCAGGGGTTCTGTCAGGCCAGTTCCACTTTATTGCCTTTACTCTGCAATTTATATAAGCAAGCAAGTAGGGGCTTTCCATGAACTAACCAATCAATTAAAGGATCACGCGGGCATGCATTTTGTACTAACATGTTGAGCATAGCAATCACGCAGGGTTCACAAGTGCGGAAATACTGGAGAACCAATAAAAACCTTTCGGAGCTATCTTGGGTTACGCCTCCCCTATTTCCCGCGGGCGCCATCTTCATCCTCCACCCATAGGCACCATGTGGCTCACAGATAATATTTGCTCCTAAAAATGGGCCCAACACTACCTCATCTCATCATAAATCCTGCCTCTTATAAATAAACTCCTTCTATACAACTTATTTCTGTTTCCATGCAAAAGCTACTTATAGGGTTGCCAGACAAAATACAGAATGCTTACTTAAATTTGAATTTCAGGTAGACAATGAATCCTTTTTAGTTTATGTCCCATGCAAAAAAAAAAAAAAAAAAAAAAAAGAAAGAAAAAAAATCTATTGTTTATCTAAAATTCAAATGTAACTGCGTCTCCTGTATTTTTTCTTTCTAAATATAGCAACCCTATTTACCATACATCTTCCTTAGGACCAATGTAGCTTCTTACTTTCCAGTGTCTAATCTCAGAAAAATGTCTCAGATCCACCAGCGTCTAAGAAACAAGGCAATAAAATGTACCTCTCCAGAGGCTGTAGGTCACAATTTCTAACTTGTTCAACTCTAGTCATAATAGTCTTCCCTTATCCTTCATCTCTATCTCCAAAGCCAGATGCTCTTCAGAACCAAAGGAATCAGATAGTTTCCCCACCTCTTAGCCAAACTCATTCTCAGATGGCAAAAACAAGTAATCCTGAGGGAAAAGGAGGAAAGTTCTGAGAGGATTCTAACAAATTGTGGCACAAGAAGAAAGGACGATGGCCAAGACAATAAAATGCCAGACAGAAAACAATATGCTGTGAGGAGGAGGTGAAAATTCAAGTTTGGGGGAAGAGTCTATTCTTTTAGCCTCCAAACTCACATGCCATTCCCCCACCACCCCCCAATCCCCCCACCTTGCACCTCCCCTGCTCATACTCACACACTGTCAAGACAGGAAGAGCCTGGATGAGGAAGAATTATGGGTTATTATGACTAAGAGACAGAGAGACAGACAAGTGAGTCCAGGAACAGGATATGGAGTGCAGAAAGTAGAGAAAGGAGAGGATGTTTGAGTTCTGGACTAGGGGAGTTCAAGAAGGGTCAGACCTAAGTCTGAGCCTCTTTGCCTGCTGGCACGTAAGTCTACATAGAGGCCTGCATGTCTCAGAGTATTCCTACCACCACGTTATAAGCTTTGGGGGAATAACAACCACCTAGCAAGAGACCTAGCCTATAAGAAAGTGATTATTCTCTATGGCTGCCACAGGGTCCTGCTTACCCTTTGCACCAGGGAAATGCCAAAGATCGTTTTCAAAACAGAGTACCCAGATACTGCTAAATGTCATCTTGTTAAGGTATCTGATTTTTACCCAGTGAGGGGAGATATGTATATTTCAGCAGGAGGCTAGCCATGGGGTTGAGGACCAAGACAGAAACTCAGCCTAGTTCCTTGAGTTCTTCTTGGAAGAGAGGCATGTTCTGGTGAGGAAGGAATGGACCCATTAATGGGATAGGACAAGATAAACTCAGGAATATCTCTCTGCTAATTCTCTCCTCCAGACCTGAGCTAACTCCCTCCATTTCAGCTCTTTTGAAAAGAAACTTCAGACATGGCCAAATCTCGACTTGCTTTTCTTCAGATTTCCCAAAGGAGGTTCTGCCTTCTCTGTTCTGTCCACTCTGTACCTACTGGGCCCTCCATACTACCAACTTCATTTCTTGTTACTGATTTAAGCTGATGCTCTCCAGGTGTTCTTACCTCTCTGACCCCTCTTATTCACTGGATGTTACTGTCTCATCATCCTCCCTAGATGTAAGGGAGTTGACTTTTATTTTACTGTCCACATAATTTGTCCAAAATCTGGAGTTCTGTTCTTATGCAAGAAGATGAATATGTGTATTACGTGGGGAGAGAGGGTAATAGCTACAAGAGTCCTGCAGAAAATAAAAACAGACCACAGAACTTGTTTTAATTCACTATTTCCTACACTTACTTAACAAAACAACCATTTTATGTGTCCCCTGCCTGTTCTCCTCCCCCTCCCCAGAATCCCATATAATTCCATATTTATCTTTTTCGATAGGACTAGAACATACACCTAGGTGTGGCCAGAGACTGAGATCTGGCCAATGAGATGCAGGTGAGAGGCTTGTGTGGCAGCTTCTGGGAAATTTCCTTTAATAGGAGCTGGCACATGCCCTTTGCATTTTTTTTCTTTGTCTCTTCTTTCATCTTTCTGTGTGAAATTCAAATTTATTTAGTTTCTGCTTGTAGGGCTTTAGGAACAGAGAAGTTTCCAATTTTAGTAATTCTATTTCTTACAAGTTAGATTGGAGGAATCTAAAAAAATTTAGGATCTAGTTTAGTTCATAGGTAGATACATAAATTTCATAAATTTATGCATAAAATACAATGCAAAGAGCTATAATCTAATAACAGGTGTATTATAGTTTTTTAGAAACATGACTTTCTCTCTCTACATTGATCCTATAGGAATCCCAAATTGAAAATCTCTTGAAGCTAGGAAACCAAACCAAGGCAGACTTTAAATTTTACCTATAGTCTTAATGTTTTGGGGCCTGTCAGATAGTGAGTTTTTATTTATGTACTGTAAAGTTGAGAACCCTTGAAGTCAGGCATTTTATGAATATTTTAAAATATTATATTTTAGGAAAAAGCTTGATAATATAACTAATGATTTTAATTGTATCCTGTTATGGAGAGAGATATCAAATTCTTACTGAACTTATGCAGATAACCATATGATCAAAAAAATTATAAGAGCATTCTATTTTCAAATTTCAGATAGAACTACCATGATATAGCAATCCCACTACTGGATATATTACCCAGAGGAATGAAAATCATCTCATGTTGAAGAGAAACCTGCACTCTCATGTTTGTCACAGCACTATTTGCAATAGCCGAGTTATGGAACCAATCTAAATGTCCATTGATGGAAGACTGGATAAAGAAAATGTGGTATATATACACAATGGAATACTACTCAGCCATAAAAAGAATGAAATGCTGCTATTCTCAGCAAAAGGATAAACTTGGAGAAATTTATGTTAAGTGAAATAAGCCAGGCACAGAAAGCCAGGCATGTCTCATATGTCAGAGCTAAAAAAGAAAGAAAGAAACAATAAACACAATAATACTTTGAACATTCAGCAGGAAAGAACAGAACAGTGATATTAGAGAGAGAAAAGGGGGAGTTAGGAGGGTTAGGGAGAAATTGGTTAATGGACACAAAGAATGAGTGCATTTTGTAATGATGAATATGCCAAGTGTCCTGCTTTGATTATCACATATTGTATACAAATACTGATAGTCAACTCTGTACCTCACAATATGTATAATCAATTACATTTCAATTTTAAAAAACAAACAAAACAAACCTCTAGCAGAGACAAATATAATCCTGCCTGGATGGTAAGCCCAGGCAAAAATGTATGTTGACAATTTCAAAGACATTTCTATTTCTATTTTATAAACAAGCTTAAACCAGCTTATTTTTCAAAGATTTACTTAAGTCATGTGAACTAGAAAGGCATTTGGGTCAAAAATTTAATTGAGCGCTCACTTATGTAAGCCAGTTAAAAGTCCTTCATGGATTTCTGGCTGACTATGCCAGAGTTCATCATGCAGACATACCATGCAACACAATAAATGTACATATGTGTAAATATATGTAAACATATATACATACATGTAAATAAAGATCTTATAGCTTTCATTTTAGTCATGAGATAGTAATATGAAATAACCAGTTTATAAAAGACAGATGGGTCTAAATCATTTTTCAGACCAAATGGGGCCTGTTCATATGGTTACATTTTATTTGTCCTGATAGTCTAATGAAGGCTGTTGGGGCAAATTCTGGGTAAAGCAGTTTGATATTTAAAGAAAAAATTTTTACCTTTTTTCTTCTTTTTTAGTTTCAAATGAGTTTAATGTTAAATTGTTTTTCAGTGTTTACATTTTAGTTAGGATTGGCTGAATTGTATAAGAAAACAAAATTTCTATGTAACCTTGAATTTTTGGTAACAAGTTTATCTTTAGTTTGCGAGTCTGTTCTAAAACCATTAATTTAAAAGTCTTTTAAGACTTAAAAAAAAAGTCTTGGCTGGATGTCTGAAGAAGTGAGTTTTACCTGAACACTTGCAGAAGAGTCAATACGGTAAGCAGAGAGCAGAGATAGTTAACTGTGCTGCAGTCTCTTAGTTTTGGGTATTTTAAGCAAACAGGTTTGGAGAGTTAGAGTGGTCACCCCATGGGCTTCTGTCTAAAACCTGCACAAGAATGCACCGTAAATGTAGAATGCATAGCCGGAATGCCTGATATGTCTTAATGTTTGACAGTCTGTTTTGTAAAACCAGTGGGGGTGTTAGACGGGGCTGCAGAATTACCAAGTGGAAAAACGTGGGATGTGGGGGGAGGCAGTTTGGAAGGAGAGAAGGGTAGCGACAAAGAGGGATAGGGTGGGGACGTTGCCAGCGGACTGCAGCGGAGCGAAGAGGGACATGCAACAGCTGCAGCCTCTCCAGGTTTAGTTTTAAAGCCTGATTCAAGAGAGTTCTCCAGGTTATGTTTAGAACGTTCTTCGTAGTACCAATTTAAAAACAAAACAAAACTTCCCTATTGTTTTTGAGGACTCTCTTTTAAAGATGCATGTAACTAATTTAGTTATATCAAAAGTTTCTCTTACGGCCAACAAAGTTTGAGTCACTTTTAGTCAAATTTACCCAAGATTTCAAATATTCACAGGAATTTTTCTCGTAAAGATGAATCATATAAAGCGCTGCAGTCCCTGATGGCCGCTCATCAGCTGCTCCTCCTTTGACATTCACCTTGTAGGGGAACCCTGAGCACAATAGTTCTCACCCCAGAAGGTAATACTTCCGAATATAGTAGTCCGCACCCTGTACAGGGATCCTTCTGAACGCTACAGCATCAACTTCATAGGGGAATCCTGAGTGTCTCCCCTGCGAGAGTCCTTGCACTTAAACCTGAATGGGTGCACCCCTTTTATGAGACCTGCACCGAAGAACGGATGGGCAGGTAGCCCTCTTACAGAAAACACAGTCTCCATTTCTCAACCTAGAAACGGGAGATCTGGATGCTGTAGGACTCACCCAAATTCCTCTCCGCCAAGGCCAAGAATGACTTGAACTCCAAATGGTTGCTGCTGGCACCTAGCATACCCCGAGGCAATGTGGGGGGAAAAGTCAGAGATCCCTCCACATTCCTCCGTTGCCACCATGAATGTTAACAAAAGAGGACCACAGGATCCACTAAAACGAAAAGGGAGACTTTATTTTCCAGAAAAAGGAAAAAAGGAAAAGGAGACAATCTTCAGATTGGGGAACACATGCCATCACTCGACCAGAGACAAGCATTCTGGTGAACAAAGGAGGGGGTCAGGTGGCCTTGTTTAAGGTCAATGTAGAATTCCCAGCTATAGCTGATCTGGCCTTATCTTCCGAGAGTTGCCTTTGTTTAGTTACAGAAAAGAAAACTTCATAACAGGGAGATACATACTAGCAGGCTGAGAAATACGTCTGCCTTTTCCTTTCCACTGCAGCCATATGGTTCTGTTTAAACAATCCAAATATCTCTTTTAACCACAGTGATGGCTTTTCTCTCTGCCCTTTGGGATACATTTTAACAAAGGATGGCTCCAGGGCCTTGAGAAAAATATTCCTGGGTTGTAAAATTGACAAGAGAATTATTGACCTTTTTAAAAAATTTACATACATCTCTAAGGGGCAGAAAAAAATGTAAAATTACTAGTCTTCTAAAGAAAATGCTCTAAAATAAGGAAGGGAGGAAAGTCTTACTTTTTGCACCAGGAAAAATTAGTTTTTTTCTTTTTTCTGTTGTGAGCATCTTTGGGCAACTTAACCTATCTGAGCCTAGATTTACTCATTCAAAATTGGAGGGTTAAAAATAGTACTTGTCTCAAAGAGTTCTTCTTTCATTTATTGCACAGTATTTTTAGTATCCATTGGGTGACAGATGCACCTCCAGATGATGAGGATACTGTCACACAGAAAATGAAGGGAAGACCAGTAACCAGAAGCCTGTCTCCCAGTCCAGTTCAGTACTTCTGTCACTTCTTGAAAAATAATTCTATTCTCACCTCTATTCCCTCATTTATATTTCTTTTCATCGGAGATTGGAAAGATCTTTTTTTTGGTAGCATGAATAGTAGATTAAAGGATCATTCTTGGGTGTAGATGAATTATAGAAGTGTCATTGAAGCTTTATAGGGCAGGATTGATCCAATAAAAAAGGGAGGGGGAGCACTCCCAGGGTCCCAAGGCAGGAGTTGAGGGCCAGCCCCCTTTGCCTGGATGTAGTCAAGAAACAGAGCACACCTGGGTCCTAGGCAGGATTTGAGGGCAGCATTCCAAGGAGCACACCCAAAACACCACTTCCTCCCAGGTGGCCCACGACAGCCACCGCCACAGCCACAGCTGCCGCAAAAGTGGCTTGACACCACAGCAGTAGCCACAGCTACTGTGCAGGTGGCCTGCTGGACACCTGACTGCCGTGGCACAAGGTGAGTCACCAGCAGAGACTGTAAAAAGAAGACTTCTTTCTCCTCAAAGCCCACTGTAGTGTAATAGAAGCAACTGCTCTCCCATGCCCCTTCTTTATTTCTGATTTTAGTAATTTCTGTCTTTCTTTTTTTTCGTGGACAGTCTAGATAAAGGTTTGCAAATTCTGTTGGTCTTTTTAAAGAATAATTTTTAAAAAGACTATTAATCAATCTACAGACTACCATTGATGTAAATATTTTAATCAAACATTAGCTTTACATAATTCCTTTAGGGTATAATAACTTTATATGTATTGTGTAACTTGATAAATATGTAACTATCATTCATTTTCTTTGACAGACTATGTTATGGGAGATTGGAATCAAGCTCAAAACTCATTTCTCAAAAAAAAAAATTAATTTAAAAAATAAAAAACGGGGAGCGGATGCTTTGGATTTTTGAGTCCCATTTGTTGTTTAATAAACAAGGAATAAAACTGATACAGGATAGGGTGAGGCCTGTGAACCAAACTGATTCCATTTTACCTGAAGAGGACATTATATAACTATTCCACTCCTCAGTCATGAGACCCCCAGGGCACATGATTACTCCATGGCCCTGATAAAAGTGACTGAAAGAGACCTAACCACCCTGATAAAATAAACTGAGATAGGAGGGAAACATATTTACTGAGTTGCAAAACCTCTTCCCCAAGGCTTGTTAAAATATAACTGTTTTGTTTAAAACTTATTATTATCTACCCATTCTTTCTTTTCCTGTAATTGTAAAAATTAAATTACAGATTAATCTTAAGACCCCTTTTGTTACATGCAAGATGCTCCTGGAACTGACCTCTGTCATGACCACTGAAAAAATATCAGAAATCATCAAAGCAAGATGCCTACATCAATTGAGGAACTGCTAGCCTTTAAAAACCCTACCCCAATTTCCCTTGGGGAGACAGCTTTTTTGATTGCTGGCTCCCTTTTGCATAAGTCTATCTTCTTTTAATAAAGCATTTCTTGCCTTAAATTCTGCTGGGTACTTTGTTCATTTCTATGATATTGAGACCCAAGAGCCTAATTTGGTAACAAAACTACCACTTATGGCAAAGACTTCGAACCAGCAATGTGCGTAGATAGAGCAAAGTGACTCTTGCCCTGTTTAGGTCCATGGTTGGGATGTGCTCAGAAAGCAGGGTTTCCAGTGCCAGTTATCGTTTATTATAAACTTGTACATAAAAAAGGCCTTGAGAAAGAAAGGGAAGTGGCTTATTATGTATCTCAGAAACTGGCCCTCATTATGATTCGGAGCTTTGGAACCCTGGGAATGTGAAGAGAGGACAAGAAAAATAGGAAACCTTAAACACAGAAGTTTGGCTAGTTGTTCACCTTCTCACTGTACATCCTTCTATTAAAATCATTAAACTCTAATTAAGACTGAGATTACTTCTGAGCCAAACAACTGCTGTAATTGTGGAGGGAGAAGAAAATTGTACTTTAGGGACTGATACTCTGTGGAGAGTTTCCTTTTCTGTGACAGAGCAACAACTTTGAAAATTCAAGACTTGGTGATAGTTTATGTTAGCCAAGAGCCCTACAAATCCAGATGGTGCACATATGGCTTGGGGAGCCTCACCTTACCAGAAGGACCACCCCAGGGCTTGACTACACCATAGCTATCAAGGTGAGTAAATCTGATAATTATTTTATTTACTTTAAAGTGTCATATAAATTTCCTTCAGAAGCACAAATTTTGCTTTTTCTCTGACTTAGCAAATCTTGCTTTTCTTTGACTAAGCAAGGGAATTTATGTATGAAAGGATCTGTGAGCTTGAGGACATTGACTCTTCTTCTGATCTTCGGAAGGTATGTATGTGGGTCAGAAATATGATGGGGACTAGTTCCAGCAGATGTGACTCCAGAAATGCTTGAGCATCTTTGTTCCTGTGTTCAGGATCTGGTACCATAAGTGACCTCTGGGGGGGGGGGGGGTCCTCTCCTAAGGTGTTCTTTTTTTTATTTCCTTTCTTTCTTTTTTTGCTTTCATCTAAAAATCAGTAATATACAGGAGCTTTTCAGGTTTCCAGGAAAAAGTCTTTTATTTTTTAGCCTCCATTTTCACCTGCGTTATGACTCTGTCAGCATTGTTAGGCTTCGTAAGATTTTTTCACTTCATTTTCATGCATTTCCACATTTTGCACATGGGCTAATTTTGTCTTTACCCATTAAGTTGTCAATTCTTCGTGTATGTGTGTGTGTGTGTGTGTGCACGCACGTGCATGAATTTATCTTGGTTTTCTTTCTACATCCATCTTTAAAGTCTCTCAATCTAATATATAATATATTTCTTTCTGACTGAATAATATGAATCATATTAAAGAAGGGAGAGGTAATTGCTCTCCCAATTTATTTTTAAAATCATTATTAGAAAGTATTTTAAAAGATATGCCTTGCATTCAGAATAATGATTTCAAAAATAAGTTGGGAGAGCAGTCACCCTTTCCTCCTTTTATATTGTTCATATTATTCAGTCATGAAGAAAAGGAAGTGATTATTAGATGTCTCATAAGTTGATTCCAAATCTTATTCAGAGGTGTGGAAACTTAGGAAGGTGAAAAGAGGATCAAAAAATGAGAAACTATAGACAGAGATAAGAAAAACAAACCTGAAAATATTTGATAAGAACATCAGGGTACAGAGGTATATTCAGGACATTCATTTTTTGACAGATTCCAGTACTCTGATTAAATATTTAATCAATTCTTATTCCAAACCTGTTAGTTTATAGAGCTATTCTTGCTATTAAGGCCTGTTGTTTATTTCACTATGGGCTATGCATTTCAGATCATTTAATGCTTTGCTTAATGCATCAGTACAGACCTTAGTCTTCCCATTTAGCAAGGAAGAAAACTAAAACTGAGAAGCAATAACAATATTCCTAAAGTTATGAGGTTACCTAATACTAAACCTGGGTACAAACCTAGATTTATGCAGTTCATGTTGCAGGAGACCTTCAAGATGAAGATAAATCTAAGGCATCCTCTAATGATTGGTAGGAAGTGGAGGGGGAGAAGGCTTATAGAAAGACATTCTAAATATATAGAACATATACCAATCCTGGGGGTTAGATCAAACATAGTTTGGGGAAATCGTTCATAGTTTGGTGTAAGTCCTAGGGGAGAAATAAGGTTGGACAGATTAATTGTAACAACGTAAAATCCTATCCAGGCCCAAACCCAGCATGGACTGATAAAGATCAAAACAGCTCTGCTGTTAACAAGGTTGGGAGAACAAGATACAAGTAAATTTGGTTGCAAAGTTCGCTGGAAATATTGATTATACAGCAGCTGTAAAATGCCATAATGACCCCCTGCTTGAGTGATGACACTTACCAGTGTAGCCCCAACCCATTCTGCTACACCCATTCTGCTATACCCAAACATTACTGGGGATCTCTAATTTATAAACTGCCCTCATCTCGTGACAGTATGCAACACCTTGTTACTTTACCTCTCCTAATCTCTCTCAAGACATATCAATACATTCAGAACGGATCCAGGCTTCTCTGGGAGGCTACTCATATTAGTCAGTGAGAAGTCAGATCTCTCCTAATGACCCTCATAGAGCAGCATTCCATGTTCCGTCTAGTGCACCCTCCCTGGTTGCATCGGGTCAATGTATCCGATTTTTATTTATTTATTTATTTCAGACAAAGGCTTATTCCTGGAAGTCTTTGGCTGATTAAACATCAACAGTTGAGGTCCTATAGTGAAATGCTATGCAGTTTGACTTGATGTTGAGGACTTGGAAAACCCACTAAAAATTTGTAAGCAGTAAAATCACAGAACCAGTTTGGAGTTTTAAAAGACAACTCTGGAATATTAAGGAATATGAATTAAAGATATAAAAATTGAAAACAGGAATCAAACCAGGAATTGTTATACTAATTGAAATGAGAGATATGTAGGTATAATGAACAGAAGAAAAAGTACTACAGAAGATAAAATATTGTTAAATTTGAGAGATGTTAAGTTAAAGCAACAAGGTTGTATAAGTGTCTATACATTGGGTGTGAAAGAAGTAGAGGGGTTAAGGACAAACCACCGATTTTTGGAAATGGCTGATGTGGGTATGATTGAATTAAGTAGAAAACACAGGGAGCCATTCAGTTTGGGGAATTTTTAGTTAAATTCAGCCTATGCTGAAATTTAAAATACATGGAATATATAAGAATTTGAACATGAGATCAGAAAAAAAAAATCTGTTTTGCAAATTTAGATTTTTGTATTCTCTTCCACATAAGGTCACATAGAATGTTCCACAAATTGTGGCACAAGGAGAAAAATATAGTTCTTTGGACAAAAATCTGCTTCATTACATATACCATGACTGTTCTTTATCCACCAGAAATGTGCTATGATATGGTGTGTTTTTTTGCAGATATTATCATCACTGGTGATTTCTTCAGACAGTCTTTCCTGGATCTCAAGTTTTTCTCCCCATAAGTTAGAAATGGTTTTGAAAATTATCAAGGGAACAATATTCCTCTTTTTAACTGGGCTTGGCATTCTGGGGAATATTTTGGTTTTTGTTAATTATATGTGCATTTTCTTTTTGGGCACTGAGAAGAAATCTTTACACCTTATTCTCATCCATTTGGCTTTTACAAATATTCTAATTCTTTTTTCCAGAGGAATTCCAAAGACAATAGCAGCTTTTGGTTTGACAAACTTTCTAGATGATACAGGCTGTAAAATGGTTGTTTATGTGGAGAGGGTAGCTCGAGGGCTTTCAATCTGCACCTGCAGTCTCCTCACAGTTGTCCAGGCCATCACCATCAGTCCCAGAGCCTCTGTGTGGGGGAAGCTCAACCCTAGGTTCACACGCCACATTTTCCCCTATTTTCTCTTCTTTTGGATACTCAATTCCTTAATAAGCATGAACCTACTGTATTATATAAAAAATATCAGCAGCATGAACATATCACAGATGGGTGAAAGTGATAACTACTGTTATTTTCTACCACAAAGCCAGATAATAAAATGGATTTTTCTCATTCTCATGGTCCTGCGAGATGCCCTGTTTCAGGGTCTCATGGGCTGGACCAGTGGCTACATGGTATTTCTTCTTCACAAACACCACGAGCATGTTCTCTATCTTCAAAACTCCAAGTTTCTCTACAAAACTCCCCCTGAGATAAAAGCTGCTCAAAGTGTTCTTCTTCTGATGCTTTGTTTTTTTCCCTTTTATTGGACAGATTGTATTATTTCTTTCTATTTATCTTCCTCTTTAGGGAACAACTCCATAACAGTAAATGTTCAAGGATTTCTAACCCTTGGTTATTCAATTCTCAGCCCATTTGTGCTGATTCACAGAGATGGACAGAAAGCTAAATGCTGACACAATAAGACCTGAGAAAATATGTTTTTTTGATCCCTTTAATATGCAAGTTTGAAATAACTATTACTTTTGCTGTACCATGTGTAAAAAAAATAATGCAAGTAAGAATTGCTTAAATATATAAAGATATATTATCATACAGTAAACCTGGTGACCAGTGCCCTGATCTGACACTGAGCTCATAGAAAGCCAGAGGGACTCAGACCTCTTCTCATTCTCTGCCCTGCCACCCTCAAGAAGTAGCTTTAGAGGCTAGATTCTGTCCCTATGCCTCTGCCACACTGTCTGTGCCAATAAATTCCTTCTAGCCTGATTTCTCATCTTGGTACCAATTCTTTCCTAACCTTTCATGTTTGGTGCTGAACTCTGGGGATGAGACGAGAAATCCACAGGAGATCCGCATTTCTTTTGCTTGCTGCCCATCCACCACCAGTCACCGATTTGGGGCTACAACAATTCCACATCAAGATGGTGATGGCACAAGGATATCAACTCCTTGGAGCCACCACTGGCCTCTACTGCACACTGCCCGGGCTCAGAGGCCCCCACCATGACCATCAACAAGACTGAACCCAGGGTTAAAGAAGCTCACAAGCATACCTGAAGATCCCACAGAGGAGTCAGAATCCAGAACCGCAGAAGCCTAACAACTCCAGCCAGCATATGCCCAGTCATGAGTTGTTCCTCGCTGATGCCTATGTCAGCTCCAGGGGATTTCTATGATCTAATTCTATCTCTCCTTACAAACACATCCAAAGTCACAGCCTCCAAGGGCACACTTCTATCTTTTCTTTGGGACTGCTACCGACAAGGGGGCTTTGGGGACTTCTTGCAAATTCAAATAACCCAATGGCTGGAAGTAGAAGATTAATCATCCTTAGATACCATGATTCTTAAAGGACCTCTTTTTACTCCCCAGCCTGCTATTGACCCTCTTCTAGCCGCTTTCTTTTGCAGCCCAAGGTTTTCATATCCTAGGTACTAAATTTAACAGAGGTGGAACTTCAACAGACAGACCCAAAGGGAGAATGGTGCCACAAGATTCCCATGCCTCCCAAGAAACAAATTCCCAATATTTCATCTCAGCAAATATTGGCACCTACTTGTCACCAACACTGGGAGTTTTCTGGATTTGTGGACTTCAGGGATACCTTTACTTATCTCCCAGTTAGGTGGGTACATGTTCACTGGGCTATATCACTCCTGACATCACCATAACTTGGGCTAATACAAGCCTCCCTTTCCCATGAGGGCTAGAAGCAAACTCCACAAAAGAGCTGCTTCTGTAGTACCCTTAGGCTTTTTCCTAGTGGACTAACAGGAACCTCCTGGGCCATAATGGGTGGAGTGTCAATTGGGCTACCACACAGACTGTCCCAACAGATAGCTGATATATTACATTAACCAGTCTGGTAAAGTCCAAGAAAATATCCAAAATATTCTTGAAAAGGCTACAAACCTAAAACTCCACCAGCTGAATGGTCTAAGGACTCTTGGCTATTACCCATTTTGCTCCCCATCCTAATTCCCTTTGTAACAATTCTCCTTCTGCTATCCGTGGGTCATACTTCTACAACAATGGTCCCAGCTCCTCCGCACAACCATCCAGACAATGCTGATGATGAGAGATGCCCCTTATCATCGCCTCCAGCCTCAAGGGCCGTGACAAGGAAAACCTCCAGCTCATTAGCGCCTCGTCACCCCTTTGTCATCATGAAGAAGTTACAGAAGATGGACTTTCATCAGTATACCCAGTCTGGGGGTCTCCCTAACAACAATAACTTACATCCTTTCTTGTTTACCAAACACAAAAGGGAGGAATATTAGGTTCAGGTAGGACTACTTAAGATGGCATCACCCAAAGATACTCTACAACAGCAGTTCCCTCTCTATGGGACTTCTCTGTAAAATAAAAAGACAAAGGAACTCATAACCGCAACAGACCTCCATGCCATTGGTCCCCTCTGAAACCCTACTTTACATACTAAGGGAACCAATAATTGCAAACCCCCAAATCACCTATTTAACATAAGGCCTCAACAACTCCCATTGGATATTTCATTTAACTCCTCATTAACATAACCTATGGCCAATCAGAACAAAACAACTCACCATAAGAAATATAAGCCCAACCCCTGGGGGGCAGGGCAGGGTAGGTCTGGTGCCTTTGTCTTCCCCACACTGCTTATGTGGGGCCCCATGCTGCCGCCTGCCCAAATAAAGCCTTCCATGCCTGACAAAAAAAGTGGCTTTAATTCTAATGCTTGTAAGATGGCTTTTTTAGTGCCACTTTTCCAGTAGTAGGGAGCAGGAAAACAACACAGTAAATTTCATCAAAACTACTAATGCATTTATCCTTCTGACCCAGAATTCCATTTCTAGAACCTGACCCTAAAGATATACTTGCTGTTGTGAGAACTACAACAAGAAAAACATTAACATTGCAGCATTCATTACTTTATTGACAAAACAAATATCTAGAAAAAGGGGCTATTTTTGTGGCTATTTGAAAATATCCAAAAGCATCCATCCATAAAAAGGGATCTTATGGAATTTATGAAATAATGGGCACATTCAAAAGATATTGATATGAAATAACACTCCAGGGTTTTTTTTTTTTAATTAAAATAAAAGCAATATGAAAGTAATAGAATTCAAAATGAAATATAATATATAAGTAATTTGATGTTATCTACATCATGAATCTCGGCAAGAATACAAAAAAAAAAAAAAAAAAAACTATCAGAGTTGTTACCTGTTTTGAGAGAAACTAAATGGAGGCATAGTAATTAGAATTTTATTTTAAATCTTTTTGTATTTTCTGATTTGTTAAACATCTGAATGCATCTTTTGAAACTATATAAGTAAATTAAGTTAGAAAACAATTTATCACTTGTTTTTTGTAGACATCATTTGTTAGTGCCCTGGACCTCCTCTCCCTGGCCCCTGTGCTGTAAGTCTTGTCTCTCTATTATCATAGCTACAAAATAATCTGGTTTTGCATTAATTTAAATGAAGAATTTGGTTTTAATTTTTCTTAAATATTTAGATAGAATGTATAGTTCTGACAGTAATTAAGCCATTTAGAAAAATCCTTAACACTGTTTTACTTATTACACACATGTTTACAGTACAAAATCTTAGAAGTGATATAGACAGGCTTCCACCCCCTTTTTAGAATTCTACTACCAGTTTAAAAAATAAAAAAAATAAAAATAAAAATAAATAAAAAATAAATAAATAAATAAATAAAAAGAAAAAAAGAAAAAAAAAAACACAGTAATTTCGATGCATTATGGAGTATAATTTAAGGACAAAAATAACTGTGAAAACAAAAACAAAACCTTACACTTTTTTCACTAATCATATTGTTGGCAGTAGTGTTGGTAGTTGGCATGTTGGTATTGTTATTCTAAAACAGTTATGCATAAATTGTGGAATATAGTAATTGAGTAATTAAAAAAAAAAAAAAAAGAATTCTACTACCAGATCTCTGTTATGGCTCTTGTAAATATTTGGATTTTTACTTCTCTGCTAAACAATAGTAAATGCCCACATCTTTTTGGTTTGGCTGTACTAATATTCACACAGCTTTTAAATAACTTATTTATGTTTTTATGTTATACTGTAATTTGCTTAGGAGTTTATCTTTCTCATATAATTGTGGCTTGCTTGAAGGCAAGGAGTGTACTATTTATCGCAGTTTCACAGCTTTCCTGTGACATCCTTTTGCTAGTATCTAGCATGGAGAACAATGCAAAGTAAGCACTCTCTGAATTGGTTATTGGTAATTGATTCAAAAGGACAAAATATAAGAGCCCTTAATTAAATTTAAAACAGCATTAAAACAATTTAATCATGAAGAAGAGATTATTGAGCATTAAGAACAGATAGGAAGTATCTAGATGAATAAGAAACACAAAATATCACGTTCTCATTTATATGTGGAATCTTAAAAGGTTGAACTCAGAAGAGGAGAATGGTGGTTACCAGGGGGTAGGGGTGGGGTTTGGGGAAATGTTGGTCGAACGATAGATACAAAATTTCATTTAGATAGGGGGATTAAGTTCAAGAGATCCACTTTGCAACACGGTAACTGCAGTTAATAATGATTTATTGTATTCTTGAAAATTGTTAAGAAAGTAAATTTTAAGTGCTCTTACCATAAAAAAAGAAAAGTATATAAGGTAATGCATATGTTAATTAGCTTGATAGGCCACTTCACAGTTATACATATTTCAAAACAACATGTTGTACACAATAAATATATGCAATTTTTATCAATTAAAAATAAGTGAATCAAATAAAATGAAATAAAAAATAATAAATAAAATATGTGTACTTTTCTTTATGTATGTTTTACCTTAGTGGAAATTTTAAATATCTGGGCTATAAAAATTCTTTCTGAGCGTATATCTGCCTGGAAATAATTAATGCTGATTGAAAACACTACATATCTTGTAAATATTTGTTTTTCATCAAAATAATAAAATCCTGCCTTTTCTTTAGTATTATATTTACTTCAGTGCATTATAAACTACAGTAGGCTATTACAAACATCTTTTTAAAATTTGTATTATGCATTTATTATTTACAACATAATGTTTTGAAGGATAAATACATTGTGGAATAGTTAAATCTAGCTAATTAACAAATGCATTATCTCCCACAGTTATCATCTTTGTAGTGAGAACAGTTATCCACTATCTGTGCATTTTTCAAGAATACATTATATCATCAGTGACATAGTCACCACAATAGATCTCTTGAACTTATTTCTCCTATGTAACTGCAATTATATATCCTTTGACCAACATCTCCCCATCCTTCCTTTCCCTTTAACCAACGAAGTCTCTAAGAACCACCATTCTACTCTTTACTTCTGTGAGATCAACTTCAGATTCCATATATGAGTGAGATATGTGAAACTTGTCTTTATGCACCTGGTCTATTTCACTTAACATAATGTCCTACAGGTTCATCCATATTGTCCCAACAATGGCATTTCCTTCTTTGTTATGGCTGTGTAGTATTTCATTGGGTATATATACCATATTTTCTTTATTCATTCATCCATTGAAGAACATTTAGGTTGATTCCATATCTTGCCTATTGAGAATAGTGCTACAATACACAGGGAGTGCAGATGTCTCTTTGACATACTGATTTCATTTTCTTTGGATACATACCCCGTAGTGGGATTGCTGGATCATGGGGTGGCTCTACTTTTTCATATTTTGACGAACCTTCATACTTGTCACTTCTCGCTGTGTAATGGTGATGCAAAGATTACCCAGAGCCCAAATATTAAGAGCAATGAGAAACCTGAAGGGACTGCAATGAGAAAAACTGCCGGAAGAAGGGAGAAACATGGCGCAGGCCGGAGTCAGTATTTGCTTCAGCTTTTATTGTAAAGACAAGGAAATACAAATGAAAAAACAGCTTAATCAACCATTTATCAAGGGAATGAAAGGAAATTGGCTATGGGGCATTCTCTGGAAAGCAACTTGAGAAGCAAAGGAAAGAGAGTGAAGCTGGATAAGAAATGACCTTAATGTCCTTATCTAATTTAGCAGAATATCCTTGAAGATCTTTGTTGTGCTAAGGGCTTTTGCCCTTTGAACAATCCCTGTTCTGTCTCAAATCTCTTATCTACATTAAGGGCTTTTGCCCGCTGTAAGTTCCCTAGACTTTCTCAATCTTAACACTCCTCCACTCCTCCACACATGCTGTTTTTCATAAAGGCCGTACTAATTTACATTCCCACCGACAGTGTGTAAGTGTCCTCTTTTCTCCACCTTCTTGCCAATACTTGTTACCTTTTATCTTTTTGGTAATAGCTGTTGTAACAGGAGTGAGGTGATATCTCATTGTGGTTTTGATTTGAATTTTCCTGATGATGAGTGATGTTGAACTTTATTTTTTACTCATGTTGACCATTTTTATGTCTTCTTTTAAGAAATATCTATTCAGGTCTTTTGCCAGGTTTTACATTCAGGTTGTTTTCTTGCTATTGAGTTGTTTGAGTTCCTTTTATATATATTTTATATATATATATTTTTTAACACCATATCATATGTGTACTTAGCAAATATTTTCTCCCATTCTGTAGGTTGCCTCTTCACTCTGTTGTTTCCTTGGCTGTGCAGAGCGTTTTAGTTTGATGTAATCCCATTTGTCTATTTTTGCTGTTGGTGCCTGTGTTTTTGAGGTCATATTGAAAAGTCATTGTCCAGACCAATATTATGGGGCTTTTCCCCAATGTTTTATTCTAGGAGTTTCATAGTTTTGGGTCTTATGTTTCAGCCATTCACCCTTTTGAGTTCATTTTTGTATATCATGAGTGATAAGGTCCAATTTCATTCATTTGCATCTGGATATTCAGTTTTCCCATTTATTGAAGAGACTGTCTTTTCCCCATTGAGTGTTATCAACACCTTTGTTGAAAATCAGCTGACTGTAAATGCATAGATTTATTTCTGAGTCCTCTATTCTGTTCCATTGGTTTATGTGTCTATTTTTATGCCAGTATCATGCTGTTTTGATTACTTAGCTTTGTAGTCTATTTGAAGTCAGGTAGTGTGATTCCTCCAGTTTTGCTCTTCTTGCTCAAGATTACTTTGGCTATTCAGGATATTTTTGTGCTTCCATACAAATTTTAGGATTTTTTTTTTCTATTTCCATAAAAATATGCTATTGGGATTTTGATAGAGATTACTTGAATCTGTAGACTGGTTTAGATGGTATGGGCATTTAAACAACACTTACTCTTCTAATCTCTTAACACAGGAATCCTTCCACTTATTTGTGTTGTCTTTCTTTCATCAATGTTTTATAATTTTCATTGTTGAGATCTTTCACCGTCTTGGTTAAATTTATTTCTAGAGTTTTTTGTTTTTGTTTTTGTTTTTTGTAGTTATTGTGAATGAAATTGTTTTCTAGATTTCTTTTTCAGATAGTTCACTGTTAGTGTATAGAAATAGAAATACTAATTTTTATATGTTGATTTTGTATTCTGCAACTTTACTGAATTCATTTATTAGATCTAACTTTTTTGGTAGAGTCTTTAGAGTTTTCTCTATATAAGATCATGTCATCTGCAAACAGGACAACTTAATTTCTTCCTTTCCAGATTGGATTCCTTTTATTTCTTTCTTCTGCCTAATTGCTAGGGCTAGGACTTTCAGGACTATGTTGAATAAAACTGGTGAAAGTGGTCATCCTTGTCTCATTCTTGATCTTAGAGGAAAAGCTTTCAACTTTTCCCTGTTCATTATGATGTTAGCTGTGGATTTGTCATATATGGCCTTTATAGAGTTGAGGTACATTCCTTCGAATTTTTTAAGAGTTTTTATCATGACAGGATATTGATCTTGTGAAATGTTTTTTCTGCACCTGTTGAAATGATCATATGATTTTTGTCCATTTTGTTAATGCGGTGTATCACATTTACAGATTTGTGTATGTTGAACCATCCTTGCATCCCTGAGATGAATCCCACTTGACCAAGGTAAAAAATCTTTTTAATGTGCTGTTGAATTTAGTTTGCTAGAATTTTGTTGAGAATTTTTGTATCTATGCTCATCAGGGATATTTACCTGTTGTTTGTTTGTGTGAATGTATGTGTGTGTGCGTGTGTGTGGTCTTGTCTGGTTTTGGTACCAGGATAATGCTGGCCTTAGAATGAGTTTATTATTAAAGTACGAATGATAAAAATTGCTTAGCACACAGTAATCTCTTTGTAATTGCAGAAAAATAAATAAAGCAAAGCAGCAGCAAGTTGTAGAACCATCCATGCAAAATTGCTCTTGCCTGTGTGTGAAATTCTAAGTGTTTATCCCCAGATATTCTGCTTTGATGGTGTTCATGTTTAGGTGTGTTGGAAAAGTTTTTTTACTGTTTACTTTCAAAGAAGTAAGGGTAAATACAATCCGGCAGATAGCATGTGGTTCTTTTAATGTGGGAGGCAGAATACAACACAGGATAAAAAAAAAAAAAACATCACCAAAATAGTTCCACGATTTGCTAATTAGAACTGTTAACTGAATCTGACAATGAAATATATAGAATACAAGGTCAAACCTTTTTCTATGTCTCTAAATTAAGTGAATTTTGCCCAAGACCCACATTGGTGTTCAGAAAAACAATTCTTTTCCATAAAACATGTCATGAGTTCCTACAAAACCAGCAAACAGCACAGTATTTGCAGTGACTAGCCCTGTTCCTGATTTTCTTCCATATGCGGACTATTAAGGTGAAGCTAAGTGCAGAAAGCAAAAGGCATGCGAAATTCTGAGCACCTAAATCAGTGTAGATAAAAAGATCGGGATTTGTTAGTAAAGTAAAAGATACAACTTTGTGTTGCCAGGTTTATTAATGAGATGACTTAATTCATTACTTAAAGTATTTTAAGTCCTGAAGATAACTTTAATTAACTTCCTTGGGGAGGTTGAATTTTTCCCTTTTTCCCTCACTTTCTATCATCCACCTTTGGAAGCTATGAGATAACACAGTAGACTGGAGATGAGAGAAAACTGAATGTATCCCTTGAAGGATTCGCAAAATAAAAATTAAAAAAAGATCCCGAGTGGGCGTGGGGATTAAAGCAAACCACTTTCTTGAAGTTTTATCCTGCTGTAGTCATTACCAGTCCCAAAGAATTCATGATATGTTCAGTGGTGGAAAAATTTTAGGGTTGAAGATAGGGTGCATGCTTTCACCCACTCAGTGATGTGAACTCAGAATCCTCAGTTTAAAATGCAGGTGCACTCTTTGTCGAGCTATGCAAACTGTAAAACATCTTTCAATTAAAAGATAAAAGGATTTTGACCTGCCACCTGCTTTCTTCTATGTCCTTTTGAGGATGAGTTGTGACACTCTGATCACACACAAGACACCAGCCTTTAATATCCATGTTGTTCAAAATTCCGATTCTATACTATTAAAATATATTTCCCATATTTGCTGATCAAAAGTGTTCTGGTGTATGTTGTTATGCGGATGGAATGCAAGATTTTGCTGTGACTGTGATCTTTTAATAAGCTCAAAATTCAATGGTCTCAAATGATGCTAAAGACCCTGGTGATTCCATCATCCTCCCTGAGTCTCTTATTCCCACCTCCATGCCACTGTGGAGGCAGAGTCCAGAGGATCTCCCATGGGCAAAATAGCAGTTTTCTTTAAAAAAGCAGTTTTCTCTTCTGCCCTATCTCAGCCACCTATTGGGTGTTACCAAGTCCCTTCAATTCAGTGGCCAGACTGTAACTGGCCACTTTTTCATATTATATTGATATACTGTGTCAAAGAATTTCTGACCTTGATTATGGCATTTTGATGAGAATGTGACGGTACTTCAAAAAGTTCTTGGAAAAATAGAATTGAAAGATAAAACGAATCTTTCCATGAACTTTTTGAAGTACTCTCATATTTCAAGACACACACATACATATACCCCCCAAAATGAGAGACTTGTGTTGGCAAAATCTTATTGGAAAAGAGTCCAGAGAACCTACTTTGAAGCTGTGTCTACCTGTCAACCACACTAGTTAACTTAGATTTTAGTTTTATTTATAATGCCTGATGGAGATTATGAGGAAGAGTATTGAAAGGCGCTCAAATTTCCCTTGTTGTCTTCTTGGTTTTTAATTGTGTCTCTGCCTTGGTCAGTCACTTTGCTGCACCTATTTGTGGTCCAAATAGTGTCTTTACCTTTAAAATGGAATATAGGATAACAGCATTATCTATTTTCAGGGCAATTGTGAAAAACCAAAAGATATCTTAAAAATAGTGTATATAGTTGTTGGACAGTTAGCTCAGTTACTTAGAACGTGGTGTTAAAACACCAAAGTCAAGGGCCTGGATTCCCATACTGGCCAACTGCTCCCCCCCAAAAGTAGTAAAAAATATATATAGTAGATACTAACTGCTGATTCTCTCAACGACAACAATAAACTTTTGTTTGTTATAGTTCCATACTCAATTAGCAAACATCTGATATGTCTGATATGTTGCTTGACACCTTGGGTGGATTATACTCAAAGAGAGAGCATCTTAACGATTTCCTTTAAGCTTTGCCACCTGTACATTGCAATGACATGATTTAATTCTGTGTTACCAATCACTGCTTTATGTTCATAATGAATCCACTTTCTAGTGCTTCATTAGTTAATGAAAACTTCAAGACAGTCACACCGGTGTTGATGATGCAGCTGGAAGAACCATCACACTTTTGTGTGCCCCATTCATGCCAAGTCAGTATTTTACGCTACTTCTGCTTTCAAGTTGTCATTATCATCACCATCATCACGACCACCATGATCATTATCACCACTGTGATCTCACCACAACCATCATCATGACTATCTTTATCAATATCATTTCTCTATCCTACAACATTGCTCAACCTACATCTATTAATCAATTGGTTGGAGGCTTGTGTTCAGACTCACAGTTGATATCTTGGACTAGCCCGTTTCCTTAGTCCCCTCTCACCTACATGTTTATAAATGAAATTGTATAAGAACTTCAGCGAGGAGAAATTCCATTCTGTAAAGAAATGGGGAGCATCTGCTTTCACTCTACAGGCCATTTTTTAAAGTGTCAAATCTTTAAAGGATTCTGTGCTTAGTTTTAGCAGAATATAGAGACTTCAAAGTTATATTAAGCTGGCCCGTGGCTCACTTGGGAGAGTGTGGTGCTGATGACACCAAGGCCACGGGTTTGGATCCCTACATAGGGATGGCTGGTTGCTCACATGGGAGAGCGTGGTGCTGACAACACCAAGTCAGGGGTTAAGATCCCCTTACCGGTCATCTTTAAAAAAAAAAAAAAGTTATAAAATAGCTACAGTAATACTGATCGGTTCTTGGGGTGCGATTTTGTTTTAGGAGGCCTCATATTGAAATAAATATCTTTTAAAATTAAAATTTTATTGTACATATTTAAGAAAAATGGTTACTATAGTTAAGAAAATGACCTAACCATCATCTCACAGTTGTACTTTGTGTGAGTGTAAGTGTGTGTGTGTGTGGTAAAAGCATCTAAACTTTACTCTCTTTGCAAATTTCTAGCACACAATGCAATAACGGCAGTCCTCATCTTGTACATTAGATCTGTGTACTTATCCTATGCATGTGCAACTTTGTACTCTTTGACTTACATCTCCCCATTTCCTCCCCCACCCGCTGGCCCTGACAACTACCTCCCTATTGTTTCTATGTATTCAGGGTATTTTGTTTTTTTCTTTTATATTACACATTTAAGAGAGATCATGCAATATTTTTCTCTCTGTGTCTGGCTTATTCCACTTAGGACAATGTCCTCCAGTTCCATCCATGTTATCACGAATGGCAGCCTTTTTTTTAGGCTGAATAATATTATATATATATAATAATATATATCACTATTTCTTTATCCATTTATTCATTGACTGACACTTAGGTTTCTTTATGTCTTGGCTATTGTGCATAATGCTTCAATGAATTTGAGAGCGTAGCTATCTCCATGAGGTGCTGATTTTACTTTCTTTGGGCATATACCCAGCAGAGCGATTCCTGGGACATATTATGGTTCTTTGCTTATTTTTTGAGGAACCTCCATGTTGTTTTCCATATGGCTGCACCAATTTACATTTCTACCGACAGTGAGTAAGGGCTCCCTTTTCTCCACACCTTCACCAACACTTATCTCTCGTCCTTTTGGTAACAGCCATCTGATAGAGTTCGGATGTGTTGTCCCCACCAAAACTCATGTGGAAATCTGATCCCCAATGTGGCAGTGTTGGAAGGTGAGTCATGGGGGCGGATCCCTCGTGAATGGATTAATGCTCTTCCTGGGGGCTGGGGGACCTGAGTGAGATTTCAGCTCTGTTAGTTCCCGTGAGAGCTAGTTGTTTAAAAGACCCTGGCACCTCCCCTTCCCTCTCTCTCTTGCTTCCTCTCACCTGTGATCTGCTTGTATCCGCTGGCTGCCTGCCGCTGTCTGCCATGAGTAGAAGCAGCCTGAGGCCCATACCAGATGCAGCTGTCCCAGAATCGTAAGCCAAATAAACCTCTGTTCTTTGTAAAATTACCCAGTTTCAGGTATTTTGTTATAAGCAACACAAACGGACTAATACACCATCCTAACAGTGTGAGGTGATATCTCAGTGTGGTTTTAATTTGCATTTCCCCAATGATTGATTATGTTGAGCACCTTTTCATATATCTGTTGGCCATTTTCATTTCTTCTTTGGAGAGAGATTTATTCAGGTCCTTTGCCTAATTTTTATTGGGTTACTTGCTGGTTTGTTTGTTTGTTTGTTACTACAGGTTGTGTAAGAATATTAACCCCTTTTCAAATATATAGTTTGCCAATATTTTCTCCCAATCCATAGGCTGCCCTTTCACTTTGTGGATTGTTTCTTTTTTAAAAAAAAAATGCAGTTATTTTAAATTGGCAAACATTGTACATATTTACAGTGTACAATAGGATGTTTTGATAAATGTATATATTGTAGAAAGGTTAAATAAAGTTAATTGGCAAATCCATTACATCACATACTTATTTTTCTGTGTGTGGTGAGAACATTTAAAATTTACTCTCTTAGCAGTTTTCAAGTGCAGTAGTTCCCCTTTATCCATAGATTCACATTCTGAGGTTTCAGTTACTCTCAGTCAACCTTGATCTAAAAATAATCAATGGAAAGTTTCAGAAATAAACAAATTATAAGTTTTAAATTGCGCACCCTTCTGAGTAGCATGATGAAATTTGGTGTCATCCCGCTCCATCCTGCCCAACACTTGAATCATTTTGTCCAGTGTATCCACTGAAGTTAGTCACTTAGTCCTCTTGGTTATCAGATCAACTGCCTTGGTACAGCAGCAGTGCTTGTGTTCAAGTAATCCCTATTTTGCTTAATAATGGCCTCCATGCACAAAAGCAATGATGCTGACAATTTGGATATGCCAAACAGAAGCTGTAAAGTGCTTTGCTTAAGGGAAAGGGTAAAGACTCTAAACGTAATAAGGAAAGAAAAAAATTGTATGCTGAGGTTGCTAAGATCTATGGTAAGAACAAGTCTATCTGTGAAATTGTGAAAAAGAAAAAATAAATTCATGCTTTTTTGTTGTCTCACCTCAATCTGCAAAAGTTATGGCCACAGTGCAAGTTAAGTGTTTATTTAAGATTTAAAAAAGGCATTAAATTTCTGGGTGGAAGACATGAAAGGAAAGGTGTTCTGATTGACAGTATGGAGGCAATCAGATTCGGTAATATCTGTGGTTTCAGGAATCCACGGGAGGTCTCAGAATGTATACTATGCAGGTAACGGAGGACTACTCCTGTATATAATGCATTGTTATTAACTGTAGTCACAATACTGTACAAGAAATCTGAATTTATTTCTCCTGTCTGTCTTAAATTTTGTATCTTTTGACCAATATCTCCCCAAATCCCTTTCCCCCTGGCCCTGATAACCACCATTCTATTTTCTTCTATCAGTCTGGATTTTCAGATTCCACATATAAATAAGGTCACGAAGTATTCTTTCTGTGCCTGGCTCATTTTACTTAGCATAACGTTCTCTAGGTTCATACATGCTGTTGCAAATGACAGGATTTCCTTCTTTTATAATGTTTCCTGAAATATCTTGACAATATAAATACCTTGACAAAAAAGGTTGATTATGAGAAGCCAGGTTTTCTGGGGCCTTATCAGAGAAAATGTTAAACATCACTGTGAAAAGAAAGTATGAAAAATGAATATGAATGTAACAAATCATTTGTCATACCACCAAATACATTAATGAAATTTGGACTATGTATGTCTTTTTTTCTTTTTCTGTTTTTTATACAAGGGTTTTATACAGAACATTTTAAACATATACAAAATAAACAAAATAGTGTAATTGATCTGTCACCCAAGCTCAACAACAACTAGTCATGTGCCATTTTTGTTTCATCTACACTTCTACCCATTCCCCATCCCTACATTATTATTTTTTAGTTTTCTTTTTTTCTGTGAGTTCAGATGTACATAAATGGAAAGGCAGAAATCTTAACTGTACGATTTTGACAAATAAATATACCCATATAATAGTCACCCCTTTAAAAATAGAATATTTTAATTATCTTTAGAAAATTTTCTTTTGTTCCTGTTCAGACAATGTTTTCCTTCCCCAGAGGCAATTTACTGCTGTGATATATTTTACCATAGGTTCACTGGAATATGTAATACTTTAGATGAAAAATATAAGTCAAAAATAGAAGAATGTCCTAGCGTAACCCTTATCTTGTCAATTGAGTCACAGATTAGACTATAAATGGAATTCACTAAGGGGTGGTGTGAAAAATTTAGTAACTTGAGCCTAATATTAAGAAATCATCGTAAAACCCAAACGTGTATTAGTTTCCATTTTAGTATATTGATATTGATTAAATATCCAAGAAAATTATGGCTCATCTTTTTGACTCTTAAGTTATGAAGAGAGAAAAAAATTCCCTGTAAGATTTATTTACTTTGTGACGCTATTGCATCTTTTTCATATCCATGAATGGTAAGTAAGCCTAGTGATTCAGTAATATTTTCAGAGATAATTGTATTAGATGATGGATATAAAGATTGTAATGGGCTACCATTACAGCAAAAGAAAGACTATCCATCCCTAAGGAAAGTTAGTGGCAGTTAAACCCAATTCTTTCCACCTTGGTAGTCCAAAAATAATAGTTAAACTTATATATGAAAGTTGACTTTTTGATGAGAGATGTGAGAGAACAAGGAATGACATCTCAATGAGAACATTTAAAAAAGTGACAGTGATAGTTACTTGATAGCCAGCTGAAGTGGGTCTCTTCAAGGACAAAAACTCTTTCTTGTCTTTGATAATCCAGGGCCTAACAAGAGGAGTACATATGTAATAGAAATTTGGTAAATGAGTCTTGTTGGGGAATTTTATATCCATTGCTCTAAGTTGTCTTCTGTAACCATATCCTTACACCACACCTTCAGTTTTCCAAGAAACTTGAGTTTAATTATGAATATATTCATATTCGCCAACATAACTAAGCATCTTATTACACATGCTCTACATGGCCTAGACAAGGGCAGTAGACATTTCAGCAAAATGACTGGAACTAAATTACACATGGGTCCCCTACTGTGTGTAATGATCTTGCTGTTGAGTAATCTTTAAATAATGACCTTTGCTTGGAGTCTAAGTTCCCAGTGGTATAAAAGTAAACGAATTATTTATTTATTATCCTCAGGAAAGTTAGATTAAGAAAGGAAAAAGTGTATTACACTATGGAAATGAAGAGAAAATAAGAGTTTGGGGTTGAGAGCTTAGGTGACTCTGTGAAGTGTGTGTCCCAAGACCATTTTGTTGAGTTCAGAAATTGAAATAAACTTATATTTTCAGTTGATTTCAAGATGAAGGGAAGTGCTCTAAATTGTGTATCCAGGGACTGATTCTTTGGAAAATCTTTGGGTTCAGACTGAATAATTCTTTTCCACAGTGAAGTATTTATCCTTCGATTTAAAGTCTTAGTATAGTCCTGTGTCAGGGCCCCATTTATGTACATGAACAGAAGATGCTATTTCTTGAGCAGAACATGTTTTCATGGAAGTGGAATGCTAAGTCTGAATCATAGGTACCACTGAGTTTGAAGGCAGTTAGGAATTATTACTAGTCTTAGATGCATGTTTCAGAGGAAACAGTCGAGATTTTTTAAACTTTTAAGGTACAAAGCTAAAAGTTGGATCTTGCTATTCTAGCATTAGAAAAGTGGTCAGGAGATAGAAAAAGGAATGTCTAGTTACCCCATCATTATGAGTATTTGGATCCACCCAGTAAATCCATGTCAAAACTCAATTGAACATTAGTTTAAATCTACTGTCCGCTTCAGAAAGGATTGATTTCTCTTCTCCTATATTCAAGAAAATCATTATTTTTATCTGTCCTTGCAAAAGAATTCCATTTTTGGTAAATAAATAAACAGGCATTCTGAGTAATTATCGAACAATTGAAAGAATGAGCTGAATAAGGAGAACTATTTTAATTTTGAAAGCATCAAACTCAGTACAGCAAAATGAAATTAAAAATATGTATTAATTCAATACATACATCTTAACATGAATTGAAAATGTGGTTTAGATATATGAGCTAATGGCCTGTTGTGAAAACTTTCCTTGAGTTTTGGTAACTTCCTTTTTATGTAGGAAGAAGTCAGTAAATTAATTGAATACTAACTTTTTGGTGCTCCTGAAAAATTAATGTTAAGAAATTTAACTTTTATCAGTGGAACTTTGGTAAGATTAGGAATATTTGTTCTGAGAAACCTTTTTAGAGCAAATAGTCTAGGAACCCCTCAGTAGTAGTTATATCCAACTTCTAAAAACGATAGAAGTGAGATAAGAAAATTCAGAACTCTAATTTTTTAAAGAGAGTTTAATTAAAAGCTAAATAAAATTGAGTTAAATTACTTGGAGTAGTTTAGCAAAATAGAACAAAGGAAAAATTTTCCTGCAGGTTCCAGTCTTCAACTGAGTGACAGCAAGGTAATTTAAGCTACCGAGAGACCATTCACGGAAAGGCTCTCCCAACTGTTTCATGAATGGAAATGATTTGCAGGGTTTAAATCTTATTTGGGAACAAATTCCTTGTAGAATAAAAACTATAATTGAGCATTATTATTATATAAAACATAGGAAACATTATTCTACAGGTGGCTCGTTGGTCTAGGGGTATGATTCTCGCTTCGGGTGTGAGAGGTCCCGGGTTCAAATCCCGGACGAGCCCGCTTCATTTTCTCACAACAGGATGTCAAGAAAGGTGAACAATGGGACTTTCTTGGGAGCAGACCAATACCTAATCCGGGCCATCCTACCGGGGCAGGCATCAGAACGTTGTTACAGATGCGCGGGCGCTGTTCCAATTCTCCAGTCAATTCCTTCTCAAGCCGAAGGCCCTGAACTGTCTGTGCGCGCGTGCGTGCGTGTGCGCGCCTGGCCGAGGGCGGGGGCGTGAATTGCAGTCAGCGGGTCAGCAGGTCGTGGTCCTGCCCCTCCTAGGGAAGACTGCTTTAGTTTCCACTTCGCTGATCATTCTCTGACTCAGCGTTTACTCCTCCCATCACACTGGAAAGTGAGTCACCTCAGGTGCTGCTGTTGCCACCGTTTCTGATGAGGTCGACTGTTAAGATGTGAGATTCCTGTCTTTTTTCTGCCTCTGCGTTTCGCCATACAGCTGCCTTTCCTGGTTAGAGTATATCCATTTATTCGTACAGAGAATGAATATACAATGAATACTGCGTGTCCAGCTCAATGATGGATGCTAGGAATGCAGTGATGGATAAGGAAAAAAACATGGTCTTATTTCTATGGAACTTCATATCACAAGTAACTAAATATTTACAGTTATGCATTCTATGAGAAAGTACGGAATTCCCATCGAGGCACCAAGGCATACCTATAGACTCCAGAGAATATTTCAGACCAAGGTTCCTCCACTTGGAAAAATCAAAGTCTTTCCTATCCCATCCCTGTAAACTTGTGGGTACTTTCTCCTCTGACCCAGGAAATGCTTTCACTTTGGAGTCGCTGAAAACCTTCAGGTGAATTAATTAACACTGGAATTTGAAATAGGAAAAAAAAAAAAAAAATGAAGAGGAAGATAGCAATCTAGTTATTTTGCTCACGCTAGCTAAATTAAGGTATTTCCTCAGAATAACCATGTTGTTTGTTTTTGTGGCCAAGACTTAACATGGACCACCTCTACTCCCTCCACCAATTTCTTCTTTGCTTTGTGGGCGCCACCAGGGCTCAACTTGCCCTGCTCATTTTGGTATTCTGAAAGGGTGTGGGTCTTTTTACCTTCTCCTTTTTCTTTCCAATTTTGAGGGCCCGTTGCATATGAAGATGTAGGTCCCTAATCAGAGATGGGGTATAATTGTCTCTTTATATATGTAAAATATAAATTTATAATTTACTTGCAACAATATAATTTTGTAACTTGAAGTAGATGATATCATTCATTAAGTTTAAAATCAAAAGGAACTTCTTTCAGCCTCTGGTCATTTAAGAATTTTCTCAAAATTCGGGAAGTCAGTTTTAGGCCAGGTAGGCAAGGGATTAAATCATCCTTCTTCAAGGGATTTTACTATCTTAAAAGGAATTAATTAAAGATTTTTGGCATATAAGTGTCTGATGGTAAACGGCACAAGCAGATCATTCTAAAATGAAGCCAAGTCAATAAATGGGACTCGAAGTTTCAGTTATCAGCTATTTTGGGGGCCTAATTATAATTATGAACAAGCAATCAAAAATCACTGGACATATGAAGAAATATGAGAGACAGAAATAAAAATGAACTAAAAAGAAGAAAAGAAAATATTAGAGAGAAGAAAACTCAGGAAAGCCATTATATCTACTTTAAAAAAGAGAAGGTTGTACAAACGGGTAACTCTAAGTACAGAAGTCTCTTGAAATTAAAATTGTAACAGTAGAAAGGAAACTTTAATAGAATAATTGAAATTAAATGTGAAGGACATCTACCAGAATGTGGAGTAAAAATATAAAGGAAAACTTCAGCTATTGTGCTCCTTGATATATACCTCCAAAGTTGAAACCCTATTGTTCGCATAATAATCTGCACACAAATGTTTATAACAGCTTTATTCACAATTGCCAACACGTGGAAGCAACAAAGATGTACTTCAATAGACTAATGGATAAACAAACTGTGCTAAAATGGAATGTTATTTGGTGATAAAAAGAAATGACCTATCAAGCCACGAAAAGAAATGGAGAAATCTTAAAAGCACATTGCTAAGTGAAAGAAGTCAATCTGACTGAAAAGGCTACATGCTCTATGCATAATTACATTATGTATGTATAATGACATTATAGAAATGATGAAACTATGAAAGCGGTAATAGATCAGTGATTGCCAGGGGACAGGGAGGGAGTAATGAAGAGCTGAAGAACAGGGAATTTTTAGGACAGTGGAACTATTCTGTATGATACAGTAATGACGGACACATGTCATTATACACTTGACAAAACCCGTAGAAGGTACAATACCAAAAGTAAACCCTAATTTAAACTACAAATTATGGTTAATATTAATATATTAATATTGGTTAATCAGTTGTAACAAATATACTACAATAAAATAAGCTGTAAATAATAGGGGAAGCCCTGGGAGAGAGATGGGGGTATATGGGAACTCTTTATATTTTCCCATCAGTTTTTCTGTAAGCCTAAAATTGCCTTAAAAAATAAAATTGATTAACTAAAAAAATAAATAGAATTTAAATAGGAGATAATAGTAAAAACAAATAAATGAAGTAGAGGAAGCATCCTAGAGGTTTAAAACCCAAGTAAAGGGAGTTTCAGAGAAAAAAAGAAAGAAGAAAGAACCCTGAAGACAGAAGTGAGAAAAATCAACAACAGAACAAACTAATTTCCCAAACTGAGATACATGATTTAATGACACAATAGAGTTCCCAGAACAATGAATAAAAACTAAATTACACTATGATATATCTTTCAGACATTTCTGAATATTGAGGACAAAGAAATCATGCTAAAAGAGAGAAATAAAAGCTAATTACAAATGTGGCATCAGTAATTAGAATGAGTTTGTACTTCTCAAAGCAATACTGGAAGCTAGAAGAAAATGGAAGACTTTCAAAATCTTGAAATAAATTTCAACATCCTGAAAGAGACTATTTCTCAGCCTAGCATTCCATACACAACCAAACACTTAATCAAGTGTCAGAGGAGTATAAAAGATATTTTTCAACATGCAAGTGTTAGAAAAATTCTTATCTCCAAAAAACTCTTTCTTAGGAAGTTACTTTACAATGTGCTCCACCAAAATGAGAAAGCCTATTAAGACAGAAAAACACATGGCAAGTGAAGAATCCAACACCACTGGCAGAGGAAGAAAATGTACCGTAAGATGATAAAATAAGACAACAGGATGCACGTCAAGTATAGAAATCGCCCAGTTTCTTTTTTTGGCAAAACTTTTATGCTTATTTGTGATAATTTCTAAAAAATCAATTATTTTCATAAAACAAAATATGAAAGGTAAGTGAATAATGTTCGCCAATCATAATTATATAAACAGAGAATGCTAATTCAATAAAAATTATATAATTATAATTGTATTTGGAAGAAAAATTTTATAGGAAGAGTGCCTGTATGTGGAAATGTTTAAAGTGAGGAAGTGTGGGAACACAGGGGTTTGATTAGACTAGGGAGTGTACAAAGGAAAAAAGCCTTAAGTGCACAGGATCAGAACTATATGTGTTAAAAACAGCACATGCTGAAAACAACAAATATGTTCTGATTGTATAGTAGGGAACACTGAGATCGTTTTCTGTCCTGTTCACACACTCCTTTCTGTACTTCCTTTGATACTAAGTTTGTTACATAGTCAAGGTCTTGACATTACAATAAAAGACGAGACAAGCCTGAGCTCTGTGCTGCACCTATTCTCTCCTTTCTTGTGGGAGTTAACTTGGTGTAGTTCCTGTAGGCCTCTCATTGCTTTCATGAAGTTGGGCTCTGAGTAATCTTTGCATCTGCGTCACTGAGAGGTTAGTGACAAGGAAGTAGAAGTGAATCTTATTTCTGTATGTGAGGAAAACAGTGGGAAACACTAAACATTTTTCAAAAAGTAGCAATAAAAGCATATGCATTAGTTAGAATACAATTTTGTCTTTGTAACAAAGACCCAAACGAACTGTACCTTAAAAGGAGCAGACATTTACTGATATCTTATGTGACAGTCTGAGGGTGTTATCAATGCCAGAGTGATGCTTTGGTTGCATGGTGTTGGTTCTAGTCTTCTATGTCATGACTTCCTCCTTGCTACAATGTTGCTGGGTCCAATCTCTTTCTGTTTCTTGACTCTTTCATTCCTATTGTGTTGCCTTTTCCTGAAAGCAGATACAGTAGGAAGAGAGAAATGGAGTGTAGAAGAGAGAAATGCCTTCCTCTTATGGGCATAACCTGGAAGATTTACATACACTTTCTCTCTTATGCCTTTATTTAGAAATTGGTCACTTGACCACACTTACTGTCAAGTAAAGTTGTGCATTGTAATCTTTTCATGGGTGGCCAGGAGCTCAGCTAAATTTCCATTTCTTGGTAGAAAAAAAAATTGATGAACAACTAGCCGTCTCTGCCATAGCATGTTATTTGGAGATATACTGATAAAAACAAAAGCAACACAAACAAAAAGCCAAATGGCTGAAAATCTATGCCTCTACCAGGGGGGAATAAGATAGGAGGAAGAGGACCAGTTTTTTGCATACATATATTTTTGAAGCACTTGAGGTTTTCAAATGTGTGGTTAATTTTGATCAAAAAATTTTTAATTAAAAAATAATCTTTAAACTGAGAATCAAAGTATGGATAAATAACTCAGCCAAGTTAAAATGAGAAAGAGCAAGAGCAATCTATGAGGCAAAATGACTTGTTGGAAGAGAAGGAAAATACATCTTTCTTAATACCCAAACCGGAATGAGACTGAGCATAAAAACAAGATCGAGGGAAGTGAGCTGAGTTGAGGTCGAAGATCCAGGCAGGTCAATGCAGCAAATACTACAATATAAGGGCTCATCCAAGGAAGGAGAAAGAATGATTCTTTGTGACTCTTGAATTCACAAAAACAAATAAAGGGTAATCTTCACTCAAGAAGATGTTAGTGCGACCTAAGGTAAAGTCCTGACACTCAGTGTGAGAATGCAGTAGGGATCGGTTCCTGCAGGATTTCCTCCAGTTCCCTGTTGTTCAGCCTGTGATTGATTTACTTTGGCTCCAGAAGAGAAATCTTCATAATCACTTTTTTCTCAGGTTTAAGGATGTTCCTTGATTAGCCACTAACGTGCCTACACACTCGTCTCCAGCCACAGGGATTCCTCAGCACTCTTCTCGACACTACCGGCCTCTTCACGTTTGCTCAACCCCTTTCATCAGCCTGGGACACTCTCTCTCTTTGCCACCTTTAGAAAACGTGCTCTTCAAGACTCACCTTCAATATCACCTTCATTTCCAGGCGTTTATGATTTACTCTGATTAGTTAGAATTAATCACCACTCGTGTTCATTCATCTGTGCATTTTATTCATTATATGAAACAAATCAACCAACCAAAAACAAACACACAAAAGCAGCTTAAATAGCTTTTTTTCTCCCTTTCCTTCTTGCTAATTATTTTCTCGCTGGGTAGGTTTGTTTTTAGTGTTTGTTTAGCACCACATCCCTTGGAAATTCAACTGAAAGTTAGAAAACCTCTCTGCTAGAAAACACTCTAAGAAAGATATTTAGGGGAAAATCAGAATTCATGGTTCCTCTGACACCGATGAACAGGGATAAGAATGCCCACGAGTTAAGGATTCTTCTCTGTGCAATTTCACCCTGTAGTACTGAAGAAACGGCCATGACACTAAGTAGAAATTGAGCATTGCCCTGCTCAGATTTATCATCTAATTTTCAGAAGGTTATATTAATCAATGATTAGGAATCTGGATTTGCCAGCTCCTCTGAGAAATATGCTCAACTTCACCCAGTGTAACTATTTCCCTTAAATTCTCTTGAAACTTGCATTCCCCTACGTTGGCGAGAAGAGAGCTGCCCTCCTAAATCTGCAGTCTATTGGGTATTTACCAAAGTGAGGTGTTTCACGTGATCCATTTAATGAAGTTCCTTCTGATGGGCTTCTGATCTGGTGACTGAAGGGAGCCTCCAAGCCTGAGAAGTGGTGAGAGAGATGAAGCTTACAAAAAGCAGCAGAAACTGGAATCTGCTTATTCCAGTCCCTTCTTTTAGAAATTATTACTTGTTGCTTTGTGTTGCTTCACCCCCCACAGATTTGTCACCCCATTTCCCCTGGGTGACGGAGATGCAAAGGATTACTCAAAGTCCATCTCTTCCGAGCAGTGAGAAGCCCCGAAGTGGTTAATTTCCCTGGGACCCTCCAGCAAGAGGCAATTCTTCCTCGGGAAATTAATGCCAAATTGGGGTTCTCTTCCTGCATTTATTTTCCAGACCAGGAAGTTACAGGAAGAGAACAAAGGTGGGGTTATAGTTTAACAATATAGGCTGGTAATTTTCAGTGAAACAAGCCAGATGACATTCCAGTAAGGCTATCAACAAAAGCTTTAATCTTAGCAAACATTCCTTCTTACAGTAACTAGTCTGTCCTTGAGGCAGCAACCTTGCTGTGCCACAAATCTTTATCTTACATCAGAGACTTATAGCCTGAGGAAAATTTCCAGTCCTCCACAAGGTCAATATTTGAAACTTCCTGGAAAACCAGGCCCTGTGAGGTACATATGCTTTATAGTATATTCCACAATTACTACTCTGAGCAGTAAAATTAATTCATCAAAAAGATAAGGTCAGCAGATAAACAAAACAGCAGGACAAACACACCAAGGCAGAAATTCAATTACTTAGGTTCTCAAGAACAAATCAACAGACTGAAATTGAAGAAATGTTTAGCACTGAAGAGATGACCACAAGAGTTTTAAAAGGATTGTCAAGAAATTCGGGGGTAAGCTGTTTTCAAGTAACAACCACCCAAACCAAAAAATAAAAAAATGTACTCTTGTAGTGGTCAGATCCTCTTTTCCAGGTCTTGGCTATATTTATGCATTCTTACATGCCCTCATAACAACTGCACAGAAATAAAAATTCACCTTTTCTGATTAACAGTACATCCAAAACATTTTTCTTTTAAACTCAGTCTTTTTCATAATCATTTTATTAGCTGCATTATGGTCAAAGAAGATGACATACTATAATCTACTCTAGCCATTTTTCTGTTTTTGAAATTTCTTTTAGGAGAATTAATAGTTCAAAGGATTGTTTGTTGCAGAAATAGGTCACAGGCTTTGAACATATTATGGCTATTGTTAATAATTAGCCAATTACTGTTTCAGTTTTTGTTGTTTCTCTTCACAATGCAATCACCAGTACAGGAATGACCCACTTTTCCCACAGACACTTAAGCTGGAATTACAATTATTTATGTACTTTTATATTTATATAAAATAAACCACATGTTATACATTCTTATATATTTTGGATACATTCAGAAAGTAGAACGACCAGACTTTTTCCAAATTCTGTTCTCTAATTATTCTTTTATTTGCTATAAACTTATCAGGTCTTAGAATTATTTATCTCAAATATTTTTCCTGTTAGTTTTCAAATAGATTTTTAAAATAATTTAATTATATAAATTTTAAAAATACACTGAAATTTATATTAGTATAAAATAGCCATGTATTCATCTCAGAACTTGCATTTTTAATCACATTTTTAAATTCTCTTTTACAAAATAGTGAGTGATTTTTAAAATTTTTAACCTTTTTATTGTGAAATTATCACACATGTAGAAGAGTACTTAAAACATAGATGCCAACTTAATTACAAAGCAAGTGCCCATGTGGTTGTGACAAAGATCAGGAGGTAGAACACAGCAAGCATCCAATAAGTGCCCCTCCCAATCACTGTCCCCTTTCCTCCCCAAAGGTAACCACCAACCTGACTTTTATTACTTCCTTACATTTTATTATTTTATCACCAATTCTTAATTCTTAAACACTATTGTTTTCCTATATCTGAATTTTTTATAGATAGAATAGATATATTTTTCTATTCTATTTTTTTATTAATAATATTCTGTTTCATTCTTGTTGCTATAGATGTAGTTTATCTATTTCCATTTCTGTATACTATGTCATAGTATGAATATACTAAAACTTATTTATCCTTTGTATTCATTATCTATTGCTGTGTAACAAATTACCCTAAAACTTGTTTAAAACACTTATTATCTTCTGATTTTTGTAGGTCAAGATTCTGGGAGTGACTTAGCTGGGTTCTCTGGTTCAGAATCCCTCACAAAGCTGCAATCAGGGTGTTGGCAGGGGTTTTAGTCATCTAAAGGCTAGACTGGAAAAGAACGGGCTTCCACAATCATTGAGATGCTTGTTGACATGATGTTAGACTGAGGATCTAAGTACTTGTCAACTGTGGTCTGCAGGCCACTCTCAGTTCCTTTCCATTTGAACATAACAGCTCACAACTTAGTAACTTGTTTCATCACAGCAAACAAAGCAGAGGAGCCAGAAAGTGTGAGAGCAAGACAGAAGTTATAGTCTTTTATAACCTAATTTTGGAAGTGGCATCCCATCACTTTTGCTGTATTCTGTCTATGGGAAGTGATTAAGTAGGTCAAGCCCACACTCAAGGAGATGAGATCACACAAGGGCATGGTGAGCAGGAGCTGAGGATCTTGGGAGCCACCTTAGAAGCTGCCCACCATACTCTTTATAATGTTGATGAATATTGGTGTTTCTTTTTTTACTATTACAAATTATACTACTAAGACCTTTCTTGTACATTTCTTCTAATGCATATGTGCACACATTTCTGAGTCATAAATTATGGATATATTTAATTTCAGTAAAAAGATGTCACTTTTTTCTAAAGTGCTAACATTGGTTTACATCCTATCAGCAATGGAGGAACTTTCCTGTTGGCCCACGTTATCACCCTCACATTGCATTGTCATTCTTTGTAATGTTAGCTGGTGGGTGTGTGGTGGTATATCACTGTGTTTGTTTAATTCCTACGATGGAAACGTTCAACATACACAAAAGTAGAAAGAATCATATAAAGAACCCATGAGTTCCAGTGTTCCGGTCACCTAACTTTAAGTAGTTACAAATATTTTATCAATAAAGAAAACCCTGACACTATCTTTTTCTTAAAAATATTTGTCTTGTCTCTCTGAGGATAAGGAAATTATGAATAATTACACCTAACATAATTAGCAATAGTTCTTCAATATTGCATAAAACTCAAACTAGTTCAAATTTCCCCAATTGTTTAAAAATGATTTTTACACTGACAACAAATGCTGAGAAGAGTGTGGAGCAACAGGAACTCTCTCATTCATTGCTGATGGAAGTGCAAACTGGTACAGCCACTTTGAAAGATAGTTTGGCAGTTTCTTACAAAATTAAACATACTTGTACCATATGATCCAGCAATTTCACTCCTTGGTATTTACCCAAGAGTTGAAAACATATGTCCACACAAAAACTTACATGTGGATGTTTATAGAAGCTTTATTCATAATTGCCAAAACTTGGAAGCAATCAAGATGTCCCTCAGCAAGTGAATGGATAAATTAAGTGTGATACATCCAGACAATAAATTATTATTCAGTGCTAAAAAGAAATGAACTGTCAAGCCATAAAAAGGCATGGAGGAAACTTAAATGCATATTCCTAAGTAAAAGAAGCCAATCTGAAAAGGCTACTTACTATATGACTCCAACTATATGACATTACAGAAAAGGCAAAACTATGGAGACAATAAAAAGATCAGTAGTTACAAGGGATTGGGGTCAGGTAGGGGGTTGGTGGGGAGATAAGTAGATGAAGCACAGAGAATTTTTAGGACATTGAATATACACTATATTATACTCTAATGATGGATATGTTTGTCAAAACCTGCACAGTGTACAACACCATGAGTGAACCCTAATGTAAACTTAGGACTTTGGGTGATTATGTTATGTCAATGTAGGTTCATCAATTGTAACAAATATGCTGCGCTGGTGGAGGATGTTGGTAATGGGGGAAGCTACACATGTGGAAGCAGAGGATGTGTGGGAGATCTCTGTACTTCTTAATTTTACTGTGAACCTAAAACTTTTCTAAAAAGAAAATAATGCTTTAAAAAATGCTTTTAACAGCATAGTTTGTTCAAATTAGTGCACCAGTAAGGTCCATTCATTATTATTAATTTATATATTTCTTACATCTGTTTAATTTTTAAAAACTCCTCCCTTAATTTTATCCTTTGTGCGATTTATTTGTTGATATGACTGGGTAATTTGTCCTGTAGGATTTCCCACATTCCGGATTTGGCTGATTGCTGCAGTCAAGGTATCAGAATCCTTTTGATGTCATTGACCATGTTTATCAATTCCATTGCTTTCTGAAAACCGGTGGAGTACTTAAATCAAAAGGTTTGATAAGATTTACACTTAGGCTTCCCTCCCTTCCTCCAATTATGGCGTTGTGCCTCCAACTACATCTGTAAGAAGGCACATAAAGTATAGATGTTCCATTTTTATTGATGTTAAATTTGACCAAGAGTTCACCCACTTATAGTCTAATGTACCCATTATAAAGTTCTGGGGCAACTTGTTACATAATAATTTTAGTATACATGGTTAATTTCATCATTATTGTCTAGATTTTTTATTTCATCAAAAATTGCAACATGGTAAATTTCTAATTCCTTCTGCATATACCATTTGAAATTCTTCTATGAAGAATGATTTATTTCATCAATTATCATGTTACTCTGACATACGTTTTATGTGGAAAAAGCAAAATGAATGCTTGACTCTTACTATTTATTTGCGAATTTTCAAAATACTTTGGTGTCCTAAAAAAAGACACTTAAGGGGTTTTTAAAAGTAGCATTATAAACAGAAATTTTTAAACATTTTAGATATTGCATGCATCACAGTTATTATTCTTTTTATGACATAACATATTGTAATGGATTGAATTATGTCCCCCCAAAACTCACTGAAGCTTGAATTGTGCCCCCCAAGTTTTATGTATTAGAAACTTAGCCCCCATTGTGACTGGTAAGAGGGTGGGAAATCCTATTATGATAATTGAAAGGTGGAGCATTGAAGAGGTGATTAGATTGTAGGACCATGTGGCAGTGAATGGATTAAAAATGGTGGTCAGGGGCATGGTTCAGAGGGCTTTAAAAGAAGAGAGAGGAGCCTGTCTCTCTCTTTGCTTCCACCATCTTGCAATGTGAGACCCCTGGGTCACTGTGGTCACCATCAGATGGACTTTGGACATCCCCACTTCAGAAACTGTAAGCAATAAATTTTGTTTCCTAACAGAGTACCCAGTTCCAGGTATTTTGTTAAAAGCAACAGAAATGGACTAATACACATACATACAGGAATTTAAATAAATTGTAAATGTACAGCTCAATAAATTATATCATTATTCCTGCTTAACCAAGACCAAACATTAGGCTCTTGCTTGTATTTCAAAAGCTACTGTGTATCCCCTTATAATCACTAATGACTCATTCTTCCACAAATGCAACATTTACTCTGATTTCTAGCACTGTATTTTTTTTTCTATAATTAAATTTTACAGAGTGGTCCTTATGATAAGTATTTCATGTGTGTGCCTTTGTACAATATTATGTTGGTGAGACAGACCATGTAATTATAGTTCATTTTCATTGCAGTGTACTGTTTGGTTTTCTATTCTACTGTTAATTGACCTTTTTTTCAAGTTTTGGTTATTATAAAATACATTTTCAGAGATTTTTTCCCCATGTATCTTTTAGTGTTGAGTCCTACGTTATGCATAACTTGCTGGGTAATCTGAAAGAGTTTCCATAGAGATAGTGTCAGTGCACATGCAGCATACATAACGTTCCTGTTGCTTCACATTCTTTCCAAAATTTGATATGGTCATGCTTAATAATTTTACTATTTTCTTGAGTGTTACTAGGTCCAGGTTGCTCATTTATTCTGTGAACACCTGATTAGTAATGCAGTTAAGCTCCTTTTCATATTATCACTATTAGATAATCCATTTTGTGAAATACCTTTTCAAATCACTTGACCATTTTTTCTCTATCCTTTTCTTATTGATTTGTAGTAGTTCTTTTTATATTTTGTCTGCAAGCTCTTTGTTGATTGCATGTGTTACAAACACATCTCCCCACTCTGTAACTTGCCTTTTAAATCTCATAACCTCTTAATGATAATTTGAGGAACAGGATTTTAGTTTTGATGAATCCAAAATTTATACATATATATTTTCATCATATGTATTTTATATATATATGTACATATGTGTTAGTATTTTGTGGTTTTTGTTTTAAATATCTTCTGCTTCCTAGAAGTCATAAAGATATTTTCCTTTATTAATATTTACAGGCTATATTGTCCTACATTATATTTTGATCTACAATGCAACTGGAACTGATGTTTACTTATAGTGAGAGGAAAAATAAATTAGAATGTCTGTCTTTCAATGAATCTACCTACCTGTCTATCTATATAGACAGATAGATAAATATATCTGTAGATAGATAGATAAAGATATTCATTTTGGTATTCAAATGACCAAGCACCATTTGTTGAAAAGACCATCTTTTCCCCTTTGCTCTGCAGAATCACCTTTACCACATACTTGTACATCAAATGTCAATATATGGGCGGTGCTTTTCAGGTCTCTATTCTCTTCCACTTTATATACCTAGCTTTATAATACCTCACTCTCTTATTTTCTATGGTTTTATAAGAAGTCTTGATATGTGGTAACATAAAGCTAGACCCCTTGTTACTCTTCAAGATCTACCTGTTCTATATTGCCTCTTTGTAGGTCCATAAACATTTTAGAATCATTTTGTAAATTTCTGCATAAAAGAAGTCTGCTGTGTTTCTGGATAATATTGCCTGAATCTGTAGATCAATTGAATATAATAGATATATTTAAAATATTTAGTCTTACAGTGCACATTATGCCCTTCAATTTTTTGGTCTTCTTTAATTCATCTCAATAGTTTACTATATCATTTCTCTACATGAAAATTTGGCCCACATTTTACTAGGTATGTTTTAGATATTTGTTACTTTTTTGCTATTATATATGGTATTATTTTTGAACTTTTATTTTACTAATACATTGAAATCCAATTCATTTTTATATCAGTCATAGAAAGCTTGATATTGATTTATTGTGTAGATATGAGTAGAAGCGGCCTGCTATCAGAAATGCCATATTAGGAAAAGTTAGCCTCGTATCAAGTGATGCAGGGTATGCATTATGTACGGGACAATAGACCGCAGGGAAAGCTCAGTCTGCAATGGGGACACTTTTCCTTACCAACAGTGCCAGGAGGAGCATAACACAAACACTCCACTACCAAACTACCTCACACAATTTAGGGAAAGAGACAGTGGTGTGGGGGAAACTGAAACTGAGATGGAGCATTTGCATCTGAGAGGGAAAATATTCTACTGAAAGGTACTCTTAATATATCCATTCACATTTTGGACAAGAATGGATCTTTAGTTAAATTCTGGCATTATGTAGTGGGTGGGTGTTGGGGAGAGAGGATTATTGTGATATGAGATGAAGGAAACACCTTTGCTCTACACATCCAAGCTTTATTCTTATTTGTTTATTATGAATATTCATGAGATACAAAGCTGATTGTCCCCCGTCCTGTCCATGATATGGGAGCCAGATTCATACTGGGGGCATATCCATTACCAGAAATTACTTTTGTACCCTTTGTCCCCTCCCAATTATCCCCCAAACTCCCTCCCCTTCCCCCTCTCCCTTCAACTCCAATTTGTAGCCCTAGGAATGTTCCCTCCCTCTGTAGGATCACGGCACTACTGTGGTCTTTCTTTCCTTCCTTCCTTTCTCTCTTAGCTCCCACATATGAGTGAGCACATGCAATATCTATCCCTCTGTGCTTCTCTTGTTTCACTCAACATAAGTTTCTCCAGGTTCATCCATGTTGTTGCAAATGGGAGTATTTCATTCTTTTTTTATGGTAGAGTAGTATTCCACAGTGTATATATACCACAGTTTCCTTATCCAATCATCTATTGATGGACATTTAGGTTGGTTCCATATCTTGGCTATTGTAAACAGAGTTGCAATAAACATGGGAGTGCAGGTATCTCTTTGACATGATGATTCCCATTCCTTTGGATATACACCCAGAAGAGGGATTGCTGGATCATATGGAAGATCTATCTGTAGTTGTTTGAGAAACCTCCAAATTGTTTTCCAAAGTGGTTGTACTAATTTAAAGTCCCACCAACAGTGCAGTAGTGTCCCCTTCTCTCCACACCCTCACCAGCATTTGTTATTCACAGTCTTTTTGATTATAGCCAGTCTAACTGGAGTGAGGTGGTAAGTCAGTGTGGTTTTAATTTGCATTTCCCTGATGATTAGTGATGTTGAGCATTTTTTCATGTACCTGTTGGCCATTTGTATATCTTCCTTTGAAAAATGTCTATTCAGCTCCTTTGCCCATTTTTTAATTGGGTCATTTATTTTTATACTTTATACTTGATTGAGTTCTATGTATGTTCTGGGTATTAGTCCCTTGTCAGATGCATAGTTGGCAAAAATTTTCTCCCACTCTGTAGGTTGTCTTTTCACTCTGTTGATTGTTTCTTTTGCTGTGCAGAAACTTTTTAGTTTGATACAGTCCCATTTGTTTATTTTTTCTTTTGCTGCTAGTGCTTTTGAACTCATGTTCATAAAGCCTGTGCCCAGACCTAACTGCTGAAGTGTTTCACCTCTATTTTCCCTTAGTAATTTTACAGTTTCAGGTCTTACACTTAGGTCTTTAATCCATTTTGAGTTGATTTTAGTGTGTGATGGGAGATGCATATCTAGTTTCGTTCTTCTGAATATGGATATTGTTTTCCCAGCACCACTTGTTGAAGAGGCAATCTTTTCCCCAATGTAGATTTTTGTTGCCTTTGTCTAATATCAGATGGCTATAAGCCTGAGGAGTGATTTCTGGGTTCTCAATTCTACTCCACTGGTCTGAATGTCTATTTTTATACCAGTACCATGCCAAGCTTTATTCTGAGTGAATTTGTTGATATCATTATAAAGCAATCTCTCCATGTTAAGTATTCAATAATCCAGTCATGTTAGGCAAAATTTCCCGTGATTTATGCACTTTAACTACTGCAGATCTAAAATTGATTGGAAAGTCTTGATGAATTTATTGAATATTAAAATTACCAAAGTATAAGTCATGACCCTTATGTTTTAATCAGTGGATTCTCTTTGCTGCTATGATATAAACACACTGTATCCTGCTCATACTGATTCTTATTCCCCTAAGATCATTCCAAATTCTTTGGACATTTAGCAGAACAAAAGCATAAGGAGCTGCTGGCCTCTGGCTCTTATGTCTGTTCTTTTAAGATAGCCGAGGCTTCCCTTGCTGATTTCAATCAGCCTGGCTCCCTCATGAATGAAGGATCTATAGACACGATTCCCAACTGAAGGCAATTTTGCCCCAGCAGAGGACATGCGCCAATGTCTGGAGACCTTTTTGGTTGTCACAGCTGGAGAGGAAGTGCTATTGGCATCTAGTAGGTAAAAGCCAGGGATGCTGGCAAACATCTACAGTGCGGAGGACAGCACCCCCTCCACACACACACCAGATAATTTTCCAGCCCAAGATTGAGAAACCTTGATATATTGTGATATTAATATATTAACACATATATTTTAAAAATACATCAAATGACCACAACTTTACTCTCTTAGATCTTTTCTGACAGTCAAGACCCTCCATACCCTTTACTTACCTTATTGATCCTTAGAGTGAAGCTTCAGTCTCTCTCACCCATGTCATATGCATTCCTATCTCTAACCCATTTCTTAGGATATTTATGTAATCCACAAAGCTCCTTTTCCTTTGACTAATTTATACTTTTTCAAAGACTGTTTCCAGTTCTACTCCTAGATATAGAGAAAAGTGATTATTTGCTTCTCTCAACTCTGAGTTTGGCTCTATATTACGTAATACATATAGTGCTTCCTCTACAGTAGTGCTCAGCTAATAAGACACCTATCTGCTCAGTTGTACCTTCTTTTGGGTGACATTTCTCAAACTAACCCACTCATTTGGGTACAATTTATCTGCTTCCATCAAATATTTACAGGAATATGTAGATCTCTTTTCCTAGCACATTATATCACTGAATAATAATAATTTGTTCATAATGTGGTATCTCCTGATAACATGAGAACTTCTCAAGGTACTTTTTTTTCAAACAAAAAAAATATGCCATTATTAACTGACTGTGTCCCCCCGCCCAAATTCATATGTTGAAATCCTAACACCCAATATGATGATATTAGGAGATGGGGCTTTGGAAGGGAATTAGGTCATGAGAATAGAACCCTCATGAATGGGATTAGTGCCCTCATAAAAGAGACTCCAAAGAGCCCTCTTGTCCTCTTTCTGCCATGTGGGAATACAAAGAGAAGTCAGCAGTCTGCAGTTCAAAAGATAGCCCTACACAGAGCCTGACCATGCTGGCATCCTAATCTCAAGTCTCAAGTCTTTGAGAAATTGATTTCTGTTGTTTGTAAGACACCCAGTCTATGGTACTTTGTTATAGCAGCCTAAACTGACTAAGACATATGCCAATAAAAATTAGTTGTCTACTTATGTTCTGTGGTGTCCTCTTTCTCTTCTACTCATTCTCTACTACACAGGTTTTTGTTTTTTTTTTTAAGTAAATCATTAATTGTATTTATAGTATTTTATGAGGTGTATTAGTCAGAGTTCCCTAGAGAGACAGATCAATAGGATATGTTATAATTATATGAGATGGATTTATTAGGGGAATGAGCTTACGCAATTGTGAAGAAAAGTCCGACAATAGGCCGTCTATAAACTGGATGCTGGTTGTGTGGTTCAGTCCAAGTCTGAAGGCCTCAAAGCCAGGGAAACTGATGGTGTCCTTGGTGTAAGTCCTGGAACCCAAAAGCTGAAGAGTCTTGAGCTCTGATGTCTATGGACAGGAGAGAAGAGTGTATCCCATCTCCAGTGGATAGAGAGAGCTTCACCTCTTCCTTCTGTCTTTTGTTCTCTCCTGACCCCCCACAGATTGGATGGTTCCCACCCACATTGGAAGTGGGTCTTTCCCACCCAGTGCACTAGACTCTCATACTAATCTCTGCTGGAAACACCCTCATGGACACACCTAAAAACATAGCTTTACCAGGTTTCTCAGCATTCTTTCATCTAACCAAGTTGACACCTAGAAGTAACCTTCACATGAGGGTAATGCCTTATTGTCACAGAGAAGAAAAATTATAAATTCTATAAATCCTACAAAAGTATGAAAGCACCGAGAGATCAATACATACTTTGCCCTTTACACTCTATCATTCCTTCCCAGGTTGTGCCTTCAGCAAATGTCTGCCTTTATCTATTAAGAATAAACTTAATAAAGATATTTTAATGACTGCACCTCATACTGACCTTATTGGTTGCTATTTGTTTGCTGTGTTGCTTACTTTTAAAATAGCTCATGAAACACAAATCTCAGGGAAAAATGTTAATGAAATCAGTGCAAAAAGACAAGGGCTAGCAACAGGACATCACATTTACCAGTGTTAATCAAAGTGTCATTTTAATTTCTTGGCTGTTTATCATGCTAATTAGACATTTTTTTTTGTTTTTTTATGTTTTTTTATTGAATCATAATTGCTTATACATATTTTGGGGGTTCAACGTTGATGTATGTTGATCAAATCAATATTATTAGCATATACATTATTACAAATCATACTTATTCTTTATGCCCCTTATCCAATCTCCCCCATCTCCCTCTCCCTCCCTCCTCCCACCTCTGATAGCCCTAGATTTCTTTTCTCCTTCTGAAAGGGTAACAGTTACTCTGCTGATCTGTTGCCTAGATGATCTGTCCAGTACTGAGAGAGGTGTGTTCAAGTCCCCTTCTATTATTATAGCATAGATGCTTCTTCTATCACTCTGGAATGGGCTTTGTGGAAAGAGACATCCTCTTCTTTTCTTTGGTCTCCACTGGTGACTCTCCTTGTGTCAATGCACTCAAGTCGCTGGCAGGCCATCTGCATGGTGGTTGTGGCATCTAGCCACTTTTGTGGCAGCTGTGGCTATTGTGGTGGCCTACCAGCATGGAAGTAGTGTTTTGGGGGTACTCCTTGCCTGGTTGCAGTAGAAGGGGTCAGTCCCTGGCTCCTGTTTTTACATCCTAAGATGTTGTTGCAGAGCATTTGGGTGGAGGGGGAGAGGGAAAGGAGGAAGTAAATAGGGTGGGAGAAGGAGGAGAGAGGAGGGACATGGTTAAGGCCCGTGGACCCCCTTATTCCTGCAGGGGAGACCAGGGGACTTCCAGTGGTGGCTTCATCATTGCTGGGCTGAATGCAGATGTCAGGGGGTGTGGCCGAAGCCCTCGGCACCTCACTGCCTGGCTCAGGTGTTTCCTGTGGAAGTTCAGTGGTAATTGTTGGGTTAGATGCAGTTATTGAGGGGTCATGGCCGAGGCCCACAGCCCTTCCCCTCCCTGGCTTGGGGGCCCAGGGGCTTCCAGTCCTTCTACATTTTAGAGGTGTTCTTTGGTGAAATGAGACCTTTACTAGTTAATATCAAACTTTGTCTCTGGTCTCTGGGTATTTTGTTTTTTCTTTCAGATCTGTTTTGGATTATTCTCTGTTCACACCACTTAAACTCTGCACTGGAACTAATCTGTTGTCCTTTGCTTACTTCTAAGATGGGGGAACTTCCTGTGGGGGCCAGCACTTGAGCCCTGTGGTTGAGCTAAATTGCTGCTTTGCTTCTGATTCCCTGGGGAAGGCTTTTTGTGTGGCTAAGGTTTTAATTGTTGACTTTGTAGGTACTTTCAGCTCTCGTGAGTTCTGGCACACCTGGATTGTGTGGAAACTCTGGTCTGGGCCTGAGTTTTTTCAGCAACCACACCCCCTGCAGTTCTATATTTCTGATCAGTCTACACAGAGTGGTCCTGTGCTGATTGGGGGAGCAGATCGGCTGTCCTTGCTGTACCCCAATGTTCCCCCAGTGGGCCCATCTCCCTGACTGCCTGCACTCCAAACACTTACCATGGGATGGGCAGTGAGTCGGTCCCTTTTGATGACTCATTGGCCTGTGAGTGGCTTCTTTTTTCAGTTGTTGTGGCCTCGTACTCCTATGTGGGTCCACAGGAACCCTGTTAGTGGTCTAGCTGTCCCAGGGGCCACCAAGGCCCTCTTCTCCCCTGCTGCTTCTGTAGGAAAATAATCTAAATGATTCATTTTCAGAAATGACTTATTTGAGGGTGTTTTATTGAGATGGTAATTAGTTGCTAGCCCCTTTTGTTTTCTTCATCCCCTGGTGTTTCTCCCTTCACAGGGCTTTAGCAGGCCTTTTTTGCAGGCTTGTCCTGAGCCCCCAAAGGAATTCTTTGCAAGGGAGTAATAAATCTTAGGTGTCCTTTGGGAAGATTGTGCAACCTGTAGTACTCAGCCAATGAGGAAGTGGGTAGAGGGACTTGTGCACTAGGGAATAAATTGCTCGATGGAACCATTTTGTGTGCCTGCCCTTCAGACACCCATACCTTGCATGTTCATTATTAAAGTCTCGCTTTGCTTACCTCGTGTCTCCGTGTCCATCCTTTGGCATTGGATGGGTGAGGGCATTTCTCACAGCCTCCAAGCAACTTCATAGGAAGGGCACAGCTACGTCTTTTGCCAGCCTCCACTACACAGCTTTAATACATACTATGCTGTGAGGCCTTTTCTGGTCTCCAAGATTTAAAGCTCTTCCTGTTAAGTTTCTCAGAGCTCCAAGTAGTTCTTCATAGCACACATACAAATTATAGTTAAATGTTCTCAACTATTCAATATCTGTCTCTCTTAATAGTGTGTGATTTCTATAAGGGCCTGGTCTGTGTGTCCTACTCTGTAATGTTTCTATGGTCTGAAGACTGGTTCATGAGCAGCTTCTTCTTAAGAAATATTAAATGATTAAGTTACTTCTAGAATAAAATTTTTATATACTGGGTCTGGGTATATATGTACATGGGTCTGGATCTGGGGTCTCCTCAAGTTCAGGGAGCAGAAGTAGTTCTTGTGGATAGATCTTGAATATTCAAACCAAAAGTCAGGAAGAAGTGCCCCTTGTGGAGTCTTGGAGCTCATGGAAAGTCAAACCTAGAGCCAAGGATAATGACTTCCTAACACACTGATATCGAAAAGCCACACACTCAGAAAAAGACAAAACACTGATACTGCTGTACAGTGACACCCAGACACACAGCAGACATTTACCTAATCAAGATCTTCCACAGAGATTGTCTCTGATAAAATGACAGAGACACACAGTGGCACTGACATATAATAACAAAGAGACACATAATAGCAAACTCATTTATTAGTTTATTAATTTATTGCACAACCATTAAGTCCTCTCTGCTCATGATTCTATGCCGGGCAATCCTAAGCACAAAGCAGTGAACAGGAATCACCTAGTCCTGGTTCTCAAGGAGCTCCCTTCTAGCAGGTGATATAGAGAGTAAAACTCAGAGACCATAGCACCAAGCAACAAACTCAAGCTATCAAGACACATCTTCAGTCAGACACAATAACATTCAAAGACAAAAACATAAACAGAGACTTAGAGTGACACAGATTAACATCCAGAGACACACAGTGTGAGAAACAGACATGCAAATGAAACAGACACAATCACACTTCCCCACATTACAATAAGGCATTGAGGGCCAAATTGTGCCAACACTTCGCTAAGCACTTTCTAATAAAATTCACATAACATTCTCATAAAAAATATATAAGATAGGTATAGTTATGATCCCCATGCAAAAGTGAATATATCCAAGGCACAAAAACATATAATTTTCCGAGGTCATCAGCTGGTAAAGTGGGGGGAGGGAGGATTTTTACCTGTCTGGTCTGAATCCATTATCTTTGGTCTTTACTGCTCCAAAGTGTCCCCTTGCCCCAGTTTATAATAAAGTTGGTTCATTCTCCTCCTTTAGGTCTCAGATCTAAGAGGCCTTCCAAGACCCCATATTTAAAGATCCAACATTGCCTTGTTTTATTATCTTTAAGAACCCAAGACTATTTTAAATTATTTATTATTTTTTAGTTGTGAATAGCTGCTTTCCCCACCAGGAATTGGGAAAAAGATACCACCTCCATCTAGGATTGCTAGATACAGCAAATAAAAATATAGAATGTGCAATTAAATTTGAAATTTAGATAACTTTTTACTATGTCTCATGCAATGTTAGAGACACACATATTTACAAATTATTCACTGTTTATATGAAGTTCAAATTTAATAGGGCATCCTATATTTTATCTGGCAACCCTATCTCCATCACAGTCAACCCTGTAACCTGTGGCGTCTTCAAATGTAGAAATATAAAGTGTCCCTATGGTTGTGATTCAGGAGATCTATTTAACTGACTGAATTGGGTGCAGGAATTTATATATTTACAGATTTGCAGGAAGAAGCCCATAGATATTTTTAGATGAACAAATGGACCAATGTCTTTCACCTTTGCTTTTACTGAGTGCTGGCTTATATACGATCACCTCCTTTTTATATAGGACTTTTCCTTAGAACTTTCTAAGACTTGTTGATTTCCCAGTTATTCTCCCACAAACCTCCTTGACTCTCTTTGCCTTATAGAAAGACCTGCGGGGGAAATGTATTTCTGGAAGGAGTCCAAGGACGTGGATGCTCATGGTGGACTCACTGTGTCTTTCTCTTTTCATTCCAGACTTCTAATTCCTTATTTTTCTCATAACCAAAATGTTATATACCTTTCATATTTTTGAGGCAATAAATAAAATAATGGATATAAAATTATTTGTAGGCTCTCAAAGGAAAGAGAAAAGCCACTAATTGTTATTATTTAACATGTGCCTCTCACATTCAGAAACAGACACCCAAGAAGGCATCAAGTGCAGAGCAGGATTTGAAGGAACTGCGAGGACTAGTAGGTGTTGTAACTCAGTTATCTTGGTACAGGCCCAGGAAAATCTATACCCATAGCATAAGCATATGGTCTACAGCAAGCAGACCAGGTGAAAATGGGAAGAAAAAGTATGTTGGGAACACAGTTCTCCAACTCTCCTGATTTGGTTCCTCAGGGTGATGTTGTATGTAGAACGATGATATCTCTGATATCAGCTTCCCTGATACTGGGGCTTGTTGCTAAGTCGGGTAAAGTCTATTACTTCAGGGAAGTTACATATTCTTCTGGGAGACAAATACTAAATAAGTAATTAGAGGATTATCTGATATAATTTTCCTGCATGCTGTGAAGGAACAAATGAGGATATGAGTACATCCTTAACATGGAAGATCAGGAAAACATCTCAGAATAGGTGGCACCAAAGCTGTGAACTGAAGAAGTGGAGAGCAATGCAGGGACACAAGTATTCAGGACTTTTTGACAGATATCAGACTGATAGGATTAAGTCCACCCTCTTGAGAGGCTTCCATTTTATGGGGGGTTACAAAATTGTGAATCAATTATTTTGACTTAGTGATATATGAGCTAGGAGAAAAGGACCCACACATTTTTTAAAATAATTTATTTTATTTATAGAATCAAAATCGATTATACATATTTTTTGGGTTGAACATTGAGATATATTGATTAAATCAGTACTACTAGCATATATATTGTTACAAATCATAATTATTCTTTATGCCCCTTGTCCAACCTCTTCCCTTCCCCCATTCCCTCCCCCTCCCCCCTCTAATTGCCCTAGATTTCTTCTCTCCTTCTGAAAGAATAATGGTTACTCTGTTAACTTGTTGCCTAGATGATCTGTCCAATGCTGAGAGATGTGATCAGGTCCCCCAATATTATCATAGAGCAGATGCTTCTTCTGTCACTCTGAAATGGGTTTTGTGGAAAGAGACATCCTCTTCTTTTCTTTGTCTCTGCTGGTGACTCTTCTTATGTGCATGCACTCCAGTGGTTGGTGGACCATCTGCGTGGTGGCTGTGGTGTCTAGCCACTTTTGCAGCAGCCCTGGTTATTGTGGTGGCTGTGGTGGGCCACTCACGTGAGGTTGCTGTTTTTGGCATGCTCCTTGGCACTGGTGGTATGCCTGGTTGTGGGGTGTGTTTGGTCCCCTTCTCCATGCCTCTGGTCCCTGGGCAGAGCCCAAGGCATGTGCCTGGTTGTGGGAGAGGGATCCAGTCCCCTTCTCCAGGTCCCAGGTCCCTGGGTGGGCCCCGAGGTACAGGCGCAGTGTGCCTGGTTGTGGGAGAGAGGTCCAGTCCCCTTCTCCATGCCCCAGATCTCCAGGTGGGCTCCGAGGTGCTGGCATGTTGTGCCTGGTTATGGGATGGTGGTCCGGTCCCCTTCTTCAAGCCCTGGGTCCCTGGGCGGGGCCCAAGGTGCTGGCGTGGTGTGCCTGGTTGTGGGAGAGGGGTCTAGTCCCCTTCTCCATGCCTCAGGTCCCTGGGTGGGCCCTGAAAGAACCCACACATTTTTATAGTATTGTCATATTTGGGGGGGAGATTTGTTTGTTATAATTAATATTTACTTTTTCAGTTTTTCTTAATAGAAATATTTCCTAGTTTGTTATGTTTTCTATCTTTGTTTATTGACGTGTTAAAATATCTTAAATGCATACATATTAATATTTCTGTGTTTTTTATTATGTTCAGAATGAAACTCACGAACACAAATTAAAGAAAACAATTTTCTATAATTTTCATCCTGAAGAAATTTAACTACTGTTACATGCATCAAGTATTTCCTGTTCATTACTAAATAAACTCATTCTGTTTGCACACTTTACACAAAATAGGTGCCAAGAAAAATTTTGAGTGATAGAAACGTAGGATAGAATGTAGGAGGATAATTCATACTTCAAAATGTTCATGGAAAGATTCATATTATCTTTTTTTAAAATTTAATTTTTATCAATATACAATGTGGTTGATTATTGTGACCCATTACTGAAACCTCCCTCCTCTTCCCTCTCCCCCCTCCCTCCCAAAAGCCTCATATCTGTTCATTTGTCATAACAACTTCAAGGAATTGTGATCATTGTGTCTTCTTCCCTCCCCCCACCCCAGTTTATTTGTGTATTTATTTATTTATTTTTAGCTTCCACGAATAAGTGAGAACATGTGATATTTCTCTTTCTGTGCCTGACTCAGTTCATTTAATATAACTTTCTCTAGGTCCATCCATGCTGTTGCAAATGGTAGTATTTCATTTTTTTTATAGCAGAGTAGTATTCCATTGTGTAGATGTACCACATTTTCTGTATCCATTCATCTGATGATGGACATCTGGGCTGGTTCCAACTCTAGGCTATTGTAAATAGTGCTGCAATGAACATTGGAGAACACATATACCTTCAACTTGACGATTTCCATTCCTCTGGGTATATTCTCAGCAGTGAGATAGCTGGGTCATATGATAGATCTATCTGCAATTGTTTGAGAAACCTCCATACCATTTTCCATAGAGGCCACACCATTTTGCAGTCCCACCAACAATGCATGAGAGTTCCTTTTTCTCCGCAACCTCACCAGCATTTATCATTCACAGTCTTTTGAATAATTAGCCATCCTAACTGGGATGAGATGGTATCTCAGTGTGGTTTTAATTTGCATTTCCTGAATGCTGAGTGATGTTGAGCATTTTTTCATGTGTCTGTTGGCCATTCATATATCTCCCTTTGAGAAATGCCTATTTAGCTCCTTTACCCATTTTTTAATTGGGTTACTTGTTTTTTTGTTGTAAAGTTGTTTCAGTTCCCTGTATATTCTGGATATTAATCCTTTGTCAGATGTATATTTTGCAAATAGTTTCTCCCACTCTGTTGGTTGTCTTTTAACTCTGTTAATTGTTTCTTTTGCTGTGCAGAAGCTTTTTAGTTTGATATAATCCCATTTATATTTCCTTTGGTTGCCCATACTTTTGGGGTTGTACTCATGAAGTCTGTGCACAGTCCCCCTTCCTGGAGTGTTTCTCCTATGTTTTCTTTAAGAAGTTTTATTGTTTCAGGGTGTATATTTAATTCTTTAATCCATTTTGAGTTGATTTTGGTATATGGTGACAGGTATGGGTCTAATTTCATTCTCCTGAATATCCTTATTCAGTTATCACAGCACCATTTGCTGAAGAGGCAGTCTCTTCCCTAGTGTATAGGCTTGGTGCCTTTGTCAAAGATCAGATGGCTGTAGGTGTGTGGGTTGATATCTGGATTCTCTATTCTATTCCATTGATCAGTGTGTCTGTTTTTATGCCAGTACCATGCTGTTTTGGTTATTATAGCTTTGTAGTATCACTTAAAGTCAGGTAGTGTTATGCCTCCAGCTTTATTTTTTTTGCTCAGGATTGCTTTGACTATGTGTGGTCTTTTGTTCTTCTGTATAAATGTCTGGACAGTTTTTTCCATTTCTGTGAAAAATATCATTGGAATTTTGATGGGGATTGCATTGAATTTGCATATCACTTTGGGTAGTATGGACATTTCACAATGTTGATTCTTCCAACCCAAGAGCATGGGATATCTTTCCATCTTCTTGTGTCCTCTTTAATTTCTCTCAACAGTGGTTTGTAGTTCTCATTACAGACATTTTTCACATCCTTGGTTAACTCTCTTCCTAAGTATTTTATTTTTTTGGTGGCTATTGTAAATGGGCTAGCTTTCTTGATTTCTTTTTCTGCATGTTCACTGTTGGTGAATAGAAATGCTACTGATTTTTTGTGTGTTGATTTTGTACCCTGTGACTTTGCTGAAATCATTTCATATTATCTTTTAATTCTATTTTTCCCACAAACTTTTTAAAGTACTCCCATACATATAAACCTGCAAAAGTACTATCCACAAATCCTGGGGTCCTATGTAACCTGGTGAATTTCCTGCCTTGTTCTAATTGACGTTTTTAATAGAAATCCAATCAAAGGAGAAAGCAGTTGAGATTGGCGTGGCAGAATGTGGGTGAGTGTGATCTCACTTGTTCCAATAAAAGGGCAGCACTGGGAAACTTCAGAGTTGGAAGGCTGAGGAGAGTTCCTCAGTGTAAGAGGTGAGTTTTAATTTTTGCATTCTTTCATTGTTTTATTAGACGTCACTGCAATAAGGTATGTGTGTGTACTATTGGAGCATTTGTTTAAAAAGCACACACAGTAACTAGGATGTCTGGACAGTATAAGAATTGTCTCACATCATTCCTTTTTAAATGGAATTCTTCTACCCCCCTAACCTTGAGAAAATTTTAGACAAAACAATGAGAACTCTGGGGGGTTACATATTAAAAATATAAATGCTTGTGCCACATCATGGAACCATTTAATGTTATGTTAAATATTATTTGTGGACATGGACTAAAACGGAAAGTCATAGAAACATGGACCATATTTTATGGAACTTAAAATCTTATGAGGGAGTCAGATATTAAGTAAAAAATACACTAAAGAATGCATAATTATGTGTAGAGGTATTACTTATTAAATAAAATTGGGCCTTATTTAAAGCAGTTTTTTTTTAAAGATATATCCTGCCTTCACTTAATAGGTGTGAATCATATTTCACATGCAATCTCTTTAGCTTTTTTTTTTTTTTTTTTTCAAATTTCTTCCAGAGGGTGTGCGCCATTCCTGGTAGTGCTGCAACATCATGTTGATGTAAGGAGCGAACAGTTTTAGGTCCTCTTCCATCTCAAAATTCCAAAAATCTATTTACTATACTGTCCTGAGATAAAGGACATATCAGATATTAAACTAAGAACAGATTCTACACTTGATCTCAGCCCAAAAGCCAAGAGGCAATTCCTGTAGCTTTTTTAACTCTTAAATTTTGGTCTAAGCATATACCTCCTATCTTGCCTTTTACTGGACACCAAACCATCTTCAAAGGAATGAAAGATTCCAAGACAGCAATGGGACGGTTATTCTTTTGTGATGACATAACCTTCACGGCTGTCTGTTTCTCTGGTTGAACTCGGGGAAGCACTGACCTGCCCCCATTGCAGGGACTACTTTAAAGATCCCTTCTCAGTGAGGTGTGGAAGCAGCATCTGTCACAGGTGGCTGGCCTCCTTGGGAGACTGAGAGGAAGCTTTTCATCTACCCAAAGTGCTTTCAGCTGTCCTGGAAGAAGGAAACCCAGAAAAACCTGGCACTGGACAATTTGGTTGGTCTCATCAGAGAGCTGAAGCCAGTGTTGAACATGGATGGGCCTGGGAATTCATTCTGGTAGGGTGCACTTCTATGTTGAGTGGAATGGCCTTTCCACCCTTGCCCATTCCATTCATTCATATCTTACTCTGCTGGGTTTGGCTCTGATTCTTAATTCTGTTCTCTGAATGTCTTTGCAAGTAAGTCTTTGCAAGACTCAGTACCCTTGTCCTACTATATCACATCACAGTGGCAAAGGTAATGTTCAAATTAGCAAATGTGTCTGTCCTAGTGAGGGGCCCTAGTGTATGTTGGTATTTATTAATGGTGCTCTTTTATCAAACTGGTGAGAAATCATGATATTCAGCCCTGAGTTTATCATGTAATTGGAGTTATTAAATGGCAGAGTTTAAAAAATATATTAGAGACAGTCTTCTAATTCAATCCACTTCATCTGGCAAATGATGAAACCCAGATTTAGAGCAGGAAGCAATCTGTCCAAACTGAAATGATTCTTTAGAATACCACATCCAACATGCTTTATATAAATTATTAAATTTTCACAGAAAAAAGTTGTCAAATCTAGCTTATTTCATCAATCCATACTTATTTGGGGCATTTGTGATACAGTAGCAAGTAGGACAGAAAAGGTCACTTTGTTTGGGTAGGTGGAACATATCATATTCACCATTGAAAGAGATCTTAATACCCATTTTTATTGACATGTAGTTTACATAAAGAACATTAGGCTATCACAATTGGATGTGAGTCATGACAGTGACACCACCTTTACAAATTACATAGAATAAATGGTGCTGATAACACCAAGGTCAAGGGTTCAGATCACTGTACCTGCCCGCTGCCACAAACAAAAAAAGACTTAGATCACTATATTTTGCCAGACATCATTAATCCTGCCCTCCTCTACCCACCTTCTTTTCCTCATCCCCAAATGTAACGATGATCCTGACTATCACCATAGAATAGTTTTGCCTTTTTTTCAATTTTATACACTTGGAATTGTTCTTTAAGAATTACATTAAAGCTGATTCCTATTGCTAAATTGTTAGTAGTATTTACCCATCCTATTGCATATAGAAGTATTCCATTCATTTTCTTTCCTCTATAAAACTTCATTATTTAAATGAGTCTCTACTTAATTACACTTGCACTGTTGATGCACACTGGGTTGTTTACTGTTTGAAGCTATTATGGATAATGCTTCTGTACACATTCATATGCATACTTTTTGTGACATATGCATGCAATAAGTTATGTAATTGCTGGATGTTAGTGTATGCATATGAATAACTTTACTAGATACCAATGAACAGGTTTTCACAGTGGCTTCTTCATGTTTGTAGCTTTTATACAAATAATACTGCTGTAAACATTCTTGTACTTTTGGAGGCTGTGTGCATGCAGTTGTTTGAACTATTGAGTTACAGTTGAGTTATAGTTTTTCAATGTGACTTCCAATTTTCCCACCCCCTCAATGCACTAATATTGAGGATGCAATGAATCCCTTCACTCAATGCAAAAATCCCTGTTGTTATATTTCTTCACCACCTGTCTCTTTAAGGTTAGCAATTCTGGTTAGTGTGTGTAGTGGCACAACATTGTGGTTTTTATTTGCACACACTTAATGCCAGATGAGTTTGAACATTTTTTATGTTTATTATTGTCTGTTTGGAAATTCTCTTTTGTAAAGTGCCTTTTCAAGTTTTGACTGTTTTTTTAAAACTGTTTTCTTTACCTTTCTGTATTTGGTTAGATAGTATTTTTTGTTTTTGTTTTTGGTTTTGGGGTTGTTTCTTTTTGTCTTTCATTTGTTTGCAAATGAATTTCTTGCCACTTTGTGCTTTTCTTTTTTACTCTGTGGTTTCTTTTTCCAAACATAATTTTATAATTGTAGTATACTCCAGTTTTCAGTTTTCTGTATCATGATGATTTCATTCTGTCCCCTTTAAAAACCCTCCCTTCCTCAAAGTCCTCCAATTCTCACATTATCTTACAGGAGATGCATTATCTTATAGAAGATATAGAAGGTTATCTTATAGATCTCTGTTTCTCACTATACATTTAATACACACTTCATCTTAAACTGAAAATTTTATGTACCAACTAGCCACCTCATCTTGAACTGAAAATTTTATGTACCAACTAGCCACCAAACAAAAAAAAACTTGAAAATTTTAAAGTGTTATAGAGGGATCGTTTTCCAATTTTCTCCAATCTATCCACTATTGTTTACTGAGAAGGTCCTTTCTCCCCTGCTCTTCAGTGCTAATTGTATCTTTCACCGAGTTTCTTTAAAAAAAAAAAAAAAAAAAGGTGACCGGTAAGGGGATCTTAACCCTTGACTTGGTGTTGTCAGCACCAGGCTTTCTCAAGTGAGCCAACCGGCTGTCCCTATACAGGGTGCACCACACTCTCCCAAGTGAGCCACGGGCCGGCCCATTTTTAATCAAGTTTCTGTCTTGTTTGAAATTTTGTTTTCTCATGGATTTATTGTCTTTTTAGACATTTTCACATAGCATTAAATAGAACAGCTTCATATAACATGCTATTTTTAGTACAATTCCTCGAGCTTTTTTCCCCCCCATTTAGTATTGGTCTTGAGGTTTCTGGATCATTTCCATTTCCACATCAATTTTATATTTGTCTTCTCAGTTGCAAGAAAAAGAAAATGCTGGTACTTTGATAAGCATGTAATTAACTCCATTCATTAAATTGGTGAGAAATTACCTTCTTATTAGATTTTTGTTTGTTTGTTTTTCTTTTGACAGCTTGACAGTGAGGGTATTCAAACCCTTGACCTTGGTGTTATGAGGAAGCACTCTAGCCAACTGAGCTAAGCAGCCAGCCTTGAGAAGTTACCTTCTTAAAACATTGAGATTTTTATTTTTTTTAATTAATTTTTTATTTCTTCTTTTTTTCTGGTAGCTAGCTGATACAGGGATTGAGCCTTGGGCCTTGGTGTTATCAGTACCACTCTCTAACCAACTATGCCAACCAGTCAACCAAAACCAAAGGGGTTTTCTCTTTTTTTTTTTTTTTTAGAAGTGGTAACTGGGAATTCAGACAGAAAGAGCACTCAGGAGAGAAGGGCCCTAAGAAATGACAATATACCTTTGATCTTCTGGATCATCCCTTGAAGGAAAAAAGTTCTTTAACAGTCTCATAGCTGGCAACAGTGGAGCAAAGAAATGTTACTTCATTCATTTATTCAGAGATACACTCTGTGCCAGGCACTATTCTAGAAGCTGGGAAATAAAGTAGCGATCAAAATATACCCTCTACCCCCTACAAATCCAGCTCTCAAGAAACATATTCTAGTGGAGAGGGTGGGGTGGTGAAGACAGTAATAAGTAAAACATACAGCACTTCAGATCTTGATACATATTATGACAAACAGTAGAATAGTAAATAGGGATAGAAAATGCAGATGGAGTGGCTCAATTACAATACAGCAGTCAAAGAAGGGCTCATTAACATATGAGTTCCTGGTGTTAGGACCCTGATACCCTTCCTTACAGAGAGTGGAGTTCCCACCCCAGGTAAGGAATAGCAATTTCAGCCACGCCACAGTGGTCCTGGCAGGACTCAGCCCCATGGCAGCTCTGTGGAGAAATCCACACACATCCTTCCTCTCAAGGATGAGCGTCAGGCTCACATTCAGGGAAGATGCAGCCATTGTGAGGCTGGGGTTTCTCTCCTTGGGTCACTAGCGTGAGTGACCACTCTACTTACTAACAGGAAAGGGCTCCCAGGTAGATGAGAAAAGCAAGGGGCAGAACTGTGTGCGAAACACGTGACCACAGGCCACTTGAATTTAAGAGGGAGATGAGAATCCAGATTTATATATGTGTCTTGGTGTAAAGACATTCCAGATGGGTACAGAGGAAACTAATAAATGTAGTGCTTTGTAATATGTCAAAGATAAACTCAGCCATTATTGGAGCCTGGAAAGCGTCACCCCAAGGTGAAGGCTTCAGAAGCAGCCTCAGAAGCAAAGTTTTCCTCTGACCTTCTCCTGCCCTCCTGTCTCACAGCCTCATTCTCCCCTAGGGCAAGACATAGACACTAGAATCGCTCTTCCCTAAGGCAGGTCATAGACATACTCTGATCTTTCCCCCTGCCTTTCTGTCTTGGAGCTGGCCATAAAGAAATTCTCTGCCCTACCTTGTCTGATTGCAGGTCATAAGATCCCCATTCCAGAAAGGGTCCTGCCCCATACCTGGAGGAATGAATGCTGCACAGAGAGGTCAAGAAGAATCTGGACAGACAGGCCTCACTGGGTCTCCCACTCAGTCTATTAGCATTAGGTCATACCTTTCTTGTCCAGTCACATTTCTACACAGATGTGCCTGCTCATAGACCCTGAGCATAAATACAGACTATTTTCCCTATATCTTCGGGTTTTCATTCTGAAGGCTCCCCTGTCACATAAAACTATGATATAATAAACTTTGTTATGCCTGTTCTTCATATTAACCTGTGTTTATCAGGTGATTTTTCAGAGAATCTTCAGGGGTTTGAAGATGTCTTCCTTTGGCTCCTACACCAGACATTAGTTAAAGCAGTGAAAACAGATTTTCTTTAGTAACCACTGACAGGAGGGTAAAGAGCTGAGCTCCATTCCGATTTGTGCAGAGGTGGTTGGGCATTTTAAAGGGAAAATGGAGGAGTAGGGAGGCCAAATGGTAGGGGCTTAACCAAATCGAGGAAGTGAAAAATGACAAAAAGTAGGAAAGGAATGAGTGGGAGTTGGCCCATGTGAAACCCATCTAAGTTTGCTAGCTGGCCTTTATCTGTTGGGCTCCTATCCTAATACAGAAACTGGGAGAAAGGGGCCCTCCCTACCTTTAGACGTTGATTGAAACAAACTGTAAATTCTTCTGTTAGTCTCAATTGAGTTTTCTCATGCAGGCACTTAAGGGGACTATGGTCATCCTGGGGAAGAGGGCTTGAGCTATCAGAAACTATGTGTTTGTTCAGGTCTTCATAGGGGCCAGGTGGGGCCTAGTAGAGAAGAGCCTGACTAGAGTTTGGTCAAGGACAGAATCTTTGTCACGTAGATTGGGGAAATGGGCGGTTGGGGGCTGTTGGGAACGGAATTGTTTACTGTATTTTTTATATATGCAATTATTAAACCCTAGCTATGAAACAACTAATCGAACCCATAAAACAAAATTTTTGCTACATTATCCTAAAGGGCCACAAGATGGCGACAACGTTTCTTAACTGACCTGCCAGATAGAAGACAGATCTCTCCCGAGAGCTCCTCCCTTGTGCCCAGAGCCGGCTCTCATCTCGTTCCTATAGTTAAGTCGCCAGAATTTGCCTGCTTGATTACTCTCAGCGTAGCCCTTTGTTGACCAAAAGAAAAACATGTTTATTGATTAGGCCGACCTTTTCTTTTAAACTTTTTTTGGGGGTGGGGGCAAGCGGAAGGGAGGTGGTCATGGATATACTGATGCAGTACAGGCAAGAGTATAGAGAAGAGAACACTGTACTTTCAAGTCCTCATCACTGTAATCAACAATTACCAACATCTCGCCCACGTTGTTTCATGATCCACACCCACACTGGGCGGGGGGTGGGGGGGAGTCTAAAAAATCCCAAACACATGATTTCAATCATGAATATTTTCACAAACATCCTAACAGACACGGGCATAAAGAAAACACATTAAGAATTCACACCTAAGAAAATTAAAAAACGATTTGTAACATCATCCAATACGTAGCTTTAAAAAAAAGAAAATCCCCAATTACCTCAAATATTTCTTACAATGATTGTGTATGAACGGGGATCCCATCAGATCCACAAATGGCATTTGATTGCAATTCCTCTTAAATCGATTTTAATCCATAAAATTTACCCAAGTCTTCACGCACCTATGGTTGCTCTTTGGAAAAGAGAGACTATAGTCTGGGTGGTGGGAATTCTCACTGATCATGAATTGTCATTGCCTTTGGACCATTCCTTTGAAAAGTGTTAGGGGAAAGTTTTTGTTTTCTAAAAAGCAAAAAAAAAAAAAAAAAAAAAAAAAAAAATTCTTACTAACATTTTCCATTCAAATTTAAGTTAAAAGGGTTTTTACTTAACACCTTTGAGTTTATAATGCAAACTCTTTTAATCTGAAAATCTTTGTTCCACATAATAAAAAATAATTCATTTTCTATATCTATAGACAAAATAGTAAAAGACATCTTAACAGTTTTATTATTCTGAATTAGGAACCAGAAGGAAAGAGAGAAGAAAACAAAGAATGAGAAGGGAATTTCTTTCCATGTTAGAGTAAGAAAAAGAATGCTTTGTAGGAATGCCATATTTTGAGTTCTCTCTGTGACTAATCATAGTAATCCCTATTTTTCATGCAGAAAGAAGCATGTATTTTAAAACTATGACCTAGATAAGCCTATTAACCTAGCAAAAAGTCACAATTTTGCCCAACTCCTTTTCTACACATGCTGAGGCCCTCTATCAGTATTACTTTCTGTGTGTAGGGAGAGGCAACATTTTTTATCCTTAAACATATGTAGGGCCATGTATAGTATGTTAACCATTAGATGACTTTCTCATTAGGAAGGTGACTTTTGCCAAGGAGTTATACTTTCCCAACATTTGCTGAAGCTGGAAAGTGGTCAAGATTAGGGCAGAAAAACAAAAGGGAACACATGACTCCTCAGAGGGCAAAGTATGGCTGGAATTCCTGCCTTAGGCTCAAAGAAAAACAACCAAATTTGGTGCTCCTTTTTATGGGCTGATTTATTGATTTCCATGTTTTACTCTTATTCTTGTTTCCATGGTAGTTGTCACACACCCATAATGGAAATAGGTATAACCATACTTTTGGCTCTCCAGTTATTACATATTTGAACAAATATGCAGATCTAGCAAATGCAGGTACATTTTGTGCAAGTTGCAGATGGATTGTTTTCTGCATTTATGGTTTTCTCAGGCTAGCTGATATCATATTCATTATGCCAGAAAGTTCTCTTTCTGAAAAACATGTAGTGACAGGTTAATCAATGTCACTGATCTTTCTTTACATTCCTGATCTGGTCTTATTTACTATGGTAAATAACTGAAAGAATGTTAGGGAACAACCAACTGCTGGAAACAAACACTCAGCTCATCTTCCCTTCACTTGCAGGGGCTGTCCTGCTCTAGCAGCTGTCGAGAATGTCCACGGGTCTAGTGGCTACTCTGAGAAGCCCAGAGGACACAGGAAAAAGTATAACCCATACATTTAGCAGGAAAGAAACACTGATGATTGGCCTAGCGTGGTCAGATTTCAGTAGAATTAGACTTTTCAACTCCTTCCTTGTTTTAAACCGATATTCACTAATATTTTCTTCTTCCCAAATTAAGAAAGAACAGAGAAAGTGTGATGCTGTAAAGCAGTTTGAAAAGAAAATGTCTCCTCTAATGAAATGTGATGTAACAGTCTTTTCTTCATGGTTAGTACTTTTACTTCTTCTTTAAGAAATCTTTCCCTACCGTAGAATCATGTTTTCCTATCTTACCTTCTAAGATCTTGGTGGTTTTCCTTTTACATTTAAGGATCTTTTTCTCCCTTGTGGATAACCAACTGCACGCAATGACAAGTTTTCAACAAGCCTATCTTTTCCTCACTAATCTAAGTTAGATGCTATCCTTGGCTTTCTATCTGAAGTCAGTAAATGTGTCCATCTCTATGAAAACTACCCAACATTAATGTTGTATGAATCTTTTTTATTAAATCATTAAATCCATGTTCTACCTAATCAGGAGTTTCTTGTATATTTTGCCACTTTGATCTTCAAATAAATGTTACAATTAATTTCCAAGATTCAAATATACCCTGTTAAAATTTTGATTAGAGTTACCTTGGAAAACTATACCAATTTTACAAGAATTGACATATTTATGATATTCAATATTTCTTCCCATGAACACATATGTGGTTTCACTTAATATCTTTAAATATGACCCTTGAATCACTGGTTTTTTCTGGATCTATTATATCTACTGTAGCTAGTATGTGGCTATATCATATATATTTAATAACTTTTCCACATATTAGTTCTTCATGATGATGATAATAACTTCTTCACCTAACATAATATAAGTCACAGCCATAAGCTCAATATAAACTCATTCTCTCTAAAGAGATAGGACACATCTTTTCAGTTACAGCAAACAGCTCCTAGTCCAGAATCCATTTCTCTTATAGCTCTGTTGTGAGGCCATCTATGTATTCTGCAACTTGGAAAAAGTTTTATGTCACCAACATGCCACGTAAAAAATGCTAAGATACAGGGTGGGCAAAAGGTGATTAGTTTAAATAGACAAATATATACATGAAATATCAAAGGAGAAAATATAGGTAGACAGGACAAATTTCCACAAGTTAGTTATCAAAAAAACATTTCATCAAGTTACCGGTTTCTAAGAATTAGTAAAACTTTATTTGTGTATTTACAAATTTCACAGTAATTTATATCAGTCAATATAATTTAAATTGTATTTAAAGATTTCTGAGACACTTTAGTTGACCAGCTTTCAATGTGTATTTTTTATGAGAACATTTTAAAAGACACTCAATATCTTAGACCATTCACCTTCCAGAAAAAGTAAACAATGAGATACAATGCTCCAAATTCTTCCCAGTGGCAGGAATTCTCTTCCCTATTGTCTTTCATGTACACTCCTAAGTAGGGCAATATTATTACTGCTTTTAATACTATTATTATTGATGTCAGTATTCTTAGTTCACATACGTTGAATGATTCCTATATGCAAGATATTTGTACTTGTCAGGTTCTCCAGAGAGACAGAACCAATAGGACAAGTTTATGAATATACGAGAGAGGATTTATTAGGGAAATTGGCTTACGCGATTGCGAAGGCTGAGCAGTCCCACGATAGGATATGTCGCTAGCAAGACTCAGTCCAAGTCTGAAAGACTCAGACCAGGGAAGCGGATAGTGTAAGTCCTGGAACCCCAAACCCAAAATAGTCTGGAGTTCTGATGTCCACAGACAAGAGAGCAAAATATATACCAGCTCCAGTCAATAGAGACAGCCATCTACCTCTTCCTCCGTTTTTGTTCTGTCTGCCCCCCCCCCCCCCCCCCCCCGCAGATTGGATGATGCGTGCATATATTAAGAGGGGATTTTTCCACCCCGTCCACTCAGGCCCACATGCTAATCTCTTCTGGCAACACCCTCATAGACATACACAAAAAGATTGCTTTACCAGATTTCTAGGAAGTCCTTAATTTAATCAAGTCAACACCTAGAATTAACCATCACAACACTGTTTTAAGCGTAGTAAAAGTATTAACCCATGAGAGACACTATTCCATCCCCCTTTTTAAAATTAAGAAAAAAACAAACCAGAAAAAGTTATTTGCCAATGCTTTAGCCACGTTTCAAACCTAGATCATCTTTCTCAATCAATGATTTATAGAAAAGTCCTCATGCTATTAAATTAAGAGTATAACTATGCTTCAGAATTAGAAATAATTGGAGTGTGAGCCACTCATTTGCTCTAGGTAATTATTTTCTTCCTTCAGTACTTATTCAGGCTGGTTCTTGTATATCACTTCCAAATAATGACCAAGTGCTTATATGTACTTCATAGTTTTATAGATCTGATAATATACAAGTAACTGTGGGAAACATAGGTATGTTCATCTTGTTTCCCAATGTCAAATGTAGTGCAGTTGCCATAGTACATGAGTACAAATACATTTGTAAAGACTGAGAAAAATAATAATAAGTTAAACAAGCTCTGCAGAAATCCACAGATTTTTTTGAATTAAAATTCAAAAATTCTACTCCACTTTCATGTGCAGAATGTAAATAATGCCTTTATCCAATGCAGACTCTAAACAAGATTCCATATCCAAAATTTGGGGACAATATCAGGAAAAATGACATGCCAAAATAAAAGCTTAAAATAAGTCATTCAAATCAATAGGTAGTTTGTAAATATATTGTTATTTGCAGTTGAATGTTTTCTATGTATCCTCAAATATGAAAAATAAAATTAAGGAAAATTTATAATGTAACTAACTTTAACATATCGAATATAAATGCTTTAACTGAAGAATAAATATCCACATGATATCAAAATATAGAACCACTAACTTTTCAACAGACTTTATGGGTATATCTCTATCTGCCCAGAGGACGGGGTACCTTGATTTCAATAGCCATTGTAGTTCAGCTTTAAAAGAAATATGTGCACAGTAGAAAAAGGAAATATAATCATCTTATATAGCTTGTAAAAGAAGTCCCTTAAGAACAGCTGATTCTATTTCATGTAAGACTATGCTCCAGACATCTTTCTGGTTTGCGATCTCTGGGGAAAATCTGCCAATTAGTTACAAGAATTTTGAGCAACAAATACATATTTACATTATACATTTTTTAAAAATGCCATACTGCAATAATTTAGTTTTCAACCAATTCTGGAGCTGATTAGCAATGGGATGAATTAACAGCATTTAGTTTTTCAAGCAAAGGATTAAACTCTTGCCCTTATTCTTAAAAGGACTCGGTCAAGGTGCAAAAAACCCAAAAGGTTTGATTTATTTGCCTTTTAGGCAGTTTAATGTTCTGAGTAATAGGAGAATTAGCCAGGACCTTTTTAACTTAACTCTGCATTAATTTTCAAAAATTTAGTCTTTACAAATTTTCACCTGTGGCTGGACAATATGCTCATGAGTCATCTTCTGTCCCAATTCCTCTCCTTTTCCCACAAATTCTGCTTTTTATTCTGATTCTCCTATATCCTATAAGACAAAGAAACAACAAAATAAGTATTTAGTTTGTAAATTATCATCTGATTAGATTAGTAAAGAACATCAGAAGTTCATGTGACTCACAAATAATGAGAAAACTTATGTTCCATTTTTCCATAGGACTCAGTTATCATTGTAAAATGATGATGGCAAAAAATAATTTTTTCCTTTTTCCTTTCCCTCTTTATTTTTCATGTCATAATAAGTGTACATTCTCTATATGGAAGTACATACAACAAATGAGGTAGAGAGCAATTCTTCTAGATATATATATATGTATATATATATGAAACTATATGGAGTCAGTTCTAAATGTTAGAGAAGCTCAAAGAAGGAAAGAAACTTCAGAGACTAGTAAAGATGTAAATTGGCTTTGAGGATGCGTAGGACTTGAGTCAACAAGGTTTTTCTTTTCCTTTTTCTTTTTAAATGTAGAATTACTACCTTTTCAACCAAAAACTCGTCATAGTGGGAACTTCCAAACGCTTTATAGACCTTGGATTTTTACCTAACGGAGACACATAATTTTGAATAGTCATAATCTAAAGAAACAGTATCATTTGTTGGGTAACTGGTTCGCATTTATGACAACACGAATGACTTGGAACTTGTTTTTCCTCGCTAGTTTTAGGCAAAGTCAAACAGAATCTAAAGTACAAGGAAATGAACTTTAAAATTGAAAATTGGTGTTTCAGAAGAGAGTCTGAAATAAATGCCCCCAAGCTTATTGCCTTCATTGCACCCCAAACAGTCCTATTTAGTCTTGTCGTGTTTCCGATTACGTATGTGGACATACGATAGAGAAAACAGTATCGGGATTAGAAATACATTATATCTTTCTCAGACTAAAAATTACAAAGTCCAAATTCCGTTCTCTCCAACGAATATTTCGAGAGAAAAGAACCTCATCCCCGAAAGAGAAAAACAAAACAAAAAACGCTAAAGAAAATGAATGAATGAAAAACAAGACGGACAGTTCACTAGTTTGCGTGTGCTGGAAGCCGGCAGCTGGGTCCGAACTCCTCCCGCGCACCCACCGGCCTTCGCTTCCTGGATACCGGCAACCAATCAGGACGCGGGGAGAAAGTTTACACTGCCCCAGTCTGCAACCGAGCATTAGTGCAACTCATTGTCCGACAGGGTGACCGCGGAGTTATTTTGATAGGAACTTAAAATTTTTTTCAGTCTCGTTACTTAACCCTAACGGTTACTAAAATGCTGGCAAACCCCTTTAAACATAAAGTTAAGTGATAATGAAAAGCTCAGAGCTTCATGCTACCTTATACTAGTTCTGGAGCTTTGCCAAGAACAAGTCACGTTAGTTTTAGTAACCATTGGATCTCTAGCTTATCTTTGACAGAAACGGTCCTAAAAGTCTAACAATTGCCCTAAATTCAGACAAAAAGACACTTATTTTGACAACCCTATCGACTTCCGGCACAAAAGAAAACAAGCACCAGCTCTCCTTTGAGAATATTGTGGCTCTTAGAAGAGCCGTTAGGGTTGAAGCTTCGCAGCCGACTCACTGTTTACTTGGAGCTGGTGTACTTGGTGACGGCCTTGGTGCCCTCGGACACGGCGTGCTTGGCCAGCTCCCCGGGCAGCAGCAGGCGCACGGCCGTCTGGATCTCCCTGGAGGTGATGGTCGAGCGCTTGTTGTAATGCGCCAGCCGCGACGCCTCCCCCGCGATGCGCTCGAAGATGTCGTTCACGAAGGAGTTCATGATGCCCATGGCCTTGGACGAGATGCCGGTGTCGGGGTGGACCTGCTTCAGCACCTTGTACACGTACACGGAGTAGCTCTCCTTGCGGCTGCGCTTGCGCTTCTTGCCGTCCTTCTTCTGCGCCTTGGTCACCGCCTTCTTGGACCCTTTCTTCGGGGCAGGAGCGGACTTAGCGGGATCCGGCATAATCCAGCAAAGACACAAACTGCTCAGAGAAAAACAGAGGGACAACGGGAACAAAGGACGACGCGTGTCGCTCTTATATAGAATGTCTTACGCAAATAAGGTGAAATTAAAATACTGCGTCTGATTGGTGGTTATTTAGGGTAACGTCAAAGGTTAGTTTTGCCCAATCAGGATGTACAAATAGCAAAGTCGCATTTCCATTGGTTAAAATGAAAATGCACGTCTTCCTTTTCGCGCTCAATGCTGCTTATAAAAAGTGCCGCCCTTGCACTTTAGTTTTGGTGGCTATTGGTAGTGAGTTTGTAGAGTCCGAAATGTCTGGACGCGGGAAGCAAGGCGGCAAAGCTCGGGCTAAGGCCAAGACCCGCTCTTCCCGGGCCGGGCTGCAGTTCCCCGTGGGCCGTGTGCACCGCCTCCTCCGCAAGGGCAACTACGCCGAGCGGGTCGGAGCCGGCGCGCCGGTGTACCTGGCGGCGGTGCTGGAGTATCTGACGGCCGAGATCCTGGAGCTGGCGGGCAACGCGGCCCGCGACAACAAGAAGACGCGCATCATCCCGCGCCACCTGCAGCTGGCCATCCGCAACGACGAGGAGCTCAACAAACTGCTGGGTAAAGTCACCATCGCTCAGGGCGGCGTCCTGCCCAACATCCAGGCCGTGCTGCTGCCCAAGAAGACCGAGAGTCACCACAAGGCCAAGGGCAAGTAGCAACCTGGGTTAATTGCACCAACTCTAATAGAGTGTAAACCAAAGGCTCTTTTCAGGGCCACCCATATTTTCTCGGAAAGAACTTAACACTTGCTTTATTGGAAGGGGAAGAGAATGAGAAACGAAAAGCAGTCGGGGTTAAAGGCAAATTGTGGTGAATACCTCAGGTTCAGAAAAAACAGGGAAGATGTTGACCTTTGCAAAATTTCATTATCGTGAGCAGACCTTCTAGGCCACTGTTTAATTATCAACCCAGTCACTGTGTTCACAGGCTGCCATTAGCTTCATCACTTTCTGAAGCAGTTTGGTAGGAAAAGAGTATTGCCCTGGCTCCAATTTAGCAGAGTGCAGCACGTCGCTTCACCACACGGGTCATGGGCGGCGTAAGAGAGCCTCACCGCTACCGACCTGGCACCGGGGCCCTGCGCCGGATCCGCCGCTACCAGAAGTCCACCGAGCTGCTGATCCGAGAGTTGCTGTTTCAGCGAGATCTCTGGAGAGTGGACGGCGCTGGCGCCTCAGGACGCGTGAAACTACCTCGCGGGCTCTTCAAGGACATCAACCTGTGCACCGTGCCAAGGGAGTCACCATGTTGCCCAGAGCCGTCCAGCTCGCCCACAGATCAACAGAGAGTTTTGTGACATGACAGTACACTCCCCAGAGGCTCCATCAGAGCTACACACATTTTCCCTGACAGATGCGCTGTAAATCATTCTCAGTACCCCACTCCCCACAATGTTGCAAAATATATGCCCCTAAAATGAAATGAATAATGAGATGATATCTGTAGGCGTGACATCATCCTAGAGCCCAAGAAAGGCTTTCATATTGGGGAAACGCCTGAAATCTTGCTGCCTCCCTCAGAACTTAGAACCGAGAAGTTTTAAGTGTTTCCCGTAACTATTGCCTTTGACATGTAAATGGTTACTAGTCACACAGACGGTTAAAACCCTTACCTCACAGACTTAAGCGTCTGGGTGGGGAAAGGAATTATGATGTGGTTTGACAAAGGGCTGTTTATGAATGCTGGAAAAGTACAGGATGTTGAGCTCTTGTCAGAAACCAAGGCCTCCTAGTAAGGCTGATGTTTACCTGTGGAGGAGGGTTATTTAATGTGTCATGGCAAATAACTTTGCTGTTGTAAGCAAATAAGGAATACCCTTGCCAATCTTTTCCCTTGCTCAGGTTGCGGAATTTTGCTTCCCACCCTTGCTCACAGAACTCTGATGTAATCTTTAAAAAAGAAAAAAAAAATTCTTAACTTTTCTTGTATATTGTGGACACATTTGGCTGTCTGGTGACATGGTAAATGTTTACAGAATGATGTTTAAAGTGTATGAAGTGCAAAAAATCAAAGAAACAAAAACAAAAAACCACAGTTTTATTAGTTATCAAAGCATTTTTAAAAATAAATTTGATAGTGATATATGCTTATATAATGAACACATTACATAATATCTTTTGGTGTACCTAATAACTGCCATTAATAATTAGATAAATATAAATGTTTCAAGATAATTGAGCGAGTCTAATGAGACTAACAAGTACTGAGGTTTGTGGCCTAAATTCATGATAAAATGGAAAGCTAAAATTTAGTTAAAGGTTAATTAAAATTCCCTATCCAAACTCATGGACTTCCCCCTCCCCACCACCACAGCCACTTAACCACTGAATTTTATCCTTAGGGGTATTGTAGCATATATGAATCTTATGCTAAAAACCCTTGCTCTAAAGTTTGGTCAATCTACCCCATTTCTTTTCAACTTAATTATTTTTTCCCTGAAACCTCTGTTGGGGTGCAGAAAGTTATCACAAAATATGATGCTTCTACATACTGAAATAAAGAAGTCTCAAAGTCTCTCTGACCTTCCCCCTCACCCCCTCCTGTCTGTCATTCCTCTGTCACTCTTCAAAGCACAGGATGAAGCTGTTCCCTTATCTGCCTGAAGTCTGGACCCACCAAAGAAAATGATAATTACCTCTGGTCCTTTAACTGAGATTTTATTTATTTAACTCATATCATAGGAAAGAAGACTGGAGTCTGTCAACACACCTGGACTAACTCTTGTCACAGACTATTGTCTTCTATTTTGATCCTGTTCAATATTTTGAAGAAAATTATTTACTAGTCATTGTCTGGGCCAATTGTATGTTCTGCAGCCCATTGAGCCCTCTAAAAATTATTTACTACTACATCCCCTATTTCCCCTTTTCCTATGAAGACTGGTATATAATCATCTGTACCCTATGGGAAATTGGGACAGTACTCTCTTGTGATTCCGCCATGCATTTTCCCCTCCCAGCATGTTGAAATAATAAAATTTGTTATGCCTTTTTCTTTGTGTTAATCTCTATCAGTTGATTTTTCAGAGAACCTTTAGCGGGTTGAAGGGGAAGTTTCCCTTGCCCCTACACCTCCTCTTCTTATCTGAAAATTTTTTAGCATTAGACATAGACTGATCAGTGAAACAATAGAAACTCAAGAAGTAATTTTAAGTGAAATATTCAACATATGATAAATTAAGTTTCTCAAATCAGTGAGGGAAATATTTAATATATTGCACTGATTAACCAGATGGTTAACTTTCTAAAAAGTTAACTATACAAGAAATCAAATTCAAATTATTACAGTTAGATTTTTTGTAAATGATTCTACCCTGCATTAGTAAGCTTGTAGGCATAATAGGAACTGCTGTTGGAAATGAACACAGGTATACTTTTGGTAGAAGAGAACTTAGCAATATACCTAAACGATACTAAAATTCTGGATTTCATTAGTCCATCTTGTTATTTCTAAGAAGTTAGAATATAGAGTATATGGAGTATATTTCCATCCTAGATTATGGAGAAAAATGTTACAAAATTGCAGTCTTATGCACATAGTATTCCAGAAAGACAACACATGTATACATAGTTAAAAACAGTATTTTATTATTTTTGATTTTTTATGCATCTTCTACAATGTTAAAGTTTTGTTTAATGAGGATGGGGCAGAAATCATATTGAATGAAAAAAAAAGGAGGAAAATAGACTCGGCCTTGAGGATTGAAAAGAACTGAAAGAGAACAAAAGGGAGTATAGCCCAGCAGACTTGTTCGCCTTTTAGGTCCCCTCCCCTAACATAGAGGTACTTCCCGCCACAGCTCTTTCGGTTTTCAATCTGGTCCGCATAGTTTACATATAAAACGAAGCTGCCACTAGTGGCAGCACGGTTTTCCTCTGTGACTTATTGAGAATGTCTGGCCGCGGTAAAGGAGGCAAGGGTCTGGGAAAAGGGGGCGCCAAGCGCCACCGTAAGGTTCTGCGCGACAACATCCAGGGCATCACCAAGCCCGCCATCCGGCGCCTGGCCCGCCGCGGCGGCGTCAAGCGCATCTCTGGCCTCATCTACGAGGAGACCCGCGGGGTCCTCAAGGTGTTCCTGGAGAATGTGATCCGCGACGCCGTCACCTACACGGAGCACGCCAAGCGCAAGACTGTCACCGCCATGGACGTGGTCTACGCGCTCAAGCGCCAGGGACGCACCCTCTACGGCTTCGGCGGCTAAATAGCACTTTGAGGCCCTGTCATTTACTAAAAAGGCCCTTTTTAGGGCCCCCAAGCTATCAACAAAAGAGCTTAAATGACTACGTAATCTACTGAATTCTTCATTGCCGTTAACAGGTTAGCTTGGGATGTTGAAATAGTGAATAGGTGACTATTATAATAGGAAGCTCTGGGCTGAGATCTTAGGAGCAGGGGACAGAGCAGAGGCCAGTAACTCGCGGCGGGTTGGAGTTGCTTGCAGCCTGTTCTCGGTCATTAACTTTATCAAAAAAGTTAAATCAGGGCCCGGCCCAACACTTAATTTCCCTCGGGTCCTTCCAATATTCCTTCATGTCTCAGAAACAGTGAGGGGTCTGAGAAAGGAATACGTTCCATTAACTGCAGGAAACTCGAGGAAAGCTTTGTGGTGGCTGTAGGGAATGTTGTGCCAGAGACCTCTAACCAGGGGTCTTGGAAAACACGCTTCTTCCTTTCTTTTAGAATCCCGGCTGTTTAACAGTAGTAAAGTCTTGATAACACGGTGTATTTACCTCCTTTCTTAGATTTACGTTTTTAGAATACTAAAATACATCAGGTATACAAAAGAAGCTAATGGACACCACACCGCTCATTCAACAATCCCTCCGTGTGTCTATTCCCAATAGCATAGCCCTCCTTCCAGACCCCAGAATTAACTAGTAGCCTGATTTTGGTATTTACTGGTCCCATGCTTTTTATTTTCTAACTTTAAAAGATGCACATAACCCTAATCAATATATAGTATCATTTTACACGTTTTAAAAACTTTTTGTAAAAATAAATTTTATGCATCTTTATGAAACATTTGCTTTTGAAATATCCGTGTTGCAATGTACAGTTCTAGTTTATTTTCACTGTTCATCAAGGTTTCTAATATGTCAGTACATGATGTATATATTTCTCTGTTGATGGAGATTTGAATTGTTTTATTTTTACCCCCCAAACAACGCTGCAATGGGCATTGTTGTACACAACTGTGTGTTCTCTAGTTACGTACTAGGAGTGGTATTGCTGGAAAATAGCGTATGCACATATTCAACATAAACAGAAATGGACAATTTGCTTACCAGGTTAGACATTTTATTATACACTTGTATATTCCACCAGTAGTGTTTGAGAGTTCTTGTTACTCCATCTCTTCAAACTTTGCTATTGTCAGACTAAAATTCTTGCCAGTGTAAAGATCTGTTAAATGGTATTTCATCGTGTATTTAAGTTCTCTGATTATAATTAAGCTGCCTTTTTTTTTTTTTTCTTTTTTTGGCTAGTTGGTGTTTTTCCTCTTTTCTAGGAATGGCCTATTCATATTCTTTGCCCATTTTTTTCATTTCCTGGGTTTTTTTATGATTTGTAAGTATCCTTTATATTCGAGGGTACTTCAAAAAGTTCATGGAAAAATTCATATTACCTTTCAATCTTATTTTTCCATAAACTTTTTAAAGTAGCCACATATTTTGGTTTTTAACCCTTTCTCAGCATGTGGCAAATATATTCTGTCATCTTGTGACTTAATGTGTTTTTAAATGTTAGTGACATCTTTGGATGTACAAAAATTCATTTTGATGTTGGATTTACGTTTATAGTTTTTGAATGCTGCCTTTTCATATAGGAGTTATCCTGTCCCAACCCCCTCCCCCAAACTCCTGCAGGCTTTTTTGCAAAATAAATAAATCAGGCTGTTTATCTCATGATTTGGCTTGAATTGGACAATAAGCTTTTCTGAAATGGTTGTAAGAATAGCATTAAGAAAGAGCTGAGGAAGACCTGATAACAGATGCAATGATTAACTAAATGCCTAAAATTTGAGGGTGTTGTATGAGACAAAAGAAAGTAAAGAGTGAAAGAAAGAAGAGAGAAATAATGCCAAAGATATATTGAAAGCTCACTTAAATTTATGTTAAGTGCTTTACAAGGGTTTTCTTATGTAATAGTCTTGTAAGACAGATTTTATCTTCATTTTAAAGTAACAAAGCAGAGGCATGGACAGCCAAATCAAATAACCAAGTCACAAATATGTTATATACTGTAACCCAAACCTATAATATTCTTAATCATGATCTCATTAGATACAGAAGCTATCATAAAGAATCGGAAATGGTATTGAATTAGTCCTATAATGGAGAATTTGGGGAACTATGTCAAGACAGGTACAAGAACCGTGTGACAAAGATTGAAGCGGAGACGGTAATGAACTACTCAGAGACAATGGCAGTTGTAACCGAGGGACTAGGAGCGACCGTTCACTAAGCTAGTAAAGGCCAAAAGCCAAAGTCCAATGGATATTTATTATGAAGGCTGTGGGAAAAGTAAGTGAGCAGGGATAAAGGAGGGGGAGCTCCCGGGGCAGAACCTCCTGAAATTTTATTTGAATAGACTATACTGCACACTCCCCTGAGCCCAAGGATGCAGCAGTTTCTCACAGCTGCATACTCCCTTGAGTTCAAGGATGCAGCAGTTTCTATCAGCTGGTGTTGTCATGCTGAGAAATACTGTGTGAGCATGCCCCGCATGGTACTGGCACCATGTGTCTCTTCTGGCTGTGGCCAAAGGTCATGGCCGTCCTCTTAGCAGAACATTTCACAAGATGTTAACTCTCTCCACACCTGTCTGTCACTATCCCAATTGAAATGTATTATTCCAATCTCTCTGGTTGTAGGCCTGCCTGAAAAGTTTTTATTTTTGTGTGTGTGCCTATGTAGTTGTGTTCTTGTTAAAGAACCCTCTCAAGATGTTATGTGTTCTTCCCTGTCATTTTTCATGTTCCCTGCCCTTAAGAAAATTGACCATTCCCTTAAGAAAAACTAGAATCAACGATTCCCGAAGCAATGGTCATCCTCTTCATATGCCCCTGTGGTTTTTAAGGTCAAGCTCTGCTCACTGAGTGAGCTATAGTTATTGAGGGTATTTGAGTGCACTAGCCCTATGTGGCTATTGAGTACTTGAAATGTGGAATGTGACTGAGGGCGTGAACGTTTGTTATATTTTATTTTAATTAGTTTACATAAAAATGGGCCCTGGTTTCAGTTATTAACATTCAAGTATGCTTGGAACAGCTTAGGTACATGAATCTGAATATACTTGCTCAACTATAAATTAAAGAACTCTAAATGCAGATCAAGAATTTCCTATTAAAATTTAGAGTCTAAATTTTGACATACTGTAAAAGTGTAAAAATACATACCAGATTTTGAAGACTTAAAATGAAAAAGAATGCAAGATATCTACTTAATAAGTTTTATATTGATTGTATACTGAAGCATATTTTTAATACACAGGGTCAAGTAGAATATATCATTAAAATTAGGGCTGGCAGGTTAGCTCAAGTTGTTTAGAGCACAAATGTTACAACACCAAGGTCAAGGGTTTTGTATCCCTTCACAGCCAGCCACCCGCACAAAAACAAATGAAAAAACTCACAACACACAATGGAATACTACTCAGTCATAAAAAAGAATGAAATTCTGCCATTTGCAACAACATGGATGAGCTTGGAGAAAATTATGTTAAATGAAATAAGCCAAACACAGTGAGATAAATGTCACATGTTCTCATTCACATAAGGAGGCTAAAAATATTGATCTCACAGGAGTAGAGAGTAGAATAGTGGTTACTAGAGACTGGTGGGGGGAGAGGGAGGGGGTGGGGTGGGGAGAGAGTAGTCAGTGGATACCAAATATTAGATAGATAGGAAGAATGGGGTCTAGTGTTCTATAGTAATATAGGGAGACTTTAAAGTACTGTGTGTCTGAATAGCTAGTCAAGATGATGTTGAATGTTCCTAACACAAAGAAGTGACAAATGTTTAAGGTGATGGATATACTAAGCACCCTGATAAGATCATTGCACACAGTATGAATGTACCCAAGTATCAAGTATCATATCTAGTCCAAAGATATAGGCAATTATGGGTCAATTAAGAAAAATAAAAAGAGGGAAAAAGAAATAGAATAGTGGTTACCAAAGGGAGGGTGGAGGAGAGGGTGGGGGGATGGTTGGTAGAGTGGTACAATGTTACAAAATTAGTTAGATGGGAAGAGTAAGGTGGCAATAGCCAATAATATTGTATTGTGCATTTCAAGATAGCCAGGAAAGAGGATCTTGAATGTTATAACCACAAAGAAATAATAAATGTTTAGGTGATAGATACGCTAACTATTCTGATTAGATCATTATATAATATATGCGTATACTGAAAGAACAAACTGTACCCTATAAACATGTACAATGAAAAAAATAAAATTTAAAAATAAAATTAATTTCACCTGTTTACCTTTTTAAAATTGTGGTTACTAGAAAAATAAAAATTATATATGTTACTTGAATTATAAGAGGGTACTTCAAAAAGTTCATGAAAAGATTTGTATTACCTTTTTATTATATTTTTCCACGAACTTTTTGAAGTGCCCTCATATTTCTATTGAGCAGTGCATCTTAGAGTAACAAACTGGCTTTAAGCTTTCCAACCCAAATATACTAATAATGCAGAGACAAAAAAAAAATTGAGTTCAGGGAAGGTAAGAATGAGAACTGAGAGAAGAAGTCAAATGAACAAATTTCTTTTTCTCGCACTTATATTCCTGAAGGTAGAGATAAAGTCTTCTCCCAACTCTGCTCACACTTTGAGTAACATCAAGAAAGCACTGCAGCATAACACATTACACTTCTTGTGAGCACAGAGTTGTGAATTTGTTCTTTTGTATTAAGCACTCAGTAAATAATGACTAAGTTTTTCAGCTGAGGAGGAAAGCCAGGCCATTTTTCTAGACCCACTAACCTCTTTACTTCAACTTCTAAACCCAAAGAAATGCATAACAGAAACCAAATATGTGACTGCTAAATTATTAACCACAGTTAAACTTCGTGTCTCAAGCCCAAAGCTACTCTTGGTTTCCTACAGGATGAGCGACTCTGAAGCAGGTGACTATTGTGAGCACATGTTACTCAGGAGGCTGTAACAATTGCCTGATTTGAACTGCTATGAGTCACACAGCAATTGTTCTAAAGCAAGAACTACTCATTAAAAAATAAATCATTTTAGGAGATACTAATTTAGTACATTCAATTTTTAATGATTTGAGAGATCATAAAATACACAAAGAAGTTAAAAGAGCCTTATTTTTATTCCAAGTTAAGTTGATATACATGGCTAAAGAGGAAATAAATGACAGAGATGTATGGAGTAATGGTGAAAAACAAGGGCATACTGAAATCTTGTTCTGCCTAATAATTTGAGCAAAATATTTACATTCTGTGCTTCAGTCTTGGTATTTGTAAAAGAACATTGATCTGAGCTTAGTGATTCCTTCCAGCTGTTAAATTCCATGCTATCTAGAGGAGCAAAATGAGATCCATGTGAGGGGAGTGAGAAAAGAGGTGAGAGTGAAAGCAGGAGAAAGTAATGGCCACTGCCACTCAATGTTTCTGTTAAATCACAATGCACTTTCAGAACTTTGGAACAGGAATGAAAAGGTCTGAAGTCACCCTGATATATGATATATCCATTTACAAAAGTGGTTTGTAAGTCTAAAATTAATGACAGCAGCATACCATGAATAACTCCAGGTAAAAATCTTAATAAGAAATGCAGTCAGGTATATCTGAAAATGGAATTCATCATTAGCATGGGTGTATTTTAAACAAACCACCAAAGATCCTGTGTTATGGAGCCTAGAATACTTATTGGAGAAAGTGTGTGATGAAAGTATTTTCTTAAGTCTCCTATTTTTTGGATGAAATTTAAATAGGCGGTGGCACTATACTGGTACAATTTTCTCCTGTCAGCTACTTAAGATCAGCCTATCGTTTTTGCTATCTAGGAACATGAAGTCAGGGGCAGATAAGTGAATGAAAGATGTCCTCCTTAGGAAACCACTACAGAAAGCCCAAATTATATCATTCCCTTCTTTTCTGATTTATTCCCTTTCCCATTGCCTATGCCCTTGCTCTCTTCTCTTTGGAAATTAAACATTAAGATATTTTCTCCCACCTTTTTGTACTTTACTTTCCACACTTCAAAATGTGTATAATGACACCTACCTCATAGAGTTGTGTGAAGATTAAATGAGTTAATATATCACAGTCAGATATCTAGATCAGTGCCTGGTACACTGATAAGCACTCAATAAATTTAACAACCATTTGTTGATACATTTATTAGAATAACAATGTAATCCATATGTTGCTGGTAGGATAAAACTTGGATGAACAGTGAGCATACGCTTTGCATGTGTGAAATGTTCTAATTTAACCCTGCTAATCAGTCTCCAAAGACACTTCCAAAGACAGGCAATTCATTACGTATGTTCACTCACCATATCCTTAAAGACTAGAAGACTGCATGGCAAAAAAAAAAACCAAAAAAAAAAAAAAACCAACATAAAACTGCATACACATGCTCATACATACACACACGTAGTGGTGAATTAATGAATCAGAGTCAATCATTTTCTTATGAGCCAGAGTAAATCATTTCTTACACTTCTAAGTCAGGTCACAACCTAGTTTAAAATTCGTTGAAACTTCCTTTTACCTCGTCCTTCTAAAAAAGGTTCACACTGCTTATTACTGGCAGAAATAGCCACTCTAGCCTCCAGTCACAACAAAACTCCCCTACCTGACTGTGCTCAGACTCTGGGCCTGGGGCAGTTCCCCTCCTCTCTGAACTTTCGCTTCGGAGGCGGTCTTAAATCTGTCCTCTCCTCCCTTAAGTCCGGTCAAGTTTTCCCGAAGTTCTGTAAGCTTTTTTGTTTGTCGAATGGAGAAATTAATGAATCAGCGAACACTGAAAATGTTCTCTTAAACACTAGTAAACTGGCCACATAAGATCTTTTCCGCGACCCCTTATGCTCCATTTCTTTAGTCTGGAGAAAATCTACTTTTTATCTCTCTCTTGCGCCCTTCATCCTGCACGGTGGTCCGGCATCTTCCCGAGGCCACGTACGCTGGAAAGGCAAGAACGGCAAAGAGAAAGCTGGACGAAAGGCCGAGTTTGGCCAGTTTAACGCCGTTGCCCCGTTCTAAGTTTTATCACAGCGTACTGCCTAGATTGGCGCGAGATAACTGCTGAACTAAAGGGATGCATCTTGGGAGATCATCGGAGACCGAGTTTATTAACACATAAGCGGAGATTAGAACTCCAAGGCTGGAGGAAAAAGACACGAAACACAACGGTCTGCTAGGGCTTAAGCAGGAAGACACGCCACTTCACACAACCGAAGAATCTACCAGCAGATTCCCTGCATGTCCCTTTTCAAGCGCTGTGTTGATTACAAAAGCTTAGTACTAAACCTGTCTTTCTTTTAATTCCGGCTCCTACGAGCCCTATACGCACTACTTACTGTAATGAGCTCTTCATAACCACCTCAAGGAGATCTCAGATGTGCTTACAGCTCTAATACTGACAAGGTAAGTGGCTCTGAAAAGAGCCTTTGGTGTTAAGTCTAAAGACGCTTACTTAGCAAGTTTACTTGGCGCTGGTGTACTTGGTGACGGCCTTGGTGCCCTCGGACACGGCGTGCTTGGCCAGCTCCCCGGGCAGCAGCAGGCGCACGGCCGTCTGGATCTCCCTGGAGGTGATGGTCGAGCGCTTGTTGTAATGCGCCAGCCGCGACGCCTCCCCCGCGATGCGCTCGAAGATGTCGTTCACGAAGGAGTTCATGATGCCCATGGCCTTGGACGAGATGCCGGTGTCGGGGTGGACCTGCTTCAGCACCTTGTACACGTACACGGAGTAGCTCTCCTTGCGGCTGCGCTTGCGCTTCTTGCCGTCCTTTTTCTGCGCCTTGGTCACCGCCTTCTTGGAACCTTTCTTCGGAGCAGGAGCGGATTTCGCTGGTTCAGGCATCACGAAGATCAAACTACAAGAGACCAGAGAACTCCTGGAAAGACGAGACAATGCTGGAAGGCACAACGTGCGGATTTTATATAGAAATTCTTATGTAAAAAAGGAGGAGTTAAAATGCTGTGTCTGATTGGTGGTTATTTAGGGTAACGTCAAAGGTTAGTTTTGCCCAATCAGGATGCACAAATCTCAAAGTCGCATTTCCATTGGTTAAAATGAAAATGCAATCTTAACCAATGACACGTCTTCCTTTTCGCGCTCAATGCTGCTTATAAAAAATGCCGCCCTTGTACTTTCATTTTGGCAGCTTCTCGTAGTGAGATTGTGAAGTCCGAGATGTCTGGACGCGGGAAACAAGGCGGCAAAGCTCGGGCTAAGGCCAAGACCCGCTCTTCCCGGGCCGGTCTGCAGTTCCCCGTGGGCCGTGTGCACCGCCTGCTCCGCAAAGGCAACTACGCCGAGCGGGTCGGAGCCGGCGCGCCGGTGTACCTGGCGGCGGTGCTGGAGTATCTGACGGCCGAGATCCTGGAGCTGGCGGGCAACGCGGCCCGCGACAACAAGAAGACGCGCATCATCCCGCGCCACCTGCAGCTGGCCATCCGCAACGACGAGGAGCTCAACAAGCTGCTGGGTAAAGTCACCATCGCTCAGGGCGGCGTCCTGCCCAACATCCAGGCCGTGCTGCTGCCCAAGAAGACTGAGAGTCACCACAAGGCCAAATGAGGAGTGAGGTTGGGAACACTGAAAAACAAAGGCTCTTTTCAGAGCCACCTACAGTGCTTTAAAAAAAGCTGGTACACGTAATCTATTGAATGTCTAACTGAAAATTACATTTAAGTGTTTGCTTTTTGGAGGGGGTGGAAGAACTAATAGTATTTCCAGCTGTAATCTGATCAACTGGAAGAAAACGGAGACTGACAGGGAGTAATATGCACAAGAGAGGCTTACTCAAGAGGAGTAGCAGGTGAAGCCAAACTTGTAAATCCCTGAAACCCACTTTAATCTAGTCTGATAACTTTATTAGTGGTATTGGGAAGTAACCGCAAGTATAAAGTACCAGTTACTCCTTAAGCAAAGTGAGTAATTTTGAGTACTGTATTAAAAACGATCTGGAAAGGAGCAGCCTGATTCTTAAACTGTCTAGTTAACCTAAAGAATGACTTTTGCCAGATGATCAGAATCTCTCAATGCCCATTTGTTTTTTATAGGACTTAATTCTAGTGGCAGTTACTAGCCTGTGGTTTATTGACTAAAAATATGCAGAGCTTTCTGAATCCCACATAGATAAATCCTTACTCCTGTTTTTCTGGACACGTGTATCTGTTTAATGCATCTTCCAGTAGCTCAGGATGCAACAGTGAACAGCCTAGAAAATCTTACATGGAAATTCTTTTATCAGGTATGGGAAAACCCATAACACCCATTACACACCTTTTTAGGGTGTGTAAGTTAATGTGGACAAGTAATCAAAAGAAACAGCAATCCTGATCTGGATAAATTTGATAACATAGCTAGACAGAAAAAGCTATAGAATCCAAAACACCTTTTCAAAAAAGACAACATAAAAAAATAGTATTAGCTTTATGTGGTTCACAAACCGAAATACTTTAAGAGGACATAGTTTATAATCTAATGCAGATTTCTTTGCCACTCCGTCTTTGCTTGCAAAAGCCCTGTTTAATAAAATAACAGTGAAACGCAGGAGACACAGGAAGAAAAATTATGGTGATAATAGTGATACATGTTGGGTTCTTTGTAAGCAGGTTGTGAGATGAAGTTTGGGATGCAAAATATTTATTTGGCATCGGTATCTGTGAAGGAAGACAGAGGAACTAGGATTGGGCAGAGAAAAATGTCAAACTGATACAAGTCAGACAAATGCTCAACCAACCCAATGGAGAGCTCTGAAACCAGAATTGCTGGTCAGCTACCCCGCACTGAGCTAAAAAGGCTCTGAACCAGCCTGTACATACCCACTTTGGTCACTGGAGGAGGACTGCCCCAGGGAAGGGCGTTGCCCTGAGTAGAGTGGAGTTCTGCAGCTGAGGCAAACACTGAAAGAACTGACAGCTGGTGCCTATCTGCTAACCGCTCTCAGCAGTTTGGCATCAAATTCTTCTTTGAAGGAGGATCTGGGAAAGTGTATTTCCACATCTATGACATATATTAACATAAATATAAATGCCAACGTTGAGAAATGTCTATGACGGTATCTGGGAGACTGACTTTAGCATACATAACTGGTAGTGTATCTTTACTTCCATCCAGGAATTCAGAGAGGATGTTTTTTCTTTTTAGAAAAATGAGAAAACTTACAGACTTCTATATGTCTTTATTAATCTGATAAACTCCTGTAAGAGTTTTAGATGCCCCGATCATTGCAGATGGAAGGTGGCATAAAACAACTTTAAAAGGGATATGGGAGGATCTTCCACTGACATTCTCTTCCTCCTCCAGATCCAGCCAATCTCTTCACTTTTGCAGTACTGGGAAGTAATCCAGCTTTGTCCCGTAATGTGGAAGTTTCAAAATGAATATTTGAGGCCTATAGTAGAGGAGAGTGAGCATTTAATGGAAACATGGAAGAGATATACTACTTATGGGCTACATATATAATATGAATGTGTTTATTTAATTTTCACAACCCTTTAAGGTGGATGTTGTTGCAATTCTAATTTAGAAGAGAAAGTATGGTGTTATTTACCCAATCAGAATCTCAATTGTAGGAAATAAGCTATACATCAGGATATTATCTTCCTCAACACAGAACCCACACATAACCACCTTCTCTTAACTACCTAGTCTTATATAGTTTGGTCTAAGGTGTGTAGAAACTTGTGTGCAAATGTTAAAGGGAGATGTTGAAAGGTTTTAGCGGGAGAGTATCATGATCAGATTTCATGAACATAACAAATGAGAAAGAATAAAACTAGACTTGTTATTCAAAGTGTTTACAATAGTTAAAAGTCAACAACCAAAGATTCCTGAAAATGGGGGTCACACTTAAAATACATATTTTAAAAAAATACATTTATAAAACACATACAGTTTTTAAAATATACTCTTTTTCCTCATGTTCCACTCTACACCCCCTTGTCTTCATACCTAATACTGGATGGAGTCACTGTCACTCATTTGTTTTAAGGAACAATTGTAAAGTCAAACCTAATATGTGAAGTGTTTACTGCATGATTTAGATAATTAATAATGACAAAATCTGGGAAATACATGTGGTTGTGGATAATGAAGATGCTTGACTAAGGACAAAAGAATGTAATTTTTAGGGCCGGCCCATGGCTTACTTGGGAGAGTGTGGTGCTAATAACACCAAGGCCACGGGTTCGGATCCTATATAGGGATGGCTGGTTAGCTCACTTCGCAGAGTGTGGTGCTGACAACACCAAGCCAAGGGTTAAGATCCCCTTACCAGTCATATTTTTTTTAAAAAAATATAATTTTTATATCAGGCTCACTGTTGGCACAGCTTCACTTATCAGAAAAGCTAGATTCTGGAGCTCCAGTGGCGCAATCGGTTAGCGCGCGGTACTTATACAGAAAAGCTAGATTCTGTGTGTGCGAGTTTAACCCCTAGGAGGAGTTCTGGTTGTTTACAAGGCAGACTGAATGATATCTGGACTCAAAACTGGCCAACAGAAAAATGAACTTGAGATCCCAGATATTCCTTGGAATAGTACAAAGAAAAATAGCAAAAGAAATTTGTAGGTAAAATTGATAGTGTAAATTGGTATTATTTGATCTATCGAAAGAAAACCTTATTACATTGACAGCAGAACTGCTAAACTATACTTTTGAAAAGAAATCAGTGCATTTCATATTTTGCCTGAAAACTTCATGAATTAATAAAATTATCAGAGTAGGATTAGAAAGTATATGCAGGGATTGACCTGTCTAACTTGATCTGATACTCCTGCAGCTTTGCATTTGCTATTCCCTAGGCCCACAGTGTTTGTCTGACCAGCCTCTCCTTGGGTAACTCCTATTCATTCTTCACTTATAATTAGGCACCTCCTCAACGAGGCATTCCCTTATTTCTAATCCATATTATGCCTTCTGATGCCATTCACTTTTACTAGATCAGTTTCTTAAACTCCACAACCATGTTCATATATTGAAAAATATTTTATTCCTATTTTGATTTAATGTCTGTACATTACACTAGCATATAAGGTAGAAGAAATCAATGTGTCAGCCAGTGTCCCATCAGGAAAGAGATATGTCACACAAATTGAGTTCTTGAAAATTGTTTAATAAAGAGGCTATTTATAAAAGAGTAAGGTATTAAGAAACCATAAGGGATAGTGCAGTATCCTGAAACTAGTATCATATATATAGGCAATTACCACATGTTGGCCGGAAAAGACAAAAGGAGGGAAAAACATCTGGAGACAGAAAGAGATCCTTCCTCTCTTTTATTCAGCCACCCTCCCAGCAATTAAAGGTGAGAATCCTCACGTGTTCATTATCCAGAAGCTCTTCGAACCCAGCCTACGGTTTTTATGGAGGCTTCATTATATAGTCATGACTGATTAAATCATTGGCTATTGGTTACCTACTTAACCTTCAGTTCTCTCTCGTCCAAGGAGGTTGGGTTGTGGAACTGAAAGTCCTGCCTTTAGCACATGGCTGAATCCCCCTGCAACCACCCCCCACAGACTGTGGCATGTAGGGGCTTTCCAAAAATTGCCTCATTAACATAAACTCTGATGTTTGAAAGGACTTGCTGTAAATAGAGATTGTTTTTCACCTTTATTGCTCAGGAGCTACTTGTGGAACCAAGAACAAAAGGTTAAATACTTAACAAAAGATATTCTGATTGCTTTAGCCACACAGGAAATAACAGGAGCTGACAGCTAGGAATCTTGGGTGTGGATGAAAACCAAAATGTATATACATGGTAATATCACAACTTCCTAGAAGGTGCTGGAGTAAAAAGCGAGAATTAGTTAAGATAATACAAAGCTGACTTTGCTTCTGTAGCTGATCATGAGGCTTAGGTTAGTAATTACAGCTTCCTTTTAAAATATATTCCTTTTTTTTTTTTTTTTTTTTTTGGTGGCAGGCTGGTATGCAAAATTCATTCCTTGTTACCCTGGCTTCTGTCAGCATCTTGGCTAGATATTTTACATGGTGGTGTAAAGTATGCCTTTATTCCTGTAGGTTCTCTCCTTGGTTGTGTTCTCTCTATTGCTTTGCCATAATTTCTAATTGACCAGGGCTTGTGGGCAATGAATACTTAGAGGCTTCCCTGGGTTCCAGTTTTATTTTCTTTACCTCTGTTGGACAGCAGAAACCCAATTACCTACTGGAAATTGGGACTGATAATTCTTGCAAGAAGAGGAACGCTTTTCTCTGACTATTGGTTCAGTGGCATAAAAAGACTAAAATGGCCAGAGACAGTTTTCAGGTTTCAATTAATTTGAAAAGTGAGGATGTTCCCCAGTGGAAACATTTCTCCATTGGTCACAAAGACCCCCAATCCCTCAGAGCTCAAGGTCATAGAGTATATTAGTCTGTTTTCTGTCTCTTGTAAGAGTACCTGAAATTGGCTAATTTACAAAGAACATAAATTTATTTCTTATAGTTTTAGAGGCTGGGAAGTCCAAGATTGGGGGACACATCCGGTGAGGGCCATCTTCTTGGTGGAAACTCTCTACAGAGTCTTGAGGCAGTGCAGGGAATCACATGACAAGGGAGCAAGAACGTTTTTACGTGCTCACTTGCACTCCTTATAAAGCCACCAGTCTACTCCTTGATAACCCATTAAACCATTAACTCATTAATCCGTGAATGGATTAATCTATTCACAAGGGTGTAGTCCTCAGGATCCAATCACCTCTTAAAGGCCCCATCTTTAAAATAAGAAGACATTGGGCTGGTCTGTGGCTCACTCGGGAGAGTGTGGTGCTGATTACACCAAGGCCATGGGTGTAATCATATAGGAATATGATCCCATATAGGAATGACCAGTTAGCTCACTGGGTGAGCATGGTGCTGACAACACCAACTCAAGGGTTTAGATCCCCTTACTGTTCATCTTTTTTACAAAATAAAAAAAATAAAAAATAAAATAAGGAGACATTCAGACCATAGCAGTTTCAAAGAAAAGGGGGAGATCAGCTGTGTCAAATGCTGCTGGGAAGGCAAGTAAGGTGAGGACTAACAATTAAGTACTAGATACAGCCATTCCAAGGTCAGTTTAGAGGAGCCGAGGGCAACGCCCTCCACCCCAAAGCAGATGTTTACAAGTATGAATTTTCCTCCAAGCACTGCATGAGCCATGCATCCTGTAAATTTTGATGTTATTCTTTGGGGAAAAAAAAAAATCAGTATAAAATGTATGTAAAAGAAAATGATACATCATTCTTTGTTCAGAATTTAGTTTCACTGAAATGAAATAGATAAAAGTTTGTCTTTTATTTTCCTAGCTGAAATTCAAATTTGAAATGTGTATATGTCAACTTGTTGATTAGCAGCATTGAAGAAATGATTTAGAAACATCAGTATAAAACTTACGTAAAAAAAAATTAAAATTTGTAAAAATATCTCTCAGAAAAGCCAAAAAAAAAAAAAAATTAAGGGAAAAAGATAAAAGACCAGTCTAAGTGGACTGTTGGGGGAGAAGGCAAGTTGAAGGAGATTAAATGAAGGAATGGGGTGAAAGAAATAAGATATGAGTTACATGAGACGTTGGAGGAATATGGCTGTGCACTGAAGAACAGTACAATCAGCAGCTGAAGAAAAAAGCATAAGCAAGACAACATTTTTTTCAGACGAGATAAATAAAAGCAGCTTTTAATGCTTATAGGAAAGATCTATAGAGATAAAATGAGGGTTAAAAAAAATAATAGTATAGGAGAAAGGAAATAATTGCTGGATCTATGCCCTTGAATAGATTTTTAATTTATTTCTTGTAGAAAATTCGGAAGTAGAAAAATGCATGGCATTGGCAAATGTAGAGCTGGTGCCTTGGACTATGCCAGCCTCTCTCTTGTCCTTCTTGGAATCACTGTAGTGAATATGTCAGACAAAATTCTCAGAAAGGCCTTCAAAAATAAGTACCAGAAAAGAGGCCTTTTTCTAGGCCTGTGACACCCCGAAGACACAGCTTTTCTCTCTCCTTATGGAGAAGCACGAACGGATCAACCCAATTACCGAAAACATCCCAGCAGAAAATGCTAAAAAGCACTTCCATCCCCAGCAGCTTTCTAAATGTGGTGGGGGAAGTCCCTCCGGAAAGGAGAGGAAGGAGAGATTCAGTTCAAACAGGCCTGAGACCCAGAGACAACTGCATTCCCCAGCTTCCCGGCAGCATTTCCTTTCTCTGATTGAGCTCAGGACCTTGAGACTGAGAAAGGCCCCAGGTCTCTTCCCTAATCAAAAATATTAATGTTGGGAAGCAGGTAATTCTTCATTTAGCAAACATGCCAGTAATTAGGATGTTTTTGTGTAATCTAGAGGAAAGAAGATAATCTCAAAAAATTAAAGCACATAATTTTGTCTCTTCTGAGAAGCTTTATTATGGACAGCTGCTAAAGTAATTTTGAACTCCTTTCTTTAAATTGCTATCAGTCCTTTCCCAGCAAAGGCCATAACCTGAGAATCATCTTCCACACATAATAAAGCCATGCCTGTAGTGCCTGCATACTGCTGAAAAAAGTTGCTTTCATAAAGCATTGAGCTGGAATCTCTGCTCATTCATTCATTCATTCATTCATTCATTCATTCATTCATTCATTCATTCATTCTCCAGTCAAACAGTATTGATAAGGAACCTACTAAAAGGAATCCTAGTGATAGACTATTGAACAAAATAGATACCTCCTCTTGAAGCATACTGGACAGGGAGGAGGGAGACTGACATTAATCAGATAACTCTGCTGACTCATACATCATAACTGATATAGGGGCACTGAAGGAAAGGCTAAAAAAAAGTGATCAAGGAACAGAGAAAATAAGGAAATGTGACCTTGACTGGGAGGACTGTGTTGTGTGGGGAGGGGAGATCAGGAAAAGCTTTCCTGATGAATTGAAGCTGAAGCATGAATCAAATTTAACCAGGTAAAGAGAAGAAGGGAAATCATTCCGTATCAAAGAGAAAGTGCGCCCACGCCCTTGACTCTAGAAGGCAAGTTTGTAGAACAGCAAGCGAGGGAAGAGGGGGATCCCACAGAGCTTTGGGGTCACACAGGAGCACTTTCTTTTATCCTCTTTCTGGCAACCTAGGGAGACAAGGAGAAAAGAGTTTCACTGCGAGGACTGAGCCAGCCCCAAGACACCGAGTATTCTCTGCCAGCTTAGTGTGGGCGGGCTGAGTCACTGCGCGCGCTGCTGGCACAGCCACGCAGCTTCCAGGTCCAGAGACTCAATTCTGGCACCTGTTGTGTTGCCAGACTGCGTGCCTAACACCCCGAGACTTAACCGGTTTAGCCAAGGATGGGACCCAGGAAGGTCCACTTCGATGCAGCGCCCTCTCCATTATGTTGCCAAGGGACCGAGGACCACACTTTTAAAGACTGGGCAAGAGACATGCGTGAATTGGGGGTGGAAGTGAGAGCAGCGAGTTCGCAGGTCTTTACTAATCCCAGAAAGGAGCCCCCAGGTTTGGAAAATTCCATATAATGAAACTTAATATTTATCCCCTTTAGTTTGTTTGCCATAAGCAAAATATTGGGGGCAGAGGTGGATAAGGGTGTATTAATTCTACGGAAGACAAACATCGTTCTTTAGACGACAGAAAATAGATGCTCCTGAGAATAAGCAAAGAAACAACGCAGGTCATTCCCTGTTGGTGTCCCGAGATCGTGCAGTGGCCAGTACTCTGCGCTGGGGCCGCAACAACCTCGGCCGAGTCACGGCAGTGACCTGAGGTCATCCGCGTTTATCTCCCTTTTTCCAACATGTTGCAGTGAAGAATGTCTCATGAAAACCTGTACAAAACTATACGGAATTGAATGGACTCATAATCTAATCTGAACACGAGAAAAGTAAGCATTCATCCTCTTTCCCCAATCAGGCTGCCCAACGAAGTGGGCCTGCGGCCTTTGTTCTTTTCTCTCTCTCTCCAGTGCTGCTTTTCCCATCCCTACCCAAACCCAGCAATTCTGTTGGCATTGGCTGGACATACTGGTGACGAAACTGAGGTAATAAAAAAAAAAGATCGAAAACTTTGCTTTTAAATATAGTAGATATGAGGAAATGACTTTTCAAAAGCAGATTCAGGTTTATTGTGGCGATCTTTTTTAAAGCACAAAGGGTGGGTTATTAATCACGCATTTCTAAGTATTCTGGCTGGGCCAGTGCTGAAAAACTAAACTTTGATAATCTGGAGAAAATTGAAGAAATTTGGGGGGGAAAAATCATAGGGCCCGGAAGAATAGCCCCTATCTCTAGCCCCTTCAGTTTCTAGAGTGAGTTAGATAAGGGACAAGTGGATTGGGTGATGTGAGAATGGAGGAGAGTTGATGTGAGACGCGGAGGTGACTGAAAAGGAGTAGCCGGTGCTACCTGTGAATATGGCGAGATGACTAGAGGCAAACAGATCCCCAGAGGAGCTTCCATGAGCCAAATTCTCCTGTAGCAGAGAACTCTGAGAATACAAGGGATACCTCATCTCTCCTGGGCTTTGTGGATTATTAGTGCTCAAAAAATACCATCCTTTGCCTTCTTATATTTTTACCAGCTTATTAGAAGCTTCAGCATGAAGATATCTTTTTCTTTCTTTCTTTTTTTTTTTTCAGCTGACCATTACAGGTACATCACAGGGACCTGAACCTTTGACCTTGATGTTATAACATCATGCTCAAACCAACTGAGCTAACGAATCAGCCCACTTCTTTTCCTTCTGTTCTTGAACCTTCCCTTCTTGGGGCTAATTTTAGCCCCCATTTCTCCAACTGTCCACTTGACATGGACTCTGAAACTCCCACCAGCAAAGCTTCAGAGATATTGTAACTGAGCTGAACTGTCTTATACTTCAGGATGTCTTCCCTCCAGAAGCCCAGGTTCAAGGCTGCTCCCCAGTAATTTAACAGCTTTCACAACAATAATCCATGTTCACTTGTATCACACTCTACCTCAATTTTCTCTTTTGTATTTCTTTTCTTTACTCAGTTTTACATGGGTGAGGATGGAGACCAAGAATGTATTGACCCAAAAGGACCATCTCTTGTCAATTATTTTGCCACAAGTCAATGATGACACTCAGGTGTATGACACAAACAAATAGCTTGATCTTGCAATTTTCTAGAACACATTTTTCCAGGTCTTACTGGCCCAAGTAGCAGAAATCTATGGACTCTGGCTCAGAAGCTACCTCTTAGTGACAAGGCTAGGATCCTAAATCTGGCACAGAATCAACTTGTAGTGCCAGGTGAGTAATAAGGATAAAGAAGATCCATGCTCTGTGATTTGCTGGAAAAGTAGAGAGCTTGCTTGGCAGGCACTATTTGGTGCGTGGTTCTTGGCACAAAGCATGTGATTATATTAGATGGGTCAGGTTCTCTGGTTCACAGTAATGTTTTGTAGCTTTGAGTGAGCATCACTAGAAATCTGGTATAAACTGAGCAGGTGTCCTTTTATAAACACACTAATATTGGTCTGGGAGCATCTTACCCAACCTGCTGACGACATTTGCAGGAAAAAAAGTGCCTAACTCTGTGGCACTCGTGTATTGAACTGGTTTCTTAACTTCTCTGTGCCTCATCATCTTCATCTTTTAATGGAGGTTAATGAGAGCAACCTCTACAATTGTTCTAAAGACTTAAGGGTATATACGCATGATGGCACTAGCTCAGTGCGGTACAAACCAAAGACATGATAAAATAAGCTATCACTGTTATTGTTGAATAAATAAATAGCATTGCTGCTTAGATGGAGGAAGGTCCTTGTGCAGTAGTAGTATTACATACACTAGTACCAGACTCGGCATCTATTTAAATTGGCTAAGGTCCTTGGCTTTTGTAATGCTCAAAACCTTTAGAAAATGTAAATGCAAATTCAAAAGCAAACCTCCCAAAAAACAATGAAGAGATTAATCACTTTGTACCTATTAGATTCCAAAGTAGAAAGCGACATCAGTTAAGAGTTGACAGGGATGAAGGGACATGCAGTGCTGGTGAGAATGTAGACTGACTGAAAAATAAACTGGGATTAATTAGCCATTCTGCTCTTACACATACATCCCAATGAAATCACCCCCACAGGTATATAAAATATGAGCGTAGATGAGGCAGCAGTGTTATTTGGAGTTATGGGACAGAGGAGTCAAACGTTGAGTTCATCACTAGGACAGCAGGTAGGACATGGTGAATGCCCACAAGGGGATTTTATTCAGCTGTTAGAAGCAGTTAGGTAGATGTACATAGGGAACTTTGATGGTTCTTAAAGTCATAATGTTTCTAAAAAGACATAGGAACATATCTTACACCATTTATGCAAATTTATAATATATGTGCACAAAACTAAAACGTCAACTTTGCAAAAATACATATGATCAAAATGATACACAATAAACAAATTAGAAAAGTTGCTTATGCAAGGAGAAGAATGGCAGCAAGACATGGGGACAAAAAGGAATGAATCTTGAAGCGTTATAAGAAAGGACAAGCAGATTAGGTACAGGCTAGACTGGGAGGGAAGAGCTGGGGGATGAGCAGAGGAAAGCAGGCCCATAGAGAATCTGTCACAAGAACTCCTAAGTGATTCTTCTCATCTCTTCAGGGTCTTGTGTTTTTGGGGTGCTCAGTGATTGCAAATACCCTAGTCCTTCCCCATAAAGCACAAGGCGGTTATTTAAATATTTCAGAACGTTGGTCTCATCTGCTCTTCCCCCACACTAAAGTGTATTCAGCTAAACATGCCACAACCTCTTCTACATTTATCAAATGAACATGGGACCTGAGATAAGAGATCCTATGACTCTACTAAGATGCCCCCTCTGCCATGCCCAAGTTAGAGATTCCCATAGCACCCTGTGAGGATCACATTGCACCCTAATTGTCCTTAACTTCTCTGCATCCTCCACTCAGTGTTACAATCTATGAGGATGACAATCAGGTCTGTTTTAACCCAGAGGGCCAATGAGCAGAGAAACACTGTGACGGAGCAAAGATATTCCATCCTGCAGAAATCCAGGCTTAAGCAGCAGATCTACCGTTGAGGCCAAAGCTGTCTGAGAGAGAGGGTCTCATGGTTCCTGGTTTGGGCAAACTAGAAGTGGGGCAACTGCAGATCTCTGCATTATTGAGTCTTCATCTGGGCTTGCCTTCTTCTGCCAGTTTAGATAACAGAGAAGGAAAGATGATGGCTTTTCTTAATTGTAATGAATTAGCTCAGATGGTAGTGCCAGGGGCTCTGTAACCCGGTGATAGAGAGATCGGTTCTTATATCCCTCAGTTTTTTGTTTGTCGTTGGGTTTTTTTGTTTGTTTGTGGGGTTGTTTTTGGAAAATTTTCAAAACCTGCTTTTTTATCTACTATAGAATACAAATTCCATAATGGAAAATTTTTCTGCTGTTTTGTTCATTTCTATCTCCAATACCTAGAAAAATACCTGAAACACTGTAGTGACTTTTGTGGACAAAATGAATTAACAGAAAAATAAATTTAAAATATGTTGCAATATCCAATATTTCCTCTAGGGGGAGATAGTCACCATGAAATAGGAATTTCACTCATTTCAATTTGAAATCAATTTTAAAACCTTGCATTAAAGAAAGTATTTTTAGATGTTGGAATATCTGCTTTAATACAAGTTCAGACGCACAAATGTGTTTTGGTTTCTGTTTGTTTGTTTGCTTTCATAATATCAAATGAACTTCTGGCAAATTGCTACATTTCACATAAAATTTATAAATACGATCTAACTGAATACAGATTTAAAGGAGGCCTTGTGGCTTAGCTGGTCAAAGCGCCTGTCTAGTAAACAGGAGATCCTGGGTTCGAATCCCAGCGGGGCCTTGTGCGTTTGATTTTTCTATTTTGAATAGTTTGTTGCCACTAAATATGTTGAAAATGGTTTCAGGAATTTACAGATGATGATGTCTGCATGGAGTTGTTATTCCAATTACAGAGAGTCTTGAATCACAATGTGAGTGTCAGGATGAAGGGAAAAATGAATAAGGGTTTCTGTAGTTGGTAGAAAGCAATGGGTTTTCTGATGACTGGTAAGATTGGGATATATGAGCTGTGCAAAAACTATCTTGCAGTATGTGATAGAAAAATAACACTTCAAATTCTTAGAAATTCAATCTCCAGTCTCTTAATCTGTGATAGCCAACACTTTTAGCTAAATGATGGATATTGATTACCAGTGCCAGCCAATGAATTAAATATGCCATGACATTTGGCTTAGAGTCAGATTCATTTTTATTTTTCAGAAGAAAAAAGAGCACTGGTGAAATGTAGACTCTCCCCATTTTGGTTTGCACAACCATAAGAATAGTCATATTTGTGAATCATTAGAACCTACTGAGTGTGAGGGGAGAAAATGGAGCTCAATAACGTGTTAAGGAAATAAATCACAAATGGATTATTACTTTCTTGAATCTTACGTGACATTGTAGTTCATAAATTCAAGTGTACTTTGTGCAGCACTGGCCTACATATTTAGCTTCTCGGTTTTATCTAAAAAGATTTCAAAGATTGTGATTGGAGTTCCACCAGAGTCATTGTCTTTTCACTTTAGTAAAAGTCGTCCCGCACTATGCCTGAAATCTAGTTTACACCTCACATTAAACCTAATTTCCTTCCTTGTTTTATTCATAGCAGTTCTCCCTCATCTACTTCCAAAGGAATGTGAGCAAAAAGGATAATCACAAAATTCACATAACTCTAATACTTCAGTGTTTTCTCCTTGCAAAAGAAATCCAGTGAATGCCGAAAATATCTTTAGGCATGTATTATTCCTGCCCTGTGCTTACCAAAAATTGTCAGAGAGGGACAAATATGTTCTCAGGTCATGTCAGTTAGTGACCCCAAACAATTCCTGTCTGAAATATTAAGCGGAACGCACAAATGAAGAGCCAAACTCCTACTACCTACCAGCTGTCAGTTACGCCACACTCAGCCCATACATTGAAGGAAGGCTTCCTGCTTCCTCTGTTATTAACATAACCCCAGACTGCCTCACAGCCTGGATGAAGGATGAGGAAGTGGAATCCTCTCCCCTCCCCAACGATATATTTAGGAAGAAGGGAAAAGTGAATTTTAAATAAATGACAGAAGATGGGGCTGGCCCGTGGCTCACTCAGGAGAGTGTGGTGCTGATAACACCAAGGCCACGGGTTCGGATCCCTATATAGGGACGGCCGGTTAGCTCAATGGGTGAGTGTGGTGCTGACAACACCAAGTCAAGGGTTAAGATCCCCTTACTGGTCATCTTTTTGAAAATAATAAAAATAATAAAAATAAATAAAAAAATTTTAAAATGACAGAAGATGAGACAGAATATGTGGTGAAAACATCATTTAAAGTTTTTCAAGATAAGAGATTCAGTAAACATTTTTTATTCTTAGATCATGATTAAAACAAATTCAAGAAAGCAAGACAGATAAACTAAACTAAAACAAACAAAAAGGTTTCAAGCAAAAGGAAAAACATTTGAAAAATAGAATATCTGACACTTTACTGGCAGTTGCCTTGGTTTAAAGAGACAAAATTGTAAGTCAAATCTTAAAATATGATTTTTTTAATGACTCTGGAACCAGTAGAACATTCTTCAAACAGAGCATTTCATTTCAAGAGCCTTCTACTCCTTGCTCTAATTCTCCAATAAGCCCATCAATTCACTTGTCAGAAGACTGGTTGCAGTGGATTGAATTATGTCCCCCCAAAACTACCTGAAGCTTGAATTGTGTCCCCCAGGTTTTATGTATTAGAAACTTAGTCCCCACTGTGACTGTTAAGAGGGTGGAAAATCCTATTATGGTAATTGAAAGGTGGAGCCTTAAAGAGGTGATTGGATTGTAGGACCACGTGGTAGTGAATGGATTAAAATGGTGGTCAGGGGCATGGTTCTGAGGGCTTTAAAAGGAGAGAAGAGTCTACCTTTTAATGTCTCTCTGCTCTTTCTGCTTCCACCATCTAGCAATGTGAGACCCCTGGGTCACTGTGGCCACCACCAGATGGACTTTGGACTTCCCAGCCTCAGAAACTGTAAGCAATAAATTTCATTTTCTTTATAAATTACCCAGTTCCAAGTGTTTTGTTATAAGCAACAAAAACGGACTAATACACTGATATTTAAAAAATCCTTTGAATTGGAATGCTGCTATTGAAAAACAGTATAAGCAATTGGTTAAACTACTTCTTGAGGATTCAAGTATCTAAAAATCCAAACTTGGAATGCTAGTTCCATTAGCGAACAATCCCAATGCAACTTTTAAAATCACTTTTTAATTCATTTGACGATAACAATGATGAACACATTGCATATTAATAACATCTTAGCAATAATACAAAATTAGTTCTGACCTTGTGGACTCCTGAGATCAATGCTAAAGTAGTGTCAGATTGTTCTGTAACGTAAAAGCATAATGAAGGTCAAAATTTGGAAATGAATTTTATTTGCCTTGGTTTATTAGACCTGAGTTTGAAAAGCTAGAAAATGTGTTAAAATCTAGAAAAATTTGCTCAATTTTAATGAACTTGTTTTCATGCTTTACTATTTACTGCCTTTACCCACAATATGAAAGATGTTTGTTTTTGCCTATGTAATCTGCTTAGATAGCAAAATTCTGTGTTTTAGCAGAATAACCTTCTAGAGTTTATGCTGACTTTATTATGTCCTCAATTCTTTAAGAAAACAAAAGTTTCTCACTTAGGAATAAGCTAAAGTTCTTCACAATCATGTTACCTTCTATGTTTATTTTTAACTTTTATCATTATTAGGCCTTACAGTCACCGTAGCATAAGCACAGCCATGTTCACTGCTTCTTCACCCTGCCCCCTACCCGCTCCCTTTCTCTTAAGCAAAGTGCTTTCTGAGAAAAACTGGATTCTGTACAGAACAGAATCTTGTGAAAAACGGGGAAAACGCAGAGCAGCTACAAAGTGCTGAATGCTCGAAATAGCTACCAAACAAACCCCTTTCCCTAATTCAAACCCTATAAAACCTCTATTAGTCTGTTGCTGGGCAGGAACTGATCTTTCAGTCTCCCCTCCAGGTTTGCTAGAAATAAACTCCCTCAGGGTAAGCGTTTGAGTCCTTTAATCCTTTGTCTCGCCAACCTAAGAATCATCACTTTGAAACAAGTAGCCAAATATTTTCTCAAGCATCCATGATCCAATTTCTATCTTAAGTGTTCCAATGTCCTAACTTTTAATTTTTGCCTTCCTGAACTCCAATACTAAATGTAAAATAAAACTTTCAGAATATCTTTTGCACCTAAAACTGTCCTTGAGATTTCCGAGAAGGCCTCCAGGTAATTGTAAAGATTTGTTCTTTCATCTAGTAAAGAAGAAGGTACTAGAAAGAATTGAGTTAATTTGATATGTTACTATCAATGAGTTGCATAGGAAGAGTTGTCAAATCAGAAGAAATGCCAGAAGGAGCAAGAGAAGAGAGAGAAAGAGGAGGAGAGGGAGGAGGAGGAAGAAAAGGAGGGGAGAATATGCTTAGTCTTCCCTAGGTTAAATTTGCATGGAAAAATGTCATTAATATAAGTATTTCAGAAATTATATACCGGATGGGAATTTCTTAGAGATTTTTCAATGCTCTCACTTTTCATGACATCCTTCTATTTATCTGAGTCTTAGTGTTGCTTTGCCTGACATTAGACAACAGCAGTAGGGTATAATTGATAATAATTTTAGTTATTTTTAAAAAAATGCTAACTCATTCACAATTTTACTTCCTTAATTTGATCTAGCATCTTTTAAGCCAGTGGTTTACGACTGGAGATCTATATCGCTTAAAAAATGGAGTTTTACTAATACACATATGTGTAGAAACTTCTCCAGACTTATTAAATCTCTCTACTTGATGTTATTGAGATATTCTTGATATATGCTTACCATATGGTTTACATATTCATGGCATATAATGTCTCAGGATTATTTTATGTCAAGATTTTTTTTCTCTGTAAAGATTATGTTCATCCACTTTCATAAATTAAATTTAGTGTGCTCTATCTTCTTTGAAAATATGGTTAATATCATGTTTATAACTATTTTGTCTCAAACTTATTTTGGATTGGATTTAATGTCTTTTTTTGCATGCCACAGAAAACCCAGAATTCCTTATTAGTGTCATTATTTTCATGAACTCTCATCAGATCTTTCATTTTTGAAAATTATAAACAATAAATTAACTACGATCATTAAAAAAATTTTTTTAAAATCTACATATAGTTATTTTGTTTTACTTTGATGCTTCCTTGAAAGGCTTTGCAATCAGCTACAGACCAGGGTGCTTCGTTTTCAACAAAAAAAGACTATATCAATGCCTCATGGAAAAAGACTATGCCAAGTACTTTGGGGTTTAGGCTTCTTTCTGATTGCATCATTTAACCAACTTTAAGACCATACCATTCTAGTAAGTCAGAATTTCCAGAACGCTAATGAAGAAGCATATAGATTAATGAGACTGTGCTGGGAAATAAAACAATCTTGCCAACAAAAAAAAACCCCTTCCATATCTATGCAAGAAATAGAGACCACACTTTATTAAGTACTAACAAATTTACACATATATAAGGGAGCACTAAAATGATGACAAAATTAGAACAAAAGCTCACTTATTTATGCAGCAAAGCTGAAGAAACAACAATAACTTCTCTTAACTCTTTAAGAAGCAAAGAGGTGCAACTCATGACAATCTTCCATACATCTAGATCCCTGAAATAATTCTAGAGGTACTTTTTTTCCCTTTTCTTTTTCTTTTTTTTTTTTTGGTTCTCCACAAAGAACACTGACAGAGGTACAGTTTACATATCTAAAGTTTATTTGGTCTGTAACTTTTGAAGTAGCACTACATTGCAAAAACCAAAGACTGGGTTTAATCCCTAACAATATTTATCTCTATTCTGAAGATTAGAATAAAGATTTAGGGAAATACTCTATGAAAAGGGTGGGGGGCAAGGATGTACACATTGCTCTGTATAATGGAGAAAATCCATTTTCATTTACCCTTGCAATTGCAAAGTCAAGATTTAGTGGAACAAGAATTAATTACATAGGACTGCATGAATTTATGAGGGATGGTTGTAGTTTTCATTTGGAATATTGTTGATGTTGTTTTAATGTTCTGTTTTCTGGATATATAAAGAAACCCTTTCGCTTTCCTCTTAAGTTGTCTATGTTATAAGCCATCTACTCATAACAAGTTAGTAGACTTTGCTTTTTGTAAACTGAAATGAAACGTTTGTAAATGTCTTACTGACCCCTCCAGAATTGGGAAATTCTTACTGAGTATTCTTATTTTCATGGCAATATTGGTATTTGCGTAGGTTCAATAAGAACCTGCCCTCCTTTTCACTAGGACATAATTGGAAACACTGTTTATACAGCCAAGGCTTTGTCTCAAATATCATTTTGAAAATGATGCTCATTTGATCAGATATGATCAGACATTTTTAACGTTGACTTTATAGAGACTTACAAACCAATTATGAGAAAACTGTCCTGATACCTGGTCTACAGTGTTCCTAACCTTACAGGTAAGTTTGGAAGGACACTTCCTGGCAGGCCCAGGAATATTTGGGGGACCTTGAGAAGACAGGTATTCACTCAAATTTATAGGTACTGCAGGTAAAATCTGGTGGTGAGTTTTTGGCTTCTGAACATGTAAATAAGAAGAACAGCAAATAATGAGTCTTTTAAAAGTCCAATCTGAGACTCCTTCCAGCCAAGCAAATTTGACAGCCTATGTGCTTCACACATGTAAATAATCAGGCCAGATCTTATGATATCGTTCTTATTTTATGATCAAGAATATTCTTTCTCTTTTAAAAAAATTTATTTTACTTTTGGCAGCTGGCCAGTACGGGGATCTACATCCTTGACCTCGGTGTTATAGTACTGTACTCTAACCAACTGAGCTAACTGGCCAGCCCAAGAATGTTCTTTTGAGATTATTTTTTGATGAAAAGGAGGGAAGTCCTTAAGAAAATAAAGGTGCTTCGATGGAAAACTATTCATTGTCTACATATACCACATCCTTCCAGGTTGTCAGATTTTAGCCTTTTATTGTCTTTGAGCTATATTACAATTCTTTGTAAATTGATAGGCATGCATATTATGTCTTGTCCAGTAGAGTTTCAAATAACTTCCCTCCCCCAGTGCAGTTTTGCCTCCATATCCAATTCAGTTCCTTTACTGCATTATAAATTTGTGCTTTTTCACTGTCTGTTTCTTTCTTTGAACAAATAAAATAATATCTTTAATCTGTGTTCATTTTTTTATTAAGGTAAAATTCACATAACATAAAATTGACGATTTTAAAGTGTGCAGTTCAGTGACATTTAATATGCTTACAATGTTGTGCAACCACTTCTATCTAGCTCCGAAACATTTTCCTCAACCCAAAAGAAAACCTTCATTAAGCAGTCATCTCTCCCCCTTATTCTTTTTCCTAGTTCCAAGCAATCACTAATCTAGTTTCTATGTCTATAGATTTACCTATCCTGGATATTTCATTAAATGGAATCATAACCTATCTGACCTTTGTGTCTGACTTCTTTCACTTAGCATAATAATGTCTAAGGTTCATCTGTATTGTATGTAGCATGTATCAGTATTTTATACTTTTTTTACTAAATAATATTCCACTGTATGAGTGTACCAAATTTTGTTTATCCATTTATCAACTGATGGACATTTATGTTGTTTCCACTTTTTGGCTATTGTGAATAGTACTGCTGTGAACATCCATATACAAGTATTTGTTTGAATACCTGCTTTTAATTCTTTTGGTTATATACCTAGGAGTGGAATTGTGCGGTCATTTGGTAATTCTATGTTTATTTCTCACCCCGCATTTTCATTGCAAATTTCAAACACATTTCACATTCACATTTCAAACCCAAGGCTTTCATGATACATGTTCAAAAAATTTTTTAAGCCAATTGGAAATGGTTTGATAAGGGCAGCATTAAGGACAATGTCCAAATATAACCCAAAGGCCAACCATTGATCCATTTTACCGAGGAACATTCGTGGTGGCAGGTCTGGAGATTGACGGAAAGCAACACCGCGAGCCAGGAATATTCCCACATAGAGAAAAAGAAAATCAGCTCCTTCAGCTGCTACAAGGACCGAACCGGTGACCTCAACAATCCACATACAACCATCTAACCAAGTGATCAAGTAACTAGGACAAAGAGTAACAAGCTCTCTTTCAAAAGTTTAAATGTGCCAAAACACTATTGTCTCAAAAAGTTTTTTTTTTTTTTTCAAAATAATGGAGGGAATTCTCTAATTCTTCCTATTTTCCATTTACCTAAACGTACCCGCCTCACCTAAATCAATTTCCAAAAAAACCTTTATCTAATTCCCATGTTATTTCTTTAAAAGAACAACAACAACAAAAAATACTTGCAAATCAAACGGCTCGTGCAAGTGCAATTACACTTACGTATGGATAGATATTGTCAGGCAGCAGATTACACACAAGAAGAGGTTGACAGAAATTGGAAAAGAGGCAGCGAAATGGCCCGTACGGGGATCGAACCCGCGACCTTGGCGTTATTAGCACCACGCTCTAACCAACTGAGCTAACCGGCCGCGCCGATGGGCGTGCCTTTTGTTATGTATTCTCAAGCACATCCAACTAATATCCGCCAGTATTCTCCAAAAAAAGTAAGAAATGCTATTCTTTTTTCCATTAAAGAAAAGAAAGGAAAAATCCCCGCTGCCGGCACAAAAGAACACTGCCTCTTCCAGGAACATTTAGTCTTTCTCGAACCGCCGATTCAGACCGGAGAAAACTCAGATCAACATCCCGGAGCGGGGTTTCCTTCCTCCTACCGGTGGAAGGCCCGGGACAAACCCAAAGCTGTTCCGAGCCTGAGACCGCGGCGGGCGGATCACGGAATCGACCAAGGAGCCATCTCAGGCTTGGAGGCCTCGGCTCCCGCGAGGGCTGCTGATTCCTCTCCGCTCCTGTTGACCACTCCGGGCCGGTCGGCTCTTCCCACAGGCCTCGGGACCTGGGAGCTTGCACCCTCTCGCCGCCTGACCCCTGGTGGTTCCGCTGTCACCACGACCCTGAATTCCAGGCTGCGCGTCCTGGGCCTACAGCTCCACAGGCAAGACAGACTTGGCACTGCAGTACCAGTCACTGGACACTTGGTGACGCTCGAGTGCGGGGCTGGGATCTGCGGGGCGAACGGACCAGGGGACGAACCCTCTTGGGAGCCTGTGACTCCTTCCGGTCCCGGGAAGAACCAAGACCCCCAAATTAATGACAAGGGAAGTTAAGACCTAGCTGAGTCCGGAGTCTGGGGCCGTTTTCTGGACAAGGAATAAACGCCGGTGTCTGGGAGAAACGGAGGAGCCAAGGCCGGGGACATGCGGCTCAGAGGAAGGAGGCGGTAAACATCTGCCCCTGCAACGTGCGCCGCTACCGGCCGCGGCCTGATCCACCTGCTGGCAGATGTCAATCCAGGGAGGGGCCCGTAGAGCCCCTGATTCGCTCTCTACTTGCTCTATTTGCTATTCTGGACCCTACTTACAGCCTTCCCATTTATCTGCTTCTTGTCTGCTCCTTTGTTTCACCTGAAGTTAATTAGCCAATTTTATAGAGTGCAAGTATATACATATATCTCAGACTTAAAGGACACTTTTTTCTTTTTCTTTTGAGGAGAATTTTATCTTCTGATGAGCCAGGTCAACTATTTGTTTGTTTGTTTGTTTGTTTGTTTATTTGTTTGTGACCGGTAAGGGGATCGCAACCCTCAGCACGGTGTGGTCCGCACCATGCTCAGCCAGTGAGCGCACCCACCGGCCATCCTTATATGGGGTCCGAACCGCAGCCTCGGCGCTACCAGGGCCGCACCCTCCCGAATGAGCCACGGGGCCTACCCTCATTTACTTATTTACGGATTATGTAATATGTAAATTTTGTTTTTAATTTTTAAAAAAGGTGTAAGGTCATCTTATCTTTAGCACATTGCTTTCACTTTGTATCTGCATCTGTCATATGAACTAGTAGTTGTCTTGATTTGCTTTGTCTTCTAGTAAAAATGGGAAAACCAAACAAAATTTTTTTCTTTTTACTACAGTACTTGATCTCTGTAGTCCCTTCTCTTCTCTTTGTGCTTTACTGTCCCTCCTCCAGCTTCCAAGCCCTGAGAGATTTATCTCTGCTTAACCACCAGGGTTAAGCAGAGATATGTGGTTGCTCACCTATGTGGGTTGCTGGACCAACATTCTCTTTGCTTTCCTGTCTTCCCCAGGCCTTTTTGCCTAAGAGATCTCTCCATACAGAAAGCCTCGGAGAGGTTTCTCTCTGTTCTCCGGTCTCGGATCTTGGCAGCTCAAATACATAGTGCCCTACATCGATTTCTCTTCGTTTTCCTGCCGTGCTCCCCAACTTCAGAAAGTTTTGCACTTGGGGAGTGCCTCAGTGGGTATTTCTTTCCACTTCCCAGACTTACCCCTAAGCCTCTTTTGGCATGCTCTCTCTTAGCTGAGACAACCTGCAATAGTTTTGGCTACTTGGAATTCTATGTTGGGGTCAAGTAGGCAAACCTTAAAAATCTCTTAAAGTTTCTGCAGGTTTCTCCTTATTTGGTCGTAAAGCGTTTTTCTCCTGTACCCTTCTGTCCATCTGCTAGGAATAAGGGCATCCAGAGGCCTCTTTTCTCCTATTAAGGGCTCTTTCTAGAGTTATTTATTTAGATTCCTTTAGATTCCCTGATGGGTTCAGAAAATCTCCTATTCTGTAGCTTATGGGCTGGCTTTAATTAGTAGGTTGAAAGGGACAGATTCTTGCAAGTTTCTATAACCTAAAAGAAATGAAACTCAGTGCTGTGTATTTTAAAAACATAATTCCAGATTTCTATGCCAAAACTGCTTTTGTCATTCCTTAAACTACTTCCTTTAAAATATATAACAGCCTAGCTCCTACATGAAAAAAAAAAAAAACCTAACAGTTTGAGGGTCTGTGTTATGCCAGGTGCTTTGCATGTTGTTTTAAGTAAATCTTACATCACACCTGATTGATTCGATGGATATTAAGAGATAGCCATTATTGTTCTTACATTGAAGTTATGCAAAGTAGGAAATAATGTCAATATGCACCATGAAAACATCAATAAATGAAATGGCTGACCACCCACAGGTGCATTGCTAGCCTTTACTTAGATTTCTAGGTGGAACTGCTGGGCACTTTAAAGGTGACAGAATTTCACATGGGGATTTGGATACATTTCAGAAAGTTGCCTCTAATATTGTCCACTGATTTGACAAATGTTTGTTGGACCCTGCCATATCCAGTCTAGTCTTCACCATGGACCAAAAAGTGGCCCCCAGACTACACATGGTCCCTCCCTCACCCTTCCAGCCCTTAAAATTGAGTAGCACCCATGACTTCTGATCAATACCTTAAATGTAGATGGTATTGTCCACCCAGGCAGTGTCTTCATTTTACCTTAAGAAGGATCTTTAGTTCTTTGAGTCATGCTGGTATATTTTTCTGTACAAATGATCGGGACAGATTAGCAACATTTTCCAGTGAAAGCTCTTATACTATGTTCCATAGAAAATTTCAGTATTTGGGCTTCATGGCACATCTGACTAAACAGAATATCCTGTGTTGGAATCCTCCCTTTCCTTCTGTAATTTGGAGAGTACTATCACCAGCAATTTTGAAGATAACTTGATAAAGCATATATTGTTTAGAAGTTAAATGATGGATAAAATTTTTGACCCTAACGTCAGCAAGGAAATTAGGATTCTAAGGTCATGAGATGACAGTGGGGTATTTTATAGAGAAGTGCTGATATGGAAGAACTGGTTTATGCCAAAGATTGCATGAAAAATCACTACCAGTGGGACATCAAATGAGTACCTTGAATTCTGTCTTGGAAACTAAAGAATGTAGAATTCTCAAATTCAGTAACCACCGATAAATTGTGGAGTGCTGTGGAGTCTGAATGCAGGCATCAGAACAAGCAGAATGGGAAGTAGAATTCAGTACTTGATCTTACTATTTATATATCATATGGAACAAGTAATAGGAGTTACCACCAGTCTTTGTACATAACCATTCTAGTTTTGTGTTATCTCCTTGTATTAGTCTGTTTTGTGGTGCTATAACAGAAATACCTGAGACTGGGTAATTTACAAAGAACAAAGGTTTATCTGGCTTACGATTCTGGGACAGCTGCATCTGGTGCGGGCCTCAGGCTGCTTCTCCTCATGGTGAAAAGCAGCAGGCAGCTGGCGGGTACAAGCAGATCACATGGTGAGAGGAAGCAAGAGCTTGGTAAGTCTTTTAAATTAAACCTTATATTTTGAGATAATTATAGATTCACATTCAGTTCTAAGAAATAATATGGAAAGATCCCATGAACCCCTTACCCAGTTTCCTCCAATGGTAACATCTTGCAAAACTATAGTATAATGTCATAACCAGGATATTGACCTTAAAACAGTCAAGGTACAGAACATTTCCATCACAGAAATCTCTCATGTTACCTTTTTATGACTATACTCACCTACCTCCCTTTCCAATTACCTCCCTAATCCTTGGAAACCACTATCAATTCTCCATTTCTATATTTTTGTTATTTCAGGAAAGTTATGTAAATGGGATCATATAGTATATAACCCTTTGGAATTTTTTTTACTCAAAAATTCTCCGCAGACTTATCCAGATTCTTGCAGGTATCAACGGTTGATTCCCTTTTATTGTTGAGTAGTATTCTATGGCATGAATGTTTAACCACTGACTTGCTGAAGAACATCTGAGTCATTCCAGATTTTGGCTAGTATGGATAAATTTGATATAAACATTCATTTACAGTTTATTTGTATGAACATAAGTCTTCATTTCTCTGGGATAAATGCCAAGGAATGCAACTGTCTGGTTGCATGGTGAGTTCATGTTTAGTTTTTAAAGAAAATGCTAAAGTGTTTTCGAGAGTGTTTCTACCATTTTACATTCCATGCAGCAATTTATGGGTGTATTAGTTTGCTAGGGCTTCTATAACAAAATACAACAGACTGGATGGTTTAAACAGTAGAAATTTATTTTCTCCAAAATCACGGTGTCAGCCATGTTGGCTTCTCTTGAAAACTGTCTATGGCAAGCGACCGCCCTCTTGCTATTCACAGTGGTAACTCTGTGTATGTGTCCTCTCACTGTCTCTGCCTCTTCTTATAAAAACACCAATCAGATTGGATAAGGGCCCACCCTAAGAACCTTATTTTAACTTAATCACCTCTTTAAAGGTTTATCTACAAATACAGTCACATTCTGAGGAACTGTTAGGGATTCAACATATGAATTGGGGGTGGGGGCACAATTCAGCCCATAACAATGAATTATTAAGTTCTTTTTTTTTTTCATTGTCACTAACTTTTTGTATTGCCAGTATTTTTTATTTTAACCATTCTAATGGGTATGTAATATCATTGTGGCTTTATTTTGGATTTTTCTAATGTCTAATGGTGTTGACTCTGTTCATTTCACTTTCACATGCTTATTTCCCATCTAGATCCTCTTTTTTTTTTTTTTTTTGCAGCTGGCCTGTAAGGGGTTCCAAACCCTTGACCTTGTTGTATGTCCTCTTTAGTGAAATGTCTCATTGTATCTTTTGCCCATTTTCTAATTAGATTATTTGTTTTCTTTTGAGTTCTAAGAATTCTTTATATATTCTAGATACTTGTCCTTTATTATATATGTTTGCAAATATTTTCCTCCAATCTGTCACATGCATTTTCATCCTCTTAATAGAATCTTTGGCAGAGCAAATATATTTTATTTTAATGTAGTATAATTTATCAAATTTTCATTTTATGGATTGGGTATCAAGTCTAGGAAACTCTTTGCCTAGCCCTAGATCCTGAAGATTTTCTTCTATTATTTTCCTAAAATTTTTATAGCATTACATTTTACATTTAAGCCTATAATTTTGGTGTAATTTTATATTTTAATGTAATTGTTGTATAAGTTGTAAGATTTAGGTCAAGGTTCATTCTTGTTCCTTTGGATGTCCACTTGCTTCAGTAAGTATATATCAGCTGTAGGGTTTTTGTAGATGCTCTTTAACAAGTTGAGGAAGTTCCTCTTCCTATATTTTTGAGAGTTTTTAAATTTTTAATCATGAGTGGTCGTTAAATTTTTTTCTGTATTAAACTGATATGATCATGTGGTTACCTTCCTTAAGTGTTAATATGGTACATTACATTGATTGCAGGAGCCTGCCTTCTCACTGTGTCCTCCCGTGGTTACCCCTTGGTTAGTGTGTGTCAGTGTCCTAATTTCCTCTTCTTATAAGGACACCAGTCATATTGGATTAGGGTCAACCTAGATGCCTTCATTTTACCTTAATTACGTCTTTAAAGGTCTTATCTCCAAATATAGTCACTTTATGAAGAACTGGGGGTTAGGACATCAGAATATTAATTTTGGGAGAACATAATTTAGCCCATAACAGTCATAGTGTATAATTCTTTTTACATACTACTGTATTCTATTTACTAATACTGTATTCAGGATTATTGTGCCTGTGTTGATGAGGGATATTGGTCTGCAGTTTTCTTTATGTGTGCTATCTTTGTACTGTTTAGGGTAATGCTGACTTAATAAAATGAACTGAAAAGTGTTCTCTTCTATTTTCTAGGAAAGATAATGTGGAATTGATGTTCTTTGATAGATTTCTCCAGTAAAACCATTTGGGCTTAGGTATTACTTTTATTTGAATTTTTTAGATTATAAATTCAATTTGCTTATTAGTTATAGGGTTATTTAAATTATCTATTTCATATTGAATAAATTGTGGTCATTTGTGTTTTTTGAGAAATTGGTCTATTTCATCTAAATTGTCACATTTATGTGTATAGAGTTGTTCACAGTATTGTCTTAATTATTCTTTTTATGTCTGCAGGGCCCATAGTGACATCTTGTGCCTTATTCTTTATATTGGTAATTTGTGTCCTATCTTTTTTTTTTTTTTTTTTTTGTCGGTTTTTCTAGAGGTTTGTCAGTTTTATTGTTCTTTTCAAAGAACCACTTCTGTGTTTCATTGATTTTCCTGGTTGTTTTTCTGTTTACATTTTATTTCTGATCTTTATTTATTATTCATTTCCCTCTGCTTGCTTTGGGCTTATTTTGCTCTTTTCCTTTTTTAGGTTTTTGAGGTGAGAACATAGACATTAGTTTGAAACTTTTTGTCAGGACTGGCCTGTGGCTCACTTGGGAGAGTGTGGCCCTGATAACACCAAGGCGATGGGTTTGGATCCCTATATAGGGATGGCTGGTTAGCTCACTTGGGAGAGCGTGGTGCTGACCACACCAAGTCAAGGGTTAAGATCTCCTTACCAGTCATCTTTAAAAAAAATAAAATAAAATAAATTTTTCTCTTTTCTGATACATTTTTGAGTGCTGAAAATTCCCTTGTCACATACTGCTTAGGTGTGTGCCACAACTGTTGCTATGTTGTATTTTTATTTTCATTTAGTTAATTTTATCTTTTAATCTTTATTGAGACTTTCTTGTTAACCATGTAATATTTAGAAGTGTATTGTTTTGTTCCTAAGTTTTTGGATATTCTCCTGTTATCTTTCTGCTACTGATTTCTAGTTTGATTTCATTATGGTCAGAGAACATACTCTGTATGACTTCAGTTCATAAAAATGTGCTGAGATTTGTTTTATTCCCTGGGATATAGCCTAACTTGACATATGCTCAATGGGCACTTGAAAAAAAAAAATGTATATTCTGTTTTTGTTGAGTGGAGTGTTCCATAAATGTCAATTCAATCCTGTTGGTTGGTGGTGTTGAGTTCTTTCATACCTTTCGTGATTTTCTGCCTAGTTTTCTATCAATTTGAGAGGGATGTTGAATGCTCCAAATATAATTGTGGATTTACCTATTTCTCCTTTCATTTCTATTAGGTTTTGCTTCACATATTGGTACATATACATTTAGGATTGCTGCGCTTTCTTGGTGAATTGACCCTCTTGATTCATTATAATGTCCCTTTCTGTCTCTGGTAATTTTTTTAACTGTGGAGTCTATGTTATCTAATATTATGTCCACTCCTGCTTTCATTTCATTAATGTTTGCATAATATATCTTTTCCTATCCTTTTACTTTTCTTTTTCATTTTTTTTACATTTACCTGTTTGTTATAAAAGAGGTTATAAAGGATACAGTTGAAGAACTATCCTTTTCCTTTCAGAATGCCTATATAACTATTTTTAATATGACTTTCTTTTACACAGCATGTTGTTCAGTCATGATTTTTAATCCATTCTGCCAAGCTGTGTCTTTTAATTGGTGTGTTTAGGTCATTTACATTTAATGTAATTGTTGATACATTAGAAATTGTCTGCCTTTAGTTTGGTTTCTTGTTTCTTTTTTTTTTTTTTTTTCGTCATCCTGTGAGTTGCTTCATTTTTTCCCAATTCTCTTTTGATGTATAAATGTCTCCAGAATGGAAGATAAGACCAGCATCTCTAGGTTTACAACCCCTAGAATGTACCTATGATCCAAGGGTGTTAGCTCAGCCAGACAAAGAGATCAAAGGACTCCAAGCCAAATGCTTACCACTTTAGGGAGTTTATTTCCAGCAAACATAGACGGGAGACTGAAAGATCAGTTCCCACCCCTGTACAGACTAACAGAGGTTTTATAGAGTTTGAATTAAAGTAAGGGACTAATACAGAAAATTGGTACCAGAGAAGTGGGGTGTTGCTTATAACAAGTACTTGAAAATGTGGATGCAGCTTTGGAACTAGGTGTTAGGCAAAGGTTGGAGGAGTTTACAGGACTCAGAGAAGACAAAAAGACCAGGGAAAGTTTGGAATGTCTTAGAGACTGGTTGCGTGGTGGCAAGCAGAATGCTAATAGAAACATGGACTGTAAAGACCATTCTAAGGAGGTGTCAGATAGAAATAAGGAGTTCATCAGAAACTGGGGCAAAGATCACCCTTGCTGTGAATGGCAAGGAATTTGGCTGTATTATGTCCATGCCCTAGGACTTTGTGGAAGTTGGAATTTAAGAGTTGTGAACCAGATTATTTGGCAGAAGAAATTTCCAAGCAGCAGAACATTAAGGAAGCTGCATGGCTACTTGTAAGAGCCTATGCTGAGCAGCAAAGACTTGCTGTGAAGCCAGAATTTAAAAGGGAGGCAGAGTGTAAAAATTTAGAAAATTTGCAGCCTGGCCATAGAGAAGCAGAGAGAAGCAGACAGCATGCAGTGGTGCAGCCCAGCGAACATTAGCTAAGAAGATTAGTACGAAGAAAGGGGATTATCAAGAGAAGGGGAGAAGGGCCCTGAAGGCATTGCAGAAGCCTCTGGGGCCAATCCTTCTATTTCAGGCTCAAAGATGTAGGCAGACAGAATTGTCTTGGGAAACAGGCTTGAGGAGCTCTCCATGGGCTTACTGCTCAGGGCCACCTTGGGAAGCTGCTTTCAGCACCAGCACCCCAGCTGCTTTGGCTGCTCCATCTGTTGGTAAATGTGTCCCAGGTGTGGCTGGTCATGCAGCTTTGGAAAATACAAGCTGGAAGCCTTGGTGGCATCCATGTGGTGTTAGGTTTTCAGGCTTGCAGAATGCCAGGGCTGTGGAGGCATGGGAGCCTCCACCCCAATTACAGAGGATGTATGGAAAAGTCTGGAGGTCCAGGAAGAGATCTGCCACAGGAGCAGAGTCACCAAAGACAGCCTTCCCTAGAGTAATGCCAAGCAGAAATGTGGGGTCAGAGTAGGAGCAGAGAAACCCCAACAATTCCATGCCTAGTGGAGCCAAGAGAGTGGGACTGTCACAGAGACCCCAGACCTGTGGAGCTACCAGTGTTCAACACCAGCCTATGAGAGCTAAAGCATCACCTGAGACCAGGAAAGCCATAGGAGTGGAGCAGCCTGTGGACTTGGGGACACAACCCCCACAGCAGCATGCAGAGGACATCATACGTGGAATCAAGGTACCTGATTCACCAGCCTTGAGATTTGATGCCTGCCCTGCTGGGTTTTGGACTTGCTTAGGACCTGTTACAACTTTCTATTGGCCTATTTCTCCCTTTTGGAATGGGAATATGTACCCTATGTTTGTCCCACTATTGTATCTTGGAAGTAGATAACTTGTATTGATTTCACCAATGGGACTTTGAACTTTGGACTCTTGAGTTGAAACAAGTTAAGACTTTGGGGATGAAATGAATGTATTTGCATGTGAAAAGGACATGAGTTTTGGGGGGCAGGGGCAGAATGTAGTGGATTGAATTATGTCCCTCCAAAACTCCCTGAAACTTGAATTGTGTCCCCCAAGTTTTATGTATTAGAAACTTAGCCCCACTGACTGTTAAGAGGGTGGGACATCCTATTATGGTAATTGAAAGGTGGAGCCTTAAAGAGATTGGATTGTAGGACCATACAGTAGTGAATGGATTAAAAATGGTGGTCAAGGGCGTGGTTCTGTGGGCTTTTAAAAAAAAAGAAAAGAATCTATCTCTCTCTCTGCTCTCTGCTTCCACCATCTTGCAATGTGAGACCCTTAGGACACTGTCACCACCACCAGATGGACTTTGGACTTCCCAGCCTCAAAAACTATAAGAAATAAATTTTGTTTTTCTTTATAAATCACCCAGTCTTAGGTATTCTGTTATAGCAACACAAAATGGACTAATATACGTAATTTAGGGGGTGTTTGGGGGGACCTGATGGTAATCATTGCTATTGGATGGCTTGAAATGTGAGGACCATCTTGACCTGTTGGGCAACCAATGGACTCCGTGGTTTGTTGGAAGAAAGAGATGAGCATTTGGAATAAAAAATGTTTAATTGTTAAGCCTAGAACTAGAACCACAAGGGGAGTTAGAAAAGGGGGTTGAAAGGAGGCCCACTGGGGCCATTGTGACCAGGATGTGTTTGTTGTTTGTTGAATTTGAGATGCCCTATTATGTAGTTTTGTTGCTTTTTTCTTTCTTTCTTTCTTTTTTTTTTTTTTTTTTCTGCATCTTGGAATATTCTGGAGTGGTTAACATGAAAACAACATTTTTTTCTCTAGGAAGAGACAGGTGCCTCCTTTTTTAGCAGTTAGGATATCAAGGGCTCATTTGTTTTGAAGAACCATTCCTGCCAGTGAATTTATTTGATCTTGAATGGTGGTAAAGTTGAAAGCCATTTTATTTGGAGTGTTAGAGAAGACTTTTGGCAGTTGTTGGAAATAAATTTATGGCAGTGGCAATGCCAGCTACTCCTGTCCCAGGAGGTGTCCTTTGGTTTGGTTGGTGGGAAAAGGGGGTGGTTGAGTTTTTCCCTGAGGGAAGGTGGATATACATACAGTGCAGTCTGCAGTAATTTGTTGTAGTTGTGAGTGTAGTTTGGGACAATACACTTGGGTTTGAATGAGTTTTAGAAGAGGTTTGAACCCCATGTGGAAGTGATTGTGGATACCTTGCATCATTTGGGATTGTCAGTTGTGAGGTAGGACTGTTTTGTTATTTAAGTAGATCCAGTCTCCTGGTATTTCAGCCTTGTGTTTTTGTAAGCATTCTTGTGGAGAGTATGTTGGGGAATACATGGAGGTTATGTTCATGATTTTGTTATGTTGGGTGGTGGCTGCCTGTTTTGCCTCATTGTCTGCAAAACTGTTTCCTTGAGCAATGGGATTAGTAGGGGACTGATGTACTCTGTAATGTATGACTGTGGCTGCCTTTGGAAGTTTGGCTGCCTATACGAGTTTGTGGATGAGGTTCCCGTTAATAATGGTAGTCCCTTTGGTAGTTAGGTATCCCCTTTCTTGCCAGATAACTGTGTGTGAGTGTAGGATATTGTAGGCATATTTAGAATCAGTGTAAATATTAATGGTGGTGCTTTCAGCCAGAGTGAGGGCTCATGTTAGGGCAATTAGTTCTACCTGTTGAGAAGTGGTGCCAGCCAGCAAAGGAGCTGCCTTAATAACTTGGGTATGTGTTACAATGGCATATCCTGCCTGTTTGGAATTGAAACTGGAGCTACCATTAATAAACCAGGCCAGGGTATTTGGTAGTTTTGATTGCTTGATGTGTGAAAAAGGGGAGACTAAGGAGTTTACCATTTCAGTGCATGAGTGGGTAGGTTCGGGTGTGGTTGGCACAGGGAGCAAAATAGCAGGATTAATGGAAGCACATTTTTGGAAAGTAATAGAAGGTTGCTAACAGACATCAAATTTATAGTGAAGCTTGGGTGGAAGAATTGTGGAAGCCCATTTTTGGAAAATAATAGCAGGTTGCTAACAAACGTCAAATTTATGGTGAAGCTTGGGTGGAAGAATGATTCTTTATGAAAAGTTTATGGGGACAATGCCTCAAAGAAATTTGCAGTTTACAAATGGATAACTCATTTTTAGAAGGCATGAGGTGATGTTGAAGATGACCTACAGAGCCAGATTATTCACATCAATTTGCGAGTAAAAAACTAATCTTGTCCATGCCCTAATTGATGAGGGCCCACAATTAACAGTGGAAGTAATAGCCAACACCACAGACATCTCAACTGGCTCAGCTTACACAATTCTGACTGAAAAATTTAAATTGAGAAAGTTTTCTGCTTTATAGGTGCCAAAACTGTTGTACCCAGATCAGCTGCAGACAAGAGCGGAGCTTTCAATGGAAATTTTAAACAAGTGTTATCAAGACCTTGAGGCATTTCTTTGAAGAACTGTAACAGGAAATACAACATGGGGAGGTAGGGGAGAGAGAGAGTGTGTGTGTTTTGAGAAAGTTAGCCAAAGCTGTAACAGGAAAAGAAAAATGCTGGGGAAAGCTTCACCAGGCAGTCCTCTTGGAAAAACTCAAAAATTAAAATTTGTCATGTGCTTGTGCAGTGACCCTGTAGCTAAATGTGCTTATCTACCACGACCCCCAGAACTCAGACCAGTTAATAATCAACTGCCTGCCTGCATTCCTCGCTTCTGTAATCTCGCTTGTATTCTTGCTTCTGTAATCTTGCTTATATGCCTGTTTAGGTCACGTGAATTTGGAGAAGCCGAATCCAGTAACTGCCTGCTTAAGATACATGCTTAGAAACTGAAACTTAAAAAGCCCACCTAACCTGCCTATAAAAGGCCCCACAAAACCTTTGTTCGGGGTCCAGAACTTCAGAGCAATTAGGCCATCTAGAACCGCTAGCGTAATAAACTTCTGACTCTCCAACCCCCAAAGTGTCTGCCGCTTCCTTGCCGAATCCGATTCTACAGCACTCTACCACTGAAACAGTAAGGCTAGGTCTGTAAACAAAACTGACTCCATTTTCCCTGCAGAGGACACTTTGTTACTTTTCCACTCCTCAGTCATGAGACACCCCCCCCCCCCCCCCAGGGCAAATGATTACCCTGTGGCCTCCCCGGACAAAATAGACTGAGGTAAGAGGGGAACAGATATTCACTGAGTTGCAAAACCCCTCCCCAAGTCTTCTTTACTATAATTGTAAAAATTAAGTTACAGATGAACCTTAGGAGGCCTTTAGGAATTCCCACATGCACACAAAGTTTCAAGGTGAGTGCCACAAAGACCTTCCTAGGGTAACAATGATGAATACTACATCATCTTGGACCTACTGGGCAGGTGCAAGGACCAAAGCCTTAACTGAGCATGTGCCTATGATGCAACTAGGAAGAACAGAATGGACCACCTCTAGTGACACTGGCCTGTATCCCTTAACTCCTTTCCCTATAAAAGACCCTGAACAGCTCCTCTCCAGTGGGGGAAGGGGGGGGCGCGAGCTTTCCTGTAGCTAACTCCTTTATGCATGTCTGTCTCCTCTTTTAATGAAGTGTTGCTTGCTTTACTGCTGGGTACATTGTTCATTTCTATGACTTTGGGACCCAAGAGCCTAATTTGGTAACACCACAACAATGCTCCTGCTCATTCCATCAAAAAGGGAAATTTTGCAAGAGTTTTGATGGGAATGAAAGGGACTTAGCCAGAAAAACAGCCATCTTTGGGGTAACTGAGACCAAACAAAGTTTCAGTCAGCCATTTACTTGGGAGCTGATAATCATCAACTCCTTGAGGTTAGCAGAAGGATTGAGACTGCCCAGAGATGGAGTTACCCTTCTTATGCTGATTTACTTCAGAGGTGGTGCACCTACAATTAAAGACTTAAACTAAGTTTCTTGTTTTTCTTACCTCTCTAATCAGCTGTAAACAAGAGGAGATATAAGAGAGAGGCAACACAACCTAGCTGATCATAAACTACCCTTCTTACTTAAAGGAAAACTGAATCCGCATTAATTAGAAATCCAAGTCAGGTATTTTTATGATGTTTGACTGAGGTTGTTATCCTTGAGCTCTCCAAAGGAGGTAAGGACTCCAACCCTGAGGTAATATCAAGGACTTGAAACTGACCACAGACTCTGTGATGCTGAAGTTCCCAATCCATCAGGGACCCTGACATCTGCTGCTCCCAGACTCCCTCCTTTTTCCAGAACAAAGACCCATACCTCATCTTCCCACCTCTTCCCCTTTATGAACCCCAGAACAGCCACAAGCGTTTGGGCACCAGAAGTTGGGATGATTTTAGCCTGGTCTTCCCCCAGATGCCAGTTATCTGAATAAACCTTCCAATTCTTGCATCAACTTCTGGACTTCCGAGTCATTTATTTAAAGTGAGAGGGCAAGCCGAGCCTGGTCTGTAGTAACAGGAAACCATTAAGTGTCCACTGTACAGTCCTGATTTGGCTCCCTTTGACTTCTTTTTGTTTCCTAATCTTAAAAAATATTTAAAAGGCACCCCCTACCCCTTTTTGTCCAGTTAATAATGTAAAAAATACTGCATTGACATGGTTAAACTCCCAGGACCCTCAATTCTTTAGGGATGGACGAAATGGCTGGTATAAACACTTACAAAGTGTTTTGAACTTGATAGAGCTTATGTAGAGAAATAAAGTTTATATTTTAATTTTTATCTTTTAATTCCATTTTCCCATAAGCTTTTTAAAGTCCACTAGTATGCCCCCTCATATGGTTGGTTCTCTGAAATGTTAGTCATCCTAGCACCCTTACCTCCCCAGTGTTGAAAATCCGACAATTACCAAAACAGCTCCAAGAGATCTGGAGTGAGCTTGCACCATCCAAACTCTGAGAACACTCTAGTTTCCTCTTCCCGCCCAGGACGGACTTGGCCTCTAGCTGAGCGAGCTGAGCTGGACAGAGTCCTGGGAAATGTCGGAGAGAACGAACTGCCCTGCAGAGTTTATTTCAAGGGCGCAGTTTAGGCCTCCTGAGTGAACACAGCTGGTCTGCCTGGCTGCTCCACCCCAGAGAGTTGTGGGGATAATCAGAATAGCAGGCTGAGCCCCCGCAGACACCAGGACTGTGGGGGCGGGAGATGGAGGTGGGGACGGGCCCAGCGCTGCCCCGCGGTGGACTCGCCCCAAACAAAGAGCCTCAGCTCAAAACCTGCGGCCACTCGCGTTCTGGGCGGGGCCAGGGAGCATCAGGGAAAGAGCACGGGTCAGAAACGGGTTAAGCCGATGTCTTTGTCGGTTCCTGAGGACAGGAGCGTTGCATTATCTTCCAGCATTCTCCTGGCCACCGCAACATTCTCCTCCCACGGTGCAAGGGGTCAGTATATTTTGGTTGAAAATATTTGTCTAGCGAGAGATAAATTGGGAGTGGTTGTTTATTTCCCTGACACTGGGGAAGCTGTGGCAACTTTGTTTCAAGGTGGAACCTTAGAGGTGAGTACCGAGAAGGGAAGAGCTCGTCCCCTGAGGGCCGCGAAACCGAGCAGCGTGGGCCCCTGAGGATAACCTCCAGTCTTTTTTAAAATTTTTTTTAACGATGACCGGTAAGGGGATCTTAACCCTTGACTTGGTGTTGTCAGCACCACGCTCTCCCAAGTGAGCCACGGCCGGCCCATAACCTCCAGTCTTAACTTTTGTTTTTCGTAAATATAAGGAAGTCGCAAAACCTTCCTCTAAGTGGAGTACGCTACCTGTTGAAGTAACAAACAAGGATTTTGTTTCCGCCCGGTTTCGAACCGGGGACCTTTCGCGTGTGAGGCGAACGTGATAACCACTACACTACGGAAACGACTAGAAGCAGGATTTTCCCCATGTATATTTGAGAATGGTTTCCTGTTGGACCTAGACGTGTTAATTACAGGCTTGTCCAGGAAATGACCATGGTTGTAACGCATTTTTCTCTTTCTCTTTTCTATTTGCGAAAACAAAAATTTCATAACCAAGCCTCACCCAGAGCCGCAATTCGTCCACGAACTCCAAACGTGGAAAGCTAAAGCGACATCCTGTAGAATTTGATTTCAAGACTTCCCCGTGCTGTCTACACCCGTTTCTTTATCCGTGCAACGCGCCCTCGTACTCATCTCTTGGTAACAGAAAATGACTCTGAAAACCAGAAAAGAGCAGTCTGAGCCCAGGAGAAGATCGGCTACCATCGGCAGCTTCTGCCACTGCTTCCTTTGTCATTCCCTTTGCAGTCAATTGACTAGAAGTAGTCACGGCTTCTGGATAGAGGGAAGCAGATGAAACATGTAGACAACACATCCCTGCTATAGAATGCAAAACACGCTTTTTCGGAGAGTAAGAAAAATGATGTGATTATTACCTCAAAAATATATTTCAAAACACTATTTTTATGGTATCTAAAATTTAATTTATTTATTTTCTCGTTTCTTTTTTGGCAGCTGGCCTGTACCGGGATCTGAATCCGTTACCTTGGCGTTACCAGCACCACACTCTCCCAAGTGAGCTAACTGGCTAGCCCTAAATTTAAAATCGTATGAATTTATTAGTAATCCACATACAGCATCAGTGCTCAATGTAAGTATATATGAAAAATGAAATTAAGGTTGAATGTGGGCAGATGAACAAACTGAAAAAACTGAAGACATCAAAAGCAACAGTAAAGAGAAGGCACAAAATTACAAAGAATAAAATTTGCTTTAAAGAAGGAAAATTATTCTATGTGTTCTAAAGTTGAAAGCTGCTTATTATTTTAAATTTGGACATTTTAGGTAAATGTGTCTTTTGCATATTGGTCACTAGGTGAATGAGCCTAATGAAACAAATTATTAAAGTGCGTTGAAAGGGAATTATTCTGACCTCATTCTTCATATTTGAAAGTGCTGCCCCACTCTGCAGTCCTGGCTGTCAGTAGAGTCTGAAAGATCATCAGAGCCATCAAAGAAGCCATTTTCTAAGTGTCATGTGTTTATTGATTATTCTTGAAGAGATATTTTGTAAAATGCATGTGCAATCTAACACAAATATATCTACCATGGTAGCATTCTATACACATTGCTCAGAACTTTGCTTTTATGTTAAAATGTACATATATAATGATCTTTCTCATTTTCTTTCAAATATGCGTAGTACTTCACTGTAGTTATGCCATAGTTTATCTAATTAAATAATTCTGAATTATTCAATAAATTAAAAGTTAATAATTATTTAATACAATTTAAATTACTTACATTTTTCCTGATCTTGCAATTACAAATAATGCTGCAGAGAGTAAGCTTGAGCACAGTATAATTTCTCATGTGTGCAAGTATATCGTGCACCTTTGAGGAAATGTTGCCTCAAAGGGTATATGCATTTGAAATATTGGTAGATCTTGCTAATTTGTCCTCCATAGAACCAATGTGTAGTGTATTGTCTGTGAAAAACACAATTGAATAAGATCCTGGACACGCTTAAGAAAACTTTTTACTTCATTTCCTGCGCAACTATGAAGCAAAGCAGGCAATACGTGAAGACTGTAGAAAATAATTAAAACCAGGGATTCTTGTGATGCTGGGATATTGCCTTCTCTCAAAGAGGGGAGATTTAGTTGGGGTTTTGAGAAATAGGGTCAGGATGGGTGAGGATGGGAAGGGGCTGAGTGGAGAGATCTGATGTTGGGGCTTGGGAAGTGGTCCTTTCAAACATGCCAAGTAAGCAAGAGTGGCTAGCACTGATGAACAAACAGGGTTATAGAACTCAGGGCATTATGAGTACGTGTCTTCAGAGCATAAAAGGGACCCGCTATGTCAGGCTGTGATGGCCGAGTGGTTAAGGCGTTGGACTCGAAATCCAATGGGGTTTCCCCACGTAGGTTCAAATCCTACTCACAGCGTTTCTGTTTGCTTTTCTAAGTCACGAAATGTAACGCTACTCAGGTTTTCGTCATACCGCGTGCAAACTGAGAGATATGAGGCTCCAGCCGATCTGGAGTTCTGTTGCCCCGCCCACCCGTGAGCTGGGAGCGCCTCCGAGTATTTCCCCCTTTTTTCATACTCCGGCGACCTGAGCGCGGGGCGGTGCATTCTTCCGACCACCATCCACGGCCTCTTCACTGTCCACACCGAAGCTTGGGACTTAGTGAGCGTCCAGAATAGCTGCTCGTTTTTATCTTGAGATTGCTAAATGTGGAAATATCGGCAGATCCCAATGGCAAAGAGAAACTGAGGAAAATTTGTTTTTAAAATCTAGTATAAAATTCCCGTTCTGATAATAGAAATGTAGGTAGCTTCTTTAAACAGTTCTCTGGTATTAAAATCAACAAACAAAACAGGCTGATGGGAACCCAAAAGCTCTGGGATCATAAATATTCATTTTTGTGTGTATGTCAAGCGCTCTTAAAAACGTTGCACACAAATGAGGAAATGGAGTCAAAGGAGAGATACACAACTTGGCCAAGGCAACAAATCTAGTAGGGAAGAGTGTGGATAAAGGCCCCATGCAATGTGGCTTCACTCCGACCCAAACTGCGTCGCTTCTCGCTCTCAGAGAAGAGGACTGCCTCCACTTATGAATACTTTTGTATTTTCACATGCCTATTTCGCCTACATTAAGCCCTTAAATAATATTTAGTCAATGTATCTAATGATGGCTGGTATTTTAAAATTTTATAATCAAATCCGAGCTCCTAAGTTGCTGTGTGAATTTGGTTCTTGAAATGTTTACCTTTATTGAATTCTTGCATTCATTTTGCCTAATTTGAGAAAGGGGGAGATGTTTCTGAACTTTTTTTCTGCTGCATAGTCTCAAGTTATTTCCTCCATAGTTATGGCTCTTTGGAAAGTGAAATGGATTTTATTCCATTTTCTCTTTCATTATATCAAAATTTAAAAGTATGTGGATCACTAATTCCTGACCCACACATAGCATCAGTATCCAAAACAAATATACAAAAAAAAAAGAAAGAAAGAAATTGTTTAATGGACAGGTGAACAGACTGCATAAATTAGAGTACAAACAATAGATACAAACAGGCTCATCAATGAAAAAATGAGAATAACATTCATTCTATCACATACATAATGTTCTACAGCAGAAAATTCCTTTATAAATATTCCTTTATAATTCCTTTATTTTCTAAATAAATATTCCTTTATAAATATTATAAGGGACTGTAACTTATGCAAACTGACCACAAAGAAAATCGGTCTGTTTTGCCAGAATCCAGTCTTGCTCAACTCATTTTTATGTGCATAGTGAATTAAGCCATTGTTTTCTTTCTCTTTTTTCTATTGTTTTTCAATGATTCTAATGAACAATGGATAACCTACAACCCTAGAGCCAGGGGGATGAGTGGTGCAATGGATAGCACTTCTCACTATGGACTGGAAGATTCCAGTTTCGATTCCTGGCCAGCTCTTTTTATTCAAATCTTGTTTAAATTGTTCTAAGTGATACTTAAAACAAATTCTTTCTTTTTTTTTTTTTAAGATGACTGGTAAGGGGATCTTAACCCTTGACTTGGTGGTGTCAGCACCACACTCACCCAGTGAGCTAACCGGCCATCCCTATATGGGATCTGAACCCGTGGCCTTGGTGTTATCAGCACCACACTCTCCCAAGTGAGCCATGGGCCAACCCCGTGAAACAAATTCTAAAGTCTTTCAAATGGCAATTATGGGGAAATGGACCCTTGACTTACTCATTGTTACCCCACAATGCAATCTTGGCAGTTACTTATCTAGGAGTGAAACTTGAAAACATGCTAAAGAATAGCAGCCAGACATAAAAAGTGTCACCTCTCACAGAGTGATGGAGACACAAAAAATTACTCAGAGCTCGTGTATTCAGAGCAGTGAGAAGCCTGAAGGGACTGCACAAAGGGAAAACTCCTTCAAGAAAGGAGAGCCCAGGCACAGCCCTGAGTCAGGTTTTGCTTCAGTTTTATTGTAAAGACAAGAAAGTTACAGAAGAAAAACAGGTGGTTAATCAGTCATAGTGAAAATGTAAACAAACTGGCTACATGACAATCTCCGTTAAAGCAGGTGTAACTTAAAATAGTTCGAGCAATTTACCATCAAAAGGAGTCATAAAACTAAGCTATGTGACATACAAAAAGCAATAATGAGATAATCACCAAAGCACCTAACTCCCCAAGAAACTCAAAGAAACAGCTTAGGGCAAGGTGTGGAAAGTCCACCAAGCACTAACTAGCAGAATATCCTTGAAGGTTTTAGCTCACATACTTTCCCATCATCTAGGTTTAGCTGAACTATGGGCAACTGCCCCTAGAACAATCACTTTTCATTGTGCTTTGGTTCTCTTATCTGCATCAAAGGCTTTATCCCTGTGAAAGTTTTCTAGTCATTTCCAATCTCAGCATTCCTATGTGTTTTCTTAAAGGGTTGGGCTTTGGCCCCCTAAGCTAGAATCTCTGGCCTCCTAAACTACAGGAGTTTGGTCCTTCTACACTACTGGCTAAACTAAAGACTTTGGTCCTTCTAAACTACAGGACTTTGGTCCTTCTAAGCTACAGGCTTTGGCCCTGTGAAATACATGTGTTTTATTTCTATCTCATTAATGTCAATATCCTACACAAAAAGAGCCACATATTGTATGATTCCATTTATATGAAATGTTGAGAATAAGCAAATCTTTAGAGAAAGAATTAGTGGTTGCCAGGGGCTGGAGAAAGGAGTGGGTATGAGTCTGGGGGTAATAAAAACTGTTCTGAAGTTAGATAATGGTGATTGTTGCACAATTCTGTGACTATACTAAAACCACTGAATTGTACACTTTTAAAGGCTGGATTTATGGTATATGAATTACATATTAATTTTTAAAAAGCAAAGAAACATCAAAGAAAATAACAATTGACTGATATTTTCTTGACTAATTTGTCCCCCATTGCAGGGCTCCTTCACTTCAGACTCTCTCTTGTACAGCTTTCTGTTCCTGGGCATCCGTCTTGGAGGAAAGGCAAGGGACATCATCTGGAGAAATACTGAAATACAAGAAAGGCACAGCTGAGGACAAACGAAACCATAGGGTCTCCCTTAGACCCTCAGTTCCACGATCTTGATAAAGGTCCTCCTTGTGCCAGCAAATATGATTCAGCTGCCATCTACCCATCCTGCTCACGACCTCACCAAGAACAGCATGGGAGCTTTACTGAGAAAGACAGAATAAGAAACTGGATTTGAAAGGGATCACAGAGAAAAGTTAAACATACAAGAAGAGGCAAGGGTGTAAGAAAGACAACAGAAGTGGCAGCTTTGGGGCTGTGTCTGATTACACAAATAGCTCTCATTTCTAGGTGTTTCTGAACAGGACTCCTGATGCCTGGGGCAGAATGGAGGAGCTTGAAAGACAATCAAGGTGAAGCCCAGAAAAAGAACATAAACAAGCAAAAGAGCATTTAATTTGTGACATACACGATGTTTATCTTATGAAAGTCTATTGACACTGGACAATGTGGCTGTTAGGGGTGCTGGGAATTAAAAGAATGAACCTGCCATGCACCCAGAACTTTCTATTGGCCTATGAGCAGGTAAAATAAGAGGGAGGGAGAGAATGGTTGTAGAGCTAGAGCTACGGTCTGGAGCTCACAGACTCCTCGAGCCTGTTCACAAACCCTTCACACACAGGTCTATGAGCTAGGTAACTGGCAAAAAGGTCCTTGGAGACTTGGTTGAAGAAAGAACATTAATACCTAGGCAGTCCAAAGAGAAACACAGAAATTAACTGCTATTGGCAAAGTCTAAAGAAAAAAACTGAACAGCTGCCAGCAGAGTAAACATGCTCTATTTTTAGATGCAAGCTCTGCCGGTCACCTCCTGCTTCACAAAGTGAAGAACACATAATAGCAATTTAACTAAAAAGATACATGGGTGCACATGTGCACTAACTCCACCCACACACAACTTGTTTACAAAAAATGTGCTGCTTGACCCCCCCAACCAGGGAGGAGCCCTGAGCTGAGGGAGACTGACTAAATTATCCTATTTTCCCCACAATCCACCCCTTCAGCGTCCCTTGCCATACAATCTATGCATTCAAAAATCTTCCATGATGTTCCCTTAGTGAGGATAAATGACCATTTTATTTATACAACTTATTGTCTGTTCGATACGGCTTAAGGCTTGTCCTGTAGTTCTGTCCTTTAGTCGCACATGTCCAGTTACTTGTCATCATTGGTGTGATTTTCCACGGGAATCTTGTAGTTATACTGATGTGAAGTTTAGTGCACATTCAGTAGATGATCACACCAACATACGTATGTACCCAGTCGACTCTGGTGCAGTGCCTGCAGCCAGAACACTATGCATGAAAAGACAGAAGGGTTATTGGTACCAATAGGAGAAGTTCTCGCCCCTCTGGTAAGATACATGCCAGTTTGCCATCCTGAGAAAGGATGGTTGCAGGAATAGGTATTTTACCTGGTTTGGGGCCCCACAAGTCCATACAAACAGAAGATCAGTAACTCTCTGACTTTGGCAGTGGTCCAACAAGATCCACCTGCCACTGTGTCAGGGGCACTCTCGCATGAGTTATCTGCCCATCAGGGGCACTTGTCTGCTCATCAGGAGTACATCTGCCCATCAGGGGCATTTTTCTCAGGTTTATGTCGCACCTGGCGAGCCATTAACCACCCAGCCTTACAGCTAGTGTCCTGCATTATCCAATGTAGCGACCCAGCTACAGAAAAAGAACTGAGCTCTCTCCAGACATCTTACCTTAGCCAGCGCATCAGCTTCATCACTGCCAACTCAACATGAGGCCTCTGGTCCTCACCTGCCCCCAAAAGACGAGCACCTTGGCCTGCTCCCTAATTAGAATGGAACAGTTCATCCACCTCCTCAGGAACAATCAAAAAAATCTTTTAAATCCACTGAATGTACCTTGATACCTGTTTCTGGACATTTAATAAAATGTTGTTCAGGGCGCAATTGCTGCCACAAGGCAAACAGAACCGCATTTGGTTTCCAGTCAATTTTCTTCCTATCAATCCCTGCTGCAAGCAAGTCAAGCCACATCTGCTTATGGCTAGTCTTGCTTGGTCCCTTTGGGATAAAATCTTGAGCATTTCTTGGGGGTTTGGTCTTAGCCACCTTTCAGACCCCTTTTGCTTTCTTCTATCTTCTAGTTCACCCAAGCTGGCTATCATGGTCGTTACCTCATGTATAGGATGACCAATGTATGTGGCCAGTAATGGCCATCAGTGACCCAAAGGATATTGACGGGGCATTTTGCAGCACTAGGTCTCTCATGCTGCCTGTAAAATTTTCATCATCTGGGACACGAGTGTTCACATTAAACATGGACTGTCCCATCCCCAGCTCTCGAATTATTTGGACTAACTCAGCATACGTTTGCCATTTACTAACAATCTTGGGCAGTTCTCTAGCATTTGCCCACACGGTTTGGGGAGCTGCACTCACCTATTCCATTAAGGCTCTTGTGCATATCTGCGGCTATTCTGCAGCCACTTCCTCAGGGATGGGTGCATGGTGATGGAGGCCAATTTTTCCATCTCCTCACCAGAGCATGCCACACTATCCACCCCTAGGTCCCATAACTGCAACAGCCAAGCAGCCAGGGACTCCCTCTGTTTCTGCCGAAACTGTCTCCCCAAGTCAACTAACTCAACCTGAGTATATGGCACATAGGTGGTAAATTGGTTCACCTGTGGATTGCCCACTGGCTGTCCACCCAGTCCCATAGGCTGCTTGCATTTCACTTTCTGATGCATGACAGGTCATGCCTGGAGGCACACAGTCTCCCCCAACTCACCACTGGGTTCTTCGTCTTCCCTGATGTGAGAAGCTGGAGTGGCCAGTCACTGCACGTCATCCTCCAGGACATCTATGTGCACTTCCAACAAGTCTCCTTTCTTCTTTGAATCTTCCAGTAGCTGCATGTCATCTGCCAATAACTCTGCTTTCCGCTTCAAATCTTGATCAGCTTGGAGCATAGTGAGCAGTAGCCAGGCTCCAGTCAGCAGAAAAGTGGCCACCAGATACCACATGCTCAAGGACAGCCACATTTCCCCCCCCCCCGCCAAAGGGCTTTCCACTTCAGTGCCTGGTCTATGCTGCCTTGCATTACAGTGAGCAGCAACCAGATCCCAGTCAACAGGAAAGTGGCCACAGGGCACAACATGTTCAAAAGTAGCCACATTTCCTGCTTCTCCAAGGGCTTCTTGGCTCCTATACGTGCTCAGAACCTTGCTCCAACTACACCAATTGTAGAGCTAGAGCTAGGGTCTGGAGCTCACAGACCCCTCAAGCCTGTTCATAAACCCTTCACATGGAGGTCTGTGAGCTAGGTAACTGGCAAAAAGGTCCTTGAAGCCTCGGTTGAAGAAAGAATAGTCTTTATTCAGCACACACAACACTATGAGCCAAGCAGTCCACAGAGAAACTCAGATACTCAACTGCTACTGGCAAAGTCCAAAGAAAAACTGAGCAGCTGCCAGCAGAGTAAACATGCTCTATTTTTAGACCTGAGCTTTCTGACGGCCAGCCTGCTTCACAAAGTGAATAACACACAATAGCAACAAACTAAAAGATACATTGGTGTACACGCGCACTAACTCCACTCACACAACTTGTTTACAAAGAATTAAGAATTTGCTGCCCAACCCCCAACCAGACCTGAGCTGAGAGAGCCTGACTAAATTATCCTATTTTCCCCACACAGGGACAGAGCAAGAGACCAGAGAAAACCACTTTCAGTGGTCCAGCACTGGCAGAAGGAAGCGTCAGCTCCTAAAGAAAAGCAGTCTTAAACACGGAGGGATCAGCAACAAATACTATTACATCCAGAAAACAGAAGCTTCACAGCAGCTGGAGAAAATATAAAAGAATAAAAATCTCTACCTTGGGGGAGTGTCAGAAAACCGTATTGGACCTAGACTATTGGAGAATGTTAACTCCTAGGGGAGGGCAGGATAATAATAACATCCCACCTCAGAGACCCAGGATCACAGAGTCTGCCTAAAACTGAGGCTGAACTACAATAGAAAGCTCTTTACCATAGCACCACTAGAGCAGCAAGCCCTAATTACTAAGCAACAGAAGTTTACCACTGGAGAAAAGGCAAGAAACCTTGGAAAGAAACCCTCTCTGAAACATTTACAGAAAAGGCCTAAAGCTGAGTTGAGGGTAGACCAAAAACATTGAAAAAAGTCTCTAACAAATCACACCCCACCCTAAACCCAAGGTAATGCCAGAGAAGTTTGAAATCATTTGTGCACTGAAGGAAATTATGAAAACAATAAAACACAAATACATCTTAACTTCTGCTTAAACTGACTCAATCTCCTCCCCTTCACCCCCAATACACACACTAATTGTTTAGCAGAAGGGGCATACTCATTTTCAGACATAAATACTATTTATCTACTCCACAGTCCTACTTACTATGTCTGGCAATCAATAAAAAATTATGAGACTCTCATAAAAGCAAGAAACAAAGCACTGTTAAGAGAAAAAGCAATCAACCGGTACCCAGTGACTGCCAGAAAAAAGAAAAATGAAAAAGAAACAACAGAATGAGATTTAGATATGCCCAACAGGTTGGAACCATCAGAAAGTGGAGATAAAATACCTGTCATTATTATGCTAAAGTTTCTAATGGAAAAGTTGAACCAGATACATAAACAGATGGGACATTTCAGTATTTTGCTGAAAACTATAAGCATCAAATAAATAGGTGAAAAAGTAAGAAACTCACAGTGACAGAGATAAAGAACGCCTGTGATGGCTCACTAGTAGACTCTATAGAGCTGAGGAAGAATCAGTACACTTGAAGGTAGGTTAATAGAAAGTACCCAAAGCATAAAGAAAAAAAAAAGAGCATTGAAGAGTTATTGCTTAATGTCAAATGGTCTAATATATGTGGAATTGAAATTCCAGAAGAAGAGAGGGAAAAAAGTGTAGAAGAAATTTTTGAAGAGATAATGTTGCAAGTTAACATGAATGACTACAACTTTGTCCCGGTTATAAGAACAACTAAATGCATTTCTACACTCTATAGCACAGTGGTCACAAGCCTGTTCTGTGTTAGCAAGAAAACTACAGACTGCCAGCTCTTTCCTGTGTAGATGAGAAACAGAGTTGCCTCTAAAGCAGACCCCTCCTCAAGTAACCACATTTTCTACCCTTGCACCCAGGTGTGATAGAACCTTACCCAAAAAGCCTTTTTACCTAGTTTTAACTCACAACCACAGTAACCTACTTAACCATCTATTAGAAGACACCCGATTTGGGAAACTCTGCCTAGAGACCGGCGGAAGAGCCAATAAAAATGGCTTAACCTACTTATTCTGGCTCTGTAAACCAGCTTGCTTGCTCTTGCAGAACATCTTGTATGCCAAACAGGATGCGGTTTATGCCTATAAAAATTTTTCTCTAATGAGGCTGGGGGCTGCACTCGACACAGACTGCCTAGGGAGACAGCTGCTGGCCGGCAGGAGAAATAAACCTTCCACAACCCCCAAGTATTTTTGTGTGGTGTCCGCCTTATTGGGAACTGTGCCTCACAACAATAATGGGTGAGTATTTTCACCAAATAATCAGAGAACTCCAAACGGGATAAGTAGGGGGGAAAAACCTATTTGTAGCATATTCAAACTGCTGAAAAACAAAAGAAAAACAGGTAATATTGAAGGCAGCCAAAGAACAAAATACACATTACATACAGCTGAAAATAGATAAAAATTACAGCAGACTTCTCATCAGAAATTAGTTATGCCAGAAGACAATGGAATGACATTTAAAATGCTGAGAGAAGGAAAAAGTGAACAAAAGAAAAAACAAACCGAAAACACTCATTAATTCAGAATTCTCTACCAAGTAGAAAGTTTTTCCAAATGAAAAAGAAACACAAATATTTTCAGACAGACAAAAACTGAAGAATGTATTACTAGCAGAAACAATAGAAAATGCTACAAGAATTTCTTCAGGAAGAAGGAATGTGAAGCCAGAGAGATACAAAGAAATAAATACCCCAGAAATGGTTATGATGAAGGTACATATAAGATATATTTTTCCCAATTTCAATCACTCTAAAAATAATTGACTGCATAAAGCAAAAATAGTAGTGACACATTATACCATTATAGCATACAAGAAAGCAAAATGTATGACAACAATAACACAAAATATGGGAGTATACTGTTGTAAGCTTTTTGTACTATACACAAAGCAGTATAATATCATTTGAAGGTAGACTTTGATTAATTGTAGCTGTATATAGAAAACCCAAGAGAAACCACTAAAAATTGTTTTCAAAGAGATATAAGTGATAAAGCAATGGTGAAAATAAAATTAAATCATGAAACTGCTCATATATTTCAAAGACAGGAAGAAAAAGATAAAAGAAAGAAAAAAGGAACAAAAGGAACACATGGAAAACAATTAACAAGATGGTAGATTCTAATACAAACATGTCAGTAATCACATTAAGTGTAAATTGTCTGAACATACCCATTATATAGAGAGCTTTTTAGATTGGATAAGAAAAATCAATATCCACCTGTATGCTGTTTTTTTTTCTTAGTGTCTGTTCCATACAGATATATACAGTTTTTAAGAAACCAAATTTAAATATAATGACATAGATAGGTAAAATGTAAAAAGGGTATAAATACATATGTCTTGAAAACATTAATCAAAAGAAAGTTGAAGAGACTATATTAATTTTAGAAAAGTAAACTTCAGAACAAGGAATATTACTAGATATAAAGAGGGACAAATACATAATGACATAATGGTCAATTCACTCCAAAAACAGCACAAAACAACAGAACTTCAAATTACACGAAGCAAAAAATTGTTAGAACTGAAAGGAAAAACAGGCAAATCCAGAATTGTAGCTGGAGACTTCAAAACCTCTATCTTAGTAATTGATAGAACAAGCAGACAGAAAGTCAGTAAGGATATAAAAGTCTTTTAAACAACTTGATCTAATTTATATCAATAAAACAATCTACCCAACAACAGCAGAATACATATTCTTTCTTAGTGTACCTGGAACATTCACCAAGATAGACCATATTTTGTGCCATTAAAAACACTCAAGTTTAAAATAATTGGATTAATATAAAGTACATTCTTTGACTATAATGGACTTAAAGTAGAAATTAATAACTAAAAATATCTGGAAAACTCCCAAATATTTGGAAATTACCCAGCAGATGTCTAAATAACTCATGACTCAAAGAGGATGTCAAAAGAAAAATTAGAAAATATTTTGAACTGAATGAAAATAAAATTTATAGAATCAAAAGATTACATTACAAAGGAGAAAATTCTGAAATCAATTATCTAAGCTTCCATTGTAAGATATTAAAAATTACATGCAAATTAAAACTAAAGCCAAAAGAAGGAAATGCTAAAGATAAGAACACAAATCAATGACATTAAAACACAAAAAGAATAGAGAATATCAACAAAAGCAAAAGTTGGTACTGATAGGGAAAGACCCCTCAAAAGACCCTTGCTTCACACCCCTGAGTTTGAAGCAGGCCTTAGCGCAGGAGGAAGTAGCTAAGGAAACTTTTTGTTCACTCAAACAAAAGAACATGCTGAAATTCTGAGAAGTAAAAGTAATGCTTGATTGAACAAGAAAGATAAAAATGACAAGATTGGGGGCTGGTCTTAGCTCAGTTGATTAGAGCGTGGTGTTGATAACAACAAAGTCAAGGGTTCAGATCCCTGTACTGGCCAGCTGCCAGAATAAATAAATAAATAAATAAATAAATAAGCTTAAGTTTAATGAAGTAGTAAATGATAGCCCTATTTAAAGGTCACAAAATGTTTGTTCCTTGGAAAATGGTATGTGATAACATCTCTGTCGCAAGTCCTAAGTTTGCTTTGCAGATGAAGCAAAACTACCAGAAACCACAACCCTGCTGAAACATACAGCCAGATCTGAGGAAGCCAAGAAGACACTTCTCAAGATGGCAGAAATAATTCTACTGTCTTCACTGAGAGCCAATTATATCACCACATGGCTCCTGAGACCCCTAATCGTAATTTTTGCCCTATAAATGCTTGTGATTTTAAACCATCAGGAGTTCAGGATTTGAAAGCACCAACTTCCTAGTCTCCTTTACTGATGCCTTTCAATTAAAGCCTAAGTTTTACTACTGCAAATCCTGGTGTGTGGTGTGTGACTTAATTGTCACAGTTGTGTGCCAGGCAAGCAACCCTTCTGGGATTGGTAACAGTACTTTGAGAAGTTCAATTATACTGATAAACAACTACATGGACTGATCAAGAAAAAAGAGAGAAAACACAAATTATCAATATTAGGAATGAAAGACTGGATGTTATTACACATCAAAAAGAAATATTACAAACAATCTTATCACCACAAGTTTGACAACTTTGATGAAATGGAAAAGATCTTTGAAATGTACGTACTACCAAAGCTCAGTTAAGAACAAATAGACAATCTGAATACTTCTGTATCTATTATGGGAATTGAATCCATTGTAGAGAAACGAAACAAAATCCTTCTCAACATGGAAACTCCAGGCATGGGTGGCTTCACTGGCAAATTCTGTAAAATATTTAAGTGATAAGTAATACCAATTATAGACAAACTCTTTTAGAACATTGAAGAGGAGGAAACATTTCTCAATTCATTTTATGAGTATGAGGCCAGCACTACCCCGATACTAAAACCAGACAAAGACATTACAAGAAAACAATGCTAAGACCAATATTCTTTATAAACATAGACACAAAAGATATTAGTAGATCAAATTCAGAAAATATAAATGGATAATTTCTCATGGCCAAGTGGGGTTTATTCCAGAAATGCATACCAGGTTCGTCATTCAAAACTGAATCAATGTAATTCACCATACTAAAGGCTGAATAAGGAGAACAAAAGAAAACAAAAACAAAAACAAACAGAAAGAAAACAACAACAAAAAGACATGTGATCATCTCAACATTTGTGGAAAAACATTTGACAGCATTCAAATCCATTTATGATAACACTTTTAATAAATTGGGAATAGAGTGCAACTTCCTCAGCTTCGTAAAGAGCATCTACAAAAAGCTTAACACCATACTTAATGGTGAAAAACTGAATGATTTCCCAAGATAAGATATCTGACAAGAATGTCTGCTTTTACCACACCTATTTAACATTACTGTAGAAATCCTATCCAGTGTAATAACACAAGACAAATATATAAATGCATATAGATTAGATTGTAAAAGAAGTAATAAAACTCTAATCACAGACAATATGATTGTCTACATAGAAAATTCAAACGAATCTAAGAATAATACAATATAATAATCTAATCTAAAAATATAATAATCTAAAATAGAGTAATAAAAAATTTAGTAAGATTTCAGAAAAAAGGTAAATAAATAAAAATTAATTGTATTTGTACATATAACAAATAAACAGAAATAAAAATTTAAAGACAATACATTCACAATAGCATGAAATAAATGCAATACTTCGACATTAATCTAACTAAATATTTGCATATGTGTTCTGAATACAGAAATCACTCAGGAAATAAATCAAAGAAGACCTAAATATGGAGAAATGTACCATGTTCATGGATTAAAAATCTTAATATTGTTAAAATGTCAGTTCTTCCCCATATTGATCTGTAGATTTAATGCCATCCAAAGCAAAAATCCCAGCAGGATTTTTTTTTTTTTTTTTTTTTTTTGTAAAAATAGGTACATTTATTCTAAAATTTGTATGTGAAAGCAAAAGAACAAAAATGACCATTTTTTTTAAAAGAAATAAAACAAAGTTAGGTGACTCATACATGCTAAGTGATTTCAAGACTCAACAGAAATCCACAATAAAACAAGACAATGTAATATTGAAAAAAATATAGATACATAGATCAATACAACAGAAGGAGGAGAGTCCAGTCATAGATCCTCACATATATGGCCAATTGATTTTTGACAAAGTTGAAAAGGCAACTCAATGTAAAAAGAAAGATCTTTTCAACAAGTGGCAGTGGAACAATCAGATATCCACATGCAAAAAAAGAAATGACAGAAAGGACCTCAACCCATATCTTGCACCTCTTACTAAAACTGACTCAAAATGGATCATTGATTTAAGTGTAAAACCTACAATAATACAACTTGTAGAAAACATAGATGGAAAAAGTCTTTGTGACATTGAATGAGTACTTCCCTCCCCTCAAAATTGATAAATTAGGCCTTATCCAAATGAAAAAGTTCTTCTCTAGAAAAGTCATTACTGAGAAAATGAAAAGACAAGTTACACAATCAGAAAAAATATTTGCGAAACACATATCTGGTCATTGTGGTGTGTCCAGAATATATAAAAACTCTTAAAACTCAATAATAAGCAAACAAACCAATTAAAAATGGGCAAATATTTGAGCACGCACTTTACCAAAGAATATATATGGGTAACAAATAAACACATGAAAAGATACTTTTCATCTTTTTGTAGGGAAATGCGAATTAAAACCACAGTAAGATACTAATACATATCCTTTCTAGGCTAAAAATTCATAAGATAATTGAAAACAGTGAGTATTGGTGAGTATGCAGGGAAACAAACTCTGATACATCCCTGGTAGGAATTTAAAATGGTTTGACTGCTTTACAATTTAGCAGTTTCTCATGAAGCTTGTAATGCGAAAATGATAACCACTACATTAAGGAAAGCCTAATATAACTGTGGGGAAGGACAGAAGCAGATCCGAAAAACAGTAGGAGCCAAACAAAACCTGGTTGCCGTCATCAGGTCCAAGGACAGTCTCCGATTAAATATATATAGACAATTCGATTAAATATGTCTTCTTTTATGAAAGTATAACCATACCAAGAAGCATTTCCATTTATTTCTCTTTTTTCAGAATTTGTTTAGATTGGCCAACTGTCACCTGCTCATTGAAATAAATTGAAAAACATTATCTGCTTATTGACGCTGTCCTAAAATTTCTTGGCTGAACACTTACTTCCGCTCTGAAAGATGATTTACCTCTGACAGTCTCCCTGGCTCCTGAGGTGATCCCGCCAACTTGAGTCTGCTCTATGTAAGGAACGTGGAGAACCTTAACCTTAGCGAAGAGTTGGGCTTCTCTGAGCCCCGCTCTCCGGAAACAAGGAGAGGCAGTGGAGGTGGGATTCACTTTCTTCTGTCTGTCTCGGTGCTGAAGAGAACCTAAGAGCCAATGGTTTCACAATTTCCTTTCTCTTGGAGCTGAACTGCCTGCAGAATTCAAGTTTCTTTAGGAAGAACGTCGATTTAGCTTTCTCGCCCTCCCATTCCTACAGCCTAAAAGGACCGTAGCGATTTATTCAAGTATCTACTTAATATTGCTCACAAAGGCACTGTCTCCACGCTTGAAGATAAAAATGCACGGTGGCTTTTGTGCAGAAGGGCAGAACATTGCATAATATTTTGGGGTGTTTAGACTGGAGTGTGGGAATTGTTAAATTAAATTACCTTTAGTGCAAAACACCCTCATTTTGTTTTAATACATTAACTCTGTTTCGGTTTTTGGTTTTTGTCGGCTGGCCTATTCGGGGATCTGAACCAATGACCTTGATGTTATTAGGATGTGCTGTAACCAACTCAGGCAAGCGGCCAGCCCTCATACTTACATTTCGAACGAGTCATACCCGGTAAAAACTCAACCCTACCAGGAGCGGGGCTCGAACCCACATGGTACACGTTCCCGGGATCTTGAGTCTAAGGCTTTTAAATCCAACGCCTTAACCGCTCGGCCATAGCCCTCATCCTTTCTTTCTACTGTGGCAGATTCTGAGTAAATTTATATCCGTGAAACCTGGGATCAACTTTAAAAAGAGTGAGGAAAGAACTCTCTGTAATGCTGCTTGGAAAGAAGCTAAAGAAAAAAGTTTATTTTCAACTAGTATTTAATCATTAATTTGTGCCACGCATTACACTGGCTGTTAGGGGGAAACGAACCATCCCTAATCTCGCGGACTTGCATTGAAATAAGGAAAATGGGGGCGGGGTTGACGGTCGTGGTGTGGGGGAGGGGACGGGCAAGCACAGGACGCTACGGGAATACTCGCTTTTCCAAACCCGACTCACTTTGTCACCGCTTGCTCTCAAGAGAAGGCATTTCTTTTAACGGATCTGTGAAGAAAAACCAAAACGCGAAAAGGGAACGGAGCAGTAAAGGTGGGGAGAAAGCAGCCGCATGAACCGTGTCTCAAAATTGCACCCTTGGTGGAGTCTACACTTTTTACTCTTCATCTGAGAGCACTATTTTCCTTGCTGAATCCAAGCCCCCATTCCAAACCCATTGAATCTAATTGTCCAGGTAAGGGAGCCAGGTCTGAAACCGAAGTGTAGTTACATCTAGACAAGCTCTCCCAGAAATTTGGAAAACCATAGTGCACACATAGGAAGTTTGAAAACGTGACGTTGATTTTTAATAAGGAAGTGTTTTAACCAAGAGTTCTAACTGCTCTCAAATGAAACATCTTTTCTGAGTATCTACTATGTGCTGGGCATTGAGCCAGATGCACATAATCTACCAATTTTGTAGGATAATGGTATGGGACGGTGGGTTAAGAACTCATTAAAGTAGGTCCCAGATGGGTATTTGGGAGATTGTGTTGAAAGTCTGTGAAGACTTCTGCAACCATACATGAAATTACATCTTGGAGTAGAGTTTGGAATAGATTAATTTATAAACATCATAAAACATCTATTAAAAGCCATAAAAATAACTAAATAAATAAATGCCCTTCTGTTATATGGATTACCAGGAGAAACAACTACTATATGAGAGGATTGTATCAGCTGTACCACACGAGCATAGAAGCCCAAGGATAACTTTCCCAGACTTAAAACCGTCCATGCAGAAAGAGTCCAGCTCTTGTTGGGAATTCACCAAGCTTGCTAGGTTCACAAGCATATATTCCCCAGTTCCTGATAAAGCTATGAGAAAGGAATGCATCATTTAGTTCATTGGTGCATCCAGCTCCGGGTTCTATCTCTGGTCTTCTAGATATTCTGTGCCAGCAAGTAAAGAGATGATCTGGGAGATTCTTGTCTTTGCGTGTAGAAGGAAATGCAGGTTTGTCAGTGCTGGGATCAGAGCTGGGTTGGGCAGATTGAGTGGTTGCAGGAAAGAACATAGAGAAAGGAATCCTTCATACACTGACATACATGGGAGGTTTTGTATTTTTCTATTATTATGATTCTTAACATACACTGTACATTAGAATCATCTGTGGATTTTATAAGATATAATTATCTAGAGAATTTAAACATCTATATGTGACAGATAAAAAATTGAGTTTTAACACCAAGGTCAAGTGTTCAAATCCCTGTACCAGCCAGCCACAAAAAGAAAAAAAAAAGAAAGAAAGAAAATTAATACATACATAGAAAAATATCTTGATGACCTAGGGGACAGAGAAGAACTTAAAGAAAGAAAAACTTTAAGAGCAAACACAGTAAAGCAAAACACTAGAATAGTTTGCTTCATCTACATCAAAGATGTTTAATGAAGGCCACAGTGGAAAAGTAAATAGGAACAAGAAAAGTAGGAGATATTTAAAATGTTTAAAAATAACAAGAACTTAATCTACATTTTAATCTACATTATATAGTCAGAAACTATGAAAATCAGCAAGATCAGATAGCAAGCTCAATAGAAAATGGTTAAAAACGAGGGACAGGATGTGTTGATAACACCGAGGTCAAGGGTTCCAATCCCTAAACTGGCAAGCCACCAAAAAAAAGGAAAAAAAAAAAAAAAATAGGGACAGGATACTCATCAAACCCAGAATAGAGAAGAAGAATCTGAAAAGACTAACAAAGATTTTAAACATTTAACATTATTAGTAATTTATAAAATGCAGAATAAAATGACATTAATTAGATTGGAAAAATTAGAAAGCTGTATGTGTCAATTATTGTAGAAATAGGGATATAATAGCCCTCATATCCTGCTGGTAGAAGTTTATACTAATGCAGCCATTCTGGAGAGAATTCTAATACCTTCTACTCAAATTAAGATTATTCACACCCAATGATTCAGATATTCTGCTCCTAGGTGTATATGTTCCTCCCAATATCACAAAGGTACAGATTACATCAAACATGGATGTTAATTTTGCAGCATTATTTTTAGTCTTCCAAAATCAGATTCAATGTTGATGCCATTATTGGACATTAGATAGGTAAGGTGTAGTAAATGCATAATACTGAATATTATACAACTATAAGATGTCATAGAGTAGATGTACATGTAACAGCAAGTGTAAGCATTAAAAAAATGTGTTTTTTTAAAAAGATACTTAACACCATAAGCTTTTCCCCCCCTCTTTTAATACTAATCATTCTGCTGTCTGGCTTTCAAAATCTTGCTGCTCTCCACTCATCTTTTTGTCCTCGTGTATTTATGCCTTTAAACACATCTAATTTTCTGTATAGTGTAGTTTGGAATACAGAGAAAGCAAATGCTGTGTTTAATTTGCCGTCATTGCAATTAGATCTATCTCTGACTTATTATGATTTTCCAACACTGTGAAACCCTGAGGATTAGTAAAATAGAGGGTAATGATAGGGAATCATCATTTATATTGGGATTAAAATACCAAAGAGGCTAGGAAATATTTTTTTATGTCAAATTTCCCTGTCTCTCATTTCACTAATGACCATTTCAATCTAGTGAGGTTAAAATGAAGGAACAGATGTCACATCCAGGACATAATCAGAACCTTGTTTGCAAGCTGCTTGCTATTTCTGACCACTGTCTCTAATTTCTAACAAATGCTGGCTCAGTTTCCACTATTCTCCCTCCCCTACTGCTCCAACTTTTCAGAATATAGAGCTAAAGGACAGGAACTACATGATCTCCCCTAGAAAGGCACAAATGAGATTGTCTTCTATTCCTGAGCATTAATTTTGCTCCGTGGTACTGGACTCAAGGCCTACTCGGGCCATCTGAAATCCTGGTCTCTGCTTTGTTGGCTGACGCTGGCAGAGTCCCACATTTCCACAGCTTCTACAATAGTTCCAGAAATCAGCTGTTAATTCTGTGTTCCAGGAGAATGTTTGGCAATTATAGGCACTCAGGTTTTGTTGAAAATGCGTTTAGGGGGCCTGCTATAGCCAGAAAAAATTAGGGACCATCAGCCAGACCCCAGAACTCTGTAGTTCACTGGAGTAGGCAGCCAGATGGGAAAAACAGTAAAACAACTCCTTGGTTTCTTTACTATGTAATAAAAAACCAGGACAAAGGGATCAGTGCTTGGTTTATTTTGGATCTCCTGCAGAGCAAAACTAGGAACTTCTGTATGTAACACACAAGTGACAACCACTACACTAAAACATAATACCACTGCTGAGAACAAGTACAAATGATAGAAATAGCAGAAGACAACAAATTGGTTATAATTAACAGATCCAAGGACAGTCTCATCACAAACTCAGGTAAAGCAGGGTATTTTAACTGCTAAGTAATCTTATACACATCTCACTTGAAACAAGTTTGAAAGGCCCATCAGTTAGACTGCACTGGAAAAAAGTGAGTTTAGATGTCCAAAAGTGAATTCTTGAATTTTACCTGGCTCTTGTTTATTCACTCATTCATTCGTGAAATATTAATTGAGTCCCCATTATAAACCAAAGCCTGTTAAGTAGGTAGAAATAAAGCAATGAACACAACAGACAAAATATCCTTTTCCTTATGAAACTTATGTCTTTAGTTCCAAGCAAATAGTTGTCACTAATTAAATATGCCTTTCTTTGATAAAATTTTCACCATACTAAGTAGAACTATTTAACAACTTCTTTTCTTCAGGATCAGTAAAATTTGGTCCTCTGAATATTTTTCACTATGCTAAGTATGAGATAATTATGAAGAAGTTGCCAATGTATACATGAAATAGTAAAAAATACATAGTGTGAGAAGCATATATCCATGGATATATGTGTGTACATATACATATATATTTATTACCAATGAGCATGAGTATATAGATACTCACTCATTAGTAACTAGTCCTAATGAATAAAGTTTTGCCTTTATTTTGAACTTTCCCAAACACAGCTAGGCTATTTATTTCATTATACACTTTTACACAAACACTGCCTCTGTCCTTTGTTTCAAACCTCAAGAAAATGTCTCATTAGGAGTGTTAACTGGGAATTTGAATGAATCACACTACCAAGGTCCTGACAGGATGTAAGAATGAAAAACATAACAAAACAAAACTCAACCCGATGTGCTCCCTAATTTTTAGTCATCAAGAGATGAAGATCAGAGCGTCTTACTCAAGCAGTGAAATGAGCATGGAACATATCAAAAAATTTCTTGAAATAAAATTTCTCAGGAGCCTGCCTAAAATTTCCCTGCCTGATGCTTGTGAAATTGGGGCTCCAGGAGTAGCATTTACTTGGCTCTGAGTTTCCAGGTTTTGAAATCATTGATTCTAAAAGTCGGAAACTGGGGGGGGGGGGGGGGGGGGGGGGGGCGGATTTTGCCCTGGCCAAAAAATAAAAGTCCAAAGGAAAGGAAAAATTTAAGATTCATTTTAAATAATACAAAAAATACAAGAACAAGCAAGGAGTTCGTTTCCGTAGTGTAGTGGTTATCACATTCGCCTAACACGCGAAAGGTCCCCGGTTCGAAACCGGGCGGAAACAACAAGCGCCAATTTTTTCGTAAATCCTGTTCCACAAATTTTTCTCTTGAATCTGGTCGTATTGAAAGACTCCCGCAGTGGGTAGTCAGTCAGTTCAGGGAGACCCTCCCAAGGAACAGCGAGACCACGGCTTCGGATGCAAAAACAAGAGGTTTATTGAACACACAGGTACCCGGGCGACTCAGTCTTTCGAAAGACTGGCGCGCCGAGTAGAGCTCCTGGGTCCTTTTTATAGCAAAAAGCGCGGGTACAGAAGCGAGAAGCAAGGTAATTGGTTAGTTTAAATCAAGCCAGGGGTGAACTTCGGTCAAGTGGGAGTCCTTGAAACAGCTGAGGGGCACTCTTGAAACTTTAACTGACTTGTCTATTTCTGGGAACTATCCGCCCTTTGCCTCGGGCCGGGGCCCAGGTGCATAACCACAGATATCCTGTTTGACTCTGTTCCCCTTGTTTCTTAACTTGACTTTTTGGCTGTATTTTCCCTATACCCTTGTAAAAAGCACTTCCTTCATTCCCCCATTTCTCTTGTGGATCGCTCTAATCTTAGAGCGGAATTAAAAGTTATCTTCGCCATTTAAGGTTTGGTATTTTTGCCTAAGGACCAGAATCTTAACTGCACTTACCCTATCATTGATGAATTGGACTAGTCTATTGATGACGTAGGGCCCAAGGGTGAACAACAGAAGGAGGAGTAATAGGGGCCCGGCGATGGTTGACAGTAGGGTGGTCAACCAAGGGGAGTTATTTGATCTGGTTATAAGCATTTTCATAGTTTGAGTCAGGAGGCCTGACTCTTTTAGAGGCCGGTGCATCAATTTCTGGAATATCCCAAGCCTCGAGACCCGCCGCCAGGGCACATATATCAGGGGTAAGGGAGGGCCACCAAGTCCAAAGGGGGTGGACTTCTGTCTTGAACCAGACAACCTTTCCAGTTTGGGACAGTACCTGCCAGGTGAGGGTGTTGGGCTGGTTAGGGTTATTACTTGGTAGGCTTGCTCCGCCGCCGCCGAATGCGCAACTTAAGAGGATTATCAGTCCTCTCCAGCTCCCAGGATTCATCTGGTACGGAGGGTGGCGCAGGCTTGAGGTGAGAAGCATGTACCCAGGCTGCAATGCCGTCTACTTTTACCGCTGTTGGTGTGGTCAGTAGCACCAGGTACGGGCCTTTCCACCGAGGCTCAAGGCTGCCGGTCCGATGGCGCCTAACAAGCACTTGGTCTCCGACCTGGAACGGATGAGGGATGGCCACGGCACCTGGCTCGTATACCTCCTTGATCTGGTCCCAGATCTGGGTTTTTACAACTTCTAAAGCCTTTAAGTGAGTAAATAAGACAGGAAGAAAGTTATCATCGGGACCCAGTGTTCCTCCCAACTCAAGTATGGGGGGGGGTCCCCCGTGGAGGATTTCATAAGGGGTCAGACCAAGCTGGCCAGGGGTATTCCTGGCTCTGAACAGCGCTAAGGGAAGGAGGGCCACCCAGTCTTTTCCACCGGTCTCTAAGGCCAATTTAGTTAAGGTCTCTTTGATGGTTCTATTCATTCTCTCTACTTGACCTGAGCTCTGGGGCCTATACGCACAATGTAATTTCCAATTTATTCCCAGTTGTGTGGCCAGTCCCTGGCTTACCTGAGCAACAAAGGCTGGGCCATTATCTGACCCGATCACCTTAGGGATCCCGAAACGGGGCAGGATTTCTTCTAGTATCTTTTTACATACAGTCAGGGCCGTTTCAGTTTTGGTAGGGAAAGCTTCTACCCATCCAGAGAAAGTATCTACAAATACTAGCAGATACTTGTTTCTATACCGGCCAGGCTTTACCTCTGTAAAGTCTACTTCCCAGTATACGCCGGGTCGATCTCCCCGTTGTCTTTTTCCGGTCTCTCGGTAGGTGGTAGCCGCATTAGTCATGGCGCAAGCCGGACACCGATTGGCGACTTCTTGAACAGTGGACCGGAGGTTCGGGATGGAGAGGCTGGTGCGGCTTGCCAGTTGAAGGAGCTTTTCTGGTCCTAAGTGTGTTAGCTGGTGTAACCGCTGAATGAATTCCTTTCCCTGGTCAGGAGTGAGCTCTCCTGGCCTGGTCTTAGCTTGAGCAGGCTCGATTGGCTCTTGAAGCTTTATAGTTTCTGCTAGCACCCTGACCGACAGGGCGGCTTGTTTTGCAGCCTCGTCGGCCCTCCGGTTCCCGGCCGCCACAGGGTTATTTCCTCTCTGGTGGCCCGGGCAGTGGATAATGGCGACCTGCTGTCCGTGTAGATGTTGATGTTTTTTCCTTCGGCTAGGCGTAATGCCTGCGTCAAGGCGATTAGCTCGGCCTTCTGGGCTGATGTCCCTTCTGGCAGGCTGCTTGCCCATACCGTCCGTTTGCCATCTACGATGGCGGCCCCTGCTCTCCGCTTACCTTCCACAATGAAGCTGCTACCGTCTGTATACCAGGCAGGCACTCCGGGCAATGGCTGGTCCTTCAGGTCCCGTCGAGTCCCAGCTTCTTCAGCAAGGATTTCTGAGCATTGGTGTACTGGGGTGGATTCTGACTCGACTGGTAGTAGGGTAGCTGGGTTCAGGACAGCAGGGGGCGCGAAAGATATCCTTTCGTTTAGCAGCAAACTCTGGTAATGAGTCATTCTGGCATTGGTCATCCACCGATTGGGGGGCTGCCGCACAATACTTTCGAGGCTGTGGGAAGCAATCACAGTCACATTTTGCCCCAAGGTTAACTTATCAGCGTCTTTGAGGAGGAGTGCCACTGCAGCAACCGCTTTTAGGCAGGTTGGCCACCCACTGGCCACTGGATCCAGTTTTTTTGATAGATAAGCTACTGGCCGTCGCCATGGTCCTAGGGTCTGAGTAAGCACTCCTCGGGCCACACCGGCTCTTTCATCTACGTATAGAGTAAACGGTTTGGTGAGGTCTGGGAGAGCCAAGGCGGGGGCAGACAGCAAGGCTTTTTTTATGTGGTCAAAAGCCTTTTGATGCTCCTCAGTCCAGGTAAAAGGAATGTTTTCCCTTGTCAGGGGGTACAAGGGTGCAGCCAGGGAAGCAAACCCAGGAATCCAGAGCCTGCAGAATCCGGCAGTACCCAGAAATTCGCGGACCTGCCTGGGGGTTGTGGGAGTGGGGATCTTCATAACTGTAGCTTTCCGGGCCGCGGTCAGCCATCTTTTTCCCTCTTTGAGCAGGTACCCCAAATAGGTGACCTCCTTCTGGCATAACTGGGCCTTTTTAGCTGATACCCGGTACCCCAACTTACTCAGTTCCTGCAAGAGCTTCTGTGTCCCTTTTTTGCAGCCTTCATATGTGGGAGCCGCCACCAGGAGGTCGTCCACATATTGGAGTAATGTGACCTGGGGGTTGAGAGCCCTAAAAGGAGCTAAATCTCGGTGGAGGGCCTCGTCGAAGAGAGTGGGAGAGTTTTTGAACCCCTGTGGCAGCCGTGTCCAGGTCAGCTGACCTGTGTTACCTTTTTCTGGGTCTCTCCACTCGAACGCGAACAGTGGCTGGCTGTTGGGGTGTAGTCTGAGGCAAAAAAAGGCATCCTTGAGATCCAAGACTGAGTACCAAGTGTGACTAGGCGGAAGGGAACTCAGGAGGCTGTATGGGTTTGGGACTGAGGGATGAATGTCTTGCACCCTTTTGTTAATTTCTCTCAAGTCTTGGACTGGCCGATAGTCATTGGTCCCTGGCTTTTTTACTGGTAGCAGAGGGGTGTTCCAGGGCGACTGGCAGGGCACTAAGACCCCTAGGTCTAAGAACCTTTGGATGTGGGGTCTGATGCCTTCCCGGGCTTCTTTAGTCATTGGATACTGTCGGACGGCCACCGGTGAGGCACCCGATTTCAGCTCTACTACTACTGGTGGGACGTTATTGGCCAGTCCCATACCTGTCTTTTCTGCCCATACGGTGGGAAAAAGTTGGAGCCAGGATGGGTCGATGGAGGGAGAGGCCGGCTTTTCATACAGCCGGTATTCTTCTTCTAGGTTTAGGACCAGGCACATGGTAGAGTGATCTCCCCATGTTACTTGTGGGCCCTCTGTAGAAAACTGGATTTGAGCTTTTAGTTTGGTTAGGAGGTCCCTGCCCAACAGAGGAGCGGGGCACTCGGGTATGACCAGAAAGGAGTGGGTTACTTGTTTATATCCAACTTTTAAAAGTCTCTTTGTGGTCCAGGGGTAGACGTTGCTTCCTGTCGCTCCTTCTACAACTGTCCGTCTAGGCTCTATTTCTCCCATGGGTTGGGTCAATACCGAATGTTCAGCCCCGGTATCGACCAGGAACTCAATGGGGGTCCCCTCCACAGTCAGTGTTACCCTAGGTTCGGGGAGGGGGTCCGAACCCCGACTCCCCTAGTCATCTAGGGATAGAACCTTGGCTTCTCTGATGTTCTTTTTCCGGGGACATTCTCTTGCCCAGTGACCCTTCTCTTTACAGTACGCGCATTGGTCTTTGTCTAGAGGGGGTCTTCCATCCCTAGGTGTTTTCTTTGCCCGGTTGCTCAGGTTCCCTGTCTGCCTATCTCTAGACCCTCTTTCACCTACCACTGCGGCCAAAATCCTAGTCAAGTTTTTTTCTTGGCGCCTATCGCGCCGTCTCTCTCTCTCTTCTGTCTCTCTTTTTTCTCTTTCTTGTTTTTCCTCTTCTGTCTCTCTCTTGTGGTACACCTTTTCTGCCTCTCTCACTAAATCTTGTAAGGAATAATCTTGGAGCCCCTCTAGCCTCTGCAACTTTTTCTTGATATCTGGGGCTGCCTGTCCGATGAAGGCCATTGCAACCGCAGCCTGCTGCCCCTCAGAAGAGGGTTCAAACGGAGTGTACCTTCTATAGGCCTCCATTAGGCGTTCCAAGAAAACCGAGGGGGGTTCTACTGGTCCCTGCAAGACCTCTCTTACCTTAGCCAAATTGGTGGGGCGCCGGGCTGCCCCTTTGAGACCTGCCACTAGAGTCCGGCGGTAGACCAGAAGACGCTCCCTACCTTCGGCCGTGTTGTAATCCCATTGAGGTCGATTGAGGGGGAAGGCCTCATTAATGAGGTTCTCGAGTTGTGTAGGGGCCCCGTTGTCCCCGAGAACGTTCTTGCGGGCCTCCAGAAGAATCCTTTCTCGCTCTTCAGTGGTGAAGAGGATCTGGAGTAGCTGTTGGCAATCGTCCCAAGTGGGCTGGTGAGAGAACATAAGGGACTCAAGAAGTCCCGTGAGTCCTGCTGGTTTTTCAGAAAAAGACGGGTGGTTAGACTTCCAATTGTAAAGATCTGCTGAGGAAAAAGGCCAATACTGTAGAGGGACCAAGCCATTAGGCTCAGCTGGGGGCCCTATGGCTCGGAGGGGCAAAGCTACGGTGGAGTCAGGACCGGAGCCGTCTCTCGGACTGCGAGGTTGGCGGCTCCTAGTCCCCGCAGCCGGTCCCTCAGGGCTAGGATCACCGGGCGCTCGGCCTGGTGCCGATCTGTTTCCCTGAGGGGCCAGAGGGGGCAGCGGAGCCGCCGGGTAAGGTGGGGTTTCAGAGAGAGAAAATAGGTCATCTGGTGTCGGGAGGACGGGGGGTTGGGGAGGGGCGGAAGGCTTCCTTGTAGGTGGCCTTTGAGTATTTTCTGATCCCGAAACAACAGCGACTTTGCTGGAGGGTGGCACCCAGGGAGGGGGATTCTGGGCGAGGTCTTGCCATACCACGACACAGGCAACCTGGTCCGGGTGTCCTCCGGTCTCCTGAAAAACAATCTTTTTAACTGCAAAAATGACAGTAAGATCAAAGGTTCCCTCTGGCGGCCAACCTACGCCGAATGTGGGCCACTCAGACGAACAGAAAGTCTGCCATTTTCCTTTTTTGATCTCCATGGACAGATTGTGAGCCCTGGCTTTGACATCTTTCCAATGATCTAGAGTAAGGGAGAGGGGCGTAAGGGCACTTTGCCCCATCTCGAAAATTTCCAATAGGGGAACGACGACGCAAAGACCTATCACAACTAAGACAAAAAGAAACCAGAAACGGCGACGAGACCGAGTGCCGTAGAAATAGAAGAAAGAGTCCGATGGCAGAGCGCGCCTCCCGAGACGCGGTGAGACCAAAACACAATAATCCTCTGCCAAGGGGTCCACCAGGCGTCCCTGGTCCTCCCCTGATCCTGGGACGTCTCCCAGGATTGCCGGGTGGCGAGCCCCCGAACACGTCTGTTCGCTACCCGCACTTCGCTCCCAGAGCGACTAACCCGGAACAAACTGAAACCAAAATGCGCGCGCTCAGAAAAGACAGTCGAAATCACTGAGTCAGACACAGAGACGAGACACAGAAACGAGACACAGAACGACTGCTGGCCAGCTTACCTCCCGTTGGTGGGTCGGTGGTCCCTGGGTGGGGGTCTCCGATCCCGGACGAGCCCCCAAATGAAAGACTCCCGCAGTGGGTAGTCAGTCAGTTCAGGGAGACCCTCCCAAGGAACAGCGAGACCACGGCTTCGGATGCAAAAACAAGAGGTTTATTGAACACACAGGTACCCGGGCGACTCAGTCTTTCGAAAGACTGGCGCGCCGAGTAGAGCTCCTGGGTCCTTTTTATAGCAAAAAGCGCGGGTACAGAAGCGAGAAGCAAGGTAATTGGTTAGTTTAAATCAAGCCAGGGGTGAACTTCGGTCAAGTGGGAGTCCTTGAAACAGCTGAGGGGCACTCTTGAAACTTTAACTGACTTGTCTATTTCTGGGAACTATCCGCCCTTTGCCTCGGGCCGGGGCCCAGGTGCATAACCACAGATATCCTGTTTGACTCTGTTCCCCTTGTTTCTTAACTTGACTTTTTGGCTGTATTTTCCCTATACCCTTGTAAAAAGCACTTCCTTCAGTATTTGTCTGAATCTGCTTATATTTCAACCAAGTCTCAAACTTTCGTTCTTGCTTTGCAGCACTGAACTTTCAATTCAAAGAATAACAGGAGCAGAGCTGGAGTTGGCTTCCTCACGCCGCCCTCCCTCGTGTTCACGTGGTGTCCCTTTCGCTGAGTTTCGGGCAGATGCTGTTGGCGGTTCATAGAAAGCCCGGTGCCCGGTTGTTCAGGGCAGGATCCGCGTGAACAGCCCTGAGGCAAGGGTGTGGTTGGTGTTTGCAAGGAGGCTCAGTTACAACTGTAACTCAGCAGAATGAACAAAGCGGAGAGGAGCAAGAGTAGACAAACCGGTAACAGGATGGCAGACCAAGTGGAGCCTTGTTAGGCGGTTTTTAAAGCCCTCTGCTCTGATAGAATGAGGGGACGGTGGGTTGTAAGCAATGAAGGGACTCCACGTGACATGATTTTTTTTAAAGCTTCTGCCTGCTCTGGGAAGAATACTTTGTACGGGGGGAAAAAAAAAAAAAAAAAAAAAAAAATGGAAGCAGAGATCTAAGTCCTTTTCGTCAGAGACGGTTGTAGTCAAGGTGGTGAGAACTAGAGTCTGGATATATTTTAAAGACACGGCCAGTCGCCAATATATATATAGTAAAAAATAAAGACAGAGCCAAGAGGAATTCCAGAGAAAATGGATGGGAGGAGTGAGAGAAAGAATAGAATCAATGATGATTTTGAAGTTTTTTCCCTGAAAAACTGGAAGTATGGAGTTGCCATAAACTTAAATGAGAAAGACTGGATGTAGCAGGAATACCAGGGGGAAATTGGGAATTCGGTTTTAGACATGCTAACTAGTATAAAATATCCAAGTATAATGCCGAGTAATTGAAAGAAAGTGAGCTGAGATGCCGGGTACCGTTCAAGCTTCGTTAAAGAAAGAAATCTGCCTGGCTGTACTCAAAATGGAGAACAGCCCAGGGCTGCCCTGAAAATGGGGGACAGCTGCTAACCTAGGGTGGAGAGAGCTTATATTGGTATGTTGATGCCAAGAGCTGGGTGATGTAATTCCGGGGTGGGGATTGAGTTAGGTTATGGGGATGGAGTTCTCCACATGTGGAAACGCCAAAACTTTTTCTCCGAAACCACAGGCTTCTTGTAAAAGAGAGCAGGGGAGGGGACGTGAGGAGGTGGACTGTGCCATTTTGTACTTGGCCTTGTCTAACATGGTGCTGGCTATGTTGCAGATCTATTATTCCTGCCTTTTAAGTATAGGGAAAAGAGCAGAGGTCTCATTCTTATGAAGCTACTTCCTGCTGGAGATAGGTGAAGATATGGAAAAAAATAAAAGATTTATGTTGGCAGGTAAAACAATTAGGTGGCAGGGTATTGGTTTCGTGTGGGGAGACTGTATTCCTCCTGGGAAGCGTCGCTGATTCTGAGGAGCTGATATCCTCCTCGCAGGAACAATTTGGCAAACTTTTGGTTGGTGAAAGCCTGCATTCATTCCTGCAAGAAACTAGAGAAACACCAAAAGAGACAGAGACCAAAAAGTAGGAGGAGTCCCAGCACAGTTAGGGGTCCTGGTAGGGGCATACGTCAGGGTATCCAAGGGTTCAGTGACTAGGGCCACCCCCCAGGTGTGTTTGTGTTTTGTAACCCTTTGTGTCAGTGATCAATGCTTGCCTTTAAATGTTTTAAGTTGTTTTGGATCACCCCGGACTCATTTATGTAATAATAGCATTCCTTCCACAAGAAGAGGCAGGTGCCTCCCTTCTCAACTATAAGGAGGTCAAAGGCCTGACAGTTCTGTAAAGCGACTGTCGCAAGTGGGGTGACTTCTCACTGGGGGGAGGAGATGCTATCTATACTTAGTTCTTCTGAGAGTTTTTGATAGAATTGAGAGGCAGTGGCAAGGTCCTCTATGCCAGTCCCAGATGCAGGAAGGATCCCTGCCCCAATTTAAAAAGGTACAATTAGTGCCTTACAGGAGTGGGGGTGCCTTCCTGAGAGCGGGGCCCAAAGCTTGTCCCAGTCCCATCTCTATCCCTCCATCTGTCCGCATGGTGATGTCAGGATGAGCCAAGAGCCAAGCGAATATGCAAGAAATCGCATTAGGGGGCAGGCAAGGGGATAATGTAGTTTTACAAAGGAAATATATTCCAGTTTTAGGACATGGATAAGGAGGGTGTAAGTGAGTGGTAGTGTTTGGTGCTAGTAAGGCAGAGTGTGGGCAGACCCCACACAATACTGACAGTCCACACTAAGGTGAAATTAGAGGAAAGTGAAGAGACATTTCTGGAAACATTGCAGGCTGCATCGAAAGGGAGGGGGGTAACCACAAAAAGTTTCTTGCTACGTGGGAGAGAGATGAGTTGCTCAGGGAGCAGTCTGATTCATTGAGGACTGCATCGTCCTTGCAGACCTGGAAACTCCATGTTCCTGTAGTGGGTTAGAAATAGTGACTCTCCTTTGATCTTAGAATAGGATTTTTAGATAATGCATGAATGAGCCAAAAGGGTCTTGAGTAGGGGACAAAAGTCCACAGATAAGTTTGGCAAAAGCCATCTAATCAATTCTAATCACTGTTTAGGGATGGTATTGTGTACTTTGACTCTTTTAGGTTGCTGGTTTGATTCTGGCTTGAATGACTATTGACTATTTAACCTACTGATTGTTCTTAAGATACATTAAGGAAACTGCTTGAATGCTGTTTAAATATGCTAAGGAAATTGCTATAGAAAGTATGTGGAAAAGAAAATGTTTACTAAGGACAAGCTGTTTGTTGGTGAATTAACCTAGCTTTTTACAAACTAAGTTCTGGAATGTCACATTGTTAATTTACTGCTGCTACAAGTTTTACACTGCCTGTTTTTGTGTCCTTCTTTGATGATTGAATCAACTGATTTTTCTTGTGAAACTCCCTTGTCTTGTCAATAAAAAGAAAGGTGGATTTTGGATGGGGGCTGCTCACCTGATGGGCGGCAGTTCCTCCAGGCCTCATTGATGGTACTTTGAGTGAATTCTTTCTCTTTTTTCCATCTCGGTTACACAGAGGAAAGTGTAACAGTTCCAGGTGAGGGGGAGCATTGAGATCAGAGGAGAAACACAGGAAGGATGCAAAGGGTTAGGAAGCCAAAAGAATTTAAAGGGGACATTGCCTCAATGAAATTGCAAAAAAGCATCCTACTGATAGGAGGTAAAGGAGTGCCAGGAGAAATCTTCCCATAATGTTACACTCCTTTGGGGCAGCACTGGCCAATCCTGTAGCAAGTACTAGAACAGGTAGTATAATAAAGTTTAGGGACACGGGGTGGCATATACTTATCGTGTCCCAAGATGGCCAACCCATGATAGCAGGTCAGGACCAGTCTTGGAGTAGCTCTTCTGCAAAGGACATGAAGCAGGCCTGCAAAAGTGAGAGGATTATCACTGGGGGAAAGATCATTCTTCTTCTGGGATTGGGGGATGAGTGGAGGGACCCCTCTAGCTTGGTGTTAACTGATTTTGGGTAAAGTCGCAAGTGCTAGTTTTACCAAGGATAAGTGATACCAAGGGACCTTTCCTAGTATTTTTTACTGCCATGGGGGTGGTAAGAAGTGCTGTATAAGGCCCTTCCCAACATGGTGAGAGGGGCTTTGGGACTTGAGTTTTAATATACACTTGCTGTCCCGGGCTCAGTTTAAAGTCTGAGAGGGTGCTGGGGAAAGGATGAGGTAATAGAAGGTTGGCCTGTTCCCTAAGAAACCTAATGAGCGAAAGAGTTGGGAGATACTGGCCTAAAGGCGATGAGCTGGAAGGGAGAGGTGTGAGAGTAAAGGGTCTACCATACATAAGCTCAAAGGGGCTGAGGCCTTTGGGCTTGTGCGGGGCAGCTCACAGGCAAGTGAGTGCTAGAGGGAGAAGATGGGTCCAAGGAAGGTGAAGTTCCATGGACAGCTTGGTGAGTAATATTGTTTCTTCAAGTTTCTCTGCATGTTTTCTGTTTCCCCTTTATGCACTCCCGTGGAAAGGAAAAAAACAAATAAACAAAACAAAACAAAAAACAGGGCGACAACTCTACCTCCAGCAGAAAAGAACTTCGCCTCTCTGGTGGAAAATAGGACTTTCTCAAACATGCTAGTCCGCCCTGAGAAAATACAAAGAAACATTCATGACAGGGACTTCCTTCTTCCGACCCTGGGAGGATCCAGAGATTCGGGGAAGGATCTGGAAGGAGGAGCAGTTCATTCCGAGCTTTACGTCCTAATGGGCTGATTATGGAATTTACCAAAACACCCGGAACAGCTGGTGGATTTGGTACCCGCTGGTGGCGTTAGGATTCCTCCCTATGTGGAAAGGAAGGAAATCTCGTGCAGATCTGTCTTGACGGTTTATAAAGACCGTGGAGATACCCCTTCTCAGTGTTTCCCTCAAAACTCTTGGTGTATGTCTGTTGCCCCACTTCCAATTTCATTGCAGTAACTGCTTGTGTCCCTCTTTCCTCTCTTTGAGGGCTAGGACTATGCTGTCTTGCTCTTCATTGCTCTGGTACCCTAGTGCCCACACAGCACTAATCTAACTTAATGAATGAAAAGAGGCGTTCAGAGGTCATTGCTGCTGATTATCTAACCTTCGAAGTGACCCGCCAGCATCCCCAGACTGTCAGACAAGTGTCAAGTCTCAAATTTTACTTCTTTCTGGGAAATTAATTTTCAACAGAAGTCAATTCAACTTCTCCTGGGGAAGTGCGGTGGTGGAGCGGGAGAATAACGAAGAAAGATGGACTTCAATAACAGCAAGCTCGGAGATCTCCGTCCTCCAAAAATAACTTGAATGCCTTCCCTTTCTTCCCCCGAGTTCCAACTCAACTCTAGCTCCTGGAAGACCTCCAGGGACTTCCTTCTCCACCAGGCTTCTGCGTCTCTTCCCGTCCCGGGAGCCTCCAGCGCCTGCTGCTCACTGGCCGTGCCTCGACAGCCTACGGGATCTCAAGTTCCACAAGCTCAGCGCCCCTGCTTTTCAGACGTGGAACACAGGATGGCGGTGCAAACCGGGTGTGCGTGTGTGGGAGGAAACAATTCTGAGCTCTAGAGCCCTCTCAAAGATCTTCCTCCTGGACAATTTCACAGGAGCTCATCATCCGGCTCAGCTTGAGTTTGGTGGCCACGCTGGCCAAGGTCATTTTGAGTGGAAAGAGGGATCCCGACTATTTCTACAGTGACAATGGCACCCGAGAGCACTCTAGATTTTCGGGCCGCTATCAAGTTTTTTACATTTCTAAGGGCAAGAAGGATAACACTGCACTGGCTTCTATTCCCCTGCTGTGGGACGCCCCCAGCAGCTATGCAAACTTCAGAGCATTCGAGGGCGGGCTGTGTCAGAATACCTGGTCTGTGTGGGGCCTCTTTCCATTGAGCTATTTCAAGATCTCGTGGAAATGTACACATACAAAAGGAGCCTTTAATTTGCAGGTGGGTTTTGTGAATAGTCTGTGACAGTTGATTGAAGTTCACCAACGTGCACTGGACAGAGCACTGGGAATGCAAATGAGTGAACACTACACATCCTGCCCTTGGATGGTCACAAATCCGTTGGACTATGAGCTGGTAAAAGAGGAAAAATAATCTAAGGAATGGACTGAAAGCTTCCTAGAGCATCGTACTTTATTCCCTCCTTTAACAGGTAAGATTGAGACGATTTCCGCTAAGAACAGTTCAGAGGAACAGAAACCATAGAGAAGGTGCAGGCACTGGAAGCAAACCTGCAACTTTGTTGGTGTTAGGACCACACTCTAGCTCAACTGAGCTACGCACTCATTCCACGGGCTTGTATTTCCCTTATTTTGAAAATATTAACTCCATCAATATTCTTCTTGTAGTTGGTCTTGGATGGTGAAAGAAATTCCTTTCTGCCTTCCACCCCTGCCTTAATAAAAAGAATGGGCAATTTTCAATTCAAGCAAACAAACTTTGGTTTTAAATCTTACTCATGGACTTGACAGAGGACATGTACAATTTTTCAAACCTGCAAATTCTGACTGGGGAATCCAAGAAAATTTCTACCCTTTCTAAAGGACATTGACTTCTAAAGGACATTATGACTATATAGAAGTTTGAGAGGGTGAGCTATAGCAGTAGGCACTGCCCACAAGGAAATTTCCAATCTCTTGCCTGAAGGACCATTTTGGGCACCTCTGACTCTCCATTCAATAATTTTTCCTGGTGTCTCTCAGTTCTCACTTTTCTGGCATGTCCAGGTTTGGAGTTGGAGCCTTTCTACCTGTTTCCTTCAGGTTTCCGGAGTCTGAGAAGTACAAATGGTACAGCCACTTTGGAAAACAGTTCCACAATTTCTTTAAAAGTTAAATATAATTTTAATATACAATCCAGCAATTCCACATCTAGATATCTACCCAAGAGAAATGAAAACATCTCTATATAAAGACTTGTACAGAAATATTCATAGTAACATTATTCATAAAAGCAAAATGTGGAAATAACCCAAATGTCCATTGACTGATTAATAGACCATTAAAATGTTGTATGAAGAGGAGTCTCATAGTTTTTATTTGCATTTCAGTAAAAACTAATAACGTTGAGCATCTTTTCATGTGCTTATTGGCCATTGGTTTACCTTCTTGGGTGAAATGTCTATTCAAATCCTTTGCCCTTTTTTAGTTGGGCTATTTTGTCATCTTAATTACTGAGTTGGGGCAAAGATCCCTGTCCTTCCAGCCTAGCAATTAAAACAAGTAAATTGATATTTACCAAAAAAAAGTACTAATATATTAATATTTTTAAAAGAAACTTCCATGGCAAAATATCAAGCTTTGTTTTTATTTTTTGGCAGCTGGCCAGTACAGAGACTGGGCCCTGGACCTTGTGGTATTATCAGCACCACACTCTACTGAGTCAACTAACCGGTCAGCCCCAAGCTTTAAGTAAAAGCCAAAGCCCTTCCCATGGCTTACTAGCAGAGCTGAGTCTCTGCTGACTTTTCTCTTCTCATCTAATTCAAGTTTCTTCATTCGCTCTCCTCTGGCCCCACTGACTGTCCATGTTCCTTGAAGGTGCCACAGAGGTTTACGAGTCAGAGTTTTCACACTATTGCTTGGGCCAGGAATCTTCTTACCCCAGATCACCTAATGCTCTGCCCTCCTCCTTCAGTTCATCATTTCTGCCTCAACTCTTGAGTCACATTCTTAGGGAATTCTTTCCTGATCAGAAAATTAATTGATGAATTAATTAATCCACATAGCCTTTTATTCACTACATATTTATCGAGCACCTACCAAGTGCCTTGAAGTGATGTGGGTGTTATGGGTGTACCAGTAAAGAAAACAGACAAAATTCCTTCCCATGGCCCTGGGGAATGGTTTGGGAGAAAAATGCAATAACATCTGATCACAATCAAAGAGTGACAACAGTAGGATCAGGAGACCGAGAGTGTCGGGGTTGTGCTACTTTATATGGGTAGTGAGGTAAAATCTATCTTATAAGGTAAAATATAAACAGAGAACTACAGAGAGTGATAAAATAAAGCTTGCAGATATTTCAGGAAAAAAGCATCCCAATGAGAGCAATGATTCTAAGGAAGGAGAATGGCTGATATGCTTGTGAAATATGAAGTAACCCAAAGTGGCTAGAGCAGTAAGCCCAGGAACAAGAGGAAGGAGATGAAATCATAAAGGTAACAGGGGGCCAGATTATATGAAGTTTGGAAGACCATTTTAAAAACTTTAGATTTTACTTCACATAAGATGAGGAAGCCAGGGGAGTATTTTGAACCAGGGAGTGAATGATCAGATTTATCTTTAATAGGATCTCTCTGTCTGCTGAACACAGAATAAAATCATGTGACAGAAATGGGAAGAACAGCAAAGAGGCTTCTGTGATATTCCACGTCAGAGTGGTATTACTGCACGTGGTGAGAAGTCATCAGATTCTAGATATATTTTAAAAGGAGAACCAGCAACATTAGTTGGTGGATTATTCTCTTAACAAATACTTATTAATTGCCCACTATGTGCATTGTTCTAGAAAGTAAGAACTTAGCAATAGACAAAGAGATGAAAACTCTTACTCACATGGAGCTTATTTTCTAGTCAGAGAGACAGACAGTGAACCACATAAATTAAAAAGTACACATAATATTTCTCATAGTGAAAAGTGCTATGAAAAAAATAAAGCAAGAAAAGGAATAGAGGAGAGCCACAGGTTCGGCAATTTCTAAAAAGATGACCATGAAAGACCTTTCTGAACAGATGACATTTGAATAAAGATGTGATTAAGGCAAGGGAGCAAGCCACATGGATTGATGGAGACATAGCAAGCCACAGAGTGGGAACAACAAGGGTGATAATCCTGAGGCAGGAGCAAGCCTGGTGTGGTCAAAGAGCCAAAGAAATCTAAGGAGAGTGGTGAGATTGTGGGCCAGAGGGGTTTAGGGGTGGGTGATGAGGAGCAGAAAGAGGGGGAGACTGGAAAATAGGCAAAGTGAGATCAGGGGACAGAGAGAGACTGGAGCACAGAGGAGAAGGTTGAAAAAGAGATGGAGGACTGAGGAACAGAGAGAGGGAGAGACTGAGTGTTGGGACAACTAAGGGGACTGCATAAATGCCAAGGGTCAGAAAGAGAAGACAGAGTAAGTGGACAACTGAGGGTTCAAGAGGAGGTAGTGAGGTGGAGAGGGGCAGAGACTGAGGCAGTGAGGGAAATGGAAGGGCTGAGAGAGGGGAAAATAAGGGGCAGAGAGAAGAGAAACTGGGTATTCAGGCACCACAACAGCAGGCCTCTACCCAGATTTGGCGTCCCTGCTCCGCTTTAATGGTTTCTACAGATGCTTGACCTGCCAGGAGCAGCGTCTGAAAAGAAACCTGAGCTCCTGGTGAGAGCTGATGAATTTAAAGCCCAGCCCCTGCATACAGGAAAGATCCTCAGTGAGGGGAGAGAACTGAGCCTGTGGAGCCCTCGCACAGAGCACTGGACAGCATGGCCACCAGGCCTGCCTTGTGGCTGGGACCTGTGCTCCTGGTTTCCCTCTGGGGAATCTCAGCTCCATGTAAGAAGGGGCAGAGGGTCAAGCAGGGGATCCTAAGGGTGCCCAGCCTGACTCCCTCCCCTCCATGTCCCAAAGCCTCTCTTCTTAGGCGCCTGGGTGAGCACATTCAGTGGTTTCAGGAGAGCTCTGGCCTGGGATTGGACCTGGACATGGGCTTGGGTGCTGTGACCCTCCCAAAAGTAGGGTGGCTGGTGCAGCCACTGGACCCCTTCAATGCATCCAACAGACGATCCTTCCTGCAGGTGAGTCCACTGCCTACCCTGCCCTCTCCTCAGCCTCCCTACTCTGTCCCTCAGTCTGCACTTTTTTTCCCTTTCTCTACACCTCAGTCTCCTCACCCTCTTGCCCCTGAGTTTCATGATATGCCTGCTATCAGAATCCCCTTATAGCCCTTTAGTCCAGTCCCTTTGTTTCTTAGATTTGCCCTGAGTCTCTCCTCTCTTTCCTGTGTCCTACTTTCTTTGTCCCTCGGGGCTCATCCTTCAGTCATTCGTCATTCCTTCTCTCTGTCATCCACTCTTACTCTTTCACTGCCCCTCAGTGCCCCATTTTCCTTGTCCTTCAGATTGGACACGAAACTCACCACCAGGTCTCAATATGTAGCAGAAATTTGAACCATCAGACCTGGATCACAACAGGCACTCAAAAATATCTCTTAAATGAAAGGAAAAAATCACCATTTTTAGTGCCTCCTCTAAATACAGTCTCCAAAGTCATCCAATTGGGCCTTATTCCTAAATCCATCACATTCATTACTTACTCTGCAATTATTATTTCAAGACATGGCAAATGCCTACTATGTGACAGCCACTCAATCCCTCAGTCCTGGGGATATGAGTGAAAAAGCCAACAAAAATATTCGCTTTTGTAGTTCTTGTATTCTAGACGAGGAGGTAAACAGGAGAAAAGTGAAAACATAAGTAAACAGCCCATCTCACATAGTACTCAGTACGTAAGGAAAGATCAATTAGAGAGAGAGACTGGAACAAACGGGGAGTAGGGAATAAGTCAGGAGTCTCATAGCACCATTTCTTCTTCCCCTCCTACCTCTTAGCGTTACTGGGTGAATGACCAACATTGGGCTGGCCAGGATGGACCTGTATTCCTGCATCTGGGGGGTGAGGGCAGCCTTGGGCCTGGCTCAGTGATGAGAGGTAAGAGACAAGGATGGGGAAAAACATGGCTGGGAAGCTGGTGGGGACCAGGAAGGGGAGCTGCATACTGCAATGCTAGGAGACCTGAGGAATGCAAGAACTTACACTCAGCTGGCATTCTCCCCCCGCTACGTGCTCTTCACAGGACACCTTGCAACTCTGGCCCCAGCCTGGGGGGCCCTGGTGATAAGCCTGGAACACAGATTTTATGGCCTGAGTATACCTGCTGGGGGCCTGGACATGGCCCAGCTTCGCTTCTTGTCCAGCCGCCATGCGTGAGTGGGGATAGGGAAAGTGTTTGGGGTCACGACGGGGAATGTCTGTGTCTTGGCATCTCTGCATCTGTGTCTCTCTCTTCCACTGCCCAAAGTCAATCTCTGAGTCTCTGGTTCCCTCTGTTTTCTTCTCTTTCATAGTGTCTTATTCTTTCTTTCTCTATCTCTGGGTCTATCTTCCCTATTTCTATCTTTCTCTTACCCTATATTCTTGTTTCTGTCTCTGTCTCACTGTCTGAAGTAGGCTACCATCTGACTGTGGCCTACTGGTCCAAACCATGGGCATTTCTTTTTTTTTTCTTTAATTTAATTATTTTATTTGACACATTGTGATTGTAATATTAATGGGGTACAATTTGATGTTTTGATACATATATATGTTGTATAATGACCAGGGCAGGGTAGTTAGTGTACCTATCACCTCATGCATTTATCATTTCTTTGTGACAAGAACATTCAAAAGACTCTCTTATGGCTATCATGTAATATGCAAACTTAACTATTAACCATAGTCACCGTACTGTATGAGACTACCAGAACTTATTCTTCGTAAATAATTCAGACAACTAACATTTCTTACCTCGATTATAGCCACAGCATCCTCACCAGTCTCCCTGTTTCTGTCCTTGACTTCTATGTGGAAACCAGAGTGATCCTGTTAAGGGTATAAACCAGATCATGACCTTCCCCAGCTCAAATCCTTCATGTCTCCCATATTGTTCAGAGTAAAGTCAAAGACCTTTTAGTGGCCTTGAGGTCGGGTGGGCTCTGGCCCCGCCTGTTAATCCTGACTTCCACTCTCTCACACTCACTGGGCTCCAGCTACACTGAGATCCTTGCTGTCCTCCAGACTTATAGGCACATTCCTGCCTTGAGCCTTTGAACTCTTCTTCCCTCTGCAAGGAGTGGCCTTCCCCAAGATATTTGTATGGTTCCCCCCCTCACCTCCGTCATTGTACTCACTCCTATTCACAACCGCCACCATTTCTTTTCTCCAGCTTTATTTCACCTGCTTTATTGCTTTTTTCACCTGCTTTTATGCCTCCCTCTCCTACTTGATGTCTGTCTCTGTCTGTATCAGTTTCTTTGCCTGTGTCTGTCTTATTCTTGTCTCCATGTCTCTGTCTCTACATCTGTGTCTCTTTGTCCCTATGTCTCTGTCTTTCTCTGCATCTCAATCTTTTCTACAAGCTAAAACAGATTGTAACTGCAGTAGGATGACACTAACTGCGAACCACTTCAGAAAGGTTGGCTAAAGAGAAAGCCCTCCACAGGGGAAAGAGGATGTTAGGCATATCCCAACATCTCTCTCCACTTAACTTTATGTTTCTTCTCTCTCCCATACCTTCTAACCCATCCAGCCGAGGACCCCTCTGCCTCCTCTGAGTAGCTCTTCTTGACTGCTCCCAACATCTCCCTGTTTGTCAGGTTTTCATCTAAATTACTTTGGAAATTTTTCTCTTAGCTAAAACAGGAAGGGAAGGAGGGTGGAGGCTTTCCAGAGGGTGAGGACAGGGTCTCCCTTGGACTAGGCCCACGTGCTTTTGGAAATGTGTGTGGCAATGGAAAGCCCTCAAAAATACATCATGAGAAAAGAGCCCTGGCTTCTGGCCAGACTCCCCCATTCATATCTCTGGGTCTCGGTTTCCCCACCTGTTCAGTGGGGAAGTCTTCAGGGATTCCCAGCGGTGGGGACCGACTGAGCCTCCCTTCTGACCCCAGGCTGGCTGACGTGGCCTCTGCCCGCCTGGCACTCTCCCGCCTCTTCAACGTCTCCTCCTCCAGCCCCTGGATCTGCTTCGGAGGCTCCTATGCTGGCTCCTTGGCTGCCTGGGCCCGGCTTAAGGTGTCCGGGACTGCTCCGGGTGGGCTGGAGGGAGGGAACTAGGACTCCCGGGTCCCAGTATCAGGTAATAGGAATATCCCCCCACTACGCTTCTCCGCTCCACCCCACCCCGACCCCAAGAGCTTTCACACCGTCTTCATAGGAGCCGGAGATCACACAGCCAGTGAGTGACACAGGGGCGGGGTGATATGGGATCCCAGTCTCTCGGCCCCCAGGCTGACTCCTTCTCCTCCCGTAGTTCCCCCATCTCATTTTCGCTTCTGTCGCCTCCTCCGCCCCGGTGCGGGCCGTGCTGGATTTCTCCGAGTATAACGACGTAAGCATGGTGGGGAGAGAGCGGGGGAGAAGGGTCTCAGTGGGCGGAGTCCCCTGACACCTCCCTGATACCTTCGCTCGGGTGCGACCACAGGTGGTGTCCAGAAGCCTAATGAGCACGGCGATTGGCGGGTCGCTGGAGGTAGGAGGTGGGAGGTGGGAGGCGGGGCATAGTCTGAGGGGGATGGGAGAGGGAGAAGACCTTGGGAGCCGGGGCCATAGAAGGGCGAAGCCTGCAAGGCGGCGGGTCTGTGGGAGGTCTGAGCTCCGAAAAGTGGGCGAATATTGGAAGAAGGCGGGAACCGAGGATGGGCGGGGCTTCACAAAGAGGAGCACCCCCCCCATAGGGGGCTGGGCTGAGAAGGGGCCCAGGGAGGAAAGATCCCTATGGGAGGGTGAGGCTCAATGTGGGGCGGGGCCATAAAAGAGGGCGGTGTCTGGAGGGACGACTCGGAGGAGGAGCCAGAAGAGGCGGGAGCTCCGCAAGAGCCGGTTTCCGCAGCTTCCGAGGGGTGAGGAGTTCGGCTGTGGAAAAGTGGAGAACCCAAGGAGAGCGCCGGTCCCGGGAAGGGAAAGCGGAGGCCCAGCCCAATCTTCGCCGACGCCGTCTCTCTGTCCCCGCAGTGCCGGGAGGCGGTGTCCGCAGCCTTCGCGGAGGTGGAACGGCGGCTGCGCGCGGGCGGGGCGGCTCAGGCGGCGCTGCAAGTGGAGCTGGGCGCGTGCGGGTCCCTGGGCCTCGAGGAAGACCAGGCGGAGCTGCTCGGGGCCCTGCAGGCACTGGTGGGAGGTGCCGTGCAGTACGACGGGCAGGCGGGAACGCCGCTCAGCGTGCGACAGCTCTGCGGACTCCTCCTCGGGGGCGGGGGCAACGGCAGCCACCCCACACCCTACCGCGGGCTTCGTCGGGCGGTGCAGGTGAGCAACCCCCTACCCCTGCAAGGCAGGGAGGAACAAGCAGAGAAGGGTTCCTGCTCCACCTCCCGCTGTGTGACCTTGGCTAAGCAAGCACCCTCCCTGAGCCTTAGTTTCCTCATCTGTAAAATGGGGATGGCACCTCACAAGAGCGAAGGGAAGGTGAAATGAGATGGGACATGAGGCACAATCAGCTTGGAGCCTGGCACGCGGTATGCAAATGTTAGAGACTGTGATTATTATCTGTTTTGCCTATCTTATTCTGTCCTTTTTTAGGCTTGCAACAGTGCCTGACACATAGCAAGTGCTCAGTTAGTATTTACAGAATGAGTGAAAAAATGGAGCCCTGGGGACGGAGTTTAGAGTCCTGGGTCCCAGCCTCTGAATCCTCAGTTACAATGTCACTTTTCCAGCACTGTCTGGACTAAGTGCTGTACGAAGTGCTTCACATATATTAGTTCATTGAATTCTCAAAAATAGGTACTATCATTATCCTCACTTACAGAAGAGGAAACTGAGGTTCAAAAGATTATCACTTGCCCAAGGTCTCTTACATGTAATAAGGTCCCAGTCATCTGGTGCCTTGATCTCTAATGCATGGGACCAAGGCATCTACTCCCTCTGACCACTGACTTCCAGAAGAACTCAGAAACTCACCCTTCTACTTCTGATTTTTGACCTGCAGGGACGTAGTCCTTTGGGTCTTGGCATGCCGAGGGGAGAGGAGGAATTTATGTGTGTATGTATGTATATCGTCCCCTAGATTGTCATGCACAGCCTGGGCCAGAGGTGTTTAAGCTTTTCCCGAGCAGAGACAGTGGCACAGCTGAGGGCCACAGAACCCCAAGTGTCCAGTGTGGGTGACCGGCAGTGGTTGTACCAGACATGTACTGAGTTCGGCTTCTGTGAGTGACTGGCCTAACCCTTACCCCCCAAACATTCTGTGCTATGCCCAGAGAAATCATTTTACAGGTGGTCTGGACTCATTTTCATTTCCATAGGACAACTAATCTGACTCCTTGGCCTTGGTAATCTGCAGTTGTTGGGCTGTAGTGGGTAGACAAGCCATATTAGTTTGTGCACATGCTTGGCCCTCATGTGCCTCCTCATGCACACACTCAGACCTCAACATGAGTGATCTTCCCTTCAACCTGCTCTTTTTATGTTTCCCTATTCTGGGGATGGCCCCACCTTCTCCCCTGTCACCAGCGAGAAACCCGAGTCTTGGTTTTTGATGGTTCCTTCCTATTTGGATAGCATGTTCATCACTGAGTCCTGCCCTGTAGAACTCTTTGGTCCATGCTGCCCCTTTTCTATTTCTATCTCTGCTGTCCTGGTAGAGGCCCTCATCCTCTCCCGCCTGGATCCCTGCCCCAGCCTCCTCCCTGGTCTCTATGCTTTCACTTCACCTATACAGTCCAACTTGTACACAGCAACCAGAGAGATCTTTCTAAATATGACTTTGTCCCTCCTCTGCCCAAAACCCTTCCATGGTTCCTCAGTGACCCCAGAGTAGAGTTGCCAGATAAAATACAGGATGCCCAGTTCAATTGAATTTCAGATAAACAACAAAAATTTTTTCAGTGTAAGTGTATCCCAAATATTGCATGTGCTGAAAAACATGGGTCTTTTGTTTATCTGAAATTCAAAAATTTTTTTTTTCTAAAGATAAGGGGATCTTAACCTTTAGCTTGGTGTTGTCAGCACCATGCTCACCTATTGAGCAAACCGGCCATCCCTATATGGGATCCGAACCCATGGCCTTGGTGTTATCAGCACCACACTCTCCCAAGTGAGCCACGGGCCGGCCCCTGAAATTCAAATTTAACTAGGTATCCAGTATTATTTGTTAAATTTGGCCACTGTACCCCAGAATTAAGTTCAAAATTCTTTCCACATCCTCTGGAGGTAGTGAGGACAGTGGTCTAAAATAAAATGTTCACATTCCAGCTCCATTCCCTACCTATTATGATCTTGGGCAAACTTGAGCAAGTGACTAACCTCTCTCACCATGCCTCAGTTTCCACATCAATAAAATGGGAATAATAACAGTATTTCTCTCATAGGGTTATTTCAAGGTTAAAGGAGGTACATATGTAATATGTTAAGAATAATGGAGGTAGACAGTAAGTATTCCATACGTGCTTGCTATTATTATTACAAGGCTTTACATATTTTGGCCCTCTTAATACACCAGTCTTCCTAACATCTTAAGAACTTTGCACATGGTGTTCACTTGGCACGAATTACTCATCTTCCCCTCTTCACGTGGTTTACTTATCTTCCCCTCTTTACATGGTTTATTTATCAAGTCTCAATACAAGATGCACCCCCTCAGGAAGCCTTCCACGATCCCTCAAGATGTCAGCCTTCTCACCCTCCACTTCAGTAGCTCTGTGTTCTTCTCTTTAGCACTTTCCACAGTCTTGTCATCATACATTCTTTTATTGCCCTCTGGACTAAGTCCTGTGACAGCAAAGCCTGGGGCTGTCTTGGTTGCCACTCTGTGCCCAATATTGTCCAACATATATCTGAGCACATGGCAGGCACTCAGTAAATGGTGAAGGAAGGAATTAATGTCAGATTAAGAAAGTTAGATTTATCCTGAAAGCACAGTGAGCTAGGCATTTTAAGTAGGGGAGACATGGTCCAATTTGTACTTCAAGCATTCCAGGCTCCTTCTTACCTCCAGACCTTTGCACATACAATTTCCTCTAATTATTATGCTTTCTTTTCTTTCTGTGCTTGGCTCACGTCTACTAATTCCATAAGGTTTTGTCCCTTGCAGGATGCTGTCCCTGAGCCTATCATGCTTCCTCTGGGATCCTTGCCTCCTGGCCTTTTTCCATCACCGTCCTGATCACTCCAGCTGTCACTATCTGGGGATGTGTTGGTCTCTCTGACAGGGCTGTGAGCTCATTGAAGAGAGGGCTGGAAATGTCTTGGGCATCACTGGAGAGAGCTCTGTAAATGATTATTAAAGGAGAGTCGGGGGTGGCTATACTCCTTACACTGATAAGTATCTCCTTCCACAGATGTCACCTGTGAGGATGCTAAATGTCCTTTCTCCCAGCTCCCAGCACTGCCCTCCCAACTAGATCTGTGTGAGAAGGTGTTTGGGCTCTCAGCTTCATCCGTAGCCCAGGCTGTGGCCCAGACAAACTCCTACTATGGTGGCCAGACCCCTAGGGCCACCCAAGTGCTGTTTGTTAATGGTGAGTATGCCATCAGAACCTGACTTATGAACCCCCACTGAGCCCCAGCTCAATACACCATCCTCTCCTTTCTTTCCAGGGGACACAGACCCCTGGCATGTGCTAAGTGTAACACAGGCCTTGGGACCCTCAGAGTCAGCCCTTCTAATCCCTAGCGCCTCTCACTGCTTGGACATGGCACCTGAGAGGCCCTCAGACTCCTCCAGCCTCCGTCTAGGGCGCCAGGTAAGAGAAAAAGGCTCTGGGTAATTTGCATTCTCATTTTCATGATTATTTGCATGTTCATTCCTTCTACTAGTGCTGGGGTCTGACTTTCAAAATTCTCCCCACCTCTTCACAGAACATCTTCCAGCAGCTACAGACCTGGCTCAGGCTAGCAAAGGAGAGCCAGGTTAGGGTTGGGGTCTGAATCCCACACCCTAGCCACTCCCTGCCTGGCCACCTCAGTCCTGGACATATTCCTTCACTAGACAAAAGAAAGCAGCTTGTTTTGAAGGGGGAAATTCCCAGGAATTCAGCACCTGTTCTGCATATAACTGGCTTGTGTCTGCAAATATCTTCACTCCCAACTGAAAGTGTTCTGTTACATAGAGTTATATGAATATAAGTGGGTGATTATTCTTATTGTGAGTACTGGTATTTTGAATGTTGAATATCAAAGAAATGCTCTTTGTGCTGGTGCCCTCCCCATGCAAATCAGAATCTAGCTTAAATTCTGCCACTCCAGCTCCTGGGCTCGGCGCCTTGCCACAAGTTTCTCTCTGGACCTCACACCCTGACCCTGTCTCTATTCCTCACTGTTTCTCTCACTGGACCTTTCTCCCTCAGTCTCTATTTTTTTTTTTTTTTTGGCTCTGTTACTATTTGTCTTTCTTAGTCTTCTTCTGTTTTTCTGAATATCTTCATTTCTGTCTCTCTCTGAGGCTTGGTCTGTTTCTCTGTTTAGTTTTCTGTCTCTCTCAGTCAGAGTCTTTGTCTGTACTCCCCGCTGTCGCCTGCTGTGCCTTGGCTAGCTCCACTGCTCTCTGCTTCTGACTCTCCTTCATGCTCCGTCTCTGTGTTTCTCCACTTCCTCTCTTACTCTCTATCACTGCCTCTGTTTCCTTTTCTTCAGACTTTCCCTGTCTCTCCTTCGCTGTGTTCTCAGTCTCTGTCTTTCTGAGGTTCTGTCTGTTTCTATCTCTGACACACCTTCTCTCCGTTTCTCTTCCTGTCAGTTAATCTTTGTCCTCTCTCTCTCTCTTAGTCTTCTTTGCAGAACCTTCATTCACCATCTCTTAGCAATTAAATGTCACTCCCTAGTGCTTCCAGCTTCTAATCCTAGAGTTCAGGGTTCTGGCCAAGCCTTCCTGATGAAGACCCCATCCTCCAGGGCCTGGGGATAGGGCTAATCCAAAGGGTGCCTACATAGCCTGTGTTAGCTGTGCCAACAGTGCCACGGTTCACCCCTCTGAGCAGCAGCCACCAGGAGCAGGAAGTAGTAAGTCAGGGAGGCTGACTGTCTCTAGGCAGCTGGGATGTGCAGAGGAGAAGTGAAGCAAGTCAGGACAAGGAGGGCTGGTCAGAGAAGCCATAAAGCCCATTCTCCTGTGAGCAAGTCCCCTGCCTTTCTTGACTCCAAACACTGAGAACTAACTCTTCTTTTTATCTGAGGCTAACCTCGGCCCTGCTCACCAGGGGCTACCCTAAGCCTCTATTGTTCTTTAACCACAGCTGCTCATGCTGAGGTCTAACCTTGTTTTGGCTATTGAGTCCCTTGTAATTCCGTATGAATTTGAGGATCAGCTTTTTCATTTCTGCAAAAAAAAAAAGTTCATTGGAATTGTGATGAGAAGTACATTGAATCTGTAGATCACTTCGGATAGTACTTACATCTTAACAATATTAAGTCTTCCAATCCATAAACTAATCTCTTCCTATTGCTATAGATTTGCCCTTTCTGGATATTTTATAAAAATGAAATCATACAACATACAGTCTTTAGCATCTGGCTTCTTTCATTTATCATAATGTTTTTGAGGTTTCTATCATACAGTTGTATCTCTGTATCCATGGATTTTGTACCCACAGACTCAATCAATGTAGATCAAAAATATTCTAAAAAAATTAAAATTAAAATTAATAATACTACAATAAAAGATAATACAAATAGAAAAGCCAATATAGTATAACAACTATGTAGTATGTACATTCTATTAGGTACTATAAGTAATCTAGAGGTGATTTAAAGTATATGGAAGGATGTGCAAAGGTTATATGCAAATACTAGTCCATTTTATATAAGGTACTTAAGCATCCTTGGATTTTACTATCCATGGGGTTCCTGAAACTAATCTCCTGTGGATACTGAGGAACAACTGTTTGCATTCCTCCACTGTGTATGAGTTACATTTTCTTGTTTCTTTACAGGTCTGGTAATTTTTTTATTGAAAACAGGATATTTTAGATAGTGTATTTATCTTAGTCCATTTGTGCTGCTATAACAAAACACCACAGGTTGGGTAATTTATAAACAATAGAAATTTTTTTCTCACAATTCAGGAGGCTGGGAAGTTCAAGATCAAGATGCTGGCAGGTTTGATGATGGCCTATTCCGCTGATGGTGTCTCACCGAGGCACCCTCAGATGGTAGAAGGGGGAAGAATGAAAGGGAAGGGTGCTCTGTGTTCACCTTGCTGAAGAGCAGAAGAGCAAAAAGGGAATTAAGCTAGTTTCCTCTAGTCCTTTTAAAAGGCACTAATCCATTCATGAGTGCAGCGTCCACAAGACTTAATCACATCCCAAAAGGCCCTTTCATTTATTTATTTATTTATTCATTCATTCATTCATTCATTCATTCATTTGTTCTCCAGAGACAATCCTGAACAGGCCCCTTTTAATACCACCACAATGGGGATTAAGTTTCAACACATGAATTTTGGGAAACATTCAGACCATAACAATATTTTAGCAAATCTGGATTATGATTACCACCTCACCCCTTCACCCTTAGAGTTTGCTTGTTGTTGCTATTTGTTTAGAGATTTACCTGGGCCAGTTAGGTAAAGTCTGTTTCCCCCACAGTGTAACCTCTGATGTCACTGCTCATTTTTTTGTTTATTTTTATTCTTAAACTTGGCTTTTCAGGAATTCTTCTGGGTCAGCATAATTTAGTGGTCAGCCAGTGACTGGTCAGAGGTTGTGTTTAAGCTTCCTGAGCCATTAATGCTTTCACCCTATGGAAATAAACAAAGACCACCTAGTTTCCTAGGGTTGCAATTAAAAAGTACCAAAAACTCAGTTTTTTAAAACAACAGAAATTTATTATCTTCCAGTTCTGGAGACTATAAGTTTTAAATCAAGGTTTCAGCAGGGCCATTCTCTTTCCGAGAGCTCTAGGGGAGAATCCTTCCTTGCTGCTTCTAAACTTCTGGTGTTTGCCAGCGATCCTCGTGTTCCTTGGCTTATAGATGCATTATTCCAGTCGCACGGCCATCTTCTCCCTATGTGTCTTCACATTGTCCTCCCTCTGCACATGTCTATCTTTGTGTCCAAATTTCCTCTTTTCATAAAGACACTAATTATATTGGACTAACGTCCAGCTAATGACTCTCATTTTAACTTGATTATCTCTGTAAAGACTCTATTTTTAAGAAGGTCACAGTCTCAGGTACTAGGGTTAGGACTTCAATATATCTTTTTAGGGGAGACACAATTCAACACATAATACCACCCAAATTACAACAAGTCCTTGCTTTACCAAGGTTGTAAGCCACTAAGGGAGTTTGGCAGAGACTCACAGACAGGCAGAGGAGTGGGGAAGCTTTATAGTGGAAAAAAGAAGGCTTTAGGTATGCCCTAATTGGAGACTATTGGCATGGGGAAGCTGTAGGCAGGATAACTAGAAGAGGGGCATTCCCTATGTGATTGGTTGGGATACATATTTGGCTTTCTCTGGTTGGTCCTAAGTTGGAAACAAGGTCAAAAATTAGGGAATCGTAAGTTATTAAGCAACTCCTGGCCATTTGGGGCCAGTTGGTACAGGGGTTATCATTTGGCTTCCTGGATTTGTTGCTACAGATAGTAGTTTGATTTCCTGAACTAGTTACTATAGACAGTAAGTTGGCTGTCTGGTTTGGTTACTGCAGGTTGTAGGACAGAGTTCTATTTTTACATAGTCTAGCCATTGTCTTTTTGTATATTCAGTCTGTCAGCTTTTTTCCCATGGGTCTCATGTGGCTTGTGGACTGCTCTCAAAGTTTAGGGAGTTTACAAAGTTAGGGAGCATTCAGCCAGAGATGAGTATAGTCTTAGTAGGGCCCTCTTTGACTGTCTTTTTTCCTGGATGTCCCTGTTAAATTTCTTGTAGATTTCTAAATGAAATCTACTAAGTTATAAGCAGCAGTGAGATATCAGCCTTCCCTGGTTACCCTTCATTTTGATTTCTAGTGTTTTCAGCAGTACCCTTGGGCATGGATTTTTTCCATGCCCTCCTCCCAAATAAAGGCAGCCCCTTCAGGCAGGGGCCAAGAGCAGCCAGCCCTCAAGGCTTGCCAAGTCCACTAGGGCAGAACCTCTTCAACACAGAGCTTCGGGGAAGAGGAAATGGAGCCATCAGTCCTCTCTGTTCTCATGGCCTACTCTGGATCTCTTGGAATGGAACTGCCTTGCCAAGGAATAGGAGTCAGGCTCACAAGGGCAATAGAGCTACAGCTTGTCACAGGCTACCCTTCATGTCTAGTATGGGACTTCTACAACTTGTTGGCGGGAGGGAGGATGGGCATAGCCCCTGGCTTAAATGCCATAGACTTTCACTGTTCCTACCAAGACTCAGTAAGTGGTTCTCAATATGTTGCAAGACCTTTGGCTTATTTCCAGAGACTTTAAATAGAAGTCCTGCCTGTGCCTGGAGTAAGTGAGGTGCAGCACTTAGAATGTGAAAAATTATTTTTAAGGTAGGTTCTAGAGTGTTTTAAAATAAACAACTCAGGGGTCCCAGCAGCTCAGGCAGTGGGAAGAGCAGCAGCAGCCAGGCAGCCCAGCTTCGCGAAGGCTGTCAGAGTGCTGCGCCCTCCCTGCTGCCAAGATGCCAAGAGGAAGGTCAGCTCAGCCAAAGGGGCAGTGAAGGAAGAGCCCAAGAGGAGATGAGTGAGGTTGTCAGCTAAACCTGCTCCTGCAAAAGTGGAAACGAAGCCAAAAAGGGCAGCAGCAAAGGATAAATCTTCAGACAAAAAAGTGCAAACAAAAGGGAAAGGGGAGGCAAAGGGAAAGCAGGCTGCAGTGACTAACCAAGAACTAAAGAAGATTTACCTGCAGAAAATGGAGAAACTAAAAACGAGGAGACTCGAGCCTCTGATGAAGCAGGAGAGAAAGAAGCCAAGTCTGATTAATATCACATATCATGTCTTATCAGTGGTCCCTGTCACCCTTCTTGTATAATCCAGGGACTATTTTTGTCAACTGTTTTGTAATGCATGTTTTTTTAGTAGTTCTAGAAACACTTGTTTATTTTTTGGTAAACAAGAAAATAGTGGAATACTGAATTATGGGAGGCTTTGACTGTCTTGGCTGTCAGCTTAACATTCCATAGATCATGGGGGCAGAGGGATAGTTATAATATCTTATGATACAAAGCATACTAAATGGCAATTTGGAGTCATAGTTGTACATTTAATGTCCTGAACATTTCAAATTACTTCTATTCCCAAGTTGTTTTTTAGTAGAATTATTTCTTAAAGAAAACCTTAATCGTTGCTCTTCCTTCAGAATTATGTGCACTCTGTGACATCTTTGGTCATGGTAGTCCAGTTTTTCCAATAATTTTGTTAATGTGTTGTGAATGATTGAAAATTTGAGTATGTAGTATGTATGATATTAAATTGTGAATTAGTGGACATCTGGAAATACTGGTACTTGATATCCTCTTAAGGAAAATCTGCCTCCAAATTTGTAGCTGGAAAGTCACTGGAATAATTTTTGGAAAAAAATCATGATATGTGGCTTTGTAGAATTTCAGTACATAAGAATTATGTACAAATTGAAATGTCTGTGTAATGATCCTCAGTACAACCAATAAAATCTCAATTATGAAAGAAAAAAATAAACAATACAGATAAAACAGGAAAATCTCAGTCTTCTGTATCTTATGTATTTTTTTTTTTTAGCTCATTTAAAAAAAGTTATTTGGCTGTAAATTTGTTCATTATATTCAGGTCTCAACTCAGTATGCATATTAACTTTGCCCAGTACTTATTTGGAGTCTAACTTTGTTTGTTTTTAATCTATCTTCTCTTCCTCAAATTGTCATCCTGTCCTTCCACAATGGAAAATCTTCAGTGATATCCTGAGTCCAATGCCAGGCATGACTTTTCACAACAAGAACATTTTCTTTTCTGTCTCAGCCCTCATCCCATCAAATTCCTTGCCCATTCTTACAACCTAAGGTGCGACGGGTGAAAATTGGAATGCATAGTTTTTATAATCAACCTGTGTGTTCTCTGAGCGGGAGGATTTTCTCCATTTAAAGGCACCACATTGGGACATTGGTGATACCTTTTTTCCAAGTCTGCAGTGAACTTTGAGTAAATAACTAGGGCCAAGTTCCAATACATCAGAACTTAACTCCTGACTTGCCTTAGCTCATTTTAGATAAAAAATGTTTTGTGCCACTTTCTGACCCAATATATATTTATACAATCACAATTTGACCTTCTTATTGGGTGGAGGGAGAGAACATACAGAAAACAGCAAACTTCCTAGTTCCCCAAAATTCCTCCATTTCTGGCTTTTTCTCCATAGTGTTTATCATCTTTGACTATATTATGTAATTTGTGTAATTATTTTATATTCTATTTTTTATCTACTTCATAATTATTTTATATTCCGTATAATTGTAAGCTTCACAAAGATAGGGAACTTTGTCTACTTACTTAATTCTGCATTCCCATTTCCTATAATAGTATCTGGCACAAAATAGGCACTTAAAAATACTTATTTGATTAATGCATCAACTAGACTTTTGTAGTCTAATTCGCAGACGAGAACAATGAAGTCCCAAGAGGTTATTTACCATTTCATAGAAACAAGGGCAGTAGGACTAATATTTAAGCTAAATTTATGCCGAAAGCACTTATTTCCCTACTGGCATTGTGACGAGGAGTGTGTGTATGTTGTCAGAAGGTGTGGAAATTCTTGATACTAGATCAAGCGCGCTCTGTCAAAATTTAATATTGCTTAACTAAACCTTTAGTTAAAGATCTTCTGACAGCCAGTTCCAAGAATATCAGACTGTTTCTTCCCCTTTAGAAAAACCTGCCTGGTGGTACATGCCGTTGTTAACATCGACTCTCTTAGGAAGAAAATTATACACATCCCTCCTGAATTAAGCATTTCGCTTTCCTACAGCGACTCAGCGCCAACTCCAACCATCATGGGGCAGTTTTGAGTGTTATCACGAGGCCAGGGCTGCTCACCTGACAGGGACAGGCGTTTCCCGCCTCCTTCCTCTGAAGTTGCCCAAGTTGCTTGGATCCCTGTACCCTTTTCTGATCCAGGTGTTTCTCTTCTGGTCTATTCAAAGGCCCCTGACAATAGACGCGCCCTGGTCTCGAGTTCCTCTTGGCATGATTTGGGGATATGGATTCCGCCCGGGGATGGGGAAGGAGTCAGAGTTGTGGAGAGAGGCCGTCCCCTACAGTCTTTTAAACCCCACCCGCGTGGGACTGGAACGGTCTGCAGGAGCAGAGAGGAATCCGCAGACCGCGCAGAAGCCGTGTCCTCTGAGCCTGCCGCGGCTCCGTGGTCGGTTCCATGATCCGCCCGCCGCAGTCTCAGGCTCGGAGCAGCTTCGGGTTAGCCCCGGCGGTTGCTGGGGTGGGAGGGAGGAAGCCCCGCTCCGGGACGTTGATCTGAATCGTTTGGAGTCAGAACAGGCGGTTTGAGAAAGACGAAGTTTCCATACAAGAGGGAGGGCTCCTTCGGGCTAAATGTTGAGCTTTTCTCTTATTCCATTTCCTATCTCCGCAGCGAAGAGAGTGAAATAAGCAGAATGAAGGGATTTTTTTTTTTTTTTTTAAGTTTGTTTCTGGTTGTTTCAGGGTTGCATTTATTTTCAGAGAAATTCGAAGAAATAATGCCATTTGATGGTGTTGCATATTCTCTGATGGCAGGGCTGGCCGGTTAGCTCAGTTGGTTAGAGCGTGGTGCTAATAACGCCAAGGTCGCGGGTTCGATCCCCGTACGGGCCATCCTTTCAAGGGCTATTTTACCGCGTGCACGGATCACAACTCCTGTGTAACGCTACTCGCAATAAATACCCCCAACAAAATATTATTCGCCACCGCCAAACCCAAGCGTAGTCATCAAGATAGTCCCGCTTGCTGCAATGATTTAGCTTAATGTCCTGTTTTATTTTTTTAAAATAAGTAACATGCAGGAGCTAGGAAGGAGGTTTTTGTTTTGGTTTGTTTAATTTTTCCTTCCTTCTTTCTTTCTTTCTTTCTTTCTTTTTTTTGGCAGATATGTTTTGCTTTGTGTGCCCTTGGGTAAGGGGGAAATAGGAAGTTCCTGCTTTGTTTCGAAATAACTTTTTGAAACATTTTTTGGTATATAGTAAGCCATTAAAAGAGAATAAAGGTGCTGTTTGCTGTAGCTGTTTAGTTTTGTCGGTTAAAGTGCAGTACTGTTAATACTAACTTTATGGGTTCGCTTTCAGTTTATCTAGGACTCTGGACGTTTTTATGAACTTCTCGATGAGAATTTAGAGGAACTGAAGAGTTATTTCAACAGACATGGCTGTTCCCCAAGTTTAGGCTGACAGGCTGGAGACCCAGGGAAGAGCTGATGTTGAAGCTCGAGCTTAAAAGCAGTCTGCTGCTGGTAGATTTCCCTCTTCCTCAGGTGAAGTCAGTCTTTTTTCTCTTAAGGCTTTCAACTGAGCGGATGAGGCCACATTATTGAGTAAAGTCCTGCTTTACTCAAAGTCTACCGATTTAAACGTTAATCTCATCTTAAAAATACCATCACAGCAACTTCTAAAGTAGCATTTGACCAAATATCTGGGGACCATGATCTAGCGATGTTGACACATAAAATTAAACATCACATATATTTTTATTTTTTTTCTTGTAAAACCATAGGAGAGGAACTGCTGGGTCATTTGGTAAATGGATGGTTAACTTTCTAAGAAACTACCAAATGTTTTTCAAAGTGGTGGTGCATTTTACATTCCAAAAAGCATTGTATGAGAGTTCCAGTTGTTCCAAACCTGTCCAACATTTGTTGTTGTCAGACTTAAGACTCATGCAAAGATATCCTAATACAACTTTGCCTACTTCATGATCATGATGATTTTCTCCTATGTTTTCTTCTCGGAGATTTATAAGTTAGTGATTTTGTTTAGGTGTATGATCTATTTTTAGTTAATTTTTTATGTACTCTAAGAGTGAACGTTATTTTTTTTCCAGTATGGCTATTCCCTTATTCCAGCTTCATTTTTTTTTAAGACTATGCTTTTTCCATAAATTACATTGGCACCTATGTTAAAAGTCAATTTATTTTTTTAAAAAGTCAATTAATTATAAATGTGTATATCTATTTTAAGAGTCTATTTTATTTTATTAATTTATATGACTATACTTTGTATATTTTAATGTAATTTGTGGACCTGTTAGGATGGCTATTATCAAAAAACAGAAAATAACAAGTGTTTGTGAGGATGTGGATAAACTGGAATCCTTGTTATTGCTGGTGCGAATGTAAAATGGTGCAGCTGCTGTATAAAACATATAGTGAGTCCTCAAAAAATTAAACGTAAAATTACCATATGAACTGGCAATTTTATTTCTGAGTACATATCCAAGAAAAATGAAAGCAGACACTCAAACAGATATTTGTACAATCATGTTCATAACAGCATTACTCACAATAGCCAAAATGTGGGAGCAACCCAGGTGTCCATCAATGGATGAATGGATAAACAAAATGTGGTATATTCATACAATGGAATATTACTCAGCCTTAAAAAGGAAGAAAATTCTGACATATGCTAAAACATGGGTGAACCTTGAAGACATTGTGCTAAGTGAAATAAGTCAGTCACAGAAAGACAAATACTGTATGATTCCATTCATATGAGGTACCAAAGTAGTCAAATTCATAGAGACAGAAAGTGGAATGATACTTGCCAGGGGTCTAGGAGGAGGGGAAAATGTGGAGTTAGTGTTCAACAGGTACGGAGTTTCAGTTGAAGAAGATAAAAAAGTTCTGGAGATGAATAGTCACAATGCTTGCACAACAAAGTGAATGTACTTAATGCCACAGAACTGTACCCTTAAAAATGAGGAAAATGGTAAATTTTATATTGTGTATATTTTGCCACAATAAAAAAAATTTACTAAAAAACTAATTTGTAAAGAATCTTTGAAAACTACATAAATATCTTCATTCTCCTCAAAGTTTCACCTACTAGTGTTTGGCATTCATTAATAATTCTAGCATGAACCAATGATTTCTGTAATCATTTCAAATTGACAAATTAAAAACTCTATTGTTCATTTTACACATATTGTTTATTGATATCTTATTATATCAGGAGATATAGAAGGGAGATTTCCCTTCTCCCCTACAGCTATAGACTGAATGTTTATGTACCCCCAGAATTCATATGTTGAAACCTAAGCCCAAATATGAAAGGGACTTGGAGGTGGGGCCTTTGGGAGTTGATTAGGTTACAAGGGCAGAGCTCTCATGGATGGGATTAATGCCTTTACAAAACAGACTCCAGAGAGCTTCCTTGCCCCTTCTGCCATATGAAAACACAGCTAGAAGATGGCAGATGAAGAACCAGGAAGCAGACCCTCACTAGACATGATTCTGCTGACATCTTGATCTTGGACTTCCCAGCCTCCAGAACTATGAGAAATAAATTTCTGTTGTTTATAAACCACCCAGTGTATGGTAGTTTGTTATAGGATCCCAAAGAGGCTAAAACACCCATTTATATATGTATTTATTTATCTATTTATTTATTTCAATATAAACTCATGGATTCCTATTCAAAGAGTTACTAATAATTTACTTTGATGATCAAATTATCACAGATTTGGCCACTGTGAGCCCTTCAAGCTAACACCCCATGTCTTTTTGACATGTACCCATTATTCTTTAAGAAATTCTTAATTTCTAGGACAAGAAAAGGCTCTACACTTACATTCTACTATTCCCCCCACCCTCCAACTTTTGAATCAGCTACTTTGCCAAGGAGCCTTCATTTCTTTTGTCAAGGAATAGAGATGAGAAGAGGAGGAGAGACCTACAGAGTTCATGAAGGCAGGAGGAGCCACTCTGAAAGAAAGGACTGCCCCTACAATTTTAAATCCCGGCAGCTTCAAGGTGGGCCCTGGTGAGTGCACGGAGCAAGAGCTGGCAAAAGCCATAGCTGTGCCCTTTATATGAAGTTGCTTGAAGGTGGCAGGGAAGAAGAGGGCCCTCAGGCCAGCAAGACCACTGACAAGGTTCCCATGGATCCACATAGGAGCAAGGGGCTGCAGACGACTGAAAGAAGGAGGCACTCAGAGGCCGGTGAGTGAGGGGAATGCCCCTGGTCCTTCCCGTGGGAAGTGTTTGGAGTATGGTCAGTGGGGGAGACAGGCCCACAAGGGGAGCATTGGGGCACAACATGGACAGCTGATCTGCCCCCCAGTCAGTGCAGGATCACTCAGTGGAGACTGGTCAGGAATACAGATCTGCAGGGTGTGTGGTTTGCTGAAAAGACTGAGGCCCAGACCAGAGTTTCCACACAACCCAGGTGTATCAGACCTCACAAGACCTGGAAGTGCTTACAAGGTCAACAGTTAAAACCTGTGCTGCAAAAAAAAAAAAAAAAAAAAAAAAAAAAAAAAAAGCCTTCCCCAGGGAATCAGCAGCAAAGCAGCAATTTAACTCAACCACTGGGCTCAAGTGCTGGTCCCCACATGAAGTTCCCCCATTTTAGAAGTAAGGACAACAAATTAGTTCCAGTGTAGAGTTTCAGTGGTGGAAACAGTGAATAATCCAACACAGAGCTGAAAGAAAAAACAAAATACCCACAGTCAGAGACAAAGTTTGATATTAACTAGTAAAGGTCTCAAATCACCAAAGAACACCTATAAAACCTAGCAGGACCATAAACTCCCTGGTCTCTCGAGCCAGGGCAATGGGGGGCCAAGGGCTTCAGCCACACCCCACTGATATCTGCATTCAGCCTAGCAACAATGGAGCCACTGCTGGAAGTCCCCTGTTCTCCCCTGCTGGAATGAGGAGGGTGCCACGGGCCTCAACCACCCCTCCCCTCCTTCTCCCACTCTATTTCCTTCCCCCATCCTCTCTTCCCCTCCCTGCAACTGCTCCACAACATCTCAGAATGTAAAAAATTATGTATTAATAAACAAACAAACAGACAAAGAATGGTTTTTACAAATCATGGTCTGGATATTGCTAGGTATGTTCACTGCTTCTAGCCTCAGTGCACAGAGGTGGAAATGTGCACACACATACATGTGTGTTTATCTATTTCAATATCTCTATTTAGCTGTCTATAGATATCCATGATTTTATACTGATACCTCCAACAACCTCGAGTTTATTTTCTTCTACATCTTTTCTATATTTGTAACTTCTCCAACAGAGATAAACCTAGTTCTCATTATCTTCAATTTGTTTTATTTAGTTGGAAAGGATAGAAGCACATTGGAGAGAATCAAGAGTCTGGCAATACTGAAAAGCCCCGAGTAAGATATTTGTTTTTATTTTCCTGCAGTAGTTTCCAACTTCCCTGTACATTTCTGAGTAGAGATTGCACATACAGAACACTCCTTCAGGTACTGGCTGAGTTTTATAAACTAGCAAGCCCATGTTGGGATCCTAGGGTGGTGACTGTAATATTTCTGCTTTAGGGAACTTACTGATGCTCTTTTTGTAATATATCATAAGTTTTTGTCAACGTTCCCTGTGCCACTGAGAAAGTTTATTCTCTTTACCAGGTTACACATTTTGATATACACCGATAAGATCTACCTTTTTGGTTATATGGTATAGGTTTTTCTATAACCTTACTTATTTTGTGTTCATTTTGTGACCTGTCTTGTGGGAGAATATCATTTGAAAGTCTGCTTTTTAAATGTATTTCTTATATCCCTGTAATTTTTATTTTATAAGTGTGGTCGATGCATTCTTTAGTACATAGTTATTTGTAACTGTTATAGTCTTATTGAGATCATGGTCTTTAACATAAAAAATTAATATTTTTGATATGTTTAATATTTATGGCTTCCATTCAAATTAGTCTGACATCATGGTTACAAACCCTGTTCTGTTATTGTTTGCATTTTCTGAAGTACCTTAGCCCATCTCTTTATTTATTTCTTTCTGATCATTTTGTTAGATTCAGCATATAATTATGTTTTGCTCTGTGAATCAAGTTGAAAACATTTTAATATGCATATGAGCTAAGTCCATTCATAGGTAATAATACGATTGATACATTTGTTCTTAACTTTGTAATACTTTATCATTATGATGTGTATTATATTTGTTGTATTTTTTGTTGTTGATGTAACATGTTCTCTTTTTAAAATTTCTTTTGACACTTAGGATTGTGGAATATACTATAAAGCATATGTACTTCACAGGGCCTGGTTTTCCAAAGCCTTGCAGTTTCAAATATTGACCTTGCAAGGACAGGAAATTTTCCCCAGGCTAGTGAGTCTTTGTTGCAAGATAAGAATTGTGGCACAGCAGGTTGCTGGCTCAAGGACAGACTAGTTACTGATTGTTATGTAAAGATACTGAGAGATTGCTATAAGAAGGAATGTTGGCTAAGATCAAACTTGTGTTGATATGATCACTTAATTGTCTACTGGAATGTCATCTGGCTTGTTTCACTGAAATTTACCAGCCTATATTGTTAAACTATAACCTCACCTATGTTCTCTTTCTGTAACTTCCTGGTCTGGAAAATAAATGCAGGAAGAGAACCCCAGCTGGGGGTTAATTTCCTGAGGAAGGGTTGCCTCTCACTGGAGGGTCCCAGGGAAGTTAACCACTTCTGAGCCTCTCACTGCTCAGAAGAGATGGGCTTTGAGTAATCCTTTGCATCTCTGTCACCCAGGGGAAGTGGGGTGACAAATCCATGGGGGGTGAAGCAACACAAAGCAACAAAGGATGGTTTGAATTTTTGTTCTAGTGGTTACTTTAATGCTCAAATTTCCTCATTTCTTTACTTATCCTTATATAACCTTTTTTTTTTTTAGTTTTTAATAGTTTTTGTTTACTCTCCGTTATTGTCTATTGTACAGTCCATAGTATCTATTTTGTTTCCTCTTTCCTTTCCTTTCTCTTTTCATTTTTACATGCATTATTTCTTTTGTATCAGAATAGAAACATTTTATGTTATTCTTCACCTTTGCCCTTATATTTATTTATTTATTCATTATTTTTATTGCTTTTTCTTAAAAGCTTATGGCACCCAGTATTCCCAGGCAATCTCCCTGGACCAACCCTTGCTTAGCTTCCCAGATTAGTCAAGATCAGGGACATTCATGGTGGTATGGTTATAGACCCTTACATTTATTTTAATCTTACATCTATAATTAAATACATTAAATGATCACCATTGGTGCATTTGATGACATTTCCTCATTTCTTGATTGGATGGAACTCATCCTATTGTACATATGATACTGTGAAATATATGTCTGGTCTTCATTTCCTGGCATGCAACTCCTAACATCTCCAAAGTAATGTCTTTTAGTTTGTTAATGAGTTGACCGATGTCTGGCAGTCCCTCGGTAGCTTCAGGATGGGGGCCTGTCAATAGAAAAACCAAGACAGTATAAAAGACGAATGGCTCTGATCCACAGTGTCCTCAGGATGCCCCAGGAGGCCACTAGGGCAGCTGCTGCTAGCTACCTGAGCTCGTATCTGAATAAAGCCTATTAATTAATTAATTAAGAAAGAAAGAAAGAGAAAAACCAAGACAGAATTGAAGGGTTGGGATTTTCAGACCCACCCTATAACCTCCATGAAGGGGAGAGGGATTGAAGGTTAAGTTGATCACCAATGGCAAAAGATATAATCAATCGTACGAACTGATGGATCTTGGACGTGACCAGCACCATTGTGCACACAATGAACACAAAATAGCCACCAGCCTTGTCTTCCACTCCAGCACCAACCCCCCCCCCTTCCCTTTACGAGAAACCTTGTGACTTCTGAAAAACAGAAACCCTTTTGCTTCTGCAAGGGCACAGTTCTCCATCCTGGTCACATAGCTTCTGAATTAGCATAATGCCCCTCCTTGATTGTATCAGCCAGCCCTTGGTGCCCCACAGTCCAAATAAGCTCTCCCACCCACACATCTGGTGCTGTCCTCCACTTTGAGCACAGCCTGGCAGATTCTTTTTCTTTAATAAATCTTGATCAGTACCCAGAGTCTCGGCTCACTTTCTTTCATTTTGGTGCTGAAACCCGGGAAGGGTCCTGGCTGGACCATCAGATGATCCCCTCTCTTGGATTGATTTGCCCCTCCCAGCTGCCTTTCCTGGGCCTGCCGAATCAGGTACATTTGGGACTCTCTCCTTTTGCTGTTTCAGACCAACGCATCCAACATTGGCCTCAATTCAGGGTGAGTCAATGGGTCAGTCCTACCTACTTCTATGGGTTCCCCCAACTACTCTCTATGAGTACTGTCTACTCGCTATGAAGCCCAGGTGCCTGGACAAGGGAACTCTTCTTGTGCCCCCTAGCTATTGGAGGACACTCCATTAGCTGGTTGGTAGCTTGTTGCTAGAAAAGAATATGCACACTAAAGAGGATGCTCCTTGGTGGCATTCTTCTACTAGGACTGCCCATTTCCTTTCTTACTCTCTACATGGGATCCTCACAATCCAAACCTCCATGTTCTACACCTCTGGGCTGTCTACAGTCTCTCGGCCTCCAGGGAGATATTAAAACTCGAACACCTCATTTTACAAACTAGACAATGGATTCCAGTGGCCACAAGATGGCACTCTCAATTTAGATACTCTTAGAGATTTAAACAATTTTTGTCACTGACACTGCAAAAGCTGGAGAGATTCCTTACGTTCAAGCCTTTTCCTTCTATCTCAGATCGGGATCCTTCTCTCTCTTTCAAAACTGTCCTATGTCTCAAATTCTCCTAGCTCATGCCCAAGTTCCCTTCCCGACTCAGATCAATCTTTTAATCCATCAGACTACTCTGCTCCCTGTACGGGCCACCTCAGCTACCTCCATATGCTCCAGATCCTTCACCAGCCCCACCACCTTTTCCCTCTCTTTGCCCTCAGCCACCCAACCCTCCTCTTCTTCTCCCCCTTCATCAGGTAATAACCCCACCTCAGCTCTGGCTTCTTTATATCCCCCTCTGTGAAGTGGCTGGGATGGAGGGGAATTATCCGGGTACATATCCCCTTTTCTCTTTCCGATCTCTGCCAAATCGAAAAATGACTGCAATCTTTCCAGTCCAACCTGGAAACATATTTTAAGGAATTCAGATATCTCACCCAGTCTTACTATCTCACCTGGCATGATATTTTTCACTACTACTCTGTCCCCCAAGGACAGGGTGCAGGTCTGGATAATGGCCCAACAACAGGCAGACAAGGTACATGCCCAAAATAATAGGCAGCCTGTGGGAGCCATTGCCATTCCCTGCATGGAACCAAATTGGGAATACCAGGCTGACCATGGGGACTGGGATCTCTGGGATAACATGACCACACACCTACTTCACAGCCTCCAAAAGGCTGCTCATAAGTCAGTCAATTATGACAAGCTTAGAGAGATCACATAAAGATCCACTAAAAATCCCAGCAAATTCATTGCCTGCCTCTCTGAGGTTTTACATAAATACACACGCATAGACCCAGACTCCCCTGCAGGCATGGCTCTCTTACACTCTCATTTCATTACCCAGTCAGCCCCTAATATTAGGAAAAAACTAAAAACATTTGAGGATGGTCCAAAAATGACCCAATGAGACCTCCTCAATGCAGCTTTCAAAGTTTCTAACAATAGGGAGGAAGAAGATAGAAGGGATTGTTACAAAAGAAATCAGGGCAAATACCAGCTCCTGGCTAAGCCATCCAAGGCTCACATACCCCTAAACTGGCTGCCTCTAGGGGCAAGCCACCTGGGAACTGCTTCAAATGCAGTCAACCAGGACACTGGGTATGAGCCTGTTCTAATCCCAGGCCTTCTCCCGGGCCCTGTCCTTACTGCAAACAGCAAGGTCACTGGGGGGTTGACTGTGCCACTTGCCAGAGAGAGAGTAGCCCAGTCCCCAACTCCCAACCTTTGGCTTCATGGCCATCCCTACAGTGCTTTTTGGCTTTTCCCAGGAGGAGGACTGATGATTCCCAGGGCCCAAGACCCCTGCAGAGATCACCACATGTGAGCCAACAGTTACTCTCCTTGCAGCAGGTAAGCCCATCTCTTTTGTCATTGATACAGGGGCCATTTACTCTACCCTTACTGAATATGCAGGACCAACAACCTCATCCTCTATCACAATAGTAGGGGTCACAGGATCAGAATACTGCCCATGGATCACTCAACCCCTTTCCTGCACCCTACATCACACACAATTCACACACAAATTTTTAATAATGCCTCAATGCCTCAATGCCCAACCCTCTTACTGGGATGAGACATTCTTTTCAAATGCAAAGCTACTTTTACCCTAAACAATTTAACTCCAGCTACAATACTCCTGTTACAGACCACCCCAGACATGGCCCCTGAGGCTTCCACCTTCCCCTCCCCTTCGGACAAGGTTAATCACATACTAGGAGACACTTCTCCCTCTGATGCTACACACCATTCACTTATCCTTGTTAAGTTGTGGAACCCCTCTTTGTTCCCTAGTGTCCCACAATACCCCATCACTAACAAATACCTAATAGGCTTAAAACCCATCATATGCAAACTCCTTTCTTCTCATCTCTTATAGCCTACCTGCTCACCTTTTAATACACCCATCCTTCTAGTTATAAAGCCCAATAGCTCATACTGTTTAGTTCAAGACCTCAGGGCTATTAATGTGGCCGTTTTACCCATAACCCAAATCATTTCTAACCACTATATTCTTCTATCCATGATCCCAACAACAACCTGTTTCTTCTCTGTGCTTGCCTCAAAGATGCCTGTTTTTTCTGTGCCCTTACACCCTTCCTGTCAAAATCTGTTCGCCTTCACTTGGACTGATTCTGATACAGGCTGTTCCCAACAACTCACCTGGATAGTACTGTCCCAGGGGTTTTGGGATAGCCCCCCCTTCTTCAGCCAGGCCTTTGCTCAAAACTCATCTGAACTTTCTCCAACCTCTAGCACTTTAATGCAATATATGGATGACCTCCTCCATTGTAGCCCCTCCTATGAGGATTCACAGGCCCACACTGTTGCTTTCCTTAATTTCCTGGCCTCCAGGGGATATTGAGTGTCCTGCAGCAAGGCCCAAATTTCTTCCCCTTCACCCACCTACTTTGGAGTCCATCTCACCCCCAACACAAGACAAATAATGGTGGATCACAAGAGTCTAATTTCTGAACTCCCTACTCTTACCACAAAGAGTGAAATTCCCTCTTTATTGGAGCTTGCAGGGTACCTGTGCCTATGGATTCCTAACTTTGTTGTGCTAGCAAAGCCACTTTATGAGACAGCCAAAGGGGATCCTGCCATTCCCTTAGATCCCACAAAGTCCATTCATTCTCCCTTCCAGTGATTAAAAGCCTCTCTCCTCGCAGCTCCAGCTCTATCCCTCCCAAACATATCTCATCCTTTTATCCTATATGTCACTAAAACTCAAGGATTGGCAGTCGGAGTTTTGGGACAAGAAGCAGGAGATATTTTCTCCCCTGTTGCATACCTCTCTAAACAACCAGACACCACAGGTTGAGGATGAATCCCTTGTTTATGGGCCTTGGTGACAGCTGCCCTTTTACCACAAGAAAGCCCTAAACTAACTTTTGGACAACAAACAGTCAAGACCTTCCCAGCCATAAGTCCAAGTCAATTCTCTCCTCTTCCCACCTACAACTTATTCACCTTACTTTCACTGAGAATTCCCAGTTTTCCTTCAAACACTGCCGTCCCCTAAATCCAGCGACTCTCATCCCAAAACACTCACGACCCTTAGAACATAATTGCATGGAGGCTTTAGACCTCTTTCTCAATCCCTTTCCACACATCTCCCTGCATCCCATTGCACAGCCCCAAAATACATGGTTCATAGGTGGGAGCACCACCTCCATGCCTGTACCCTGGGCAGGTTATGCCATAGTAAATCTAACACAAACTATTGAGGTTGCCGCCCCCAACACCACTTCCCAACAGGAAGAACTCATTGCCCTCACCTGCACTCTCACTCTGGCAAGTAACAAAAGAGTCAATATATACACTGACTCTAAGTGTGCTTACTACATCCTACACTCCTGTGTGGCCATATGGAAGGAGAGAGGATACATGACCACTCAAGGAGGGCCCATAAAAGATGGACATCTTATCAAGATATTTCTTGAGGCTGCACAACTCCCAAAGAAGGTTGGGGTTATATACACTGTGGAGGCCACCAAACATCCAATGACCCCATAGCCCAGGGAAACAAACTGGCAGATCTAAACACAAAACAGGCTGATCAATCACCAGGACCCCTCTCTTCCTCTCCCACTCAGGTCCTTCTCATGGCCCCTATGCCCTTACCCCAATACACACCTCAAGAAATACAACACATCCAACATTTGGGAGCACAGAGGAAGGACAACTGGTATACTCTCTCCAGTCCCTCTGTCCTCCCTACCACATAAGCTGAGAAAATCCTTTTAGATTTCCATAATTCAGTTCATATAGGCTATGAACCCCTACTATGCCTTCTTCAGCCCTTGTATTACTCTCCCCACATGGCCAAGTTACTTAAATAAATCACTCAAAATTGTCCTTTGTGTACTCATTGCTCCAATCAAGGTGGCCTCCAAGTTCGGTCCTTCCCCACTCACCAGGCCAGAGGATACACTCTTGGCCGGGATTGGCAAATTGACTTTACTCACATGCCTCCCCACCAAAGGACATACTCTCTTCTAACCTTAGTAGATACCTCTTCAGGTTGGACTGAGGCTTTTCTCTGCACTTCAGAGGATGCTACAGCAGTAAAGCATGCTCTCACCTCAGAAATCATCCCTCATTTTAGCTTACGCACCAGCCTCCAGTCTGATAATGGCCTGGCATTCGTTTCACAGATTATGCAACTCACAGCACAGGACTTACATATCAAATGGGACTTACATATACTATATTGACCTCAGTCATCAGGAAAAGTAGAAAAAGCCAATCACCTCATAAAAACACACCTCACCAAGCTGTCCATGTAACTTCACCTCCCTAGGACCCAACTTCTCCCTCTAGCATTCACTTGCTTGTGAGCTGCCCCCAACAAACCCACTGGCCTCAGCCCCTTTGAGCTTACATATGATAGACCCTTCACTCTCACACCTCTCCCTTCCAGCTCATCGCCTTTAGGCCAGTATCTCCCTACTCTTTCTCTCTTTAGGGATCTTTGGGAACAGGCCAACCTTCTATTACCTCATCCTTTCCCCACCACCTCCTCAGACTTTAAACTGAGCCTGGGACAGCAAGTGTGTATTAAAACTCAAATCCCAAAGCCCCTCTCACCATGTTGGAAAGGGCCTTATACAGTACTTCTCACCACCCCCATGGTAGTAAAAATACTAGGAAAGGCCCCTTGGTATCACTTATCCTTGGTAAAACTAGCACCTGAGACTTTACCCAATGAATCAGTTAACACCAAGCCAGAGGGGTCACTCCACTCATCCCCTAATCCCAGAAGAAGGATGATCTTTCCCCCAGTGATTATCCTTTCAATCTTGTAGGCCCATTTCATGTCCTTCACACAATAGCTACTCTAAGACTGGTCCTGACCTGCTATCATGGGTTTGCCATCATGGACATGATAAGTATATGCCACCCCTAATAGATCTGCAACATAACCAGCATCACTTTAGACAAGCCCAAGTACAAAATAGTGCTGCCCACCCTCGCCCCTCCCCTCCACCTTCCCTTTACAAGAAGCCTCCCCACTTAAACGGAAACCCCTTTTGCGTCCACAAGGACGCAGTTCTCCACCCCGATCCACATTAGCATAATGACCCTCCTTGATGCTATCACCCAGGTCTTGGCACCAACATACCAATATAAGCTCTACCACCCCCACACCTGGTGCTGTCCCCTTTCCAGGGCAGCCCTGGGCTGCCTGCTAGTTTGAGCACAGCCCAGCAGATTTTCTTCCTTTAATAAAGCTTGAACAGCACCTGGCATCTCGGCTCACTTTCTTTCATTATGGTGCTGAAACCTGGGAATGGTTTTGGCCGACGTTGTGGACGATCCCTTCTCTCTTGGGGTGATTGGCCTTTGGCTGCCCTTCCCGAACCTGCCAAAACCAGATGCCTCTGGGACTCTCTCCTTTTCCCATTTCAGACCAACACATCCAACACCAGCCTCAATTCTTCAGGGTGAGTCAGTGGGTCTATTCTGCCTACTTGTATGGTTCCCCCAACTACTCTCTACAACTCAGGTCTCTATGAAGCTCAGGAACCTGGCTGAGGGAACCCTTCTCATGCCCCCCAGCTATTGAAGGGTGCTTCATTAGCTGGTTGGTGGGCTTTTTTCTCTCAAAAAGAAGGTGGGAAGCAGAGAGGATGCTCTTTGTTGGCACACTTCTTCTACCAGGACAAACTGCCTTTTCTCACCCTGTAAATGGGATCCTCACAATCTAAACCTCCATGCTCTATGCCTTTGGGCTGTCTCCTGGCCAATTTCTTGGCCTCCAGGGAGACATTGAACCTAGACATCCCAGCCTGGCCCATTTTCTACTGTACTCCGTGCCCTATGCCTCTGGTCTGTCTTCTGGCCAATTTCTCGGCCTCCGGGGAGACATTAAAACTCAAATGCCTCATTACAATGAATCCCAGTGGCCACAAGATGGCACTCAATTTAGACACTCACCGAAACAGCAAAAGCTGTAGAGATTCCTTGTTCAGGCCTTCTCCTATCTCTGAATGTGTTCTTCTCTCTGTCAAAACTGTACTACGTGTCAAATTCTCCTAGCTCATGGTTGACCTCTCCTTCCAGACTCAGATCAATCTTCTGATCCGTCAGCCCTCCATATTTATTTCTCTTCCCCACACCTGGCCTCCAGATGCTCGTTCTCAGCCCAATTCCTCCCCTTCTTCCCCTTTGTCAGGTAACAACCCCACCTCAGGTCCAGATTTTTGTAACCCTTCCATGAAGTGGCTGGGATGGAAGGAATTATCCAAGTCCACATACAGGGAGCAGGTCTGGATGGTGGCTCAGGTACATGCTCAAAATAATATGCAGCCTGTGGGAGCTGTTGCTGTTCCTTGCACGGACCCAAATTGAGACTACCAGGCAAGGTATGGGGATCAGGATCTCCAGGATAAAATGATCACACCCTTGATTTATGGCCTCCAAAAGGCTACTTACACGTCAGTCAATTATGACAAGCTTAGAGAGATCACACAGAGATCCACTGAAAATCCCAGCGAGTTCCTAACCAGCCTCTCTGAGGCTTTACATGAATACACATGTATAGACCCAAACTCCCCTGTAGGCATGGCCCTCTTACACTCTCATTTCATTACCCAATCAACCACTGATATTTAAAAAACTATGAAAGAGATCAGGCCAAATACCAGCTCCTGGCTAATGCCATCCAAGGCTCACATACTCCAAAGCTGGCTGCCTCTAGGGGCAAGCAACCCGGGAATTCCTTCCAATGCAGTTAACTGGGCCACTCAGCATGGGCTTGTCTTAACCTGCCCTCATTGCAAATGGCCAGGTCACTGGGGGAATGACTGTGCCACTTGCCAGAGAGGGAGTGGCCCAGTCCCCAACCTACAGCCTTTGGCTTCATGGCCATCCCTATCAGAGTTTCTTGGCTTTGCCCAGGAGGAGGACTGATGATGCCCAGGGCCTAAGACCCCATGGAGATCACCACACGTGAGCCCACGGTAGGTAACTCACCCTGTAGCAGGTAAGCCAATTTCTTTTGTCATTGATACAGGGGCCATTTACTCTACCCTTCCTGAATATGTGGGACCAACAACCCTGTCCTCTATCACAATAGTAGTGGTCATGGGATCAGAATACTGCCCACAGGTCACTCAAAACCCTTTCCTGCACCCTACATCACACCCAATTCACACAAAAATTCTTAATAATGCCTCAATGCCCAACCCTCTTACTGGGATGGGACATTCTTTTCAAATTCAAAGCTACTCTTACCCTAAACACTTTAACTCCAGCTACAATACTCCTGTTACAGGCCACCCTAGACCTGGCCCCTGAGGCTTCCACCTTCCCCTCCCCCCCAGACAAAGTTAATACAGTACTACCTCAGGGGTTTCGGGATAGCCCGCACTTTCCAGCCAGGTCTTAGCTCAAGACTTATCTGAACTTCCCCCAACCTCTAGCACTTTAATACAATATATGGATGACCTCCTCCTTTGTAGCCCCTCCTATGAGGATTCACAGGCTCACACTGTTGCCTCCTTAATTTCCTGGCCTTCAGGGGATATCCAGTGTCCCCCAGCAAGGCCAAAATTTCTTCTCCTTCAGTTCAAGAGTCTAATTTCTGAACTCCCCACTCCTACCACAAAGGGTGAAATCCTTTCTTTCTTGGGGCTTGCAGGGTGTCTTCGTCTATGGATTCCTAGCTTTGGCGTGCTAGCAAAGCCACCTTATGGGGCAGCCAAAGGGGATCCTGCCGTTCCTTTAGATCCCACAAAGCTCATCCGTTCTCCCTTCCAGCGATTAAAAGCCGCTCTCTTCACAGCCCCAGCTCTTTCTCTCAAACTTATCTCATACTTTTATCCTATGCGTCACCAAAACCCAAAGGTTGGCAGTCAGGGTTTTGGGACAAAAGGCAGGAGATATTTTCTCCCCGGTTGTATATCTCTAAACAACTAGACACCACAGCTTGAGAATGGGCCCTTGTTTACAGGCCTTGGTGGCAGCTGCCCTTTTAACACAAGAAAGCTCTAAACTAACCTTGAAACAACAAACAGGCAAGACCTTTTCAGCCATAAGGCCAAGTCAATTCTTTCCCTTTCCTGCCTACAACTTATTCACCTTACTTTCATTGAAAACTCCCAATTCTCCTTTAAACCTCCCTTAAAACCCAGCCACTCTCATCCCAAAACACTCATGACCCTTAGAACACAATTGCATGTAGGCTTTAGACCTCTTTCTCAATCCCTTTCTATGCATCTCCCCACATCCCATTACACGGTTCATAGATAGGAGCGCAACCTCCACATCTACCACTTGGGTGGCTTATGCCTTAGTAAATCTAACACAAGCTATTGAGGCTGCACAAGTCCCAAAGGAGGTTGGGATTATGCACTGCAGAGGACACCAAACCTCCAATGACCCCATAGCCCAGGGAAACAAACTGGTGGATCTAACCACAAAACAGGCTGCTCAATCACCAGGACCCCAGTCTTCCTCTCCTGCTCAGGTCCTTCTGATGGCCCCTATGCCCTTATCCCAACACACACCCCAAGAAATACAACACCTTCAACAGTTGGGGGGCACAGAGAAAGGACAACTGGTATACTCTCCCAGTTGCTATGTCCTCCCTACTACACAAGCTGAGCAAATCCTTTTAGATTTCCATAATTCAGTTCATATATGCTATGAACTCCTACTACACCTTCTTCAGCCCTTATATTACTCTCCCCACAAAAAGACACGCTGTCTTCTAACCTTAGTAGACACCTTTTCAGGTTGGGTTGAGGCTTTTCTCTGCACTTCAGAGTATGCTACAGCAGTAACGCATGCTCTCACCTCAGAAATCATCCCTCGTTTTGGCCTCTCCACCAGTCACTCACTCGCCTACGGGCTGCCCCCCACAAGCCCACAGGCCTCAGCCCCCTCAAACTTATGTACAGTAGGCCCTTCACTCTCACACCTCTCCTTTCTAGTTCATCGCCTTTAGGCCAGTATCTCCCTACTCTTTCGCTCATTAGGGATCTTCTTAGGGAACAGGCCAACCTTCTATCACCTCATCCTTTCCCCACCACCCTCCCAGACTTTAAACTGAGCCCGGGACAGCACCTGTGTATTAAAACCTGAATCCCAAAGCCTCGCTCGCCACGTTGGAAGGGCTTTATACAGTACTTGTAACAACCTCCACTGCAGTAAAAGTACTAGGAAAGGCCCCTTGGTATCACTTATACTTGGTAAAACTACCACCTGAGACTTAACCCAAAGAATCTGTTAACACCAAGCTAGAGGGGTCCCTCTAGTCACACCCCAACCCGACATCTCCTCACACTTTGTCCATTTTATGAAACACAAAACTGAAAATCTCCAGGACCTCCACTTTTCCCCCACCCCTAGAAGAAGGATGTTCTTTCCTCCAGCAATTATCCTTTCACTTTTACAGGCCTGCTACACGTCCCTTACACAAGAGCTACTATTATAGTATCTGTTCTAGTACTTGCTACAGGATTGGCAGCAGCTGCCCCAGAGCAGTGTAACATTATGGGAAGATTTCAACCCAGGCAGTCTGGCTCCAGTGTGAACTAAGAACACTAACAGCTAAGAACCGGTGTGATGTGGTCTCCCGTATTCAGCTTTAAAAAGTATTGCTGGAAATCAGTACTTCCACATTTAGACTCAGATAATTATTTATGTCTTAGTTCCTGTTCAAAGTGTCATCAATATTATTAACATTTTTTAAACAGAGGGAAAAGCACGTAGATTTAAAAAGACCCTCTTTACACATATAACAACAAATGCTAAGAAAGATATCGTTACATTGCAAAATCAATGACTTTAAAAATTCATTGAGAAAAACAGGACTGCGATCTCGATGTTCCTTTTCCCTCAAAATCACCTGAGAACGTCCTTCTCCCTCAGCTCTGGGGCAGCCAGTTCTCCTCCCCAGAGAACAGAGCCCAGAAGAGACCCCACACTCAGGGATGAGAAGACCAACTACAGAAGGGGAGACACTTCCTCAGAGGCCAGCAGAGCCCAATGCTAAAGTCTGAAGCCACGAACGCTGGTGGAGGACAGATTTTCTGAAAGAGGGAAGAGGAAAGGTAAGCTGCTCAGGTTGCCTCCTGTCAGCCTTGAGGAATCAAAATATTATTAATTGCTAGAATTGCTTGAATGCTTTGCTGGCTTGAATACTAAAATAACTATACACCAGAGACCTATGGTGTACATGTTGCGGCACCATTTTTAAAGTGATAAAACTGTAACATAGATTTTAGATACTTGTTCAGGGGTTCACAGTAAGTTATCAGTCTAATTACCAGTAGCTCCTCAAACTGAGGTGTTTGATGCTCCCTAACACCTAAGGCCGACCTCTATGATTATGCCACGAAGATCACTACAGTTATGCATCGAAAAATACTAGGAGTCACCTTCTCCACATGCTCTGTCATTCTCTGCCCTCTCTGTCTTCTTGCACGGCCTCCAGGCTCTGGTCTGGATTTCAGGTGCACACCCTGCTCAGCATTCAGGACCTGCACTCTGAGCAGTTCCCGCACCCTCCTCCTATGTCTCAGCCTCCAGCCTCCAGACTCTACACTCAAATCCTCATTCATTCATCTTTCTTCATTCATCCTATTTAAAATGGTGAATACCTTAATGGTTTCTTATAGAATATAATCTTTGTAGAAAAGACAAAACAATGGATGAAAATTGAATGAACCTCCTCCAAACTCACTCCAGTACACATAGGTATATTTTCATAAACAATGTGGATTATATCCCTTCAACCCTGCTTTAGGCCTATGAAAATCAGCTTTGTCTACATATCTGTAATTATATATTTACATAAATAAAGCCCAACAGACATAATCTTATGTATTGTTTAAATGCTTGTGACTGGAACACATTTGCAACATCAACACCATGACGGTCTGCCTTATCGTAGTTACTTGATTCTGTGTGGTGGCATGATTTAACTAGACCCCATTTGTTGGATATTCCGGTGGTTTCTATTCTCTGTCTCTTATGACGACGTTTCACGTGAGTATACTCCAGCCCTGTGCCCCTGGACCTGCCATCTGTTATCTGCCTTCCCTGGGCCAGCCCCTAATTCCTCATCCAGACGCCCAGCTCGTTGATATCCTTCAGGACCTCCGGCGGACTACATTGGAAAGACATTTTAAAATCAAATAATCCTTTAAAAGAAAAAGCGGTAAGTAATATTTTCCACTTCCTCCTCCTCCCTTCTCGCCCCGGTCCTCTGCCCTGCACAGTTCTGTGTCCCCCGTTCTTTGCACCCGGGGGAAAGGGTAAAAACACTGCCCGGGTACACTTCAAACCTTTGGGGACTCGCGAACAGAACTGGGTTGTGAGTGAGTTAAAGGAAACCGAGGGCGCCGGATTTGGAATTTCTTAGAGCGTCCTTAATTATTCCCTGCTTTTTACAGGTTAATAGCCTAGTTTCTCTGAAAATAATTAGCATCCCCATTGGGAGGGGAGAAAAACGCAATGGCCAGTACGGGGCTCGAACCCGCGACCTTGGCGTTATTAGCACCACGCTCTAACCAGCTGAGCTAACCAGCCCTTCGCTGGCGATAGGATACTTTTGTCATTCCTTAAGGTCTGAAAGCGTTAAGTACTACAGCAAAACTTTCTCTTACTACGAGGAAGGATTTCTCTACTGCTTCCCATCCTTAATAAAAACTGTGACAAACTTTCTATTAAAACAAAAACGGAACAAAACGAAGACAAAGCGCTGATTTCTAAGCCGTATTCGTACACTTCCAGCACGACGCTTAAGCTTTTCAAACCGCGCCTAATGGCCCAGGAATCCGTGGGACTCTGCCGCCCCTAAATGCCTGCTCAGCAGCACCTGCGGGCCCTGAATCCCACTCGCCGGACCCCGTAAGAACCGCTCACTAGCAGAAGGTAACAATTTGGTGCCTGAAGGACACCCCGGACGGGTCTGATACTCCACTGTCCTGGAGTCGCCCAGGTTTCTTCTGTCTGGCGCCGCCAGGGCGGGACTTGGTCTCCATTCGGGAATCTTCCTATCGACCTGCTGCCTCAGATTTCCGGAGGGGCCTCACAGCGAAGGACGCTTCGGAGACCTCGGTACTGGCGAGTTCTAGAAATGGGGCTCCAGTCACCATTCCAGAAGCCGTTAAACTCCAGTCTTTGTCCCCCCCCAAATATTACCATTCTTTCTAGTATCTTGTTTCTCCTTCCAGAAATTTTAAATGCATAGTTATACAAACATGTTCTCTTTTTTCTCTTTGTAAATACTGGCATTTTATTCATATTTTTTCTATTCCTTTTACTTATTTATTTTTTTAATTGAGAATGGATTTTTGTGATCTTTCCATATCACAATAGAAAAGTCTTCTTCATTCTATTTTAAATATGCAGAGTATTCGATTAGAAGGCATGTCCAATCGTTGGCAATTAATTTAATTTTCCATCTTGCTGTTGCAAACACTGGTCACATCTTCCCATATCCCGGGTGTGCCATGATACCTTCCTCACATGTGAAAGAGATGCATCAAACAATGTGTGCATTGGCAATTTTGACAAGACATTATCCTACTGTGCTTCAGAGAGCTGGCCCTAGTATCCTTCCTGTTTGCTTGTTTGCTTTAACTGTATTGAGCACAAGTAAGTAGGATACTGGCCACATTCCTACCTCTCCTTCTTCCTGAATTCCCTACTACAGGTCTGTAGCAAAACTAGACAATCAGTGAAGAGACAGAGGAATTAACATTGGTGCTTGCTAGATTCTGGAATATCACTTTTGGGGTGCGGTTAACGATGTTTGGCAAAGGGAATGTGGGAGATTCAAGTGGGAGAAGAAAGGGGCTGTGTGGAGAGCAGGGAGAAGAGGCCAGCCGTGGCCTTCCTTTGTGCACCTTAGAGAGAACAACATGGGCAAAAACACGTGAGCGAAGAGGATTTAAGACATGTTAGCATGTCTGGAGATTAAGCCTGAGTCAGAGTGTTGGGGTGCTGGGGAGAAGGGGGGCAAGTAGTAGGAGATGATGCCAGAAGAGGATAGAACATGTGCATGATGCAGGATGCTCCAGTAGAATGCAACATCTAAATCAAACAATGTATTTACGGTAGAGGGGGTGGGGTGCTGAAAATAACTGATCTACATCTGGTCTAAACTGAGAAATAGGATCACTATTTACAGACAATGTTAAGGATTTTTTACTTTTTCTTTTTTTAAGAAAGATCCACACAACTAGAAAAGTAAAGAACTTTTTAATTGGTCCCAACAACAATGGGAATTCCTGGAAGGATTTTAGGCATCGAAGTCATATGAATAGATTTGCATTTTAAAAAGATCTCTTTAACCTCTAGTAACAGCCTGACCTATTTCCAGGTACTTTAGAGGCATCAGGGACCTGCAACAACAACAGGTCACTACTACCACCACCAGTAAAGTTTCTGCGCTTACAGAGTGTGGAAACACATATACATGTGACAGAAAAATAGTGTGGAGTAGGGGGAACTGGAGTGATGGGAGCAGGTTGTAATTCTAAATAGAGTTGGTAACGTAGCCTTAACTAAGAATGTGGTACAATATTTGACTGGAAGAAGTTGAGTGACGGAGCCATGCGATGTGTGGCATGTTACAGGCAGAGCGCAACCAGTATAGTCCAAAGGTGGGAACATGCACGGAGTCTTTGAGGAATAGCAAGAGGGCCCATGTGGCCAGAGCACAAGCAAGGGAGAGAGTAACAGAGATGAGACCAGAGAGACATGGAGGGGGCTGGTGGGTTCGCTTATGTTGGTTAGTGTGAGCCATTGTTGAAACCAAGATCAAGGTCGGGGTTTGGGACCCGCCAGCCGCCAAAAAAGAGAGAGAGAAATGGAGGCTCAAAGTGTGTAGGACTTTGTACGAGATCTTAGGAATTTGGCTTTATTTCAAGAAAAACGGGGAGCTTTTGGATGATTCTGATTTCGGAAAGAGACTTTGTGCCCACGCTCACCTCACATCTGCTTCCCAGTCTTTTTTCCTTCCAGGCCTCTGTCCAACTAGCCGAACCGTTCGTCACCGTGCACGAATTGAGGTCTAATCAGACCTCCGCACCAAGTGGGTGGAGCAAGTCCATTCTGCAAAGCTCTTCACGTTGGGAGGATTCTTCTCCCCTTACTGGGACATAGTGCGGTAGCAGCCCGTGTTCACCGAGAGTCTCATCCTGGTGAAGAGCTGGGTGCTACGGTGTCCAGCCACCTGGGGACTGTGAGACTCCTCAGAGCGTGGTGAGACTCACGCCCCTTTTCTAGCCTGGGGAATGGAGGGAAATACATGCCAAGGGGACAAGTGGCCACAAAGTTTCTTTCCCTTTTGGAGAATTGAAATCTTTTTAGGCAAAACAGTCATTTGTGTAGTTTTTCCTCATGCTGGTAGCCTGGAAGAACTGCACTAGAGAGATTCCTTCAAGAACCCACTCAGCACTCCCAGATGAGGCACCGTTTTAAGGCTGGAAGATAAAAGACAGGGTTTGTTTTTAAGCCTAAGGGGTGGAACAATAAACAGCCTGACTACGTTGCCTCGAGTTTTAAGTCCATTCACGTTCTTACTTAGTATGCGCTCATCAACAACGTTGAGTTGAACACGAGCCAAATATGATTGTTTAATGTGGGCTTCGAACCTGCACAAAGATAAACCTTAACGACTCAGCCATTTGACAAGAAAGAGTGTCGTACGTGTTTTGTGTTGTGGAGTAAAAGATAAGATACACACAACCAAGTCACTAACCCTTAAACCTTCTTTCCCCCTCGCCTTCCTCACCTCCGAAAAAAAAGCAAAAACTAGCGAAGGGTGTCACATACCTCGAGCGCTCGGGCTCCCTGCACCCAGCCGGACTGTCCTTGCTCTGAGCGCGATGTTGTCCCAGCTGGACGCTGTGTCTCGGGGAAATGTCCGGCAAGAACATATGTACCCGTCCAGGCTCCTTGCGAGGACCCCGGTGCACAGACGTGCAGGGAAACACACCCTGATCCCAACCCCCAAACCAACTGGAGCGTCCTGAGTGGAATTTCGCGACGATCCCGTGGAGCGCGGCTCCCAGCAGAACGTGAGCGCTCGGAGCCCAGCCCGGACCCGCGCTGACCCGGCAGTGGCAACTCTCCTGAGCCGAAAGGCCGCAGCGAACCGAGTCCCTGAGGGCTTCGTAGGGACAAGGAGGGAAAGGGGTCGTCACGAGAGGCAGGTTACTCAGTAGGCTCTGCCCCGCTGAGCTCTCCCTGCAGAATCTTGCGTTCTCTCTCTCCGCCCCACGGTACCGCCATACATCTCCTCCCTCTTCTTCCTCTAAAAGCCAGGGGATACCTCAAAATGTTTATCCTGCCATAAGTAAGGCGTTGGGTACTGGTAGTGTCCGTGAACACCCGGTTTGGAAGCGGAGAGCAGGTGGCCATTCGCATTCGTTGGAGGGCTGAGAACCTCCGACTCCAGCGCCTCCTTCTATCCACAGCGCCCTGGACGACAGACGACAGGCTTTGTCTTTTCGATCGAACGATGACGATGGTGTGTGTGATTCTAAGCACGTCCAGTAACAGGCTCAGAACCTGCAAGAAGAGAGCTGTTTCCGCCCGGTTTCGAACCGGGGACCTTTCGCGTGTGAGGCGAACGTGATAACCACTACACTACGGAAACCTCAACACGCTGGGCGTTTTCTTTCCAAAAGGAAAAATAGAGCTTTTTCTAGCTGCCCTCTAGTCCCTAACATTAAATCCATTTTTTTTCTCTCAAGAAATTATCAAGGTTATTGTGCTTTTCTATTTATTAAGATCAATAATGTCTGTCTTTATGGGTCTCACACCAAGAAAAGACTCTGCCTTCTCAAGAAATTCCTTTCCAAACACAATACAGAAATTGCAGGAAGCCTCCAAATAGGGGAAATCTCAAAGAGATTCCTCCATCTTGCTCTATTTGGGTTGATCTGACCGTAGAAGGCTCTGGGATCTCCATCTCTCGGGAGCCAGAAATCATCCCAAGAAAATGACCGGGATCTGGCGGAACCGAACTCCAGAGACTGTCCGCTCTGTGCCGGGCAGCGCTCGACGGATAGAAAGTGGGGGACCGGGAGCGGGGTGTGCCCGGTTGTCTGCCAGCCAGGGGACGACGGGGAATGGGTAGGGAGCGTCCGACTTGCTGTGACTGGACCCAGTGCCCGGTAAGTCTAATAGACCTCAAATGGCCCACCGATGTGGGGTATGCGCGCTCAGTTTCCGGTGTCCCTTATTGCTTTATAACACGGGGAGGACCACTGGGATTAACTGAAAGGCAGATCACGGCTCGCCCGGTCTTCCCGCGGCCTGTGCAATGGTAACTACACCCAGATCTCCAAACCTCATCAGTGCTGAGCGCTCGGAAGGAGGCCTCCTGTTATGCTGCTGAAGGCAGGAATTCGCACAAAGGCGATCTGAGGTCGCTGGGGAAATCTAAGACGCAAAGGTTGGAAGGCTACTTGATGTATCCAAGTCTGACTCTGGGTGAGCCTGGGAAGGGACATTGGAAGACTCTATGAAAATCATCATGAATAATACGGACGTTTAGAAATCATTCTGAACGAAATTGGAACTTCAATTTGTGGGGTGCCTGTGCATCCAAGATTTACAAGAGAAACAGAAAGGGATCACACCCAGGTTGTGTAGGTCCCAGGAACCAGACTTGCAGGCCTTATGATAATTTTGTAGAATTCACATTTGCTTACAGTTTTATGGTAAAATAATAACATAAAGAAGCAGATTTTCTGTTTCAAATATTATGTATATGTTATGCAAATATTACGTTTCCCTTAACAGTTTCACATTTCCTTTGGAGTGTTATTTTATAAATCTGTGACTTTTTTTAAATGAAAACTTTCAGTCAATTTTCTTTACATACTTATTGTGGAGACCAATGGTGTGGGCAGATCAGTAAATTAATGCCTTTATTCTTTACAAATTTACATAAGAAAAACAACCTGAGTGCACTGGGATACACTTTAAAAATAAATTGTAATATATATTCACTCTGTCAAAAAAAAAAAAAAACATTAAAAGGAGTAAAATCGTTGCTACTTTGTAGGATAAAATCGTGCAGATCTAAAATTACTCCAAAATGAAATTTAACTTTCAAAAGTATAAGAAACATGTCTATTTTGCCACCTTTGAAATTATCATTTAGACAAATGCCTGTAAGCCCATGATAACAGTAATTAAAAGCTGAAGGCGTGAAACTGTTGTCTTATTTTGCTGATAGACATGGAAGAGATGTTTACCAGATTATCTGTGCTAGATTCTGTGTGCTCTGTCGTGAAGAATATTATTCCAGGAGCTCTATTCTCACACTCAAATGCAAACCATACCAATGGGATTTGTCTTTAACCTATTAAAAACATCTGAAATGGAGCTGTATGGTTCATGTTGAACTTGAAGTTTGATGGGTTTCTCTCATAAAGGTTCAAATCACACTTAACATGTTTTATTTTCTACTGTGACCCTAAAGTATTTCCATTTGGGTAAGTAAACATCTTGACCACTTCTCATTGTTTCCTCCTGTCCTACGAGAGTGTATCTATCACACAGTGGTTCGATTATAGAATCCAAGTTTTTCAGAAAGGGCAGTTCAGAGTTCTTTATTGGGACCTTCACACAGATCAGATTTGTTGCAGTCAGTGTTTCTCACTTCATCTTTTGTGTAAGTTATTTTCATGGATTATTTTAATGCTGTTTTTTTGTGCTTTCTTTAGACTTAAACATCTCTGAATTGCTTGAATGCAGGATGGTGCTTAATTTGTTTTATTCTCTCCATCAGACCACAAAAAACCTGGTGCTTACTGTACAGTCAGAAAGACTGATTGTATTGGGCTGAAAAATTTATATCTCATGGCAGTAGAAGTTTACAATGCGAAAGTTCTTCAAATAGAAATGGATAGTAAAAGCGACCCAGGTTTCTAGAAGTACTTGAGAAGCTATAACTGTTGAAATAAACAACAAAGAAAAAAAACTGCCTGTGCAAGACATGTGGGCAGTTTCCTTTAACACTCTCTATCAGCAAGGGAAACATTATTGTTTTCTGGCCTTGACATGACATATTTGTAGCAGTAATATAGATTCAGGCAGTAATAACCAACACTATCTGCCAGTACTGCTCAAAGAACTTGGATAGATGGCAGGTTTGGAGAATAGAATCTATAGAGTCTGACATCAGTTTGTGCTCTTAAGCATCATTCCATAGTGCGTCTCACTCTCAAAGGAGAGGACTGCTGTCTAATAAATATTTATGCACTAGGTGTCTATTTTAGGAACTGTGAAAAGTTAAAGCTTTTATGCCATTTTTAAAGCACATGTCTACTAAAACTTTATGGTGTTTATGTGCTGAGGTTAAATACAATTCTTAAAAAGTATGTTTGCTGAATCTTGACTTCCATTTTTTACTTATATATGCATGCCTTTATTTGTATGTACACATGCCTTTATTTGCCATATCATTTTATAACAAGTATTAGCAAGCATTTTTCTCCTTTGAGAGATATTACTATTTTACAGTAACAGTAGAAAAAGATGCAGGGAGTTCCTTAAAAATGTTTTCTACTACATGGTATGTTTAATGACATCTGTATTACAAAAAATAAAATTGTGGGTTAGCAGAGCACTAATGACTGTTAGGAGAGAGCAGATCTTTTAGAGGTGAAAGTCATCGGAGACTGTGGGGGCTTTAATCAACTTGGTAGAAGTGTAACTTCTGAGCCAGAGGCAAAGCAATCTTCAGATGTTGCAGTGGGAAAGGTAAGTTTGGAACAGTAAGGGGTATCCTTGGAGCTTTAACAGAGGCCAAGACCAAGAACATTCATAATCTGTAGTTTAGTAAGAGTTCCAAAATCTCTGAAATGATAACATACCTTGTAAATGTACAACAGAAGAAAATGCAGTGCCTTATTTCAATACTCTTTACTTAGAAACAAAGAACAAAGTGAAAAGAGGGATAAAATATTTGTAAAACATTAGTTCACTGAACTTCAAATAGTTAGAACATGCATATGCCCTTATCTCCTACCAATCTTTTAAAATAGGACTACTGCAGCAATTCTAAGTCTAATTCCAATGCTTAAGAATTAACATAACTTTTTATTTTTATTTTTGGCAGCTGGCTAGGAATATAACTTTTTTTTTTTTCTTTCTCTGACCAGTAAGGGGATCACAACCCTCGGCATGGTGTGGTCTGCACCACACTCAGCCAGTGAGCGCACTGGCCATCCCTATATAGGATCTGAAACCCGTAGCCTCAGTGCTACCAGCACTGCACTCTCCCGAGTGAGCCACGGGGCCGGCCCGGAATATAACTTTTAAAGTTCTTGGCATCCATTTCAAAGTATTTACTTTTTGTTTTGTATATAATAGTATGAGGGCTTTTAAATGATTGTATTTCCTACTTTATTTATTAGGGATTGTTTCTTTTGTATATTTGTTAGAAGTCTTTAATTGCTGTTATCTTCTACTACAAAATTTGAATATTTAATATGAATCAGTTAAAGTTAAAGTAGTTGTGTCCAAGTAAGAACTACAGTTCAAAAAACTTTCTGAAGAAGCTTTATGCAGTGGATTGAATTGTGTCCCCCAAAGCCCATGTATTAGAAACTTAACCCCCACTGACAGTGTTAACAGGGCGGGAAATCCTGTAATGCTAATTGAAAGGTGGAGCCTTGAAGAGATGATTAGATTATAGTGACCACGCCCTAGTTCATGGACGTGGTTCTGAAGGCTTTAAAAGAAGAGCACATGAGAGTCTTTCTGCTCAGTGGTTCTCACCATGTGACACCCCGCATTGCTGTGGAGTCACCTTACCAGATGTTTTCCCTGGACTGTGGACTTCCCAGTCTCCAAAACTGAAAGCAATAAATTTCATTTTCTTACAAATCACCTAGTTATAAGCAACAAAGATGGACTAATATACCTTGTATAGAACTACTTTCATTCAAAGTAGAGTTGGAATGTTGAAAGTTTCTACTGAGGGTTCCTATTTTACTTATTTTTCATGTACCTTTAAAATTTTTAGATATTATTCCCAATTAATAAGAATTTTAGTGCCTATGATATGCAAGAATTCTGAGGGGGAAGGTTACCAATGAGAATGGTTTGGTTTTTCTCTTTGTAGTATAGTGTAAGAGACAAAGAAGCATGCAGAACAGAATATTTGAATAGATATTGAATTATTTAACTTACCATATTAAAAAGCATAATTTTTCACCCTTAAATGTAATGGTCCACTAAAAGTATACCGTTTTTATCTTTTGTTACACTTTCTTGTACTATATCTATTTCTTGATTGATTTCTTTTTTTCTTTTGGTGGCGGGCTGGTACAGAGCTTGAATCTTGGACCTTGGTGTTGTCAGCACCACACTCTATCAAGCTGAAATAACCCACCATTAATTTCTTGAATAATAGTTGGAATAACATACGATACAAATTTTACCAGTATTTCATTTGTTTAAATTAATAGAATACCAGCAAAATAAATACATATGCCTGAGAGTTACTCTTGGAAATAAAAATAAGTATTAGTTAATGATTCACCTATATTCTCAGGAATATGATAAATGAAATTTAGGTGAAAGTGCAGAGTGTTAAGTTGGGCGAGATGGAGAAGAGAGAGAGACCCGAGTGAGGCGCCATTTCAACCAAAAAGCTTTATTCCACTAACGTGGAGGGGAGACTGAGCCAGGTCAGTTCCCCTGAACTAAGGAAAAGGGGGGTTAGAAGACTTTTAGGGAGGGTTCAGAGTAATGGGCAATTTTGAAATCAGTGGTATGTAAGGTGACACAGTCCTTGTGGTCTGATAACATCTGGTAGGTTAAGGCATAGGCTCCTGACTAGCCACTATCTCAGTACAAAGCATTCCAGCTGAAGCCTGTTAGACACAACCCACAGGATGTTCCCTTGACAATAACAGTAATGTTTACCTCTTCCCAGGAGATGAATCTCAGTTCCGGGAGCAGAAAGGGGAGGCGGAGAAGGGGGAAAGTTGCTTAACCTGGCTGTGCTGATGTTAAGCTAGCCATGAGTCCTGATACAGAGAAATGAACCAACTGCAAAAAAAGAAAACTAAAAAATTCACAAGGTTGAAGTAGACAAACACCACATATGAACAAAAAGGCAAGTCTTTCAGGGAACTATATCCATTCTATCACATAAAAAAATGTTCTAAAAAGTACAATTGCTTGTTCCTCATATCAAAAAATAAGTGAGTATGTATCTTGGAAACTGAGCACAACGTGAATTGTTCTGATTCCTAGAATCACAGATTTGGTGGTCTCATGTCCTTCTGTGTCTCCAAATCAATCACTTCCTCTTGGACTCACAGGTGGGTTTTAATGAAAAAGTCATCTTTGAAGGTCTTTCCTGGATGAGGTTCAATGATGCAGTGGATATCCCACCTAAAAACCAACCAACAACTTCCAGATTCAGCAATCGGCTGGCTTACTCTTTTGTTGTTGTTGTTGTTTGTTTGTTTTTTGTTGTTGGTCGTTTGATTGCTTTTTAAAGATATCTTTTCCCTACATTATTTTAAGTGATTCAAAGAATGACTTGAAGGGAAATTACCTGAACTGTTTCTTCATCGCTCTTCACGATGATCCCAGCACACAATAGAATGTAAAACTGACACACAAGGCAGGTAAACCTCCTTTAACCCAGTTAGCCACTAATTTCTGCTTCTACAGAGAAACAAACTACTAGCATTTGATTTCACCTTTTAAAAAAGCAGTTACATTTACCTAAATAAAGAGAGAGAGAGAGAGAGAACAGATGGGATGTCTGGATTATTATGAATGTGTTTATAGACTTAATACTTGCATTTGCAAATAGTTAATTACACTATTTCTATGGATTGTACAAGAAGGGAGATGAGGAGCACTGCTAAGGTTTGACATACATGGGGATAATCAGGTCTGTCCTTTCCCCCTCTTCTAATTAATCAGAATGGAGACTCCACTCCTTTCAAGTCTCAACTCTTTAAAAAAATTTTTTTATTAGTGTATGCATTATTACAAATCATACTTATTTTTTATGCCCCTTATCCAATCTCTCTCCAGCCACCTCCTCCTCCCCCCTCTAGTAACCAAAGATTTATTCTCTCCTGATATATTAACTGTTTCTTTATTGATTTGTTGCCTAGGTGATCTGTCCAGTACTGAAAGAGGTGTGTTCAGGTCCCCATTATTACTGTATAGCAGATGCTTCTTCTATTACTCTGGAGTGTGCTTGGTGGAGAGAGAAGATCTCTCTCTCTCTCTCTCTCTCTCTTTCTCTTTCTCCTTTTCTTTCTTATGAAGTACTGCACTTTGGAGCTTACTTTCATCTTTGCAGGACAGACCTGGATGTCATCCTTGCGGGTCTTTTGAGCTCTTCCTCCACTAGTTCCTTCTCAGCTAAATTGACCTTCCTCTTGGGGATCTCATCTCCTCATTGTAGCCAGGAGGGAGGGTGACTGGGAGCCCCAGAGCAGTGATACCCTTAGCAAACTTAGCTTGTCTGGTGGCTGCTGCTCCCATACAAGCACTGCACACTTTTAATATATTTCTGAGATTCATGTGCTAAAGCAAATTGTTTGCCACTCTTCTCAAACATCAGAAAAATGGTCCATTTCACATGGAATAAATAGCAATAGCTTAGCTTCAAAGAGAAGAAAAGGAAAAGTATTTGAGTGCATACATTTTTCCAAGTAATTTACATGTTATTTCAGTTAACTCACAGCAATGCGCATCATTTTTGTCAATGTAACCAATAAGTACCAATATCTCCATATTACTGATTCAAAACTGAGAAATACCTACCACATGAAGTGGTAAAAACTCTTGGAAGTGAAATGGCTTGGCTGCCTCGGCTAGGAGGGTTGTTCTCTTAGGACAGCGTACAAACTACTGTGCACATTTCACATGACAGAAAGATTTTTTTAAAAATCAAAACAAAAAACCAAAAAACCCCAATTTGACAAAAATTACAGGTGTTAGTCCTAATATTTTTTCTTTGTTCAAATATTTTTGAGAACTAATTGATCAGTCAAAAAAGTGAGATTGTCTTCAGGTTTTATGAGTATGTCACTGGAAGTCCCACCTTGTTAGCTCGGTGGCTTACTTGGCTAAAGCTCCTGTCTAGTAAACAGGAGATCCTGGGCTAGAGTCCCAGTCTTTTGACATTCCAGGAAATACTTTTAAAGCATTTATTATATTCTACAAATGCTCTCTTTCCCATTCTCAGTAATGTGCACAATGTTCCTCAAGCAAAATCTTTCAATTCAAGTAGTTTCTTGCTTCTCCCCATAATGGTCCAACAAGATTATTTCTCCTTTCATGAGCCATTTGGGAGTGGGGGTGGGGGTGGGGCTCTGTGTCACAAGACTTATTTTATAGATCTCTTGGAGTGGAAGACTAACTGCTGATGGAAACAACAGTGATAAACAGTGTTATGAAAAGTGATAACAAGTGATAAACAGCTGGAAGGTGTGAGTTATAGAGGACATTTAATAAGAAGTTATTAATGAAATAGAAATCAAATGCAAGTGTTTTAGAGGACCAAAATCCTTAGTGTAGAAGGCCAAAGCCTGTAGTTTAGGAGACCAAAGCTTATAGTTTAGGGGGCCAAATCCCAACCCTTTAGGAAAACACATAGGAATGCTAAGATTGAGTAAGACCAGAAAACTTTCACAGGACTAAAGCCTTTGATGCAGATAAGAGAATTGAAGCACAGCAAAAAGTGATTGTTCTGGGGGCAGTTGCCCATAGCTCAGCTAAATCTAGATGCTGGGAAAGTATGTAAGCTAAAATCTTCAAGAATATTCTTCTAGTTAGTGCTTAGGGGACTTTCCACATCTTGCCCTAAGCTGTTTCTTTGAGCTTCTCGGGGAGTTAGGCACTTTGATGATTATCTCACTGTTTCTTTTTGTACATCACATAGCTTAGTTTTATGACTCCTTTTGATGGTAAGTTGCTTGAACTATTTTAAGTTACACCTGCTTTAATGAAGATTGTCATGTAGCCAGTTTGTTTATGTTTTCACTATGATTGATTAACCATATGTTTTTCTTCTGTAACTTTCTTGTCTTTACAGTAAAAACTGAAGTAAGAACTGACTCGGGGCTGTGCCTGGTCTCTCCTCTCTTGAAGAAGTTTCCTTGGTGCAGTCCCTTTGGGCTTCTCATTGCTCTGAACATATGGGCTCTGAGTAATCTTTTGTGTCTCCGTCACTCTGCAAGAGGTGACGGTGCATACTTAAATGGAGAATGGAGAATGGTTGTTCTCTACAAAATAATTCCCAAACGAGACTGGAAAATTCACAAATGTGTCTTTACTTAAGTGTCATATCTAATTGAAATATCACTTCTCTACTTACAAAAGTTTACTTATGCTTATTATTCTTAAGTATTCATTAAATTTTACCTGGCCCAGGACCCACCATCACCAATCACCTGCTCATCAATTTAACTCTCATGGTCTTGCCTTACGGTTCTTCTGGGCAGCTCTTAGAATTTTCTAACTAGGGGTTTCTGGGTGCTTTATACTAATGGATCACCTTGTCTATTGAGACTGGGTTTTATTTGTCTTAATATTCCTTCCATCGCATCTTCCATCATGTATGGATAGGGCAAGGACTAGGGATTAGGACTTGTTTAGGGCATAGGGCCCACAGACCCTTCAAACCCATTGTACAGACTGGGTCACAGACCCCTCACATACCTGGCTGGGTCATCAGACCCTTCACATGCAGGTGCATGTTAGGTAATTGGGAAAGATCGTGGGAGTCATTGGCAGAGGACAGGGACAGGGACAGGAGTGGGAGTAGGGGCAGAGGCAGCAACCTCCCCATGCCACCCCCAGGCATCCTGGGGGTGTGGGGTGAGGAGAGGGCACCGTGGATCAGAGCCACACATCCTTTACACTCAAGTCCAATAACCCAGGAAACCTGGATGCCAGTAAGACACATAAGAACACTTGGGTGACGTGCAATTACATTAGACAATAACCAAGGAACACTTGGGTGCACATGCATAATTACATCAAATGCTCAGCAAGACTCTGAACATCTGAGGGAGCCTTGACTGTTTTCCTATACTTTCCCTACACATTGACATTTGTGAATTGGTAAATGGGATCAAAAGGGTGAAAACTTGCATGTAAAGAGTAGCAATGCTGGATGTTGATATCAAAAAGAATGTTATGAGTCTTCCCACCAAGTTTGAAACCAGAAATTTCCCATGTGTGAGGCAAAGGTGGGAACCTCTACATCAAAGAATTCACATTGGAAAGGACCTCTGTTCAGACTCTTAAGATCTTTGGTAGTCATCAGGGCTTGTTCTTTTGTACCTTCTTCTCTCTCATCATAATGCTGTTTAATGTTGAGTCTGTCTTGAAAATTTCATGTTACAATTGGTCCAAATCAAAGTATCACAGCAAAGTAGAAATGTCCATCCCACAATGAATACTGTATTGGATTTTTTGAGGCCTTACCTTAAACACATGCAGAAAAGCCTCACATATCTTCCTTGCCCCTTTGTCTCCATTCTTGGCCCCTTAAATTCCTTATTTGCATAGTAGCCAAGGAGACCTTTAGCTTGAAGTGGAAAATGTCACTTCTCTTCTTCAAACTTTTCCAACTCTCCACAGCACATCACTTTAAAGTGGAAGACTGTCTCTCTCCTTTCTTCCTGGTCTGACCCTTATTTTCTCATTTTGTCCTCAAATCTAGAACTCTTTGGAGTTTTCTAGAACACTGGTTTCTCTCCCTATGGTGCCCCTAATGTAAGATTCCCCTCTCTTCTCCACTTCTCTTCATTCTCTTTGTATCTTACCACCTATTAAATCTCAGGTCAGTTATCATTCTTCTGAAAGCCTTTCTTCTTCATTAAGAGTGGGAGAGTAGCCCCTTCTCTGTGTGTCTGTGTAAATGCCATGAGTATTTATCTCTATAGTTTCATCTGTCAATTTTAAAAACAATCACCCTGCTTTGTATAATTTTATTATAATAATCAGTACCTGTGCCCTTTGTTACCCCAGGCCTGTCCATTTTTTCAGGATATCTGGTACAACCAAAGCCTAGCTCACGATTGAGCACATCATGAGCTACTTATTAATTTATTTAAAATAAACTTGTAATCAAATTGTTGAAAAATAATAAACTCATACTGTTTATGTTGCTGATTTAGTGCTGAAATAATAATAATAATAATAATAATAATAATAATAATAATAATAATAATAATAATAATAATAATAATAATAAAAGACTTAAGAGCTTGCTAATTGGGAAATACCGCCTTTCTTCTCTGTTTCCTGCAATATTGTGACCAATCCAAATTTTAGTCGGTAAGAGCAGGAATTTTTGACTTTGCTATTTGTCAGAGACACAGAATCAGTGATGTCCTGTCAGAACGGACTTGGGGGAGAGTATCGTCTCCCTACTGAGCACCTTGTAGATCCCTGGGGAATTGCTGGGAAGGAAAAAAGATAGTGATGAATGTCAGTTTAAATGGGAAGAGAAATAAAGAATAGACAAGTACATCATCTATTAAACCGATTGACGTGTTCACTGTGCATATGCTTTCCAGAGCAGTATGAGTGGCACAGAGTAATAGGAAGACTGATGACTCCTAGACTCACTGGGCACAGAGGCCAGTCACGCGAATTCCCAGACACCACCCCTTTCATCATGCCCTCCTGACAGTCAACTGGGCACAGCAATCCCACCGCCACCTCTTGCTCAGCAGTCTCCTCCAGACAAGCATCGCCTTCGCAGAAGTTTGGGTGGTGTTTTAGTCCGTTTGTGTTGCTATAACAGAGTACCTGAGACTGGGTAATTTATAAAGAAAAGAGGTTTATTTGGCTGACGATTCTGAGACAGCTGAATCTGGCACAGGACTCAGGCTGCTTCTACTCATGGCGGAAAGTGGCAGGCAGCTGGTGGGTACAAGCAGATCACATGGCGAGAGGAAGCAAGAGAGAGAGAGAAGGTGCCTCTCGCGGGAACTAATAGAGCGAGAACTCACTCATTAATTCCCCCTCCCCTAGGAAGACCATTAATCCACTCATGAGGGATCTGCCCCCATGACTCAATCAGTTTCCAACACTGCCACATTGGAGATCAAATTTCCACATGAGTTTTGGAGGGGACTACACATCCAAACTCCATCAGGTGGTCTCCAGGACTCAGTGTGTTGAGTCCTCCTGGCTCTTCAAAATCAGGAAGCAAGTAGGAAATCAAATCCATAGGGTAATACCAAAGAGCTCCTTGAAATCAAAACCCCAAGTGTCCCGCGCTACCGTCTCGCCAGCAAGAACGACGCGGCACACAAAGGATCCTTCTGCAGATCAGCTTTAATGCATCTTGAGAGGGAGAGCATAAGCTTGCCAAAAATGGAGACCCCGAGCGAGGGAACCCGCGCCCTTTATATAGAGACTGCTCCTCGCCTAGGACGTGCTCCTACCTTATTGGTGGCTGCCTAATCAGCCCAGGCATGTTACCGAGCAGCCCTGCCCTCCACCGGAAATCAGCGCCATCTTGTAATGGCGATTTCGGGCAGCTCCTCACATCTCCCCCTTTTTTATCATTTAAAGCGGCTGGTACAAGCTCGGCGGTCGCGGACAAATTAGCCAGCGTTCCTGTCCTAGGTCGTCCCTCCACAGACTTTGACCTTACCCGTCATAGGTTGACCCTATCGCCACCGGGCACCATGTCTTAGGTTGGTTCAAGTCTGGGGGAAGTTGCCCGTCTCTGGACACACTGGAGCCTGTTGTTACACATAGACCTGTTTGAGCAAGGGCGAACTCCTCTGAACAAGCTTCAGGGAGGCCAGCCAACAGGAAGGGGGAAGGGGAGTCAGAGCAGGCTAATCCTTAAGCATGGACAGCCAAACATCAGGGTTGGCCCCCTGTTCCAGGGCTAGAAATGCCTGGGCGATGACTACCCTGTCTCTCTGGGTCTGGGCTTTTAATCTGCAGACCAACCATAGTAGGAGCACAGTTCCCCCACATAAGAACATGCCAACCCCAATCACTCCTGCCCACTCCTTGAAGTGGGACACGGCCGTTTTAATCCATGAGGACAGTCCGGCTGCGAAGGAGACATCCACTCTTGTTGAATTCACGGACACAATGGCCATGCGCAGCTGGTTTATCAGGTTGTCAAATTCTCTCGTCCAACCTGTTGAAAGATGCTGGGATAATTGTTTAGACAAATTTGCAGCTTTGGTATACTTTTTATATTGGATACTGGTGACACATAACCCTGAATATTTCCATTGACACCCCAATTGAGCAATTTGCCATAAAACGTCTATTTGTTCCTGCACAAGATCCACCCGCTGGTTAACCACCATTAATCCTCCCTTCAGCTGAGCGTTTAGCGCAGTCTGTGTTTCTAGGGCCTGTGTTACCGCGGAGGACAAATTATTCAACGTGGTGGCAGTCTGTACCGTGGTAGTCAAGGAGACGGCAGCAGCTGTGGCTGCACCCGCCGCCAGGGATACGGCGGCGACTATTGCCGCAGTGAGACCAAAATCCCTCCTCTGCCTGAACAAGACCATAGTATTGGGAGCTTCTACTGGGACAGGAATCCATCTAGGCATTCGAGCAACTATGGCCAAATTGAACAGCGTAGCATTCCAGCACTGTGCATAAAAGCAAGTATAGTTATCACAAGCAATCTGACTCCTCTCATCACTAATATTAGTTAAAATAAACATGAAAGGAGGATAAAGGCAAACTGGTGTTGGCGGGACAGAGTAATTTGTTCCAAGCTGTTTTATGGACACAGTGGATTCAAAGGACTCAGTCACATTCCACTCAAAAGAGGCATTTCCCCAACCACCGCCTTTTGAAAAGGCAAACGGTGAAAGGTCCGTGCAGCTGCCATTTACCCCACACAACAGCCAAACATCAAATGGGTTGGAACGGATCACCATCGTGGGGTTTTGATATGTCCAATTTAGGCCTGAAGAGGTAGCATTATACTGGGTACCCATATAAGGCGAAAAGGTAAATTGATTTTTCACTGCCCACCCCGTCTTCTTGGACTGGCAGCCCGTCCAGGGCGGGGTTTCCCCTTTCTTAGGGAGTGTCTTCTAAGCCTTAATGGCAGTGTTAGAAACTTGAACATAAGCACCCCATGGGAAAGCCGTCTGATCAGCGGCAAATGGGCCCTGGCCTGTTAACATATCAAAGGTCCAATCTCGCTGCTCGGGGGTCAGTGCAGCAGCGTTTGCCCTGGCTTGAGCTTGTGCAGCCTCATGCCATAGCGCCTTCCATTCCATGTATTGACCCATGGTAGGGAGCGCTGCCTTAGCCAACATTTGCCAGTCAGCGGGTGTCATAGCCACACCAGCAAACCTTTCTAGCATTACTAGAGTAAAATTGGCATTTACACCATATTTTCTAACCGCCTCTGCTAGATCCTTAATTTGGGTGTACTCGACGGGGGCATGAACTCTCCCTCCGCCCTCAACCTCAAAAACTGGGAAGGCAGCTTGAACCTTTTTCCTCACTTTATCAGAGAGGAATGAGAAGGGATTAGAAGACTGCACGTAAGGAGGAGGCGCTGAAGGCGCAGGCCGTGCGGGGGCCACTGGGGGCGGCCGGCATTTCCACTCCCCGAGTGGTCTCCGCCGCCTGTCGGTATGATATCTCTCCTCCTCGTACCTGGCAGCTTCCTCCTCCAAATCGGATTCCTCACTAGGGCTGAGGGGATCGGAGTCGGACTCATCCAGATTTAAATCTTCTAATTCTTGTTTTAAGGCCCCCAGCTCTTGCATAGGGTAGAGGCCTCCTTCTTTCCCTTCCAACTTTTGTCTGGGTTTTGAAATCCCTCCTTTACCGGCAGATGTGCCGGGAGTGTCACTTTGTTGTTTTAGAATCTCTCCCTCGTCCGTAGACTTACCGGGAGGGCCCTTTTTCTTATGGGAGACGTCTCTCCTCCTGCGGGTACCCATCCTCTCACTCCGTTCAGTTTCTGACATGCTGTCTTGGACCTCCTCTAATGTATTTTGCCCTACTATCACTACCGGTTTACAGCCCTCATCTTCTAAGCAATTTTTAATAAACTTCCAAATGGTCTTGGTGCCCTGACGGAGGTCTCCCTCCGCGTACTTGCGGTCAAGGTCTCTGCCTAGTTTGTTCCAAGAGCTCAAAGTCAAGGAGCCGGAACAAGCAAACCAGGGCGCTACACGATCTACCTCTTTTACAAAATTTTTGAGCACACGGCCCCCTACCTTTATATCACGTTGTCTCAGCACGGCCTCTAACGCGGTAACCATGGACTGAGTGGAACCCATAACGCGCCCCACTCCGTGGGAGGCGCTGTGAGACGCGCCGTTCCCTTACGTACTAGAGGCTCACACAGGTCTCTGGTGCAGCTGCTTATCTACGTCAGTCTGACCACACCAACGGGCGATTTCAAAACCTTTTAAACCAACCGGATTAACCCCAGACCAAGAACAGGCATACCTCTCCGAACTTACCCTCCTGCAGTTCTGAATCCTCCCTGTCTCCAGGGGGTCTCCGAAGGTGCTGACGATGACACAAGTTCCCGGGTTTCGGCACCAAATGTCCCGCGCTACCGTCTCGCCAGCAAGAAAGACGCGGCACACAAAGGATCCTTCTGCAGATCAGCTTTAATGCATCTTGAGAGGGAGAGCATAAGCTTGCCAAAAATGGAGACCCCGAGCGAGGGAACCCGCGCCCTTTATATAGAGACTGCTCCTCGCCTAGGACGTGCTCCTACCTTATTGGTGGCTGCCTAATCGGCCCAGGCGTGTTACCGAGCAGCCCTGCCCTCCACCGGAAATCAGCGCCATCTTGTAATGGCGATTTCGGGCAGCTCCTCACACCCAAGGAGCCTGAGATTACCCTGCCTGGATTTGGGGAAGGAATGTACACTCCATTTGTGAGTTATGTTTGCTTATGAGTCAAGAAATTCCTATATTAGAAAGAAAGAAAGAGAGAGAGAGAGAGGGAGAAGAAGGAGGGGGGGAGGGAGGGAGGAAGGGAAGAAGGAAGGAAGGAAGGAAAAGAAAGAAAAGTTATTAGGTTTGAGGATACCAAAAGAATCACCATTTCATTATGCTATGGATTGCTGGACCACAATTGTAAGTTCCTATACTGTGAAGGTTAGCACATGTGCTTTATACTATAGAGGTCCCTGATGGGTAAAACTGGCTGCAAGAGGAGTATTTGCATTTTCTGAACATGCTCTCTCTGGGATTCCAAGCTTGAAAACAGAAGGTTTTCCAGGTTTTCCTAACAGGAGCATCACAGAGACCATCTGTCTCGATAAAGAACCCCTCTCTTAAGGCAGTTCCATTTTGTCCACTTTTGAAAACCAAAGTAAACAATTTGTCTAAAGATAACAAGTTGGTTTCAAATTTCTTTGTTTAAGAAATCAGTTTGTAGATTCCAACACGCAATGTCAAATATAATTTCTAGAGTGCGTGTTCCTTTATCGAATTCTCACCTCCTTTTGCCTTTACTGTTTGTTTTTGGTTGCTTTTACTGCGCATGCCTTTTCACACAATTTTGCCATGATTCTCCCCTTTAGTGAGCAGTTATTCCTTCAAAAGTAGGAAGGAAAGATGTGATCCCCACAACCAAATATATTTGCATATACTTTCTTTTCGGACATTTAATTAAAAATAATACGGAATAGTCATTATTAATCTAAGCACCTGTCATCAGAACCCAATATAAAATATAAGAAAATATAATGAAAGTGGAACTGTGGCAGAAGAACAGACTGAAAAAAAATAGTGAAGAACCCCCAAGTAAGCCAATGAAAACTCACACAGAGATGAAAAATTGGGACTAATCATTCCTTCTATAATATGTAACGTTCTAAAGGTTAGATTCGTTCTCCTATTTTAGAAATGTAAAGGGCAGATGTATTATGCATACTGATCACAAATTATATGGCTCTGAATCCTGAATACAAAATATACTCTTAAAAGAGGTAGCCTTCGCCGGTGGGCCAGTGGCGCAATGGATAACGCGTCTGACTACGGATCAGAAGATTCTAGGTTCGACTCCTGGCTGGCTCGACCTTTTTCTTTCTTCGTTTACAAAAGACATTTTTATTCGAATTTTGTTTAAGTTATCTAAACTGATACTGAAACAAATTCTGAAGTCTTCCAAATGGCAATTATTGGAAAATGGTCCCTCGACTTTCTTGTTGTTACCCCACAATGCAATCTTGGCAGTTGTTTATCTAGCAGTGAGGCTTGAGTCATCGCAGAAAGAAACATCCATAATCTAAGACTTTATTTTTTTAAATTTCATACCGCAACTGAAGCGGAGAGGATTACACAGAGACCTATTTACAGTTTTAAATCAAAGAGGCTTTAAATTAAAACGAACAAAAAAGTAAAAAGGAAACAATGTGTCTTTTTCAACAATATCTTTTTCGTTGGCCATGACCCCATTGTTTCCGTTACAAAGAAAAGAGGAGGCACCTGGGGGAGTATTGGGTTGAGAAAGGTCACGGTCGTGGGGACCCAAGGCCAGAGCTGCTGGGCTCCGCGGCTCGGGGGCCCCTGACGCCCACGCACTGGATTCGCCCGGGCCTCGCCTCCCAGCAGCGCAGCTCCTAGAAGAGCGCTGCAGACTCGCGGCGTCAGGAACGGTCCGAGAAGCCGTCCTGCAGGAGGCCACTCCCGGAGAGTCCAGATCGAGTAAAGAGTCGGGGAAGGAGCGACGTGATGTTGGAAGGAAGAGCTGGGCAGTGGTAGCTTTGGGGTGATGTCACTTTAAACAGATGGGCGTCCTGTCTCTGTATTTTACTTTCGGGACTCCTGAGGAGGTAAGGCAGAGTGGAAGGGCTGGGGCAAAACCAAGGTCAAGCAGGGGAAAAACACAAATAAAACCAAATGAGCTCGCTAAATCCACGCTCTTTTATCCTAGGAAAGTGTACGGAGGTTCACGACTGTACTAAGGGGCGCTGCATTAAACAAATACTAGTACATACAATCATCCCTCAAATCACCTTTCATTCACACCTTTAATCTTTATCGCGACCCTGAACCCGGGAGCTTGGAAGAGTGTCTAAAATGGGCTAAGGCTCAACAGTGGAATGGGATTATATTTTTATAGATTTTTTTTTTCATAGCTGAATGCCATATATGGAAATTTAAAATGCATACATATGCAAAACAATCCTTTAGCTTTACAAGGGTACAAACATAATCCAAGCATGTGTATCAAAACATTAAAATTGTATGGATGCCCCTGGGGAAAAGGGAAGTGAGCAGGGGGTTGGGAATGAAGGAAAAAATAAAATAAAGAGAAAAGATTTGCATAGACCAATGATGATTAAGTGCCACACACTGAGTCGTGTGATGATCTGTGTGGGGTGGGTATGGGAACGGGTCTCAGGGAAACCTGGAAAGGAGGCAGCTGGAGCACAGAAGCAAAGCAGAGCACTTGGAAGTCAGATATCCTGGGGCCGAATCTGAGCTCTGCTGCTTACTGGCTCTTTGACCTTGGATGCATCATCCAACTTCCTTGTGTTTCTTTTTATGTCAAACAGGGGTACAGGAGGTATACACAAGCAGAGAGCATAATTGCTCCTGACACCCAGTAGGTGTGCAGTAACACTAGCTAAATTTAAAACTGTAAAGCAGGAATCCACTTCCAAGATCTAGTTCAATGTTCTTCAAACTGTAAGTGGTAACCCATTAATGGGTCATGAAATAGGTTTAACGGGTTCCAAACAGCATTAGAAAGAAAGATAGACAGACAGAAAGACAAATATATCAGAGTACACTTCACTAAAAGTATCACTTTATAAAACTTATTTCACTTATACATATGAATATAAAATGCACTTTTGCCCTATGAGCAACAGTCAGAAAGTTTTTAAAAACGTGGATATTGTCCAAAGAAATTATATACCTTTGGATTTCAAGACACTTTTTAATATAGCGGGCATTAAAAAAGAAATTTATAATCTCCTATACTATTGTATGTCAGAAAAGATGGGACATTTTACTATTGTAGAAATAGAACAGAATAAAAGGCTTCATGTAAAACTCACTACATTGTACTTATTTTTCTTGGTTTCTTATTTTTCAGAACATGAGGACAGGATGCCAGAGGTAAGAACTGACTCACTCACGGTCACTCAGTCAGCTGTGGCAGAGGTGACAAGAAGCCTCTATGTCTTGGCTGCACTTTCCAAGCTCTGCTCCTCGGAACCCTAAGGGATCCACAGAAGTGGAGCCCAGCGGGTGGGGCTCTGGACCCCCAGCCCTGTCTCACTGGGAGTGTCTCTGCTTCTGTGAGGTTTCCTTTGAGGAAAGGCTTCCAGCGCTGCAGTGCCAGCTGGCCGTCCTCCCTCAGGCCCTGTACCAGGTGGCAGTGCAGTTCGCCTAGGAGCTCCTCCAGTTCTCTGGTACTGTCAGACAGTGGCACGGACCGGTCCCGCAGGTAGTTGAGGATTGTATCAAATGGCGGCCGCTCTGGTCGATGAGCACCTACCACCCAGGGAGCCTGACAGAATTAGGTGTTCCATAAATGCTGGTTATTGCTCCGGCGTCGGTGAGCACCTCCACGCGTCCGCTGGACATGGCCTTGAGCATGGTGTCCTGTCCCGCGAGGATGCGCAGCGTGGTAGCGCAGCGAGCCGCCCTCGTTCATCGTCACGTATTTGTGGTCCGGGGTCAGCGGCTTGAGATCGCAGGCAGCGGAACCAGGCTCGAGACCCGAGGGCTTGGGGACTTGGAGATACCCGGCCGCGGCTACCCCCGGGCCTGAGGCCTCGGTTGATGTGCCAGGTGGCTGCGGCGGGCGGCGATCACAGGCTCTCTGTGCGCTCTCCAGCCTGCTGCCCCGGCCCCCGGCCCTCAGGGGGGCTCCGCGTGCACGACCCCTCGCCGCAGCGACCCGGCGACACAGTCCCTCCGCCGCAGCGCGCTCGCAATGCCCGGAAGCCGGCGCCCGGCCTAGGTTGTGTATTTTTAAAAACACTCAAAATGTGATCATTTAAAACGTTTGTTATGAGAATTTTCATACATTTACAAAAGAAACAGAAAAAAATAATAAGCCACGTGTAGATCAGTCACCTTAAACAATTATCAATATTCTGCCATTTTTGTCTTTACTTTCATTCATTTCCCACTCCTGTCTATGTCGTTTTTATTATTTTCACAGTTATTTTTTACAGGTGAAATACATGTGTATCAAAATGTATAAATCTTAAGTACAATTTTGATCATCTTGAAGAACAGGAACAAATTTGGAGAATTAATACACGATATCAAGATATATATATATATATATATATATATATATATATATAGTGAAGGAAAAGAGAACCCAGAAGTAGAAGTGTTGGAACAGTTGGTTAGCCGGATGAAAGAAAAAATGAACCATCGACCTTTCTACACACCATATTCAAAAATTATTTTAATATGGATGGCAGACCTAAATGTAAAAGATGAAATAGAACTTTCAGATAAAAATAATGACCTTATGGTAGGCAAAGATTTCTGGAGCTTGACCCAACAAGCAATAACCATTATTAAAAACTCAGCTCTTCTCTGCAAGCCAGGGCTGATGGTTTGAGAGGCCATCATGAAACTGGACTCTGCTAGCAATGGGAATAAAACACCAAACAATAGAAGCTGTCTGATGATGCTTCACTGTCAGAAGCCCACTAATGGCCAGAATTACAAAGAAGCAAGGATGGAGTGGCAGCCAAGGAAGCCTGACACATGGAGGATTATGAAGATGGTTAATGCTCAGATTGTCAGTGGAATAAAATAAGAGCAGATGGCCAGGGGGCTGAAGACAGGTACACCAATAAAAATTGCCATCCCTTGACCAATTTCTGAACCAAAAACAATTTTTAGCTTGGAATTCATTGAATGGAGAAAAGACTGCATCCTCAGGCTGCAACAGTTGCTTGCCTTGAAGGCATGAAGTAAAGAACCCTAAGGTAAAAATTTACCTCTTCCATTGAAAATACTTGTTCAGTATTTGGTTCATATACATACTACTGAGATAATATTACACCTATTTGGGCAGATCATAAATGAATAATTAGAATATTAAAGAAGCACAGGGATGCTACCAAATGACAACAGGAAAGTTGTCAAAGACAGAGAGCTTATACAGGAAAGGAGCACTTTTTCCTGAAAGGAAAGTGAATTTACTCTTACTAACCAATTGTTATTTTCCAGGTACCATTCTAGATATTGCGTAAACATTATTGATTTTAATTCTTACAATTTTATGTCATAAGTCAGATATTGTCTCCAGTTTATAAAGGAGAAAATTGAGAGAGTAAAAGGAAAAATACAGAATTCAAACATAAATTTGTAGGGATTCAGGTTTCATGCTATTTTCCTCTCAACGATATCAGACTAAAGCTACTTAAAATGTGAAAATGGTGAAATATTTATTTGTGATAAAGGCAGCTTTTCAAATCAGTGGGAGAAAGAATAGTGTGAAAAACTAGATAGCCACTGTGCGGAGGGTTAGGTGGAATCACAGTGTAAGAATCGTACATCAAATATTAAAAAGAATTAATTTCAAGTGGGTCACAGATTTAAATATAAAAGATAGAAGTGTGAACACTTCAAAAGAACACATAAGTAAAAGTTTTTATGATAGTATAAAGGAAAAGCAGAAACTAAAATCTTCAAAAATTTCATAATTACCACTACAAAGAGATAATCGTTTCTGTGCATTGCATGGCAGAATCAATCATAAGGAAAGACAAAAGGCAAATAACAAAGTAAAATATTCTTACCTCAATCTAGACAAATGACTGACAGCCCCCATTTAAAGACATACTGCAAATCAATGAGAAGACTAATAACCTTATAGCATGGATAGCAACACACAGCTTACAGAAAGGAAAATAAAAATGTATTTTATTATATGTATGACAAGATACTTAGATGCATTCATTATCAGAGAAATGTGAATAATTAAACTCTATTGATGATCCCTTTTCACTTATCAGAATGGCAAAATGCAAGCATTTACAATGTACTCTGTTGGTGAGGATTCTTTCATTTAATAATGTTTACTCTATACCTGGCACTACTAATTGCCCTGTGCTATGCTTAGACCTAGACATAGAATCATCATAACAGAGGCAGGTTACCTTGGTAACTCAAATACAAATGGTATTGCTGTCAGTGGCATGATTTTCTAAAATGAACATTGCTTAGCAAGTAAAATAATACAAAAGTCAATTGTCCCTCAGTTTATAATTTGGTTTATATTAAAATCATGTAAAATGCTTGTATTTATATGTAAAGAGAGTTCAGTTTTAGGTCTAGGTAAGAAAGGCATTTTTAAATTTGGAAGTCGAGTGGAACTCAGAACAATTATTGGCCTGTCCCGCATATTGCAGGATGGCTAACACACCTAGTTTCAGTTACTAAATGCTGGAAGAACTAGCCAATTTTGATGACCAACGAAACATTTTTGTGTTATCTCTAAGAGAGCAGACAACTCCTATTTAGGACCAGTGCTGTCTTAGAAATTCTATAAAAATGAAAGAAATATATGTATTATCTATCATAGATATTATAGCAAGTGAGTATTGGATAAATTTGTCATCTTGAAAATCTCTTAAGGAGGTGGAAATGCTACTTCCAGGCTGATTTTTTTTTTTTTTTTTTAAAGTCTGGAGATGGGTAGATTGGAGGGAAAGATTTTTGGAGAACCAACTGATTGTGAAATGATTGAGTAAATATATCCTGGGCAAAATAAAGAGGTTCCACAATTAAATAATAAAGAAATAACACTTTGATCTTAACTGGAAATGTGCAATCAAATCTTTGAAGGTGGCATGGAGCTTAAACTGAACATGCAGACTTCCACCTTAGCTCGTGACCTTGGCATTATTACTACCACGTTCTAACTGACAGAAACGTCTTATTTCACTTAACAAATTTAACTATTATTTCCTGCAGTAGCTATTCAGAGAAACCTACACATTTTCTTCCTTTTCCTACTGCACACTCCCCAACTTGTAGGGGACAGAAAAAATGAACGAAAAGAAAATTCCACTTTCAGCAGAAATAAACCTCACTCACAGGAATATTTTACCTTTCTGACCCAAGATAGAAAGATAACTGTCTCTGAGAGGGGTTTCCTCCCTCCGACCTGGGGAAGGCCACAGGCAAACGGGAAGTTGCTCCAATTCAGCTGGAGTCCGGAGCAGAATCGCTTAACCGACCATGGAGCTGAAGCAGGGCTTGGAGGACTCTGGTCCCATGTGCAGATTTAAACATGAGTTTGACGTTCTTGATGCCTTATGAAGATCATAACTCAAAATGAAGATCAAAAACCTTGGGGCTGGCTGGATAGCGAATTGTGTCTCCCCAAAATTTATATATTGAAGTTTTAACCTGAGAGTAGAGTAAGGCAGCTCCACTGCCCCTCAGGTGGATAACTAAGTGGGGCCACATACCAACCCCTGCCCATCCCTGGCCATCCCCTAACCAGGTAGTGTGTGAGTCCCTGCATAGAGGTTGCGATCTCTGCCATGGACTGAGGCTCCAGCCTTAGATGCAGTTCCTCTATTTTTATTTTGGACTAGGCCCAACAAATTATGTAGTTCACCATGTCTGGGATAATAATGCATACCATGTACCATATTAGCTCTATTCAAAGGGCTTTTTACCAATGGAGAACCCAGAATACAAACAAGGTAAATGATCTGCTCAAAACTGTAAAGAAAATAAATGACAGAATTGATAAAAACTTCAGTGAGGTCTAGTGCTATTAAGAGGCATTCCAGGCTGACTCTCTCTCTCAAAGAAGACCATACTCTTACGAGGATTTTCACCTTCTTTGAACACTTACATACATTTTCGAGGTAATTTGTCAAAGCCTCACTTATGTGTTTAAATTTTAAAATTTTTAATACAAAGCTTTCTATGTTTCTTGGTCAAATATGATTTAAAAAATAAGTTTGTTAAATTCCTGTTCCTACTTTGCTTTTTTGGTGTTTATGCCTTATCTGCTACATGATTTTCTTCTACAAGGTAGGAAGGTTTTACCCCCATAATGAGTTGTTCTTTTTTAACAGACTGAAAATATATTACAATTTATTAAAAAGTGTGTTCCAAGGTGCTTGTTATTTTTCTTCTGTAAATTTAAAAATAATATTGATGTTAATTAGTGATTCACCTGCACCATGGTCTCCTCAATGAGTACATTGAAAAAAAAAAAAAAAAACTTTCGTGGAAATGTGAGAAGTGGAACTGACTGCAAACTTTAATTAAAAACTCACAGATTTATACAATAATACTCGCACACATATGTGAAACTGTTAAGGGAAGCACAATCTTCGCCTAACATGTGATATTCAAATGAGAAAATTTGCTCTTTTTTGTTATTATTTTACCATAAAACTGTAAGCAAATGTGAATTCTGCAAATTTATCATAAGGCCTGCTGGTCTGGTTCCTGGGACCTACACAATCTGGGTGTGATTCTCTTCGGTTTTCTCTTTTAAATCTTGGATGCACAGGCACCCCACCAATTGAAGTTCCAATTTCGTTCAGAATGATTTCTAAAGGTCCGTATTTTTCATGATGATTTTCATAGAGTCTTCCAATGTCCCTTCCCAGGCTCACCCAGAGTCAGACTTGGATACATCAAGTAGCCTTCCAACCTTTGCAACTCAGATTTCCCCAGCGACCTCAGATCGCGTTTGTGCGAATTCCTGCCTTCAGCAGCATAACAGGAGGCCTCCTTCGGAGCGCTCAGCACTAATGAGGTTTGGAAATGTGGGTGTAGTTACCATTGCACAGGCCGCGGGAAGACCGGGCGAGCCGTGATCTGCCTTTCAGTTAATCCCAGTGGTCCTCCCCGTGTTATAAAGCAATAAGGGACACCGGAAACTGAGCGCGCATACCCCACATCAGTGGGCCGTTTGAGGTCTATTAGACTTACCGGGCACTGGGTCCAGTCACAGCAAGTCGGACGCTCCCTACCCATTCCCCGCCGTCCCCTGGCTGGCAGACAACCGGGCACACCCCGCTCCCGGTCCCCCACTTTCTATCCGTCGAGCGCTGCCCGGCACAGAGCGGACAGTCTCTGGAGTTCGGTTCCGCCAGATCCTGGTGATTTTTTTGGGATGATTTCTGGCTCCCGAGAGATGGAGATCCCAGAGCCATCTACGGTCAGATCAACCCAAATAGAGCAAGAAGGAGGAATCTCTTTGAGATTTCCCCTATTTGGAGGCTTCCTGCAATTTCTGTATTGTGTTTGGAAAGGAATTTCTTGAGAAGACAGAGTCTTTTCTTGGTGTGAGACCCATAAAGACAGACATTATTGATGTTAATAAACAGAAAAGCGCAATAACTTTGATAATTTCTTGAGAGAAATAAAAAAAGGATTTAATGTTAGGGACTAGAGGGCAGCTAGAAAAAGCTCTATTTTTCCTTTTGGAAAGAAAACGCCCAGCGTGTTGAGGTTTCCGTAGTGTAGTGGTTATCACGTTCGCCTCACACGCGAAAGGTCCCCGGTTCGAAACCGGGCGGAAACAGCTCTCTTCTTGCAGGTTCTGAGCCTGTTACTGGACGTGCTTAGAATCACACACACCATCGTCATCGTTCGATCGAAAAGACAAAGCCTGTCGTCTGTCGTCCAGGGCGCTGTGGATAGAAGGAGGGGCTGGAGTCGGAGGTTCTCAGCCCTCCAACGAATGCGAACGGCCACCTGCTCTCCGCTTCCAAACCGGGTGTTCACGGACACTACCAGTACCCAACGACTTACTTATGGCAAGATAAATATTTTCAGGTATCCCCTGGCTTTTAGAGGAAGAAGAGGGAGGCGATGTATGGCGGTACCGTGGGGCGGAGAGAGAGAACGCAAGATTCTGCAGGGAGAGCCAGCGGGGCAGAGCCTACTGAGTAACCTGCCTCTCGTGACGACCCCTTTCCCTCCTGGTCCCTACGAAGCCCTCAGGGACTCGGTTCGCTGCGGCCGTTCGGCTCAGGAGAGTTGCCACTGCCGGGTCAGCGCGGGTCCGGGCTGGGCTCCGAGCGCTCACGCTCTGCTGGGAGCCGCGCTCCACGGGATCGTCGCGAAATTCCAGTCAGGACGCTCCAGTTGGTTTGGGGGTTGGGATCAGGGTGTGTCTCCCTGCACGTCTGTGCACCGGGGTCCTCGCAAGGAGCCTGGACGGCCACATATGTTCTTGCCGGACATTTCCCCGAGACACAGCGTCCAGCTGGGACAACATCGCGCTCAGAGCAAGGACAGTCCGGCTGGGTGCAGGGAGCCCGAGCGCTCGAGGGAAGTGACACCCTTCGCTGGTTTTTGCTTTTTTTTCGGAGGTGAGGAAGGCGAGAGGGAAAGAAGGTTTAAGGGTTAGTGACTTGGTTGTGTGTATCTTATCTTTTACTCCACAACACAAAACACGTACGACAGTCTTTCTTGTCAAATGGCTGAGTCGTTGAGGTTTATCTTTGTGCAGGTTCGAAGCCCACATTAAACAATCATATTTGGCTCGTGTTCAACTCAACGTTGTTGCGTGAGCGCATACTAAGTAAGAACGTGAATGGACTTAAAACTCGAGGCAACGTAGTCAGGCTGTTTATTGTTCCACCCCTTAGGCTTAAAAACAAACCCTGTCTTTTATCTTCCATCCTTAAAACGGTGCCTCATCTGGGAGTGCTGAGTGGGTTCTTGAAGGAATCTCTCTAATGCAGTTCTTCCAGGCTACCAGCATGAGGAAAAACTACCCAAATGACTGTTTTGCCTAAAAAGATTTCAATTCTCCAAAAGGGAAAGAAACTTTGTGGCCACTTGTCCCTTTGGCATGTAGTTCCCTCCATTCCCCAGGCTAGAAAAGGGGCGTGAGTCTCACCACGCTCTGAGGAGTCTCAAGGTCCCCAGGTGGCTGGACACCGTAGCACCCAGCTCTTCACCAGGATGAGACTCTGGGTGAACACGGGCTGCTACCGCACTACGTCCCAGTAAGGGGGAGAAGAATCCTCCCAACCGGAAGAGCTTTGCAGAATGGACTTGCTCCACCCACTTGGTGCGGATGTCTGATTAGACCTCAATTCGTGCACGGTGACGAACGGTTCGGCTGGTTGGACAGAGGCCTGGAAGGAAAAAAGACTGGGAAGCAGCTGTGAGGTGAGCGTGGGCACAAAGTCTCTTTCCGAAATCAGAATCATCCAAAAGCTCCCCGTTTTACTTGAAATAAAGCCAAATTCCTAAGATCTCCTACAAAGTCCTACACATTTTGAGCCTCCATTTCTCTCTCCCTCTTTTGGCGGCTGGCGGGTCCCAACTCCCGACCTTAATCTTGGTTTTCACAATGGCTCACACTAACCAACGTAAGCGAACCCAGCAGCGCCCTCCCTGTCTCTCTGGTCTCATCTCTGTTACTCTCTCCCTTGCTTGTGCTCTGGCCACATGGGCCCTCTTGCTATTCCTCAAACACTCCGTGCATGTTCCCACCTTTGCACTATACTGGCTGCGCTCTGCCTGTAACATGCCACACATCGCAAGGCTCCGTCACTCAACTTCTTCCAGTCTAATATTGTACCACATTCTTAGTTAAGGCTACGTTACCAACTCTATTTAGAATTACAACCTGCTCCCATCACTCCAGTTCCCCCTACTTCACACTATTTTTCCATCACATGTATATGTGTTTCCATACTCTGTAAGCGCAGAAACTTTACTGGTGGTGGTAGTAGTGACCTGTTGTTGTTGCAGGTCCCTGATGACTCTAAAGTACTTGGAAATAGGTCAGGCTGTTAGTAGAGGTTAAAGAGATCTATTTAAAATGCAAATCTATTCATATGACTTCAATGCCTAAAATCCTTCCAGGAATTCCCATTGTTGTTGGGACCAATTAAAAAGTTCTTTACTTTTCTAGTTGTGTGGATCTTTCTTAAAAAAAGAAAAAGTAAAAAATCCTTAACATTGTCTGTAAATAGTGATCCTATTTCTCAGTTTAGACCAGATGTAGATCAATTAATTATTTTCAGCACCCCACCTCCTCTACCGTAAATACAATGTTTGATTTAGATGTTGCATTCTACCGGAGCGTCCTGCATCATGCACATGTTCTATCTTCTTCTGGCATCATCTCCTACTACTTGCCCCCCTTCTCCTCAGCACCCCAACACTCTGACTCAGGCTTAATCTCCAGATATGCTAACATGTCTTAAATCCTCTCCACTCGCGTGTTTTTGCCCATGTTGTTCTCTCTAAGGTGCACAAAGGAAGGCCACGGCTGGCCCCTTCTCCCTGCTCTCCACACAGCCCCTTTCTTCTCCCACTTGAATCTCCCACATTCCCTTTGCCAAACATCGTTAACCGCACCCCAAAAGTGATATTCCAGAATCTAGCAAGCACCAATGTTAGTTCCTCTATCTCTTCACTGATTGTCTAGTTTTGCTACAGACCTGTAGTAGGGAATTCAGGAAGAAGGAGAGGTAGGAATGTGGCCAGTATCCTATTTACTTGTGCTCAATACAGTTAAAGCAAACAAGCAAACAGGAAGGATACTAGGGCCAGCTCTCTGAAGCACAGTAGGATAATGTCTTGTCAAAATTGCCAATGCACACATTGTTTGATGCATCTCTTTCACATGTGAGGAAGGTATCATGGCACACCCGGGATATGGGAAGATGTGACCAGTGTTTGCAACAGCAAGATGGAAAATTAAATTAATTGCCAACGATTGGACAAGCCTTCTAATCGAATACTCTGCATATTTAAAATAGAATGAAGAAGACTTTTCTGTTCTGCTATGGAAAGATCCCAAAAATCCATTCTCAATTAAAAAAATAAATAAATAAAAGGAATAGAAAAAATATGAATAAAATGCCAGTCTTTACAAAGAGAAAAAAGAGAACATGTTTGTATAACTATGCATTTAGAATTTCTGGAAGGAGAAACAAGATACTAGAAAGAATGGCAATATTTGGGGGGGACAAAGACTGGAGTTTAACGGCTTCTGGGATGGTGACTAGAGCCCCATTTCTAGAACTCGCCAGTACCGAGGTCTCCGAAGCGTCCTTCGATGTGAGGCCCCTCCGGAAATCTGAGGCAGCAGGTCGATAGGAAGATTGCCGAATGGAGACCAAGTCCCGCCCTGGCGGCGCCAGACAGAAGAAACCTGGGCGACTCCAGGACAGTGGAGTATCAGACCCGTCCGGGGTGTCCTTCAGGCACCAAATTGTTACCTTCTGCTAGTGAGCGGCTCTTACGGGGTCCGGCGAGTGGGATTCAGGGCCCGCAGGTGCTGCTGAGCAGGCATTTAGGGGGCGGCAGAGTCGCACGGATTCCTGGGCCATTAGGCGCGGTTTGAAAAGCTTAAGCGTCGTGCTGGAAGTGTACGAATACGGCTTAGAAATCAGCGCTTTTTCTTCGGTTTGTTCCGTTTTTGTTTTAATAGAAAGTTTGTCACTGTTTTTGTTAAGGATGGGAAGCAGTAGAGAAATCCTTCCTCGTAGTAAGAGAAAGTTTTGCTGTAGTACTTAACGCTTTCAGACCTTAAGTAATGACAAAAGTATCCACGAGCCAGTGAGAGGCCGGTTAGCTCAGCTGGTTAGAGCGTGGTGCTAATAACGCCAAGGTCGCGGGTTCGAGCCCCGTACTGGCCAGTACGTTTTTCTCCCCTCCCAATGGGGCTGCTAATTATTTTCAGAGAAACTAGGCTATTAACCTGTAAAAAGCAGGGAATAATTAAGGACGCTCTAAGAAATTCCAAATCCGGCCCCTTCGTTTTCCTTTAACTCACTCACAACATAGTTCTGTTCGCGAGTCCCCAAAGGTTTGAAGTGTACCCGGGCAGTGTTTTTACCCTTTCCCCCGGGTGCAAAGAACGGGGGACACAGAGCTGTGCAGGGCAGAGGACCGGGGCGAGAAGGGAGGAGGAGGAAGTGGAAAATATTACTTACCGCTTTTTCTTTTAAAGGATTATTTGATTTTAAATTGTCTTTCCAATGTAGTCCGCCGGAGGTCCTGAAGGAGATCATCGAGCTGGGCGTCTGGATGAGGAATTAGGGGCTGGCCCAGGGAGGGCAGATAACAGATGGCAGGTCCAGGGGCACAGGGCTGGAGTATACTCACGTGAAACGTCGTCATAAGAGACAGAGAATAGAAACCACCGGAATATCCAACAAATGGGGTCTAGTTAAATCATGCCACCACACAGAATCAAATAACTATGATAAGGCAGACCTTCATGGTGTTGATGTTGCAAATGTGTTCCAGTCACAAGCATTTAAACAATACATAAGATTATGTCTGTTGGGCTTTATTTATGTAACTATGTAATTACAGATATGTAGACAAAGCTGATTTTCATAGGCCTAAAGCAGGGTTGAAGGGACATAATCCACGTTGTTTATGAAATTATACCTATGTGTACTGGAGTGAGTTTGGAGGAGGTTCATTCAATTTTCATCTATTGTTTTGTCTTTTCTTCAAAGATTATATTCCATAAGAAAGCATTAAGGTATTCGCCATTTTAAATAGGATGAATGAAGAAAGATGAACGAATGAGGATTTGAATGTAGAGTCTGGAGGCTGAGACATAGGAGGAGGGTGCGGGAACTGCTCCGAGTGCAGGTCCAGGAGTCCTGAGCAGGGTGTGCACCTGAAATCCAGACCAGAGCCTGGAGGCCGTGCAAGGAGACAGAGAGGGCAGAGAATGACAGAGCATGTGGAGAAGGCGACTCCTAGCATTTTTCGATGCATAACTGTAGCGATCTTCGTGGCATAAACATAGAGGTCGGCCTTAGGTGTTAGGGAGCATCAAACACCTCAGTTTGAGGAGCTACTGGCAACTAGACTGATAACTTACTGTGAACCCCTGAACAAGTATCTAAAATCTATGTTACAGTTTTATCACTTTAAAAATGGTGCCACAGTATGTACACCATAGGTCTGTGGTGTACAGTTATGTTAGTATTTAAGCAAGCAAAGCATTCAAGCAATTCTAGCAATTAATAATATTTTGATTCCTCAAGGCTGACAGGAGGCAACCTGAGCAGCTTACCTTTCCTCTTCCCTCTTTCAGAAAATCTGTCCTCCACCAGCGTTCGTGGCTTCAGACTTTAGCATTGGGCTCTGCTGGCCTCTGAGGAAGTGTCTCCCCTTCTGTAGTTGGTCTTCTGATTCCTGAGTGTGGGGTCTCTTCTGGGCTCTGTTCTCTGGGGAGGAGAACTGGCTGCCCCAGAGCTGAGGGAGAAGGACGTTCTCAGATGATTTTGAGGTAAAAGGAACATCGAGATCGCAGTCCTGTTTTTCTCAATGAATTTTTAAAGTCATTGATTTTGCAATGTAAGGATATCTCATTCTTAGCATTTGTTGTTAAATATGTAAAGAGGGTTTATTAAAATCTACATGCTTTACCCTCTGTTTAAGAAATATTATTAATATTGATGACACTTTGAACAGGAACTAAGACATAAATAATTATCTGAGCCTAAATGTGGAAGTACTGATTTCCAGCAATACTTTTTAAAGCTGAATACGGGAGACCACATCACACCGGTTCTTAGCTGTTAGTGTTCTTAATTCACACTGGAGCCAGCCTGCCTGCGTTGAATCCCCAGTTCTGTCATTTACTAGGTTGAAGAAATATTTCTTCAGCTGTAGAAGGTATAAGATGATAGTGTTGTTGATGACTACAACGCCGACCGTGACGATGATGTTTACCACTTGCGGTAGACAAGTACTCAGAGAATAGACTTCATGGTTTCTTAGACTGGTACCTGGCAATGTTTGCGCTTTACCGTCGGTGCCCACGAGAGGGCGGACTGTCCCCAGAGCAGAATCAGAAGTCGACTAGGCCAGCTCTCATTGAGCGAGAATGGAACCCAGGTATAATACTTGGAGGACAACTTTGTACTATCACATCACTGAAGAAATTACTCAAGATTCCTTATTAAACTTGAGCTGAGAATTTTTACATTCCGAGCCCGCTAAAGACTAGCAGGGTGAGTTTACAAAGATGCTGGGACAGGACACGACACTCAGAGACTCATCACAGAAACTGATTGTGTGAGTGACTGTATGTGTGTGTATGTTCTCGGTGTGTGTGTGTTGGGGGGCATTTTCACAGTATGGATTCCTGTGTGTGTGCGAGATATACGAGGGATATACGAGGGATATACGAGGGATATACGAGGGACATACGAGGGATATACGAGGCAGAGGCGGGGAATGTTCTTCACGTCTATCTGGGAGTCTTCCCTGCACGTATTTCTCGCTGGTGAAAGGGCAGTAGGAGGACCGTGGGGCTGCGCGATCCCGGGAAGCACCTGAGGGGCCTTCTCTTTTCTCCTCCCCCTCGTGCCCTGAATTGCTCTCCCGTAGCTACTCCATCTTCCTCCAGCCTCATAGTCCGAGTACATTTATTTCAGTTTTCCGTAAACCCCAATGTCTCCCCTGTGACTTTGGTAAAATCTTTCCATAACGCATTCTCAAAAGTGTCAGATCCCATCCTAGTTAAAAACGATTTTGGAGAAAGCAGTAAAATCAAGTAACCAAGAAAAGTAAAGGATCTCAGGTCTTTGACTCAGTTTCCTCACCTGAAAAATAGAGATACTGGTTATCATCTCACAGGGTGGTTGTGAGCCCTAGGTGAGGTAACAGTAGGAAACACTTGTCAGAAAACCCCGCACGGGGTAAGGATTCAGTCTTGTTCAACAGCCTTGCTTGTTTTCCAATGAAGAAATAGAGGTCCGGGGGCACCGACTTCCTGAACAACTTGGGAGGAAAAGCTGTGGTAGGTGGAGGGGAAGAGTCCTGACATTTGGCAGTCCGCGTTTTCCATGAAGACTCTGGTGTGAAAAGTGTTGGGTGTAAGCATGTGACAGATAAACGTCCATGACTTAGTCCTAGAAGAGGAAAACCAGAATGTGCTCACCTCTCAAGTAACCGGACATAGGGAATCTGAGGAGAGAGAAGTAGCTCGTCCAAGATTTTAGGAAAGCCTTTGGAAGGGGTGGATTCCATTGTGCAATGGTTAGCACTCTGGACTCTGAATCCGGTGGTCCCAGTTCTAATCTCGACAGGACCTTGGGGCTTTCCCTTTATCCATTTGATCCCCGCCCCTCTCCACAATCCATCATCTCTGGCTCAAACAAATCACTACGTCTAATTTTCTTCCTGATATTCCCACGTCACATCTGTTGAACCGCTTATCTTCAGTCTCCAACCAAGGGACCAATATATTCTTGCTGTGTACAATTTGCTTCTTGGACAGAAAAAGCAGAAATTTCAAAAGGAAATCACGAGGAAGTCGCCTGAGTCTTGCTGGAACTGGCAATCAAAGTCTCTAGAGAAGATCCATAAACAACTGAGGAGACAGGAGGTAGGCAGCTGGTGGGAAGAGAAGAAAGAAATTTGGTCATAGTCGTGGACTGAGAAAAGTTGGCATGGAAATTGAGAAAAGGATTTTCTCAGGTAATGAGGGAGGGCCGACAGTTGCCGAAGGCGAGAGAAAACTGTCCTCAGACAAGAACACAATGGGATCGAAGCTCAGCTTCTGAGGGCTGAGCCCATAGAACAGATGGCCAGGAAGATACAACCGGTGATAGTCAATAGTCAGTAGAAATAGGTGCTGCTTCGAGTTTGCACGAGTGTACTGGATTGAATTATGTCCCCCCAAAACTCTCTGAAGCTTGAATTATGTCCCCCAAGTTTTATGTATTAGAAACTTAGCCCCCACTGTGACTGTTAAGAGGGTGGGAAATCCTATTACGGTCATTGAAAGGTGGAGCCTTAAAGAGGAGCTTGGATTGTAGGACCCTGCCGCAGTGAATGGATTAAAAATGGTGTTCAGGGGTGTGGTTCTGTGGTCTTTAAAAGAAGAGGAGAGTCTGTCTGTCTTTCTCTGCTCTCCCTGCTTCCACCATCTTGCAATGTAAGACCCTTGGGTCATTGTCACAACCACCAGATGGACTTTGGACTTCCCAACCTCAGAAACCGTAAGCAATAAATTTCATTTTCTTATAAATTACCCAAGCTCCACGTATTTTGTTATAAGCAACAAAAACAGACTAATACACACGAGCAAGATTTATTTGGACGCAGAAGCGGGGAAATGAGCTAAATAGCCTGCCTTCTCCAGGACAGCGGAGTTTAACTCCACGTCACCCCGACCTTTTCTTTAGCTAGGGTTCCCTGAGGGCTTTGCACGGCGCGCAGCTCCTCGGCTTTCTCCGCAGTTCCTTGTCTGGGACCAGACTAGCTCCTGAAGAGGGGGTTTCAGAACCCGGACTGTCTTAGGCAGATTGGAAAAGTGCAGTCCCCCGGAAATTGCTGGGGTGGTTTGGTTTTGGAGAGGCGGGGATGAAAGAGGGAAGCGGCGGGCAAGGCGAGAAGGGAGGGAATGTAGACAGGAAAAAGCTCAGGGAAGCGAGCGCCTGGGGCACCAGCACAGCTCAGCGGCAGCGTTGCAGAGCTGGCTACCACGAGATCCATGAGGCTGCAGCGAAACATCTTTCCAGAACGTGTCTACCGCACCACGCCCCAGCTCCCTGTGGGATGTGAATGCTCTCTGCTTCTGCCTTCTTTTGCAGATCACTTGCACTTTTTACACAACACCTTACCGTGGCAGAAAAGCACGACTGGAAATACTGGTGTCTCCCAACTCTCCTGTAAACAAGAAGCAGAGCTTTGTCTCAGCTGCGAATTTTCCCTGATTTCATGGAAGAGGTGACAAATTCCTCATTTACTTCCAATTAATAATATTACACTTTCGACGAAAGGGAACGGTTATATATCACGGAAAGTTAACGTTTTAATTTTTTTTTTACACTTATTCAGACCCGTAAAAAAAGTCACTTTTGTCAAAGAATATGTATATTGTAATATTAAATGTAAAAAATGTATTTTCTAAAATTATATTTTTTACGTGGTCGCAACTCTGCTTGCTGTCACTTTTATTATCGCAACACCTTTTGTAAGCTCCAGACTTATTAAAAAATCACAAAGTATTGGTCTTTTTGCTGTTTATTTTCACCAAATCCCGTCTTATTTCAACGATATGAAGTTTTCATTACACGGACGCGTGAACTGACGGGGGAAAAATCTCCATCCCTTTCACTAAAGATGCAATTCCTGATGCAACTTTACTTTTAATATGTAACAAGCTACTTATCAAAATTGTCTCTATATGTCTTTTATTGTGTGCTACCATTAAATGTAAACGCAATTCAAGCCAGAAGAAAAAAGCTTAAAACACTTCGAGATTTACGGTCACTGGAAATAACTAAAAATCAGATTTCAATTTATATAAGCATCTTCTGTGGCAGTGTGGCATGATAGGGTCATTGAGCATAAAAATACATAATATTGAGATAAAATTCTGTGGCAGGTATAGAATGGAAGTACATTTGCTAGAGAAAGAGGATTCTCGCTTTTAAAAAAAATTTTTATTTTAGCTGTTTAGCCTCAATAAGAAGTGCTGTAAAGAGTAAGTTGAGATCTGAGGAATGAATGGAGAACTAAGGCAGGTGACTTGAGGACAGGGCGAGGGCTAAACATGGTGTGGGTAGAAAATGAGGACAGCATGGAGCTTGAGGAAAACAGAAACAATTTCACAGTGGCTGGAAAATGAGTGTGGGCACTGAGGAAAGATGACTATTCAGTACAGATACTGGCCAGTCAGGGTAGGATTATCAAACTGTGAAGCTCTCCAGAGTGGAAAGAACTTGTTTTGTGTGAGCTTTTCTTTTCTTTTCTTTTTTTTTTTTTTTTGTCCGGTCCGGGGAGGGATCCAAACACTTCACCTTGGTGTTTAGAAATTTTTAGGGGGTGACTGTAGTTTAAAGGAAAATGCTACACATATTACTGAAGTCAAAGTGCAAGACTTCACCAAAGATAATACTTAAAAAGGTATCCCAAAACTCTTCCTCTCGTGAGATGAGGTGGCTGAGGCGATGGACTGCTATTCCGTTGTGTTCTGCATGCGTGGGTTTGAGTCCCATCCTCGTCGTCAAGACCCTTTCCCACAGGCCTTCTGTTTTCCTGCCCCATGTCTGGAGTTTCCCACAGAAAGGTTAACACACAGTTTCGACAACTATTCTCCTTTTTTTCTTCTCATTTTCCTCTCCCATCTGGTAATTTTATTTCCTCCCTCAGGTACCACCGGAATTCTTTCAGGTCCGACTGAATAGAATTGCTTTCTACTCTTACCTCACTACCAGCACATGGGCTGCAGACGCTACTGCACCTCAAGTGTTCCTGGCCAAGTTGTCCCCCCATGGCTCAATAAATCCCTTACTCCAATCACATGTGCCTCATATGGCAAAGCCGAAGGAGCCTAAGGCTTTGGTCAGGCGCTGGCTACCCAATTGTTCTCTGAACAATTGACAGAAGTTTGCGTATCACCTTTATCTGCATTTACTTATGACAGACGAAGTCCTACCTTTCTTTGTTTATTGTCCACAGTAAAGTGCTTTGGAATCTCACGTCTTGGATTTGCTTCAAAATATTAGTTGGTGTTGGAGAGTACAGAGGGAACATTGACAAAATATTGCTAATTATTTTCGGTGGTTGATGAGAACTTGAGGGTTCGTTGTGAAAAAGAGTAAGGTTAGGCCTGTGAACCAAACTGACTCCACTTTCCCTGCAGAGGACACTTTGTTACTTTTCCACTCCTCAGTCATGAGACCCCTCAGGGCAAATGATTACCCCATGGGCTGCCCTGACAAAATAGACTGAGATAAGAGAGAAAACAAATATTTACTGAGTTGCAAAACCCCTCCCCAAGGCTTGTTTACTATAATTGTAAAAGTTACAGATTAATTTTAAGACCCCTTTAGGAATTCCCACCTGTGCACAAAGCATCAAAGTGACTGCTACAATGACCCTCCTGGGGTGACAATGATGAACACCACTGCCTACTGAGCACGTGCTCATGACACAACCAGGAAGAACAGAACAGACCACCTGACCACCTCCAGTAACGCTGGCCTGCCACCCCTTAACTCCTTTCCCTATAAAAGACCCTGAACAACTCCCGGGGGGGGGGGGCGGGGGGGACTAGCTTTACTGTCGCTACCCACCCTTATGCATACGTCTCTCCTCTTTTAATAAAGCATTGTTTGCTTTAGTGCTGGGTACATTGTTCATTTCTATGACTTTGGAATCCGAGAGTCTAATTTAATCACTGGCAAAAATTGGAAAGCTTTGGGCACCGGAGAGGACTCTAGTCGCAAGAGGCAAGTGGCCACTGGGACTCTTTTGCTCCCTTGTCTCTGCTGCTGGTAGATCTCTCCTGGAGTCCCTGACCTAAATTCTGACAAGGCAATGCTTTATTCTCTTTACCTTTCCCTGATTTTCTGAGCACTCTTCTGTTTGGTTGGATTGTATCCACTTCTGGATAGGTGCACCCTGGAGGGCTCCTGGCTATGCTTTGTTTTTCTGATTTAAATCTAGTTGAAACTTTTCTTCTTTATGCTGAAAACAGTGGGGAGAACTTTTATCAATTACTGTTAATGGAATAGGTTGGCCCCGCCGATTAGGACTAGGCTAAACTTGACCCCACTGCTCCTCTTTTCTCTTTGTTTGTTTGCTTGGTTAGACATTCAGTTGAGTACCGGTAATCTGAATAAACCTTCCAATCCTTGCATCAGCTTTTGGACTTTCAGGTCATTTGTTTAAGGAGAGAGGGCAAGCTGAGCCTGACCTATCAGTAACAGTCGTACTGTTCTTTTCACTTCACATTGTATTAAAAGGCTTTTAAACTTTTTATTTGGAAATAATTTCAAATTTATGGAAAACTTGTAGCAATGAGAACAGTACAAAGACCACCTGTATACCTTTTATCAGGATTTACCTATTAACATTCTGTGTGTGTGTGTTTCCCCAGAACATTTAAAAGAAAGTTATATGTATCATGGTCCTTTGCTCTTAAATATTTAAGTGGATATATTACTGGCAACAGGCTCAGTTTACTCTCTCGCATTAAACAAATGACCTCAAAGTCCAAAAGTCTGTGCAAGGATTGGAAGCTTTATTCAGATAACTAGCATATGGGGGACGACCAGGCTAAAATCATTCCACCTTCTGATGTCTATTCTGGGGGTTTATAAAGGGGAAGAGGCAGGAAGGTGAGGTAAGCGTTTTGTCCTGCAGGCAAAGGGAGAGGCTGGTGACAGGATCAGCAGAGGGTCTGAGTCAGATGTGAGGGTCCCATGATGGACTGGATGCTTTGGAGACATGGAGTCTGCAGTTGATGGACTGGTCAGCTTCAAACCCTTGATGTTATTTTGGGGAGAGCGCAAAGACAATAACCTCAATCAAGCATCACTGGAGCATAAAAATATCTGACTCCTACCTCTGACCAATGTGAATGCAATTTTCCTTTAAGCAAGGAAATGAGTTAATAATCAACTAGGGTGCTTAGCCTTTCTCTTGGAATTACTTTTTTTGCAGTTGATTAGGAAAGGTAGGAAAAACAAGAAAATTTAGTTCAGTTCTTAAGTTTAGGTGTGTAACATCTAAAGTAAATCAACATAAGAGGGTGTGATAGGAGATAAACAGAAAAAAACTTTTGAGGAGGATCCTTTTGCGGCATGATTTCATCTCCAGGCAGTTTCAGCCATATGGTCAGTTTCTCAGTTCCTCTGCTAACCTCAAGGAATTGATGGTTAGCAGTTCCTAAGTTAATGGCTAACTGAAATTTTCTGCTTGGTCTTAGTTACCGCGAAGATGGCCGTGTTCTAGCTAGGGTCCCTTTCAGGTATTTCCTAAAAGTAAGAATATTCTCCTATATAACCACAGTATAATGATCAATTCAGCATATTTAACATTGATACAATGGTTTTTTAAAAAAGAAATCTCTCACCTGTATTCCAATTTTGTCTACTGGCCCAGTAATGTCCTTTATAGAATTTCCCCCCTCCAGCACAACACATAGTTTAGGATTAGATGTTGCCCATGTCCCTTTAGTTTCCTTTAACCTGGAACATTACCATAGCCTTTCTTTGAATTTATGCCCTTGATATTTTTGAAGAATTCAGTAACTGCTCACATTAAAAAAAAAAAAAAAATAGAACACTACTCGTTTGGGCTTTGTGTAATTTTCCCCCTCATACTTAGGTTCAGGTTATGCATCCCACACAGAATGCCATGGAAGTGATATTCCTCAGGAGCATCAAATCTGGAAACGTGCAACGTCCATTGCCCCTCATTACAGGGCTTAATTCTAATCATGCAGGCAAAGAGATATATGTGTACAGTTGCCCCTTGGTATCTGCAAGGGATTGGTTCCAGTGCCCTCGGCAGATATCAAAATCCGTAGATGCTCAAATCCCTTACATAAAATGGCATAGTATTTGCATATAAACTACCCACATCTTCATGTACACTTTAAATCATCTCTAGATTACTCATAATATGTAATACAATGTAAATGCCATATAAACAGTTATACTGTATTTTTATTTGTATTATTTTTATTGTTATATTGTTAGTTTTTATTCCCCCCCCCCATTTTGCATCCGTGGTTGGTTGAACTCGTGGATTCAGAGGATCGACTGTATGGTATGAAAGTTTCTTTAAAAGCTAAAAATAGAACTACCATATGATCCAGCAATCCCACTTCTGCATGGGATATAGGCAAAGAAATTGAAATCGATATGTCAGAGGGATGTCTGTACTCCCATATTTATTGCAGCAATATTCACAATAGCCAAGATACAGAATCAACCTAAGTGTCCATCAACAGATAAAAGGATAAAGAAAATGTGGTGTTTATACACAATGTAATACTATTTATTCTTAAAAAAGAAGGAAATTCTGTTATTTGCAACATGGATGAACCTGGAGGACATTATGCTAAGTGAAATAAGCCAGGTCCAGAAGGACAAATACCACATGATATCATTTATTTATGGAATCTAAAAAAATTTAACTCATAGAAACAAAGAGTAGAATGGTGGTTACCAAAGGCTGGAGGTGGGGTGGGGGGTGGAATGGGAAGTTATTAGTTAAAGTGTACAAAGTTTCAAATAGACAAGAGGAATAAGTTTTGAGATCTATTACATAGTAGGGTGACTACAGTCAAAGACATATCATATATTTCAAAATAACTAAAAGTACATTTCAAATGTCACACCATAAAAAATGATAGGTAAGAGAAGTGATGAATATGTTAATTAGCTTGATTTAATCATTACACACCCATATACATATGTCAAAATATCACATTGTATCCCATAAATGTAGACAGTTATAATTTTTAATTAAAAAATAATATTAAATTTACAAAAATTCTGTCTAGGTAGTTTGGCCACAAAGACTGTGCTCCTCACTAGTCACTATAAGGCCTTCCTGGAGTACAGGACAGTGGTAAAAGTATAGTATAGTTAAAATCTAGGCTGACACATAGCTTGCCTCACTTAGGCAAGTTTCTTAATCACTCTGTCCCTTTTACATAGGAATGAAGATAATAATAGGGAATAACTCATAGGAATATTAGGAGAATTAAGCATGTGAAGTCCTTGGATTAGTACCTATACACAGTGAGGAGACAATACCTATCAGCTGATAGTACTTCCCATAGCCCTTTTTCCAGACACCCAACACTTATGATGTCTCTACCTCTCTTCAGTGTAGAAAGTGTGATATAAAAAATTTTTTTCCCATGTACACCTTAGCAGCAGACATTTTCCTTAGTCAGGAATTCCTACTCTAGGGGTCCAATTGCTTCAGCTCTCCTTTGCTCATCAATAGCCAACACTTTGCTGATTAGTCTAAAGGATATCAGAAATGGGTTTTCAAAGGTATAATCAGTGGATGTTGGCAATGAGGTCACTGATAAAATTTATGGTATACAAAATGTGGATTGCCACAGTTCAACAAAATAGGTAACACGAGTCACAGATGTGAGCCACATATATAATATAAAGTTGTGTAGAAGCCACATTTAAAAAAGTAAAAACAAATAGACATTATTAGTAGAAAATAATATGTTAGAACTATAACATATTTTTGTAAGCCTTATGGAAACCATAACACAAAAACTTATGAGACATACTAAATATAAATAGTGAGAAATCAAAATACACTGCTAGAGAAAAGCACTCAACCACAAAGAAAGACAGTAAGATCAGAAAAAAGGAAAAGGGGGTCAACAAAACAACCAGAAAAAAAGTAACAGAATGACAGTAACAAGTCCCTGTGTATCAATAATAACTCTAAATGTAAATAGATTAAATGCCCCAATTAAAAGACACAAAATGGCTCAATAGATTATAAAACAAGAACCAACAGTATGCTGCCTACAAGAAACTCACTTCACCTATGAAGACACATACTGTCTGAAAGTGAAGGGATGGAAAAAGATATTTCATGCAAATGGAAACCAGAAAAGAGCAGCAGTAGCTATACTTATATCAGATAAAATAGACTTCAAGCCAAGGAAAGTAAAAAAAAAAGTAAGGAAGATCATTATATAATGATAAAGGGATCAATTCAACATGAGGATATAACAAATATAAGTGCAACCAACTCTGGAGCAACAAGTTATATAAAGCAATTGCTTGCTTTTGGACCTAATGGGAGAAATAAACTCCAACACAATAACCGTTGGGAACTTTAACACCCCACTTTCATCAAGGGGCAGATCATCCAGACAGAAAATTAACCAGGAAACATCAGAATTAATCTCTGCTCTAGGCTGATTGGACCTAAAGGACATATATAGAACATTTCATCCAACAGCTGCAGAATACACATTCTCAGCAGCACATGGAACATTCTTCAGTATAGACCATATGCTAGGTCACAAAATAAATCTCAACAAATTAAAAAAAATTGAAATTATATCAACTATCTTGTCCAACCACAAGGGAATAAAACTAGAAATCAACAGCAAAAGAAATAATAGATACCACACAATTCATGGAAATTAAAGAACATACTCCTAAACAATGAATGGGTCAAAGAAGAAATCAAAAAGTAAATTAAAAAATTCCTGGAGACAAATGAAAATGAAAATACAGTGTACCAGAACCTATGGCATATAGCAAAAGCAGTTCTAAGAGGGAAGTTTATAGCAATAAATGCCTACATAAAAAAGAAGAAAGACTTCAAATAAACAACCTAATATTTGCACCTCAAGGAGCTGGAAAAACAAGAACAAACCAAACCCCAAATCATTAGACGAAGGAGAGAAATAAAAAAGATCAGAGCAGAAATAAATGAATTAGAGATTTAAAAAACAAAACAAAAGATTAATGAAACAAAGGGTTGGTTTTTCAAAAAGATAAACAAAATTGATAAACCTTTAGCTAGACTAACAAAAAAAAAAGAGAAGACTCAAAATCAGAAAAGAAAAAGGAAACATTTACAACTGATACCACAGAAATACAAAGGATCATAAGAGACTACTATAAACAACTATATGCAAACAAACTGGAAAACCTAGAAGAAATAAGTAAATTCCTGGACACATACAACTTACCAAGGTTAAATCATGAAGAACTAGAAAACCTAAATAGATCAATAACAAGTAATGAGATTGAACTAATAATTAAAAGTCTCCCAACAAAGAAAACCTCAGGACCAGATGGCTCCACTGCCAAATTCTACCAAACATTTAAAGAACTAATACCAATTCTTCTCAAACTCTTCCAAAAAATTGAAGAGGAGGGAATACTTCCAAATTCATTCTATGAGTCCAATATTAACATCATACCAAAATTGGAAAAAGACACAGCAAAAAAACCCACTACAGACAAATATCTCTGATGAACACAGAAGTGAAGATCCTCAATGAAATACTAGCAAACAGAATCTAACACATTTGAAAGATCACTCACCATGATCAAGTGGGATTCATCCCAGGGATGCAAGAATGGCTCAACGAGTGGAAATCAATAAATGTGATACACCATATCAACAAAACAAAGGGAAAAAACAACATGATCATTTCAATAGATCCAGAAAAAGTATTTGATAAAATCCAATACCCCTGCATAATAAAAACACTCAACAAACTATGTATAGAAGGAATGTACCTCAACACAGTAAAGGCCACATACGGCAAACCCACAGCTAATGTCATACTGAATGGACAAAAATTGGAGGCTTTTCCTCTAAGATCTGTGATGGAGTTTGGATGTGTTGTCCCCTCCAAAACTCATGTGGAAATTTGATCCCCAATGTTGCAGTGCTGGAACCTGATTGAGTCCTGGGGTGGATCCCTCATGAATGGATTAATGTTCTCCTTGGGAGAGGGGGTATTAATGAGTGAAATCTTGCTCTATCGGTTCCCGTGGGAGCTGGTTGTTTAAAAAGACCCTGGCACCTTCCCGCTAGCTCTCTCTTGCTTCCTCTCGCCATGTGATCTCCTTGTACCTGCCAGCTGCCTGCCACTTTCTGCCACTAGTAGAAGCAGCCTGAGGCCCATGCCAGATGCAGCTGTCCCAGAAACATAAGCCAAATAAACCTCTGTTCTTTATCAATTACCCAGTCTCAGGTATTTCTGTTATAGCAACACAAAACGGACTAATACAGTCTGGAACAAGGACACCTACTTTCCCTACTCTTATTCAATGTAGTACTGGAAATTCTAACCAGTGCAGTAAGGCAAGAGAAAGCAATAAAGGGCATTTAGATCAGAAAAGAGGAAGTCAGACTATTCCTATGTGCAGAAGTCATGATCATATACACAGAAAACACTATAGATTCCATCCCAAAATTACTAGAACTAATAAACGAATTCAGGATAGTGGCAGGATATAAAATCAACACACAAAAATCAGTAGTCTTCCTATAAGCCAATAATGAAATAACTGAAGAAGAGATCAAGAAAGTAATCCCATTTACAATAGCTACCAAAAATGAAATACATAGTAGTAAATTTAATCAAGAAGGTGAAAGACATCTACAAAGAAAACTATAAAACACTGGTGAAAAAAACTGAAGAGGACACAAATAAACATAAAGATATCCCATATTCTTGGATTGGAAGAATTAACATCATCTAAATGTCCATATTCCCCAAAGCAATCTACACATTCACTGCAATCCCTACCAAAATACCAGTGACATTCTTCACAGTAAAAAATTTGTATGGAACCACAAAAGACCCCATATAGAAAAAGCAATCTTGAACAAAAAGAACAAAGTTGGAGGCATCACACTTCCTGACTTCAACATATAGAGTTGTAGTAACCAAAACAGCATGGTACTGGCATAAAAACAAACAAATAGACTAATGGATCAAAATAGAGATCCCAGTAATACACCCATGAACTTACAGCCATGTCATTTTCAACAAAGGTGCCAAGAATGTACAGTGAGGGAAGGACAGCCTCTTCAATAAATGAGACAACTGGATTTCCACATGCAGGAGATTGAAACTAGACCCCTGTCTCTCACCATACACAAAAACCAACTCAAAATGGATTGAAGACCTAGATTTAAGATCCGAAATTATGAAACTACTAGAAGAAAACATACAGGAATTGTTATGTGAAATGGGAATGGGCAGTGTTTTCTTGAGCAAGACTGCAAAGCAAAAATATACAAATGGGACTACATCAAACTGAAAAAGCTTCTGCACATCAAGGGACACTATCAGCAAGGTGAAATACCTACAGAATGGGAGAAAATGTCTGCAAACTAAACATCAGAAAAAGGGTTAATATCCTGAATATATAAGGAACTCAAACAACTCAACAAGAAAAACCCAAATAATCCAATTAAAAAATGGGCAAAGAACCTGAACAGACATTTCTCAAAAGAAGACATACAAATGGTTGATAAGCACATGAAAAAAAACTCAAAAGTCATTAATCATGAGGGCAATGCAAATTAATGCCACAATGAGATATCATCTTGCCCCAGTTAGAATGGCCATTATAAACAAGACAGAAAATAACAAATGCTGGTGAGGATGCGGAGAAAAGGGAACCCTCCTAAATTGTTGGTGGGAATGTAAATTGCTACAGCCATTGTGGAAAACAGTATGCAGGCTCATCAGAGAACTAAAAATAGATCTATCTTATGACCCAACTATCCCACTACTTGTTATATACCCAAAGGAAATGAAATCAATACATCAAAAAGACACCTGCACTCCCATGTTCATCACAATGCTATTCATAATAGCCAAGAGATGGAATCAACCTAATGGATGAATGGATAAAAAAAAAACCTGAGGGGTATATATACACAATGGAATACTATTCATTTATAAAAAGAAATGATATCCTATCATTTGCAGCAACATGCATGGAACTAGAAACTATTATGTTAAGTGAAGTCAGGAACAAAAAGACAAATAGCGCAAGATCTCACTCATATGTGGAATCTAAAAAAAAGAAAGAAAAAAGTGGTCCTCATAGAAGTAGAGAGTAGAATAATGGTTACCAGAGGCTAGGAGAAGAGAAGGATGGGGAGGAGAAGAGATGGTGGACTATTGGGTACAGAATGATGCTGTCTATCCTAAGTGAATCATTGTGCTGTATATACATGCATTGAAACAACACACTGTACCCCACAAATATGTACTAGTAAATGTTAAAATAAAAAAATTTAAAAAATACAAATAAGTGAATTGGTTTTAATATGCATTTTTTAATTCAATATATTCAAAATATTATCATTTCAACATTTAATCAATTTGAAGAAATTATTGAGATTCTCTTTTCTACAAACTGTGCAAAATCTGATGTGTATGTTACAAAATCAGTACAAAATCTGATGTGTGTGTTACATTCACATCACGTCTCAATTCAGTTTACCCACATTTTATGTGTGCTCAACAGCCACTATAGCTTAGATAGCGTAGATCTAAAATATTTTAGAGACACTTTTTACTCCTGTATCAACACAGCATAAGAACATATCAAGGTTTATAGTCTGCTTCTTTAAGACTGGCACCCCAGTTTCAACCTCCAAAGAGTCTGTGTCCAGCAATTATATTAGCAGTCTTTTTAAAAATTTTATATCTATCATAAGAGAACAGAATAACTCCCCTTGAAAATTGTGTCCACTTCAAGTGAAACTTTTATGCAAGATGTGACTGGATGCTCTGAAAGAAAGAGAGAGTGTTCAGTAGAATTTCATCAAATTTAAAGAACAGGTTAAAGAATAACCATAAGGGGCTGGTGGGTTAGCTCAAAAAGATGGTTATAGCAGAGTGTTGTAACACCAAAGTCATGGGTTTAGTTCCCAGTACTAGACAGCCACCAAAAAATACATAAATAAATGGATAAGTGAAGTAATATTTGTGCAAAAATATACCAGCTTCACTATTTTTTTTAAAGAGTAACTATAAATTGTTTGGTGCCTGTTTATGTCTGTCTACATGTCTGCATAGCTCTGTGTTTGTGCATGAGCACATGTGCCCAAGCATCTGCCCTGAACATACTGATTTCCTCACCAATAGTTTTAACTTGCTCCCACACCACTGCTCCAGAAATAGCCTTTCTTTACTAATTATTTGAGGACCTCAAGATACAGTCTAGGTTCAACTTCTGGACTCTCATTGTGAGAAATGGACTTGTCTACTCACCCAGGACAACGCATAAAAGCCAAATAGAAAGATAATAGAAGCGTATGCAGTCTTCATAGAGCAGTTGCAGACAGCCACAGAAGAAACTTCTTCCCACTCAAGAGATACTCAGGCGATCTTTCTTTGTCTCTGAACTCCAGGTCCATGGTCCAAATAGACACATTTTCCTGAATATCAAATGGATTAATGCCTCAGTTAAACAAGAAATATTTCTTAGTTTTCTGGAGCTCAATTTAATTTTAAGAGTATAGACACTATTCATACCATACTACATGGTTTAAGAAATTAAAATAGAAACTAAGGAAATTAAGGAAATTAAAATTGAAATTCTCCCAAGGCTGTCTTTATGTACAGCATGAAACTGTGAACTTGGCCCTTTAGGACTACAGGTTTTGTCAGATAAATCTTTGACTCTTCCTGAAAACCCTGGGATCAGCCTATATTCTAATGCATTGATTATCAACATTTCTGGGCTGGTAGGGTGGCTCAGTTGGTTACAGCATGGTGTGTGGATGCTGTAGGTCAAGGGTTTAGATCCCCATATCGGCTGCCACAAAAAACACAAAATTTTTGAGAGGCTGTTTAAGGTCCCCTCTGGCCCTAATTCCACACCCATGTGATCTTGTGGTCTTACTGATGCCCCAGGACCCATCGGCCTCCGCCTTCTCATTGCTCACCTCCAGCTCTCCTCCTTCCACTCCAGGAAAATCTTTCTAATTTCTCAAATGTCCCACTGTCCCCAAACCCCAGATCTTCCTAAAACTTACCTCTGTCATGTTCTTTCTCTGCCATCCCAGAGTCTTTAGGCTTTTGGAAATCAAATCCAGGAAAATGTTTAAAGGACAGTTGTTTCTTTTATTTTGTTACATCCCCTTCCTTAGGAAAGAAGCTCAGAACACCCCAGCTGATTGAAAGAGTAAAGGGCAAATAAAAGAATATCCCAAAAATGTACATGAAAATACATATTGGCTAATGTGTCAGTCTGCCCTGCTGACTGATGGTTAGAAAGATCATCATCGCAGGATTTGGGAGGGATATGGTTGGTTGAGCCCAGACAGGCAGAGGTGAACTTGGAGACTGGTAATCAGAGTGCTGTTTCCATGTGCTAGAGGTCCAGGCTTTGCAGTTCCCTGGAGGTATCTAATAATCCGTGCCTTAGAAAAGGAACAAGCAGTAGCCTAAGCCACTGGTGAAATCTCAAGTCAATCTGGGAATTCCTCAAAGATTCCCCGAGTCTTGCTCCTTAATCTTTCCTCTTTCCTGCTGCTTCGCCCAATGTTAACTATTTGGTTAACAACCACTGTTGACTACCACCTAGTTCAAACTCATATTTTTAATGTTTGCTGGTGTCTCCATAGTCTCCCACACATCTCCACATCTCCAGTCTATCTCCATTTGATTCCTCCCTCATATGACAGCCAGAGAAATCTAAAACCCAATTACAGACCTGTCTCCTTCCTGCTCAAAATCTTTCCATGGCTCTCTGTTGTATTTAGGACACTGTCCATACCGCACTACATGATTTATAAGCATATCCATGACCTGCCTCTGCTCATCCCCACCTATGCCTGACTCCTTGGAAATTGTCCCAGTAGATCCTGTTCCATCTTCTTTACCTACCTGTGCAAACGTTTTGTCTTTGGCCTTTAATGCCTTTCTCCACTTGTTGCCTAGAACACACATTGTCAGGCAGAACTCAAGTTCTAAGTCGTAGTCTTAGAAAAGACTCTTTCTGATCCCCATACCAGCCAGCCACAAAAAAAAAAAAAAAAAAAAAAAAAATCTTCCCTGCTCCCATTCCCTTGGCTCTTGTCACTTGTTTTAGAATCATTGGCTTACTTACCAATCTTCTCACCAAACTGTAACCTCCAAAATAGGAGTTGTCCTTTACCTCCGAATGTCTGGCGTACAATACAGGGCATATAGCCATCACTAGGCAAATGTTAAATAAATTGTTATGCAAATAGCAGTAGACAATGTCTAATGCTTTCCCTCTTGCCCCCCTCTGTAAGATGGCAATCTTGGGGTGTGGAATGCCTTTAAAATTTGAAACAGCATGGATATTTAGATTCAGACATACCTGGGTTAGAATTCTAACTTTGGTGATTTGTTATAAAGAGGGAGAAGTAAGCACAGACTCTGGAGCCATTAGAGTTTAAATCCCAAATCTAGCCTTTACTAACTGGGTGGTCTTGGGCAAGTTTCTTCACATCTCTCTGCCTTTGTATTGATATGTATTTAACAGCAATTCCTGTATTATAGACTTATTTCAAAAGTTTATTTTTATTTTATCATCCAATTTAAGATTGCTTATTTGCCCAATTAGGCCTCCTCCAAGGTATCCACAAAACAGGAGATAGGAGATAGATGTACTCAGGGAATCGTTCTTGCCTTTTTGTTTGTTTGGTTTTTTGCAAACAGGATTCAAAGAAATGTTAAGGAATACATAATAGATTACTCGTAGGCCTATATTTGTTATAGAACAGGAGTCAGTTTAGCTATCTGCTGTTCCCCTTTTTCTTCCTTTGTTGTCAGGACCAAGAGCCTTCCCGCCCTGCCTACCTTCTCTGGGAGAGGTGTGAATGTGCAGGGGGTGATTTAATGAGGTACAAATAAGTCGAAAAAATGAAATGTACACTTTGGTTTCCTAGCCAAGCATTTCTTGCTTGTACTGGAGGGATCATGATCTACAGAGTAGAGAGAAGGAACAAGGTTGCATCCCCTTGTCTTTCTCTCTGCTGGCCCTGCTACTTCCTCGGAAGCCATCCCTTATATTTGAAATGCTATTGTAAATTCAGGAATCAGCACTTGTAGTATTAAATGGTGCTGCTTGCGTCATTCAATTATCCAAGCCTCAGAAACCTTTACACAATTAAATCTGGCTCTATTGACATTGCACTGTAAGTCATTCCTCCTCTAAATGCAACTGAAAGCACGGAATACACATCAGTACCAGACAAAGCAAACAGAACAAGTCTCTATACACACATAATACAGAGTGGCAATTAGGAAAGGTGGCAAATGCAGAACAGAAAAGGCCTACCTGCTTCCTCTAAGCCTGCAGAGAAACGGGCCAAGAGCCTGTTTCTTTTTTGGAATGAGGAATGACTTCTGGGGTCTGACTGGTTGATTCTTTACTCACCAATATTTTAGAAATTAAATTGGCAGAGAGAAGGATGGGGCTAGAACATCGCTTCTCTTGGGAAAAGATGAAAACAACATGGTAGGAGGAAGAGGTACAGCAAGAGAGGACACACAAGCATGTCCTCTAGGGCTGATCATTGATATTCAAGGAAAAGCTGGATTCAAGGTCAAATTACATCAAAACCTCCTTCAAGAACCCACTGAGCAACAAAGTAGCAAGAAATGAGAAATTGGCATCCCTAGGGGACCAAAGAAAGGAAACCATTGCTTAGAGCCAAACAAAATAAAACTAAGATTTAGGGAGAACCTATTCCTCCTCCCAAAGATGCAAGAAGGCAGAGGTCATACTTGCTACCTTCCTGCCTTGGCTGTCCCAGGGAAAAAGCAGGAGGTGGTGCCCTGACTGGCTTCATACCTGACACAGAGTGGGTAGGGAGAGGAAGGTTCTGTTCAATTCTGATGGGTTGGGTTCCACCCAGCCTTATTATGCCTCACTAGTAGGTGAAACCTTAGTCCTCCACCTTCTTCGAGGATATAGATTAGGACCTACAGGGTGAACATTTAAAGCTCTAGCTTTAGATCTGGGGTATGTTTGCTTTAGAGAATTGGAAGAGACTGAAGCTCTTCACAGTAATACTGAGGTCCAAATCAGGGGGTGGGTGACAGGGAACACTGGCTATTTCTGGTGGGCATGATGCCTTCGGGAATGCCCTTGCTCCCTAATCTTTAGGGTTTTTGACTTTGCACCAGTGGAAAATGAAGGGGCTGATGATCTGAAAGGTCCTCTCCCATCAGAGACCTGGGCAGGTGGAGAAGTCATCCCAAAGCCAAGACTGCTGCCTGCCTTAACTGGTCTAGGGACAAAGAGTCTCTGAGCAAACGGGGCCATGGAGGGGGCCCCAAATATAGGCTTTTTTGCAGAAATGCTGGCCCTCCCTAAGGCTAAAGGTGTCTTCTGGTTGGGAAGGCCCTGGGTGTTCTGGCTCCAGCTTTTCCGAAAGGGGTTCACAGTCCTAGTGGTCACACTTGGCACTCCTCCAATGCTGAAAGCTCCAGAGGAGGCGCTCTTGTCTGGGGCAGTCACGCTGATCCCACACTCCCCACAGTCCATAGGGGTCACTAATCCCCCAAAGGCAAAAGGTCGTGGGGCTGTGCTGCCAAACACTGAGCCACAAGCCCCACTCCGTTGGGTCTGGGTGACAACTCCAAGGCCAGTTGTGATAGCTCGACCAAAGGGAAAACCTGCTGGAGTGCTGCCAAAGTCTTGCCGTATGCTGGCGGGCGTGTGAAAGGTGGAGGCTAAGGGTGTCAAACCCTTAAAGGCTGACTGCATGGTACTGCTGAAAGCTGGCCGAGCTAGAGTTGACATTGAGGTTGGGGATGCCACGGCTGAGTTCTTAATAAGGACAGAACTACTGAAGCTTGGGGAAAGAGCTGACTGGGGAGCCCCTTGCTTCTGCCCATTTGTGACCCCAAATGTAGACTGGAAAGCGGATCCTGAAGATAGTGGGAAAGGTGGCCTTGAGCTTGACCCCAAGGGAATTGTGAATGGTGGGGTCAGGTTGGAGATGCTGGGTGACGATGCAGGCCAGCTTGTGGGTACTAGGGCTGAGGCTGACAGAGGGCTGCTCATACCCCTGAGATTAGCAGTGCTGCGGCTAGGGGATATCTGGACAGCACTAGGAAGAACCTGGCTGAAGCCAGTGATTGTGTGTACAGGAGGAGTGGTAGGATGGTGGGATTGTGGGAAAATGAAGCGTGTGGCTGGGGAGAAGCCAGCCTTAAAGGCCTGGGCATCCCCAAGCAAGAAAGTGTGACAAGTGGAAGGGACAGAGTAAGTGTTGCCCATGTTACTGGTAACACTCACTACACCAAAGTCCAAAGGTGGCTTATAAGCAGAGTCTTTGGATGTGCTGGCTGGGGCAGTGGACACAACCAAAGGAGTGGCATTGTCTAAGCCATGGAAGAGATGGGTAGAAGCAGGAGTAAATGGAGGAGAGGTCTGCTTGGAGGAGAAAGGAGCTATTATGGGCATAGCTTTAAGTGTTTCTGTGCTGCCAAAGATAGACTTGAAGGTGGACATTAAGATGCCCGGAGTTGTGGAGATGGAAGAGTTTGAAGATCCTGAAGCTGTGTTGGAAACTCTGGAATATAAGGAACCTCCAACCTCACTGTTGTGCGCGGTCCCCAAAATCGGTTTTAACATGAGGTGAGCAGAAGTTGCAGCAGGAGGCACAGATGAAAGAAGATGGGAGGTTGGACTACTCATCATTCCAAACAAAGTACTTTGTGTGGTGGGTGTGGTAAAGCTAATGGCAGGTGGGTCTGGGGGCACGGCAGACCTGTCATCCTGAGAGGTTGAAGGTGGCCAGGTGGTGTCAGTGACTGGTGATGTGGGAGGGGTCGAGGTCAGCAAGATGAAAGTAGCTGTAGGCTTTGAGTCTGTAGAGGTACCTGGAACGGAATCTAACTGTGAGCACCCATGTGGGGTTGACAGTCTGGGTCTCTTCGGAGGTGCATGGGCCACACTCGTTGCTTCTCCTGTAGACTGTGGGGAGGCCAGAAGACCTGGAGACTTCTGCATTTTCTCTGAGATTTCCAGCTGAGGATTTGTGCCCTGGGTTGGAGCTGTCCCTGAAGAAGGCAGAGTGAGAGACAGTGAAGGCTGAATGGCAGGCCAAGTCTCAGGGAGAGGGTTTGTGGTGGCCTCAGTTGTATCCTCTCTGGCTTTGTTGATCAACTGGAGCCCAGTTTTCTTCCCCAAGGTCAGGTCTTCATCAGGGACTGCAAAATCAAGCTGGGTAGAGGGGGTCAGGGATAGCAGGTTCTCAGGTCTAGACAGCGGCAGTGACATCTTCTGATTTTGCTGACCAGAACTTACAGATTCTCCTGGGAACTCATTGTCTGATACCAGTGAGACTTGAGAATAAGACTGATAACCTTTCTCTTTCTTTCTTACTGGCCACTCTGGTGTCGGGAGTGATGCACTGGTAACACTTCCCTTCCAAGGCTCTGAGAAATCTCTGGAAGAGCTGTAAGAGCTGGTAACAGAACTTCTTTTAGAGCTGAGGGGGCCACCTGTGTGTATGCTGGGCAAGAAGCTCATGGAGGAGCAACTGGGCTTTTCATCCAAGCTGTGATCTGAACTCCAGGAGTGGAGGCTTCTCTTCAGAGGTCCAGGCCTGGGCACAAAAGAAGTGAGGACTCCATTTTTAATCAGGGGCTTAAATGCAGATGATCTAGGACCTGGACTCTTTCTCTTACTGTCTAAGCTCTCCGGGAACAGCGGTTCTTCCAACCTCATTCTTCCTTTCCTGCACTCTCTGAGGGCCCTCAGCACTGTCTCCTTTGCACCTGGGTCTGGGATCTCCTCGGAGGATGAGAACCCTGCAGAGTGGATTACACGTGGCGGGGAAATTGGCGAGGGCACTTTCCCCTCAGGAGGAGTGATTTTGATGGTCACCGGGCTCCATGTTGCCCTGGGGTGCCTAAGAGACCAAATAGTCCGCTTGAGATAACTTTCCCACCAGTCTGAGGGAAGAGGCCCCACGACGGAATTCTGGGGCCTCTTCATGGGAAAGCGCCTCCAAGCCTCGTTGACCACCCCTGCGGTTGGACTGGCAGGATCCCAGTTAGGCGGCCTCCTGGCAGGTCTGTGCCGCGGGGCGGGGTGGGCGCGGTGGACGTGCTGAACCCGATGGACATGGTGAAGGGGCCGAGCTGGCCGGCGGTTCATCGACCTCTCGGGCAAGTCGGCGCGCATCTGGGCTGGGGACAACGGCGAGGGTCCCGGCTTGCTCAGGTAGCTGCCCATGAGGAACGATGAGGCGCGGTCGGTGACTTCGAGTAGGATTTCGGCTCCCTGGGTTTCGGATGTATGTGGAATCGGCCTGAGTCAAAGCGTGCAGTGACGGTTGGGATCCAGGCGCGAGGAAAGCGCGAGGGTCTCAGGGCGCTCCGTGCCCTCTAGGCCCCGCATTCGCGGGAACAGGGGACACACCCGGCCGGCCTCGGCAGCCCCAGTAGCTTGCTCTGCTATTTTGAGGCCTAAGCGGGGCGCTCAGACCTCTGCTCTCTCCGCGGTGAGCTGCAGCGCGCGGCGCCGGGAGAGGGGCTCCCGAGGAAGCGAGCGGCTCCTCGCCCGGGTTCCGCAGCGCCGTCTGGGACCGAGTGACCCGGGTTCACCGGCGTCGCACAAAGCTGGAAACGAGCGGGCGCCGTGTCTCCAGGCTCTGACCGTCGCAGGCCTTGAGGCCTCAGGCTCACTGACCCGGCGCGGATCGGTCCGCCTGATGGTCCCCCTCAGTCTGAGGAACAGCGTTTGCGGGTGCGCAGGACTGGAGACCTGGACGGGTGCTGCCTAGACCGCATGCGTGGCGATAGCAGTTGGGAACGCTGGAGGCCGCATTTGCTACTGAAGGATTCTTCTCCTCTGCCTTTCTTGCGGCCACCAGTAAGTGCCAATCATTTGCGGAGAGAACGGACTCCGGACGCAGCCACATCCGGTCTCCATCAGCGCCTCCAGGCGGCCGAAGCCAGGTAGTCTCCCTGCTGTTGGCAGTTTGAGAACGCAAGGCGATTGCGTTCAGGCGCCGCCTAGAGGCTGCCGAAGGGGAAAAAGGGCCATCCCATCTACCGACCCAGAATCTGAGCCTTCCACAGGCACCTGGCTCAGTCCCTAGCTCAGGCCATTCCATGAACTCTGCTGCTCTGAGAAAGACACTGTTAAGAGAATGAAAAGACAAGCCACTGGCTGAGAGAAAATACGTATCTGATAAAGGACTGATATGCAAAATTTACATAGAATGTTAAACCTCACAATAAGGAAAAAAAAAAAAATAATGGGCAGAAGATCTAAAGAGACACTCCACCACAGAAGATATATAGATGGAAAACAGCATATGAAAAGATGCTCAACATTATGTCATTAGGGAATTGCAAATTAAAACGTCAATCAGATACCACTACATACCTATTAGAATGGCTAAAATTCAAAAGATGTGGAGCATCAGGCACTCTCATTCATTGCTGGTGGGAATGCAAAAAGGTCCAGCCACTTTGGAGGACAGTTTGGCAGTTTCTTACAAAGCTAAGCATCATTTTTTACATAGCTAAACCATGCAATCCAGCAATCACAAGGTATTCACTCAAATGAGCTGAAAACTTATGCCCACATAAAAACCTGCACATGAATGCTTATAGAATTTTTATTCATAATAGCCATTAATTAGAAATAACGAAAAAGCTCTCCAGTAGGTGAATGGATAAACAAACTGTGGTATATCCATACAATGCAATATTATTCAGGACTAAAAATAGATGTGCTATCAAGCCATGAAAAGACATGGAGAAATCTTAAATCCATATTGCTAGGTCAATAAAAATAGTCTGTAAAGGCCCAGCCTGTGGCGCACTCGGGAGAGTGCGGCGCTGGGAGCGCAGCGACGCTCTCGCCAGGTTCGGATCCTATATAGGAACGGCCGGTGCACTCACTGGCTGAGTGCCGGTCACGAAAAAGACATTAAAAAAAAAAAAAAAAAAAAAAGTCTGTAAAGGTTACATATGATTCCAAATATATGACAATCTGGAAATGGCAAAACAATAGCGACAGTAAAAAAGATCAGCGGTTTCAGGAAGGGTGGTAGAGAAATGTCAGACATCACTAAGCACACAAAATGCACATAATGAAAGTACCAAGAGAGGAGAGAGAGCAGAAAAAATTTTCAAAGCTAGTGGCTGAACACTTCCCAATCTAATTGAAAATCATAAATTTATACATCCAGGAAGCCAAGAAGTTGTCAGTAGGATTATACAAAGAGTTACACAGACATGTCACAGTAAAAGTGCTGAAAGCCAAAGACAAAGAGAAGATCCTGAAAGCATCAAGAGAAAAATGACTTACTGGGGAACCCTAATAAATTAAGAACTGACTTCTCATATAAAACAATGGAGGCCAGAAGGCAGTGGGATAAGACATTCAGAAAAATGCTCTAGCTAAACTCTCTTTCAAAAATAAAAGCCAAATAAAGACATTTCCACATAAACAAAAACTGAGAAAAACTGTTGCTAGCAGACCTACCTTGTAAGAAATACTAAATGAAGTTCTTCAGACTAAAGAACTTAAAAACATTAAAAACAAATTTTTAAAAAAGGGCACTGGTAAAGGTAATTATGTAATTATAAAAGACAGTATAAGTGCATATTTTCTCTTAACTGATATTAAAAGCAATTGTAAAAAACAATATGTTTATAATGTATTTGGGGCTTATAGTATGTAGAAATGTATTATATTACATTTAATAAGAGCACAAAGGAGGTGAGTGAGAAGAAAGCTGTACTGGGCTAAGAAAATCACTTCTGATGGTAACTCAAACCCACAGGAACAAATAAAGAAAACCAGAAGTGATAAGAAAAAGAAGGTTAATGTAGAATAAGCTGTATATGTATACTTCTCCCCTTTATTTCTCTCAGCTTCTTTAAAACAAAAAATGTATATAAAGTAATAATTATAATAATGTAATGTTGGGTTGGAAATATTTATATAGGTAATATTTATAATAAAATATGACAAAATGGGGAGGAAGAGAATAGAGCTATAAAGGAATGAGATTTTTATATCTCACTGGAATTAAGTTAGTATAAATCTGAAGCTGTTGTAATAAGATATATATGACAAGTCTTAGAGCAACCTCTAAAGAAATAACACAAAATATATAATGGAAAAATTATTAAGAAATTAAATGCTACACTATAAAATATTTTGCTTAATGAAAAAAGGAATATAAGAGAAATAAAGAAAAAGGTATAAGACATATAGAAAACAAAAAGTTGAATGGCAAACAAATCTAAATATATCAGCAGTAACATTAAATGTGAATGCATTAAGCAATCCAATCAAAAGGTAGGAATTGTCAGGGTGAATATAAAAACAATATTTAACTATATGCTATCTACAGGAGACATACTTTAAATTCAAAGATACAAGTAGATTGAAAGTAAAAGGATGGAAAAGCTATGCCATGCAGACTTTATGCAATGAAAGCTGTATTGGCTATACTAAAAGACGAAGTAGACAAAAACAAATAATGTTACTAGGGATAAATAGTGACAACAAAGAGCTAATCCATCAAGAAAATATGATATGTATAAACATCTGTGTACCTTATAAGAGAGCATCAAAGTACATGAAGACAAAACTGACAGAAATGAAGAGAGAAATGGACAGTTCAAAAATAATAGTTAGAGACCTCAATGCCCCACTTGCAATAATGGATAGAAAACTAGGAAGAAGATTAGCAGGGAAATAGAAGACTTGAACAATGCTATAAACCAAGTAAACCTAACGGACATATATAGAACACTCTGTCAAACAACAGCAGATATACATTCTTCTCAAGAGAATATAGAACATTTTCTAGGCTAGACCCTTTACTAGGCCATAAAACCAACCCAAATAAATAAAAGGATAGAAATAATACAAAATATGTTCTCTGGCCACAATGGAATGAAATCAGAAATTAATCATGGAAAGAAATTGGGAAACTTACCAATATGTCTAAATTAAACTACAAACTCCTAAATAGCCAATGGGTCAAAGAAGATATATCAAGGTAAATTAGAAAATACTTTGAGATGAATGAAAATGAGGAAACAACATGTCAAAACTTATGGGATGCAGCTAAAGTGGTGCTTAGAGGGAGATTTATAGCTATAAATTCCTATATTAAAAGAGAAAAAAGATCTCACATGAATAACATAAGTTTTCAGCTTAAGACACTGGAAAAAAGGAAAATAAACTAAATCTACACAAGATTAAAAATTAAAATGGAAATTAATAAAATAGAGAATAGAAAAATGATAAAGAAAATCAATGAACCCAAAAACTGGTTCTTCAAAAAGATCAACATAATTCACAAACCTTTAGCTAGGCTGACCAAGAAAAAAAAGAAAGAGAACCCCAATTACCAGAATCAGAAATGAAAGGAAGAACATCACTTCTGACCCTATATAAATAAAAAAAGGATGCTGTGGAAAACTGCATGCCAAAAAATTAGACAACTTAGATGAAATGGAAAAAATTCCTATAAAGATGCAAACTACTGAAAGTGGCTCAAGAAAAATAGGCAGTCTGAATAGACCTATAAGTTAAGAGATGAATTAGTAATGAGAAAAACTACTCCCAAAGAAAAGTAGAGACCTAGATGGCTTTATTGTTGAATTCTACTGAACACTTAAAGAATTAATAGCAATTTTTCATAAACTGTTTCAAAAAATAGAAATAGAGGGAATACCTATTAACCAATTCTATGAGCCCAAACCAGACAAAGCCATCATGAGAAAACTATAGTCAAAATCTTTTATGAATATGGACACAAAAATCCTCAACAAAATACTAGCAAACCAAATCCAACAACATTTAAGAAGAATCACATAACATGATAAAGCAGGATTTAGCCCAGGAATACAAGATTGTTTTAACACCTGAAAATCAGTAAATGTGATACATCATATCAATAGAATAAAAAACAAAAACTGCATGATTATTCCAACAGATGAAGAAAAGCATTTGATAAAATCCAGCAATCTTTCACGATAATAGTCTCAATGCATTAGAAATAGAAGGGAATTTCTTCCACCCTAAAAAGAAATCTACAAAAAATAAAAACACCAAAAAGCAAAAAAAGTCAAAACCCCAAAGCTAACATCACACTTAATGGTAAAAGACTATATACTTTCCCCCAAAGACAGGAGCAACATAAGGGTGTCCACTCTCATGCTTCTATTTAGCACATACTGGAGATTCTAGTCAATGTAAGTAGGCAAGAAAAAGAAATAAAAGGCAACTAAATTGGAAAGGAAAAAGTGAGATTTTCTGTATTTGCAGATGATATGATCTCATATTTAGAAAATCCTCAGGAAACCACTAAAACTATTAGAAGTAATAGACTAGTTCAGCAGGATTGCAGAATAAAAGATCAATATATGAAACTCAATTGTGTTTCTATACACTTGTAATATATATTCCACAAATGAAACTAATTAAACGATTTTATTTATAATAACATCAAAAATAATAAAATACTTAGGAAATTCTTTTAAAAGAAAGCATAAAATGTGTACTCTGAACACTACGAACTATTGTTGAAAGAAATTAAGGAAGATTTCAATAAACAGAAAAACATCTTAGGCTCATGTATCAGAACACTTTATATTGTAAAAATGGCAACACTTCCCAAATTGTTCTATAGATTCAACACAATCCCTATCAGAATCTGGGCTGACTTCTTTGTATAAATTAAAAGGTGATTCTAAAATTCATATAAAATTACATGGGACCTTTAAAAGGTAGAACAAAGTTAGAGGATTCACCTGTCCTGATTTTAAGGCTTACTACAAAGCAACAGTAATTAAAACAATGTTGTACAGGCATAAGACTAAACATATAGGTAAATGGAATGTAATTGAGAGGCCAAAAATAGACCCAAGTATCTATGGTCAACCGATTTTTGCCAAGACTTCCAAGACCATTCAATGGGGAAAGAATAGTCTTTTTAACAAATGGTGCTGGGACAATTTGATAGACATGCAAAAGAATGAAGTTTGACACCTCACATCATATACAAAAATTGACTCAATGGGTCAAAGATCTAAATATAAGAGGTAAAATTATAAAACTCTTTGAAGAAAAAGATAGGGATGAATCTTTATAACTTTGCACTTAGCAATGGATTATTTGATATCACACTAAAAACATTAGCAACGAAGGAAAAAATAGATAAATTAGATTTTATCATAACTAAATATTTTTATGTTACAAAGGACACCATCAAGAAAGTGAAAAAACAATCCACAGTATGGGAAAAAATATTTTCAAATTACATATCTGACAAAGGATTTTTACCTAGAAAATATAGAGAATACTTTCAGTTTAATAATTAAAAAGCATGGCTGGCCGGTTAGCTCACCTGGTTAAGAGCATGGCCTTGATAACACCAAGTTCAAGGTCAACACCAAGGCCAACACATAGCTTCCCAAAACAAACAACAACAACAACAAATAATAATAATAATAATAATAATAAAAAGACAAATAACCCAATTAAAAATGGATATAAGATCTGAATAGATATTTTTCTAATGAATATATGCATATGGCCAATAAGCACATACAAAAATGCTCCTCGGGCTGGCCATTTAGCTCAGTTGGTTAGCACACAGTATTCATAATACCAAGGTCAATGGTTTGGATCCCTGTACAGGCCAGTTGCTTTAAAAAAGGGGGGGGGGGCACTTCCAGTCAAGATAGTGGAATAGATGATCCCTAGCATCACTCTCTACCACAAATCAACCTATTTAAACTATAAAAACATAATATCAAGTGCATATGGAACGGGGAGACATGCAGCAGGGGAGGCAGAAGCTCCACGGAGACCACATGCCCTGCGGGGCTGTCGTTACATGATCTGGCAGATAGGCTCACCACCGCCACCCGGCTCCATTCCCAGCCCAGCCCAGTGCGCACAGAGTGGGGAGACATCCGGCATGGGAGGTTGAGGCTCCACAGAAACCACACACTTTGTGGGGCCACCACTGCGTGATCCAGCATGTAGGCTTCACTGCAGGCACCCAGCTCCATTCCCAGCCTGGCCTAGTGCACTCGGAACAGGGAGACATCCGACAGAGGAGGCATGAACTCCACGGGGACCACACTGCTGCCGCATGATCCAGCAGCGGGGCCCAATGTGTATGGAGCACAGAGACGTCCAGCAAGGGAGATAGAAGCTCTGTAGAGTACACACACCTTGTGGGGGGGGGGGTGCTGCCGTGCGATCCAGCAACAGGTAGGCTTCACTGCCACCACCCAGCTCCATCCCAAGCCCAGCCTAGCGTGCACAGAACAGGGAGACATCCTGCAGGGGAAGGGGAAGCTCTGCAGACACCACATGCTCTGCGGTGCCTCGGCGCATCCCAGCAGCCCGGGCCAGAGCACACAGAACAGGGAGAAGTCCAGCATGGGAGTTGGAAGCTCAGCAGAGGCCACACACCCTGCGGAACCACCCTGTGATCCAGCAGCCTGGCTGAGTCCAAGCTGACCAGTGAGGTGGCTCCCCAGAGAAGCCCAAGACCCAAGGCAACCACACACGCAAGGCACTATTGGCCAACTGAGGAGTCACTGAGGTAGCCATACCAAATTGGCAACCACAGCAACATCTTAGTCAGTCAATAATGTCAAACCTGTGGACTGTGAAACCCCCTGCCACAATGAATAAACATCAAAGAAAAGATACCAGAAATAGGAAAAATCAAGAAAGTACACCACCAAAGGATAATAACTCTCAAGCTCTAGATCCTATAGAACAAGAAGCCCTTGAAATGACTGACAAGGAATTGTGAGTGACAATTCTAAGGAAACTGAATGAGATACAAGAAAACTCAGCTAGACATCACAATGAAATGAGGAAAAGTATACAGGACCTGAAAGAGGAAATGTACAAGGAAATCAATGCCCTGAAAAAAACATGTAGCAGAACTTGCCAAACTGAAGAAGTTATTCAGTGAAGTAAAAAACACAAAGGAGAGTTTAACCAGCAGGCTTGTGGAAGTTGAAGAGAGAACCTCTGAACTTGAAGATGGCCTGTTTGAAATAACACAAGCAGACAAAAAAAAAAAAAGAAAGAAAGAAAGAAAAGAAAAGAAAAAGAAAAAAGAATCAAAGGCATTGAAGAAAATCTGAGAGAGATATCAGACAACCTTAAGCGCTCAAATATCCGAGTCATGGGTATTCCAGAAGAGGAGGAAAAGGAGATTGCATTGAAAACATATTCAACAAAATAGCGGCAGAAAACTTCCCAGGGATAAGAAAAATCACAGATCTTCAGATCCAGGAAGCTCAATGATCTCCAAACTTATTCAACCCCAAAAGGTCTTCTCCAAGACATGTTATAGTCAAATTGGCAAAACTCAGAGACAAAGAGAGAATCTTAAAAGCTGCAAGAGAGAAGCATCAAATCACCTATAAGGCTAACATCAAACTTTTCATAACAAACCCTAAAACCCAGAAAGGAATGGGATGATATATTCAAAACACTAAAAGACAGAGATTGTCAGCCAAGAATACTCTACCCTGCAAGGCTATCCTTCCAAAATGAAGGGCAAATAGTATATTGCTCAGACAAACAAAAACTGTGGGAGTTCACCACCACACAACCACCCTTACAAGAAATTCTCAAGGGAATACTGGGTTTGGTTCCTGAAAAATAACTACCACTGCCATAAAAACCCAAGAAAAATCTAAACCCACTAGTATAATAAAAATGGCATTCATGAAGAGAAAACAAACAAACAAAAAGGCTATCTACAACCTAAGGAACCAACAAACACAGAAAACAAACAGTAAATCAGAAAGCAAGGAACAGAAGACACCTAAGACAATCAAACAATAATAGACTTTAAACTAAAAACCATAAAAAGAGACAATGAGGGACACCACATAATGATAAAAGGACTGATCCATCAAGAAGACATAACAATCATAAATATGTACGCACCCAGTGTTGGAGCAGCCAGATTTATAAAACAAACTCTATTAGACCTAAACAAGGAAATAGACACTAATACCATAATAGCAGGGGACCTGAACACCCCACTGTCAATATTGGACAGATCATCTAGGCAAAGAATCAGTAGAGAAACACAAGATCTAAACAAGACTCTAGACCAATTGGAATTGGCAGATATCTACAGAACATTCCATCCAACAACCACAGAATATTCATTCTTTTCATCAGCACATGGATCATTCTCCAGGATAAATCACATATTAGGTCACAAATCAAGACTCAACAAATTCAAAAAAATTGGAATTATCCCATGTATTTTCTCAGACCACAATGAATTAAAATTAGAAACCAATAACAAACGAAATTCTGGAAACTATACAAACACATGGAAATTAAACAGCATTCTACTTAATGACATATGTGTCCAAGAATTACTCAAGCAGGAAATCAAAAAATTTATTGAAACTAATGAAAACAATGATACATCATACCAAAACCTGTGGGATACTGCAAAAGCAGTATTAAGGGGGAAATTTATTGCATTAAATGCTCACCTCAGAAGAATGGAAAGATGGCAAGTGAACAACCTAACACTTCACCTTAAAGAACTAGAAAAGCAAGAACAATCCAAACCTACAGTTAGCAGATGGAAAGAAATCATTAAGATCAGAGCAGAACTTAATGAAATTGAAACCCCAAAAAACAATACAAAAGATCAATGAATCAAAAAGTTGGTTTTTTGAAAAGATAAATAAAATTGACAAACCATTAGCATGGCTAACAAGAAAAAGAAGAGAGAAGATTCAAATAACAAAAATTACAAATGAAAAAGGTGATATTACAACTGATTCATCTTAAATACAAGGATTCATTCGAGACTACTATAAACAACTATACGCCAACAAATTTGAAAATCTAGAGGAAATGGATAAATTTCTGGACACACACAAGCTCCCAAAACTGAGCCATGAAGACATAGAAAATCTGAACAGACCAAGAACAATAAAGGAGACTGAAGCTGTTATCAGAAGGCTCCCAACAAAGAAAAGCACAGGACCAGATGGATTCACAGCAGAATTTTACCAAACATTCAAAGAGGAATTGACACCGATTTTTTACAAACTATTCTAAAAGATTGAAACAAATGCAAATCTCCCAAACTCATTCTATGAAGTAAACATCATCCTGATACCAAAACCAGGTAAAGATATAACCAAAAAAGAAAACAACAGGCCGATATCCTTGAGGAATATAGATGCAAAAATCCTCAATAAAATACTAGCAAACAGAATACAGCAACAAATAAGAAAAATTATTCACCAAGATCAAGTGGGATTCATCCCAGGGATGCAAGGTTGGTTCAACATACACAAATCAATAAATGTGATACACCATATTAATAAAATCAAACACAAGGACCATATGATCATCTCTATAGATGCTGAAAAAGCATTTGATAAAATTCAACACTCATTCATGACAAAGACCCTCTATAAATTAGGTATAGACGGAAAGTATCTCAACATAATTAAAGCCATATATGATAAACCCACTGCCAATATCATCCTGAATGGGGAAAAGCTGAAAGCTTTTCCTTTAAGAACAGGAACTAGACAAGGATGCCCACTCTCACCACTCCTATTCAACATAGTGTTGGAAGTACTAGCCAGAGCCATCAGAGAAGAGAAGGAAATAAAGGGCATCCAGATTGGAAAAGATGAAGTCAAACTGTCCCTGTTTGCAGATGACATGATCCTATATATTGAACAGCCTAAAGCCTCTACAAAAAAAAAACTCTTGGAGTTGATAAATGATTTCAGCTCAGTAGCAGGATACAAAATCAACACACAAAAATCAGTAGCATTTCTATTCTCCAATAGTGAACATGCAGAAAGAGAAATCAAGAAAGCCTGCCCATTTACAATAGCCACCAAAAAAGTAAAATACTTAGGAATTGAGTTAACTAAAGATGTGAAAAATCTCTATAATGAGAACTACAACCCACTGCTGAGAGAAATTAGAGAGGATACAAGAAGATGGAAAGATATCCCATGCTCTTGGATTGAAAGAATCAACATAGTGAAAATGTCCATACTACCCAAAGTGATATACAAATTCAATGCAATCCCCATTAAAATTCCAATGGCATTTTTCTCAGAAATGGAAAAAACTATCCAGACATTTATATGGAATAACAAAAGACCACGCATAGCAACGCTGAGCAAAAAATAAATAAATCTGGAGGCATAACACTACCTGACCTTAAACTATACTACAAAGCTATAATAACCAAAACAGTATGGTACTGGCATAAAAACAGACACACTGATCAATGGAATAGAATAGAGAATCCAGAAATCAACCCACACACCTACAGCCATCTGATCTTTGACAAAGGCACCAAGCCTATACACTGGGGAAGAGACTGTGTCCTCAGTAAATGGTGCTGGGAGAACTGGATATCAATATGCAGGAGAATGAAACTAGACCCATACCTTTCACCATACACTAAAGTCAACTCAAAATGGATTAAAGAATTAAATATACACCCTGAAACAATAAAACTTCTTAAAGAAAACATAGAAGAAACACTTCAGGAAGTAGGACTGGACACAGACTTCATGAATCTGACCCCAAAAGCACGGGCAACCAAAGGAAAAATAAACAAATGGGATTATATCAAACTAAAGAGCTTCTGCACAGCAAAAGAAACAATTAACAGAGTTAAAAGACAACCAACAGGGTGGGAGAAAATATTTGCAAAATATACATCTGACAAAGGATTAATATCCAGAATATACAAGGAACTCAAACTCAAAAAAAAAAAAAAAAAAAAAGCCACCCAATTAAAAAATGGGCAAAAGAGCTAAGTAGGCATTTCTCTAAGGAAGATATACAAATGGTCAACAGACATATGAAGAAATGCTCAACATCACTCAGCATCTGGGAAATGCAAATCAAAACTACACTGAGATACCATCTCACCCCAGTTAGGATGGCTAAAATCCAAAAGACTCTGAACGATAAATGCTGGCGACGTTGCGGAGAAAAAGGAACTTTCATACATTGTTGGTGGGACTGCAAAATGGTGCAGCCTCTATGGAAAATGGTATGTAGGTTCCTCAAACAATTGCAGATAGATCTACCATATGACCCAGCTATCCCACTGCTGGGAATGGAAATCATCAAGTCTAAGGTATACCTATTCCCCAATGTTCATCGCAGCAGTCTTTACAATAGCCAAGAGTTGGAACCAGCCCAAATGTCCATCATCGGATGAGTGGATAGGGAAAATGTGGTATATCTACACAATGGAATACTACTCAGCTATAAAAAAGAATGAAATACTGCCATTTGCAACAACATGGATGGACCTGGAGAGAATTATATTAAGTGAAACAAGTCAGGCACAGAAAGAGAAATACTACATGTTCTCACTTATTGGTGGGAGCTAAGAATAAATAAATAAATTCACACACACACACAAACCGGGGGAGGGGGAAGAAGACATAATAACTACAATTCCTTGAAGTTGATACGACAAGCAAACAGAAAGGACATTGTTGGGTGGGGGGGGAGAGGGAGGAGGGAGGGAGGTTTCAGTAATGGGCCACAATAATCAACCACACTGTATATTGACAAAATAAAATTTAAAAAAATAGAAAAATAAAAATAAATAAAAACTTTAAAAATTTTTAAAAAGGAACTTTAAAAAAAAAGCTCAACATCATTAGTTGTCAGACAAATGCAAATCAAAACCTCAATGAAATACCAGTTCACACCCACCAGGATGGCTAGAAACAAAAAGTCAGGTAATAACAAGTGTTGACAAAGATGTAGAGATATCAGAACCCTCACACCTTACTAAGAGGAATGTAACATGGTACAGACACTTTAGAAAACAGTCTGGTAGTTCCTGAAACAGTTAAACATGGAGTGACCAGGTGACCCACCAACTCCTCTCCTGCGTAGACACCCAAGAGAAATGACCATATATGTCCACACAAAAACTTGTTCACAAATGTTCATGAATGCTTTATTCATAATAGCCAAAAATGGAAACAAATCAAATTTCATTAATTGCTGAATAGATAAATAATATGTGGTCTATCTATACAATGGAATATTATTCAGCCATAAAAAGAAATGAAGTACAGTTCGCCCTCCATATCCACAGGTTCCACATCTGCAGATTAAACCAATCACAGATCAAAAATATTTGGAAAAAAACAGTTAAAAATAACAGTACAGCAATAAAAATAACAAAAATTTAAAAACAATACAGTATAACAACTATATATGTAGCATTTATAATGTATTAGGTTTAAGTAATCTAGAGATGATTTAAAGTATATGGGAGATGTATGTAGGTTATACGCAAATTCTGTAGCATTTTATATAGAGGACGTGAGCATCCTTGGATTTTGGTATCCATGGGGAAGTGTTGGGGAGTGGGTGTCCCAGAAGCAATCTTCCACAGATGACAAGGGATGAATGTACTGATACATGCTACAACATGGATGAATCTTGAAAACATTTCTAAGTGAAAGAAGCCAGTCCTAAAAGACCACTGTATTAATTCGTTTCTGTTGCTTATAACAAAATACCTGGAACTAGGTAATTTATAAAGAAAATGAAATTTATTGCTTACAGTTTTGGTTGCTGGGAAGTCCAAAGTCCACCCCCCCCCCAAAAAAAAAAAAAATCACAGCAGCATCTTAAGGGAAAATATATTCTCTGGGAAGCTACAACAAGACCCAAGTAATAGCAAAACTTGTGGTAATTTTATTGGCTGAGTGAAATTAAACAACTGATTAATTTCTCCCTTCACAGTTACAGAACTGTGGGGGAATAGAGTAGAATACTCTATTACGTTGTTCAAGTTGGAAAAAGTATGTGTGCCCAGGTGGTGGCTTTGCATTTTTATTTAATAAATCTAATAAATGCATTTGGCATGTGGGAGAGTAACTTGTGGCTCCTCTGGACACATCAGAGAAATCCACACTCCAAAAAGTCATGTGCACGTAGAAATGCAAGTCAAAATGCAGATGAACCTTCCCTATAAGTGAGATATCCAGTCATGGCCCACCCTCCACACAGCCTGACACAGTGCTTGCCTTCATTTGTGGGCAGCAGAAACCTCCTTTGGTAAGTATTCTTCAAAGCCTTCTCTGAGAATTCGAGGAAGGTTTAAAGATTCTTGAAATCTTTTCTTTAGGGACAGCTTCAGGGGTTTGTGACCTGTGCAGTCACTCAGGGCCCTGTGTATAGAAGGGCCCCATGCTTGGTTTAATGCTTCTGCTGTCATTGTCTTGAAATCCTTCATATTTTTTTAACAAGATGCCTTGTGTTTCCATTTTGCATCAGGCCCCCAAGATTTAGTAGCCAGTACAACTTATATCGACGTACTGTAATTTAACCCTTGTATAGTTCTTCTAAAGTAAAGCTCCCTACACCCTCATAACGTAGGCTATCTGCTTCTGTAGAATTGCTCGCTTAACCTAAGTAACTCCATTTTGCCCCCTGCCTAACCTGCAGACTATACCCCCGTTCTGCATGAGAAACCGTTGATTTTCTCATAGAAACAAAAAACAATTGCATAGAAACAGGAGCCATACACAGTGAATTATCACATGGGAACAGGAACAATACACAATGAAAACTTGTATGCTTGATTGCTCGAACAGCTCATTCTAGGCCTCTGTGACCTAGCCCCCAGCTTGCTCTGTGCACCTGGACAAACCCGTGTGCCAACGGGATATAGTTTTGCCTTTAAAAACCCTGCAAGCAGCCTGATGCTGCTCTTCCTTGGTTGCACCTTGGGAGACGGTCGCTGGCCAGCTGGAGTGAATAAACTGCCCTTTTCTGCACGAGTGGCATGTAAGTGCATTTCTTGTGGGAGGGTGCCTCACAACACTTCCTCTACTTCAGTTTTACTTTTATTAATTTTGGTTATCAAACACTGATTCTTTTGTTATTGCTGTTGTTGTTGTTTCTTTAATTTTCTTCTCATCTTTATTTCTCTTTTTCTTTGTTATTTATTTCCTCAGCAGTGGTTAATAGCATAGACTCAAGAGGCAGACCCTGTTCTGCAACATATTAGCTGTGAGACCTTGGGCAGGTTCTCTCATGTCCTCATCTGTGAATTTGAAATAATAATCTCACCTACCTCATAAGATTTTATGGGGATTAAATATGTTAAATATCTGTAAAGTGTTACAGCATTGCTTGACATGTAAGTGCTAAGCAAGTATTTATTAAATATTCTCTTATCCTTATATTTCATTTTCTGTATTTAAGTCTATTTTATTTTTCTACTTTAACATTATTTTAAAAATTCTCCTCACATTTAAAATATTATTTTAATATTAATTATTTTACTCAAGCTTTAGTTAATTCCATTTATTACATCTCCCCAGCATTTTTGTTCTTCCATCCTTTCTTCTCGGTATTTTGTAAATTTAGTAATTTTTTTAAAAATCCAATTCTTGATTTCTCTTTGCTACTCCTTTTCTGGGTAACCTATTTTCCTTTACTGTTATAACTTCTCTTGTTTTTCTCTACCTTATATTATATTGATCTTTATTAGGCACCCATTTTATTTCACATTTGAAATGTTTTGCATGCTTTCCATATATTTATATGTTTTCTTTATTGTTTCTCACAACCATTTTTATACAAAATTCTTCTTTCTGATTAAATCTCTAAGATTTCTTTTTCTTTTTCTTTCTTTTATTTTATTTTTTGGTGGCTAGCCATAACCGCTAGCATTTCTTAGCTGCTTTTGCTTTTCTGTGATTTCAGAAGTGGATTTTTATGACTTTTATTCTTTTCCCTTCTGATACTCTTTTAAAAATTTTTTACACAAAACTGTCCAAATTTCAGCATTCTCTTTTTTTCTCGTTCTGTATCTTCTTTTAGTATTTTTTCTTTTATTACTATAGTGTTTATTTCTTATTACACACTTTTTTCTCACTGATTTATATTTTATTTTTATTTTTCTCCTCTTTTTATTCTTCTTCCTCTTTTCACTGCTTTCCCTGATAAAGGAGACAATCAAAATGAAGGTTTTTCAAAACTCTCTTTCTTTGGACAAGTCTCACGAACTTCGTGTCAACATTTTGTTCCTAAGATAAATAATGTATGTAGTTAGAACTCCTGATTTATTGATTAATGTATAACCTGCTCATTCTGAATAAACCACTTAGATATTGTTAAGAATAGACAAAGCATGAAGCCTTTGTTTTGGGTCTCATGTAGATGCTTTTAGTTCCCATGGTGTGGTCAGTAATCGATGACTGTGATTCTTTTGTTCTGGGAGAAATAGACAACTATATTTGAAGCTTTCTGCCTCCCTTTTGAAACTCCTCTATAAAATGCCTTTGTTTGTACCAGACTTTGGAGCACTTTCCAAAGTCTGTGTTTCCCAGGTCAGTCCTCACGTTTGGCTCCCAGAAAACTTCTCTAAAAATCTTTTCCTTCAACAGTCTTAATTTCAGTTGACAAGATTGGTGGAGCCAGCAGGATATGAGAAAAGTCCCCTTGACCACCCACAGGCATCTTCAGTCTTTGGGTTTCTAGAACCTAAGGACCCACTGAGCCCACGAGCTCGGAGACTCCATTGGATACAACAGGTTGGGCTCTCCTCAGATCCACGAATGGCCTTTAGGTTGAGGTTCTAGTTTATTGGAGCTGCAAACCTCCTTTTAGGAAAGTCTTCTGCTGCTCTCTCAGGAAAAGAGTTCCTGCCTTGAATGACAGGTAAATCTTATTGGGGTTCTTGGGCAGGGTTGGATTTGGTAGGTCTTAACCTAGTTTCCTGGCATTTTCAAGTATGGCAACCTTTTTCTTAGTGTCTGTCTAACTGCATGAGGGCGCTCTTGCCCCAAAGACAAGAGACATTTATTCCCCGCAGCTGTGTGGTTTTGGGGGGCAGCTAAGACTTGGGAGATGCTGGGCGTTCTGCACATGGCATACAGGGTTCTCATAAGGAACCTCTACACTGTTAAAATTTTTGCTCGGCCAGGAGGTGCAATATAAGGGCTGATTACCCGACACCCGCAAGCACCCTCCTGCTTTGGCAGTTGGAGAGTCTGAGACACGCAAGAGAGTTGTTTGGCTCCCCGGGGCGGGGGAAGGGGTGCGAGGGGGCGCAATTCGGAGAAGTGACACCCACGAGCAGCACGCACATCCGCTACCTTAGCTTGCCTTGCTTGAAATAGCCGTGATGGGAAATGACGCTCCTAAATTTGAAGGTGCACCACCATTGTCTCTATCATCTGGTTTTACGTATGGGTTCTTTACTTGCAAATATCTTAAAAAATGAGTTTATCTTACTTGGGAAGATTTGAAACTGCAATGGCTTAAATGAAAATCTTTTGATTTGGCTAAATTGACTTATTTGCACGCTCAGCTTAAAAAAGCAGGCTTTCGGATCTGACAACCAGAATGGGAGACCAGTTTCCAATGGCACCTCGAGGATACTCAACAAAGTAACGATAAATTTCTTCTGTACAGGAGGAGAATAAAAAGCAACAGGCTCAGGCTTCTTTAGCCTTGCCGCCCCCCTCTTGTCTTCCTCTGCCTTCAGCCTCTTTATATCCTTTGCTTTCTGAGCTTCCTCAATTTGATCCCTCTATTTCACTTCCCTCTTCTGACTTATTAACGGATCCACTCAAAATTTAATTAAAGACTTTCCACACCCCACTGATACTACTGTAGGGTTCGCTAACGAACTCAAGCTTAGTGTTAGAACTTACGAGCTTTTCTGACTTATATCAATTGGTCCATATGCTGGTTTCAGAAGAGAAAGCTGCTCAGTGGATTGCTAGAGCTAATTAGACTCATCCTTTAGAGGACTTTAATAAAACTAATGAGGCAGCCTGAGAAGAAGCTTGAGCTGTTGCTAAACATCTTTTAGGCATTATCCTTGCAATTTTCCCAAAGAATGTTGACTGGAGTGAAAATCAACAATGCTGCCAGGGTCCAGATGAAACTGTCCTTTACCAACTTTGAGAGGGTTGAAAAAAATGTTAGACAGTACTCAGAAACGCCTTACAAAAGTGCTGGTAAAGACCAAAACGTCTCTATGATCAATTTGGCTTTCCTCAATGGATTGGATAAAGAATTGATGATACTTGTTAAGTGTCACCAATTAAATTAGGCCACCATTCAAACTCGAGATTTAGTTAACTTTGCTGATCAATTGTTTCATATGATTCAAAAGAAAGAAAAATCAAAATCCACTAAATTTATGAGTCTTCAATTACAACAATTGACTCACAAAACCTGGGGCTTTCAAAAACAAAACACTCAAAACTGCTCAACCAAAACAATGTTTGCCTTTACTGTAAAAAGCCTGGCTATCTTAAAAAGGATTGCAAAAAACTTAAATGACGATTAGAAAGGAAAGCCACTACAACACCTTCTGAATGAGGATGCTTCAAAGAACTACAAATGGTCCTTTCCTTTTCTCCTAACTAACTCCTTGGGAGAAATTGATTTCTTTCTTAATGGAGAAAAAACTAAAGTCCTGATTGATACCGGAGCTATTCTATCTGTTTTAAATTCCACCATTTTGAAGGTACCTCTTCCTTTAAGAATCTTTAAATATGGCGAGAATTTAAAATAAACCTGTATGCAAGTCTTTGCCCCTAGCTTTTCAATTGGAAACATTAACTAGGCAGCACTCTTTTCTACTTGTGCCATTGGCACCCATGCATTTGCTTGGCCAGGACTTTTTGGAAACTTACAGTACCCATATATATATATATATATATATATATATATATATATATATATATATATATATATATATATATATATATTTTTTCCTGAAAGGGGGAAATTCATTTGAATTTAACAAGATCTTATACTAGCCAAAATTTTTTCCTGGCAATCCTTCTTATGATGGCTTTGATTATTTGGTTCAAATACACTCTGAAATTATTAGGACTGAAACTACATTACTTGCCTCCCTCCCAGAATCCTGTGGTCTCAGTCATCCACCAGTAATGGGAAAATTTTATCAGCAACTCCCATTAAGGTGGAGAAAAACTCAACTAAGCCTCTGCCTAAGATTAAACAATAGTAAGATCAGAGGCACCACAAGGAATCAAAATCCATAATAGAGGACTACATTAAAAAGGGATTAATTATTTCTTGTACAAATCCTACAATATCCCTATTTTACCTATATGAAAACACAACAGTAAAGGATGCATTAGATTGTACAAGACCTTAGAGCTATCAACAATATTGTAGTCCCTCGATATCCCATAGTACCAAATTACCATACCCTCTTGACTAATATTCCTGATGATAGCACTGTTTTCACAGTTACTGATCTATGTGGTGCCTCCTTTAGCATACTTGTAGACCCGGATAGTCAATATCTGTTTGTTTTCACTTGGAATGATCAATGATATACTTGGACTGTAATGCCCCAGGAATACACTGAGAGCCCCACATATTTTTCTCAGATTCTTAAAACAGATTTGGATGATGTTTTGTTTCCTAATGGCTCAACTTTAATTCAATATGTAGATAATCTTCTCCTTCACTCTTCTGATTTGAAAGCGTCTCAATAAGATGGTCTACATTTACTGAAACAATTAGCCATAAACAGACTGCAAGATATCTAACAGAAAATTCCAGTTTTGCCAAGAAAAAGTTAAATATCTAGGTCACTTAATTTCTAAGGAAATTTATTTATTTATTTATTTATTTATTTATTTATTTATTCATTTATAAACCCTGATCAAGTTAAAGAAATAGTGGTCTTTCCTCAACCAGCAACTAAGAAACAACTCCAGGGATTTCTTACAATTTTTTCACAATTGGATAATAAATTTCTCTTTAATTGCTCAGCCTTTATATTCTTTATTAAAGATTAAGTGGCTGGCCTGTTAGCTCGGTTGGTTAGAGTGTGATGTTGATAACACCAAGGACAAGGGTTTGGATCCCTGTACTGGCCAGCCACCAAAAAAAAAAATCTTCGAACAGGCTAGCCATTAATTTGGACTGACCAATGTCCAGCATCTATGGATCAACTCAAAATGGCTTTAAAACAAGCTCTTGCTCTGGGGCGTCCTAATTGCAAACTACCTTTTAGTCTGTTTGTCCATGAGTATGGGGGTAATGCCTTGGGTGTACTCACCCCAAAACACGGGGCTGTAAGAGATCTATAGGATATTATTGTCAACAGCTCACCACTGATGCCAAAAGTCTGCCCACACATTTGTGAGCAATTTCTGCCATGGTATTGTTGCTAAAATCTGTGGAAAAACTTATTATGGAATCTCCACTGATGATATACATTCCTCACTAGATTGAGTTTCTCTTAAATTCTCATCACACCCAACATTACTCTGTGAATTGACTGGCTTCTTATGAAGTCCTTCTGCTGTCCCCTCCTAATGTTACTAGTGCTAGGTATGATAGTCTAAATCCTGCTATTCTGCTGCCTTTACCATCAGATGAAGTTCCTCGTGATTGTTTAACATTAACTAGCCAACTTCTCTTATCCAGTAATGATTTGCAGAAAAGACCTTTGGACAAAGCTGATTTGATTTGGTTTACAGATGGCTCATATTTAAGAGATAAAGAAGAAAAATATTATGCCATAGCCTCTCACAGAAGTCATAGAAGACGGATAGCTACAAAATGCCTCCTTAGCACAACAGGCAGAATTACTTGCTTTAACCTGTGCTGGAATTTTAGCTACGGATAAAAGTGCTGACATTTACACTGACAGCAGGTACGCCTTCAGTGTCACTCATGATTTTGGCATGTTATGAAAACAAAGAGGATTTCTTACCTCCACTGGACAAAGTATTAAAAATGGAAAATATGTTTCTGAGCTGTTAAAAGCTATTCAGAAGCCCAAGGCCTTAGCTATAATGAAAGTCCAGGACATTCCAAAAGAAATAAACTAGAAGCTGGAGGTAACTATTTTTCAGATCAAGTAACTACACAGCCTGTCTTAACAAAAAGAAAACATCCTCCTGAAGCCTGTTTTTTTTTTTTTTTTTTTTTTTTACAGGTTTTTAAACTTACTCCCTCTATATTAAGAGAAGTTCAACAATCAGCCCCAGATTCAGAAATGTTATATGGGAATCAGAAGAGGGATATTGTTCCTCCGAAAATGGTATTTGGTATAATTCTAAAAATAAACCCATGATTCCTATGGGTCTACAACTTCCATTCTTGAACTATTAACTCAAGCTAACTCATTGAGGCCCTAAAAAGATGATAGGATGCGGAACATACTTTTACTATAGCACAAAAGGTTGCCTCTAAATGCACTATGTGCCCTAAACATAATCCTGGGGAAGCAGTTAATAGCTCTCCAGGTCATTTCCCTCTATACCTTGGACCTTTTGAAGTATGGCAACTAGGTTTTATTCAGGTGCCTCCCTTCCAAGCCTGGAAGTTTGTACTGGTAATTGTCTACATGTTTTCTAACTGTGTAGAAGCATCTCCATGCAGAAGATACACAGCTCTACAAGTAGGTAAACTGTTGTTGGAAAGGATTATTTCTTGCTGGGGAGGTCCATCACAGCTTCATAGCAACAGGGGACTTCATTGGACAAATTATGAAATCTATTTGTGATATTTGGCCTATGATGCAACATTTCCTTTGTGCTTATCATCCACAGTCTTCTGGAGTAGGGGAATGCACCAATGAGACCAATAAAACTCAATTAGCAAAATTAACAGAAGCTTTTAGTCTCTCGTGACCCAAGGCTCTTTTATTGGTTTTGTTTAATTTAAGATCTACTCCCTTTAGAAAACATAAGTTTCTCCATTTAAAATCATCACTGGTAGGCCCATCTCTTTACAGGACCCAGGATTCAATCCAACAGGCCTATAAGGTGATATTTTATGTTACTGCAAAACCCTTGTCAAGTTTCTCAAAAATAATAACAAACTTGTAAAAGACTCCTTTCACAGTGTACTTCTGGGAGATGAAGAGCAGAAAGATCACAATTTATAGCCTAGATATCTAGTTTACTGGAAAAGGCATCTAATCAGAGATCTCCTCCAACCCCACTGGAGGGGAACTTACCAGGTTTTAATGACCTATTCCTGTGCAGCAAAATTAAACGGTGTGGATTTATGGACCCATATTTCTAAGACACCTGACTGGACAGTAACTCCTTGAAAAGGACTTCATCTCAAATTCTCTCAAAACAAGGATGAGAAGTAGATGACATCTGAGGTCAACTGCTGTTCAAAGATATCTGGGCCAGGCCTAATTAAGGTTACCTTATCTGGATTTTGTGTAATGACTTTACTCTTCTCTATTATTTGTTCATTTTGTAAATTAACAGAGGAAATTGAATGGCATGAAAATTCCCTTTATAAAATTGTCCCAAAATATGGCCACTGGAGGAAATTTGTCAGACTGTTGGAAATGTCATATGCTTCCCAGGTCAATTTATGACCAAAATATATGACTTTAGTGTAGTGAATTGAATTATGTCTCCCCCAAACTCACTGGAAGTTGACTTGTTTCCCCCAGGTTTTATGTATCAGAAACTTAGCCTCCACTGTGGTTGTTAAGAGGGTGGGAAATCCTATTATGGTAATTAAAGGTGGAGCCTTGAAGAGGTGATTGGATTGTAGGACCCTGCAGTAGTGAGTGGATTAAAAATGGTGGTCAAGGGTGTGGTTCTTAGGGCTTAAAATGAAGAGGAGAGTCTGTCTTTCTTGCTCTGCTCTCTGCTTCCACCGTTCTTGTAATGTGAGACCCCTAGGTCACGGTTGCCACCACCAGATGGACTTTGGACTTTCCAGCCTCGGAAACTGTAAGCAATAAATTTCGTTTTTCTTTATAAATTACCCAGTCCCAAGTATTTTGTTGTAAGCAACCTAAATGGACTAATACACTTAATAAGGCCTCTTTCTGGCTTTTCAGATGTTCCTATGACCACTGCATACCTTGACCAACCTCCTACTGGCCTCACCTTTTGGCTGAAATTGGTTCCACATCCTAAATATTATATCCCTTGTTTCAATCTTTTGGAAATTATAAACATGGCTCTTTTACATTAGTTTTTAAGATTAATATTACTATACAATTCATTATGGGACCCCACCCCATTTCTCATAATTATTGGTCAAATACATGTGTTAACAACCATGGGGCCCACTTTCTTTCTACACCCCAGATTCCAAACGACTATATTGGCTGAATACAACAATGGTATCAGTCAGAGTATTTGGGGACTTCTAACCCCCAGTGCTAGAGTTTATGTAAAAGGGATATGATTCTAAACCTGTCAACCACCATTGGTCAAATAGCTGAGGACACTGCTAAAAGCACTGTAGCATAACCAAAGACCCTCAATTCTCTAGCCCAAGTATTTCTAGACAATAGAATAGCATTGAATTATCTTTTGGCCGAGCAATGTGGTGTATGTGCCATGGCCCATACCACCTGCTGTACTTATATTAACACTTCAGGAGCAGTAGAAACTAGACTTGGAAGAATCACCCAACAAGCTAAATGGCTACAAGATGTAAGAAAAACTGACCCTTTAAATGATTTGTTCATCTGGCCTCCATTAGGATTGGAATCTCTCTTTCACTCTGGATTATAGATTGTTGTTGGTCATTGTTAGTATCCTTGTAGTATTCCTTGCTATAAAATTGCTTATGTTTTAAGAGCACTACTCAAACTAAACTAATGATTGCTCAGTGTTTAGAAAGCATACATTATATGAATCATTAACACGTCACTCGACTCACAAACTCACCCCATGCTGCTCTTTAATATGGGCCATCTGCAACTCTCCATTGCTTTCCCCTTGATGTGGGACATGACTTCCTGAGAATGAACCTTCTCAGCACTGTGGGACCTACCATGACCACACACAGCTTCAAATCGAAACTGACCTTTAGAGCTTTTTATTGAAAGTTCTTGATCAAAGAGGGAAATGATGAAGGAGATAATCAAAATGAAGTGGGTTTTTCAAAACTCGCTGCCTTGGGATAAGTCTCATGAACTTAGTGCTGACATCTTGTTCTTAAGTTGAACAATGTGTGTGGTTAGAACTGCTGATTTATTGATTAATGTATAACCTGCTCATTCTGAATAAGCCACTTAGATATTGTTAATAATAGCCAAAGCATGAAGCTTCTGGTTCAGGTCGCATGAACATGCTTTCAGCTCCCGTGCTATAATCAGGAACCAATGACTGTGATTCTTGTGTTCTGTGAGAAAAGGACAACAATATTTGAAGCTTTCTGCCTCCCTTTTGAAACTCCCCTATAAAATGCCTTTGCTTGTAGCAAACTTTGGAGCACTTTCCCACTCTGTTGGTTTGTGTTTCCCGTGTCAATCCTCACTTTGCCTCCCAGCAAACATCTCCTAAAATCTTTTGCCTCCACAACCTTAATTTCAGTTGACACCCCTCAATTTCTTTTATACCCTCTTTATTCATACAAATCTGTTTTATTATGCTTTTTATTCTTTTTTTAGTCCTTCTCTCAAACAGTATTTTTAGCTTTATTTTAATATTGCTTTTAATTATTTCTGAAATTTTTTGAAGAAATAATTCAGCTGTTGTACATCTAACAGTTCAGCTATTCTTTTTTATATCTGCTATTCCCCCTCAACTTCTTTGCTTAATTTTTCTTTTGTTTTTGATACTTTTTGGTATTTTAGACCATCTTAATGCAAATCATTTTCCTACTGTACACACTTCTATTTTCATATTGTTGTGTTACTTTTTTTTCTTCATCCCAAGCTTGACTTTGTAGGATTTCAAAGAACAAAATGTGAGTAAAACATCATTCTACTTATGTATTTGTGTTCTCTTTTCTCTTTCACTGCATCTCTAGATATTAATTTGTTACCTTTCTTTTTTCTTCAGGTACTTTTTCTGACTCACCTGCTGGAGGCTGTTTATTCTAAAAATGTACTTACAACTTTTCTATATTTTTAACCATTATCAGTGCTTTTATAAATCTTTTAGTAATCTATTTTTTTCTTTCCCTCTTTCTTTTTCTTTCTTAATATCCCTCTTGCGGTTTTCTTTTTATTAATACTAATTCTTCATTTTTATTCCTTCTTTACCTACTTATTCTTTTTTATACTTACCCTTTTGGTTAATTATTGAAGGAAATGGTTAATGGACTTCTGTGGTCAGCACCCAAGGACTTGTTCACTTGGTGAACTCGCAAACGAGTTAACCAAGAAATGTCAAGGATTGCAAACAATCCTTGAGAACGCTTGAAGCTGTGAGAACACTTTCTTGGGATGTTCCCAGGAGGCGCATTATAGATAACCAAGTGCTTGAGAAGGGAGGTAATGGCCTTCTGCTCTTGAGAAAAGTATAACAGAATTTATGCATTAGTGCTTATCTCACATGCACAAGCTTGCTAAATGTAATAAAAGCTGTAACAGCGGCTGGGTCGGTGCTACTTACCTGAGAGAGCAGCAGCCCCCTGCTCTTCACCTGCATCTCGTCTGCCGTGTCTTCCTTTGCATCTCCGATCATTTTAATCAACAGCTTATTGCACTTAATAAATTTTTAATCTTCTCTCCATTTGATTCAATATGCTATATAAATTTTCTCTCATGTTACTAATCTTGTTTTTCTTGTTTGGTGTGTGTTGTGTGTGTGTCAGTTTTATTGAGGTATAATTTACATACAAATTGACCCATTTTAAGTTGTATGGTTTCATCATTTTCTCACACACACATACACACCAGTGTAACAACCACCTCTATCAAAACAGAACATTCTCTTCACTCCACAAATTTCCCACATGCTCTCTTGCAATCAATGTACCCTCAACCTGGACCCAGTAAACCAATGACTCTCATTTCTATCACAATAGATTAGTTGTGATTTGTGAGGTTTCTTATGAATGGAGTAATACAGTATACACTCTTTTGCATCTGGTTTTTTTAATTCAGAGTAATGTTTTTGAGATTCATCCATATTGTAGTATATATCGGTGGTGCATCCATTTTATTGCTGAATAATAGTCCATTATATCAGTAAACCATTGTTTATTTGTCCATTCACATATTAATGGACATTTGGGTTGTTCCCAGTTTTTGACTAGTTCAAATAATGCTGCTATAAAAATTAGCATACAATTCTTTGGCATATCTTTAAATAAATAATAAAAACTGTCCAACTATTTTCCAAAGTATTTAAACAGGTTTACGTTCCCACCAGCAATTTATGAGTCTAGTTGCTACGCATCTTTGCCAACACTTGGTATTTTCAGTAGCGATTTTAACAACTTTAGCTAATCTAGTGGATGTGTAATGGTATCTTGTAGTTTTAATTTGCATTAACCTAATGAATAAAGATGTTGAGCATCTATACATGTGTTTATTGGCCATTCATTAATCTTCTTTCATGAAATATTTATTAAAATCTTTTGCTTATTATTTTATTATTATTACATTGTTGCTTTTATTTTTGTGAGGTACATGATATAATCTGGATCCAAGTCTGTTGTCAGATATATGTATTACAAATATTTTCTACCAGTTTGTGAATTTCTTTTTTTATCTTATTAATGGTGCTTTTTGAAGAGCAGCAGATTTTCATTTTAATGAAATTCTATTCAATATTTTTCTTTATTGTTACTGTTTTCTATGTCCTAAAAGATTTGCCTACCACAAGATTATGAAGAAAATTTTAACATACAGTTTCTTCTAGAAGTTTTAGGGTTTCAGCTTTTATACACACATCTATTATCCATTTCAAGTTTATTTTTGTGTATTGTATAAAATGTTAGTTAAGCTTTTTCTCTATCCATACAGATATTCAGTCGTTTCAGCATCATTTGTTGAAAACAATAATCTTTCCCTTCTGAATCACCTTGGCCCTTTGTCAAAAATCAGTTGATCATATGTATGTGGGTCTATTTCTAGCCTTTCAGTTCTGTTCCATTGATCTGTTTGTCTATCTTTAATTACTGTAGCTTTATAGTAAGTATGATTTACTTACCAGGTAATGTAAATCCTCCAATATTGTTCTTCTTTGTGAGATCGTTTTGGCCATTCTAGGTTCTTTGCATTTTCACATACATTTTGGAATCAACCTCGCAATTTCATACCCTAAAAAAATCTGCTGTGATTTTTTTGGGGGGAGGGGGGAATTAAACTGTATCAATATATCAATTTGAGGAGAATTGACATCTTAACAATATTGAAATTTCCAATTCACAGACCTAATTTATTTCTGTATTTATTTAGGTCTTCTTTAATTTTTTGAACAGTGTTCTTTTAATGTTTTCAATGAATACTTTTCAATGTAGAGGTCTTACACATTTTTGGTAAATTTATCCTCAAGAATTTTATGGTTTTTGTGGTATTGAAAATCTTACTTAAAAGGTTTTATTTCCAATCACTTGTTGCTACAAATGCAATTGATTTTTGTAAATTCAGCTCTGCTTCAATACAGCTCCATAGCCCTTTACGTTGTAACTGTAAAAAATTACACATTTCTACATTGTGTGCCCATTAACATAAATTTGAAATTATTGTTTTATGAATTTGTTCTTTGAATTATGTAGAAAACAGAAGTACAGTCCAAAAATGCAATAATACTGGGTTTTATATTTATGTATGTAGTTATCTTTACCACAGTTATTTATTTCTTCATATGGGTTCAAGTTTCTGTCCAGTGTCCTTTCACTTCAGCCCAAAGGATTTTATTTCTTGTAGAGCAGATCTTATAGCAAAAAACTCATTCAGTTTTTGTTCACTTGTAAATTTCTTTATCTATCCTTTATTTTTGACAAAGAGTTGTGGATTAGAACTCTTGGTTGGTAGGTTTGTTTTTCTTTCTTTCAGCACTTGAAATGTATCATCCCACTACCTTCTGGCCTCCATGGTTTCCGATGAGAAATTGGCTGCTAATCTTATGAGGATCCGTTGTACATGAGGAGTCACTTCTCTCTTTTTGCTTTCAATAGTCTCTCTTTGTCCTTGGCTTTCAACAATTTGATTCTAAGATGTTTCACAATGAATCTTTATACGTTTATTCTACTTTGAGTTAATTCAGCTTCTTGGATATATAGATTCATGCTTTTTATCAACTCTGGGACGTTTTTGGCCATTATTTCTTCAAATATTCTTTCTGTCCATCTCTCTCTTCTCCTTCTGGTACTTCCATAATGTGTAAGTTGGTATTCCTGGACCTGTTTCACAGGTCTCTTAGGCAGTGTTCAATTTTTTCTATTCTTTTTTCTTCTTTTCAGACTGGATATTTTCAATTGTCATATCTTCAAGCTCACTGATTCATTCCTCTGTATCCTCAGATCTTCTGTTGAGCCCCTCTAGAGAATGTCTTCTTTCAGCTATTAGACTTTTCAGCTCCATAATTTCTATTTGGTTCCTTTTTATACTTTCTATCTTTATCGATATTCTCTATTTGTTCATATATCATTATCTTGCTTTCCTTTAGTTCTTTGTCTGTGGTTTCCTTTAGCTCTTTGAGTATATTTAAGGCAGATGATTTAAGTTTTTTATCTAATAAACATAATCTCTAGGCTTCCTTGGGGATGGTTTCTATCAATTTCTTTGTTCTGTGAATGATCATATATTCCTCTTTCTTTTTATGCTCTGTAGTTTTTTGTTGAAAACTGAATATTTGGGATACAACAATCTGGAAACTCTGGATATCAGAATTTCTCCTCTACACAGGGTTTGTTACAGTTGATTTTTGACTTTTGAGAACTTCATCTGTTTCTTTAGTGACTTTTCTGAGCTACTTTTGCAAAGGCTATTTTGCTTGTCATGCGTGGTCACTGAAGTTCTATTATTTCAACAGTCAGCCAGAGACTTGACAAAAAAAATTCATAAATAGCTGGAGAGGGAAAAAAAACCACAAACTTTCCCTGTCTTTGAAGATTGACTGTAAGCTGGGGCACTCTATTTCTAAGGCAGGCCACCTACAACTCTGCCTTAGTTATCACCTTCTGCTTGTATGGACCCCAAAGATCAATCAGAGGTACAAACTTAGGGTTCTCTTTGGTCATTTCAAAGCATGCATCTGGCCCTGGGCATTCACGTGTAGTCCAGCTTCCCTGGTGTCCTAGTCAGGTTTCTCCAGAAAAACAGAACCAATTGTGTGTGTGTGTGTGTGTGTGTGTGTGTGTGTGTGTGTGTGTGTGTGTGTGTGTGTGTGTGTTCCAAATACTGCAGGGAAAGCTGGAGACCAAGTTGTTTATATACCTTGCTGTGAAGAAACATTGAAAGTTATGGTGATTAGCAGACAGTAATTCAATTTCAGGAGAGGAGCTGTTTGTTTATTAAATGAAAGAGAATTCACCAACCTTGTTGGCTGACTAGAAAGTAAATTGTTTAATTCCTTACTACATTGGATCACTTTGTCAACTTCAATTGAACCCTCACTATATTTGTAAACATAGTAAATATGCTCCATAACCAAAGGAAACTCTTCAGAACAAGCAAAATGAGCATTTTAATGGCAGAAATTACAGAATAGTTATTAACTATATGTTATAAATATATTTTATTATTCATAAAAATACAGTGTGTTACAACTGGCATTCTGAAAAGTAAATCACTATACACATTTACTACTTACAGGGAATAAGGATTAGCTATCTATAAAAAGTACAAGATATTTAAGGTTATAAGTTTCAACTTAAAATACAATACTAGAGTTTGAAGAAAAATTGCTTTTTATTATATACAAAATTGTTTTAAAAGTAGAACAGACAACTCCTGAAAAATGGTCTAAAACAAATGGTAAAAACGTGTATGTGAAACTCAACTGCTACATAAACCTAATCTGCTCTCTAGATATTTGAACAACATATGGCATCCAGCCTCTGGAGATGAGCTCACAGGTATGATGTGAGTTCATTAATAGTTAAGTATTTGTTCATTTTTTATAATATGGCTGCCAAAAATGAAATTTCTAAGGACTCTGATTGCTAAGTTTCATTTGTAGAATATATTCATGCTGCAGTTTAGGCTGTGCTGGCTTCAATCTAAAGATCCAAAAAAATCATGAACACTTTGTTTTCAAGAGACACAACATTGGGAATTTTATTTGTCTTTCAAACTGGCATTGGGCTCATGGGGAACTTATTGCTATTCATTACATATATGTACATCCTCTTATTTCAAGCCCATCAGAAGAAGCCCTTACTTGTGATTCTTACTCACCTAATTTTTGCTAATGTTGTTACAGTTATCTTCAGGGGTATTCCATATATAATGGTATCCTTTGAAGTTAGACATTTTGGATGATATTGGTTATAAAGTAGTACTATACATTTATAAAGTGACACAGGGAATTTGTATATGTACTTCTCTCCTGAATACATTTCAGGATATTATTATCAGTCCTGGTTATTCCAAGTGGGCATGGATCAAACCCAAAACCTCCCAACAAATTCTGCCCTTATTGATTTGTTCCTGGATAAGCAACATGCTAATCAATATGTGGGCCATTATAAGCGCTGTGGCCACCAGCAATTCCACTGAGGTTGTACTTGTATATTCTCTGATGAACTATAAAACAAGACAGTTTACATACCATCATGCCATGCTATTCCTAAGTGCCATGTTTCTGCAAGATTTTCTCTTTTTGTCCCTCATAATTTGGACCATTTTCTACATGGTCCTTATCCTTTTCAGGTATCACAAGACAATCCTGCATATTCACGGTACCAGCCTCTCTCCACGATCTTCTGAAAGAAAAGAGACTCATGCTGTCCTTTTGCTGGTGAGTTGCTTTGTTTTCTTTCATGGAACTAACTTATGTCTTTCCATTTATATGCGTTCCAAATATAATAATAATATGATGATGGAGAACATCTTTAATTTTCTTTCATCTTCCTACCCAACTATCTGTGCTTTGATGTTGATTAATTCTGATAAAAGAATTTCTAGATTGAACTGTGCCATTTCAAATATGTCAATTTCTCACTGCTCACTGCAGACCTTTCTATTGCATCAAAGGAATTCTGATCAAAATTTTTTTAACTATAAGAAAACATGTTTTTAAAATTGTCTGAGTTTAGAAATTAGTCCTGATCATACCTAGGTAAAATTTGAGAAACAATAATCCACTGTGCTTCACTCTATGAAAGTTTCTTCAAGCATAAAAGAGCACACTGCAGATGAATACATAGAGTATAACAAATATAAATTCTAAAAGCATGGAAAATAATATGAATAGAAATTCTAATGTAGTAAAAATAAAGAAATGTAAGGAGGTGGTCAAAATCAAATTTAAGGTAGTGGTTATCTTTAAGGGGTTTGGAAGATGACATAAAAACAATTGGGAACATAGTGGACTTTATCTTCACTTATAATCTTTTATTTCCTGCATTGGGCTATATGTTTATTACTATTTAACATTTATACAAGTTCAAAATGCCCTTAAATAAGTTTACAATAAGTAGTATTTGTGCTAATTTTCGTACTTGGTATATTTTTCAAATTTATAAATCATTAATTTGCATAACTTCTGATTAGATTTATAGATGTGATCAGATTCCTAGATTCTCAGAAGAGGCTTGAATCCATTTCTATTTCCAAATAGATACATGGACACATGATTATGAAAATTTCAAAGGATTAAAATATGAGGAGGCTATTCTTTAACAATAGTGGAATTAGAAATTGAAAACAAAATGAGTACTATAAATTCCCAATGTTTTCGAATTAAGCAATGTAATTCTAAATAATATAGGGACAAAAAACGCACAGTGGAAATTAGAAAAAATTGATGATCTAACCTTTCATTTCCAAGATTTATAAAAAGAACAGCAAATCATAGTCATATATCATAAAAGAAGGAAATGATAAATCAAAAACAAACAAATGAAATGGAAAACAAACATATGGAGAAAATAAACAAAGCCAAGGGGTGGTTACTTGAAAATATTAACATAATTGATAACCACCTAGCAAGTCTGATTAAGAATGTAAGAGTTACCATAAATTACTAACATCAGAAATGAAAGTGGGACATCACTATACATCTACCTGCAGGCAATAAAAAGTATATGAGAGGGTATTATAAACAACATATGCCAATACATTTGAAAAGGTAGATGAAATGGAAAAATTTCTAGGAAAACACATGTTATAAAAACTATAGAGGGAGTGATAGAAAACCTAAGTAGTTCTATACCTATCAAAGAAATGAATCTGTAATTTAAAAATCTTCCCACAAAGAAAATCCAAGCCCATATTGCTCCAAATATTTTTGATATAAATAACACCAGTCTCGCACAAACTCTCTCAAGGAATAGGAAAAAAGGAAAACTTCCTAAATCACTTTGTGAGTCAAGCACACCTTGAGTATGATACTTTTTATGTGTTACCTCAGATTCTCTTGTCATCTTTTCTTGGCCACTTGTTTTACCCCAGTAGTCATGGCAACCAACTTCTGTGCAAAAACCAACAGGACTTTACCTTTTGCCTCTGCTTAGCATCTCATCTCCTGCTATAGGGCTTCTCTGTTGCTGCTCAGACATGAGTTACTGATCTCAAATATAAAAATTAAATAAATGTCAAATAAAAAAATGACCTCAAACAAACAAACAAAAAAATAAGCCTGAAATAAAAAAATTATATCAAATATCTCAGTATAAGAGATACGTGCGGGGCTGTTGATGCTCCATGGAGCAAAACTTGGGCCAATTGGAGATAGTGACTGATGGATAAATTCTTCCCACTTTCTTCATCTAAGCAGTCTTTCCTGAGGTTGCATTCCCTAATAAATTAATAACACATTATCTTTTGATTCAATGGGTGCTGTTTATGTGACTGTGTTCAGTTTGTGAAAATTCATCAAGGTTTACACTTACATGTGGAGTTTTATGTACATATGTATGTTATGCTTCCATAAAATATTTAAAGTGATACTATTTGCAATAGCTTCAAAAACATTTTTTAACCTAGAAATAAGTCATACAAAACTGCAGGACTTCAATTCAAAAAACAACAAAACATTGCCAAGAGGATATAAGAAGACCTTGGGCCGGCCTGTGGCTTACTCGGGAGAGTGTGGTGCTGACAACACTGTCAAGGATTAAGATCCCCTTACCAGTCATCTTCAAAAAAAAGAAGTCCTAAATTAATGTAACAATATACTATATTCATTAAATGGGAGAATCAGTATTTATAAAGATTACAATTGTCCTTAAAATGAATTATAAAGTCAGTGCAATTACAATTAAAAGACAGTATTGTTGTGAAAATTGACAAGCTCATTCTAAACATTGTATAAAAATTATATGGAATTATATAGAAATGCAAAAGCCTAAGAATAACCAAAAGGAGAGTATGCACATAGACAAATATCAAGTCTTATTATAATGCTACAGTAAGACAGTATGCAGTTTGCATAAGGATATAAAAGTAGACCAGTGTAATCAAATAGAATGTCCAGAAACAGAATCAAACATTTGTAGAAAATTTGTGAAAGATATACTATTGTACAGCAGTGGGGAAATGGATTGTCTTTTCAATAAATGGTACTGCATCCTTTGGATATCTAAGAGGGAAAAAATATATACTGTCCTCCATATTACATGAACAAAAATTGTCAGGTTGATTTTAGCTTTAAATGTGAAAGATGAAAAAATAAAGCTTCTAGAAGATAACATAGGAGAATACCTTCATGATCACGGGATAGGCAAAGACTTCTTAAACAGGATATTGAATATACTAACCTTAAAGGAAAATATTGGTATATTGCATTATATTGAAATTAAGAAATTCCGTTTATCAAAAGACATTATTAAGAGAGTTAGAAGTCAAACTACAGAGTGAAAAAGATATTTCCAACACATGTAACTGATACAAGTCTCCTATCAATAACACGCAAATTAATACTTACCAACAATAAAAAAATACAGACAACCCAATAGAAAAAGTACAAAGATTTGAAAGGCCCTTTTACAAAAAAATAGTATCTGAATGGTTTATAAATATATGAAGTACGCTCAGCTTCGTTATTAGTCAAGGAAATGCATATTAAAACACATTGAGTTATCACTATACACCTAGCAGGACGGTAAAATTAAAAAGAGTGGAAATCATTATCACAACTTTGGAAGTCTATTTGGCAATATCTCATAATGTTGAACCTATGCATACCCAGTGATACAACAATTTTACTACTATGTATAATCTCAGCAAAAATGCATACATACACACATCATGACATATACAGAAATGTTCTCATTTTCATTGTTTACTTGTAATAGCCCCCAAATGGAAACAGTGTAAATGTCCATCAATAGTAGAATAAATAAACTGTGTAATATAAATACAATGGAACATTCTACTGCCGTGAAAATGGAGAAACTACTGCTACACTTAATAATATGAATTCATTTACAGGCATAATTGAATAAAAGAAGCCAGACACAAAGGAGGGCAAACAGTATGACTGCATTTGCATAAATTTTAAGGACAAGAAGAATTAAACTCTGGTGTTAGAAATCAGGATGGAGGTTACCTTAGAGGAAGAAGGGAAAGTGACTGAAAGGTAGAATAAAAGAAGTTTCTGAGGTGCTGGTAATATTTTATTTCTTGATCTAGATGGAGGTTATTTATAGGCTCTCCGTGAGAAAATTCATTTACCTCTACCCGTTTGACTTGTACTTTTATTAAGCTATTTTCTAAATCAACTCTTTAAAAGTTTATTTTAGAAAATGACAGTAATGAAACATTGAAGACACCGAGGATTCATGTAAAAAAAAAAATTCTAAAAGGAAATGAGAACACAGGTAAGCAGAGCACACCATAACACCAAATCGTTTTTGCTTTTGGAGCTCTTGCTCATGGAGGGAAAATTGGACTTATATTTTGTCAGTTTCTAAACTGAGGCAAACTGAAGTCACTGGAAGCTACTCAAAATGGAAAACCACCCTATATTAGCACATGTCCCTGGTGGTATACATTCAGATTGACAATGACATAGAGAGAAACTTTAACCATCACCCCCAGTAAACTGCAGGAAAAGCTGTCTTGCCACTTAGGAATCCAGAGTGAAGGAAACGGAAAACATCCACATTCTGAGATGTTAAAGCCATGAGGTGGACCTGTAGCACATAGTTTTCCTGGATGTGCATTTCCTGGAGAGTCCAGGAAGCCTTAAGTCCTAAGCTTGCTTTGAGATTTGTATTATGTATCTATTACTGTAACAAATGACCCCAAACTTAATGATTTAAAACAACAACCATTTATCATCTCACATTGTCTGTGGGTCAGAAATTCAGGGGTATCTTATCTGGGTAGTTCTAGTTCAGGGTCTCTCATGGGGTTGCACTCAAGAAGCCAGTTAGGCATCTAGTCGTCCTAAGGCTTGACTGGGCCTGGGGGAGTGCCTTCCAAACTCTCTAGTGGACGTTGACAGGAAGCCTCACTTCCTTTCTACATGGGCTTCTCCAGAGCCAGATCCATCACTTATATTGGTCACAAAGACCAACCCTGATACAATAAGGTCGGGAACTACACAGGGCATGAATATCAGGAGGTAGTGATCATTGGGGGTCATCTTGGAGGCTGCCTACCTGATTGCCCTCTGGCCATCTATGATCCATGTCTTCCACATACAAAATACACTCACCACCTTCCAAGATACTTTAGATTTACCATTTAAATCACATCCAAGTGTGTATGAAATACTTTGGATATAGTTCCTTAAGTACAGCCTTTCAAGTACATAGAGAGGAAGCTTGCTACACAAGGGAGAAAATACCATTACATCTGGACAAGAGTTTACCCTAACTTTTTTTTTTTTAACCCCTGATTTTCAAAATAAGTAAAAGTCTGGTGCTCGACCAACTAAACCACATAGGCCCTAAGAAGGCACTCGTATTCATATTCAGAAATGGTTTCGGCAAAATCATTATTGTTCGTTCATATTGTAAATTCATTCCTGGACCCAGGAAAGATAGCTGAGGAGATGGTTTAGATTCTATGGGCTACCATTGAACAGAAGTGTATTCATGTACTCTGAGCATTGCTTGGTATTCACTGCTGAGCTGTTACTTGTTCTGTTTGCACTAAGAAACCATTCCCTCTAAGGAATGTAAAATACTATAACACAAGAATCCTTATTTACTTACCTACAGTTTGTAGAAGGTGAGACTCAAGAGGTAGGACAAACTGATTATCTTTTCAACGTTTATTGAACAATTAATATGCACTTGTTCATGGGGCACCCGAAAAGAACCTTTTCAATGACAAAGAAAACCAACAGAAGTGATGACAACGAAGTGAAAAGCAACTAGTCGGGAGTTTTAATAAAGTTATTAAATCAAATATTTAATCAAATATTTGATCAAATATTTATGGATGTAAGAAAAAAGCAAATCATTAATAGGGAAGAGAATGTCCTGGCGAGAATCAGAAGTAAATGTGGAATTTGTCACTTCCTTCTCCATGAAATTGCGGATACAGGAATACCTCAATTGAATGAATAAATTTCAATTGTTTTGTTGGACAGCAGGGGGGAAGGAATTTTACTTTGCGAGGGAGTATGCCACAGTCAGATAGGCAGATGAGTTTGGGAATCATTTTGTGGGAGAATGACAGGATTTCAAAGAAAGGTGGGAAAGAAAAAACGACCATGATTATTATAACTGAGAGATTATATATGAGAGTGATTATCTCTAGGAATAGTTAAGTAAGTGCCAGTAAAACCCCAAGCTGGGGGGTGCTTGGAAAGCTTGTAGCAGAGGATGGTTTCGATCCATCGACCTCTGGGTTATGGGCCCAGCACGCTCCCGCTGCGCCACTCTGCTAGCTGGCACGTGTGGCCTTGCATTGTTCCCTTTAATAATTAAGATCACCTTTTGGTGCTGAGAAAATATTCGTCTTTTTTATTTCTTTTAGTCTCTGATGGTTTATACCGCCCCCTTTTTTTTACCATACAGGTCGGAAATCTGCTACCCGACAACCAGATGGTCTTAGGTCATCACCTCCAGGTCTGCACTCTTTCAACCTGACAGGGAGTGTTCGAGCTTGAAAGTCCCACAGTCCCCCTCACGCCGCAGCCCCTTGTTGGTCAGAAGGAACCAAGGAGCAGCGAGCCGAGCAAAAGCCTGGGCGAAGCCTTCTCCGGCGGAATCTGAGGAGTTGTGGAACCAATTCCGCCGTCCCCAGAGAGGAATAGTGTCATTTGTTTGTGTCAGAAAATCTCATAGACAATAGTTTGGATAAAAGAATTTTTTTATTTGCTTGCAAGGGCGCAAGATTTTCAAGAGGATGGTGCCCCTAAAATATAATAAACCGGGTTTATAGCTCATTACATGGTAGCTACAATTTCGGTTGGATTCCGTTTTGCCAAAAAAGAGAAATATAAAAGGACACCTTTCTTGTTTGCAGCTGCTACCTTTTATCTTTAGGTGTGCAAGCTATGCAAACTTTCGGATAAAGAACGTGAAACTCAAGGAGTTGCCTGTGCTGTGTCACCTGTTTTATTTTTTTACCCCTGGGGCAACTGGCCGGCTCGCAGATCCGAACGTGTGGGCATCGTGTTATTAAGCTGCGTCCTAACCCGCCAGCCCTTGTCTGGGAATCTAAAGTAAAGGTCCTAGGTGTTGACATGGTGACTACTCAATACAGTTTCGAGTTCCTTTTTAAAAACACCTCCTCTAGAGACGAAGCTCTCTGATCTTCCATGGGCTGTAAGCCTTTGGTACACTTCCTCAGGAACTTAAAAACTGCTTACATTATCTTCTGCTTGGAATAAAGTAGCAAACCTTAGCAAGTGGCTAAGGTTGAAGGTAACTGACTTCTTGGCGTTTCCTCACGCTGGACAGCTAAAAGTTGTCAAACGTTATTAACCCAAATTTCCTTTTTCAAGAGAATAAATGTAAAATAAGGATAAAGCCCAAACGCCTGGACAGGGACTTGAACCCTGGACCCTCAGATTAAAAGTCTGATGCTCTACCGACTGAGCTACCCAGGCTCTTGGGGCAGGAGCTTACTGTATCTAAAAATAAGTTCAATGACTACCATAGTTCAATGATAATGTAGAATGATCCTTGCATTTAGGAAAGGTAACTGAACAAATGTTTCATCTCCACAGAGCCAACTCACCCAGCAGTTGTTTATGTTTCCTGTGGGTCTGCAGAAAAGGGATGTAAGTGGCTTCAAGAAAACAATTCTTTTATTGCTTATAGTTTGAGGAAGGGAAAAATAAACAGAAGAAAATAATAATAAATATTTATGGAATGCTTAAACTGTCAGCACTGTCCTCTTTACTGGGCATCAAGAAATAACCAAAAAAGACACAAACAGGGACATAGAAACAATTAAAAAAGCAATAGAAATGGGAAGCAACCAGTGGAGAACAATGGTAAGAACCTGACCCATCTCTCAGTTATTTTCTCACTGCAGGAAAACAGCAAGTTATTAAAAAGGAGGAGAATGTTGTGCTAACTGTGGGTGGCCCTACTTTGTACTCATCACTGCTTTGGGGATGTTCTTACCCCTCTAAAATAATTTTGACAAATGTGATATCCCCTACCACATTTTTTCAGTCTAGCATTTTTCATAAGTTTAAATTCTTCTGAAGATACAGTGACTTCTATCACAGGAATCTAAAAATCATAGTAATTTAATACTTACCAACATTCCTTTAAAAAGAGAGATTAGCAGTCCCCTTCTTTAGCTGTGGAAGATTTTACATCTGTCCTTTATCTCCCTGTATTCAAAGTGCCAATCCACATCGCCCACAGAATTTTATGCGAGAACAGTGTCACTTCCTATTTAGTTTTTCCTTGATCCTTCTATCATACCGTGCACCAAACAGGTATAAATACTGAAGTCTGATTTTATTTCCTGTGATTCAAAATGTGTGTTAACAATAATTCGTTTGAATTGTGTTATATTTACATCTATTTGTAGTACATAATCAATCAAAACCTAAGTAGGTAATAATTTGAAAGCCCCTTTACAGGAAGACATAATGGAAGTAAATGTGGAATTTATCATCTCCCCCTTCTCCATGAAATCGAATGCAATATGCAAGATCTCATGATGGATTTGACTCAATATTACCAACTGTCGGGAACCCATAGCAAAGGTTTAATAGTCAAACTTAACGAATGAGACACTCTGAAGAAGATTTAGCTAAGGATGGTTTCCACCCATTGACCTCCGGCCCAGCATGACTCTACTGTGCCACTTTGTTTATAAGCGAGTGGCTCCTGCTCCTTTTCAATTCCTTTTTCACAATTCCTTTTTCACGTTTTATTTCCTGCATCTTTTCCTTTCTCCCTCCCAGTTCGCTCCTCCCTTTCCTTGGCCTCTTTAAAATTGGCCTCCTCAAGAACCAGATGCTGTCCGCAGTTTCTCCATCCCTGTGCTTTCCCAATCTGCCAAAGATTTAACCTCTGAAACTCGTTCTTCAAAAGCTTATTTTGGACTTAGAGGAGGAATTACACAGAAAATCGAGAAGTCTGCAGAGAAAAGCCCTCAGGAAACACTGCCTGAGAAGAACCCGGGACCTGTGGAGTTAACACCTCTGCCTTGGGGTTGGAAGTGTCTTAACAAACTTTTATCAAAAATCTCAGCTTTTATCAAAAAATTATCAAAAATGCCTGTAAGGGAGCCAGACTTTTAGAATTCCATTTCCGATTGGAAAACGTTTAGATCAGTTTTATCAGGAACCAGGAATTCCTGTCTTTGAAAAGAGGATTTTTGTTTTCGGAGCTTATCTCAGGGAACTAAGCTTTTGTGTGATGTGTCCTCTGCGGGGTATGTTCTAGAAGTTACACGATTAGATGCCTAATGACTTCATTCCACACAGAAATGCCTAGAAGCAATATAAACATTGCCCACCAAAATAAACATAACCCATTAACTCTTTCTGGAGGATTTTGCTGACTGGCTTAGAAGTGGCTTAGAAGCTCCTGGAATACAACGAGGATTCCTGAAATTATTTCAATTCTATTACTAGCACTTGCTATATGTTGTATTATAACTATCTCTCCTGTGATCCTTCCCTAAATATTAGTATGCCCAAGGCTCAGTCCTTAGATACCATGTTGAAGGGTAAATGCTGGACATAGACCTATTCCCTCTCCCCGTGCATACCAGAGTTCCCCTTCCCCACTGGGAAACTACCCCTGGCCAAGGTAGTTACCCAAGGAATGGCATGTCCCCTTTAAGACGAACATCCCCTTTAAGACAAATGGAGGAAGCAGGGACCCTAGTTAGCACACTGGTGTTAAAGTACTCTGGCACCGGGAGAGTAGCGAGTAGGTAAACTTATCTACTCAGCCAGGTCTCCCACGTACTCCAAGTTATGTCAGCTGGGTGAGGGTTTACACATAAACATGCAAATGATTTATACCTCTACTTTGATCTGTTCACTATACAACTTCTGCGTACCCTGTGGCGGCATGGATTTCCAGCTGGCCAGCCACCGTCAGCAACTCCCATAAGTCTAATAAACCCAAGTCCCCACCTATGGAACCGAGTGAATTCTTTGGAACAGGCAAATACTACGCGAGTGCCCGTTCAGATTTGGGGTTCCCACGACACACACACACACACACACACACACACACACACACACACACACACACACACACACACACACACACACACACACACACACACACACACACACACACACACACACACACACACACACACACACACACACACACACAGAGTCTCTTTCCATCTAGGACTGTTCCTTCAAACTCCAAATTCACATAATGCTACTGCTTTCTTGATTGTTGTTGTTGATTTTTTGCTTTTGTTTTGGTTTTGGCAGCTAGCCGCTGCGGGTATCTGAACCTTAGACCTTGGGCAACTGCTTTCTTGACAAGCATTTTCTATTTAATTTTCCAAACACTGAACTCCCGATCTTCACTCTGAACTTGCTTCTCACTAATCTTCCCTAACTCAATAAAACTCTATCTGTGCAGTCATCAGTGAATCCTCTTTCTTTCAGATCCTACATGCCGTCTATCAGCTCCACCTCCAAAATATATCCATAACCTAACCATATTTTTTACATCTTTCATTACTATCTCACTAGAAAATCTATCATTACCTCTTTCCTAGATTTTCACAACAAACACTTCACTGGTGTCCCTGCTTTTATTATCCTTGCCCACTTACTGTCCATTCTAAACACAGCAGTAGTTCCTCTGTTCAAAATTCTCCAAAGTTTACCCCTCATTCAGTATAACAGCCAAGTGTTTCTAGTGGCCTGTGGGGGTTTCCATCCCTTCCCCTCCCCTCTAACCACAACCATCCACTTATTCTTCCTTAAATAAGTCAGGAACAAAGCACGAGTGATACTATTCAGGAAATCTCAGACTAAATGATAAAAGGCAAAACACTTTCTGGTTGCTCACGTTCTCTCTCTCTTTCTCTGCTTGTCCTTCGGATCTGGACACCATGCTGTTAAGCAGCCAAGCAGCTACATGGAAAGACCACTTGTAGCTGGTCCCATCAGAGCCCAAGTTCAGACCCAGTCAACAGCTGGTATCGGCCTCCAGGCATTTGAGTGCCAGAGTCTTTAGATGACTCTAGTCAAGATTTCAAGCTGCCCCAGCTCATGCTCAGTGAATCAGAGATAATAGCATGTTGATCAAATTGCGGGTTTGTAAATAAAGTAAATGTTATATTGTCACTGACTTTTAGGGTGGTTTGTTACATAGCATACGTTAAGCAGAACTATTACCATTTAATGTGACCATTGTGGATCTCATCTTTTGAGAAGGGTCTATTCTTTTCCTTATTTTTTTATTGGATTCACTAGATATTTTTTCATTGACTCATAGAAGTTCTCTGTATTTTCATTCAAATCCTAAGTTATTTGTGTTGCAAATAACTTTTCTGTTCTGTGACTTTCCATTTCTTTCTTTTATGGTGTCTTTTTTTCTTTAACATTTATTTGTACATATTTGTGGGATACAGTGTGTTGTTTCAAAACATGCATATACATACATTGATTCACTTAGGATAGTATAGCTTTGTACCCATTAATTCATTATGGTGTCTTTTGATGAACATAGTTCTTCATTTCATTTATTCTTGATTTATACATTTAATGTCATTAATTTTATCATTTTCCCCTCATGTTTAGTGCTGTTGTGCCTTATTCCTGAATTTTAAGAAATCCTCCCTTACCCAAAAGTCCTGTGAATGTTTTTTTATATTCTCTTCTAAATGCTTTATACTTTGCATTTTACATTTCAGCATTAATGCACCTGAAATTGATTTTTATGTATGATGGATTTTCCATATGGATATCTAATTATGCCAGTATGATTTGTTGAGAAATCTTTCTTTTCCTTACTCTTCTGCAGTATCCTATTTGTTATATACTACATGTGCTCTTTTTCTGTTCCATTGGTCCATTTGTCCATCATTGTACCAATACCAGACTCAGTTGATAAGTCCTTAAGTGAATTTTTCAAATAAGGTTGAGCAAGTGCCCCCCCTTCTCTCCTTCTTCAAGAATGTTTAAGCTACTCTTGGCTCTTTCCATTCCCATAAAGATATTTAGAAAGTGCTTATTAAATTCAATTAAAATGTTTAGATTTTAATTGGAATTACATTTATCTATTAATCAATTTTAGAAGAATACACTTTTTTTACAGTAATGTATGATTTTACAATCCACGAATATGTAATTTCATTTATCTAGGTATTATGCAATTTCTCTCAATAGTATTTTGGTTTTTCTCTGACAGATGTTGCTAAGTTTATAAGTAAATTTATGCCTATGTATTTGATTTTTAGTGCTATTTTAAGTGATGTATTTTAAAATTTAATTTGTTGCTAGGATATATAGAAAAACAATTGATTTTGTATTTTTTAATCTTACTAAATCTCCTAATGATTGTAATCACTTAACGTATGGATTTTTAAATTTTCTACATACTAAAGCGGTATCTCTACATAATAAATATTTCTTCATATTCCACTCCCTTACTTTTAATTTCTTTGTCTCTCATTGATAGGAAGACTGAGTAAGACCTAAGTACTATATTGAGGAATAGAAGTCTCATTTCCTCTCTGGGTTAGCTTTCATCACTGAAGGAATTTCAGGAAATGCCATTCTAAAATATGCCTCCTTGGACTTCAGACTGAGGGCACTTGGGAAAAAGCAAATGCAGGAAGGGGCTTTCTCTGAACCTCCCTTATCTGCCTAAAGACAGATCTTCTAAAAGGAACTCAATTGTCCTGAATTCCCTCCCTGGTAATCTCATTAACCAGGGAAGATTGAACTGTATCAGAGGAGACTGGAGGTCAACACCAGGCCCAGGTAAACTTTGTCCCAGGTTATCACCTATTCTTCTGAGGGTCCATTCATCTTTTCCCAAATCATTTACCCTTCCCTAAGTTGCCTACATCTCCCCTCCTCTCTCTTGTATGAAAAGGGTATTTAAGCTTCTAGAACTCACTGGGTTTCTAGGTATTCACTTTTCTTTCCTGTGATGGCCCTATTTCATCCTGTTAATTTTCGTATGTCGGTGTATTTCATAGACTGAATTATTGAATGCTCAGAGGGTAGAAGGAAAGTTTTCCCTCCTCAACAGCATCTCACCATAAGTATGATGCCTACTCTTGGCTTTTTGTACATTTTCTTTTTCATATTAAGGATGTTCTCTTCTCTTAGTCTGCTTGGAAATACTATCATAATTATTGGATGTTGAATTTGACCAACACATTTTCTACATCATTGAGATGATCATATGTGTTTCTCCTTTAATGTTTTAATACAATGACTTAATGTTTGGATAAAGTCAACCTAGTCATGCTGACATGTTAATAGACAGTGGGTAAATATTTTGCTCAGGAGTTTTGCATCTGTTAATGAATGAGACTGGCTTGTAATTTCCTTTCTCAGCATTGTCTTTTGCTGGAGACCAGCTCCGCAGGATTCGTTGGACCTGAATAGGTGGTGTGGTGTCGGCGAGGAAAGAAAGAGATGGACCAGAGATGTCTAGTGCAAGTGTGGACAACAACCACAAAAATCTTGCTTTATTTATATGTTTTTATCTAATCTTTTACACATTGATTTATCTTTTAATCAAAACATTTTTTATTTTGTTTCTATTGAAAAAGAAAGGTCAAAACGTTCCAAGGCACTCATGCTGTGACAAAAACATCTACTCATGCACCAATAGTTCACCCCAAAGCCTGTGGCTCGTGGCCAGGAAATTATACAATAGCAGCATGCTTGGCTTTAAAGAGCATCAGACTTTTAGTTTAAACTATAATTCTTAACCTTCTTAACTCACAATTTAACCCTTTTTAAATCTTACTTATACTTACTATACTTGATTTTAATAACGTTGATTAGTTATGGTTAACAATTTAATATTGCTTATACTCTATATTGATCATTTTAATTTATAATCAAAATCACAATGTTTATACCTTTTATTTCCCTGCCAATAGACTCTGGGAACAGCACAGGGGACAAAGTGAAAAGTTAAATGATCCTACTCAAACTAACAAAAACACACCATATCATTCTTATTATTACTAAAGAAAGAACATGCTCTTGGTAAATCAGGTGAAACTGTGGGAGTGGGGAAAACAAAGAAATCTGTAACTGGTTGATGATCAATTGGTTGTAAGCACCACTGCACTCGGACCCACCACCTCCCTGGGGGATGTGGATAGAAATCCAACACAATACCTTCATTCCACACGTACAAGAGCATGACCACAGCCACAATGGGTCCATGCACACATCACTAACAAGGAAGATTAATGACAAAATTAAATGGAGCCAACCCATACCGGGAACATGCCTCAGAAACACCTTTAGTACTGAAATGCCCTTTAAATAAACTAGTTAGTTTCGATGTATTTTAACATGTCCTTTGAGAAACTCCAGGGAATTTCCCAAAGCCATACTAAGCCAAAAGGTTAGGCTGTTTAATTCTGGGAAGCCTCGTCAAGCAACCAAAGGTGAACAAACAAGAACTTCCATGGAGCCGTACCACACACATGGGACCCCCTTGTAGCCTGCAGAACAAGGGGTATCACTCAGGCTCCCATGCCGTTCCCTATAGCAGGATGGCTCACGGCAGTCTTTGTCAGATTTTTGTATCAAGGTTATGCTAGATTCATAGAATGAGCATGTTGGAGTTAGTAGGACTGAAGCCATGTTGGGACCTAAAAGTGTCTGTGCCGCAAGGGTGGGGGTGTTAAGAAGAACAGTTTTTTTTCTCTCCAGTCTTTCTTTCCATCCCCTGACTTTCTTTTCTTGCTTGCTAAAAGGGGAACAAGGCTGAGAAGCTAACAGCTGAGACTTGAGTTTTGAGAAGGATCAAGGCCAAATGACTGGAAGCTGACCTGTGGCACCAGCCACATCAACCAGAGCTCTGTGAAGCAAAACTATGCAAAAGACTTTGCAAAAGAGTTGAGTCTACTCCAGAGCAATTCAAAAATCTTGCAGGGTTCTGAGATAATAGCAAAGATGAGAACAGAAGCCTGATGAAGCCTTGGTAAGACCTTGTACCTGACTACTAGACATGGACCCCTCCTAGCTCATGTCTCCTTCTCTCCTGCTTTTCACCTCCCATGTTCCATTCCCTCCTTTAAAAACCCCTCAGTAAATCTAAATCTTAGAGATGGGATAGCCTACCATCTCCTTCAGCAGAATACTTATGCTTTTCTAACACCAACCATTTCACTTCTGAGTCTTTTTTCTTCCCTTCTCAAGAGGGTGGGCAGCTGTACCTGAGTTTGGTAACAAACAGACTCTATTCTCTGAAGGAATGGAACAGTTCTTCCCTTACTATTTCATAGAGTGCAATGGGTAAAGCCATCTGTGCCTAGAGCCTTTGTAGTTGGAAGTTTGTATATTATTGATCCAAGTATATCTCAATAAAACTGACTTTAAAAAATGTCCTTTGGTTTTCAGATAAATAGGAAGAATAAGTTCTGGTGTTCTTGGCTGATTATAGCTAATAATATTGTGTATTTTTAAATAGGTAGAAAAGTGGATCTTGACCATAATCACCACAAAGACAAATGTTTAGCTGACGGATATGCTATTCACCCTAAGTGAATCATTGTACAATATATGAGGGTACTTCAAAAAGTTCATGGAAGTGTTACAGCTCTCTTTAAATTTGTCTCACAGGTTTTCTGGTCTTTACTGAAAAACCCCCTTCATGCAAAAAAAAAAAAAAAAAAAAAAAGGTTTATGGAAAGATTTGTATTGTCTTTCAATTCTACTTTTCTGCAAAATTTTGAAGTACCCTCGTATGCATGTATTGAAACACACTGTAGCCCGCAAATGCGTACAATTAAAAATAAATTTTAAGAAAAAGTCCTTTGGCAAGTTATCTTTTCCAATCAATTTTGGATTCAGGACCATCATGTATTATTATTCATTAGAAAGGATATCTCCTACTACCTCCAAGACTACCATTTTATGACTAATTCAATATTTTATAACATATCATCACTAAGATAACATAATAGCAGTTAACATGTTATTACATAATATACTAGTTATTAAATAATTTAAATAATAAACTATCCACAAAGTAGCACTCTACATACATCATGTACCATCTTGTTTAATCACAAAATTAGATTATAGGTAAATCTGTGCTTATTTTACAGATGAAGGAATTAACTCAGAGGTTATATTAACTGACCAAAGGTTAACCAACTGGGAAGTGGAAGATCTAGTGCCCTTAACCATTTTCCATACTGTTTCCTTCAAATGTGCATTCCATTTGTTAAGAAAATGTATAGACTCTTTAACATTATATTGTCAGGGCATCAACCAGATCCAGTCTGGTTAACAAGCCCCATGTCTAAAATAGTCTGAAGGAGTGGTAGGGAGATTACTCCGGTTTCCAGGTAAGCTGGCATAAAACAAATGCTCTAATTCCCCTGACAGATTTGGATGGAGAGTACATGAGTACTTAAGCAAGCAACAAACTTTGCCTGAAATGTGATTTGGTTTTCCTTTGTAATGTGTTTGCTTTGGGGGTACTTGTACTTGGCTTGCTGCTCCGCTCTGGGCATGTCACTTGGAAAGAAAGGTTGAAAATTAATTTAAAAGTAAATTAATTAAGAATTAAACTCAAAACTACGTTTTGAAAGGGAGTGGGGAACCTTCCACATCCTGAACATGGCTGCACCTTCTGAGAGTGCTCCCGCCTTACAACAGCACCTTCTCTCAGCCTTTCCACTTCCCCCTGGATTGAGCTAACCTACTGGGGCACTTAATCTGCCAGTCTACCCTCCTGACTGAATTCATGGCCTATGACTGTATGAAACCAGATCACTTTCTATTGAAATTGGACTAAGAAGAGATACAATCACTGTAAGATCTCTGCTGACTTATCATAATTTTCCCTTTAAAGCTATATATAACTTTGCTCATTCTCTTTTACAGGTACATGAAATCATGACTTATTTGTGGGATATGTTTAAAAGTAATGCACAAAACTTCGAGGTCATGTCCCTAATGGGAAAGAGTTGTCTTTCAATTCCTGCCAGTTTGAAAAACAAGGATGCCTGGCTGGACCCTCAGGTTAGAAGCACACATTGAGAATGGTAAAGCAATAAGTTTGCAAGTTCCTGTGTTCCTGATCCTATACCCAGGAACTCTGGGTTGCTTATGCCCTTACTCTTTGTATAGCCACTGAAATTTTGAGTCTGTTTTAAAAGACATTGCTATACACTAACAAATACAATCTTTTTGAGTACGGAGCCAAATGTGGTTGCTAAAAAGATGCTAAGGGAAATCAATTAGGTAAAACCACCTCAGTATATTAAAACATTCATGTAAAGAGTAAATGGAAGAAGTTATCTTAACATTTATAAAGACCAACAGGTTTCTACTATAAACAGGAGAAAGCAAATTGATACCCCATGAAGTTCAAAGCAACTGAGTGATTCAATATTTCAGTGGAAGAGGTATCTCCAAAGCAAGCCATGAAAGAACATGAAAGAATAAATTATGCATGATCTAGTATCCATAGCTGGAATTCAATGCTAAGTTGCTAAAGAAGATTAAGAATATTAAGTTTTAAAAAATTCCAGGATAGTTGTATTAAGTATAGGAGTTAGACATTATTGTGGAGAACTATACTGTCTTAGTCCATTCCAGGTTGCTATAACAAACTACCTTAGACTGGGTAATTTATAAGCCACAAAAATTTATTGTTCACCGTTTTGGCAGCTGGAAAGTCCAAGATCAAGGCATTGGCACTTTCTGGTGAGGGCTTGTTCTCTGTTTCAGAGACGGTGCCTTCTATGTTTCCTATCCAAATACTAACAAAGCCTGACCTTGCTTAGCTTTCAAGATCAGACAAGATTGGACACATTCAGGGCAACATGGCCATAGTACTTCCATGCATCTTCACATGGCATAAGGGGCAATCAAGTTCCCTCAAACTTCTTTAATAAGGGCATTAATCCCATTCACAAGAGCAGAGACTTCATGACCTAATCATTTCCCAAAGGCCCCACCTCTTAAGTATTAGGAATCCCTTATTAAGGATTAGGTTTCAACATATAAATTTTGGAGGGACACATTCAGAAAGATTGCTGGACAACATCATCTTTGATTTTAGTAATCCCTACATTTTGATTTAGTTTTTAATATATATTATAAAGTAAATATGGTTATATATTTTGGGGTTGACTAAAACAGGGTTCTAAGAGGCATCTTGCAAATCAAAGTGCGTACCTTCATAACACTCTTGCTATTACAGCACCGCCCCCCCACCCCCCCAGCAAATGTTACTTAAGCATCCTCCTTTCCTCAGTCAATATTACTAAAACATTCTCCCTTCCTTAGTCAACTAAAATTTACTCTACTTCTATCTAGCTTCTGTGAAATTACAAAACTCTAAGGTATGAATCATACCCTCAAAGAACTTGTAATTGAACATCCCAGAACCATTAAGTACTAAATGCCACGTGAATAAATGCTACAGAAATTCAAAGAAAGATGAGTACTGAATGGAGCTGTTGAGTCAAGTAAGAATAATAACCCAAGACTATGTATGTGCTAGGCCATAAGAAGTTTGAGAGGCAAGAGTAATAAAAGCAAAGGAGAATATTCAAATTGCAATCAGCACATGGTCAAAGTGTTGGGAAGAAGAAGTGAAAGTAAGAGCTGCCTGACTGAAATGTATCTCTGTGAGTGAAGTGGTATTTGCTGTATGCTGAACTGTAATAAGTGAACGAATTTTCTCAGGCTGAAACAGAAACAACAAAGTCACAGTGTAATAGCTTTATGACAGTCTTATACTTGTGCTCTACTGCATAATTCACTAAAATGTTATCATATTCCAAGACCATTAAATTTGCTTATCAAATTTTTAAAAAGTTCAAAATTGACAGAAAAACATGCCTTTTAAAAATTCATTTTAAGGGCCAGCCCATGGCTCACTTGGGTGAGTGCGGTGCTGATAACACCAAGGCCGTGCGTGGTTCAGGTCCCTATATAGGGATGGCCAGTTAGCTCACTTGGGAGAGTGTGGTGCTGACACCACCAAGTCAAGGGTTAAGATCCCCTTATTGGTCATCTTTAAAAAAAAAAAAAATTCATTTTAAAAAATGACATGTGCATTACAGAAAATTTGATAAAATTAACCATAACAAAAAAATAACATTTTGATGTACATAATTTTAGTCTTTTATACACACACATACACAAAGTACTTACTGTCTTAACCTGGTTTTTATTTTACTTCATATTAATTCATTTTCACTAAATATTCTTCTTTAAGATTATTTTTAAAGACCACGTAATATTCCAGATTATTTAACCAATTTCCCCTTGTGGGACACAAATTGGTTGTTTCTAGTGTTTCATCAATGTAACAACATTAAAAATCTTTGTTGATAAGTCTGTATGCATATCCATGACTCCTTCCTTAGAGTACATTTCTGCAAGTGGTTATGCTAGGTTAACCAGCATATACTCTAAGTCTTATGCTACATACAGCCAAACTGCCACCATAAACATGGCATTCCAGGCAGCAATTAGAGTACTCATACCCTCAAATTGAAGAATATTTATTTTTAGTACTTTGTCAATTTGTTGGAACAAAAAAAAGGATATAATAGTTGTTCTAAGCAACAATTTACTGAGCCCAAATGAGGCAAAATATTTTTTCACATTTTATTGGCCACTTTTTATTTCTTTTGTGCCATCTCCTTGATTCATTTTTCTTTTGGGTTTTTTTTTTTTTATTATCTCAAAATCTCTTACATACTGTCAACCCTTTTCCATCATGAGGGTACACTTCAAAAAGTTCGTGGAAAACAGAATTAAAAGATAATATGAATCTTTTCATGAGCTTTTTGAAATACCCTCATATATAAAACAAAATTTTTTTCCAACTTGTCATTTCTTTTTAATTTTTAAGATAGTCTGAAAAATAAATTTTAGCTTAGTTTTGCTTATTTTTTTTGATAGAGATAACTATCATTTTTGTGTGAATGTTTTAGAAAGCTCCCAGAATCCCAAGAGCACCTAAGTATTTATGTATATATTTGCTTCTTTTATAGTTTCATTTTAATCTTTAACCACATGAGAAATGTATTTGCTATAAGTTAGTTACTATACTGAATTATCCAACCACTCTTGACTAATTTGGAATTTCATATGCTAAATTATTTTATGTACTGAGCCTATTTCAGATTTTTTCTGTTTTATTGATGTTTATTGTTTTTGCAGTAACCCAGCCAAAGCATCCCCAGAATTATATTTCGGAAACATTTTGCATATTCTCATCCCTTTTTTTCTTTCATATTGAAGTCAGAATCACCTTAAATTTACAAATTAATTTTATTCACTCATTCCATATAGATATATGATAGATTACTCATGTATTTATCAGCTTTTTCTCATTATAAAATTTTAAATAATATTTTGGGGTCTTGCATATTTCTTATTAAATTCACTCCCATATTTTATATTTCTACAGCTACTGTGAATATAATCTCTATTCTATTACACTTTCAAATTATTTACTGATAGTACAGTGTGTGTGTGTAGTACTACTAATTTCACATATGTTTATTTTGTAACTACTCACAAAATCATGTGAATGTGCCCATGTATTTTTCTGGTGAGAAACCCTATGGCATTAATAGGTTCTCAGACGAATACATAAATTCAGAAAAGCTTAAACACTGCTGCCTTAAGAGCAGGTCTTCTCAAAAGCCATGTTGCAAGTCCATCATAATTCACCCTTATATGTGAGCAGTTTTCTTGGACATCAAAATGAACTCCAGACTCAGACTCAGTTAAGTCTGGACTAGTCTCTGAAATCATACATTTGATAAGTTCCATTACAAGTGGCTTTTTCTTGTCCTTAGGTGGTCAGTTTAAAATCATAGGTTTCTAAGAAAAATCTTCATATTTTCAAGCCATTGTCTCTGTAACCATAGGAAAAAGTCAGACAAGGGATTTTTCTAGACATCAGGTACTCAAATTTCTCATTCACATGGTCTTATATATTTAGGTGTGGAAATAACAAATGCACTTTCCAGTTTCATCTTTTTGGGTAAATTGCCCAAGTCATGTTTTCTAGTTCTTTCTTATCTGGGACATGATGATAGCCATATTCAACTTAGTAGAGAAGGTTTGTATTTGCAAACCTTTAGATGGAATCTAGGTAACCTATCCCTTATCTACCAACAATTTGAATCATTCCTTTTATTTTTTTTCCCTGAGGTTTTATCTAACACCATATTCTCAGTCTAGGAAAGATCCCCACCTTTCTACTGCAATAATTCATGAAACTTATACTACATTATCACTTAATTTTCTTCAATATTTATGACGTCAAATTTTGGAAAACTAATGCAAGAGTAATAAATGGCTACATGGCATATGCTCTATATCTACATTGAATCCTTAATGACCATTACATTCTCGTGCTGTGAATCATACCTCGTGTACAATAAATAAGTCACAATTTATGAACCACATATTAATATCAGTTCACCCATTCATTGTGTGTGTGTGTGTAATTTTTTTTTTTGGCAGCCAGCCAGTACAGGGATTGAACCCTAGGGTTATCAGCACCATGCTCTAACCAACTGAGCTAACCAGCCAGCCCCCTATGAACACACATCTATAGAAACCTGCATTATTACTAAATATAATAAATGTGGATCTTCAAGATCAACTAATCAGGCCTTCCAATTATTCAGGTGAGGTAATTAAGATTGAAAGAGGTAAAGCGACTTACCCCAAAGTAAAAGACCTAGTTAGTAATAGAGCTGAGATTAAAATCCAGGACTTCTAAAACCCAGAAACATGCTCTTTCCATTAAACCATGTGGCTATTCTAGGTAGTTGACAGTTTTCATGATCTTCCTTCCATTTCCCTGGGAAGGAACTCCACACTAATCAAACTCTCAAGGCAGTCAGAAGATTTGTCTCCACTGTGAGTTTTCTCATGTTGAATAGAAGAATTTTGTTTAAAGGTTTTGCTATACTCAGTATGTATACTGGATTTCTCTCCACTGTGAATTTTCTGGTGTTTTGTAAGATAGGTGCTCTGGCCAAAGGCTTTCCCACATTCATTACATTTGAAAGGTTTCTCTTCAGTATGAGTTTTCTGATGTTTTTTAAGGTCCATCCTTCGGCTGAAGGCTTTGCCACATTTACTGCATTCATAAAGTTTCTCTCCAGTATGAGTAATCTGATGTTGGATGAGGCCTGAGTAATAACTAAAGGCTTTTCCACATTCATTACATTTATAGGATTTTTCATTAGTATGAGTTTTCTGATGATTTGTGAGGTTTGTACTCTGACTGAAGACTTTTCCACATACATTACATTTATAAGGTTTCTCACCGGTATGAATTCTCTGATGCTGAATAAATCCTGACCGATCACTAAAGGCTTTTCTACAATCATTGCATTTATAGGGCTTCTCTCCAGTATGGATTCTTTTATGTTGAAAAAGGGCTGAACAGAAACTAAAAGTTTTCCCACAGTCATTACATTCATAGGGTTTCTCTCCAGTGTGAGTTCTCTGATGCTGAATACGCCCTGATCGGTCACTAAAAGCTTTCCCACATTCATTGCATTTGTAGGGCTTTTCTCCAGTATGAATCCTTATATGTTGCATAAGGAATGAACTCTGGCTGAAAGTTTTCTCACATTCATTACACTTATATGGTTTCTCTCCTGTATGACTTCTCTGATGTTGAGTAAGGTATGTGCTTCTGCTGAAGGCTTTTCCACATTCCTTACATTCATAAGGTTTTTCTCCAGTATGAGTTTTTTGATGTTGAATAAGAGCTGAATAGTTACCAAAGGCTCTCCCACATTCATTACACTCATGGGGCTTTTCTCCAGTGTGAATTCTTTGATGTTGAATAAGGGTTGAATAATCACTAAAGGCATTCCCACATTCATTGCATTTGTATGGTTTCTCTCCAGTATGCGTTCTCTGATGTTGAATGAGGTCTGAACAATAACTGAAAGCTTTACCACAGTCATTACATTCGTAGGGTTTCTCCCCAGTATGAATGATATGATGTCGAATAAGAGCTGAGTGATCACTGAAGGCTTTCCCACATTCATTACATTCATAAGGTTTTTCTCCTGTATGAATTCTCTGATGTTGAGTAAGATGTGCACTTTGACTAAAGAACTTACCACATTCATTGCATTCATAAGGTTTCTCTCCAGTATGGATTCTCTGATGCAGAGTAAGATGTGTGCTCTGACTAAAAGCCTTTCCACATTCAAGACATTTATAGGGTTTCTCACCAGTGTGTATTCTTTGATGCTGTGTAAGGTATGTACTACGACTGAAGGTCTTGCCACATGCAGTACACTCATAAGGTCGCTCCCCACTATGAATTCTCTGATGTTGGATAAGAACTGAGCAATAACTGAAGGCCTTCCCACATTCGTTGCATTTGTAGGGCTTTTCCCCTGTATGAGTCTTCTGATGGTTTGTTAAGTGGAAACTCTGGTTAAAACCTTTTCCACATTCATCACATTTATAGGGTCGCTCTCCACTATGAGTTCTTTGATGCTGAACAAGAATAGCATGGTCTCTGAAGGTCTTCCCACATTCACTACATTTACAAGGTTTCTTTCCATCACATTTTCTCTTTATAATTAAATCTGAATTTTGTTTGAACATCTTTCCACACGTACCATATTTATAACATCTCTCCTCTATGGAATCACTCTGCTTTGTAACAAGTATTGGTCTTATACTGAAACCTTTCCCAAATTCATTAGATTCTATATTTCTTTCTCTAGTAGAAATTTTCATACAGGTGACTATTTCTTGTCCCATATATTTCTCCTGGTTTAGTGGCTGATTTTTAAACTGGCCTTTAGATATCCAGGTTTCTTCCAACACAGACTTTCTCTTTGTAAATTCTTCTGTCTTTATTCCTTGAGATGAACCTTCTTTGGAAATGTCTTGCTGCTCTACTGTTGACTTCTTAGCCCCACATCTAATCTTCTCATCTAAAAGACACAAAGATACAAATCTACCATGTGGCCAATGCTGGAAGAAAAGAAGCTGCTATATTAGCTGTTATATTAGGGATAATGAAATTAAAAATACTGAGAACATAAAATACTGGGAATGTAAATATGGCCTAGTAATCTAGGAAGGGGTGAGAGGGAAATACTAGTGGTGTGAAAGGGTCTGATTCAGGACACATTGTAATCAAAGAGAATGAAGCAAACATTCTGTCAGGTAAGATGAATGATTAGGGAAAAGGCTAAAAGAACAAAGAAACATGATGAGCAGGGATTAAGAAAGGACAATTGTTATCAGAGAGGGATGGTCTTTTAAGGAGTATCCCATGTACTTAATTAGCATTGAAACTATTAAAACCTACTAAGAGTTCTTTAAATATATTTTAAATAAACTTTTCTATTAGAATTGTTTTTTGACTTGTGCAAAGCAATACTTTTAGCTAATCTCTCTTTGTCAAATAACTGTTAAAGTTACTGTTTTACATTTGATGTAAGAAGAGCATAAACTGTAGGTCTAAAAGAAAGGAAAAGATAAAAAGAGGAAATCTACTCTTTTGAAATAAAAAAAGTTCTTAGGGCTTTCCAATGACAACCCAACATTATTTTTTACTCTCAATCATGAACAGAAAGCCAAGAAACATTAAGCATAGAGGAAAAAGGTGGACCCTTCTTTTTATATACCAGCATATCTAGGAAGTAGTTCTTCACTCTGGATTCATACTTAAGAGTAAGTTACTAATATATTGATTCTTAATTAAGAAAAGATCCTAACCTTTTTACTGCAATAAGTGTTTGTATGTAAGGACATGATGAATAATGGATTTTATTGCAGAATGACTGGAAAGGGACCTGGTTGATTCATTACAGGATTCACAAATGTTGGCAGCTATAAGTCTTTGATCTTTAGCTAATTAGTTTGCCCAGAATGAATTACTTCAACCTTCTACCCAGGCAGGGGGTGGGATGTAAGAGCCCACTTGCCTATGCTCTGAGTCAAGTGAAAGGAAAAACTGGGGTGAGGGTCTTTCCAATCAGTATGCAGATTTTTCACTAAATATCTGTTTTCAGTGTGTCCCCTAGATCCTGGCATGTAATAAGTAAGCATTAAATATGAAGAATTATTGATTAGCTGTACTCCTAACACTCAAAAATCATTCTTCATTCTGATTCTAATTTATTTTTGCTTCTTCTGCCCCAAGCCCTTTCTCCCTTGTTTAACCCCATCAATTCCTGACCATACTTTAAAGCCCCACTCAAATTACACAAGTCTCACAACATTCCTAACTCCCCAGTCTCCCTGATCTCCAACAATATTTACTGTTTTAACTTCTAATGTTAGCACTTAAAAGCAGTGCTGTACATTGCTTATCTATTATCTCATGTGTGCATATGTTGTCTTCGGAGTTATTTCATATCTTAGAGGAAAAGAAAAGAACTTTGATAATTTTTTTGGTTGTATAGCAAATACTAATTGAGTTTATGCTAGGCTGATTCTTATTAGCATATTTAATCTTCCTAACAAGCCTAGGACATGAATAGGACATGAACAGAACCTCCATTTCAAGGAAGATTCAGAATGCTAACATAACTTTGCCTGAGGTTACCCATAAACTAGACTCCAGAGTCCAAGCTCTTAATCTCTACAGCCCTAAGGGGCAGTCTGATGCAGTAGAAAAGCAATGGCTAAAGACAGAGAATATCCTGAGATTTAATCTCAGCTCCCACTGCCTATCTGTGTGACATCAGGGAAGGCTTCTTTTTTGGTGTCTTTTCAGTTCTCTATACTGCTGATAATGTGATCTTTCAAGTACAAAAATTCTGGCCAAATATTTAAATTCCTCCCATATCTTTGAGATACAGGTCCTTAATGATCTGTTCTACCTAACCAATCCAGACTGCTCATTTCTCACACATGCCTTATAATTCAGCCATACTGTATTTACTTCCTTGTACTTATCAAATTTCTTATGTCTCCCTGCACATGCTGATCTTTCTACCTAGAGCACCTCTTTTTTTTTTTTTTTTAAGATGACCGGTAAGGGGATCTTAACCCCTGACTTGGTGTTGTCAGCACCATGCTCACCCAGTGAGCAACTGGCCATCCCTATATAGGGATCCAAACCCGTGGCCTTGGTGTTATCAGCACCACACTCCCCCAAGTGAGCCACAGGCTGGCCCTAGAGCACCTCTTCTACCACCTACTCTGTGCTAAGGTCATTCCTGCTCATTCTTCAGGATCCCACCTCTGGTTAGGCTCCTCATCTATTCCCATAGCCTCTGCACTAATAAAGTAATTCTTGTTTTTATATATAACAACACCTAACATTTAATTAGTGCTTATCAAACTTAGAACTACCACTGGTCAAGGAACTTTACACATATTTAATCACATATGTATTCCTCACTACAATTCCATAAGTTAGAAGCTATTATTATCCCAATTTTATGAATGATGCAATGGGAAATAAAGCTGTACTTTCTAACACAATAATCACTAGCCACACATGGCTACTGAGCATTAGAAATATGCTTAGTCCAAATTGAGCTGTGTTTTAAGTGTTAATAAAATACATTCCAGATTTTGAACACTCAGTACAAAAAAAGTATAAAATATTTAACTAATAATTTTTAATATTAATTACATGTTGAAATGATGTTTTGAGTACATGGGATTAAATAAAAGACACTATTAAAACTAATTTCACCTATTTCTCATTAATTTTTTATAGCATGACTACTAAAATATTTAAAATTACATATGTGGCTTGCATTACATTTCTGTTGGTCAGTGCTGGTCTAGAGAAATAAGAAATTTGTTCAAGGCTACAGAGTTGGTAAGTGGAAGAGTCAGGATTCAGCCCAGTCAGCCAGGCTCCATAGTCCACCTTCCTTGCCATCGCTCCGCATGATGGGTGAGCATATGCCCATCATGGCACTTACCAATCTCCTTCACTAGACTCTGAGCTCCTGGAAATCAGAGAGTAAAGTCTTTCACATTCAACTTCTCAACTCCTGGCACAGTATTTGGTACACAGAATATGCTCAATGAATAGGCAAATGATAGATTTTTTTTTTTTTTTGAAACTATCACAATGAGAGTGGTTTTTAAAATTAGTCGAACTACTTTTTTTTTTTTTTTTAAATCTAAGTCTTGGAAACTATTTAAAGCAAAAGGTGAGATAAAACAAATATCCTGATATTTGGAAAAGTAAATGTTTGATAGTGAAAATCTACTTTTTTAATAATTATAGGCAAAAACGCTAAGAGGGATATTTATCCTGTAAACTGAAACAACCACTGCAGAGACAACTTTTTATAGATATTCATTATTAAGAGGGAGAAACAAAAACTGTGAAAGAATCCCATGGAGTAGTTAGAAAATTAGATAAATCAGAGCTTTAGACTGTTGTGCACATTATGAAAAGATAGTTTCATAAAAGACAGTGAACTGGATTGATTTTACCTGAGAAGATGAAAGAGGGCTAAGAAAAGGTCATCAGATTTTCTTGACAAGAAAGGTGTCATGCCTTTTATAAGCATACTTAAAAATACAGTTGTGAGAGACAAACACAATTTATAGGGTCAAGAAGTAAATGTGTATACTTATAATAGCAACATTAACAACCACTAGTAATACTCAGTGAGCACTTACTATGTACCAGGCAGTGTTGTAAATATTGTAAGTATATTACTTAAGCCCCACAAAAACTTAATGAGGTAGATCATTTTATTCTATCCATTTTCAGAAAAAAAAAAAAAAAGTGAGGGGGGTACAGAAAAGTTAATAAGTAACTTGCCCAAGGTCCAAGGCATGGGCCACATCAAGAAAAATAATAGAAACTCAAAGAAGTAACTGTGAGACATTTTTGGTGAGGTAGGTGGGAAGATCGTAGATGTTTCAAAAGGCAAGGAAGAATTAATCCTAAAACTGGGGTTACAGAAAATAACAGAAGGGAAGTGTTTGCTAAACAAATTCATGAATGTAGAATGCAGATGAGTCAGTTTTAGAGGAAGAATACAGCCTTCTCTAACCACAGCAGAAAAAATTAGAGTCGAATTTTGAAATAAAGGCCAATAGTACATAAGAAAATTCATATTAGGTGATCTCAAATCCCTGGAAAGATTTGAAGACAGTGATCCAATCCTTCATTGAACAGCAGAAAAGCTGCTTCTAATGACTCTCTTCAGCATGATTTCCACTCACCTGGGAAGTTACCTACTGGAACATTTGCCTTCAGTAGCCTGACTCTTTCTGTTCCTCCGAGTGGGAGAACACATCAGGCTCAGAAACTGAAATCCCTGCTCATAGGGAAGCAAATGGGCTAGCAACTTGTCATGAACGAAAGAGAAAATACCCAAAGGACTTCTGAAAAGGTCACAAAAAATGAATAAGGAAAAAGGAGGACTTAAAGATGAAAATCTAGAAGTTGATATAAGCCCAAATCACTTTTCTACTTCTAGAATAGAAACATTAGAAACTTGGTAGGAGTAGAGGGAGATACTAATAGCCTAGAGATCAAAATTCAGAAAAGTAAAGCACATCCTAGCAATCATTTTCCAGTTCTTTGTGGTCCATTCCTTTTGTCATAAATAGGGAAAGAAGCACTTCTATCTTAACTCAGAAATGAACCTGATCCTTCAACTCCGGCCAAACTCAATAAAGTATGTAAATAATAATAAACATGATCATAGCACTAATAAGAAAACAGCAACAGCTTACATTTACTGAGTCCTTACAATAATACCAGGACATTTGTGCCAAGTATTTAGTTTATTCTGTCCTAGACAGATAATCCTGAAAAAACTCTGAGTTAGATTTTATTATTAGCCCCATTTTATACATGGGAAAACAGTCTCAAAAGGTTTAAAAAAACTTGCCTAAATTTTCTGTGATGGTAAGTGGTAGAGCCAGGACTTGAATTCAGGTCTTCTCACTCCAAAACCCACATTCTGAGTCCTCACATTATAATGTCTATGGCTAATAACATCTAAAGGCAACAAAATACTACATGGAAAGAGTCTAAGATACAGAGAGAAAGTAACCCTTACCTAGCAAAACCAGGTTCCTATATTTTTCCAACATGTACTTCTGAGCAGGGTACAGTTGCTCCCACTTCTCCCAGGTTATGTCCATAGCCACCTCTTCCAATGTCTTGATAACTAAAAACCAAATATATTTGCATCACCGCAAGAACCAGTTACAGTGAAATGAGTACAAAGTAATGTGCACAAAGGACGGAGATAACTGAACTGGGAGAAATGGAAGAGGATATCACATCACATCACATATTTTTTCAGCAACTTCTGTGTGCTACATAGTGTAATCCAATTTTCTTGGAACTATAGAAAAAAAGTTTGAGATATAATCCTTGCCCTTAATCCTAAAATGTTGTGCAAGAAAAGATGTGTACACACACACACACTAGTGAATAATGTAGACCAATGACAAATTATATGGTTAAAACAGTAAGTACTAAGGTCAAAGTAAATCTGCCTGAATAAGGGAAGGCTTCATAGAGGAAATGGAACACAAACACAGCCTCTGAAGAGGTCATGAGCAGTCTTTTTCAAGCTTCTGGGGGAAATCCATGAAGAGATCAAAAAATCAGTTTAGTGGGTAGTAACCTAACTTAAGAGTGCAGATGCTAAAGCAAGACTGCCTAGACTCAAAGCCCAGCTCCACCACTTACCAGCTGTATGAACTTGAGCAGTTAAACTCTGTGCCTCACCTGTAACATGGGGACAATAACAAGTCCTACAACTCAGGCTTATTACAATGATTCAGTTAGTTAATAACATAGAACACTTAGAACAGAGCCAGGATATAGTACACACTGAAAGTTAGTTAACATTACTTTTACTGAAATAGAATGGAATGAATAACAAGCATGTATAATAATAATAATGCCTTAACACACTTGAGTGACTGGTACATAGAAAGTGTAAAATGAGTCATTGTTGAATAAATAAGTTGGCTCTTTATTACTCTCTTTTCGGGCAGCAACATAGGATCTAAAATATACTGCATGACCTTTTCTTTTAAACAGAGAAATTATTTGTATAATACTAAAGCACTTACAAAGTATTGGGTATTACATGTATTATGTACTCAAATGCACTGAGTATTATAAAGAAAATACAAAGTTTATTAAAGGACAATGTGTGTATCTGCACCATCAAATTAAATCACACATTATCAGCTTGAACCACAGAGAAAAATCTTTTCCTGGGCAACAACACTCTTGAGTTTACAAAGGGTACTGAGTTGGATAGAAACAAGTATTTCTTTTTAAATTTGATCACTTTTATAAAGAAAAAGCAAATTTTGCAGTTACAGCAAAGCCTACTGATTATTTTTCTCCTTCAAAGTATTTTTAGAATACCTTTGTTTTGAATAAACAACTGAACTAATAAATATTTATTCATTCAACATATATTTATTGAACACTGCTAGGTAATAAAATAGTGCTGAACAAAACATAGACACAATACCTGATCTCATAGAGCTGAGTGTCTAGTGGATAAAAAATAATCAAATAATCACATACGCACACACAAATATAAAATTATAACTGTGGCAAGTAGCATAAAGAAGAGTCACATGATGTTATGAGAGTCTTTAATAAGGGAATCTGGACTGGTCATAGGAGACTGAATTGAGGAGTCACTGTCTGAACTCATGACTGAAGGATTGTCGGGCCTTAAAAACTAACGTCACCTTAAGTGACATTACAAGCGGCGGGACAGCCTAAGACGGTGCCGGGAGGAAGCAGGGTGGGGGTGTCTGCAGGAACCTTGCCTTAGCCCTTATTGGCCAAATACGTGCTTCTGTGCTCATGAACACTGCATGATTGCAATAGCTAGGCATTGAGACAGGATGCATGCTCTCATAACCTTTAAGCTGATTGGAGGATGTAAAAACCTCCCTTCCCCATTTGCCTTTAAAAGCAAGTGCTTGTGTGATAATAAACGGAACTGCTCGACAGAACCCCCCCGCGGCCTGTGAGTGTCCTTTAACGGGCTGGTTGGGGCCGGCGGCTGTGCTCACCTCTCTTCCTGGCTCTCTTCCCCCATCTCCTCCCAACGGGGACTGGAGGGAAAGAGGAATCTGGGCCATCCGCTTGCCCACCAGAAGGGACACCTAGGGAGAGACTGATAACGAGGCTAGGGCTGTTCGGGTCGGCAGGCCACGGACCCAACAAAGGATGAGTAGGCACTGCCTTGGTGACAAAGGTAAAGAAAACCACATCAAATAGAGGAAATAGCAAGTGCAAAGGCTATTACATAGGATGGGGGAGGAAAAGAGACTGAAAGAAGGCCAGTGTGGATAGAGCAGGGAAGGCATAAGTGGAGAATGGGGGAAGAACTTAGGCTGAAAGATAGAGGCCAGCCGTGTGAAAGAGAGAGGCTAACAGACCATGTAAAAGTCAGTCTTTATTCTGACAGCAACAGGAAGCCATTTAAGAGTAGTTAGCAAGAAGATGACAAAATCAAATATGAATGTTGAAAAAGACTCCTCTGGCAGTAGGTGGAAAGGTAGAAAGGCCAGAATGGATATGAAAAGAATATTTGTGTGGATGCTCCAGCAATCTAGGCAAGAAATGATGAGGACAAAAACTGGAGAGAAAGTGAGTAGAAATAGAAAGAAGTGATAGATTTGCAATACACTGAAGAGGTAAAGTTGACAGGGCTTGTTGACAAACTGTATATGCAGCTGAGGGCAAAGGGATTGTAACTGTGGATTTCTGGACTCTGGCCAGAATGACTAGATAGATGGAGTGACATTCATCACGACAGGGAATACTGGCAGACCACCAAGTATGTCTTGTGGATATTTTTTTATTTATTTGTTTGATTATTGCAGAAATGACTAAGAAACTTTTTCAGAATGAAGGGAAATAATAACAGACAGAAATTCAGATCACCAAAAAGAAACAAAGAGCATCAGAAATAAGCGAGTAAATTAAAATTTATTTTTAAAAGTTCACTTTTGTCTTTCTTTGTAATACATATGAATATTAAAATGAAAAATTATAACCCTAGAACAATCTATGACATATGTTGATGAAACACAGAACAACTAGAACTAAAAGAATGGGGTGTGATAACTGAACCCACACAGTTGTAAGGTTTCCACATTTTTATGTGAATTGACACATTAACTCTAAGAAGATTGCAAAGAATTAAGGATGTATATTGAAATCCCTAGGAGCAACTACTAAAAGAAAAGTTCACAAGCCAATAAGAAAATCTAAAAAGAACATTTAAAAAATTTAAATAATCTGCAAAAAGGAAGAAAAGGAGGAACAGAGGAAAACCGGAAGGGTTAAATAAAAAGCAAATAATAAAATGGTAGAGACAAATCCAAACATATTAATAATTACATTAAATTCAAATTGTCTAAATGGGGATTGACAAACCATGGCCTTAGGGCCAAACCTGGTCTACTACTTGTTTTGGTAAATAAAGTTTTATTGGAAGATAGCCACACCCATTCCTTTACAAATTGTCTGTGGTTGCTTTCTGTCCATATTGGAAGAACTGAGTAGATCTGACAAATTAAATGGCCCACAAAGTCTGAAATATTCACTATTTGGTTCTTTAAGGAAAAGTTTGCCCACTTCTCGTCTAAAACAGGTATACAGAGAACTCTGGAAATCTGAAGAGGTTCCCCCTTGAAAATTTAGCAGGGTATAGATTATCACATACATGTGAGCAAACTACCCAAGGCCAAGGAAAGAACCTGTAAAAAGTATGAGAAATAATAGTGCCTACAGCTCACACAGGGCCTGTTGCACCAGCCATACTAAAAAACTTCATGTTAAATTAAGTATTGGGCTGAGTTTACAGAAAAGTCTTGTCTTATTACTGGAGAGTAATTAGCTCTAGGCTAAGCACTGCTTAATTCCCATCTAACAAAGTTTAAAAGAAAGACCTGAAAGGATCAAATTGTTTCCAAGTAACTTAATTGCACCCCAGATTAAAGCTCAAAAATATATTAACAGCACAAGAAATATCTACCACCCAATCAGACAAAGTTAATAATGTATGGCATCCAAACAACGATTACTAGGCAAACAAAGATGAAAATTACAACATGCAAAAAAACAAATAAAAATTTAAAAAATTGATCAATTGAAACCAATCTGGATAGATACTAGAATTGGAATTATTATAGTTACATTCCATATATCCAAATAGCTAAGTAGAGAAGTGTGGATGAAATTTTAAAAAACAGAAATTTAAATTCAATTTCTAAGATAAAAACTAAAATGACTAAGATGAAAAATACACTGATGGGATCAATGGAAGACGAAATATTTCAGAAGAAAAGATTAGTGAATTTGAAGACAGTAACAGAAACTATAGCAAAAAAAAAAAAAGATAAAAGAGAATTAAAAAACAGAGCATCAGTGAACTGTGAAACAAATTTAAGCAGACTATTATATGTGTAATTGGAATCACAAATTGAGGGGGAGAGCAGGAAAAAATTTATTTAAAGAAATAGTGGCTGATAATTATCCAAATTTAATAAAAACTATAGACCCACAGATCCAAGAAGCTCAACAAACTCTAAGCACAAGAAACGTGTAGAAAACTTAACCAATCCATGTAATAATCAAATTGGTCAAACCTAGTGATAAAGAGAAAATCTTAAAATTTTCTGAGAGAAAAAAGAGACATTACATATGGAGGAACAAAGATAAGGATTACAGCAAATTTCACATCAGAAACAATGTAGTCAAAAAGACAGTAGAGCAACATCTTTAAAATTCTAATGAAAGAAAAATATCTTTCCTAGATTTCTATTCTTACCTAGAATTTTATATCCAGAGGAAATAGCTTTCAAAACTGAAGTAAAAATAAAGACATTTTGCAGACATAAAAAGACTGATATCATTCAGAATATATTCTCTGAAGACAATGGAATTGAATTTGAAAGCACTAACAAGAAAATATCTAGAAAACCCCCAACATATTTGGAAAATAAACAACATATTTCTAAATCGATGGCTCAAAGGAGGAATTATGAGAAATATAAGAAATATTCTGCACATGATAATAAATGTCATCATATCAAAATTTGTGAGACATACCTAAAGTAGCACTAAGCAGCCTTGTCTAATAAAACCTTCTGAAATGATGGAAACATTCTGTATCTCTGCTCTCCAATACAGTAGCCACTGGCCACATGTGGCTATTGAGCCCTCAAAACATGACCAGTACAAGTTAGAAACTGAATTGTGAATATCATTTAATTTTAATTAATTTAAATTTAAATAGCCACTTGTGGCTAGTGGATACTACATTGCATAGTACAGTTCTATACCTTGATGTGGTGGAAGTTACACAGCTGTAAATATTCATTAAAATTCAAAACCATTCAAATAAAATTGGTGAATTTTATTGTATGTAAAATATACCTTAAAACTAGGGGGAAAAATAATGGTAAGGATACAGTTGCAAGAGAGAGTATAAACATAAAATGGGTGAAGGGAAAATACAGTAAAGGTCTTCAAAAGCCTGAAGAGATGGGATCCAAAGCACAGTTGGAAGACATGCTCTAGAAAGGTAGATAGAGTTCCTCTATTGAAGTGGGAGGGATAAAGAACAGGATGATACAGATTTAGTCAGATTTATGTTGGTTTCAGGAAAGTGAAAGGGTTTCCATCTGAAAAACTGTATTATTCTCAATAATCTATGAAGAGAATAGGACGGTCTAAAGTTTTAGGAGATGGATGAAGTTTGAAATGGATATAGCAAACTAAATTTTCCAAAGAAGTACTGAAGATTGCCAAGATTATAAACAGGCAATTTGAGGTTGAGGACTATAAATTTTTAAATTGTATTAAATCATTCAACATTTTTTCAACACAAACTTAATGCGTATCTACTACATGCTAGACACCACTCTAGGCACAGATGATATGGCAGTGAAAAAGAGACCAAAAACAAAAACAAAAAAAGAAAAGAAAGAAAAACTCTGCTTACACAGAGCAAAAGACAAATAATATCCTAACTACATAAATAAATTACATATTATGTTAGGTGAAAAGTACTGTTGGGAAAAATAGATCAGAAAAGGCAAATAGAAAGTGCCAACATGAGTAGGGGTGACACTGGGGCAACTTTAGTTTGGATGGTCTGGAAAAGACTCACTGAGAGGGTGACATTCAAGCAAAGACTTGAAGAGAGTCAGGAAATATGCCTATTATACTCAAGGAACAGAAAAGAGGTCGATATGGCTGGAGATAAAGGAGCAAAGGGAAGCATGGTAGGCAGTGAGATCTGAGATGTAATGGGGGCCAGACTGTGCAGAGCTTCACAATGTTTACTGTAGTGGAGACCACAAGCAGGTCTCTACCTCTGACCAGTCTTCGATTCCACCTTCACCCAGGTGTGAGCTTTCTTTTCACTTGCTTTATTGTAAATATGTTTACAAAATTAGGTCACCCCAATTCGCTTCTCACCCATATCTTCTCCACAGCACATTGGTTTTCCTTCCAAATCACCTTATTCCTCTCAGATCTTCTAGATTCCCCAACCAGAGTTATTTTTTAGTTCCTCTCTCTTTCATTCCCTATATTTAAATCAAACCATTACTGTTCCTTACCCAAACAAGCTGCATTTTCTTTTTCAAAAGTTTCTAACAATTCACAATCAGCTCTACAATAAAGTCCAAACTCCTAAGCCCTATCTAGCATACCCAACCTCACCCTTATGATTATAAGCCTACCACTTACTGCCCTACCAGAAATATGCTCACTTCTACCTCTAAGCCTTGTCTTATGTATTCTCCCCTTAAAAGCCCTCAGTTCTCCTGTGACTAAATTCCAACCATATTTCTATGCCCACCAAAATTAAACCCCCTTCACGTAATCTTCCAAATCATATTTTCTCCTTCTCTGAACTTCTATGGGATGTTTTCTCTTTAACCTTTGAAATGGATTTGTGTGTCTCCCTGAATTCTTCCTTAACTCCTTTGTTGGGCCATAGATTCCTCAAGAACTGAACACCACAGACAATGCCTACTGAGAACCTAATTGCCATGCTAGTTACTGAATGAGGACAGAAGAACTATGGGAAGGTAGAAGGCGATGGGTAAAGGCTTATAAACTCCATGGTCAAACAGAATAGGCCTTGCTTCCTGGGAAAGAAAGTATCTGAGACTCAGATCATTAAATCGAAGTTTGTTGGGCCGCAAAACACCAGAATGAAAGTAGGAAATGTAAAATATTTCAGGATGGGAAGAAAATCCAACTCACCCTGAACCTGCCATCATGGGCCTAGCAGCCATTCTCTCTTCTTCTGCTCTCTTCTCCTGAGGAAGGGCACAGTCTTGAGATGGTGGCACTGAGGGAAGACAGAGGAGCTATGAAGAAGGGAGTGTGTGTCTTCAGCTACCACACTTGACATTTTGGAGCTGCACTCTCCAATATGGTAGCCATTACCTACATGTGACTGTTTAAATTAAAATTAATTAAAATGAAATAAAATTGAAGACTGAATTCTTCAACTGCAATAGTCACATATCTGTGGTTAGTTGCTACTGTTCTGGACAATGCATATATTAAACATATCCAGAGAAAGTTCTGTTGAATAGCACTGGTGTAGAAATCCACATATATGGTATTTTGTGAGATCACACCAACTGAATCTCTGGCTCCAGCAAGTAAGGGCGAGCAGACATTCTTTGCCACAAACACGATGACCACAGGATAGGCCACAAGCATTATGGCCTCAGTGCCATGCTGTACTTCATTCATGGTCAAAGTAGTTTCTGGAGAGCAAGAGCAGTAATCTAGACTATATCATAGCACTTACCACCTATACTGAAATTACCTTTTTGCATGTCTTTTGTCTCCTCCCATTCCCCAGGCAGGAATCGAGATTTACCCATCTTTACATTCCTAATAATAATACTGTACCTGGCATAAGGTAGGTTTTGATATGCTTGATGAACTGAAGAGACAGGCTGAAATCTGTGTTGGATTCATAATCAAGATTTTAACATAAAGGATTCACACATTCATTCAGCTCTGCACTAAGGACTCTTGTAGGCAGGCACTGGGGATACAACAATGACAAGACACAATAAAGCCCCTATGAGAGGGACAGCAAACAACAGCAGCAGCAACATATGAGCATATATAAACTCAACTAGTGATAAATATATCCAAATAAGTAAGATAAGGGGAAACAGAGGGACTTTATCTTAGATGAGATGGCCAGGAAAAACTTAGTTCTGAGAAGGAAACATTTAATCAGAGTTGTATAAAAAGAGGGAGTAAGCCATAAGGATAACTGAGGGCAGAGAACAGCAAGTGCATAGTCCGTACCTACTTAAAATCCTCAAGCTGGAATATCTCTGGCATGTTCTAGAAAAAGCAAGCAGGCCAGTGTAAATTAGAAGAGTGCAAGAAATGAGGAATTTATCTTTAGGTGATATAAAACAATGCCATCTCTCTTGGTTCTTCAAGAATACAGGAGAAATTGCTTGGCAAATTCTTTCAATATAGGACATAGTGCCTTTATTATCAGAGGCAGTGTTGCTTAATGGAAACAACAACAACAACAACAACAACAGAACACTCCAATGGGTATGAAGAACCCTGGATTCTAACATCTGAGTTAGTAAAATGCTGTAAAACATTAAGCAAGTCCCTAATGTCCTTGGATCTTTATTTCTTCGGTAACAAAACAATAGGGATAAGAGTATCTGCTCTCATCATTTTACAGAACTTTGTGGGGATTAAGCAAGATATAAAAGACCCACTGAATTTAAACATTTGAAGGACGAACTACTTCTCAGAATGTGGTCCTTGGATCAGCAGCATCAGCATCACCTGGAAACTCACCAGAAATGCAAATTCTTAGGCCCCACCCCATACCTACTGAATCAGAAACTCTGGTGGTGGGTTTGGTAATGTGTTTAAACTATCTTCCAGGTGACTCTGATGTTCGCTCAAGTTTGAGAAGCACTAGTTCCTGAATCACCTAAGCAACAGAGAACTTTCTCTTGGAGGTTCAGAATGTTATTGCTTGCTGCTCCTATGAATTAGCAACTCTACGGAATGCCTCACATAAACCAGAGGATCTCAAAGGGCAGGAACTGGTCCTTATAAGACTGGAGAAAAGAGGAACTACTGCCCTTTAGACTGTGGGAGTCAGGGATGCTAGATGCCCTTCAGTACCGAACAATCCCAAACAATTTTCAAATGTCCTACAAGACATTCACAGAAAAAAAGTCTGTTGATAATTATCAGTGCCTAGAGCCTCTTTTTTACACACAATTACAGAGGGTTTTTTTTTTTTTTCCCCCCAGTACTAATAGGCAATGATTTCCTATAAAGGCAACTATAGTCTAAATCAAGGTACTTTGTTTAAATTTTACTAAGATTTGATCATTTTATCAGCCTGAGTTGCAGTGTGTTTCCTTTTATTTCTCCTTTATTTCAGAGGTAAGTCATTATAGAGCTTTAAAATGATTGTATATATACGTTAGTTTTACTACCAATTTAATGAATTTCATTTCTGGATTTCATTCTCCATTAAAAAATATTTAAGAGCCTACTGAGTCTGAAAGAATTGACAACCACTGACATACATTGGGTTATTAAATCTCACAACCCTTGATGAAGGTTAACCTCTCAAAAAGGTTAATTTGCCCAAGGTTATCACAGAGCCAGTAAGTCTCAAAGCTGGGATTCAAATTCAGACCTGTTTTTCCTTCAAAAACCAAGCTTAATTAAAACATATGTTCACACAAAAACCTGTACACGAACATTTACAGAAGAATCATTCATAATTACCGAAATCTGGAAACAATACAAATATCTTTCAGCACGTGAACAGATTTTTGAAAATCTGACACATCTATATACAATAGAACATTACTATGCAATAAGAAATTAACACACACAACAATGTGGATGCATTTCAAAGTAAAGCCTTGTGCTGAATGACTGAAACCAGTCTTAAAAGGTTATAGACTGTATGATTCCACTTATAAATGATATTCTGGAAGATACACACTACAAAGATAGAGAAAAATCAGTGGCTGCCAGGAGTTAAGGGTGGGGAAAGGGTGTGAATATAAAGGAATAGCACAGGAAGGTTTCTGGAGTGAACGAAACAGCTCTGTATCCTAATTGTGGTGGTAGTTACACGAATCTATACGTGTGCTAGACTGTACGCCTCCCCCCAAGTCTATTTTACTATATGATAATTTTAAAATTAACTGACTAAATAAGCCAGGTCGTTTCCATTCTACCATGCTAGATAAAAGACTGGCGTGGGAAAAGCACGACATGCAAAGTGACAGAGGGAGGGGTTTGGGTCAAGGGTTCAAACATTTCCTCTCACGCACCATTCTTCCCACTTTCTCACACCAAAGGTCTTTCCCCTGTGTGTTTTTTTCTTATCCCTCAGGTGAGGAAAGGGAAAGCTCTCCTTCCTATAACTTAGTCCCCAGAACACTCTCCCCACCACCTGCTCTGGCTCTTACCTCACTTCAGGCAACTTCGTCGCCTCCACCTTGCAGTGCTCTGGCCCCTGTGACATCACGCAGGTTCTGTTCCCTGTATTAGCACTGGTTTTGTATCCTCAGTGACCCGGGCCTCCTCCACACCAGTCCCTGCTCCCGGATGGGGGCGACTCTTCTCTAGTTTGTGGCTCTCGGGAGGTTCGCCTCCGCCACTCCCTCTCAGGAACCCACCTATCTCTGACCTCTGGAGATGAGGCTGGATCTCGTATTTTATCACCAGCTCCCGCCGGCCGCCGTCGCCCTCTGAATAGTCCCTTGCAAAATGCTCAGGGACCCTCCTTAGCGCCAGAAGCCACAGCCGCCGCTACTGCTCCCAGAAGCTTTCCACGAGCCTGGATCCCACACGGCCCCGAGCTAGCTCGGGTACCCGCCGAGATACACCGCACGCCCGGTGGCCTAGAGGGCGTTTCTCGGTCTTCCCTATGCCTCTCCGAATCAGAGACAGGGGTAGGTATAAAGGTGAGCCTCTGCTTCCACGTCTCCAGGGTCCCCCATCCCCACCCCGCTCCTTCTGGTCGCCTTCTCCGAAAAGAGCAGGGCCCACGCCTTGTGAAGCTCCAGGATCCTCTACCTGCAAGGACCGACCCACCTGTCGGGAACCAGATGCCCTCAGACTCTCCACGCACAGGGGAGCTCATGGACAAAAGGTTTCCCGGTCCCAGCAGAACTACGCCTGCGCGGCTCTCGTTGTGGCCGTGCTCGCTCTACCCTGGTGACTACATTTCCCAGGATCGTCTGCGGCTGTGGAGATTTAAAGGTTGGGGCGTGGCTAGAGCAGGCCCCGGTGATCTTTATCGGTAGGCTGTAGGAGTGGCCGCTAGAGAGCTATGCTTGCCTGGAAAAGTTTTCCCTACGGTCCAGATTTATGTGACAGCTCCACTGTCACTAGGGTATATGTGAATAATTTGCATGTAGTAAAGTTCCTCTGTATTACAGCATTTTTTTATGACACACGGACATTAAACTACTAATTAAAGATCACAGGCTCCCAGGTAAAGCAGACGCTTTACTTTATAATAACAATAGCCAATTAAACACTAAGCACTTTACATGTATCATTGCATTTGAGAAAGCAAAAATCAGCCCTGCTATTAACCAGACTCGGATGACACTGACAAAGCCTGCTGCAAACTTAACAGCAAGCGGTATTTCTCCCCACCTCATTCTGCAACTGTAAAGTGTCCTAATGATTCTCTTTAAATATTTATTGCTTTCTTACCAATGACATCCCCACCTTTGTGTTGCTACTCCTAGTGGACAAAGCTCACTGAGAATTTTTTTTTTTTTTTTTTGATAAAATCAAAGACTTTCAGGAACTTTGCTATTTGAGCTCATATCAGGATAAATGATTATCCAATGCTTGCCTGGCCCATCAGAGCCATTGCTGACACAGAGAAACAATGTGTTTCCAGAACTGGTGCAGAGCCTCAATACAGGGTTTTTGGCCACAACACACCACATTTATCTTAACTTTGAGATTTCCAAGAAAACAGGACCCCGAGTCTACTTCTTTGTCCAGACAAACCTTGCATTTGGCCTATCTAAATACTACTTCACTCAATTTTACCTAAATTCTATCCTGCCTCAAACTCCTTTTTCGTCCTTTGTGAGATGCCTCGTGGTTCTGCTGGTGATTGTCTTTTTGCAGCAAGTGAATAAACTTAACTTTGTTAGACTGTTTATCCCTGGTAGTCTTTATTAGATGAGTTTTAAAACATTTTACCCCAATACATAAGCTCCAACAGAGATTGGCACACATGAGTAAGATTTTTTTTAAATGAATGATTGAGGTCGTTATTATTAACCTCATTTTACAGTTGAGGAAATAGTCACAAAGAGGTTAAATAATTCACCCAAGGTCACCCACATGATTTGGCTAAAAGAACTCTCATTTCTAATTGCTGTATGATGTGCCCTACTACTTTCTAAATGCAAAGAAACAGACCCAAGATCTTACTTGCTTACGGTTTCACAACTAGCTAATGGCAAAACTCGTATTAGAATCCCTATTTCCCAGTCCAGTTTGTTTGTTTGTTTGTTTCCTGCACTACCTACGATTACTCAGCACATACTGCAAGGTCAGTTTGGTGCCACATGGTGCTGGCAGTCTTTTCAGCAGTTTAGTGCTTAACAGATATCTTATTCCAAGAAGAAATTTAATGGTTCCTGCTTTAAGTTCATGACCTTCAATGATGCAGCAAGAGATAGAAAAATATGTACACATATATGTGTGTATATGACATTTATATATATATGTTTGTGTGTGTATTTACATACAGAGAGAAATAAATGCAGCTCAACTTGAATCTAGATCCTGTGGATCTGCAAATCTAAATAAATATTTAGTTTTACAAACCTCACAAGAATGTGTACATATTTTAGAGGAAAAAAATGACATGACCTGAAGAAGAAATAATAGAAAATTATTGAATAGGCTGTGTACATAACTTTTTTCCCCCAAATATTAACTTTAGTGATGTATAATTTTAAAGTATACAAGTGGGTGATTTGACTTATGTATGCATTGGAGTAACTACCACCCTCAGTGTTGATACAAAAAATTTCTATCTCCTCAGAAAGCTCCCTTGTGCCCCTTTGTAGTCACTATTCCTATATATAATATTATAATAATTTTCCATAAAATATACAAATTCAGAAAATATTTATTAAAATATATTTGAATCATAGATTCTATAATGAAAATTTATATTATACTTTATTTGAAGCTTTGCCTCTTGGCATTTGAAACTACCTTTAACTGATTTTGCAAATAAAAACCAACATTATTGACTCTGAGTAACTGCCCCAAATACCAACTGTTGGAACTGTACCAAAATAACCACATGTGATCAACCCACCAATGGATGGACTAAATTGAAGTTAATTGAAATTTAACTTATATTTTCTATTTATTATCACTGTATACTGGCCAAAGATGTAGAGAGAAACAATTTTAGTATATTGGTACTATGTCTGTTAATGTTTGGCTGTATTGCAATTGTCGCAGTGCTATACAATTTGGAGTGTACTTTAAGTTAGATTTTAACCTAGTTGATTAACAGTCAACTAAAACTAAATAGAAATAAATTTAATGGGAAGAGTACATCATTTCTATGATGGGAAAGCAGAAGTAAATCAAGTTTCCTAGTTCCATCATACTTATGTCATTTTTTATGCTTCCCTCCTATCATCTCTGATTTGTCATCATGTTACCTTTCAATCTAAGGCCCAATCTCTTAAAACGGCATAGTCTCCTTTAACATGAATAATTCGGATTCATTTGTGAAGCATAATGACATTGTGCTTTGTAAAGCAAGTAATAATAGGAAACAGGCTCTGAGATAGAGTATCTGTGTGTCTTTCCTAATCTGCTGGTTCACTGGTATGTGCAGAGACAAGACAGGCTCCAAAGAGTACATGCCTGCATCATGTAGAAATCTGTTCTTGTGAAACAAATCTTGAAGATCACTTTCTTCTCATGTGTCTTTTCCCCTCAGATAAAACCTTGCAGTGTTGGGGATAAGAAAGTAAAGAGAAGCTTAGTGATGGGATGGCTCTGTTAAAGTTATCAGTTATTTAATAGGTGTCCTCTTGTTCCTACAGGTCCTCTGGTATTATCTGTTATGTTTGAGAAGACCCATGTAACAGATAACCGAATTCCTTGCTTCTCTGAATAGAACTCACAGATACAAATTTAGGATGCTCTTCCCAATTAAAAGCATTTTCTTTGTTTGGGTGGCTCCCTACCCAGTTGTGGCATTCTATCTAGAGAAGTCTCAGCCACTTTCTGAGGATGAGGGGACAGCATATCTGACCAAAAATATATTGAGGAATGATACAAGCTTTACTATGGATTTTCCGTACAAAGCCCTAATAAAAAGCTACTAAGGAATATCAGAACCACATAATATCTGTCCTCAAGTATCCAGCAAAATGTATTTGGTGGTCTCTTACAATATTAACGAAATCTTGGATCTCTGGTGATGCTTGATATTTACCAGATGTCATTACAATATCCATCACATTCACAGAATTTCTAGGCAGTATGAGTTAATAGATACTTGTGAGAGTTTCACTCTGGCTTTCTTACACTGACTACATACACAAGGGCTCTCTTCAGCGTGCATTCTTGTAATGTTTGGTGAGACTTTCACTCTGGCTAAAGACTTTCCCACATTCACCACATTCATAGGGTTTCTCTCTAGTATGGATTATCTGATGTGTGGCAAGGTGTGAACTCTGGCTGAAGGATTTCCCACACTGGCTACATTCATAGGGTCTCTCTCCAGTGTGAGTTCTCTGGTGTTTGGTAAGATTTTGCACTCTGGCTAAAGCCTTCCCACATTCATTACATTCCAGTGTGGATTATATGTTATATGGTAAGGTGTGAACTCTGGCCAAAGGCTCTCCCATATTCATTACACCTGTAGGGTTTCTCTTCAGTGTGAGTTCTGTAATAACTTCTGAGAGCAGAGTGGTCTCTGCAGGCCTTCCCGCATTCAACACATTTATATAGTTTTTCTCCATTATGAGTTCTCTGAGGATGAATCAGGGTTATTTTTAGCCAAAAGCTTTCCCACACATTACTTTCATAGGGTTTCTCTCCAGTGTGTATTCGCTGGTGCTGAATAAGAGCTGACAAGTTTCAAAAGGCTTTCTCACATTCTTTTCATTCATAGGGTATCTCTCCAGTGTGTATTCTTTGATGTTTAATAAGTGACGAACTCTGGCTGAAGGGCTTCCTACACTCGTTACACTCATAGAGTTTCCCACCAGTATGGGTTCTCGGATGTTTAATAAAAAATGAACTCCAGCCAAAAGTTTTCACACAGTCTTTGCATTTGACGTATTTCTCTTCAATGTGAATTTTCTGATGCCTAGTAAAGCTTAGAGTCTCACTGAGGACTTTACAACTATTACATTTGGAACATTTCTCTCATGATTAACAACTGAAAGTTTTTTAAAATTTGTATGGTTTCTCTATATTGCATATTCTATGATATTTGATTAGTTCTGTATTCTGTTTGACAATATTTTCAGTAATATCACATTTAGACAATCTTTCTCACAAAGGAATTTTCTGTTGCGTAATAAGAAATGTTCTTGCAAATTTTCTATCTGCCTGGTCTCTCTCTTTGTTGGGTATTGTTTTGCTAGCAACTGACATTTGACCCCATTCCCTCTGCTGCTATCCCTCTTGGGTCCACAATCTATCCTCACATTTCCCCGTCTTCTCTCAAGTTTAATTCCCAGGGACCCTTATTTGGTAGATCTTTCCATTATTGCCACCAAGGCTGAGTCTTTTTCAGAAACATCCTGGTTATTGATAGATTCCTTGATTTCCACACTATTTTCCCAGCCTGAAAGAAAATTTTAAAAATGCATGTCTTTTGTGCTGAGTGACAGCAAACTGGTAAAGATGAAGTAAAATCATGAAACTAAATATGTCCACAGATATATGTAGCTGTTACTCTCTGAATTGAGTCTCTGCATTTGAAAATCTACAGGAATGGAAAAAGAAAATAGACATGGGACAACAATGGTGGAAAAGGGGGCCACATCAATTTATCCATGGAATTTAAAATGTGAGAGAAGGAGGAAGGAGATCCAGTGGGAAGCATCATCAGAAGGTAGACAAACAGACCAGACACAAGATAAATGTTGGGTCAGCCCCATGGCTCACTCGGAGAGTGCGGTGCTAGTAGCACCGAGGCTGCAGGTTTGGATCCTATGTAGGGGTGGCCGGTGCACTGCTCACTGGCTGAGCGTGGTGCAGGCCTCACCATGCAGAGGGAGAGGTTCCGGTCCAAAAAAAAAAAAATGGTAAATGGTCAGGAGATTTGCAGGGAAGGGGTGGAGACTGCTGGAAAGCTGGAGGCAGAGAAATTTTTCAGAGATGCTTGAGCACGTCTTGTGCTTTTTATCCTCAAATGAGATTATCGCCTCCTGCTTGTGGTTTTGATACCAGAACCAGGAAAGTACAATATGAGTGAATACTTTCTTAAAGTATCAAGCTTTTTGAATAGTGACAAATGCCCAAAGTTTAAAACTGTGTGACGCATCATGACCCCAAGCTTCTGTAACCTGAAGATCCCACCCTGTGCAAAACAGTGTCACCTTCATGTACCTGGCCTCTGTTGGGTGAGGGGTTTCTGGAGAATGAGGTAAGCCAGGATGAGATGTGCTGATCTGTTCTTGCTCTGTAGGACCACCTAACTTCTGTTTCAAGATATTTGTCTAAGTGTTTTATAAATTTCCAGGGTTTCTTTTTCTTTTCTTTTTGGAGGGAAGTCTCTCTTCCCACCAATCGCTAGCCCACTTGAGACATGCATATGTAGGATAATTGTAAGAAGGAATATGAGCTTAAAAACCAGGTCTATATACCTAAATTATGTGAATCCCCTGGCTAATCTCCTGGCTGGTAGTCTCTCCTCACTGCAGCCATTCACATTCTCCCAATCTGCTCCTCATAATCTCAACACAGGAGGCAAAGAGATCTTGTTAAAAAGCAAGTCAGATCACGTCACTCCTCCATGCAAGATCATGCCATGTCTCCTACAGGCCTCACTCAGAGTAGATGCAAGATCTTAACAATGGCCTTACACGACCTTAATAGTCTTGTCACCTATTACCCTCTGACAGCCTATCTACTTCTTTCTTCTTTGTTCCCTGCACTCCAGGCATTCTGGTTTCTCTAGTGTTCCTTCTTTAGTATACCCAGAACACACTTGGTACTCTGTTCTCTCCACCTGGTTTGCTCTATTCCCCGATATCCCTGTGACTTCACTTCCTGATTTTTTAAAAATCTTTCTTCAAATATCACCTTTTCAGAGAGGCCTTCCTTAACCATCACATTTCAGATTGCAATACTCTTTCACACTGGCGTTCTCTGTTCCTGTTCTCTGATCCGCCCCCCCCAACACTTATCATTGTGCACAATACTAGATTTACTTGTTAAATTATTCCCACCACTGTAAAAACCTCCTCCACAAGGGCAGGATTTCTGCCTGTTTTGTTTACTGCTGCACCCCCAGCACTTTAAAAAAGTACCTGGCACACAATAAGCACTGAAGAAATATTTTCAAAATAAATCAATGAATACTGCCACATGTCTTAAAAGATAGGAATTAATTTAACAGACCTTTTAAAGAATCTATAGGACATGACAGCAACCTTAACAAAGAAAAACAACTGTAAAAGATAATGTATAGTCAAAGATGATTTCATCATGTTCAGCCTGAGAAACCCAAAAAACATGGAAATGAGATGAGACTGGCTATGTGATGAATATTGTTGAAGGTAGGTAATGGATACATAGGGCTTTATTATACTATTCTGTTGACTTTTATAAATGTTTGAAAGTTTCCATAATAGATTTTTTAATTAGAATTTTTTTTGAAGAGTAAATTTACTAAAGTAATGAGGATGTTGGGAAGAAGAGAGATGTTGAAACAATGATGAGTTAGACTTTAGACAAGTTAAATTATGGGAATGGCTGGTCATATATGTGGGCATGTGATAGAAGATGGACAAAAGGCAAGAGATTAGAACTAGAGAGGTTAAGCCAAGTCATCAGCATGCAGGAGGGGCATGCTAGAGGGGCACTATAGACATTGAGAGTGTGGCAATTCTTCACAGTGAAAGATGTCCCATGCCCTGTAGAATGTTTAACATTCCTGGGCACTAAATACTAGTAGTGCTTCCACCTCCAAAACATCCCCACACATTGTCAAATGCCTTTTAAATGCCCCCTATGGGAACAGTACTACTCTTAGGTGAAAACCATTGATAAAGAGAAACAGAGGTATGAGAAAACAATAATTCAGACACACTGCTAGAGAGCAGAAAGAAGAGTGATGAAAGAAAATGGGGGAAGTGTAGTGTATTTGTCCGTTTTATGTTGCTATAACAGAATACCTGAGACTGGGTAATTTATAAAGAAAAATGAAATTTATTGCTTACAGTTTCTAGGGCTGGGACATCCAAAGTCCATCTGGTAGTGGCAACAGTGATCCAGGGGTGTCACATTGCAAGATGGTGGAAGCAGAAAGTGCAGAGAAAGAGAAAGACAGACTCTCTCTTTTAAAGCCCTCAGAACCACGCCCCTGACCACCATTTTTAATCCATTCACTACTGCACGGTCGGTCCTACAATCCAATCGCCTCTTCAAGGCTCCACCTTTCAATTACCTTAATAGGATTTCCCACCCTCTTAACAGTCACAATGGGGGCCAAACTTGGAGAACACAATTCAAGCTTCAATGAGTTTGGGGGGGACATAATTCAATCTACTACATGGAGAGAGCTAAGTAGGTTTGGTCCACTGTGTCAAAAATGATAAAGAGAAAAAGGAGGCCATGAAAATGACTAGAATGTCAGTAAGTCATGGGTATACATGCGAAAAAACAATTCTTACACAGGTCAATAACAAAAAAGTCGGATGGTTTCATTGCAGCATGAATTTAGTCATGGAGAATTGGAGGCAATCTGAGTGTCAATCACTGGGAAAATGTGATGGGTGCTCACCAAACAGCAACCAGAAGCAAAAGTTTAGAAATACTCAGGGCAAACTCCAGAGACACAGTGCTAAGTGAAGAAAGTAAGATTTTGTAACACAAAATCATGTAGATAAGTTAAAATGTATGCAAACAAAATAATCATACACATAATAACATACAGAAAAATACACATTATCATAGAACAATAAAGAATTAAATGCTAATACAACATGGATGAACTTCAAAAACATAATGTTGCTCTATGGAGGGGGAGAAAAATAGAAATGGGACTAAGGATAAAAGGAAATAAGTAAATAAATAAAATGGCAGGGAGTATAAATAAAAAAAGGTGAGCAAAATTTCTGAAGATAACTTTCAGTAGAATAAATGAAAGATAAATTTTAAAGGATTTAAAAATAAAAAGGTGAAGAAGTGACGGTCGTATGTGCATACCACACAAACCTGAAGTTCATTAAGGGGAAGCCAGTAGGGAAAAAAATGAATGGTAACTAGCAGTGGCAAATTTAAGATAAGGGAAAGAATACATGTTTGAAGGCAAAAAGGAAGGAGCATATAGAAAAAGAAATACTTAGGATGCTGAAGAAGGAGCTAGATAGATCCTGAGAAAACACATACAGAGGTGGGATTTAGAACTCAGGGGGAAAGATTAGCTTTAAGGAAGAACACCATTCCTTCTGTGGCAGGAACACATGTGAGATAGCATATGGGAAGAGTGACCTGCTAGGCTATGAGGAGCAGTCCTAACATGTCAGAGATGCTGCCCTTCACCATGACTAGGCAGCTTCTTCCACTGATTTCCACTGGGCTCACTCGTCTTTACAGGTATCTGTAGGAAATTCTTCAACAGCAATAGTTCTTTCCTTTGCTGCAGGTAAATGATCACATCATGCTTGGAAACTGGCAGCACTACTCAAAAGGAAAAACATGTGACTTAGCAGTTAGTACTGGACATATTAAGATCTGAAAACATTGATTATTTTATGACATAAGAATATGGGGAGGTTTGGAAAGAGACTCATGAGACTTCTTTTGACGTGGCAGAGAAAGGGGAGAGAGGGAATCAGCATTATGTGCATAGGAAAGGCTGGGGACCATGTTGGAGAGGCTATTCAGACCCAGGAAAATTCATTTATCACTTGTCCTTCTATTGGGAAAGGGTTTTCTTCACCCTATCCACCCTGGCTCCTTGAGGGGGAAAACTTGGGGCAGCTAAAGACATGGCAGCCTATTTCCAACTCTACTGAATGTTGACATTCACTTGGGAATGAAGAGCAGAAACATCCTATTGCTAAGACTAAAAAAAAGAAAGAAAGAAAGAAAAAGTAGAGTCTGTGATGCATAAGCCCCAAATAACAGCTAAGCTAAGCCCTTCCTAGATACCACAGCTATTAACAGCCCAGTTGCTCTACTGGATCAACCCAGGGTATCAAGAGGAAACTATACTCACCCACTGTGACCAGATTTCTTTTTTTTTTTTTTTTTTTTTTTTTTGTGACCAGATTTCTGTAGTTCTCCAGCATTACATCTCTATGTAATTCCCTTTGAATGGAATCCAGGTGCTCCCACTCATCCTGACTAAAGTACACAGCCACATCTTGAAGAGTCACTGATTAAAAAAAAAAAAAGGCAAATGCTTTTTCACCAGAAATTTCAAGAGAATGAATGGGCTGAATGCTAGCCGTTTCAGTGGGGTTTAAGTTTCGAATGCCCAAAGTCATGACAGATATAATTTGGATGCCTGCTCTGTGCTAATATTTATGCTGGGGTCTTTAAGAAATGAAAAGCTTGTACAGTCAAGGATTCAGATCCCCATACTGGCCAGCTGCCTAATGGATGTGTAACTAGAAATAGACCAGGCCTCTTTATAAGAGGAAAGTGTGTTGGAGTCAAGACAATGGGCTTGACAATGGCCTGAGCTTCCTTAAAAAGTGGCAATTCCTCCTTTCTTTGATGTGTTTAAGCATAGCCTGGATGGCTATTTGGTAGGATGTTAGAAAAAGAATTCAAGCATTGAAAAGGTGATGAAATTAGATCTGTTGTTCTCAATGGGGGCAGTATGATCCCCTAGAAGTCAGTTGGAAGTGGGTTGGGCATTTTAGCTGCCACTATGATTAAAGTACACAATGGTATTTAGTGGGCAGGGACAAGAGGTACCAGTCATTCTGCAATGTACTGAACAGTCCCAACAGTAAAGATTTATACATTCATGTATGTGAGAAAGTAGTTTTTAATTATCTGAACATAAACCTAAGTTCATTTTCCAATAAACACGTAGTATTTTTTTCATGTTTGAACAGTCTGTAATTTCCAAGGATGTGACTACTCAGTATATTACGATAAGTGTATACTTTGTTTTGTTTGGGTATTTATCAAGAATTGTTCATGGATTCAATGCTACTCATGGTATTTGAGTTGCCAATACCAGAGAATGAGACACTTTTCCTTGTTCTACACTTATAACTAGACTTTCATAGTGATTCTATCTATATATGAATATACTTATTTAGTTCTTATTTGATCATATTAAAGAGAAAGTGTAGAAAATACTCAATTCATATTGTGTTCTCTTAAAGCCAAACTTGGTCATTGTTTTTGGCACAATCATTTGTCTATATCAATATGTATTCCAGGGCACTCACGACTGATCATTTTTACAAATAGAAATATCTTTATTTATTATGAATTAGTTTACCTTTATTTCATCTTCTTATAATTAGAACATTATATTGAGTTTTTGAAATTATGTATATAGTTTTAATTATCTATGAAATTTCAGGAAGGTAAAGAAGGCTTTATAAAATATTTATTATAAAAGAGGGCAATGCGTTTGATTGAGTTGAATATTTACAGCTTAGATTAACTCTAATATATCGAACACTGAGATTCTGACAGTTTAGAAAAAAAGAAAAGAGGGACTGGTCAGTTAGCTCAGTTGGTTAGAGTGTTGTACTGATAACACCAAGGTGTCCAGGGTTCGATCTCTGGTACAACCAGCTGCCAAAAAAAAAAAAAAAAAAAGGACAAGAACATACAGTATAAAGAATAAAGAACTATTTTGCATATAATAAAAACTAAGTGTTACAAAAACTAAAAAGAGATCAAGATTCATTCAATAAATATTTGTTGAACTCCTACATGAGCCAAGTACTAGGTTCTGGGCAGAAAGCAATAAACAACACAGAAAAATTTCTGCTTTCATAGAGCTTACTTTTTAGTGGAAGAAGTTAGAAAAATAAAATTAATAAGCCACATATTATATAATGTTTTATTTCACAAATAAGAGGATGTATTAGTTCATTTCTGTTGCTTATAACAAATACACCAAACTGGGTAATTTATAAGGAAATGAAATTTATTGCTTACAGTTTCTGAGACTGGGACATCCAAAGTCCAGGGAACACATCTGGTGAGGGTCTTGGCAGGGCATCACATTAAGAAATGGCAGAGTGGAGAGAGAGCAGAAAGAGAGACAGACAGACTCTCCTCTTCTTTTAAGCCCTCAGAAGCACACCTCTGACAATCATTTTTAATCCATTCACTACCACATGGTCCTACAATCCAATCACCTCTTCAAGGCTCCACCTTTCAATTCTCATAATAGGATTTCCCACCCTCTTAAACAGTCACAGTGGGGGACAAGTTTCTGATACATAAAACTTGAGGGACACAATTCAAGGTTCAATGAGTTTTGGGAGGACATAATTCCATCCACTATAGAGGAGCAGGCACAATAAGGAGGGGTGGGCAGAAGTGAGGGTAGCAATTTTAAATAGAGTGATCAAGGCAAGTATCACTGAAAAGTTGAAACCTACACAACGAGTTGAAGGAGGAAAGGAGCAAGGCTTGCAGATATATAGGCAGAACATTCAAGACAGAAGTAACTGCAAGTGCAATAGTGAGTGTGAGATTTAGCAAGGAAGCCAGTATGAATGAGTGAGAGTGGTAAGAAACAACAGGCCTTGAAAGTGAATGTAAGGACTTTAGATTTTACCCTTGAGACAGGAAGCCACTGGAGTCTTCGGAGCTGCAAGTGATATGATGAACTTTAAATGTCTGAGAAGACATCATGGAAGTAGTACACAGGATCAAACACCAGGAAGGAATGGAACAACATGAACAGACATCACCTCCGCCACCCTCTAGGTTTTCCTTCTTTCTCTGTGCTAGCTCCCAGGTCCTCCTCAGATTCCTAAGCTTGCATAGCTACTCCTGCCAGGACATTCTCGGAGTGCATAGGGTGCCAAACCACTCTGACATCCCTTTTTCCTTTAATTTCTATAAGGAGAGGCTGGAGGTTTTAAGATGGGCTTTTATTAGCAAATAAAAATAAAAGAAGTGCACAAGTTTAGGGAGTATAGATCTCTCATCCTACCTGATGCCACCTACCCCTTTCCTTACTTCAGCCCTGTAGGAACTTGGACTTCTCTCTGTGGATACAGACAGAAACTAGCTTGGAAACCAAGTCGAGGGATTCCTTCTTGGAGTATGCATCTTGCAAGCCATGAAGTGGGGTAAGGAAAATATCTGTAGTTTGGTTAAAAGCTTAAGAACAATGGGAAGGGCTAGCCAGTTAGGTCAGTTGATTAGAGCACAGTCTTACAATTCCAAGGTTAAAGGTTTGGATCCCCCATACCAGCCAGCTCCAAAAAAGAAAAAAAAAAAAAAAGAAAAAAAAAACTGTAAAAGAAAAAGAACAAAGGGAAGTATATGGGGGAAACAATGAGAAGTACCTTTTAATTTATCCAGTAAATGAGAACCATAAGGTGCAAAGTATCTTGGGGTCAGAGGGGTAACGTGGAGGGCTCTATTTGAGAGAAAAAACAAAACAGTAGTTTCCAAGGAGGACTAAGAATAGCACTAATCTGGTGGCAGAACCAGCCCTTAATATACTATTTTATTTATTTTGCTTATTGTCTGCCTCTCCTCCTCCTGTTAGTCGCACATTTTATGAAAAGAGAAATTTTTGTTCAGCTTTGTGTACTAAGTGGGACATAGTAAAGAGCGAATACTTACTAACTACACAAATGAATGGATGAATGCCATTCCTCCAACTCGTTTTTTTCTGACAGCTTTATCTGCCTGATTCCCAACCAGCTCAGTTGCTTTACTTTTCAAGGCAGACTATTTCACCATTTGTCTAAGTTTTAATATATTTCAAAGAATTAACATTTGACACAATATCTTCTGACCACAACACAATTAAATTAGTAAACAATAATAATAAGGTATATAGAAAAGCCTGAAATATTTGGAAATTATAAAGCACACATTTCTAAGTAACTCTTGGGTCAAAGAAAAAAATCATTAGGGAAATTAGAAAATATTTCAAGTTAAATGATAGTAAAAGCACAACATAGCAAAATTCATGACATCTAGATAAAGGGATCTCTAAAGGGAAGTTTGTAACTTGAAATGCTTGTATGAAAAGAAGGTTTAAAATTGATTATCTAAATGTCTACCTTGAGAAGTTAGAAAAAGAAGAGCATATTAAACCCAAAATAAGTAAATGGCTGAGAGACTACAAGGCAATGAAATTAAAAACCAAAACAAACAAACAAAAAATGAAAAAGCTTTGAGAAAATCAATGGAAAAAATAGGTTCTTTGAAAATATTAATGCACCCCTAAAAAGACTGATTGATAAAAAACAGGAAGTACACAAATTACCAAGAACAGGAATGAAAGAGAAGATATAGGGCCGGCCAGTTAGCTCAGCTGGCTAGAGCATGATACTGATAACACCATGGTCCAGGTTGATCCTTGTACCGGCCAACCACCAAAAAAAAAAAAAAAAAAAAAAAAAAAAGACAGAAAGAAAAGATATAGTTACAGATTCCATAGACATCAAAAAAATAATAAGGGTATAATATGAAAAAAATCATTCAATAACTTAGATAGAATGGACAAATTCCTTGAAAAACACAACTTAAAAATGGCACAAGAGGAAATCGAAAATGTGAATAAGTATCCCTGTATTTATTAAAGAAATGAAATTCATTATCAGATGCCAGCCCACAAGAAAACTCCAGCCCCATATGGTGAGTTCTACTGGACACATAAAGAAGAAAGAATGCTATCCCTTCCGAAAATCTTTCAGAAAATACAGCAGGAAGAAACAGTCCCCAACTTGTTTTATGGGAGCAGAATAATATTGACACCAAATCCTGACAAAGACATTATAAGAGAATTATAAACAACATCCTTCATGAACACCGATATAATAATCCTTAAAAAAATAGCAAATTGAATCTATCAATATATAAAAATGATAATATATCAGGATCAAGTGGGGTTTATGCCCCAAATCTAAGGTATATTCAACATTTGAAAAAATCAATGTAATCATCCCATTAACAAAATAAAGGACAAAAACAATATGATCTTCTGAACAAATGCAAAATAATAATAATTTGATAAAACAACACCGATTTGTAAAAAACAATCTCCCAGCAAAATAAGAATAGAAGCATAATTCTACAATATACTTTAAGGTAAAATATTAAACTTGCTCTTCCTAAGATTGGAAGTAGGACAAAAATATCTACTCCCATAATTTTCATTCAGCATTATGTGGAGGTCCTAGCCAGTTCAATAAGATAAGAAAAAGAAATACGAGGCCTAAACGTTGGAAAGAAGTAAAACTCTATTCAAAGCCAACATCATTATTTATATAGAAAATCCCAAGGAACCTACAAGAATTAATAAGTAAACATAACAAAGTGACACAATACTCACTCAAGGTCAATATAAAAAAATTATCTTTCTATATACTAGCAGCAAACAATATTTTAATTCTATACATTTTATATCAGAAAATAAAATGTAAAAAAAAAAATTCCTTTTACAATGATATAAAAAACCAAATTATTTAGGATTAAATTAAACAAAAAGATCTCCACACTGAAAATTAATACAACAGATTGTCTAGAAAATTAAAGAAAACCTAAATAAATTGAGAAATATGCCATGTTCATAAATTGAAGACTCAATATTGTTTAGAAATCAGCTCTTCCCAAATGAACTTATATATAATATTTAATAAACCAATCAAAATCTCAACAGAAATTTTGGGAGAAAAAGTTTTTCAGGAATAAGAGTGGAAAAACTTGATTCTGAACTTAATTTAGAAATATAAAGGATCTACAATAGTCACAAAAGAAAAAGAAAGAAAAGAAGCTAGAGGACTTCCTGACTTCAAAACTTATTTAAAAACACCATTAAGCTGTGAAACAGAATAGAGTCCAGAAAGAGACCCACACATAAAGAGACAACTAATTTTTAACAAAGACACCAAAGGCAAGAAGGAGTTCTCAACAAATAGTGAAAATGCAAGGGGGAAAATGAACTTTGACCCTTCTGCAAAAAGTACCAGTTCGGGTGCTTTCATATGCTATTAACAGAATATTAATAAAAAGTGTCTTAAACGGGAAACTTTTAATCACACACAAGAAATCTGGAGGTAAATCCAAGGTTGATTAATTCAGTGACTAAAGATAGAAAGTTCGGAATGGCGTCTCTGTGATTCTCTTAGCTCTTTCTTTAGTTGCAAGGTGAACGCCATAGCTCCAAGCACCATGTCCTCCCATGACACTGCTCAGAGGCAGGCTGGGTTGGGGTTTTTTTCCCTATCTCTCTCTCTCTTTTTTTAATTTTAACTTTTTATTTGATGTTTCAAAACTATTGAAAAGGTGCAATGAAAGTACAAAGATCTCCCGTAAACTCTATCCACATTCAGCACCATTTGCTTTATAACTCCATGTGTGTGTATAATTTTTTTCTGAATCAAATCTGGGAATATGCCAACACAATGCTTTTTTATCCCCAAATACTTCAGTGTATTTCCTAAAAGCAAGGACATTCTCCTATATAGTCACAGTACAATATCAAAATCTCAAAAAAGTAAAATTGATACAATATAATTATTTAATCCACAGTCCACATTCAAATTTATTGAATGTCCTATATAACTCTTTTTTCTTTTGTCCATGATCCAGCCTGGGATCACTTGTATCTAGTTTCCGTGTGTTTAATTTTCTTTGGAACAGTTCCTTATGTTTGGTATTTGTTTTTCTTGTTCTCAACGTGTTTGAAGAGTACACACCAGTTATTTTGTAGAATGTCCCTCAATTTGTGTCTTCTTGATATTTCCTTGTGAATGACTCAGGTTATGCTGTTTTGATAGGAACAACACAGAAATGCTGTGCTATTATTCACCATACATGTTATCTGGTACACACTGTCTATTTGTCCCAATATTGGTGATGTTAACTTTGATCACTTACCAGATTTCTCTACTGGTAAGTTATTTTTTTTTCCTTAGTAATTCAAAAGTAATTTGTGGTGAGATACTTTGAAATTATGTAAATATTCTGTTCTCCATTAAAATTTTACCCATTGGCTTTATCATCCAATGCCAATTTTTAACTCTATCATTCCTTCTACATTTTTTAGTTGGTGTTCTATTGTAAGAAAGAACTTCCTTCAACTATATTCATTTATTTATTTATATCAATATAACTTTATGGATTCTTATTTTAGTCAAGGAAATATAATCCATTATCATCATTATTTTAAAGCTCAATGTATCCCAGATTTGGCCAGTTTTAGTTCCTATAGCCTGACTCCTGTGTCCTTTTGACATATCCTAATCATTTGAGGCTTATACTTTCCTTGCTCCAGCCAGCATATAAATCAGCTATTTCTCAATGGAGCTCCATTTTAGTGGTGAATTATATTTAGAAACTGTATTAGTCTGTTTATGTTGTTATAACAAAATATGTGGAACTGGGTGATTTATAAAGAAAATGAAATTTATTTGCTTACAGTTTCTGGGCTGGGAAGTCCAAAGTCCATGTGGTGGTGGTGACAGTGACCCAGGGATCTCACATTGCAAGAATGTTGGAAGCAGGGAACAGAGTGAGAAAGACAGACTCTCCTCTTCATGTAAAGCCCTCAGAACCACACCCTGACCACTATTTTTAATCCATTGACCACAGCATGGTCCTACAATCCAATCACCTCTTCAAGGCTCCATCTTTCAATTACCAAAATAGAATTTCCCACCCTCTTAACAGTCACAGTGGGGGCTAAGTTTCTAATACATAAAACTTGGGGGACACAATTCCAGTTTCAATGAGTTCTGGGGGGACATAATTCAATCCACTACAAATACCTCATAAAGACCACACCTCCTAATAAAATCACATTGGCAGGGGATAGAGTTTCAACATATGAACTTTGGGGAGACACAATCATTCAGTTCATAATACCTAGGCATATCATTTTCAAACTAAAGAAAATCAAAGATTTTTTTAAAATCCTGAAAGAAGCCAGAGAGGGGAAAACCAATTTACCTATAGTGGAGCAAAGATAAGAATTACAGCTAAGTTCTCCTCAGAAACCATGCAAGCAAGAAGAGAACACAGTGAAATATTTAAAGTGTTGAGAGAAAGAAAACCCCACCAAACTAGAATTCTATACCATGCAAAATAATTTTTCAAAACTTAAGAAAAACTTCTTTCTCAGATAAACTAATTGAGCGAATTTGTTGCCAGTAGATCTACCTTGCTGGAAATGTTTTTAAAAAGTTCTTTAGAGAGAAGGAAAATAATACTAGTGTTGGTCATAATCTTAGATCTACAAAAAGAAAGGAGGAACATCAGAGAAGGAATAAATGAAGATAAAATTAAAACTTTTATTTTTCTTATTCTTAATTCACCTAACAGAAAACAATTTGTTCAAACTAATAATAGCAACAATGTATCTGGGTTCTCTCTCTCTCTCTTTCTCTGTTGTATGCTTATGCATATGAAAAATGAATGACAGCAATGATACAAGGAATGGGAGGGAGAAATTAGAATTATTTGGTTATTTAAGGTACTCGCACTAACCATGAAGCTTTATAGTGTTATTTGAAAGTGGACTTCGATTTGTTGTAAATGTATACTGCAAATTCTAGGGTAACGGAGGAGGAGGGGGAGGCGGGGAAGATGGAGAAGAAGATCCGATATACTAAATAAAAGAGAAAAATAGAATCATATAAAATGTTCAATTAAAACCACAAAAGGCAGAAAAAGACAGGAAGACAAAAATAGGAACACAAACAAGGGCAACAAATAGAAAACGATGAACAAATATGGTAGATATTAATCTATATCAATAACACTTCAAGCATCAGTGGTCTAAAGGCACTGATTAAAAGACAGAAATTGTTAAGAAACCAGACCTAATATATGTTGTCTACAAAAAACCCACTTTATATTTAAAGATACATACAGATTAAAAGTAAATGGATGGAGAAAGTTAAACCATGCAAACACTAATAAAAAAAAAAGAACAAGTAGCTATATTAATTTTAGACAGAGCAGACTTCAAAGCAAGGAGTGTTATCAGGTATAAACAGGGACATTACATTTTTTAAAAAGGCTCAATTTTCTAAGAAGATATAATAATCATTATCATTTATGTGCCTAAAGACAGAGCATCAAAATATTTTAGGCAAAAACTGATAGAACTGCAAGAAATAGATTAATCCACTAGCATTGTTAGAGACTTCAATACCTGTTTATTAGAAACAGATCTGGAGCCACAAATCAACAAATTTACAGCTATAAAAATGTAACAACCCTAGTTGAGGCTGCTGGAGCTCAGGGAAGAGGAGGAGAGATCTACGGAGTTCATGAAGGCAAGAGAAGCCGTAATGAGAGAAAGAAAAAACTGCTCGGAGCGTTTCAGGCCGTGGCTGCTTTAAGTCTGGAGCTGATGAGCACATGCAACAGGAGCAGGCAGAAGCCACAACTGTGCCCTTCAGACGAAGTTGCTTGGAGGCAGCAGGGGAGAAGAGGACCTTGGTTGCCCCCAGGACAGCAAGACCACTAATAGGGTTCATGTGGACCCACACAGGAGCAAGGAGCCAGAACAGCCGAAAAAGAGGAGTGATTCAGAAGCTGATGAGTCATCATAAGGGACCAGCACAGGACCTGTCCCATAGGATGTGTTTGGAGCATGGGCAGTGGGGGAGACAGGCTCACTGGGAGAACACTGGCACACAGCAAGGAGAGCCCGTCAGCACAGGGCCACTGAGAGGAGACTCATCAGGAATGCAGAATTGCATGGGGTGCAGTTTGATGAAAAAACTCAGGCCCAGATCAGAGTTCCTACACAACCCAGATGCACCAGGTCTCCAGAGAGCCCGAAGTACCAATAAGGTCAATCATTAAACCCTGAGCTGCACAAAAAACCTTCCCTAGGGAAACAGCAGCAAGGCAGCAATTTACTCAACCACACAGCTCAAGTACTGGTTCGCACAGGAAGTTCCCAGTTTTAGAAGAAAGCAAAGAACAAAAAATTAGCTCTGGCCCAGGCACACCACTAGCACCTCAGGACACTGCCCAGGGTCCTGGGGTATGGAGCTGCAGACCAGATCTCCTGCCCACAACCAGGTACACTGCCAGCACCAAGGAGCATGCTAAAAACATCACCTCCATGTGGGTGGCCCACCAGAGTAACCTCAGCTGCCTTGAAAGTGGCTGGACATCACAACCACCACACAGATGGTCCACCAGCCACTGGAGTGCATTAACACAAGGAGAGTTACCAGCAGTGACCAAAGAAAAGAAGAGGATGTCTCTCTCCACAAAGCCCATTCCAGAGTGACTGAAGAAGCATCTGCTCTATGATAATATTGGGGCACCTGATCACACCTCTCAGCATTGGACAGATCATCCAGGCAACGAATCAACAGAGTAACCATTACTCTTTCAGAGGAAGAGAAGAAATCTAGGGCTACCAGTGGTGGGAGGGGGGAAGGAGAGGGGGATAGGAAGAGATTGGACAAGGGGCATAAAGAATAAGTGGAATTTGTAACAATATGCATACTAGTAATATTGTTTTGATCAACATATGTCAGCATTGAATCCCAAAAATATGTATAATCAATTATGATTCAATAAAAAGAAAGAAAGAAAGAAAGAAACAGTTCTGGAAGGCAGAAAATCACTAAGGACATTGTTGAACTTAACAACACCAACAATCAACTAGATATAATGGACATCTATAAACTATTTCATCCAACAACAGCATAATACACATTTTCTCATGCTCATATGGAACATTCACCAATATAGACCATATTCTTGGCCATAAACACACACCTTAACAAATTTTAAAGCAGAGAAATAATACAGTGATTGCTCTCAGATCACAATGAAATTAAACTAAAAATCAATAACAGAAAGATAGCTAGAAAATCGCAAAATACTTGGCAATCAAACAACACACTTCTAAATAACACATGAGTCAAAGAAGAAATCCTAAGAGAAGTTAAAAGATATTTTGAACTGTATGAAAATGAAAACACAACTTATAAAAATTTGTGGGATTCTGTGAAAGCAGTGCTTAGAGGAAAATTTATAGTATTAAATGCATATATTAGAAATAGCATAAAAAGAATAAAATACCTAGAATTTAACCAAGGAAGTGAAAGTCTTGTATACTGAATACTGCAAGACATTGCTTAAATAAATGGAAAGACATCCCATATTCATGGATTGGAGACTTACTGTTGTTAAGATGACAATACTACTCAGTGATATACAGATTCAGTGTTTTTCCTAGGAAAATTCCAACTTTTTTTCCAGATATAGAAAAACCCAACCTAAAATTCATACGGAAAGTCAAATAACCCCGAATAACCAAAATAGTCTTGAAAAAGAACAAAGTTGAAGACACTATAATTTCAAAACTTTGAACAAGTCTACAACAACCTAAAGAGTGTGGTATAGGAATAAAGATGGACATAAAGATCAATGAAATAGAAAATGGAGCCCAGATATAAACACTCACATATATGGTCAATTCATTTCCAACAAGTGTCAAGAGTATTCAATGGGGAAAGGACAGTCTTTTCAACAAATGGTGCTGGGAAAATTGAATATCCACATGCAAAATAATAAATTTATAAGCTTACCTTACACCATCTACAAAAATTAAGTCAAAATGGATCAAAGACTTAAATTTAAAAGCTAAGACTATAAAACTCATAGAAAACAACATTAGTAAAAATCTTCATGATCTTCAATTAGACAATGTTTTCATAAGTATGGCACAGGTAACAAAATAAAAAAAAATAGATAAATTGGGCTTCATCAAAATTAAAAAGTCTTGTGCATAAAGGACACTATCAAAAGAGTGAAAAGACAACCCACAGAATGAGAGAAAATGTTTGTAAATCATATATCAGACAAGGGATTAATTTTCAGAATATATAAAAACTTACAATTGAACAACTCAATTCAAAAATGGACAAAGGATTTGAACAGACATTTCTCCAAAGAAGATATACAAATAAGCACATGACAAGATGGTCAATATTACTAGCCATTAGGGAAATGTAAATCAAAATTACAATGAGATAAAGGTCATACCCATTAGGATGGGTATAATTCAACAACAATTAAAACAAAAACAGAATACAACAAGTAATGGCAAAGACATGGAGAAATTGAAACTCTCATGCATTGGTGATGGAAATTAAAAATGGTGCAGCCAGTGTGGAAAAGTTTGGTGGTTCCTCAAAAAGCTGAACATGGAATCACCATGTGAACCAGCAAGTTCACTCTCAGGTATACACCCAAAGAATTGAAAATAGGGACCCAGATACTTGTACACCAATGTTCACAGCAGTATTATTTACAGTGGCCAAAAGGTGGAAAGAACCCAAATGTTCCACAAGAGATGAATAGATAAAATGTGTTACACACACACACACACACACACACACACACACACACACACACACACACACACACACAAACACACACAGGTATATTATTTAGCCACTAAAAGGCATGAAGTGTTGGCACATGCTGCAACAGAATGAACCTTGAAAACATTATGCCATTTGAAATAAAGCAAACACGAATGGACAAATATTGTGTAATTCCATTTATATGAATATCTAGAATAGGCAAATTCATAGAAACATAAAGTGAAATGGAGGTTACCAGTGGTTGGGGGAAGTCAGAAATGGAGAGTGACTGCTCAGTGGGCCCAGGGTTTTTTCAGGGGTAATGAAAATGTTCTGGAATCAGATGTTGGTGTTGGTGTTGTGAATATACCAAAAACTTTATTTTACAACTTTAAAATGTTTAAAATGGTAACTTTAATGTTACATATCGTTTACTACAATTTGAAAGGTTTTTTAATTAAGAAAAACAGGAAATGATAAAATTAGATTGTCTCCAGGTTCCTCCTAGCTTTATAATTTGGATCCTGCTCCTTTATACTTATTTCATGCTTCTTGCTTTATACTTATTTTATGTTTCTATGGTACTTGCACACAGCTGTCGTATGCCAGATCAGCAGCTTTGCACATGCTTTCCACTCTTCTAGCTCATCAACTGTTTCCAAGGTTGCCCTCTGCCATGCTTTTCATTTAATCTTCCCTAAGTTAAACCACTCTACTCATCCCATAAGTTTTCCCCACTCTGAACTCCCGTAGCAAATTGTCCTGCTTTTGGTGCAACTCCAAACTAATTTTAACATATTAAAATTATCTGTAGACTTTTTTTAAATCTACCCTATCAGGGTAGCATCTTGATTTTATTTGTCATTGTCTCTTGGTGGAATTTGAGATGAGTCCTGCATTTAACTGTATTTAAGCATCTAGACTGTGCAACAGAGGCTTTTTCTCCATGGATGGTCTGTGGACCACCTGTATTAGAATTATCTGGAATGTCTGTTGACACCAGAGTGTTCCTGGGATCTTCCTCACACCAGTGAGTCAATCTCTGAGTGTAAAGCTTAAGAATCTGTATTTTAACAACCTCTTACAGTGACTTATTTGTATACACTATTTAAAGCTGTTTACAAACTGCTGGTCAGGGCTATACTCTGCAGAGTGAATTAAGATTGTTAAATAAAAATTATGAGGCCATTGCTTTGGACTAAGTTCCTGCATTAGGTCCCAAAAGACCAGACTAAAAACCAAAATGGAGTCATCCCTGCTAAGTCCCATGTCCTTAGGCTGTGGTTTGACCTTTCTAGAAGTCAAAAGAAAGAGATAGCCAATTTCCCAAACAGGCCAATTTAAATCTTCAATAGGTATGATAATAAAGTTCCCTCTGCTTTAATCCTCACACCAGAGAGACAGCCTGAAGCACCCTGATGCAATTTTTTTTTTATTATTCTGTCTTCCTGTCCCCACCTTACTACGAAAGTAACCTTGAAATGATCAATTAGCTTTTTGTTCTTTATTTCTGCTTTCTTTAGCCTTTTTTTTTTTTTTTTTTTTTTTGTCTATAAAACCAACCTCCTCTGTATTGGAACACATTCTATCTTACGGAATAACTTGTTGTTAGATTCTAGGATTGCAATAAAGCCAATTGAGATCTTTAACTAAACTTGTAATTTTTTTCTTTTACAAAGTCTCCAGGAGCTCTCACAGGTCCCCTTTCTCGGGCTTCTAACACCAACCTCTCAGCCTCTCTCACACCAGGGTCCGAGCTTTGCAAAGACTTCCAGGAAAGTGAGTCCCCCTCACAGCCGAGAAGGCGCAGGCGCAGAGCCACGACGCTGTTGCCCACTCTCAGTATGGTTTCTACTCTGCAAGGGGTCTTTTGCGCCAGGAGAATTAGGTGCGGATGACTGCCCGGATAATGACTGGCCCCGCATGCCGAGCCGGGCATGGTCATGGGCCTGAGTGGAGGAGTGCCTGTGACCCTGGCAAACTTGGCGGGTGTTGGAGCAGCTGGCCGATGAGTGTGTTTCTCTTTAATCTTTCCGGCTTCCGCAAGCTCCGCGCACTCAGGTTCCGCCCCAAGCACGGGACTGGCCCGGGGTGTGTCTGGGTGCTTGGCCCGAGGCGGCCGGTGAGTGGGACGCGCAGGGCCCTGGGGACTGGGCGGATGGGCCTAGGGGCCCTAGGAAGTGATTATGCGGAAACACTCGCCTCCTTCGGAGGAGAAGGGCGAAAAGGGCCGCGGGTGGTTTGGGTGCCGATGCAGTCGGAAGCCGCCTCGGCGATTAGATAGAGTAAAGCTCGGGGTCTGCTGCGGCGCCCGGCGCTCGTCTCGCTGGCGGGCTCAGCCCAGTCTTTCTGCTGCAGTGACAGCCGGTGGTGTTCCCCGGGTGCGCCCCTGGGAAATGGAAAAGAACAGGGTTGCGTCCCGCTCCCCACCAGCTGGGCGAGGGAGGGCTTCTGTGTCGGGGTGTTTCCCAGGTGCTCACAGAGGTCAGGCACTGCTCCCAGAGTATTTACCCGCATTAACTAATTTAATCTTCGCATTAATCCCTCAAAATAATGTACTTATTGTTATCCCCATGTTACAGATAAGGAAATTGAGGCAGAAATAAAGTGCCCTGCTTGAAGTTACAGAGCTAGTGAGTAGTAGCCTTTATTTTATGGTTCTGTTAATGAGGGTTGGTACTAGAATAAAGTAGTTGTTAATTACTTATTGGTGGGTGTATTGACAAATTCAGTGTGAGTTTGTTGTGATTTGAGTCAATTTCCGTGAACATTGTTACCTGAAGACCACCTTTTTGGTAGGACTAGATTTTCCCTCTTCTAGGTATGGTTGAACTGATGCTTCCTAGGCCCTCTTGCTGATTCCTTTGTGCATTAGCAGGCTCCAGGAAGCAGTCAGTCCAGTGCCACAAAGCAAAGCAACCGTAGAAGAGCTATTTCAGAACCTTCAGAACCCGCTTCTTTAAAGGAGGATTATTTCTGCATCAGGAATTGATTATAAGGAGGAGGTGGCATTGTCAAAAGGATTTCAGATGGTTAGGGTAACAGTAGGTGGCCAGCACTGTTAGGGCTGGAAATAACTTTTCCGTTTTGAGAAGTCACAGAAAGTCTAGAGTCACATAAAGAAGCAGATCCGGTTTGCTGGTGCTGCAGCACTTTGTGGTCACTTGAGAGAATAATGATTTTGTGCTGATATAGTATCCTAGATAACTAAAGTATGAAGAATAAAGGAGAAAAGGGAAGGCAACTTTCCACATTATGGTGGAAGAACTCTTTGGATGGAATGTGGATAAGGGTTAACCCTAACTTTGTGGAGATTGTGGCCTCTTAGCCTCCCTGAAATATATTTAGGGGCTCTCTCTGTAACTTTAGTCACATCCACCAGCCCTCCCTTCCCCATTTCTTATACATCCTCCAGATCCAGGAAAAGGAATGAATCTGTCCATGCTCTAGAGCAAAAGCTGCTAAAGAGAGCCTCATAAATCCTCTGAGAGCACCTTTCCTTAAATGTATACTATCACAATTTTCAAATAAATTGATTCGAGATGAGGACAGTAATCTCCCTATGTTGTATATGGTATTCTTATTGTAAATGTTTTGCCATATTTTAACTTGTAGCATTCACAAAAGTTTTTAAGACAAGTACTAGTAATGGCATTTTAACAATGTGGGACCAAATTTTTCAGAAAGGTGCATGTCTTGCCCAGGGAGGCACAAACCTGAGCAATATCAGCTGTGTTCTGCTTTGCCCTCAGGAAGAAATAAGGTGCTACTGTCATAATCTCTTTAAACTCGTATCCCATGTGAAGAAATTGACAAAGAGGCTGGATCACCTGAAGTTTAGAGAGAGTTTGGATTAAGTCCAGATCCGTACCCTTTGTCTCGTATCAAAGATGGACTTCAGACTGGCACATAAGTGTCTTTTGTCATTTTCTTTGTGTCGTGGTCAGGTGGAATTACTTTTGGGCATTCATTTGACCTCTTAGTCCTTAGGGTTGTATTCAACTGGCCAGATGTGAACATTACTAGACCGGTGATTCTGGATTCCTTAGGGTAAGACTTTTCCCCAGCTCTGCCTTTGACCGAAAAGAAAACCAAGGGGACATAGAAGAGGGAAAGGCAACTGTCTACCTCTCCATAAAATTTATATCCCACATGAGCTGTGTTCTTCACTCTTTTCTGAAAGTTTGTCATCTCACCAGAGACACATTTGTTTCTCTTTTCACAGAACTTCCCTTCTTAGATGAGTCTGACAAATTTTGCCCAGTATCAGAATATTCTTTATTTGCCAGCTGACTGCCTTAATGTCTTCCTCAACACTTCCCCACTCTAATTCATCATTAGGCAATTAAAAAAACATAGCTTATTGGCATATTTCTTGAATGGTTTTGCCTGAAACAGGGATCTTTAGGCTCTTACATGGCTGTGGGGATTTGTAAAACAGTAAGTTTATTTTAGTCTTATCCCCTTAGTCTAGGCAGATGCACCTCAGAGTTTGAGATCTAAAATTAAACTACTAGAAATCATATAGCTTTGGACCAAACATGAAAGTCCAGCACCTTCATCTTACAGATGAAGGGAGATAAAAGCATATTGGTTATTTTCTCCTGGTTTCTGTATAGCTGCCAACAGAGCTGTGACCAAAATCCAGATTACCTGACCAATGCTTATCCCACGGGGACTCTATCTGCTGCTTCACTGAATTGTGTCAAAGATGCCACTTGCACTTCAGTGGGCGCCAGAGAATGTAATCTTTAAGTTACATAGATAGTGCTTTTAGGGGTGTTTGTGATTTACTGCACCTTACTGCCTTGCAAGGACTACCTTTAGTCATCCTCTAAACCCTTAGGGCACTTTGAAGTCAAGGTCATGCTGGTATCCTTCTGAAATGAGTGGAGTTTAGTTTCTTTACCACTTAAGGGCCACAGGAACGGAAGGTGAGACTCAGGTATTCATTCCTTGCCTATTGAGAAGCAGCATGTACTGCATAGTGTAGTGAGTCTGACTCCAAGATATATCATTTGGCTTTGTCCAGAATTACTTAACCTCTCTGTACCTCAAATTCTTTCTGTGTATTATGGGAATAATAATAATACCCCTCTCACAGAGTTATTGTAAGGAATAAATGTGTCAATATCATAAAGTGCTTAGAATAGGCAGACCCAAAGAAGGGCCATTCTCAGAGACCATACTTCCAAGTTAGGTTCTTTTCAGAGGTTCCTTTTTTTTTTTAAGGTGGAAACTTTCCCAGTGGAGTTTCTATGTGTCTATTATAAGTGTCACATACACAAACATACATAATGGATAATACATTTATACATATAATGAGCTTATTTGAAATGCAAAAACAACTATATTTTGAGACTCTTGTACTACACAGTATATATACGTTAGTTGAATTATAGATAATCTCATATCAAATTGGCATAGTTGAACAATCATTAAGATATTAATAAGCATGAGAGTGACCCTAAACTTCAAACTGGCCGTATACTTTGAACTCTGTTTTAATTCTTTTTCTGTTCAGTATATTCTGCTTACTTTTAGGTATACTATGTTTTAATGGTTCTAGTGGGTCAATTTGCAAAGACGTTCAAATTTCAGATCTTCCTGGTTTCCCTTTGCCTCCATAAACCTAAACATTTCCTAACTATATATCTTCTCCGGGATGGAATATATATGATAATGTAATAATATTACACTATATACAATATTTCCATTAGTCCCACATCACCTTTATGTCAGTGTGGGTGTTCTCACATTTTCAGGGACTTCTTTTGGGGATAAAGACTTTTGCTTTTAGAGGGTTTATAATTTACCAACTGAGAGATGCACTATTTATCTATCATATAACTGTCAATAGTTTAGTTTCGTTGCACTAAAGAAGTATTTCTCAACCCTTCAGAGCTAACATCCCCTATCCTGAAATAAAATTTGTAGATAATGTTAAGCACCTGTAGACATAATTTCCAAAATATCAATATATTACCTTAACTGTAATATAAAGGAGAAAGAAAAAAAAGGAAAGTGATTTGTAACAGAATATGTATTTCAGCATGTAGATGATTGGTGAAAATGATGAAATAGATGTGTACACCTATTAGAATCACTGCAAATACAGCAACTACAAATGCAGACTGACTTATGTCTGTTTTCCTATTTTATTTTTTAATTGACACATAATTATACATATTTATGGGGTACAGAGTAATAATACCTGTATACACCGTTTAATAATCAAATCAGGCTAATTAGCAAATCCATCACTGCAAACATTTACCGTTTCTTTGTGATGAGAACATTTGAACTCCTCTCTTCTAGCCATTTGAAAATACAATAAATTATTGTAAATTATAAGCACCTAGTACTACTGTGGAATACTAGAACTTATTCTACGTTTTAATGGTCCTGGTGAGGCAATTTTCAAAGACCTTCAAATTTCAGATCTTCTGGTTTCCCTTTGCCTCTAAAAACCTATACATTGTAATTCTACATGTAATTCTGTACCCGTTAACCAATCCCTGTCTATCCCCCCCCAACCTTCCCAGTCTCTAGTAATCTTAATTCTGTTCTCTACTTCTGTGGGCTCACTTTTTTTAGCTCCCACATATGAGTGAGAACATGTGGTGTTTATCTTTTTGTGCCTGACTTACTTCATTTAAAAATGTCTTCCAGACTCACCTATGTTGCTGTGAATGCGAACACTGTATTTGTGAATCTAATACCATGAGTGGTTTCATTTTCCTGAAATGGTGAACAATTCTTAATAACATTCAAACAAAAAAATTGTATATTTCTTTGACACTCCAGTATATATTAAAGCTGTGGAAAATAGTTTGTATTGATATGTAAAGTTGGTATTAGGTTCTAGCTTTAATAACTATTAACAGCTTTTGTGAAAATGAGGCAGGATGAAGGACAATTTTTTATTTTGCAGGAGTGTCTAGCATCCCTGGCACCCACTGAATTTCAATGGCATCCTCCAATCATTGTGACAACCCAAAAAACCTAAGTTCCTGCAACTCTCTTTAGGATGTAGTACTACTGCCTTGAGGGTCACCATAAGAAGAGAGAAATCACAAGTGAACTGCCAACAAGATAACAATAGAGTAGCTTAAGGGTCTGGGCTGCAAGAATGGAGGCCACCCAAGTTAGCAAGGCAAATTCCTATTAAGGAATGTTGGTATCGTAAAGTGTACAACTGGATTTTAATGCAGAGTTCCAAAATAAATTAGAAATTCTGATTCCCCAGTCAACCCAGTAGTAGGGCTTTTGTGTTCTGTTTCCAGTTGAAAGGCATGTTCTTGGCAAAGCTGTACAGACAGTATCATCCTGTTGCTCTCAAGGTTCTTAATGCATGGTTTCTTGGTGGATATCCTCCAAGGTTCACCTCCACATCAGGGAGGTTCCCTTTCTATGAGAAAAGAAAGAACTGTGAAACCAGATCAACTGCCTAACCCACTGGAACTCAAATTGTGCTGTGAGCATAAACATTTGGATAATTAGTATACAGTTCATTTTCTCCTGTCATGCACAAAGGCTCTGAATGAATTCACAAGAGTTAAACAACCAACTTTAATGGGGAAACAGAGTGCAGAGATGGGCAAGAAGAAAAGGCACAGGTTCCTAGATCTTCCCATTTTTCCAATAGAAAGGTTGCTGGAGCCAAGATGCTCTGCTGAACACTCAGTGTAGGTTAGTATTCCAGGAGAGGGCCTTGCTGCCTGTTGTTCTCCCTTATAAAGCAAGTGTAAGAACTATCTTGTCAGTGGGTAGATAAGCATACTGCTTGTTGCCAGGCAGTATGAATGTGAGGTGCTGGTTTTTTAGCAGGAGTCATCTAGGAAGCTAGCTTCCTGTACCTGGGAAGCTTGAGGTCCTTCAGAAGTTTTGGCCCCTCTGCAGAGGAAAGAAGTCTCTAAGCAGAGTTTGTGTTTTAGAGCCTCCTGCTGTAAAAATGTTGGGAGGAGGGGGACTGGTTGCAGCTAGCACTTTGTTCAGGCAACCTAGAGTGTGTTTCTAAGGCTCTTAGAATATTCAACTTGTCAGGTCACATGAACTTATTAAATTACAAATGCTTGAGCATCAGATTTACTAGGTCCAAGGCAAGGCCTCGGTACCTGGAGTAACAAGTTCCATAAATGATTCTGATTATGTGTGTGTGTGTAAGTAACTTGTCTTTCGGAGCCCAATTTTAACCCCTTTCAGATATCCATTTTCTTCAGCTCCTGCTGCCACAGCCCCTGTGAAAGTTCACACTACGTTTTCTATAGATAAAAGCATTGAGATTAAGCAATGGAGCTCTGAATAGCTTTGTATCTCCAGCACCAACAACCTTGTGTAAATCATTTCCAATCAGCAGGAATACCAGCATACAAATTGGACCTGATCACTGAGTTGGAGGCAGAACAACTGTCGATGCTGGATCTTCAGGGAGCTGAAGAGGGGATTGCCCCCAAACACCTGTCTAGGTGAGTGGTGTCATAAAAAGACCATCAATGTGGTATTTAGGAGACAAGTTCTAGTCTAAGCCCTTGCAATTTGCCGGGTGACCTAGGCAACTTACTCGGTCTTCCTATCTGTAAGATGAGCGAGTTGGCCTAGATGAGCCCTAAGTTCTATTGTATCTGGTAGTCTACGGTTGTAGACTTATTTAGAAGAATACTGAAACTAGTCAGAAGAAAGGTTGGGGGGCAAATGGAGATAGCAGTATGGTAGTTAGCATTTCTGAAATTTTTGTCATTTATCAATGCCAAGAAAATGGTTGCATTTAAGCTTGATTGAGTCATCCTTCCTTTTTGCTTTTTTTTTTTTTCCTCCTTACACTTCAGAGTCTTTACTCTTCTTATCCTTCTCCTTACTCTCATTTCCCATGACTAGTGGGCTACCATGACAGGTCATTTTACTCTATGCTCATCAGCTGGTATATCTGCTCATTTCCACTTTTTTGGCTTAGCATATTACCTAATCCCTCTTCCCCTATTTTTCAATGTCTCTGCACTCAACATGCCCATTGCAAAAACTCTGCCTCTTATCTCTTCTGGCTTTGTTCACTTTTCCTCCACTATTCTTTTTTGTTCTCTACCCATCTAAAGTTGCTAGTGTATTGAACTGCAAATTGGTTCTGCTGGTTTATTTTCCTTGCTCTCCAAAGTAGACACAGGTGACATTTGCACTTTAAATGTCTTTCAGATAGGGAGATTTGAACTGAACCAAAGGATGAACACCAATCAGGCTGTTTCTGAAGAACTAGAGTTTTCAGGGTCAGCAGTGGAGAGTCTCAGAGGGAATACTACCCAGGGTTCTACAAATGAAAAAGCCTGTAAAAGTGAGGGCCAGTTATCAAGGCAGACAAAATGTTCTGCACAGAAGAAATCCTCTTTTGAGAAAACAGCAATCAGAAAAGTGTCAATGATGCTCAAGGAAATTTTCACTGGGGAGGGAGGCCCTGAATCCAGTGAATTTAGTCTAAACTCAAACATTCATACACAGCAGATTCCAAAGGGAAATAGATCCTCCATATCTGGGAAAAACTCTAAAGATAATTCAGACATAATTAAACACCAAAAAATCTTCCCACAAAAGAAACCTTATAAATGCAATGGATGTGGGAAAGCCTTTAGTTACCAATCAGACCTTCTTATACACAGTAGAATTCATGGTGTAGAAAAACCTTTTGAATGCAATGAATGTGGGAAAACTTTCAGCCGAAGTACACATCTTATTGAACATCAAAGAACTCACACTGGAGAGAAACCTTATGAATGCAGTGAATGCAGAAAAGCTTTTAGCCGGAGTGCACATCTTAGTCTACATCAGAGGATCCATACTGGAGAAAAACCATATGAATGTAGTGAATGTGGAAAAACCTTTAGCCGAAGCACTAACCTTAGTCAACATCAGCGAACTCATACTCAAGAAAAGCCTTACAAATGTAATGAATGTGGGAAAGCCTTCAGTGACCGCTCAACCGTAATTCAGCATCAGCGTATACACACTGGAGAGAACCCCTATGAATGCAGTGAATGTGGCAAAGCTTTCAGTTGGATTTCATCTCTTATTGAACATCAAAGAACACACACTGGGGAGAATCCCTATGAGTGCAATGACTGTGGAAAAGTGTTCAGTCGAAGCTCATCCCTTACTGAACATCAGAGAATCCATACTGGAGAAAAGCCCTATGAATGTCAAGAATGTGGAAAGGGCTTCAGTCGGAGCTCATCCCTTATGATTCACCAGAGAACTCATACAGGGGAGAAGCCTTACAAATGTAATGACTGTGGGAAAGCCTTCAGTCAGAGTTCAACACTCATCAGACATCAGCAACTTCACACTAAAGAGTGATAGCCACATTTTTATTAGTGTTAGCTCAAGAGCACGTGCATACAATCTCCCACAGCTGAAAAAATAAACATTTATGTACTTTAATTTTTCCTTCAATTTGCTAGCTATACCAGTTTCAAATTTTTCTTCTTTCCCTCCTTTCTCTTTCTTCCTTCCTTCCTTCTTTCTTCTCTCTCTCTCTCTCCCCTCTCCATTCCTCCCTTCTTCCCCCTTCCCTTTCTTCCCAAATGAGTGATCAGGACAACAAAGGGATGACTTTAAAAACCTAATATATTCAATCTAACATTCTGAAGGGCTCCAACCTTAGATTATACAGCTACCTGACACTTTGCAATTTCTCACCTTAACTATTCCATGGGGCTTGGTTCCCTGAACAACCAGTGAATCCTCTCTTCCCCAACCACGTCAGCTCCTTCACTTAAAGAGGAAATCCTGTCTGTGTTTTCATACTCGCTGGGTCCAGTAGCACAAGAGGGGGAGCTGGCTTCAGAGCAGGACCAAAAACTTCTCATCAGTTTGGCGATAATAATGTTGAGGCAAATTCAATCTCTTGACTTATAAAGACAGATTTTTCTTTTCTCCCTCCCTCCCTCACCCTTTTTGCTGTAGCATTTTTCCTCAAAGTATATATAACCCATAGTTTTACTAATGTGCCTAACTAATTTTAGTGTTACTTTATCAATCTCTACCAGGAAGATCCTAAAAATCTTGGAGACCTTTAGTTCCTTCATTATCTTGAGGAAACATATTGATTCCAATTGCTGCCCTATTTTTTTCAAACTTTTCTTTTGTTTACAGAGATCATGAAACTTATACCTTCTGGCTTTGATACTCTCCAGTCTTATAAGGCTGATCTTTCAAGGACAGACCAGTGCTTGTTTCTCACTTCTTTTCCTACTTGACATTTGCAGAATTGGCACTTTTGGCCACTCTTATGCCTTAAAATTTGAGCTTCTTTTAGGATCCATGATTCTGTGCTGATCTACACCTTTCCTACCTCACAGCACTTCTCTGATTAATAAGGATCAGCTCTGTGATTCTGAGAAAGGGTTAGACCACAATAATCTCATTTTATCAGGTTATAATACTTGAGGTAATTCAACTAGAGTATAAGCTTATGAAGACAGAAATCTTGTTTTCATTTCATTTCACATGAAGTATCACAAAGTGCTAAGTACACATTAAATACGCTGTAATTATTGCTTACTGATTTCTCTCTATCCTCTGTAATCAGTCTGTTAGACCTCATATGAAATGGCTTAATAACTGATTTCTTTCTCTGTATTCCTATTGTTGCTGCCAAGTTTTCAGTATCTTTGGTCTGGATTACTCAATATATCATTGCTGCCCTTGTCTGCCTGTCTTTACCTAGCTGTCTAACTAAACTACCACTTCATTCAAAAACAGTGTACAGTTTCTCAGTGCCCCTAAGAGAAATTTCAAACTCCATAAACTCTGGCCTTTACAGTTGGATCTATTTACTTATTTCCTATCACTTCCCAAAACAGGTAGTGCACGTTGATAGACCTATCCTTTGTCCCTACTACACCTTCTCACACTTGGCTTCTTTTCAAACTATTTTGTGGCACAGTTTTACGTGTTCTGTTTTACTCTTTGTTTTTCTAAAAATCCTATTCACCCTTTTTAAAAGACTCTGCTCATGTCCTGCCTCTTCTGTGATACTTTTAAATCCCCTACCTTCTTAGAAATCCTTTGTAGTGGTGGTTTGCATCATTCTTCTGCATTAGACCATTTCTATTCTGTTTTCTGATTCTTTCAGATGCTTTTTTTTTCATAAGTTGCCTTGAAGTTGGAAATCATCTTAAATCTCTTTTAAGCTCCATCTAATACATAACACAATGCAGGCCTGGACTCTAGTTTTAATCTCAACCAGGAGGGTTTAATTTAATGGTGCCATCTTTTTAGTCTTTTTGGCCTTTTCGGTCCTACCTTGAATTGTGTACATAATTAACTCTTGGGACTGACTCCTTTAAAGCTCCTGGGATGCTTGCCTCCTGACTCTCCACTTACGAGACTATTATAAGGAATAAGTGAGTTAATTCATGTAAAATGATAAAACAGAGCCTGCCATACAGTCAATGTTCAATAAATGTTAGTTGATATGATTCCACTGCTTCACAACTGCCTGTAGACTTTCATTTCATCCCCTGCATGATCTGTCACTTCATTTCCAGAAATGGAAAAGTAGGATCACAATCAAATTAATTAGAATATATTTCTTCTGTTATAATAGACAATACATATTTTAACTCCATCATGTGTCAAAAATTATTCAAGATAGCTTACAAGATACAATAAAATAGAAAACTGAAGACACATATACAAATCAGCACTTGAGAAAAGAGAAAGTGCCTAGAAGAGCATGTTCTAGTTCTGAAGATCGAGTGCCTAGTTCTGATATGCCACATATCAGAACCTTTTATATAGGGATGCAAACTGAGTACTCTGGCAACCAAAGTGAGAAAGTCATTTGCTTAGATTGTTTTTGAAAGAAAAAAAAGTTAATTCTTTAAGGAAAGTAAAACTTTCTACTTAGAATTAAGATGAATTTCTCCATTGGCCTTCATGTAATTGTACAATGTCCTTGATAGAAAAAAAAAAAAAAAAGTATGTTCCACTACACCTAGCATATAGTAAGTTGTTCAGTGAATAAATATTTAGCTCATAGTACAAAGTCCAGAAGGGCAGATATAAAGATTATTCTTGGGATGGAGTGGGGTTAGGAGGAGCAGGTGGTAGAGTATATTAGGTAATGAAGAACTTACTAGGTGCCAGAGAAAAGCTCTTTGCACATATTTGAGTAATTTAATTTATGACATGGGATGAGGAAATTGAAGTTTACAGATGTTATGTAATTTACCCAAGAACAGGATTTGACCCCTGTTCGGCTGATTCCAGTACCGGACCTCTTAAGCTGGACCCTGGCAAGATCTAGAAAAGAAAGGGAACTCTGTAGGGAAAGGTATAAAGGTGGAAAACGCTCTCAGTTTGTTCCAGTAGATGAACTGGACTGCCTGTGGTAGAGGGTTCAATGAAGTTGAAAGTGAGATGGGTGATTTGGAATTGCATAATTAGATGATGGCAGCCTTGAGTACTAGATTGTGTTTAGATTTCATCTTTTAGGCACTGAGGGAATTATGGGAGATTTTTATCTTGGTAGTTAAGCTTGGTTTGAGGGGGAAGATTAACCTGGTAAAGAAAACAGAATGGCTTGGAAATGAGATGGTGGGCAGAAACTAGGTGGGAAGCTGGGGTCTTAGAATAGTGGTATTGGGAGACAGAGCAGCAGAGAGATGAATGAATGGTGTCTTAGTCCATTCGTGCTACTATAACAAAATACCAGAGACTAGGTAATTTGTAAAGGACAGAAATTTATTTCTCACAGTTCTGGAGGCTGGGAGTCCAAGATCAAGGCATGGTGGCTGATGAGGGCTGCTCTCTGCTTCCAAGATGGTACCTTTTAGTTGTGACCTACAGAGGGGACAAATGCTATGTCTTCACATGGCAGAAGCAATGGAAGAGCAAAAGAGGCCTAAGCTGATTCCCTTCAGGCCTTTTATAAGGCACTGATCCATTCATGAAGGCACAGCTCTCATGATTTAATCTTGTCCTTAAAGTCCACATCTTTTAATACCACCACAATGGGGATTAAGTTTCAACACATGAATTTTGGGGGACATTGCAACCATAGCAAGTGGTAAAGTAAAGATCCAGTGAAATTGGCAACTAGATATGGGCAAGGAAGGAGAGGGACTAGTGGCTACATTCCTTCATCAGTATGTTATTTCTTTGTAAGCTACTAGGGCATGCAGGGAGGAATTTCTAACATAGAGCCAGCAGTTAGTCATGAACACAAAGCATAAGGTAGGTTGAAGGTCTGATGAAATTAACCTGCATCTTTAACAAGAAATCAGTAAGTGGAACCAGAAACTTTTGGGGTTTCTGGTGGGGAAAGTAGGGTTAGAGATCAGAAGGTAAAAGTGATCAGGAGGGGGTGGCCCTATTTTAAGGAGAAATGAAGGATCTTCTCGTGCGGCCAAAAATCACTGACTCGGCTCACCCTGAAGAAGAATGTCCTCAAAATAATCTATTTTACACGGAGCCCACATCCGGGCGCTTGGCGTGAACTCTTACTTTTCTGCGAGCCCGGCAGGGGAGGAGAAAGCGTCCCACAGCGGCGAGCCTCCTTCCCTTCTCGTCGCCGGCCTGTCTGGCTATGTGGCCATTTCTTGGGAATCGCGGTAGGAAAGGAGGCACCTGAGCACGAAGACCACGGCGTGGATGGCAAGCCCCTGCGCCCCGTGCTCTGGACGTGCTCTTGGCCCTTCACGTCCCCGTAGGGTGGCTGTGGCCGTCACAAGACCGTTGCGTGACAGTCGCTGCCAGCCGCTCACCTGAATGTGGCTGCGAGGGGCACTTCTAGAGGCCACCGGCGGGGGCCGGCGACCGCCCCAAAACATTTGCCCACATTTGGGGGGGCTCTCTGAAGCAAGGTAAGCCAAAAAGCCAGGAGAGCTCGTCATCTCCTGGGAAGCGTGGTCTGTGGCGCTTCCACGCGTGGGGCCCCGACGGCACCGCGGGACGCACGAGCGTCGCCCAGGCCGCGGCCGCAGAGGTGACGCTGGTGCTCCGGAGGCCCGTGAGCGCGCCTTGACTACCCCTGGGCCCACTTTTGTTTAAAAACAATAGCCCACGTTTTACAGCGCGGAACTGTAAGTCAGCACGTGTGGATTCTAGTTTTTGCTTTATCTTCCCCGAGAAAGGGCGTGAACATGGTTTAATGCGTGAATGCAAGAGTGCTGGAGGTAAGCAAGATCCAGAATAATGCACCACTTTGTCACGAGAAGTAATACACCGCTTTGTCAAGAGACAGAAGAAATGTTTAGTAACACAGAGTTGTGGGGATAGCAGGTGAGTTGTCCAGTTTTCTTTTACGAAAGGATTATTGGTTAGGTTTTACTGGCTTTTTTCTGTAATGAAAGGTATTAGTGGTACGGAAAGCTCTACTATGCCTCTCATTTTAAATACTGTTTAAATGATTTTTGGTACAGCAATTTGGAGATATGACTCTGACTAATTTATTTTGACACTTGATTTGATGAAAAAAGTGCATTGTTGGCTATGCTTATTAAATCAGTACTCATTTTCAATTCCATTTTTATGCAGGGTTGTGTTGAAATTCTGCTAGTTATTTTTTTTTAACTTTCCTGGTATAAATTAAGTTGTTCTTGCAAACCAATCGGAAGGTGTTGCATTTTAATGTTTTTAACAAATAAAGAAGAAAAGAGACTATTGATGGTTATGAAACCAAGGTGTCTGAAATTTTGTCTACGTGAACTTTGAAGTTGCTGAGGAAGAATAGTAATTTTTTTTGCCCTAATAACCTAGTGATGGCTCTTTATGCGGAGTTTTGGGAGATGGAGGCAGCAGCTGGTGATAAATAATAACTTTTACATCCCATCAAAGCCATTTCCATCTTTTCATATCACCATTTGCCTTTTCCCTCCCAACATGTGATATCTTTTAAAATGTGGCTATGGAAGGAAATGAAGGAGATGGAAAGGAAGGATAATCATAGGATAATAAGATTTAAGGAAAGGAGTTTGAGGGGAACTCAAGACACTAATCCCATACATTTTATGGTTGGGGAACTTTAAATTTTTATCTCAGATCATAAAACCAGTCAAATTCATTTTAAACTTATTCTCTGGAAATATTTGAATCGATAAAATGTAACCTTTATTTTTTTTAAAAAATTATGACAAATTTAAAACATACACAAAATTAGAAAAAATAGTAAAAGTAACATCTATATGCCCACTGTCCAGGCTTAACAATTACCATTATTTTGGCACATTTGTTTTATTTGTCCTTTTTTACTTCCATTATTCTATCCTTTTGCTGAGATATTTTAAATGAAACTGAAACATCATGTAGTTTCATCCCTACATATTTCATTATGCATTTCTAAAAACTATGTACAATTTCTTATGCAACCACAATGCTGCTATCAGACTTAACAAAATTAACAGTAATTCCTTAGATATCCTTCATTTTATAGATGAAACACAACCTGAATTACATCTTCTGTTTTGAAAAGTGGGAAGAAACTAAGGTAGCCCTGGGTCTGAATGGCTTCATGTTAAGTTTAAGAGTTGAGACAGGAGCTTTCTTCCATGTGATTCTCAGCTTTTGTTCTATCCCAACTTACAGGACAATGGAATAGAACTGCATTAACTGAACCTGTTGGATCCTTCAGAGCTTTGGCTTCCTGCTGGGAAGCTATAGATTTGAGATCTTGAGAACCATTTTCTAATATTCCTGCTCATTTTCCATCTTCTCTGATAAGCCAGGTCCCATCATTGACCATTTTCTTACAACTCTGTAGTCTAGAATTACTCTTTTAACAATGAATATGTGGAAACCGAAATTAAAACCACAACCCATCCATTATATCAGCAAATCCTCTTGGCTGTACTTCAAAATTGTTCCAGAATCAAACCATTTCCCACCTTGTGCACCTTGAACTAAGCTGCCTTCATATCTCTCCTAGATTATTGGTTTCTAACTGATCTTGTTTTCATCTTTGTCCCCTGTCCCCATTCCCATCCCCATCATTCACACACAAAGTCCATTTCCAACATAGCAGCCAGAGGGATCCTTTTCAAATGTTTGTTAAATCATGTCACTCCTGCTCAGAACCCTCCAACGGCTTCTTATCTCACTCACAGGAAAAGTCAAAGTCCTTACAGTGGCCTAGAAGGCTCCACATAGTGTGGCACTTCATGACCTCTTGAATCTAACTTCCTATTGCTGTACTACTCATTCACTTTATTCTAGCCACACTGGCCTCTTTGTTGTTCTTAAACATGCCAGGCCATTCTTGCTGCAGGACTTTCACATTTGCTGTTCCCTCTACTTGCAGGGCTTTTATACAGATATCCAGTGGCTTTTTCTTTCTCTTTTTCTCACTCATCTTCTATGACATCTTCTCAATGAAGCTGTTTCTTGTCACCCTATTGAAAATTACAACACCCACTCCATTGTTTTTTTCTGTTCCCTGTCCTGTTTTATTTTTCCTCATAGCATGTACTCTATACTTTAAAAAATTTTGACTATTTATCTCCCACACTAGAATGTAAGCCTCATGAGGAGAAGGATTTTTATTTATTTTGTTTACTGCTGTGTTCTCACTATCTGGAAAAGAAAGCACTTAATGAACACAGAGAGAAGCAGATCTTTGTATTTTTTGTTTGTTTCAGATTCAGGGATGAGAACTTAGACCAAATCATTGATTTCAAAGCATTCAAAGAACTTAGACCAAATCATTGATTTTCAAAGAATATTCCTGAAGAAGCAGTATCAGAGTACACTATAGAGAGACACATTGAGAACCTTCCTCAGTATTCACTGCATGAAGAATCTTGTGTAGGTGAGAGAAGGGTAGCAAAGCATAGAAGAAATTATGTAGGAACATATCACAAGAAATGCCTTTCCGAGGAAAGGGGTTTAGTAAAGTATTAGTCACCTGCCAAAGAGAAAAAATTCCACAGAACATGGATATGAATGTAATAGATTCAGCAGAAGCTAAGATAGTATCCACTGAACAACAGAGGAAGAAGATTCCATAAATGTAATATATGTGAGAAAAGCTTTAAATGGAATGAAAAGGTAATAAAACATTGGGTTATTTTTACCGGAGAGAAACCATACCGTTGTAATGACTGTGGGAAAGACTTGCATCACCAGTCCAATTTTATTCAACATAAAAAAATAAATCCAGACAAAAGTGTTTATTTCTCATCAGAGAAGTCATAAGAAAAGAGCTCTTATGCATGTAGTGAATGTCGGAAATTTTTTACGCAGCATACTGTCCTGAGTCAGTTTCAGGTAACCCTTATAAGAACAAAGCCTTAAAAATGCACTGTATGTAAAAAGGAATTCCCTTGAAGCACTTCCTGTATTGTACAAGGTAGAATTCATATAAATTTAATGAATATGGAAAAATCTTTTGACAGTTGTCTCATCTTGTCTCTTCCCTCCCCTTCCTTTCTCTTCTCCCTTTCTATCTCCTCCGACCCCACCCCATGTCCCTTTCTCCCTCTCTTTTTTCCTACTTCCTTGTTGCCCTCACTCCATCGGAACTCATTCTAGGGAGAAAACCTATAAATTCAGTAAATGTAGGAACCCCTTTAGTTTGTACACATCTTACTCAATTTCAATGAGTACTGGAAACCTTTCAACTAAAGTACATAGCTTATTCAGCATAAAATATACTTCAAACTGAAGAAAATTCAAACAAATGTAATGAATATAGGAAAGGCTTTGATTGCTCCTCACATCTTACCAAACATCGAATCACTGACACTGGGAAAGGCTGTGCAAATGTGAATGAGAAGAGACCTTTAAGGATATGAGAAAAAATCTCATACTTCTAGTAGGGAGAGGGAAAAGTAACTATTTTGAAATATGTCCACAGCTTTTCAGTTTTCCTGAACAAATGCCTGTCCTCAAGGGAAAACTATTTTACTGAAGCCTAACTATATGGGGAAAGGAAAATACCCAACTCAAGCTCCCCTTAGTATTCCTGTCTCACCTAAAGGGGCAGGGGGACTGAGAAAACACTGAGACCGGTGGCACAGGCTCACTGAAAGACTGAAACCTAATCATAGGATTATAAAACACTTTCCCCCCCACTCTGACAGCTTGTCACCCCATCAATAGGGTTTCTATGTAATAATGGAGGATGATACCTGAAAGAGCTGTGAGACTTAGACCCTAGTTAAGAAGGAGTTTTAGGGAAACCCAAAGACAAAGAGGAGACAAAAACAAGGACACAGGAAGAAATTTTAGCCTCCAACATCTACAGCTACAGCAAACAGTAAACATAGCCTAACTCCTAGCCATACAAACATAAAACCTCCCACTAAAGCCTATTCACCTCAGTTCCTTTTACCTAATATATCATGTCTGGATTTCAACAAAAAGTTACAAAGCACGATAAAAGGCACAAAACATAGTCTGAAGAGACAACGCAAGCATCAGAACCAGACACAGATATGGCAGAGATTTTGGAATAATCAGACTGGGCATTTTAAACAGCTACGATGAGTATGCTAAGGTATTTAATGGAAAATGTGGACAACATGCAGGAACAGATGGTTAATATAAGCAGAGAGATGTAAACTCTAAGAATCAAAAGCAAATGCTAGAAATCAAAAACACTGTATCAGAGATGAAAAATGGCTTTGGGCTCGTCAGTATACACACACCCAAGCCAAGAATAAAAGCGCTTTAGGATATGTCAGTAGAAGCTTCCCAAACTGGAAAGCTAAAAGAAAAAAGAATGAAAAAAAGCAGAACAGAATATCTAAGAACTGTAGGACAATTACCAAAAGTGTAGTACGTGTAATGGAAATGCCAGAAAGAGAAAAATGAGAAGAGAGCAGAAGAAATATTGGGATTAATAATGGCTGACAGTTTCCCAAAATAAATGACAGAACTCTTAAGACTCAAAACAGATCTGAAACCCCTCCACTCTTCAGAAAAAAATATTAGCTACTCAAAGGCCATCTTTTGTGTTTAGCTTTACTATAGGCCAGGATCTTATGCACCGAGACCTTGTAAGTATTACAATTGCCACCTCAGCATGTTTATTTTCCCTTCTTGTGTGCTTTTTGGGAAGCACTGAGGAAAACTTTTGGATAGATTTTTTCTTCTTTTCCTAACCCCAGAAGTACTGACTTAGGGAAACTATTCACAAGGAAAGAGATTCAGAGGCCTTTGGAGGAAATAACACCGTCCTGCTGTGCAAGTAAGGAGATTGCTGTCCCCCGACCCCCAACTTCTTAAATCAAAACCAAGAGAAGTAAAAGATGTAAGTCAAAAAGAGAATAATGTGAAAGCTGAATTTCAGGACCATCTGCTGCAGAGGCTGCTTCCTCCTCTGTAACCTGCTTAGAGAACAGATGCCTCTAATGGCTGGCCTATGATCGAATTCATGGAAACTGCTATGTGAATATTCCATTTGGCCCTGCATTCTGCATCACCTGACAAGATTTCTCTGATCCTCAGTTACTCTATCCTTTTCTTCTGTATGTTTCTCACTCTGGCTTCCTCTATGTGAACTTTCATTTCATCCATTTTACTCTTTCCTTCTCTCATTTTTTTCTCCCCCACTTCATTTTAAATGATTCTTTTTTTATATGGCTGAATTCCATTTGCTAATATTTTACAAAGGGTTTTTGCATCTGTCTTCATGAAGGATATGGGGTTTTTTCTTCTTTCTTTTCTTTTCTCTTTTTTCCCCTACTACCTTGTCTGGTTTTGGCATCAAGGTAGTACTGGCCTCATATAATAAGTTGGGAAGTGTTCCCTAGTCTTTAATTTTTTGGAAGAGCTTGTATAGAGTTGATGTTAACTTCTTAAACATTTGGCAGAATTATTTAGTGAAACCCTCTGAGAGATCTTTTTGTAGGAAGCTTTTAAATTATGAATCCTATTTCTTTAATAGTTGTAGGCCTATTCAAACTTTTTCATATTGGATGAGTTATGGTAGTTTGTGCTTTTCTAGGAATTTTCCATTTCATCAACTTGTCAAATTTATGTGTGTAGAGTCATTCAAGGTATTCTTTATTATTCCTTTAATATACGCAGGGTTGGTAGTGATATCTCGTTTCATTTCTGATAGTGCTAGTTTGTGTCTTGTTTCTCTCTTTTTCTTTGTTATCTTGCTAGAGGTTTGTTAGTTTTTTGTTTCATTGGTTTTCTCTGTTTTCTATTTCATTGTTTCATTGACTTCTGCTCTTATCTTTTTTTTTTTCCTTCCTTTTTTTTTTCCTTTGGGCTTATTTTGCTTAATTTCTTAACTTGGGTCATTAGAGTATTGATCTGAGACTTCTTTTTCCTCTAAAGTTCTGTGCTTTAACTATGTCCCACAAATTTTGATGCGTTGTATTTTTCATGTTCATTCAGTTCAATGTAATTTTTAATTTCCTTTGAGACTTTGTCCCGTGTGCATGTTAGCCTTTTAGTTTAGAAGTGTGTTGCTTAGTTTCTATGTGTTTGGAGATTTTCCTGTTTTCTTTCTATTATTGATTTCCAGTTCAATTGCATTCTAATCAGAGAATATACTCTGTATATTAAATTTCAATTTCAATTTCAGTGCCCTAAGCATACTTTAGACCATGAATCTAGCTTTCCCTAACCTTCAGCAGTTTGTGAAATCTCCTTTGTGAGCTAGCTCTCAGGCTCACAGATGCACCCTTCATGTGCTCCCACACAGCATATCTCCCATATTACCCATCAGGGAACTCATTAACATGGCAGGTACGTAGTTGTACTTGACTATCATAAAAATTCTAGGTTCTTTTTCTCCTTAGGAACTTTACAAATATATACATGTACTCATAAGACACATCCACAGATAAGTCTCACAGGCATAAACCCACAGAAACCCTCAGACACAGGCACACATACTCACCCAGACAAAGGTACACCCACACAGTGCTCTCACAGGAGTGTCTGATGGACCCACTGAGACCCAGAGGAGGCTGAACTGAAGAAGGTGTATCCAGCATTCTCTCAAGACAGACCCCTGCATTCATCTCTTGGCAACCTGTCAAGTATTCTAGGCCACAGATGAGTTGGTCTGTGTCAGGCAGTTGGTTGCTTAGATGTTCAGTTAGTTGAGTTTGGTCAGTTATACAGATTGAACAGTGAGACAGCTGGTTACTTGGATATGTAAGCAGTTAAACTGCCTAAGAGTCAGCCAGACCATGCAGTTTTCTAACTAGGACTAATTATTCATCAAGGATCAGTCGGTTGGGAATTACATCTAATAATTTATTATGCTTGTCCTGTCAGTCGTGTAGTCAGTTGGTTAGAATGTTAGTAGTCAAGGAGGCCAGCTGTTTGTCAGGTGGCTAGTGGTCAGTGGGAGCAAGCCACCTGGCCACGAGAAAGGTTCCTCCTGAAGTAGGTGTGTTTCTCCCCCTGTGACAGTGTGAAGATGCTCTGGAGGATGGAGAGAAGGTGTTTTGTCTCCTTAGTCTCCATTGCCTCTACCTATGTGGGAAAGCATCATGTGCCTGGTAAAGAATGACAAATGTGGAGGTAGGGGATGGCACAGGATACTGGTCCTCTACCAGGCCAGAACTGAATGACCCTGGGAGCCCCCTAGAAACAGGCTACGGGCTTGGAAGAGGGGATGGGCAAGTTTTTTGTTCAAGCGATACAATCTGTCAGGGAATAACAAAGCTCCCTGTCCTCTGTGGAATGTGTGTAGTGCTTACTGTTAAAATCAGATCAAGTTAAAATTTTAAAAGTGTATTGTGCATATAAAAAACCAGTTCATGAACTGGGAGACTTCATACCAAAAGTGCTAAGAAGCTCAGCTTACAGCAGTTACGGTGCAGCTTATAAAGGATAAATGAAGTACATTGATCTTTATTGTGATTGTCTGTTATAAGCTTTCATTCCTTTTAGGGCAATACAACTATATAAGCTTATTTGTAGCTGATTGGTTCAGCAAATCACACTGACAAGAAAGAAAAACTTAAGTTTTGTTTATGGTTACAGCTAGCATTTCAAGGAAATCAAGATACCTTAAGTTTTGGTTACCTGGCTCTGAGCAGTTGGCCTGGAGGTATATCCAAACGGTGGCCTTCCTTTTGAATTTTCATTAACAATTCCCCTTTTTGGTTATTCTCTCAGTTGAATTGAGAGTGTGACAAACTATTTAGCATTACTCTGTCACCACATGTTGTTTTTTGTTCCTATAACTAAACATCTATATGTTGCAAACTAGAATCTCAGTATGTTCTTCCAATGATTCTTGTTCCTATAGTTTTTGTTGTTCAGTCTCATGGATATCGTCTGGCAAGTCAGTGTCTGCTACCATTGAAGACTCTTGAGGGAATACATGCACAAGAAGTATTATCAATATGATTAATAGAAAGATATATCAAGAGTTTGAAAAATACTGCAAAGCCAAGGTCCATAAGAGCCAAGATTTTAGCCATCTAAACAGACCAATTGTTTGTGCCTCCTTAATCTGGTGGAATACTTAGATCTGATCTTTTAGATCTCTGAGATTTTGGGGCTATAATTCCTGATCTGTTGACCTTAAAACTGCATTTTCCTCCAATAAGAGCACAGGCTGAATGGGCTGAGCAAGAGAGCTCACCTGCTCACTTGCTCTCCTAATAAAGCCATCAGAACCATGCCCATTACTCCACAAATGGATCAATCCATTCACAAGTGTACAGTCCTCACAATCTAATCACCACTTAAAGGACCCACATTTTGATTACCATAATAGGATTTCCCACCCTCTTAACACTGTTGCAATGGAGGCCAAGGTTCCAATACATAAACTTTGAGGGGGCACATTTAACCCATAGCACATACTTACTAGGATCTTTAAGGTCTCTAGTTGGATTATCCCAGCAGGCGGTTTCTAGCCGTTTCAAGCATCTCCTATGTCCACTGTCATATGAACAAATTGATATTTATATAGAGAGCCCTGCATCACAAGCCCCTTGAAGAATTTATAAATTTTCTGTAAACTTGGTTTTTCTGGGTGAGGGAAGTCCTTTATAATGGCTTAGAGTTCTGCATGGGACCAAGGTTTAAATTCAGCTGTTGCAGGCACTCCTGGTTTATTTAAGGGTCTGATTTATAAAGGAAGCTAGTGTTGAGGGAGCTAAGGTGGGAAGGGTAAGAAATGAAAGGGTTAGTGGATTCACAATAATCAGGTAGTAGAGGGTAGAGAGGAGTGGAGGGGTTGGCAGGAGGATTTGTATAGTCAGTCTGAATTTAAGCCTTTAATTTTTCATTAGCATACTGTGGAGATTCTTTTGGAGGGCTACTTTAGAGTCATTCTGTTTTTTGAAAGCCTCTTTGTACTGTTAAAAGTGTTTCTGAGAAGTTTGGGATCCTCTTTTTTCAAAGGTGCCACTGCAATTCCAAATGATCTTTTGTAAAGTTCACCCACTTAAAAAAAAAAGGCACAAGATCCTGATTCATCATGGATATAAATGTAGGAAGCAGGGGTTTTTGAGGGAGTTGGGGATAGGGTCTTAGATCATATGAAACCAACCTTTGTTTTAGATTCCTTAAAGCAACTACATTTACAGGGAAACTAGTTCTACCACTGTCTGGAAACCCAGGGAATCATTGATTTCCTCCTTTTATGACTCAAGGGTGACTTATCAAGTAGCTTGAACCAAAACATAGGGATGAACAATAGTTGGAGAGCTTGAAATGCAGAAAGAGTAGAGCTCATATCTGAGACTTACCCTAGAACCCTGTGATCAGCAGCAAAGCAGTGAGCTCAGTAAGCTTTGTGGACCTGGTTACTCACTGGCCTTGGGGCTCTTCAGGGGCCATCTTCCAGTCCTAATTCTGACACCAAAACTGTCAAATATAAAACTGGATCAAGTCAAACATTTAAAAGTTTATTGTGCATATAAAACAGTTTATAAACTGAGAGACTTCAAACCAAAAATGGTAAGATGCTCAGATCATAGCAGTTACAGTGTAGCTTATAAAGCATTAATGAAGTACATTGATCTTTATTGTGATTGGCTATTATATTAGTCCAATTTCTGTTGCTTATAACAGAATACATGAAACTGGATGTTGGGCTAGGGCTCATAGACCCTTCAAACCTGTTGTACAGGTCACAGAGCCCTGGTTGGGCTGGGTCACAGAACCTTCAAACCCATTGTGCACAAGCTGGGTCACAGACCCCTTGCTGGGCTGGCTCACAGACTCCTCATGTGCAGGTCATGAGCTAGGTAATTGGAAAAGATCCTGGGAGCCACTGGCAAGGTTGACATGCTCCATTCGGATGTGAGCTCAGCCCCCAGACTCCTCAGCAGCAACAGCAGCAGCTTACAGCAGATCCAGCAGCAGCAGTGGCCTGGTGGCCTCCTAGAGGCATCTCTGGGGACCTGTGGATCAGAGCTGTTTGTCCTTTATACTTAAGTCAGTTAACCAAGGGACACCTGGGTGTGAGTCAGATAACCAAAGAACACCTGGGCAAACATATGCAATTAACATATTTACATTAAACAGGCTAGGTCATGCTCGGCAAGATTCCAAACATCTGAGGGAGCCTGACCATTTATCCATTTTCCTTACACTGGGTAATTTATAAGGAAAAAAGGTTTATTTCTTAGTTTTGGAGGCTGGAAGTCCATGTCCAGGGAATGCATCTGGTGAGGGCCTTCTTCTTGGTAGGAGCTCTGTACAGAGTCCTGTGGTGACCAGGGTATCACATGGTGAGAATGGCATCAGCAAGATAGAGCTAACCTTCTCATTTGCTCTTCTTATAAAGACATCAGAACCACACCCTTGACAACCCATTAAACAATCAACTCATTATTCCATGAATTAATCAATCCATTCATGAGGGCATAGTCCTTGCAATCCAATCACCTCTTAAAGTCCCCACCTTCTACCATCATGTTGGGGTTTAAGTTCCAACATGAGCTTGGGGGGACCTTCAAACCACATTAGCTATTATAAGTTTTCATTTATTTTAGAGCTATATAAACTTATCTGTCTGTAGTTGATTTGTTCAGAGTCACACTGACAAGAAAGAAAAGCTTAAGTTTTATTTATGATTACAGCTGGCATTTCAAGGAAATCAGGATGGCTTAAGTTTTGTTTACATGGCTGTGGGCATTGGGCCTTAGAGATATATCTCATCTGGTTGCTCTTGGAGGTTTGGATCTTACAAGCGATGATGGCTTTGTCAAATTCTTTCTATGAGGCGCAGGTGAAAGTTCCTAATAAGCATTATTCCTTTGGCCAGAAGGGAGCCAGGGCAAAAATGATGTTGAATAAATGCAACTTTGAATGGTCTCTCCTGTCCTCCCAGATTTACACTTTAAAAGAATGGGATATAGAAAAAATACCTAAAATACATGGGCTCATGTTCCAAATCTGCCTTATGGCAATAAGTGATCTTGGGCAAACCATTTAGCCTCTCTGAGGCTCTGTTTCCTAAAATGTAAAATGTTGATAAAAGCACCTTCCCTGCCTACCTTACAGGGATTTTTGAGGGTAACATAGGATGTCAGGAAAAGTCTGTAATAAACTAACAATCTGTAATGAGTGTGCAATGGGATGGTTACAAGAACAAGTTATTGATGAGCTGGCCATACTTCAGTGGGCTAGTTTGACAGGCTGAGCTACTCTACAGTTGGCTTGGGAAGCGTGAAGAGAAAAGGACTTTTATATATGTCCTGAGTTAGACATCATGTTTATTTTTCTAAAGAGTAAATGTATACTTAGTTAAGTTACATAATACTCTGTTTTTTTTTTCCTTGATTATCAGCTAGCCACATTTTAGTAAAAAAAATTATCAAAAAATTTAATGTAGAAAACTCTCTGTAATTTTGTTACTGGAAAAGACTGACACTTAGAATTTTCAAGTAAAAATGCTTTTCTGCAACCCAAGGAACTTCAGCATTCTAGGGAAATGAGTTTGAAAATTATTGGTATAAGAGTTTGGTATATGGGGAAAGAAGTTTCTCTTGGATGCAGAATAGAAGTGAAGAGACTGACTTTAACATCGAGTGAGTCTCAATTGATGGGTTTCTAAGGACTACTATATTCTTTATGCATTAAAACATTCCTTGCCTCAGAAATCCTATTGCTTCCTTTGAAATACAGGGATTAAAAGAGCTATCCCAGGTCTCTCATGTAAAATGAGGCAGTGGTTGAAGAAGTCAGCTCTGGAGTTTCAATCTTGGCTTTGTTATATATTGGCAATCTGGCCTCAGGAAAGTTATTTAATCTCTTTGTGCCTATACTAGTTTGCTAGGGATGCCTTAACAAACTACCACAAACTGGGTGGCTTAAACAATGGAAAGTTATCATCTCAGTTCTGGAGACCAGAATTTCCAAATTGAGGTTTCAGCAGGGTTACTTTCTACTGAGGGCTGTGAGGGAGCATCTGTTCCATGCCTCTATCCTAGCTTCTGGTAGCCTCAGGCATTCCTTGGCTTATAGATGACATTCTCCCTGTGTTTTTAAATTATCTTCCATCTACACTTGTCTATCTCTGTGTCCAAATTTTCCCTTTTTATTTGGGTACCAGTCATATTGGATTAGGGCCCATCTAATGACCTAATCTTAACTTGATCATCTATCTGCAAAGAACCTATTTCCAAATGAGGTCACATTCACAGCTATTGGGGGTTAGGACTTAAACATCTTTTGGGGGGACACAATTCAGCCAATAAAAGTGTCTTAGTTCCTTGTCTATAAAATGATGGAGGTAGGGGCCGGCCCCGTGGCTCACTTGGGAGAGTGCGGCGCTGGGAGTGCAACGGCGCTCCCACCGCGGGTTCGGATCCTATATAGGGATGGCCAGTGCACTCACTGGCTGAGCGCAGTGTGGAGGACACCAAGCCAAGCGTTGCAATCCCCTTACTGGTCACAAAAAACAAAAACAAAACAAACAAACAAAAAAAATAAGGTAGTTACCAGGTAGAAATATTGTGAGAATTTTGAGTTAATAAATGGTATATGTTTAGAATAATGTCTGGTATATAACAATTACCCAAAAAACATAGAGAATAAGGTTTACTTATATAGACCTAGAAAAATGAAATCTCACATTGAAATGCAGATCATCTAGTTGTGATATCTGTTACCAGGATAGATTCAGCTCATCATACTTCCTGGGGCTCATCCCTTTCTCTCTCACTATCTTCTGTGGAGCAAGTCCATTGCCCACTCTTCTGGTATCATGAGTGTCCCCCCTGAAGCTACGTACTTGGTAAGAAAGGATAATTTCCTTCTGATCATGAGGAGGACTTTCTCTTAGTCTCAGGTATAAGAATAAGTGTATATCTCTGTCTAAATATCTTCTCCCCCTGAAATGGCACTTCTGTAACATCTGACCAGAGGAAGTAGTGCTGGCTATTGTCTTTTGATGAGACAAGGCAGGAGGCATTATAAAGGTACCTATCAGGGTTCTTCTCTCCTCTCACAACAGAGTAAACCAGTGAGACTTGTTCAGCTACCAACTTTGAGTTCTTCTCTATAGATGTGGAGGGTAATTTATCTATTCATCATTTGCCCAACACCTTCTGTGTGCCAGGTGGTGAACCAGGTAGCAGGATAAAGTGTAGGGAAAGCCCCTATAGGGCATGAGAGAGAAGAGTGTTATAAAGAGCCCTAAAGAACTCCTGAAATTTAAGAGTAGACTGTAAGAATGAAGAGACTATAACAGAACAAAGAAGGGACAGTCCAAACTGTAGGAAAAAACAAAGTTTTGGGCATTAGAGTACAGTTAGGAAGGCCTATTATAAGAGCAAGGATTGACACTTAGGAATCATTTGTGTGGTATTAAAGCAAGAATCAGAGACCTAGATTCCATGGGTCTACTGAGAAACTGACTGGAAATTTTACAAATGAGAAAGTAAAGTTTTTCAAGTCATCTTGGTTCTACCACTTGGGGCTTTAAGCAAGTTATTTAATGTCTCTGAGCTTTGGTTCTCTCATTTGTATAATGGGTGTTTGAAAGGATCAATCAGAACTTGCTGCTACTGCATCCTACAATGAGGGTTATGGGGTGTGTGTCAGAGTATCTGGTGAGAAGCCCTAAGGTATGTTCCACCCAAGTGTGGAATTGGGGTTGTAGCTGGCTGATAAGGGCTGGAGGAGCAAGGAGATGGGGCAGCCAGCCCCAGAGCCAGGGTTGGTCCAAGGCACCTACCAGGGTGATAGGGATAGTGCCACCAGTCCTGGGAGCCTGGAGCACACTGGGTGGATTTGTTGTATATACTGTTGTAAAATGCGTAATAGGTATTACACTGTGTTACATGTTTGAATTGTGAATGTTCATAAAGTGTTAGAAAAAATCCTTCTGAAGACCAAAGTTTATGATGTCTTATTGGTTGGAAGTTAAAAGTTGTCGTCTCAATGGCCTTGATGCCTGTAAGCATGAACAAGTGATCAGCCCCAACAAAATCCAGAGCCTGTTTGTCAAGTAAAGTTTCCTGGAAACAATCTAAGTGGATCAACAACACTGAATCCCTCAGACAGTTAAAGAAAAACTACTGTCTTTTAAACAAAATGAAGACGTTCCTGATACAAAAGTTGTAACTCCTGCAAAACCTGGCTCTTTGGCTTATGGGAAGAGGCCACACCACAGACGACCTGGTCCTACCTGCTCGTGACGGATTGACTACATCAGACTTTTAACCCCCTCTTCCAGAGTCTGATAACGTCACAATGCCCGTTTGGGGAAAAGACAGCTGAGACCTCATGGGTCAACTAGGCAGGTACGAAACAGGATCCTGGTGGCTGTAGTGTATCTGATTCATTGACAAGAGGGCCAATATCCTTGACCATAGTCTGTGAGACTTGCATTGGTGATTAGAGTTAAAGGAAGAAAGATCTCATATATATATAAAGATCTTTATATATATATAAAGCATTCCATGGTTGTTGTTCACTCTTCACTACTGGGACCAATCACTTTCATCCAATTTAAGGCCATAATTACACATAGACTTGTTCCTCGATATCAGGACAGTTAGTGACTCAGAGATGTACTGTGGTTTACTCTTACAACCACAGGAAATGCAGGAAATGAGGGAAATAAGAGACAGGCTTGTACAAAAGCCCAATGAGACTACAGAAATTTGGCTCCTTCTGGCTAGCAGATTAAGAAGCGATGCAAGTTTTGCTGGATCAGAAGAAATGGAATTCTGCACTCACCAAATGATTGGCTCCATGCTTCAAGCCACTTTGGCCATGACTACCTGTGTGATGACATGAGCATGGAGGAAGATGATGTAAAGATTCATGAGGGCTTGTTGCAGTGAGTCTTTACATCCGTATTGAAACAGTGGTCTAACAGAAGAGTTTCTGTTATCTGATAAGCACCCACAAGGAATGTAACCCCAACCTAGTTTATAATAGAAAACATGAGTGTCCAGATGATGAGATAGTCACCCAGGGTCAGATTGACTAGAGTTTGTTCAAGTGAAACCACCAGGCTATTGGGGGAAATTGAATTTTTCCTTGTACCCTAGAAATAGCCTGTGGAAAACTGTTCAGCTACTGTGTAATAAGCTCCAGAATGAAAACCTGGACACAGGCCAAGGTAAATGCCCTTTAGGCCATGGGTGAAAAGAAGAAACCAACTAAAGATTCAGACTGTAGAACCGTGTGGACTTGACTTTTACATCAGGGTCCCCAAAGAGGAGACTGACTGCTTCCCCCATGAGGGAAGTTCTCTCTCACTATCAGACCATAAGAGGGCAACAAAATTTAAAGATCTAGGCTGTAGCAAGAGAAGATCCTTGGCCAGCTTTTGACAAACAGAAGGGAAGACGAAAAGGACCTAGTCCCCCTTCTGTTTGGAGTAGCATTGATCCAACAGCTTCAACACTACCTCTCTACCTAGACCTTACCCCCTTCAAGAACAAATAGGACCAGGGCAGAGGCTGAGTTCCCTTCATTACTAAGGAGACCTGGAAGCCTTATGCACTAGACAAGGTATTATGGGGACTGGATGGCAACTACGATTACCAAACTTTTCCAGCTTCTTTAGATATTGGGAATAAGTAACTGTGGTGCTGGGAAGCCCATCAGCCTTTTCAAAAATTACTTTAATTGAATTTGGAAATAACTCTTGGATTGAAGAATGGACTGATGTAACTTAATGGGTGGGCACTTGTGGGACAATATACACTAACGTGGTTGTAACTGATACTGCTGCATATATTGTGGGAGTAGATGTATTAAGTATGTGCAATCCCCTCTTGATTGTAAGGGATGTTCCAAATCGGGAAATGCCATGATTAGAACAGTTTAATGGGACAAGTGAACAACTGGGAGCCCACCAGCCTTCCCCAACCTAATCATATAGTCACTGTGAAACAGAATAGGATATGGGAAGCTGGGAAGGAGGCCACTATGCTGATCAAGGAGCTAACGAAAGCAGAGGTGCTTTATAAAGCTACACTGCCCTATAATAGTTCTGAATAGGCAGGACAAAAAAGCTAATGGTACTAGGTGCCTCACTGTGGTCTACGAGAAGCTCAATGCAGCAGCAGTAGCCCCCTTTGTACCTCACGTCCAGAAATAACAATCACACAGAATCCATTGCACAGATCAAAGGTACCTGGTATGCACTGGTGGACATTGCTAATGCTTTCTTCATCCCAGTGCATCCAGATGATCAGAGGCACTTCACATGGCTTAGATTACAATATATTTTTTGTCATGTGAATGCAGGGCTATCCAAACTCTCCCACAATTTGTCACCAGTAGATAGGGTAAGACCTAAAAAAGGCTGAAATCTCACTAGAGGTGTTCTGGTATCATTACATTGATGACATTAATCTGATTGAAAGGGTTAAGAACAGTGCACAGACTGCTTTAGATGAGATGACTCACTATCTGAGTAACCAGGGCTGGAAGGTTAACCCCGACAAGATACAGAGACCAGCCACCCATGTAAAGTTCTTGGGAAGCATTCAAGCTGATGACAGAGAACAATCCCTGAACCTGTTAAAGCAGAACAGTTGGTTTTAAAACCTCCAGCCAACAAAAAGAAGGCACAGCATCTGATGAACTTGTTTGGGTATTGGAGGCAATTTATACTTCACATGGGGATTCTACCCAGCCAGTGATATAAGATCACTTGAAAGGAAGCTTCTACCTTTGAGTGGAGCCTTGACCTACAACAGGCCCTAGAAATTGTCCAACAAGCTGTATAGACTGCCCTTCCACTTGGGCCAGTCAGCCCTAATGAACCTTTTGAACTTCAAGTGTCAGTGAATGAAAATTATGTACACTAGAACCTATGGCAAAAAAATGCAGCCAATAGGCAATAGCACCCTCTAGGTTTTGGACACAGTGCTTGCTTAACAATAATACCTAGTTTACCTGATTTAACAGAAAATTATGGCTTGTTATTTGGTGCTAGTGGACACTGAAAGACTAACAGAGCAATAACAGGTGTTCTTATGCCTTGACATCCCTTTCATGGATGGGTCAGAAATGAAAACACCAACTAAGTGGGTATTGCCCAACATGCATCCATTATTCGATTGAAGTGGTATGCCAAGGAAAGAAGGAAACCAGGTATTAATGAAATCTCACATCTACATGAAAAACTAGAAACTAGTCAACTTCCAAACATGATTATCTCAGATGAAGGGATCTATGCCAGCACCTTAGGCTTCTTGGGGGCTTCGCTACACCAGGGTTCCTGAGGAACCCTGGACCTGGCTCATGGATGGATTTTCTAAGTTAAAGGCAATGGGTGTACTGGGATGCTGCTACTGTGCAATCCCAAAGAAATCTCTTTAAAACTGTACATAGAAAAAGGAACTCTGCTGAGTAGGTGGAACTGTGGGTTATGGTGCTTGCCCTGAAAAACACCCCCCAAAATGCACCTTGTTGCATTTTCACTGACTCATGGGCAGTAGCCAACAGAATGGCAGTGTGATCTGGTGCCTGGTAGTAGTATAACTCGGTGATCAAGTCTCAGCCTCTGTGGGATCAAGCATTATGGCAGCAGACTGCATAAGACCTACACCCGTTTGTGACCCATATGTGTGCCTATGGAAAAGAACTCTTCAAGGATGAATACTAATGGAATCAGAAGCTAATCAGACCTGTGTTGCCCATGTGAGGACCATGGACACCTAGATACACCATTGTACAGAGTATGATAATCCATCTACAATCCAGGACTGAGCCAAAAACAAGGCCTAGTGATTCCAGCACAGAAGGCCAAGGAAGCCTGGCAAATGTGTCCAGACTACCAGCTACACAGTCAAGTAATAAAGGGAACTCAGGGGCATATAGTCAGGGGGACCAGACTTGGGCAGTCCTGGCGAATAGACTACATAGGCTCCCTGGCCTCAATTTGAGGGTAACACTGGTCACTAACTGAAGTAGACACCTTTTCAAGGGTATAGCACTGCCATCTTAATCCACACAGCAGACCATACTATAGTATGGGGGCCACACTATTCACGGAATCTGATGGACTATGTTAGGTGTTTGGATTTTCTGAACACATTTAATCTGTCACCTTTATAGCAATAAGAACCTAGAAACGGGAAGCTACCTGGGATATTCTCTGGAACTTTCATGTACCATATCATCGCCATGCATCAGATGGCATTACAAGATGGAATGGACTCAAAGAAAAAACTGAAAAAGACAATTGAACTGAGGTTCAGTTCCCAGTGGAGCGTGCACACGTGCACACACACACACATGCATGCACACTTAAGGCATACAGTTTGGACCTAAATGTGGCAGTTCTCCAAAATGGTACTTCCTGTTTAATAGAATGTTTGATTATGAGGTTGAGGGTGGTGGGAAAGAAGCTCAGACTTGCTGTAAGAAACCCAAATCACATAATTAATCCTTCTCACCCTATTTTTTCCCCTTCTAATTACTATCCCTGGGGGAAAAAATGCTAGTAAAATTATGAGCAGCAAAAAAGAACTGGGGAGAGGGCAAATCTAGCCTGATGCTTCTTTTACTTTCTGGCTTCTTGGATTTGGACATGGATATTGGTGATAATTATCATGAGTATGTGGTGGCAACTCCTAAGATAATCCTGGCATGGCCCACAACATCAACGGTGGGAAATGTTCTGAGATGGAACAAGGTATATAAAGAAGAAACTGCCAAGTCACCTAGGTGTGAGTCTGGGCATATGGGATGGGGAGGTTGGGAAAAGGGTGAAGTAACCACTGCAGAAACTGCTCCTGTGGAAGGAGAACAACAGTAGCTGATGTGAAGGGTTCTTAGACCCTGGGAGGTCAAGGGTGGAGAGAGGGACCATTAACTGCTCTCAGCTCTTATCTTCAGAGCATCTGGCCATAGTAACCCAGATGGCTGCCACCACCCTCAGCTAATGGCCAACAAACTATCTTAATCTAAGAACTCTCAGAAACCTCCCAGCAGCCACTGATTCCAGAAATGAACATCTTCTACACAAGATGACAGGACAAAGTTAACCTCCTGGATATTGATATGATTCCCTTTAGCTTCATCTTGTTATTATTGGCACCCTATGTTCTCCCTCTGCTGCTTAAAGGAAGGCCAAACTCTTTTGTGTATTTTTCACAGACTATAAATAATTGTTCTAAATTCTGTAGCATTAGTAGCAATGGACAATCGTACTCCCCTGTACCTTCTGCTGGCCAACTCAAGACAAGGTGGGGTATATGCTCTTGCTATCACCTCTTGCTTCAGTTGGATTCATGACATATTTAACTGGCTTGGCTCCAGACGGAGAGCCTGGCTGCAATCTATCCTCCAAGTAGGCCTGATTAATCTACTAGGAGTTGCAGTCATAGTACCCTTAACTGATGTTCTCTACAGCAAAGACAATGGAATTGGTACCAGCCCCTATCAGTACAATCATTTAGGGTATCTGATGTGGGGCCTATGTTTCTAAAAAGAACTCTTGGCTAGACACCTAAAAGGTTGGGAGGTGGAGTTTTGGAGAAAGAGTTCCACCATGGTACTCTGACGACCTTGCATGTCTCCACATAGGCCACACAGGCAAAGGCTTGAACCACAGCTAATCTGAGCCTTCTCCTGGAACATGAGATGGGAAATTCATGAGTTGCTGCTTCAAGGCCATTTCCCAGTCACCTCTTTATATGTCTTGGGAAGGTGTCATGAGACAGTTCTTATTGCCTCCTAGGTTCTGATGAAGTGTGAGGCTTTCTTCCCTACCCTCCCCAGGGCATAGCTGCAGACTAAAAAACCACTTAGCTGCAGTCTAGAATTGGCTCCTTAGCAATGGAAATCTCAAACTCATGTTACAGTCATCCAGCCCCTTTTGTTTTGGTATTCTCATTTGTGGTGTGTGGGACAAAGACCCAGGAAGCTGGCACCTTTGGCTACTCTTCCGTTTGCTGTTGATGTAAATAATAAACTGTTAGAATCTAGAAGAGGCTCATTGTAACTCTACCATCTAAATCAGTAAAACTTGGCCATGGTCTTGTCTTGTGTGCTTGACACTCTTTATGTAGAAAACTACAAATAATGATAATTGTATTTTCATCATTTTCAATTCTTATGCCTTTTTCTCTTATTTTATTGCACACATTAGTGGACTATATTAAATAGAATAAGTGACAACGGGTATCCTAGAGCCTCCCTAAAATGTTACTATTAAGCATGTAATTTTGACTGTAAGTTTTGGTCATTATCCTTTTTTCAGGTTAAGGAAATTCAATTTTATTCCTAGATTGCTAAGAGTTTTTATCATGAGTAGATAGTGAATATATTGAATGCGTTTTCTACCTCTGAGATGCTCATATCCTTTCGTTTGTTAGTATAGTGAATTATTACTACAATAACAGATTCCCAAAGGTTAACTAACTTTGCATTCCTGAGTCAGACCCAACTTAATGTTCTTGGACTTTGTTGTGTTGTTAGTTTTAATGGCTGATATTTTCAGATTTTTGAACCTATGATCCTCTATAAGACTGGCCTGTAATTTTCCTTTCTGTTCTTTGATTTTTTTTTTTTTTTTTTTTGACCCATGAGTTGTTTGGAAATTGAACATTTTATCAACGTGTAGTAACCATATCTCTAGTCATTCTTTCTTGCATTAAAATGTATCTTACCTGATATAGCTACACTATTTGGAGTGGGGAGGGGGGGCAAGTGGGATCAGTGAGTGTTTGTGATTGCCGTTTTTTGTTTCCATCTGCCTCAAACTTTTTGTCCTTGCAAAAGCAAGTGATTCTATAAACAGCATATGAGCAGACTTTTGTTTTTACAAATTCCTTTCTGATAACCTTACTTTTAATTGGCAAACTTGGTCCACTTGCCTTTTTTTGTGTGATTACTTATATATTTAGGATGATTTCTACTACTTTATTTTCTACCTCTTAATGAGTCTTTTTGTATACTTCTGCTTCTTTGCTGCCTTCTTTTGGAGTTTAAAAAAAAAATTACAGACTTCCCACTAAGCCTTTGGAAATAGGCAATTTCTTTTACTAACTGTTCTTCCAATGTTAACATGCACAATTAAAGTCTTAAGTTAATAAAAACAGGAGAACACATGACCATTTTTTTCAGATCTTTTTTTTTGTGTCATCACACTCTTTTGACAACTTATATAAAAAAAAAACTATGGACATTATCATCAGAAAAAAATGAATGTAAAGAAAGCTTGACTATAATTTTATAAGTTCCCTAGACTCTCTGAAACATATCCACTAAGAATCCCTAAACTGCATGCATGCTGAAATATCCTAGGATGATGGCAGGTGCTGAAATATCATAGGATAATATGATGTTTCCTATGATATATCATAGGAACAGAGCTCAAATCTTAAAGAGGAATGGGTACAAAATGACCGTGATAAGGGGTTGAAGTTGACACAAGAGGATTCAGGACAAGGACTAGTGTGAGGTAAGGCACCTAAGATGCAAAATTTAAGGGTCGTTACTTGCACAACTCTGAGAATGAATGGTTCCTGAAATTCTGTGCCCTAGACACCTGACTTGTCTCACTTTAGATCCAACTCTGGTAAGATGGCATGTGCTTTTCCTTGCAGTGGGAGCCACAGTTTAGAAACATTAATAACAGCCAGAATGCCAAACCTCTTTCTATCTCAGCCTCACGATATGAACTCCTTAAATAAAGAACTGGAATGCTTCAAATTTGTTCAAAATTTAAGTCAGTTTATACAAAGAGGTAAATAAAGACAGAGGCTACAATGGGCCATCATGCTGACCCCAGTCTTCTGCTTAGTTCAAATGATGCTTTTCTTCCCTACAAAGTATAACCTTCCTTTATCAAGCCCAAAGGATTTGATCGAATTTCCTTATGAAGGGCTTTTTCTTCAATTTATCTGAAGATCTTTATCCCCTGCTGCTTCAGACCATCTCCAGAGGGTACCGTTAACTCATTCCTATCCTCTTGCTATGACACTAGGTCTATCTCTCTTTCTAGGGTCTCATCTCTTTAAAAGGGCTAACCAGGTGGGAAAGCAGCAGCACCAGATCCAAGATGGTGGCCAGCAGGAGGCTGACAAAGGAGCTTGAAGAAATCCGCAAACGTGGAATGAAAAACTTCCGAAACATCCAGGTTGATGAAGCTGATTTATTGACTTGGCAAAGGCTTATTGTTCCTGACAGCCCTCCATATGATAAGGGGGACTTCAGAAACGAAACCAACTTTCCAGCAGAGTACCCATTCAAACCACCAAAATTCACATTTAAAACAAAGATCTATCATCCAAACATCAGTGAAAAGGAACAGATCTGTCTGCCAGTAATTAGTGCTGAAAACCAGAAGCCAGCAACAAAACCGACCAAGTAATCCAATCCCTCATAGCACTGGTGAACGACCCCCAGCCTGAGCGCCCCCTTCGGGCTGACCTAGCTGAAGAATACTCTACGGACCATAAAAAATTCTGTAAGAACGCTGAAGACTTTACAAATAAATATGGGGAAAAGTGACCTGTGGACTAAAATCTCACGTGATTGAATCCAGCAAGTGTGAGCAGAGACCTCAAGCAGTGCATTCAGACACCCTGCAAAGCAGTACTCTGTGGAAAATTGACACATGCCACTGGCTGGCTTTTGCTTGTGGCAGTTACTAACTTTCTACAGTTTTCTTAATCAAAAGTGGTTTAGGTAACCTGTAAAGAAAGGATTAAAAATTTAAGATGTTAAAAAAATAAAAAAAATAATAAAAGGGCTAACCAGGTTTTCTGTATGTTACCTCAAGTAATAGGGAGTTTAAATATAGGAACACATGTGGAAATAGGGATGGTTAAGGTCTTGACCATATTATCCAGTCTTCTTGAAGGCATAAGGGTACTTCACACAAAATAACCTGCTGGGATTTTGATTGGGATTGCATTTAATCTATAGATCAAGTTGGGAAGAACTGATATTTTGACAAAAAATGAAATAGATATAATTCTAGCAAAATATATACAAGATCTATATGAAGAAAACTAAACTCTGATGAAAAAAATTAAAGAACTAAATAAATGGAGAGATATTCCAAGCTTATGGATAGGAAGAGTCAATATTGTCAAGATATTAGTTCCTCCCAACTTGATGTATAGAGTAAATGCAATCCCAATCAAAATCACAGCAGGCTATTTTGTGGATATTGACAAACTAAAGATTCTAAAGTTTCTATGGAGAGGCAAAAGACCCAGAATAGTCAACACAATACTGAAGAAGAACAAAGTTAGAGGACTGACAATACCTGATTTCAGTACTTCCTGTAAAGCTACAGTAATCAATATGATGTAGTACTGATGAAAGGTGAGACAAATAGATCAATGGAACAGAACAGAGAGCCCCAAAACAGACTCACATAAATAGAGTCAACTGCTCTTTGACAGAGGAGCAAAGGCAATACAATGGAGAAAAGAGAATCTTTTCAACAAATAGTGCTTGAACAACTGGACATCCTCATGCAAAAAGGTGAATCTACATACAGACCTTACACCCTTCACAAAAATTAACTCAATATGGATCATGGACCTTATGCAAAACACGAAACTATAAAATGCCTAGAAGATAACATAGGAGAAAATCTAGATGACCTTGGGTTTGGTGATAACTTTTTAGATACAACCGCAAAGGCACAATCCATGAAAGAAGGAATTCATAAGCTAGACTTCATTAAAATAAAATTTTCTGTTCTATATTGTCAAGAGAATGAAAAGACAAGCCACAGACTGGGAGAATATATTTGCAAAACATATATCTGATAAAGGACTCATCCAAAATGTACAAAGAACTCTTAAAGCTCAACAGTAAGAAAAACACTACCATTAAAGAATAGGCCAAAGACATTAACAGACACCTCACTAAAGAAGAGATACAGATGGAAAATAAGCATATGAAAAGATGCTCCATATCATATATCCTCAGGAAATGCAAATTAAAACAACAGTGAGGTACTACTACACACCTATCAGAATGGCCAAAATCCAGAACTCTGAAAACACCAAATGCTGATAAAGGTGTGGCTCAGCAGGAACTCTCATGCATTGTTGGTGGGGATGCGATGTAGTACAACTGTTTTGGAAGATAGTTTGGTAGTTTCTTAAAAAAACTAAACAGACTTTTATCATACAATCCAGCAACTGCACTCCATGGCACCTACACAAAAGAACTGAAAATTTATGTCTATACAAAAACCTGCACACAGATATTTATAGCAATTTTATTCATAATTGTCAAAACTTGTAAGTAACCAAGATTTCCTTCAGTAGGTGAATGGATAAATAAACTGTGGTAATGCAGACAATGGAATATTGCACAGTGCGAAAAAGAAATGAGCTATCCAGCCATGAAAAAAACACAGAGAAAACTTAAATGAATATGAGTAAGTGAAAGAAGCCAATCTGAAAAGGCGACATAGTGTATGATTCCAACTGTATGACATTCTGGAAAATGCAAAACTGTAGAAATAGTAAAAAGATCAGTGATTACTAGGGGTGAACGAGGGGAGAAGGATGAATAGACAAAGCACAGAGGGTTTTTAGGGCAATGAAACTGCTCTGTGTCATACTCTAATGGTGGACACGTGTCGTTATAAATGTGTCCAAATCTATAGAATGTACAGAACAGAAAGTGAATCCTAATCTAAACTGTGGACTAGGAGTGATAATGATGTGTTAATGTAGGTTTATCAATTTTAACAAATGTACCACGCTGGTGGGAGATGTTGATAATGGGAGAGGCTATGTATTTGTGGGGGCAGAAAGTACATGGGAAATCTCTGTACTTTCCACACAATTTTGCTGTGAATTTAAAACTCTAAAAAATAAACTATATTTATCCACTCTTAGAACCATACTCTATTTTATGCATACACCCAAATCATTTTTAAGTAATTTTAATATATATGCTAAATTTTCCATGAATAACCTCTGATAAATCTAAGGAATATTATATGTTTTGTGGAAGTCACCATTTCAAAAAATTATGTTAAGCACAATAAGACTGCTCATGATATCTGAGTTACCACTATGAAATAGCTACTTCAGTCTTCATTTGTAGCTGTCTGCTCATGGTGATTTTACACATAACTGAAGCATCAGATAACTTATGTGCTCCAGCATAATTATAAATTTATGTTCCTTTTATTTCTCCTTTATGTTGAAATTAGGGAGTTATATTGATTCTATGGTAGATAGGTTATATAATTTATGAATTTCATTTCAGGAAAGTAAAAAGTGTGTACGAAATATTTGCACAAAAAGGAGGTTACAGGATTTGATAGGGTTGAGAATCACTGACTTAAGTTATAAATGTACCGAGCAAAATAAAAAAGATTTTCTGGATTTCACTAGATTGGAATCATTCAATATATCAGGATACAGCTGAGAAGAAAGTAGAAGTAGTGGGACTAGATGAGAGGGATTCGAACGAGGTAAGAAAGACTAAGACAGAGCAAGATTAAATTATAGCGATGGAAAGAAACACTTTTTTCTCTAACACGGGGAATATATGAGGGGATATATATCAGGATGTAATAACTTGAGATCAAGGAAGGATGAAGAGAATTTTGGATAGCCATTTTACTTAAAAAGGTGTCTCTTAAAACTTTTCAGTATCCATTGCTCTTTCATGTGCTCCAAAAGGGAGATTACATCACGTTTGGAAACTTCAAGTCCTGCTCATGGGAAAATAAAGATGACTTTACAAATGAAAATTATAACCTAATGGTTAAAAATGAGCTGGAAGGAATTAAGAAAATAATAAAAAGCTATGAAATAACATAAGCCACCATTAGAAAAACACAAATTATGACTAAAAAATGGAAGATTAGAAAAGAGCTAACACAACTTAAGAAAGAAGTGACAATAAGAGAACAATAATTTCAGAAATGACGACTAAAATAGAAGGAATAGAAAAGAGCAAATAGACACAACAATATCTTCAGAGAAATAGAAGTTGGAAAAATATTAAAAATCCGAGTAAATAAATCAAGAGATGAACTATTTGATAAAGGCAATGACCATCAATGGCTGACAGCGTCACCATTACATATCTCCTGATGGAAGTACACACCACCACCTATGAAGACTCTCTGCCCAAATATATATACACACACATATATACACCTACACACATGAGGGTAATATATATATATATATATAATATAAATATATATACACACACGAGGGTACTTCAAAAAGCTCATGGAAAGATGTGTATTATCTTTTCTTTTTTTTACGGCTGGCTGGTATGTCATATTATCCTTTAATTCTTTTTCCATGAACTTTGTGAAGTACCCTCATGTCTGTTTGTGTATAATATATACAATATATATAATACATATATATAGTGAGGCTGATAAAGCCTCAAATTTATTGATTTACAGGAAACATAAGGGACAAAAGATATATGTTAAATGACACTGTGAGTGTCTCACTGGCAAAATCCAGTATGATTATGGGAAACTCTATAAGACAAACAACCCAGTTAATTCAATGAAAAATTTCAAGAAAAAATGCATATAAGAAAACCGTTTGGATTAAAAATTCTGAAAAGACATATTAACCAGCCATAATATATGGATCTTATTTGTATGCCAAATCAAACAAATATTTATAAAATTAAAAAATTATATAAACAAGAAAATGTCAGGATCCAGTGAGAGAACATACACAGAAAACAACTGAGTACTGTGAAATACCAAACAGATGTAGGGTACTATTATTATTTTAGAAATGAAAGTAGGAAGTACCCTAGGTGAAGAAATACTGAGTTATGGAAGAAACGATTCTTACCTAGTGATACCAGATTCCTATAATTTTCAAGCATTATATCTCTGCATTCGTATCTCTGAGCAAGGCCCAGTTCTTGCCATCCCTCCTGGGTGAAGTCTACAATCACATCCTTGAATGTTACCAGGTATACCAGGTGTATTATTAGTCCGTTTTTGTGATGCTATAACAAATACCTGATACTGGGTAATTTATAAGGAAAAGAGGCTTATTTGGCTTATGATTTGGGACAGCTGCATCTGGCACGGGCCTCAGGCTGCTTCTACTCATGGCGGAAAGTGGAAAGCAGCTGGCGGGTACGGGTAGATCACATGGCAAGAGGAAGCAAGAGAGAGAGAGGAGGTGCCAGGGTCCTTTAAACAACAAGGTCTCGCGGGATCTATAGAGTGAGAACTCACTCATTAATCCCCCCACCCAGGGAGAGCAGTAATCCATTCATGAGGGATCTGCCCCCATGGCTCAAACAGCTTCCAGCACTGCCACATTGGGGATCAGATTTCCAGATGAGTTTTGGTGGGGACAACACATCCAGACTCCATCACCAGGTCATGAAACATCAAAGATATATGGCACCACTAGGATAAAGAAAGAAGCAGTAAAAAATGAGACTGGACAGGACCATGCTAAAATAATGCTGATAGTATTTGTAAGCTCTAAGACCAAGCAAGCGATTAAGACCTGTCCCAGGATGCTAACTATGTAGTAGGCCTAAAGAGAAACCAGTCAAGGCAGAAATAGGAGGAGGAGACCTCCAAAAAGGATGTCACCAAGGGAAAAATGCTGAACTGATAGATGACTTGATGTATCTGACCTTATTGAGATGGGTTTTATAGATCTACTGGGGAATTTGAGAATTGGTACATAGAAAACTAAGAAAGCAAAAAGAGGCAATAACTACCTCTAGGAAAAACAAAAATCTGTACAAGACTCAGCTGTGAACAAAATTTACATAGTCATAAAATAAGTATCGAAACTGATTGAACAAAACCTTGTGATTATCACTGTATTGAAAAGGTTGGACAAAGGATGTATATGGGATGGTTGAGAGGAGAGAGGTAAAAGTACTCATCCTCCATAGCAAATAGCCAATACATAGTATCTAATAATTGTAAAATCAAGAAACATGAATGAAAATACCAAAGGAAACAGCCAAAAGACTTAAAAATTAGTTCCCTTTGGAGAGCAAGTCATGGACATAGAGATAACTGTTTTTCCTTATAAACTGAATAGTACTATTTGGCTTTTAAATTTATGTATAGATATTATTTTATTTAAAAACTTTTTTTTAACTAAGATAAATATTTCTCTGAATGTTTCATGGACAGTTAGGGCAAGAAAGAAAAAGAAAGTAAATGTATATGTGTATACACAAGATTTATTTATTGCCTACTTCGTCATTCTGCTTGATAGAATAGCTAGATCTCTTGAGTGGAAACCCCACTGCATACTGGAACTGACCAGCTGAGAGGCATCACCACCATAAACACTTTGCTTGTTGGAGTTCACTACTTCCCTTAGGAGTTCTGTCCATATGTCAACACACTGATTTTCTGCTTGCTTTGGATCTGTGTTTCTGGTGGAATTCCTCTCACTTCACTGGCATTTTGCTTTTTAGGGTTACCAAGAGTATAACAAGGCCTACTGTGTTATACAGAAATTGGTCTCTTTTACTGCACTGGGAAGAAATTCTATTGCCACTCTAACCTCTCTTATTTGTGTTCACCTGCCTTGTGTGGGAGGCCTTCCCAGTCTGAGTTAGGCTGTGTTAGTGGGGTTTTTTAGATCTCTTTCACCTTACATTGCTCTTTTCTAAGAGGCTAAATTATGTCAGCCACATTTCCATAAATATAGTCCCTTAAACATTACAGCAGTAATCCTTCCAAGTTTTTGGTGTGTAGACAGCGCCCTTCCTTGTTTATAGCACTTGTTCAGGTTTTTCTCCGTCTTTTCATACTGTTAGCCATGTTCATGGAAAATCTGAGTTGAGGAAAGGGGCATAAAGTGCCTGGGTTCACACTACCTCTTTGCCCAACAGTCTTCCAATACACTTTTTAAAATTATTAGGAAATATTCAAGACATTTATGATATTATATATGCTAACAGAATGAGTACACATATCCAACATCTAGCTGAAGAAGTCAGCATTAATAGTACAGGCAAATTCCTTCTTCCTTCTCTCCAGAAGTTATGTTGAATATACCCAAACAGCTAAGTTTTTTCTAATTTAAAAGTAGTTATTCATCTCCTATATTTATTTTACTAAAATTAAGGCCATCTGATATTATTTCTCAAATATTTGCTTATCTCATCTCTATAATAATGGTTCTTAATTTGTTTTGGGTCACACAACTCTTTGCACAAATTACGCACATACACAAAATTGTTCATTCACCTGCATGGAGTTCATGAACTCTAGGTGAACAACTATCAATGTGTATCCTCCACTCCTTCCCTCTTGACTTAAAGTAAGTTTCCCTTATTTCTAAGTTCACTCATGACTGTGATTTCGTTTCCTTTTATCTCCACTGTCTTTAATTGTTCCCTCTCTAATCATGTTTTCAAATATGTAGAGCTTCCTGAGAAATTGGCAAAATACTTATTCCTCACTATCTGATCTTTTCTCAGTCTAATCTGTTCCTTCCTCTCTTTACCAAAGGAGAATATCAACAAATAACCCCCAGGCTGGCAGACCATAATCTTTCTTTGCATGATCTTCTTCATCTATTGATAATTCTCTTTGCTCTTAAAACCTTTTCTGATTTATATGACATCTAGATTCTTCTCATTAAAAAACAAGATCTCCTAATTTTTCTTATCTGTTAATGGTACAACCATTTTTTCAAGCTGGAAGCCCAGCCATTGTTTTTGACTCCTGTCTGTTTCACTAACACTGCCATTCTACCTTGAAAAATTTTGTCCTTAGGTAAGGATATATGAAGCAAAGATGATCCAGAACAAGAGAAAGAAAATTTGTCCCACTCTAGAAATCCAGATGGCTTTTAGGAAAGAACAGAAATTCAGCCTCACCTGAGTCTCAGCTGGCAGGAGAATGTTGTCTCTCTACTTTGGGTAGAATTGAAACTAAAATCACAGTTCTCAGTCTGAATAAAGATCAACATCCTTAACATGGTCTGCAAAGTCTGTAGAGATCCTTGCTAACCTCTTCAGCCTCCTCTCCCCATCTTCCCAGACCTCTGTGCTCCTGCCACCCTGGCCCTCTCATGGGTCTTCAGAGGTGCCATGTGCTTACCTGTCTCAGGCCATCTTCCTGAAAAAGTTTTCTTTACCTATGTTTTAAAATGTAGATTTTATTATTATTTAGGCACAGAGAGGCCAACAGATCAGGAGACAATTGTCATTGAAAAAATAGTTTATTACTCACAGTTCCCAAGAGGAGGGGGTTCACCATGCCTTGCCACACAGGACCACATGGGGAAGCACCAAGATTGGTCAGGAGGCAAAAGGAGCAGAAGGAAAATGTGGGTAAAAACCTTTATTTTAGTTTCCATGGGAAAAAATAGGTGAGGCAGGATAAGAAATTTTAGGATTGGCTAGTTTGAATAATTTCAGCAGGCTCTGGGGTGTAAAGGCTGTCCCAGGTTATCTGGTACCTGACCCTGGAGTGATTAGGGCAGGGGGATAGTGGCCTGGAGTCTAAGAACCAGGGAGAAGAGGTGGGGAAGGGGCATTGTGGGCTCTAGATTGGTTGGTTTGCATATGAAAGGTGCACTCCTGGGGGCCAGTTGTTCAATATCTCTAGGAATTAGCTAATCCTGAGAGGGAGAGTCTCTTGGGAGATCAGCAGTCAGCAAGGCCTCAAATTCCAGGACATCAAGAATACAAAAAATAAGAAAATGTAATTAATACAACCTAGTAAGTCTTTCTCATCCTTCAGCTCTCAGCTCAAATGTCACTTCCTCAGGGAAGCTTTCTGTGACTTCCCAAACTAGATTACTGTGCACTCATAGCTCCTTCACAATTTCTGGTCTGTATGATTACTTGATCCATGTCTATGTTCCTAACCAAAGTTCTAAACCAAACCTTCTAAGCAAATCAAACATGAGGACATATAATCTGTCATTTCACCTACCTTTATACCCCTAGTTCCAAAAATGGGGCTTGGTACACAACAGTTGTTCAAGGAATATGTAATGAATAAATGAATGATTGAATCTTTCTGGGCCTTAGTCACTGCCCCACCAAAATGAAAAAACTACAGGCATCTCTTTTACCTACAAGTTAAGTTCCAAAGGTCAGCAGATTACAAACTACTTTTCAAGGAAATAACTCTTGGCAATTAGGATGCTAGGTCAAATCCTAGCTTACACAAATAATATCCCTGATGTGTTTGATTCACACATCACCATCATTTATAACAATGTGAGAAAAATGTATTTTTAAAATTATTATTAAAGGTTTTTTTATTCCTGACTGCATAACATAAGTGTGCATGTTAATTACAGAGTTTTTGTATTGTATTCTGAGTTATGGACATAAGAACCCCACACTTTCTTCTCAGTACAGTCTGCTTCCATAGCTGTCATTCTATGGTCAGCAGGAATTTGAACTGAAGTCCTATTTGTTGTGAAGGGAAATATTACCAGGGAATTTGCCAACATTCTGCCTTTCCATAGAGATGTCTGTTCATAATCCCATACATGTACAAATGAGAATAAATCATAATAAATAACGTTTAGTTGTTTTGAAACATTTAAAGATCAACTTAGGACTCAACTATCTCTGCTGCCAATGGGAAGGTTAAATAGTTTGTTTATAAATTGAGTACTGCCTGAATTCTCAACCCATCACCTGATTCTAAGGTGTGTACAGAATTACTCTGTGGGAAGTTTGACAAAGCTTCATAGATAAAAGCTAGAAGAATGTTAGTAGGGACATCATGTGGTAATGGTAAAAAGAAATATCCATTAAATGAGGCTGCTGGTCCCAACAATGCCACTTAATTCCTGGACATAATTAAATCAGTCAGTTGGCATGAGTCTCAATGTCCCCATTATTTCCACTTGTCCCACGGAACTCCTTTGATAAGAAACCTAAAACGCATTAAAGTGCTTAAAAAGCAAAAGTGCTGAGATCCTCTTATGTAATAACTTCTGACAATAAAGTGAAGACTAACTGAGTGCTTATCTACAGGCCACTGTTTTAAAACTTTACATGAATTAACTCATTGAATAGGTTTTACGAAACCCTAGGAAAAACATCCATGAGAATATCACATTTTAAACATGAAGAAATTGAGACAGATAGATAAGTAATTTAATCAAGTCACAGAGAAAATAAATGGCAGAGCCGGGGCTTGAACCAAGGCAGTCTGGGTCTGGGTCTGGGGCCACATTCTTCTGTGCTGCCTCCCTAGGGGAGAACACATCCTTGGAGGTAGACTCTCTTAAAGGGGCTTGGTGATTGTCCCCTCCCCTGAACCATCAGAGGCTGCAATGCGTTTTCTCTCGAAATTCAGAGACCACCCTGGCATACAGAGCAGTGCCTAACGTTGTTTTTTCATCTGGATGACCTGATGTGGGGATGACTTCATAGATGTCCTACGCATTCTGCTAACCCCCGACCCTGAAGCAAGACAGACGTCACTTTTCGCTGCTCTTTTTAAAAGAGTTCTCTTCCAAGATACTTGTTTTCTGCTATTTCACCCTTTGGAGATTGATTTCTTTCCCCCTTTAACCTCATTTTTCTGTAATCCATGTCGTTCTCTGAGGCCTCGAAACAAACAGCAACAACAAAAACGTACCATTCCCCACCTCTTTGCTACTCACGGAGGATTTTGCGCTTTAAATTTCATCCAAATCTTCCCTGGTAAAGCAGGGAAATGGCTTCGATCCCAGCAGTTTTAGGATATGTTCCTTATGTGACTCTCCTGCTTCTCAAAATCTCAAACTGAAAAGTTCTGGGTCAGGTTTTTCCTGGTAAAGATTGCTGTTTCCCAGAGACAAGACAGACGGTACCATGGACGCGGAACTGTTCCCACCCCTATCCCTGCAGTACCGCCCAGACCCGACACTCTGGACTGCATTTGTTCCTATTGTCAAACAAGGGCTCCAAACCTAGTTTCAGACAGTGTGACACACAGGAACACTGATATACCAAGACTTTCTTTCGTGTAGAGCACCCGGGTATACGCAGCTTTCTCTCCCGTCCTCTGGATTCAGTCGCTGCCGTTATGGGGTTCGTAATCGATATCCGGACTGGGTCCCTGAACTCCTTTAATAGCGGACGACAACGCGCTGAGTCTCAGGTCCCCCCTCCCAATGCAGAAATGTCCTCGGAAGAACATTGCAGAGGACCCACAAACGACCGCGCCTTGCCCCGCCTAGTCAGGTACGCAGCCTTAAGTCTGCGAACTACAATTCCCAGAGACCTCCGAGACGCGCGGGCGTCCCAGCACTTAGACTTTATTTCCCAGAAGTCTTAGAGCCGATTTTCACTCGGCCCCGAACACCGTGTGACGTCATTGGCAAACTGCTGAAAAATGTAAAGGTTGGCGGACTGGGCTGCGGTGCGCGAAGTGCCCTGGAGGTGTGGGTGGGCCAGTTTTGGGAGGGTCCCCTAACCTGAGTCGCTTCCTGTCACTTCTTTTACTAAAAAAGTTATAATTCAAAGTACAGCTTTCGCCCTTTTTCGTTAGCTTTTATTCATTTAACATGTATTTTCCGCGCCTCCTGTGCATTCGTCTTTTCTGATCCGTGGGCTGTGAGATTGAAAAAATAAGAGCCACACTAGAAACAGGGTTTTTATTATCATTATATTAATTCAGCTCATCAGAGAGGCTACGAGCCTTCCACCAACATTTTCCTTGCCAATGCCCTCTCCCGTCCTCGCCACACACACACCCACCCACCCACCCTAAAAAGCATAAAGGGATGCAAAGCACAAAATAAGCACCACTCAGATAATCTCTGGACATGTTAATATATGTTCTTTTAACTTTTTAAAATTTTATATATTTATATGTTTATATATGCTATATACGGAGAGAGATTATATGTATTATGTTTATACAGAACAAAAATGTTACAGTTTATACTTAAAATGTTTACTATATACATTCATCTTGAACTTTTCCCCATATTAATTAATGGTTTTTTACAATATAATTTTTAATGGTATCATCTAAGTACTAACTAATCTTATGCCCTGTATCAACATTTCTTTGCAGGCTTCCTAAACACCAGCGTTTTTATTTGGAATCCCCAGCAAATGCTTCATACTGCTATTGTAGAAACAACTTTATAAAATTATTGTTAATTAGTTGTGATAATGGCATTATGGTTATGTTTAAAAGGAAGAAAAAGTCCTTATTAGTTAAGAGATACATACTGACAAGTCATATGATAAGATGTCGGAAACTTGCTTTAAAATACTCCAGGAATAAATAAAAGTGGGGAGTAAGGCAGGTATTACTGAACAAGATTGGCAAAATATTGGTCATTCTTGAAGTTGGATACAGGATACATGGGAGATTACTATTCTATTTTGTATCTATTTGAAATTTTCTGCAGTAAGCTTTTTTTAAAAATGTACACCAGCATTTCTCTTGGAACAACTAATTCCTTCCCGCCTCATGTTCAAGTCATCCTTGGCCACCTCCCAGATGAAGACATTTAAACTCCACTGTCAGCTTAATATTGCTCAGTGATTCCTTTCCCTGGGACCCATCCTCATATTACTTTTTCCTCAGTAACTCTGAAACTGAATAAATCTCAACTTTTCCCAAAACATCCCTTCTACTTCCATGCTGTCTCTCAGATCTCACTCTCTTCAGATCTGCTTTGTTATCAAGGTCAGGGATCCTACTCTCCTGAGTCCAAAGACCCTGTGGTGGTATCACAAAGGTTTCCTCTATCAATTTCAAGCACACTGGTGTATTTCTACTACAGATTTCTAAAACCATGTCTCCCTTAAGGCAAAGGCACATTGAGGAGCAAACCATCTGGCTTTTATGTCCCTTATCACTCCTTGTCACTATCACCTATTCACTCCTAATTTCTTATACATACATGACTTTGGCATCTGGCCTTTCACTCTATCTTATGTCTCATTTCATCCTGAATGACATCAATGTGCCTGACAGAGTAGATGCTCAGTAAATATGAATTGAATCGATCAATATCCACATGGATGAATCATCCAGCAAACATTTTACACTTTATCAGAAACCCTGGGGTCTGGCAGGCAGGAATCCCCATGCCTATGGGTAATGGAGAATCTGTTGCCTGTGCTTTTCCCCTCGCACTGGTGAATCTAATTCTTCCCATTTTAATTCTTTTTCCAAAAGTTCTTCTTCTCTTCTGCCTTTAAAAGGTGTCTACCATCTGCTTCCCACCCCCAACCTTCTGTCCTTCACACTTTTAACACCCACCACTTAGCTTACATCCATCCCACATTTTCCAGAGATACCATTTCTTTCTACCTCCTGTATGATTTTACTGTCACACTCTTCAATTTTCAATCTCTCCTTTTCTAGTGACTCATTTCATTAGTACTTTAAGCAACTCTAGGTAAGTCTCTACTATTTAAAAACATCTTCATTAAACCCACAGGCTACCTTAGGAAGCTAATTCTCTCCTTCTAATATGGCCAGATTCCAGTCCCTTTAGAGTGCTACCTATTTCCTCCATTCTCTTCCTTGCCATCTACTTATTCCATAACCCCTTAAATTTGACCTGTCCCCCTGAAATGCAACTATATCTACACTTAAAGGAAAGTTAAAACCACATACATATCATTTTCGCCAATCTGATGGGCAAAAATTCCTAAATATGACAGTGTAGTCTTTGTCAAGGCTGTGGAGATGTAGTCAGTCTCATATGTTGCTGGTCGGGGGAGAAACCCCGTGAAGGCAGTATCTGATAAACTTACAAATCCCTATAACTGAGACCCAGTAATTTTACTTCTGTGGATTTACTCGTATATCTGCACATATTTAAAATTACATACATACAAGGTTATCCATTGAATAGTTTGTAATAGCAAAAGATTGATAACAACCTGAATATCCTCCATCATGGGATTGGCTAAGTAAATTATTGCCATACATACAATGACATACTATGCAACTTGTGATGGTTAATTTTATGTGTCAACTTGGCTAGGTTATGGTGCCCAGTTGTTTACTCAAACACTAGTCTAGATGTTTCTGTGAAGGCATTTTGTAGATGTTGTTAATATTTACAATCAGTTGATTTTATGTAAAGTCAATTACACTCTGTAATGTGGGTGGACCTCATCCAGTCAGTTGAAGGCCTTAAGAGCAAAAGCTGAGGTTTCCGATAGAAGGAGGAATTCTGCGTCAGGACTGTAACAGAAATTTTGCCTGAGTTTCCAGCCTGTTGGCCTGTTCTGGGGGTTTTGGACTCAAGAACAAAACATCAGCTCTTATCTGAATTTCCAATCTGCTGGCCTGCCCTACAGATTTCAGTCTTGCCAACCCTCATAGTCATGTGAGCCAGTTCTTTAAAATGAATCTCTTTCTCTGTATCTGAATCCATCTCTCTCTCTCTCTCTCTCTACACACACACACGCACGCACGCACGCACGCACGCACGCACGCGCACGCGCGTTCTATTTCTCTGGAAAACCCTGAATGACACACAGCTATGAAAAAGAATGAGGACACTTCTATAGGGAAAGAGTTCCAGGATGTGCTTTTTAGTGAAAAAAAAGCTAAGTATATAGCACTCTGTGTAAAAAAGGAATTGAAACAAGAATGTGTATTTATATTTGTTTTTATCTGCAACAAAACTCTGGAAGGATGCACGAAATAATGTGGTCACTTGGGGATTCTAGATACAGATAGGTGTGGGAGTGACAAGTTTTTCATTGTACTTTTTTAATACATTTGTGACCTTTAAACCATGCTTATACCTATTCAAAAACAAATTCACTGAGGACTCGACTAATCTCTTAATTACTAAATATATTTTTCCTGGTACAAATCCTAACTCAGTAGCATGCTATACCACACACCAATCCTCTCTTGGAATTTCCACATTTAGCTTCTGAGAGATTTACCTTACCTTACGTCTCATTCTTGGGCTCTTCTCTGTGTTTCTTGAATAAAGACATTCTCCAAAGTTGTCTTAAGCATCTTTCCTCTGGCTCTCTAGTCTCTTTTTCTGCTGCTGCTGAAACAATTATCTCCATTTACGAGATCTGCTTCTCCACACAGAGCCTTCCTCGTGAGCTCAAGACAGCATTCCAAGTCCTTTCAGACCCATATCAATACTCTGTTGGCGTGACAAACTAATGTGTTCCAAAGGGAACTCATCGTGTTCAACCCAACTTTTTCTGCTGGTTACCATGTTAGGTGGTATCCCCAACCCCAAAGATGGCATTTTGGTTGTCATAATAACTGGGGAGTGCTACTTGAATTTAGTGGGCAGGAGTCAGTGATGTCAAACATTCTCAGATGTCTGGTGCAGTCTGGCACAATAGGAACTATTCTACCCAAATGCCAATAGGGTAATGACCCACCATCTATCCTGAGGCAGGACGTTAGATAGAGACAAGAGTGGGAGGAGAAAACCTGGTTATTTGCAAGTGGAAAAACCGGTTACCCAAGGACATAGACATGCACAGGTGCAAAGGTGGCCACAGGAGACAAAGACAATTCCAGAAAGGGAGACAATTCCCTGCACCACCTTGGGCACCATTCGGTTGGGCCAGTGAGCTACCACCAGCTAGGGAACCAATCACTTTAACCAATAGGACAGAGACTACACTCAGGGCTCAGCCAATGACCAACTGACACAAATCTGGCTAAGAGGACTTAAAACTCCTGGGAATGTAACTTTCAGGGCTCTTAAGCCACTTTCTTGCTGGAGCCCCCTCCATCTTCTCCAGAGTATACTCTCGCTTTGCTAAATAAAACTATTCTTTGCTTTTGACCTTTAGAGTGTCTCGTCCAATTCTTTGTTCGAGACACCAAGAACCCAGATTTAGCCAGCAGAACCTGGAATTTCCTTTAACAATAGCATCATCTTGGTCCAAAATCTGATGTCATCTACAACTCTTTTCTTTTCCTTACCCACACATTTAGTTGGTCATCAAGCTCTGTCGATCTCATCTCTGAAATGAATCCTTCTCTACTTTGCTGCTTTCACTGACTTAGTTCACATATGAGCTCTCAGCTACAATTTTTCCAAAGCTTTCTAAACTGGCCTCTATCTCTAATTTTCCTTTTCCTACTTGTCACATTGCTGTCAGAGTTCTCTTCCCCGAAAACACTGTGATCTTGACACTCTTCAATGAGCAGTACAACCCAAGACCTAGCATGAAAGCCTACTTTTCTAGCTTTCTCTTCTAATCCATGTAGTACAAAGCAGTCATTTCTACCTCCTCTGGTTCCTGTCTACAAAAAGATAAAGTCCTAAGAAATAACTAGTTCTATTCAGGTGCTCCTGGGATTCCCATGCAAAATATCACCATTCACTTGTTTATTGGAATCTCCCTTTCTTCCCTACAAAGATCAAGGTCTACCTCCTAGAACTTAATGATGGAACAAGGACACAACAGTGGATAAATTCAAGTCTTGAATACAAGGCACATCTGCTGAATCTCTGCATCTGCTTCCACCTGACCCAAACCACACCGGTTAATGGAAGACACTCCTAACTCAAAAGACATGTGAGGAAACCAAATGCTAAGTTTCTTACTAATCATTTGGAATTAAAACATCAGTTTTACAAAGTGGCATGGTCTGGTAAAAGGTCACAGGCTCAGGGAACCCAGGATTCTAGTTTCTGTGGTACCACTAAATAGTGATGTGATGTTATATAAGGAGACCTAAGTCTCAGTTTTTCTCATCAGCAAAATTGCTTTCTAAGAACTCCTGTGAGAATATGAGAAAACATAAATAAAAGTTATGATAAATAAGAAGGCAAATACTCGCGTACATTTTATTTAAGTCCGAAATATCATAAACCTTTGGGCTAAAAACTGGTGAAAGAGTGGGCTGTGTCCTCCTTCCCCCCTCAACAGCAGCCACAGAGGGTTTCTCCTCCTCAAATTCTAGGGGTCTCCTCACACAGAGGAAAACTTGCCAGGAAAGCCTGGCCTGGACACTGGGTGAGTAATACTAGTTAATTAATTTGTACAGTCAGTGCTTACTGTGAACCAGGCACTATTCTAAGCACTTCACACGTTTTGTCTTATCTAATCCTTATAGAAACTCCAACAGAGAGGTACTGTAGTGGTTTGTAAGATGTTTACAGATTCTTTGATATCCTGTTCAAAAGGTGGAGCCTAACTCCTCTGCCCTGGAGTGTGGGCTGGACTTAGGGACTCCCTTCTAATGAATAGAAAAAGTGAAAGTGGTAGTGTGTGACCTCAAAGACTAAGTCATAAAAGACATTGCAGTTTCCTCCTTGCTTTCTTTCTTGGTTCACTTGCCCAGAATACCCCAGGCCACTAATTGCAGTGGTTATAAATGCACACACATACATCCATGGACTGACCAAAATGATAAGGTTAGAACCTCTGTCTCCAAAATTACATATTATAGATCACGTTTTTTGCCTTTCCTCCTTTTATGATGAACTGAAGACTACTAACTTGCATCTCCTTTGTGGTATTCACCATATAGTCAGAGCTGGGAAGTCATTAGACAATCAGCTTGGTATAAGGGAGAGTTTCTCAACTTCATTCCAAGTTCTTCCTCCCTCCCATGAGCCCAGCAACATTAACCTTTGTCACTCTCTTGATGCTTATTTACCTCTGTCTGACAGTGCCCACATTCGTGCTTGTCTTTTTCAGACTGTGCTATAAGCTCCTTGTGGGCTGTGATCACATCAGCCAGTAGCTCTCTGGTGCCTGGCACACCAATCCTGATGGTTTAACAAATGTTGTTAAGTAAATGAGTGAATGTTGATTGCCTCAGTGACACTCCCATTGCGTCTCAGTTCCTTACATACCCAGCTGCAGCTGTGCACTGGTTCTCTTCCGTTTGCCTCTTCATGTTCATTCTTTACCCTTCTTTGAGCTTCACCAAAAGACTGCTCTCTGTGGACTCTGTAGGAGAGGCAAACTTTTATCTCTACCCTCTTGGGGATTTTTTGGCTGGGCCTGAGAATTAAATTGACATAAGACAAATTAATGGAGGAAAACATACAAATTTATTTAATACAAGATTTTTATTAAAAAAAATAAAAAAGCTCCTGGCACAGGAGCTTTCATAAGGAAATGAAGACCTAAAGAAAGAGTTGAACACTTATATACTGAGATCGACAAAGAGTAGTAAATTGTGAAAATATGACAAGCCAAAGGGGCTTTGGCGAGGGTAGTTAATTGGGTAGAGAAGGAGCTAAGAAGATAAGGGTTAGTTTAGCAAGGTTGGCCTCAATTTCTCATCCGTGATGACACGAATGATACTTTCCTTCAGGTACTGGGAGGACATCTTTCACATGGAAATTTCATCTCCTGCTTTTAAGAAGAAAGGTCAGAATGATCTTCTTGACCCTGTTGTTTTTCAAATGTCTTTTACTCAAAATAGTCAATATGCTAGAGCAGCATGTTCCGAACCTCTTTAACTGTATAGGGTGGAAGAAGAAAAAGGTCAGGGTATTATTCCCCCACTGTGTCTGATTACACTAATCCCCAGGACATGTGAATTTTGTCTTATATATCAGAAGGGGACTTTACAAATATGAGTAAGAATATTGAAATGGAAAGATTATCTTTATTATCTGGGTGGACCCTAAATGCAATTACATGTATTCTTATAAGAGGAAGGAAGAAAGAGAGTTGATAGACACAGAAGAGGAGGACACATGGGAGGTAGAGATTGGAGTGACACAGCCACAAGTCAAGGAATGCATGCAATGAGCACAAGCTGGAAGTAGCAAGGAACAGTTTCTCCCCTTGAACTTGCCAACACCTTGATTTTGGCCCAGTGAATCTGATTTCAGACTTCTGGATTCCAGAACTATGAGAATAAATCACTGTTGTTTTAACTCACAAGGTTCATAGTAATTTGTTATGGTAGCCATAGGAAACTATTATACTGTCCTTTTGTCCTTGCTCTTTCAGGCCCAGGGTTGGTAATGTTTTTATACAGTTGCTAGATACTGGTGTTCCAGTGGCCTTTGATTATATTTTCTTCAATGAAACTGCTTGATTGTGCTCTAAGTTTTTTGCTGAGATTCTGCCTAAAGGTGGAGGGAAGAAAATAAGAGGCCACACAAGAAGAGGCCCGAAAATACCTTCTTTCACCAATAGACCCACCTTTTGGTTCCTGGTCTTCTTGGGTAGCATTGGGGCCATCAGTCCCTCAGAACTGTGGTTCCAGATTTCTCATAGCCCTGGAGTATTTTCAGAACTACATTTTCTCAGAAGCCGAGATTGAGATGGATCTCCTTGCCCCTTTTCTGGGGTGGGTTCATCCATAGCCTGGGCACCCAGAAGCACATCTGAGGCAGAGAATGTGCCCAAGACAGGATCTAGAACACAGGGCCCATCCCATTGTGAGGTCATTCATGTTGGTCCCTTTCTCCCTGCTCTCTCCATACTATCTTCATAAGGACAACTCCAGAGAGAGAAACATCTCTGATCTTTCTCTTACTATTTCAAACTATTTTTCCTGGGAACAACTCTCTGTCATTAGCTGGACAGAGATATACTGCCAGCAAAATTTAATCATTGCAGTTTATGGGGGAAAAGTTAAGGGACTGATTTTTTCCCCCCTACATTAACTGTTCTGCCATGGCTGCCAACACTCTCTAGCACTGATAGACCACAGAATGAAAGAACAGAAAGCAAAGGAATTATGTGTGGTTTAACAGTATGTCTTATTCCAATTCAGCAAGGAGGAATGATTTTAATTTCACAGTGTGCTTTTGTAGTAGAGCCAGAATTTCTATAGGGAAACAATTTGATTCCTAACACCTGTGCATGAAAATTTCCAATTGAAAACCTGAGCTGTGATTATTCAAAGACTCAGACTGGGGGGTGGGATGGTTACCCCACAGAGGCAGAGTGGATGCCCCCCAACCACCCAAAATTTAGTTCAGATGTCAAGACTGATGACCTCACATGTGTACCAAGAGGGAATGAAAAGGTTTATTATCCATATAATGAGATTTTCTAGGGAGAGCATGGCAGGCTCCCAAACTTGTCTAAAAATGTCTTGAGAGAGAGAAAGGAGGGGTTCCTAGCTGGGGGTTAATGATGGTTAGGGGGTGAGAGTGGGATGAGGGTTCCCACGTGTGAGTGAGGGATTGTGTAGTTTGGACAACTGGTACCCCTGATGCTGTGAGGACACCAACGAAGGGAGCACCCAGGCTTTGTTACCAGCTTGTCAAGATGTGGCACAGGAGGGGATAGGGGGATGGCTTGAAAGCTGCTAGCAGTCAACCACCAAAAATGGAAACAGACTCTTAATTCAGGTGGTTTCTGCATGAAGGGTCAAGAACCTTGTGGAAATGAACTTATACTAAGAAAGGTGAAGGTGGATATGTATGAGTTGTCAAGGATAGAGGGCCAGTAGCTAATGTGAAGGATGATTTAAATATGACATGATGATATTTATACAATCCTCTTTCTCAGCTGCCTGGTAATAAATTTGGCAGCTGGCTGGTACAGGGATTGAATCGTGGACCTTGGTGTTGTCAGCACCACACTGTAACCAACTGTGCTGGCTAGTCTTCAAGTAAAATTTTTCAAAGAGCTGTTTCTCAAAAAATCTCTATTAGCCCTTGAAGGCAAAAGGGACATCTCTGCTTTTAGCATATGTAGCAAAGGATCAAGAGTAGGTAGGAATGACAGGCAGTTTCTCTAGAAAAAGAGTCTGGAGGGAGAGGGGTCTTCTTTGTGGCTTCTACTTGGAAAGCTCTTTCTCCCACATCTTTCTATGGTTACCTCTTTTCATTCTTCAGGACTGTGAGAAATTCTATTTTCCAAAAATGGCCTCAGCAATATTTTCAGCCCTAAACATTCTTCCAGAACCTTGCCACTCTCTGTGAGAAGTGGAGCCTGTTCTCTGGGTGGGACTTTGTTACTGCATCCATGAGTAGTATTTGACAGAAGTGGCAATGAGTGACTTCCAAGGCTACATTATAAAGTGTGAGATGCCATTCAATACGTTGCTCTCTCTCAGGATGTTCACCCTTGGAACCCAGCCACCATACTCTGAGAAAGCCCACATTACCTGAAGAGGTAACCTGTGGGTGTTTTGGCTTATAGCAATTCTAAGATCTCAGTAGACAGCCAACATCAACTGCCCAATATGCAAGTGAGTGAGCCTACAGATGATTTCAACCTCAGCCTTTAAGCCTTCCACTGAGCCCAGACAGACATTGTACAACAAAGAGAAACTATCCCCCTTGTGTCCTGACAAAATTCCTGACCCACAAATCCATGAGCATAAGAAATCATTGTTTTAAGCCACTGCATTTTAGGGTAATTAGTTGTACAAGTACAGTTATAGTAACTGGAACTCAGTTCAGATGTCACCTCAGAGAGGCCTTTCCTGACCCCCCTCACCAAAATTACATACACCAGTCATTCTGTATCACATTACCCTATTTTATTTTCTTTATAATTGTTTTATTGTGGTAAAATATACATAGTATAAAATTTCCCAGTTTAACCATTCTCAAGTATACAATTCAGTGGCATTAAGTACATTCTCAGTGTCATACATCAGTCACCACTGTCCATTTCCAGAACTTTTTCATTATCCAAAACAGAAACTCTGTATCCATTAAACAGCAACTTCCTATTACCCACTCCTCCCTGACCCTGGTAACATCTAATCTATGTTTTGTCTCTATAAATTTGCCTATTCTAGGTACCTCATATAAGTGGGATCAAGCCTTCTGTGTCTGGCTTATTTCACTTACCATAATGTCTTCAAGGTTCATTCATGTTGTAACATGTATCAAAATTTCCTTTCTTTTTAAGCCCGAACAATATTCCATTTAAGGTATATTCCACATTTTATTTGTCAATTCAACAATTGCTGAATAGGTGGGTTGCTTCCACTGTTTGGCTGTTGCAAATAACATTGCTATGAACATGAGCATACAAATATCTCTTTGAGATTCTGTTTTCAGTTCTTTTTGGTATATACCCAGAAGTAGGATTGCTGGATTATATGGTAATTCTGTGTTTAAGTTTTTCAGGAACCACCAAACTATTTTTCACAACAGCACAACAGCTGTACCATTTTACACTCCTATAAGCAAAATATGAGGATTTCAATTTCTCCACATAATTGCCAACACTTGCTATTTTCCATATTTTTTGATAAGAGCCATCCTAATGTGTGTGAAATGGTTCCTCATTGTGGTTTTGATTTGCATTTCCCTAATGGCTAGTAATATTGAGCATGTGCTTATTCGTATACATTCTTAGGAGAAATGTCCATTTAAATCCTTTGCCCATTTTTGAATTGGGTTTTTTGTGGTTGTTGTTGAGTCAAATATTCACAAATTACATATCTGATAAAGTATTAATAGCCAGAAAATATGAATACAAGAATTAATATCCAGAATATATGAAGAATACATAGGTTCTTTATCAGATATGTAATTTGTGCATATTTTCTCCCATTATCAGAGTTGTCTTTTCACTCTGTTGATAGTGTCCTTTGATACACAAAAGTTTTAAATTTTGATGAAGTCCTATTTATCTATCTTTTTTTATTTCATATGTTTTTAGTATCATAAACAAGAAATCGCTGCCAAAACCAATATTATAAAGATTTTCCTCTATAATTTTTTCTAAATGTTATATAGTTTTAGATCTCTTATATTTAGATCTTTGATCTATTTTGAGTGAATTTTTGTGTGTGATGTAGGTAAGGGTCCATCTTCATTCTTTTGCATGTTTACTCAGAATCATTTGTTGAAAAGACTGTCCTTTACCCATTGAATGGCCTTGGTGCCCTTGTGGAATATTAATTGACCATATATATGAAGGTTTATTTCTGGGCTCTCTATTCTATTCCATTTGTCTATATGTCTGTCCTTATGTCAGTACCACACTCTTTTGATTACTGTAGATTTGTAACTTTGTTCTTTTTTTTCCCCCAAGATTTTTAGGCTATTTGAGGTCACTTGATAATGCCATATGAATTTTAGGATGAGTTTTTTCTATTTCTGGGAAAAAAAAAAGAGAGAGAGAGAGAGAGAGATACACCCTTGGAATCTTGAAAGGGATTACACTGAATCTGCAGATCTCTTTAGATGTGCTCTCCTCTTAACAATAAGTCTTCCAATTCATGAAATCTTTACGTTTATTTATGTCCTAATTGCTTTCAGCACTGTTTTGTAGTTTTCAGTGTACAAAATCATTCACCTCCCTGGTTAAATTTATTCCTAAGTATTATATGATTTTTGATGCTATTGTAAATAAAATCATTTTCTTAATTTCCCGTTTGTATTGTTCATTGTTAGTTAGTGTATGGGAGTACAACTGATTTTTGTGTGTTGATTTTGTATCCTGAAACTTTGCTGAATTCATTTATTAACTCTAGTGTTTTTGTGTGGTCTTTAGAGTTTTCTATATATATATGATCATGTCATCTGCAGAAATCACTTTACTTCTTCCTTTCTAATTTGGATGCCTTTATTTCTTTTTTCTTGGCTAATTACTCTGGGTAGAACTTTCAATATTACGTTGTAGTGAATTCTTATAATTTTAGGTTGCCTCAGCATCCATTTTTGTATAAGTTGGACTTTCTCATACCAGAAGCAGGGTTTAATCACCCCAGACACAGTTTCCAGTTCTACTCCTCTTCCTAATTCCTCAGTGCAGTCGATCTGGATAACTCTGCCTTATACAACTTCCTCCTGGTGACCACCTCCCTAAGGGAGAGCTAGATAGAGCCTCCTTGAATAGCCCTTCTGACTGTCACACCTCACATGAACTGTGCATATATGAGAAGAAATGTCCAGGAAGCAGCTAGAAGTGCAGGATGGCAGCTTTCGTACAGATGGGGTGGTACAGATCATATTCTTTAAAGTAATCTCTTCTAGGCATCATGGCTTCACTTCTTTATACTTCTTTCAGTGATTTTATTCTTCCATGTCAGATCTTTCTGAAAACTTTTAATAAGCCAAAGTATCCCAATTTCAGCAAATTAAAAACAAAAATTATAGCACTTCATAGTTAAGATTGTTTGGGTCATTTCCGTATTGTTTTAGATGATTTTGAATACCACATTCTTTTTTTATTTTGTAACTTTAGTCACTTTTAGTATTCACTTAATTCCTCAAATTTTGGATTTCTAGCAGCTAAAGTTATAAATTTTAACATTCTATATGTGATGGGATTTATTTTGTCAGTTTTCAGTTATTTTACGTTTTTGTATGTTATTTTTCATTTTGCCAATCACTAAAAATTTTACCCATTATTCCATCAATGTCTTAAATGGCACATTAGTTTTAATTTTGTATTTCTCACAATTCATAGCCAAAACTTCATTATTTCATATTGAAGAAATCACTCTAGCAGCCAGTTTTTAGAATGTAGTACACAGATCAGTAGCATCATGATGAGCTTGCCAGAGATGTTGGAAGCTGGCTGGTTGGTTCAGTTGGTTAGAACTGTGTTGATAACAACAAAGTCAAGGGTTCAGATCCCCCTACTGCCAGCAGCCAAAATAAAATAAAGAAATGCTGAATCCTAAACCTCTCCCCAGACCTCCTGAAACTTTAAAGTTTGAGAAGCAGCACCCTAGATTATTTCTTAGCAAATTTATGATCTATGTATATCAGATTTATAGTACTAACATTATACTGAAATCCTTGGTTACTGAGTATGAATCTTCTTTCTTGCATAATAGATTAGAAGATGAGACTGCCTTGTGAGCCTTAACTTTACCTAAATTGAACATTTCTTTATATGCAAAAAAAAAAAAAAAAAATTATCCAGCTGCAAATTTTACAGAAATCTTCAAAAATATTAAAACTCATGTATCTAATGTTTTCATTCCTGTCATTGTTTATTGCTTACTTTACCCATACTTTATAGTTAAACAAAATGTTTTTGGTAAATTTGTAAAGTGGATGAATTGATTTTTCAGCAAATTGCTCACTTATTGATTTTTGTCTAATGATTTATGACAAATTGGTTTTGAATGCAGTGGCCTGATTCCACAGAAGGAAAGCTCTGTCGAGAGGTGGTGAGAAGTTGCTCATTGCAAAAGAATCATAGGGAGGCTAACAACACTCATTTTATAATCCTGTAACTCTCTGAGGTATAGACAGGTTAAAACCCTGAAGTTCCATTGATGGTAAGTAGTAGTAGTGAGATTTGATCCTGGATCTAAGTGATAATGCTGCATCTGTCCATTACACCATGATCACTACAGTATAGACACTTATTAAATGAGAGGTAATCATTTGCTCTTTTTTTATTAATTGAGGGTACACTGGCACACTGATGCAAAGATGTTTATATCAATGATGATGATAACATGATCTATTTATATTTGCAACAGCTTTTGAAAAGGAACTTCATCAAAGGCTATTTTCTTTAAAAAAAGATTCATGTTGGGTTTGGTGGAACTTTCTGACAAGGAATTGCCATAGAGATAGAACACTGGGTAGATGAAAGAGAAGTTCCAAACTATGATGGATATTGAAAGAGGTGCTTGGTTATGTATTCTTGTCACTAAAAGAACCCCTGTTGGTTGACTACTCAGGGGATAGCAGTATCTTTGATGACTTATTATGAGCCATTGTGATAAGGCAGAAAAGTACGGACTTTGAAGCAAGCCAGAACAGAATTTGAATGCTGACACCACCACTTTCTATAAGATTGACCTTAAGAAAATTACTTTACCATTTAAATTTCTATTTTATTGCCTATGAAAATAGGTATAGCAATACAAACCTCTTAGGATTGTTATAAAAAATGAGATAATGCATGTTAAATGAAGTGAAATGTTGCTATTTAATAAGTGGTAAGTATTAGTCATCATCCAGGGCCTAGTCCCAAATTTTTGAAACTATATGTGGTACAAAAATAGCAGTTGATAGACTGATTGATAGTTGAGGTACTGATTTACATTAACCAAACTTATTTAAGACTGAAGTATAAAACGGAATGCTAATTTATTAATTAAAAGGAGAACCTCAACTGTCTTGAGGACTAAAATACTTGTGACTACAATACTGCTTTCTCTCCCTGTACCAATTATATGAGGGAACCAACTTGTTTTCAGAAAATAAAGGTTTGGAAGAAAATAAACAGCCTAGAGAATGTGAAATTAGTGTAAAAGGAATTAGTTATGTGATTTGAAATATTTTCCATCATGCCAAAATAACCTGATGCAGATTACACCTGATGCAGATCATATGTGCCTCTACCTTAAGTTCCCCCAACTCACCTATGCACTATTCCTTCATGGCAATGTACCGCTCTATTTTCTCAGCCCCTTCCTGATTTCATTTGCTATTCTCTCCACCCTGGATTCTATAATTTACCTAGGGACTTGGACCATGATTACTTTCCCCCAAAAGAATAGGATCATTATGGTGAATGTTGACTCCTCCCCTTCCCCCATGAAGTATTTTCCTTACTCGTCTTTCAGCCAGTTACTCAATTATAAATACTGAGTGCCCACTATATGAAGTGACATTCCCAGGGGCTGTGCCCTCTTTTACTACTTTTCTTCTTCCTTTTACTGTAAGATATGAGAGCCTGGGTTCTGTGATCACTATTTTTTTTTTATTGAAACATAATTGATTTCACATATTTGTGAGGTACAAAGTTGAACATCAATACCCGTGTACAATATGTGATGATCAAATCAGGATAATTAGTATATTCATCATTACAAAACATAATCATTCTTTGTATGATCATTATTCTTGACTAGAAATGTTCCCAAATTATCAAAGCCACTTTCTCATTTGCATTTGTCACAATGATAAAATTTCCAAGAATATGTATCACAGAGTCTGAAAACAATTCTCCAAATAATTCTGGCACCTCTTCTAGAATATTTCCTTCACCTTGTGGCTCTTCTTCCCTTGCATCTCTCTTATGTGAGCAGTGGCTGCTTTATCTTCTATGCCTGACTTAACTGGGCCTGGAGGTGAAGAATGTGCCCTTCTTGTTCCTCATTGCCACATTCAGGTCATTGTTTCTCTCTTCTCTCTAGTACCCACTAGCTCCACCGAGACACCTGCCATCAAACTAGACCATCCACTACCCCTTCTTGTTGGAGTAATCTACTAATCTTAAGTCACTCCCTCATTTGTTGAAGATTATAGCACTTGCCTCACTCTTGCCGTGACAGCTCAGACCATTCTATTTGGTGATTTTAATATGTAGGTAGTCAGTCCATCCAATACCCCAGGCTCTCAGGTCTTTGGTTTTCACTCCTCCAATTATCTGGTTTTTCCTTCACCTCATACTTCCATACTCACAGTCATACCCTAGAATGTGTGTCATTACCAGTAAGTACACTCTTCAAAGTCTCAATTTCAAGTATTCTACTTCCTGACTACTACCTTCTATCTTTTCAACTTACTTCCTCCCTCTAGTACTGAAACTTTAATTTTTTCCAACCCCAACAAAGCCTAAAATAGTAAGATCTGTGGATTTATTTTTGCTTCCTTCACTCCCTTCCCACTTCCCTCATCCCCCAATCTAGCCCTTACTTTCATTTCCTCCCAGCTTAATTCCACAGGTCATCATTACAATCCCTCTCTCATAAGCACCTTTGTTCTCTTACCCCTTTCTCTTGGGTAACACTTTCCTGGGAAAATCTTGCTTAAATCCAGTTTTCAGCTTATTCCACCCCTGCATCCATGCAGCCAAACATAGCTAAAGAAAACCCAATGATGATGACTTCTATCATTTTAAACTCTTGACCAAATACCTCGAAGGAACTGTCCATACTACCCTTCAATCCTACATTTCCCTACTCAATTCACTTCTGCACTCTGTAGGAGGTGAACTTATCTCCTCTCTTTAAGCCTCTAACACCTTTTCACCTACTTCTCATTCTCAGCTTATGAAGTAATTTCTATGAAAAAATAGAAGCAATCAGAAGAGAACTTCCACATCCATCGTCCACCAATCTACCTGCAACCACAGCCAAATACTCCATGTTCTCTCCTGTTTTAACAACTATACTGTTTGTGTTCCTGTTTTAAGGCCAGTCCTTCCACTGTGCACCAAAGCTCATCTCATCTTGCTTCCTCTAGGACTTCATTTTATCTATCCCCTCTCCTTTCTGGATTGTCAGTTTTCCCCTCACTGCTGGTTCAATCCCAATAGCATTTAAACACATATTTATCTCATATTTAAAAAAATCCCCAACTCCATGTCTTCTAGCATCTACCCCAATTTTCTTTTCTCTTTGTAGCAAAATTCCTTGAGTGTTCACATTTGCTTTCTCCAATTGCTTACTTCTTATTCTCATTTAACCCTCTGCAATCAAGTTTTAGTTCCACCACTCTACCAAAATTGCTCTTAAGACCATCATTGGCCTCCTTACTGCCAAATCCAAAGGTCAATTCTCAGTCTTTATTTTATTCAGCCTCTCAGAAATGCTTGACATAGTTGATTATTCTCTCATCCTGAAACACTTTTTTCATTTGGTTTCCAGGATACTACACTCTGTTGATTATTTTCTTATCTCACATGCTGCCTACCTTACATGTGGATCTTCATCTTTCTGATTTCTAAAAGTTGGAGTTTCTAAGGACTCAGTCCTCAGAACTTTATCAATACTGTCCTCCTAGGCCATAGCATATAGTGCCATTATTTTAAATATACACTCCCCAAAGTGTATCTATAGAGTGAACCCTTCCCTCCTACTCCAGACCTGCATATCTTACAGCTTACTTGATATCTCCACTTGGAGGTATAATAGGCATCTAAAACACTTTGCTCAGATAGCTAAAGTTAAAAACACAAGGAAAATGTTGGCAAAGATGTGGATCAATAGAAACTCTGAAACATGGGTTGTGGGAGTGTAAATTGGTACAACTCTTTGGCAAACCATTTGGCAGTGTCTACTAAAGTTGAACATATGTGTACCCCTGCAATACAGCAATTTCATTTCTAGGTATATACCCAACAGAAATGGGTGCACATGTACACTAAAAGATACATACAAGAACGTTCTCAATGGCATTGTTTGTAATTGCCTCAAATTGGAAATAATTCAAATAAATGCCTGTCTGCAATAGAATGGAAAATAGTGCTACATTCATACAATGGAATACTACACACTCACAAAAATGAATGAACCACAGCTATTAACAATGACATGAATGAATCTCACAAACACAATTCAAATGAAAAATGCCAGGCACAAAAGCATACTGTATGATCAAATCAAAATTAGGCCAAACTGTCTATGGTTTTAGAATTCAGGATAGTGAATACCTTTGGGGAAAAAAGAAAGAGATTGTGATTTGAAAGGAAAATAGGAAAGGTTACTGGGATGCTGGTAATGTGCTCCATTTCTTGACCAAGGTAATAGTTTTATAGATATGTTCACTTTGTACATTTATATTTTGTGTTATTTTCTGTGTTTATTTTAACAAGTTAAAAAGTTCCAAAGCTGAATTTTGATTTCTAATCTCCTCTGTGAACATCCTTCTTCCTTGGTATTCTCCATCTCAGTACATGGCAGATTCTTTAAGTTGCTCAGGCCAAAGCCTTTAAAGTAATCCTGCTTCTTTCTCTCACTATCATGTCTAAACCATCAGCAAACCTTGTTCATAGTATGTTCAAAATATAGCCTCAGTCCAGCTACTCCTATCATTTATCACTAGTACTTTTGTCTAAGCTGGCACTTTACCTGGACTGCCAGAGTAGCATTCCACCTAGACTCCCTGCTTGCACACTTGATGCATGAAGTTTCTTTCCTACACAGCACTAAGTGACCCTTTTAAGACACAGTACAAATCATGTTATTCCCCTGCTCAACACCTTCCAATGACTTACTATTTCATTCTGAATAAAATACCAAATCCTTACGATGGCCAAGAAGGCCCCGCAGGAACTGTCCCCAGCTGTCTCTCTGACCTTATTCCTGCCACTCACTCACTGCACTCCAGCCAGCATTCCTAAACCCACCAAAGATGCTTCTATCTCAGGACCTTTGTGTCTGCTAACCCCTCTACCTGAAATGTTCTTCTCCCAAGACTTTTACATAGTTCATAGTTCATTCTGTCATTTCCTCCAGGTGTGTGCTGCAATGACGCTTCATTAGAAAGGCATTTCACGACCATGCTATCTACAATAGCAGCACCACAACCCATGGTAGGGGTCTTGCCCGAGCCCTTCATGCTGATGTATTATTACTTATAATGCTTATCACCACTTGACATTGTACACATTTATTTTCAATAGAATGTGAGCTCTGTGCAAGCAGAGACTGGGCTTTGTCTATTTCTTAAACCCTACCATTATAATAAATTCAGGTACCTCATAAGCATTGGTTTGTGGTTGAATAATTTTTAATGAAGACCTAGATGTTTAAGGATGAGTGACTGGGTTACGTGATATTTTCTCTTTTTCTCACTTCCCTTACCCTGTTATTTGGTGAAAAACTCAGTTGGTTCCATATCAATAATTTGGTGGCAGACAAGGAAATTGCTACTCTAGGACCTAGATTAAAAATGCTTGGTCTCTATATGCTCAGTCTTGGACAATGAAACATCCAAAGAAATTACCCATGAAGGCATTAGTTTTTTTTTTTTAACAGTAGAGAATTCCTTGTCTCATAAAGAACTGGCTGGCTTTATTGCTAATTTCTGAAATCTTTTTTATTTCTGGGCACTTTGTCAATGGATGTTAGACCTCTTAGAGTAAATTGAATCCTTTTGCTTTTGAGAGATGTGTCTGAATAAGAGCAGCAATTGCAAATCCACCTGCTTTTGGAAGTAAGAATGTGGTCTGGGATAGTTAGCAGGGATGCTTTTGAGATATTAAAAAAAGAGATACAGAAACCAGAACGTTAACTTCTGGAGCCTCACTGCCTTTTCCTTCTCCAGGCCTGTATTCTCTGGGGGTGGTTAGCACGTTTCCAAAGCATGGAAAAATGAAAGACAAGTAAGCAAAGGGAGGCATAAAAATATCACTTTTTTTGAAAAAAGAGGAATTAAGTTAGGTAGTGATCACATATTCTTGGTGTTCTGAGTTTTCTACCTATGAGGAGATAAAATTAATGGGACAAAGTGAGATCTTACAGGATTAATGACAAACTTCCTCATAAACTCTATTTCTTCATATAGGAATCAGAGTGGCACAAATCTCCCCATTCCAGACCCTGGTATTTTACATTTGGGATCTCCTTTGATCAGGTGGACCCCTCACCTGGATGTAGAAACTTCATGTCCTTGTACTGTGGGAGGTGGCTCAGATGCCAAGCAAAGCTTATCCTGTAAGTTGATATCCATTCCTCTCTAACAGTTTCCACCTCTTTGCAATGGGATAACTATAATTCCTACATAATTGGAAGCCTTGAGAAAATAAAAAATTCCAAGATGACATTCCTTTATAGATGTTTCAAATTACAACAGAAAAAGCTTCTGACATTTAAACAGATACAATATTTACTAAATCCTATCTGTTCTTCACTGTCTGCTATCTTCAGTTAAGAGGTGACAAAATTCTGATGCAGGTCTCTGGCATTTATATAAGCAAAAAGAACTGCATCGATGTCACTCAAAAAAACCTGCAGTGCCCTTTACCCCAAACTTCCTGTTTGTGGGAGACCACAAAAGACCTTCTTTTATATGAATAATGATCAACTTCTGCGTTACCCTCTGTTCTCAGAGCTCTCCATACTGAAGACTGGGCTAGGAAATTATCAATTGCTCTTAAAAGAGCTGACCTAATAAACAACTAGACTATATCTGGAGAAAAAGTAAGGGGCCCATCACTTTATGGCTAAACCCATATTTGTTTCTGGCTTGAACATTATCCTGACCAGGGTTACCACAGATGGCCACACAGACTGTGGGCTGCCCCTCTCCAGGGGTTATTTGCACTGTTATCTGCTTTAGATATGAGGTAGCCAATGATAAGTAAGTGAAATGAGCCTTACTTTACACTGTCATTTAATTTTTGCACTTTGGTGAAGAAGCAAATTCACCCTACCTCCCAGAGCTTGGGATAACCCAATTTACAAAACAGGATGACAGTCAAAATTACATTATGTTCACTGAACAGCTGTTGGGAATATTAAGGTTTACAGTCTTGTTCAGGCTTCAGAGGCATTGCTAGGCCTCTGACCAAATAATGACCCTGCATAGGCTGTGTCAGACTCTCAGAAACTGTGTGCAGGCCCATGTAATAGGTGCTTAGTAGCTATCAGATAAGGAAAGTTAAGTCCTGGAGCTTTTTGGATCTTGGTAACCTGGCCAGTTCCCAGGGCCAAAGAACATCCCGAAGACTTATGAGAAAAGATCCAAGTGTTAATAAAATAACCACAGCTGCATGATTGCATGCAGACTAATGTTATCAGTCTGCAGCTGGGTGATATAAGCAGAATTTCCTCAAACTGCTCTCTGAAGTCTTACCCATGGAGTGGACACATTGCCCAGGACGATCCCAATTGGGACTCCAGATTGCTGTTCATGGGACTTCCCAGCACTGCTTGGATCTGGATGTAGGTGTTTCCCCAATTTGGTGACGTAAACACTAATTCTTTTTCTTCTTTATTTAATATGCCTGCATAACCTTGCTTTCCTTACTTGCTTATTGCTATATCTTAATATCATAAACTGGCTTATGAGTGTGACGAGTGGTTTCTTTTACCAATGAATCCTTTGAACCTAAAGGAAAGTAAAAACTTTTAGCAAAACAACAGCTAGTCTGTGAGGCTTCTAGGAGCAGCCACAAGAAGTTATTAACTAAAGGAGGGATACTGAAATCTAAGACAACTGTTCTTTCCAGGGTACACATTAGGAGTTAAAAAAAAAAAAAAAAAATACTGAATCCTAGTCCCGTCCCCTAGGCCAATTGAATTAGTCTCTGAAGGTGGGACCTTGACAATAAAATTTTTTTTTTTTTTTCGTGACCGGCGCTCAGCCAGGGAGTGCACCGGTCATTCCTATATAGGATCTGAACCCGCGGCGGGAGCGTCGCCGCACTGCTAGCGCAGCACACTACCGAGTGCGCCACGGGCTCAGCCCTTGACAATAAAATTTTGTAGAGTTCCCTGGGTGTTATGGACTGAGTGTGTCCTCCCCAAACTCATGTTGAAAGCCTAATCTCCAATAAGATGGAATTAAGAGGTGGGTAGTGATTAGGTCATGAGGGTGGAGCCCTCATGAATGGGATTGGTGCCCTTACAAAAAAACATGAGACCAAGGTCAAAGGTTTGGATCCCCATGCCAGCCAGCTGCACGAAAAAAAAAAAAAAAAAATAGACATGAGAGAGCTTGCTTTCTCTGTCTCTGCTCTCTGCCATGTAAGGATACAAAGAGAGGACAGTTGTCTACAAACAGGAAGTGACCTCAGCAGACACCAGATCTGCTGGAATCTTGATCTTGGACTTCCCAGCCTCTAGAACTATGAGAAATACCTGCTGTTTAAGCCACCTAGTCTATAATTTGTTATAGCAGCCCAAACTAGGACACCAAGTGATTCCAATATACAACTATGGTTAAATACACTTGTTTAAGCTGCAGAAGTGGACCTCTGTAGTTGTGATAAACTCTTAGAATGTCAGAAACATACTAGAAGAGAAATAGGAAGTTTTAATACTTGTACTGAGTTAGGCTATAATATGCAACTGAATTATTAATTTGAAGGGGTGTTATAATTCTTTTTATTGGGAAGCAATTTCCTAAACAACTTAAGTATGTTAGAACAGGAGCATAATAGCTCCCCAGTCAAGTTACTGAAGCACAAATCTCATCTATTGGCAAAACATGCATAATCATATACACTCTAGATGTAACACAACAAAATGCTGATGTACAGTACCTATTTAAGAATATGCTGTGAATATACAAAACTGATTATAAAATTCCAAATAACTTTAAAATCATCTATTCCAAATCCTTCCCTTCACAGAGGAAACTAAAGCTTAAAATAGTTGTTTTCCAATGTCACAAAGTTGCTTACTAATGTAATTAGATTAGTTGAAACCAATGTACTTTCCATTCCATAGTACTGTGAAAAGTTAAAATATTTTAAGCAGTTTCTCAAGCCACTCTCATTCTTCAGTACTTAAAAAAGGATAAACTAAAGTAAATGTATCCCCTACATTTATGATGTTCCTAGAATAGTCAGATGCCAGGGTGTAATCTCTGATGTTTGTTGAGAGCAGAACGGTATCTGAAGGCTTTTCCACAATCATTGCATCCAAAAGGCTTCTCTCCTGAATGAATTCTCTGATGCTGAATGAGATAAGTGTTCTGGCTGAAAGTCTTCCTGCACTCATTACAGTTGTAAGGTTTCTCTCCAGTATGAGTATTCTGATGTTCAGTAAGATGAGTGCTCCGGCTAAAGGCTTTGTCACATTCATTGCACTTATAGGGCTTCTCTCCAGTGTGAATTCGTTGATGCTGAGTCAGATGGGAGCTCTGGCTAAAGGTTTTTTCACATTTATTACACTGGTAGGGTTTTTCTTCTGTGTGAGTTTTTTGATGTTGAGCAAGAGATGAACAATGTCGAAAGGCTTTGCCACACTCGGTACACTCATAAGGCTTTGCTCCTGTATGAATTCTTTTATGTTGTGTAAGGTGTATGTTCTGGTTGAATGCTCTCCCACATTCATTACACTTGTAAGGTCTTTCTCCAGTATGGATTTTCCTATGCTGAATAAGGGATGAGCCATAACTGAAGGTTTTCCCACATTCATGACACTGATAGGGTTTCTCTCCAGTATGAATTCTTTCATGCTTAGCAAGAGATGAACTCCGAATAAAGGCTTTCCCACATTCCTTACACTCATAGGCCTTCTCTTGGGTATGAGTTTTCTGATGTTGATTAAGGTTTGAGAGGTAACTAAAAGCCTTTCCACATTCACTGCATTCAAAGGGCTTTTCTCTGGTGTGAATTCTCCGATGTTGAGTAAGGGAGGAGCAGTAACTGAAGGCCTTTCCACATTCATTGCATTTATAAGGTTTTTCCCCAGTATGAATTTTCAGATGTTGAGCAAGGGATGACCAGTAACTAAAAGATTTTCCACATTCTGCACAATCATAGGGTTTCTCCCCAGTATGTGTTTTTTGATGTTGAGTGAGGTTTGAGTGCTGGCTGAAGGCTTTCCCACATTCATTGCATTCATATGGTTTCTCACCAGTATGAATCATATGATGACGGATAAATGTGGAGGGCCCATTGAAGGCCTTCCCACATTCATTACATTTATAGGTTTTCTCCCCAGTATGGATTTTTTGATGCTGAGTAAGGTGTGTGCTCCTGGTGAAGGTTTTATCACATTGCTCACATTTAAATGGTTTTTCTCCTGTATGAATTTTCTGATGTTCCATAAAGTGGCCTCTCTGGCTAAAGGCTTTTCCACAGTCATTACAGGTATATGGCTTCTCACCAGTATGAATTCTTTGATGCTGAACAAGATGGGTCCTCTGACTGAAGGCTTTCCCACATTCATCACATTTATAGGGTTTTTCTCCAGTGTGAATCCTTTGATGTTGAGTAAGAGATGGACCCTCAATGAAGCCTTTTCCACACTGATCACATTTATATGGTTTATCTCCGGTATGAATTCTTTGATGGTTTATAAGGTTTTCGCTCCTACTGAAGGCTTTTTCACATTCATTACATTTGTAGGGTTTTTCTCCAGTATGTGTTCTCTGATGGCGAATAAGAGCTGAACAATAACTAAAAGCTTTCCCACATTCATTGCACTTACATGATTTCTCTTTTTTAACTGGGTTTGAATTTTGTTTGATGTTTGTTTTAGTAGAGGTTTCTTCTGGAGATATTTCTTTTTGTGTTACAAGGCTTGAACTCACATTAATGCTTCTCCCAAATTCATTATTTGCAGGGCCTCTTTCCCAAGTGGATATTGTCTTTTCAGTTATTTTTATTTTCCTTGGCAGTATCTGCTGGGTTGCCTGCTGCCTCTCTAGACTGCCTTCAGATTCCCAAGTTTCTAAGTTAGAAATCCAAGGACCATCCCTTTTGTGTTTTTCCACTATGGCCTCTGAAGATGGCTCTTTTCCAGAAATGTCTAGTTCTGGGGCTGACACACTATTTTCAGGTCTTGTCTCCCAGTCTGAAAGTAAGAGAAAATACCAGTACTCTCTGAATAGAGAAAAAGAAGACTGCTGTTGGGGGAGTAATCTAATACAACAAAAAATAAAGCACTCAGGTAATTCTGAGGGTTTTCAAATATATAACCCTATTATTTAAGGAATGAGTTGGAAGCAGCTAAGGAGAACCACAAATAAAATATGAAAGTGGCAAGAGAATGTCTAATCCAATTTCATAGATAATCTCTAAGAACCAGTAAGGGAACTCCATTTAAGGTGATAAGTTCATTAAAAAGGTGACCATACAGTGGCTAAGAGTAGATAGAGATGAACTGAATCTGAAAAGTCATTCTGAACTGGGATTCCTTGCTAATGAACAACAAAACAAAAATCAGAGAACTATAAAGACAGGACAGACAGGAAAGACTTGGCTAAGAACCTATGGTTTTTAAACTAGAACACTGAAGTTTTAACATTGTTAGAAATGGGAGAGTTGTAAAAGTAGGGGAAATAATTTGAGGGTGGGATGATTTCTATTGAGAACTGGGAAAAGACATGAAGGGCTGGACTACAGTAGTGCTTGTGGGAGTGGGAGATGCCAAAAATAGCAGAATCACAAGGACTTTCAAATATAGGATAGAAAAGATCAGCTCAAAAGAGGAAAGAAAGGAATAGCTGAAACCATACGAATGTATGTCAGAAAAGAGCACAGGTAGGGGGAAGATCCTTAAGGGTGTTCAGGGTAATGGGAATAAAAAATATACACTAATGAAAGAAAGCAATTCATCAGCAAACACACAAAACAACACAAGAAACAAAAAGACAGGAAAGTACATAATCAGAAGTACTTTTGCCCAAGACAAGAGAAATGACAGCTAAAAGCCAGGGTAGTCAATGCTGGCAGATTCTGTAAATAACAAAGGCTATGTTTAAAACAGCATTTCTTCAGTTCCAAAGGTAACAGGAAGGTACAGTTGACCCCAGAGAACCCTGAATCCTTCATATGCTGCCAATCCAGCCACTATCACTACCACTATCACTGTAAGCATGAGCAGTGAGGTAGACCCCGGAGCTGCTTACCATCCCTTCCACACCTGGCACAGCATATTATCAGTATAGGCAGCATTATAGCAGCAGAATTTCTCTAGCAGGAACAAGATCCATGCAACACAGGCTTTGGGATTGGCCAATTGTTTAAAAAATTAATGTGTTTTCACTATCAGGAATGACACCAAGGAAGATATGTTTGTACAGCAGATGGCCATGAAGAATACCTCCTGGAAGTACTTCACAGTAAAGGATATGGAAACCCTGGAGTCTGACGCTGTTAAAGGGAAAAGGGAATGAGGTGGCTGATCTCCAACCCTGGTTAGAGTTTCAGCTGAAGGCAATGTGAAGCAGACCATGACCAAAGTTATCCATGTTGTCATGTCTTCCACTCTATAACCAACAGAATTACCAGAATATCAGGAGTGGGCCAAAGAACAAAGGATTGCAGAAAGTTCCAGAAGTCCAGACTGAAAAACATCATCCCTAATGTAGAGAGCAATTCCACTTTACTACACACAAAGTCTAAGGGCATTAACCAATAATAGAGGGTGCCGAAAACCAGGCTGCAAGAAAACAAGATGACGAGTGAGACAGATATAAGTCAGGGCTATAAATCACAATTCTGCAGAGGACAGGTCACCAAGACAGCCTAGAGAAGATGGCAATACAGAAGATGAGGAAAATGATGGAGACCAGACCCAGGGCCAGCGGCCACCTCATTGTAGGCACTGCCACAACTTCAATTACCTGTGGAGATATCTACAAAACTGTACATCATTTTTACAGAGACAAAAGCAGCCAACTCACCTGCTAAGAATAAATCTGTTCCAAATGCTGAAGAAGGCAGTACTGAGGGCTGATTTACCAAGACTACCGTCATCGGGTCAAATTCCAGCAATAAAAAATAAAAGACTAGAACTAAATACCTCAAGTGCTTGCCTTCTGTCTACTCACCAGGAAACTGGAACTATCTATATTATCTATGCAAAGTGGGACGTTTTATTATTTTTACCTAAAGAAATCTCTTTTTAGGAATGACTAAGTGTTTTTTGAAAAGCCTGTGTTTTTTCAATATACATGTAAATGTTTTAAAATTGTTTTCTGTTTGGTCAAGTTGGGATTTTTTAAAACTTCATTTTAATTTGTAGTAAAACTTGACAACTTGCTTTTCCCAAATGTTAATAAAGCTCTTGTTTAAAAAATGTACACGTTTTCTAAATTATATTCCATGAAACCACTGTCTAGGAGAAATATTTTAAAGATGTGATATATCAAAAAAAGGATTTGTGATTAAAGAGAGAGAGAGAGAGAAGTCAGGGGGAGAGAGGAAGAGGAGAAGAAATGTTACATTCTATGTAACTCATAATAATAATAAAAATAAGTTGGAAATGCATAATGCTTAACTGCCTATTAAAATAATCTGAGTAGTACTCCAGTAAGAAACTTGCAAAAATTTTAACTAATCCAGCATTTCCCAAATTTGAATACAGCACATAATTTTTTTCCCCATAAAAAAGAACCTTCACCTCTAACTACATTAACTCTGGAGTTGAACTTCTTACCTACCGTGACTACGTAATTTTTCAAGGGTCAGATCCCTGAAGAGGTTACTTTGTGCAGTTTAGAGACAAATGATTTAGAAGAAAGTTATTGATAACTTCAAAGACACTATGATAAAGTGATAGAATCAGAAGCAATAAATGAGATTAACAAAGAAACAGGTGATAAAGAAATAAAGGCTGGACTGGCTGGTTAGCTCAGGTGTTAGAGCACGGCAATGACACCACCAAGGTCCGAGGTTTGATTTCTGTGCCGGCCAACTGCCAAAAAACAGAAAGAGAGAGAGAGAGAGAAATAAAGGCTGCAGGTATGAGGCTCACGTTTGTTGAATTTGGTTGGGACGGAAAAGAGAGAGACTAGATGGTGGCCAGAAAGATAAATAATGTTGAGGAGACGTATTTGTAAATATGTGTTATCTATTTCTGTTTGAAGGTACCTTAGATGGAGCCTATAGATCCAAAATAGCGATGTGTAAGGGCTGAGAAGTGAAGTGATAATTATGAGATCAAGGTCTCAAAAGAAGTGGAGAGATGGAATCCTAAGTCCAGGTCTAGAAATTGGCTTAAGAAAAGGGCGGGAAGGAAACCTTCTTCAAAAGGAGTATAAAAATAAAATATGTACTGAGATGGTAGGTGACATGCCAAAGCAGAAGAGAGTCTAGAACAGACAGTTTCCCATTTCTCCACAGGAGATAGTTTAAAAAGAGACGAGTGCATCTACACTCCAGACATAAAATCCTCTTTCCAGGCTGGCTGTTGGAGTTAGTGATACTCATCTGCTGCTATCCATTACTCACCTCCAAAGGTACTTGCTGGAATGGCTGGCTCCATGATCCATGGCTCTGTTCCTTGCTCTAACTGGGAAATCACATCAGGTTTAGAAACTTGGAGTCCTGCTCATGGAGAAAAAATGAAAAGGAATCTGTCTGCAGTAAGGTAAAAAGTACCATATCAGAATTCAATCTCACCACTTTGTTTCTAGAGGAAAGAATATGTGGGACAAATCTGATAGGAGTGGATAGTATATCATGTATCAAACTTCAGTGTTACAAATTCCCAGACACGGTGAGGATATAATTTGAAAACTAATCTGGATTCAGGAAAATTATTAGTTTATTCCTCTGCTTGCTAGGAGAGTAGAAACCTTTTTGAAAACATTCAAAATTTAGAAATTGTTCGTTCCTAAACTTAAAGGCAAAACTCACCTAAGCATAAGAGAAAACCCTTCTCATCCGCACCCCCTGATATTAACTCAGTGAAGTCATCCTTACCTATAGAGACCAGATGTGTATAATTTTCTAATGTCACATCCCTGAACAAATCTCTCTGTACAGGATCCAGCTGTCTCCATTCTTCCTGGGTAAAGTCTACTATCACATCCTTGAAGGTCACTGATTCCTAAAATACCAAACATATTTCTGCTTAGCCATAGAGGACTTACCAAGGAAACAGGTAAAATTAGCAATACTGACAGAAGGCAGGCTACAGGCTATTTGAAAAATTATCCTGACATTTTCTCCTTTGTTAAATGAACATTGGCATGTAAGTGCTCAGTAAATATCGGCCACTGTTCTTCTTCTTCATCACATTATCTTTGTGTTATAAGATATATCACATATTAGTAGCACAACTACTATCATCAAAAATATTTTTACTACCTGCAATGTGCAATAGCCAAAGATTTTTTTGAAAGAATGGGAGGAGTGGGGAGATTTGCCCTACTACAAAATATACTATGCAGAGGCTCCCTCTTAAGTACCAATCAGTGCATGGGTGTGATGAGCCTACGTGAGGCCAGGGAAAAAATCATCCAAAAGGACTCAAGGGATCAGTACCAGCTCATAAAAAAGGCTGGAAATACAGTCTGTTCCCATCAGCCAAACTGGAAAACTTCGTAATTCGTGAGGCATTGAGTAGAATACTTAGAATGATCCTGCTTAAGTAGTGGGGAATAAATGGACTTAGATTAAATGCTATTCTGAGGCCTACCTAACAAATCTGAAATGGCCTCAGGAATATTTTATAGAAATATAGAATATGTAGATTCATTGCATAAGGTAAAATTCATTGTGTGTCATCCAATCAAAGATTATCAGGCATGCAGAGAAGCAAGAAAATACAAACAATAATGAGGAGAAAAATCAATCGATTGACACTAACCCAGTACTGACACAAATGCTAGAATTCACAGAAAAGAACATTAAAAGTTATTATGACTGTATTCTATATGTTCAAGAAGTTAGGCAGAGATATGGAAGACATTAAAAAAAAGACCCAATGGAACTTGTAAAGCTGAAAATGAGATGAAAAATATACTACATACTATCAACAGCAGATTAGGAACTGAAGAGAAGATTAGTAACTTCAAAGACATAGGAACAGAAACTATCCAAAATGAAACAGATAGAGAAAAATAATTTTAAGAAAGAGATAGCATCAGAGAGCTATGGGACAACTCTGAGTGGCCCAATATATGTATAGTTGGAGCCTCTGGAAGAAAGCAGGGGAGCAAAGCAGAAAAAATATTTGAGGAAATAATAGCTGATTATAATTTTTCATCAAGTTTAGAAAATAAACTCACGGATCCAAGAAACTCAATAAATTGCAAGCACAATAGACAAAAAAAAAAATTCACTGAGGTACACTGTAATCAAATACCTCAAACTCAGTGATAAAGAAAATCTTATATGCAGCCAGAGGAAAAGAAACAAATATAAATGAACAAAGATAAAAATGACAGGAGTTTTTTGTTGTCGGGAACAATACAAGCAAGAAGACAAGGGAACAGCAGCACATACTGAAAAGGAAAAATTTGTCAAACTAGAATTCAAAACAATGGCAAAATAAAGATTTTTTTCCAGACATAAAAATCTGAAAGAATTAATCACCAGCAGACCTACACTGCAAGAAATATTAAAGGAAGTCCTTTAACCAGAAGGAAAATAATACAAGATGAAAATACAGTTCTACACCAATTTTCTCAGCCTCGGCACTACTGATATTTTGAACCAGATGATTCTTTTAAATAATTGTGAAGTACTGTCCTGTGTATTGTAGGAACCCTCAACCCAGTAGATGCCAGTATCACTCCCCACCATGTCAAAACAATCAAAAATGTCTCCTAACATTTCCAAATGTCCCCTGGGGGAAAAAATCACCCCCAATTGTAAACCACTGATTTACAGTAAGGAATGGAGAACACAAGAATGGTAACTACATGGGTAAATATATATAACTTTTTCTTATTATTTAAATCTCTTTCAGAGATAATTGTTTGCTTAAAAAAATATAACACAAAGTATTGTGGGATTTACAACATAATAAATCAAATATATGAAATAGCATAAAACTGGGAGGGGAGAAGTGGAAATACCCTATTGTAAGGTTTTTATACTATTCATGAAGTGGTATATCACTTGAAGGTAAGTGGTGATAAATTAAGTATGTGTACTGCACAGCAACTAAAATAACAGAGTGATGGCTAATAAGAACAAAGTATGTTCTCTGACTACGGATATGTTCGCTATCTTGGTTGTGGTGAGGATTTAGTAAGCATATACATATGCCAAAACTTACCAAATCATACAATTTAAATATGTGCAGTTTATTGTCACAATATATGAGGGTACTTCAAAAAGTTCATGGAGGCTGGTCAGTTAGCTTAGTTGGTTAGAGCATGGTGATGATAACACCATGGACCAGGATTCAATCCCTGTACCAGCCAGCTGCCAAAAAAAGAAACCAAAACTAAACAAAATAAAAAGTTCATGGAAAGATTTGTATTACCTTTCAATTCTATTTTTCCACTACTTTTTGAAGTACCCTCACAACTTAATAAAAAGTAAAGTGATACCAAAAGTACTTGAGCTGAAAGTAGGAAGAACTGGGATCACATCTGTGGTAAGATTAAGTTGTGGGACAGGAAATAAGCAGGGAGGAAGTCTAAGAAGAAAGAGCCTGATTAAAGGAGGTCTTGAGGTTGATTATGGCTGGTAGAGCAATTGTTACCTTTTCTGTGCAGATTCTCAGTTACTGGTTTGCCTAAAACATTACCAGATCACTTTTCCTCCACTAAAAACCATTAATGGTTCACAAGTGGCCTACAGAATAAAGCCTTCAACTTCTCATCCATTCAAGACTTTTCATATTTTGATTTTATCCAACCATTTTTTTACCACTTGCCAAAATATTTCCTCCAAATTTTTTTTGAATCCTGTGTAACACCTAATTTTTACTTGCCAGCCTCTGCTTATAATCTTCTCCATACCTAACATCCCCCTCTCCTTACTTATCTAAATATCCAAATGTTATCCATCCTTTGAGAGGTAGCACAAATGCCACATACTCCATGAAACTCTCCTAATCCCTCCAGACCACATACATTTTTCCATTCTGATTTCCACAGTACTCATTTCACCTTTCTTCTATTTACCTGTTTTGTTTTTTAGAAGTCATTTTCGTTTACTTAACGTAAAGGATCGAGTTTTGTAGTTCTTTTGCTCTCCCATTCCTAAAACATGGCAAGATACTACATCTAAGCAAGAGGTAAGTGGTGAATGTATTAGTTTAAAGCTGGAGAGGCAGAGCTAGAAAAGAGATCACTGGGCAGATGAGTGCCCACAATGAACTGCCAACACTGGTTTTTGAAAGAATATACCTGACAGCAAAACGATACGCAATTCCACTCTTAAACTGAAAAGGCATTTCAGGAAATCCCAACTTACCTGAAAACTGGCTGATTGGATGAGAGTATGTCCCACTTGGAGAAGGGCAGAGTCTGGAAAGGATGGATCTAGGGGAGGAGGAAGAAGCCATAATAAATTCTGTCCAATTTAGCTGCTCCCAGCAATCCATAAAATCCACTTTCTTTTCTATTTAAAAATAACAGAAACTGTGCAATTTCCTTTATATTTCGGAATCCGAAAAAAGAAAAGATACAAAATAACTGCTAACTAGAGCCCCGGTACTCTCCTTGGTAGGCTCAGGAGGTAGAGCATTGCTTTAAGATTTAATTCTAGGGCCAGCCTGTGGCTCACTTAGGGAGTGTGGTGCTGATAAGACTAGGGCCTCAGGTTCGGATCCCTACATAGGGATGGCTGGTTAGCTCATTTTGACTGGGTCTTGTCAGCACCACGCTCAGCCAGTGAGCAAACCGGCCATCCCTATGTAGGATCCGAACCCGTGGCCTTGGTGTTATCAGCACCACACTCTCCCGAGTGAGCCACGGGCCGGCCCAGGTTAGCTCATTTTGGAGAGCGTGGTGCTGACAGCACCAAGTCAAGGGTTAAGATCCCCTTACTGGTCATCTTAAAAAAAAACAAAAAACAAAACAAAAGATTTAATCCTGTTTCTAGATAATTAATCATACGGATCATACAACTCAATCTATGTTCCTCACTAAGGGAGGCAAAATACTTGTATTTCTGCTGCCTTTTCTCTGCTACATATAAAATATGATGAAATAATCAGACTACTTTCCAAAAGTCTTCATAGGCCTTTTGAAAACCTTCCTATTAATGCAAATTAAATATCACAATAACATATGCTACTTAGAGTACCCTCCAAGAGAATGTCTAAAATTAAACAAACATGGTCAATGCTAATTTCTAGCAAGAATACAGAACAATTGGAACTTTTGTACATTGTTGTGGGGGTATAAATTTGTCAACCACTTAGGAAAACTGGCAGTGTATACCAAAGCTAAACATATGTCTACCCTATGACCCAGCAATTCCACTCTTGTGCACATATACCCATAAATTCTTATAGCAGGTTTATTCATAATATCCCCAATCCGGAAACAAACCAAATGTCTTTCAACAAAAGAATATATAAATAAACTGCAGTATATTCATACAATGGAACATTATTCTAAAATATATAAGAGCTTCTAATATAACTAACGACACGAATACATCTCATAAATGTAACGTTGAGCAAAATAACACAAACACAGAAGAATACATACTATATGACTATGTTTATATTAAGTTCAAAAACAGGCCCAGCCCAACTGATATATGGTGATGGAAGTTAGAATAATGGTCACCTCTAGAGAGACTACTGACTGGGCAGGGGGAAAACAGACCTCTGGGGCATTAGAAACATTCTATATCTTGGCATGGGTGTAGATTACATTAGCATCTACATATATAAAAATTCATCAAGATGTGTGTGGTATACTTAATATTTGTACACTTTATGTAACATACCTCCATAAACAAAATGAAAACAAATTTTGCACCTGAGGAGGTCTATTCAGAGTACTGGTTGACAGCAAACCCCGATTTTCAGAACAACTCCTCTGGTAATTGATTATGTATAATTATGCAAGTCCCTTGTCTTCTCTAGGCTTCAATTTCCTCATATTTAAAATAGTAGAGACAGGGCTGGCTAGTTAGCTCAGTCGGTTAGACTATGGTGCTGATAACACCAAGGTCCAGGGTTCAATCCCTGTACCAGCCTGCTGCCAATAAATAAATAAATAAAATCACGGGGACAAATGTCTGAAAAAGACCTTTCAAAATTCTCTTGAGGAAAAGATAATGGTGGGGAAAACCAAACTAGATATAACTGTCTCCACAAGGAAGTAGGCAAGAACAATTTTCTCCCCTTTGAAGTTTAATGTATGCAGAAAGATTAGCAGAAGATGTCTTTAGACACGAAATGTGAATTAGAGACATAAAATATGAAATAGAAAGAATAACAATGCTGTAAAAGATGCTTAATACAAACCAAGAAAAAACAAAATGAAACAGGTAAGGGTCGAGAAAGACATTTATATCACAAATACAAAGGTATGAGATAGGGGCAATAAGCCAACTGCATTTATACCTGAACAAGGAAAGAGAAACACAATCTTTTAGGTATTACCAAGGAGTGCTGGGATGGAAGTCATAACTGGAATAAGACCCACAAACTATATGATGTTTTAAGAAACCTCAAAAATCTAGGAAAGGATTAAATATAAGGACATTGGGGAACGTGAAGAATAAAAAGAAAAGCAAAACAGTCAAATGGACAGGACCCAAGTCATTTCAGGGGATCCAGGTAGCACCACTAAGGTGCCAGGACTGTTTCTTTGGGATACCATCATCAGGGTGGGTCAGTGCCATCTGATTTTGATTCAAAGATTCAAATTGCAGAGAGATCCCACTGGCCTAGTGAAGTTTTCAAGCCTTGCTTAGAAGAGGGCTGGGTAGAATTTACTCAAAATGATCTGACAGAAACAAATGGACTAACTATGCAATGCAATAATCCTGAGTGTGAAACCTGATAGAAACTATAGATAAATCAAAAAGGAGAGAGAAAAAACAGAAGCAGCACCATGCTGACAGCAGCATGCCACAAACAGCTTAGACAAGTTGGGGTGATGGATAACATGGAGGAAAGCTAGGTGGTTTCAACTGGATAGGTATGGAAGTTTCATTTTGTAAAACAATGTGTTAATCAAGAAATTCTTGATTTATCTTAATACTGTCATGCCTCAGAAAGTAGAGGAAACAATAAAGGGAACTATTATCCTCAACTTAATTTTGACCAGTAAGGAAAAATTGTTTTGCAACAGAAATGAGGAAAAAATGAAGACGTTATCTTGGAGCTTTTAACAGTGAAAGGAAATGTTGTTCATGGACAGATAGGTACCCAATACTTTAGGAAAACAGAAGAGAAATGTATCAGGTAAGATGCTGTTGATTCCAAGTAACAGGAACCAACAATAGCAACAGTTACACAAACTAACTGTGCCTGGCACATAGTAAATGCTCAGTAAGTGTTACAAATACAATCACAATTACAAGGGACAGAGGCTCAGGAAAGGTAATCCTAACCATACAATTGTGAAAAATCTCAAAGAAAAACAAAGACTTTTAACGAAACCGTTTTGGCCAATTTAATTCTGAGAAACTTAGAATTTAAAAGAACATTATAAAAAGATATAAGGGGAGAAAAATTGAGGACAAATATAAGGTATAGCTCAAACCTACATGAACAATATGAATAATATTAAGACTTTTAATGACATCATTTTTAACAAATGCAAGAAAAAGGACTGCATGATAGTAGTTAGGTTAAACCAACCTGATTACATAGCCATACCTAAAGAATGTAAAGACAACGATGAAACAGAGAGAAGTCTACAGTGACATGTCACAAGGCTTTGTCCTTACCCTGACCTGTTCAATGACATGTAGGAAGAAATAGAAGGAATACTCATCAAATATGCTAGTGACAGAGTTGGAAAGGACAAATAAAACACTGAATAAATAAGATTCATAATTATTCTGTCAAGCCAAAAAATTGAACAATCTTAACTGTGAAGTTTTGATTTAATAGGATAATGACAAGTAATTCTTAATAGGATAATAACAATTCCATTACACAAGATGGCATAAATCTAATTCATTGCAATTTATGCAGAAAAGGATCTAGGGTTACAATATACACAATATCACTGATTTTTTTTTTTTTTTTTGAAAGCAAATACAATCTAATGTCAAACAGCAAAAGTAAAATCCAAATCAAAATACTTTCAGGTATTTTTCAAATCACATCTAAAGAACTAGATTTAGTCTTAGGCACTGCATTTTAAGAACAATGCTGACAAGCAGGAGAGTTTTCAGAGAAGAGGTCTAGATATATCACACTGACCTATCAAAGGAACTGAGGTTATATTGCTTAGAAAAGACTTTGTGAGAAGTTTTAACAGCTTAGTTGACATCTAAATAGCAGCAATGTGAATAAAAGAGCAGACACTCTTGCTTTTAGCGACTAAGAACTAAGATTAACACAGAAGTTATAAGAACAGGCACTTCTGTCGAACATTAAGGAACCATAAAAGAAGAGCCAACGAGGGAATAGTCTGTACCCAAAATGACGAGTTTAAGGCCAAACTTGTTCTGGCATAGGCTTTATAGACGGCTATCTGCCAAGGATATTTCAAAACTGATTCTTGCATTGAAGTGATTACCAAGATTTTTTCTGATTACAAGATTACCATTTTAATATTTAATAAATAGAAAACATATGGGGATCACAGATATTCTGAATCATTGCTCCTTTTCATTCCCAAATCCGGAAGCCAGGAAAAATTAACTTTCCCCCCAAGTCTCTCCCTATAAGGTAAATAAGAGTCTCTTACAATGTAATTCGGTTTCTGGTCTGTAAATATACCGTTCCCTCCTTCCCAGCTGTCCTCAAGTATTTGATCCTCCAGACTGTTCTCTAGCTTCCATCACCCCGCTCTCCCCCGAGTTGTCCCCACTACCTTCCATCTTAGAAGCTCATCCTGTTCCTCTGGACCTTGGGCACCAGGGTTCCCCAGGCAGCGTCCCTCCAGCTGGTGGCACCTCGGTCTGGAACTCAGATGTCCAGCTCCCCTTGTAAAGAGTCTGAACCCTTACACACACGCTGAGGTTGTCTGCCCTAAAAGACACAGGAAGGAGTCAGCAGCATATGTCACACAATCACACCTCAGAGTCATGCAGAGTGGCCAAGAGGTCCTGCACAAGAAGAGAAGGGCCTCAAGAGAGCACTAGAGAAGCACATGGCCCTCCCGATGAACAAAACCTGAGTGGAGATTAGTACGCAGGTTCACCCTCAAATCCAAAACCCCCTTGGTGCCCACCCTAGACTCTGGCCAGGGGCGCACACAGACCCGGCCCGTTCTCTCCGTGCACACTCGCGGCTCATAACCCCTGCTCAAACCTTCGAGGCCTCAGATACACACTTGTTGCGGAGCTTGTTAAAGCTGAAAGGTGGAGGAGCAGGGTGGGGCCCGGTACCCGACTTCCCCTTAGGCCGGAACAAAAGAACAAAGCCCTCCAAGTGATCAGGGCGGGAGCGCTCCCGCACGAAGCAGGCGAGGTGCGCCCCCTCCTAGGACTCCCCAGCTTCCTCCCGCAGAGGCCGTTACACGCAAAGTCAGAAGGGTGACGTCACGCTGGCAGTTGCCATGGTGATACCTGACCTCCCCTTCCCCTGAAGCGATCTGCACTCTCCGGTCCCGGTCCGGAAGCGCAGAGACTGTCACCAGACCTACTACAGGGAGCCAGAAAGGTAGGTCTGTCCGACCGCCAACCTCTTTTCACGCCTACAGCCAGCTTCAACGGTCACTTCCGGTCGCGCAGAGAGAGAGTCCCGCCCCGCCCCCAGCTGCGTTAGACGACAACCGGCGTGCACACGGACTACGATTCCCAGAAGGCTCCACGACGATGTTTCTGAACTACACTTACCAGAGGCTTCAGCCAACGTGTGTGTTCACACGGCGCGGGGGCGGTCGTTCTTCCTGCTAGTCTTTTGCCCTCGACTCTTCCGGGTATGGTGTGCGTTAGAGCGTTGACTAGCAAACTTGTCTGATTGCGAGAAATACACATTTATACACATATAATTTTAAAACGCAAGCAGTTGATTCTCTGTGCAATACTTACCTTTATTATCTGTCCTGTATTCTATTTTGTGTTCTATTCCTTTGTCCTTTTAAAAATACTGGTCGTTATCCATTAAAATTGTTTTCATGACTCTCCAATGGGTCGCCACTCACATTTTAAAAAATGCTAAAGGGGGCCGACCCCGTGGCGCACTCGGGAGAGTGCGGCGCTGGGAGCGCATCAGCGCTCCCGCCGCGGCTTCGGATCCTATATAGGAATGGCCGGTGCACTCACTGGCTGAGTGCCGGTCACGAAAAAGACCCAAAAAAGACCCCCCCCTCAAAAAAAATGCTAAAGGTGGGTCGGTCGGTTAACTGAGGAGAGCGTGGTGCTGATAACACCAAGGTCGAGGGTTCGGATCCCCCCTTCCCCCCCCCAAAAAGAAAAAATGCTGAGGGGAAACCTGGAGGTGGTGTTAGTGTGTTTTAGCCCTTAGTAGCGCATTGTACATGCCTACAGCAGCCAGCACATATCAGCGAGTAGAGCCCACGGCCAGCCTGTCGGTATGAACTTGGCAGAAAAGAATCCAGCAAGCTGGTAGGTTTTTATACTTGTAAAGGTGTGGCCACGCCCTTTACTGTGCTTCCGTGCGTCCCCAGCATTTTGGTAGAGGGGCTAAGGTCAAGTCTCCCAGCTAGTTGGTTGACAAAACACTAAACCTGGAAATCCTTACACTGAATATGTGAAAGACAAAGTTACAGTCAAGGGAAAGGAAACAATATTCAGAAGTCTCTATGAACTGACTTCAGAAAAGAACTACTGCAGGAACTGGAAAAGAATTTCAAGAAACAATTTACTATTTTCAATAGAGTACAAGAAGACATGACATGAATGGAACAGGAAAGAATGCTGTGAGAGCTGTAATAAAAAGACACGATGAAAAGGGATAAAAACATATAGCAAACATTTAAAACAGCAACATAAAGTCATACTGGAGGAGAGCTGAACTGATGCTGTGGAACAGTGAATCATTTATGTATAGCATAGTTTTTTAAAGCTTCTCCCTGATTCAAAAGAAAAAGATGAGTAAGAGAAAATGATGAATATCAAGGACAGAGGATAGAAAGCCAACATTTGGATAACTGGCTATCACAAAAGAGAGACGAGATGAATCTAGCTGTCATTTAACACTTCCTATGTATCAGGCAGTGTTCTAAGTGCTTTACATCTATTAACTTATTTAATTTTTTAAACAATCTAATAAAGTTCCTTCTCTGTTATTATTCCTACTTTACAACAAAGGAAACTGAGGAACAGATAGGTTGAGTAAGGTGCTCAAGGTCACATAGCCTGTAAATAGGGAAGGTGGGACTTCAATTTTAGTAATCTTATCCCAAGCACTCACTCTTAATCTCTAAAATAGACTTCCTAGTAAAGAGATGAAAATTCTCCCAAGTTTTAAAATACACCTGCATATTAAAACATTTCATAATTGTATAGTACTTTATAGTTTATAAAATACTTTCATATACATAACTTTATTTAAGGCAGTCAATGACATTTTACCACTAGAAACACTAAACTACCATGTCTCTCCCGAATGAAAAATAAAATATAGCCATTATTACAGTATTGCCATAGTTCAATTTCTTCAATGAGCACTTAAATTAAGAATGAATAGGGCTTAAAATAAGCGATTATCATATATCAGAATTCAGGTTTTTTTAACTGAAGGAAGAAAATACTAGAAAATATTTCCCCAGATGGCTTAGAAAGAGAGAATTCTCAATTAAGTTCCAAATTTACTTAACAGTGTGGAAAGGTAGCTGCAAGGCTGATTCTTGTAAATGATTGTGGCTATAAAAAATCGCAAAATATTTTAAATGAACCAAGTAAAATTTCCTAGTATGTAATTAAAATTGAAACTGAAGAGATCTAAAAGAAGCATTACTTGCTAAGAACCATGAGATTTGCATTAAACATGATTTACTCCACACATCCCAACTGCAGACAGAACAGAACATTTAGGGTGTGCTCAGCAATGTTAGAGGGAGTGTTGGAAAGGCCTCTGTGGTGCTAGAGTAGGCTTACATTTTCTATAACTTGAACAGAGTGTCTTCAAATGAATTTATAAAATATTATTAGGTGCTAAAGGCCAAACAAAATTTCATAACCAGAATACAATTGTCATTTGTACTTAAAAAAAAAAACCACTTCATAATGTTCCGGAGAGAAGGAGAGAGGAAGAGAGACACATGGACATAAACTAGCAAAGAAAATTTAAGACAAGGGAGGACAAAAAGTCCTGAAAACAACCAAGAAAAAAATAAACAAAAATATAATTATGAAAGATCAAAAGTGAAGATGTCTTGTTCCTTTTTGCAACACTATAAGCTAAGAAATAATGGAATAATAACTACAGAATTTGAGAGGAAATGTCTGTGACCCAAGAATTTTATATAAGCCAAGTTATCTTCCATAAATAAAGACCTCAAAAATAAATTATAGAATTGAAAAAGTTTTAGATAACCCTGGTTCAAATTCCTTCATTTGGCCAGTACAACTGTTTGAAGTAATTTGTTATGGCAGCCATAGGAAATTAACACAGATTTTAGTACTGGGGAGTGAGGTACTGATGTAACAAATACCTAAAAATGTGGAAGTGATTTTGGGATTTGGTAATGAGTAGAGGCTGGAAGAATTTTGAGATACATAATTTCAAAAAGCCTAGATTGTCTTGAAAAGATGGTTGGTACAAACATGGACATTAAAGACAATTCTGTTGAGGGTTCAGATGGAAGTGAGGAACATGGTAGAGAAAGCTTCAGTCACCTTTGAGAATATACATATTTGTACTGTCGTGAACAGAACATTGGTAAAAATAAAACAACCCAAAAACCAAAAAGTGAATGTTTAAAGGAATGAAAAGACAAGCCACAGATTAGAAGAAAATATCTGTGAAACACATATCTGATAAAGAACTGGTATCCAAAATATATAAAGAACTCCTACAACTCAGCAATAAGAAAACAAACAAATCAATTAAAAAACAGGCCAAAGACCTTAATAGACACCTCACCAAAGAAGATATACAGATGGCAAATATGCATATGAAAAGATGCTCTACATCCTATGTCATCAAGGAAATGCAAATTAAAACAATAAGATACCACTACACACCTATCAAAATGGCCAAAATTCAGAACACTGACAATAACAAATGCTGACAAGAATGTGGAGCAACAGGAACTCGTATTCATTGCTGATGGGAATGCAAAATGGTACAGTAACTTTGTAGGACAGTTTGGCAATTTCTTATAAAACTAAACATATTCTTACCATAGGATCCAGCATTTGAGCTCCTTGGTATTTATCCAAAGGTGTTGAAAACTTATGTCCACACAAAACCTGATGACAAATGTTTATAGCAGCTTTATTCATAATTGCCAAAACTTAGAATTAACCAAGATGTCCTTCAGTATATGAATGGATAAACAAACTATGGTATAGCCAGACAATAGAACATTATTAGACAATGAAAAACGAGCTATTAAGGGCCGGCCCGTGGCTCACTCGGTAGAGTGCGGTGCTGATAACACCAAGGCCCCAGGTTTGGATCCCGTATACGGATGGCCGGTTCGCTCACTGGCTGAGTGTGGTGCTGACAACACCAAGTCAAGGGTTAAGATCCCCTTACTGGTCATCTTTAAAAAAAAAAAAAAAAAAGAAAAACGAGCTATTAAGCTACAAAAAAAAAAAAATCATGAAGAAAACTTAAATGCATATTGTTGAGTGAAATAAGTCAGTCTGATAAAGGATACATACTGTATGATTCCACCTGTATAAAAATTGAGAAAAGACAAAACTATGGAGACAGAAAAGATCAGTGTATGCCAGGGGGTTGGGGGAGGGAGGGAGAGATGAATAGATAAAGTATAGGGGATTTTTAGGGCACTGAAACAATTCTGTATGATACTTTAATGATGGATACATGTCATTATACATTTGTCAAAACCAATAAGAATGTACAGCACTAAAAGTGAATCCAAATGTAAACTATGGTTTTAGTTAATTTATCAATATTGGTTCATCAGTTGTAACAAAAGTACCACACTAATGCAAAATGTTAATAATAGGGAAAACTTGGGGAAAAGGAAGGAGAGAGGGAGTATATCGGAACTCTCTGTACTTTCCATTCAATTTTTTCTATAAACCTAAAACTGTTTAAAAAATGGTCTATTAATTAAAAATATATGGATGTTAGAGGTGTTTCTGCTAAGGTCTCAGAAGGAAATGGACATGTAATTAGAAACTGAAAAAATTATGACCTTTGTTATAAAGTGGCAGAGACTTGGCTGAATTCTGTTCTACATTTGGGTGAGAAACAGAACTTATAAGTGGTGAACCTGAATATTTAGCTAAGGAAATTTCCAAGTAAAGTGTGGAATGTGCAGCCTGGTTTTGAGGCTGAACAAGCCCTTAAAAAATTAGATGGAAAATTCCATAGTCCCTGAGTCTCTGACCTTCAGTTAGTATATAATATAATAGCTAGTGATTGTAAGTGATTATCTTTTAAGATAAAAGGCAAAGGTTGGAAAGTTTCACCAGGTACAAAGTAACAATAACAACAGATTTGAATCAGAGTCCTCCTTTGAGGGGGATATAGATAATATCACTGACACATGTCCCTGAGTTGTTTTCCAGAAACAAGGACTTCCTCCAGTGAAGACTTATGACTACCAGCTGACCATCTGAACATAGCCCCCAGACTGAATGGAAGATTCCAAGAATAACTTGTTGATTGCAGGACTGGCACTCCATCAGCACTTTCCACAAGCTGATCGTACACCAAGGCCCTTTGTATTAGGGTTCTCCAGAGAGACAGAATCAATAGGATATGAGAGGGGACTTAATAGGGGAAATAGCTCACACGATTGTGAATAGAAGTCCCACCATAGGCTGTCTGCAAACTGGTTGCCGGTAGTGTGGCTCAGTCCAAGTCTGAAGGCCTCAAAACCAGGGAAGCCAATGGTGTCCCTTGGCGTAAGTCCTGGAACCCAGAAGCTGAAGAGTCTTCAGCTCTGATGTCACTGACAGGAGAGAAGAGTATATCCCAGCTACAGCGGACAGAAAGATTCGCCTTTTTTCTCTCGTTTCGTTTTTTCTTCTCTCCAGGCCCCCAGTGGATTAGATGGTCCTGCCCATATTGAGGGCAGATCTTTCCCTCCCAGTCCACTCAGGCTCTAATGCTAAGATCTCCTGGAAACACCCTATGGACACACCTAAAAAAGATAGCTTTACCAGGTTTCTCGGCATTCAGTAGTCTAATCAAGTTGACACCTAGAATTAACCTTCACAACTTCGTCATGATTTAACCCTATATAAAACTTTCTCACCAAGCAATTGGGGAGCTAGGGTTTTTAGTATGAGCTATCTGTCCTCCTTGCTTGGAGCTTTGCCATAATAAAATGCCTATCTTTCCATCACTGCTATCCTGTTGTCAGTGTATTAGCTTTACTCTTCATGGGCAAGTGAATCCCGGTTCAGTTTGGTAAAGGTTCGTCATTGCTTCTTACAGTAAAATGCATGAGGAAAGAGATAAACAGAGAACCATTAAGCAAAAAGTAACCAGCACTAGATGATTTGAAAAATTTTCAGCCATACTTTGTGCAAATGAAGGCTTCGTTATATGTTGAGGATAACAGGAAGATATACATAATTTATCTTCAGTGACTTTTCTATCTAGTTTTATCATTTGGGTCTATACATAAAAAGGTAAAGCTAGAGGAGGAAGGGGAAGAAAAAAAGGTAAGTAACCATAGAAAGTAGCATATAGATGCTCCCTGAGTGTATGGGCAAAATATTTATTGAGCACCTGCTGTGTGCCAGGTGCCAACAAGAAACACTATCTGCAAAGAAAATATAATTTAGTGAATAAAAGACAAAGTTTATTGAGTTGTCACTTAGTGCCAAGCTGTATTTTAAATACTTTACTTAAATTAACTCAATTAAATGGTGCCAAAAAGAAAACAAGAAAGGATGGAAAGTCAAAGAAAATGCATAGATTAATCATTAAAATATAACCCTGTCTTATTGTCTTTATGCACAATGGCAATTTTGTCAGGTTCTTTTTTCAAACAATGGAATATCATACTACAAAAGACAGTGAAGGAACTGCAAGTACTCACAACCACATGGAAGAATCTCACAAACAAATATTGAGTGAAAAAATGTCAGGAATTTTGTTAATAACCAGATTTATTTGCTAAAAAATACATAATTAATACCTTATTGTGTCATTAGAGAAATATTAATGTATAACATACTTTTTAGTGGCAGAAAAGTACATATCCTGGATGAAGAATTTTTTAAAAGACAAATATTTACTGAAGTTTAACAGGTACACAAAAAAGCATACGAAAGTGAACAACTCAATAAATGTACAAAAGGAAACACTCAGATGTACCCTGCACTCAGTTTGAGAATCGAAACCATTACCAGAATCTCAGAAATCCCTCCCAAAGTTGAGACCTCCCAGTCACTACCTCCCAAGGGTAATTACTATCCTATTAGCACCACAGATTAATTTCACCTGTTTTTGAACTTTCACTAAATGGAATGCACTATAGTACACGTTCTTTTGTGTTTGATATGTTTTACCGAATATTAGTTTGTGAGATTCTCCCATGTGGTTGTGAGTACTTGCAGTTCCTTCACTGTCTTTGTAGTATGATATTCCATTGTTTGAAAAAAAACCCTGACAATTTGTCTTTTTTACTGTAGATTGACATTTGTTTCCAGTTAAGGGCTAAAAAAGAAACTGTACTAGGTTTTGTTCCTGCAACTAAATCCTGGCTCTATTCCTATACCCAAGATCAATTTTGTCATGTTTTAATTTTCAGTCCAGTAAAACAAATAAGATTGCAGCTGTGGCCAATCTCTGTTCATTGTTACTAAAACAAACAAGGAAACAACCTGCTGATTAATAATCCTAGTTCAACTACATCACTAATTGCCTTCCATTTTGCTGATTTTTTTTTTTTCAAAGCACAAAAGGTTTTTGGTATTTCTTTGGTATATAACTTCATTCAAAGCTAGACTTCCAAACAACTTCAGTATTGTAAAGGTACACAACTATGCCAGTTGTCGGGTAAGGCAAATCATAACTAAAGCCAAAATGTTTCCTTATTTTAGTTATACTAAGTCTCCATTAGTATCGTCAGGGCAAGGGCTCAGACCCTTCAAACCCATTGTACAGACTGGGTCACCAGCAGACCCCTCACACGCAAGTCCACGCTAGGTAATTGGGAAAGATCCCAGGAGCCGTGGGCAGACAACACAAGTTGAGTCCTCAGCAACAGCAGCAGCAGCTTACAGGTCCAGCAGCTCACAGGTCCAGCAGTGGCGGCAGCCTCATGGAGGGTCCCGGAAACACTGGCAGCAACAACTTGCAGCAACAGCCTCCAGCAGCAGTAGCAGCGTCCCCATGACCCCCAACCCCCACCCCCAGGGACATCCCAGGGGTGGGGGCCCTGTGGATTAGAGCCACTCGTCCTTTATACTCAAGTCCATAACCCAGGACACCTGGGTGCACATGCGCAATTACATTAGACAATAACCAAGGAACACCTGGGTGCACGTGTCCATTTACATCAAATGCTTGGCAAGATTCTGAACATCTGAGGGGCTCTGACCATTTTTCTATATTTCCCCAAGTATATATATGTACATAAATATATATGTATATATAAGTATAACTTGATAAAAATTTATACACCAAATAAAAAGAATGTGATACTCATGAATCATGGACCACAATCTCTCTCTCTCTCTCTCTTTTTTTTAAAAAGACGATCTTAACCCTTGACTTGTTGTCAGCACCATGCTCTCCCAAGTGAGCCACGGGCTGGCCCTACAATCTCCTATAGTATAATTTATATGAACACACAGGGCTACCTGTCAAACTGCTTCACGTCTATTTCCTGATAGTATGGTCTTCCACAAAACTACTGAATTTCTTATAATCCTGTTTTAAACTTGCTTAGAAAATCCATCTCCCGCTCTCCTTCCCTCCCTCCCCACCTTCTTTTCCTCTTCCTTCTTGTTTCTCTTCCTCATTTATCTATTCAGGCGACGTGATTTCTCTATTTGTGATTGTTTTCCTCTTTTCTTAGATTAGCACATGGTCCCAAGAAGTAGACAAAATCTAATTATAGTAATCTATGCACCCAAAGGGCTCAGGAAAACTCCGTGACCAGCAGCAACTGAAACGAAAGAAAAGGAAAAGAAATACTGCTTTGGTTAAATTTCGAGAGAAAGAGCATCTGTCTTGGCCAAAATTCACACTAGGATCTTCCTTTTGGAAGGTGACCAGGTTCCAAGGAGGATATGAATTCAAGAGCAATCTATAAATTTCATTCTTACCCTGACTGGACCGTGGAAGCACACTGAAGTGCAAAGCACAGTGCAAGGGCAACGGGATTGATGCTCCCTTAGGAAAGACATAGCCTAGGCACTAAGGGACCTCCGAGAAAGGGGGTGCAGGGAGGCTTTTCACCCGCATCATTTCTTGGCCCTTCACCTGGAGAACAAATCAATGGACATAAGTCCCTCCCGAAAGTCATGAACATTCATCAAGGGTAAGGGTCTGACTCCACTTTTCTGTGAGGTCAGTTTGGTTCCAGCTGAGGGAAGCACAGAGGCGTCAAGCCTCAAGTTGTCTGGAAACGCTATTACTGATAGGATGAGGACTCTCTTTCTAGTGATCCCAATTCGTGTGGCTGCCTGGGAGAAGTTGTGTTGCTTTCCCTCCCATGGATTTGTCACCCCTTTTCCCCTGGGTGACAGAGACGCCAAAGATTACTCAAAGCCCAACTCTTCTGAGCAGTGAGAAGCCCCGAAAAGGGGTTAATCTCCTGGAAACCTCAAGAGCGAGGCATTCCTTCCATTTGGGAAATTAACCATGAATTGGGGTTCTCTTCCCACATTTATTCTCCAGACCAGGAAGTTACAGAAAGAGAACATAGGTGGGGTTTTTGCTAAGTATAGTTTAACAAGTTTACCAATAGAAGCTGGTAATATTCAGTAAGACAAGCGAGGTGACATTCTACAATGCAATTAAGTCAATCCACTAACAAAAGCTTGATTTTAGCAAACATTCTTTTCTTACAGCAATTTTCCAGTATCTTTACATATCAGTCAGTAACCTGTCTGTCTTTGAGCCAGCAACCTTGCCGTGTTACAATTCTTTATCTTACAACAGAGACTATAGCCTGGGGAAAGTTTCCTGCCCTTTGCAAGGTCAATATTTGAAACTGCAAGGCTTTGGAAAACCAAGCCCTGTGAAGTAGTACATTTGCTTTATACAAACTCCACAAAGTTGGCCTCCTTGATTAAATTTGCTTTTCACCGGAGGGTTTCTATTCAACTAGCAAAGTATGGTTTCTTGGGCGCGAAACCATTTTTACCATATTTTTTTCCTTTGACTTTGCCCACTGTCAGCTGGTGGAATTTCTCTTTAAGAATTTGAACTACAACGTAACTGCGCGTGTAGTCGTGGCCGAGTGGTTAAGGCGATGGACTAGAAATCCATTGGGGTCTCCCCGCGCAGGTTCGAATCCTGCCGACTACGGGATGTTTTACTTCTAGCATAGACGCTCAGCGAAGTGAACAACTCCTTAAATTTGTTCTCTCCGTAAAGAGAAAAATTCCTGATGGAGCCCCGCAACTCCAGGAACGGCTTATCAGCTTTATAGTATGTTCACTTCGGTAGACTCACTAGCGATTTCTTTTTCCTTAGCGGAGCGCAGGTATTGATCCCAGCTCCGCATAACCCGGCCTGAAGCCTCGGTGGAGTCCACAGACTCGCCTTTCAGGGTTTGCAACTCTATGTTCGTTAGGCCTACAAATAGTGGTTGAGTGTAGATGGGAACCAGTGCACCACAAAGGAAGTTAGTAAGAGCACGGTTTTTTTGTTTGTTTGTTGTTTGTTTCCTTGTTTTTATTTTAAGGTTCTCAGAAAGCGGCATTGCCACCATACCACTGCCCTGGCCTGTTCGGAGAAGTGAGGGAGGAACTGGTGTTGACTCAAGGCTGGACGCGGGCATATCTGGCTGGGAGGCTGAATCGCGCCGAGTATCTTGCACGGAGAAAACATCTGTAGAATGAAGGAAAGGGAACAACAGTCAGTAACTTCATAAGGATGTCCTAAAAATCTTTGTGCCTGTCAATTCCTCGTTAGTATAGTGGTGAGTATCCCCGCCTGTCACGCGGGAGACCGGGGTTCGATTCCCCGACGGGGAGAGAGTTACGATTTTTCTTTTTTTTCCTAACGGTAAGTACCCTTCTTGTAAAAATGTAATCCCTGTTCTAATCAAATGTTGGGTTCCTTCGTTCTTAATAGAATTCGTTCAGATCAGCGAAATACTCATTGCAAAAACAAAGAGCTGTAGAATTCACAAGGGTCAGTAAAATGGAAGAGAAAAACAGTAATTCTACATTGGAGAAACCCGGTAGATAACTATGTTAACCAAATAATCAAATCAGTATTGGGACAAATCGACATTATGTACCTCTTGAAATGATGTACTCAGGAGAGCACAACATCACTTTTGTGATATTCCTAGCAAAAACTGTGTAATCTGAATCAGTGGAAACATCAGGCAAACCCAAATTGAGGGACATTCTATACATGCATTCGACGTGTAACTGACTTATACTCCCCACAGATAGTAATGTTACAAAATACAAAGAAAGGCTGACTAAATATTCCACATTAAAGAAGAATATAACGATATGACAGCTGATGGCAACATGAGCTGGAATTTTCTCTTGCTATAAGAGGACATTGGAACAATTGGTGAAATTCTAATAAAGTCTATACATACATAGCTTTGTTTTATGTGTTGATTCCTGATTTTATTAATTGTTCTATGGTTACATAACAAAATGTCTTTGAAAAAAATACACACACATTTATAAAATACGTATTTAAAGGAAAGGGTGTATGTGTTTTCAAAGTGGAACAGTTCAGAAATATACATACATATATACGTATATATGAGAGAGAGAAAAGGAAAATATAATCATATGCTAAATATGCATTGGAGGAACTGGGTGAGGGGGACTCAAGAATTCTCTGTCTTATTCTACTAACGTTTCTGTCATTCTGAAATGATTTCAAATTAAAATTATTTCAAAACCAAAAGTTAAAAGAAAAAAGTAATAAAATGATAAATAAAATAAACTCATTGAAATTTAAAAGCACAGGTATACAGTTTGAACAATAGATGTGAAAGAAGTGATGAATAAATTAATGAATAGGAATTTAGAATTGATGAAGGATGGGTTTCAAAACATTATGAATAAGCAAGGGAATTCATAACATGTGAGAAAAGGAGTGAAGGCCTAAAATATGAAAACAAGATGGTAGTAAAATTCAAAACAACAATAATGTACAAGATGAGAAGATGTGACCAAATTTAAATCATTCTACACACCCTTACAATGATGAATAAGGTTAGAAGTAGAAGTGCACCCGATATATACTTTGGACCAATGCTGAATGGTTGAATGTTAAAATCAATATTTCTGTGAGCCACATCAAAGTCAAAAAACATTGGCTTTTTAATACAAAAAATTCTTTTCTAGGATATAAGAATAAATCTGAGATTTTATTTTAAAATTAATTATTAGCATTTTGTCATGAAATTTTGGTTGTCAGATTCAAAAGTTAATATTATTGTGTGGCCCTGTCAGCCACTAGATTATTTTTTCAGTAACACTACTGCACAGTTGCATGATTCCTCATCCTTTTCTCTTAACATCGAATCTCATTTGTCTTTAACCATTATTTTTTTCTTCATAGACAAAATATTTTTTATTTTATCTAGAGGAAAAATAATTTATCATGGATAAGCACATTAAAGCAACTGTTTGATGGCAGTAATGAGCAATCGATGCAGGTGGACTTCGAAGGGCTACAATCTTTTAGAGAAGAGTAGCACATCTTATGAGTTGCACATTCACAAGGGCTTTCTCCCGAGGGTGTGTTTTATTTTCCACCATTTTGCAATAGATCTCATGTGGAAAAAAGCAGTTAAACTGGATTGAGGAGACGCTGGACAGAGGTGGGGCTACCAAAGTGCATAGAACCTGAAGGGCGAAATTCAGGTGATGAGGGAACCACAGAAAAGGGTCTCAAATTAATACGTATAAATTCTTCTTACATCACTTGCTACTTCCTAAGTTGCAGATACTCAGGAAGATGTTCCAAGATTGTAGGACAGAGCAACTAGAAAGCTAATGACCTGTAGAGATTCAGCAGCTACAGGGTTCTAGGGAGACAGAGGTTAAAGTTCATACCAAGTTGGAGTAAACTTGGTAAATGCTAATCGCTGTCATTTGAAACTTCAGAAGCATTTACTTTTAGCTGTAAGTGACAAACTCTAGAAGCATGAACCATGTAAAAGGAGTAAAGGCTATGTCTTCAATGTAAGGAAAAACTAACCTAAACTGTAACAAAGTTTTAATCTTTGTGCCTTCCAGAAAGACTACCAGAAAACTGAATGTTTGGAAATAATGTAATACACATCTCTATAATCTATGGATCAAAGAAGAAAACACAATAAAACTTTTAAAAGATTTTGAGTTACTTTTGCTGTGCAGAAGCTTTTTAGTTTGATATAATCCCATTTGTTTATTTTTCCTTTGGTTGCCCGTGCTTTTGGGGTCGTATTCATGGTACATCTACACAATGGAATACTACTCAGCTATAAAAGCGAATGAAATACTGCCATTTGCAACAACATGGATGGACCTTGAGAGAATTATATTAAGTGAAACAAGTCAGGCACAGAAAGAGAAATACCACATGTTCTCACTTATTGGAGGGAGCTAAAAATTAATATATAAATTCACACACACACATACACACACACACACACAAACCGGGGGGGGGGGGGAAGAAGATATAACAACCACAATTATTTGAAGTTGATACAACAAGCAAACAGAAAGGACATTGTTGGGGGGGAGGGGGGAGGGAGAAGGGAGGGAGGTTTTGGTGATGGGGAGCAATAATCAGCTACAATGTATATCGACAAAATAAAATTTAAAAATAAATAAATAAATAAATAAGTAAGTAAAAAAAAATAATAATAAAAGATTTTGAGTTAAATGATAATGTTATAATTTATTTATTAAATGACATGTTATAATTTATCCGATACATCTAAATCTGTTTTTAGAGGGAATTTTATACTTTTAACTGCTTGTATTAGAACAATAGAAAGATTGAAAATCAGTGATCTAACTCAAGGAACTATAAAATCCAGTAACTTAAATGTGAAAAGTAGAAGAAGCTATTAAAAATAAGTGCAGAAATCAATAAAATGGAAAGCAGACATAACACCACAAAAAACAATAAAGTAAAAGTTTGGTTCTTTGAAAAGACTGATAAAATAGGTATACCCTGAACAAGACTGATCAAGAAAGAATAAGATAAAACACAAATATTCACATTAGAAATGAAATAATGATAACTATATATATCATAGAGATATTTTAAAAAACAAGAAGTAGGTTTTATAAACATCTTTACATCAATATATGTGAAATGTTTGATGAAATGGATACATTCCTTGAAAAACACAATGTACCACAACTGACACACAAAAAGTAGGAATTCTGAATTGTCCTATGCCTATTATAGCAATTAAATACATAAATTAAAGAGCCACTTAAATACACCTCCAGGCCTAGATAGCTTCACTTGTGAATTCTTCCATACAATAGATAAATAATATCAATCTTTCAGAAACCCTTTCAGAGAATAGAAAGAATAGAGGACATTGTCCAACTCATTTAATGATGCCAACATAACTCCAATACCAAAACCAGAAAACAGATTGCAAGAACGGAATATTACAGATCAATATTTCTTATAAACACAGACTTAAAGCTCTTAAGCAAAATATCGATAAACCAAATCAAGCACATTTTTTAAAAAAGTTAAAACATCATGACCAGATGGGATTTATGCTGGGAATAAAAAATTGGTGTAACTTTTTAAAAACATAATTTACCACATTAATAGAATAAATATATAAAAACTAAATGATCAATTTAGTAGACATAGAAGAAACATTTGATAAAATTCAACAATTCATGATAAAAACTCTTGGAATGAAAAATAAAGTGGAATTTCTTTAGTCTAAGAAAGCTTAACTACAAAACATGTACAATGAACCTGATTTGGGGCACATGACAAAGATGTGAACATTTCACTATTATCTCTTCTATTCAACAGTATGGTGAAAGTAATATCTAGTGCAATGAAACAAGGAAAAGAAATAACTGATAATAATTAAAAAATAAGTATTGGGAAATAAAACCTTCATTTTGGGAAGATAACTTGGTTATAAATGTACAAAACTGAGAAGAATCTAAAAAGATTATTGGAATTAGTAAGTTAATTTAGCATGGTACTGACTTTATGGTCAGCACCTAGTTAATATAGAAAATGTCAAATACGTTTATACTAGCAACAAGTGAGTAAAAAATGATGTTTTAAAAATTCCATTTTCAACAGCATTAGAATTATTAACTAGGCAGGAATAAGTCTGACAAAAGTATTTTTTAAATGTACAATAAAAACTACAAAACATTGCTGGGATAAATTATGGAAGACCTAAGTAAGTGAAGTGATGTACCAGGTTTATATTTTGAAAGATTCAATAGTGTTAGGATGTTAATTCTTCCTAAATTGATCAATAGATTCAGTAAAATAACAATCAAAATCTCAGCAAGTATTTTTGTGGAAATTATTTATTTGGAAATGCAAAGGAACTTGACAAGTCAAGTTGATATTGATATTGTAGAAGATAATCTAAGCTTAAAGACTTATACTGTCAATCTACAAGCTAGGTCAGAGATCAATTCAGTCAAGGAAGGATGGTCTTTTTAACAAATGATGCTGGGACATTAATTTTACATATAGAGTAAAATAAACCTGGACTCCTACTTCACATTATAAAGAAAATTATTTCATGATAGCTCTCAACGTGATTGAAAAAACATTAAAGTTTCTAGAAGAAAACATAGCAGAATATCATCATGAAACTGGACTAGGCAAACATCTCAAACAGGACATAAGAAATCTGAACCATAAAATAAGAACTTGATGAGATGACTTACTTTAAATTAAGGCTGTATTGGCTGCAAAAAACACCATTTAAAGGGTGAAAATACTGCCATGGATAGAGAAGGTATTTGTAATATCTGTATCTATACTTATGTGTAAACATCAAATGACTAATATCCAGATATATAAAGAACCCACATAAATCAACAAGAATCAGATAGAAAACCTAATTTGAACATGGAAAAAAGACCTGGTAGACGCTTTACAAAAGACTTTCCAAAATGGTCAATAAGCATATAAAAAGTGTTCAACATCATTAGTCATCAGAAAAATGCAAATTAAAACCAAAGTTAGATATGGCAGTACACATCCACCAGAGTAACTAAAATTAAAAAGTCTTACAATACCAGTTGTTGGCAAGAACAGTTTCACATGCGAGTAGGAGTATAAATTGGGATAACCACTATGAAAAAAAAAAATCTCACCACAACGACAAAAACTAAACACAATATTTCCTATCTCCCGGGAATCCCACTACTTGGATATATAACCAAGGTAAATAATATGTACAAGAATATTCATAACAACTTTATCTACATTAGTAAATTTGAAAGCACCTAAATATTCATCAGTGGTAGAATGGATATGTATGTGTACTGTAGCACATGTGTGCAATGGAAGAGTATATAGCCCTTATAAAGAATAACTAGTTACAAACAATAACATAGATAAATCTCATAGATATATCACTCAAACAAAAATACAGAAGAGTACATACTTTACACTTTCAATTCCTGAAAGTACAAAAACAGCACAACTAATTTATGGCCATAGAAATCAGGAGAGCGATTGTCCTTGGATGAAGGACATGTACTGACTGGCATGAGACAAAAGAGAGCCTTCTGTGTTGCTGAAATTATTCTGTATCTTGTTTTTGGTTATTGTTGCACAAGTGTATGCACATTTAAAAATACATCAAACTGTATAATTAAAATTTCTGTTCTTTACATTTAGATATATAAATGGCAAAATAAAGATGGTTTAGTTCGAACAAAAGCTAATGAATTCTCCTCATTAGCAAATGTGCATTATGAGATATAATGTGGATGTTCTTGAGGTTAAAAAAAAATAAAAAATCTGAAAATTGGAATTAATAGATGAATTAGCATGGTAGCTGGTTTTATGGTCAATATACAAAAATCAAATGTATTTATGTATACTAACTACAAACAAGTGGAAATTAAAAATTAAAAGTTCCAATTTCAATTGCATTAAAAATGTCAACTGGATAAATCTAGAAAAGATGTGTAAGATAGCTACACTAAAACTTTTTATGTATAAATAAAAATTAATCTAGGAAAAGAGTATAAATACTTTTCAATCTAAAAAGAGGCAAGGGAGCAGGAATTAGAGAACAAAGAACATGTTGCTAAAATTAAAATAGCAAGATGGTAGACTTTAACGCAACTAAATAAATTTTTACTTTGAATGTAAATAGACCAAGCATTTCAATTAAAGGACAGAGATTGTCATATAGAAAAAAAAAATGTGCCTCAACTGTATGCTTTTTCTAGGCATACACTTTAAACATAGAGACATAAAAAAGGATTAAAGTAAGAATGTAAAAATACATATCAGAACAAGTAACCAAAAAAGATAAACCAGAACTACTTTAATTATATTAATTTCATACATTGTAGACTTTCAAGAAAGAAGAATTACTAGAAATAATGAGGCTATTTTATAACCTCGAGGGTCAATTTAGGAAGATATTACAATCAATTATGTGTATGCACATAATAACAGCTTCAAAGTATAGAAAGCAAAAACTTGAATGCTGAATGGAGACACAAAAATTCATAACCATATTTGAGAATTTTAACACTTGTACTAAAATAACTAATGGGACAAGTAAAAATTTAGCAGCAGAGAAATTTTAAGCAAGAGGATTAATCCCAACTTTAGAATATCTATGCTTTTGATGTACACATGAAACATTTCCCAAAGTCACCATATGCTGAGCATAACTCAAATATCAACAAATTTTAAAAGATTGAGATTCCATGCAGCATTCTCTGAGCACAGTATAATTAAATAAATATAATAACACAAATAAATACAAAATTCTCAAATGTTACTAAATTAATACAATACCAAATGACTCCATGGGCTAGACAAGTGTTTTTCTTAAAACTATAAAATATTTTTAACTTAATGATAATGAAAACAGAATATATCATGACTTGTGGTGTGAAGCTAAAACAGTGCTTAACATCTAATTTTTAGCTCCAAATTCACATATTAAAGAAAAAATTGAAATTTAATGATCTAAACTTTCATCTCATGAACTTAGTTTAAAAATCTAGTAAACTTTTAAAAGTTAGAACAAAAGAAATCATGAGAGCTGTAGTCACTGAAATGTAAATGAAAAACAGAGAAAATAGATACAACAAAAATTTGCTTCTTAGCAAGATTGTTACCTTAAATCAAGCCTTATTTTTTTTAAAGGAAAAAAGGAGAAAAATGTCAGTGACAAAAAGAGGAAAACGCTAAATATCTTACTGACATCAAGATCAGAATCAGAGGATATAATATATAAAATTGACAATAGAGGATAAATGACAAGTTTCTTCATAAACACAGCTTACCAAAACAGACACAGAAAGAAGTTAAAAGTTCAAATAGTCTGAAATTTATTAAAGAAATTAAAACTAAAATTACTTTGTGTATTAGTTTGCTAGGGCTGCCATAACAAAATACCACAGACTGAGTAGCTTAAACAACAGAAATTTATTTTTTCACAGTTCTGGAGGCTAAAAGTTCAAGATCATGATGCTGGCAGGTTTGGTTTCTTCTGAGGCCTGCCTTCTTGGCTAGCCAATAACTACCTTCTCAATGTATCCTCACACACACACATAGCTTTCTTCTATGGCACTAGACGCATCCCTGGCGCCTCTGTATGGGTTCAAATTTCCTCTTCCCATGAGGACACCAGTCAGATTGAATTGGGGTTCACCTTTAACAGCCTCATTTTAACTCAGTCACCTCTTTAAAGGAGCTATCTCCAAATACAATCATATTCTGAGGTACTGGGAGTTAGGGCTTGAACATATAAATTTTGAGAGGACACAATTAAGCCTATATCAAAGCAAACACTATCCAAAAATGGCTTTGTTGTTGAAATCTTAAAACATTAAAAAAGTGCTAATATCATATATATACTCTTTTAGAAAATAGAAAAACTGAAAACACTTCCCAACTTATTTTATGAGGCCATTTTATGAGGTTTTATACTAAAACATGGTAAGTACATCACTAGAGAGGGAATTACAGGTCAATTTTTGTGTTAATCATTCTAGGTACAATACCACTAAACAAAATAATAGCAATCAGGGCCACTACTACACAGAAAGAACAATCAAATGTTAAGAGGTAATGTATGTTTCAGTAACATGAAAATCTTAAATAGCAAAAATAGATCACTTTAATTTTATCATAGGAGCATAAGAGAAAAAAACAAATGATGATATCAGTAGATGCAGTAAAAATATTTAACAAAATTCAAAGCCACTCGTATTAAAAATTTTCAGCAATCTAGGAATAGAAAGGAGATTTCTTAATCCCATAATGTATATATATGATATCCTACACTTACTATCCTAATTAATGGTAAATATTTAGCACTTTCTCCCAGATACTGGGACTGAGACAAGCGTGACCACTATCACCACTGTTATTCAAAGTCATATTGGGGATCTTAGACCTTGAAATAAGATACGGCAAATAATTACAAGATATTAAGATTGGAAATGAAGAAACAGGGTTATCATCATTTGTAGATAATGTGATTATGTGTTTGGAAAATCCCCCATTCTATAAATTACTAGAATTAATAAGTTGTCTGAGTGTGAGCTGAAAATATAATGCCCACCAAACTGAGAAGGTATCTTAAGACCGAAGAATGAAGCGGGCCACCCCATATGGTTTACAAGCAGTTTATTATTATTATTGACAGGTGACTTATTTACAGGGAACAGATCAAGTGGGGTATGGATCTGGGCACTACGGTGCTGCTTTTTCCACAATGCAGGGCTGGGGGTGTGGAGCTGAAGCTTATAAGGCACTTAGAGAACAAAGTGGAGCTATGCCAAAGAGAGAAAAGCTGTAGAAGTGGAAGATTCCCAGGCATCTTGCAACCACTTGTGGTTTATCTTTGGGGTTGCTGGCATCATCCCCCTTATCTTACACAAGTGTAGCATTCTGTTCCTTTCCTTTCCTCAGTTGCTAAGCAACCTGTGCAGGAGAAAGATTGTAACTACTGAAGCCATAGCTCTGAAGGGCACTAAGATGGAGTGAGTTCTTACCAGCATTCCTACAACAAGTGAAAATAACAAGTTTGCTGGATACTAAAACCAATATTTAAATAGATGTTGTATTCATATATGCTGAGAAAGAATAGATGGTAAATTTTTTAAATGACATTTACAATAGCAAGAAAACTATCAATAACCCAATAACAAATACAATAATAAACATGATAAAAATGTGTAAGAGTGGTACATTAATAGCTCCAAATCACTGTGCAGAAAAATTTTAAAATATTTAAATAAATGAAGAAATATACCATATTCATAGATTGAAAGGATCAGATTCAATGTAATTAAAATAAAATATGCAAACAGGACTTTTGGTAGAATTGATAAGCTATTTCTAAAATGCATGTGTAAGTGTAAAGGACCTAGAATAACCAAGAAAATCTTGCAGAGAAAGAAAAAATCTGGAGGACTTTCACTAACACATAACAAGGCTTAATTTAAAGTTCTATGTACTTAAAAAGTGTGTTACTGGCATAAAGATAAGAGACCAATGGAACAGAAGAGATATGCCCATACAAAACCACATACATATGACAAAGTGTCATTGCAATTCAGTGGGGAAAATGACAGATTTTTCAAAAGGTGGTGCTAGGTAACTGGATATAGAAGAGAAAACAGTGTGGACATTGATATTTTCCTTAAACTATTCCCTAAATGAATTCAAGATGGATTAAAGACCTAAATGTGAAAGATAAAACAATAAAAGTTATAAAGGAAAAGAGGATACTATCTTCATGAACTTCAGATTGACAAATATTCCCTGTTTGATAAGCAGAAAAAGCAATAACCATAAAAGAAAAGATTAATAAATTGGCCTTCTTTAAATTTAAGAACTTTAGTACATAAAAAGACACCAGTAGAAGTGTGAAAAGGCAAGGCATGGAGTGGGAGAAGATGTTTGTAATAAACATATGGTAAAGGACTCATGTCTGGAATCTATAAGAACTCCTGAAATCAATAAGAAAAAGGCTATAGGCAATAAATCAGACAGTGGGGGTCTGAGTAGAGTCTTTTGAGGAAATGGCTGATAAGCTGGTCACTTGCAGTGGGGTCCTCTTTCAAGAGCAATGGCAGTCAGCGTCCCCTCAGTACAGCACTGACACATTATTTTTAATCCTCTTGGAAGACCCTCTATTTTGGCAGAACATTTCAGCTCTGGTGTCTGTACAGGGTATAGCAGATTAGTAGTAACCACCTATTTCCATCTCCTTCAAGTGAGCCTTCTTGGACCACAAATGCTGGAAAGTTAAAACTATATTTCCCTAACTCTCTTGCAGTTAGGGTTCTGGGTGTAATGTAAGCTTTGTCTCAGAATTTTCAAATGTGGGAATAAAACATCTTCTGTTTCTGTTATTCTATGCTTGCAAGCATAAATTAAAACCCAGCACAACTGACTGACTGACTGACTTTCCATCATGATAAATTAGCTTTCATTCTAAATTTTAAGAACCACTTCTCTAGAGAGAACATCACTGTTGCAGAAGCCTCCTGATCCCTCGACTACAGTCACCTAAAATCAACAATTCCTGTGGCAGCATTTTAATTTCCTACTTTCTTGATTGTGAAGACAATACCAACCTGCCTGGAGACCGTTTCCTGAAGGTTGTTCTTGGAACCATTCCTACAGGCTTTGATTAGAGCTGACACCTCCCTGTATCCCCCTCTTCTGAAAATTTTGTAAGTGCCTGTATCTTTATTAATCCCTTTTTGCTTAAAATAGCTTGAGAGGTTTTGCTTTTTAAGTAAGTTTTTAATTAATATATAATATAAAGCAATATTGAAGCAGAAAAGTACATAAATCATAATTATACAGCCCAAGAAATTTTATACAGCCCAGGAACATACCTATCTACCCAGCACCCAGACTGAGAAGCAACCCTTTCCAGGATCCCCAGCAGGTCTCTTCATGGCCTTTCTCGGTGTAGCCATCTCCAACAATAAACTTGCTGATTTATAACACCATAGATTTGTTGTGTCTGTTTTGAACAGTGTATAAACAAAATCACTTATGCTTTTGTGTCTGGCATCACTTCAATATTATGTTTGTGAGATTCTTTGAATTTGTGTGTAGTTGAAAATCTTTTATTCTTATTGCTCTACTATCCTTTGTATGAGAAACAACTATTATTTATCCTTTCTATTGTTGATGAATTTAGGATTGTTTTCAGTATGGGGCTAAAATATCTAGAATAGTTTTGTTTCCTGCAGCTGAACCCTGAATCACTTCTTTTACCTGAACCTATTCTGCCATGCTTTTTTTCTTCAGTCCACACATATTAACGAAGAGAAAAATAAACAAAATCGAAGCTGTAAAGGATCTCTGTTCATTTTATCCTAAGTAAAAAAAAAAAAAAAGAAAAGAAAGAAATTCAGTTCACATTAATATCAAACACAGCGACTTTCCTTTCTGCTGAGATTTTTTCAGGCATGAAATGTTTCTGTTATTTCTTCAGTATTTAATTCCCTTCAAAGTGGAGTTCCAAAGCAATTTAACTAAAATGTTATACACTTGTTAAAAAGAGATCAAATAAAAGGAACATGATATGACTAGTTATGGCACCACCTATATCAGAACTTATATTTTACTTGAAATTTAATCATGCCATAACTCGACATAATTTGTAAAGGATGTTAATGTGATTGGTATTCATTTTGATAAGAAAGACAGTCCAGTAATAGGCTAACAGACCGTTCAGCTAAATATGAATTCTGACTTCCTTACCCCAAACTTCACTTAATATTCCCCTCAGAGCACACCCCCTTCTAAGAAACCTTATCTGCATAAAAAACAATCTCACTTCACTCCTGCCTTCACTCTTCTCTTCACCCCTCCCCTCTCCACCTCCTCTTTCCTGTTTAGATGTCACAATAGGATCCCTCTGTCGTCGGCCTCTTCTCTTTCTCTCCCCTCTCCCCTCTCCCCTCTCGTCTCCCCTCCCTTCCCCCTCCTTCTTGTACAAAATTAGATTAAGATCCTCTAAGCGGGGTAGATAATATCAGTTTCAGGTCTTGGGAACACACTGTGACTGAGAGATTAAAGTCGAAATGTAAGACGAGGAGAAAAAAAAAACTTGCTGAGTTGTCTAAATTTGGGGGGGTGCGGGATGGACAGCCCCTGCGTCAGCCCGAAATCAAACCAGAGTATGAGCCTAAAGGCTTAACAATATCAGGGGCCACCGAGGAGGCTTTTCCACACGTTTTCGTGCTTTTACCTGGGACACAAATCAGCAGAGGCGATTCCTTGCCTGGAACCTAGGAGCCTTGGGCTCCGGGATGTCCTAACGTACCGGACTAGAGAGGGCTCGGACCTGACTCCCTCGGGACCGGCTAGGTTTGGTGTCTGCGGTGGTGAGCACAGAAGCCTGGCCGGGTCCCCGGGGCAGGCGGACGCTCTCTGGGTGTCATCTGACCTGAAGTTTGCTGGAAACGCTAATGCTTATGCAGTGAGGACTGTCTCATTCCAGCGCTCTCTCTTCCCAGGGATGTCCGAGAGGTTGATC